>NC_057863.1:209894406-212846906 GCF_019393635.1 Dromiciops gliroides | reverse complement strand
AGTCCTCAGGAAAAAGCACAAGACAGAGTGCCAGTCTCTTCCTTCTTCCTCCCACTAGCCAACGTCGCTTCCTGATGCCAAAGAAAAGATGCATGTTCTTGCCCTCAAAGACCTTCCTTTCATGGCAGAACTTTTCTACAGTAAGTCTCCAGCAGGTGGCGTCATTCCAATCATTACACTTATTTGTATTTGTATGTCCTGGTACATATTAAGCACCTATTAAATGATTGAGTCTTGACTTTCCTCTCCTGCTGCACTCCTTCTTGCCTAATCACCTTACAGTGGGAAGAGGAATAGTGAAGTAGGACTTTCCATCTGCCTATCATCTCATACCACACTTGCCTCCAGCCCGCTCTCCAGTCCACCAATGGGATGTGGAGTGACACTCCATTCAGTGTTGACCATTTTCACAATATCTTTCATATCCCAATGATTTTTTTTTTTTTGGTGGGGCAGTGAGGATTAATTGACTTGCCCACAGTCACACAGCTAGTGTCTGGGGCCGGATTTGAACTCAGGTCCTTTTGAATCCAGGGCCGGTGCTTTATCCAACCCCAAATTTCAACTAGACACTGCCAAGCCCTTTCATTGTGCCCTGAGGAATGCCTGTCCTGTAGGCAAGAAACTTCCTTTCATCCTATTTTTTTTCTTCTCCCATTCCTTCCATCTACTAGCTAATACTGAAATCTTGCTCCCTCTTGGCCACCCTTTAAAGGACTGGTTGTACCTTCAGTCATTCTCCTCAGCTTGGTCAAGGAGGAGGAGTTGTGATACTCCTTGCTTCCCATTGCAACTTTCAGGTTGTTCCCCCTACCTCTGTCCCTTAGTGATCTCTCCTCTGTTGAGTTTCATGCTATTCATATCTACTACCCAAACAAAATCCTGGCATCTTTTGTCTATAGAGCTCTAGGTCACTTATCTTTCTTTCTCAATGAGTTTGATACACAGTTTACTGATTCTTCCTCAAACACCCTAACCACTCAGTTTTTCAACCTACTCACTTACCATGACCTACTCCTCCAAGTTCATCCAAAGATGGTCATACCCTTGATTTTGCTATCACCTACAAATGTCGCATCTCTCTGTTCATTCCATTATCTGACCTTAATCTCTTAACTTTTCACCTCTCCCTTTGCCTTTCCTTAGAAAACTCTACTCTGTTCATACTGTGACCTACAATCCCTTTACCCTTCAATTTTCTTCCAGTCCATTTCTCTCTCCCTAATACTAGCCATTCTCTTCTCTTTTCCCTATCCTAATCCCATGGTAAACCAGTTCAACTCTAAGCTGTTCTCCTCTCTTGATTCCTTATTTCTCTTATCATTGTTCCAATTAATCCCTGCCAAGTCTCAGGCTTGTGATCCAAGCCATTCACCACCCTCCCTCATATACATATGCTGCTGGATGAAGGTAGTGAAAATTATGCAACCATTCTAACTGGGTACAAATTTATGTTATACAACCTCAACTCAGATCTCATTGGTGCTAGGTAATACTTCTATACATGTTTTATTAACTTACTATTCTGTTCACCACAGGGGATCTTCTTAACAACTTTTTTATCCCTTTTTAAACCTCCCATGGGTCTCCCTTCCCACATATTGTAAACCAAGAACCTTGCCTAATATTTTACTAAAATAATTGAGGCCACTTGCCATGAGCTACCTCTTACCCCTTCTCCCTCATCACATACTACTTAGATTACTTCTGCCACTATCTCATCCTTCATCTATATCTAATATGATGATGTGGCTTACTCCTTAACTGCTCAAGCAATCCTATTCCTTTCTATCATTTTTAGCAGATTGCCCCATCTGGCTTCCTACTTTATCACTTAGCTTCATTCTCTCCTTGTCTACTGGTTCATTTTTTACCCCCTATGAACATATTTCACATGCTGGAAAAAACCCACAACCCACACCTTACTTAATCCTTACATCTCCATTGACTATTGTCCTCTCTTCTACTTTCTGTGGCTAAACTCTTTGAAAAGACTAGGAAAAGAGAGGAAAGTAGCTTTAAGGGATGGTAGGGCTAGGAGTAGGGAGCAACATTTTATATATTTTTAAAAATATTTATGGAAAGTTAAAATTTACAGATCAACAAACTTTCATTTCCTTTGAGGCTTTTATTGTTCTTGGGATCCTTACCCTGAGCTCAATACCCTCCAAGAAACTGCAGAACCCCAGAAATTAGTTTCCCTAACCCTTCCCCACTAGAAAGGAAAAAAATGTCCCAGGGCACAGTTAAAATGACTTTGTCAGTAGTTCCACACCTATTAGCACCCCCATACTCCTGTCTTATATTCAATTTGTATCTTTCATACAGGGTGGGCCAAAAGTCACAAAGAGGTTTCAATATTTAGTAACTCCTTTATTTTTTGTTTTTAATTTTAAATATAATAACATTATATAAATCATATATAGGAAATGAATATATATTACATGTAAAAAAGCAAATGTCATAAAATGAAAAATAATTTTCAAAAAGTTATTAAAACATTATTTTTGACTCACCCCATGTATATATTTGAGGGCAGGAACTCTTTCATTTTTTTTCTTTGTATCTATAGCACCTATCCCAATCCCTGACATATAGGAGAAACTTAATAAGTGCTTGTTGATTGATTGTTGATGGATCTACCCCTTATCAGGATTCAACTTTTTCCTCATTCACCTAGCAATCTCCTGATCTTCTGGCATTACTATATTAGTAGGGAAGAGTATTTTGGTCAGAGTAGTGTTCTGATTTGATCTATAGTTATGTTTTTCATTGCAAATATTTAAAGTGATGTAGTGATCTGTACATTATTCTAAGTGTTATTAGCATGAGTCTGTTCACCAAGATGTGATTATTTCAGGAGGAACTGATAAAATTGAGCTCCTCAGTCCTACATGTTTCTGTTCCATTGCAGTGATAGATGAGGGGTGACAGAAATGGTTCAGAGGGTGCTACCATTTTTAGGCCATCTATAAGCAATAATTTAACTCTGGGGACTCTAAAAATTATATTCTTATCTATGAGTCCCGTCCCCCTCCCCCCTCAAAAGTGCTATGCTTCTGGAAGAACTGAAATTCACATAGATTGACACATTGGAAGCAGCTTGTTACAGGGGAAAGAACATTGGCTCTGGAGTCAAAGGCCATGGATTCAAATTCTACTTCTGTCCTGTGTGACCTTGGGCAAGTAACTTAACCTTCATGGGTCTCAGCTTTGTTGTCTGCAAAAGGAAGAGGCTAACACCTAAGATCCAGTCAGCTCTGCAGTTATAATTCTATGATTACAGATTCCTTATAAATGAGACCAAAATGTATAAGGAGGTTGCAGCTTCTTAGAACATCAATGGCTCCCAGGTTTTTTAAAAAAATGAATAAAGAAGTTGTTGGATTTTTTGTCACAGTGTGTATATGGGAAAATTTAAAAAAAAAACAAAAAAAATCATTATTGCATGGAATGCTTGTTCATCTCTTTGTAGAAGAGATAGTGAGAACAGGCAGAGTCTACCATAAATATAATTGCAACTTAAATGCCAACATCTGTTGTTAGGGATGATGAAGAAGAAAAATTCTAAGATAACTGGATAATGTAGCTTGATAAAAATACCACTTTAATGAATAATATGTTACAGAATATGTCCAAAGATTAAAAGCTGAAAGAAAGTAAAAGGTTTCTAGGTTACTTCTAAGACTCATGTTCATACAGCATATATGCTTCTTTTTTAAAAAAGAAGCCAGTTAGAAAGCAATGAGTGTTGTCAGTGCTAAACAACTTTAAGGATAAGGGATGTAATGTTTAAAATCTAAATTGTGGTCGCCTTAAATTAGAAGCTTCAACACCAGTCTAGCCTAGAGCTCCAGCCTGGTTGGGTTCTTCCTGAAGTCCTCCTCCATGAGCCTGCTTTAATCAGGAACACTCCAGCAAGCTGATTCTGGAAGCTTTTTATAGGTCTGGAACAGAGGCGGTCCTTACACACTGCTTCAAGCTGATTGGTTGGCATCATCCAAATCCATTGGCTTTGAGGGTGTTCTCAAGTTGAGTTCACAGTCTAGTTTCTGAGAACAATACCTTCTTAAGGGATAGTCAGGTATGATTACAATCCAATTAACTTGAAGTAGGCTTAATCAGCAGTCAATTACTCTCACTTGATTCAATCAGTATAGATTAATCTCCAGGTGGGTCTTTGAGTATATGCTAAATCCCATTGTTTCATTACAGGGAATAAACTTGCTCTATAATTTTATTGCTATAGAAAATGGCCAGATGAGGAAAATCCCTCTACCAAATGTGAGTTGACTTCTTACCTTCAATATGTATTCATAGAGAGTCTCCTAGTACAGAGTGATTAAATGACTTGTATAAGGTCACACCGTTTATTTTAGAAGCTGAATTTGAATTAACTCCAAGGCTGTCCTATCGATTATACCACACTGCCAAATAGCTTTTCCAAACTGAACTTAACTGTATATTAACAAACAAGAGTCAGATGGTTAATGGATGGGAAAAATTTCAGAATCAGCTCTCATGAAGCCAGATTATTAGCTGGCAAAGGTGAAAATTAATGCCTAATTGGAGGGAAAGGCAAAGATGAGAATTACTTCCTATTATAACAGTTGTTATAGAGCCATTTAAAAAACCAAACTGTTAACTGAAGAAAAATTGAAATGGTTTATCAGCATTTTAGGGACATTTTATGTAAAATACTAGCCATAATGAGGTCCAGAAACCCTTATCCAATAACTATTTAATCACATTGCCAAAATAAAAGACCTGGCAGCCATGGACTTGCTGGATTATTTTGATAACTCAGTTATAAATATAAGTTCATTAACAAAAAGAAATTATGGAGGATGATGGAAGATTACAAACTGTATTGCCTTCTGCCACATTGATACTGAAAGGGAAAGAAGCCAATGAAAATCTTGGTGCAAGACCTAGCTAACCTAGATTATCTCCAAGAACATTTATAGGTGAAACTGAAATAATAACAACTAAACGTGAATTGCCAACATTTCTATAGTATCAGTTCTAAAATGTGATGACAGTGGAACCATTATACATGGAGTCTAGCACTTCAATTCCCGATGTGTTATATTAGGAGATGGAAATAGCACCTGAGAAAATGAAATATTGAAATGTGGCAATACCTGAACAAATACCAGGGAAATGTGTGTTTGCTATTACACAAATATAATGGCACATAGGAATATAGTTTCAAGATATCTCTAAGTGAGGAAAATTCCCAAAGAATAGAAAATTGATAGTTACTGTTAACAACAACAAATGTTGTGAGAAAAGATGGAAGAATTGCTGCCTCATAACCTGCTTTTTTTTCAAAGATACCTTTGTGAAAATTGTCTCCACCTGGCTTGAGGGTGCCCTTATTTGAAAATATGAGAATAGGACAGGCAGGCTTTCATAAATGATTCTCTACAATAGACTATATTTTCATCATCATATAATCGATTTGTGATCTACAAAGGATACAGGATCTTACAGTATTTTGTTGTTGTGATTGTTGCTTTCATAAGAATATTTGAATCTATAGAGCAAAAGTGACCCTTAAAGTTTTCCCCTTTACAAAGTATTACCTAGAATCAACTTTTTTTTTTCTATGATCTTCTGATTATCAAATGAGACATAGAATAGAGAGATGTATGCTCATTGAAGGAGTTTGAAACTGTCATGGAGGATGTCTTGTGAAAAGTTCAAATGAAAGAGTGATTCTCAACAGAGAATGAAGTTCCTTAGACACTTCTGAAAGGCCATTGTGGTGATTTCATCAATCTCTAGAGAACTTGAGTTGGTCAGTCAAATTTATCAAGGACTTACTATATATGAGGCACGGTTAAAAGCACTGGTCATATAAAGAAGGGCAAAACCAATACCTGCTCTCTTGTCTCCACAAGAAACTCTGAAGCAACTCAATTGAAGTTGACCTAGCAAAAGCAAGAGTGGATTAAGAATGCACATTGCCCAGATTAAGACACATAACTGGATGGGCAGCCTACTGAGTGAGTCCTTCAATACATATAGCTTGTAGAAAGATTTCAGATGGACATAGAACTGAGCTTAAAATTGAATAAGAGGAGAGGTTAGATTGCTTTTAGAATACTGCACAGCACTTTTAAATAATCCTAAACTGTTAACTGATGTCAAAGTTCATTTTTAAAATTTAGTGTTTGGGGGCAGCTAGGTGGCCCAGTAGATAAAGCACTGGCCCTGGATTCAGGAGGACCTGAGTTCAAATCTGAACTTAGACATTTGACACTTACTAGCTGTGTGATCCTGGACAAGTCACTTAACTCTCATTGCCCTGCCACCCCCCTCCAAACAATAACAACAACAACAAAACCAGTGTTCTTCTGGTGATGCTAGATGGCTGTGAAGCAAGGACTTCCATTGTCTCAATCTTTACATTTATCCCTATTAAATGTAATTTTATTAGATTTAGCCCAATGTTCTAGACTGTCACCATTTCTGAAACTTGGCATTGTCATCCACAGTTTTAGCAATTCCTCCCAACTTGATGTCATCTGCAAATTCAATAAGGATTACATCTATGCCTTCACCCAAGTCATTGATAAAAGTGTTGAACAACAAAGGTTCAAAGGCAGATGCCTGAAGCCACCACACACTTTGAGAAATAGTATTTCCTGTCATGTTCTGCTGAAATGAATTACTAGTCTGACAGGCCATCATTTCAAATATTTAGTGTCGAATGTTATTTTACCTTTTCTCCTTTTGGAACAGTACATGTTAGCAACAAATTAACAAAACAAATTGCTCTGACCTCTTCTACAACTTGCACTGCTTGACCTGTACTTGAAATACGTGTTTCCTACTGTAAGGAGGAACTCATTTGAAACTCATTTAATATTGATCAGGCAAACTGACAGTAGCAGAATTGAACTTTGAATTATATTTTTAAATGTTTAAGATATGTTTAAGAACAGCCAAAAGTTAATTTTTGCTAAAAAGAAAACAACACACACTTTTCTTTTTCATATTTTTCTTTGGCCAATCTGGAATTTTCTTAAATAACAATGAGACAATATAATTGTCATCTGAAGTCAGGGTCAACTTAATGTGTTGGCAGAATAGGTGAGCCATTAGGGCATTATATGAAAGAAATCTTAGAGATAACCCTCCTTCATGTTAAAAACAAACAAACCCACATACCCTTAAAGAGGCACAGAAAGGTCCTTTTTAAAGATGATAAAAATTCGTATCTAAAATCAAGAGCTAACATCCTTTGCAAAAGAGAAACATAGAAGTTTTCCCAATATGAACAGGTAAAGTAATTTACAGCTTACTTGTCAAATTTCTAGAAATCTTGCTAATAGTAGTAACTGACTAGAAAAAAATCAAAGGCATAAATATCGATAAAGATAGTAAAATCTCAATGAAAGAGGCAATAAACTAATTGATACAATTGATAGATTCACTAAAGTAGTAAGATATAAAACAACAAAAATCTTCAACACTTCTGTACTATACCACTATGACAAAAACTAGGAAGAAATACTATTAAGAAAAATTCCATTCCACATAGTAATAAAATGGTTATTTAATCTATGAAAACACATAAAATGTATGTAAATATAATTATAAAATACTTTTTCTTTGTGGGTTTTTTTTTTTTTTAGTGAGGCAATTGGGGTTAAGTGACTTGCCCAGGGTCACACAGCTAGTAAGTGTTAAGTGTCTGAGGCCGGATTTGAACTCAGGTACTCCTGACTCCAGGGCCAGTGCTCTATCCACTGCGCCACCTAGCTGCCCTAAAATACTTTTTAAAGAAATAAATAAAAATATAGAGAGACATTCAGTGGCAAAGATTAGCTTGTGCCAAAACAAAAAATGACAAATTGTTCATATTACTTAAATTAATTTTTACATTTCCTGGTATGTCAATCAAACTGCCACAAATCTATATTATAGAACTATATAAAATAATAAAATTCATTTGGAAAACCAAAAAGTATAGACTTTAAAATGAAACAATGAAAAGAGGGGGTCATAAAATTATTAGACACCAAACCATATTATAAAGTAGTAATCATGAAATTACATAGTATTAATTAAAAATAAAAAAGTTGATTTACTAATAAAAGAATAAGAGATTATTTTTGGTCTCTGAAATGTTAATTTTTAAATTTCTCTTGACACCTTTTAATTTTACCCCCTCTATCCTTTTCTCCTTAGATATCTTTGCTGTACAAATATATGTCAATGCTCAAGCTTTTTTTGTTTGTAATTACATGTGCATATATATGTATATATATATATATGTAATAAATATCACATCCTACACACAAAAACCTTATCTATACTTAGACTCATAAAATATTTATTTAATTTCTTAGTCTTAATTGTCATGTGAACATATTTAACTTTTTTCTATTTTATGAATTTACATGCTGAATAATCTGCTTTCCTAGAACTTCTTTACCAATCAAATATTGGAAAATATTCTTCCCTTTTACTAAATCTCCAAATATTTCCATTGATGTGTACGAGTTGGTGTACAGGGGCAGCTAGGTGGCACTGACCATAGAGTCAGAAGGACCTGAGTTCAAATCCGGCCTCAGACACTTAACACTTACTAGCTGTGTGACCCTAGGCAAGTCACTTAACCCCAATTGCCTCACTAAAAAAAAAAACAAAACAAACAAAAAAAAAGTTTTCACTAAATATGATGAGAAGTCTATTCTATTGGCAACACCCTGGGGGGTCTGTATACAGCTATACAGATAGTTTAAAAAGGGAGAACCTTGAATGTAAGGCAAGAGAGAGAAGAGAGAGCCATCTCTGAGATGGAAATACCCTTGAGAAGGAGTACACTTTGGTCTTGGTTTAAATCTCCTTCCCTCCCCTTAGTTAGAGGAAGACTGGGTTTTGAAAGCCCTAGAACATTTCGACTTCTCATCTTCACATCAATCTAAATCCTTGAGGAATATAATAGAATAAGTTATGATTTGGAATAAAATTTTATATTCAGCCTTTTTATACATATCTGAATTAAAGTGGTCAAAGAAAATGAAGTTTTCCCCAAAAATGAAAAATATAAATAATCATATAATAAAATGCTCAAAACATCAAAAAAGAGAGAGAAATGAATATTAAAACAACTCATGCTTATTAAATTGTCAATGAGTATAAAAGATGGAAATAACTAATGTTGGATTATGAGAAAAAAGGTACCCTTTCACACTGTTGGCTATCCTGTGAATAGCACATATATGCTAAAACAATTTGCAACATTGTGAAAAAAATTAAGGTGACAAGAAGGTTCCATATATATATCAAAATATTTATAGAAGTTTTATCTGCAGTAGCAAAAAGTTGGAAACAAATTATGTTTATGCCAAAAGGTGAATAACTAAACAAAAAGGATCCATTAATATTATAAGTCATAATTGTACTATATCAAGCAATGAACATTGAGTTTAAAGAAACATGGGGAGACATAAGAACTAATGCAGAGTAAAGAAAGATTAAAAATCATATTCACAATGATTATAGTAATATAAATGGAGACAACATTAAACCTAAAAGAGTTCAGATCAAATACAATGACCAACACTGGTCTTGGATGACTCACATTAAAATTCATTTTCTTTTTTGTTCAGAATTATTATGCTATAAAATGTCAGTGAATTTTTTTTTATTCTTTTAGGTGAGTAGTGGAAAACACTAATAATTGGGTGAAATAATAATTGACTACATAAGAAAAATTATGAATAATTATTGATATTAGTGGGTATGACAATTAGTAATGAAATTATCAGAAAAAAAGAAATGGAAGTGACAGTTAAAAGGGCACATTAAAAACACAAAGGAATTATTCATAATGTTGAGTGAAGTTCTTCAAGAGCATAAACTGCTCTCCATGAATTAAATAGGCACTGTTGGAAATTATATAAACTCATTCAGGCCTTTGGAGCAATCATTTATTAAGTAGTGTCCTATAGAGCAAGTATAGCTTCAAAGTGAACTATGCAAATTAGTAATGATTAAATACACAATTTAAAATGTTTTTTTAGTATATCAATCCTTGGCCCTCTTTGAAAATATGTTTTTCCTTAATGAATTAAAAAAATATTAAGGAATAGTATGAAAAAAGGCAGTGAGCTCAGGGGAGCACAATATGTATAAGAGCATGAGTGAGAAATGTATAATACAAATTACAGATTTTATAATATAATTATTTAGAAGTATATCACTATAAAACATAAGCTCTTTGAAGGAAAGGACTGTAACTTTGTTTTTTGGCAGGGCAATGAGGGTTAAGTGACTTGCCCAAGGTCACACAGCTAGTAAGTGTCAAATGTCTGAGGTCGGATTTGAACTCAGGTCTTCCTGAATCCATGGCCGGTGCTTTATCTACTGCACCACCTAGCTGCCCTGGGACTCTTAACTTTTGAACATACATTTGAATCATCGGGATCTAACATAGTGCCCAGCTTACAGTGAATATAGGAAACAAATGTTTAGTAATTGACTGACTATTGACTGACAATTCTAAAGCTTCTAGAACCAGAGGGTTTAGTTAGTTCATTGTTCACTTTCAGGAAATCTTACTAATCTGGCCTGTTATGCCTATCCTGGTGAAATATGCAGATTTCAAAGTATTATGCTACTCTGTGAATTCATACAGGCTCACAAAACAATACATAAGCAGTTTTATTTAAAAAGTAAGGGGGGCAGCTAGTTGGCAGAGTGGATAGAGCACCGGCCCTGGAGTCAGGAGTACCTGAGTTCAAATCTGGTCTCAGACACTTAACACTTACTAGCTGTGTGACCCTGGGCAAGTCACTTAACCCCAATTGCCTCACTTAAAAAAAAAAAGTAAGGAAGGGATTCCGCATAGAAGTTGAGGCCCTCCCAATATACCTGTTTGTCATGACATTGTCCTATATACAATCAAACCTTAGAATATAGCAGTACCTCCAGGGAAGAGATTTATAATAACCCCAAAGTGAGGGGCAGCTAGATGGTGCAGTGGATAGAGCACCAGCTCTGGAGTCAGGAGGACCTGAGTTCAAGTCCGGCCTCAGACACTTAACACTTACTGGCTGTGTGACCCTGGGCAAGTCACTTAACCCCAATTGCCTCACCAAAAAAAAAATAACCCCAAAGTGATTGATCCAAGCATCCAAATGAACAAAACTAAGTGGATAAAGGACAATTATTATTATCAAGAGTATGATGAACAACCTGTAGAGTTCTTTCAACAATAAATATTCCTGGACCAATATTAGAAGTAGACAATGATTTTGGCCTAAAATCAAACCATAGCCTGGATTTCCTTTTGGAAATTTCGTTAGCTCCAAATGTCTCTCAGAAACCCAGCTCCATCCTTGTAGTAACAATATTCTATTGATGTTGTTATGTGGCTTCACGGACACTATAATGACCAAATATTTCAAAATGAATATCACTGATGGTAGTGTGCAAGCACACAAGAAGTGGATGTATGTGTGTATACATTTGTGCATGTGAGGAGTAGGTTGCAACAAAGAAGTTAAGTAACTACAAAGAAGAATTGGAATAAAGAACATTATTAAAGAAGTGCATGGAAAGGAAAAGAAGATGCACCTATCACAGTAAGGAATAACTGAGGGACACCATGTGTATTCCACTGATATTCTTATATCAAAAGGATGACACTTTCTGGTCTGCTCCACTTCCACACATGCTACCTAGTCATCCTGAGGATGATTACATCCTAAGACCAACTTGATGATTCGGTGAGTCAGGTGGGCCAGGAACACCCACATCATCAGAAGTACAGCTATGCTGCTTCCTTTCCTTGGCTCAAAATGCAATCTGTTCTATCTCCATATTGTCTGCCTTGCCTTCTCTATCATGATTTCTATCTGCCCTTTTGTGTGTTATTCTTTCCCCAGTAGAATGCAAGATCTTTGAAAGTAGGGTATATCTTCTTGTTTTTGCATCTCTAGTGCTCAGTTCAGTGCCTGACATAAAGTAAATGTTTAATAAATGCTATCTGTTCATCCATCCATACATACATCTACCCATCCATCCATTCATCTATCTATCTATCTATCTATCTATCTATCTATCTATCTATCTATCTATCTATCTATCTATCTATCTATCTATCTATCTATCTATCTATCAGTCTGTGTGTCTGTCTTTCTATCTACCTAAAAGAAAGGCTGCCAGAAAGTTGGATCGCTCAGGGGTGAACTTATAAACCAACATAGTAAAGAGTTACCTATCACAGCAGGAATGGAAGTAGATATGAAGAGAGACTAGTGCATGGCTACAGGAAAGATCCACACTTATGAGATCACAGATCCATTAAAATATTTTAATTTGGGGCTCATCATCCCATGAATGGGGACTCACTAGTAAGTAATTGTAGTTATTTAATAAATTTTTTTTCTTTTTATTTGCATTATTTTGTGTGTATGGGGGGGGGCAATGAGGGCCAAGTGAGCTGCCCAGGGTCACACAGCCAGTAAGTGTCAAGTGTCTGAGACTGGATTTGAACTCAGGTCCTCCTGAATCCAGGACTAATGCTTCATCCACTGCGCCACCCAGTTGCTCCCTATTTGTATTATTTTTGAACATTTTATTTTATTTTTAATTTATGGAATAAAACAAGAATTTCCATAACGTAACATAATAAAAAAGATGATTGCACATGAAACCGCAAATCTATTATATACAATTTCCAATTCCTTTTAAATATATAATAAAGTTACCATGTAACTTTCTGTTTTTCCTCTGTTTTTCATCCCTCCCCTTGCCCAACCCTAGAGATGGCTACCATTAGACAAAATATGTATATTGTATTATTTTAAAACAGCTAATAAGTTGTAGGTCATAAGTACTTGTTAAATTGTTTATTTGGATCTGTGCATTTAATAAATACAACTCTCAGTTATTTCTTTTGGTCTGGAGGCCTTGTGAAAAAATTACTGAGACACTAAAGGCCCTATAAACTGAGAAAGTCTGGGAACCATCAGCATCACAGTGTCATTTAGCTCAGAGCATGTGCTCTGACCATGTGCTATGTCTACAAACACACATTCAGAAAAAATTTCTGAGCCGTATGAAAATACTGTTTTTTTTTAAAGTTCTGATTCTTAAAATAATCAACAAAAGATAAAAATATAGAAATAATATATTGGGGGAATGCTTCAGAATAGATGCTAACCATTTGAAAACCCAAACAATATTTCCTACATACAAATTATGTATTCAGTATAATTACATAGAAATATTGATTTCTAACACACATCCTTTAAGTCTTTGAAACATTACCTTCTACCTTCAGAATTGCATACTTGAAAAAGTATTTCATTAAAAACATCTGACTCATACATATTGAATCTATGATCAACAAATAGTATATTATATATTATGTAGTGTGAATAATGCATACCATTTTCAGGTGTGGAAATGCATATCATTGCATATTTCAAATGATATAAGAATTATTTTCTTACAAGTACATATAATGGACAGGAAAGACACTTTTTCATTAGAGTTACTGAATTTCTCTCTATTAGTATTTCAGAATTAGGCAGCTAGATTGTATAATGGATAGAGTGCTGGTCCTGGAGTCAGGAATATTGGAGTTCAAATTTGACCTTAGACACTTACTAGCTTTGTGACCTTAGGCAAGTTACATAACTTTTGTCACAGTTTCCTTAACTATAATTTGAGGATAATAATATCTGTCTCCCAGAGTTGTTGTGAGGATCAAACGAGATAATATTTATAAATTTCTTAGTACAGTATCTTGCACATAGTTGCTTTATAACTTGCTAGCTATTATTATAATTATTATTATCATTAATTATAAAAAACATGGCATTCTAGTAAATGCATGCAATTAACAAGTCCTGAAATGAAAATTATTTTAAAGGTTTGACTTCTAAGATAAACAAGAATGAAAATAAAAGGAAAGTATTCTCTCCCTAATATCCATTAAAGGTAAAGCTCTCCAAGCCAAAGTTATTACCTAAAATAATTTGTTCAGTTACTGCAGTTGTGTTTGGCTCTTTGTGACCCTATTTGGGGTTTTCTTAGCAAAGATACTGGAGTGGTTTTCCATTTCCTTCTCCATTTCATTTTACAGATAAGGAAACTGAGGTAAACAGGGTTAAGTAATTTGCCCAGGGTCACATAGCTAGTAAGTGTCTAAGGCCATATTTGAACTCAGGAAGATGAGTCTTCTTGACTATAAGCCTGGAACTCTATCTATTGCTCAAACTGGCTGCCCAACCTAAAATAATAGTTATCATAAAGTAAAGGCATTTCCTGACAGCAACCCTGTCAGATAAGCAGATCTCTGAAAGGTAAAATGACTTTACTGGACAATTATTAACAGTAAGTATCTATTCAGGTGCTATCATTCAAAGTCCACCATGCCATTGTATTATGATGGAGAGCCTATTATGAAGTCTGCACGGAGGCATATTATTTGCCTAAGGTTCTACCATTATTTCCTAACCTTCTAGTACTGATTTCAGACTTAAACCATAAATTTAGATTTTGAGATAGTAGTGAGGCTTCATGATGCAATCATTGTGCTTGTGGATTTGCATTGATTATACACTAATTGGAACATAAATTTAGAATCATAAGGTAACACAATTTATCTAGTATAACAAGAAAAGAAATAATAATGATTAGCATTTATCTATCACTTTGAAGTTTGCCAAAGACTTTACAAATATTACTACATTTGACCCTCACAACAAGCCTGGAAGTTAGGTGTTCTTATAATTCTCATTTTATAGATAAGGAAACTGAAGCAGATAGAAAGTAAATGATATGCCCAGTGACACTCTGCTAGTGAGTATCTGAAGGGAAATTTGAACTCGGGTCTCCCTAACTCTAGGTCTTTCCAATGTGTCATACAACAACCCCTTAATTTTTATATATGAGGAAAAATGAGAACCAGAGAGGCTAGGCAATTCATTTAAACTCACACAGCTAGTAAGTGACAGATTAGAATTAAAATCTAAGTCCTCCAATCTCTAAACTAGTACCTTTTTCAAAATACCACATTCTCTGATGATTTACTATGTACATTAAGCTTTAGGTTTAGGGAGATGTGACTGTACTGCAGGACTGTATTAGAAGGAAGGGGAAGAGAAATCTTTTGCTTACTTTTATATAGGTACTTATAAATATTGACACTTAAATATTGACTGATTAACTGCTAAGTTGCTAGCTAAACCCTTTTAGAATGACTACGAATCCTATCTTCAATAGATGGCTTCAAATTAAGTTTTTTTTTTTCTCAGTTTGTCAGGTTTAATTTTCTGTTATACTTCTTTATGTTTCCGGTGGGAAAGTGATTTTGAGTTTTGTGGGTAAATCTGACTACAATGTATTTCTGCCCTCTTGTTCTGTTTCTAAATTTTGTCTGATTATATGTTTCCTTCTTTCACCCTGGTGATGAACCAGTGTAATTGCCCAGCGATTGAAAGCAAAGGGTCTCACTTTGTATTTCCAGAGAAAGGACAGTCTAATCATCCCTACTGAATTTTTATTACTCATAAACTTTTGTAATAACACTTCATATTTACTGTGTGAGCCATTCAACAATGCATTTAGCCTGAGAATATCCACTTTAAAACTTCTCGAACTCATTCTTGGTACTTCTTATTTAAATTTATGTTCTGGTAGGTTACCTAATATCTCCTAGTAATGTGTACCTTTGGATACTTTTTTCTCCTTGCATTTTTTTCCTTCTTGTCTGAGCTTAATAGTAATACACACACACTTTTATTTATCTATTTCCATTGTTTCTATCTCTAACATTGAGGTTCTCAGACACATAATAGATTAATAATATATAATAAGCAATGTTTCTTATATTCATGTTCTTCAGCTATCACATTATTTGCCTCATCTTTCATATCTGTGAAGAAAACTATTCTATTCTAGTCAACAAACCTAATGCCAGATCCCCAACAACTTAATTTATGTCAATGTGTTTCAGTTAAAATTGAAAGACTGAGCACCAAATAGTTTTGCTACCATCTTTAAAAAAAATCCACTTTTCTGGCTTACTCCATTTTATGAGGAACTAAGGCTGTTCCTTTAAACATATTTTGACCCCTCTTAACCTATATAGGTTTTTCTTCTGATCTTGATCTATAAGCCAAACTTGTTTCTACAATTTCTCTCCTTTCTTCCATGTCTTTCCTCCAGATCCATCTTTCTTCTCTTTTCCTCTCCTCTCCTTTCCTCTCCTTTCTGCTTTTCTCTATTATTCTTTCTCCTCCCCTCTCCTTTCCCTAGCTTTCTTTCCCCCTCTTACTCACCTTTCCCCCTTCCATTCCCTTCTATTTATTCCTTCCTCTCCCTTACTTCCCTTTCCTCCTTCCAAAGTAAGCTCACTAAATTTCATCTCTAATAGAGTTAATCACTCTTTCAAGCTTTCTTTGATGTTACTGGTTGGTTTCTCCCACTTCTCTTTCTCTACATGTCCTCCTGTTCATATTTTTGAAGACTTGAAACACACATCAGATGACGAAAATATTAATTTTTAAAAGACACAGAGGTCACTCTTTCTTTAAAGTCACTCCTTTTATGACAGTAGGATGCTGATGTAGCATGACATGATACTAGTGAAAAATGTGTGTCAATATCCACAATGAACACTCAGCACTCACTACCTGTGGAGGCCATGATAAAAGTCGTTTTATTAATGATGAGTCAAATTGTCTCAGCAGGGTCAGCATTTGTCTAGATGCACTTGAGACTTGCTGCTTTATCTATGAGCATTCTTTTAAGCACAGCCTGTCCCTTTTTAATTTTCCTCTTATTGGCCCTATGGCTGGATGATTTAAAACATTCCCTGTGGCTTGTCTTTACTCTGCTGTTTTCAATAATTTATAACACAGACTTCTGCCAAATACTATTTAATTCCACAAAGTCTTTTGAGAAACTGTTTAATGTGACAGATGTTATAAAAAAGCTGTATTGTACTATGAAATATAAAGCAAAAAGTTCCTCTCTAGAATGCCCAGAGAAGCTGCTGACCATATTATTACTACTTGTCAAAACTGAGTAAAAAAGAGAATGCATCACATCAAGAGTTTCCTGGATTTTAATATGGCTTATTCAAGACAACCTTAGGAAAGACTGAGGAAATGACTAAAACACTGAATTTGAAGAGTCCCAGGGAAAGTACGTCTGACTGCAGAGCAAATGCCAAAAAAAAAGAGCAAAACAAAGAAACAAAGAAAAGTTCATGTCCATCATCTTCACTGTTGTTGATATTCATTTATTCAGTCGTGTTCCATTCTTTGTGACCCTATGGACCATCCATGCCAGATCCTTCTATCCTCCCTTTTCTCTTCAAGTCTGTCCAAGTTCATGTTCATTGTTTCCATGACACTTATCTATCCATCTAATTCTCTGCCAACCCCTTTTCCTTTTGCCTTCAATCTTTCACAATGCCAGGGTCAACATTTTCACTCTACGCATCTTATTTTTTTATTCTTATGCATGTTCTATCATAGATTAATCAGGAATGATGATTTCTACTGATCCCACTAAAGAAGGGACAACTGGATGTCTAATCTACTGCTTAACCCACATTTTATTTTGGTTTAAATACCTAGTTTCTCAACTATGCTGATAAAATACTTTTATGTTGGGATTTTAAAATCCTTTAGGATGTCAACTAAAAATCAATACGTATTCACTAGAGTAGGGAGATACTAAGTTTAGAGAAGGCACTGACTGTTCCCTCAAGGACCTTAGAGTCTTGGATGGGGATTGTACACTATCTCAGATAGCTATTGTACCTAATATTAGATTATTGTCACATTACATAGACAGTTTGCATATAGTGGGTAATAAGGTCGGAGCTCCAGAGCAGGAAAAGATCTTAAAGGTTATTTAGCACAGCACTCTCATTTTATAGAAGAGGAAAATGAGTTCTGGAGAGGTTAAGTCACTTAAGGTCCCACAGTGGTGACAACAGAAACCATGTTTTGAAAAAACCATATTAAAATCCAGGAAACATCTGAATCCCAGGCTCACTAATTCCAAAGTCAGTGTTCTGTCTCATGTACCATTCTACATTTTCTAAAAATAAACTGCAAACTAATAAACACATGAGGCAAAGTACTAAGTCATAGAGAATTCTCAGGCTCTCTATCTAGTCTTCTGAAAATAAAATCCAGGGAGTAATTATTTCCATACCAAATATTCAGATTTAAAAAATGCCTTTACTATGTGTTTCATACTTTTAATTGAATGTACATCTGTTAGAGAAGTCAGATTTCAACTGTGGAAATGGAAAGGAATCCTTGATGATTTTCAAGCATAATTTATGGCCATCAGTATTATTACTTTATAGTCAAACCATGTATTTAAATATCTTTTGATTTTTGTGACACCTCAAATTCTATCAATAAATGTTTGGGAGAGTATTTTCATCAACTGTGTTTTCAACCATAAAGTTTGATAAGAATTAGTCCCTACAAATTGATATTGGCATCATTTATTGTGCTTTTCAAGGAGAAATATATTCCATCATTCTTTCTATTCAACCCCTAAGGTGTATCAGCAGAAAAGAATAATTTGAGTCACAGTCTAGAGTAATGAAATAACCTGTCTCTAAGGATCCAAAGAACTAGATTCATCAATTCTTTTCTCAATCTTCTCCCCCTATTTGGAATTACAGATAAAGTAAAACACTTAAACTCCAACTGCCTTGAGACAAGATCCTTAAGTATTTGCTCATTCTAGTAAAAAAAAAATATGACTACTCTCTTCTGAACTTTTAAAGCATTACGGAGGTAATATGACATAGAAAAAAGGTATACTTCTCTGGGACTCAGAAGGTCTGGGATTTCAGTCCAGGTTCTAAAGTAGTTATGTGAATTTTGGTTAGCTACTTTACCCCTGTGAGCCTCAATTTCCTTTTCTGTAAAATGGGACAAGAGAGAGACATGTCATAGAAATAGCACTGAGCTTCGAATCAGGATAGTTGGTTTTGGCACTGTGGTCTATCAGGCTTTTGAACAAGTAATTTTTTTTTTCTTACTGGGCAACATCATTTTCCTTAACTGCAAAATTAGAAAGTTAGATGATATGATCTGTGAAGTCTTTTTCAAGTCTAAGAGTCCATGGCTCCATAAATACATCCACTATCTACTTAAAAGAGTTATTTTCAATCAAATTTTATAATTTCCACGTTCCTACTATGTGAAAAGCACTGAGCAAATCCTTCTATTGAGGAACCAACATTCTATTGGGGTAGTATTGGTGGTGGTGGCATAATATGTACGAGGAAGTTTTGATGTAAAAGATGAAAACTAAGTCAAGTCTTGAAGAACATCAATAATTCTGAGAGCAGAGAAGAAGAGCAAGTACCAGAACATTGGGAACAGCTTATATAAATGTATGGTGGTATGAGATGAAATATCAAGTTTGAGGACTAACTAATAGTCAAGATTATCTGGAACAGAGGTTGGGAAGGGGTTAACTTGAAATAAAACTTAAAAAGATAGATGGGCGGGGCAGCTAGGTGGCACAGTGGATAAAGCACTGGCCCTGGATTCAGGAGTACCTGAGTTCAAATCTGGCCTCAGACATTTGACACTTACTAGCTGTGTGACCCTGGGCAAGTCACTTAACCCCCATTGCCCAGCAAAAAAAAAAAAAAAGATAGATGGGCACCAGATTCTAGAGGGCCTTAAATGCCAGCCCAAGAAAATTTTATTTTATTCTATAGCAATGGGAAATCAGTGAAAGTTTTTGACCAAGGGAATGAAATTGGCAATCCTGCCCTTACAGATTATTTTGTAGTTGCATAGAGTATTAGACAGAGAGAAGAGAGCTGGGAAACGAATGAGGAACCTATTATGGTAGTTCAGTTAAGAGAGGATAAGACCTGAGATAGGGTGGCTGTAAGAATGGAGAAAAGGGGATACCAATGAGAAAAGTTTTGGAGGCATAATGGAAAAGATTTGGCTTCTGGTTGGATGTAGGTGCTGAAGGAGATGGAACAGTCAAGGATGCTTTTCAGTTAAACAGAACTTAGGTTTGAGTTTATTTAATTTGATTTATGAAGTTCTTAAAAATCTTAAAGTGACAGTTAAATGTGATCTCCTATATATTCTCTGTTCTCTTCAATGAATTAAAAACTTTTGTGTATCAAACAGAATCATTTAGATGCTCAATCTAATAAATATTTATTTAATAACTACATAGAAAGGTAATACAGATTTAAATGTGTTAGACACACAGACCACCCTTAGTTAAGTAATGTATAATCCAGTAGGGGAGAAAAAAACAAATAAAAACTATGTAACAAGACAGAATACAGTTGACATTAAAAGGTATACAAACAAAGGAACATATGAATTAACGGGAAGGAGAGAATTATGTGAATCAGGAAAGGTTTCAGAGTAGAACAGGCATTCCAGATATAGAGCAAAGACAACGGTATGAAAACATGGAGAGAATGGGAGCAAGAGTGAATTTGGCGAGAACATAAAGTGTGTATGTATATGTATATATGTGTATATACATATGTATATTTTCACATGTATGAATAGCAGGGTATAGGACTAAAAAGATCTTTAGTTCACAGAGTTAGAGCTGGAGGGGACTTTAAAGGATATCTCATCTGCCTCCTACATTTTACATATAATGAAACTGAGACTTGGAGTAGTTAAATGGCTCACCCATAATATCACAGAGATACTAAGTGGTATTGCCAGGATTTGAAACCTGTTTTGCTTACTCCAAATCCGTTGCTTTTTCACCTATACCATTGTGGCTGTATTGTAGTGGATCAAGATTCTTAGACCGAAGAGTTTAAACTTGTTCTGTAGGCAATAGGAAGCTATGGAGGGATTTTGAGAAAGGCACCAAAATAACAGAATCTTTACTTTGGGAGGATTTCTAGATTAATTGATAGTGGTTTGTAGGGTAGGAGCAAGAAGAAACTAGTGGTTAGAGACCTACTGCAATAATCTTCAATCATTTCAGTTGTGTCCAATTCTTCATGAACCCATTTGGGATTTTCTTGGCAAAGATACTGGAGAGGTTTTCCATTTCCTTCTCCAGCTCATTTTACAGATGGGGAATGAAGGCAAACAGGGTTAAGTGACTCGCCCAGGTCACACAGCTAATAAGTATCTGAAGCCATATTTGAACTCAGGAAGATGAGTCTTGGTTCCAAGCCTAGTGTTTAATCCACTGTGCCACCCAGCTGCCCAACATACAATATTATATTATATACAATATTAAGCATTAATGGCTAAACTTGTACTAAGACTTTTGTGACAATCTATATAATGACACAACCAAAGATCATAGTGGAAATGAAAAGGAGGGGACAAATGTGAGCAATATTGCGAAGGGTCAGTCTACAGGACTTTGTAACTGATTGAATGTAGAAGGTGGGGGAGGGTGTTGAATAAAAGATAACTTCAAAGATTTAAGACAAGGCAACTAGGGGAATGACAATACCTTTGATAGAAGAAATTCAGGAAGGAATATTTGGGGTATGAATGATGAGTAAATCTAATGACATGGTTGAGGTGCCATCTAGATGTTCATGCAGGTATGTTCATCAGGCAGCTGGAAATGTAAGACCAGTTTTTAAAAGCGAAGTGAGGACTGATGATCTACATTTGGAAGTCATCTGCAAATAATATTAGCTTAAATTTATATAGCACTTGTAATAACTCTGTCAAAGAGGTTATTACTTTCATTTTGAGGCACACTTAAGTGATCTGCCTGGGATCACACAGCTGGTGTCAGAATTTGAACTTGATCTAAAGCCTCATTACCCAAGATCATTACTCTTTCTAATACCCCAATTCTAGTAAGATATTCCAGTAGAGCAATGAATTTATTCATGTTAGAATATGTCTTTTGTTGTACATTACAACTCAACCATACTTGTATAGTCTCTTATCCATGTCCTCCTTAAATTCTTAGGTTTTCTAGTACATCAAGGACAATTGTTGAAACTTTATAAATGATTCAAACATTAAGGGAATAAAAAGTTTACATAAAAAATATGGAAGATAGAACTTTTAGAAATGTGTATACTTAAGGCATAAGGAAGAAAGAGGGGTAAAAGGAGGGAGACAGGGCCATTAGGAAATTTGAAAAGACCAGCATGCCCAAGTTACTAGGAGGAGAAAATTTTAAGAAAGTAATGTCAAATGTCAAGAATAAAGGCATCAAAAGTGTCAACTATGGATAAGAAGTTAAAGAGACTGGGACTTGAGAGAAGGCCATTGGCTATGCTAATTAGGAGTTCATTGGTGACCTTTGAGAGTAATTTCAGTCAAATGGTGGGAGTCTGAGCTGCATTAAGGAATGAGTGGAGAAAAAGTAGGGCAATGTGAATAAAGTCTTTAAAGAAATTTGAAAGCAAAAGAGATAGGGTTGAGGCAATTTTTAAAAATCTCATTAAAGTTTTTCAGACCATAGCCTTAGAGCAGGAGAGGACTTTAGAGGTCATAGTATCCAATTCTTTCATTTTTATAGATGAAACCTAGAAAGTACTTTAGTCATTGTATCACACAGATAAATAAGAGTACATCACATGGCACTTACCACACCTTGTTTGACAGCTATTTGAAGATGTGACATCCTTATACTTGTTCACTTTCCCTTCCAACTTCACTAAAGTAATTTTCTAGAAGTGAAGAAGCTGTGTCCATATATTTTTCAATCACTTCTTCAGTGTCCCAACCCCATAATCCAGAAGCAATCCTTGCACATTAAGAGGCAAAATGGAACAGTGGAAATAATGGTAGACATAGTTAAAAGATATCTAGCTTTGAATTCTGACTCACATATAAGTCTAGTGATTTTCACATCTGTTAAATAGGGATAATAGGACTAGAGAATCACAACTTTAGATATGAAAGGGTACTTAAAGAACAGCTAGTCCAACTCTATGGGAAAACTGAGGCCCAGTGCAGTTATATAGAAAAGGACAAGGACACATGGTTTAAGTTGTGCAGTATTGGAGGGAATAGCTGCATCAATGAAAGCACAGATCTATTTAAGTATTCAAGTATGAGTAATTTAAAGAGTAGTTGTCCTAGAGTAAGAAGGATTTAGTTCAAGTTCAAGTTCTGACAATTAGCTGTGGGATGCTGGGCAAGATCACTTAACCAGAGTCACATAAGAAGTAATATATGTGTTTCTTAACTCATAATTGTGAAAAAAACACTTTGAAAACTTTATAGCGCTATATGAATGTAAGCTATACCATTTTTATTAATATTACTTTAAATATTTGTTATATTTAATGTTGTAATTATTGTAGTAGATATTTAATAAATAAAAAATAATTTAAAGTCTTATCTTTTAGATGCATACTTCAGCCATTACTTATTTATGACCATAAGCCCACAAAAGATCCAGGAGTCACCATAAACTTTACTTCTCTGCCTAACTTATCATTTTCATCCATATACCCAAAGATTGTTATGCCCTATACAGGTCACATAAAATATTCCTTTTACATATAAAGAAATAATTTATATAATATCAATGACAATTACTCTATTAGTCTTTGAAAATGTCCTGTCCTTGGGAGTTCACTCTTCCAAGACAGCTTACTTAATTTCAGAAAGCTTTAATGAAAAAGTTCTTCTTTGTATAGAATCAAAGTTTACCTCTCTGTATATTCTCCAATTAGTTCTAATTCTACCCTCTGAAGTGCAAAAGAATGTCTAATCATTCTTTTATGTGCAGAACCATTAGATAAAAGAAGGTAGATGTCATAACTTTACTGAAGTTATCTCTTCTCTAGGCTGAACCATTGTCCCCCACCATTATTCAAAGGACACTGTTTCAAGTCCTCTTGACACTTTGGTCTCTCCTGATTAATGAGCTATAGATAATTCTCTTGTCCTTGTTGGTAAATTAGTGTTATCCAGTAGATTTAACATTCACCATATTTGCTCAAAAAGATCAAACTAGGATAAGATAAGTGTTTCTCTAATATAAGTAGTTTTCTTAAACTTTTTATGTCAAGGACTCTTTGGGCAATCCAGTGAAATCTATTGAAACTTTTAGAGTATATTTTAAATGCATAAAATAAAATATATTATCTTAAAAAGAAAACCAATTATATTGAAATATAGTTGTCAAAACATTAAAGAAAAACAAACAAGTTCACAGACTGTGGGTTAGGAACTCTTGGATTAAATGTCATCATACTCTGGATACGTCTTTCTTTGACTTTGCTATTTTTCTATCCTGCTATCTCTTTTCTCTGACATATATCAGTTTATAATACTAATTCCTCTCCATCTAGCTACAAATATACTCTCATAATTCCCATTCTTGTTTCCTATTCCTTCTCACAAACTTCATCTTTCAGTCCAAACCTTATCTAGACAATGCTCAAAAATATGACATAGTGTTTGTTACAATTTTATAAGAAGCAAGATATTATACATATTTGTTATTTCTTCTCCATTAAAGCTGAATGTTATACCAAAAAGCACACTTTCCTGACTTTTAAGCATTCTATATTTTATATACAAAATGTATGCTTAGTTACATATGAAAAAATCCTAAAAGAAATTGGAGAAAACATGCTCCCCTTCATGTTTTCAGACTGTAACCCATTTCTAAGATTTTAACCATATAGGAAGATATTATTATCACAAAGATGAATTTTTGTTCTACCACTAGAAGTAGGAGCTTCAGGAAAGCAAAGGCTAAAGTCTTCAATGCAATCCTAAATGTTTTCTTCTTCTGATTCTTTTCTGGGTCCAGATCATCCTCCATATGTTTTTCTCTGCCCCTCCTCTGCCACCCCCTCTGTGTGTGTGTATACTTATAATATGTTAGTATATACACATATTATCCATATTACATATCTAATATGCTATAAAATGAAAAATCATTTTCAATTTTAAAAATATATTATAATGCAGCATTAAGTTGCTACATATTCTCACTTTTGTTAATTTATATTTATAGGAATAGAATAGGGAATAAACTTTTATTTGAATTATACTACCAGAAAAACCAATTTCCATTCTCTCCGTATACTTTTCTCTAAAATTCTAGTGCTCTAACTTCTGAAACTAGTGTTCTATTTGGGAGAATGAGTCCTATAAAAAACTCAAATAACAACGTCTGGTTGGTCTGGATCGCTACTTTTTGTAATTTATGAACCAAATTTATTTAACTGAACTAAACTTTGTGGATATGTGCCTGGCCTAACATGAAGCATAAGTACCACAAGAAGGTTTTTTTTTAAATCCCCTAGGAAAATACACATTTGAACATTTTTGGATCAATTCTATGGAAGAAATGTTTATAAAAGTTCAAGACTAAAATTAATTAAATAAAATGGAAAAGAAGTGTTTCCAGATCAATTAGTTTATGGAATAAGTAGCAGGAAAGTTTGCATCTAGCAAAAACTTGTCTACTAGTGAATCCTGAGAAATTAAAATGATAATTGGACAAACCTTAAAATGACAATTTTTACATTAACAGAGTTAATTCATTTGTCATAGGAATATAATTTATTTTCTCTATATTTCTCTAAGGGAAATGCAGAGGACCTTGGTAGACAAGGGAAGCATATGACTATTCCTGATGATGGCCTCAGGAAAACTGGTAAAGTAAAAATATATTATCAAGGACAAGCTATAACTGAAGTGTGTTAGTGTCTCAGGCCATGAGAAAGAAGGATAATAGTTTTATTTGCTACTCATATCAATTAAGTTAAAAAAAAACATTCAGCAAACCCAAGTTCATTAGTTAGCTCTCTGTAAAGGATTTATGGGATAATAAGGAAAATAATTTCACAGAATAAGGTGTGGATGAATTGCAATCTTCTTCAGTGATAGAGAGAATGGCCATATCAGTGAGATTACAGATCCATTAAATTATTATATAAGAAATATATTTTTGGAAATAGAATATAAAGCAAGATGATATAGATCTTAATGCTGCATTTTAATAGATCTTCCGACACCCAGCCCAGAGCTCTAGTCACCATGCCACCAGTTGCCTCTAATTATTGTATTTCTATTAGAATGTTTAAATCTGGCCTGAGTAACTTACTAGTTAGGTGACCTTGGGCAAGTCTCTTAACCTCTGTTTCCCTCAGTTTCCTCAGCTCTTAAATGGGGATAACAACAGCACATACCACTTAGTAGATGTTTAAAAATGCTTATTTCTTTCCCTTCCAATTAAGAAAGTATTGTTATACATTACTATATTTTAATGGATAATGTCTAGATGAACATACCATAGATATAGATGCAGATACAAATGATATATATTTTTTAATATGTAGGTATATACACATATATCATAGGAGAAGATAATTATAAAGTAACTAGTGTGGTGTTATATAAATATTAGCGATGATGATGATCTAACAACTCTCTAAGACTATAATAGTCTTTCCTTCTATTATAGGTGGACACTGAAGAGGATTTAATTTGTTTTTCTTTTTAAAGATCCCCAAATGTGAAACAGCTGAAAACATTTAAAATGAATAAATATTTGTGTATGAAGCTTTTGGTCTCCAGCTCCATTTTTGTTTTCAATTGTTTTGGTGTAGGTTCTTCTTTTTCAGGTTCTTGTGTCTTTTTAAGGGATCCTTCAGCATCACCATTTTCCTTGTTTTCATCACTATCAAATTTTGTTTGCTTGCCTTGGAATTGTACTTTTCCTTTATTGGGTATATGCTGGATAGCTTTACCACCTCCTCTTCCTTTTCCTTTAAATTTGTGACCTTTTGGCTTCAATTTATTTAGGGATTCCTATTGGTCTTCAATGATTTTTTTCAAAGCTTCTTTCTCTGTCTCTCCTTCTAATACTTCGAATGTTACATTTTTGTTTCTTAATTTTAAGTTTCCATTATTTGCTTCATTAGCTTTGTCCAGTGCTTCTTTTGCCTTTTCTTTAAATAAGATTATTCCCTCTTTTGCTCCTCTAATGAAGTCCATCTGCTTTATTTCTCCATGATTAGAGAAGTGTGTGAAGATCATCTTTACAGGTTTGATCATCTAAATCACCATAAAATTTCAGCAAGCATCCAATCTTTTCATCCAGGGATTTCAACTCCACATCTTCAGCTTGCCTCTGTTGTTCTTCTTGCTCTTGTTTAGCTTTTGCTTTTAGCTTCTACTGTATTTTGCTTCCTTTCTCCAAACTTTTTGCAATGCAATCTTCTTTAAAGAGTATCAGTAGCTCTGTAGCTTTGTATTTTTGTCCTGGGGTTTCTATAAACTTCTTGGCAGATTCGAATATGGCAAATATTGATCCCTTAAATACTTTATGTAATGTTATCCTCATTTGAATATTTTGTACTTGCCCTTTATCTTCTAACCATTCTTTTATGTCATCAAGAATTTTCATCTATTGGAAAATTTTTAACACTAATGGATCTGTTTTTTACTTAATTTTTACACTCATCTGTCACTTCAGGGAGGGGTTTGCTTGGAGATCTGATTTTTTGGTTTTATCCTCATTTAATTCTGTGAATTCTGCCTTTGATTTCTTTAGAGCACATATCACATCAAAGTCTTTTGTTAGTTTGCTAACAAAGGTACCCAGCCATCATCTATTTTGATCTGTTCCTTTAAAAATTTGTCTCGTGGAAGGTTAAAGTCACCAAAATAGTACTCAATTTGTTGGCAGATTTTGGATTCCAGATCAGTCATTTTTTTCACTATCACTGTTCTCAGCCATTGTGGGAGCCTATTTTGTGAGGATCCAGCAGGGTCTGTGATGCCCCACCATGATCCTTTTGATCTAGAAGCTCACTCCTTGACTCCTTGTAACAGTGTTGTTCCCTGCCCCTCCACTATTTAAAGGCTGGATCTGGGCCCAGGCCCAGGCCCAGTGGCCCCTGAGGGCCTCCAGATTAGTTTATCTAAAGATGTCATGCTTTAGAGAATATTTTGCCCAAAGATTCTGACCCACTTTAATTTACCAATCAAAATTAGTCTGAGTATTCTACTATAACCCATTTTTTCACAACTGGTCAATCCACTGTAGTTTTGTGGCAAAGATCAGAACTTCTATATTATTAGATTTGAAATACCTTGCTTTTCCAGAACATTTTTGGAAATGTTCCTTACTAGACATCTATCAGTCATAGTTCTGCCTAGCTTGCATGGGAAATTTATGTTGTATTTAAAAGATATTAGAACATTTAATTTTATAATTTCATTTAAATTATAAGTATTTCTTTAAATTCCCAAGACCTACAAAATTTTTAGAGAACTAGAAATAATAATCGTATATATCCCTTTCTTTGTTTGGATATTTGATAAGAAGACACAATTAAGGACAGTTTCTATAACATGACAGGAACTACTTTTTTGTGAGATATCTGGCAAATGGATAGAGGGCTAGCCAGAGAGAAAGATCTGGACTCAAGACTAGCATTTGACACATAGTGTTTGTGTGGATCTGGGTAAGTAATTTAACATCATAGTATTTCAAATAATTCTCTAAGATTATAAGCATTAGTAGAGGGAAGTAATATATAAAAGAGTTGTCAAACACAGACACTACTGAATGGGACCAGGACTAGATTAAAATGTAACTGGGAAATATTTAATAAAATTAATAAGAATACAATAAAAATAAATAATGTTAATATGTGGTTTTCTGAGTCAATATGTGGCCTGCAGAGAACATTATGATCTAATGGCCTTTGTGAGTTTGATACAATTGCTCTACAACACTGAAATCACAAGGTCAGAACAAATTAATCCTAGATTCCCTGAAACAAAGCCCACTACAATTAGTCTTGTAAAATATGCCAGCTAATACCATATTAATATTTCCACAGCCATACTGTAAGAAAAGCTAAACACTGGGCTACTGATTTGGCTCTTAATTTTAATACTGGCTAGCCAACCATTTTTTATGTTTTCATTATTCACCAACTACCATGTTTGGGCAAATACAGTGATGGAAGTCATAAAGCACATATGTTCCTTAGGAGGGTAGGTGAGATTTCTCCCTGGCAATAATGCTTATTTTTTTCATGTTTCAAAATCAGGTTTTCAGATATCTTTCAATAGAAGGAAGAATTAATCATTTCACACTTTAATTTTTACATCACAAATGTTCTTGCTTTGACAGTGAATATGCCACTACCTTAACATAAGTTGCATGTTTTTAAAAAGTCAATGTTTTAATGAACCATATGGTACTCTGTAACCTGAAAACTAATGTGGTTTTGACTTATCAACAGGACCCAGAAGGACCTAGTTGAACAAATTATAGTCTTACAAATTTGCAAATGACAAGTACATAAGTATGTGGTGATTCACTTTATATTTTACTATTTTATAATTTTAAATTTACTTTAGACAAAAATAATTACCATGTACATAAGTTAGTGAAACACAGTCTCTTCCCTCAGGGAATTTACAGTCAAGGAAGGAGCATAACATGTATACTCAACTATTCAAAAGTACAAATGGGTTTGTGATCTCAGCTATTTAGATGTTGCCTCCAACAGTGCAGATATCTCTGCCTGCTGATCCCATGTGACACTTGTTCATATTCTATAAGGGGCCTACTCAGTATGGACGGAGGGCGAATTCTTCACTTTCTCCTGACATCCTAGGGATATTCATTGTCCATACTCACTCAAACATCTTACAACTCGTTTTTTATCCTAATAAATCTATTGCAATTTTTTTTTTACAAAGGTCACCACAGAACTGATAGCTAAGAGCCATTGACTTTAAAAAAATTTTTTTTTTTTGGTGAGGCAATTGGGGTTAAGTGACTTGCCCAGGGTCACACAGCTAGTAAATGTTAAGTGTCTGAGGCCGGATTTGAACTCAGGTACTCCTGAATCCAGGGCCAGTGCTTTATCCACTGTGCCATCTAGATGCCCCGAGCCATTGACTTTTTTCAATTCTTTAGCACTTTTGACACAGTTGACCACTCCCTCTTCCCAGATACTCTCTTTTCTCTTGGCTTCGGAGACAACATATTTTCTAGTTTTCTTCCTCTATCTCTACCCATATTTTTCCTTTCTCCTTAGCCTACTTCTAATTCTTTTCATGACTGTAAGATCAGTTATCTCCCAAGATCTATTCCTTGGAGAACTTTCCTATAGGCATTGTTATAAGTATATAAATGTCACCATCCCTTTGGCAAAGGATGCCATCAAGTTGCTCATAGTTGAGCTATGCCACCATCATAGGTATATAGGGATAGTCTGACATGAGATTTTTGAGAAAAATGTGGTGATGCTATTGCTGGGGCAGCTAGTTGGAGCAATGGCTAGAGTGCTGCACTTGGAATCAGTTCAAATCAGGCTTCAGACACTTCCTAGCTATGCGACCTTGGCCAAACCACTTAACCTTGTTTGTCTCAGTTCCTTCTCTGTAAAATGAGCTGGGGAAGGAAATGGCAAAGCCCTCCAGTAATTTGGCCAAGAAAACTCCAAATGGGTTTATGATGAGTCAGACGTGACTGAAATGACTGAACAACAATCACTGCTGGTCAGCTTAACTTAGTTGTACCACCATGTAGGTTGGCTTCTACACAGAATGAGCACATGACTGAGGGGAACCTACAGGGTTGACAATATACTGTCTGAATTTTCCTAACATGGATTTATCTCCACCAGAAAATAAGGATGCACCCAAGGGAAAGTGTATGTGTCCATATTTTGCTCCTCTAGGTGCCTTGTGACAATGTTTTTTCTGGTCCTCATGGGTAGTGAGTCAATGTTCTCTTAAGGCTATCCATTAACTTTGAGAAGTTCTTTCAGAGACAATTCAAGCTACATTTTGGATAAGGTGATTATTCTAAGACTCTAACCCATCAAGCTCAGGTATATTTGAGAGACTGGATGCAACATGTTCTCACCTACTGGTTTGTGGTATGTTGGTTCCCTTCAACCTAGTTTAGTCATTGAGTTTTGCCAGGGTGTGACTGGTACAGCTTCTTGGAGCCACAAGTGAGAGCTGGGTGAAGGCTGATACCTAAGGTGAATAAGCAACCCAGAAACAGACTTGGCAAGCCTTCATCCCAGAGCTTCTAGTTCTCCCTGAACACCCCAGACACCCCAAAGACGTATGAGTACTGTGTGATGGAAGGACTAGGATTCAATATGACCCAAGCCAATCATATTTGGCTGAATTTTTCATTGAGTTGACTAATTTTTTAATTGGATGGACTTAATTGACCAGTAGTTTTTGGTAACATTTAGCCAGACTAATAGTTGAACTGGAGATCTAGTGCGAAGTAGTAAAGGTCATAGTCCTGTGGTTATTGAAGTAACACATCAATTAAGTACTACTAGGTATAACCACATCAGGGTAGATCCTAATTACTCTGACAAATTTCCTGCTGGGAAATTGATCTTCAAAGATTTTTTAATGCCTTTTTTAACCTGTTTACTTCATTTTAAAACTTCAAAGTCTGCTTCTCTATTAATTATCACTTGTGCTGGAAGACACAAAGAATAAAACATTATGTTTTATTCATCTGAGCAGAGCTTCCACAGCACTACATTATGGCAAAAATGGGAACTTATTGAGGCAAAGGTCATCTTCTGTCAAACAATACTATAAGAGGCTTTCCCTTTAGCAGGGAAATCATGAATATTTTATCTGAATATTTCCATGAACTTGCTGTTAAAGCTCTGTTTGTTGGCATTTGCTGGGGATGTCAAAATGAGTTACTGTAATTTAAATCTTTTGCTAATATGCATATCAGACTGGCATTTAAAACATGTTAATCATCCTCACCTAATTTCTTATTAAATATGTATTTCTGAATAGTTAGCATCGTAAAAATTTCTAATATAGTAAGCTAAACTCCATCATTACTTTTACTCACTTATCACATTTTAAATATATATATTTTTTTCTCCTAATGCAAATCTGGGTGCATTGTCTTCAGGAAAAACTGTAATAAACTAATTAGCAACTTAATTTCCCCTCTGAATGACAGCATGGGAAAGAGGAGAGAGGAGAGTGTTATGCCTAGAATGAATTAGAAGTATAGGTTTAGCTATTGCCATATATATATATGTATGCATGTATATACACATATATATGTATATATATAGTATACCTACTATAATTAGCATGTATACACAAATATACATATATACCCACAAATATACATATATACACACATATATACATATACACACACACACACACACACACACATATATATAGTGGTTACTATAAGACTTATGGACCCCAGTGTTTAAGGGTGTTAAGAAGACAGTAAAAAGACATAGGAGGGGGCGTCTGGGTGGTGCAGAGAATAAAACACCGGCCCTGGATTCAGGGGGACCTGAGTTCAAATCCGGCCCAAACACTTGACATTTACTAGCTGTATGACCCTGGGCAAGTCACTTAACCTTCATTGCTCTACACACACACACAGACACACACACAAAAGCATAGGAGCCCACATCCTAGAGGGAAGTTCTATATTTCAAGGTAATTGTGTGCCTCAGTTTGGTAAAAAGAAACTTGATGATGAGGATGACAATGATGACCAGTTGTTTTGGGTAACATTTAGACAGACTAATAATTGAACTTAAGACCTAATGCAAAGTAATAAAGATCATAGTCCTGTGATGATGCCCCCCCCCATTAACTGGATATTGGAGGGAAAGCAAAAGAAGAATTTTCTAGGAAGGGTCAGATATAGGGGGGAATCTGTGTGCAAAGAAAACAATATACTAGCTGTGAAGGTCCATTAGGAATCCTGAAACACCGGATGATTGTTCTCTGCCAGTATCACTTATTGGGTAACCATCCCAGCCAATGTAATGAAACTGCCCTTATGCATTTAAGAAATAGTTGAAAGCAGAAGCATAGTATGTTAAGTCATCTTTTACTCAAAACCATCATTGTGAACAGATTGATGTAGAGGGTAATGGATCAAGTGGTTCTATTGTTGTCAAATGGGTTTTTGTTGCTGGTTTTTCTTCAGTCTTGAAGAGGACCATTACATTGGGGTGATGTCATGACTTGCAGTGAATTGGATTTAAGTGAGGGAGGGCTGTGCAGTCACCAACCTCACTCTCTCCTCCAAAGCCATCTTGGTCCAATGGCAAAATACATATCAAGATGATAGGAGATGGACCTGGATGTTTTAAGGTAATGGGGGTTAAGTGACTTGCCCAGGGTCACACAGCTAGTAAGTGTCTGAGGCCGAATTTGAACTCAGGTCCTCCTGAATCCAGGGATGGTGCTTCATCCACTGTGCCACCCAGCTGCCCATCCAGTTCTCTTTTATTTTATTAAAAGTCAAGATAGATAGAAACCAACCAGCGATATTGATACCGCATCTGCTGAAGATGCTTCAGAGCAAATGACACTGACCATAAAAGTAAACAAGCCATGAATAAATTGAAGTCATTTTGTACCAGTATTATTTAATAAAAAGGAAAACTGAGCAAAAATCTAGAGATAGATCTCACCAGTTAGAGGCAAGGATTTGTCAGATCATTTTTGTCAGTGGTACCCTTGGCTTGATATCATGCACCAATTTATTACTGACAAGGTAGTGGTAATCATTAAAAACACAGCTTCAGTACTATGCCTGATTAGAAGAAATAGATAAAATTCAGGAACTTAACTAAATTAAAGATGGCAAAGGAAAAGAACCTGAGTTTACTGAAAATCTTCACTTAATGTGGACTCCAGAAATTATACTTAACAATGAAATAGATAATGATGACAGCATTAATATGTGAAATTATTTTAAAAGGAGAAAAGGACATTAAGATTAGAATTCTGAAAAGCCCTTCTTGAGGATGAATTCAGCTAGTAGACAGAGTAAAACTGGTATTTGCCATAACATCATGAAAGAATACATACTGCCACAGTTTTTGACAAAAATATAAAAAATATTTTAGGAAATTAATCCTAGGAAAGTATATGGTTAAAAAAAATACCATAGGAGCAAAGATGGAGCTGGCAAGGAAAATCCTTAAGTATAGGCATCAAACACTACTATGATGGAGATTCAGAGAGCTAATGAAGAAGGAAAAAATTCTTGAAGGTAACATCAGTATCTGGCTTGTATAAATAGGAGAAAACTTGGATGTTATATTTCCTGATTAAAATAAGCAAAAAAGGAGGCAGCTAGGTGGTGCAGTGGATAAAGCACTGGCCCTGGATTCAGGAGAACCTGAGTTCAAATCCGGCCTCAGATACTTGACACTTACTAGCTGTGTGACCCTGGGCAAGTCACTTAACTTCCATTGCCCCACAAAAAAAAAAAGATATCAAAATAAGCAAAAAAAAAAAAAGATCATCTATATGGCCACAAGAAGTCTAATACAATGAAAACACAAGTTTTATCAAATGAAAAATAAAATGTGCATATTTTAAACTAATGAATAATAGAATAGTTATATAAAGGGAAGTGTGAAAATATATTTTCTAAGCATAGGTAGAGAGTGGTTGGATCAGAAAATAACTAACATTATTGGCTCAAATATTTCATATTGATATATGAATTACTAGCAAAGCCCTATACTAGCTTCCTCTCAGATGTAAGCATGATGCCTTCTTTCTTACTAGAAGGCACTCCATATCTATTATTGAAAGATGAGAATACTAGGGAATCCACATATGAAATAAATACATTTCTGGGCCTTATATAAATCATCTACATTTTAAATCATTAAAAAAAATCCATGAATATTTACAAGAAAACAACATGTTGTCTGAAAAGCCAAAGGAGCCAGTCAAAAGACCATAGGGAATATAAAGAATAGCAGATTGGTTTGTGGAAATGAAGGGGTATAATGACAATTCACAACTTGGTCATTACTATTTTAGAGTTTAGACTTAGAGATCAATGTAGATTATACAAGGAAGTGATAGAAAATGTGCTTTTCTCCAAGCTTAAAAAAGTAGCAGCTATTAAATACTTAGCAAGATATTACGTGGTAGTATCTAGATCTAGATCTAGATCTAAATCTATATTAGAAGCTTTCTACCATTAATGTGGACTATTAGGTGACAAATTTCCATGCTACAAATAGAGATCTCAAGGTATACTGGAGAACTCAACCAATAAATTGTATTAGAACTGGGGACAAAAATATAAATAATGAAAAAATCTCTATAGTCAAGGTGGTTTTTTTGCATATCTTTGACTACTCAAAAATCTATCTACTTTTGCTCAAGAGACATTCTATCTTGTAACAAATATGTTTATATAGTTCAAATAAACAAATCAACACATTGACGAAGTTTCAAAATACATATCTCATTCTTTATTTCTACCACATTATTTCTCTTAAGAGTTGTAAGTGTGGTGGCAAGGAATTGGAAGTTGAGGGGGTGCCCATCAATTGGGGAATGGCTGGACAAGTTGTGGTATATGAATACAATGGAATACTATTGTGCTGTAAGAAATGATGAGCAGGAGGAGTTCAGAGAAACCTGGAGGGTCTTGGGTGGGCTGATGATGAGTGAGATGAGCAGAACCAGAAGAACATTGTACACAGTATCATCAACATTGACTGTTGATCTAGTGTGATGGACTATATTCTTCTCACCAATGCAATGGCACAGAAGAGTTCCAGGGAACTCGTGATGGAAGAGGATCTCCAAATCCAGGAAAAAAAAAAAAAAGAACTGCGGAGTATAGATGCTGATTGAACCATACTATTTCATTTGGTTTTGATGCTGATGTTTTTTTCTATTTTGAGGTTTTTCATCATTGCTCTGATTTTTTCTCTTATAACATGACTAATGCAGAAATAGGATTAACGTTATTATGTGTGTGTATATATATATATATAACCTATATCAGATTACCTGCTGTCTAGGGGAGGGGGAAGGGAGGGGAGGGAGGGAAAAACATCTGAAATTGTAAAGCTTGTATAAACAAAAGTTGAAAACTATCTTTATATGTAATGGAAAAAAATAAAATACTTTATTAATTAAAAAAAGACTTGTAAGTTACATTTTATCATGTCTTTTCATGTCACTGTTATTTTGCAGATTGCTCAAAGTTGTTTCCTCTCGTACCATTGTTGTCTTCATGGTATAAATTGTTTCTCTGCTCCTGCTCATTCCACCCTGTATCTGTTTATACACTTTTGGTATTTCTTTGAATCCATCATAAGCTATTAGGTTATAGACTGGCTTTGTGGTTTCACTGGTATAGAGAACTACAAGGTGAGCAAACGCCTATCAATAAAGGTGGGAACCTTCTCTCCATGTGTTTGTCAGAATGATGATCACAATACACAAAACACACCTGGAAGCTATTCATGTGAAAACATGATACTATGACCTAGAATTGACCTAGAATTTGTTCTAATATTGAAAAGATATTATAGGTAAAAATGGTACAACCCTTAAAGTAGGCATATTCATTAAGGTAAAAATAATAGCCTTTGGGAAGCTTTCGATAAGCAGCAGGCTCTGTGGCCATTTATCTCACCATTGGCTTATTCCCCCCTAGTTTCTTTTCCATATCCCCATGCTGATTGCTTCCCTTCCATATGGGCTGACACCCATATGGAGTTCTCCTAGGACCTTAAAGAGACCCTGGCAATATCAACAATTTGCTTACATGGGAAAACCTTTTAATGCTTACAATCATCCTGTACTTTATTCTGTGCTGATATGATAATATCATGATAATATAATGCATAGCTTTAGATAACACTAGTGCCTTATTGACAATGTAGTCCTGTGTTAAAAAAATAAGAAAAAATGACTAATATGGTAATATTTTACATAATTGCACATGCCTAACCTGTATCTGATTGCTAGCTGCATCATGGAGAGGGGAGGGGAGAGAGGGAAGGAGGAATAAAATTTGAAACTCAAAACTGTAAATAAAAATGTTTATATATAAGCCAAGACTTTGAAGGACTATCTTGAGTGTAGTAGATGTAGCACTGAATTTAGAGTCAAATGACCTATCTTCAAATCTGAGTGACTTTGATTAAATAAATTCCCTCTCTGGATTTTAATCTCCTCATCTATATAATGGAGTGGTTGGGCTAGATCATCTCTATGTGACATTTCTTAGAGCAGAGTCTATGTATTGATAATGTTTTTCCCACCCCTTCTCCTTCTATCTTTACATTAGTTCTATTGCATCTATTAGTACAAAACTACTAAATATCATATGCCAAAGGCAATTGTTTTCCATGGGAAGGGGTTAAGATAACTTACTCTAGAATTCTTTGTGATTTTCTATGCCAACTCTACTGAAATTATTACTATCTCCATTTTACAGGTAAATCAATTGAGGTTGAGAGACTAAATAACTTCCCCATGGTCACGAGTACTAAGTAACAGACTAAAATCTAGGTTTTTTAAATCACCAAATATGGTACCTCATGAGACTTGTTGGGCAAAAGAAAATGAGTATATCCTTAATTTAATGAACAGTGAAGCAATTCTCAGGTGACATTTAAAAACAGGTTTGGCTAAGACTTTTTGTTCATTAATTATAGGCTTTGAAATGATTTGTATGAATCTCTGATTCTTGAGCTTCTCACCACAAGCAAAATGATTGCCTTTTTCAAAAAGAAGCAAAGGGTTTAGAAAAATAAATTCACATTGCAAAAAGATTGTAGGAGAGTGGCTAAAATATATTTCAAAGGCTCCATGATGACACTCAACAATACATAAAAGTACCAGAAATATAAAAGTATAACATCAAGGAAGGCCAAGATCAGAATCAAATGTGGTATTCTTTTTTAAAATGGTCCTTTCTTCCTTTCTCTTTTTTTTTTTTTTGATCACTTTATAATCTCCCAAACAATAGTGTTTCTCATTATCGATGCTATTTTCTGAGAAAGGCAGAACGGTTACCGGTTTTGTTGCGGCTGAATTCTCATAACAAGCTACTCTTGTCTTCAATCTCTGACTTCAAAAGTAAATGGGTTGTGAAATAAAAGTTCTAGTTTTCACCCTGTCTTTTAGAAATGAACAGTTTCCTTAAGAACAAAGAGATGGATTTCATCACAGCATCTGAGAACTTGAGAACTTTCATCCACTTGACTCCTAGAAAAATAGGAATGTTATTAGCACATCCCTGCAGCTTTTTATGTGAAATTAGAGGCCTGATAGATTTTTAACTATCAGCAAAGAGAAAAAAAAAGTGTAGATAGATTCGTGATCCTATCCTAAAATATTTAAATGTCCCTCCCTCCACCTACTTTTTAGTTTCCTTTTGTGCATTGTCTTTCCCCATTAGATTATAAACTCCTGGAGGGCAGTATCTTTTTAAAAATTTACATTCCCAGTATTTAGCCCAGTGCTAGGCATTTAGTAAATATTTATTGGCTACTGAAACATAATTATACTAAAATCACTCTGAAACAGATGGGGGAGGAGCAGGGCACTAAATAAGCCTAACACTCATCAGAATTGGCTCAAAGACCTTAAACTCATCAGAATTGGCTCAAGGAGGGAATAATATACACACTCAATTGGGTGGAGTAATCTATCTAACCAGGCAGGAAAATAGAAGGGGAAGGGGATAAAGAGGGAGGGGCAAAAGAAGGGAGGAAAGATTGGGGGAAGGGACAGTCTGAAGCAAATCCCTTTTGAAGAGGGATAGGGTGAAAGAAGATAATACCTTGGGGAAGGGAATAGGATGGAGGGATACAATTAACAATAGTAATTGTTCAAAAGAGAAAAGGGAGAAAAATTGTACAAAAATATTTATAGCAACTCTATGTGGTGACTAAGAATTGGAGATCAAAGGAATGTCCATCAATTGCGGAATGACTGAAAAAGCTGTGGTATAAGATTGTAACGGAACATTATTGTGCTATAAGAAATGACAAGCAGGATGATTTTAGAAAAAGCTGGAAAGACTCATATGAACTGATGTATAGCGAAGTGTGCAGAACTGGGAGGACATTGTGCACAGTGACTGCAGTATTGTTCTATGAGCAATTGTGAATGACTTAACTACTCTCATCAATACAATGATCCAAGACAATCCCAAAGGACTAATGATGAAAACCATTCTACATGTGTTTTTATAGTATATATATACATACAGACACACAATCATAATATTGTACTTCACCCTTTTAGATTAAAAGCATGTAAAAAGTGACCAAAATTGTTTTTCACATGAGAAGAAATATAAATGAAAACAATTTATGCTATAATATAAATTATTTTCCATGAAATTATATTAACTTTTGTTTTTATATCACCTATGTTTACCAATATATCTTCCCTTCACCTTCTCCCAGAGAGACATCCTCTATATTAAATAATTTTTTAAAAGGGGAAAAATAAGAAAAATGAAGCAAAGTATCAAAAAAGGCTGACATTGCATGTAGTTCTCCATATACATAGTACTTCATCTCTGGAAGAAACAAAGGGAGGTATCTTCTCATATCTCTTTTGTTGGGGTCCAACGTGGTCATTATTTAATTACTTCATTAATTTTTCATTTTTTTAGGTTGCTCTTCTTTACATTTAAATTGTTGTAATCATTGCTTTTGTTTACTTTGTTGTAGTCATTTTTAAGCAGAGATCTGACCTTACTCAGCAAGCTCCAGCAGCTTCATAGTGCTATTAAAACAAGACAGAAACTCCTTTGTTTAGATTTTAAAGCTCTTCATAGCCATTCCCCCAACTATCTTTTTAGCTTCATTATTTATTACTTTTCTTCCCAAACTCTGCTACCCAGCCAAAATGGCCTTCTCTATGTTGTAACACGAGACACTCCATCTCCCGGCTCTGTCTGTCTTTTCAATGTCCATCTGCCTGTGATTGGAATGTACTCCCTTCTCATCTCAACCTCATATAATTCCTTTCTTTCCTTAAGACACAGCTCAAGAATCACTTTGCATATGAAGTCATTACCAAACCCCCCCAAATGCTAATACCCCCTCCAACTTATATGCATTTAACTACTTAGAATTTATTTTATATACATACACACACAGATATATGTGCCATAATATATATATATATATACACAATACATATATGTGTATATGCACACATGCACACACACATATACACATATATATATTGTATATACTCTCTCTTCCAGAGTCATCCAAGTCCAGTGGTAGAACAAAAGTCAAAATAACTGGTGAAGGCCCAAGATGCAGTATATTATCTTGGTGTCTTGAATATCTCATCAAACTCTTCATGCTCCACAGTGCCTGCTTCAGCCATCTTCATGACTTGGAACAAGTTCTTGCCATCTAGGCATTCCACTGGGGGAAGTTTTTACATGTTTGGAGTAGACAGCTCTGTAACTCACTGAAGGGTTTGAGGCCTGCTGGCTACCTTCTGGACCAGTATACCTCTTACATCTTTACATAAAATTAAGTTTCCATTCTTGAATTTATTTTATTTAAGTTCTCTAGTGTTTTCTTAATTGGGGTATTTTCTATTTTTCTAGATAATATCTTTAGAAATATTAGTTTTATAGGATAAAACTGTATAGAGTAGGTTCTACTATTTCTTCTTCTTGTTAATCAGGGTAGCTAAAGGTTCATTAACATTTTTTATTAATCTTTTCAAAGAAGTAGATTTTAAGTTTTGCTGATCATTTCTATGATCTTTTGAGTTTCTAGTTTATCTGTTGCTCCACAATTTTAAAAGTTTACTCTTGGGCAGCTAGGTGTTGCAGTGGATAGAGCACTGGCCCTGGATTCAGGAGGACCTGAGTTCAAATCTGGCCTCAGAAACTTAATACTTACTAGCTGTGTGACCCTGGGCAAGTCACTTAACCCCAATTGCCTCACCAAAAAAAAAAAAGTTTACTCTTTTTGTTCTTTGCTTAGTCTAATTTTCAAATTATATATTCTTTTCATTTATCTCTTCTATTTTGTTAACTTAGAATCTTAGAATTGTTTTTATGATGTCCCACCATTATAATTTTCCTTCACAGTTTCTAATCATTTATATGATTTGTTTTTTGACTCATTTTAGTGTTTAGCATTTCATTATAATCAGTGATTGTAATGTTAGTGATTATAAAGTTAGATCTATGTTTTTCACTTGTGATCACTGTGTTGATCACTATTTTCATTGCATTATGGTCTTTAAAGTATATGCTTAATACTTTTGCTTTTTATGTATTATTTACCATTTCTCTTGGCTCTAATGTATGGTCTGTTTTGGTAAATATTCCTGTGCTATGAATATTCTTTCATGTTCCTGTTCATAGTGTTAAGGGCTAAAATTCTAGCTAAACTGTCTAAAATATCTAATGAGTGATCGCCAATAAATTATAAGCTTCAGCAAGAGTTAAGCTTTTAAGTATTTATTAAGGAGAATAAGAATTTGGTAAAGAGGGAGAAAGGCCTACATTCATCTATCTATTAAAGGGAGAGCACGTTTCTAGCTCTGCTCTCCGCCAGAGTCCCCAGGAAAGAGTGCAAGTCAGAGCACCCAGCTCTTCCTTCTTCCTCCCACTAGCAAACGTCACTTCCTGACGCCAAAGAAAAGACTCCTGGTTTTGCCCTCAAAGACCTTTGCTTCATGGGCGGAACTCTTCTGCAGAAAGTCTCTAGCAGGTGGCATCATTCCAATCATTACAATAGGATAGTATAAATTTTAATCTCTAAATTTTCTAATCATTCATTTATGCTTGCATTTTTGTTTATCATTCTGTTATATTTGCTCAGCAGAGAGATGTATTAAGGTCCTCTACAATTATTTTACTGCTTTTTATGTAATTTTCCAATTAAGTTAATTTTTCTTCATGAAGTTAGATACTTTGCCATTTGGTGTGTGTTTATAGACACAGAGATATGTATGTATGTATATAAGTTTAATATTGACATTGGCTCAGCATGGTTCCTTTAAACAAAATGTAATTTTCTTTTTTTTCTGTTAATACTACATTTTAAAATTTTCTCCTACTTCAGCCACATGTTTATATGTGGTATGCAGCTCATACCTTTTTATATTTGTCTGATACATAGTAGTTTATGTTCTATCTTCTCATCATAACTACAAATACTGTGGGTATGAGTATATGTAACCACTTAAAGGGATTCATAATTCATAGTAATTGAGACCTCACATAGAGTTATTATGTGCCATAACCTCCTCAAAGGCAGGGGATGTTATCATCTCTTTATGACTTGTCGACAGCTGCCAGCACAGTGCAGGTACAAACAGAAGACATCTAATCAGTGTTTATCTACCTAATGCATTGGGTGGAAGGAGATTGTCAATTATAAAGCAATTGTCAACATATAGGAAAATTAATTAGGAAGATTTGTATGCATATCCTGCCTCTGACATACTACTATCTTTATGAGCATGGACCATTCATCTAACTTTTTAGTGTCCACAGGAAACTTTCTTCCTACTTTTTTTTTTGGGGGGGGGCAGAGCAATGAGGCTTAAGTGACTTGCCCAGGGTCACACAGCTAGTAAGAGTCAAATGTCTGAGGCTGGATTTGAACTAAGGTCCTCCTGAATTCCCAGCAAGTTCTCTATCCACTGCACCACCTAGCTGCCCCCATACAGGAAACTTTCTAAGGCACTGGTGAAGGAAGTTTCCACTGGGGAAGAAAGTTTTCTTATGTTGAAGGAATTACATGTCTAGTCCACCTTGCCCCATAAAAAGAGATCATGGGATAAAATTCTTCATATAAAAAAGAAACCTATGTTCAATATTCAATAATAAAATTTTTCATGCAGAATAATAGAACTAATTAATGCCAGAGCAATCGATCTAGCTTTAACAACTATATGCTGTATGTGTTAATCAAGCCATTAAAAATTGGTTGATTATTGGGGCAGCTAGGTGGCATAGCAGACAGAGAACCGGCCCTGGAGTCAGGAGGACTTGAGTTCAAATCCGGTCTCAGACACTTAACACTTACTAGTTGTGTGACCCTGGGCAAGTCACTTAACCCCAATTGCCTCACTTAAAAAAAAAAATTGGTTGATTATCTCAGGACTGAAATTGGATAGTTCTAATTGTTACAAAATCATAGGATCATAGATTTTGAGTTGAAAAATCCATGAAAGACTACTTAATCTAACTTATAACAATCTCATTTTTACAGATGAGGAAACTGAGGCTCAGAAAGTGAAGAAACTTGCCCAAGTAACACTGGTTGTATGGGACAGTGAATAAGGGTTGAACAAAAGATCTCTAACTGTGAATTCATTGCTCTTGTTTACCAGATTGTTTCTGTAATTTGGAAGTTGTAGTTTCTTGATGCGTCTCATTTAATTAATGACCTGTTTGGATGCTTATAGTACTCAAAAAGGATAGGTTATTGATTTATGTATAAGAAAAAAATTGACATTGAAAATCAAATCCACTGCTTGTTCACTTTGGACTGCTTTGTCTGGACCTGTGACTTGAAAAGTGCCTTCATATGGAAATTCCTTTCACCAATGCTTAATAACTTTTCTATAAAAGAGGCTCAAAAGGCTGTCTAGTATACATTGTTCCACTAAAGTGGTTAAATAATGTGCCTATGGTCACACAGCTAGTATATGTCAGATGCAAAATTTGAACCCAATTCCTTTTGCCTTTATAGCCTGCTCTGCATCCACACATTATTCTATTATACTCTGAGCCTAATTTTATGCATTACTATATTCAATATAATATTTTTAAAGTATAAAAATAGATTTTACTTTAAAAATATATTTACTGGTATCTTTTTTGCATCACTAAAAATTTTCCCTGAAAGTATCCCTTTTTGAAAGTCATCTCTTTAAATTATATTATAAAGGGGGAAAAAAGATAGAGAAGAGAAAAAAATTAGCAAATTAATCAAGACATCAAAGAAGTCTGAAAATATGTGCAATTTGCTACACCTGTGGAGCTCCCATCTCTACAAAAGAGTAAGGTTAAATTGTCTTCTCACATCTCTTCCTTGAAGCCACTCTTATTCTTTGCAATTTTTGTCAAATTCACTTTTGATTGTTTTGTGGGTGTTCTTTCCATTAGTGAAGTTATTATGTATATTGTTTTCTTGGCTCTACTCAATTCACTTTGTATCAGTTTATATAGCTCTTTTCATGCTTCTCTCTATTAATCATATTCATAATTTCTTATAGCATAGTAATATTCTATTACTTTCATGTACCATGATTTAATTAGCCATTCCCCCAATCAAATGAGTCCTTCTTTGTTTCCAACTTTTCAACATCATAAAAAGTACTGTTCTGAATATTTTAGTGATTATGGGCAATTTCTACTCATCAATAACCTCCTTGTTGTTTGATCCTAATAGCGAATTCTCCATCACAAATGGTATAGGCATTTTAGTCACTTTATTTGCTCAGATTTAAAAAAAGTTCTTATATAAAACATTCTAGAAGAAATTATATACCTTTCATTTTAAAATTTATCATATAGATTTTGTATTTCTTTTTTAGTCTAGCCATTATTTTATTAGTAAATACTTTTAATTATTTTATATTATGTTTCACAGATATGCAGTAAAGATAGCTGAGAGAAGATGAAATAGGTTATTATTCTGACATTAAAATAAGATATACATCAGAAAAATGGTAGATGGTATTCAATTCCATAATGAATTGTGAGTAAAAGTATTGCATTATTCCACATAAGCTTATTGTTTACCAACATATAGTAATGTTGTTAAACAAGGAACATGTAAATTTTGAGCTTCAAATTCAGCACATTGAGCCTGTGAAAGTACATATGAATTATTTAAGAAGTGTGAAAGCTATGCTATGTTACATAAGAAAACAAATTAGAAAAAGCAAAATCAGAATTTGGCAATGAGTATGCATTACTAGAGTGAATTTTGAAAAAATATTCATTTTAAATGAAATTTTCTTTTTAGAGAATATATTTCAAAAGATATTTTGATCTTTAGAATAATATTATTTTGATAATTGTATATTTTCAGTTATTATTTTAATATTTTTTGACATAATGGCTAGAACATTGGTTTTGAAATCATGAAGACCTGAATTTCAATCCTGCTATAGATACTGACTATGTCTAATTGTATGACCCATGGCAGCTTATTTCACCTTTCAGTTTTCTTATTTGTAAAATGAGAATAAAAGCACCTACCTACACAAACAGGTTTATTTTGAAGATCAAATGATGCATTATATATAAAGCACTTTGCAAACCTTAAGGCCTTATTACATTCATTACCATAATTATTATATTCATTATTATATATTCCTAATATTCACTGAGGATTGTTCTACTAAAGAGGGCAGACAGTTGCCTGGTACCTTGTGGAGCAATCAAATGAACAAAAAACTTATTAGTGACTTAGCATCATGAAAATTTGTTCAAACTGAATTTTATGAGTCATATCATTTTATAATGTCTCTAGAAAAATAATTCCCAAAAGAAAATAGGGAACTAAATCCATCGCCCAAGGCACAATCCTAACCTTACTCTATTTTTCATTGACTTCAGTTCATTGACTTTGAGTTCTTCCCATGTGTCATAAGTCTTGAACTATTTCACAATTAAGTTCCATTTCTCTTTGTTATCTTCCATTTGGGGATTTTTTCCCCAAATATTTGAAGAAAGAAGTGGTACTTCAAGATACTGAGAGATTAATTTTTGGTTTAATGTTTTAAAAAATACTCCCTAATAATTAGAGCTGTCCAAAGCTAAAATGAGTTCCCTATCACCTCCAAGTTCAATTTCAAAATCACATTTGGCATTCAAAACTCTTTATAACTTAGTCTCCTCCTACCTTTACAATCTTATATCTTATAGCCCCAAGGTCCACATATTTTTCTATCCAGTAACACTTGGCTTCTGGCACTTTGTCTATCTGTCTCACATGCCTTCCCAGTCCCTTAGTGTTTTCCCTTTTTAGTTGTTTCTTAAGTTATCCTGTACATTACAGCATTTGTAATATCTGTTTGCTTATTCTCTCCCCATTGGATTATGAGCTCCTTGAGAATGAGGATTGTCTTTTGCCTTTGTATCCCAAGTACCTCACATTTAGTGCTTAAAATGCTTATTGACTTGACTATCTGACTGACTAGTCTTCCTTGTGAACTCTGTCCTTAGATATCTTCAAGTGAAGGCTAGATGACCACTTATCAACAGGCTCATACTTGGGAATCTTGCTTAGAATGGGTTGTTCCTTTAAGGTCCCTTGCATCCTTATAATTATAAGACCCTATATTTTTATAGGGTGCAAAGAGGAAATTTGAGACTTAATCCATGATAGTATGCCGTAATGTGGAGAGCAGTGTACAAACCATCATCTCCCTATTTCTTAAATCTTTTCAACCCCATCTTCTATGTCGACCTTCCATGCCTAAGCTAAGAAAACTCATGCACTTGCTCATAGGGAGTGAGATTAGATAATAATAATAATTAAAGTTTAAATGAAGACTAATGGAAAGCAGAGGATTTTGATCAGTAAACCATTGCTTGGTGATTTAGTAAGGCAACTCTCATATGAACTTTTAGGGTGTGCAGACATGAAGGACATGATTATTTTTGTGTTTGGAGCATTTCTTAATTATCTAGACATGCTAACCCAAGTCTTCATTAATGTACTTTTGTTTTCTATATTGTTCCTCCACTATAAATTGTGTATATGTGAGTCCTAAGAAGGGAAAATTGCATTATTTTTAGACTTGGTGCATCCAGCGTATTATCCTTCTTAACACACCTAGAGATGTGATTGTCTTTGTTGAATGTTGAACATGTAATAACTGAAACAATTTACTCTCAAAGCATTGATGTCAGCAAATACTTGTGCTTGGATGGAAATGTAAGGAATCAATAACTCACTATGTGAAATTTCTATAGTTAGAAACATCTTAAATCAATATGGTCTTTCAATACAAACCAAAGCAACAATAACATTGAAACCCTATACTGAATTGACTCAGGCTGATTAACAGTCAGCCTGCAGAATTTTGTATGTGACTGATTCTGGACAAAGGTTTCTCCATGAGTATCACAAAAAAAGGAATTATGAAAGCTTAGGGCAGTTTCCAAAACCATATGTCAGACATTGATAGTCTTATTCCTTTGATTGACTAAATGAATTCTTCCAAAGTTTCTCAACTTGCAAAATAAAGTTTTGAGAAGAGGAATTGATTAAAAACAAAAGGGGAAAATTCAGGGTCAAAGAAGTTCTGGCTCAGTCTATTTAATAGTTGATTAAAAGCTTTGCTTCATGCAAATTAAAAATGGAATATTTTAACTGTAATTTTAGTGTATTCAAGACAGTATTGGAGGTAATAAATACTATCACAAATCCCTAGAAGTACCTTTATGACATTGAGCCTACTTTGATAACATCATAAATGACTAGATAATAATGTCTATAAGTTTTTAGGTTAAAGAATGGAAAACTTTTAAAAGGCTGCTTTTCTAACAGATAAGACATTAGAAGACCAGTTTTCCAATATACATTTATATTGATATCAGACTATAATAGTTTTATTTGAATTATCAAATACTTTGCAAACCTAATATAGATCTGGTTGATGAGGGGAATGTGGTGATGTAGTTTATCTAAATTTGTGAAAATCAGCAATTCTTACTCTTGGGTATAAAAAGATTTGCACAGGCATCCTTAAAGAGCAGGAATTCTGGAAAAGATCTGGGATTTCATTAGACTACAAACCGATTACGAGGCAACAGTTTAGTATGGTAGCCAAAACAGTCAATGCGATTTCTGGATTCAAAAAGAGAGGCAAAGCTTTAAGAAATAGGGAGATTCTCATCTCACTGTACACTGCTCTCCTCAGGCTTTATGCAGAATATTCTATTCATTTCTGGGTACCAGAGTTTAAGAGCGTTAATAATCCAGAGGAGGGCTACCAGACCTTTTAAGGAACTTGATTCCAAGTCAGACAAAAATCATTTGGAGGAAGTAGTCTGGAGACAAGAAAAGATGAACAGATTTTGGAGAGGCTAGCGGTGAAGATGGTTCTCTTCTAATATTTGAAAAAGCTATCATTCAGAGAAGGGATAAGACATGCAATTTGGTCACACAGATGAATGGAAGTTGAAAAGAGGTTAATATATATTTGATATGAAGAAAAATTTCCTGAATACAAGAGCTGTCTAAAAGTAGAATGGGCTAATGAATGGTACTGAATTTCCCCTTTTGGAGGTCTTTAAGCAGAGCTTGGATGATCACTTGTCATACTTGATATGTCTGTCACATATGGGATGTTTTAGGGGGTCTATTGCAATGCTCTCCATATCTTGAATTTTGTGATTATGGTATGAAACTTAAGATATGTACTCATAAGTAATCTATTGACTATGTTTTACGACTCTGAGGGAAGTTTCAGTGGTAATAGAAAGAAAGTTGGGCTAGGAATTAGAAGAAAGATGGCTACAAAGCTTAATATTATGACTTACTATTTGTATAATTTGAGACATCTCTTAACCTCCCTGCTTTCATTTTTTCCCATTGGTAAAATGAGGTGATTGGTTGTATTTAAGAGTATTTCTAACTCTAAAAATCTTATCATCACAAGATCTCTCAGATTTAATTATAAAATGGTTATGCAATCAACACTTAATTATCCATGATATTTTTGTTGGGCCTTTCTAGCAGAAAATCTTACTTTTAAGGTTTTTCTGGCAGCAGTTACTGTACTTTAAACACTTGTCTTCTAGATATTAAAATTTGTGTTATTTACTTTGAATTTAGATAAGTACTTTGAAACCTAAACATTTAACCATCCTATTTGCATCTTATCAGCCTGCTTCCTAGGGTATAAACCTTTTGATCTTCCTACTGGGAATGCTATTCCCTTCTTTTCACTCCCTTCATGATCATAGAATCACATAATCTAAGAGTAGTGAGGTATTCTAGAAGCCATCTAATTAAATCTGTACCTTAACATGAATGCCCCTCTGAAACATCCTCAAAACACCAAATCACTCTAATGAGACTAAATTAGATTTATTTTATGCGTTTTCTTTATGTATGATTTCATATGTTGCTTGGTCCCCCAAGATTTCTTGCTTGATACTCCACAAATTCTTTTAACAGCATATAAATCTTATATCTACATAAGAAAAATTTGTCTCTTTCTACAATGGAAAATGTAGGAAGGAGAAGGGAACAGAGAGTAACATGGAGAAACTGAGAAAGGGTCTTGGATAGGGAACCAAAATTATTCCTCACTTTGATAGCTCTTCACAGTGTAAATTTATTGTTTCAGTTGAAATGAATCACCAGGATAGCAGACAACTGTGCAACTAAATGTAAGTACAAAAACACATTTTAAAGGTATTGTAAATGATTGCATTATCAGATTGTTTCCCCATCTCTTCTCAGTACGAATAGCCCTTCGTGTTATAGGCAACCTTCTAAGTCACAGGGAAGGTGCACTGGATGATGGGGATTACTCATCTAATCTCATGATATAGTTATAGGAATTTATCTATAGATATATGTATATTTGAATTAAATTAATAATTTTAAAAACATGGAATGTATAGTCCAATGACCTTAATTTAAAAAAAAATTCTGTCTCTGCTTTATATTTTGCTAGCTGTATTTTAAATACCATAAAAACAAGTATAGGTCAGTGCTATTATAATGTGAGAAGTGATTGTTAATAACCAATAATTTGGGAGGAAATTCAGAGCTCTCCCCTTCTTCTAACACCATTTAAAAGTTCCCTTTTCTTGAAGAATATCACCTATAATGAGATTGCATTGACTCTAATCACTTAACCAATTAGATTTGATTGCTTTTTGATGAACCACCTACTGTTTTGAAGGGTATATAAACTGTGAGTCTGCCTCCATGATTGTCTTTGGTATAAAAGAGAATCCAAATGACCATCCTTTTATTAGTAACCAGCTTAATAAAGTAAACAACTTAATAAAATGATTACATTACCTAAAATATATGTCTCTCAACTTTTTAAATATCGTAATACATAAAATATATGTTAAACTTGATCAGCCACTTAAATAAAATAATGTAATATAGTAAATGTTTCTATTATGAAGTCACATATTTATATGATCATATTAAGAAACAAAAAAGCATAGAGATAGTATAGTCATATAATCTAAGAATATTGAAGCATCTTAGAAGTCATATATTCCAACCTGTACTTTCACATGATGCATCCCAAAACATCCCAAACAAACATTACAAATATGCAAAATGGCATCAAAAACAAGTGAATGCCTAGCCTTTGCTTGAAGATCTATAAGTAGCATGTGTGGCAGCCACACCCTAACATCTTCTTGACAGACAGGCTAACCTAGGTTGAGGGTAACCAACAGGCCTCAAATCTGTCAGTGATTCAGGGGAATGTCTACCTGAAGCATGTGAAGCCTTCCCCTAGTAGAATGGGGAGATGAGAATAATTTGTCCCAATGGGCAAAAAGGTGGCTGAAGCAAGTGTTGTAGAGTGCTTAGAATTTGGTCAGACATTGAAGATGACAAGGCCATCCACTACAATATAGGCCATAGACAGTTGTTTTGACTTTTGACTTGTCACTGGACTTCAATGACTCTGGAATGAAGAGTGGGGCTGCCTGACCCTTAACTTGCTGGAGTCCAAATCCTGCTTCGAACACTTATTAGCTATGTGGAGCCTACTTTGGGGAAGGTTCCTGACCAGCCATCATTCTTTGGAATTAGCCACAATTCCTCCTGGAGGTATTTCCTTTCCTCCTCTCTCTTTTTAGGTGTTGTCTTCCCCATTAGAATGTAAGCTCCTTGAGGGCAGGGACTTTTATTTGCATTTCTATCTTAGCACAGTGCCTAAAATATATTAAGTGCCTAATAAATACATATTGACTGACTATATAACCCTGGGCAAATTCAGTTTCCTCACATGTAAAATAGTGAGGCTTAACTGAAATAAATATATGTGGGCTGTAAACCTTGAAATGTTCTATAGATACTAGTTATTATTGTTGTTTTTATCATTATGCCACTGTTTTTCTGATATTCTTTACTTCTTATACATGTCCAGCCTACTTCCTTGCCTGGTCAAAATTTTTCCAGGTGATATCTTTTATCATTTACTATGTATTTAGTTTAATTATGCACATTAAAATGTAATTTACATTAGACTGAGTTATCATTTTTATTCTGATTTCCAAGAGTTCAATACCCTTTCTAATATACTAGTAGAATGGCAGATTTCATCTTCAAATAAATAATATGTTGAAATCTGTCAGTCCATTATGAAATTAAAACCAAAACAAAACAACCCCCTAAATATTCTCATTTTAAAGCACCGAATAAATGACTTTTGAATGATTGAGTTTCTGATTTTTACTTTAAAATATTTCATTAATAGTGTTTTTATTCTCCATGCTATTCCTATTCCTCATGATTAGTTTGTAAGTAGCTTGACTATTTCATGTACTGCTGGCAGGTATTTTGCATGAAGCACAGAATACTTAAGCTTTTGTTATTTTTTATTAAAGCACTGCTCACTTGATGACCAAGGAGAGCTCTTATTTGTAACAGTTTCTCTATTTCCTTAATGTTCAGAACCTCCAAATTACCTCTTATCCTATAGAAAGTACATTTATGCACAATTAATTGATAAACACTACAAAGAATAACAACAATGAATTTCCCACTTACTAATTAAATTACTTCCGTCTCAAACATCCATTTTATTCTTTTCTCAGGTGGATTACTATACAAGCTTAATCAACTTTCATAGGTCCCTCTGTTTTACTAAGTGGAATCTTGAATATTTTCACAGGCCAGAAAATGTGATTAAAATAAAAATGAAATTGACACCTTGATACCTTATTTTGCATACTTCAGTGGTCTTTCTTTGAAGTTAATGAATGTGTGAATGCTCCACAGCAGAGTCAATTAACCCAGGAGTTTCTTGCTTACAAGTTTTCACAAAATATCATAAAAATAAAATACTTGCTTTAGTCATATTATCTTTTTGGTCTGGACCTGTGATTTTATTGTTGCAAGGAATTTCTGGTGAGGAAATTCCTTCTACTAATGCAGATCTGCAGATCTTTTGCAAGTCATTTTCTTACAGTTGCTTAATGGAACTTCTTACCCAGAATACAGCTGGGAGCTGTCTAGAAGTGGTCTTCAGCCCAGGTTTTCCTGATTCTGAAGTTGGCATATTACTCACTGTGCAAGTGCTGCCTTGTATTAGTCAGAAAGTAAAAATTTTGTTGTCTATAAAAACCTACATAAATACAGTATGTTAAAGTTCTAAATTATAAAGATAAAATTCTGGAAGTTCAGAAAACTTATCCTTTACCTGGATCATGTATGTGAACGTTATTTTATGGAATGTTTAATGTATGAATAAATAATATATTGAAATGTGAGTCATTCATTATGAAAAACTAAAAAAATTCATTTCTAAGCACTTAATAAATGCTTTTTTGATTTCCTGACTTCTCTGATTGATTGATTTCCTAATTTTTCCACTTAATAGTGCATTAGTAGAGCTTTTATTTCTTATGCAATTTCTATTCCCTATAATTTATCTGTAAATAGCAGTCCTTTGACCTGAGAGATCTAGTAACTGATTATATTGCTATGATGGTATGTCACTTGATATGGTTTCAATAAGTTTTCTTTCATAATAATAAAAAATTGGACATGTTCAAGGTATGGTGAATACTACATTTTAATCTGATTGAGTCTTTAAGTCTTCAGGACAGAGAATATTACCCAATTATGAGAAGGGAAGAACCATTTCTACATTCTCCTTATTCTTTCCCTTATGCCCTTCCCCTACCTTCCATTCTTTCTTTAAACAGTGGCTTTTGCATAGTCTGGTTCTTCATTCATTACTCCACTCTTCACCCTTTCTTGGAAGGCTGCCTAGGAACCGTTGTCAGATTTCCTTTCACCTAAAATCTGCCAACATCCCTCTTCACATGATAAATACTACATTGTAGTCTTGCCAATGATAAAATTCACAAAATAAAAATCAATTGGGGGGGCAGCTAGGTGGCACAGTGGATAAAGCACTGGCCCTGGATTCAGGAAGACCAGAGTTCAAATCCGGCCTCAGACACTTGCCACTTACTAGCTGTGTGACCCTGGGCAGGTCACTTAACCTCTGTTGCCCCACCAAACAAAATAATACAAAACAAAACAAAACAAAAAATCATTTGGGGGCAATTAACTAGAACAAATGCCAAAAGCCCCATCCTTTGGAGAATAATACATTTGAGTCTGCTGGCTTTATAACTTATTTCAAGTTCCATGGCATAAGTAGCCACCCGTAGTGGCTAAAATATATTCCCAAATATCTCCATAGGCAGAGATATGGAAGTTTTAAAAGTCAGAATCATATAATTTCACAACTAGAACTGAAGAGAAAACTGAGGAGGGTATATGATTCTCATACACTTATAGTAACAAGAGAATAGAACAGTTATTTATTTTTTGCATTGAAGTTTGTATTAACATCTTGGAATATGTGCTCCCACATAAACTTAAAAATCTATGTTTCCTACCCCTTTCCCCAGCACAGAGGTCAGAGAAGAAGATGTATTAAAGACAAATGTCAAATTTTGTTTTTTAAACACTAATTTTCTTCATGATAAAAATTTTAGCTTTTTGTTAACTTCTACACATGCTATAATGTGACTCCAGTTTCCTAACATTTTAGTATAAAAATGTTTTCTCTTTCCTCAAACATTTTGTAGAAACATGACCTCAGGCAAGTCATTTAACTTCTTTGAGACTATTTCTTCATCTGAAAAATGTTGATAATAATAGCACCTGTCTCAGAATTGTTGTATGTAAATCTATGTAAATGTTTTAGTAATATATGTAATAGTTCTTTACAAACTTCAAAGCATTATATGAACATGACATTCTATAAATGATGATGGTGGTGATGATGATGGCACACTTTACACACTCTATACATGAGTCAAACTGGGGTATTTACTATTCTTTCATTTTGTTCTGCCCACTCTTGCCTCCATACTTTTATAAAGACATTTGCTACATATAGAATATACTCCTAAGAATGCCTCCAACTATTGACATTCTTTCTTTCCTGTGTAGGGGCCAAATTTTAATTAGGGAGTGTTAGTTAGGTGGCTTGCCACAATATTGGGACAAGGAAGGAGATTAACAGCCTCTTTCAAAAACAGAACAGGGTTTATTAACAAGAATGAACTTAAAAACACAAAAAAGATAGTAGAATTAAGGGAAAGGAAAAAAAAGGGAATGGGGGAAGGAAAACAATACGACCCGAGTCACACTACCTCCTAGGGCTCAGCAGAAAACATGGCTGTGTCTTGTCTCTTTCCGCTCCAATGCCAGAATGGCGAAACTCCTCCCTTCTCCTTACCAGCAACCCCCAGGCTCCAAGGAAACAGGGCAGATAGACACACAGCCCCAAGGTAATTGGCCAGCAGCCCTGATTGACAGAATTAACAAGCTGTGCTACAACTGCCAGTCCCCCTTCAACTTCTGGATCCCAGAAGTCACCTGACTGCCCTCACCCAGCTTCCAGTCATGGCAGGGCTGTCCTCATTATAATTTGGCCAGGCACATGCAGATGTGTGGGTGCATGCCAGAGCAAGGTCAGGGCGCATGGGTGTGTTCCAGGGTCAGGGTGCACAGGGTTTCTAATTTTACGCAAAGATGGGGTCATAGAAACCGCAAATAACAATTAATTCTTTACATTCCTCCATTTCATCAAGAAAACACAGGGTGTTTCCTTGATGAAACAATAAATAATAAACAATAAATGAATAAAAAATAACAATATCATAACCTATGCTAAGAAACAATATACTAATAACAATATAGGAAAGGGAAAATACATATTACAGATTATATATATATATATATATATATATATATATATATATATATATATATATATATATATATATATATATATAGTCACAGAAGGAAAAAAAATGTTCATTTAGAGTCCTTGAAATCTTGTCTTTATTGAGTATTAAGATGCCATCAGGGGGGCTGGATTGTGTTCCAGATTCTGGATTCTGGATACTTTTACTTCTTTAGCTGTTGAACTGCTGGATTTTCACTAATCTTTAGTATAGCATTGTCAATGATCAAATTAAACAGCAAGAGTTCTTCAAAATATAACTCATATAGAACAAATTTAAACTTGATATACACAGCATATTACATTCCCCTCTTTGGAGGATACTTATACCCATATGCAATACAGAGTTGAGGCATTTATGACATCAATAACACTTTTTACCACCATATGTCTGGATCAAGGCTAAATATGGTAATGTGTACGTAATGACACCTGAAAATGTTATGGGAAGGTTACCATACCAAATCTCATGGTTCTGTAGACATCCAGTAATTGTGCTAGGCCTCAGGTGGATGTATTCTGATCATGCCACCAGACTGAGTGAAAAAGCCAAATTAAGTTAAACCAGGTGCATGCGTTAGGGCTAACATGATACCAGGTCATTTTTGGAGTGAGAGAGGAAGAAATTGGATTATGTCGAGCAATTGTGCTCTACATAGCTGGTATCATAAGCAAACTATAGACTTCCTGAATGTATTTGGCTGTTCTCTCAGCCTCCCTCAGGGTATCTTACGTGTACCTGTCTCTCCTCTTGTTGTACATATATTCTCTCCAGGGCCTGCAACGTGGAGTTGAACCATCTCCATCAAGATCAGTGTAAGAGCAATTAGTTTCTGAAATGGTAAGTTTCCATAATTCATAAATCTCGTATTAATTTTACCAAAGACAATATGATGGTAAAAATGCATGTTATGTTGCATAATTTAGGGCATACTTGTGATATATGCAGTAATCCCAAACCATACCCAGAGTATACATAGTCACAATGACATACAAATGATAAATGAATGTAAATGGCTGATATTACTAAAGATTATTACAGAATCTTCATTAAGCAAGTAAACCACATCATCTTGGCCATGAATTCTCTATCTAGTACAATGGCAATAACAGATACTCGAAGTGATAACCAATTTATCAAAAGGAAATAAAACATCAGTGAGACTCAATATGTTCATTAATTGTTTTATAAATCAAGCAGTAAGGTTCAATAACCCTTTCTAGAAGTTAGAGCCATGTGCTCTTGGTGGAGAAGTTCTTCACCTGTAGAAGGAAAAGCTTGTTTAAGGTAAGAGCTTATATTGCTAGAAGTTGGGGCACACCACAATTTTTAAACTGGTTCCCCAATTTTCTGCATGCCAAAGTGGCAGGGATTTCCAAATCATCATGGATTCTTCTAATGCTGTCATAATGACCATTATGGTAGAAAATATGGAGTTCTTTAGCATTGCCTTTGTCTGTGCCACAAATTTGCCATAGATGTTTATTCAACTGGTGAATGATTACATTCAGTTGGTTATGTTCAGCAAAGGCTACAATCACATCATTGTCAGCACACATACCAGCTTTTTTCAAATCAGCAACATATTCCTTAAAGGGAATATCTGTTTCTATAAAAGACCCAAAGTCTTCTTTATGACTGAGCATTTAATTAGCAGTTTTTTGTCTGTGTTTGAGATGGTTTCTCGAATGACCTTCTAACTGGTCTCTAAGGGCTCTGAAAAGACAATTTCTATCTCCTGATGCCTATGGAGTTTGAGTCCCAGGGTTTGCAACTGAGTGATAATGCTTGCAAATTGGAACTGTCTATTACCCTGGGGCTCCGTTTGGTTTCTTTGCACTTTAGCAGCTGGTTGAGTTTTATCTGAAATTACTTTACATACAAATGGTGCAGGCTTCATGTGGGAACAATGGATCCAAGATTCTTTTTCTCCAATTTTAACAGCAGTAGGAATTGTCAATAATACCTGTAAAGGTCCCTCCCAAGCGACCTGGATCACATTGGTCCGCTGAAAATTATTAATATATGCATTGTCTTCAAGACTTAAATCATGCAAGGAAGAATCTAAAGGACAAGCTTGTACAGCAACTCCTGCTTCATGGAGTTCATGTAGCCTAGTTTGTAGTTCCTGTATACAGGAAGCAACAGAAGTATCACCTCCCACCAGTGATGTATAAACTGGGGAAAAAGTTTTAGCTTGTATAGGAGGGCAACCAAAAAGCATCTCATAATGAGATATATGGAGTTCTCCTCTTGGTCTACTGCATAGATAGAATAATGCCAAGGGTAGAACATCAGGCCATTTTAAATGGGTTTCAGTACATAATTTGCCAATCATACTCTTAAGCTCTTTATTCATATGTTCAACTTGGCCTGAGCTTTGAGGGTGGTAAGGAGTATGAAATCTAGGAGTTGCTCCAAAGAAAGAATAAATCTGGGAGAGAATTGAATCTGTAAAATGTGTACCTCTAACAGAGTTAATGCATGCTGGTGGCTCAAAGCAGGGAACAATCTCTTTAAGGAGAGCTTTGGCCACAAAGCCAGCAGTTGCTCGTGGGGGAAGAAAAAGCCTCCACCCATTGGGTTAGTTGGTCAACAATAACAAGGCAAAATTTATATTGTCTTGCTTTAGGCATAGAAATAAAGTCAATTTGTAGATGTTCAAAAGGGGTATATACCAAAGGGCATCCTCCATATGCTTTAGCATGTAAGGCATGTTTATTGCAAGATTGACATGTGGAGCAGCCTGAGCAGATTTGAGATGCTAAGTTAGTTATACCTGGTGCTAACCAGGTACTCCTAACTGAGTCCACAATGCCTTGTGTGCCAAAATGGCCTTTCCTGTGAATAGAGAGGCATACCTGGTGATAGAATTTCTTGGGGAGTATTACATGGAGAATGATGGCATGGGACAATAAGACCCTGACTTTTCAGAACCTCAGTTATAGGGGTGATCCCTTCTTTGACTTCGATAGACAATGGATACTGTGGAATGGATGGAGGTGGTCCCCCTTTAACTTTAATAGTAACAGGCATAGCAGATTTAAGGAGCCCCACTTCAGTAGAAGATGAGGCCCATAGGGACTCAGGAATGTCAGAGGGGAATTTGGATGTATCCCCTACTGCTCCTTCAATCAAAATTGGTAATAAATGAACAGTACCCTCTGGCAACCACAGAGAGACAGCCCATCTGGAGCACAAGATATGGTTGCTCTAAGTTTACAAAGGAGATCATGACCTAATAAATTTACAGGGGCATCAGGCATAAGTAAAAATGAATGTTCTACAGTTAAAGGCCCCATAGATACCATGCAAGGGGTTAATTCTGCCACTCTTTGGGCCTTACCTGAGACTCTTCCCACATTTAAAGATCCAATAGCAATGTATCCAGGGTTTGGTTTATGCACTGACTGATTTAGAGGATCCTGTATCTAACAGACAATCATAATATGTGTCCCCAACTTTGAAGATCACAAGGGGTTCGTTACTCTGGGAAGGTAGATGGATTGGTATAAGGGGGTTGATATATTCAGGGTCTGGAAAAATGAAACTTTCAGTGTCTATTGTCAATTCCTCCCCTGTACACTGTCAGTCCTGTGTCTCCCTCTGAGGGATTCTAGAGTTACCCCGATTCTGATTCTGTCCTTCTATACCTTCCTGACAGGGTCTACAATTATATTGATTCTGGTTGTAATAAGGTCTATAATTATCTTAGTTGTTTCCTTTCTGGTAAAAGTTTCCATAATTATTCTGGTTTCTCCTGAAAAAAAATATTCAAGACCCTCAGTTACTGCCTGCCTGAGTTCTTGCTTTCTAATTCTACGTTCTCTCAATGAGTGTCCTTGTTTTTCATAGTACTGACACACCTTAGTGGTTTCGTACTGACCTTTAAATGCCTGACCTGAAAGTGCTGGTGCCAGAATGCTTTGCTTAGCCACATTTTCTTTATTTGCCTCAAAGATATAGGCTGCAATTTCTTTAAGCCTTTTTACAGCCATATCTTTCCAGCCTGGACACTGTGTCATAAAAAATTTATGGATTTCTGGCAAGGATTGGTAGACAAATGTATTATGCACAATATATAGGAGTCTTTTGAATCTAGTGGTTCCAGTCTTGTAAATTGCCTAGCAGCTTCACAAAGTCTATCATAAAATCTATTGGGTTGTTCATTAGACTCCTGAGTGAGTTTTAAAAATTTTTGCCAGTTTTCAGATTTCTTAGAACAGGATTCCAATCCTTTTAGTAGTGTTTTCCTAGCATTTTTTAATTCTTGGAATTCCTGTGGATTGTTATAATCCCAGTTTGGCTCCTGGAGAGGCCATTCTGTTGAAGCTTTCCCTTAGGCTACTAAGGAATTTCTTGCTGTGACAATATCTTCAATTTCATTTGAGGATAGTATAATTTCCATAAGACAAATGCCACCGGACCATGTGGGTTGATGTGTATTAAATATAGACCTTAACCATAAAATTACTGACTTTGGATTCTGATGAAACCTAGGTATAAGTTTCTTCCATGCACTCAGATCCTTTGGACTGAATGGGCTATATGTTTTATGCTGTACTCCTCTGCAGGTGTGGTCTATAGGATCCTTCAGGGGGTACAGTTTCTGTTTAACTGATTCTAAAGACTGGTCTAAATTTGTTTCTGAACTGAGGTCATCTCTAGTAGAGGGAGCTGTTCTGGCATCCCTCTGAACACGTGGCCAACTATGGTCCTATCCCTTCCTCTATTTCTAGTTTTTTTGGGAAAAATGCCACATTACAATAATGACAATAGTGAGAATAAAATTTATAGCCAGTTGAGCTATGATTATACTAGTATAGTGATATTCAAATTTAGTTATAATGCCTCCAGTAATATTAAACATGTGCTCAGTGGGAAAGATAAGCTCTCCCATGCCATTGTTCCACAGAATTTTTACTGTGTTTGTGAGGAGGAAACCAGTAATGCTATGAATAAATATTAAGTAGGTTAATAGTTTAAATAAGGACAAGATACTGTCCCAAAATATGCCAATTAGAATATACAAGGGGGGAACAAAATATTCAATCATGGTGCAGTTTAAAAATGGACCAGCTTTTCTCTGACCAGAAAGATAAATGCTAAGGTTTTTTAAGAGCAAGGGAGATTGCCTAAGGGAGGCAGTGGGGGAGGGTTCGAAAGGTCCCTCAGGTTAGTTGGCTTGTGGCAAAATAAAGGGGGGTGGGGTGGGTTAAAGAAATTCACTAGGTTAGTCAACTCCTGGCTGCCTTGTCAATCTGTAGGGGCCAAATTTTAATTAGGGAGTGTTAGTTAGGTGGCTCGCCACAATATTGGGGCAAAGAAGGAGATTAACAGCCTCTTTCAAAAACAGAACAGGGTTTATTAATGAGAACAAACTTAAAAACACAAGATTAGTAGAATTGAGGAGAGATTCCTCTCTCTTTGAATATTTCAAACCACTGTTCTTGATCAAGCTGTCTATTTATTGCAATATGATTGTTTACCCATATGTGACCAAGGCTATGTCAACAGAGCTCAAATTCTTAGAGAGACCTAGACTATGAACCTAGAGATAGACTCTAATTTCCATTCAAGGTCCACTGAGCCAAGTTCAAGGAAGCTCATTGGAAGCTCATTACTAGATGGCTGGCCACCATGTGACCATTTTGGATTCATTTCAACTCATGAAGGGCATTGCTAAATTATAAAGCCTTTGAGAGATGGGATTAATATTATTGATTTCTATGTCCAAAAACCTAGCAGAGTACCTTCTGCATAGTAGATGCTAATTATAATTATTTTTTGTTCAATTCAATTGAATATCAAAATACATTTATAAAAATGATTGAGAATCAATTATAACATAATCATAGTTTTTCTTTTATCAAATACCATAATGATTGTGTCATAGCTAATATGTGTTTGTGAGGTACACAAAGTTGTATTATCCCAGTCAATGTAAGTAAATCCCTCATTTCTTCTGCAGATATCATTTCAGGTTTTCTTAAGTGTAGTGCCTTATCATATCCTGAATGGTGTTACCAGAGAATACGTATGGTTGTGTGACTGCTAGAGAAAGCTGAGACATGGAGGTTCAAAAGGTATATATACCATTGAGAAAATCACAACAAGAAATATAAGATGATGTTGCTAATGTGCTATCATAGTTCAAAAGCAGAAAGGAGCACTTTTGGTCAGGAGAGACAAGGAGCCTGAGGGGCAACTGTTTGGCAATTTTATTGCCTATATCCATTTCTTTGCATACTTTTTGATCCTACAATACTTGATCCTGCAAAAGTGATCAAGTGGTCAATTCTTTTTAACAATAGGGGGTAAATTTTCATCACTGTATGTAAGACACCAGGTGCATGAATGGTTGCATGAAAAAAAAAGAAAAGTGAAAAGGACCTATTTCTACAAAATATTTACGGTAGTTCTTTTTGTGGTGGCAAAGAATTGGAAAGTGAGGGGATGCCCAACACTTGGAGAATGGCTGAACAAGTTATGGTATTTGATTATAATGGAATGTTATTGTGATATTTAAAATGCTGAGCAGGATGATTTCAGGAAAAAAAAACCAAAGGGAGATTGTATGAACTGATGTAAAATGAAGTCAGCAGAACCAGGAGAACAATATACTCAGTAATAGGAATATGGTAAGGATGATTGACTGCGAAAGACAGTTACTTTGATCAATACAATGATCCAAGAGAATTCCAAAGGATTTATTATGAAAATGTCATCCATGTCCAGAGAGAAAACTGATGAACTCAATGTAGCCCAAAGAATATTTTTTAAAAATTCCTTATTTTTATTATTTAACTTTGTTTAGTTTTTAATTTTTTTAACATGGTTGATATGGAAATATGTTTTGCATGACCTAATGTGTAACTGAAATAAAATTGCTTGCCTTCTCAAGGAAGTGGGAGGTGAAAGAGGGAGGAAGAGAATTTGGAGCTAAAAAAAGTTTGATGATTTTTTAAGTGTAATTAGGATATATTTAATTAAATAAATAAAAAATAATTAAAAAATCTAGATCCCAAGACTTTGTTTTCTTCACTCTATGTGCAACTCATAGCACTGAGTTAGAAAATTGTGAGCATTTTTTTCACAATATAAGCAAGAGTTATCCACAACCACAAAATTCCAAAGAAAAGGAGAAATAAAGCTTATGAAAAATATTTTAGGTCTTCTAAATTTCTTTAGGATCATTGTTTGCTTCCTTATCTTACAAATGAGATAATATTTTTTGGTGAATTTTTTTTAACTGTCAGAATGAGCACATGTTAAATTGCATGACTGGTATCAAATCCCCGCTGCTATTCATAGCAACTGTTCATGCACCTGGTGTCTTTCATACAGTGATGAAAATTTACACCTCATTGTTAAAAAGAATTGATCACTTGATCGCCTTTGCAAAGGATTCAAGCTGTTAGACCACAATTACTTTGGAGAGGCTATTAGTACCTAGCAGGAGAAAAACAAAGTCATTTATTAAACACAGTTTCTTACTGATAGCTACAGTAACTCTAGGCTCACTTATTAATGAAGCAAGCTCCTTACTTTGTGCCTCAAATGATTCATACCTATGATGATTTTGACTTTTTACACAAAATTTAAGATTTCTACTAGTTTAATTATAAGATAATTTCTCTTCTCTTTATAATACTGAATGTAGTGTGTCACTGACTACAGAAAACACCCTCCAAAAATATACACATTGATGGTGGGTCATTTGTGCCTTCTTTAGAGGAAATGTGGTGTAGTATAAAGTACATTGAATTTAAAATCACAGGAATATAGTTTGAAATCTGGTAAGGACCCTAAAGATTATTTAGCCCAAGTCATAGAGGAGTTCATTATTTTGTCCAAGTTGACCCATAAGCAGGAACAGAGTCATGATTTCATATGGTCACAGCATTATAGATTTGGAGTTAGAAAGGACCTTAGAGTAAAATTCTTTCTCCTTCCAGAGGAGGAAATTGAAAGTCCAGAGAATGAGAAGTGATGTACCCCAAATCACAAAGTGACAAATGAAGGAATTGTGCCCAGGTCTGCTAAATACAAAGTCAGTGCTCTTTCCACTGTACCACTAGTGCTCATTCATCATCCTCACCACAAATCTGAAAGTGTGTGTGTGTATGATATAAGGATACAAAATCTAAAAACCTTTAATATCAAGAAATTCCAGTGAAGATCAAGAAATATCTATAGTTATGAGGATAAAGAATGGAAAAACAAAACAAAATGTTTCAAACAGGATTGAAAATTTTCTGTCCCCTTAAAAGTCTTTGTGTATTATTAGTTTTAAGTTTCCAAAACAAGTTACTTTAGTCATTAGAAACAGGCAAACTAAAAGTACCATTACTTGTTCATTTTCAAAGGATGTTCAGTTGAGTCAAGGGATCTCTCATAGGGCCTTACACATAGAAATGCTTTATTTACTTGACTCCTATGTGAATTCTTCTGAACTTCTTTGTATTTCCTTCTGTGTATTTTTCAAAATGTTGCAATAACCCTACTTTTGTTCTTTTTATTGGACACCACTGCTAGATTAACGTCACCTACCTTACAAATTCTTCTCACCTCCAATAAAAGGAAAAAAATCATTTTACAACAAATAATCATAGTCAAGAAAACCAAATATCTACATTTATACATTCATTGTATCAAAAAAATACATGACGTGCATCTTGAGTCCACCACACTTCTTTCAGGGAGTAGATGTCATGTTTTATCATTTGGTCTATGCTATTTTTTATGGCACAGGCTAGAGCTCTTAAGCCAAAAAAAGTATTATTGAAATAAGAGGGAGGGTAGAGCCATGATGACAGCAGAAAGGCAGGAACCTCTCAGAGCTCCCCACAAGATCTCTCCAAAAACCTCCAAATAATTCCATAAGACAATTCCTTTAGCATAAGAACCCACAAAAGGATGGTGTGAGATAATTTTCCAACCAAAGACAACTTAGAAGGTTGGAAGGAAAGGTCTGTTATACCAGGGTAAAAGCACAGCACAGCCCCATGGCCACAGGTGTAGAACCAGCCCCAGGGTGTGCCAGAGAAAGAGTCCCCCAGAGCCTTTGAATTGGCTGCAGTGGCTGCTTCTTCAGGAACTCAGCTCATAGTCTGGTGAGAGGGCTGAACAGTTGGCTAGGGGCAAGATTACAGAGGTCTCTGCTGATGCTGAGGTGAAATCAGTTATTTTGCTCATGCTGGGAACCAGGAAGCAGTCTTGAGTGGTGGCCCCACGTGGAGGAGGGGCAGACATAGTGAAAAAGAATTCTGTTCCCAGGTTAAAGAGCAAGCAGGCCTGGGGTTATTTACAGACCAGAACATAGGCCAGGTATGTGCAGAATGTGCCTCTCCTTAAATCATACCACCCAGGACCCCTGAAGCTTGGGACAGTGTACCCTGGAAGAAGTGCCCCCACTTTAAGAAGGAGTTAAAAAAAATAGGCTAGCAAAATGAACAGACAGAAAAAGATTCAGACCATAGAAAGGTTTTTTTTGGTGACAAGGAAGATCAAAATATACCCTCAGAAGATAACAGTCAAAGCTCCTACATCCAAAGTTCCAAAAAAAAAAATTAATTGGTCTCAGCCCATAGAAGCACTAAAAAAGGACATTGGAGCTATAGCAAGAGAGGTAAGAGGGAAAAGTAAGAGGTAGAGGAAAAAATGGCAAGAGAAATGAGAGTGATGCTGTGAAGTCATGAAAAAAAAGTCAATAGCTTAAAAAGCCAAATGGAAAAACTCTCTGAAGAAAATAATTGCTTAAGAATTAGGATTGAATAAATGGAAGCTAAGGACTTTATGAGAAATCAAGACAAAATAAAGCAGATCCAAATGAATGAAAATATAGAGGGCAATGTGAAATATATCCTTGGAAAACAGCTGACCTGGAAAATAGATCCAGGATTGAAAATTTGAAAATTTTTGGACTACCTGAAAAGCATGATCAAAAAAAAAGAGCTTAGACATCATCTTCCAAGGGATTGTCAAGGGAAATTGCCCTGATATTCTAGAACCAGAAGGTAAACCAGAAATTGAAAAAATCCACAGATCACCTCCTAAAAGCAATCTCAAAATGAAAACATCCAGGAATATTATAGCCAAATTCCAGAGCTCCCTGGTCAAGGAGCAAATATTGCAAGTAGCCAGAAAGAAACAATTCAAAGTGGATAAAGCACTGACCCTGGATTCAGGAGGACCTGACTTAAAATCTGGCCTCATACACTTAACACTTACTTACCTGTGTGACCCTGGGCAAGTCACTTAACCCCAATTGCCTCACTAAAAAAAAAAAAAAAAAGAAACAATTCAAGTACTGTGGATTCACAGTCAAGATAACACAAGATCTGTCAGCTTCTACATTAAAGTATCAGAGGGCATGGAATATAACATACTGGAGGCCAAAGGAATTGGAATTATAACCAAAAATCACTTACCCAACAAAACCGAATATAATGTTTTAGGGGGAAAATGGGACTTCAATGAAAAAGAAGATTTTCAGGCATTTGTGAAGAAAAGATCTGAACTGAATAGAACATTTGACTTTCAAATACAAGACCCTAGGGAAGCATAAAAAGGGAAACAGGAAAAAGAAATCATGAGGGAGGTTAAACTGTTAAACTGGTTACATTACTACATGAGAATATGATACTTCTAACTCATAAGAACTTTCTTATGAAATTTCGACAAATGCCACAGGTGAGAATTTATTATGAAGGAATGATATCTGTAATGCATTTATTTTCTGTTAATTTTTGTTGTTGTTGTTGTTTTTGTGGGACAGTCAGGGTGGGGTGGCATACCCAGGGTTGAGCAGCTGGTGAGTGTCTTGTGACTGGGTAAGATTTGGGCTCAGGTCCTCCTGGGTCCAGGGAGGGTGCTTTGTCCACTGTGTCATGTAGGTACCCCATAATAACATATTTAAAATAAAATTAAGGTGTGAAAGGATTACACTGGGAGAAAGGGAAAGGAAGAGGTGGAATGGAGTAAAGTATCTCACATAAAAGAAGTAAGAAAAGCTTATGTAATAGAGGGGAAGATAGGGAGGAGCAGGGCAGTGAATAAGCCTTACTCATCAGAATTGGCTCAAAGAGGGAATAACATACAAACTCAAGTGGGTACGGTAATATATCTTGTCATGTGGGGAAGTGGGAGGACAGAAGGATAAGGGGGAGGGGTGAAGAAAGGGAGGGCAGATTGAGGAAGGGGCCGTCAGAAGCAAAGCACTTTTGATAAGGGAAATGGTAAAAGAAGATAGAAAATATAGTAAATATCATGGGAAGTGAATAGGATGGAAGGAACCAAAGTTAGCAATAGTAACTGGGAAAAAAATTTGAAGCAGAGGCAAGAGCAATGTAAAATGAGGATGATGGTGGTGGTGGTGGTACTTTGCTGGGCTATTGTGAAGAAATTTCTTTTTCAGGTATTGTTGCAGTAATCAACCTTATGGGTGCTTTGTAAGGAAATCCCCCTTTAAAGTACTATATAAATGTAGTTGTTTATTATTATTATTATTATTATTATTATTATTATTATTATTATTATTATTATTTGTAGAGATGGCTTTCAACATCTGTTTTTATAAGATTTCTAGTTTCAAATTTTTCTCCCTCCCTCCCCCCTCCCCAAGACAGCAAGCAATCTGATATAGGTTATATATGTACAATCACACTAAACATATCTCTGCATTAGCCATACTATGAACAAAGAATCAGAGCAAAAGGGAAAAACCTCAAAAAAGGAAAACCAAAAAAGTAGAAATAGTATGGTTCAATCTGTATCGAGATTCCACAGTTTTTTGTTTCTTTGTTCTGTTTTTTTTTTTTAATTTTGAGCACATTTTCCATCATGAGTCCTTTGGAACTATCTTGGACCACTGTATTACTGAGAAGAGCTGTCTATCACAGTTGATCAACACACAATGTTGTTGATATTGTGTACAATGTTCTTCTGGTTCTGATCATCTCACAGCATCAGTTCATGTAAATCCTTCCAGATTTCTCTGAAATCTGCTTGTTCATCATTTCTTCACATTGATTTTTTAAAAAACTTTGTGTTCTAAATTTTCTTCCTCTCTCCCTCTTCAACCTTCCTTAAGGAATTGGGCAATTCAGTATAAGTAATACCTGTGCAGTTATGCCAAGCATCTTCACATTAGTCAAGTTTTGAAAGAAAATAGAATAACTTTAGAAAGAGGAACTAAAAATAAAATTATATTTCAATCTATATGCAAATACCATCAGTTCTTCCTCTGTTGATGGTTTGCATTTTTCAAAAGTCCTTCTGATATCATCTTGCTCATCAATTTTTTCACAGTTACTATTGCTAACTGTATTACCCTCCATCCTATTCCCTCCCCTTGATATTTGTTCCATTTTCTATCTTCTTTCACTCTATCCCTCCTCAAAAGTATAAAAAGCAAACTTTTTACTGCCCCCTACCCTACTCTGCCCTCCCTTCCTTCACCTCTCTCCAATCCCCCCCTTTTCCACAGGGGGAAAAATATTACTATACCCACTTGAGTGTTTATGTTATTCCCTGTTTGAATGAATTCTGATGAAAGTAAGGCTCACTCACTTCCCCACCCCTTTCCCAATATGGCCTCCCCTCCATAAGCTTTTTCCTGTCTCTTTTATGTGAGCTTTTTTTAACACCCTTCCACCTCTCCCTTTCCCTTTCTTCCAGTGCATTTCTCTTACCCCTTAACTTTATTTTAAAGATGTAATCATGGGTCTGCTAGGTGATACAGTGGACAAAGCACCAGCCCTGGATCCAGGAGGCCCTGAGCCCAAATCCAGCCCCAGATATAAGCCACCCCATCCTTCCTGCCCCACAAAAAACATGGACAAATGCTTTATAGATATCATCCCTTCATATTATATTCCCAACTGTACCCTCTGTCTATGTATATTCCTTTCAGCTGCCCTAATACTGAGAAAGTTTTTATCAGTTGGAAGTATTCTCTTCTCAAGTAAGAAGGTAAACAGTTTACTTTTTTAATGTCCCTCATGATTTCTTTTTCCTGTTTACCTTTTTATGCTTCTCTAGGTTTTGAAAATCAAATTTTCTATTCAGTTCAGGTCTTTTCCTCACAAATGCCTGGAAGTCCTCTTTTTCATTGAAGTCCCATTTTTTCCCTGACACATTATAATCAGTTTTGTTGGGTAGGTTATTTTAGGTTGTAGTCCCAGTTCCTTTGCCCTCCAGAATATCATATTCCATGTCCACTAATCCTTTCATGTTGAACCTGCTAAAACCTGTGTTATTCTGACTGTGGCTCCACAGTACTTGAATTGTTTCTTTCTCGTTGCTTGTAATATTGTTTCCTTGACCTGGGAGCACTGGAATGTGGCTATAATATTCCTGGAAGTATTCCTTTGGGGATCTCTTTCTGGACGTGATTGGTAGATTCTTTCAATTTCTATTTTACCCCCTGCATCTAGAATATCAAGGCAATTTTCCCTTAAAATTTTTGGAAGATCATATCTAGGCTCTTATTTTGCTCATGGTTTTCAGGTAGACCAATGATTTTCAAACTATCTCTCCTGGATCTATTTTCCAGGTCAGCTGTTTTTCCAAGGAGATATTTCATATTGCCCTCTATTTTTTTTCATTCATTTTGATTTTCTTTATTGTGTCTTGGTTTCTCATAAAGTGCTAGCTTCCATTTGTTCAATCCTAATTCTTAGGCAATTATTTTCTTCAGTGGGTTTTTCTATCTCCTTTCCCATTTGACTTTTCAAGCTGTTGACTTTTATCTCATGACTCTGATGCATTGCTCTCATTTCTCTTTCCATTTTTTTCTCCCTCCCTCTAAATCTTCCTTTTATCTCTCCTACTTTCACTTTAAAGTCTCTTTGGGCACTTCCAGGGCCTGACACCAATTCATATTTTTCTTGTAAGCTTTGGATGGTGGAGCTTTGACTTTGTTATTATCTTCTTCTAAGGGTGTATTCTGGTCTATCTTTCCCCCAAACAAGCTGTCTTTTGTCTTCTGTTTTCTTTGCTGACTCATCTCAAGCTGGAAGTAGATGTCTAATTGAAATCTGATTCTCTGTGGTTGAAAGCTTGGCGTGCCTATTCCCCTCTCCACTGGGCTGCCACTACTCGATTTGGACTACTGGTTCAGAACCAGGGTACTTCACCCCAACTCCAACAGAGACTACAGCCATTTCACCCTGGGCCAACTGTTGAACCCCCTCACCAGTCCACAAGCCAAGCCTCAGAACAAGCTGCTGGTGCTGGAGACTTGGAGCTATCTGTTTCTGGGTGGTTCTGGGCCACATGCTGAACTCCTTTTTCAGCCTGATCAACAGGTGATCTCAATTGCTGTTTCAGGCTGGAAAATAGTCTCACTCTGTTCTTATATGAATTAGGCTGGGTTTTTTTTTTTTAACGGCATTATTTGCGAGTGACAGATTTTTCAGGAGCTGGGGGTTGGGGGGGGAATCACAAATCACAGTTTCTCCTTAGCCATCTTGGCTTTGCCCTAAATGTAGTTTACTATTAAAAAAAAAAAAAAAGATGACCAGGATGCTATAAGAAAAACCTGGAAAGACTTATATGAGTTGATGCAAAGTGAAACATACTGTATACAAAATAACAATAATATTGTAAGATGATCTGCTGTGAATGACTTAGTTATTTTCATCAATGCAATGATCCAAGACAACTCTGAAGGGCTCATGAAAAATGCAATCTATCTACAGAGAAAGAAATGATGGTATCTGAATATAGATGGAAGTATATTTTGTTGTTCCTTTTTCTAAAGTATTTTTGTCTGCTATATTTTGCATGATTACACATTTATAACTTACATTAAATTGCTTGAGTTCTTAAGGGGGCATAGGGAGGAAGGAAGAGAATTTGTAACACAAAGTTTTAAAAATCAGTGTTAAAATTTGTTTTTACATGTAAGGTGGGGGAAAATCCTAAATTAATTAATTAATTAATGAATGAAAAAGAAATTTCTATAATCAGGAATGACTAATGTACAAGGTGAATGTTGGGAAGACTATAAGGAGACATTGTATAAATAACCTGACACATAAAGATTCAATTATTTAGCTTTATATTTATTTTTCTCCATTTATATTTCATATGTTACTATCTAAGAGCATACACATTAATTATATTGTCCTGGAATTTATTTTAAAAGATATATTTTTGTCCCCATCATTGGGTTTACTCAATTACATATTTAATAGCTGCCCCTCTCTCTTTTTCATTTAGCAATATTAAACAAAATCAAAATATAAATAATAATCAGATCCATGTAGCCATGATCTTATTTGATTTATTATATAAAACAGATATTATTTTAACTATGAAAAGAATCTTTGACAACTAGACTAATCAATTTCATTGATAAAATTCATAAAGATTATGGACCAACAATGAAAACATTTCTTTATATTTCAGCAAATAACCATATGTTGCCACAATCACCTAATTTTGGAATTGTCTATTTTTTTTGTGTGTGAGGCAATTGGGGTTAAGTGACTTGCCCAGGGTCACATAGCTAGTAAGTGTTAAGTGTCTGAGGCTGGATTTGAACTCAGGTACTCCTGACTCCAGGGCTGGTGCTCTATCCACTGTGCCACCTAGCTGTCCCTGCCACCTAACTGCCCCAGAATTGTCTATTTTTTATATTTGATGAATATGTAGGTTAGAATTAATGGCAGTTTATAGTACTGTAAACGAGATGAAAAAAAGCACTCTCTGAGTATAAATACAACTTAGAATCATTTCTTATATAATCATTACTCTAGAGTCTATATTTAAGCCCTCAAAGGACAGATTTCTAGGTCTAACAGGGGTCTTAACCCATGTGGAACAAACTCATAGCACTAAATGTTAAATCTACATAATATGCTTGCTTATTAAAACATTGAGATATGTAACTTTAAATTAAAATTTATTTCTTTCCAATTGTCAAGCATTTGTTTTCCCCCCTTTCTCTTCCCACACACCTATAACTAGAAAAAAAGAAAAGGAAAAATAAAGTCTCACAACAACTTAGTTAAAACACATTCCAATCTTTGCCATATTAAAAATGTGTTTCATTCTGCAAATTAGGCTATCATTTTTGTTTGTGTCTTTTTTGTTTTGTTTTGTTTATTGTTTGTTTGTTTGTTTTTGTGGGGCAATGAGGGCTAAGTGACTTGCCCAGTGTAACACAGCTAGTAAGTTTCCAGTGTCTGAGGCCAGATTTGAACTCAGGTCCTTCTGAATCCAGGGCCACTTTATCCACTTTATCCACTGTGCCACCTAGCTGCCCTAGGCTATCATTTTTAAAAGATAGATTATATCCTGTATAGGATTAAATAAAGCCTAAGCAGGCAAGCAAATTAAATGCAAGATAGATACATTTATCAGTCAGAAATATTTTTTTAACCCAGAAATTCATGTCAAGACAATTCTTAGACAATTTAATTTCATACTGCAATAATACATATCCCATCCCCTAATAAATATAATTTGCATTATATTTAAGCTATAAACTCAAATCATAGAGATGAGATTTTAAATGAAAAGTTAAATAACTGATAGGAAATCTCTAAGCAAAATGGAACCAATATAGGTGAAGTTATTTAACCTACAACAAATGTTAAAGTACTATAGATTTTAAGGAAGCAGAAAAAATATTTTCAGGACAGTCTTTTATTCTTTAGACTCCAAGATGGCAAATATTAAACAAATAGCCAATGAATGCCTAATATAATTAAATAGTAATTTAACATCTGACAGACATAATGTTTGAACCCACTTTTTGTTTATAAAGCACTCTCCTTCCAACAACCTTGTGAGGTACAGAATACATGCATTTTTACCACTGTTTTATATGTAAGGGAATTTGAAGCTCTGAGAAGTGAGATGAATTGACTGAGGTAATATGTCTGGCACATAGTAGGTATTTAATAAATTTTTCTCGACGATTGGCTATTGAATATTTACTGATTGTGCACAGATAGTGATGAACCTGGGATATAAACTTTGATCTTCTGATCCTGAAGTCAGTGCTCTTCCATTTTATCAGTGTATTTCATGTTATAACAAGGTAGTTCTTTTTTAAAAAATAATCACTTTATTTTAATGATCGTGTCTTAAATATTGATTGCCTTTTCCTTTGCTATTATTTTGTTTTGTTTTTTGGTGAGGCAATTGGGGTTAAATGACTTGCCCAGGGTCACACAGCTAGTAAGTGTTAAGTGTCTGAGGCCAAATTTGAACTCAGGTCCTCCTGATTCTAGGGCCAGTGCTCTATCCACTGTGCCACCTAGCTGCCCCTCTCCTATTGTTTTTATGATGTAGAAAATAAGAGATTTTTCTTACCACAAAGACAAGGAAGTCTTTTTGGTCATTTTGACTGAGTATTGTTTCAGCAGCATTCTAAATTTGTTTGACAAATTCACCAGCCCCTGAATTATTGAGTAAGATAAAATTATACAAACTCTCCAATACACTTTAAATCTTTTTGTCTTAATCCATTTCCTTTCAGCCAAGATATATTTCATCTAATTTGCTGACATTTTCGTAATTGATAGTAAGGAAATATATGACTGAATACAATCTGTATGCCAGTGGTTATTAGGATCTGCTTTTCATTCAAAAATTTGATTCAACAAACATTTATTAAGCTTACTATGTATGAAGAACTGGACTAGTCACTGAGAATACAAAAAAAAATGAAACTGTCCATGTCCTCAAGAAGTTTACATCCTTTGTGCATTCAAAATGAAGAGATAAGGAAAATAAGAGGCAGTTTGATGAGGGAAACAAGCCTAACAACTTAACATCGGTATCAGAGAAGGCTTAATGGTCGGGCTGAAACCTGAGGTGAGCCTTGAAGAAAGATCATTCTGTTAGAAAAGTAAAGAAGCATTTAATATATAAAGACACAAAGATGGGATGGCAGAGAGCTTTGAGGTACCTTATTGACTCTCTAATCCAGCTCCCTCATTTTAGAGATGAGGACATTGAGGCACAAAATGGTAAAATTACATGCCTACCATCACACAGCTAGTAAAATTCTGAAGTGGGATTTGAATGCAGGCCTTCCTGATTTTAAGTCCAGTATGATATTCATGATATCATGTTGCCTTTCAAATAAAAACTTTGGGGAATAGTTAGTAATATATTATCTAGAACCTAAAGTACATGAAGTGGGGTAATATAAAATTTTGAAGTTGATAGGAGCCAGATAGTAGAGAACTTTAAATTGCAGGCTGAAGAAACTATATTGTATTCCAGAAGCAACTGGGAGAAACTGAAGGTTTCCTTGCAGTAGAATGATATAGTCATATTTATCCTCATAACCTAGCTAGGGACTTTGACTTTTGTATTTCTACATAAAAGTATTAAGCCAGTCAGGGTTGAAGAATGATTTCTTCTAATGATTGAAGTATGTGACAACCTTTGTTGAGATGATTTGTTGCCTTAGTTTTTAAGATTTCATTGTCTTGTGTAGTAAAGTAATAGTGCTGATGCTACTTGGAGCAAGCAAGGCTATTGATATGGGAAGCATACCTGCTTACTACCAGGGTATGTACTTGACAGGTTATTTAAGGCAAGTGGGAGTCAGTGTAGCAAGCAGAGTATGTTAGACTGGCCCTGATATCCCATCAATCCTGGATGTTCTATCCTTAGTCTTTTGATCTTTTGAACTCTTCTTTCACTATTGCCATAAAGGATGGAATGCTAGATTCAGAGCCAGAAAGACCTAGCTTCAAATCTTACTACCATCACTGGCAAGCTATGTGACTATTATGAGCTTCTTTTTCCTCATCATTAAAAATTGTATATTACTTGTATCTACTTTTTATTGGTATGGTGCTCAAATAAAATAATATACATAAAGCAAGTTGCAAAATTTAAAGTTCCACATTGGTGGAAGTCATTATTACTGCCCTTTCTTCTATTATTATTGCATTATTATTACTAATGCCTAATAGTGGTAACCTTTACATACCTGCCTTCTTCATATCTATTCCAGAAATACTAAGAAATGTTGACATAAATCAATGAGCTCATGGCACCTGGGTTCACTGCAAAGCTATCTTATGAAATTTTACCCTTTCTGCCAGACAGAAATTTTTTATTTCTCTTTTACAGTTACTCACCCCATTTCCTATAGTAATTGATTCAAACCTTCTCCTCCCTCCCAGTATCCAGCTCCACATACACCGAAACTTCTTTTAGCTTTCTCACCACCCACCCATTCATTTCCCAACATCTACAAATCTGCCTTCTACAAATCTACCACTCTCCCCAAACTGCTTTCTCTACAATCACCGGTGACCTTTTTGTTGATAAATCTAAAGGCAATTTCAGCAGACAGTAGGGTGTGGGACAAGTTGAAGTATACAGAATGGTGCTCACAACTGGAACTTCATAATTCAGTGTGTTAGAGGTAGAATAGTGTTGAGTAATAGTGAGAAAGGTACTTCAGAAAAGGAAGGTCTATATAGCGTGTACCTAATTTGTTCCTTTGTCAGGGTTCTTGTTTGATTAGTCAAATTAATTATAATTGTTTTGATGATTACCACTTTGTAGTTCAGTTTGAGATCTAGTAAGTATATTCTTCTTTCATTCCTACTTTTTGAAAGACTTAAGAAATCTGATCAATGCAGTGACCAATTATAATTCCAGAGGACCACAGATGAAGCAAACTATATACCTGGTAATAGAGAGGAGATGGATTCAAGACACAAAATAAGGCCTCCCTTTTTGGACCAAGAAATTTGTTTTGCTCAAATATGCATATTGGCTAAAATGGCTTTATTTTTCTTCTTTTTTCATTTGGAGTGAGAGGGAGAGAAAATAAATCCTTAAATAAAACGTTAATAATAGGAAAGAAAAGATTAAAATGGAAGCTAAGTAACTGGTTTAGGAGACTGAATCTGGAATTAGGATATGGATTTCTGGAACACAGATAAAATGATGAACTTTTTGTCAGGATCATAGAATCACAGATGTAGAGTTAGAAGGAATTCTAAAGGTAAATTAGATCAACCTGTTCATTTTTCAGATGAGGAAATAAGGCTTAAAAAATCATTACTTTTCCAAGCTATAAAAGACAGAGGTGGTATGTGAACCTTGCTAAGTTATTATTACCTACCCTTCACACACACACACCCCCGTCCTGGAATGCAGTGATTCTTCCACTGTACAGGGGTTGCATCCAGGGAGTGATGGAGGGTGAAGAAGTAAAATATATCCTGAGACTTGTAAAACCTTTAAAGAAGGCTTATAACAGGAAATGGAATGGGGAGAGAAAGATCATACACATTCTGTATGACAAATCAATTACCAAACAGAGTAAGGAGTAAGTGAGACATGGAAATAATATTAGGGATAAAGACAAGAATCACAGATTTTCAGCATTAGAATGAACTTTTGTTGTTCAGTCATTTCAGTCATGTCTGATTCTTGGAGACCCCATTTGGGGTTTTCTGGGCAAAGATACTGGAGCAGTTTTCCATATCCTTCTCCAGCTCATTTTACAGAAGAGGAAGCCAAGGCAAATAAGATTAAGTGATTTGGCCAGGGTTATACAACTAAGTGTCTGAGGCTAGATTTGAACTTAGGAAGATGAGTCTTCTTGATTCCAGGCCCAATACTCTATCCACCGTGCCACCTAGTTGGCACTAAAATGAACTTTAAAAGTCATCTAATCTGGACCATATCTGGCTAAATTATCACCCTAAATAATTGCAATAACTGTAAATGATACATTCTGTGGTTGAAGACTTGTGCATGCATGCTCTTATGTATGTGCATGCATTAGTATATTTTAGGGAGGGAATAGGAGGACCTATGATCTGATAGCCAGATCATTCCATTTTTGGACACTTCTAATTCAATAGTTCTCAAAATATTGTAATCCTGGAGTATTGAATATTTAGTTTAGCAAGCAAGAAATTTTTGTGGAGAGTCAGGTCTCTAGACCCATTACTTATATCCTCAAATTCCTCTGCTTCTCCTTTTCCTCCCATTCTTTCACACTCTTCTTTCTTTATTTCTCTAGGATGCCAAAGGAGGAGACAAATATCTCATCAGATATAGCTGCTGTTTAGATCATGTCTCCAGGCTGAATGGAGCAGTCAGCCAGCCAGTCAATAATCATTTATGAACTGCCTACTATGTGTCAGCCATTATTCTAAACACTAGGGATACAAATATGAGAAAAGAAAGTCAGTTTATACTCTCTTTTTTTTTTGGTGAGACAATTGGGGTTAAGTGACTTGGCCAGTGTCACACAGCTAGTAAGTGTCAAGGGTCTGAGGCTGGATTTGAACTCATGTCCTCCTGAATCCAAGGTCAGTGCTCTATCCACTGTGCCACCTAGCTGCCCCAATTTATACTCTCCAGGAATTTACCTCTCAAAGAATGGGAGGAAAGACAATGTCCCCAAAGAATCTAGAAAGTTGATGGGAGGTGGGGCTGAAAAAGTATCCAATGAGTGGGTATGGTGGAGAAGTAAAAGAAGCCTTAGAGTAGTGAAGTCCAATCCTTAAATGAAAATTTTGAAATTCAGTACTCTGCCCTTCAATTAGAGGGGAAGAGGGTAGTGATGAGTTAGAGTAGTAAGGATGTTGAGATATTTTAGAATAATGAAGTTTTCCCAATAATGAGCTTCCTGGGGCATGGTGGGGAAGTCAGAAATATCCCAGAGTAGAGCAATCAGGGTAGGAGTGAGGAAGGTAGTACACTGCGACTTGGGGGGGCGGGTATCTGAGAAAAGTGGAAGTCTCAGTGTATAGGAAAGAGTTTGTCTGGTTTTTTTTTGGGGGGGGAGGGAGGCAATAAGGGTTAAGTAACTTGGCCAGGGTCACACACCTAGTAAGTGTCAGGTGCCTGAGGTCAGATTTGAATTCAGGTTCTCCTGAATCCAGGTCTGGTACTTTATCCACTGTGTCACCTAGCTGCCCTTAGGAAGGAGTTTCAAAGAACAGCTTCCAAATTCATGTCATACTCTGAGAACCTCTGCTTCATTTGTAAGGAAAATGTCACTGAGGCTGACTCATTTTTCCTAGTCCTTGCCTGACTTTGCAGAAGATATGGGCTTTGAGGGAGACAGTATGGAGCTGAGTTGAAGGTGACACAGTCTCATAGAATTTTTCATGGTTTTATATTCTAAGTATCAACCTCCTGGGAGAGTATAAAAGTAATTATAAATTACGTATCCATGTTTAAGTTTTATTGTTATTATTTTTTTGCAATTGCATGCTTATGAGTTTTTATGTTTAATATTTTTTTCATGGAGGAAATAATTAGCTATCCTATATCTGATCTTAAGTGTACATTTATCTTTTTGGAAGACACTAGATATGAGTCAAACCTATTTTACTGTAAGTGATTTTCCCTAGGGTTCCAGTGTGATGCACAATGAGCGGGAACCCAGTAACTCTGTTTAGTCTCTTTGCCGCCCCCCCCCCCCGCCCCCGCCGAACTTAGGATAAACCTAGTCTGTTAGTACAGGTCTAGAGCAAGTGTTCCCTCTAGTAGGAGTGAGAGAGAGTGAATAGGTTAGCTCCACTAGGTCATTTAATGGCTCTATGTTGTCACATGTTTAAATATCATTTTGGGGGGATGTTTTCAGGACCGTAACTATGATTTCATTGGTACTATGAATTTTCAGTAAGGTAACTCCCACTACCAAAGTAAATCAAATGCTCTATAAAAAAATGGTCTTAGGTATCTAGAGCATTATGAAGTTAAGTGATTTGCCCAGAATCACTCAGTAAATATATCAGAGATGGTACTTGAACCCAAATCTTCCTAACACTGAAGAGGGCTTTTTCTTTCCTTTATGCCATGCTGCCTCTTAATGAAGGATCAATGGAGAGATGAGACTGTACTCTATTAGAAGACATGACTACATGTATACATACATTTTCTGATCTCTTTTTTTCCTGCTAAAACCAGAACAGCTGGAAGCATCCTTAGTGATAATTTACTCTATCTTTCTTACTTTTCAGAAAAGAAACCTGAGACCTAGAGAATATGACTTTGGCCAAGTGACTTACCCAAGGTCACATAGTTCATCTAGTCACTGTTAGAGTTAGAAGATGAAACCTCTAAGTCTGGTTCAAAATCCCATACTCTACTGAATCAATATCTCACAGATTAGGGAAAAGATAAATAGGATCCCTTGATTTAAAATTTTATAAGTAAAACCAAGAAGAATATGATACTCTCAAGAACCACATTCTTGTACCAAACACAATTCTAATGAAGAAGAAAAGTGGGATTTATTTTGGAGACTGATGCTTCAGATGCATAGGGAAGTTAACAACAACTAACTTTTAAAAAGTAAGTACAAAAGATGGAATCTAGGATAGCTAAATGAATCTGAATACAGGGGAATGGCACATTCCTGTAAAAAAGAACATCAGGGATGTTAAAACTAAAAATTAACTGGAACTGGCACAAAAAGGGCTTTTTAAAACTATATTGGGGGCAGCTAAGTGGCACAGTGGATAGAGCACTGGCCTTGGATTCAGGAGGACCTGAGTTCAAATCTGACCTCAGACACTTAACAATTACTAGCTGTGTGACCCTAGGCAAGTCACTTAACCCCAATTGCCTCACCCCCCCCAAAACAAAACAAAACAAAACAAAACAAAAAACCATATTGGAATAAGAGGAAAATCATGTGAGAAATAGAACTTTTTCTTGAGGTGAATTAGATGACTCAATCAAAAGGCTTTTTTTTAGTCACTTACCCCATGCTATTATATTCCTACCTCCCTCTCTACATATAAGCTAATCTCCTAATTCTGGTTCTCATCACCTTTATATTAGTCAAACTGTCTCTCCAAACCTTGTTTATCCCATTTCCCTCCACACAGTCAAACAATGAATCTTCCTGAAGCACAGGGCTGAACATGCCACTACCTTGTTCAAGAATTGATCATGGCTTCCTTTTAGTTCTTAAGGAACTAATATCAACTCCACAGGTGGGCACATAATACTCTTCTCCAAATAACCTTTCCAGACATTTCATAGCACCCCCCTTCACACATGTTATGTTCTAGACAAATTGACCAAATTTAGATTATTCTAACCTAAACTCAACATTCAGTCTCCCATCTCCAAACATTTGCATATCATTCTTCAAGTCTGGAATGCATTTCATCCTCACTTCTGCATTTCAGAGTCCTTAGTTTCCTTCAAGGATCCAAAGGGAAATCTTTCCTATTCCTCGTTGTTAGTGTTCTTTCTTTCCTCAAATTGTCTTCCACTTAATTGCATAAATATCTGCCGAAATAAACAAAAAATGTAACATCCCCCAATATAATATAAGTTCCTTAAAGGTGGTAATTTTTAAAAAAATTTTGACTTTATAGTCCAATCCTATCATATTGAGTTGCATATATTATCTCTTTAATAAATGCATGTTGAATTAACTTATATGGAGCTCAGAAGAGAGTTGTAGACTTAAATTTGAGCATCATCTGAATTGCAGAAAGCATTTGGCTCCAATGAGTTGTGAAATTTTCTTTCATATCTAAGATTCTGGGTTTCTAGAAAACATAGTTCTGCTTTTTGCCAAATACTTGAGCACACACCTTGTGGAATATGAGCATAAAATGAGTTCTATTCCTGCCCATATTATTACTGAAAGTAATGTCATTTCAGATATGTCCCGGTCAACTGTCTTTTTTTTTAAAATAATATTCTAAGAAGAATTTTCCACATTAGCTTCTTATGAACAAAATAGAACTTTTATTTCAAAAGCTTTTATAGCCTTATAAGAATAAAAAAATACTTTCTCTGATACTGCTATTATTTGGCAGAGGGAGGGGTGGCTAATAAAAACAAACAAAACACCTTAAACTAATCCCTTTTTAGATATCAGTACATGCAAAGGTTTTATTTGAGTTTCTGGTGAATTTTCTGTACATTTGTTTTTTAAAGTAGTGTTATGATAATTTAGTTGATCCCTTAGTTATGACGGCTACAGTCTATTCTTAAGTCTTATATTATAGTATATACATCATGATGGCTTGCCAAGATTTTTTTAAAGTACATTCCCACTGTAGCAGAAGCATCTTTGAATTCACATATGGTACTTTGTCATGAGTAATGACTTCAGATGGACCTACACTACTCTAAGAGTACCAAGATAAGTATATGTAATGATAGGCAGAGTTTTTGATTTTAGGTTCTGAGAATGACAGATTATATTGTACCCAAAGTGCAGTTGATAAAAAGTGAACCACAGACAGAAAATACACAGCAGTAGATGAACAAGGTCACTCAGCAAGGACTAAGTTTGCCATGTTGGAACTCTCTGACACCTCATATTTCAGTTTCATCCCCAGTCATTTTGACTGTCCTATTATTAACCTCTCTCAATTAGAGTCTATTAACAAGAAAACTTACTTTGGAAAACAAACTTAGCTAAATAAAGTCAATCAACCAGGTCCTCCTATCCTCCCCCTGCACAATCTGTCCTTTACTGAATCCTGCTCTGTAACTAGTAGTGTTAGAAAGACTATCTAGGATGTTTTTTTTTCCCTCCCTGAATGCAATTTTAATAATTTTTTACTCTACAACCCACTCCCTCATTTGATGACATTTAAATCACAATGGGGACACAGTGAATAAATAAAGGGTATTTTAAAATGTATATATTTTAGTAAGGAGTATGTCTCAGGTGTAGAGGACACATTTTAATCCTATTTGAATACCTAGGGTCTACACTGGTGCCCTACAAAAATACATTTTGATTATAATGATGATAATAACACATGTCAGGGGTATAGATAAACCCCAAGATTAAAAAAAAATCACTAGTACTTCAATTTTCAGTAGATTTAAACTATTTTTATATCAAAATATACTTCAGCAAAATGAACTTTAATATGTTTCATATAATGGAATTTTGACATGCATTGAAATACTCATATATTCACTAGAGATAAAGTTCTAAAGGTAATATGCTGCAACTTTTATTAAAAACCCATATAAAAGTAAAATTGAATTCTGATGTGGAGATAAATTGAAGCGCCAATTTTAATAAAATATGAAAACTTATACTTAGATAAATTTTAAACACACATAAAAACAATGATGGGAGCGATGCTACAATAATATGACAAATATGCAATAAAAGTTATGGAGTTGAAATAATTCTCCAAGGCTGTACCAATTGAACTATTTATAAAAGTTCTGAAAACAATATCCCAGCCTTTGCAAATGTTTAATATTTTTTACGAAAATATTTTGCTAAGCTATGTTCCCCTCCCCACCAAGTTATACCATTTAGTAAAAATTGGCCTGTCAGATTAATCTACTTTACCACTTTTTCAACTTGCTATCCCCTATCTATTTTTTTTTCTGACCATTTGGCCATGATGCTTACCAACCAGATGTCCTCTTTCTATGTAATACTGAGTATGTGGCCTCTGGCTCCTCCTTTTGATATCACGTTAATCAGCATTAATATAATCTTTCATATTTTAATGTTGTTATTCTAAAGTGCTATTATTATGCAAGTACTGTGTGTCTAATTCTCTTTGTATTATAATCACCTAGCATAAGGCCACATACTGGTACTCAATAAATATTTCCTGATGACCATAAGGGTATTTAGTAAATTAGGTTACCTAGTACAGAACTTAGCACCCAAGCATCCTAATAAAAAAAGAATTTATTTCTGTTTTCATAGTGTAACTAAGCCTATTAAAATATTTGAAAGAACATGAAATGTACACAAGAACAAGCATTGAGTTCCCACTAACTTACTAACTTTTCATACACAGGCATATACATACATACATATATTTCTTTTATTTTCTCTGTGTGTGTGTGTGTGTGTGTGTGTGTGTGTGAGGCAATTGGGGTTAAGTGACTTGCCCAGGGTCACACAGCTAGTCAATGTCAAATGTCTGAGCCTGGATTTGAACTCAGGTCCTCCTGACTCCAGGGTCAGTGCTCTATCCACTGTGCCACCTACCTGCTCCACACACATATATATTTCTAATCTTGTGTTTACAAGGAAATTATTGTAAAATGAAATAATTAATCCATGAAGGAATATATAGATATTATTTTGTACAAAATTACTATGAACAAAGTTCCAGTATAGTTTCATACCATACCAAGAAATCCCATCATCATTTAATTTCATTTATATTTTTGGGATATGCTCCCTCCCTTACCTTGCCTTCCCTCATCCCAAGACAGCAAGCAATTTGATCTCTGTGTATATGTATGTATGTGTGTATATACATATATATATATATACATACATATGTACATACACAATCATGTTAAACATATTCCACATTAGTTATGTTGTGAAAGGAGAATCAGAACAAAATGTAAAAAAACACAAGAAAGAAAAATAACAACAAATAAAGTAGAAATAGTATGCTTTGATATGCATTAAGACTCCATAATTCTCTTTCTGGATGTGGAAAATATTTTCTTTCAGAAGTCTTTTGGAATTGCCTTAGATCATTGTATTGCTGAGAAAAGCTAAGTCTATCACAGTTGATATCACACAAAGTTTCTGATACTGTGTACAATGTTCTTCTAGTTCTGTTCACTTCACTCAGCATCAGTTCATGTCTTTCCAGGTTTTTCTGAAATCTGCCTACTCATGATTTCTTATAGCACAATAGTATTCCAATTGATGGGCATACTTCCTAATTGCTCTCCAAAATGGTTGGATCAGTTCACAATTGCACCAACAATTCATGTATTCCAATTTTCCCACATCTTCCCCAACATTTATAATTTTCCTTTTTTTTTGGTCATATTAGCCAATCTGATAGGTGTGAGGTGGTACCTTAGAGTAGCTTTAATTTACATTTCTCTAACCAACAGCGAATGAGAATATTTTTTTCATATGACTATAAACAGCTTTAATTTCTCCATTTGAAAGCTTCCTATTTATTTACTTTGACAATTTACCAATTAGGGAATGACTTGTATTCATACAAATTTGATGCAGTTCTCTATGTTTTAGATATGAGGCCTTTATCAGAAACACCGACTATACAAATTGTTTCCCAGCTTTCTGTTTTCCTCTTAATCTTGGCTGCATGGGTTTTGTTTGTGTAAAACCTTTTTATTTTAATGTAATCAAAATAATCCATTTTACATTATATAATTTCTCATAAATTCTTCTCCTCTCCATAGATCTGACAAGTAAACCATTCCTTCCTCTCCTAATTCCCCTCTAGTAATAACCTTTATGTTTAAATCATGTACCCATTTTGACGTTATTTTGGTATACAGTGTAAGATATTAGTGCATGCCTAATCTCTGCCATACTATTTTCCAGTTTTTCCAGAAGTTTTAGTCAAATAGTGAGTGCTTATCCAAGAAGGTGGAATCTTTGGGTTTATCAAACAGTAGATTGCTAAAGTTATTTAATACTATGTCTTGTGTGTCTAATCTATTCCACTGATCCACCATTCTATTTCTTAGTTAGGACCAAATAGTTTTGATAATTGGTGCTTTATAATATTGTTTTAGATCTGGTACAACCAGGCCACCTTGGGGCAACTAGGTGGCACAGTAGATAAAGGACTGCCCCTGGAGTCAGGAGGACCTTGACATCTTGTTCTTCAAGATGCATTTTGTTATTATTTTTCCTAGCTCTATAAAATAATTTTGGTAGTTTGATTAGGATGGCACTGTATGAGTTAGTTTAAAGAGAGCTTAATTTAACTTGTGAGTTTCTTTTCTAAGGAGAAAAGATCTAGAGCATTAACCAAATACTTGGGGGAGAGATGAAGAAGTTATGGAGAATGTTAAAGTCCCTTTACAAATAAAAATATTGAATATATGAAAAAACCTGAATCACACATCAAAACAAAGTTTTGGGGATGATGCAGAGTATACATTTCATTTTATATGTGGATTGGTTGATGACACTTGAAGAAAACATTTATTCTGAAGTAGAGGACACAGAGGATTGGGGCAAAAGGGCTGTCTTCCAGTATTTCAAAGGCAATAATGTGATTATTCTCTTTAGGGCAAGGGGGGAGCTATCAATAATGAATAGAAGTTTCAGAGAAACTGTTGTTTGCTGCTGTTGTTGTTGTTGATCCTTTCTTCTCAAAGAGAAGGGAGGTGATATCATGAATTACAGTGAATTGCATTTAAGTGAGGGAGAGCTGTGCAAAGTCACTAGCCTCACTCTCTCCTCTGGACCCATATACAAGTGGCAAGATATACATCAGGACAACTGGAGATGGCCCTAGGTGTTTGAGGCAATCAGGGTTAAGTGACCTTCCGAGGGTAGCACAGATAGTAAGTGTCAAGTGTCTGAGGCAGGATTTGAACTCAGGTCTTTCTGACTCCAGGGCCAATACTCTATCCCCAATGTCACCTTGCTGCCCTTCATAGAGATAGATTTTGGCTTGATATAAGGAGAATCTTCCGAACTATTAGAGCTACTTGTGAACTGATCCAACCATTCTGGAGAGTAATTTGGAACTATGCCCAAAGGGCTATGGGACTGTTCATACCCTTTGACCCAGTGGTACCACTTCTAGGTCTATATCCCAAAGAGATCATAGAAGAGGGAAAAGGACCCACATGTACAAAAATATTAATAGTAGCTCTCTTTGTGGTGGCAAAGAATTGGAAATCAAGGGAATGTCCATAAATTGGGGAATGGCTAAACAAGTTGTGATATATGACTTTAATGGAATGCTATTGTGCTGTAAGAAATGATGTGCAACCTGGAAGGAATTACATGTACTGATGCTGAATGAGAGGAACAGAACCAGGAGAACACTGTACACAATAACAGCAACATTGTATGATGAACACTGGTGATAGACTTGGCTCTTCTCAGCAGAGCAATGATCCAAGACAATTTCAAAGAACTCATGATAGAACGTTCTCAACATCCAGAAGAAAGAACCTTGGATTATTAATGCAGATGGAACCACACTGTTTCTACCTTTGGGTTTTTTTCCCTTCTTTTTTTGAAGTTTTTCCCTTGTGCTCTGATTCTCCTTTCACAAGATGACTAATTCAGAAATATGTTCAATGTGATTACATCTACATAACCTATATCAGATTGCTTTCCGTCTTGGGGAGGTGGGATGGAAGGGAGGGTGCAAGAAAATTTTGAACCTAAAAATCCTATGAAAACAAATGTTGAAAATTATCTTTATATGTAACTAGAAAATAACATAATCCTTAAAAAACTATTAGAGCTACTTAAAAGGAGAATGGTTTATCTCAACAGGGAGTGGGTTTCTACTACAGGTCTTTAAGCAATAGGTAGATGGTAATTTGTTGGGTATTTCGAAGGGGAAATTCTTAGTTAAGTATGAGTTGGATGGGATGGTTTTTGAAATTGCTTCTCACTCTGAAATCCTATGATTTTGTGAATTTTTTATGATAATATATGCCGATACTTTGTTGGATCTGTGATCTTATTAAAATATCTTTTCCTTTCAAAGGTATGCATTACAATCCATCAAAGTCTCCTCATCCTCTAGATTCTAGTATATGTTTTCCAATAAATGATCCTTCTAATATGGTACGGCCTTTTCTAGATTTCTTGGTATTATGTAGATGCCACTGGAGCCCATGGAATATTCTAAGCCCTTTGCCTTAGGTGATCAATAAAATTTATTCTTTAGAGATTCTGGTATTTCATGACTTGTAGTCTTGTTGCATGGAAGGGAGATTGTCAATGTTGAAAAGATAGGTCTTTGTTTGAAGGAGAAGCTTGTTATTTATTTTTTTTTTTAGTGAGGCAATTGGGGTTAAGTGATTTGCCCAGGGTCACACAGCTAGTAAGTGTTAAGTGTCTGAGGCTGGATTTGAACTCAGGTACTCCTAACTCTAATGCCGTTGCTCTATCCACTGCGCCTCCTAGCTGCCCCTGAGAAGCTTATTATTAAAACAATTATAAGCTTTTTTAAAGGTAATACTGACTATTTTCTTCCAGAAGATGGCAATTGTCTCACTTGTTTTCCATTTGTAGTATCTGTGAAAGATATACACACAACCACAAACACACATACACACAACAAGATCTACCCTATGGTTTCCCCATCAGATTACATATCATTTTCTGGATAACAGGAACTTTCTATCATACATATTTACTTGTGACTGTTTCATAAGAAACACACTAAAATAAGGTTTTCAGGGAGGCAAACACATGTTAAATGTAAATATGTATAACTGTATACTTCTAAATCAGAATTTTCCCTTTTAAAAACGGAAAAAATATTTTGATTCAAAATGAACAGGTACTTTCTCAGGAAAAGTTCTTCCTAAAATACTACTGAACACAGGGCAAGCAAACTATGGTTAAAGAAAGCTAGATTAACTGGTGGAATCAAGAAGGAGGAGGAGGAGGAGGACGACGATGGGGAGAGAGAGAGAGATAAACAGTTAAACAAAGGCTACCCTTTATTTTGGTAGAATATGGGATGGGAAAACAGCTCTTCCAAGTGATATTGAAGAAATCAGAACATCAGTACAAAATATTTTACTAGTTCAGATCTAATCAATGTAGTTATTTCTTCCAAAGGTATGTATTTTAACCTATCCAAAACTTCTCATACTGTGATACTCTTCTGCATATTTTCCAATCAATGCTATAAACATCTTTCTAATGTTGCAGGGCAAGGATCATATTTATATTTTTTGTCATTCTGCATTTCTCTTCTTTAGTTCAACAAAGAAAAATATTATTTATATAAAGTTGGAGGACTTTTTGATTTATATTTGTGATACAATATGCAAAAGGTGAATATTAAAAAATAAACCATGTAAAAATAAGCAATTTTCTCCTAAAATGCTTTAACATACAATTATTTAAGAGGGAAAATGCAAGTCATAAGATATTCTTTTTCTTCTTATAGGAATCATTTCTTCTTATAAAAGAAAAATGCTGGACATTCCACTTGATTTTTCCTGAGTGACTAGTAATAATAATAATAATCATCATCATCATCATCATTTACATTGTGGTTTTCAAAGCACTTTTCAGCCACCCAGTGAGTTAGGTAAAATTATTGTCTCCATTTTACAGATATCATCAAGAAGTAGAAATATCTGGATCACTTCAAAATATATAAGGGATCCATCTTATACTTTGACTTTGTACAGATAACCCATCACAAGAGTGAACAAGTGTGTTTACCTGTTTGATTCTTGATTTGTTCTAAGAATCAGAAGGTTGAAGGGAAGGGCACTCTATAACTGAATAGCTGGAAGCGATACTACTGAGATTCCCCCACAAACTTCTCTAAACAGAGCTAGAAAATGCACCAGGCTCAATGCTGATGATGAAATCCAGCAAAAAAGTCATGATGCATTATTTATGTGGACCAAGCAGAACAGGGAGATAAACAGAGAAGTTTGAAGAAAGCAGGATGGGGTCCAGCCAGGAACATGCCAGGCAAGCAGCATGCTAGTGCCCAGAAAGTGGCTGTACACTAGAGTAAGGAAAGTACACAGACCCAGACTAGGGTACTATCAGACCCTTATTGTGGCACCAACATGCACAGGTGCTAACTTTGTTAGTCACCCAGAAGCCAGGAGCTGAATGAGGTCTGCAGAGGTATAATTAAAGAAGGAATCCTGGATCAAAGGGGAACCTATAATTCTGTCATAACAAACCTTAAAAATGTCCCAGATGGCTGGAAGGGGTTGAGTTCAGCAGCATTATTGTGTAGTTCAAATCAAAACCTTGGTCAGGGATGTGCAGACCAAGGGGTTGACTGTTAGATTTTGTCCTGGATTGGCCCACTTTGAGAGTTCTGAAAGCTTGTGAATCTTAAACCTGTCCCTGTGACTGCTTTCTTAGAGTGTTAAAAATTGTATTTTACTGCATCTGTAAAAACACAATTCTTAATACTCCAAGAAAGCAGCCACAGGACCAACCTAGACCTTCCCTGTAGAAGTGTTGCAAAACCCAGGCCTAACATAAAGCCCAAAGAAGTGGACTGGAAGAATGGGTAAATAAAAAGGACCTCTGCCAAAAAGAGCTATTATGGTGGGAAGGAAGCTCAAGATAAAATACAATGAAGAGTATGACTCCCAATTGGCTTAAAAACAAAACCTCAGAGAAAAACACAGCTTGGGCACAAATTCAAATAGAATTTTTGGAAGAGATGTAGCAAGAGTTTAAGAAAGTTTAAATTTTTTCCTAAGTTAATGAAAGAACTCGAGGAACAGAAATGAGAAACATGGAATAGAGAATCTGAAAGAGAATGAACAGTTTGGTACATGAGATTAAGTAAAACTTGTCGAAGCAAAAAACTCCCTGAAAGTTAGAATGGACCAAATAGAAGCCAATGACTCCATGAAGAAAGAAGAATTATTAAAACAAAGTTCAAATACTGGAATATAGAAGAAAATGTTAGTTATTTCATAGTTAAAACAACTGACTTGGATAACAGATAGAAGATGTCAGTTTCTGGCTGCACTAGAGCCTGAGCCTTTCATCTTCTGCTGGGCATAGCTTTGTCTCCTGATGAAAAACTGCTAGGGGCAGACTAAGTGTCTTCTATCTGCACAAGTGTCTACCACTTCCCGCTGCTCCCTCACAGCCAGACTACTCAGCTGAGAAGTCATTAGACTGCTGGTGCAATAGCACCCTGAACCTGCTTGTAAGAGAGAGTCCGTTCCCTTGGTAGAGGCTGCTTGGGGCAAGTCATCTGTCCCAAAGGAACCACTTCTATCTATATCAACATAAGGCATCTTCAACCTATTACTGCCAGTCAAATTTCCCTACTGAATCTGGAGAACCTCCAGTGCAAAGAACAGCAATCCTCTCTTCCATTTCAGGCCTAAGGATGTACAAAATATTTATACTTTTCTTTGAGGTGGCAAAGAATGGGATTCTGAAGAGGTGTGCATAAATTAAGGAATGGATGAATGAGTTATGGCATATAAATTTAATGGAATACTATTGTGTTGTAAGAAATAATGAAAGAGGGGCGGCTAGGTGGCACAGTGGATAAAGCACTGGCCCTGGATTCAGGAGTACCTGAGTTCAAATCCGGCCTCAGACACTTGACACTTACTAGCTGTGTGACCCTGGGCAAGTCACTTAACCCCCATTGCCCTGCAAAAAAAAAAAAAAGAAAAAAAAAAGAAATAATGAAAGAAATGGTTTCAGAGAAGGCTGGAAATATGTATGAACTGATAAAGAGTAAAGTGAACAGAACCAGGGGAACAATTTATATAATAACAATGTGGTAATGACAATTGACTTTCAAAGAACCACTGGCCTATCAGCATAATGACCAATCACTAGGTCAGAGGACTAATGATGAAACATACTACCCACCTCCTAACAGAGAGGTTAAAGGCTCAGACAGTAAAATGAGAAAAAGAATTGGACACAGCTAAAGTAGAAATTTCTTTTTATTGATAATATATGTTTGTAACAGGTCTTGTTTTTATTTTATTCGCAATTGGGGAGGAAAAGAGGTTGAGAAGACTAATTTTTGCTGATTAAAAAAATTAATGTAATAAACCTTAAAATCTAAAAAGGACAATCAGAATCATGTTTTTCACCCACTTAACAGCATTTTATTTTCCCCGATTACATGTAAAGATAGTTTTCAACATTTATTTTTGTGAGATTTTGACTTCCAAATTTTTCTCCCTTCCTCCCCAAGACAGCAAGCAATCTGATATAGGTCATGTACACTTCCACTTTAGTCATGTTGTAAAAGAAGAATCAGAAGAAAAAAAGTGAAAAGAGTATATATCAATCTGCATTCAGACTCCATAGTTCTTTCTAGGGATGTGGAAAGCATTTCCATCATGAGTCCCTTGGATAAATGCATTACTAAGAATAGTTCAATCAATCATAGTTGATCATTGCACAATGTTACTGGTACTATGTACAATGTTCTCTTAGTTCTGTTCATGTAAGCATAAGTTCATGTAAGTCAGGTTTCTCTGAAATCTGCCTACTCATCATTTCTTATAGCAAAATAGTATTCCATTGCATTCATATACCACAATTTGCTTAGCAATTCCCTAATTTATGACATTCTCTTCAATCAGAATCATTTTAAAATGTATAAAATAAATAAGATTACAAAGAAAACCAATTATTGAAATAGTCAAAATATTTTACTAGTTCAGATTTCTCAGTTAAATAAAGCCTGCTTTAGAGATTAAAACAGTTAAAATTAAATCATGTAGAAAGCCATGAATAAATTTTAAGTCAGCTTTGTTCTGTTTTGTAACTGTATTTCTCAGACTTTGAAGCCTCTCAACCCTGAGATTTACAGCTAAAAGATTTTCAAAATCTATCTGTCCACTGTAAAATCTAGCTGCCTTATGAGCATTGGAGTTCCTATAAGCAATTAAATCACAGCGGTGGATGAAATAAATAATGTGTCTGTGTATGTGATATTTATTTTCTTCATTTGGTCTGAAACTGTTACATAAATGATGTAGGGAAAGATATTGTGGATGGTCAATGAACTGGGGTAAGAATTGAATAGGAAGATATTGGGTTTGATTAGATTTTGGATATTGAGAACATTTTAATGAATCCAAGTTTTTTATAAAAAAAACCAATCCTTTTAATATCAAGAGCTTTCAATTCTATGAAAAAGAGTATTTAAGTAGCACAATTCTGAATGGATGAAAACTGGGAAAGGTTTGTAAATGTTTCTGTGAGAATTTAATTTTTCACAAATAAAACTATATATGTATATCAATGTACGTATGCATACATGCATGTTTACAAAAACATATACATGTTTATATATGTAATACATTAACACATACATATATACAAACATATACACATACAAATATAAACATTCTGTATGTATGTATATACACACACATATATGCATATGCACATTTTGAACCATTATTCATCTAATTTAGGAAGCTTTGAATCTTCCTGAGACTTAAAATCTTACAATGCTATCTGCCAACATTAGCTCATAGAGGACTTGACATTTTCTAGGAAATCAATCTTTCTTTCGTTTATATTCTATGATTGAGAATAATGTGTTATTTAGATCTTGCCAGATTTTTTCCCCATGTCTACACTTGTTGACTACTTTTGAAATGATCTGGATTAAATGCGTCTCTTGCCAATCTTTTTATAAGGTGTTTTTCCTTCAATTGTTTCTTAATATTTTATGAGGTGATCTTCTCATCTTGTAAAATTCTCCTTTTCAGTATTTGTATAAATGCTTGTATTTTATTCTAGTTATACCCTTGGATGCTATAGATCTCCAAATGGCAAAAATCTAATATTGCTGGCTAAAGCAATACAATAGTGAATAATGCTAGAAGCCAATGTGGTATAGTACAGAGACCACTGAGTATTTAGAGTCAGAATACAGATTCAAGTTCATAGTTTGACATTTTGGCATAAGAATATTGGCAAGTGTTAAGGGCTGAAATTCCAGCTAAACTGTCTAAAATATCTAATGAGTGGTCACCAATAAATTATAAGCTTTAGCAAGAGTTAGACTTTTAAGCGTTTATTAAGGAGAATAAGAATTTGATAAAGAGAGAAAGGCTTAGATTTCTATCTATTAAAGGGAGAGCGCATTTCTAGCTCCCTTCTCCACCAGAGTCCAAAGGAATGAGAGCGAGACCGAGCACCAGTCTCTTCCTTCTTCCTCCCACTAGCCAACGTAACTTCCTGATGCCAAAGAAAAGACTCCTGGTCTTGCCCTCAAAGACCTTCGCTTCATGGGTGGAACTCTTCTACAATAAGTCTCCAGCAGGTGGCATCATTCCAATCGTTACAGTTTCCTGCTTTGTTTCCTCAAGAAACGGGACGTTTCCTTGATGAAACAGTCAAAAATAAAAGAATATAATAACCTATGCTAACTAACAATATGTTAATAACAATATAGAAAAGGAAGAGAGGAAAGTTTTGTCCAGAGGGGCAATTTTTTGTCCTCATGTACTGATATTTTTCATGGAGAAAAAGGCAGAGCAGAGGTCTACCACTGTGAAGCATGCAGCCTTGCAGGGAATGGAAGACACTATCGTAGAAGGGGAAGCCAATATAGCATGTCTAGGGATAACATAATTATTAATCACTCTAAGATCTTTTACAAAACGATAAACAGGTTTACCATCTGGCCTAGGCTTGGGTTTTTTAACTGGCAAAATGGGAGTATTGCATGGAGAGTGATGGCATGGAATAATAATACCCTGGCTTTTCAAAGCCTCAATTACAGGGGTGATCCCTTCTATTGCTTCCCTAGACAATGGATACTGTGGAATGGAGGGGGGTGGTCGCCCCTTAACTTTAAAGGTAACAGGCATGGCAGACTTAAGGAGCCCCACCTCAGTAGGAGATGAGGCCCATAAAGACTCAGGAACGTCTGAGGCACAATCTCTCTTGGGCTCAGATACAGAGGCTTGGAGACCCTGAGGCTAGTACTTGTGGAGGTCTGCTGGCAAATCAAGGCAAACAGTGTTTGCCAGGTCTTGGAGAATCTCTCTCATAGTGCCAGAAGGTCTTACCTTAGCCACCTTCTGCTGGCCTTCTCCTTCATTGTGTGCCTCAGGTTGCTTCAATGTAGAACCCTTGACTTGAGCATTGGCTATTTGGTTATCATTATACTAGGTTTGGTGTGAAAAATTCTTATGATGCCCTTAAAGCACAGTTTATACATGCCCTCCTTGACTTTAGAACCAATCCTGTCTCCAACTTGGGGTTATATTTGTAATCCTAAATTATTGGCTCCTAAGCTCAGCAAAAATTAGTCTTGTTAATGGCTCAAATATTGGTCATGGTGCCTTGACCCATGTTATTAAAGGACCCAGTTATTAAAGGGGGCAGCTAGGTGGTTCAGTGGATAGAGCACAGGGTCTGGAGTCAGGAAGACTTGAGTTTAAATATGGCCTTAGACATTTAATAACTGTGTGACCTTGGGTAAGGTACTTAACCCTGTTGGCCTCAGTTTTCTCATTTGTAAAATGAGCTGGCAAAGTACTCTAGTATCTTTGCCAAGAAAACCCCAAATGGGGTCATGAAGATTTGGACATAACTGAAATGACTCAACAATTATTTAATAGTGACACTAGATAAGTAATGCAAGTGTTATTATTAATATTTTGCAGGTGAGGAAATTGAGTATTAAGGACTATTAAGGAGGTTAAATTTCATGCCTAGGGTTAGAAAGTGAACTAAGTGGCAGATCTAAGACTCAAATATAGTTCAGTGCTCTGTATTACCCTGAGTACCCAAGTTGCTCAGTTCTTCCATGAATGATACTTTTCCTCATACCCAAGTCTCAAATATTCAGGTTTTATGTACTTTTTCCTCATACCACCTTTTAAAGGACTCATACCTTTTAAAAAATGACTCATACTTCAGGGGCAGCTAGGTGGCACAGTGGATAAAGCACTAGCCCTGGATTCAGGAGCACCTGAGTTCAAATCTGGCCTCAGACACTTAACACTTACTAGCTGTGTGACCTTGGGCAAATCACTTAACCCTCATTGCCCTGCAAAAAAATAAAGCAAAATAAAATAAAATAAAAAGAGTCATACTCCTCCATAACTTCCTGTTTGTTCATTATAACTTTACTAAATTGGGCATTAGGTAAAAATCAATCTGCTTGAACTAATCCTCACTAATTTGTTAATGAAAGGTTACCCTATGAGAAGCATTTGTTTTTTTTAACTGAACTCCCAATGAGTTTTTGTTAGAATTACACTCAGTCAAATGGAATTTAACTGATACTAACCTAGCTGATTTCCACTAAAGCATCTGAGAAGGCAAGCTGGCATTGGTCCCAGCAATGGTCCATTAGGGAAAAATATATACAAAGACATATGCATAAATGGATTTAGAGCTTGAAAGAGTACAGATAGAGCTTGGAAACCATCTATTCTAACCCTATTATTTTACAGATGAGAAAAAAAAAAAGGAGGACCAGAAAGATTATATGTGATTTCCCCAAGCTCATGCAGATAGTAAATCATATAGGCAACACGTGAAGGCCAAGACTTTGCATACTGAGTTCTTCCCATTGTGCCATAAAATGGGTCTAATTTCTCTCAGTTAAAAAAAAAAGCTTCAGATGATCCCCACCAAGTGACTTCAACACATTATTATAGTTTCTTTGACACTACTTTCAACCTTACTTTGATAATGATCTTTGCCTTTCCTTGTTTCTAAATGACAATTCATTTCTGACCTGGATCCCACTGTTTCATTTTATATATATATATATATATATATATATATATATATATGTGTGTGTGTGTGTGTGTGTGTGTGTGTGTATGTATATGTATATATATGTATATGTATATATATGTATATATATATGAAATTATATATATGTATATATATAACAGGTTCTATTGCTGTGCTATACAACCTCACCTTTTCTCCATCCCTGGGCCTGGTAGATCATTTATTTAACCTCTTCACTACAATACAGAAAGTATATCTTTACTCAATGAGCCAGATGACTGTTGGACAAATGTTGCCACCAAAGGAATCTGAGAGTGCACCTCCCTTTTTATTCAAAGCCCAGCTTTTGGCAATTGTGGAAGAATACCAGTAATGATCCACTGTGGGACCAACTCTCAGAGTCAGAAGATGAAATTTTAAAAAATTATTACAGAAGTTATTTTTGAACAAAGTTTCTGGGGAGGATGGAAATCACATAGGCAATGCAATTTTACTCATAGACTGTGCTACTTTTTCCTCAGATTTTTTTCTATTGTCCTATTTCTAAACTTCTGAAATTTCTAAGGTTACTTTTTTGCCCTGCAGAAGTTTTCATAGCAATGGAGGCTCTAAACATGAATGAGCATAAATAGGGCCGGGACTATGGTGACTTAAGTGAGAAATTAACTTTAATTATATTTCCCCTCTGCTAGGAAATTTTTCTTGGTATTTAACTTATATCCTTCATGCTACATTGTTCTGAATATATGCTTTAACTTTTGAAGAACTTGCCCTTAATTGACTTTCTCATGAATTTTTAATCTATTTTAAAATTTCATTTGGGAAAAAAAAAATGGCAAATCACATCGATGTTTCTCAAAAAGACCTAAAATGTGTGTTTCAAGAAGCCAGCTGGCTCAGACCCAGCTTATAGTTGTCCTTGGTGCTAAAGTTCCTTAGTTTCTAAACTTAATAATTCTAGGAGCAGAACCATTAAGCGGCTGGATTTGATGTGTGTGCCCTTCACTAGCATTATTGGTGAAGGGCATTTGCCCAAAGTAAGATAGTTGATGCTCAGTTAAGGACTAAGAGACTCTTTTTTTTCCCCAGGTAAAGCCAAAAACTAATGTTCTTTACAACAACCCCTTTGCAAACTCCTAGATTTAAACTAGATCTTTTAAAAGATATTTTCCCCAGTATCTTCCAGTGGGGGAATTCTCCTTGAATTCACATAATTCTTAAGATTTTCTTCAAAATAGGATTTTGATTTCCAAAAATTAATTTAATTCATAGTTTTCTGCTTCAACTTTCACTTAGTAAATCAAGTAAGGTTTGTCTGCATAGGCAAACATATTGTCCTGAAAATTATGGAAATTTGCCTTCCTGGTCATGAAACCCCCTGGTATCCTTGAACAGGATATAAAATGACCAAAAATGTTTGGTCCAAACTTTGAGTTTCTGTGATTATATGATTCTGAGTGAATGGCAGCAGGATACATTCGCAGAAGTCAAGTTTCTCCAAAACTCTTTTTTTTTTTTTTTTTGGTGAGGCAATTGGGGTTAAGTGACTTGCCCAGGGTCACACAGCTAGTAAGTGTTAAGTGTCTGAGGGAAGATTTGAACTCAGGTCCTCCTGACTCCAGGGCCAGTGCTCTATCCACTATACCACCTAGCTGTCCTCTCCCAAACTCTTGATGCTGAAATGGGTGCCAAGAATTTGTTCTCTCTGAAACCTTGCTAATTCACTTCAGTTTGGACTTGGCTTGTCTTTATGGTGTTTCTTCACACTACCCTCCAACGTACTTCTTATTTTCTTATTCTCAAGTGATAATGAACTGTCTTTGACTCTGAGGTGGCAGTGACATCTGCAACATCTCCACCAAGATGTACTGTTTCAGGGTCTCAGATCATGTTAGCAGTGACAGCGACTGAATCTAACTATCCATCTATCCATCCATCCATCTTTCTATCTATCTATCTATCTATCTATCTATCTATCTATCTATCTATCTATCTATCTTTTTAAAAAAGCTAAGTCTATAACTGTGCAGTTATATAGGGGGTAGGGCACTCGATATAACATACCAAAAGGTTTTGTTTCTAAGATATTGAAGCAACAGGATACTGATGAGCCTAAAATTTTGACTCACTGGGAATTACATTTAACAGTGGAACTCTGTACTATGCATAGATATTCTTGGAAGTATTCAGGTTTAGGGAAGTTCATGACAGAATTGCAAAATTTACGTTACTTTGGGTAGGAAAAAGAAAGTACAAATTAACAGAGACAGTAGGATTCAGTGGGTAAGGAAATTAGTATTTATATTACTATCTATACCCTTTAAGTCTGATTACTCTAATAAGTAGTTTCCCATTATCCATCTTTTGGACTTTGGAAGTTGTGTGTGGCAAAAGCAAGGGATCAGGTAAAATGATCACACATATCATACCAACTCCAAAAAAGTATATGTGGCTTTGATTAATCATTTTGCTATATACTGGATCATCTATTTCATGTAATTTCAGGAGTTCTGGAAACTGGAAGACCACATATATTTGATTCTTTTAGGAAGTTTCTTTTCCTATATTGAGTTATCTAGAAGCATGATCTTTCAAGTTCCTTTTAACATGTCAAAGATGTCTTATAATATGTCATAATTGAAATTTCCTTCTTTTGTTTTTGACTTTCTCACTAATTGTTTCCAAGCTATACCAAAATAATTTTCTTTACAGAAATTTGGAAGGTAGAAATTCCTATAATGAACAAAACCCATAAAGTTATGTTCTTATGTTCTAAGTGGTTTCTGAGGGATTATTCCTCATTACAGTTTGCTCCAAGCATGTTCCATGGGGCACCTAAAATATTTGAAAATGATGTGTTTTTTTTTACTAGCTGATAATCTTTACTTTCCTGTTATAACATACTTTCATTTTTGAATGTTCATGGTGTGGGGAAGGGGAAGAAAGGGGTTTATTTGACTCCACAGACAGCTAGTAAAATTAAAAATATCAGATTAAAGAATAGAGTAAATTTAGTGTTAAGATGTTGTGTCCAAAATAACAAATACCAGTGTCTTATTTATTTGAGGGAACACAGTTATGATCAAGGTCAAAATTCTATAGAAATTGCATAAAACAGCAAATATGACTCTGATAGGGATTTCTTATGATCTGTTTTAATGTATAGATATAGTTACCTGTGGAGATTGGTATCATTAAATTTGGACATTATCCCAGTTAAACTTAGCTGAACTAGAATAGGCCCATTAAGGGTCTCTTCTTATGTTGGATCATTTGAAATTCTTTAAGAGGAATTGAGGGGCAGTGGATAAAGCACTGGCCCCGGATTCAGTAGTACCTGAGTTCAAATCCAGCCTCAGACACTTGACACTTACTAGCAGTGTGACCCTGGGCAAGTTACTTAACCCTCATCGCCCCACAAAACAAAACAAAAAAGAGTGATTGATTACTCCTATAGTAGTGGAGGGTATGGTTAGGATTTTCAGTCTTTACCAATTATCATTGATCAGTAATAATGTCTTTTTCACCTGTATCACAAATAATGCCTTCAGTATTTTGCTCCAAGGTCTATGTAAATCTCTTGAAATTGCCTTTCACATTAAAGATATTCATCTTTTGAATTATTCTTCCTTGAGAAAAAAAATGATGTCATCAGAAAACAAACATTTAAAAAGTTGTGTTATTCAGGAGTTGTGGAAATATGGTGATAGTAAATTAAAAATACATAGAGGTTAGTGGGACTATAAAGAAAGCCCTTTATGAATAGTGAGGCTCAGAGAAGTTTGTGAAAAATACAAATTTTGTTAATCTAGCTAGAGTAAGGAAATTACAGGGCAGCTAAGTGGCACAGTGGATAGAGTGCTGGGTCTGGAGTCAGGAAAACCTGAGCTCAAATCCAGCCTTAGACACTTACTAGCTGGGTGACCTTGGGTAAATCACTTAACCGTCATCTATAAGATGAGCTGGAGAAGGAAAGGACAAAACCACTCCAGCATCTTTGCCAAGAAAACCCTAAATGGGGCCATGATGTGTTAGAGATGATTGAAATGACTGAACAAAAATGAAGGAAATTACAGCACACTCCCAGTAGTGGGATGAGGAAATTCGAGTTTTATTTCTATCACTACCAGTTTAGCATTTTATTTTTCATAAGCAATACTCCATGTTAGATTTGGTGAGTTGATTGAAGTCAGGAGATTGGTTTAAGTAGTTCTCATATTCCTCTACCCACTCAGGATAGTGTTAATATTTCCCACATAATGTCCTATTTCTGGACACATTGTTCCAGCAGGGCTCAGACACTTGTCAAATTATAGTCTTGGCATCAGGAGTTATTCTCCTGAATGAAGATTCCTTAGGCGAATGTCCTCATCCCAGCTCCCGTGGGCGATAATGTCATTTAGTTGGCTGTAGCTTGAACAAAGTAATTTCCCTTATAACATTCCTCAGTAGAGGCCACTATTTAGAGTCACATACTTCTAACCAGGGAATGTCTTCCTCTCCTCTAGATATTTTTATTGTATTATCAATAACTATTTTCCCATTTTGAGGTGGCTGCTAGATGCTTTATAAATCCATCTGAACAGTGCCACGTCTTTGTAATCCTACAGGATTCCCTGGAGGTGAGAGTGGGGGCATTTGTCTTATAGATATGATGACTTATTGACCCATGGTCATTTCTCTCTCCCAGAATGGCATAGTGAACACAGCTTTTACACATCAGATTCACAGTGGAAAGATAGAAATGATTTATACTTGGATAACAAAAAAGAATTACTATCTTCATGCTCTCAAAACATTTGGTTAGATTATTAGTGTATCCCCTGTAAGAATTCCCCCAGTTCATTCAGTTTAGCTAAGCACAATCAGTGCAGTAATTATCTCTCTCTATTCTTTCCTAATTACCACTGTCTCCTCAATCATTAGTGGTTTTTGCTCTTAACCATTATTTCGAAATTTCTTTTTCACAGGATTCCTGATCATGAGATCCAAGGTCCTTTTCTTTGTTTCCGTTCCTCATTGGCCATCTGTAGTTTTGAAACTTACTGACCATCCTCTAGTGAATATTCAGAACCTAATGATCCTGGCTGGGCTTTACATCTTTTTGTTTTCTTTTTACTATTTCCTCTATTTCTACTTTATTGGCTCTTCTCCTCAAATCCTTCATGTTCTACCAGTCTTCTTTTCCTTGTGAGAAATGGTTATTTCTCTCTTGCATTAATAACTAATTATCAAATCAGCAGCAAGTTTCTTCCCCTTTTCTTCTTGCTCATTCAGAAATCAACGAGTATGGGAAATGTTAGCCAGAGATTTACCCAGACCAAGATCTAATCACACAGTCAAACAAATTCTCAGTTTGGGCTAATGGAGAGAGAGAGATTCCTTAGTGGTTTTGACTTGGGTGATTTGTATTTATTTTTTCATTATTTTCTGTTATTTGCATTTAGTATTTTGTTTCTTTCTCTCCCTTTCCTTTCTATTTATATCTTTAATCCTCTTTACTTCCTTTTTTATTCCTTTCCTTAATGAACAAGAAACAAACAAAAAAAAAAGGAGAAACAAAGTATACTTTATCAATACCCCAATTTAAAGTGTTACTAAATAAGTTAAGGGATTATTTGCATCTGAACTCCAAATGACAATATGATTCTCTTTTCATGGAAAAAAAAGAATAATTTGGAAACCACGGGGGGGGAAATGTGTAATAACTCGATACTGAGTCACTTTAACATTGATAAATCCAGCCTACTGTCTCTAATAGATAAGTAGTAAACCATTTATAAGTTTGCTTTACCCAAACAAAAAAAAAGCACAACCTTAAACTTGACATTTCCACGGTGATGAATCTTAGATGAAATCATATGAAATGTCAAAATAAAGGCAGAATAAAATCAATAGCTGTGCAGATGAAGCTATGTGAGGTCAATAGTTCTGTGATGGTAGTGACAGTCCAGCCATGTTTTTTTAATGACAATATTTTAAAAACGTGAAATAACCTCAAGGCACCCAAGAATAATTTTTTGAGATGGAATTACCTTTTGACAAGGCTGTAATTAAACTTACTTTTTTTTTCTTTTTTGAGAATATAGAAAGGATACAGTAAAAAGTTGTTCAGTTTTCTTTCATAAGCTCAGAAATTATGGTGTATGTCCTTAGATCCCAAAGTGGAAAATTCCTTCCTGGTAACATCTAGTCCAGAAGATTAGTTTCTCAATTGTGTTCATTCTTTATTCTATACCATATGATTCAGAAAAAGGCATGCAAAAGAGACCCCATCCCTTTTATAAAGTTTATTTGTGATGAAAGGAATACTAGGTGTTAAACGCAAAGTCCTATTTAGACTTGTTCTTGCAGTTTTCCTGACAAAGTACTTTTCATCCCTCTGAATCTTGGTGTCACTTTTTATATTTGTCTTACAATTTGTTAAAAGAAAAACAACTAGTTGAAGCTTTTATTCTTTTGTGATTGGGGGAAGGAGCTATGCCATGGTATCAAATACTGAATGGGGTTAAAAAAGAAATCAATAAAACTTTGAGAAATAAATATTAAAAAGTAGTTTCTCAATAAAATTGATACAACAGGTTAATTTTTATCATAAACAACAGAAAGAAATCATGGATATAAAAACCATTTTATGTCATATTGGGAGAGTTAAATAAACATTTCTCTTAAAGTGGTAAATTGTTGGCTAGTATTGAATTTGAACCTCAAAATAAAATTTATAGTATCAGCCAAAAAAGAAAACTATGTGGTAACTTCAGAGTATATTCATATTAAGATTATAAACAACTGTCATTACAATTGTTATTCTTTTGAAAAAAATAATGACAAGCAGAAAGGAAATAGAAAAGATGTTGTGGGAAACAAAAAACCCCAGCATATTTTGACTTGATTTTCTGAGGTGTTTATGATTAAATAAAAATTTATTGAGGTCTCATGGTAATCAATCCCCATCAGTCTTAGAGAGACTCATCAAAGACCTTTGGCACAAAGAGCTTGGATTGGATGCCTGTCTCTGCTATTTACATCTTTGTGACTCTGGGTATATCACATGACCTCCTTGAGTTTTAGTTTCCTTATCTGTAAATTAAGGCACTGGACTATATGTTCACAGAGACTTCTTCCAGATCTTTATCTATGATATATAATCCTATTATTATTTTCTGCTAATATGGTTAAATAACTCTTGTAACTTAACTGTCCTAAGATTATATCTATGTATATATACATATATAATATACATACAAATGTGAATATACATATGAGCTAACCATTATATTAAAATCTACACATGTATATTTGAATGTTTATATAATAGTTAGTTAATATAGATATGTATATGCATATATGTTATATGTATACACACATACCTTGGTATGTTTATATCATGGATAGCAAATAAGAAGAGGTAAAAAGTTAACTATGAGATATATATATATATATATAGGCATATATATCTGTGTGATAAACTTTTCCTTTAAAATATACATCTATGTATGCATGCATATACATATTAAATTAAACAAAAATATTCAGCCATTTAAAAAACATCAGAATAAAATAATGGTGAAGCTTGTCTGGTTTCGTCCTCCTTATTTTTACATAAGAGTTAGAGGAGAAAATGTTAGAGAAGAAAAATATATGAAGAAACTGGAAAGGGTCTAAAGCATTCAAATGACTATAAGTATGAAAAAAATATAATTTTAGGTAGTTTTAATTTTCCTAAGCCCAAAGCAAAAACTTGAGTTTGTAAATAACCTGCCTTTAACATTTCTGAAGAAATAGTTAATGATATGAATTGTTAATTTTCTATTTTTACAGAGGATGCAGATCTATTCACTCATTTATTCATCTACTATGTCCATTGTGTATTGTGTATACCAATTGTTTGGAAAGATGAGAAGATAAATGAGATATGGTCCATGTCCTCAAGACCCTTGTAATTTAAACAAGTGACTTACAAGTAAAAAAAATATTTAGACACAAAGGAAGCTAAGAGATTTTCATTAAATTGTAGTTTTCAAATTAATTTAAATAGTTTTTAAAAAATACTGAATGGACTTCATATGAATTTGTTCCACATTTCAATAGTATTCATGTAACTTCATTACCATGGCGATGAGGTATGAAACAATCTGATGATTATGTTGAAAGCTGGGGAAAATGGTTATTCAAAAATCTATCTGCAAAGCTATTATTAATCTATAAAATGCTCCAACAATGTGTTTTTGGCATAAAGATTGACATGTTAAAAATGTACATTTTTGGTGATTATCATGTACTTTGTTCTTTTGTAGCAAACATGAAATTTCCCATTGTAGAATATTATCTTCAATTTTAAAAGGGCAAAACTTGCTCGTTGCTGTCAGAGGTACTCTTATGGAAATAAAATGCCATTATGTGTCAGATCTTGGTCTGTCCAGCACATTTATCTTCTATCACTGGTAGTACCGTGTGATATGTTACATAAGGATCTTTTTTTCCTTCCTCAATGTCAGCATCAAAAGGCTAAGATAATGATTTCCACATGTAGATTATAAATCTCTTTAAAAATGTAAAAACAAGCATGTGAACTTTTTATTTTCCAAGAGTTCTTAATAAGTACCATAACAATGGAATTAGTTGAGGAGTTTACTACTGAAACTTCTAGACATAGTGAACTGAAGTGAGCTTTATTTCCCTCACTTATCAATCAGCCTTTAGGCAGAATCTCAGATTTGAATTGAACACCACCTTCCTCCAAAAGGGGAAAATTTGGGGGGTTTGTTTTTATGATTTTATGCTGTATGTTTTATTATTCTTTTAATTGAAAGGGAAGTGGGATAAGAGTAAGACAGATGTCAAGATGTACTTGCTGGTTAGGTGCTGGGATCCAGGTGAATGGCTTGATGGGATGATAAATTCAAGAAGATTTTTAATGGATTGAGAGACTCTAAAGTTAATATTAGAATAGCACTGAAAATTTAACAACCAGCTCTCACAAATCGCTACAGGCTGGCTCCAAGTCATCCCTGCTTGCGGCCTACTATTACCCCTTAGCTTTTTTAATCTACTATTTGTGAAGTTGATTTCATAAAAACCCAAGTGTATGTCAATAGTATTCTCATTACTTTTTATCTATTAAGATTTGGCTCAATGTTCCAGCTTATAATAATTTTTTTTTAAAAATCCTGAATCTCTCATACATTTTTTTATTATGCCTATCAACTTTTTGTAAGCTACAAACTTGATAAACTATCTGTGAGATTTTCCCTAAGATTTAACTGTGATAGTAATCAGTATAATAGACTACAAACGATGATTTACTCATGTTAGTCTCTAAAGTTAATAATACTATAGCACAGAGCACAGATATTATGCAATTATTCTTAATGTACTCTAAAATTTTCTTTAGTGGCTTAAGCCAGTGCATTAATGTCTTCTCAGGTATCATTTGAATTGTAAACTTGTTCTTGGTCTGGATAACTAAGTCCCTTTTGTTGTGTTCATTGTGATTAACACAGGTCCCCAAAACAGTATCTTCTAGACTGAAGTAACCAATCAGCTTCAGAGAAAGAATGACCACTATCAGACCAACATTAAATGTTCCAAATTGACCTATAATGCTTTCACAAACCCATACAAGGTCAGAACTTCCTGGGTGAAGCATTAGAGATTGAAAGAGGTCAAGAGCAGGTCAAGAGAATGTGTAACAATGAACAAAACTTAAGACAAGGGACTAGATCCAACCTCTACTTTTCTGTACTTTAGTATTGTTAAACTTGTTGTATATGTGGGAGGGGTTTGTCTAAAAATAATAGTGTATAAATCCTTAGAAGCCCTGTAGTGGTATAAAACCCTGCTGAGCCCCAGGCTTGGGGTTTTACCCCTGCCAGAGACAGGCTTTATTGTAAGATAGACCCTCTCTCAATAAACCTATTTTCTAAAGCTTGGAGACTTCACTGTTTCTTTCCTTCGTGGTACTTAGAAATTTTTGCAACATATCTGTGTCTTCATCCAAGTTATTGGTGAAAATTTTAAACAGTAACAATAATTGATAATAATAATAATAATCAGCTAGCATTCATTTAACACTTAAAAGTTTGGGAAGTGGTTTACAAATATCTCATTTTATCATAATAACTTATATGGGAAGTAGGTGCTATTATTTTCCTTATTTTATATATGAGGAAACAGAATCTGAGAGAAGCCCAAGGTCACGTAGCTATCTGAGTATTAAGTGACTGCGGTTAAAATTAACCCCAAGTCTTCCTAACTTTTGATCTAGCACTCTATTACCTAGTTGCCTAAGAATGGTATGTGTCTTTATTTTTTTTCCTGAGGACCTCCTTCAAAGGGGAAATTAAATAATAAATGGTCACTCTTTGGGTGTTGTCATTTAACTTATTCTAAATACAGCTAACTATACTATCACCTGTTCCATGTCTTTGTACTTTTTCCATCATAATTACATAAGAGATCTAATCAAACATTTTACTTAAAACATTTAAAAACAGGAAATAAATTCAGTCTGGCATTACATCATCTGGATGAGGTCAATGATTTTTTTGTAAATACTGTTTCTTTTTTGGGTCTTCACTAAGTATCTCCTTAATAATACATAGCTGAATTTTTCTGAGAATAGAAATCAAGCTTAGCATTCTAATCCAAGCCTTGTATCCATTCTTACTTTTTAGTTAACAAGTTACCGTGCTGGCTTTTCAATGATTATTTTCATAAGCTGAATATCATTTTGGTTTAATAGTCATTCAACCACTTTTATATATGTTCCATTTGCTAGAAAAATGTCCTTAGTTCCCAGTGAATCAAAAATCTATTCAGTGAGACTGAAGGCTATCCTATATCTTTGTACTTTAATGCCATATAAGCAATTTTTAAATTGTGGAAAATTGGCATTGAAATCTCCTCCCCAGAAGGCTAAATCTGGTCACTCTGTCTTCCCTACTTTAACTCCACAAGCACATTTATCACTAGCTCCTTTTCAATCAAATGCATTACTATACTTGTTCCAGTTTAGCTAGCTTTGTTAGTGGCAGGCACATAATCATGTAGCTATCATATTTGTTAACCAAAGTAGTAGTATATGTATGCAAGTATCCTATTTCTGACCATTAGCGTCCACTTCTGTCTGCCCTAAGGATCAATGTTGTTGTTGTTGCTTTTGTCCTCTGTTCTTGCAGAAGACCATGATGGAGGAAGAGGATGTCATGACTTGCAATTGAATTAGATTTAAGTGAGGCATGGCTGTGAAAAGTTACCAGCCTAACTCTCTTCTCTGGAGCCATATGGTTCCAGTGGCAAGATATTGATCAGGATGACGAGACAGCCTGGATGCTATTGGCCTTTTTAAGGGAAGACCCTCAGAGCTTCTGGCCAAAACAAAAATAATTGCCATTTTCAGTCACTCTGAGCCATCAGAACCTGAACAATGACCAAAAGAGGCTGGGGCAGGAACCTATTGGCTAATCAATGAGAGCCAGAGTGATTTGGGTTTAAGGCATGTTCCTTAAAAAAGAAATCTAGCCCATAAGCCCTAAGATAACTTGTGAGGTTTCAGCAATCAGAAGTTTTTATTCCTTTGGTCATAGCACCCTCCAGGTATGGGTATGATACCCTATGTGGACAGAGGGATAGGAGGGAGGGAGAGAAGACAAGGAAAGAAGGAGGGAAGGAAGGACTAAATCAATGAGCTTAATATTGAAATCCAAAGTTAACAAACACATCTTAGTATTTAGATATTATATTAACATGAATTATTCACCATGCATATTTATGACAAATTTATGTAAAAATGCTACATTTAGGGGGCAGTTAGTTGGCGCAGTGGATAAAGCACTGGCCCTGGATTCAGGAGGGCTTGAGTTCAAATTTGGCCTCAGACACTTGACGCGTACTACCTGTGTGACCCTGGGCAAGTCACTTAACCCCCATTGCCCCACAAAAAAAAAGAAAGAAAGTTACATTTAATGTATGAGCATATTTCTATGTGTAACTCACACCTTGAAAGTAATTTACATAAGACTCTCCTTATTGCTGAATACTATTAATTATGCAATGCTCTGCATGTATGAGGGACAACAGAGTTGGTGGGAACTAGATTTCTGGCTTCTAGCTACAAGAAAGAAGACACAAGATTCTAATCTTTCAACCTAAAGGGAGAAGAAGACTGGGAAGAAGCCAAATGTAGAGGAATAGGCATTTTACTCATGTCCCTGGTCCCAGCTTACCTACTACACTAGAGACTTTGGGGAATTTCCCTTTGGGCAATATCTAGGATTTCCCCTCTCAATTGAGCTAAGTTGTTTTGCTTCCAATAGGAGAGCACTTTCAATTTGCATATTGTCAGGGATAGTGTTTCATATGTATACTTTCACTGATTTCTGTTTGTTGTCTGTTTGGATAAGTGGGTTTATGAATGCCATACAAAATTCTCAAGAATAGCATGGGTTTATTGCCAATGAAGTCTTTCATAGAGCATGATTAATGAAAATAATTTTACTGAAGGAAAGTCATTTCTAGTCAAATGCTAACTATGGAGTGAATCAGCAAGATATAAATACATGAAACAACACAGTGCCAACATACTTAAGAGGTTCATTTAGGAAGGGGAAAAGTGATGAGATGCCCATGTTTAATTTGAAATATTTCAAGGAAAATGTATATTATTACTATGTGATCAATATTACCTTTGGATATTAAAATGTTTGTGTATCAAACATATACACTGAGTATATAATTCAGCACCTTACACAATACTTAAATAGCTGTCTTTTTTATTGGCTTAAAACATTTCTCTGTGATTATATCATGGTAGAAGCCAAGTGGACTGTCTTTAAAGGCAACTTACAATGATTAGGACATTTGGGTAGAGGGTACTACAATGTACCTGTTTCATGTGGTAAATCTGGCTAGTTGTCTGTCGTTGTAAGATTTTGATGGGTCAGATTTGTGGTAGTCAGAAATTGCACAAAAAGGCCAATCAAGCTATATGTTTAACTTTTATTTTTTCCCTTCAGATGGATCTAGAAAGGGCATACCCAAGGTCATGTGGCTAATGTGAACTACATTAGAATTCAGTTTTTCTCATTTATAGCCCCATTACCTGCTTTCACTATCTCCACATACTTTCAGGTTAGTTATTTTTAATTCAATTGGGCAATTGCATTATGCATAAGATAGCACAGCTACCATTCATTTTCTCCTTAATACTCACTACAACATTCCTTGTGAAATAGGGCCAGGTGAAAAAAAAAGTTGATTCCACAGTGAAGTTTACAACTAATCTAACAGTGTGACCAGTTACGTTTGTAAAGAAAGCTCAAAATTTCTAATGCAGTGAATCTAAAAACAAATGGCATTAATTCACTATGCTATTCCAATAGCTATCTGCTTCTATCATAAAACATGCTTTATGGCATAGGAATATGGATTGTAGCACTGATCTCTTAAGGGGATCATCAAAATAAATAGCACACAACACTTTGTAAAATGCAAGCATGCCAGGGAAAGATGCCTTCCTCGTGAGGTTTTTCCTTCTGGCTAGAGAGCATATTTATTATTTATTTCCTCTTTATTGCTGTTCATAGAGAAGAAATCACAAGGCAATGCATACGAGTGCATCATATTAAGGGTGTTTTCATTTTAGGGTATTATTTACTGCTGGGGAAAAAAAGACTCATCAGTTTTTGATATTGAATTTTTTTTCACTCAATAAACAGAATTGACTTTGGTCAAAAACAAGGTTTAGGGCTCATCTATTGGTTTTGGTTCACTATTTCACAGGTAGGTAACTGTGAATATAGTTTACCTTTGCCCATGTCTGGTGGGATTTTTTGTTCAATAATTACAACATCATTTTAAGTGTTTTTTAAAACAGTTTTGACTTTAATTATTTTAAATATTTCAAATGGTATTTTAAATGTTATTTTAAATATCATAAGTGATAATTCAGAATTTTAGTTATATACAAACCATTAAGAGAAAAATAGACTTAAATAATTGTCCATAAATAAATCTTCTATGGAAATAGTTTTAAATAATAGGTATTTCCTAAGAGCAAGATGGTGTCTTATAGAGAAAATTGTACTTGAGATCAGCAGAAACCTTGGTTTAAATCTGGATTTCCACAGACCAAAAGAGAAAGTATGAACAGAGGAAAGAAGTTATAGCAATTTGGTGTATTCACTTAGCAGAGAGCCTTGGCAATTTTTCAAGCTGGAGTATGCAAGGGACCCCTGCCCACCTGATCTCCCAGGTGAGTGGCCTGTTAATGAGGTAGGAGATAGCTTCATTTTTCTGAATGAGGAACCAGCAATAAAAAATAATAGTGAGCATGCAATTATGTACAGATGTGATCAGGCATATAAGGTCTGACACCCAGTAGACACATAGCATTAAAAGTCTGAACTGAAGAATTTAAAAAACAAAAACAAAAACAAAAACTTTTTTCAAGCCTTCCAAATCATAGATAACATCAATACAAATTAAAGCAAGTCAGGTTTAATCTCACCTCCTACAGATTGGGAAAAATAACAAAATGGGAACAAATTTTTGAGGGGTAAAAATGGGTGTTTTAATTCACTATTGTTATAGTTGTGGATTTGCCAAATAAATTCTGAATATCAGTTTGTAGTTATGCAGGAAAAATGACTAATTCTCCATACCCACTGCCCTAGCAGTACCATTAATGATCATGTATCCCAAGAAGGTCAAAGACTGATTCAAAGTTCCAATAAATATATCACAATATTCATACTAGCACTCTTTATGGAAACTCATAAACTGATTGTAACAGATGGATTTGAGAATGGTTAAAAAAATCCTCTTAGATAACAGTAAAAAAAAAGATTATAATTTAGGAAAAATGATGAACATGAGGAATTCAGAGAAATGTGGGAAGATTTGTATTGACTGATGTAGAATGAAATTAGTGGAACCAAAACAAAACAAAACAAAACAAAACACAACATAACAACCACAAAACAAACCCACACCAGTATACACAATGACCACAATATAAAAAAAGATCACTGACAGGAGGCTGAATTTTAAGTAACTGAAAAACTAGAAAACAGATAATTAAAATATACCACCCTCCTCTCAGTAGAAATGTTGGGGCACTACTAGGGCAGAATGTTAGACACATTGTTAGATGTAGTTACAGCATTGTATGCTCATATTTTTTTAAATCCTTCCCTAAAAAAGGAGCTGTGATTTTTTGGGGGTGGGGCAATGAGGATTAAGTGACTTGCCCAGGGTCACAGAGCTAGTAAGTTGCAAGTGTCTGAGGCTGGATTTGAAATCAGATCCTCCTGAATCCAGGACTGGTGCTTTATCTACTGTGCCACCTAGCTGCCCCTGCAAGGAAATGCAATTTCAAAGGCATGGGTACACCTCTCCTCTAGTTGATACATTTAAGGTAAAGATAAGGGGCATCAACAAAACTTATTTCAAAAAGAAAATAATTAATTAAAAAGAAACAGTGAAATAGTAATGTGATATATCCATGAAGAGAGCTATCAATTCTGCTTGGGGTGTGGAATCTGAACTGCATCTTGAAGAAGTATTTTAAAAGATGAAGATTGGTATTTAGTGATATCTGTTTTAGACAAAGTGGTGATAGAAGGGAAGGTTAAAAAGAGAAATATCTAGAAGTCCAGCAAGGATGAATTAAAATGTTTATGAAGATGAGTATTATGAAATAGGGTTCTTTTTTCTTTAAGAAAATGAGACCCTTGGGGGCAGCTAGGTGGCACAGTGGATAAAGCACCGGCCCTGGATTCAGGAGTACCTGAGTTCAAATCCGGCCTCGGACACTTGACACTTACTAGCTGTGTGACCCTGGGCATGTCACTTAACCCCATTGTCCCACAAAAAAAAAAGAAAAAAAAAAGAAAAAGAAAATGAGACCTTCTACTTCATTGCCACCATTTCTGCACCTTTGATTCAATATTGAGGATCTCAGAATAAGTGGGTGGTCACTGCTACTCAACTTTCTGATGCTAAACTAGGCACCATAATTTATACTAAATGTAAAAAAAAAAATTGTTGAAAAGAAAAAAAAATCCATTTGCTATCAAGCCTGTTAATAGCAGCTGGTGATTATGGAGCCATCCACAATTGGTACTATTGAATGTACTTCCTGGATTCAAACATTTCTGTAACTACTTTATGATGATACAACTCAATAGAAATTATGCTATCTCAAAAATGCTTGGGTGTGCTAGTACTTAGCTAGAAAATTATTGCTTTTATCAGAAGAAATATAACTCATTATCCGCATACAAACCTATTCACACACAAATACACACATTTATACACACACAGGCATACACATACAAGAAGTGAGAGCTTCCACTTTACAAGTGACTACTACTCCAGTAATAACGGGAATTTATATAGTGTCATAAAGTGTGCAAAGCACTTTACTTCCATTATTGCAGTTAAGCCTCACAAAAAACCTGTGGGATAGGTATTATCAGCATTTTACTGAAGATGAATTGATGCTCATTAGACTGATCCATAATTTATGCAGCTAGAAGTATCAGGGTAAGGTTTGGAACCCAGAAACTCCTGAATCCAAGGACACCATTCTATTAACTATATCAAGCTGTGAAGGTTCATCGAGATAAATATATAACAGAGGAAGCTAAGTGAATTCTCTAAACATATGACTTAATCAGGTAATACTTTCATTCTTTTTTAATTAATAATTAATTTTTTCAGGTGCAATAAACCTTTATTTTATTTTTTCCAGTTTAAATATGAGGGTAGTTTTTCAACATTTATTTTCATAAGATTTAGAGTTCCAATTTTTATCTGTCCCTCCCTTTCTTTCCCCTCTCCACAAGACATGAACCAATATGATATAGGTTATATATGTATAATCCACAAGTGCTCTTTTTTCAGTTCTTTCTATGGGGGTGCATAGTATGCTTCATCATTAGTCCCGTGGGATTGTCTTGGACCATTGTATTGCAGAGAGTAGTTAAGTCTTCCACAATTGTTCATAGAACAATACTGCTGTCACTATGCACAATGTCCTCCCAGTTCTGCTTGCTCACTTCACTATACATCAGTTCATATGAGTTTTTCTAGTATCATCCCATTTGTCATTTCCTATAGCACAATACCATTCCACTACAATCATACACTACAGCTTCTTCAGTCATTCCTCAGTTGATGGACATTCCCTTGATTTCCAATTCTTAGCCACCATAAAGAGTTGCTATATTTTTGTACAATTTCCCTCCCCCCCCTTTTTTCTTTTTCACAATTACTATTGCTGTTTCCCTCCATCCTATTCCCTTCCCTATAGTATTTATTATCTATCTTGTTTTACCCTATCCCTCTTCAAAAGAGATTTCCTTCTGTCTGTCCCCTCCCCCAATCTGCCCTCCCTTCTTTTGCCCCCTCTATCTTTATCCCCTTCCCTCCTATTTTCCTGCAGGCTTAGATAGATTACTCCACCCAACCGAGTGTGTGCCTGTAATTCCCTCCTTGAGCCAATTCTGTGAGATTGAAGTCTTTGAGCCATTCTGATGAGTGATAGGCTCCTTTACTGCCCGAATTAAAGAATACCACACCCAATTGGGTGTATGTATGTTAATCCTCCTTGAGGCAACTCTGATGAGATTAAGGTATTTGAGCCTATTGTGATAAGTGTAAAATTCATTTACTGCCCTGATCCTCCCCTATCTCTTCCCCCATTCCATAAACCCTTTCCTGTTTCTTTCATGTGGGATTTTACCCCATGCTACTGCTGCCATTTCCCCTGCCTCAGTGCATTCCCCTCACCCTTCAATTTTATCCTAAAGATGTCAACATGGGGTAGCTAGGTGGACACAGTATAGACAAAGAATCCACCTGGACCTGAGAGGATCCCAGCCAAAACTCAACCTGAGACACAAGACAGTCACTCACTACACGACCCCAGTATATCCCCCAACTCCAATATTTTTATGGTCCTCTAGGATCATTCAGTTCAGGTCTTTCCTCATGAAACCTGAAAAAAAAATCCTCTTTTTCATTGAAAGTCCCATTTTTTCCTCTGCAAGATTATAATCAGTTTTGTGGATACATGATTCTTGGTTGTAATCCCAATTCCTTGCCCTCTGGACATCATATTCCATGCCTCTGGTCCTTTAATGTAGAAGCTTTTAGATCTTCTGCTATCCTGACTGGGGCTGCACAGTACTTGAATTGTTTCTTTCTGGCTGCTAGCATTATTTTCTCCTTGACCTAAGAGTTCTAGAATTGGGCTATAATATTCCTAGGAGTTTTCCTTTTGGGATCTCTTCAGGAGGTGTTTGGTGGATTCTTTCATTTCTATTTTCCCTTCTGCTTCTAGAATATCAGGGAAATTTTCCTGACAATTTCTTGAAGATGATGTCTAAGCTCTTTCCTGATCATTGTTTTCAGTAGGCCAATAATTTTCAAATTATCTCTCTAGACTGATTTCCCAGGTCAGCCATTTTTCAAGAAGATATTTCACATTGCCCTCTATTTTTTAAATCATTTGGATTTGTTTATGTGTCTTGGTTTCTAATAAAGTCACTAGCTTCCATTTGTTCAATCCTAATTATTAGGCAATTATTTTCGTCAGAGAGCAAAAGCTCCTTTTCCATTTGGCCAATTTGGCTTTTCAAGCTGTTGACTTTTTTCTCATGTCTTTACTGCATCCCCCCTCATTTTTCTTTCAATGTTTTTCCTCTACCTCTCTAACTTTATCTTCAAAGTCCTCACGCACCTCTATGGCCTGAGGGACCAATTCATTGATCCCTTTTTATTCAGTTCAGACCTGTGTCCTCTGTTAATTCCTTACTGAGATAGTTCTTATGAGTTCGAAGTATTATTTTCCCATGTAGGAATATAAACAGTTTGATCTTTTAATATCCCTCATGAAGTCTTTTTCCTGTTTATCTTTTTATGCTTCTCCAGGGTCTTGTATTTGAAAGTCAAATTTTCTATTTCTGTTCAGGTCTTTTCATAACAAATGCCTGAAAATCTTCTTTCTCATTGAATTCCATGTTTTCCTCTGAAAGATGATGCTTAGTTTTGCTGGGTACATGATTTTTGACTGAAGTCCCAGTTCCTTTGCCCTCTGGAATATCATATTCCATGCCCTCTGGTCCTTTAATGTAGAAGCTGCTAGATCTTGCTTTATCCTTATTGGAACTCCACAGTATTTGAATTCCTTTTTTCTAGCTGCCTGCAATATTTTCTCCTTGACCTGGGAGTCTGAATTTGGCTATAATATTCCTGGAGGTTTTCCTTTTGGGATCTCTTTCAGGAGGTGATTGGTAGATTCTTTCAATTTCTTTTAGCTTCTGCTTCTAGAATATCAGGGCAATTTTCCCTCACAATCTCTGGAGGATGGTGTCTAAGCTCTTGTTTTGGTCATGGTTTTCAGGTAGTCCAACAATTTTCAATTATCTCTCCCTAGATTTATTTTCCAGGTCAACCTGTTTTTCCAAGGAGATATTTCACATTGCCCTCTATTTTTTCATTCAATTGTATTTGCTTTACTGTGTCTTGGTTTCTCATAAAGTTACTAGCTTCCATTTGTTCAATCCTAATTCTTAGGCAATTATTTTCAGCAGACAGTTTTTTAATCTCCTTTTCCATTTGGCTTTTCAAACTGTTGACCTTTTCCTCATGACTCTCCTGTATTGCTCTCATTTCTCTTTCCATTCCTTCCTCTCTTTCTCTATATCTTTGTTCTATCTCTCCTACTTTCTCTTCAAAGTCCCTTTTAAGAGCTTCCATGGCCTAAGACCAGTTCATGTTTTTCTTGGAAGCTTGGGTATTGGAGCTTTGACCCTGTTATTATCTTCTTCTGAGGATATATTGTGGTCTACATTTGCCCCAAAGAAATATTCAATGGTCTTCTGCTTTCTCTGCATACTCATCCTGGCTTACTATTTCTTGGCTTTTTACTCCTTCTTAAAGTGTAGCACTGCTTCCAGGTCACACTGTTGGTGCTACCGCGTGGCCCAGGGGGTGATTTGGCTTCTTCTCAGCCTGCCTGGCTTGTGAGTAATCACAGCCGCTTTCTCTTTAACCCGGAAGCAGAAGTCTGATTGAACTCTGATATCTATGGTTGGAAGCTTGGCATGCTTTTGCCCTTCCCCCACTGGGCCACCACCACTCGATTCAGCCCACTGGTTTAGACCCAGGGCGCTTTGTCCCAACTCCAGTAGATACTACCTCTACTTCACCCCGGCCTACCACTGAACCCCCTCACCAGTCCTGATCAGAGCCTCAGAAGCTGCTAGTGCTGAAGGCTCTGACATGCGCTCGAAGCAGTGTCCCTGGCTGGGTCCCGACTGCATGCTCTGCTGTTCCTTAATGCCTATTTTTAAGTGAGGCAGAGTTGCATAAAGTCATTAGCCTTACTTTCTTTTCCAGTCAATGTAGTCCAATGGCAGGACAAAAATCAAGTTGATTGGTGTTGGCTGAAGAAGCAGTGGATCATTTTAGCCTCTTTGATATCTTACTAAACTCTAAGCAATTGGCAATGCCTACTTTAGCCACCTTCATGGCCATTGGCATAAATTATTCTCATCTACCCATTCTGGAGGAGGAAGTCTTCACTTCACATGCTTTGGGTAGTCATCTCCCTAACTCACTGACATGTTTGAGGCTTGTCAGTTACTGTCAACATAGTTTACCTCCATCTACCAAGATGGTTTACTGTTTTATGACCCCTGTGCATGCTACAGCTTCTTGGAGCCACAGGCAAGTCAAGCTATCACCCTCCTGATATTATTGGTCCACTGAAAACAAAGGGTAAATGACAACAATATGCATATAAAAATGTTCCACTGAAATCGAATTGAATAATGAGCTCAGTAAAGAGGTAAAGCAAGGCATTAATCTTATTCCAAATATTGGAATTCGGGGATCAAATTAAACCAAAAATCAATAATTTGAAGTTATAGTAGATGGAATTAAAAGAGTATATTCATTTCTGACCATAAAAACGGAATGTAGTGAAAATGACAATGGAAAAAATCAGAGGATAGCCTGAAATGTCATCAGTCCTTTGAATATCAGGCTAGTAAATGAAAATTGTTCTTATCGGTTATGGAGACTGTGAAGGTGATTTTTCTTATGCGCAATTTAGGTCCAAATGGTGTTCAGGAACATAGTATTCTATCTATTGAAAATTGTCCTATATAACATAGTAATAGAGTAAGAAGAGATGAGATTTGTAGGATGAGAAAGACAGAATGAACAGAACATATGATCATTGTGATAGGTTATAGGTACTGGGATTGATTGGGGAGAGAAAAAGTCAAGATAAAGATTGCAATAGTGACTAATTTGAGGTAAGAAAAATATAATTTAAAATATCCAAGCAACTTCAGCATTTAATCTTAAACACATGCATATATACATATATCTTTTTTAGAAAGTTAATTTTAATTTCAATTCAAAACTTTAAAACTTCAGAATTTAATATCTAACTTTGATTAGTATTGAACATACTATTAGAAGCTAGCTTCACATAATCATATAATGTTATATGTTATGGCATGACATTTTTACAAAAGGAATCTTTTGTTTGGAAAAATTAGGCTTGTTTTTATCTTGTCAGTTTCTTCTTCTATCATTTTACTGTTTTGCTTGAAAAATCTTTTTATGATTTTTTACCATGACAGTAATTTCTGAATATAGTGGTACACTTTAACATCTTCTAGAACTGAACTCTCCCCTATACTGAAGAAAAAAATAAACAGGTGAGAAAGTAACTTCATTGGACAATCTTTGAATAGTGTCTCACAGCCCCATGCTTCTCTCCTAAGAAGAGGGAGGGAGGTTTCATTCCCTCTTTTCTGGGACAAGATTGTTTAGGAGAGCTACTCATAGTTTGGCTTCTTTTAGGGATCTTTTCTTGTAGGTAAGTGTATAGTAATGGATAGAGAGCTGGCCTGACAGCCCTTAAGACCCCAGTTCAATATTGTCACCTATAAGCTATTTGACTCTAGGCAAATTCCTTAATTTCTCAGGGCTCTCTCTATCCAAGAGGTGTGAGACAGGTGGCCTATCAGCCACAGGGAGCTGCAACACTCCTGAGTGTGGCCAGGACCAGATTAAAATTATATTTTTAAAGCTTTCAATATATGGCTAACAACAATCCTTGTTTAGAGGTTATTGACCCCTATTTCTATTTGTATTTGACACCACTGCTTTGATAACTCTCTATGACTATAAATTGCAAAGATGCTGCCCTGCATTAGTAGGAGTTCCTTGTCTGTATTCCCTATATCCACGAAAGCTCAATCCATTCTTTAATTTGTCAAGTACATTATTGTAGTAATTGTTGATAGTGTCCTTTTGGTCATCTGTTTATTTGAACATTCTTATTCCCTACCCTCAATTCTCATATTTTATACTTTTAATTGAACAATGACACTCCATTACATTTGAAATTAAATAATTGACAAATCCAATGGGGTTTTCTGAAACCTTATTCTTCCATGTCATTCTGCTATATCTGACATGTTGACCATTCTCCCTTGTCAGCTATGTATTTTTATCTGATTTGGGGATATTGCTATCTTGGGTATTGCTCTATCTGAATAGTCCTTCTTAGTCTCCTTTGTGGGATGTTATTTTAGTAAACTCTACTAAATATAGGTGTTCCCCCAAATACTGTCTTAAATCCTTTTCTCTTTTCTCTCTGCATCCTATTTCTCAGTGATCTTATTAGTTTCAATGCTTTCAATTATCCTCTCTCCCAAATCTCCAGTTACTTTTGAGGTTACTATCAATAAGTTAACTATTCTTGTTATTTCTACTTCTACAACATCTCTTAGATGTGTCCCCTTTTTTTCTACTCAAATAGTCACTACCCTGGTATAGCCATGACTCACCTAGAATATTATAATAGCGCTCTATTGGTCTCCCTGACCTCCAGTCTCTCCCTACTCAATTCTAAACTCCATAAAGTTTTCCAAGGTAACTTTTTCTTAAAGTGCAGTCCTAACCATGTTTCTCTTCTAATCAATAAGCTTGAATGACTCCCTATTATTCTAGCAAGAAATATAAACAAATATAAACTGTTTGGCAGTTAAAGCTAGTTGCAATCTAATTTTTTCCAGCCAAGAACACTATGGTCCAGCCAAACTATTTTTGCTTTTGTTCTCATTTCTCACACATGACAGTTTACTTTCTGAAGTCTATGGTTTTGTGCAGGTTATCCCCCATATCAGAAATATGCTGCCTACTAATATATGCCTCTTGGATCCATAGTCATCCACAGACTTAGCTCAGCATCATCTTCCACATGAGATCTTTCCTTGTCCTCCTATTAGTCCATATCCCCAATGTAATTTCCTAGAATTTAAAGAAAATATTTATTCTCCATACAGCTATATAAGTGCATGTGCCTCTCACATTAAAATATGTTTTTGAAGACGAAGACTAGTTTATCTTTTTATCCTTTTTTATCCCCTGAGTCCATAGCACACAGCAGGTACTTAATAAATGTGGATTGATTGATTGACTTATTGGTTGGATAGTCTCCTCTCTCTCTCTCTCTTTTTTTTTTTTTTTGCGGGACAATGGGGTTAAGTGACTTGCCCAGGGTCACACAGCTAGTAAGTGTCAAGTGTCTGAGGCCCGGATTTGAACTCAGGTACTCCTGAATCCAGGGCCGGTGCTTTATCCACTCGCCACCTAGCTGCCACCAGTTGGATAGTCTCTTTGCTGACACTCCCTGCACATATTGAATATCAAACTTAAATCAGTGATGTTTATTGCAAATATTTTCCATTAATTAGTTTTCTTTTCTTATTTTGTCTTCATTGATTTTTGCCTGTGCAATAAATTTCTAATTATAGTAGTCAAATTGTGTCTAATTTTTTCCTTTATGATTAAATCTATCTTTTTGTTTGAGTTTGAATTGTCACTAAGCTATATTATGCAATATATTGCCTTTTATTTCTTTCTTTTTCATGTGGGATACAACCAGGAATATGCAGGTAAATATTTAAAAACTAGATCTTCAAAATAAATGTGTACACAAAAGACTTTTAACTTTAATCTTTTTGGGGGGAGGGGGCAGGGGAAGGAGGGTAAGTGACTTGCTCAAGTCACCACAGCTAGTAATTGTCAAGGTGTCCTGAGGCCAGATTTGAACTCAGGTCCTCCACTGAGCCACCTAGCTGCCCCCTTTTAACTTTAATCTGTATTAGAAATATTTACTCCATTAGTTTATGAAGTCTGGAAATCAACAAACAATTAACCAAGTCTTGATTTGTGTCAGTTGCCAATCTGAAGTGTTAATTCTCACAATGAAAATTTAATGATCACGTCTTTTGAGCTTGAATGAGTTGTCTATAGCACACCCCTGGATATGATATTCAAGTCATATATCTATTTGGAGAGTACTGTATATGGTGCAAAGTGATTATCTAACTCATATTTGGGCCCAAGTGTTTTCCAGTTTTCCCATAAGTTCTTGTCACATAAAGAAGAGAGATATAATGATAGAGTTTGAAGGAACTTTACATATCATCTTATCCAGTTCTCTCACTTTTCATATTTGGAGCTGGAAATACAGAGGGGCTAAGTGACTAGTTCAAGGTTATACATTGGTAGAAACAGGAGTATAACTGTTTCTGTCCCCTAATTCATTGCTCTTTCTACTAATGTTACTTTAGTTAATCACTAAAGATAAATAATAATACTTGTGTTATAAGAATGGTTTGTAGTTATAGGAATGCTTTAAAGTTAACAAAGCACTTTATACAAACTATGTCATTGAGACAAAATGTAGGATTTTTCCAAAATTCTTTAATGGTAATAAAAATGTTCTTAGGATAACTTTATATCACATATGCTAAGTTTAAATGAGTGAAAATATCCATTGCACATTATAATAGGAAAAGAATGATAAAAGTTTTCAAAACTAGGATAAATTACTCATAGAACATTAAATATTAGAAATGGAAGCAGCTTAGAGATCAGATAGTCTGGAAATGAAGTCCAGGGGAACTCAAGTGATTCATCAATGGTTATACAATTTATTCACTGCAACTCAATGATTTTGAATTTCTTTTGGCTTTCTAATGCTAAAAATATTAGGAGATATGATGATGAAGATACATAGTTAAATCTTAAATTTGAATTTATTTACTAGAATTTGCTTTTAGACTCAATTTGGAATCAATTTAGACTCTATTTGGAACTTCAGATGAGTCCCAATCAATACAATATTACTTCTTTTGATGTGTATGAATGTGATAATATAAAAGGTCTTATGAATGTCAAAAGGGTTTTCCCTATACAAGCATAATCATAATTATATGATTTTGACCCAGTAGCATAATTAATATGTTTGCAGTCGTCTGTACCTATACCAAATTGATATTGTCTAATTACATTCAATGATTGATGGTATGAGTGGAACTAACCATGTTATGTAAGACTTATTTGATGGATTCTCAATATTGACCAATGATGCACTTGCTTAGGAAAAATGTTAAAAAGCAACCTCTTGTCTTCATATTAATTCTCAATTTCTATACTAAGACCATTATTGGAACATATGTTACAGAAATATATTGATGATATGACATTGGTGATAGTTTTGCATTTGCATGCATAAGAAATCTACTGCCATATGCTAGAATTGTCTCTGTGAAGTCTTAAGTTAATTGTATTTTAATTACTCCTCAAATGACTGAGATTTAACTATTGAAAATTTAGTAAAACAAATAATAGAAACTGAAATAAGATAAACATGTTCTCTTCTCTTTTCATATGTACCTAGAACACTTTACTGAATTTCCTCTTTGCCTTCTTCCTTTACATTATCTATCTGAGATTTTGTGTCTTTTCCTAAACACCAACCACAACTTGGTAGATAGAATGCAAGTTCTTTGAAAGCCAAAATTATGTAATTTGTATTCGTATTGCTTATCATCATGGCCTGTACACAGTATCCAACTAAGAGATGTTTATTGAATTGAAGTGATGCATTTGAAAACAAAGACAATATTGTGAATTTATATGGCTCAGTGAATAGAGTGCCAGGCTTGGAGTCAGAGAGACTCACCTTCATTAGTTCAAATCTGACCTCTAACCCTTACTAGCAATGTGATCCTGGGCAAGTCACTTAACCCTGTCTGCCTCAGTTCATCATCTATAAAATGATCTGGAGAGCAAAATGGCAAACCACTCCATTATCTTTGCCAAAAAAACTTCAAATGCAATCATGAAGAGTTGAACATGACTGAAGATCAAAACCAAACCAAACCCCAGAAACCAATATCCAAGAAAATACTCAGCACTCCATCTTCTCAAAAATCATATAGATTGAAATATAATTATTATATATAAATACTATCTTTAGAATAATCTAAACTTAAGAGTCAATAACATTTATTAAGTACCTACTATGTACCTGGCACTATGCCAAATGCTGGGGTGTAAGGACAAAAGTACATAATTTTACTATCCTGCCAACTATTTTAATTGTAAGGTCAAATTGTAAGGGGGTTGGTCCATTCTGCTCTTATATGCCAATTGTAGGGACGCATCCCCTCTGAGAAAATAGTGAGATCTAAAAGAAAGAAGGCTTCATACCAGCTTGGTTATTAATAGGTTTTATTTTACTTAGATTAATTGAGGGAGTTTACTTACAAGATGCCTGTCCTACTGGGCAGTAGCAGAACAAAGTAACATCATAGAATGCTGTACCAACCCCAGGTCAGGTGAGGTATTATATAGAAACAGGACAAAGAGTGAATGGTGCCACCTCACTCAATCAAATTGGCTAATGTGACAAAAAAGGAAAATAATAAATGTTGGAGAAGCTGTGGAAAAAATGGAACACTAATGCATTGTTGGTGGAGCTGTGAACTGATCCAACTATTCTGGAGAGCAATTTGGAACTATGCCCAAAGGGCTATGGGACTGTTCATACCCTTTGACCCAGTGATACCACTGCTAGGTCTGTATCCCAAAGAGATCATAGAAAAGGGAAAAAGACCCACATGTACAAAAATATTTATAGCAGCTCTCTTTGGGGTGGCAAAGAATTGGAAATTGGGGGAATGTCCATCAATAGGGGAATGGCCAAACAAGTTGTGGTATATGAATGTAATGGAATACTACTGTGCTGTAAGAAATGATGAGCAGAAGGAGTTCAGAGAAACCTGGAAGGACTTACATGAACTGATGCTGAATGAGATGAGCAGAACCAGGAGAACATTGTACACAGTAACAACAACATTGATGAACAGTGGTGATAGACTTGGCTCTTCTCAGCAGTGCAATGATCCAAAACAGTTTCAAAGAACTCATCATAGAAAATGTTCTCAAAATCCAAAAAAAAAAAAAGAAAGAACTGTGAATTATGAATGCATATTGACCCATACTGTTTCTACTTTTGGACTGTTGTTTTTTCTTTCTTTTTTGAGGTTTTTCTCTTGTGATCTGATTCTTCTTTCACAAGATAACTAACGTAGAAATATGTTTAATGTCATTGTACATATACAACCTATATCAGCCTGCTTCATCTTGGGGAGGAGGGACAGAAAGGAGGGTAAGAGAAAAAAATTTGGAACTCAAAATCTTATGAAAACAAATGTTGAAAACTATCCTTATATGTAACTGGAAAATAATAAAATACTTTTTAAAAAAAGAGTGAATGGTGCCAAGGATGACTTGGGGTCATGTACAAATTTCCCCATGGGACAGTTGGAGGGGTTTTTTTGCTGTTTATATTTATTCAAGGTAGTTTATATTCTCTTTGAGACTTGAGACCACATTCCTAAGCTCTGGCCTACTTCTGTATATGGGATGCAAAAAGAAGCAATGTATAGTCACTACCCTCAAGGGACTCACAGTCCATTGGGGAAGAAAAGTAAACAAATGTGTAGAAAGAAACTAGATACAGTATAAATGGGAAATAATTAAAAGAGGGAAGTCATTAGAATTAAGGGGGGTTGGTAAAGGCTTTCTGTAGAAGCCTTTATCTGGGGCTAGAAGGAAACTAGAGAAGCCAAGAGGTGGAAATGAGGAGGGAGAGAATTCCAGGCATAGGGGACAGCCAAAGAACCACCTGAAGCCAAGAGATGGACAGCCTTGTTTGTGGAACGTCAAGAAGGCCTGTATCACTCGTCAATGTTTTTCCTTATCTCTATGTGCTGTATTTAAAAGTTTTTCTTCTTCCTATGGTGAAAGAGGAGGAGTTGTATGTTTGAAGAATAGTCTCATATTGATAAATTCCTTATGGAATCACACCTACAACAGAGAAATATAAACTAATGGGTTGCATTGGCAAGAAATTAAATAGGAAAATGAAGCTTATTCTCTAAGTGTCACAATAATATAGGTGTTGCACAGCTCATCCAATATCTTTTGTTTTGTTTTGTGGAGCAATGAGGGTTAAATGACTTGCCCAGGGTCACACAGCTAGTGTCAAGTATCTGAGGTGGGATTTGAACTCAGGTCCTCCTGAATCCAGGGCTGGTGCTTTATCCACTGTGCCACCTAGCTGCCCCTTTACAGTTCATCCAATATCATAAAAATGTCTCCTTTTGTGGAAGGGCAAACATTAAAAGAAACATAATCACTCACTCAGAAAGTAGTATTTGTAGTCTGGTATTACTTCTTTAATGTTGCAGGAGGATTCAAAGGGCTTGGTATATTAAAAAATAATATGATTCCCCCAAATTATAGGTGCTCAACAGGGATCAAAGAACACATGCATAAGGAGGAATTTAGTTGCCAGTTGAGAAAATATTATACTTGATTGAATAAATGGTATGATGCAATTGACATAGATGCAGACCAGGAGCAAGGAGTCTTGGTTCTAATCCTTGAATCTGCCACAAACTAGCTGTGATACTCTGGAGAAGTCATCAGCTTCTCAGTTTTCTCATCTATAAAATGTAGGGATTAGAGCAGGTGATCTGTGAGGTCCTTTCTAGTTATAGAAAGTGTATTACATGTCCATTGTTGTGACAATTAGACAAGAACATACTTTGGATATACTTTCTCAATGTTTAAAATTCATCTTGTCTAGTCAAAATTGTAGAGATCTTTGAATTCTTTGAAAAAAATTATGAGGCATTTGAATTGTGGCATTGCATATAATGAAACAAAATCTCTAATTGAGCATATTTATGATAATAGTGTCATTTGGAATGAAAAAAAACTTTCAATAATTTCAAGCTCAAATAGGACTTGGTTTTGTCAAAATAGATATTAGGAAAAGAAGAAGGATCATAGTTGAGGTAAGAGGGTGACAGATTCATTTCTTTCCATTCTGTAAAGTGAATCAAATTGAATGTTCCTTTTACTTTTTTTAAATTTGTGAGTGAATAACCAGCTTGCAGTGAGCAAACATGTCTTATCACATGAGCACCAGAGGAGAAAACCAAATGCCCATCAGTGAAGGGTAGTTATTGGTTTTCGAAAGGAGCTGCATATGCTGAAGGCCAGCTCTTAGCATAGTATCCAAGTCACTAGAAGGAGGAACAGCAGGGCATGACTAGAGGCAGAGATGTCCTTTTCAAACTTAGGTCCTAGGGGACAGCTAGCTGGTACAGTGATAAAACACCAGCCCTGTATTCAAGAGGACCAAGTTCAAATCCAGCCTCAGATACTTAACACTAGCTTGTGTGACCCTTGGCAAGTCACTTAACCCCCATTGCCCTGCAACAAACAAACAAAAAAAACCACAAACTTAGGTCTTGAGTTCTTTGTGACTCTACTAAGGAAATGGAGGAAACCTGAAATAAGTCTATAGTGATCTACCAAGTTATCCCTATTTTTAGGCTATAATATAGACATAGGTTTTAGAGTATTATCAAGTTTCAGAGGAAAAAGCTGAGAAAAGAAATATAAAGGCTGCTGGATCTAGGACAAGAGGAACATTTCAGTCATCAATGCATATAATTGAAGAGGAGTTATGGGTATGGCATGGGGTTGTGCAGAGTTTCCTCTCAAGAGTCCCAAATTCTTATAATGATGAGTAAATTGATTATTTCTAACTCCCTTATTTCTCTATCAGGCTTTGGGAAGTAATTCCTACTTCCAAATATTGTCTTCCTTCTGGACACAATTATTTGATCTAAATAACGCTTGCAATTTTATCATTTGGGGAATTCATTTTTATCTTTTAAAAAATGAACTACATCAGGGAGATCTAAAGTCCTTTTAGTCCTTAGAATAAATCAGTTCATCAGAATTGAGATTAGGCATGTTTGATTAAGAAACATTTTCATTTGGGTAAGGAAAAACAAGAAAATAAATTTTGGAGCATGGGTACTAGGGAAGGGAGGGCAGAGTATATAAGTCATGACCACATGAAACTCTATGTGATCAGAAAGGTGACAGAGAGGCGTGTATACTAAAGAACTATGAAAAGGGGATATCAGGAGGTAGGAGCCAGAAAAAAAAGAAGTGAGTGCCTTTAAAGATGAAGAGCTCCCTAGTCTCCTTGGGCTGGGTATTGCAGATTGAATGCTGATAAATATTTAATAACTTTGTTTAAAAAAAACCATGCAGCATACTTTTAAGCTTAATCTACATTATTAATATTTTCTCCATCGCTTTTTTCACTCTAATCAATAAAACAATAAATCATGCCCTGATTCATTGCATTTACTGATTTTAAGGTGTAAATGCTCACACTGATAATTTAACAATTGGCTCTAGTGGGCCAGTTCTTGTTGACTCTGACATACTCCAGTAAGTATTATCTATTTTGTAATTTTGCCTCAGGCTGTTCCTGTCTGCTCCCTTCTACAAAGAGTTTAGATGAATTAGACTGACTATCTGTATAAGATTATAGAGGAATCTCTGGGAACTCCCATGTTGCTACAGCTGCTCTCATTAGAAGATGAGATATAAGACATAGGGGGGATCACTGCTCCCTGCATCAACTTCTACGTCCTGCTTAGAAAGCCTGGGGTAAAAGAGAATAGTGCGAAGACTTTAAGGCAGCAAGCTCCCTCTGCTAGAAAAGCATTGCATTCTATTGACTACTTCCATACTATTTCTGTCTCACTTTCCATGAAGGTTTTCTCTCTCTGTCTCTGTCTCTGTCTCTCAGTGGGAATAAAAGTAATAGCTTATATTTATACGTCATATGGGGTTTAAAATTGCTTTATTCATAAAAAGGCTGTGCAGTAGGTAGTACATGTATTATCATCTTTTTAAAAAAATTATTAAACTGTAGCTGTGAGAGTTCTGAAAACTAGTAAATGTTCAAAATGCCAATAAATGGTGGCAATTAAGAAATTTAGTCTTCTGACTCTTGGTGTATTTATTTTGCTACTACACATCCTGCCTCTCCACTGATCAAAGCCACTGTCTGGACTGTGCCCTAGGTGAATCAACAAATTAATCAACTAATCAATAAATATTAGATGAATGTTTAATTTCAAGGTTTTAAGGCATCCACATGGTCACTTTAGGGATATTTATCTTAATTTAGCACTTCATATCCAGTGATTCTGAATTCTTATAGATTATCAACCAAGCCCCTTTCCCCAGCCTTACCACATGATCCCTCATTACCATTCCCCTCAACTCTCCAACCCAAAGTTTCAACCTAAGTCCATCCAGTCATTCCACTGTGGCCTCTGGAATGCCCAGTCCGTAGGCAACAAAATTCTCTTCATTTTACAAAACCTACTGTTCATCTTCACCATGAGCTCTAATACCTTGATTCCTCAATTCTCCAAGGTCATCTCCCTTGCACTAGGCACTTTCTCCTTTTCTCTTCATTTTGATCCCTTGCTGAACCAATTCAGTCCTATACTATCCTCTTCTCTCATTTCTCCAGCTCACTGGAGCTGATTGTGTCCAGCCAAGACTCAGCCTTCTATTACTCCCACCATTGTTTTTATATATGTGATGCTGAATGAAGATGGAGAAAATTACATAACTGTTCTTACTGGGTCCACTACAAATTTTTGTTATGCAACATCAAATGGGTTCTCACTGCTTCTTGACAATCGTATATCCCTTATTAATTCACTTTTCCATTATTTACAGCAGCTATTCCAAAAACCTTTCTATCCCTCCTTATACCCACCATGGATTCCCTTCATCACACTCTCTGAGCTGAGATCCTTCTCCCATATTTTATGGACAAAATAGAGATTATTCATTGTGATCTCCTTCTTCTTGTTTCCTTATATCACACATATGTGTTCTGCCAATATCTTCTTCTGTATCAAATGACAGAGTGTCCTTACTCCTCACCAAGGTTAACCCTTCTTATTTGTCAAGTGATCTTATTCCATCCCATCTCCTTCAACAGATTCTGCTCTGTCATCCCTACTCTTTCACTAATTTTCAATCTCCTTCTGTCTACCGGCTCATTCTTTCCTCCCTACACAAATACCCATATCTCCCTCATCCTGGAAAAAAAAACACACTTGATCCTTCCATCCCCACTAATTATCATCCTATATATCTTCTGTCCTTTGCAGCTACATCATTAAAAAATTCCATCTATAATAGGTGCCTCCACTTTTTCTCTTCTTACTCACTTCTTTTCCCCTTACATTCTAGCTTCTGACCTTATCATTCCCCTGAAATTGCTCTCACCACTTAATAATAAACTCTTAGTTGTCAAATCCAATGGTTTTTTCTCTACCTTCATTCTCCTTGACCTTTCTGCAGCCGACACTATTGATCACTTTCTCCTCCTTGATACTCTCTTCTCTCTAGTTTTTCAGGACATCACTTTCTCCTGGTTCTTGTCCTACCTATTTTACCCTTCCCTCTCTGTCTCCTTTGCCAGATTCATTTCTAGTTCATGATCTCTAACAATAAATGTCCTTCAGGATTCTGTCCTAGGTCCTATTCTCTTCTCTTTCTATAGTATATCACTTGGTGATCTTCTCAACTCCCATAGACTTAATTCCTATCTCTAAGCTTATAATTCTCCAATCTATCTACCTGTCCAAAATTCTTTGTTGACTTCCAGTTTCTTATCCCCAATTGCCTTTCAGACATCTCAAATTGTAGACATCTTGAATTTAGCGTGTCTATAAGTGTGTCTTTCCCCTTAAGCCTTTTCCATATCCTACCTTCCTTATCACTGTAGAAGGTAACACCATCCTCCTGTCTTTGCAACCTAGGAATCATCCTGGACTCATCACTATCTCTCATTCCCTATATCCACTTTGTTGCCAAGGCCTGTTGATTTCATTTTTGTAATATCTCTCAATTATTTCCCTTTCTCTCCTCTGACAATGCTACCAGTCTGATGCAGGCTCTCATCACCTCAGGCCTGGGTTATCATAATAGCCTATTGTTTGGTCATCCCAGGATAATCCAGCCACTGTAGTGATATTACTAAAGTGTGTGTCTGACCATTTCACCTCCTACTAAAAAAATAAATAAATAAAAACCAAAAACTCCAGTGGCTCCCAACTACCTCCCAGATTGAATACAAAACCCTTTGTTTAGTATTCAAAGCCCTTCATAACCTGTCTTAATCCTACCCCCATCTTTCTAGGCTTCTTATATCTTATTGTCCCTACACAAACTCTTTGAGCCAGTGACACTGTCCTGGCCATTCCATGAACAAGTCTCCATCTCATCTCTAGGCATTTTCTTTTGCTCTTTCACATGTCTGGGATGCTTTCCCTCTTCCACTCCAACTACTATTCTCCTCCTCTTCTTTTTTTTTCAGGTCAATGGGAGTTAAGTGACTTGCCCAGGGTCACACAGCTAGTAAGTGTCAAGTGTTTGAGGCCAGATTTGAACTCAGGTCATCCTAAATCCAGGGCTGGTGCTTCATCCCAACACAAATCTTACTAGACTTGTTTCTGTAAAAGAATCTCATTCTGTGGTTTTTTTCCCCTGAAACATGGGTAATATGAAAATATGTTTTGAAAGACTTCATATGTATAATTTATATTAAAATGCTTGTATTTTAATAATCCAAGACAATCCCCAAAGAATATTGATGAAACATACTATCTACCTCCAAAGAAAGAAGTGATATTGATGGAACAGACTGAAGCATGCTATTTTTCACATTCTTTCATTTAAGTGAAAAATATGGTGATGTTTTGCATGATCATATATGTACAACCCATATTGGATTGTTTGTCACCTCAGGAAGGGGGGAGGGGAGGGAGGAATATAGATTGGAACAGAAAAATATAAATAAAAATGTTTAACCTGAAGAATAAAAGGTGGGGGAGGGGTGTGCTGGTAAGGATACAGGATGTATATATGTATCTATACACACACACATATGTTGTGCATATACGAGTTATATAACTCTTATTTATATATTAATTATATTTAAATGAATTTGTCATATATATTATTTATATAAATTTATATATATATATATATATATATATATGTTATTTAGAAAACTGTTACCCGTATAAACAAACTGCCTGTTCATATAAAAAGGAAGAGGGAAGATTTAAATTACTAAGTTATCTATACTAGAATATATCTAGGCATATCTAAATGTAATAACATAGAAAATATACATTGCATATGCCATAGATGTGTATATGTGTATATTATATCAATGTTTGATATATGTATAAAATTTAGCTATATATCACAAATAAAAAAATGCTTGTTCAAGAAGAGGAAAGGTGTGGGAGGGAGGGAGTGAATTTACAATTCAAAACTTTAAAAACAATGTTAATTTTTTTTTACATGTAATGGAGAAAAATAAAATAAGAGAAAAAGAAATGTTATACCAAAATCTTCTGATTAATGGAGCAGGAAGGCATATTATTCAATATTATTTGTTTTCTATGATATGAAAAACAATAATTAGTTATAAAGTAAATGGCAGCTAGATGGCACAGTGGATAGAGCACTGGCCCTGGAGTTAGGAGTACCTGAATTCAAATCCTGCCTCAGACACTTAACACTTACTAGCTGTGTGACCCTGGGCAAAGTCACTTAACCCCAACTACCTCACTAAAAAAAAAAAAAAAGTAAACATAAACTAAATAACTAAATATTTGAAAATTTAGTCAGATTTAATATTCTTAAATTAACTCACTCTTAAATGCCAGGTGGATATTCAATTCTGAAGCACCACTAGTGTGCTCTAAGCAACAGGCAATACAGCTACATGAAGATTCATTTATTCAAGGGCATTTTTAGATTTACAACCTTATTTCAAAGCACTGTATGCAATAATGTTGGAAAAGGTTATTTGTAGGGGTACAGTGGATAAAACATTGGCCCTGGATTCAGGAGGACCTGAGTTTAAATCCAGCCTCAGGCACTTGACACTTACTAGCTGTGTGACCCTGGGCAAGTCACTTAACCCTCATTGCCCTGCATTTAAAAAAAAAAAGAAAGAAAGAAAAAAAGAAAAAAAAGAAAAAGTTATTTGTATATCAATACACAATAACTTGCACAGCACTATATGATACTTGTAAGTGTATTAATCAAAAATGTATATATTGAATCCCATTTTCCAGTGGATTCCCTATATGGTTTCTTTGATCTATTTCCCCATAAAATATTTTATTCCTGAAACATAATATAATCAGATTTACAAATCTGAACATTTGCAAGGAACAGTTCCACATTTCTAAATTCTCTATAGCTTATCAATTTTCTCCCCAAAATGTGGCACACAGCTAATTTTAATATAGTCCTCAGCATACCATCATGAGGCAAAACTTATTGTATACATTTTATAGATGAGGCAATCATTGCTCAGAGATATTAAATGGTTGCTAAGGTTATACAAGTAATTAGACAACGATTCAAGCAATCTGTAGTATTACCCTTTTAAGTTGAAATAATACTCTCTCACTCCACTAAGAATAAAATTATTTTGTCATACACAATAAAAAAAAACTCTTAAATTTATTTCTTATAACTATACTTTAAGTGACCATCTCTTTAGGATATTGTAGAGAGGTGCAGCTAGATGGCACAGTGGATAAAGCACTTGCCCTGAATTCAGGAAAACCTGAGTTCAAATCTGGCCTCAGACACTTGACACTTACTGGCTGTGTGACCCTGGGCAAGTCATTTGACTTTCATTGCCCCTCTAAAAATAAAAAAGGATATTGTAGAGGGATATTTTTCCCCATTAGGTGAGAGGTCAGATGCGATGAACTTGAAAGAGAAATATATACCCTAATCTCAGATTGTCAAATTAGTCTGCATACTTGATCTTAAAATATAGAAATTCAAAGAAATAAAACTACTTTTAAAATATGTAACATTTTATTTTCCCCAAATTACATCAAAACATTTAAAAGCTTTTTTTTTTAAAGTTTTGAGTTCTAAATGATCTCTCTTTCCCTCTTCCCTTCCCCCACCCTGAGAGGATAAGTAATCAGATATAGGTTATACGTGTGTAATCATGTAAAACATTTCCATATTGGTCATTTTGTATAAGAAGACTTGAATAGAAGAAAAAGAATGAAAGAAAGAAAGTGAAAAACAGCATGCTTCAGTCTGTATTCAAACAGCATCAGTTCTTTTTCTGGAGGCAGATGGTAGGCTTCCCTAAATTACTTTTTTAAAGTATAATGGCAAACTCTGAGGTAGATAGAGAACATAGTCACCAACTGAATAATTAAAATATATATATATACTATTTTACCTCTGTATGGTTATTAATGAAGCCTTGGCTGGTAGGAAAGATAATGTCTGTTAGTTCTTCCACAAGTTCTGCACTGAATTACTGTAAAATGTGGTTTTGTGATAAAGAATTAAAGGATATGTTTCAAAAGCTTGTGAACTCCATGCCAAATCATGTGAAAGAAGTGACTGCAGCAAAAGATAGCCGTGTTTCATATTTTAAACATTTGTTAAGATAAAAAAAGTGTAGAATTTATGCAAGTCAATACATTTAATTATTTTACTTTGGCCCAACTATATAGTCTGTCACTGTACCTTTGAGACAGTGCCATGGCCTGCCTAGTAGGTGTTTCAGGTGACATAAAATGCGACAGGAACAACAGTAGCTCCACCTTGCACATGTCCTACTTTCTGAAAACCTTATTAACTCTTTAATTAACCAGGGTGTACATGTAGTATATTCTTTGCTAACTGGTGGCAAAAACATTTCTGGGTCTGCCTCTCTGGGACCTGTCCCATTTCTGCTCACAATATGATATTAGTCAATCAATAGGAGTCTCAGTAACCACAAGCAGTAAGTACTCTTTGCTCCATCAAGAGCTCTCAGTCTTCCTTTATTTACTTCAGGCAACATAGTATGGGGATGAGTAAAAAGGCAGACCTGAAAAGCATGAAAAAAGTGAGGTGGGGGGAATTGGCCAACATATTTGAAAAAAATAGAACTAATCATGGCAATAGCAGGAAACATTGAATCTAATGATTTTAAACATCAATGGATTCATGCTTCTACCCAAAATAGGACTCCCATTGTAGAAGATATTTGGCCTATCTCCATGTATAATCTGGCAGTTCACAAAAGTTAATTCTGTTTTTATATAGTTCTATGTATTAGAGAGTTCTCACCCTCATTCCTCTTTCATGGACTATTACAATAGTCTTCTAACTAGTCTCTCTGACTCCATTGTCTCCCTTCAATCCATTCTCCACAGTACTGCTAAATAATATTTTTAACACTCAAAACTTTTCAGTTGCTCCTTACTGCCATAAGACTATAGGAAAGTAAAACAAACAAAAAACCCCAAGCTGCTCAGCCTGATGCTTAATATTCACCACAATCTGACTTTACAGAATTATTTTACATTATTTTCTTTCAGTTAGGTGGAACTAACTGTTCCCTTAACTCAACAAGCCCATCATTCATATCTATGCATTTGCATACACCATCCCCCATGGAATGCATTTGATTCAATTGACTTCAATCAATAGTCATTTATTAAGTATTTCATATTTGTAAAGTGTGGCATATGGAGAGAGTGGTCGAATTGGGAGACAGTAACATCTGTATTCAAGATATCTTTAACATTTACTACTCATTTGACCATAGCCAAGTCATTTAAACTATCAACCTCAGGTAACTCTCTTAGAGTATAGTCTTAAAATGAAGTACTAGACTACATGAGATATGCACTTTTTGTTTCCACATAAATCGATTCTCAGTTATTTGAAATGTTGCTGAATGGTAATCTCCTAGAGATACAAAATAACAAAACACCCTATATTTGGGTGTATAGATTGCCTGGAAGGAGTTTATATTCTCCTCAGAGGGCGATATACAACATGTATAGCAACAAATACTTTAAAACACCAACAGGCGTCTGATCTAAACAATATTGTTTTCCTTTTTACTTCTTCCAATGAAGCACATCATGACATTTTATCATTTATTCCCAATGATGCAGACATCTGTGTCTGCCCGTCTTGTGAACTATTATTCATGTGCTCCTATAAATCTGCCTTTGTGAACCACTTTGCCTTGCTAAAGGCCCTCCTGATACCTTCTAGACATGAATGTCAATGGAGCAGTTTCCCTGACTGTCAGTTGTCCTTTGCCCTTATGACATGACTATACTTTTTCCATTAATGATTTACTTTGATAAAATCCTTTACACAACTGGACCCACAAAGATATTTTTTCATATTATATTACAGCCTCTTAATGTCTACCAAGTATCTCTCCATTGTCCTTTTGGTTACTATTAAGTAATCAGTTTTAGGTGAGGAGGGGACACTAGTATTTCTAGGAACTGAGAAAAACTAGCCTAAGGACATGGCTTTGTTTTGATTCCTATTATGTTGTGTAATATATTTTTACTTTTTCAGGTTATTTTTAAAGTTTTGTGATCCAGTGCATTAACTGATCATCTTTATGCCATTCATAAATTTGGAAAATCAGATTTCTGTTTCTTCATCCATGTCACTGATGAAAATTTTGAACAGGGCATAGCCAAGAACGAAAAGAATTGTGGGAAGTCCACAAGAGACTTTCTTTTTAGATTGACATTGATCCAACAGTCGACACTCTTTGGGTATTGTTCTACCACCTGTGAATCCATTCAGCTCTAATTCTGCCTACATTGGTCCATCTTGGACACATCTATAAGAGACATTGTCAGATATCTTTCTAAAACCAAGATAAACGATATCTATAGAATCCTCTATGGGTATTCCCCGAGTAACCTTATCCAAAAAAAATTAGAAGTCATCTAGGTTTATCTCCCTTGCTTCCCTGTCTGGTCCATCACATTTTAGCCAAACCAGAATAAATAGACTCCATTCTTTGTTTTAAAAGACCTTGAGGGAAAGCTTCCTTTAACTTTTTTAAAATAAAAGATTGCTGAAGTTTCTCTTGTCTTCAAGTAATCCACAGAGAAGGTGGAAGCAAGGATTTATTTGATGTCCTTTGTATTCATTCTTTAGAAAGCAATATGCAATTAAGTGCCTAATAATAGATTATACTAGATAGTTCACAGTTTGAATTTGCTTAGAGGCCACTCTGTCTCTAGACATGAAATAGGGCCACATATCTTCCCTCTCTGCTTCCAATTCAGACTCTGCCTCAAATGAAGTGGCATAGCTGGGATGGACTGCTGGGAAACCACAGCAGCAGACAGGAAATTTGGCATGCAGTAATCAGAAATGAGGCCCAAATGGAGACAAAGTCCCAGAGAATTACAGACATGGCCAAGCTCTGTAAATAGTATCTACAGAGACAAATCAAAAACTACCCTTTGCAGCCTTTATATTTGTATAATACAGAAAGAAATGTTGGTTCTAATTGGTATTTTCAGTCACAAATGCAGCTGGAGATAGTAATCCCCTTTGGGTGCTTTATTTTTGAATAGTATGGAAAACAATACAGTAATTACTGATATTAGAACAAACTTACTTTTGAATAAAAGAAGGTAGATTTATCATCAGTGAATGTTATTTTATGGATAATAGTAAAGAACGCTGGAGTTTCATTTATATGATGTCTTAATTGGATAAAATAGGCTCAGGGCCCAATATATTGAAAATATTATTAAAAGGATGATACAGGTGGTAGCGAGGTGGCGCAGTGGATAAAGCACCGGCCCTGGACTCAGGAGGACCTGAGTTCAAATCTAGTCTCAGACACTTGACACTTACTAGCTGTGTGACACTGGGCAAGTCACTTAACCCTCATTACCCTGCAAAAAAAAAATGATACATACAGGATTAATATGATCTTTGGATCTGAGGGACCTAAAGAAAAATGGGGCCCAGAAAAGTCCCACTAAGACTAAAAGTGCCTTTTTTAAGGTACAAAGATGAGGAAATTACAGATTTTAGAGTGTTTTTGTGTGTTTGTTTTGAATTTGTAGGTAAAGCTAATAAAAACAGTCTATACTGAAAGTCCATGGGGATAGAAATAAAATAGCATAAGCTGAGTTTCTCTAAACCTTGCACTTTCAAAAAGAATTTTAGGCTTAAAATCAGCAGCAGTTGAAAAATCCAATGTGTATTACAGACTAATGTAATTGAAAGGTCATTGAGCTGAGTGTCAGGCCCTTGATACTAACTTGCTTACCTTAGGCAAGTCAGTTACTCTCTCTGGGCCTTCATTTCATAGTCTGTAAAGTAAGGGAGTTGACCTACAACATTTCAGAGATCCAATTTCTGTCTTCAATTTTATGAAAGCTCTGAGTAACAATAAAGGTTAGAATTCATAGAAGACTGAATCCAGAATTTGAATCCATCCCACAGATATATTAAGGGCTTGTTTACTGACTGGCTATACTGACTTCCTAAGCCAAAGAGAAACATATTTCAGCATCTTAATTTGAAGAATCTGAAAAATTGAATATCCAACGTCATCAACTTCTTTTAGTACTTGTCTATTTACAGCATTGTTATCCTATTAAAGATGGATTTATAGATACTTGTCAGGAAGATTCTATGGATTTGTTGTACTCTATATAATGAATATAGTTTCCAGGATCAAAGGATTATTGGATTGGAAGGGGCCATGAAGTCCATGTAGTTCAAACCTTTATTTTACAGATGATGAAACTGAGGTTCAGGATGGCTTACTACTGATTTGACACTGGTAGTAACAAGTCAAAGTGGGAGTTAAACTTTAAATACAGTTTTCCCCTTATTATTGGACCAAAGCTCTATTTTGTATATTTGTTCAGTTATAAAAAATGCTGTTCAGGCATTTTTCAGTCATGTCTGATTCACCATTACCCCATTTGGGGTTTATAAAGATATTGGAGGGGCAGCTAGGTGGCACAGTGGATAAAGCACCAGCCCTGTACTCAGGTGTACCTGAGTTCAAATCTGACCTCAAACACTTGACACACTTGACACTTACTAGCTGTGTGAGCCTGGGCAAGTCACTTAACCCCCATTGCCTCGCAAAAACAAAAATAAAAACAAAAAACCCCCAAATAACAAAAACAACAGCAAAAAAATAAAGATATTGGAGTGGTTTGCCATTTACTTCTCTGGCTCATTTTACAGATGAAGAAACTAAGGCAAACCGGGTTAAGTGACTTGCCCAGGGTCATGGGCTGGATCTGAACTCAGGAAGATGTGTCTTCCTGATTCTTGTTCCTTGTTCTATATATTGTACCATCCAGCTGCCTTAATAAAAAAGGGTAGGGTTTTTTGTTTTTTGGGGGTTTTTCACAAATAAAGTTTTTTTAAAAATATATTTTAGAGATATGATAGTGCTTTGCAATCCTCAAAATATCATATAAATTTATATATATATATATATGAATTAAAAATTTTAGAAATATTTTCCATGTTTGGATTTTTTTTTCTTCTCAGCTTTGACTTGTGATTCACTGGTAAAAGGAGTTGTATGGAAATTTACTCTGCAGAAGCAGATCAACTTTGGCTCTGTTACAAAGTCTTAGAAAGTTGTCTAGGATAATGAGTGGTTAAATGACTTGCCCATAGTCATACAGATAGCATGTGTCAGAAGTAGTAATTGATCAAATCTTTCTAACTCCATGGCTGTCCACTATGGTATATTGTCTTTTCTTTAGCTAACATTAGGGATAAGCTGTATGATGGTCATATTCACACATATACACAATACATATATGAATATATAGATATACACATTATATATTACCATCATACATTATATACACACACATGTTTACATGTGTGCATTATATAACATGCATATACATTGTGTGTATATATATGTTTGTATATACACACACACATTTCATTCTTTCTCTGACTCTTACTCTCTATTTTTGTCTCTGTCCATCTATTCTTCCAGGTATCTCCCCATCTTTCTGTCTATGTCTATGTCTCTTTCTCTCTTTTATTGTTTTTGTCTCATAAATTGATTGCTTCAACAATAGCCAAATCATAGATTTCAGATAACTTTATTTTATGAGTCATTAAATTTTTGAATAAATTTCTTAAATTACTATAGCTCATAAACCTAACATGTTTCTTGTTCAGATAGCATCTACTATTTGAAACTTTTAAAATTATCTCAGCAAATTTCTTGGGAATATCCCAAGGAAGATTTTTGTTTGTTTTCTCTTGTCTACATTTTCCTTTTGGGACTTGGAACTTAAAGTAATTGGCATGATGTTCCCTGTGCACTTTAGTCTCATGTATTATTATAAAACCAACACAGCTGCTTGGCATACAATGTTTGGCTAATAAGTGTATATGATATGTAACATTTATTTATCACTAGACATTGAAAGATGCAAATAGGCACATCTACTCTTAGATCTTATTTTATATGACTGAATCTAAATTTTCTTTTTAATATGAATTTTTTCTTGTAACAATTCTGTGATTATGAAACATCTTTAAAAGTTTTACTCCCTAATGATAACTGAGAAGTTTTCAATTTCTAAATCATTTACCAAAATCAGGGTCTTCCTAATTCCTTTAGTAAAGTTTCCAGTGGTATGCATTTCTACCTCTTTTAACAGTAAAAATATTCTTTCACTCCTTACAGATATTTTATAAACAACTTAGTACTCAACCGTCCAGTCCTGACTTCTGTTTCATTACTTCTACCATGCTGCCACTTATTTTAACATCAGGTTCTGCAGAAATTATGCATTTTGAGCATGTCTGGAATCACAACTGGTTATTTAATATGCATGATTCAGGGTGAAAACAGCAGCAGCAATAACAGCCTCAGGCATACATTTGGTACAGTGGAGCCACAGGAAGAGTGATATGTTTGAGGTCAGAGGACTTGGGTTCAAATAAAAGATCTTCACTCGGTACCACTAGGACCTTGCACTCTTCTTGTGAGAGAACTCAGCTAGTGTCACATCCAAATATCAGCCCTTAGTGAAACAAGTATGGAAATGAAGGCCAGTTTATTAAATTTGGAGCTGGATACATACTTTTCTGGATGGGGAGCACTGTGAAGCTGTCATAAGTTTTGCAATAAACACTAGTCTAGTTAATAATTACTAGTTAATAATTTACTCCAAAAGGAGTAAATATGTCACTCAGGATAATGTGGCTAACAGTTACAGGAAAGCACTGCACTACCTTCATTAGTGCATATGTCCCCACCATGACAGACCCTGGTAAGGTCAAAGACAAATTTTATAAAGACTTGGAGACCCTTATTATTAAGAGAACAAGCTTGCTATTTTGGGTGACTTTAATGCCATAGATTGTCACAGACTATCAGACATAGCAGGAAGTACTTGGGAGGAATAGAGTTAGAAATGGCAACAGCAATGGTCGCTTACTACTGTGGACTTGGGCATCTCATGACTTTCTCTTCACCAACATTGTCTTCCATTTACCTAAACACAAAAGTATTTCATGGATGTACCCTAACAGCAAGCATTGGCATTTAATAGACTATGCCATTGTAAGAAAAGGCAGACTGGGTCTGAGAGTCTGAGGGTCTAAGAGGAAAGCAATGTGTGGTACAGGCTGCTGAATTGACCATAGACATCCTATCCAAGCTAGATATTCACATTCAACAAAGGCAGTGGCCTCAAGGCAAGATGGCTACTAGAAGATAATGTCAACAAATTGGAGTGCTTCTCCTAGAGGGGATAGTTTGTTGCTAATGTGGAGGGAAAGATGAGCTAATACATGGTTGGCAATAGTGGAGCAGAAGCAGAGTGAGCAACTTGCAGAGATTTGGTGTACAGCACTGTGTTTACTTATCTGGGCCAGAACACTAACAAGCATCAGTATTGGTTTGATGAAAATGATGGGGAAATTCAGAATGAAAAACAAGAACTTCATTGAGTTTACTAGCAAGATAACTTCTTCATCTCTAAGAAAGCAGCATTTAACTCCATGAAAAGTAAAGTGCAAGCAAAACTTAGAGTGATGCAAGATATTTTGGCTCAGGAAGAAAAAAGATTAAATTCAGTTTTGTGCTGATAGTAATAATCCAAAGTGATTTTATGATTCCCTCTATCCTATTTATGATCCAAAGACCTATGGTGCATTTCAACTCCTTAGTGCTGATGGAGACACAATGATAAATGATAAAGACATGATCCTGGAGAGATGGGCTGAACACTTTCCTAGTGTTTTCAATAGACTATCATCAATCAATGCTGAAACCATTGACCATATACCTCAGGTTGAAGTCAATTTCTTTCTAGCTGAACTTCCAACTGAAGAAGAGGTTTTGAATGCCATTAGGATGCTTTAGTGTGGCAAAGGTCCTGGGGCTGATTGTATTCCATCTGAGATTTACACGGTAGCACGTCCACCGCTCATACCAAGGCTGACATAAATTTTCTAGGTTATATGGCAATAGAAAGTTATTGCCCAGGAGTTCAAGGTTGCCTCCATTGTCCATCTCTATAAAGAAAAGGGATATACGTTCTCCACTGACAGTCACATTGGGGTCTCTCTCTTAGTCACTGCTAGAAAGATTCTTGTCAGAGTCCTTCTTAATAGACTGATCATTCATCTGGAAGATGGTCATCTACCTGAGAACAAGTGTGGCTTCAAACAGAGCCAAGGAACAGTAAATGTGGTTTTCACTGCCCAACAACTCCAGGAAAAATGTCAGGTGCCAGGAGCAGAACATAGGTCTGTACACAATGCTTGTCAATCTAATGAAGGCCTTTGTTAGTCATGAGAGCTTGTGGAAAATCATGGCAAAGTTTGGTTACCTGGAGAAATTCATCAGTCCTTTACATCACTTTCAGGGGTAATGGACAATTCTCTCATGCTTTTACAATCACTAATGGAGAGAAGTAGAGCTGAGTGTGCTTGCTCCCATGATTTTTAGAATGATGTTTTCTCATATATTGTCAGACACCTTTACTGAGGATGAAAACTCCATCAAGGACAGCTACTGCATTGATAGCATATTTAACTTAAAAAGGCTACAAGCCAAGACTAAAGTGAAGGGAGAGTTGAGGTACAACTTTATATTTGTAGATGACTGCACACTCAATACAGCCTCTGAGGCTGAGATGCAACAAAGTATGAAACAATTCTCTGCTGCTTGTGCTGACTTTGTCCTTGAAATAAATACCAAGCAAACAGATTCTACACCAGACATGACCACACCATCCATACATGAAAACATCAGTTATAGCTAATGGAGAAATTGTGAATGCTATGGATAATTTCACTAGCCTTGGCAGTATACTTTACAAGGATATATACATAGAAGATGAGATTGATGTATGCATTGCCAGAGCTAGCTGAGTTTTTTTAAGCTCTGAAGGAAAGTATGGGAAAGAAGTGGTATTACACTGCCTACCAAAATGAATATCTATATAGCCACTGTGCTGACCTAATGGTTATATACCTCTGAAACCTGGACAGTATAGCAGTGCCATACCAGGATACCAAATCACTTCCATCTCAATTGTCTTAGGGACATTCTGAAGATCAGCTGGCAAGATAAGGTAATACACTGAGGTTCTTTTTAGAGCTGAATTGCCAAACATTCAAATTCTATTGTAGACAGCATAACCCTAATGTCTTGGCCACATTGTTTCAATGCCAATAGTACATTTGCCTAAAAGACTGTTTTACAGAGAACTCACACAAGGCAAATGCTTGCTTGGAAGTCAGAAAAAGCAATACAAGGACACTCTCAAGGTACGGCTGAAGAACTTTGGAATTAATCATGAGACATGGGAGATACTGGTACAGTACTGACTAGCATGGTGTACCCACATCAAAGAAGGTGTTGTGCCCTATGAGTAAAGGAGAATTTCAGTACCTCAAAAGAAACATGAGATGTGCAAATTTAGTGACATTTCCACCCCCAATATTCATAAGGACTATTTGTAACAGACCTATGGTAGAGCTTTCTGAAATCATATTGGTTTGATTAGCCACTGTTGGACATATTGTCCGTGACTCCACATAGTGATGAATTTTTCCCTCTTCAAGAACAGAGGATAACAACCAACCAACTGGGACTTTGGGCAATTTATTTTGGGCTTCACTTTCTTTATATGCAAAATGGAAGAGTTGGGTTAGGTAACCTTTGTGGTCTCTTGGGCCTCTACATCTGTGATCTTTTGGCATATGCAATATCTAGGGAACCTAAGACATTTTTTTGAATTCTTCTAAGTTACTATATTGGATTTATTGGTAATAAAACTCTTGGAATAAAGTGTGTAAGTCCTAAACCTTGGGTTATAGAGAAGCCCATGGTTAGTATAAAATAGAAGTCTGAAGAAAGGCAGTAAATAAGATTTGAAGTGATATCCTCTTCTTACCAGTGATATACAGTTAGTATATTCTCTGAAGATATTTTTAAAGCAAATGAGTATGCTGACTGAGTCTTTAATTTTCCACACAAGGATCAGACTATCTGCCAAACAGAAAGATTATTGAGGTAAGCAATAGAATTCCCTGGTATTTTGGGTATGATGTTCCTGGCATTATATCTCTAAATGTTCTCTCCACCTCTCATAGGTCAGGAGATGTAAAGTTCCTTTTTGCAAAAACAATTTAAACAATTTATATTCACTTGTCATCGTAGAACAGTGACTAAAGAGAAGTACCTGTGGTCAAATATAGCAGCTGAAGGAAATATATGTATGAAAACATGAAAAAATGCATTATACCAAATAAAATATTTGGAAAAACATTTTAGAATTTCTCTCAGGGCCTTAACTAGGAATTTTGGTGTGCCCAGAGCAAATTTGGTTGATATTTGGGGTTGGACACAAGGGACAAACTAACCTGGCTGGATGCAGTTATAGAGAACACAACCTCCAACCCTTGGGGCATGGCTGATGACTATCAACTTCCAATGCCTCAGTCTCTAGAGAGAGTTTGGAATGCAGGCAGAATTGAAGATAGTCTTTGGAGAAGGACAGGACCATACCAGGGTGATATCAGGTCTGGTGAACCTGATAGGTACAGGTTTGTTAGAGGATCACAAAGCTTAGAAATGTCAGGTTGGTGAATGCCATCTGGAATAAATATGTCCTCAGGATGATGGCATCCTAATTTTGGCTCCAGTGTTCATTGGCCTACAATTGTGGAAAACAACTCATCATTACCTATCCACTGCCGTCATTGTTTCTAGCATTACTTTATAGGATATAGTAAGAAACTTTTAAAAATGTAACAGCATAAATCTAATGCTGATAATTCAAACTCAAATAAGAATTCTTTTTGAAAAATAGTTCACCAAATTATCCATGCCTTTGACAGCAAGGTTAAAAAGTATTGGCCTACAATTGATCTCCCTTTCCTACTGTTGATGAGATAGGAAATCATGTTCATTAAGTGTGTGGATTATAGTGAGGGACAGGATTAAAATTTAAAATAACCTTCCCAGATGTAAAAAGTGTGGTTTAAGGGTTGAAAAGTAAATTATTCACATGCAAAATATACCACAGGCAATAATGAAGGAGGTAGTGGGTTGTTCTTAGAATCAGGAAGAGCTGGTTTCAGGTTATGCCTCAGAAAGAGTATTTGTTTGACTACTGGTCAAACTTTAAAGGTTTTTTTGCAGCTGAGTTGCTAATCTGTATCAGTAGCAGGTAGAGAAATTTATGTATGGCATTGCGATTAAAGTTATGAGTTCAGACCTCCCATCCTTCCCATCCTCTTTCCTAACCTTTCCCTTCTTTTCCCATCCTCAACTGTTCTCCCCAGCCCTCACTACTCATGCTTTATTTCTGCAGAAGTCAGATATTCATTGGAACCCTCTACCAAGCTGAGAAAATTTTTATTGAGGGGTGGTAGATATTTTGGAGTAATCATTATTAAAGGTGAGGCATAAGGATCAGACACAATAGTTCAAGGAACCTGGCAATATTTGATTATTTCTCACCTGAGATCAGTTAAGAAAGAGACATTTCTAGGGAATGGATCATCCTTATTTCAAAACACTGAAGTCCAAACCATAACTGCTTGGGTTCAGTGTTGAATCATCCCAGTTCAAAGGATCTTTGATTCTTCTTGTACATACGTCGTCTCACATCTAGGCTGGGGTGACCAGATCTTTGTCTTACAGCACTTAGAGAATTTCTACTTCTTAAAAAAAATAGAAACAACTGAGTTTAGCATTAACTTTCTATTTTAACTGATTAGTCTTGCTCATTATCCTTCCCAGTCACAAAGTTGAACTCCCAGATGATCTACATCCTGGCCCTGCCTAGTTGTAAACTCCCCAGTATGCCATTCACAGGGATCTCCCCGAGGCTCTTCCTGTTCCATGTGGGGTGGTGTTGAAGAGGGGACTTTCTTCCAATGGGATCACATCCATCAAGGTCCAAGGTCTCTCTATTGTCCCAGTTTTCATACTTGTTAGATTGATTATAAATTACTTTAGGTCACAGACTGAGTTGTATCTTTCTTTGTTTCCTCAGTGTCTACCATAATTCGTTGTACATGGTAGGTACTTAATAAATATTTGTTGAGTAGAAATGGGCTTTACATTATTTACAGAAACTAAAGAGAAACCTAATGATGATTGTATGTCAGGTCTCTATCATTAATGGTCAACCATATTCTGGTCTTTAAAATGATTCACATGGATCACCTTGGCTCTTGAAAACAAATCCCAGATAGGTGGCTTCATAGTAAAAAAGAGACCATTGCTAAATTGACTAACTGTATTTTAAGCTTCTAATTGAGTTCATCATTTTCATATAGCTATTCATATAGTTATTATTTTGGTGACATTTTTCCTCCTAAATTTGATTTTTTTTCCAATGCAGTAAAATATTTTGGCATACCTGTCCCTTCAGAGTCTCATGTTCCAAAAAGTTTATGGTGCCATGAATACTGTAAATTTGGATTTTTTTCCACCAAAAAATACTGTTTAAATTTCCATGTGTGGAAATTTTATCCCTCCTTCCCTCCCTCCATTTCCCCCTCTCCAGGGTGGTATGCAATCAGATATAGGATATGTAATTATGTAAAACAATAGCATAATAGTAATTTTGTATAAGAAAACTTGAATAAAAGAAAAAAAGAAAAACAATAAAAAATATCATGCTTCAGTCTGTGTTCTATCAATATCAATTTTTTCTTTGTAGGTGGATAGTATGTTTCATCATTAATCCTTTGTGATTGTTTTGGATCATTGTATTGCTGAGAATAGTTAAGTCTTTCACTGTTCTTTTTTTTTTTTTTTTTTTTTTAGTGAGGCAATTGGGGTTAAGTGACTTGCCCAGGGTCACACAGCTAGTAAGTGTTAAGTGTCTGAGGCCAGATTTGAACTCAGGTACTCCTGACTCCAAGGCCGGTGCTCTATCCACTGTGCCACCTAGCTGCCCCTTCACTGTTCTTCATCAAACAATATTGCTGTCACTGTGCACAATGTTCTCTTGGTTCTGTTCTTTTCACTGTACATCAGTTCATACAATTTTTTCCAGGCCTTTCTGAAATCATCCTGCTTGCCATTTCTTATAGCATAATAGTATTCCATAACAATCATATACCACAGCTTATTCATACCAATTGATGGACATTCCTTTGATTTCCAATTCTCAGCCAGCACAAAAAGAGCTGCTATAAATAATTTTGTACAAATAGGTCTTTTTTTCTCTTTTTTGGAATGTCTTTGGGCTATAAACCTAGCAGTGGTATTTCTGGATCACAGAGTATGCACAGTTCTATAGCCCTTTGGGCATGGTTCCAAATTGCTCTCCAGAATTGGTTGAATCTTTCCACAACTCCACCAACAGTGGATTAATGTCCCAGTTTTCCCCCATCCCCTCCAACATCCAATATTTTCCTTTTCTGTTATATTTAACAATCTTATAGGTGGGAGGTGACACTTAAGAGCCATTTTAATTTGCATTTCTCTGATCAACAGTGATCTAGATTATTTTTCATATATTATAGAAAGCTTTGATTTCTTTGTCTAAAATCTGCCTGTTAAGATCCTTTGACCCCTTATCAATTGGGGAAGGACTTGTATTTTTATGTTTGAATCAGGATGAAATTCATTCTTAAATCATTTATATTATCAAAAATCTATCTTTTCAACACTATTTTTCTCCTGGGAGCACTATATGATGATAAATCAAAGAATGTCACAATTTCTGAATTACCAAAATTGGTGGGTCACCCCCACAAATCAATGGAAACTTCTTTGGTAGGTATAAATAGGTTATATGCTATTACCAATGACATATTATATGCAAGAAACACTTGAAGAGACAGTCAATGAGATATGTAGGTAGTTAGAAGTTCCAGTGAATATAATGTAATAACTGGAATACAGAAGACCCAAGTTCAAATTCTACCTCAGAAACTTACAGTGTACAAGTCAGTTAACCTCTGATTCACTCTATTTCCTTATCTATAAAATGTAGATGACAATGGTAAACAACTCATATGTTAGTTGTGAGTATAGAATGAGATCATATTTGTTAAGTGCTTTCCAAACCTTAAAGATGTATATAAATGTTAGTTTTAGTAATAATAACATTTATTATAATTATAATAATAATTATTATTATTCACAAAAATAAGTGGGCCAGTCAGGTAGTGAGAGCAAGACATAGCATTTAGGCAGTTTGGATGTTGTACTAGTACCCATATATGACCTATAGGAAGGTGCCCAGAATTGGGAGGAGGGTCTGTTGAAGTTTTAGAGAAAAATAAGAAAAGCAGAGGGTGAGCATGTGTGGTTTCCTTCTGAATCTCTAGAACACACACAACAATGAGACCATAGATACATTCAACTGTTGGATTTAAATATAAACCTTCACATATGGGTTATGGTTTTACTATCCCTTTTATATATCCCATATTGGTATGATGGAAAAATGTCTTCATAAAGATATTTTTCATTATTTTCCTAGACTTTTCAAAATAAAAAATCAGTAATGTATCATAACAGTTTACATTTCAAACTTTCAGTATTTTTTTTTTGCATTTTTTCTTTTTCTTTTCTTTTTAGATGGTGGGGTAGGGGAAATGGAAGGAGAAGCTTGGCAGGTTAGGAATAGCAATCCATTTATTTTCTGTCTCTAATCTTAATTCACAGCTTTTGAATCTCCCTTTTCTCTGCTCTTAGTCTTCACTCCTTAGAGTTTCAACTCTATTTTTACCTATTTACCTTACTTTGCATGTGTTTTCCTGACTTTTTTCTTTTTTGTACATTTTAATTGTATGCTCTGGTGATCACCTCTCTTCCTCTGCTGAACTGGCTTTTCTAAAAACAACATTTCCAAAGATGTGATTGCTGATTCCATCCACTAAAGGGAAGAGTCATTTCTGAAGTGCCTATTCAGCACTATGGAGTAGAAGTACTAATAGTTGGACATCCCAGAATCCACTTTGTTGTTATAATGGTGATTTATTAGCCCCTTTCCAAAGTTGAGAGAAAAGGACTCCTTAGCCATTTGGGTTTCTTCCTGTGGATATATACAGACCATGTTTCTTTGTTTGCATACTGCTGCAGTAATAAGAATATTTAGGTATCTCCATATGAATAACACACTGCATTATTAAACAGAGCACATTATTTTTAGTGGTACATTTCAATATTAAGAATATAATTGTCATATATAAGAGTTTGATGTAAATGCTTAGAAGTTGAGTATTATCATCAAAAGTGGCAGTTTAGACAATTGCATTTATCAGAAACTTGTTTGAGTTTAGGCATAATGAGGTATTTTTGTCTGGCAAGTTATTGCTGATATTCATCATTCTGGAATAATAACTAGCTTCCAAATTACTATTTTGACAACATCTTTTAAAGGATGAGCAGAAAAAATACTGACATCCCTTCTAAAAGAAAACAAATTGGCCACCATATGTCCTTTGGTTTCTTATCAAGTTACTTGTGATTTTGATTCTTTTTAGATAATGGTAGTCTATGATCTGCAGAGTTATATTGGTATTAAAAAGAAATGTCTCTGCAGGAAATGAACAATTTGGGGTTATTTAAAGCACTGTGGTCCACCATGTTCTCCTCCTCCTTAATTGTGATATCAGGCTATCATGCATTAGCAATGCCTGTCTAATATACCTCAGATGGAATGAAGCAGATAACTCTAGTACTTGGTTGCTCAGACAATATGAGTTATAGGTGCCTCTCTTCTATCTGCACCAGCAAGACCTGAGACTATAATTCAACACTTGAAATTTGTGTCATTCAATCTTGAAGAGAAGCCTGTGAAAGTGAAGCTTTACTGGAAGTGGAGTGGACAACTGAGATAAATGCAGTTTGAGAAACATACCATATGCTTGCTTCTTTGTGGTTGTTGTTTAGTTGATGTGGCCTCTTACATTTACAAGCTCTCATATTCTGGCCAAATAATTTAATCTGTTTGTCTCAGTTTCTTCAACTTTAAAATGAAGATCATAATAACACCTACCTCCCAGGAATGTTGTGAGGATCAAATGAGGTAATAATTGTAAAGTGCTTAGGACAGTGTCGAGAACATAGCAAGTCCTATATCATCATCAACATTAATTATCATTATGACTCAGGGTCACATTAATAATAAGTGTCTTAGGCCAGATTTAAACTCAGGTCTTCCTTACTCCCATTCCAATGTTCTGTTTACAACAACACTAAGTTGATAAGGCAAGTGATAATTCCCTTAAAGTGTCAGTGCTAAATCAAGAAGCTCTTTCTTTGAGAGTGACAAAGAGAATTGGTACTTCCTGCTCTCCTCCAGTGTCTTAATATAGGCTTTGACAACATAGAATTAGGTCTATGATATGATGGACAAGGTGGCCTGCATAATAGGTGAGGATGGCCCATTTGGTTGACTCTCCTGATCTTTATAACTAGAAGAATCAGTGCATTTGGTGTTAGTGCTCTCTGATTGTGATAGGAAAAGCTCATGGTCTCTAAGACAGCCATTATTCTTGTATAGCCTTCTTATCTTTGAGATAACTTGAAAAATAATATGAGTGTCTTTAATATCACATCATTTGGACCATGGATTTTTCCTCTTTTTGTTTGGTCAGCTCTAATAATTCATTTCAACTTTATTTTCTCACATGATATGGATACTTCTCTACCTATTACATCAAGGTCCTAATGTTTAACTAGTATTGTAACAAATATAAATATAGAATAATAACAACATCAGAAGACTTGTTTCACTTTAATATTTTTGTTTCTATCCTTGTTACATCAACAAATGCTCTCAGATGATATGGTTTAGCTACATCTCATAATAAGCTTACTTTCTCCTTAACTAATTTTTGCTTTTTTGTGAATTATTCAACCTCTTCTGTCATCTTCTAATATAATGTTTTTTAAAAGAATTTGTACTCTAAACTACAGCTATCCTTAGTTGTAGATTTGCCTTGTAACAAAATTACATTTTTGGTGCCTGGGATATTGATGTTTCCCACCAATGATTAGTGTTTTTCAATGGTTAAACTCTTCTGAAAATGGTAATAGAAGATGATGACAATAACATGAAGGAAAAGATGGAAAATTTTGGATAAATTATTACAATTATTTAAAAAATAGCTTGGAATTATGACCCCGAAGTGAGTAAACTCTGCTGACCTATTTACTTAGTAACACCACTGCTAGGCACATAATTCAAAGTCAAAGAAAGAAAAAAAGGACCTATAAGAAATTACAGATGTATGTATATATAGTTGTGTGGACATGTATATTTTACAAAGAATGACTCTTTAGGAGTAGGGTGTTGTTGTTGTTGTTAAGTCATTTTTCAGTCGGGTTCAATTCTGCATGACCCTTTTTGGAGTTTTCTTGGCAAAGATACTGGGGTACAAATATTCTTTGAACTTTCACCTATTCCATAGACCTAATCGTTTAAACCCAAGATTTTGTTCTTCCTGGTACTTTCCCAGATTCAGTGACTTCTTTGTGATTGTTACATGATTTCATTTTGGTTTTGCTATGTTTCTGTTTTAGCTTTTATTTCCTCTAATGCTGTCTATATCAAGCTTCTCAAATGTTGGCGATTGGGATTGATCAATAAAAGTCTCAAAGTGATTTAAATAGTGGAAGGCCCTTTAGAAGACCTTAAAAATCATTTCCTTCCTTAAGAACCACTCGCCATTTCCTTCTCCAGCTCATTTTTCAGACAAGGATACTGAGGCTAACAAGAGTTAGTGACTTGCCAAGAGTCACATATCTAGTAAAGTGTCTGAGGCCAGATTTGAACTCAGGAAGAGGAGTTTTCCTGACTCCAGACCTGACATTCTATCCAGTGTATCACCTAGCTCCCTGGTCTGGAAATAGATAGTGGGAAGAAAAGGGGGGGGCATTTATGTGATGTAAAAACAAGCTGTGTTAATAAGTATTACTTTTCAAAAGTATTTAGAAGAAAATAGTTCAAAAGGGAACACAAGGATAAAGCACAGGCCCTGGATTCAGGAGAAGAGTCCAAATCCAGCCTCAGACACTAGCTGCATGACCCTGGGCAAGTCACTTAACTCTTGTTGCAACTCCCCCCCAAAAGGGGGGGGCACAGACAGCGATTTTGTTACTTCAATATTAAATTTCACATACATTTAAAAATAAACAATGTAATAGAAGTTCACAGTTTTATATATAATCTTTTCTTCTCTGTATATCAGGTTTGTTGATGATCATTAAGTTCATAACAAAAATAAAATTCTAATACAAGAGTTTGACACTGATTTATGCAATAAGAGACCAAGACTTAAGAAAATTGATTGAAAAGCATATTTCTTACTATCTCTCACTTCTCCCACCCCCTGATCCAATCTGATACCAAGGCATATTGATTTTGCCTTTGCAAAATCCCTTGACTATGCCCCATCTCTCTTCTGATACTGCCACCACATTGGTATGTGCCTTATCATCTATGCCTGGATTATTCCAAATAGCCAGCTAGTTCATCTCCTTCCCACAAGTCTCTGCTTATTCCAAACCATCTTCCATTCAGCTATCTAAATGATTTTCTTTTCTTTCTTTTTTTTTCCACAAATGAAGCAATCTTATATTGAAACATAATCAAGGTATTAAAAATTCCCAAAACCCAGGTTAAGAACTCTTATAGGGGAAGCTAGGTGGCCCAGTGGATAAAGCACCAGCCTGGGATTCAGGAAGATCTGAGTTCAAATCCGGCCTCTGACACTTGACACGTATTAGCTGTGTGACCCTGGGCAAGTCACTTAATCCCCAGTGCTCCACAAAAAAACAAAAAACAAAAAACAAAAACAAAAACAAACCAACCCCCCAAAAAACTCCTAGAAAAAAAAAATGAAGTTGCAGTTTTCATGTTTTTGGCTTCTGAATTCAGATCCTGCAATTATTATCACATAGACTATTAAAATGATGTTCTAATCAATCTCTCTGTATCAAGTTTATCTTTTATCTGAACCTTTTTATGCATAGCTATCAAGATTTCTTTTTATCATGAGTATTTTATTATTTTCCAGTTACATGTAAACAAAATGATTTTCTTAAAACACAGGTCTGATCCTGCCACTGTTTTACTCAACAAATTTCAGTGGTTCCCTCCAGGATTGAATATAGAATCCTCTGTTTGGCCTTCAGCACCCTTCCTAATCTATCCTCTCCCAAATTTCTAGTCTTCTTCTACCTTATAGCTTCCTACGTATCTTTTTTTTTTGTTTGCTTGTTTGTTTATTTGTTTTTGTTGTTGTTTTGTGAGGCAATGGGGGTAAAGTGACTTGCCCAGGGTCCCACAGCTAGTAAGTGTCAAGTATCTGAGGTCAGATTTGAACTCAGGTCCTCCTGAATCCAGGGCTGGTGCTTTATCCACTATGCCACCTAGCTGCCCCACCCCCACCCCATGTATCTTTGATACAGCAACACTGGCTTTCTGTCTGTTTCATGAACAAGATTCCATTTCCCAGGTCTGGACATTTTCTCTAGCTGTCCCCCATTTCAGGAATGTTCTCTCTTATCTTCATTTAACCTCTTGCTTCCCAGGCTTCCCTCAAGGGCCAACTTCAATCCTCCTTTCTCTAGGAAGCTGTTCCCAATCTCTTCTAATCCTAATGCCATCTCTCCACTTTTTCCTATTTATCCTATACTTAACTTATCTGCATATATTTGTTTCCTTGTTCTCTCTCCTCAGACTACGTGCTTCTTGAATGCAAGAACTGTCTTTCGCCTTTCCTTGTACTCTAGTGCTTAACACAATGACTGTCTCATAGTAGATCCTTAATAAAAGCTTATGGCCTCCCACCTATCAGCAGGAAGGTGCTCTACTAGAGATGCAGGATGAAACATAAAGATATGGCCATTTAAATTGATTTGTTTTGCTACTTTGGTTATAAGAGAAGGCTCTTTGATGTATGTGAAGGCAATGATGGATCATTGACTTTACTTTCATCTATTTCTATTCATACCCCCAACTTCCCCAAGGAGGGAAGCAGCTTCTTTAAACATGTTTTTTGTTTGTTTGTTTTTGAAAGCATTTATAAAGCATCTACAATATGCCAGGCCCTGTGTTAAATGCTTTGAATTATTATCCTTTGTACCCTCATGTTTGTATTTCCTCCTAATCTGACATTCACTTATTATTTTCTCAAACTAGTTGATGATTTTATCCACAACAATTAATTATCAAATGACTAAACAATCTAGAACCAATCAATGAATTTTTGATTTCTTTTATTTCTTGATTCCATACAATATTTTTTAACATTTTTAGTCATACTTTACTACTGTGCCCATTTCACAACAAAGATAGTGAGTATTGAGCACTATGTTGATTAAGTTTTGATGACACAAGGGCTTTGTCACACTTCACAGAATTTATTTTTATTTATCTCTTGGCATTTACAAATAGTTCTTCACAACTCTGATGGGCAGGCAAGACTCAGACTAGTCTCATGTTAGTTTAATTGCTGTGTTATAATACTCATAGACCATTCAATACTTAATAAATGGAGATTTACTTAGTCATAGTATAGAAAGGATATGCAATAAAAATATTATAACATTTAGCTTGCATATATGCCAACCCCAATTCATTTCCATATAGAAAAGCTTCTGGTCAGCAGGTATATTAACTTACAAGATCTTGGGACATCTGCTAAGAATGATGAGCTTCTGCTATGTGTGGGTGGGCCTTTATGCCTCTCCTTGATCAAGAATCCAAATCAATAAGCCCAGAGGCCACTAGGAAGCTATGTCCAGGGAATAGCTAACTTAGGCCATATGGTGGTGATGGTAACCCTTGTAAATAGCGGTTCTATTCAATTTTCCAAAAGGGTCAGGAGACACATCTATTTGTAAGATTATCTCTAATATAAGGGAGGTTTAGAAATGATAAGTGACTTTAACATGTTCTCATAGCATCCAAAGTTGGACTTGGACCAAGTTATCCTAAAGATGTCAGGTGTTCTCTACACAGCTCCAATTTATTAAGGGATTAGACCAGATAATTTCTAAGGCCACTAACATGTCTAACATTCTATGATTCTAAGAGAGAGGCAGAATGTCTAGGTAGGTGGTAAAGTGGATCGAGCATTGGACCTGGAGTTAGAAGAACCTGAGTTTGTTCAAACATGGCCTAAGATACTTACTAGGTGCATAACGTTGGGCAAATCACTTAATCTCTGTTTGCCCCAGTTTTCTCATCTATAAAATGGGGGCAAATAACAGCACCTACCTTCCATGGTTGTTTTAGGGATCATCTGAGATAATACTTGTAAAGGGCTTAGTATAATCCTAGCCACACGGTAAGCTTTAGGTTAATGTAAGCTATTTATTATTACCACTAATAATAATGATGGATAGTGACCTGGCCTCAGAGTAAGGAAGACCACAGTTTAATTGTGACTTCTGAAATATACCAATGTTCTTTGCTCTTGGATCTGGGAAAAATCACTAAGCCAGGCAATTCTCTAAGACTCTAAGCAAAAGATATGTACTTATATAAGCTAAAGCTTATAATAGATAGAATTTCATTAATAGAAGTTCCACAACTAGAATTCTCTTTACTGATTGAAATCATAAGTTTGAGATATATATGTATATATGTACATGTACACACATACATATAGCACACACGTGTGTGTATGTATGTATACACATATGTGTATGCATGTACCTACGCAGATATGTGTGTGTGTGTATATTCTAAGTATACTCATTACCCTGATTATAGCTTATATATAGGAAAACATTTTTGAAAGGGGATTTATTGAAATTTTAATAAACATATATCCCAAAATATTCTCAAAAAGAACTCACTCATTCACCAAGATCAAGCTTAGTTATCTACAAGTCATGAATGGGAATTTAATAAAAATATATACTATTTATATAAGAAGAATTTAAAATATAGAACGAGCTACTATTAGACATATTCTGACTGAAATATATATTGACACACGCAAAATTATAAATAAAAAATTTAACTAGCCTGAAAATATAAAATAGCAAATAATTGTTTGGAAAACACAGAAATATTGCTTACAAAATAAGATTTTCCAGAAGGGAAATATTCTATTTTTATTAACTACTTTGGTGGTAAAGGATTTACTCACTCTGTGGATATTTTGTTGCATTTTCAAAGTGATGCTATTTAATTTATCATCTAGAATTTTAACTATTAAAAATATATTGATATCTTCATTAGAATGAAGTACCTCACATACGGTAGATGATATAAAACCACTGACTTAATGCTAGAGTAAATGACTTATACTTTTGCACTTTCTCTGTTAGCAATAGTTGCTATTTCAAGTAACTTTCTAGGCAGCTCTAGTATTCATAACATTTATTTTCTTTCTATTTTTCACAACTATAAACCTACTAGAGTTTATTTTTATTATGTATGTCAGGCAGTTTAGAGCATTTCATTTTAAAGTGGTTGCTTTTTATATCTAGCAGAAGCTTTAAGGAACAGAGATACTACCTAGCTTATTGTGTATGTGCAAATAAAATGGACATAAAAAACACCACAGTATTCATATAAAGCTAATGAAGTATCACTCAGAATGGGAAAGCACTGAATAGCATAAAACACAGCTTTCTGCTTCTGTGTCCTGAGATTTATTATCTACAAAGCACCATATTTCTGAAAAATACTGAGAGTACATCACCTCCTTCAAGAATATCTTGAAGGATTTGTACTCTAACATCTTTGCATCTTATTTTCTTTGCCTCATCCTAGCAAATTATTTTAGTGATACCTTTTAAAAAGATTTTGAGCATAGGTTGTTTCTGCTTTCCCTTCTTTCCAATGAGCAATTTCTCAATAGGTTTATGGCAGGCTGCTCTATTCACCAGGAATTCTGGAGAATTTTCTTTCATGAAGTGTTTATTGAGGTGTTTTCTTTCAAGTCCTATAACTCACCTGATTTTTTTCCAAATGGAATCAACTTGGAAAACAGTCTGCTTTCCCTAAGATTTTTAAGACTATTTTCACTGAACAGTGACAAGGTTAAAATTTCTGCAACTCAAGCTTTGTTGTTGTTGTTGAGTTATTCTGTCTGACTCTGTGACCCCATTTAGGGTTTTCTTGGCAAAGATACTGGAGTGGTTTGCCATTTCCTTCTTCAGCTCATTTTACAGATGAGGAAACTGAGGCAAAGAGGGTTAAATCACTTGCCCAGAGTCACACAGCTGGTAAGTATCTGAGGATGGATTTGAACCAGGTCTTCCTAACTCTGGGCCTGAAGCTCTGTCCACTGTGACCAATAGCTGCCACTCAAGTTTAGTTGGAACATTACTGTAGTTTCTCCAGAATAATGGCAGTTAGATATTGTGTCTATCTAAGAGAAGATGTATTTTTTGATTGATTCAACCCTGTTACTAGCTCTTATAGTAAATATTTCAATCGATCAATCAATAAACAGTTATTATTATTAATAGCTTACATTTATATAATACATACTATGTGCTAAGTAATACCTCTTTTGATCCCTAGAATAACTGTGGGACATAGGTGCTATTATTTTATAGATGAGGAAACTGAAGCAGACAGAGGTTTAAGTGATTTGCCTTAGGCCATACAGCTAGTAAGTTCTGGATTTGAACTCAGGTCTTCTTGAATCCAGGCCTAGTGCTCCATCTACCACACCACCTATTGATGACCTTATTAAGCATATTGTTACTGTAGAAAGCACAGTAATAAGGCACTGGAGATTCAAAACCAAAGCTGAAATTATCTCTGCCTTCAAGGAATTGATATTTTAACAGGAGACAACATTCGCATATTTATGCACAAATAAAATATAAGGTATTTTTGTGGGGGTCAGGAGGCAGTGGTAGTTGGGAGAATCAGAAAAGCTTTCATATAGAAAATGGATCTTGAGATGAATTTTGAAGGAAACAAAGGATTGTAGGAGGGGAGCTGAGGAGGATTTACATTCCAGGTTTGCTAGGCAGCCTAGGCGAAGGTAGAAAAATAAGAGATGGAGCTTCATGTGTGAGGAAAAACAAGGAGGACTGTAGTCATATTTTAGTTTCTGAAGGGGAATAATGCATAATAAGCCTGGAAGGGTCCCCTGAGGGCAGTTCTCATGAACTCTAAATGTTTAAAGCATTTATAGTTGATCTTAGAGGCAATAGGGAACTACTGGGGTTTATTGAGTAGGACAATGACATAATCAGACCTACACCTTAGGAGAATTACTTTGAGAAGATGTGTGAAAAATGGATTCAGAAAGGAAAGAGATTTGAAGCAGGGAGATTGATTAAGAGCTCATTGGAGACTTCCATATCATAGCCAACAACATGAAGGACTAGACATTTTCTCTATTCCTCTATCTCTCAAACTCTCCAAAACAGGAATTATGTACCAGAGATAAAGCAGCTGTCTCCAAGATCCAGGATGCCAAAGTCCAAAGTAAAAACTCAATGAATTAACAGCAGAGGTCAATGATCTCTAACTCCTACTCATTTAGAACTCCTCTCCCATTACTTACCATCATTCTGGCACCTGGGCTGTATAAAAAGTTCCATGGGCTTGCTGCAAAACTCAACCCTGAATCCCTTACTTCCATGGACATCCAAACTCTATATATCAGAAATTTTCTCATTCTGTGGTAGCAAGATGGCAACTCTGTGTGTCTTCAGATCAGAAAACTGATGAACTGAAGGAAAGGGGCAAGGCACATCTGTGGAGGGGACTGTATGGCATTCTACCATGCCTGAGGGAATGAGCCTAGCATCCAGCTGGGTCCAGTTTTATTACCCCCTGAAATCACTTGAGGCAGAGAATAAGGTTAGTGAACCACAAATTGTCCAGCTTGGGAGGAGGCTGAATTACTTTGATATTTAGCCCAGAGGAAAACCACCATCAAAGGGAAAGAAGTCAGAAAATGAGCAATAGGGAAAACTAAGTATGGGGAGACTTAAATTACTAAAGTTGTCAGGAGGAAGAAAACTCAATAATCTTGAGCATAAGCAGATAAAATAACAGTGAAAATATTCATAACAGGATGAAATTTGGCCTTCAGATCAAGTAAAAGAGTTCAGACATCTATACATAAGCATTGCAAGACAAAGAAAAATAAATCAACACCAGATATACAGACTCTGTGGATTCTGAAAAAGTCATGGGATCAATGCAGAACATTTCTAAGTGGTTTGGTATAAAAAAGAAATAAAAACCATGAGAGTAGAATTTATAGCCTTCACAGAACAAATGATTGACAGAATAGAAAAATTTTAATCAACAATGACAAGTTTCACCAAAGAAACAAAAGAGGTAATAACTGGTGCAAGTATATGGAAGTATTAGAGTATTTGGAAGAAGAGGAGTAGAAAAAATAACATTAAAAGTAGGTTTGCAGGGCAGCTAGGTGGCGCAGTGGATAGAGCACCGGCCCTGCAGTCAGGAGTACCTGGGTTCAAATCCGGCCTCAGACTCTTAACACTTACTAGCTATGTAACCCTGGGCAAGTCACTTAACCCCAATTGCCTCACCAAAAAAAAAAAAAAAAAAGAAGGTTTGCTCTCCACATAAGCAATACATTGATTTTGAAGACAGGGTGCATAGAAAAAAACTTAAGTATTATATGTCTCCAAGAATTCAAAACTTGAATACCAAAAAGCAAAAATAAAAATAACGTAAGAAAATTTCCCAGAACTTCTGAATACAGAAATCAAAATGCTAGTTGAAAGCATCTATAGATTACAATCAAGAGTTATTTACATATTCTGGGCCAATGTTGATGAAGGCCTGAATTAGGGTGGTAAGTGTATGGGTATAGATAAAAGGACTTAGATAAATGATGTTATAGAAGTAGAGACTACAACATTCATCAACTGATTTTATACACACACACACACACACACACACACACACACATTAAGTGATGGAGGTGGAGCCAAAGATGACATGTAGGTCACAAACCTGATTAAATAGAAATGTGATGGTGCCCTCAGTAGAACTAGAGAAGTTCAGAAGTCACAAAGTCAAACTCACATTCACTTAAAAAATAAACAATAATGAATTTAATTTAATTCAGCAAACATTCATTCAGAATGGATTGTGTATTAAACAGATGCTATATGAAAAGCATAGCTAAGGGAGATGTGAAGATGAATAACATACTAGCAACTAGCAAAGAGTTTATAATTCTATAGTGGAGATGAGGCACAATACAAAGTTGACTATTTCAATATATCTGTGAACTTATTAGTTAATGTGGAAATCTTTCCCACCTGGAAATATTCCTGGACAACCCTCTATGTCTTCTTTTAATTGATATATTTAAAGAGTGAAGAAAATTTTCTGATTCTTTTACCTTTTCTTCCATTACATTATAGTATCTGGGATGTTCATATTACTCCTTCCTTTCACTTTGCTATAGGAAACATGGTATGGGGAAACTATTCTGGGCTTTGAATCAGGTAAGATTTAATTTCAAATCTTGTTTCTGACACTTGCTGTGTGATGGTGGACATGCCACTCAATATCACTGAATTGGGGGCAGCTAGGTGGCTCAGTGGATAAAGCACCGGCTCTGGATTCAGGAGGACCTGAATTAAAATCTGGCCTTAGACACTTGACACTTACTAGCTGTGTGACCCTGGGCAAGTCACTTAACCCCTATTGCCCTGCCAAAAAATAAACAAACAAAAGCAATACAAAATCAATATAAGTGAATCTCAGTTTCCTCATCTGTAAAAAGGGAATAACAATATTTGTTGCCTCATAAGACTTTGGAGAGGATCAAATAAGATAATTCATATAAAGAACTTTGTCATCCTCAGAGGACTATATATATAGAAAAGTGGCTTAGTAAGAAATTGTATATAAGCTCACCTATTTTGATTCACTCAGAATATATAGAAATCCACCATATAAAGTCAATGGGAAGAAAGGAATAAAATCCCTTCCAGGAAGCCTCAACAAGGGAAAAAATAACAGAAGCACTGACTAAATGAGCAAATCAAGTCAAGTATTTTATACCTACTCTTCACATGGAACCATCTTCAGGGCTTGGAATACAAAGAAAGGCAATAAAAACCACCACCAGGACAACAATTGTCTCTGCTTTCAAGAAGCTCACAGTGTAGGGGGCAGCTAGGTGGTGCAGTGGATAAAGTATCGGACCTGGATTCAGGAGGACCTGAGTTCAAATCCAGCCTCAGACACTGGACACTTACCAGCTGTGTGACCCTGGGAAAGTCACTTAACCCTCATTGCCCTGCCTCCCCCCAAAAAAAAGAAAAGAAAAAAAAAGTTCACAGTCTAATGAATGGGGAAGGGGGGGGGAACCTGCAAACAAAGCATCTAACACTAGAAGGAATTGAATACATATGTACATACATACATACATACAGACAGATATTAGATATAGACAGAGAGAGAGAGAGAGAGCACTGAGTGAATATTTCCATCACTTTCCATCACTTTTTGCCTAGTTTATTCATTATATTGTCCTATGTGTGTTTGTTTATATTTGTGTGTGTGTGTGCATGTGTGTAATATTGAAAAAGGCTTCCCATCACTCAAATATAAAAGGCTTCCCAGTAGTTAAAGATATTACCATCTTAACTCTACTGGTAGAACTATCCATATTTTTCCTCCATTTACAAAATGTTTCCCATCAGGATTCTAGCCATAGTTGTTTACCTTGCTTCAAGTGATTTTTTTCATTGAATATAAAGAACAAATCACTCCCCTACTTAACTCCAGTAGCTTCCTATTATCTTTCTTAGGATAAAATATAAATTCCTCTGTTTATCTTTGAACGTGCCTCCCAACCTGACCCCAACCTATCTTTCTAGGTTTACTGTACATTACTTACCCTTCTACATTGCAATCCAAATTGATTTTTTCTCTGTTCCTTATACTTCAGCCACCATCTCTTTACCTTTATGATGGAAATACTCCATAACTGGAAGGCACTCCATTATCAGCTCTAATATACATTCTCAGTAAAACTCTTTCTTGTAAGTCCCATAAATTAACTTTCTTAGTTGCTACATTTAAGAAACTTAATTGGCCATTTATTGAAATGTAAAAAGACATAATAGGGTGATGTTCTTGTAATTATGTTGCTATATGTAAGGATCTTATAGTCCTGAATTCATTGGTATATGTCTGATGCTGAAACAGTCTTCCCTTTACTCAAGCACCAAAGGCATTGTACTTTCACCCCTTCCCAGGAGTCAAGGAAATTAATATCTTAATCCCACTAATAGAACTGTCTGTCCATTTTGACCTCTATTTACAAAGTGTTCCCCATCTGGATTCCAAGTCACACTTGTTAGACTGTCTTTTTATAATGGTTCCAGAGATGGGGAGTTGTGTATGTATCTGTGAGGAATCGTAAGTAGGACACTATAGGTAGATTATTGAGTTTGGAGGGGAATGTAGTATAAAAAATCTAGAAATATAAAAAAGGAACAAATTGTGAAAGTCTTTAAATGCCAATCAGATGATATTATATATGATCCTGGAGGTAATAAGGGGTCACTAAAATTTATTTATTGTGTGACATGGTCAGACCTTATTTTTAGGAAATTAATTTTGCAGCCAAGTGCAGGGTGGATTAGAGTGGGGAGATACTTGAGGCAGGGAGACAAATTTTAAGTCTATTATGATAGTCTTCAAATAACTTGACCTCTGTTTACAAAGTGTTTCCCATCTGGATTCCAAGTCACATTTGTTAAATTATATGAGAATGGTTCATCACCATCCTTAGTTCCTCTTTATTAATTACAGAACCAAAGATCAGAGCTTCCTCATGTGATGTATAAAATCTAAATGTTTGTGTCTAACAATGTAATGTGTGGTTGCCTTAAATTAGAAGCTCATAGCACCAGTCTTTGGGGCATTAAGCATTTATTAAAGTATAATGGGGTTAGTCAAGAGAACATGTGGAGTTCAGAAGGAAAGACCCTACCTCCCTGCACCTGCAGCAGCTCCTACAGTGATCTCCAATGGAAAGGAGGATCCTCCGTCCTCTTGAGTGTAAGCTCTCTGTGGCCCACCCAGGGAGCTACCAGCTAATTGGCTGGTAACATTGATTGACATGACTGACAGGTGGTTCTATGAATAGATGTAATGGTTCTATTGAAGATGTAACTCCCAGATGCTAGTCACATGCTTTCTCCTCAGGGTGGCGCTTCCCTGGTTCTCACAATGTCTTTCTCAGCAGGGGAGTGGAACTCTGATTCTCACACTCAAAAGGGCAAAACAAATATGTTTTTCTATATGAAGCTTTTCTTGACCAGACTAGTAATGGGGAAAACTTAGGTTGAAACCCTACCTTTAAACTTACTAGCTATATGATCATAGATATTGTTTTCCCCAACTGAGACATTTTCCATTGTCTGAAAAATGAAATAATATTACCTCATGGGGCTATTTTAAAGACTCAAATTTGAAAGATGTTATGATAGTAGAAATGACATGACTTAGCAACAGATTGGTTATGTGGTATGAGTGTGAGAAAGAAGACAACATCACGGTTACAAGATTGGATAACTAAGATGAAGTTTCACTTAGTGAAATAGGTAAGATTGGAAGGGGAGTTTGGAGGGAAAGATAAGGAGTTCTGTTTTGGACATATTGGGTTTAGGATGCTTCTAGGGCATCCAATTTGGAAAAAAGTTGGTTGATTATATGAGAATGGAGTTCAAGATTTGGACTGGATATATAAATTCATAAATGTCCTTTATGGAGTCAATATTTGAACTCATGGGAACTGATAAGATCATTTATCAAGATAATAGGGAAAGAAAATATAAGAAGGCCCAGGACAGATAGAACCTTGGGGCCATCCAGGATTAATGAATATGCTAAAGATGTATGTGCAACAACAAAGACTGAGATAGAATCTTAAGCTTGAAGGAGAACCAGAAAAGAGCAGAATCATGAAAACCTAGAAAAAAACCAGGAGAGTCTGCTGAGAGGTCAAGAAGCATGAAGATGGAGAAAAGGCTATATTTCATTTAACAATTGAAAAAAAATGATAACTTTGGAGAGAGCAATCAGGTGAATTATGAGGTCAGAAGCCAGTGTACTTAGAGTTTAGAAGAGTGAGGAAAAGAAAGGGAGGCACTTAGTGTAGATGGGTTATTTGATGGTTTTGGCTGAGAAAGGGAAAAGAGATATAAGAAAATAGGTAGTGGGAATGAGAAGATCCAGTGGAAATCTTTTTTTGGTTGGGGTGACATGAATATGTTTGTAGGCAGCAGGAAGAAGCCAGTAGATAGGGAAAGATTAAAGATTTGATTGTGGAGGACAGTGGGGGCAATCTGCTGGAGAAGGTATGAGAGAATAGGATCAAGTGGAAGGGAATATTGAAAGATTTACTTTGGATAGGATAAAGGCCATCTCTCCATGTCAGACAAGAGTAAAGGAGGAGATGAGGGAAAGATACTTGAATGATGTAAGAATGAAGAATATACAATGTGAGTAGTTTGAATATTTTCAGTGAAATATGAAGGCAGTTAGGGTCAGCTAGGTGGTACAGTGGATAGAGCACTGGCCCTGGAGTCAGGAGGACCTGAGTTCAATTCTGGCCTTAGACACTTGACACTTATTAGCTGTGTGACCTTGGACAAGTCACTTAACCCTCACTGCCCAACCAAAAAACCAAAATAAAATTAAAAAAAACTATGAAGGCAGTTACTCTGCAGAGATGGTGGAGTCAAGGCTTGAAGAGAGTTGAAATGAATGAGAATAAGTGCTGTGATGAATAGGATAGTGAATTAATTAGGGGGGAGTAAAAGTGTTGCTTTGTTGCTATGAGAGTCCAGTTGAGATTGTGTCTCATACATTTGTAGTGGAAATAATCAGCATAATTCCAAGACTTCCTCCATCTTGGTTCAGTAGCACATGAATAGGAGTGAAGAAGGCAGATAATAGATGTTTTGCATGGTTGATACTGGGGTGAAGATTTGAGTGAAGAAGGTGGTGTAGCATTGAACTGATTCACCAAGGTGTTAAGATAGGGGAGGAAGGTGAATGTAGACAATGCAGGAGTGATGGCCTAGAGAAGAATTGAAGGGTGTAGAGATTGAGGAGTGAGGGGTGTGGGCAGGGAAGGATGAAGAAAGATGAAATGATGAAATATTGTGGCAAGATAAAATAATTTTCGGGTTCTTGAACATGGAAGTGGAACACTTTTAGGTGTTATCAAGATCAAGTAAAGGACCATCTATGTGGATAGTTGTGTAGCTTTGGTCAAGTGGAGGAATATAAGTCGTAGGATTTACATATACTGAGTAATTATGATATTAAGGCACCTAAGAAGTGTCATTATGAATTGTTTGCTTGTTTGTTGGTTTTTGCAAAGCAAAGGGTTAAGTGACTTGCCCAGGGTCACACAGCTAGTGTCAAGTATCTGAGGCTGGATTTGAACTCAGGTCCTCCTGAAGCCAGGGCTGATGCTTTATGCACTGCACCACCTAGCTGCCCCCATTATGCATCTTGAAGGTACTGTGTTTGGTCCTGGGGATTAAAAGGCAAAGAACAAATGGCCTCTAATTTCATGGAGTTTACATTAAGCTGGGAAGAAAAAACATGCTCATTTAAATATAAAAAATGCATATATATGTGTGCATATATACATGTTTAAATATGCATGTGCATATTAGAAACAGTAATTTTGGATAAGGGGAGGAGGAAGAAGGGTTTATTAGGAGGTGGCACTTGTGTTAAGCCTTAAAAGGAAATAGAGATTCTAGGAGGTGGAGATGAGAGAACATTTCTGGCATGGATAACAAATTGTGCAAAAGCAAAGAATCAGAAGGAATGATTGCAGAATAGCAAGCAGACAAATTTGGCCAAAATACAGGGTGTGTAAGGTAAAGCAATAGAGATGGAATCTAGAAATACAGATTGAAGTAAGATTGTAAAATTTTTTAAATGCCAAATGGAGTTTTTTGTGTGCTAAAACAATAGGGAGCCACTGAAGATTCTTTAACAGAGAAGTAACATAGTCAAATCTGTGCTTTTGTGATATTATTAATGCAGCTAATTAATAATGTTAACTAATTAATATTAATAATCAACATGCAATAATATATTTCTTTATATAATAATTTTAAATATTTATTAGTAACAATAAAATTTAGATTGTCAGAGGAAAAATTTTGCAGGATAATTTCGCACAAAATATTCTTTCCTATAGTATTCTAGAAATTTGAAAGCAATTCCATAACCATAAAATAATTGTTTCACAATTATTGTATTAAAACCTCAAATCATCTTTTAAAGCATATCTGATATAGAAATATTCAAAGCCTGAATAACCAGAAACATAAACTGAAGACAAAATTAGAAATTTTAGATCTAATTCTAACTTCACCTTGTACTTACTGACTCTCACTGCTTTGGCTTCCTGATTCAAAGCAAAATGGAGATAACTCTTCCTGTTTATGCCTTGGGTAATGTTTATAAAATGTTTGAATTATTGAAAAAAATTAACTCTCTTGTAAAAGCATAGACTCCTCCTATAATTAAGTTTCTACATTCTGTATGTATACATATTTTCTTTTTAACACTGCTCTAAGCAGTGAATAGAATTTGCATTTCCTGTCCATATTTAAGCAATATCTAGGTAACAAATGAAATTTTCTATATAATGCAATTTATATGAGATAAACTGTCATTAAACAACTTTGTGGTGGAACTAAAGCCAGTCAATAATGCATTGAATAGCTTTGGTTAGTTTATTAGCCACCTGTTTCAGTATGATACTACAATGGAAAATTAGAATGGTATCATTATATAGAAACACTTTGAAAACTGTATTTTAGTTGGGGGCAGGGAGGGGAGTTACAAGTAGAATGGCTGAAATTGGGGAGTAACAAATACATTTGGAATATAAGGTATGGATTCCAGAATGTTTTGTTCACTGAATTCTACCTTTTGCTATAATAGTTCTCTTCTTCAATAATAAACTGTAGTGATTTGCTCTCTATTTCTTCTAGGATCAGACATCGTTTGTTGTTGTTTGTTACTTTTGTTTTGCATTTAAAACTTTTTTTTTAGAAACTGGCCATTTCTAGTCTTTCCTGCCTTCTTATATCATCCTTCACTCAATGCACTTTAGCTTTGAGATATATTGGCCTATTTGCTGCTACTCATAGGCAGAGTTCTATCTCCCAATTTCACTGGCTTGCTTCATGCCTGGGATACTCTCCCTCCTTCCCTCTGCTTTTCAGAATCCCTGGTTTCCTTAATAACTAAGGTTAAATTCCACTTTCTGCAAGAGGCTTATTCCAGTCACCAAGGTGTTACAGCTATTCTTTCCAACATTTCAGTATGTAACCTATTTTTCATATATTATCCCCCTCATTATATGTAAATTCCTTGATGGAATGGAACTCTTTTTGGTTTTTCACTGTATTTTCAGCACTCATGGAAGCTCCTGACACATAATCGGTGCTTAATAAAGTCTTGTTGATTGTGAGAAATTGTTAGAAATTCTTCTGATATGGAGAAAACAGCAACAAATATTTGCCATAAATTCTAATGATTGTAATTTACTAAATAAATATTATTACATGATACAGATATCTTAATGTTGAATTAGTTAAATCTACAGAGTATTCCAAGAATGGTGATTTTTGTTGAGTGGAAATAATGCAGAGCTGAAATCATTTCAGCTTCTTGTTATTTAATATTCCTCTATTAGAATATAAAATCCTAGAGAGTAGGTGCCATCTTGTTTTATTGTATTTGACCCATAATGCTGAGCATAGTGACTGACACATAGGAAGTACTTACTACATAGCTTCACACCTATCAAGGATAAAGTACTATAGGTAACTCAAGGGTTGACTCCTAGATATTAAGCGTGGGAAGAATGAATCAAGCCCCCATCAATATCCCCACTGTTATTGCCCTTCTGTAACTAGATACACTAGCATTTAATTTTCCAGAGGTCAAGGGGATATACCTTGTTATAAAGGAAGGAATCAGTGAATTAAATTCAAAGCAATTCAACATTTATTTAGTTTATACAATCTTCATTTCACTAGATTATGTGCTGGGAATAGAAATATATAACAAGACGCAGAGTATATAATTTCTTGTCCTCAGTAAATTTAAGGGAAATAGGATAAATAATTATAATAAAAATGAAAATATAATGTGTTATGTAACTGTGGGAAGGTACCCAGACAATTGTTTAAGATGAAGTTACCGATTACTTGCCCATCTGGAACCAATGTGGATGAGAGTTTCAACTGGCATTCTGCACAACTGATGAAATTACAAGTCTTCACGCACACACTGCTCTCTCATTTCCCATCCTCACATGCTTCTCATCCCAGAAAAGACAAATATAAAAGATACAAATGGAATGGGAGTTGCACGTGATCTTTATAGGAAAGGAAAGATCTCAATAGTCAGAGATATCAGAGGGAAGAAGATTTCAGAAAGGAGAGGGCTGAATGAGATTGGGGAAATAAGGCTGGAGAGGGTATTTAGAGTCAGATTATGACTGATGCTAGGCAAAATACTTTGTAATTTATTTGGAGCCTTTGGCAGGAACCAAAGTATAGCCAAAACAAGCCACTGAGAGACATCTGGAGCTCTAAGCTTCCCAGAGCAGCCACTCATTATGCTGCTTTTGAAAAGCAGTTGCTCGCCCCTTCCTGGGCCCTACTTGCTAGTGAACAGATGACATAGGGTCATACAATCACCCTTTTCCAGCACTGTCTATTATGGTTTGTGTGATGCAAGAAGGACCCTCTAACAAGATGGATAGACTAGAGGAGGCTTCTATTGCTTAATGGAAATTTGGCATTCGAAGTCCTGCTTGCCTGGGTCCCTCTGAAGTTAGTACTCTTCAAAAACAGGTGGTGGCTATGCCAAAGAATGAAACCTCCATTCCAGATCCTGGAACCCTGCTTCCTCTGGTGGTCCAAAGATCTTCCAACTACAAGGCCTGGCATTTGAGAAATGTCAATTTGCCTGGTTATTTGATGGTTCCATCTGCTATAATAGAGGCATGTGCAACTGGACTTTAACACCTACTAATATGGTTAGAAGAGATATTTTAGGGAGTAAGGGTATTTACACTTCATGTGGCTTATGCTTCATGATGGATGAGTCCTTTCATTTGGATGACATCCAGGTTGCATGGCTGGCACGTGAGAGAGATTTGAGGGGTGGGGCAGAAAATATCTTCATCTATGTTAGTTATTGAGTAGTGGTCATTGGTCAGACCATGTGATCTGGGGCCTGGAGAGTGCAGGTATAGATAATTAAAGGGTTTCCCTTTTGGAGCCAGAACCCGTTGAGAAAATTTGGTCATGCCTTTCCCTGCATATAGTTTGTGGAGCATATCAGCACCCATCAGAGGGTCGCAACTTAATCAAATTGGAGTTGTTAAAAGTTGGGTCAAAGGTTGGGGAGTAGGTCCAGGGTCAATTGGAACATTTGGGTGGTTATGTCATTGTGTTAGGATCATGTGATACTCCACCCTAAAAAGTCCTAACCCAAGTGGCCCTCAACCTCTATCCAATTGGCAAAATGGAACTCTCCCATCTTATGGTAAGAAAGTTGCCCCTATTGATGAATAGCTACATCATTAGGCATCTGACTATTCATGTTAGATTAGAGCCAGGCCCTATAGATTTTGTTATATTTAATAGCTAATTGGTACAATAGATAATTTATATATGTTAATTGTTTATAATATTGATATAACTTGTCTAAGTAAAAATGATCTAATTTTCCTTTATTTAGATGAACAATAGACCAAATATAAGGTTTTAAATTGGGATTATATAAAAAATATTAAATATTTGTAGAAAGCAAGAAATTGGAAATTTTCTTATCAATAATTGTTTTTTCAAGGCTGTTGCTGTTTTTCACCAAAGACATAGCCATTGGTATTATGTTCAGCAAAGCAGCTCTATATTTTTGTTGTGGCATTATTTCTCAGTCAATTTATTTTTGTCACTTTCTACTCCAATCTCCCCAAATCAGTCATCTAGTAGCATCCTTTGTTCATTTAGTGGCTGATGTTAAAAAACCCAGTAATTGCTTCAAATGTCAGTTTTCATTAGAACATAATATAGGAGTCTGAATAACATGTAGCAAATCTGTGTGTTGCATGTAAATATCACAACCGGCACATAATTTTAATGGGGAACTTGCCCTGTTATTTCACTGATGTATAGCCTTTGAATTTTTTTACAATTTTTCTCTATAAAGGTTTCTTGGCTTTGATGGCCTTTAGCTTAAAATACTGAAGCATATGACAGAATGTATTTTCATTACAGAAACAGCATAGAAAAATGCATAGTATACTAAGATAGAAGTCACAAAACATGGATCAAAACTTGACCCTGACACTTATTGCCTATTTGATCTTGGGCAACCATCTCAGCTTCTCTGTGATTTAGACAACTCCCTAGGACTTAGCTCCTAAGTCATAAGTAGTAGAGGTCCTCTGGGTATTTGTCTGAGTTTTAAAGTTTTCAGAGTTCTTTCATTAATTAGATTATGAAATTAAAGAATCTTATTGATATAGTTCTAAAACAACAACATACAACAGATCTTTCGCAATCCTAACAAAACCTTTCGGAAATGGTGTTTAGTAGGGGAGTACTCTAGTTATAAAAAAGCACAGTATTTCCCAAATGAGATAATTATCTCAACTGATGATTTGTAGAAAGCAACTGATTATTTCAACTGGTGAAATGGAAAAAGAGTAATTATCTAATGGATTGTGATTCTGGAGACAGTGAACTATGTGAGTCAATTTTAATACAATGATGTTCTTTGAATAAAAGATGCATTTAATTATATATTTTTGTATATTTCAGTTTGAGAGTATTCTGTTAAAGCACTTATTATATTAATAGGTCTGTAAGCTGATAAGTTAACAAAAATGCCACATTGAATGAACTATTTATTTCAAGCATTAATTCTCCCAAGTAGAGCACTGGTTAAGTGTCATGGTTTTTTCAGTTTTTTCTTTTCCCTTCTTCCTTTGTTCCTTCATTCCTTCTTTCCTCCCTCCCTCCCTCCCTTCCTTCTTTCCTTCCTTCCCTCCCTTATTTCTTTCTTTTGGTGAGTCAATCAGTGTTAAGTGACTTGCCCAGGGTTACACAATTAATAAGTGTTAAGTTTCTGAGGCCAGATTTGAACTCAGTTCCTCCTCACTCCAGGGCTGGTACTCTAACCATGGTGCCACCTATCTGCACTATGTCTTCTGTTTTCAAAGAATTTTGGGGGACAATGCTAATTAGGCTGAGGTTGATGGTGAATACCAGTGTGGGGAAGAACATAGAATTATATGTTCACACATCTTGATCTGGAATGGCTTTCAGAGGCCATACACTCTTTCCTTATATTTTCACAGATGAGGAAACTGGAAGGCAAAATGATTTCAAGTAAAGCACATGAAGTGTGACTTGATCCTTGGTTCTCTGACTCCAGAACCCATGCTCTTTCCACTGATGAGAGCATAGTATTTAGCCTCATAATAGTAGACTAAATATTGCTAAGTCCATTTATAGGATTAATCATTATTAGATTTGGAATCGAATGAAAATTTACTCAATCCAAAGGAGTTTATGGAAATTTACACATGATTACATATTATCTCTTTGAAGCATTTTAATATATTTAAAAAGCATTTGTACAGTTATCTTTAGAGCAGGTGACCTTAACCAGGGGCCCATGAATTTGGTGTTAAAATAGTTTGATAACTGCATATCACCATACTGATTTCCTTTGTAAGCTTTTATATGCATATTATGAACTTCAAAAAATACAAAGAAATAATCCGTAGGTTTCACCAGATTTCTAGAGAGGCCCATTACATTCACACATGCAAAAATTAATAACCCTTGTCTTAGAGAAATTATGTTGTATTCCCCAACATTTATAACAGAACCACAGAATGTTTTGAGCTGGGAGATACCTTGGTGGTCATCTTGTCCAATCTATTTTCTCAAACAAGGAAACAGAATGTAAATGGTTTGTTTGTTGGTGGCTTGTTTGTGCCCCAAAAGATAGTACAGGAGTCAGGATATGAGCACTGGTTTACTGAGTCTGTACTTGTATGCCACACCATGCCACAACACAGTGATTGAGTTACCAATCTTATCAATCTGGAATGAAATTGAAAAATATATTTTCATTCCCCATTTATGTGTCACTAAAGAGAAATCAATCTGATTGAAGAAAATCCTATGGTTTAAGCATATCACTCAAACTAAACTCAATGTGAATAATTTTAATCCTCCACTGAATGGAATAGAAAGATTCATGGAAAAAGAAGAGAGAGAAGTCTGTAGTGTGGTGACATTTTGTGGAAGGGTAAGCCTAGTGGGGTACCAGTAAGTGGACCTTGGTCTAGCAGAGGCCAGTCTCATATTATAATACTTTTGGACAGCTGAGAAAAGGAGGTGTTGGGAGAGGAAAGAAGAGTGAAAAAGCGAGGTAGGAGGATGTTGAAGACACATTTCTCTTGTAGTTTTTTTAAAGGCATTGGTGAATGGATGTCAATATCCAAGTGAAATTAGAGTTTAATGTTTGCATTCTTCCAAAACTCTTATGTGGATATCATTTGGTTTTAATTTATTTTTAGTTTCTTAAAACCAAAGCACTTATTATTCTTGATCTGATAGCTTTTGTAGGTCTCTTTTAAAAGAAGCAGTGACAGTTTTTCAAAACGTGAGTAGGGAACCAAGACGAGGGAGCAGAGAAGTGCTCAGCTGAGCTCACCCAACACAATTTAAAATAATTCATCAAATTGAATTCTGGAGTAGCAGAGCCCACAAAAGGTCAGAGAAAACCATTCTTCCAGTCCAAGAAAATACAGAAAATAAGAAAGACAGATCTGTGACACAGGGGAGGAACCTGGCTCACTATTCACATGGATAAAACAGCTGTGGTCAGGTTCAGAAGCTCTTAAGCCAGAGACAGTAAGGGGACATGGCAATTGGCCAGAGGCATATTACATAGTATCCCTCTGCTAGCCCTAGATGAAGGACTAGATCTAGGACTAGATGCTGTTTGGCAACTTAATTGCCTTTATCCACTTCTGGGTCATAGTTTAAGGGCAGGCAAAGGCACTTTCAAGTAAAGAGGGCCTGAAAGAATTGGGGAAGAGTATCGCATCTGGCCCAAAGGGATCTGGGGCCCTCAGGTTCAGTACTATTGCCATCCCAAGAGAAAAGGGGCATGTTCTAAGTAAAGACCAGAGTACAAACCAAGAGAGTAGTGACCACATCTCAGCCTGGATCACAGAACATTAGAAACCTCAAAAGTTTCCAGAACTTGAGAACTAGCTCTGAAAATAGCAATGCAAAAGAACCTGAAACTTGAGACAGAACTCCTAATCTCCAATCTGGGTTTTATTATTTAGTTTTGTTTTTGTTCCCATTTTCTACATGGCTAATGTCTATGTGTGTGTGTAGACACAAACATATGCATATGTATATATATATATATATATATATATATATATATATATATATATATATATATATATATATATATGTGTGTGTGTGTGTGTGTGTGTGTGTGTGTATGTGTGTATGTATGTATATACGTATGTATGCATGCCTCTGCTTGTATAATCAAAGTGCTTGCCTTCTCAAAGAGGAGTGAGGTGTGAGGGAAGGGGAGAGAATTTAGAACTCAAAAATTTTTTAAAATAATTGTTAAAAATTGTTTGTGGGGCAGCTAGATGGCGCAGTGGATAGAGCACCGGCCCTGGAGTCAGGAGTACGTGAGTTCATATCTATACTCAAACACTTAATACTTAGCTAGCTGTGTGACCCTGGGCAAGTCACTTAACCCCAATTGCCTCACTAAAAAAAAATTGCTTATAAATGAGCAATATTTAATAAAATAAATAAAAGTAATCTTTAAAAGTTACTCAATGTTTCCCTAAAGACAACTAGTTAAAAATTATACTTGGTCAGCTCCATATATATTTTGATATTTTGATTCATTTCAACTCAGTATTTACCAAACTCTTTGCATGAAGAGAACTGGCTAGAAACTTGGGGAGATATGAGTTTAGATTACATGTCATTCATATTTTCAGGGATCTTTCATTCCTAGTGGGAGAGGGATGAGAGGGCAAGTCCCATGCAAAGATAATTATAATTTGTGATATAAAATCATGTACACTAGGGAAGTACAAAAACGAATTGGTATTTTATCTCTGAGGAGAAAAAAGAATCTACTAGGGGATCTAGGAAGCTTCCTGAAAGAGGGTGCACTGGAGTATTCAGTATATTGTAGCCAAATTCCAGAATTATCAGGTGAAGGAGAAAATACTCCAAGCAGCCAGAAAGAAGCAATTTAAATATCGTGGAGCCACAGTCAGGATTGCTCAGGACCTGGCAGCTTCAACATTAAAGGACCGCAAGGCTTGGAATATGATATTCCGGAAGGCAAAGGAGCTTGGATTGCAGTCGAGAATCTATTACCCAGCAAAAATGTGCATTTTCTTTCAGGGTAAAAGATGGACATTTAATGACATTGGGGACTTTCAATCTTTCCTGGTGAAAAGACCAGAACTGAATAGAAAATTTGATCTCAACATACAAGACTCAAGAGAAGTTTAAAAAGGTAAACAGAGGGGAAAAAAAAAGTTACCCTATTAGGTTAAACTGTTTATATCCCTACACAAGAAGATAATACTCATAATTCTTAAGAACTGTAAATGTATTTGGACAGAGAGAAAGACTTTATATAGAGGGTATAAAAATAAATTTTCTTTGATGTGATGATATAAAAGAATTAAGGGTTTAAAAAGGGAGTCTATGGGGAGGAGAGGAAAGGGGAGGTGGAATGGGATGAATTATATCATATGAAGAGGTGGAAAAAAACCTATTACAATAGAGGGAAAGAAAGGAGGGGGGAACATGGTTTCAACCCTATTCTCATTAGATTTGACTCAAAGAGGGAATAACATATACATTCATTGGGATAAAGAAACTTAACTCATTCTTTAGGGAAACAAAAGGGGAAGGGAAAGGGGGGGACTGATAGAAGGGAGGACAAAAGCAAGGGAGAAAAGGGTAAAGAAAAGAGAGGGGGGTGATAAAAAGGGAGGGCAGATCGGGGGAGGCAGGGGTAAGAAGTAAAACGTCGGTGAGGAGGAATAGGGTGAAAGAAGGGGGGAAAAGTAAAAAGGGGGTAAATAGAATGGAGGGGAATAGACAGTCAGTAATAATAACTGTGAATGTGAATGGGATGAACTCTGCTATAAAACAGAAGCGAATTGCAGAGTGGATTAAAAACCAGAACCCTACAATATGCTGTTTACAAGAAACACATTTGAAGCAGAGAGATACACACAGAGTAAAGGTAAAAGGCTGGAGCATAATATATTATGCCTCAGCTAAAGTAAAAAAGGCAGGGGTAGCAATCCTTATCTCAGACAAAGTGCAGGCAAAAATAGATCTCATTAAAAGAGATAAGGAAGGAAATTACATCTTACTTAAAGGTACTATAGATAATGAAGTAATATCAATATTAAATATGTATGCGCCAAGTGGTATAGCATCCAAGTTCTTAGAGGAGAAGTTAAATGAGTTACGAGAGGAATTAGACAGTAATACTATACTAGTGGGGGATCTGAATCTCCCCCTCTCAGAATAAATCTAGCCAAAAAATAAATAAGAAAGAAGTGAAAAAGGTGAATTGCTTACTAGAAAAGTTAGACATGATAGATGTCTGGAGAAAATTGAATGGGGATAGAAAGGAATATACCTTTTTCTCAGCAGTACATGGCACATTTTCAAAAATTGACCATGTATTAGGGCACAAAAACATCATAGTCAAATGTAAAAAGGCAGAAATAGTAAATGCATCCTTCTCAGATCATGATGCAATAAAAATTACATGTAAGAAAGAGCCAGGGAAAAGTAGAATGAAAATCAATTGGAAACTAAATAATTTAATTCTAAAGAATGAATGGGCCAAACAAGAAATCATAGAAACAATCAATAACTTTATCCAAGAGAATGACAATAATGAGACAACATACCAAAATCTATGGGATGCAGCCAAAGCAGTGCTTAGGGGAAAATTTATAGCTCTAAATGCTTACATGAATAAGAAAGAGAAAGAGGAGATTAATGAATTGGGCATGCAACTTAAAAAGCTAGAAAAAGAACAAATAAGAAATCCCCAATTAGACACTAAATTAGAGATCCTGAAAATTAAAGGAGAAATTAATAAGATTGAAAGCAAAAAAACTATAGAATTAATCAATAAAACTAAGAGCTGGTTTTATGAAAAAACCAATAAAATAGATAAAATATTGGTTAATTTGATTAAAAAAAAGAAGAAAACCAAATTACCAGTATCAAAAATGAAAAGGGTGATGTTACCACCATTGAAGTGGAAATTAAAGCAATAATTAGGAAATATTTTGCCCAACTGTATGCCAACAAATTTGACAATCTAAATGAAATGGATGAATATTTACAAAAATACAAACTGCCCAGGTTAACTGAAGAGGAAATAAAATCCTTAAATAAACCCATATTAGAAAAAAGAAATTGAACAAGCTATTAATGAACTCCCTAAGAAAAAATCCCCAGGGCCAGATGGGTTTACGGGTAAATTTTACCAAACATTTAAAGAACAATTAATGCCAATATTATACAAATTATTTGGAAAAATAGGTGAAGAAGGAGTTCTACCAAATTCGTTTTATGACACAAATATGGTGGTGATACCAAAACCAGGCAAAGCAAAAACAGAGAAAGAAAATTATAGACCAATTTCCCTAATGAATATTGATGCTAAAATCTTAAATAAGATATTAGCAAGGAGATTACAGCAAGTGATCACCAGGATAATATGCTATGATCAGGTGGGATTTATACCAGGAATGCAGGGCTGGTTCAACATTAGGAAAACTATTAACATAATCAACCACATCAATAAGAAAACCAACCAAAATCATATGATTATCTCAATAGATGCAGAGAAATCTTTTGACAAAGTACAGCACCCATTCCTAATTAAAACACTAGAGAGTTTAGGAATAGGGGGAGCTTTCCTTAGAATAATAAACAGTATCTACCTAAAGCCATCAGCAAGTATTATATGCAATGGAGATAAATTAGAGGCCTTCCCAATAAGATCAGGGGTGAAACAGGGATGTCCATTATCACCCCTATTATTTAATATTGTCCTAGAAATGTTAGCTTTAGCAATCAGAGAAGAGAAAGGAATTAAAGGAATTAGAATAGGCAAGGAGGAAACAAAACTATCACTCTTTGCAGATGATATGATGGTATACTTAAGGAATCCTCGAGAATCAAGTCAAAATTTACTTGAAACAATTAACAACTTTTGCAAAGTAGCAAGATATAAAATAAATCCACAGAAATCATCAGCATTTCTATACATGACCAACAAAGTCCAGCAGCAAGAGATAGAAAGAGAAATTCCATTTAAAGTAACGGTAGATAATATAAAATACTTGGGAGTCTACTTGCCAAGACAAACCCAGGAACTCTATGAACATAACTACCAAACACTCTTCACACAAATCAAATCAGATCTAAATAATTGGAAAGATATCAGTTGCTCATGGATAGGCAGAGCTAATATAGTAAAATGACAATACTGCCTAAATTAATTTACTTATTCAGTGCCATACTAATCAGACTACCTAAAAATTATTTTATACAGCTAGAAAAAATAATAACAAAATTCATCTGGAAAAACAAAAATTCAAGAATATCAAGGGAAATAATGAAAAAAAATTCACAGGAAGTTGGGTTAGCAGTACCAAACCTGGAGCTTTACTATAAAGTGGCAATCATCAAAACTATCTGGTACTGGCTAAAAAATAGAGTGGTAGATCAATGGAATAGGCTAGGCTCAGGAAATGCAGTAGTAAATGACACTAGTAATGTAGTGTTTGATAAACCCAAAGACTCCAGCTTCTGGGATAGGAACTCAGTATTTGACAAAAACTGCTGGGAAAACTGGAAGATAGTATGGCAGAAATTAGGCATAGACCAACATCTTATACCTTATACTAAAATAAGGTCAAAATGGATACATGATTTAGACATAAGAGGTGATACCATAGGTAAATTAGGAGAGAAAGGCATAGTGTACCTATCAGATCTTTGGAAAGGAGAACAGTTTTTGACCAAACAAGAGATAGAGTATATTATAAAATGCAAAATGGATGATTTTGATTATATTAAATTAAAAAATGTTTGTACAAACAGAAACAATGCATCCAAAATTGGAAGGGAGGCAGAAAACTGGGAAACAATTTTTGAGGCCAGTGCTTCTGATAAAGGCCTCATCTCTAAAATATATAGGGAATTAAATCAAATTTATAAGAATCCAAGTCATTCCCCAATTGAGAAACGGTCAAAGTATATGAACAGGCAGTTTTCTGATGAAGAAACCAAAGCTATCTATTCCCATATGAAAAAATGCTCTAAATCTCTAATGATTAGAGAGATGCAAATTAAAACAACTCTGAGGTACCACCTGACACCTATCAGATTGGCTAAAATGACAAAAAAGGAAGATAATAAATGTTGGAGAGGCTGTGGGAAAATTGGAACACTAATGCATTGTTGGTGGAGCTGTGAGCTGATCCAACCATTCTGGAGAGCAATTTGGAATTATGCCCAAAGGGCAATAAAGCTGTGCATACCCTTTGACCCAGCAATTCCACTTTTAGGTCTTTTGCCCAAATAAATCATGGAAGGGGGAAAGGGACCCACATGTACAAAAATATTTATAGCTGCTCTTTATGTGGTAGCAAGGAATTGGAAATTGAGGGGGTGCCCATCAATTGGGGAATGGCTGGACAAGTTGTGGTATATGAATACAATGGAATACTATTGTGCTGTAAGAAATGATGAGCGGGAAGAGTTCAGAGAAACCTGGAGGGTCTTGCATGAGCTGATGATGAGTGAGATGAGCAGAACCAGAAGAACATTGTACACAGTATCATCAACATTGAGTGTTGACCTACTGTGATGGACTATATTCTTCTCACCAATGCAATGGTACAGAAGAGTTCCAGGGAACTCATGATAGAAGAGGATCTCCAAATCCAAGAACAAAAAAGAAAGAAAGAACCGTGGAGTATAGATGCTGATTGAACCATATTATTTCTTTTGTTTTGGGTGCTGTTGTTTTTTTTTTCTATTTTGAGGTTTTACATCACTGCTCTGATTTTTTCTCTTGTAACAGGATTAATGCAGAAATAGGATTAATGTTTTTATGTGTATATATATGTGTGTGTATATATCTATATCTATATGTATATATATAGATAGATATAAGCTATATCAGATTACCTGCTGTCTAGGGGAGGGGGGAGGGATGGGAGGGAGGGAGAAAAATCTGAAATTATAAAGCTTGTATAAACAAAAGTTGAGAACTATCTTTACATTTAGTGGAAAAAATAAAATACCTTATACATTAAAAAAAAAAAGAAATCACAGGGGCTGCTAGGTGGCTCAGTGGGGAGCAGCTAGGTGGTGCAGTGGATAAAGCAATGGCCCTGGATTCAGGAGGACCTGAGTTCAGATCCGGCCTCGGACACTTGACATTAGCTGTGTGACCTTGGGCAAGTCACTTAAACTTCATTTCCCCACCAAAAAAATCACAGAAGTATGAGGAAAAAACTAAGGCAACTTAGGAAAGCATTAGGTAAAATGAAAATGGAAAGCTAGGAAATAATATTTGCAGCAAGTGTCTCTGAAAAAGACCTCATTTCTAAAATATATAGAGAACTGAATCAAATTTATAAGAATAAAAGTCATTCTCCAATTGATAAATAATCAAAGGATATGAAAAGGAAGCTTTCAGATGAAGAAATCAAAGCTATCTTTAGTCATATAAAATATGTTCTAAATCACTATTAATTAGAGAAATACAATTTAAAATAACTCTAAGTATCACCTCACACATATCAGATTGGTTAATATGACAGAAACGGAAAATGATACATCTTGGAGAGGATGTGGGAAAATTGGGACCCTAATACATTGTTTATGGTATTGTTAGCTGATTCAACCATTCTGGAGGATAATTCAGAACTATACCCAAAAGGCATACCATTTGATCCAGCAATAGCACTACTAGGTTTGTATCCCAAAGAACTTTTTTAAAAGAGGGAAAAGGACCTATCTGTATAAAAATATTTACAGCAGCTCTTTTTGTGGTGTCAAAGAATTGGAAATTGGGCAAATGTCCATCAATTGGGGAATGACTGAATGAGTTGTGGTATATGAATGTAATTGAATACTATTGTGCTATAAAAATGATGAGCAGGTAGATTTCAGAAAAACCTGGAGACACTTATACAAACTGATGCTGAGTGAAATGAGTAGAACCAGGAGAACATTGTTCATGGTAACAGCAATATTGTATGATGATCAGCTGTGAATGACTTAGCTATTCTCAGCAATACAATGATCCAAGACAGTTCCAAAGGACTAATGATGAATCCTACTATCTACCTTCAGAGAAAGAACTGCTATTTGAATACAAGATGAAACATACTATTTTTCACTTTTTTTGTCATTGGTGGTTTATTTAACACAAATAAAAATGTGCAAATTTTTACTCAAAAAAAAAAAAGAAAGATATATTGGAGAACAACTAAGGGCAAGATGGGAAAATATAGGAGGGGCTATTACAATAGTGTAGGTGGACAGTAAAGAGGGCCTATATAGAGATCAATTCAGTGAGAATATCTATAGGAAAGTATAGCTCCAAGAAATGATCTAATTGGTTTTCTTCCAAGCTTCCTTATCTTATGATATGGTATTTTATTTTATTTTTTAAACTTCACTTCTCTGCAAAATCCTGTTATTTTTTCCAGTGTAACTCATTTAAAGTTTATGGCTCTAGCTCCTTATTTTGTGGACTTCTATGTGCAGTCTTGCTAATGCCTAAACAAATGATAAAAATGGAATGTAATTAACTATCATTGCTCTATGAGGAATTATATATATGAACAATTCAAAGAAATATGGAAAAACTAGTATGAAGTAATCCAGAGGGAAGCAGAACCAATAATACAGCACATGTAAGAACTCTAATAATGTTTAAAAAAACAACAACAACAGAATAGGAGGCAGCTAGGTGGTGCAGTGGATAAAGCACCAGCCCTGGATTCAGGAGGACCTAAGTTCAAATCTGGCCTCAGACACTTGACACATAATTAGCAGTGTGACCCTTAACCCAAATTGCCCCACCCCTCCAAAAAAATACAAAAAACAACAGAAAAAGATGAAAAAGTAAAATCTGAGTGGCAACAAAATTCCACTCACACATTATTGTTAATGTTAGTACTACTGTTGAAGTTAAGAATACAATTCCCTTTTTTGGTAACAATTAATAAACTGTCAGTGCATGCACTTTTTAAAAGTGAGGGTTTTTGAATATTTATTGGGAAATGCCTAATGTTCCCAAATCAAAATATATCAATACTTTTTTAATACCAATGATACTTTGTTTCTTCTGATAGTTGCTTTTATTTTGTCAGCTACAGGGCAGTTTTATGAGTTGTTTGTAGCATGGCATATTTGTTCATCTGTAGCATAATGCTTTTCATGGAATTCTAATACTTTACCCCCTTGAAGGTTTTTTTTAAATTTTAAATTGTTTTTAATTTCCCTCAATGCTCAATTTCTACATTAGTCCCCTTTTAAAATATAATGTCTGAGGGACAGCTAGATGGCACAGTGGATAAAGCACCGGCCCTGGATTCAGGAGGACCTGAGTTCAAATCCAGCCTTAGACACTAACACTTACTAGCTGTGTGACCCTGGGCAAGTCACTTAACTCCAATTGCCTCACCAAAATATATATATATATATATATATATATATATATATATATATATATATATATATATATATATATATATGTATGTATTATATGTCTGAAATATTTTTCTTTTTGGCCTTTCCTCTTGATTTAGGATATCAAATTGTATTACTTTGTCAACAGTATTGGTAAAAAAAAATGCCTTGGGTCTATTTCCCCCCCTAATACTGCAGATAACATGACAGTCATTAAAAAAATACCTGTGAAGTAGAAATTTCTTGTTGGATGAAAGAACTAAAGAAAAGGAAAATGTATTTTCAAGGGTGCTGAAAAATTTAAAAAAAGACTCATTAATTCAATTTGTCAGAGTTGGACTGCAAGGCCTTAAAATGAGAGTTCTTTGAGATAAGCTATGCCTATTTACAGTGTATATGAAAGTACATCAATTATATTTCAACATGCAGCTAAATAGCAAAACCCAAGACACAAATGCTTGCTTAAATCCATGATCACAGGTAGCTTTTCTTGGCGACTTTCCCTCTTCCTGATTACTGATTTCATCATCTGAAAAACATTCTAAAGCCCCTGAAAAATAAACACTCACCAAGAAAGTAAATAGATACGGGGGTAGTTATAAAATTTAATAGTGCATAGCTTGATTCAAAGCTCAAACATCTCTTGAATGAAATTAAAATTCCCTCATGAACACTTAAAAGTATTTACAAATATGTTAAAGTAATTTACCAGTTATCAGCAAATAGGCACATTGTGTTTGTGTTGACACTTCTGTTCTCAACCTAGAGGTTTCTCTATTTAAAGTGATGCTTGAGTCTTCATCAGGATTTATTAACATATCAAAACAGATAATTCAGGCTGGTAGAGTGAAAATATTATTGTCCATATTTACATTTTAATAATATTCCTAGATACCTTAATTTCACCTAAGGATGGTGTTTTATATGTTTGCAAACTGCTTTACATAGGTTATCTCCTATGATCCTCACAATAATTCTGAAAGGTAGGTGTTATTACTGTGCCTTTTTATAGATGTGGAAAGTGAAGCTGAGAGATAAAGTCACTTGCCCAGGGTTACAGAACTACTAGGTATATTAGACAGTATTTGAATTGAGGTCACCTTGATTGTATTCTATACATTAGTGTTACCTTTTGGCTACCTATAAAAATACATAAATGTAAATATTAAAATTGCACTGGAGATCAGTCAGTAACTCTACTAATTAACTAATTGTAGTATGATATGCATGTCTATGAATTTGCAGATACTTACAATTAGAATGCTTTATATTGGTCTACTTATGAACATTAGGAAGGAGTTAAATTCATAAACTCTTTTTGATGAAATTATTTTAAAGACACTCATATGTAGGAGCAGAATATTTAAACTATTGATCAAAGAATATATTAGACCCCAAGCCTCTCTAACATGTCAGGATGAGGCCATGTTTATGTCTGCCTGCTGACTGACTAAGCAAAGATAATGAGGAGTCAAGGATAACTCTTAGGTTGTATCTTAGGTAATAGGTAGATGGTGGTACCCTAGACAATAAAAGGGAAGTGGGGGGGGCATTTCTTTTGGTCCTGAATTTTCTGAAATTAATTTGAAATTTATATCTAAAATTAAAACCTAAGCCTCACTATTTTTGACTATGCAGAAAGTTTTTAAATAATTTTCAAGTTTTCTATTCATTTTAAGAAAGAGGTAAACTGCTAGAAATGTATCCATGTATACATATTGACCATACTTTTGAGATTTTTCAGTTGTCACATAATTTGTACAAGGACAAAACTATGTTAATGGGAAGAAAGCTATGATCTTGAAATAGAAATAAGCATTACTTCCTATCTCAAGGTCTTCAAAATTCCTTAAAACAATTTCTGTCAGAGAATTGGGTTCTTGTCTGAATTCTATCATCAGATTCTTTTGACATTGGGCAAGTTCCTTCACTCCTCTGGACCTAACTTTCCTCACGCATTAAATGATGGGGCCTCAGAAAATTAATTTAACTTTAAAAAATTTGGAATGGCAAAAAATTAAAAATATATATATTTTTATCCTCTGAATAACCCTTCTTCATATCTAAAAGCCTAACACTCTTTTTTAAAAAAATTAATAAAGTATTTTATTTTTTTCCCATTACATGTAAATATAGTTCTCAACTTTTGTTTATACAAGCTTTCCAATTTCAGATTTCTCTCCCTCCCTCCCCCCTCCCCTAGACAGCAGGCAATCCGATATAGGTTATATATAAATAAATATATATGTACATACATATATACACATATACATATATATACACACACATAATAACATTAAACATATTTCTGCATTAGTCATATTACAAGAGAAAAATCAGAGCAATGACGAAAAACCTCAAAATAGAAAAACATCAGCACCAAAAACAAAAGAACTAGCATGGTTCATTCAGCATCTATTCCACAGGTCTTTTTTTCTTTTTTTTTTCCTGGATTTGGAGATCATCTTCCATCATGAGTTCCCTGGAACTCTTCTGTACCATTGCATTGGTGAGAAGAATATAGTCCATCACAGTAGATCAACACCCAATGCCGATGACACTGTGTACAATGTTCCTCTGGCTCTGCTCATCTCACCCATCATCAGCCCATGCAAGACCCTCCAAAGCCTAACAGTCTTAACAAAAATCTTGAAAACATTTGGATTCTATCTTTTAGACTCACTATCTATGTAACCAAAGCAAGCTATTTAAACTCTCAGGCTCAGTTTCCTCATTTATAAATGGGATGGAACAGTATCAATAATACCTATCTCACAATCCAAATTAAATTCAACTAGGGAGTGGAACCAAGTTAGGGCATAGTGAAGTCTGGGACTTGCCTGAGCTCTCCCAAATTCCCCTCCAAACAACATTACAATAATACCTTAAAATGAATTCTGAAGTGGCATAACCAAATAAAGGAGAGAGTTAAATGATTTTCCATCCCAAGACAACTTAGGTCAGCAGGAAAAGTCTGTCTCACTGGGTTGAGAGTGGAGCACAGTCTAGCTCAGGTAGCACCAGTACATGCCAGCAGCAGGCCTTGGGGGTAACTGGAAAAGCTATAGTAGTAGCTGTAGGAGCTCTCAGTCCACAGATTGTAAGGAGGCATGAAAACTGGTCAGAAGGAAATTTTAAGGGACTCTCTCCTGATACTGGAAGCAGGACTCTGTTGCATGGCAAAAATACATGACTGTGGGTTGTACACCCAAAGTGAGAAAGAACACTAGCAGGAATCTAGAAACAGTTTCTTGGCAGAAAAAAAGTGCTTATTTTTGCTTATAGACCAGAGCACAGGTCAGAAGAGCAGTGAACATAAGTCTCCTTGCATTATACCACTTTGGAAGAGTTGAAAACTTAGTATCCTAGAACCAGCTCTGCAAGCACCAACATGAAAAACCTGAAGCTTGGGACAGTACCCCCTACAACCCTAGCAAAACCCAATTTTAATACAAAGTTTACAAAAATATGAAGTTGGGGCAGCTAGGTGGCACAGTGGATAGAGCACTGGCCCTGGAGTCAGGAGGACCTGAGTTCAAATCCGGCCTCAGACACTTAATATTTACTAGCTGTGTGACCCTGGGCAAGTCACTTAATCCCCATTGCCTCACCTCTCAAAAAATAAAGTTAAAAGTCAAGAAATATAATGGAAAAATGAGGAAACAACAAAAAAGGAACTTGGCCATGGAAAATTACTATTGAGACAGGAAAAAACAAAACACATGCTCAACAGACAAAATGTCAAAACACCTACATACAAAGACTCAAAAGAAAATGCGAAATGTCTTAGGCCATGAAAAAGCTGAAAAAAGAAAAGGATTTTAAAAGTCAAATAAGAGAGGTAAAGGAAAAAATTGGAAATAAAACAAGAGTGACGCAAGAGAATCATGAAAAAAGACTCAACATTTTGGTAAAATAGACACAAAAATACTGAAGAAAATAAGATCTTAAAAAAAAAGAATAGGCCAATTGGTAAAAGAGGCACAAAATTCCACTAAAGAAAACTCCTTAAAAAGCATAATGAGCCAAATGGAAAAAGAGGTACAAAATTCCCTGGAAAAAATACCTCTTTGTAAAATAGAATTGGCCATTGAAAAAGGGAAGTACAAAACTCAATGAAGAAAATAATTCTTTAAAAATTAGAAGTGGGAAAGTGGAAGCTAATGATGCCATCAGGCATCAAAAGACAATAAAACAAAATAAAACGTATGAAAAAAAGAAGAGGTTAATTATTGTATTGGAAAAACAACTGACCTAGAAAATAGACTTAGGAGAGATATTTTAAGAATTATTGGACTATATGAAAGCCACGATAAAAAAAAAAAGAGCCTAGACATCATATTTCAACAAATCATTAAGGAAAAGTAGTCTCATATCCTAGAAACAGAAATTAAAATAAAAATTGAAAAAATTTACTGATCACTTCCTGAAAGATACCAAAAAGAAAACTCCCAGGTATATTATAGCCAGATTCCAGAACTTCCAGTTCAGAGAGATAATATTGCAAGCAGCCAGAAAGAAACAATTCAAATAAAACAGTCAGAAAAACACAAGATTTAGCAGATTCTACCTTAAAGTATTGAAGGCCTAGAATAGGATACTTCAGAAGGCAGTAGCTAGAATTACAACCATCACCTACACAACAAAAGTAAATATAATCTTTCAGAGAAATATGGATATTTAATCAAACAGAGTACTTTCAAGCATTCTTTTTTTTTTTTTTTTAGTGAGGCAATTGGGATTAAGTGACTTGCCCAGGGTCACATAGCTAGGAAGTGTTAAGTGTCTGAGGCTGGATTTGAACTCAGGTACTCCTGACTCCAGGGCTGGTGCTCTATCCACTGCACCACCTAGTTGCCCCCTCAAGCGTTCTTGATAAAAACATCAACACTGAAGAGAAAATGTGACTTTCTTTTTTTTTTTTTTTTACATATAAGGTATTTTATTTCTTCTGCTACATGTAAAGATAGTTCTCAACTTTTGTTTATAGAAGCTTTACAATTTCAGATTTTTCTCCCTCCCTCCCCTCCCTCCCCCCTCCCCTAGACAGCAGGTAATCTGATATAGGTTATATCTATATATCTATATACATATACATATATATAGATATAGATATAGATATACATAATAACATTAATCCTATTTCTGCATTAGTCCTGTTATAAGAGAAAAAATCATAGCAATGATGAAAAACCTCAAAATAGAAAAAAACAACAACAGCACCAAAAACAAAAGAAATAGTATGGTTCATTCAGCATCTATACTCCACAGTTCTTTTTTTTTTTCTTGGATTTGGAGGTCCTCTTCTATCATGAGTTCCCTGGAACTCTTCTGTACCATTGCATTGATGAGAAGAATATAGTCTATCACAGTAGATCAACACTCAATGTTGATGATACTGTGTACAATGTTCTTCTGGTTCTGCTCATCTCACTCATCATCAGCTCATGCAAGACCCTCCAGGTTTCTCTGAACTCCTCCTGCTCATCATTTCTTACAGCACAATAGTATTCCATTGTATTCATATACCACAACTTGTGCAGCCATTCCCCAATTGATGGGCATCCCCTCAACTTCCAATTCCTTGCTACCATGTAAAGAGCAGCTATAAATATTTTTGTACATGTGGGTCCCTTTCCCCTTTCCATGATTTCTTTGGGAAAAAGACCTAAAAGTGGTATTGCTGGGTCAAAGGGTATGCACAGATTTATCGCCCTTTGGGCATAATTCCAAATTGCTCTCCAGAATGGTTGGATCAGTTCATAGCTCCACCAACAATGAATTAGTGTTCCAATTTTCCCACAGCTTCTGCAACAGAAAATGTGACTTTCAAATAAAAGACTCAATAGAAACACAAAAAAGTAAATATGAAAGACAAATCATAAGGGATTCAATAAGATTAAATTGTGTACATTCCTACATGGGAAGATGAAACTTGCAATTCCTAAGAATTTTCTCATTTTAGGGCTGTTAGGAGTATACATACACAGGGGGAATGGTTGTGAGTTAACTATGATGGGATGAATTTATTTTTTTTAAATGAAGGTATAAGAAAGAGGGTCGCCCTGGGAAAAGGGAGAAGGGAGAGGGAGAAGGGGTAAATTATTTCACATAAAATGGGTACAAAAGAGTTTTATCATTGGAAGGGAAACTGGGGGTAGGAGTGGACAACACTTGAACCTTACTCTTATCAATGTTGACTGAAAGAAGGAATAAAATATACTCTGAGTTGGATATAGAACTCTATCTTATTCTGCAAGGAAGTAGGAGGGGATAGGGAAAAGAAAAAGAGAAGGAGGGACAGATAGAAGGGAGGGTGGATCTGAAGAGGCAGTGGTAAAAAGAAAAACACTTTTTAAGAAAGGACAGGGTGAAAAGAGAGAGAGAGAGGATAACGGATAACCTGGGTGTGTGTGGCGGCCGGGGCGGGGGGGGGGACGGGACAGGAGGAATGAAAATACATTGTTCATAATCATAACTACAAATGTAAATATGAAAAAGAAATCATAAGGGATTCAATAAGGTTAAATTGTGTACATTCATACATGGGAAGATAGAACTTGTATATTGTGAAAAAAAATAAGCTGTTCTGAAAAAGTCTAGTAGAAAAGCAGCAAAATAACCTAAAATAATAGATTATTTGTGGAGCTCGGTTTCTTCATTACAAACTCCAAGTTCTCCCAGAGAGGCAAAGGACAATTCCTGACCTCAAGGATACTATAATATAATGTGGGAGACAGCATGCCTGTGTGTGTATATACAGAATGGATGTATGTTCATACATACAGAGAGAGAGAGAGAGAGAAAGAGACAGAGAGAGACAGAGTCTGGAAATATAAGAGAGGTTAAAAATAGTCCTATAGTATTTCAGAGGAAGGCAAGATGTCTGATGAAAGCACTATGAAGTTATGAAAAAGCAAAAATAAAACAACAAAAAATATTTAGGAATAGAAAAATTTGGGAAAAGATAGCTAGAAAAGAACTTAGAAATCAGTAAGCCCAATCCACTTATTTTCTAACAAACACCCCCCCCCAGAAACAAACAAACAAGCAAACAAAAAAACAACCCTAAACTGAAAGCTAGAGAGCTAAGGAGATTTACCTATGTGGCAGAATCAAGATTTGAACTCAGTTCTTCTAACTTCAGAGACAAAAAACACCTTGTTCTTTCTTGAAAAAATCCCCTCAAAAAGAAGGAAAAAAAAAAGGCCCCAAAATAGAAGCTATCATCCAATAAATGTGTAATGACCAAAATGATCACTTGTATCTCTCCATGAAGTTGACTTAAAGAAAATGAATGATGGTCTTGTTAAGGAGATACATGATTTACAACTTCTCCTGGTCTTTAAGGTCACATTCACTTAAAGACCAATTGTTCATCCTGGCACTTGCTGCCATGAGAACAGTTGACGGGAACTCTAATATCTAGTCAGTAATGATATAGATATATGTACTTCCTTCCCCTCCTATCCACAATGCAGGGACCCAAACTCTCAAGCATCTTTCAATTTACTTTTTTTATTTTTATGCTCAAAGATCTATTCTAGGAAGAAAGTCACCTTCATCTCTTTCTGGACCTATTCCCCCAAAGGCACATGTAGCAAACACCCATGATGCCAACTGGAATGGTCTTTATTTGGGCATTCCTACAATTCCTATTTCCTGAGTCTGGTGTTAAGGTTAAAATAAAGTAGCTTTATAATGTCTTTTCTAATCAACATCTGACCATTTAGTCCAAGATAGTAATTAACTTCCTAGCTAATTTGTCACACTTAATTTGAAATCAGGCACACCATCCTGTTAAGGACTATGGTCATGATGTTTGTGTCTGGTTGAAGGAATAGTAGCCACTGGCAGCCTCCATTTATCACTTTTCATTTAAATTCCTCTGCCAATGATTTTAGCTCCTAACAGCTCTGACTGGCATTTATGGATTTCAAAATCAAAGTGAAAATAAGCTACAGTTAAGAACTCAACAGAGCAGATCAATAGAAAACTATTTTATAACTGAATGTCCTGCCGCTAAATCCCAGGGACCAGGCCAAAAGTGCTTAATGCTAAAAGAAGTTTCTGTGGGAAGACAACACATATCCCAGTTTAATGATGGCCTATAAATCACGATCACAACTGTTCATCTTTTTCTGGGGCCATGTAAAATACTTTCTAAATGGAAGCTATGTTTCACTGACCCTGCCCCCTCAATACAATGTAAGAAAGAATAAACATCACCCTCCTTCATGTGTCATCTTCTCCACGGGGCTCTACAGTTGTACATGTGTCCTTTTGAAGATGGGATGGGGAACAGAGATAAGATAGAAACTAGACCTGGTATTTCATTGAAATGGGGAATTCTTAGCTCAGAAAATGCTTTCTACCAATGCAGATTAGCACCTTCTCTGTAACTTATTAAAGGGTTGCTTAGTGTAGTTGTGTCAGACTCAAATAAAAGTGGGGTGGGGCACTGAATTACAATAAGTATTCCTGTGGGCTGCATATTGACTTAGAAAGTCACACGTTTATCCATTAAAAAAATCATCAGCACATAGGAACAACATTTTAATACAGTTTGGGCCACACTGGGGAGCATTGTGCCCCACATGCAGCTCATGGACTGCGTGTTTAACACCTATAGATTAGAAAATGGATGGGTTAAAAGTGACTTGCTCAGGGTTACACAGGCACTACATGTCAGAGGCAGAACTTAAAACCCACATCCTCCTGCTTCTGAGACAAAGTTTGTATTAATTCTCTATATGTGATGCTGCCACTAAATTTGAATATTCAAAATTTCATAAAACATTATTTGGTATTTGTGGAAAAAAACAACTAACATAGTCAGAAGATTGGAACTGAAATGTCTGCTCTACCACTTACTAGCTGTGCTTATAGGTGTCATAAAACATTGGCTATGTGTGCTAAGCCATACTAGGGGGAAAATGACATTGTTCCCTTTGGATTAAAGTTTTTCTTCTTCTACTCCCCCTGACCTCCCCTTCTATTTAGCATAATAAGTTTATAAGTAGCCAATATAAAGTAATAATAACATGAAGGAAGATTGCAAAGGGGAACCTAGAAGTCATGTACTGATTGCTCCAAAGATCAGAAGGTGTAGAAAAAATAAAAAATTACATCCTGACACTGTCTGCTATATCAGGGGACTCCATCTAGGCTTTGTTGTCAGGACCTTTTGGTCCTATAACAGATAAACCTCAGATAAGCTCCAGACATCCACAGTAAGACCAACAGAACACCAACTGGAACTGACAACTTTGAGTAGATCTGAATATGTTAATGAGATAACTTCATGGTGCCACAGATAAGAGCACAGTTGATAAATTTCTAGTAATGAATTTATGGGAGGACAGAGACAAGGGTTTCATGGGACAGGTACACATGAATGGGTAGCTGTATGTTTAGGTGGAGGTGACTTCAAAAAGGATGAGTCCACACAAGCTTTTGAATCTAAATTTTCCCCCATTAGGTTCCAAGATCTTTGCGAGCAGGATTTGTTTCATGCTTATTTCTCTGTCACCAGTCTTTAGTGGAGGCCATTGCACTTAGTAACTATTTAAGGAATGTTTGTTGCATTGAAAAATTAATTTGAACCTAGGAGTTTTAAAGCACCAATGTAAAATGACAGCATTATTTCTTGATTTTATATTTAGAAAAAAACTGAGGCACCGAGTTAAAGGATTCACACTAGAGCAGTAAAAATATGTTCATATTGATCCTGAATTACCCAGTTGTAAAGTAAATATTTCTTACTTTATTTCTGCTTTATAGAGCCACAGCATAGAGTGGTGTTTTCATCCAGAAAGGTGAAAGTGAAAATTTATTTTTTTCTGTTGCTCATTGTTATCTGACGCTAATGCTCTCTTTAAATAGAACTTTCTAGACCAAATAGCTTCCATAGCTTTCAGCTAAGGCAGGGTCCCAAGACCCTTTCATAGCTTCATATGAAGTTGACCAAATAGGTACATTTCAAGATTTTTCAGATGTGTATTCAGTCCCTTCCTCTTGAATTACAAATGGTGAAATGCATTAATATTTATAAATCTGGGGAGATATTTGAGGGTAGAAGTAGAAAAGAAGTAATACCGAACAAAATTTAAAAAAAAGGTCTTATTAATCAAGGTGGAGAGATGGCTAAAGATTGATCAAGTAATGATGTCCAAGTATAAGAATGTTGATCAACCATCTTCAAATTGTTGGAAACAATATAGACTCTGGAATCAGAAGTCCTAAGTTCAAATCCTGGTTCTGCTTATTAGCAGTATGACCTTTAGTTGAACTTCTCTGTGCCTCAGTTTCCTTATGTGTGAAAGGAGCATTATAATACATACAGAATTCACTTCATAGTGTTGTTTTCTGAGAAATAAATTAGATAGTATTGAATAAAGTCCTTTGTAAGCATCAATTACTTAGGTTTGATATGAGAAATAATATCCTATAGGTATGAGTTAAGTAACAAAATGGGCTCCCAAAAGATTTATGAAATTTTCTTTCTCAAAGTCATTTAAGTTAGGATTTTAAAAATATGGTGGTACAAGCCCTCTCTGAGAAGCTGGGAGTTAGACTATCTGACCTCTTGAGATCTTAGCAAGTCTATAAATATAGTCATCTATGTTTTGATATATATTGATATAATTTAGTGATGATACACATTGGCATAGTTAAGTTAATAAAAATATAGCTAGGGGAAAATTATTTTAGGAAATAACTTTGCATGTCAGTTACAGTTCAAATTTAAATATATAATTAAGTAGCATTTTTAAATAGATTTAATTGTTTCCATCTTGATACAAGTATCTCACATTTTGTATAATAGCTAAATAAATACAGCAGTTGAACATTTTAAATATTCAAAACTGTTCAGCACATTAAACATTTATTCTCATAAAAATAGCATGAGGAAACTACTCTCAATTTCTAGGAATCTCAAATGCAATTCATATTTACCACTAATCAGCATATTCATCTTTGCTAAAAGTGAAAAGGACTACAGACTTCCAAATTATGAGAAAAGATGTGAATGTCAAATACATTGGTCTAAGTACAATTCCAACTCAGGAACACACAATGTACAATTATCTAATACATACGCAAAATAATCTGGTAGTTTATAATTTAAAAATCACATACCACTCCCATGAATTTCCTAAATTCAAAGTTAATGTATACCCTAGAGGTATAGTGACCCAGAAACAAATTGGGAGAGGAATAAATTTCAAAAGGCCAAATTAGTAGGAGTGAAAGCTATATTTCTTATTCATATATTAGATACATTGAACCTCACAAATCATTATTATAGTATAGATGGTGACCTACGTGAGTTAATGAAGGTGTGTCTCCTTTTGTACAAGGCAAGTAGTTATGAAATATGGTGTAAATTGAAACAGTTTGGATGAGAATCTTGCTGCTTAAAAGAATTATAGGGAAGAATATTGTGTAAAAGAAATATTTCCTTTTAAAGTTAACAGTTTTTCCCATCTCCTCCCCATTTAATTTTATATTTTTAGTGTGTGTAAATCTACATGTTCCTATACTGGAGCTAGTTAAAGGAATTTATTAATACAGCTTTATAACAGGAATTGACTTCAGAAGTCATTCCATTCACCTCTCTACTTTTATATATTAGAAAATTGAGTCAAAAAGCACATAAATGACTTGTTCATAGTCAGTTAGTAAATATATTTGAGGTAGGATTCAAATTCAGGTCTTCCTAATACTAGTCCAATGCTTTATCTCCTATACCAAATATGTACAGATAAAAAATGCTTCCAACTTTGGTATTCTATGGTAAAAATATCTTCAGAGCAGAATACAAAAGAGTGATTTAAGTATAAATTGCATGATCAGGTTTCAAAAATATTTAAAGTAGAATCATTTTAAGAAAATAAAGTTTTTTCTTAAAGATAGGTAGAATGGCTTAAATTAGTTCTTCAAAGTGCTTTTGCTTATAGGCCAACAGGATTAAAGTATGACTACAAAACTGTGCTATTTCAAAAAATTGATGTGTGAAAATGTCAACACATTCATAATTTGTCATATTCAGTAATGTCTTTCCTTATATATATTATATACTAACTCTTGAGCTGGAAGTGAGTTTGGGGATGGTATAGGCCTTTGCTAGAGTTAGGAAGATTATCCATTTTCCTCTTTCCCTATTCCCTTAATTAATTTCACCTTTGCTGTGTATTTTATTCCTATTAATAAAACCTGATCTGTTTGTGGAAAAGAGGCTGTTAATCTCCTTTCTTATTGGCCTGGAAGAAATAACTTAAAAAGGCAGTTCAGAGGAGAGGAAACTTTGGACGTAGAGGTCCCTCATTATTTTCTGAACCTCAATATTACAGTGAGCCACCCAATTAACTCTCCCCAAATTAAATTGGCCCCTACACTCTAGAGTTAAAGGACTAGATTTAATGGAAATAATTGTTGTATGAGATCTCATGAATATAAAAACAGTTTTAAATCAATTATTACTTTTAAACATGCAAGAGTGGAGGACGATGATTGTCAGCTCCTTAAGTCTTTCTATATACCCCAAGTGCCAAATGAGTACTCAATAATATTTATTAAATGAACTAATGAATGATATAACTAGTCTTTAAACTCTTCAGCTTCCAAACCCAATAACAATATAAACCACAGATTAAAATAAATTCTGTGTAGATGAAGAATAAAAATTATATCTAGTATGATGAAAAACAAAACTAGCTGATTAATTTTCAAGTCCTTTAAAACCAAAGGCATTTAGTAGTTATATAAAAGATTTTATATCATTTAATAATGATCAAACTAGTCAGTCATCCTTGAACCCATGTTTATTATATTTTTATTCCTTAATAGTTTCTGTTTATTTGATCTTTAATTTCAAAGTAAAAGTCACTGTTGGGTATAATAAGTGGAACAACCTACTGAAAAAAAAATAAAAGGGATCCAGTGTTTAATTTTAACTACATATGAACCAGTCATCTGAGTCCATCAATTTGTTTCCTAGGCAGAGTTGAGTTAATAAAGTAAAAAGGACTTCCACCTTAAAAATAAAACAGTACATTAAAAACTAGCCAAACAACTTGTCAGCAAATTTCCAACCCAGAAAAGAGAGCCATATATCCCACAGTAATCATAGTTTATGCATAATGAGATAGTGTGTACTCATTTTCAATTCACTTGTATCTATGAACCTGGCTCATTTGTACCAGTTCTAAAGTATCTTACTAAAAGAATTGTTATTACTGCCATTCAATTCCTTTAGAAAATGCCATTAAAGCAAGTCAATTGCATACTGTTCATGTAGTGGTTGAAGGCAGATAGCCCCATTACAATCACATGTCTATTGTATAGAAGAAAATTATTTCACCTTCTTTCCAACTATCTCAAGGTACATAAATGAGTATTTTTTTCATAGAAAAGATTTAATAGTTCTCAGATTCTTCATGTTAGATTTAAGCTTATCCACATTTATCCAACAGCCTGTAGACCTTCTGAGGAGTTAGCATCATCTAATCTGGAATTGGACTAAAGATTATAAATTATCTAGGCTGTCATTCATTCATCAGATGAAAAAATTTAGGCCCCTGAAGTGAATTGTCTGAAAACACCGAGACTGTTGGTAAAAATACCAAGATTAAACCCCAAGCTTACCTAATTCAAAATCTGCTAATTCCCCACCCCCACACTTTATCATGATACTTCATTTTTGTTGAAAGAACATTTTTTTTTTGGTAAGGCAATTGGGGTTAAGTGACTTGCCCAGGGTCACACAGCTAGTAAGTGTTAAGTGTCTGAGGCTGGAGTTGAACTCAGGTACTCCTGAATCCAGGGCAGGTGCTCTATCCACTGTGCCACCTAGCCACTCCTGAAAGAACATTTTTAATCCTTATTTTTATATAAACTATTTTAGTATAAATTTCAGTCTCTCTGGCAAAGAATAGTCAGTGGGCTTCAGGTTTTTAGTATGAATGGGTTTGAATCAATCTGTAGTTAAGTGAAAGCACCGATATAAATCATAACTGATGATTCTGTATTCCTTATGCTTAAAAAACAAACAAACAATAACAACCCTGTTTATTATCCATTTGGGAAACAGGGCTCATTTTTCTCTTAGACAAAAACAATGACCAGCTAGAAATTAGAATAGCCCAACTACCAAAGGCAACTTTGATTAATTTGCTCTCATGATACAACCAGGGATCTGTTAGCAAATGTTTACCAACTGGTTCTCTTGGGAACTCCCTCCCACCAACCCCCTCCTCCCAAATGTAAGCATAATAAAAATATAAGTTTAATCTTTATTAACATTTTATCCCATTTCTAAAGTTTAGAAAATCAAGCACTAATTTGTACCCTTTGATGATTACTGAGATGTAAATGCTCACAATGAAAACTAATAATTGGCTTTCTCAGACAGCTTGAACCAATTGTAACACATTCTTGAAACTATGTACATCTTATCATGAAATGTTATATGGCCAAAAGTTGCTGGGAAGTGGCTACTTAAACATGCTTTGTCATCCCTGCCCCAATCCTTATACAGGCCTTTGTCGGATCACATAGCTAAGCAGGGTTTACTTGACTATTTTATTGCCCTTTGAGTCTACCTTCCAGAGAATAAAATAGTTTAACACAGACTAATAAATATATCCTTGTACTGTATTTTGGTTTTTCATTTGGTTGGACTAGAAAATTATTTATATTTGTATAAACATTAGACTTCTAAAAATTAGATGTTAGTGATGTTTTAAAGTAAATGGCTGCCAAATGCCTACCTTGTATTAAATGGTGTAAATTTACCTTGTGTAAATTTGCATTTAATTATGTTAGGTTTGTGATGGATACATTTTATATGTATTTGCTATCTCTTTATTAAAATGTAAACTTATTTTGAGTAAGATGTCTAAATGTCTAAATGTTTACCATTGTAGACATTTAGAAAACACATGTTGATTGAGTGATCAATTTTGGAAACTATTATAGGTTAACCTAATCTTTGAAAATAAATTGTCTTGGGGCAGCTAGATGGTGCAGTGGATAAAGCACCGGCCCTGGATTCAGGAGCACCTGAGTTCAAATCCAGCCTCAGACACTTGACACTTACTAGCTGTGTGACCCTGGGCAAGTCACTTAACCCTCATTGTCCCACAAAAAAGAAAGAAAATAAATTGTATTAAAATATAAATAATCTAAACAATACTGCACTTTCCATTAAAAATCCATGGATAGTAGTTGTAAAACAAAGCTGATTGCAGTGCTAACATGAATATATTGCCTTGTAGCCAAGTGTATTTTCAAGAACAATTTTAACCTTTTGTCCTCAGTCATCATAAGTTTCACAGACATCAGTATGAAGTACCATTTTTTTTGGTAAACAGAATGAGATCAGCAGAAGTTAAAGTAATTGTGGATGTTCATTCAGAAACTGTTGCAATTTGCACACATTATCCTTCATTATTTACTCTAGTTATGAGGACCAGAATGGCATTTGGCGTATCATTCTGAAAAGGGTCAAAACATAAAATAGATATCTAAAGTTTATAAAGATGTGGGCACCTTTAAGTATTTCTGAATTTATTTTCAACTTCATTTTAGTTGACTATTCAGTTCATCATGTGTCTGTAGAGCAAAAGAATGAAAACTGCCACCAAAATGCGAGCCCAAGGCAGATTCATATAGAATAGAAACTAAAGTGTAGTTTTAAGGGGTGTGGAGTCTAATAAAGAAGCTATATTTTAAGGAGCAAATGAATCGGCGCAACCTGTTCCTGACATAATTGCTTTAAAGACCCTCTAGCAAACATCAGCAGAATTGCTTTGTAATTTAGCATGTCCTTCACTCTGAACATGGTCCCTAAAGGTTTATGTGAAAGTCATGACATCTGCAAACACGATTTGTTTCAGATTGACTATCCATGATTAATGTTTTCTTTTACTGCCTATGACCTAAATGATTTCTCTTGCCAAGAGAGCTATAAGTATCTTCACTTTCCTTGTCAAATACTGGAGACATCAGAATTCTCCCCTCTTTTTGTGTTTTTCTTACTTGCCATTTAAATGAAACATCTTTTAGACCCATTTGAATAAACTTTAAGAAACATAAAGTTGGCAAATATCACCCTTAGGATTATGGAAGTTAGTTAATTGTTTTATTATAAAAGTTTCTAATTAATAGTAACACACTTTAGTCTATAATTCTAATTATATAACTAGAGTTGGAATAATCATGGAATGATTCACCTAGCTACCTCACAGCTAAGGGGTTATAAATAATATTTTGATGTATTCCTTAAAGTCAAAATGGACAGCATACAATTGAATAAAACTTAACATATTTTCCTAATAGTTCTTCAACCCTCTACTTAAAATATACAGATAGATAATAGATAGATAGATAGATAGACAGACAGAAAGATAGATAGATAGACAGAAAGATAGATAGTCAGATGTCAAAGACAAGAATAGAAAAGACTCTATATTATTGAAAAGTTATGCCTATAGAATGCAAGTTTTTCTATGTTCTACCAACCTGAAAATAGCAGTTCTTAATTTGAAAACTATGAACTTAAACACACACACATATATACATACATACTGTATTTCAATGGCTTCCTTTGCAATCCTTTGTATTTTATTTTATGCGTTTAAGACATTAATCTGAAAAGTGATCCATCGGTGTCAGTAGTCTGAATAAGGGGTTCCCAACCCAACACAATTTAGAAATCCCCACTGTAGAAGATTCATTTCAGGTGTGTTGATAGACTCTATATCTATAATCTAAGGTTAGCCTACCTTCATTTGGAGAAATTGATTACTAGAGGTCTTGGCCATTGGAAAATAAACTGGCTTTGGTCTCAGCAATTCATTACATATTCCACTAAGATTCTGAAAGGTTGTTGCTTGCTTTGTTGGTGTTATTCCTTGCAACCCCTGAATTTACTTAGTATTTATTTTACCCACAAATTAACCCACAAATGCTCCCTATGGAAGAACATAAGCTTCAGGATGGAAAAAAGTGCTTATGGTCACTCAGAGACCACAAGACAGAGATGTTACCACATCTTTTCTTAAATCATACCACCTTGGAAAAAACTGAAAAATGACAGCCAGACCTACCTTGGAAAACAACAGTGCAAAAACTTTGAGCTTGAGACAGTGATCCCTCCACTCCATAAAAAGAGTCCAGTAAAGTTGATCCAATAAATTGAATGGAAAAATAAGGAAAAAAAGAACCTAGCAATAGAAAGTTACTATGGTGACAGGAAAGATCAAAACACAAACTCATAAAATAGCAAAGTCAAACTAGTTAAATGCAAAGCTTCAAAGAAAAATGTGAATTGTTCTTTGGTCATCGAAGAGCTCAAATGAATTTTAAAAACCAAATAAGAGAGGAAGAAGAAAAATGGGGAAATGAAATTAGTGAAAAAATAAAATCATGTAAAAAGAATCATCAGCTTAGTAAGGAAGTAACAAAAAATCCTGGAGAAAATAACATCTTAAAAAACAGCACAGGCCACACAGAAAAAAAAAAAAGACAAAAAAAATTAACTGAAGGAAAACTCCTTAGAAAGAGAATTGGGGGAAGCCCAGCTTCCCATCCCTGGAGTAGGTACCTTGCCATGGTCTCTCGGGGTTATTAGTCCTGTGCCTGAGACAGATTCACAGTTGATTCAAATCCTTGTAATGCTTCCGTCTGTTTGTGACCTCCCAAGCAATTTCTCAAAAGTTATATTTTTGTTATGCTGTGCCCTCCCTTTTCAGTATCCTGCAATCCTGCCTGAAATTACTGTCAGATCACTTTCATTAAGTACAGTCCAGCAGACCCAGCTGAACACAGACCTAACTGCAAAAGGACACTGTGGAGAAGTCTGTATACTAAATGCAACAGAATGGGTTAAAGAAAATGCATCTACTTATATCAAAAAAGAACCCACGTCTTCAACCACCACCAACACAAATCCAGCTTATTCAGCAGATATCATGTTCACCTGACTTTGGATCTATAGCCATCATATTTACAACAAAAAGAAAAGAAAATATATTATGGAATAGGCAGAGGATCTCTCCCTCTCTGGGTTTAGCATGCCTGGGAAATCTGGCATTGAGTTGAAGGTTCACAAAGTACTTACGAAGAGTTCTGGGCAAGACTCTGGAGATTAGCATGGAAGAGAATTTTAATTCGCCATCAAGAAGACATAACTTTTGATGGCACACATGATAAATTGCAAAAACAAAGAAAGTTTTTTTAATTTTGAAGAAAAAAATTTTTATGCAAGTGGAAACAGAGGCAACCACATGGATTTGGGTCAGCTTTATCAGTTTTTAAGTGCCAGGAGATGTGCTGATGTTTTTCAGATTTACTTTGGAATAGGATGGTAGTTGAATAAAGTACACATAGATTTTTTTGACAAAAAACCCCCAAAAAACATAATTGGGCAAATGGAAAAAGCTCACTGAAGACAATTTTGGCTTAAAATGGGAATTGGCCAAGTGGAAACTAATGACTTGATGAAATACCTACCAAGAAACAATAAAATCAAATCAAAAGAATGAAAGAAATAGAAAATGTGCAATATCTTATTAGAAAAACAACTGAAATGAAAAAGAGAGGAGAGAGAATAAGAATTATTGGACTACCTGATCAAAAAGAGAGCCTAGGTATCATATTTCAAGAAATTATCGAGTAAAACTACCCTGATATCCTATAACCAAAGGATAAAAAATAATTTTAAAGAATCCATCAATCATCTCCTGAAAAAAGATCCCCAAATGAAATCTTCCAGAAATATTACAGTCAAATGTCAGAGCTTATGGGTTGAGGAAAAAATATGGCAAGCAGGCAGAAAGAAATAATTCAAATATCATAGAGCCACAGTCAGGATAACATGAGACTTAGCAACTTTTACATTAAAGGATTGGAGGAGACCTTAGAATGTAATATTTTGGAGGGCAAAGGAGCTATTAATACAGCCAAGAATCACCTACTCAACAAAACGTGGCATACTCAGTTTATAATCTCAAATAGTAATCAGATTATAACTCAGTTTACAATCCTTCAGAGGAAAACATTTAATGACATTTAATGAAATAAAGTACTTTCAAGCATTCCTGATGAAAAGACCAGAGCTGAATAGAAAATTAGACTTTCAAATATAAGGCTCAAAAAAAGAATAAAAAGGTAAACAGAAAAGAGAACTAATACAGGATTCAATATGGTTAAAAGATATACATTCCTACATGGAAAGATGATACTTGTAACTCCTAAGAACTTTTTCATTATTAAAGCAGTTAAAAGGAGTATACATAGACAGAAGGCATGGATGTGAGTTGAATATGATGGAATAATGTACAAAATTATAATTAAGGGGTAATAAAAATAGATGAATTGGGAGAAGGGGGAAGAGTGAGGTAGAATAAGATGTTTTCTCTGATAAAAGGAGCACAAAAGAGCTTTTACAGTGGAGAGTTGATGGGCAAAGTTTGAACCTTACTTTCATCAGAATTGGCAGAGGAGGAATAACAAATACTCTTAATTGGGTGTAACAAACTATGTTTGCCTCCAAGGAAGGAGGGGAGGAGGGACAAGAGAAAGAGAGGGGAAACTGAAGGAAGGGAGGATGGATTGGGGAGACAGTGGTCAAAAATCAAAACAATTTTGAGGAAGGAAAGGGAGAAAGGAATGAGAGAAACAGAGAGATTGTGTGTGTGTGTGTGTGTGTGTGTGTGTGTGTGTGTGTGAGTGAGAGAGAGAGAGAGAGCGCACAGGATGGAAGGAAATACACAGTAATCCACAGTAATCATAATGGTGAATGTGAGTGGGATGAACTTACCCATAAAAAAGAAATAGATATCAGAGTGGATTAAAAACAATATTTTTACAAAATATTGTTTATAAGAAGCACATTGGATGCAGAGAGACACGAACATAATTAAAATAAGTGGCTGTTGCAGAATCTATTATGTTTTAGCTGAAGTAAAAAAGAAATAAAGGTAGCAATAATTATCTCAGAAAAGCAAATGAAATAATGTATCTAATTAAAAGAGATAGACAGGGAAAGAATATTTTACTAAAAGGTATCATAAGAGGGCAGCTAGGTGGCACAGTGGATAAAGCACTGGCCCTGAATTCAGGAGAACTTGAATTCAAATCTGGCCTCAGACACTTGACACTTACTAGCTGTGTGACCCTGAGCAAGTAAGTCACTTAACCCTAATTGCCCCATCAATGCTAAACAAATCTATATCTCTATCTATTCATTCACCTATCTATTAAATGGTATAGCATCCAAATTCTTAAAGTAAAATTTAAATGAGTTACAGAAGGAAATTGAGAGTAAAACTATATTAATGGGAAACCTCAACATTCCCCTTGCAGAACTAGATAAATCTAACCAAAAATAAATTTAAAAATATAAGGAGATGAATATAATTTTATAAAAGTTAGATATGAAAGACCTCTATAGAAAACTGAATAGAAATAGAAAGGAATATGCCTTTTTCTCAGTGGCTTGTAACCTCTATAAAAATTGACCAGATCTTAGGGTATTAAAAGGTCACAACCAAAGGCAGAAAAAGTAAAATATCAAATGCATGCTTTTCAGATGATAAGGCAATAAAATAATATTTAATAAAGGTCTGTGGCAATAGTGGTTGAAAATTCTTTGGAAAGTAAATAGTTCAACCCTAAAAAAATGAGTGGGCCAACGAACAAATTATATAAACAATAAATAATTTCATTAAACAGAACGACAACAATGGGACAACATGCCAAAATTTATTAAGATACAGTCAAAGCAGTACTTGTGGAAATTTATATATCTAACTGTTTAAAGCAATAAAATAAAGAAAAGATCAATGAATTGAGCATGTAACCAAAAAAATGGAAAATGAAAAATCCTCAATTAAACATCAAATTTATAATCCTGGAAATAAAAGGAGAGATTAATAAAATTGAAAGTAAGAAAACTATTAAATCAAAAAATAATACTAGAAACTTTTTTATTTTAAAAAACAATAAAATAGATAAAACATTTAATTTGATAAAAAAAGAAAAAAAAGCAAAGCAAATTATCAGCATCAAAAATGAGAAAGGTGAATTAACCATCTATGAAGAGGAAATGAAAGCAATTATTAGGAGCTATTTTGCCCAATTATATGCCAATAAATTCGACAATCTAAATGAAAGGGATGATTATTTGCAAAAATATAAATTTCCCTGATTAGAAGAAAAAATAACCTTATTTTAAGAAAAAGAAATTGAACAAGCCATCAATGAACCCCCAAAGGAAAAAATCCCTAGGACCAGATGAATTCAAGAGTGAATTCTACCAAATAGTTAAGGAACAATTATTTCCAATGCTATGTAAACTATTTGGGAAAATAGGCAAAGAAGGAGTCCTACCAAATTCCTTTTATGTCTCAAATATGATGATTATACATAAATATAGGAAGAAGAAAAATGGAAAGAAAACTATAGACCAATTTTCCTAAGGAACATTGATGCAAATAATTAAATAAAACACTAGCAAGGAGATTACAGCAATATATCACAAGAATCCTACAGTATTACCAGGTGGTATTTATACTGGGAATGCAGGACTATTTCAATATATTTTTTTAAATCAGCATAATTGAACATATCAAAACAAAACCAACAGAAATCATAAGGTTATCTCACATGCAGAAAAAAAACCCTTTTTGACAAAATACATTACTCCTTCCTATTAAAAACTCTAGAAAGTATTGGAATAAATGCAATTTTCTTTAAAATGATGAATAAAATTTACATAAAACCAATAACAAGTATTATCTGTAATGGTGAGAAGCTAGAAATTTTCTTAGTTCAGGAGTGAAGCAAGGCTGTCCATTATCACCACTATTATTCAATATTTTACTAGACATGCCAGCTATATCAATAAAAAAAGAAAAAGAAATGAAGGAATTAGAATAGGCTATGAGGAAATAAAACTATCACTCCATGTAGATGATATGAAGTATATTTGGAGAATCCCATAGAAACAATTAAAAAACTAGTTGAAATAATGAACAGCTTTAGCACAATTGCAGGAAAAAAAAAACCTGCGCAAATTATCATAATGTTTATATATTACCCAAAAAGTCCAGCAGCAAGATACATAAAGAGAAATTTCATTTAAAATAAATGTAAACAATATAAAATATTTGGAAGTCAACCTACCAAGAAAAACCCAGAAAATACATGAAGACAATTACAAAACACTTCATACAAATAAAGTCAGATCTAAGAAACTGGAAAAATATTAATTGCTTAAGGATAGGCTGAGATAAAGTAATAAAAATAACTAATATACCTAAATTAATATAGTTACTTATCTATGCATTAAATAAACTACAAAATTATTATTTTACAGAGCTATAAAAATATTAACAAAATTCATCTGGAAAAACAGAAGGTCAACAATATTAAGGGAATTAATGAAAAAGAAAGTGGAGGCAGATCATCTAGCTGTATCAGATCTCAAACTGTATTATAAAGTGTTAATCATCAAAAAAATCTAGTACTGGCTAAGAAATAGAGTGGTAGATAAGTGAAATAAATTAGGTTGAAAATATACAACAAGAAATAGTAATCTTGTGTTTGATAAATACAAACATCCAGACCTGTGTGACAAGAACTCATTAATTGACAGAAATGTATGGGAAAACTAGAACAGTTTGGCAGAAACTAGGTATACCAACATCTCCTGTCATATACTAAGATAATGTAAAAATAGGCACATGATTCAGACACAAAAGGTGAGACCAGAGGCAAATTGAAGGAGCATGGAATAGTTTACCTATCAGAGTTATAGATAAAGAAAGAATTTATGACCCAATGAGACATAGAGAGAATCATGGGGCATAAAATGGATAAGTTTCTTTATTGGTTTGATTGACACTTTGCACAGTGCTTGGAATATAGTAATCAATGTTATTTTTATTCATCTCTTCATTCATTTCTTTATTTTTTCCCATATATACGATAGGGTGATGTGAATTCTTTTTTTTTTCTTTCAAAATTTAACATTAAAGTTAGAATGCTCTTCAGAATTGAACCTAGACAAAACAGTGTCTTTTGTGAAGTTTATCTTTGTTACCCTACTACCTTCCCTTTCAGTTCACTTAACATTCAATATAACACTTAATACCAGCTTCTTGTTTCTTTTCTGAACCATCAACTAGAATTTATTAATTGCCTTCTATAAGTAAGGGGCAAAAAGGATAGAACATTCATGAAGATGGAGCAATAGGTGAAATTACATACATAAGGACATGAGATTTCAAGAGATATTTTGGTGTGGAGAGTCTTTCCTTGATCCTTAGACCCTATGAGACTCATAAAAGCTAAGATAAATAAGTATACTTAAATATTTGCTGCAATGTATAAGTTGTATTCAGCGCTTCTTATATACTTCTAAAGCCAATTTTACATATACTTTTGTTTCAAAATTAGTTTTTATATCTAAAAATTTAAAAGGGTTCTATAAAATAATTGTTATTGATCTCCATCAAAGAGAACTTTATTAGGCTATTTCCTACTGATGTGATTATTACTCTTTTTATTATTAATACATTATATACTATGGCATTTACTTGCATTTTACATATCACCACATATTATACAAAATGCTTTTACTGTTTTGTCTTATGTAAACTTATTTTTATTTATTATGGTATTTCTTAGGAAATCATCACATAGACACATAAATTCCTGAAATTTTGAAAAATCAGCTTTAAAATCTATTTTCCCAGCCTTGTGTATTGAAATATAAGCATGATTTGGGATAGTCAAACAGTCTAGACACATGTTTGTCCTGTCAGGTTGTCCTAAATTACAGCATCATAGGATTACCAATGCAGGACTAGGTTGCATTAAAATTCTATATTGGTATGAAGCAAATACCCACAATATCAAATAAGTCATTTCAAAAAGCAAGTCTAACTACATTTTGTTAATTCCACATAGATAATGCCATCCCAAAGAAAACTCAAACCTTTCAAATCTCCTAAATGTCAATTAGATTAGAGTCTGTTTTCCCATCACTAAATGAAGATTCATAATTAATTAAGATATAAAATTTATTTAAATTGTTGGAGATAGCTTTAAATAAAACTTATTAACAGTTTATGTTGATATCAGAGGGAAGCATAAATAAGAAAAGTTCTAACACATATCATACAAATGGAGTACAAAGATCCTTAACCATCAGTAAATACCAGCACTAGGAATTAACATTAAGAATATATCCATACATACTTGGGAACAACAAACACTGAAATTTCCTTGGTAAAGTATAAACCCTGTCTTTAAGTGATGCTTTATTTATAGTCCTACAAATAAATAGAAACGTAGATTTAATTACTTCTCTTTTGGGCCAGGATACACACACACACACACACACACACACACACACATGTCTGTGTATATATGTATATTTACACACACATATACAAATTCTACACATACACAGATATGTACAATATAGATATAGATATTTATATAACTATATATGCACATGTATAAATGCTTATATGAATATGATTGTATGAATTTCAGTAAGAATTGCTCTACTGTTTACATCTCCATTTTATTTGGTTATATTTAACATTATAAGATTGTCCTTTAATCTTATAACAGTTTCAGATTAAATGCCAATAGATGATACCTTATTAATAACATAAGGCAGCAGAAAACACTAGTAAGTATTACTTTGGAGATGCATATAGCAAATGTCTATAGGGATTGTAAGGGGCTAAAATTCTAGCTAGTCTGTCTAAAATATCTAATGAGTGGTTACCAATAAATTATAGGCTTTAGCAAGAGTTAGACTTTTAAGCATTTATTAAGGAGAATAAGAATTTTGTAAAGAGAGAGAGAAAGGCCTAGATTCATCTATCTATTAAAGGGAGAGCACATTTCTAGCTCCACTTTCCACCAGTGTCCTGACAAAAGAACGAGAGAGTCAGCCTTGCCCCCCCTTCCTCCCACAAGCAAATGTCACTTGCTGACTCCAAAGAAAAGCTGTATGGCCTTGCCCTCAGCGGCCTTCTCCTCATGGTGGAGCTTTCCTACAGTAAATCTCCAGCAGGTGGCATCATTCCAATCGTTACAGGACTAAATGAGGGTAAGAATACAGACTAAGGAAAGAAAATAGGAAAGGGAATTTCTCTTTGGGGTTTCCCTAATGTTTCCTTTACCATATGAATTTACCTATCAAAAGCAAGGAAGGAGGCAAGTAGCACAGTTGATTATATGTAATTGAGATAGTTTAGAAATATAACATAGTTTTATGTAACATGCACTAATGTAAGGGAATTCATTTTTCAGGTTCTAAAGTGATATAGACAGGTTCTGAGAATGTGATTTACATCATTTATCTACTTTAGAAAACTATGTCATTACCACATATATTTACCTTATAAAACTCTAAGAAGTCATTGGGAAAACTTCAATAATTTTCTTTCAAAATATGTATTTTTATTAAACTAAGTATTGAACAAATTTAGATCAATGAAATAAACATTGATACTTTAAAATGAATATTTATATCAATATTTACTAGACTATATTCAGTATATTAGTCATATATTCCAAGAAGGCAAACATTCAATCAGTCTATAGTCAATTGATTCAACATGATATAAAATTTTCTTATAAGAGAATGTGTACATGTAATAAATAGATGTAAGGGGTGTATGGACACTTCCCCAAAGTTTTAAAGCTGTAGTGATATATAATTGTATTTTACTATTCAAAATTAATTTTTCTTTGCTTTTTTGTTTCTTTGTGGTAAGAAAGTCCTTTTCTGTTTTACAGCTCAAGAGACATTTGATTTAACAAATGAATATTAAATATTAAGCTTTGATGATTCTCTCTAAAGAAAGATATCTGTAAAATGGAGTCCATTGTAAGGACATAGGTTTGATCTCTATATATTTATACATATGCATGTTTATATATGTATGCAAGCATGTATGTATATATTCTGTCTATCTATCACTATCTATCTATCGATCATCAATCATTTGTCTTTCTGTATGTCTGTTGCTACAGTGTACCCAACACATTAATTTAGTCTAAAATTGTTAATAATACCAGCAAAACTATGCTGAATGCACAGTTAGTTACATAGAGAAAATGTTAAAAATTATGCATTGTTTGATCAAACAAATAGTGCCATAATGGGGTTTTATAATCTTACAATTGATTTAATTATGGTTAAATATTAGTAGCACTGTTGTAAAATCATATTGGCCATAACAATATAATGTGGTGTGGTGTATGCTATACATGCTAAAGTTAGACTGGGACTTTGAAATTTGTAGTTTAATAATATAAGATTTGACATACCCATTTGCTGCCTTAGCAACTGATCTGAAGCCAGCTATATCACAATTCATTTAAATGTCAAAAAATCAGTTTCACTCTGAATATGATTCCATATGCAAAGAATGAGTTATCAGCATACTTTAAAAAGAGTAGAGTAATAATAATAGCACTCACCATCTTGATCTGTAGTCACTGTGATAGCTGTGAATGGCTTTGGAGAAAAACTCAACTCAGAAACACCATTCATGGCTTCTATTTCAAAGGTGTAATTCACATGAGACACAAAGTCAACCACAGTCACAGAGGAATTGGTAAGACCAGTATGTCTTGGGATGAAGCGGATTCCTCCTCCACAGACCTCACACTGATTTGCATCTAATCCACACTTCTTACAGATAACACTATATGTGAGATCCTTCCTTCCTCCTGTGTCACTTGGTGGACTCCACTCCAAAATAAGAGCTGTTTCATTGATGTTAAAAATCACATTCCTTGGAGCTGAAGGTGGTCCTAGAGAAAAGAAAACAAAAGAAAGCATCAAGAAGATGACAAAAATTAAGGCAATAAATTAAAACTGATAGCAATAAGCACTTTAATGCTGATCATGAAAATTATTATGAACCAAATTTTTCATAAAGGGCATGTGGACATTCCCCCTACAAATACCTCTCAGTGAATTGCTGTCTCTCCCTTATTCTGTACTCCTTAGGTTAATATGTATTGGAGGAAGAAATGAGTAAACGTTGAGATAGGCAGATGAAGTAAGGTTTTTATGGGGATTATTTTAATATTACAAAGTTCACAAACAGATTACATAAATGGTTGACAATCTTACCTTTCAATTCCACCTAGTTGGAATTAGTGTTCATAGCTGCTATGTTATAACATTGGGTCATGTTGAGAAAGATAGCAATTAAAACACTTAAGACTTTAGAAATTATAGCAGAATAGGTTTTCTCAATATCCTGTTAAGATTTTTTAACCTCACCAAAGAACTTCTTGCATTTATCCTCATTAATTTTCATTTTATTGAGCTTTGTCATCTGGAAACACAGAATACTAGAATTGCAGAGTTGGAAGGGGCCTCAAAAATCGGCTAGTTTAACACACACTGGAGAAACAATCCCCACTACAAAATGTCAAACAAGGGGCAGCTAGATGGTGCAATGGATAAAGCACTTGCCCTGGAATCAGGAGGATCTGAGTTCAAATCCGGCCTCAGACACTTGACACTTACTAGCTGTGTGACCCTGGGCAAGTCACTTAACTCCAATTGCCTCACCAAAAAAAAAACAAAAAAACTGTCAAACAAGTCTTTCATTCCTTGATTGAAGATCTCCAGTGAGGCCTTTGATTTTAGACTCAGCTGATAACGCAACCCATTTCACTTTTAGATGGACCAAAAGAAGTGTTTTGTTTTTTGTTTGTTTTTTTTTTCCTGGTAAAGCTTTAAATAAACTTCTTTTCAACATTTAATTATTCTTAGGACTATCGTTTAGGCCCAAATCAAAGAAATTTAATACCTCTTCCATAAGAAATTTCCTAAACTATTTGAAGTCAGCTATCATAGCTTCCATAAGTTTTCTCTTTATAGAAAATTATCCCAGTTCCTACTACTGATACGGGCATGATCTTGAGGGCCTTCATTTGATGCTCATTCCTCATTTCTGTAAATTTCAGTTTTATCCATGTCCTTCCTCAAATGTACCACCCAGAACTGAACATAATGCATCAGATCTAGTATAAATAAGACAATACAAACAGACCTATTACCTCTCTAGCTTTAGACATTATGTGTACTTTAATGGAAACTAAACTCATAATATTTTTGTCTTCCACATTATTCTTACTCTAAGTAAGAATTTTTATAATTTATTATAATTAACTACATCGCATTTCTTCTTTTTAGAGTTGGCCCAATATTCTAACCTGTCCTGATCCATCAAATTATATTATTTGTCTTTCACATATTTCTCCATATTGTAAACCTGAACAGCATAAAGCTACCAAATGCTTTGTTGAAATCATTATAACCTACATATGTGGGATTTTCTTGATACAGCAGTCTAATAAATCTGTCAAAAGAGGAAATAAGGTTGAAATAACATAATTCTTTCTCAATGAAGATAATACTGAGAAGTGATAATTGCTTCCTTTTCAGATGTTCCCTAACCATTTCTTTAATAATACATTCATAGAATTTTGTAAGGAATTAGGGAGAAATTCACTGGCATATAGTTTATAGACTCTATTCAATGTCTTGAAAATCAGGAAATTTTCCATCTCTAATCCTATATCATCTCTCCCATTCTCTCTGATCATTCAAAGAGAATTAACTGGCTTACCACTCACATCTGATGGTTTGTTCAATATCTTGAGTTGTAATCCACATGGACCTAGTGAAATAGACAAATCAAGGGCAACTAGCTGTTCTATTGCTATTACTTCACTTAATGTAAGATTCATAGGATCATAGAGTTAGAACAGAAATTAGAAAGAGAAATTTGAGGCCAATAAGTGCAACCCTTACTTTATATATGAGGAAATTGAGGGTGAGAGAAGCTAAGTTGCTTCTCCAGGGTCACACAGATGGGAAATATCTGCACCAGGATTTGAACTCATTTCCTGACTTTAAACTCAGCACTTTATCCACTGCACCGTCTTATTGCTTATATAATTCAATATCATAACTATTCAAGATGTATGTAACATAAACATTTATTATGCATGCCTTTATCTAAGCTGGTGGTAAAATGTTTTTAAAATGGACAGGGCCAAAGACAGAGATCTATTGTTTGTCATGATAGAGTGCCTTTAATATTCATTCATTCATTACTTAACACACTTTGGGTACAGCTGTTCAGCAATTAAACTACTTGCCAGCAATATTGCTGAGGCAACATTTCTCTTCACCTGATCCACAAGGATCTCATAAAAAACTTTGTCAAATGCTTTCCTATACTTAAGATATACTCATCCATTTCATTCTCCTGGCCTATAGTTTAGTAATTTTACTGGAAAAAAAAAGAGAGAGAAGGCTTCTTTAGTATTATTTATAGATTCACAGAAAGTCAAATCTGGAAGGGACCCTAGATGACTAGAGTTTGAGCTCTAAAATTTACAAATGAATAAACTGAGGTTAAAAGAGCTTTGCCTTGAGCATTTTGCTCAGGGTCATGCAGCTAGTAAGTGGTGGCAAAAGGACTAGAGCTCTGGATACTTATTGCAGATCTCATTCTACTGCCACCAAAGCAGATAAGCTTTCATTCATAAAAGAATTCCTGTTATAGAAATGGAAATCAGCAAGTCAGCCTCCAGGCACTGAGAAGTTAAGTGGTTTGTACAATGTTACTTAGTTTGTGCTAAAGACAGGGCATTACTTGCTTTGTTCTCAGTCCAAGGCTAGTACTCTATCCACTGTCTTTGTCCTTTTGAAGGAGTGAAAAACAAAAGAACAACACATAAACTATATAAGGACACATTATTTAACATCTCTCTCAGAAATGTGTTTTTTCAGGAATTTTTTCTCTGAAATTCATGCAAAATATATTTTCTCCTCTTAGCAAAGAAAATGCCCATATAAGAAAGTAGAAATAATATCTCTACAAATTCAGTTATTTCTCCTAGTACCTATGCCTTAGAATTACCTCTTCCAAGTTCCTGAGTTTTGAAATCCCATTATCTGAAGATAATTATAATGGCCATCATTTTCAAAACAATGCATTTTGAGGGAAGAATATCAGAGGGATTCTAAATAAGAAGAACAGTCCTAAGGTATTTCAGGGAGATGTCATCAAAAATTTTTTTAATATTGGAAGACTAATTCTGAGGTAAAATGGAGTCACCAGATATATCTGTGACATCGGAAATGTCCAGTAAGAAGGCAAAAATGCACACCATTACCCTAATCACTTTCTAGTCACATAGGTATGCCTACATCAAAAGAAGAATCCTGTAAATCATGGCAATACAACCCTACTTTTCCCGAACCTTTGGAAACATCCACTTGAAAGGGTTGAAAAGAAGAAAAGTGAACCAATGAAAGAGACAGAGAAGAAATTGGAGGAAGGGAATAGATCTATGAGACTAGAGGGATGAACAATGTTAAATTCTGGAAGGTCAAAAAGAATGAGATTGAATTCAGGGAAGCCACTGAAACTACTACAAAGTTCCACAATGGTAACCATTTTTTAACTATTACAGGTGACATATATTCATCTTCCTCCAGAAATACCTCTATACTTCCACAATATCAGAAATACACAATATTGAAATAACACCTCAGCTATAAGTGGCTGGACACTGTCCCTTGCTGAAGTGCTGAAACCCCACTAACAGATATATATATATATATATATATATATATATACATACACACATATATATACATATATATATATATACTGAAATATAACAGATATATATATACTGAAATTAACCTCCTTTCCATTATCTCCCCTTGTCTCTCACACATGGTAAACCTCTAGGCTATACTATATCTGATTTCTTGACCCCCTTTTACCCCAGTTCATTTACAAAAACATCACAGAATCACAAAATGTAACAGTTGGAAGCAATTCAGCAACCATCTAGTCTAACTCACACATCAAAGTAACTTGCACTATAACAAACCCAATAAATGCATGTTATACTTGCCTCTATTTTCAGTATTGATTTGGTGTTGACACCATTTAATATTTCACTAGTCATTATGCTTGCATCTTTGCTCCTTGCCTAGTTTCTGCCATTCCTGGCCTGATAATTTTTCTTCCACTATAACCTCAAACCTTCAAATTTCTCCACTCTCTGTTTCTGAACAGATGAGCTAGCTGAAAAAAATCAAGCGGATTTCATTTTTACAAATTTATAGCATTATGATTTTAGCTGAGCCCTTACAAAAATAAGGGCCAATAAATATTTATCCTACTTTTAACATTTTTCTATTTCATCCCATATACTGATTCTCCCAAGCCTTTTCCCCTCATGTCCACACATATCCCCATTCTATACAATATCAGATGACTGCCCTCCCTCCTTTTTTTTTTTTTTTTTAGTGAGGCAATTGGGGTTAAGTGGCTTGCCCAGGGTCACACAGCTAGTAAGTGTTAAGTGTCTGAGGCCGGATTTGAACTCAGGTACTCCTGACCCCAGCAACGGTGCTCTATCCACTGTGCCATCTAGCTGCCCCTCTCCCTCCTTCTTTACTGCAAAGATTATGGCCACTGGTTTATAATCTGTCTTGACTCATCCTCCTTTATACATAAGTCCTTAGCATATTTATTCTATTATTATTTTTTCCTTCAGGACATTCAAGAAACTTTGCTGCTTCATTCATTTCTTTTCTACTTCATCAGAACCTTGCTTCAAGAATTCTCTCTCTCTTTTTTTAAATCAGGTATCTCTAATTTATCCTTTGCTTCCTTTCTCATCCACTTCCACAAATGCTTTCAGTTCTTGACAATCATACAAGTTCTTGAGGGTAGAAATTATTTCATTGTTTGGATTTGCTATCACTACAGATATGAGTAGTGCTGATACACAGTAGGTGCTTAATTAGAGGCTGGTTGATCAGATGATTGATTGATCTATCAAATCTCCCATTTGTTCCTCTCTACTTTTCAGATACCCTGCAGTATTTCTTCTTCTCTTTCATTTTAAATGAAAACTTGTCAATTTCTAATACTTCCATTTCCTAAATTTCCTTCCTAACACTTCAATACATCCACCACTCCACAGAGAATTCTCTGAAAGTCTATCAAAACTGCCTAATTGTCAAATCGAGTGGCATATTTTTTACGTGGCAGCATTTGATACTGTTCTTTATTCCTCCCTTATTCTGTGTTCATTTTCTCTCTTTTACTGACTCCTTGCCTACTAGGATTCCTTTCTAGAAAAAAAGGGGAGGGAATGCTATGAATCCATTTAGTGAAATGCAGAACAATGATTTATCTATAGGTGGAAGTAAGGAAACAACTTCTCCAGATTACAATCATGGCATTAGATAGATGTTTCAGGACTTTTTGTCTTAGAATTTTTCTATTCTTTTACTTGTTGAAGTATATATGAAATAACTGATATATTAAAATTTTTTGTTTTGTATGGATTTCAAATTTTATATTTTATTAAATGTGAAACATTTTTTGAAAATTACATAGATAAATTTAAAAGAACCAGAATGTTGAGGAACTATAAATTTCTTACAATTTTAATTGCTACTGAACCCAATTATTATTTTTTTTTTCAGGGCAATGAAAGTTAAGTGACTTGTCCAGGGGTCACACAGCTGTCAAGTGTCAGGTGTCTGAAGCCAGATTTGAATTCAGGTCCTCCTGAAGCCAGTGTCAGTGCTTTTATTCACTGTGCCAACTAGCTGCCCCAAGTGAGCCCAATTATTTTGGTAAACTGAATAAGACTATATGATTTTATGCCTTTTGTGGAAAACTCTTTATTTTGAGAGGGACTGGCTTAAGGGGAAGTACATTGAAGATTACAAAAATCCCCAACTCAATTCAGTTGCATGTGTGCGAAGGCATCTTTGTGGACGTGCCAGACTCCTGGTAGTTTACTAGAAACTAGACACTATTTCCAGTTAACTGTTACAAATGTATTTTAAATTTTTCACTTAATAGATTTTATTTTTCCCCAATTACATGTAAAGATAATTTTCAACATTCATTCTTGATTTCCACATTTTTCTCTTCCCTTCCCTCCTCTCCCCCCTGAGACAGCAAACAATCTAATATAGGGTTATATAGTACAATCATACACATTTATTTTTAAAAGATACACCATCTTTCACTTATCTTTAAGAATTCAGAATGAGAAGAAAAAATTAGTTTAAATTTGCAAATATTAAAAACCCAAAGAATGCATGGTACTTCATTCATGTATTGTGGACACATGCTTAAGGGGATACAAAGTAAGGAAAGAGAAAAAGGAAAGGAATTGGAGGGGAGAGAGTATAGAAAAAAAAAGAGAAAAGATTAGGGAGGGGAATGGGAGAAAACTGAGTGACAGAACAAATTACAGAAGGTAAAAGAGAAAGAAAAAAGACAATGTTAATTACAATAAATGTCACAATTTATTGTAGAAATAGCTGTGGAACACTATTTTACAAATTCCAATTAAATTCTCATATCCTCAATGAAGCCTTCTCTCTATTTCAGTCCCCAGTTTCCTGAACACTTACAGCATTTATTGTCTATTATTTGAGAAAAGTTGACTTATGCTGTTAGTAATCTAGTCGAATGTACATCCTTTCTTCCAAACTAGATTATAATCTCTTTGAGGTCATAACATTTGGTGAGACATAATAGGAATATAAATTGGCCATATTATTTTTTAATTTTAATTTTATATTTTTATTGGACAAGGCCTGAGGTACTATAAAAATTTCTGCTTCTAGCTGAAAGATGTGAAGTAGATGAAAATTAAACAGTTATTCTATCAGTATTAATGGTAGATATAAAAATTATTTCCCACAAATGTCACAGATTCATATAAAAGTTCTGTAATATCTCCATATTATAGGCCTTTTCTGTTCCTTTTCAAAGCTTGTAACTTTGTCATATTTCAGGTTATTCTGGCATTATTGGCTTAATCCTAGGACTACATGAGAGTGATTTAAGTCACAAATTCCAGGCTTCTGGTTTCATCCTAGTTGGTGAAAAAGTTTCTCTATCCTCCCTGCCTCTTCCCCAATTTCCTTTGCCCACTTTTCATCTTCTACAGACAGTGTGAGTTTCCCAACATTAAAAGATTATGTGATAGGTTAGAGACCTCAATAGGTTCTTTGAGGAAAACCAGATCGGGATTGTTGTCCTCTTATGTTATACAGGAGATTCTGGCTAAGGTACATATTAAACTAAATGACCTCTGAGGTTCCTTCAGCTCTTCAATTTGATATTTCATGAGGGACAGGGACAACATCCTGAATCTTCTCAACACACTCTGCTTTGACATATTATGTTCTTGGTGTGAAAAGAAAACTGTAACCAGGATTCTGAAAAAGAGTACATGGGCATTTGCAGTTTTTGTTCTTCCTACCTAGATTTCTACCTGGGAGAATAGGACTCATTATCATTACAATAGTCCCCTCCTACCAGGTATATATTCAAATTGTTGATCCTTCCCTATTTATAGTGGAAAACATGAATTATTGCTCATTCATATTTCATGAATAGAAAGAATCTTATCAATTATGTGATGGGTGTCTGCAAGTATATAACTGTCTGCCTGCAGGTATTTTTTTTTTTAAGCAGACACTCTTCTTACTCAAGGGTCCTCATGCCCATTTGCATGACGATTAAATAGCTTTTTAATTGCTATTAAATTATGCCAGCTAAACTGTGATTTCATGCAAATATTAAGCTGTAATGACATGCAGTGAATCATTTACTAAGATTTAGAACTTGGAACAAAGAGAGACAATTAATTCTAATCCTCAGATTCGACTAAATTATGTGTCACTGGGCTTTTATGAATGTGGCCTGATTGCTTTGTTATCATTTATAAATTATACAAAGATTATGTGACACATGGAAAAAACTTGGAAGCAATAACCCTTGTGGAGACATCTGTGTTGAAAGCTCTCAGGGATTCCTTATGTTGATTCCCACCCTCACCCCCCTTAATGGAAACAAGTATTACATACAAATGAAAATCAAATCCCATTCTCCCTTCCCCCACCAACTATTCACAAGAAAATTATAGTTATTCTTGTTGAACCTCCGCTATTTTTTTATGTCTACACTATACATTTTTAAAAGGAAAACATAAACTTATGTTTCCTTATCTATTTGAATGGACATTTTAGACATATAAATGCTGAATTTTAGGTTTGTTAAAAGTGGTTTCTTTTTGTGGCTTAAGGAGACCTGATGCATTAAATGAGTTCTGGTCCTTCTCCCTCCTACTCTCCCTTCCCATTCACACACTCATCATTTGATCAGTTTTTGTGGTTCTTAAAATGGAGGAAAGAACAGAAAATTGGGGGGGGGGGCGGTTATGGAGATGCTGCCCATTTATTTTTCAGCTCAACATGTATTTCCTCTGATCAAACAATAATAGAATTGTAAGATACCTTAAAGATTATCTTTTCTTACTCCCTTAGTTTATAAGCAGAGTAAGGCCCACAGTTAAGTGACTAGCCTAAGGTCATAAACTGGTTCTTCACGAAACCAGTATTAAAGTTGAACATCTAGCTCATAGTCTGATACTCTTTCCATTTATTATGTTGCCTCTCCACTCATCTCCCTCCCAGAGTAGAGGTCATGTGGTCAGCTGCTCTAAACTTTGTTTTGTTTTGTTTGTTTTTAAACATTGAGTGATGGCATGCCAAAGAAGAAAAGAGTTGAGGGTCATAAGGATTGACTAATGCCTAGTTCAGTTATTAAAATTTTATACTGATAGTCAAATATGTGTGGGGGTTGATAATATCTTACTAATTTTATATCTATGTACATATGTATGTGTATATATACATATATCACTTATAAAACCTATCTGCCTATTGTATATATTTTATTTAGATTTGTGCTTTCATTAGCATACAAATGTGCTGTGAGCAAACTTTTTCCACAGCAACAGATCAATGCTGGTCACTGACAGATTTACCTTTAGTCAAAGAGGCAGTATATCAGAGGTAGAATTTAAACCTACACCTTCCTGACAATGAGACCAACTCCCTAGGCATTGAAACATATTGCTTCATGATACATGCATCTATGTGTATATATACTACACAATGAATATATGTACACATATATAATACATATATACACATATACATTTAACAAATACACACAGATCATCAATGTGACCAGCTTCCTGTTGGGGAAATAATGGATTGGAAAATGACAGGATTTATTTATTGCTTCCTTTTCCTATGACTGTTATCACTTGCATTGCTCAACCTTTTTGGTAATTTAATCCTTTTGATTAATCTGGTTGAGTTTATTAACTCATAAAAAGTCATTGAGTATTCAGCCATATTTAACTAATTTGTGAGCTGCTGTATGATAATAAATTAGATTCTTTGCAAAGGTTTTAAGACCACAAATGGTAGTTAAATTGAGCTAAAGTGTCTAAGAAGTTATAACTGAAAATTGTGTGCCAATTTGTACATATCACTCACAGAAATTGTTTAAACAATTAATAAATGTGATCTCATGACACATTTTAGCTAAAAGATTTATTTTTCAAAGACAGTATGGAGGGGGGCAGCTAGGTGGTCCAGTGGATAAAACACCAGCCCTGGATTCAGGAGGACCTGAGTTCAAATCCAGCCTCAGACACTTGAAACTTACTAGCTGTGTGACCCTGGGCAAGTTACTTAACCCTCATTGCCCCCCCCCCCCAAAAAAGACAGTATGCCATCATTAGTAAAAAAGATACAGATATATATTGAAATAAATTTGCCTTTTCTCTTTTAGATTGTATAGCCACTTATAGGTAATTTTTCATATGTAGGGTCTGTACATAGGCTCATAATAAACTTTAAAAACCTGAAAATGATCTCCTTTTCCTTTAAAGAAATAAATCTTTTCACTTTTAACATCTGTCTACATTGTTAAAATAAATTTTACACATACATTTTAAACTATGTATATTTTTTAAAAATGGATGGCATAGTAATGAGAACCCTGGACTTGAAAAATACCTGGATTCAAATCTTGTCTCAGATACTTAGTAATTATGGGATCTCTGGTCATCCAACCCTCTCAGACTTAACTTCTTCCACTGCAAAATCAGCACAATCATAACACCTATTTTAGAGAGTTGTTATGAGGAGCAAATGAGATAACATATATGTAGTACTTTGCAAACCTCAAAGCACTATAAATGTAATAATTATTATTTATATTATTACTATTATTGTTGTGTAAGAACATGTAAAGCATTTGCAAACATTTAAGGAATAGTTAAGTATTGTTTCTGAAGATGAGGATGATGAGCATCATTATTCAAGGGAATTTTTTTATTGCTAACAAAACATATATCTTTGCTAATAAATTGTTTGGTGGACATTCCTCCTGAGATTGACTTGAGAAAAGCAGCAGGATTATGCAAATCTTTGTATCCTTAAAGTGGCTAGAGATTTGATCATTAGTAGACCAGAAGAGTATTCACAAAGCCTAAAGCTCTAATCCTGCCTCAAGGGATGAAAACAACTACAAGTCCTTGTTGTGTATTATATAAACATCAGCTGTGAGGTTGCAAATAGATTCATGGAGAAGCATAGAGTTTTAGAGCCTGACAGATCAAAGAGAACATTTAATTTGACCCATTCATTTTGTATGTAAAGAAAGAAATCCCAGAGAATGTAAATGGCTTGGTGAAGAAAATATAACTGATTTAGTCTTAGAGAATTAAGGCACAGGACTCCAGACATCTAGTTCAGTTCTTTTCATATACTATCATACAGATCCATTATTATAGCCAACTAACAACTAAAAAGCATGCTTTACAAGTGATTTCTCTATGATTTAAAAAATATATTAAAAATTCAAGCTCTATAATTGTGAACTAACATAAAATTTTTAGAAAATATTTCCAAAAATATACTCATTTATGAAAAAATCAATTTACATACATATAGATATATATTCAGAAGTATCTACTGACCAATGTTAGGCAAATCTGCATATTGCTTTTCATTTCAAAATTAAAATATATCATCTGATTTTTAGTAAAAAAATGGGAAGTGAAGCATAATATTGTCTCTCTTCCTCCCTTTTCAGACTGAGTAATTTTCTTTAAAATTAAGTCTATAATAGCTGGAATAGATTTAATTAAAAGAGTTAAACAGGGAAGCTGATTTAAGGTACCAGAGAAAATTAAATTAATAATAGTGGGGAACTTTTATCTTTCCCTCTAAGAATTAGATAATTTTTTTTTCCTGTTTTTTGGGGGGTGGGAGGGGCAGGTCAGGGCAATGGGAGTTAAGTGACTTGCCCAGGGTCACACAGCTAGTGTCAAGTGTTTGAAATCAAATTTGAACTCAGTTCCTCCTGAATCCAGGGCCAGTGCTTTATCCACTGTGCCACCTAGCTGCCCCAAGAATTAGATAAATCTAACCAAAAAAGTAAATAAGAAAGAAGCTAAGCAGGTAAACAATATCTTAGATATTTATTATAATAGATATCTTGAGGGAATTGAATGGGAATAGAAAGGAATACTCCTTTATTTCAATGGTACCTGTTACCTATATAAAAACAGAACACATATTAGGGCATAAAAACTTTATAGCTAAATGCAAAGAAACAGACATATTAAATGTATCTTTCTTAAATTACCATGCAATAAAAATTATATTCAATAAGGGACATATTAAAAACTAATAGGGGGGCAGCTAGGTGGCTCAGTGGATAAAGCATCGGCCTTGGATTCAGGAGTACCTGAGTTCAAATCCAGCCTCAGACACTTGACACTTACTAGCTGTGTGACCCTGGGCAAGTCACTTAACCCCCATTGCCCCGCAAAAAAAACAAAACAAAACAAACTAATAGGAACAGGGCAGCTAGGTGGCACAATGGATAAAGCACCAGCCCTGGATTCAGAAGGACCTGAGTTCAAATCCAGCTGCAGACACTTGACACTTACTAGCTGTGTGACCCTGGGCAAGTCATTTAACCCTCATTGCCCTGTCAAAAAAACAAACAAAAAATTAATAGGAAACTAAACAATATAATCTTATTTATTTATTTATTTGTTTATTTTTGTGAGGCGATTGGGGTTAAGTGATTTGTCCAGGGTCACACAGCTAGTAAGTGTTAAGTGCCTGAGGCTGGATTTGAACTCAAGTCCTCCTGAATCCAGGGCCTGTGCTCTATCCACTGAGCCACCTAGCTGCCCCCTAAACAATATAATCTTAAGAATTATTAGGTTAGAGAAGAAATCATAGAAACAATTAATAATTTCATTTAATAGAATGACCATAATGAATTAATATATCTAAACCTATCAGAGGCAGCTAAAACAGTGTAATGATTGGAATGACACCACCTGCTGGAGACTTACTATAGAAAAGCTACACCATGAGGTGACCGTCTCTGATGTTTGCTTGTGGAAGGAAGAAGGGGGAGCCTGGCACTCTGACTGGAGCTCTTTCCTGTGGACTCTGGTGGAGAGCGGAGCTAGAAATGTGCTCTCCCTTTAACAGATAGATGAATGTAGGCCTTTCTCTCTCTCTTCACCAAATTCTTATTCTCCTTAATAAATGCTTCAAAGTCTAACTCTTGTTAAAGCTTATAATTTATTGGCGACCACTCATTAGCTATTTTAGACAGACTAGCTAGAATTTTAGCCTTTAACAACAGCAATTACAGGAAAATTTATATCTTCAAATGTTTATATCAAAAGAGAACTAGCAGACCAATTAATTTGGTATGTAGTTAAAAAAAAACTAGAAAAAGTTAAAAATACCCAATTAAATACCAAATTGGAAATCTTAAAAACTAAAGGTGAGATTAATAAAATTGAGCATAAAAATAATTATCAAAACTATCTGTTACTGGCTAAGAAATAAAAAGTTAGATGAGTGGAATAGAATAGACATACAACATACAATAGTCAATGATTATAATAAACTTCTGTTTGACAAATGTACAGATTTAAGCTTTTGGGATAAGAATGAATTATTTGGTAAAAATTTTTGGGAGAACTGGAAAGTAGTCTGGCAGATATTAGGTTTAGACCAGTATCTTACAACATTTACCAAAATTAGGTCAAAATGAATATATGATCAAGACATAAAGGGAAATATCATAAGAAAGTTAGAAGAGGCAGCTAGGTGCACAGTGGAGAGAGTACCAGCCCTGGATTCAGGAGGACCTGAGTTCAAATCTGGCCTCAGACACTTAACACTTACTAGCTGTGTGGCCCTGGGCAAGTCACTTACCCCCAGTTGCCTCACCAAAAAAAAGAAGAAAAAAAAGAAAGTTAGAACAACATGGTACCTTAACTATTAGACTTATGGATAGAACAATTTATTAATAAACAAGAGATAGAGGGCATTGTGAGGTGTAAAATGAGTAATTTCAATTATATTGAATTAAAAATGTTTTGTACAAATAAAACCAATGTAGCCAAGGTTAGAAGGAAAACAAAATTTGGGGAAAAATGTTATAGACAGTTTCTCATATGAAGATCTCATATCTTAAATATATAAAGAATATTGTCAAATTTGTAAGAATATAAGTTATTACCCAACTGATAAATGGTCAAAGGATATGAACAGGTAGTTTTAATGAATAAATGCAAGCTATATATAGTCATATGAAAAAATTCTCTAAATTACTATGTGGAATTGTGAACTGATCCAAACATTTTAGAGAGCAATCTAGAATTATAAAACTGATTATACACTTGGACCCAGCAATACCTGTATTAGGTCTGTTTCCCAAGATGATTAGGGGGGGAAAGAAAATAACTTATATGTTTTAAAACATTTATAGCAGCTCTCATATGGTGATAAAGAACCGAAAATTTGGGGGATGGCCATCAATTGGGGAATAACTAAAGAAGTTTTAGTGTATGTTCATGATGGAATGTTATTGTGATGAGCTGGTTGATTTTAGAAAAAAGATGGAAAGACGTGCATGAAATAATGAAGAGTGAAATGAGCAGAACCAAGAGAATGTTGTAGACAGTAACAGCAATATTGTTCTAAGAACAATTTTGAATGACTAAGTCATTTTGATTATTATAAATGTTCAAATCAACAACAAAGGACCTTTGAAGGAAGATGCTATCCATATGCAGAGAAAGAACTTACAAATAGAAGTATGCATAGTATGGTTTTACATATTGTGGGAATTTATTTTTGATTTGGGGACCCTGCCTTTGGGCTGAGATTAAGAAACCATAAGCTCAGGGTTTTTTCTGTGTGAGGGGCTGGTGCCCCTCTCCCTCTACTTCAGCTGAACCAGAAAAAGCACCATGGGCTTTTCAGGATGCCAAGTCAGATGGCTGGGAAAAAAAAAAAAAAGCCCCAGCTCCCTATGCCCTGAGGGGAGCTGTCCTGGAGATCCCAGGCTTGTCCTGCCAGGCCCTAGTATAGCCCGTGCAGAGGTCCCAGGCACGCAGCATGGGGCATGGGCCCCTTGAGCCCTGCTGGGCACAGCCCTAGTATGGCTGGTGGATTAGCTTGGCATGTGTGGGGGTGCAGAGAGCCCGAGGTTTGAGGGGAGAGAAGGAACATATATACAGGAGAGCTAGGGAGACAGTGAGAAGGCAGATGTATGGAGGTTGGGAGAGGCCTGAAGATTAAGAGAACAGGGGGGAGATGGTACAAGGAGGTTAGAGAAGACAGTAAGAGAGGAGACAGACAGAGGAAGGAGCAGTACTGAGTAAGGGGCTTTTCAGGGGTTCATCTCTACAGTAATGAGAGAGCAGTAAAAGTGAAGCAGGGGAGCCAGAGTGAAGGAGAAAAAGAGTGAAAGTTGGAGAAAGCTGGAGCATACCCTAAGGCAAGAGGTGGCAACAGCCCTTATTATATTAAAAGCGGACAGGCTGTATAATTTGTATTTCTTAACCTTTGTCCTTTACATTGATTTTTATAAATAAATTCTGCTTTGATTATTTAATTAAGAGGCTTCTTAATTGTTTGCTTATCAACTTGGGAGCAGAGTAATGGGGGAAATTTTATAAATGGCCCATAGGAAATTAATAGCAGTCAGAAAGCCAGTCAGTCAAAAAGTCCCCACGTTAGTCCTCTAGTAAGATTAGTCATCCACAGATTAGTAAAAAATCCACAGAACAGTCCTCCAGTAAAATTAATCCCCAGATTAGACCCCCAGTGAAATTAGGCCCAGCTAGTTAGCAAAAATATTTCCACAATATATACACATATTTGTGTCATTTTAGACTTGATTATTAGACATACAATACACAATAGCAAATGAATACAGTAACCTTGCTTTTGACAAATGTAAACATGAATAAAAATTAAATTAAAAATTAAGTCTATAATACACTCATGTTTTTGCATGAATATACAAATATAAACATATTATTCTTTTTGTTTTGGTGAGGCAATTTGGGTTACGTGACTTGCCCAGGGTTACACAGCTAGTAAGTGTGTAAAGTGTCTGAGACTGGATTTGAACTCAGGTCCTCCTGAATCCAGGGCCGGTGCTCTATCCACTGTGCCACCTAGCTGCCCCAACATATAATTCTTTTTATGGACATTATTTCCAAAGAGATAAACACATAATTGAGCCTGTCTTCATTCAATTGTCAATTGATCAACTTTTACAATTATAAATCAATGGGGACTTCTAAAGGAAATGCATCTTTTTATTGCATATTTACATGTATTCAATACATCAAAAGATTTATTTTGGAGCAATATAATTTATCAAAGTTAGTAGGAAATAGGACAGGTGTTAAGATATCAGCCTAAAGAAAGCTTCTAGCTACTTGAAAACTGGAAACATTTTATTCTTGCTGTATACATGCAGCTAAAAAGCAAAGCATTAAACACGTGATACTTCAGAAAAAGGAAGGGTATTGTTTAGGGCAAGGAGGAACTTACAAAGAAATGGTCTAAACAGAAAACATTTCTATTTTAATTAAGTTTAATAATTATAAATATAACATCCAGCTGGATTTTTCTATATATTGAAGAAAGGTTACATTTAACATGTGGTACATACAGTAAAAGAGTCAAACTAAAATATATTTAACTAAAATTAGACAATTCAAGATAAATTAGAAACATGATTCTACACAACTGACAAAAACACTTTTAATTCAGGAGAATAGAAATGTGTACTGAGCTATATATCATTGTCATTGATTACATATTCAAATTTCACATGAATAAAGTAATAAAGTACACTAAGATTACAGCTGGATAACACAGCACATAATAGGACACTCAGGGTAAGCAATTTAAAACTCAGGGAAATAAATGTGATTATTTATAGCCATATGTTCATCTAAACAATTCAGATTATTTTTTGAGATTTTAAAATGATCATGAGTTATTATTTTCATTCAAATATTTAATAAGGAAGTAAAACATATTTGTGCCCATGTGTATGTTATATAAAATTTTACTGGGTATTACTAAATATATATCCCTGTCTCAAAGAAGAGGCAATTTCATTGTTATCTCTAGTTTGTGAAATTTTAATTTCACAATATTCATATGATAAATGGATACAACACAAAAGATGAAACGATCTTATTTATTTGGTTCTCCTTATAAACTAATGGTCTTAGTACCAAAAGTAGAATTTTCAGTTCTTAAAAATTAGACCCTTTCTAGAATGAATCCAGGTCTTTGTGAGTCCAGATCTTTGCGAGGGATGCCACTGGTCCATGAGTCAAATCTTTGTAAGGAGCCCTCATCAAGAGATAAAAAAAGAATACAAACTCAAACCTCATGAAAAAAACAAAACTGTCTGAAATGAAATAAGGAAAGAAGTAAAAAAAGAAGGCAGGACAGGAAGAAATAAAGCAAGACTCCTTCATATCATATGCTCCAAATGATATGCAGACATATATGTGTGTATGTATGTATGTATATATGTATACATGCATAAATTTTAAAATACTTATTAGAATCAGAGGATAGCACAGTTTTAGGATATAATATCATTTATTTATAAAATGTTATAGAAGGAGATCACAAGCAGGGTTGTCTTTTTTTTTTTTTTGGCAGGGCAATGAGGGTTAAGTGACTTGCCCAGGGTCACATAGCTAGTAAGTGTCAAGTGTTTGAGGTCAGATTTGAACTCAGGTCCTCCTGAATCCAGGGCTGGTGCTTTATCTACTGTTCCACCTACCTGCCTCCAAGGTTGTCTTATTAAACCTTCATGAACAGAGGAGAGAACCAACAAAAGGTTTGGTTGAGAGCCAACAAAGCCATAATCCTCAAAATACTTATAATAGAAACTAGGGAAAATCAATAATGGAACCGATCTACCAGATTTTAATAATCTATTTTTTTTCTGTGATAAACTACACTAAGTGTAGTCTACTCTCTGAGTCCTTCCTGTTTACATAATTATAGAAAGATGCATCAACAGTAGACTGGCCACTTGCAAAAGTACGTTTGGGTCATTACACTCTGTAAAACAAAGAAAGATCCAAAATGGCTTTCAGTACTGTGTGGTGCTTTGACTTTTACACTGATGAGACTAGGATGACAAAATGTCAGAAAAGTGGAAAGAAAATGTTAAGAATTCATAGTTTTTTGTTTTAATCATTTTGATAAAATATGATTCTGTATGAAGTATAATTTTTTAGCAAAATTTCCCCCTACTTTGTAAGATCAGTGTCCAGAGACCAACAAAAGAACTAGAAGAGCAGAATCATAGAAATCTTGACATTCTCACTAAAAATGAAATAAGAAGACAGAGAGAGCTGTAGCTCACAAAATCTGCTCAGAGACAAAGAGGAATTGTTAAGTGTTGGCTTTATCATGCATCCAAAGACAACAACAAAAATAAAATCATTTGATGGGTTATTTTCTCATCTCATTTTGCAAAGTCTTATAGAAATGTTTGCAAAATATTACCATACAAATACTTGCAGCAACATATGGTGTAAAGGAATTGTAAAAACAAAACAAGAAGAAAAACAAACAAAAACCCCCCTCCAAAACCTCTATAAGATCTTCCAAATGAAATATACCATATACTCTGATCATTGACTGCACTTCTGAGCCCTCTTTAAATGGAAACTTTGAGAGTTTTTTGTTTGTTTTACTTCTTGCTCAATTCCTCAATTAATAGGGGCAGAGGCAACTGAGGGTACTTGATGAGCTGTGAGTACCAGAGCTGATGCAACCTTTCCAAAGATGAGTCTCTTGTTGAATATACAACTTATTGTTGCACATTTGCAACAACAGGCAAAGAGAGACCAAAAAACAAAAACAAACGAAAAAACAATCTTAGGATATAAAGTATACAGAGTGAGACTACATTCTGGAAGTCTGCAAGTAAAAATTTCCTTATATTTTATTATAGTGTTACAGAGTAACTCTTCCACAGTCCTTAGGGAAAATAAACAAGACATACTGAAATCCTTTTAAATGCTAATGATAGTTATTGACAGGTAACACATTTGGAATTCTTCACTTCAGTGTTAAAATATATTAAATTTCTTTTCTTTTTTTGGGGGGGGGGGCGCAACGGGGTTTAAGTGACTTGCCCAGGGTCACACAGCTAGTAAGTGTCAAATGTCTGAGGTTATATTTGAACTCAGGTCTTCCTGAATCCAGGGCTGGTATTCTATCCACTGTGCCACCTAGCTACCCCCTGTTACATTTATTTTCAACCCAAATCCATTCCTTTGCCCCCTCTCTCCATATTTAAAATTAGATTTGGGTAACTTGACTGAAGTACTTACTCAGATTCCCTTTCTGAAATATCTATCATCTTAGAGGACCAGAGTGAAACAAACAAAAGTTATCCCTTTATGTCATAGATCTAGAGTAGGGCGGGCCTTTAGAACACCTAGTCTAACCAACTCATTTTATAGTTGAGGAAACTGAGGTCAATACATTTTAAGTGACTTAGGTGTGTTACTTATTTTTACATGAGAAGCACTTCTTATTGAAGCATACTGAGCTCTTTGACTGCTAGGTGCTCAAAATGGATTAAATGCAGGGCCTGGAGTCAGGAAGACTCAAGTTCAAAATTTGGTCTCAGACACTTAATAGCTATGTGACCCTGGGCAAATCACTTAACCACTGTATGCCTCAGTGTCCTCAATTATAAAGTGGGGATAATAATAGCACCTGCCTCCCAGGGTTGTTATGAAGATCAAATGAGGCCACATTTGTAAAAAAGCACTTACTACAGTGCCTGTTACATAGTAGGTGCTATAGAAACGATCTTTCTCTTTCTCTCTCCCCGCTTTGTTTTTAAAAAAACAGAGAGAAGAAAGAGAAAAAGGAAGGTTGTGATGAGGGCATGGATTCTCTGGAGTGGTTTTCAGGCTTCCAGAAGTGAAGGAAATACAATTCATAGGAAAAAGGCTCCTAAATCCCTTCATTGCTAAAGTCACTATCCTCCTCCCACCCATCTTTCTCATATTCTATGCAAAGCACTAATTCTGCTATTGGGAATGAAAGTCAGGAAAATAATTTACATTCTCAAATAGCCAATTATGCCTGCAATAAAAGCCCCAATGTTAAAAACAACAACAAATGTGGTTGTATAGCAGTAGTACCAATGCTGGTAACCTTGTGTACTTTATATCAGTCCAACACACTGATTCTGAAACTCATTCAAGAAACCACATATTAACTTACATATAAAGAGCAAGGGAATAGGTTTCAAGGTATTGCTTTAATAACAAATTGAACAAAAAAAGAAAAACCAAAATGCTAATAATGTATATTGGATTTGGTCTGCTCCCAGTTTATGTTTCTAGCCCTTTGTAGTACTAGATTAAGTATATTATTATAGCAACTGACTATTTAAATCCCTGGGAATGTGTCAAACATTTTGAAAAAAGATTCTTCCAGTATTTTAAATTTCATTTGGTATCCTAAATATATTCTTACTATTAGTTTTTTTAAATAAAATTTTAAATTAAATTGATCTTTTGCTTTTATATTGACTGAAATTCTCTATTATATCCCTTATTTACCACCCTCCTAAAATTACCCTTTATAAGAAAGGGTTTTTTAAGAAAAAAAATATCCTTATTGTTAACTTCAATCTGTGAATGTCTCCCACTTAAATGGGAGGGAGCAATTTTATTTGTTGTATTTTTTTTATTGTAGCTTTCCATTCTTTTATTTCCTTACTTAAAATCTCTTATTTTATAGTTTGTCTTTATTAGGCTTGAGCACAAGGAAATTAGTTTTATTCTTATTAACAATAAGCGGGGCAGCTAGGTGGCGCAGTGGATAAAGCACCCACCCTGGATTCAGGAGGACCTGAGTTCAAATCCGGCCTCAGACACTTGACACTTACTAGCTGTCCCAAAAAACAAAAACAAAAACCCCACAGACAAACAATAAGGGAAAAAAGAAAAGAGTTTTAGTTCTTCTGAGCAAGATGAAGAAAACAGGACATGGAAGTGGTGTCATTGATAGAAAGGTAGTCTTAGAGTTTATAAGACCTGAATTCAAATATTGCTTCTGACTCATGCTGGCAGCTGAGTAAGTCCTTTCATTTCTCAGTGCTGTGACCAACTGACTAAAACTAAAACTAAAAGCTAAAAGCTACTGGTGGTAGATGCCAGACTGCATCATTGGAAGAGTGTGTTATGGGGTTATGTAATTTGGGATTTTCCTATAACAATAAATCATAGGCCTAATAGCTATTCTTATTGTACAGGAAACACTTTTGTTTCTAAGGATGAGAAATAATGTTTAATAATTGATATCTTGAGGGACCCAGTGATCTTCCCTTCTTTCTTAGTCTTTTCTCCTCCCCCCCCCCCCCACCCCGCCCCGTCTAAATTTTACTTGAAAGTAAGATTCATCCTGGTCAAAGGAGTCTTGGGTGGAGACAGATCCTTTTGTCTAGATAGCTGAAAGACTTTACTGATGAGGTGAGATTTGGCCTGCAAGAACCAGTGTTAAGTGGGAACCATTGTGCCCCCCCCATGAGCTTGGGTGGGGTCTAGATTCTTTCTCTGATGTCATTCTTCTCAAGAGTTGAGTGAGGGGGGGGGCAGCTAGGTGGCACAGTGGATAAGGCACCAGTCTTGGATTCAGGAGGACCTGAGTTCAAACCCAGCCTCAGACACTTACTAGCTGTGTGACCCCGGGCAAGTCACTTAACCCCCATTGCCTTGCCAAAAACCAAAAACCAAAAAACAAACAAAAAAAAAAGAGTTGAGTGACCTGAGTCATTTATCCCCAGACTTCTTTTTAATATAACATACCTTCAAATCATATCAACCAATTAGATTTGATTGTTATGTGATGGACCTCCTACAGTTAGAAGGGCATATAAACAAACTGTGACCTTGACTCTCTCAGACCATCTGAGAGAGAAGACCAATAGATTTCCTTTTATTAATAATCTGATTAAATTACCCAGAAACTATGTCTCTCATATTTTATTCATCACACAGAGTTCTGAGGTCATGTTTTTCTGGACTTCTGCACAGTTACATTGGTTCTACTGTTTGGAGTTTGCTCAACATACATCAAATGAATTTTTTTTTAATTCTACTGCTGTTACATAAGGGTTTGCTAAAAGGCAGATTATAGGTGAGAGGAAGAGAGGGAATAAGCATTTAATAGTACCAACTATGTGCCAGGCACTGTGCTAAGCACTTTACAAATATCCCATTTGATGTTCATAACAACTCTAGAAGGTAAGCGCTGTTATTATCCTTATTTTATAGTTGATGAAACTGAGGCAGGCAGATTAAGTAATTTTCCCAAGGTTACACAACTACTAAATGTCTGAGGTTGTGTTTGAACTCTGGTCTTGCTAACTCTAGGCCCAGGACTCTATCTACTGCACCACCTAACAGAGACCCCTGTGTACCAGACCTCAAAAATTAGGTTTTCCTTATGCCACAACAATATGCAAATGAAAAGCACAGGGTTTGGTGAGAAGGTGGCATATATATATATATATGGAGAGAGACAGAGATAGGAACAAACACTTAATGATTAGTCTATTCCTAACCATATTCCATTCCAATTTGTATTTGGGGGAAAGAAAAAAGAAGAGAAAGAGAAAAGGTCGTAGAGAGAGAAAGAAGAGAGAAAAAGAGGTTGTGACTAGGGCATGGATTCTCTGCAGGAATTTCAGCCTTTCAGAAGTGAAGGTAATAAAATTTGAATGGAAAAAGGCTCCCACCTCCTTCCTTGTACATGCTACTACCCACCCACCTTCCATTCATCTTTCTTTTCATGTCCCACACAAAGCAGTAATACTTCTATTACTGAGAATGAAAGTCTGAAAAATAATTTGATTTCTCAAACAGCCAATAATTCCTGCAATAAAAGCCCCAGTTTAAAAAAACATGTTCACTTAGCAGAAGCAGAAATGTTGGTAACCTTGCGTACTTTATATTAATTCTACTCACTGATTCTAAAGCTCATTTATCAAGAAAGAATGATTTGGGGGCGGGGCCGGGCTCAAGGGCGGGTGGAACTGAACTTGGCTGACCATGGTAGAGGTGGGTCTGGGGCAGATCTTGGCCAGAAAACTCTGCCTGGTGCTTCATCGCCTCTGGGCCTCCCAGAGATGTTTGGCCAGCAGCTTCAAAGCCTCTGAATTGCAGCCAGACGCCACAGAGGAAGCCGAAGGGCAGGTTGTTTGGGAAGCGTTCACAGACCGCATGCTAACCACGGAGTGGTGCGGCCGAGGATGGCAGGGGGTGCCTTGCATCCACCCTTTCCACAACCTCATGCTGCACCGAGCCTGCTCTGTCCCTCAGTACAGCACAGAACTCTTCAAAGGCATGAAGGGTTTTCCAGGCAAGGACCAGCACGTGCCCATCTTCCGCCCCGCTCAACATGGATGGAATGCTGCTGTGCTCAACCTTACAGCTCTGCCTCCTGACCTTTGACAAGATCGAACTTTTGGAATGTATCCGTCGCCTGGTGGAGGTCAACAAGGAGTGAGTGAGTAGTGAAGACCCAAGGAAGGTTAGCCTCCACATCCGGCCCACCTTCATTGGCCACGAGGTGTGTCTGGGCGTCCACCCCTGGCTGAGAGCCCTGCTGTATGGCATCCTGTGTCCTGTTGATTCGCACTTCTCTAGGGACTCCTTAACACCCGTCTCACTACTGGCTAATCCTCGCTTTGTCCGGGCCTGAGTCGCTGGGGTTGGTGACTGCAAACTGGAGGGAATTATGGGCCAACGGTGTCCAGGCAGTTCATTGGGAGGGCTGTGAGCAAGTCTAGTGGCTCTACGGCCCAGACCACCAGCTCACTGAGATAGGGACCATGAACATTTTCATCTTCTGGACCCACAAAGATGGCGTTCTGGAGTTAGTGACCCCCTTCCCACTTCCCCCTTTCCCCTCCCCCCTTCCCCCCCCTCCCCTCTACCCCCCCCTTCCCCCCCTTCCCACCCCCCACTGTACAGAATCATTCTCCCAGGGGTTATTTGGTGGAGCTTGCTCAACTTGGCCCAGACCTGGGGGGAGTTCTGAGTGTCACAGAGGGAGGTGTCCATGGATGAGCTGCTGCTTGCTTCTAAGTAGGAACATGTGGGAGAGATCCTCAGCTCACGCACAGCTTGCCAGGTGTGCCCTGTGCATCGAATTCTCCACCAGGGTGAGCACCTTCACATTCCCACCATGGAGAATGGGTCTGACCTCATCCACCGATTCCAGAAGGAGCTGTGTAACATCCAGTATGGAGATGGCACCCACAAGTGGATGCTAACTGTGTGTGACTGGAAGGCCGGATCAGGCCCTGCCTACCCTTCAGACTGCCTTTCCCCACCTCCAGATCTCATAATACTTAATTCTCATCCCCTCCCCCTTCTCCGGCCACGTCCCAGCCAAAGATTCCACGTGCAATACAGTTCTCCAGGCTTGTAGTTCAGGACGTCTGGGTCCCTGCAGCCTCCAAGCTAAGCTATACTCCCAAAGTCATATGGGCCAAGATCCAGGTGACTGGCCCCTGTTCCCCCACCCTTCAGGGAGTGCCTCACTCCGTTCCTCACCAGACTTAGAGGCCCACAACTGGGATCTGGATGATGTCAGAAGATGACCCCCTTCTGATCCCCAGCCCCCTAAGCCTATCTGAGGCTCCAGTGAATTTTTTTCCTGCATTTTCCAAATAAAAAGCCAAAGGATTTTTTTTTAAAAAGAATGATTTAAGGAATCTCTTGAACCTTGTGAATGAGTAAATTCTTCAAATTAAAAAGCATTTATTTGCACCTACTATGTGTTAGAGGAAATCTAAGGACAAAGGTTATTCTAGATCTTTCTCAGTAGTGTACCGATTGGAATGACACCACCTGCTGGAGACTTATTGTAGAAGAGTTCCGCCCATGAAACGAAGGTCTTTGAGGGCAAGACCAGGAGTCTTTTCTTTGGCGTCAGGAAGTGATGCGGACTAGTGGGAGGAGAAAGGAAGAGACTGGCGCTCACTCTGAGGCTCTTTCCTGAGGACTCTGGTGGAGAGCTGAGCGAGAAATGTGCTCTCCCTTTAATAGATAGGGATCTAGACCTTTCTCTCTTTACCAAATTCTTATTCTCCTTAATAAATGCTTAAAAGTCTAACTCTTGCTAAAGCTTATAATTTATTGGCGACCACTCATTAAATATTTTAGACAGTTTAGCTAGAATTTTAGCCCTTAACAGTAGTGATAGCAAGACAAAGGTCACTACAAAGATTATTCTGTATCTCTCCTATGCTCTCCTCCTCTTCACCCAATAAAATAGTAAAAACAACAATTTGGGTTTCCTTGTCACTACACCTAGATTTTACTAGGGAAGAATCTTTGTGGATTTGCATTTTATATAGATTTTTATTGCTTCTATATGGAATAGTGATTTGCATATGCCCAGATCATTTAAGATGGAGCTATCCAGGTGGAAGACAGCATGGACCTGCATCTAGAAGAAGACATTCTGTGTTCCCTTACCATGTGTGTAGGAGCAGCCTTTTTCTCCTGGCTGCATATTATAAATGTCATCTTATTGCCTCTTTTATTGGTATCTCAAAAGACAGCTGGATAATACAGAAGGTGGAACACAGATGTAGAAGTCATATTTATTCCCTTTTATCTCAATGTCTTGGAAGCTGACCTCTAAAGGTTCCTTTGAGCCCTAAATTTATGATTCTATAAGATATGTACAACTCAACTTCAATCTCCTGAGTTTAGCTTCTTGGGACAGTACTAGTATTTTCAGTCAAACGATAAACATTTACTAAATGTCTATTATGTGTCACTCACTAAAGAGGTGCTAGAACTATCCTAGAGAAAGTTTGTTCAACTCTAGACTTAAATTCAAGAGAGCTGCATTTAAATCTGACACATATTGTCAGAACCTAGATTTTCTTTGTCTATAAAACTGGACAATAATCCTTTTACTACAGACTTCACAGAGTTGTTATGAAGAATGTATTCTGCAAAGCTCAGAGACATGTAAATGTGAGTTGTTATTGCCAGAATGAATTTGTCTGTGAGCTCCCTGGGTATGTTCCTTTTGTCAGAAGGAAAGCCAAAATGTCTAGAGGATGAGTATGGTTGAATTTCCAGGTCCACATGCATGATAAAAGAAGACTAATATCAATGAGAACCAAAGGAATGACTCTAATGATATAACTGTAGGTGGAATGAGATAAGGGCATTGCTTAGTAAATCATCTCTTAAGGGAATGCTTGCTCCTCCTATTTGTAAGATAAAGTAGACTTCCTGGTCTGCCACTTCACCTCCTCTCAAACACAAAAGAATAAAAACAAGATTTGCTGAGTGAGACCCATGTTTTTCCACTTTCCCAATTCTGATTCTGCTCAAGATGGCAGCAGGAGACAGCTCCAAGGATAAGCATTACAGAATCCCTTTCCAAACCAAAACAAATAAAAAATCCACATTATTTCCCTATCCCTATTTAAAAAATTATATGTTGCCTTCCTAAAGCACAAAATATGCAATTAAATAAAACAATTCTCCAAGCTGTGATTTTCTGAGTAAATCACATGAAATCTATCATTCAAAGATTCAGAAAGTAAAATGCATGATGGCAACATTTATAATAGATACTTTTTTGTATTTATGTTGAAAGTATTCTTTTTTTTTTTTGGAGGTGGGGTTGGACAACGGGGGTTAAGTGATTTGCCCAGGGTCACACAGCTAGTGTCAAGTGTCTGAGGCCAGATTTGAACTCAGGTCCTCTTGAGTCCAGGGCCAGTGCTTTATCCACTGTGCCACCTAGCTGCCCCCTGAAAATATTCTTAATCTCCATCTTTAACAAAACATTTTATTTTTAATAACCACGTTTCTATATTACTGAAGAATCTCTTAAGTTCTTTATAAATTAAAAAAAATAGGCCATTCCATCAGTGTTTCCAAAGTACACATAGCATGGAATATCTTTCATTCTATTTTTGTCTTTCTGGAAATACATAAGCTCTTCCTCATCTTCATTGACACCAATTCCCAGCCCAGGCAAACAACTTACTATAAATCCTTTATGGTTAGCCTTGTTTTAGCCAGATTTCTATAATCAACTAGAGATAACACTTCAAAATTGTATAGCTTGGTCAATCCATTTGTTAATTTCTGGTTATTAACAGTAAAGTATAAATATTTTACAATTATACAACAACTTGAATGACAAAGTAATTGAAATCACTTAAAAATCTATATCACTGTACTTGATTATGCCTGTGGGTTTTTTTTTTGGGGGGGTGGGGGGGGTCAACCAATTATTGGCATAGGACACACAGCCTAATAATTTAGGGAAAGTGAGGAGTGCAATAAAAATAAGAGTAAGCACTTTCATATAAAGACAAATGCAAAGTGAATGCTAATATCCACAGAGAGTAAAGCCCATGGCTTTTAAACTAGTTCTTACCTGGAAGCTCCCTTACATATTAAAATCTATGGGACTCTTTGTGCCTGACCTATGGTACAGCCTTCCTAGCTTGTCTGATCAACCTTGACCCTGACATAGTGCTGCCATTTTGGACCTCTTTGAGCACGAAGGACAGCAACCAGACCAGAGCAGGCATGGGACTAAATTGGTCTGCCTTAGAATGATGAAGGGCCTGGCCAAATTTGCCAGGATCTGTAGAGCAGTTTCACTGTTTAAATTATGTTGTGCCCTTGAAGCTGCACAACTTTCCAGTTAATAGTCAAATGAGTTTTCAAGTCCCTACACTAGATCTGAGTTTTGAACACAGAAGGACAATATACTTTTTGAAAGACGAAAGGAAAATTTTTTTCACACTGGTGAGGAGCAGAATTGTTTCATTTAACTTAAAAAAATAAAGCTTTTCTCTTGATTATTGGCAAAGACAAATAGAATCTTATGGTATAAGATTTAAAAAAAGGCAAAATGGGGGAACAATTCCAAACACAAAATTAATTAGACTTACTGGTACATGCCATAGAAGGTGGGTCTTTTTCGGCTCGGAAGTAACCCTTTTCACACTGGCAGACAGATGTTGCTTCCATATAGGTTAAACTGTGTGGAGGGCACTTAGAGCACTTGATGTTCCCAGCAAATGCTTTATAGAATCCTGGTCTGCAAGCTGTAAAAACATGGGGAAATGTTTTATTCAGTTAGTAGTGTGCATATATTACTTTATGTGTGCAACATGTTCAATACATTTCTAATGCTACCTTCCTTCTGGATTTCCTGAGTCGTTCCACATCAACAGGAAAAAATCATCCATAGAATTAGCTTTTCCAAGTCACAAACACAGAGATACATACTTACTGATTATAATAGTTAAAATTGGTCCTAGCTAATCAGTTAAGGTGAATGATCAAAATGTGATATTAGGTTTCTAATCACACTGTTATTACAGAAAATGCTGAACATTTATCAATTTTTCATGTAAAGTAATAAGAAAAGTTCACATTATTATGTTTCAGGGATTATAAAGCACTTTACATATGTGGTTGTTCAGTCATTTTTCAGTCATGTCTGACTTTTCAGAACCCAATTTGGGGTTTTCTTGGCAAAGATACTGGAGTACTTAGTCATTTCCTTCTCCAACACATTTTACAGATTTGTCAGTTCCTTTTCCAGCTTATTTCACAGGTGAGGAAACTGAGACAAACAGGGTTAAGTAACTTTCCCAGGGTCACACAGCTAGTAAGTGTCTGAGGCCAGATTTGAACTCATAAAGTTGAGTCTTTCTGATTATGGTCCAGGTACTCTGTCCACTTTACCACCTAGCTGACCCTATTATTTCACCTAATTGATTTTTGCAATACTCCTTATCATCTGATGAAGACAGGCTCCTGGTGGAGCAGTGGATAGAGAAGTGGGCATGGCACCAGGTAGAAAGAATTTCAGATTTGGCCTCAGATACTAGCTGTGTGACCCTGGGAAAGTCACATAATCTGTGTTTGCTTCAGTTTCCTTAACTGCAAAATGGAGATAATAATAGCACCTACTTTCAGGATTATTGTTAGGCTCAAACGAGATATTTGTAAAAAAAATTAAAAAACAACCCAAACAAACAACCCCCCCCACACACACACATGCCACATGCTTAGCATACAGCCTAGTACATAATAGGTTCTATGTAAATCTTTATTCCCTGTGTTCCCCTTCTTAGTATTGCCATTTCTCCTTGTCTAGATGGAGTTGTTTCTGAGATGTTTAACCTCTTAAACATAGTTCTTCCACACTCCAAGATACCATATTACCTCTAACAAAAATAGTCAATTTTTGCAGAGCACTTCAAGGTTTCCAGTATTTTTTTTCCCTGAGGAAACCAGGTAAATGAAGACAGAGCCTATAAAAGTACACACAGCTTTCAGTGATTTATTTGAAACTGTACCTCCATGGTGTTTGCTATATTTGTTCACTTAATGTCAGTGAAATCTATGTTCATTTTTACAAAATATCTGTCACCTTTTTGTCTCTGTCTCTGGGGCATGATACACATTCCTTAGACATGATTACTTCACATAAAGATTATTCTATTATATCTCTAATTTAATTTCATAGAGCAAAACAGAATTTATTTTCATTTTTCAGACATAAATATTTGCAGCAATGCCTAAGGTTACCTAGCTTTAGGTAGATGACTGGGGTTGATGGCTCTCCCTGCCTGACAGCTGTTCCCCAGAACCACTGACTACTTAACCCCAGAGGGGTAGTAGTGCTCCTGGTGCCTGGAGCATGAGACTGTGGGACTTGAAGTCCAGAAGACCTGGGTTTGAATCCTATCTCAGAAACTAATTTATTTCCTACATGGAAGCCTTCCTGTGACTTCCCCTTCATGCTCCCTTCCTTCTCTGCTTAGCCAATTAGATTGTTTTTTCCTTGAAGACAGCCACTGACTTCCTTTCTCTTATGTATATCCATAGCACTTAGCATAGTGCCAGGGACAAAGTTGGTATTTAATAAATATTTATCATTAGACTATTTTGAAATATATTTTTTATATATTTCATTAAATATTTCCAAATTACATGTAAAAATTTTAACAATATAGTTTAACTGAATTCTAAATTCTTTTCTTTCTTACTGCCCTTCCCTTTGAGAAGACAAGCAATTTGGTATTGAATATACATGTGAAGTCATGCAAAAAATATGAGCCATTAGCAAAAGAAAATACACCAAAAAATCAAGTTAAAAAAGCTCAACATGCTTCAGTTTACATTCAGAGTTCATGAGTTCTCTCTCTTTTTATCTCTATCCCTTTCCCTCTCTTCCTCTTGGGCATTTTCTCCCTCACTCCCTCTCCTCTCTCTCCCTCTGGATAGGATTTTTCATCACGGGTCCTTTGGAATCATCTTGGATCATTGTATTGATCAGAATAGCTAAGTCATTCACCGTTGATCATTGTACAGTATTGCTGTCACTGTGTACAGTGTTCTCCTGGTTCTGCTCACTTCACTTTGCATTAGTTCATTACGTGGTTTCCTAGGTTTTTCTGAAATCATTTTGCTTGTGATTTTCTTATAGCACAATAGTATTCTACCACATTCTATACACCCCAACTTATTCAGCCACTCTCCAATTAATAGACAGCTCCTTAATTTCTCATTCTTTGCCACCACAAAAAGAGTTGCTATTATTCTTGTTCAGCTGTCTACAACTCTCTGTGATTCCATTTGGGGCAAAGATACTGGGGTGGTTTGCCATTTCCTCCTCCAGCTCATTTTAAAGATGAAGAAAGGAGGCAAACAGGGTTAAGTGACTTGTCCAGGGTCACCTAGCTAGTAAGTGTCCAAGGCAATATTTGAACTCAGGTCTTCCTGACTCCAGGCCCAATGCTCTATCTGTTGTGCCACCTAGCTACCCGTTGACATGATTATTACACCATTCTTTTTTTTTTTTTTTTAGTGAGGCAATTGGGGTTAAGTGACTTGCCCAGGGTCATACAGCTAGTAAATGTTAAGTGTCTGAGGCCGGATTTGAACTCAGGTACTCCTGACTCCAAGGCCGGTGCTCTGTCCACTGCGCCATCTAGCTGCCCCTATTACAGCATTCTTATTAGACTGTGTGACCCTTTGATAGTCACTTAACCTCCCTTCCTCTGAATTTCCCTATTTGTAAAATGAACATAAAAATAGCACTTTGATAAATTTAATTAATAATAGTAATAGGTTATTGTTATTATTGCTGTTTTTATTATTATTACTGCTTATCTTGGGCTACTTACTTGAACTCTCTGGGACTCAGTTTCCTCACCTATAAAAGGAAAGATTGGGGGCAGCTAGGTGGCGCAGTGGATAGAGCACCGACCCTGGAGTCAGGAGTACCTGGGTTCAAATCCGGCCTCAGACACTTGACACTTACTAGCTATGTGACCCTGGGTAAGTCACTTAACCCCAACTGCCTCACTTAAAAAAAAAAAAAGAGTAAAAAAAAAAAAAAGGAAAGATTGTAATACATGACCAACCTCTCCCAGGACTAAATTTATAGAATCTTATGATTCTATAGTAATCAATGAATGCCCCTGACCCAGCACAACAGAAAAGGAATAATGGATATTTATTATCAAATGATAATGCAATTACTTGATGTTGAAATGGATAAAAGAACTTTCATCCAAACATATGCAATCATTTTGATTAAATAAATCATCTCTAAAGATTTTGGTAACACTGCAAATTCTATAAATGACTTTGTGCTTGAAAACCATCTGATATTTACAGGAATGCTTTTCTAGGCTTCTTATATTCTCTACCTTTCCATATGTTTTGACCAAATGACACTTGCCTCCTTGCCATTTCTCAAACAAGACCCTCCATTTTCTGACTGAATTTTCACTGGCTGACTCTGATGTCTGGAATTCTCTCTCTCCTTTTCTCCTTCTGGCTTCCCTCAAGACTCAGCTCAAATTTTCTTTCACAGTTCTCTTTAATAATAATGCCTTCTATATAGGATTATCTCCAATTTACTCTGTATATGTCTTCTTTCTATACGGTTACTTCCCCCAACTCATTTCATGGCAAGCTTTCTGAGGGCAATGACTATTTTTACCTTTCTTGGTATCTACAGTACTTAGTACAATGCCTGGAGCATAGTAGAAACTTAACAAACATTTGTCAAATTGATTTCTTAAAACAAAAATACCATGCTAGGTATTTGGTTCTTGTAGTAGGACTTTCTTCCCCTCTTAAAAAGTTTGTAATTAATAATACCATTAAATGCAGTTTAAGAAAGTGCTTTTTTATTGTTGATTATGTGACTTTGGGTAGTTTGTGGTCAGTTGTTTGGTTGACTTTGAACAGTTCAGCATATTATACTATAAATAGTTTGTCTTTCTGATAGATCTTTGAACTCATCAATGCCAGCATTCCTTCCTCAGGTAAAGGTAGTGATCTATTTACATATTTCCATCAACTGTTGTTGTCCGTATACTTATATAAACCTTCTGTGATGGATCTACCAAATAGAGGTCTTCTTCTAGGTATTTTAGTATTTCGTGAATAATCAATATGCCCATTTGTCATAAATTGTTCTTGATATAAAACCAGTACATTTCCTTTTCAGGCAATATATGCCCTTGATGCTGTCCTTTATGCTACTTTCTCATGTTCAAATCATAGCTGATAGCCTATTTACTAGAGTTGTGTCCATTTTTACACCCATCAAGCATTTTTTTTCCCAGTAACCTACAATTTGAGTCTCCTGAGACCATGGTGTTTTGAGAATTGTAGCCACATAGCAACAGTGTTGTTTAAAGAAAGCGTGTTTGTTGCAGAAAGCAGCTTGAGATCCCTGAAACACTTTACAAATTTGACAAAAGATATCTAGCCTGCTTTCCTCCTTTCTAACTTTAAGATCAAATTATTGTCTATCTGAAAATGTTATTAATGGATTAACTCAAAGGGCATTACATCCTGCTTCATGTCATAAAAAGGGCAACATAATGTCTTCCTTCACTTGGTTTTTCCTTTGGGGATTTCTATACCAATATCTTTGAACTTGTTTGCTGCTTACACAGAAGCATTTTACCAGAAAGAGCTAAGTGCAACATTAAGGAGTCTCCTTCAATAAGATATCTTCTATGTATACTATAGAGAAAACAATTCAGTGATGTTTAGATGATCATTTTCAAGGGAGGCATAACACAGGAAACCAGATCCTTATCAATCAATTAGCAAGCATTATTAAGTGCTACTGTGGTAGGTGATAGAGATTCGAAGAAGGGCAAAAACCAGTCCTCCCCGTCATTTCAGTTGTAGAGACCACAAGTGTATTGGAGGATTTCCTATGCCATACCCAAATGGAAGACGGATTAATAATAGATGGTCTTGGGGCAGCTAGGTGGCACAGTGGATAGAGCACCAGCCCTGGAGTCAGGAGTACCTGAGTTCAAATCCGGCCTCAGACACTTGACACTTACTAGCTGTGTGACCCTGGGCAAGTCACTAAGTGTGTAAAGTGTCTGAGGCCAGACTTGAACTCAGGTTCTCCTGAATCCAGGGCCAGTGCTCTAACCACTGTGCCACCTAGCTGCCCCTGACAAACACAACTTTTATCTAAATAATTGTTTAAAAATTTAAAAACACAAAATCAAGAATAGATCTCTGGGCTACCCCTCTAGGAATCCTGCCTCCCTCCATTAACAACATTCATAACTATCATCTTGTCTTTCCAGGATCTTTCTAATACTTGAGTTAATATTGATGAAATATTCATGCAAGGCTGGCCTTTGGGTTTTTGTTGCTCTAGGCAAGGCATTTTTACCTTTACAATAGAACATTTTAGAATCCTCAATCCTCAGGATACTCTGGACTTTCATAAAATTTGCTATGGCTTTGACCAAATCCTATATTCAATTCAGAAAGGTAATCTCAGACTCATTCAATTCCTTGTTTTTAAGAGGGAGCTAAGAAGAAAACAGGGTTTCTTAACCTGGAGGTCTATGTGTGTGTGTGTGTGTTTTAAAATATTAATAATTGTTGGGGGTGGCTAGGTGGCACAGTGGATAAAGCACCGGCCCTGGATTCAGGAGTACCTGAGTTCAAATCCAGCCTCAGACACTTGACACTTACTAGCTGTGTGATCCTGGGCAAGTCACTCAACCCCCATTGCCCTGCAAAAAAAAAAAAATTAGCAGGGCAGCTAGATGGTGCAGTGGTTAAAGCACCGGCCCTGAATTCAGGAGTACCTGAGTTCAAATCTGGCCTCAGACACTTGACACTTACTAGCTGTGTGACCCTGGGCAAGTCACTTAACCCCCATTGCCTGCAAAAAACCAAAAACCAAAAACCAAAAAAAAAAATTTAATAATTGTATATTAATATAATTAGGTTCTTTGGTAACTATTTGTATTCTATACCTATAAAAACATTCTAAGAAAGGGTTTATAGATGGCAATAAACTTGGCCAAAGGATCTTTCTCTCTGTCTGTCTTCCTCTCTCTCTCTCTCTCTCTCTCTCTCACACACACACACACACACACACACACACACACACACACACACACCACACACACACACCACACACACACACACACCATGGAGAAACTCTGTAGTGGAGGAAAGTTATCTCAAGATTCTCATGTGTAATGAAAAATCCAAAACCTATTCCAATTAATGAAGTTTTAAATGTGTCAAGAAAAGAATCTAAGGCCTCTGATCTATTTAAAATGTGTGAATCTCTTTGACTAGATCAAGAATTAAAAAAATCAAAAAAGTAATTGACTAATCAAATAAGTGAACCATACATTTAAGGGCTTTGAATAGTGGAGAAATCTCACCAGCTGACTTAGTTTAACATTGAGCCAGCCAAAGGGTGAAAAACTAAATCTTTAGGGGTTCCTTGGAGAGGCAAGCTCTTGTATCCTTACCAGACGGCAGCAAGGGAAGGCGAGGAGCCCAATTGTTTTACATTCTACTTCTTGTCCTATACAATGTTATTGGAGAAACTAGACTAATAGGAGAAAATGTATTCAGTCAGCAGGAAAGAGATATACTAATGACAACTAGCTAGATAAAGAAGGATGCCTTCTGTCAACATTCACCCAAGATAGAAGGCAGATTCAAGGAAGATGACCTCTGGAAGCTGAGAGGAATGTTGCCTGTGGAATCAAAAAAAGATACCCCCAAATCACTACTTGTTACTTTATCCTTTGGACTCATATGTATTCTACAGTTAGAGCCCATCCTTCCATGGGACCTGTGTATGTTTGTGGGAGAATGTGTACCAGATTTGGGATTGGTGGTGCATGTTTTATACAAGATCTCCTTATTATTGTACCATTTTCTAAAAATTCATTGAAATCTGACTAATGTTAATGGAAAGTAAACAAGTGGGGTTCAAGAGATATAGGAGTTCTGGGGCAGCTAGGTGGCACAGTGGATAGAGCACTGGCCCTGGAGTTAGGAAGACCTGAATTCAAATCCGGCCTTGGACACTTGATGCATACTATCTGTGTGACCCTAGGCAAGTCACTTAACCCCAGTTGCCCCCCCCCAAAAAAAACCCCTTAAACAAACAAAAAAAGAGATATAGGAGTTCTCAGCACCTCAGGTGGGTCTGCCTGCCTCAAGTCTCTCCCCATTCCAATCAATCATCCATTCAGTCACCATAGTGATTTTCCTAAATTATAGCTCCAAATATGTCTACCACCCCCCTCCCTACCCATTCAGGAAGCTCCAGTGACTTCCTATGACATCTAGGATCAAACTGAAATCAAAATCCTGTTTAACATTCAAGGCATCTCAGAGCTAAACCTCCTTCTACCTTTCCAAACTTCTTACACCTCACATCCTGCCATCTGCTTTTTGATCCAATGACTCTGTCCTCCCTGCAATACCATGAAGGAGACACTCCATCTCTTGGCTCTTGACATTTTCTCTGGCTTTCCCTAATGCCTGAAATGTTTTCCCTTCTCATGTTTGCTGCCCAGCTTCCCCAGCTTTCTTTAAGCCTTAGTTAACTTCCCATCTTCTACAAGAAGCCTTTCCTAACTCTTTTTAATACCAATGCCTTCCCAATCTTAATCATTTCCTAAATGTGCTGTAGACTGTTTGTACATATAAGTTTACTCTTTGTCTCCCCCACTAGAGTGTCAACTTCATGAAGGCAGGAACTGCATTTTGCTGTTTGGGTTATTCCCAGAATTTAGTTCAAGGTCTGCAAATAGTCTACATAGTCAGCACTTGATAAATGTTTATTGACTGACAGAATATATGTTACTAATGATCCAGACTCTCAGCATTACTTCTAGAAGCCTGAGTAGTAGGTCAAACAGCACTCTGGGAATCCTAACCCACTAGGTTAGGCAATGGGTGCTAGGGAAGAACAGGGAGCATTGTATGAATATTTTACTTGTATTACAATAACTAGAATTAGAGATACTATAGTTAAGTGACCCTTGAGTTCACAATATTTATTTATTGTCTTTTAAAATATATTTTGAACATTATGTAACACTAATAAAAATTTTAGTATTCCAAACTCATTAGATTAATATTTCGTTCAGTGTATTTGCATTTTCATTGACTTGAAAATGAACTAAATAATAATTTGACTTGTGTTAAATAACTTTGTCATTTTCCAAATTTCCTTGATAATATTTAAAGAAATAATATCTGCATATTACTACTTGGATGAAAATGTTATGAATTTCTCTTTGTTCAGGTGTTACCTGAATATATATGTACGCACATGTATTGTTCATTTCTGATCACTGAGTACTTAAGGGGGAAGTTATATATTTTTTCTACTTTGGCTGAACCCTCTAGAACACTTTCCCCAAAGTACACATTTCCTGGCTTATAGTAATTAACAAAGATACTGCATGCTCTTTTCTAACACTCTAAACCATAACTTTTTAGGTCAAATCACAAGGTACTTGATCTGTAGCTTTTAATTTCCCTTAGAACCTGGGATTTGATCCATAGCTTTTAGGTTTTTTTTAGAACCTGGTCTCCCTTATTCTGAGACCATCTTTCTGTTCATGATACTAGGCTTCATGCTTCTCAAGAGGTAAGTGGTATAAGTAAAATTGTGCCTTTTTTATAGATGAAGAAATTGAGGACCAGAGTGAGCAGGTTGCTTGCCTAGGTCACATAGCCAGTGAGTGTCAGAGAAGGTATTCAGAGTGATGATGATCAAGAAATATTTCATCTCCTTCAGATATATAACACCAAATAATTCCTATTTCTTTCATATCTTCAACATTTTTATAACACACACTGAGATATTCAACCTAATTCTTACTAAATGTCAGGCACTGTGCATTCGTAGGTAAATCTATTTTTTTTCCAGTCCAAATTTTACTGGTTTCCTTATTTCCTGTTTGACTATAATAAAGGCCAGGAAAATGTTATTTTTGAGTTTTCTTTCTCCAGAATTTAATATATAAAACTGTATATCATGATACTTAATAAATGTTTTTTTTGAATTGAACTAAATTTTCCTTTAACTTTTATTTTTGATATGATTCTAGTGGGTTCTTTTCTCACATTTCTCCTACACATGGATTCAGTATTTGCCTGGGCATTTATTATGTATTATTTTCTACCATGTTATGTTACTGGCTTAATATTTTAATTAGTATTATGTGTATACACACATGTAGTTTCAAGGTTTACAGAAAACTTTATATATATTATCTTTTTTGATTCTCATAACAATCCTGTGAGTTAGGTTCTATTTTACACCTAAGGAAAGTAAGATACACATAGGTTGAGAAATTTTGGCCAGGACCACATAGATAGTAAATGTCTCAGGCAGTATTCCAATTCAGTGGCAATAGAAACATGTTTAATTTAATTAAATGGATAGGGGTAAATAAAATACCATATTTATTATTTTATTTTATCTTTTTATAAGGTATACATTAGATTTTATTTGAGGTGCTTACAACTTATTAGCAAAGTTGAAATATAAATCTCCTTTTATGTGGATAGTCTTATTTGAAATCTTAACCTGGCCCTTCCTCCTCCCCAAAAGAAATCATGATAGTAAATTCAAAAGAGAATAGAGGGAACCACAGGGCCACTTACTGTTTTCATAAAGTTTGTGCGCTGGTTCTAACATCTTAAGTAATGATGCCAATCACGTATTACACTGAAAAGCCTTTGGGGTCTATCTAAACTTATACAGACTATTGAACACTGAGGCAGGAAAAGCAGTCAATTATATTAATATCAGTTCCTGTCACACAAGACAGCATTCAATATTTCATCAAATAGTGAGATCTGCACAGCATGGGTGAATGTCATCTACTCTTTGCCCTGTTCCTTTGTCTTCTATGTCTCTGAATCTGTTAAAGGAGACAACTAAAAATTCTTGCTAACAGCCTATAGCATACTACTCAGAATCTATTTCCAGTATGAAAAGCATTACTTCAGTTCTGTTTCTGTTTGTAAAGAGAGAAAAAAAAAAGGTCAGTGACCCAATGTCCCTTCTACATTCCTATTATAGCTCAATGATAGTCTTATACCCAGTGAGTCCAGATTTTTGGTGATAAATGACTGTTCAAATATTTATAAAGGAGACTGAATTGCATGTATATCTAGCAAGTTCTTAAATAGTTAATTGATTTGAATAAATAATTTTTAGATTAGACAGACTAAATTGCTGTTGAATTTCCTTGGAACAATTTTATTTCCAAAAATATTTTAGACCTTTAAATTAATAACACTGTGTTTTGTTTGTATGTTTTGTTCCTCTAGCTTGGTTATGTTGTCTAAATAATACAGACTAAAAACAAAATCAAAACTAACAAAAATAGTCAGTTAATAAGCATATACTAAACATCTATGTGCCAGGCATTGTTCTAGATGCTGGGGATACAAAGAAAGGCAAAAAAAAGACAGTTTCTGTTCTCGATTAACTCACAGTCTAATGGTGGAGACAACATGAAAACAACTATTTACAAACAATAAATAGGAAAAATTTGAAATAATCATCAGAGGGAATATGCTAGAATTAAAGGAACTCTAGATGTGTTTTTTGTAAAAATGAGATTTTTATTTTCTCAGACTTGAAGGAAATAAGGATTGTGATGAAGTAAAGATGAAGAGGAAAAACTTGCTAGGCATAGGAGACAGTCAGTAAAAATGCCCAGAGTCAGAAAATGGAATATCTTAATCAAGTTAGCAAGGAGGATGCATAGGTTGTGAAGGTGTAAGAAGACTAGAAAGGTCTGGGGTATACCATACTTTTTTCACTATCATTATTCACAACATTGTTTTGTCCAAATACTGTTAAATGTATTTGTGATAGCACAGCAGACACCTCAAGGACGTTTTGTTTGATTTCTTTGTTTTTGAATGTCTATATGCAGGCATGTGGTAGAGGTAGCAAGATGACTTAAAGGATAGAATGCAGGCCTGGAGTCAGGAAGACTTAAATTCAAAGTTGTACTCAGATACTTGCCAGCTGTGTGACCCTGGGCAAGTCACTTAATTTCTGCCTTAATCCACTGGAGAAAGAAATGACAAACTACTCTAGCCAAGAAAACCCCACAGACAGTACTTGAATGCAGTGATCCTCAGGGTCATGAAGAGACAGACACAGCTGAATAGTAACTAAAAGACTGTAGTACATATGAATGAGAGTTGACTGAAGACAGAGGATCAAATTCAAATGCCACCTGTGAAATTTAGCTGTGGATAACCTCTCTGAGACTTAGCTTCCTTTTCATTAATGAAAAGGGCTAGATGACCTGAGGGTCTTTCCAGCTCTAGAACTATGATACAAATTATCAATTTAATATTGTCACAAACTTTGTCATCGATAATGTTGGTGGGGCCACTAATAAGCATTTATATAGCACTTTCTACGTGGAAGGCACTATGTTTTTTTTTTTTCGTGTGTGTGTGTGTGTGTGTGTGTTTTAAAAAACATTATCACTTTTAACCCTCATAAAAACTTTGCAAAGTAGGTACTATTGTTATTCCATTTTACAGCTGAGGAACCTGAGGCAAACAAAGGTTAAATGATTTAGCCAGGTTCACACTGCTACGAAGTGTCAGGCTGGGTTTGAGCTCGGGACTTTCTGACTCCAGTTCCATTGAACCACCAGCTGCCTCTAATAATGTTTTATGTCTAATTGGATTATATACAATTAAAATAATTACTGAAGTCACCTGTAAAAGACTTTAACACTGTCTCTTAGGAGTATTTTACCATCATAAAAAAGTAAATTAATATATTCTCTTATGATACTTATTAAATTTTATTTATGTAAGAAGCATTTAGGCATCCTGGATAAAGAGCTGGCCTCAGAGCCAGAAGACTTGGATTTGAGTCTTTTCTTTGACAGGACTGTGTGGCCCTTTGTAAGTTACTTCAACTTTCAGTGCTCTAACCAACTTTTTAAGACTGTGTAAGTTGCAAAGAAGGTACTGATCTGCATAGGGGTGTAGAATTTCCTCCTCTGGGAGTTCCTCATTTCAATGAAACTCCATGTCTATTTTTCATTCCCTTTCCTAGAGAAGAGATAAAATATATGTAGGAATAATTATCATGACTGATTAAAAACTATTGATGATATACCATAATTTTTAACTTCAGAAATTCATTGATTGGAGCATAAATTGACTCTAAAAGTTAGCATGCCATAAATATAATTTTGGGGTTCTTTAACCCACCATTTTGTCCATTGAAACTGTTGCCAGTTGGACATTTTATCCAAAGCCATATTTTTTGGTTAGCCTCTGGCAACCAATTATTGAGAAACATACATAATTTTATGGCGAAAGTTTTATATGTTGAGTCATAATGAGGATTATAGGCATTTAACATTCATAAACACATCCACTACCTATTCCTTTATTGACTTTCATATATTCATAACGTTCTTTACAACTCTGTTTCAATAGTTACTGCTTTGGGTTTCCATTAATAATTGAGGACTGGGCATTTCAGTCTTTAGTTTAATGTGATGTTATTTTATTTTTAAACATTAAAGACAAATTATGCATAATGAAGATAACTAAGCAGGCATGAAAGTTCAAGCAAAAGAGAAATAATATGTTATGTTACATTGAAAAGTTAGCAAACTTCCTACAATTGTCTCTACAATGAGAAAAGTAATTGAAAGGCAAAAAAGCATACTGTTAACTTGTTGCTGGTGCTATTTGCATTTTACTAATCCATTTGAAAGTATTTTTATTTTTTGCCATTCTGATATTACTATTAAAGCATTAAAATGCATGTCATATTTTGCCTGCATTTCCAAATGGGTTTTTTTCCTAATTTTATTACCATTTTCACTAACCTTCATTTTGATTGGCCAGTTCCATATTTTGTGTCAGATTATTAACTCCCTCCAATGAATCATACTTAGGTTGATTATGAAACTACTTGCTTTATAATTAATATGTTTTAAAATATTTTAAAATGAATTTTTTGTGGGTAAACATCATTATTCTGCAGAGACACCTAAATTAAACATTCTTTTGTCAAGAATGAGCTACGCATGTAAAATAACCAAGGTTCAGCACAGGTGTTATAAATTATAATAACAAGAGATTCACACTTCTTGCTTTATATCACTTCTTCGATGTAGACTTTTTTTTTTAAAAAGGTAGTTATAATCTATCTCTATTTAAAAATATTTGCTTGGATATTTTATAAGAATAGATTATCTCCTCCAATGCCCCCAATAGTAAACTTTTTAAAAATGAAAATTGAAATCCTTATACATAGTTCAGCAAAGCAAATTTCTACATTATATATGTCTCACAATATATTTATCATTCTACATTTTAAGTCTGTCATCTCTCTGCAAGATGTAGGTGGCATGTTTTAACTAAGTCTAGACTCCTCCCTGGTTTATCATTACCCTGGTCAGAGTTCTAAAGTATTACACATTTGCTTTTCTCCATGAGGTTTTTTCACTGTATAAATTGTTCTCCCAGTTCTCACTTAACTGTGCATCAGCTAATAAAGGTCTTTTCAGATTTCTCTGTGGCTGTCATGGATATATTAATTCAAAGTGGCAATATGTTTATGTGTGTATATATATATGTATATACACATATACATATATATATACACACACACGCACACACATACTGTATGCCGTATTATAACATTGTGTATAATTATATTATAACATTATATTTATAGTATATTGATATATTATAACATTAAGTTTATTATTATAACAATATATACTATGTATATTGTGTGCTAAATATATGTATACTGTATATGTACTTTATTTTATTTATTATTATTTTTAAAAATAATAAACATTTTAATTTCAAGTTTTGTGTTTTATATTATATCCCTCCATCTCTCCCTCCCCTACCCCTTTCTTGGGGTGGTAAGCAATCAGATATAAGTTATACATGTGCGATTATGTAAAATACTACCATATTAGTCATTTTGTACAAGAAAACTTGGATAAAAGAAAAAAAATGAAAGAAAGTAAAAAACATCATGTTTCAGTCTGTCTTCAATCAATATCAGTTCTTTCTTTAGAGGTAGATAGCATGGTTCATCATTAGTCCTTTGGAATTGTCCTGGATCATTGTATTGCTGAGAATAGTTAAGTCATTCACAGTTCTTCTATTATTGTCACATTGCACAATGTTCTCCTGGTTTTGCCCACTTCACTATATATCATTTCAGAAAGCCAGACCTTTCTAGAACCATCCTGTTTGTCATTTCTTATACCACAATAATATTCTATCAAAATCATGTACCACAGCTTGTTTAACCACTCCCCACCTGATGGGTATTCCTTTGATTTCCAATTCTTATCAACCATAAAAAGAGCTGCTATAAATATTTTTGTACAGATAGGTCTTTTCTCTCTCTTTTTTTTGGATCTTTGGGATATAAACCTAATAGTGGTATTGCTGGATCAAAGGGTATGCACAATTCTATTGTCCTTTGGGAATAGTTCCAAATTGTGCTCCAGAATGGTTGGATCGATTCACAACTCCAGCAACAGTGAATTAGCATCCCAATTTCCCCACATACTCTCTGGCATCCAATAATTTCCATTTTTGTAATATTTGCCACTCTGATAGGAGTGAGGTGATATCTCAGAGTTGTTTTAATTTGCATTTCTCTGATCAGTAGTGATCTAAAGCATTTTTTTTTTCATATGACTATAGATAGCTTTAATTTCTTTGACTGGAAACTGCCTGTCCCTATCTTTTGACCATTTAACAATTGGGGAATGACTTGTATTTTTATAAATTTGATTCAGTTATCTAAATAGTTGAGAAAGGAGGTTGTTATCAGAGATACTTGTTTCAAAAATTCTTTCCCAGTGTTCTGTTTCCCTTATAATCTTGGTAACATTAGCTTTGTTTGTCCAAAAACTTTTTAGAAATCTGTTTTATTAGAAAGAAAGAGAAGTACAGAAAGACAATATATCACTGTGAATCTTCTGCAGGTATATCACATACACACATATATTTGCTGTATAGTGAATTCATATAAAGGACACTTATGTTACAATGTAGGGTGATGATAGAGGTTTTTGCACCATCTTCTAGGAATACTGATAGAGTGGGCAAAACAAAAATGGGAATATGCTAAGGCTTTCAGTTTAATATTTAGGAAGTTTTGATTAATGTTTTTCTAATCCTTCAGCTCTTTATTTTCTCCTTTTTCATCTTGCTTCACTGTTAGTCCTTCAGCAAAACTCTTATTATTAAAGTCAAATTATCTTCTCTAACATACTTTTTTCATCAACAATAATACTTATAATAAATTTGACTTATAAGAAGAATAAACTAGAATTTTATTGTCAATTTACAGCTGAAAGATGTACTAGGAATAAAATTGATTGAATGCATGCTTTAAGCATTTTGATCAACACTACTCATCATTTCTCAGTGCCCTCTTTATTTTGACAACTCACTAAAATTTGACAACTATATCTTTTGCTAGTTTAGCATACAAACTCACAATGTATCATTCAACTTGACTTTTGAGAGTGTCTGGCTGTCATATGTTTAGGACATTTTGCAATAGAAGAGTGTGACTAGAGGACTGATTTTGAAATTAAAAAAAATATTGCTTAAGTCTATGGGTAAACCTATATAGGATATATAGGGTATCTAAGTATATAGGTATTATTTAGTATAAAAATAAAACTTTACATGATTAAAAACCAGTGTCTCTCTAGAACACTATTTAAATTTAATATGCATTAATTAAGCACTTACCCTAAGCAAAAGACTGCATTTCAAAAAATTGGGATTATAATAAGACATGATGCCTGTCCTCAGGGAGGTTGCAGTTTAGTGTGGGATGGGATTAGGATTTGCAATAAACATACTAAATTATAATGAAAAATAGAATAGAGAATAGTCCAGTAGGGAAGCTGTCTAGTAGTAGTAATAGTATTTATATAGTTCTTTAAGTTTGCAAAGTGGTTTATATGTTTTTTTCATTTGATACTAATAACAACATTGTGAGCAGGTATTATTATCCCCATTTTACAGATAAGGAAATTGAGAAAGAATTTAAGGAACTTGCTTAGGGTCATATAACTAGTAAGTTTCTTTCTTTTTTTTTTTTTTTAGGCAATGGGGGTTAAGTGACTTGCCCACGGTCACACAGCTAGTAAGTGTCAAGTGTCTGAAGACGGATTTGAACTCAGGTACTCCTGAATCCAGGGCCGGTGCTTTAACCACTGCGCCATCTAGCTGCCCCCTAGTAAGTTTCTTAATCAGGATATGAATTCAATTCATCCTGGCACCAACTTCATACTCTATGCATTATGTCATCTTGTTTCCTCTAGATATAAAACACAATAGAATATAAATAAGTGATAAAATATAAGGAATATTATGGTAGGAAGCATGTGTTAACAGAAACAATAATACTTTTATTTCATGGAAGCATTGTTAGAAATGATTTACCTTTCCTTCAATGTTGCTTGGTATGTTGTAACACATACATCTATATAAAGAAATCTACATACTACACACACATACATACATACACACACACAACCCCAAAAAGTTCTATATATTACAAAAAGTTCTCTCTCTATACACATACTTATATACATATATAATTTGTATTTTAGAGGTTTATCAGATATAAACTCCTTTACATATCAAACCACAATAAAAATTGTAATCAATTTTATGATTAACCTGTCAGCAATGGTATAAAGGATAGAATGGAGAGCAAAGAGAATGGAGGTAAAATTATATCTATGTTGAGTCCCAGCACATATTTAATGGGTATCTGCCATATTTTTTTTGGCCCCATTTATTGAAAATATTTATTGCAGCATATTTTCCTTTGTATGGTAACAAAGAACTTGAAATGAAGTACATGTCCACAGATTTGAGAATGGCTAACAAATGCAGTTGCATGAAAATAATGGAAATAATGTCCTCTAAGAAGTAATAATTATGATAAATACAGAAAAATATGGCAAAAGTGACCAGAACTGATACAAAAATGAAGTAGAACCAAGAAAAATATTTACAACAATGTAAATAGAAGTTATATAAAAAAGAAAATAAAATCCACAGTGCTACAGTTATAATGAGATATGAGAAATGATGCATTTTGTCTCTTTGAAGAAGTGAGGCACCCTTTGATCTATAACAATTCCATACAATCATACATTCTATATGATGGCTAGTTTTTCTCAGCTTTTATTTTATTCCTTCTGAAAAATATTCTTTATTATAAGGAATGACTATCTGGAAGATTGTAGGGAAGGGATAAAGTGAGATGTATTTGATGTAAAAAAATCAATAAAATTAATTAAAAGATATAAAAAGATGACAAAATGAGAGATCAGAGATGTGTTAGAACTGCTTGCTTCATTATTTGGAAATGGAATTTGATAATGTCCCCAAGGGAAGTGTTGATCATCTCATGTTCTTAATATTTTATAGGGAATTGGTAATTAATTAACATATTTCAATCAAAAAGCATATTTCTTTTATTCTCTTTTCATAAGGGTAGTGATTTGCTTTTGCTTTTTTTTCAAGTAGAACTTGGAGTGAATCATATACTATTCAGTGACTCACACAACAGGGTGAGGGTATATTTTTCAAATCTTATTTTATTATTTTGTAATTAACATTTATTTTATCTTCTCGCTACCCCCTATTAAAAGTACAAAGAGACAAAAAAAGGGAAACCCTACTATTAAATATTCATTACTAAGCAAAGCAAATTCATATAGTAGGTAATCTAAAAATGTAACTTTCTGTATTTTTAGGTCTACTGTCTTTCTGGCAAGAGGTGAGTAGCATGTTTCTTCAGTCCTCTGGAATCTTGGATTATTATTGCATTGATCAATAATCCAAAGTCATTCAACACTATTGCTTTTGTTGTTGTTTAAAATAAGTATTACTGTCTCTGCATAGATTGCTTTCCTGATTTTGCTTCCTCCTTCCTCCTTCCTCCTTCCTCCTTCCTCCTTCTTCCTTCCTCCTTCTCCTTCTCCTTCTCCTTCTCCTTCTCCTTCTCCTTCTCCTTCTCCTTCTCCTTCTCCTTCTCCTTCTCCTTCTCCTTCTCCTTCTCCTTCTCCTTCTCCTTCTCCTTCTCCTTCTCCTTCTCCTTCTCCTTCTCCTTCACAAACATTTATTTTATTTTCCAGTTACATGTAAGGGTAGTTTTCAACATTCATTTTCATAAGATTTAGAGTTCCAAATTTTTCTCCCTCCCTCCCTCCCTTTCCTTCCCCTCTCCACAAGATTGCAACCAGGTTATATATGTACAATCCACAAGTGTTCTTTTTATCAGTTCTTTCTATAGGGGTGCATAGCAAGCTTCCTTATTAGTTCCTTCGGATTGTCCTGGATCATTGCACTGCTGAGAGTAGTTGTCATTCACAATTGCTCATTGAACAATACTGCTGTCACTATGCACAATGTCTTCCCAGCTCTACTCACTTCACTATACATCGATGTTCATTAGACTTTCCAGGTTTTTCTGGGATCATCTTGTTTGTCATTTCCTGTAGCACAAGACCATTTCACTACAATCATATAACACAACTTTTTCCATCATTCCTCAATTGATGGACATTCCCTTGATTCTCAATTCTTAGCCTCCACCAAGAGATGCTATAAATATTTTTTGTACAATTTTCCCCTTTTCTCTTTTTCATGATTACTATTGTTACCTGTTTCCCTTCCATCCTATTCCCTTCCCCATGATATTTATTCTATTATCCATCTTCTTTCATCCTATCACTCTTCAAAAGGGATTTGCTTCAGTCTGTCCCCTCCCCCACTCTGCCCTTCCTTCTTTTGCCCCTCTCTTTTTATCCCCTTCCCCTCCTATTTTCCTTCAGGGTTAGAGATATTACTCCACCCAATTGATTGTGTACATTATTCCCTCCTTGAGCCAATTCTAGTGAGATAGAGGTCTTTGAACCAATTCTGATGAGTGTTAGGCTCATTTACTGCCCAGATTAAACAGATTACTATACCCAGTTGGGTGTATCTGTTAGTCCCTCTTTGAGGCAGCTCTGATGAGTTTAAGGTCTTTGAGCCTTTTCTGATAGAGTGTGAAATTCACTTACTGCCCTGCTCCTCTCCCATCTCTTCCCCTACTCCATAAGCCTTTTCCTGTTTCTTTCATGTAGGATTTCACCTCTGCCCTTCCCCCTCCCCCAGTGAATTCCCTTCACCCCTCAATTAAACCCTAAAGATGTCATCACCTAGCTAAGTAACACAGTGGACAAAGCATCACCCCTGGACCCAGGGGGATCCCAGCCCAAACCCAGCCTCAGATGCAAGACAGTCGCCCACTGTACGACCCCAGGTATGTCCCCCAACTCCAATTTTTTTTTTTTTATGGTTCTCTAGGGTCTTGTATTTGAAAGTCAAATTTGCCATTCAGTTCAGGTCTTTTCATCACAAATATCTGAAAGTCTTCTTTTTCATTAAAGTTCCATTTTTTTTGCTGAAAAATTATGCTGAGTTTTGCTGGGTAGGTGATTCTTGGTTGTAATCCCATTTCCTTTGCCCTTTGGAATATCATATTCCATGCCCTCCGGTCCTTTAATGTAGAAGCTGCTAGATCTTGTCCTATCCTGACTGAGGCTCCATGGTACTTGAATTCTTTCTTTTTGGCAACTTGCAATATTTTCTCCTTGACCTGAGAGCTCTGGAATTTGGCTATAATATTCCTAGGAGTTTTCCTTTTGGGATCTCTTTCTGGAGGTGATCGGTGGATTCTTTCAATTTCTATTTTAGCTTCTTCTTCTAAAATTTCAGGGCAATTTTCCCTGAGAATATCTTGGAAGATGGTGTCTAAGATTTTTCCTTGATCATGGTTTTCAGGTAGACCAATACTTTTCAAATGATCTCTCCTGGACCTATTTTCCAGGTCAGCAGTTTTTCCCAGAAGATATTTCACATTTCCCTCTATTATTTTATTCATTTGGATTTGCTTTATTGTGTCTTGGTTTCTCATAAAGTCACTGGCTTCCATTTGCTCAATCCTAATTCTTAGGCAATTATTTTCATCAGAGAGCTTTTGCACCTCCTTTTCCATTTGGCCAATTTGACTTTTCAAGTTGTTGACTTTTTTCTCATGTCTTTCCTGCATCACCTTCATTTCTCTTTCCATTTTTTCCTCTACCTCTCTAACTTTATCTTCAAAGTCCTTTTTGAACACCTCTATGGCCTAAGACCAATTTGTATTTTTCTTGAAAGCTTTAGATATAGGGGCCCTGACATTGACATCTTCCTCTGAGGGTGCCCCTTGGTCTTCCTTGTTACTGAGGAAACTTTCTATGGTCCTAACCTTTCTCTGTCAGCTCATCTTGCCTTTCTTTTACTAGACTTTTAGCTCCTTAAAGTGGGGCACTGTTTCCAGGCTGCAGAATCCCAAGCTTAAGAAGTCCCAGGTGTTATGATTTAAGGAGAATCAGGTTCTTCACTTGCCTGACCTGTTCCCTGGTCCTTAGAGGACCCCAGACCAACTTGCTAATCAACCAGCTTTGTGTGTTATAGTTGACAGCTCTGATGAGCCTGTGCCCCTCCCCAACCTGGGCCACTGCTACTGGAGCCTACCTCCTGGTTCTCAGCAGGGGTGTAAAATCCAAGTTCTGCCTTAGCACCAGCATAGACACCTGTAGTCTCCCCCCTGCCCAGGGCTCAGCCCACTCAACAGACTGGGAGCTTAGTTCCAGACAACACTGGTGCTTCGGCTGATTCAGAGGCTCTGGGGGTCTGCTTCTCTAGTGAGGCCTTCCTGGGACTGGATCTGTGTCAGGGTGACTGTGGAGTTGGGCATGACTCCTGTATTAGCACAGCAGCTCCCTCCTTCTGACCTTCCAAGCTGTTCTTGGTTAGAAGATTATTTCAGCAAATTCTTCTGTGAGTTTTGCTGCTCCAGGCATTTTCTTATGGTATTATTTGCATGGTTTTTGGAGCGATCGTGTCATGAGTTCGGGAGCTCACTGCCTTTCCTCCGCCATCTTGGCTCTGTCCCAGAAGTCCCCCACACATTAATTTATAATGCTTTTCCCCCCTCACACCAAAAACCTGACTGGGATGAGTTCATCTTAACCCTGCTTACTTCTTTTTGCATCATTTCACAAGAGGTCTTCCCAGATTCTATGGCTCAATAATATGCTATTATTAAAATACTATCATTTGTTAGTCTTTCTCCAATAGTTAAGCATCCCATTAGTTTCAAGTGTCTTGCTACCATTTTCTTTTGTACATAAGGGATATTGTCATCCTTTGATATCTTTAGATTATATGTCTAATACTTGTATCATTGGTTCAAAATGTATGCATAGTTGGCATTTGACCAACTGACTAAAGGTTTTCTGAGGAAGAAATCTAGAGCAATGGTCTACCTTGCCATATAAAAGTTTTCTAAAACATTTAAAATACCCAATTTTTCCTCAATGAGCCTCTCACCTAAAAACAAACAGAGATGGAAGAGGAATATTTAAAGATAATGTCAAAATGTCAGGGTTTTAAAGAGGAAAGGCCAGGTGAATGGTGGTGCCACCGATGGAAATAGTTTAGTCTGGAGAAGGAATGGATTTAGACAGGAGTTAAAAGAAATTCAATTCTGAATTTCTAGAGATTGTCTAAATGATTACCTTATTTACTAAGTATTCTGAAGATAATTATTTGTAAATACTCCCTTCATCCCACACACAGTATATGACATTTCTACAATGCAAGCTCCTCTGCTGGGAGCCAATAGCCCATACTACCTGGACAGTTTTCCCCTATTTCATGAAACCTCCACAAGTGTCCTAATATGCCAGAGGGGCATACATTCCAGCTTGTCCAATCAAACTGGTAAGAGTATGGACATGGGGCCGCTTGTGAACTATATGTCTGTTGATTGTGGACTAGCCTAGTCAGAGAACTTCATTACAGTAGGTTGACCCCCAAATTTCTAATCTGTCTCTTAAGAATAGCAACAAGTGCTTTGTTTTGGGTGAGCATGTATGCCCTTTCCACCACTGACTTCAAAGGGACGGGGATTTGCCTAGAAAATGTCCTACATTTTACTAATAATTGATACGGCCCTATAAGAAATGAATTTATAATTTTTAGGGTATAGATTAACCTATATAATTACCATATACTGCTTTCCCTTTCTTCCTTCCAGAGAGTTCATATAATGAATAGCTTTTTTAATATTACAAGGAAAAAATCAATGTAACTGATTGATACATTGAAAAAGTTACAAATCACATGTAATTTTTAACAACTGTGGACTTTTCACATCCAAAAAGGGATGTGTTGGTGATCCCCTCACAATGGAGGCCTTCTTGATCTCTATAATTTTGTTACATTCCCTTTTGATTTTGGGGGGATGTTGTTGATTTTTCCATTTACATTGTTGTAGTTTTTATATATTGTTTTTCTTGGTTCTGCTTACTTCACTCTGAATCAATTCATGTAGATCTTTCCATGCTTCTGTGTATTCATCAAATACATGATTTCTTCCTATTCTATTGCATTCATGTACATTTCCTAAGTTTCCAATCCTTCTTGTAAAATAGCATTTTCTTTCATTTATACTAAGACTATTTCAGTAAAGTTTAAATAGTTATTTTCTAGTTGTATCAATGTGGAATTCAGTGAGTGCATTTGTATTTACCTCAGCTACAGATGTCATAATTATATTGATTTTGATATATTCTTTTTCAGTTTTTTATCAAAGCAAAAAAACTATTTTTTTCATTTTCTCAAGAACATAATCTTCATTCCTTTTGTAATTTGAATTTCTCTGGACATTATTTCATTTCTGTTGTTAAAAAATAAAATATTTCAGAGGTGGCTACACCATGATTTTTTTTTAACCAATGTAAATAATGATTTCTATTTTGTTACAATTCTCCCTCTGGCATGATCATATGTATGTGTGTGTGGGGGTATTTGTGCATATAGACACACAGAACACACATACACATTTATAGGCATATGCACTGTGTGTATATATGTGTGTATGTACACGTGTAGGCACTGTGCATATAGATTTGTACACACATAATATGTTTGTGTGGGTATATATGATAAAAATATAGATGTCTACATGTAACTCATCCCATATATATATGTATATATATACTTATTTATTTCCATATTGATTACTATTTCTGTCTGTATAAACTCACAGTCATATACAAATGCCTTGTGAGGTGCAATATTTTTTCCCTTTGCAGATAATTACCATGCAGTTATTAAAGTTATCACAATCTCCAGCATTAGTCAGATGAAATTTTATCCCTGTAAGACATTTCCTAAGTGCAAAGTAAAACTTGTATCAGCTTCTAATGGAATCTTTAAAAAATAATAATTTGTTTTTCTTTCCAGGACAATATTTCTGAAGAGTCTCAGTCTCTCTCTCTCTCTCTCTCTCTCTCTCTCTCTCTCTCTCTCTCTCTCTCTCTCTCTTTCTCTCTCTCTGTCTTTTGTGGAGCAATGAGGGTTAAATGATTTGCCCAGGTCACACAGCTAGTAAGTATTAAGTGCCTGAGGCCGGATTTTAACTCAGGTCCTCCTGAATCCAATGCCAGTGCTTTATCCACTGTGCCACCTAGCTGCCTCCAAGAGTCACTTTTAACTGCATTTTTAAAACCAGTACTATTTAAGTAGCAACAATTTTAAAGTTTTACTCCTCAATAAAATCCTTTTCTCTTATAATTTCTTCAGGATATAGCATCTAGGAAGAAATCTAAAAACAAACAAACAAAAAAAACCTCAATGACCAACAAATCAATTCTATGAAGGCCAGGAGTTCTTGGTATCATAGGATCATATATCTAGAGATGAAGGAGAGATTAGAGGTTATCTAGATACAATTCCTCATTTAAAAGCTGAGGAAATTCATATATTAAAAAAAAAGTTGTTACTTGTCCAATGTCACATTGGGTTATGATCAGGAGAATCAGCATTTGAACGCAGTACTCTTTCCTGTTTCCTGGAATAAGAACACAAAGGCAAGTCTGATCTCATGAGAAAATGTTCCTATCTATTTTCAATCTTTTAGTGATTTGCTTTGCTCTCTATAGCAACCTCTTTATTTTTTTCTCATTGCTTTTTAGCTTCTGCGGATTGCACAGATTTAAACAAAAATAAAGTAATGTCAGGAATTTTTGTGCATTACTGTGCCCAACAGGGCATTATACACACTTTGCACATCAATAACAAAATAAAAAAATATTGATGATCATAATAGCAATAATAGCTAGCATTTGTATGGCATTGTAAGGTTTGCAATGTGCTTCACAAATCTTATTTCATTTTATCCTCACAACTATCCTGGGATGAAAGTCCAGTTTATAGATGAGGAAACAGAGGCAGGCAGTGGTTAAGTGACTTGTCCAGGATCTCACAGATATTATGTTGTAGGCTGAATTTGAACTCATCTTCCTAACTTCAGGGCCAGTGTTCTATCCATAATACCTCCTGGTAACCTAGATATATGTAGTGCTCTTTTGTTAGCTCTTCAGTATTTTCAGTGGATAATTTAAAACTCTGGTGAGCACTAAGAAGGAGATGAATGGTGTGCAACTGCATCCTAACATTTTCTTAAAAGTCCAAGTCAAATTGGACCATTCTCATTAGTCATTATGTGGGAGACACAAACAAGATAATTATATATTCTTAGTCAGGACTTCATAAAATATCAATGAATGGATTATTCAAAATATGGACAAGAAAATAACACTACTAAAATTCAACTTTCCATTTTCCTTCTAGAATATTTTGTAATTAAATAATGTCATTTTATACCAAACCTGATTTTCTTAACTAAGGAAAAATAGCATCCAAGAGATTGTATACTTCATTTTATTTAGGTAATGGAATAATGAAATATTTAGATGGATATAAATTATGAATCTTACATAAACTATTTGGGGAAAACAGTCTCCCTGTTAACATTTCAAGTTTACAAAAAAAAAAATCCATTTACAGTTTTGAAGCATCAAGAAAACTTCTTGTTTTGCCATCTTGACTGTAAATATGACGAAGAATCAATTGCTAATGATTTATTTAAAGTTTAAAAAGGAAAAGGAAACAAATGCTAAACAAAAGGCTCCATGAAATAATGTTTTTCTGGGCTGTCATTATTATGGATTGAGGTAATGAGTAAACTACTTCAGTGAATTGCATTAAACATCCTCATAGAAACTGTCAGGATAACTGATTGATCATTTATTGGAGGAAATATTGTAATCACTTACTGAAAACTATGCAATATATTTTGATTTCTTGGATACACATATCAAAATGAAGCACTAGTCCAGCTAATAAATCAATTCTGGTATATATGCTTAATGAAAGAAACAGTAACATTTACTAACTATGCAGTTTCATTTTTCATTTCACTGTTACCAGTGCTTTGAATTATATCCCATTTGCATGTTGTGATTGCATTTTAAAAAGTAATAGATTAGAAGAAGTACCTTTCCAACAAGTCTAACTTAAGAAAGTCATAGCCTCAGAAGCCTTTTTTTTTAAAGGCACACAAGTGACATCAGATACATAATTGAAGTAAACCAGCAGGTTGAGTAATTTGCACAGAAAATTTGTGTAATGTAGGATATCAATCAATATACTTTAGTAACAGTCACCAACTGACCAAGAGCAGGTAAAATTAAATAGCCATGCAGTCATTAAATGGGAAATAATAAAGGGCTCTTGAAATACTGGTAGAATCCAGGGCAATAACATGAGGTAGGTGCTTTAAAGTCTGAAAGTAAGGGGGAAAAGAATAAAACAATTATGAAATAGTTTAATGAAAATTTTCCTTGGAGATTTCTTTCTTTCTTTGTTTTTGTGAGGCATTTGGAGTTAAGTGACTTGCCCAGGGTCACACAGCTAGTAAGTGTTAAGTGTCCGAGGCCATTGAACTCAGGTCCTTCTGAATCCAGGGCTGGTGCTCTATCCACTGTGCCACCTAGCTGCCTCTGGAGATTTCATTTATAATCAGACCTTGTGGGAGACTGGGACTCCTACTACATCCCCTTATTCATCTCCTCTCCTTCATCCTTTTTCCTTCTTCATAAAGCTTATATTTACCTGATTTCCATTACATCCCTTATTTCTTACTTGGCAATCACAAAATCTTAGAGTTGAAAAGGAATTCAGAAATCATCTATCCCAATATATACCTAAAAAAAACTACCCTCTACAAGAGTAATCACAGGGGTCATTAAGCCTTCATCTTAATATCTCAAACATTGGAGAAACCACTCTCTCCTGGGATAGCCTATCTCCCTTTTGAAGAGTTTTACATTGACTCAAAATCTGTTTCTCCATAATTTCAATTCATTGCATTGCGACCCAATCATTGAAATACCCCCATCTGTCTTCTAAAGTCCAGGTACCTTGAGACAACACAGTAAATTTATCCCAAAAGGTAGTTTTTCCACAAATAATAAAGCATTTAGATTGTATTAACCATTAATGAATTGATTAGGTGATTGCTCAATAATCTATTTATTTTTGAACATACACTTTAAGCTGCTGACTCTAAAACAATTATGGCGGGGCAGCTAGGTGGCGCAGTGGATAGAGCACTGGCCCTGGATTCAGGAGAACCTGAGTTCAAAACCGGCCTCAGACACTTGACCCTTACTAGCTCCGTGACCCTGGGCAAGTCACTTAACCCCAATTGCCTCACCAAAAAGAAAAAATTATGGTAAAGGAGCCAGGCATATTGGTGGTATACATCTGTAATCCCTGATACCGTGGAGACTGAGGTCAATGAATTGATTGAATTTGGGAGTTCTGATTTCCATGGATTAGGCCTATTAGTTTTCTGCGGCAAATGCAGAACTAAACCAGTTCCTTTAAGGAGAGGCTTAAGAAAGAGAAGAGGATTGATATGTAGATTGCATAGAGATTATGATTGAACTCATGGGAGCTTAAAAGGTCACCAAGAAAGAGGATAGGGAAAGGGGGAGGAAGAATGAAGAAGTTAGAAGGGAGAAAAGAAGGAAAGAGGGTCCAGGATAGAGCTTTGAATAAATGGATGAACTGGCAAAGGCTATGGAAAAGAACCAGCAAAATAGGGAGGAAGAAAACCAGAGAAAGCAGTGTCAGGAAAATTCAGAAAAGCTAGAATATCCATGAGGGAGCAGCATTTTATGTTGCCTAAGAGGTAATTAGTAACTTTGGAGATGGGAATTTCAGTTGATTGATAGCCTGACTAGAAAGGGTTGAAGAGTGAGAGAAGGAATTGAAGCAATGGCTACATATAGATAGCATTTCCTAGGATATTGGCTATGAAAAGGAGAAGGGATATAACATAATAACTTAGTGAAGTGAGATAGGGTCAAGTGAGGACATTGTTAAAGAAAACCCAGGCATGCACATCATGGGCACTTTTAATAAGTGCTTATTCAATTGTATTTTTTTAGTTACAACCTCCTGGGTTCATGTCATCTAAAAAGTCAATAATGATGAGATTCATGGCTTCATATAGTCCATTAATACTTTTGTTGTTTTAGTTGTTGACCACAGCAAAATGAGGGCGTTTTCCTCTTTTTTTTTTTTTCCTCTTATTAGAGGCATCTCAGAGTAGACTAAAAGGCAGGCATCTACTTACACATGACTAGTATGATAAATGGTATCAGCATTTAATCCTCTACCTTTGCCCAACTGCCTCTCTTAATTCAAACTAACTTTTACAATCCCTTTTTGAGGCCTTCAAGTATAATTGTTCAAAGCTTGGTCAGCAGCTCACTGTGGTAAATCCAACTAAGCTGGTCAGCCAGGGAACAGGGTCTCTCACCTCAAATCCAGGGGGGAAATGGTGAATGTAAACAGGTTTTAACAATTACCTGGCCCTTCTTCCTCATCATTATGGCTTCTTACTTTACAGGAAAATAAGATTTCTGACATATAAATATAAAATTGTAATCAACTGTCATTTCTCCCCTTTTATGATATTCCTCCTTTTCTCCCTTCTTTTCACAAACATAAACAAGAGCACTTGGCTAGCAAAGGCCAGAGAAGCTCTCAACAGATTGTTTTATGATTCAGTGTGCAATGACACATGGGCTACCACACTATGTTAATTATAAAATTTGTGCTTGTTCCTTCATATACTCAACTGAATTTTGTCATTTCACATTCCATGATTGGTTCTCATATTTGGTCCAAATAAGAATACCCATCTCATAATTAATGTCATTTGTTTTTCTATTCAAACATAAATTGCAACTCAATTATGCTCCAAATTGAGTCCTATAGTACCTAATTATCCTCTTGTAACTGTGTATTCACAACTGGTTGTACTTCAAAGCTTGATCCCTTTAGAGCCTTGACCCCCAATACCGAAAGCTCATTGGTGTCTACATTTTAGTTCTTTATTTTCCTCATTCATGCTCTTTGAAGCATGCAAAAAAGTCTGCACAGATGTGTCACCTATATCTGGAAAATAGATCCTGAAATCTGTCATAACCTTTGTCATGCCAAGCTTTTATTACAATTGAGTGTAACACTATAACAAATTTCTTTGGAATACTGATCTTGCTAGAACATTCTATTTGGGGGGCAGTAGGCCTGCTATGAAATTCTGATGTGCAAATACTGAATCTGAAGCTTAAATACTTTGGCCACATAAAAAGAAGACAGGACTCATTAGAAAAAATCAGATTCTGGGAAAGGTTGAAAGCAAAAGGAGATGGGGATGGTAGAGGATGAGATTGATAGATACTGTTATAGAAGCAAGAAACATGAGCTTGGACAGACTTTAGGAGATAGTAGGGAAAGAACTGGTATATTGTTGTCCACAAGGTCACAAAGACTTGGACACAACTAAATGATTGAATAATGTTGTTGTTGGTCTTGTTGCCAATGTCAAATAGTCAATCAACAAGCATCTATTAAGCTCTTACTTTGTGCTAGGCAAAGTTCTAATAAGAATACAAGCAGAAAGAAAGATACTTCCTGCCCGCAAGGAAATTACATTGTAATGAGAGAATTAAACATAAAAGGAAAAAGAAATGGAGCGAGGAGTCAGGTGAGGAGGAAATGAAGAAAGTCTGTGGAATCAGGCATGTACCTGGAAAAGAAAACATGGTTGGCCTGTGCATCCTTCTTAAAATGTTCTGGGAGCAACCAGACAATCAGAGAGACAGAATGTATGGGTGAAGTCTTCTTCCAATGTGTGAAGACTTAGACGTAGATTAAATTTCTGTGGTGATGACAGAGAAAGTTCAGAGAGTAAGAAATGCAGCTTGAAGAAAATCATTGGTTACTGTATTATTATAATTCTATGCATTCCACTCATCAGGAAGCATGGGGTCCAGAGGTGACTATTAGCTAAAGTAGACATGTTTCTTCTTATTTTAACTAATAAGTAATTGTATTTAGGATTTGATGAAGGTATCATCTTTGAGTTAAACCCAAGCGGTAATTATTGTTGATGGTATGAAAATCCCAAATATTAATGAAATTTGCAGAAGGGACACTGGGGGCTAGAAGATGAGTTGATGTCATCATTCTCAGGTATTCTAAGAGCAACTAGGGGTTACAGTGAATAGAATTCCAGGCTTAGAGTCAGGAAGATGTGAGTTCAAATCCAATGTGTGACCCTGGGTAATTCACTTAACTCCTATTTGTCTCAGTTTCTCATCTGTAAAATGGGGATGATGATAGCATCTACCTCCCAGGGTTGTTGTGAGGATAAAATGAGATAATAATTATAAAGTGCTTAATAGTCTTCTGGCAATTATTAAGAATAATATAGATGCTTGCTATTACCAGCTATTAGCTCTTCTGTCACACCTAGCTGTAAATAAAAACCTATGGTTCTATGACTCTTCCCTTTTATTTCCCATTAAATGTAATGTAAACAGCAGAAATAAATGTGTATTAGAGTTTGGAGAAAAAAGTTAAACAGTAAAATAGGATGTATGTATTTGGATAATTGATAATTCAAAGTATTCATACACACACACACATATATATCTATATATATATCTATATATAAACTTTATCATCATCTCAAAATATTTTGAATTCCAACTAATTTGGTTAAGGGAAAAACTTCATTGGCTTGCTTTTATTTCTAAATGTCAATTTAATGCTTCATTCCAATTGGAAATCCTGAAAGGGTAAGAATGAATATATAACAGTGAAAATAACTAAACTATATTAATTGGTAACTTGTCTTTATGAAAGAACTCATATCCATAAAAAAGAAAGATTGCATTTTACTGAAGTTAACCACAAAATTCCTTTGTCTTTTAGCAATATAAATAATATTTTTAAAGAAAATCAGTACATAATGAAATTAAATTATTTGGCCCAACCTATAAATAGTTGCTAACTAAATTGGGACCAACATTTTATTCACTTAAGTTTCTTTTTACTTCACCTATCACATGCTGCTCTTTGATGTACTAAAACATATAAGTATGCTAAGCACAAAAAAGTAAGTTAAAATGCTGAAAGCATAGCTTTTATAAATATATTAAACCTCCAGTTCTAGTAACTTAAACTAGCAAAATATCTTACACTTGAGCTGGCACATCAGTTTCAGGATATGTGAAATCTGGGAATTCATTCTCATAAAAATACTCAGTCCACATTGAACAGCAAAACCTGCTATTACCTTAATCAATATCTTTCAGGCATTTTAGTCATTTTTTGTTCCCAGAAATATACCTTAGCCTTCTATAAAATAACTATGCCTTTGTTTTAACCTAGTACATTGGTAATAGAATACAGATTCCTTTCCATCCAATCAATCTCTGGAGAACAGAATGGAAATTTCAATTTCCTACAGAGTTAAAACTAGATCTTTTACTGATTTAAAAAGTATTCAAGGAGATAGAGCCAAGATGGCCAGAAGAAGCTTAGACCAACTCCCCTGATACATCTCCTCCACAAAGACATAGAAAACACACCAGACCAAGTCCTGATCAGGAAATCCAAGAAAAAAATATTACGTAATTTCCCTTCCCTTTCTGCCCCCCACCCTAGTCTAGGTCGTTGACATAGGAAGTGAGGCAGAGAAGTTTGGGAATACTGGGAACAAAGTCTGAGCAGGATTGTACTGCATAGAGCATTTAACTTCTGGGGACTGAAAGAGGATGAGATTGTTCATCAGTGGAAGATGAGGTCCAAGACCCATACCAGGGCACCTGAACCTCAGACAAGGTAAGGGAACAAGTGCTATGTAGCAGCTTCATTGCTCACTAACTACTCTGAGGTCACAGATGCATGGTAGAATGAGGCAGGAACATGCATGTAGGGGTGGTGTTTAGGGAGTAAGAAGCTGTAAGGAGCCCTAGAGAGTACTGAGCAAGGCACATATTCAAAACCGAAAAGAAGCTGTGTGGCTATGACCTCAGAAACAGAGTAATATCTTTTTTTTTTCTTTCTTTCTTTTTTGTGGGGTAATGAGGGTCAAGTGACTTGCCTAGAGTCACACAGCTAGTAAATGTCAAGTGTTTGAGGCCAGATTTGAACTCAGGTCCTCCTGAATCCAGGACCAGTGCTTTATGCACTATGCCACCTAGCTGTCCCTGAGTGATATCTTAATTTTAGACTCCAGGCCAGTTGGAATTCTGAAGTGAAATAATTAGGCCGTGAATCCCACATCCAAGAAGAGCTTATAGTTCTGTCACTCTGAACCTGCAGTTCCCCAGCTGACTGACACTGGCTAAGTGTACTTACGTTCGTTCCTTTCTTCAGCCCTTCCTCCCTCCCTCCCTTCCTCCCTTCCCTAAGGAACAAAAGTAATGTTTCCTCGCAAGGGCCCTTGCTTGGAAGACAAGATGGGCTCAAGTTTCAAATATGATTGTGCTGTCAGGAAAGTCAAGAATATTTCCAAATCATCATGAAATAAGAGTGATGCAGTTTAGTTTTATGGGATTTTGTTTTTAGGATTTAGTCACAGTGGGCCACTTGCAGTGACTTCCTATTGCTCACAGGATAAAATGTGGTCCTAAGCATGGAGAAATGGAAATTACTCTAGGATAGAACTTAGAAGGCCTACATTTTAGTCTTTGCTCTGCCCTTAATTTAATTTTGTGACATTGTACAAGTCTATTTATTGCTATGCACCTCTTCTTTTTTATCTATAAGAAATGGGGATTAACACTAATTAGTAGGTATGTACCCCAAGCAGGCAAAAAAAAAATAATTCTCATATAAACCAAGATACTCATAGTGGCATTCTTCTGATAGCAAAACATTGGAAACATGAATGCCCATCATTTGAGAAATGGCTTTAAAATGTTATATAAGAGTACATTATAATATTATTGTGTAGCATGGAATGGTGAATATAAGGAATTGAGAGAAACATTTATATGAACCAATATAGGTTAAAAATAGCAAATCTAGAAGAATATGCTTAATGATTAACACAACAATAAGGTAAAAATTGCACACACAGATACACAGAAGCCCTCCATTTACCCAACACAACCCAGATGTGGGTAAACAAAGAAAAAAACAATATTGGTCCTGGAGAAGAAACAGTAAAATGTGTCTTTTTTCTCATGAGAGAAACAAAGAACTGTGATGGGAAAATGGTACATCCTTTGAAAGACAAGAATACTCTTGTTTTTCTTTGTTATAAGGGATGGTAATGACACTCAGAAATGACAGTAAGATAAAAATAAGTCATCAATAAGACTTGGTTTAAAAAAAAATGAGAGGGACTAATAGATGACCCCTATGTTCCTTTCTGTTTCTAATACTTTATAACTTAAGATTTGCCTCTAACCAAGATCCCCATTATTTACTTATTTATTTTACTCAAACTCTATTCATAGATGTTATCCTTTTCAGAGCAGATTGCTAGTTAATCCTTATATTAATCTTATTCTTTCCTCTTTAAATTCCTATGGTCTGTCTCCTGTGCCTGGAAAATTTGTTTTTTTAAAAATGTTTTTATCTATTGCAATTATCCTTTTCTTTCAAAGCCCAGCTCAGTAATCACCTCCTCCATGAAACCTTCCTAAATATTTCCCAGGTAAAAACAGTTTTTTCCTCCTTAACTTTTCTTATAGTACTTCATTGCAAAATCTGCACTTCTCTTTATCCCTTTCCCAATAAATCATAATTATTTTACATTTTTATACCTATTGTTTCCTTATCATCTCTCTCCTCCAATCAGGAGACTGAGCTCAATGGAATATGATGGGTTTTTTCCTCATCGTAGCAATAACGGTGCCCAGCAAAAAGCCTTTACATACTAGGTGCTTAGTAAATGTATATTGTATTTGAGTTTATTTTTACAAAATTGCTAAATCTTTTTGATAAAATAGGCAATTACATAAATAATTTTTATAGTCAAATAATTTTGGCACCCTCAATAGCAAAATCAAAATTTCAGAATTGGAAAAGGCCTTGAAAGTTATCGAATCTGACATATCTCTGAACCAGAATCTCCTCTAGAAGATTCATAAAAAGTAGCCATTCAAACTTGATTATCTCCATTGATGGGAAACTAAATAGATCATAAGTTAGTCCATTCTGCTTTTGAAATTTTATTATATAATTGGTTTTTTTTCTATATTGAGCTGAAATTTGCCTTCTCTATAATTTCCATACTCCCCTAAAGCCAAACAAAACAATGTAATCTATCTTTTACAAGATGTTCCTTCAAATACCTGAAGATTGCTTTTATGTCTGCCCGAAGATTTTTTCTTCATTGGGCTAAATCAAAACTCCTTAAGCTGTGGGTTGCAACCTCATATGGGATCATGTAACTGACTATGGGGTTGATGAAAAATTTGGCAACAGTAAAAGGTTGTGTATACCTATTTTATATACCTATATACCGAGAGTCTTTTAAAAACTTCTTGGGTGAAAAGGGGTCATGAGTCGAAAAAATTTAAGAAGCCCTGGGATAAATGATCCAAGTTGCTGAAACTGATATTTGCATAGCATGCTTTCAAGACCCTTCATTATCATTGTTGAGATCTGCTGGATGGGCTGATCCAAAGTGGGAGGCAGAAAATTGTAGTATGATCAGGTGGAGAAAGTACTGGATTTGGCAACTTCAAACCATTTTGTACTGGATTTGGCAACTTCAAACCATTTTCAAACCATGGAGTTTATACACACACACACACACACACAAATATACACACACATATATGTGTATGTTTATACATACATACATATGCATATGTAAGCAAATACATATCACACAACACAATAAACACACATATGTAATATACATACGTGTGTGTGATACTTGGCTCAAAGAGTATGGGACTATCCTAATTGGAAGAAAGTGATTATGTGGTGCTTTGTGTCTGTGTGAGGCACAGAGTTGGTGAGAGCTTCAAAGAAGAGAGATCTGGTCTTCTGGCTTCCAGCTTTGAGAGAGAAGTCATGGTGTTTCAAATTCCCTTTAAGTCTTTGGAGAAAGGAGATTCTTGGATGAGGCCAACATTTAGAGGAGCCACATCAGGTCTCTTGTTCCAGCATGCTACACTAGAGACTTTGGAGAATTTTCCCTTGAATGAGATCTAGGGCTTTCTCTGTTTTTGTCTTCTGTCTCTGTTGAGCGAAATTATCTTAATCCCAGTGGGATATGTGTGTGTATATCTCTATCTCTATCTCTATCTCTATCTCTATCTCTATCTCTATCTCTATCTCTATCTCTATCTCTATCTCTATCTCCACACATATATACATATACACACGTATATATGTGTGCATCTATGTGTACATGTATGTGTATGCATGTATACATGCATGGATGTGTTATATATACACAAAAACACACATTACACATACACTATATGTATATGCACACACATATATACACATAAACACACATACAGGCAGACATATTACCTCTACACACAATAAATTTTATTTATATACACACATTTTATATATATATATACATATATATACATATATATACATACATACATACATACATACATACATACATATATATATATATATATATATATGTTGTTGAGTCATTTTCACTTATGTCTGAGTCTTAGTGATCCCATTTGGGGTTTTCTTGGCAAAATGGTTTGTCATTTCCTTCTCCAGCTCATTTTACAGATGAGGAAGTGAGGCAAGTGGGTTAATTGACTTGCACAGGGTCATACAGGTAGTAAGTGTCTGAGGCCAGATTTGAACTCAGGAATATGAATCTTCTTGACTTTAGGTCTGACCTCCTATCCATTATGCCACATAGCTGCTCACAATCTAATAGCTATATGTACTACCTACGTACATATATGTAACATATATAATATATTTATAGCTATATCTGTCTATATCTATCATTTATATGGTATTTTAAAGTTTTGAATGTGCCTTTAATACTTACAATAACTTTGGGTGCTATTATTATCCTCATTTAACAGATGAGGAAACAGAGGCAAATGGCTGGCTCTAGTAAGTGCTTAATTGATGCTTGTTTTAAAAAGAGATTATGTTTTGAGATGGCTCAAGTGATGTAACAGAAAATCTTACCATGAACCTAATGTGCTACACTTAAATATTGTCCATATAATGCTTTGCAAAATTATTACAATATTGTGGTCAACTGTAGCTCCATTGCCGGGTGTTCTACACAATTGCTTATGTGTAAAAGTCAATTTTTAATTAAAAGATATCATAGTTAAAAATCTGTCAGATGTTATGTAATATAGCCTTCTAATTATGCTGATATTTAATTGATCATACACATTAACAAGATAAAACATTTCCTACCAGGAAATTTTGTAGATATATTTTGCAGAATCTATAATACTGATTTTTTCCAGAATTCAGGACTATAGCATTGAACAAATGATTGTACACAAGTTGCTCCCAGGGTCCAATCAGAGGCTAGCATAAGGCATTATGCCTTTTGGGTGCTTAATAAATATTTGTCAAACTGAATTGAATGAAATAAATATATATAATATAGCAGCTTGGTGTATTGCATTATTACCATAGAAAATCATCTCTTAAATGCCCATCAGTTCATCATACTCTGTATGAAGAATTACATAGGCACAGCTGGTCTTCTCTAGGAGCTTATAATCTTCCAATTAGGTAAAATGAAAAATATTTACTATACAACTGGTCACAACATCTTTGCCAGAAAACATGAATTATACTGAATGGAAATCAACATTATCCAGATTCTCATGAGACACAATTCACATATGTATCATTACTTCCATATCACCACCATCTCCTTCTTCCATGGATACAGGCATAGATCAGTGGTTTCGAAACTCTTTTTTGTTCATGCATCCTTCTTCTGAAAAGTTTTTTGTAATGCACTCCAATATGTCTCTACTTTTAAAAGTAAATTATATAATTGTACAATTGAAGTAATAATTATATATGTATTATAAAACCAACCTTATAATTAAAGTTAAGACAAAGATGAAATAATATTTGATTCTAGGATCTAAAGGGCATCACTGCAATTTATTGAGTAGGAGATGAGACATAATTAAATTTATGCTTCAAGAAAATCATTTTTACACCTGTATGTAAGATATATTAGGTAAGATTCTTGAATCAGGAAAGTCTATAGCAGAATGTTATCATAAAAGTAACCATAATGGTTTTTGGGGTCTTGAAATAAGGTTGTGGATTTGTGAACAAAGAGATGGGGACAGATATAAGAGGTATTGTGAAGTTATATTCAAGATTTGGCAACTGATTGGATATATAGGATGAAGGAGAGTAAGGAGTTAAAGATGGTTCCTTGGTTGTGAACCTAGTTGATGGCGCAGAAGGTAGGGTCATAGATAGATATAGGAGGTTTGAATAAAGGATAAGTTTTGGAGTAAAATTAAGCTAATGGTATTTGTGATTCACATTGCAACCTATTAATGGCTTCAATTCTATCCAATTCACTCTGTCTCTCTAAAAAATATTTAAAGGTGGGGATTGGGGAGAGAGGCAGGGCTTTCACTTATTGACCACAGCCCTAGAACTTATTGCTCTTTCAGTGGTACCTGTTACAACCACAATATAATTTGAAGAAAAGAAGTAGATATGTGTGTGGTGGAGGGAATTTCCAAAGGTAGTTTTCACTGTGGATATGTGGATAGACATTAAATTATACCTGTGATGTGATTAACTATTGTAAGAAAGATGGGACTCATTTTTCCACCCACCCTTTGATTGTTTGAGTACATACATCTTTGTGGTCAGCCCACAGTCCCCCTCTTCAAATATTACTGGAATAGATTATTTATTCTAATATAAAAATATGACTATGTGCCAAAGGATGATAGAAATGTGCCTGGTGGACATGAGTACAACACATTGGAAAGGCTACAACACATTGGAAAAAAGGAAATATTAGGTAATGGAAAAGATATTATAAAAAAATGTTCAAAATAAGCTGGGCTTGTCATGGAGCAAGATTCATGGCTATTCCACATGTTCCTTGAACACTAGTTAACTCAGCAGAGAGAGTTCCTGGCCTTGGAGTCAGAAAGGCCTGAGTTTAAGTTCAGTTGCAGACATTTACTAAATGTGTGAACCCAGGAAAGTCATTTAATGATGATTTGTATCAGTTTCCTCAACTGAAAAATGGGGATAATAATAGCACTTATCTCCCAAAGGTTTTGTAAAAATGAAATGAGATATTTAAAAGTATTTAGCACAATATCTGCTAAGCAGGTGTTTAAATAAATGCTCATTTCCATCCTCTCTTGCTTTCTCTTCCATTACTCCTTTCTTTCCTCCCTTCCTTCCTTCTTTCCTTCCTTTACTTGTATCCTTGTGATGTCAAAATAATTTGAAGACAAACAACACTATGAGGCAAAGACTATGAGGCAAATACATGGAAAGACTTTGAAAAGAGTAACACAGGGCTGGCAGACAAGGATAGGATACTGAAAAGAATGCCACATAAATGAGGTTACAGATGACGTGTTAGCATGTAAGAGTCACATACATATAACCATATGTGTATATGTATGTGTACATGTATATGTATATATAGGTGTGTTTATGAATTTTGCCTCCATCCTCAGCTAAAGAATGATGGCTTTATACTGGCTTGGGAAGGACCAGATGTTTTAACTTAAACTGTGACATAGAAGTAAGCAACTCTTACTGTTGAATTGCTGCTGAAGGTATGTCAGCTGCTACAGAATCCATTGATCGCCTTAGAAATCAATTGGTTAATTTAATGAAAAAGAAAAGTTTGGAGTCTTGAAAAATTTACAATGCTGACAACACAAGATCTTAGTTAAAGATACTGTTGGAAGAAAAAACTAACAATGAACATTAAGAGTATAAAAGAAGAAAGTTTACTCATATTTTTTTTTAGCGAGGCAATTGGGTTTAAGTGACTTGCCCAGGGTCACACAGCTAGTAAGTGTTAAGTGTCTGAGGCCGGATTTGAACTCAGGTACTCCTGACTCCAGGGCCGGTGCTCTATCCACTGTGCCATCTAGCTGCCCCAGTTTACTCGTATTTAAAGGAGTAAAATTACAAACTGATCATATTGCTAATATAAAATAATACACAATTATCAAAGTTACTTGACAAGAGAATATAAAAATGACTTTCTATGAACTCTTCATTTAGGATAAAATCCTAATTTTACATATGTCCTACTGAAGCAAAAGGTACATTTGTGAACTTTCAGAGTACTTATTTGATAATCTTTCTTCTATTTTTACCCTCAAGAGATGAACAATTGGTGGATGTTTCAAAATTCTAAAGATCCTATAAAATGAAATTCAGTACTGACATTGCAACTTTTTAACCCAAATCCAATATCAAAATTATTTTTCAATCACTAATTTATCAATCTTAACAGAGTCATCCTGTCAGTGGCAAGTAGCATAAAATTTAAAATGTTTTGGCACAAACAAAACTGATACATCTAAAATCAGACTAAAAGCAGGAAACTGGGGGAAAAATCTTTGCTGCAAACTTCTCTGATAAACATCCCATTTCCAAGAAATATAAAGAACCAATTTAAATTTAAAATAACAAAAGCATTTCTCATTTGACCATAAATGATCAAAGGAAAATAATAGGCATTTTTGGAGAAAGAAATCCAAGCTATAATCAGCTATATGAAAAATGTTCTAATTCACTAATAATAAGAGAAATGAAAATTAAAGTAACTCTGAGGTGCCACCTTACACCCATCAGATTGGCTAAGATAATAAAAAAGCAAACTAACAAATGTTAGTGGCAATTTCAATAAATGGTTCACTAATGCACTATTGGCAGAGATGTAGTCTAGTCCAAAAATTCCAGAAAGCAATTGGAACTCTGCCCCAAAAGCTACTAAGCTGCATATTATTTCACTACTAGGTATATACCCCAAAGGTATCAAAGAAAGATGAAAAGGATCCTTATGTACAAAAAACATAACTATGGTCCTTTTGGTTTGGGCAAAGAATTGAAAACAGAGAATGCCCATTGATTACAGAATGACTGAACAAGTTATGGTGTGTGTTTTTATATGCATGTATACACACACATATATACATACATATACATATATATACTTCTACATGAAAACAACAATATTTTATATACACCCTTATATTATAAATACAATCAATTTTGAAACACTTAATAACACTGATCAACATAATAACCACAGTTCCAAAAGACTCATGATGAAATATGCTATCCATCTCCAGATTGAAAGCAGATGGACTCAGAGTGCAGATTGAAGCATATTTTTTCTTTCTTTTCCTTTTAATATATTTGGACATAGTTAATGTGGAAATCTGATTTGCATGACTATACATATTTGTTATAGTTATTGATTTTCTTTCCTTTGCAATTAATGGAGGATGGAGAGAGGGAGAGAATTAAGAATTAAAAAGAAAAATACTCAGTAAAATTATTTGAAGCAATTAATAACTTTAATAAGGTAATAGGATATAATTTTTAAAGTGCTACTACTCTGCACATATTTGTAACTAAACATTTGAGTCAGGAGAGGCTAATCATTTTTGTGAAGTCACAGTGCATCATTGGGGTGGGGGGGCAGCTACATGGTGCAGTGGATACAGTGCTGGGCCTGGAGTCAGGAAGACCTGAGTTCAAATCTGGCATCAGAAACTTACTAACTGTGTAACCCTGAGCAAGTCACTTAACCCTATTTGCCTCATCTGTAAAATAATCTAGAGAAGGAAATGGAGAACCACTCCAGTAATCTTTACCAAAAAAAATACAAATGAGTCATGAAAAGTTGGACATGACTGAACAACAATGTATTAATAACTGAAACTTAAATTTGATAATATTTATGATAAACCTTTAATATTAAATCTCTTTCTGAAATAGTTAATACACTTTTCCTTCCTTGTGGGTACTTTTTATAATTCATGTTAAGAAAAAATTGAAATACATATGAAAAAGCAACACAGTTTCCCTAATAAAATAAAATATAGGAAAGATTCAGAATTCATAATGTATATGTTTCTTGCTTATAAAGATGGCTACATATGCTATAATTAGTCATATTGACATAGTATAATATAAAATAGATGAGAATTATTTGCTATATTTGTGTTCATATTTTTGTCTGGACCTATGATTTCATTGTTGTAATAAGTTTCCAGTATGGAACATCATTTGCAAGCAATAGGAAGGAGGTCATTGTTACCAAATTGTAGAGTTTGTTGTGGGATGTAAAGTATGATAAGACTGGAAATGTAGAAAAGGGTCAGGTTATGACAGACTTTAAAAGCCACATGGAGAATTTTGTATTTAATTCTGGAGGCAATAGAGGCTCATTGGAGTTGATTGAATGTGTGTGTGTGTGTGTGTGTGTGTGTGTGTGTGAAAAAGAGACAGAGAGAGACATTGAGAGAGAAAGACACACACACACACAGACCCAGAGACACAGAAACAGACAGAGAGACAGAGGCACAGAGACCCACATATACACAGAGAGAGAGAGAGGGAGGGTTGTTGTCAAATAGGATATAAACAGAATTTCCCCCAAAGTATAGATTGACAAAATTGAACTAGAAATGAGGTAGGGAGAAAATTCTTGAAGAACTCTGGCATATAGATAGTAGCTATTCTGTGAATACATAATTGGTAGATCATCCCTAAAATATTAAGGAATCCAATTTTGTTCTTTGAATTTGACATTAGAGTGTTGTTTGTGACATGAAATAGGAAAATTATTTTAGGCGGAAAGATTATATAACAAATTTTTCTCATAAGACTATTGCAGAAATATGATCCAATAATAAAAGAAGACTCCTTAATATTGAGATTCGTCTCTTTTCATAGAGAACATTTGCTTTCATTTTTAGTCTTTTTGGAATAATATTCTAATCCAAAAGGTGAAAGAAAAAAAAGAAACCCTACATCTCATGCTATTTCCACGGGCAATACTTTTTGTTAAATTGAAGAGGAAGGTATTGACATGATTAAAATGGAGCTGAGATACTGAGAGAACATGTCTCTTTTGACTTTACAAGCAACTTTTCATACATAATGCCTCTGGGCTGGAGGGGCCAAGTGTTTATCTCGAAGATAAAAACAGACACACACAATTCCTTTTCTACAGAAAAAATCTTTTATAGAAGAAAACTTAAACAAAACAGCAGGTACAATAGAAATATATTTTAAGGGATTTGATATAGACTTTTGGACAAATTGTAACTGAATAATTGCACAAACTACTGATGAAATTTAAAGCAGCAAAGAGTTGGGAAGATGCAACTACCTCCCTTCTTTTCCATAGTGAAGGATTATAGATGTGGAATAGTGAATATGATATAAGAAAGGATTGATATATTGCTTTTCTTGAACTGTTTTCCTTTTCTTCTTCCTTTTAAAACCCTTTTTAAAGAATGTCCCTTGCAAGGTTGAGGAGGAGGGATAGAGTCAGAAGTCATGGAGATAAAATAAATGAAACCTGGCAATAATTGATGGAACTTTATATAATTTAAATTTAACCAGTTTTTCCTCACTTTTAAAAAATACTCATTTTGGTTTATATCTATTGTTTACCTCACTTTTATTTATAATAGCAATAAATCAAAATGATTAGCACAGTGCCTGATACATCGTTGGTGCTAAATGAATGTTAGCTATCATTATAATTATGATTATAATGAGAAACTAGCAGGGATGGAATACTAAGAGGAATCACTATCTGACAGGTTTTTCCTATAACTAATAAAAGTCAAGGAATAGCAATAAACAAAGTGGTGATCAGGAAATCCAGGGAGCAACAAAAATAGATCCTTTTATTATCTCAGTTTGGCAGAAGAAGAAAACCAAAGACCTATGAGCAGTGGCAAGGGGCTCCATCCAGGAAGACAGATGTAGAACCCTTCTAGCACCAGAAAGGACAAGGACTTGTGGCCATGTCTGGAGCTGGGAGCATGGTAAAGGGGAGAACTGACAGATCCGATGTGTCATTCTGATCCCACAAAACAGCTAGACATGAATCTAGATCTCTGTCAGGAGATGGGACCTATGGCTGTATGTTGGTGAAGCAGCAAACACTGTGTAATGGCATCAACCAGACACAAGACTATATAGCATGGTTGCTCTAAAATTGGAGCAAGGTTGCAGATTTAGCCTGGACTGAGGCTTGCCACTGAGTAACCAAGACAGTAAACAAGGACAAGAAGCTACATTGCAGTTTTGCACCTCTGCTGGTTGATTAACCAGTTGAATGATTCTGCAGAATCTTCCAGCTTGATGACAGGGTCTTGGGCCAGCATCCATCTTCTAGAGGTCCAAATATAACTACTCCTATAGCTCTGTTGTCTAGACACTAAATCAGAGTCAGGAGCTGTCCACAAAGCTCAGATCAGAATGGCAGGGATGATATAGTACCCTAGTTCAAAGAGTTTGCAGCTCACTGATCTGACTTCACCAGTGAGATTTTTAAATGACACACTGCTCAATACCAAGAGAAAACAGCAGCAGGACCCCATCCAATACAATTATTGACCAAATAGGGCATCCACACTTCATCCTGAAATACATAGCACTTGACTTTAGTTTCAAATCAAAAAGTGAGGCCAGAAAAATGAGTAAATAAAAAAAGACACTGTCATTTAAGAAATACTATGGATCCAAGGAAGTCTAGGACAAAATGCAAAGAAAAAATAGTTCTAAAATAACATGTAAAACTTCAAACCAAAGCACAGCTTGGCCACAAGTTAACTAGAATTCTTGTAAGAAAGGAAGGTTTTTTAAAATGATATTGTAAATGAAGTGAGCTCTAGAAGAAAAACTTGGAAGGATAAATAACAGATTAATACATGAGGTATAAAATATTGCCAAAGTAATTAACATCCTAAAAATAATACAAATAAATATAATAAATAAAAATAATAATGACAAAGCAGTCATTGACTCCTTGAGAGAAGAAGACACATTACAAAATCAAAGGGCTTAAAAAAAGAAAAAATAAATAAAGTTTCATAAAAAACACCTGAGCTGTAAAAATAGGAGAAAGAAAAAAAAATTAGCAGAGTGCCTGAAAACCATGACCAAAAGGGAAAGCTTATGTGACCCATTTATAAATCCTGATTGAAAACTTTCATCATTAAGGCATATGAGCTAATAGTTCTGAAATTAAGAATTGTAAACAATTATTGACCATGTGAAAAAATATCACTAGTAACACGGAATGAAAATAACAAAAAACTCTACAAATTGGAAAAAGATGGCAAAAAATGGAAACAGTCAATATTAGAGATATTGTGGGGAGACAAGAATTCTGTGAACTGTTGGTGGAGTTGTTAATCTTTATAATCATTTTTAGGAAAAAACAATTTGGAATTATGCAAATAAAGTTACTAAAATGACCATAACTTTTCCCCCAGAGACTTAATTTCTAGGTTTGTAGCTTGAGGAAGTCCCATTGATAAGAAATCTTCATATACTCCAAAAATTTATAGCAGTTCTTCCTGGGATAACAAATATTTGGAAACAAAGGAGATACCATAGGTTGGGGAATGGCTAAACAAGTTGTGGTATATGGATATAATGGACTTTTATTATGCTGTAAGAAATGATGAATATAATGAATGAAAAAAGAATGTAAAATTCTACATGAAGCAGTGCAGAGTGAAGTAAGCAAGGTTGAGAAAACAATATACACAATGAGCATAATATAAATAGAATAATCACACATGCACACATAAAATCAAAAGGGCTTATTGAAAAATTGTGAAGAGGGGCAGCTAGGTGGCACAGTGGATAAAGAACTGGCCCTGAATTCAGGAGGTCCTGAGTTCAAATCCAGCCTCACATACTTGACACTTACTAGCTGTGTGACCCTGGTCAAGTCACTTAACCCTCATTGCCTGGCAAAAAAAAAAAAGAAAGAAAAATTGTGAAGAATAAGAATAGCTTGAAAGAAGAGATATGAGCAAACACCTTTATCTGAGCTCTTTTCATAAGAGGCATGTGAGTGTCATCTATTGTACATATTTTTAGACTTTTTCAATGTGTTGTTTTGTCTTACTTATTTTCCTACTTCTTTTTCCTATTTTATATGGAATAATTATTTGGGAGGTAGAAAAGGAAAGACATGGGAGGGGAATCATGGTAAATAAAAGTTGCTAATAAAATTTATTTTTTAAACAGAAAAAAACACTAATTACCTCTGATAGAATGACATTAAAATGAATGAAAACTTTTTTCTGCATTTTTTGTTTTGGATAAATGAAGATCACTAACATGAAAATTTGACAATAGCAAAATATGAAATGGCTTTCCGTATATATTCCTTCACTTGTCCTGAACTTTGGGTAGGGATAGTAATAAATCTATGTTCCCACCAAAATTCTAAACACAAGGTTTAAAATATCTTGCATATATCATTTTAAAATATTTACAATGCATCCTATTATGAAAAAATATTCCCATTGGCACTTTTGACATGTGAGTTCCAGTTGACTTAAAGGCAAATTGACATTATTTTTTTCTAACTGTAAAGAGGATTCCATTACTCAAAATATGGGCACAGGGACAAAACACACTGAGTCATCAAATTCAAAGCAAGTTCAATATATTTATACAAGTACATGGCATGTGAGGTAATAGAAAATGACAAAATCTAGGAAGCCAAACTAAACCATAAAATTAAGTCTTATAGAAATCCATAAGCTTATGAAAGTTTTTTTTAGGGGTGAGTGCTGGCCATGAAGATCTAGTCAGAACAGTCAGAACATGTGGAATCCAAGGTCAAAGCTATGAATAGTGTGCTGCTTACTCGATAAAAATGTAAATAGTCTTCATTCTGTGAAACTATAAATGTGTTTGGTTGCACTTTGCAACTGGTCATTTGAACAGCAGGGAAGTGAGATTGATGAGACTATTATTCAAAGCAAGTCAGTTAAGATATTGATAAATAGGACAACACAGTAAGTACATCACCAGATTTTACAGCAGTTCCTTTATTTTGGGAGATGAGGCCATTGGAATGCTACATTCGATACATGTGTTTACAATCTCACACTGATAAATATGCTCTGGTGAGATGCAGTGGATCTAATCTAATTCAAAGGCAAAACAATGCTTGGTAATAGGTTGAAATGTGTGGCTTGATTTTTTAAAAAATCATCATTTCTCACTTTTCTTCATAGATGATTACCAATCAATGACTACAGATAGTAAATATTACAATAAAACAAAGGGTAACTCTCCTTAAATTAGGTATTCCCAGTATAGCATGAGTTGAACTTGTGTGTATGTGTGTATGTGTTTGTGTGTGTGTGTGTGTGTGTGTGTGTGTGTGTGTGTGTGTGTGTGTAGGGGACAGTCAGGTTGGCAAAGGTGAATGGATTGCCATGTTCTCTTAATTTTTGTATTTCAGTGGGTCATTTCATTGGTATGGGTACTCCCCCTTTGATGCCAATCATAATTCTTTCACATCTTATCCTGTACAGTTCTCCATATTTTTAAATAAATTGCCCACTGAGAATCATCTAATCATTCTATAAACCTTCCTTGGATTATCTGAATGTTTCAGAGTTATTACTATCAAGTATTATATGAATGTGAGGTATAGTGCTCTGCACATAGTAGGGACGTCTTCCATTTTGAATTGAATTCAATGAATGACAACTGGGAATTTTCCTCTAGTAGAGCAGATTATGAATTATAAGATGGCTAAACATGGACTTCAGCAGTAGAATGTGATGTGACATCAGGAAACAATAGTATATAGCAGAAAGTAGTGCAAGCACAATTCTAAGCAAGAGTGAGTGTTTGAAGGACTTTGCAATAGGGTGAATTTGATTTTCTTCTAAGTTCCTTTTAGTTCCCTTAGGCAGCTGGTTAATTCAAAAGGATATCAGAATAACAGAATTTTAGAAAGGATAGCTGTTACCATCAAGTTCATCCCATCTTAAAAATTTTCACTATAAATATACTTAAGACCTCCAAAGACAGGGAAATCTCATCACTTCTTGAGGTGGCTCACTCCACTTTTGGATAGTTCTAATTGTTTAGGAAGATCTTCCCTAAATCAAGACCAAACTTGCCTCTCTGCAACTTCCCCAATTACCCATGATTCTAACCTTCTGGGACCAAAAGCTAAAATGAACAAGCATAATCCCTATTCCACATGAAAGTTTTTTGAATACTAGAATATAGCCATCACATCCTCCTGAATTCTTCTCCAGGCTAAACATGCCAATTTCCTTCAAATGATTCTCATAAGACATCATTTTAAACCCATTTATCACCATCGTGGTTGCCCCCTCTTAACACTACCTAGTTTAGCATAGCCCTTCCTCTATTGCAGCACCCAAAACTAAGTATAGTGTTCCAAATGTGATCTGACCAAGATAGAGTATGTAAAGGATATCATCTCCTTATTCCTAAAACCTAAATCTCTCAATGTGGCCCAAAAATGTATTAGCTTTTTTTGGTTGCCACATTTCACTACTGATTCACATTGAACTAGCCATATCCTAAAACCATCTGATGTTTTTTTTTTTTTTTCAGAAAACTGCTATTTAATTGTGCCTCTACCATCTGTACTCCATAGTCTGTCCTCCATATAGCTCATGGGCCACTTCCTTTAAGGTCATACTTAATTGCCCTTGTTTTTAGAGTCTCCCTCTCTGGCACTGTGAATTTGTTTTTGTAAACATCATATATTTACTTAACTTTGACAGATTGTATCTTCCCAGTAAAATGTAATCACCTAGAGGACAAGACTGTATCAATTTTATATTCCTATCCCGAGGTCTTAACATAGTTGTTGAGCTCCACTTCCTATTTTGAACCTACAGCAGATATCTTTAAAAAAAAACACAACAGCTTTAGTCAAAAGAACTTGTTATACAGCTAAAATTTAAGTGTGATCACTGATTCCATAATCACCACATGGAATATATTTCATAGAAGTGACTATGTCTGATAGGTATGTCACAGCACCTTTGGACACCTGAGACTCCTTCCTATATTGTATATAAGAGAAGACCAAAGTTCTATCTTTGAACTGTCTTGAAATTTTGGAACCACTTCCGAGTGGTGAGCACTTACACTGATAGGTCTTATCAGAGGGACCAAAGCCCGAGATGTCCTATAAGACCTGGAGGAGCATGCTACAAACCAGGAATGCTACAGGTTTATCTTTCAGTACCTATGTCTCTGTCCACCTCATAACAAAAACCACCTAACTGCATCCCAAAATTTTATTCTAGTAAATTTTTATGTGGCTTTTCTTGTATGGCTATGAATTTATCACAAAAGTCTCCCCACACTACTCCATCTTCTACTCAGCAGTAGAAGTGATCTTCCTAAAACATAGGTCTGAATATGTCAACCCCCAACTTCTACTCAGTAAATTCCAGGGACTCTACATCACTTCCAGGGTCAAGTATAATATCTTCTATTGGACATTCAAAACTTTTCATAACCTACCCCTCCCTTCACTTTTCTCATATTCTTATACCTTTCACCCTTTCTTCTTTCATGCACTTTACAGACCAGTGACACTAGATTCTGTGCTATTGTTCAAAAAAGACATTATATCTGCCAACTTTAGACTTTTTCAATGGCTATTCCCATGATTATGTCTGGAATGTCTGGAATGCTCTTCCTCCTCATCTGTCCCTTATGCCTTTCCTGACTTCTTTTGCCTCTTAGTTAAAATCTTGGCTTCTGGGGAAGCTAGGTGGCAAAGTGGATAGAGTACTGGCCATGAAGTTGGGAGGACCTGAGTCCAAATCTAAATTATGACACTTACTAGCTGTGTGACCCAGGAAAGTCACTTAGTCCCAATTTCCTTAAACATCTGGGGTCATCTCCAGTTGTCCTTATGTATATTTTGATACTGGACCCATATGGCTCAGGAGGAGAGAGTGAGGTTGATGATCTTTCACAGCCCTCCCTCACTTAACAATCCAATTCAGTGCCAGTCATGACATTCACCCAGATGTCACGGTCGTCACAACAATGATAAAAATCTACCTCCTATAAGAAGCCTTTCTTGCCCCACCTCCACCTTAATTCCAGGGCTTTCTCTCTGTTATTTATTTCCAGATTTCCTGTTTATAGCTTCTTCATACATAGTTATTTACATGTTACGTGCTTCATTCAATTAGGAGCTTCTTAAGAGAAAGAACTGACTCTTACTTTTTTTTGGATTCCCTAGACATTACCTGGTACATAGAAGGTGCCTAATACATTTTGACTGACTGACAAAAAAACAATTGTGTAGAAAGCATTTGTTGCTAACTGGTAAACTACAAATAAGATCCCCAAATTCAACCAATCCTTTGGACCCAAGGCAGTTTGTGCTCAGATCTAGTTTATTCTTTCCAGTCAGTTCATTCAACCTATTGAGTACAGTTAACAATGGAAACAAATTGAGGTGGAGGACTGAAAGGACAGGACTACTGGTATGGAATGCAGTGTGGCTGCCTAATGAATCCTTGAAATTTGTAACTGTTAAATCCATGTATTCCCTATATCATTACCACCATTTTCATTTCTAGTTCTAGTTCTAAAAGGTGTTGTGTTTTAACTCTCTGCTCTCATAATTTACAAGTCATTTCTAAGGTAGGCAGGCCAGGAAGCAAGGGGAATAAAAATACACTAGAGTAACTTGCCTGATGTTACTCATGAGTTGGTATCAGCACTGGTACTAGAACCCAGCTTTCCTGAATTACAACCCAGAGGCTTTTTCCTTTACACCTCACTAGAGAGTAGATATACTGTTATTCTAAGTGGATCCCCAAAACACCATATAAATGCATATTCAAATAGAAATAGAAGATAAAAGGAAGCATTCTAAAGAAAAATTAAAGACAAAATGGTTTTAGATTATCCATACCACTGTCCCACTTTACTAGTGCAACCAAGATTTCACAGAATGACACAATTACAGAATCTCAGAGTTGGGTTAACTGGTTCAGCCTGTCCATTAACAAAAGTAATCTTGACAAATAACTTGATAATCAGTGGTCCAATGTTTGCTGGACCTCTAATAAGGGGGAGCCTAACACATAATGAAGCAGCCCATGCCCTTTTCAAAAGAGCTCAACCAGATAGGAAAATTTTGTTAGCAATGTCAGGAAAATTTTTCTTATAGCAAGTTTAAATGTATTGCTTTGAACCTTCAACTATTCTCCCTTAATTTTCCCTATGAGGTTAATATAAACGAGCCTAATGTCTATTCTGCATGTTGATCCTCCCAGATCATCTCTCATCCTAGATAAAGAAATCCAGTTGTTTGTTTGCTTGTTTTCCTGACTGATTCTATCTTAGAAATGTAAAGCTTTTAATCATCCTGATTTCACTCCTCTGGATTTTCTTCAGAAAATCCTGCCTTGTTTGTAAAACATGGCACCCAGAATTGAACATGCTACTCCAGATATGGTTTAACGAGGATGATAATTGGGCTGTCATCTCCCTAGCTGGAGACACTATGCTTCTTTTAATAGTGTAGTTAGTCCAAGATTGCATTAGCTTTCTTCAGTGTCACATCAAACTATTGATGCATATGAAGCTAAATCTGTCTGATCTTTTGCCCAGAAACTGTGATCTTGCTAAACTTCTTCATTGTATACTCATCAAATCAAATATATTCTACATGCTAAGAATGTTTTTGACAAAAAATAGGCATTTAAAAATATGTCAGGGGGGCAGCTGGGTGGTGCAGTGGATAAAGCACTGACCCTGGATTCAGGAGTACCTGAGTTCAAATCTGGATTCAGATACTTGACACTTACTAGCTGTGTGACCCTGGGCAAGTCATTTAACCCCAATTGCCTTGCCAAAAAAATATGTCAGGAAACATTTATTAAACTCGCCATGTGCAAAGCACTGTGACAAACTCTTCTATTCCCAAATGTGTATTGGCTTAAGACCACTGGCTCAATCCTCTGTTAAACTTTCCTTTGTCAATGGTGGTTAGGTAGACAGGCATGGGTAACACCAAGAATTGACCTTGCCTTTCTCCTGGCATTTTTTTCTGACTAAAACATGACTGTCTTTTAGGCAACTTCTCTTTCACCCCTAAAATTAAGAATGATGGGATTTTTTACATCTTTAAACTTTGTTCTTAAGAAAGTTCAAAATACAACATTCATAAATGACAGAGGAGTCAGTCAGACATAACCAAGCAGTTACTGGGGCTTCCATTAGCAATTTTTGATATTTTTTAACAATCTCTTACAAGCATCTTCACAAAATCCCCTTGTTTCCAACCCCCCTCATATATCTGCTACTACGTCTTCTACTTTCCTTCTTACTCTTACCAACTTAACCCATATTTTTCCTCTGAAAAACTTCCTAACTTCCATATTTATGTTAAAGTTACTGTCATATTTCTAGTCATCCATGTTTATAAACTTGGAGTCATTGCTGGTTCTCCCCCTTTTTCATTCCTAGATATAATCAGGTCTTGTCCTGTCACTCCATTGTCTACAATGTAAAGGATGATGTGGAGCTATGTCATCTCTTGACACAGCCCTTCCTCCCTTAAAACCAATTCATTGCAAGTGATGACCTCACCTCCCCAATCTCATGGTCCTCTCGGAGAACAAAGGACAAACAATAACAATGAGCAGAGTCAGAATTTGAACCCAGATCCTATGACTTCAGTTTCAGCATAGCAAATTTAGTACACTTTAATGGCACCAAGTTGTCTCCTGTTTTGGCAGTAAAATGAATGCTGAATCAGCTAGTTTCAGATGATCAGAAATCTACAGTCATTTTTCTTTTTCATATTATGTGATAAAATGTTGAATGTATATTATGCCCTATTCTGTAAAACATGAGAGTATATGATAGTGGGGATCTCTAAAAAAGTAAAATGTGCCACTGTCTTCCTCCTAAGATATGTTTAATCACATTAAATAGTGTGTGACCACTTCTGTTTAGTGGCCTCTCTTCAATGCTTTTTATACTGGTCGTTATAGTACTTTATTATTGTGAGGGGCACTAGGATCCAGACTCCTCCTATATTTGATTTTACATCACAATCAGGGACTAACCAGCCCTTCACTTGACATAGGACAAGCTCTCTGTTTACCCCATGCTACTCACAAATTTCTTTACCCATTAATTTTTTTTTTTACTGTCATTTTCCAGTTTCACAATTCCTACAATTTTCTTCCCATTCTGAACCAACAAATGAACTTCCAAGCACTTAACACAAAAAAATGTTCCACCTATGTTCCTTCCTTTACCACTGCCTGATTACTTTTCACCCACTTGACATCAATACTATCCCTGAAGCTACTTCTTCATCTTTTTAAGGAGTCTTAGGTTTTCAGGGGCAACTGAATGCCACCATAGCCTTGAGGGTTTAGGATTTCCTTTTTATCAGGCATACTCACCCTCTTATACAAAGCCTTGTATTTTAGGCCCAGCAATCTGATTCCCACTTACTTTTATGACATTATTTCAACTCTATCATATCACATATTCTTCTGGCCAAAATGAACCACTAAAGTCATTTTCCCCTACATTCTTCTTTCTATATGTATTTGCATATACTTCTGTCTTCCTCTACATTTTCTTCCACTCCTCTGCCCAGTGATAACTTTTTTCTTCCTATAAGGCCAGCCCATATGAAAATGGTTTCTTCCTTCATATATGTCTTAGAGGATCCTAGACCTTTCAGTTACCATTATCATCTTCTACTTTATGACATACCTATTTATGTTTACTGTCCCTCCATTTGGATTGTAAGCAACATAAAATTAAGGTCAGGAACTTTGTGATCCTTCATCTTTGTATTCCTACCATCTAACAGGAAATGTTTATTAAACTTAGTACATTATTCCAGATGACTAATTAACATCTATCATTATGTTGCCAGTTCAATGCCAGTAGTCATTGTTTCATTCTTGGTATACCTAGTAGAATGTCTTTGTTTTATTCTTGGTATGTCTAATAGAGTGCCTGCATATAGCAGTAACTCAAGAAATGCTCACTTATTCACTGATTGATAGTATTTTGGTGAAGATATCCTCCTTTAGTTTACTAGTCATTTTGCCTGTTACTAGTTATTTTACCTCCTCATTTATAGCATAAATGATCCCAACTAATTAAAGTTTTCAAAATATCTTATTTCTCAAATAATACTCTTACTCTTCTCTGGATGTACTAAAAGGTAAAGACAAAATTTGGACAAAATAAGTCCTAAGGAAATATTTACGAATGCCAAGTAAAATGAAAAAGTGAATTATTTTCTCTGGCATGTCATACTTCTATCAAGATATCTCAATATTAGTTCGAATTTTGAAAAGAATGACAATTTTCACATATGCATTTTATCATCTGATATGTTTCAAACTGTTCCTTACAAAGTTTGTGCCCAATATATCTTTCCTAATTTGTCATCTATTTTGTTCATTTTTTTCTTTTCATCTGAAGTAAAACACCTTACTTGATATTCTAATGAAATTGGTTTTGACAAGCTATTTCTCTAATCTATCAACCATTGAATTTCCTATTGCATTCTAAGATGCAAAAACATACATTTAGCCTCATCTGTAAGCTAATGCTTTTATGGTTAATTACTTTATTATAAGTTGCTGAAAAATATTAAATGTTAGGATGGATTCCTACTCAATATACTCATGGAAGTTCATAGTAATCAGTGATATTCACCTCTAATTTGCATATCCATATAATAAAAGTATGGTCTTCAAAGTCTGTTGATAAAATATATAACTTATAATGGAATTTCAAATAATACTGAGCGTCACCTATATAAAATCAGATCACTAAATATAGGAAATCATTCTTTTATAAAATAGTCTTTACAAAATTATATTGGTCTCTCCTCATGACTTCTTTCTCTATATTATTACAAATAGCTACACCATGTTAACATGTATTTTTATAGTTAGCAAAGTTAATCATATCTGTCTATAATTTACAATGTCATCTTTAAAAAGTGAATACTGAATTTCAATTTAACCAACTCACTAAATGTCATTAGCTACTATATGTATTACTCTGTTAAGTGATGTCAGAGTTTCATTGAATTTGATTATGCTTAGGCTGTTTACTTGACATGCAGGGTTCTTAAAAATAAAGACTCTTTGGTAGGATTCTAGAAGGAAGAGCATAGATTAGTCATTCTAAACATTTCATTTTACAGATGAAAGAACTGAGTTTGAGAGGTGATGTGACTTATTCAAGGTCATACAGTGATGTCTACAAATTCTGTCTTGAAAAGAAAGCCATAAACCTTTGCTAATTTGAATATATTTAGATGTTTTTTATAACCTGTGTATGACTTTCATCTCTATATTAGCTTTATTTTCCTTTCTGCCTTGACATTTTGCAGCTGCAGAAGTCACAGGAGAGTTGTTTTGTATTGACAGCTTTGTATACAAAGAGCATCCATAGTCTTTCTTTTTTTAAATGATATTTTAAAAGATTTTCAAGCCATATTTATAGGAGGGTAGAGGGAAACACATTTTGCTAACTACCTGCTACCTTATTCTAATTGAAAGGGCATCAACAAATGATGGGACCAATGGTACCTTTAGAAGGTGTTAAGCATTTAGGACTAACTATATTAAGTGTCCTTTGATGAAACATTAGTATGTTTCCACATAACAACAGATGGTGCTACCAAATGCTTGTTCAATTATGTCTAAGACTTCCTTTGGGATGTCAATTAGTTTTCTATAATAACAAGGATTATCCAAAGTCAGTGTAAAGGGGCAATCTTAGAAAACCAGTACATTCTAGTTCTTTGTATCTTCACAGTAGAACAAATTTAGCATTTGTCTTTTGAAGAGAAATTAATAATAATAATAAAAATTTAATTGTAATAACATAATAATATAAGAAGATTATCATTAGGACTATAATCAGAAACATATTTAAATGCAATCTTGTGTATGTGACAGCAATTCTGAGACTAGGAGACTACAAAATTAGATTTAGGCTTCAAATAACAGGCACAATTTTTGAAGGTATAAAAGATAATGTCTTTAAAGTTAAATTCTCACAGTTCTCTACCTATGTAAAGATGATCTGCCCTGGAATAGCTCTAGCTCAGTGGCTTTCCATTGCCTCTAGGAAAAAATACAAATAAACTCCAAAGTTTACCATTAATGTCCTTCACAATCTGGCTCCAACCTTTTTCTCCAGACTGTTTTCACATTGCTTTCTCTCAATCTACATTCTAGCCAAATTGGTTTATTTGTTCCCTGTATAGGACATTCCATCCCTGACCTCTATTATGTTAGAGAAGCTATTTCATACACCTGGAATATTCTCTCTTCTCACCTCTACCTCGAGATTGCTTCAAGACTCAGTTTAAGTGTTGCTTCCCACATAGGGTCTAATATAATTCTCAGTTTCTGGTTCTTTTCCTCTTGTTTTTGTTTTTGTTTTTGTTTTTAGTGAGGCAATTGGGGTTAAGTGACTTGACCAGGGTCACACAGCTAGTAAGTGTTAAGTGTCTGAGGCCGGATTTGAACTCAGGTCCTCCTGACTCCAGGGCTGGTGCTTTATCCACTGCGCCATCTAGCTGCCCCCTTTTCCTCTTAATCTCAGTATTTTATATGTATTTTAATCTATTTCTGTATTCATCTCTCTGTGTATGTTAGGAGTTAACCTGGGATTCACAGACCACTTCCAAGGGGTCCATAAATAGATTTTAGAGGGCCCATCAACTTGAAGGAAAAAAAAAAAAACTTTATTTACACTAAGGTTTGGTTTCCTTTTAAATCCTATGTATTTTGTTTTATGTATTTACAAAAAAAAAATTCTCAGGTCTACAAACTTCACCAGAGTGCAAAGGAGTCCATGACACACAAGAAAAGTTAAGAATCCCGGTTATATATGTTGTATTATCTAGTTAAATGCAAATTCCTTGAAGACAGAGACTGCTCTGTGTGTGTGGTATGTGTTTATGTGTGTGTGCACACATGGCTTGCATTCCCAAAGTCTAGCACAATCACTAACAAATAGAATGTGCTTAAGAAATGCTTGTTAATTGACTTACTCCTCTGGACTTTCCTTAGGTTCTGGAAGTATCATGATTAAACTTCATATATTTTGTTTGAATTATAAACTTGATAATAACCATAAAAAATGCAAGAAACACACAAAATAGACTTTGAAAGTTAGTATAATGAATTAACAAACAAGACATGAGGAAAGATGCTTTTATTTTGTGTCTTCTCTTAGCTTGGTCTAAAGTTAGGCTACTTCTGAATTGATTATTATTGTCATTGTTTTGACAATTTTAGGCTCTTACCTGAACTATTGCAATTGCCTTCTAATTGGACTCCTTGACTAGTCTCTCCTCACTCCAGTTCCTCTTCCACATAGCTACCTAAGTGAATTTCTCAAAGTATAGAGGTTACTACTTTACCTAATAATTGCCAGTGATTCCCTATTGCCTCAAGGATTAAATATAAAAAACTGATTCAAATTCAAAACTTTTAATAAGTTGGCTCATTCCTAGATTTCCAGTCTTCTTAAATATTTCACCCTTCTGTGAGGGAGGTAACACAGTTACAACCATATTTACTGGCCTAGTGCTATTTCTACATGCATGACACTCCATCTTCTATCTCTTCACCTTTTCATCAGCTCCTCCACATACTAGAATACTCTCTCTCCTACTGCCTGCCTCAGAGAATTTCTAACTTCTCTTAAAACTCAACTTAAAAACCAACCAAAATAAATGAAACTTTACCTGAACCACTCCACTACAAATTTATTTTACTTCTGGGATTACCTTCTTTCTGGAAATGCTTGAAATACTAAAATATCATCTGCCTATATTTAAAAGTTTATTATTATTATTATTATTACCTACCAATTTACACATGTACTATCTTCCTCATTAGAATATAAGCTTCTTTAGTTAATGTTTTTTGCTTCCCCCCTACCCCGCCCCATTCAGCCAGTGTCTGGTGCATAAAAAGTCCTAAAAATGATTGTTTATTGACTAATTGACATGAAGGCCAAGAATATTGTTAGCCAGGGAGAAGACAATGACCTTGATCCCTTGACTAAGTTTTTTTTTAACCTGTGCTTTTCTTCCTTCTGCTCATTTGCATAGGAGAGAAAATAGTTGGGGTGGGGAGAGAGTTATAAACTAGGAATCCTGACAGAACTTGGAAGTTTATTGAGAAGTGACCCTCCCAACACTGGTTGCTGATGAGCTTTTGTTAAGCTCCTAGGAAATTAAATTGGAAGCCATAAAGAATTTCTAACCCTATACAAAAGTGAAATTTCTACCAGAGTTGCAATAAACAATAGTGGCCATGGAGCTATTAGAGAAATGCTGGGCAGAAGCCATGAAGGTAGGGAGCGATGCCAGCCAAAGTTTACACATCTGGTAGAAAATACATTTCTGGTACCACAGAAGATTAGCAGGCAGCAGGCCAAGTGGGAGAGGTACAATGGAATTACCAGAAGATAACAAAGGCCCTACAGAACTGAAGGCTTGAGTTGACCCTCCATACATGTGCCCTGCTACACATGGTCCCTCTTTCAGTGTCCTTTCATTAGAGACTCTGGACACATATTTTCACCCTATGTATGCCATTGGACATGGCCATGGCCATGTGATCCCTAGTCATGTCTTTCCTATGATTTTGCCCTTCCATTCAGGTACCATGACCACATCTATTCTCAAATGTTTCTCCATATGTGTCTCTTACATACATCCTCTCTTCTCGCTTATGATTGATTTCTTTGTGGGAGACTGTATTCTGAGTCAAGAGGACAATTCTTTTCTAGCTACTTTTTATATCAAGTTGTTTTATTAAAATCTCTGATTTGAGTTAATTATGTTTTAGGTCCAGAGAAAGTCATAAGTAATTTGAACAAGGTGAAAAGCAGAGGCAGGTTTTGAACTTAGGTACCCTGACTCCCGAATACTATTCTAGCACTCAGCAATGATTTCAGGTCATTGTAAGTAATTGTACTGTTTTTAGAATGATTAGACTAGATTAGACTAGAACCAGAGAAAAAGTATTATTCGTGAATATCATTGTTCACTAGAACATAATGTAATATACATTTTTCTATGTTATATAATATAACAATATCACATAATTAAAAGGAGGGTTTAAAATATTTCAATATTAGTCATATAGATGAATGTGATTACTCATCAGTAATATCAGTACTGGTCAATTTATTTGTTATGTACATACAACAACAAAATATTACCTTTCAGAAATCATGGCGTGCAGAAATTTTTAAGATACTGCATATTCTATTGAACTCTGAGAACAAATTCGCTAAGAGTTTGAAATTTTACTAAACTTCGACATGGATATATAAGAATTTATGTTCATGCTGACCAGAAGATAAAATTCCCAAACCTTTATGGTAATGTGTATGTAACAGTATAAGTTATGTCCTTTTTCTGAAGCCCTAACTGAACATGATTGTAGTAATTAATGAGCACCATAAAACTCAGCACTTGCTGCAATAAAAAAGTAGAGCTTCATCATGGATGCCGAATGCTTGATTCATTGTGAGATAGAGGAGGTCTATTTATAATTCAAAAATCGGGCTGAAGCACTTGCTATAAATCCTAATTTAAAAATACATACACAGAAGCGTGTCATTTTAGCCAAGAAATGTAAAATCTTCAATATGTTCTGAATGACAAAAACCTGAATTAGTGATATAACCTGATGCTCTCCTACATGCACATGTTCACAGCAGTTCTTACCTAACCTCTTTTCCTTTATTTCTCTATATTCACCCTTGGAGATCTAATCTGTTCCTGTCATTTTAATTATCTCCTCTGTGCAGATAATATCATCCATATATCTACCTATCTAGGCCTAATTTATCCCTTTAATTTAAATACTGAATCTCCAAATGCTAATTAGATATGTCTCACCAGAACTTTAAACTTTACTTATCTAAAACAGAACTCATCATCTTCCTCTCCTAACTTTTCAAATTCTGTTGATTGATATCTACAATTCTGGTCATCCAGGATCAAACCCTTAGGGCGATCCTTTGTCTTAGCATCACTCCTGGAAAAGGAGTTCCAGCTAATGAAAAGGAAAACTAGCCTCACAAGTAAACTTTGGAAAGGTAAACAAAAGCACTGGGAAAGTTTAATATCTTCATGATTTTTAACATTAAATAAGATCAAGAGATACATACTAATTGAAAACGCTAATTATGATAATGACAAAATCTCCTTCTGCACCAGATCCTAAAGGAATAATGATCATTTGCAATATAAAATCCTCTGGTTTCTAGCATTCACAACATTTTTTTTCATTGTAACAGAATGTCACAGGGTCTCCTCAGTAAATGTCATGTTTAAGAGATTGTAGGAAACACCAAAGGATTTAAAAGCCTATAGTTCATATTATTGATATACAAATGGTTGAGTAGTCCAATTTGGTTGTTTATTAGTACTTACATAGTACTTACATACATTGTAGATGGACTTTGATATGGGCTCAGCATTAAAATGGAGGGGAAAAGTTGGATGGATAGTTTTAGGGAAATGTACTTAGTGATTCTAATGATTTCAAGCTATATTCTGACACAAAGACACACCTATTATATTTGAAACACAAATGTTATCCTGATGGTGCTTCATGCTTTAAAAAAAATGATAATAATTGAAGAATCAAGTTTTGTATTGACTAAATGGGCAATGAAGAGATGCATGGTGGCACAAATAGGAAGTATGGCCAAAACCAACCTATGAACAAGGAGTAGTATACAGCATTTAATGCAAGAAATGTATGTTTAAAAAAAGGAGCAAGGTTAGTTATGAGCTAAGAGTATGAGATTAAGGGTGGGCTGTGCAAGTACTCCAAGGTATTCAGGATGTGTTAAAATTATGTATATGCATATGTATATATATATATATATATATATATATATATATATATATATATATATATATATATATATATATATATATGCACACACATACATATATGAGGGGGAGAGGAAGGATAGCCTTCTGTGTATTTAATGGAGACCCTGTGGGCATGGAGAACCATTGTGAAGGATAAAAAGACATGGGTGAACAGGTTGTATTCTTTAAATAATAAAGAATAAATATTGGCATAATATTAAATAATATTATTATATTAAAGAATATTTTAGTTATTCTTAATCACTAATAAAGAATGAATGTTGGCATAAATTTTATCTGGATCTGCTTTCTGCCCTTTTCACATTTAACCTTTTATTAGATTTATTTGCAAAAAAATGATGAAATAATAGATATATCAAAGTATCTGATGTTATTTTCTCCTTCCTTTTTCAGATTAATTTGATTCAGGGAAGGGACTATCCTAGATTCAGGTTTAGAACTAGAAATTACCTCAGAGGTAACTTATTCCAACTCTCTAATTTTACTGATGAAAAAAGTTAAATTACTTGCTGAGGTCACACACAGTAAATGGAAGAGGATGGATTAGAAGCCAGGTGATGTCCCCAAAATCTAGCACAGTGTCTTAAACATAGTAGGTCCTTAAATATTTGTTAAATACAAATACATAACATTGATCTAGGGTTGTCAAGAATTCTCTTTGGTAATCTTTCAACTTATAATATTCCACTACCATATTTTGCAATACAGATTTTGAACAGTGCTTAGATATGGCCAGTATTTAAGATAGGAATGAATGAATTTAACAAGAATTTAGTTTCAAGTGATCATGACATAGGGGGCTCTATTTTACTATGCTAATACTCATACATGGAATCAGATTATTTAGTCTCTTTCTCAAATGAAAAGCATTAAGGTTGCCTTAAGAAGCAGTTAATGATATATCATCCAATAATCTTGAATTTTCAGGAAGTTGTCTAACTTTTTCTATATTAATTTCTGAGAGTATGAAAAATATAACACTGGTCTTAATGCAGTTTAACAAAAAAATCCCTAAAGGAGCAAAGCTATGTGTCACAGCAGTTTTCCCATATAGCACTGACATTTAGAAACACAGCAATTTGATTAACATTTTCATTTCTATTGTTCCTATGATTATGCTATTATAGTTCTTGACCTTAAATTGACCAATACTTGAAAAATACTGCAGTGGGTATTGGTGCTAATCAGGTTACATTTGACCAAGCTATACACACATCCATCCATCCATGCATGTATGCATTCATACATGCATACATGTATGTATATAAATATATATTTGCATTAATCAATGTAGTTGTCATTAGTTAATTTTTTTTGTGAGACAGTTGGGGTTAAGTGACTTGCCCAGGGTCACACAGATAGTGTCAAATGTCTGAAGCTGGATTTGAACTCAGGTCCTTCTGAATCCAGGGCCGGTACTCTAGCCACTGTACCACCTAGCTGCCGCTATTGTCATTAGTTTTAATAAAAAATATTATCAGCTATATCTTTAGTTTTTGCAACTAGTATCTAGCCAGAGAACCATATACTGGTTTTGTAGTATTGGTCTCTAGAGAGCCAGATGTTTATCTGGTGTACTGGGGAACCCTAACTCTCTATTCTCCTTAACACTTTGAATTAAAGGTAAAGTATTGATCTTGATTGGTTAGTCACATATATTTACGTTCACTTTCTCATATGGGACTTGTCTCGTACCACTTTGGCCTAACTAGTTCATTTCAATGTTCCATGTCAAGATTGGTAGATGTCTGCAATGAGATCCAGTGTTCTGCTTGAGACTTGTTGGGAGGATTGATTATATTGGCCTGTGCCTAAGGCTGAAACAGTCCTTCACTAGATTTAAAAAAAAAATAGATTCAAATACTTTATCATTATTAGGAATGAAAAAGTACATATATGAAATACCATTTTCTTATATGTAAATTAGGAACAATAACTGGGAGTTCAGGGAAATGGTATCCACACAAAGAGAAAATGTGCTTAGGGTCACTGCAACTGGTTGACCTACTATGGCAAAAACAAAAGAGTAAATGGACAGGAGGAAGGAAGGTGGTGTGGTAAAATATGAAAGTTTTTAACAGTCGGTTAGTATAACTGAAAGACGCCAGTTTTTCAAGGACCACCCTTTTGGGGAGGAGATGAACAGTCTGCCTGCTGCGCATGTCAGACTGCCTGCCGGGTACAGTCCGCCTGCTGCGCATGTCAGACTGCCTGCCAGGTACAGTGCGCCTGCTGCGCATGTCAGACTGCCTGCCGGGTACAGTCCGCCTGCTGCGCATGTCAGACTGCCTGCCAGGTACAGTGCGCCTGCTGCGCATGTCAGACTGCCTGCGGGGTTTTTTGGGACTTCCGGGGTGGAGAGAAGGAGAGGAGCCTTTTTGCCTGCTTGGCGGGACTCCTGACGGCGCGGAACAGATTCTCTCTCCAAAGGTGGCCTTGTCGGTTTGGTGAGTTGTTATAAGGAATATAGACTAAGCTTAGACTTAAGACGATTTGTATTGTGTTTCTACTTTCCTATCCTTCTAACCAACATCACCTTGTGACTATCATAACTATAAATAAAAAGGTCTATCTAGAAAACCAAAAGCTGCTTCCATTTACTAGTTTGGGAGATAAATTAAGGGAAAGGTTAAGTAGGGGAGATTTATGATCTAATATCCAATTTTAAATCTCACAGTTTGGCGACCCCGAAGGGACCTTAAGGACCCTCCCACCCTCCCTAGTTTGGCCATAAGCCGGCTAATTCGGTGGATTTTCCAAATACCCCCCCCCCCCCCACGGACTTTCCCTTTGTCTAATCTCCCTTAAAGACTTTAAGCCTCTAAAAGCCTTGTTTTAAAGGAAAAAGCCAGCCCAGTTTAAAATATGATCGAATATGTCATTTTCCCTTTGGTTTTTTCGTTTTTTTGCATTGGAGCATGTTGGGGTACCATACTGTCCAGACTTAGACATCTAGTTTACTCGGTATTCCTTCATTGTGTTATAGGTCTCCTCCTCACTCACACAGCAAAATCTTTTTGGTATAATGGTATGAGTGTAACTGTCTCCACTGAAAATGTGTTTAATATTAGTAGGAATTTTTTGCCTGCAGTTGAAATAAATTGTAATACCATACTCACGATAGTTCACATGACTGTAACTCTCATTATGGGTATTATCATAGTTGTAATATGGAAAGAGATTAAAGGTAAACCACGTGGCGAGGGAGACACTAAGATGGCTCCCTCTGCTGAAGGTAATCCAGCCTCACCACGTGGCGAGGGAGACGCTAAGATAGCTCCCCCTACTGGAGGTAACCCAGTTACAGAAACGGATATTGGCCAGTCTTTAGAATCAAATCAGCTGAAACTACTTCCCTTGCAGGAAGATATAGAATTTAATAAAAAGGGAGTATCAGTTCAGGTTAGAAAATATCACCCCTTTACAGCAACTGACTTGAGCTCATGGAAAACAATCTTCCCTAGTTTTGAGAAACATCCAAATGGTGTAGTTTCACAGTTAAGGACTATATTTAATATATATCAACCCACTTGGGCTGATGTTACTTGCCTTATGGAAACTTTACTGTCCCCAACTGAGATGACAGATATTATCTCGGCAGGAAATGCCCTTGTTGCGAAGGGTAAGGCCGATGAGGAATGGCCTCTAAAGGATCCAGAGTGGAATTATAATAATGACAGGGATTTCCAAAGATTAAAGGATGCTAGGGAAACACTTCTGAAGGGAATGGAATTATGCTCTAGAAAACCCGAAAACTGGACGAAATTTATGAGCACATTTCAGGAGGCTAATGAAAGACCAAGCAGATTTTACGATAGGCTTTGTGAGACCGCCAGGCAATACACCAGATTAGATCCAATTGATTCAAAAGATTCTTATATTATTCTCAACATGTTTATTTGTAATTCACTGCCAGAAGTACGCAAATATTTTCTGACCCAATGTCCAGATTGGAGGAGCTTAACAGCTGATAGACTTAAGGAACTTGCAAATTATGTCTTTGACTCACGTGAGACAGGTCCAGATCACCCCAAACAGAGCATTCTGGCACCAGTGATTCCTAGTCAGCCATGTGAACACCAGAACAAGGGCACTAAGGTGTGTTGTTCCTGTCAGCCATGTGAACACCGGAACAAGGACACTAAGGTGTGTTGTTCCTGTCAGCCATGTGAACACCGGAACAAGGACACTAAGGTGTGTTGTTACTGTCATAAGGAGGGGCATGAATTGAGAGAATGTAGGACTTGGAGAAGAAATTCTAATTCTAATTATAGGCGAAATCAAAATAGGAATAGATCTTTTCGGAGGAATACAGAAAGGCAGTACCAGAATAATGGTGACCAAGGTCCCTCTCAGAGGAGGGCACAGGATTGACGGGGTCTTGGGGAGGAATGGAACATAGATAATGAAAGCCATATATTCCCAGATCCAGATTTTTTGAATGCCCTTGTACCAGTCCATTCACCTCCCCAGAGTAAAGAACCACATGTCACCCTAAAAGTGGGGGAGACTTATTATGATTGTCTGCTAGACACAGGAGCCTCTAAATCAGTATTAGTAAGCAAACCAGATGCTGGGTGTAGACCTGTAGGATTTTTAAATGTAGTAGGAGTCTCAGGAAAGAGCCAGAGAGTGGCAAAATTGAATCCTCGCATGGTATCTATGGGGCCCTTAACAGTAGAACATTCATTTTTACTCATGCCTGATGCCCCTGTAAATTTATTAGGTCGTGATCTCCTTTGTAAGCTTAGAGCAACCATATCTTGTGCTCCAGATGGGGCTGTCTCCCTACAATTGCCAGAGGATACTGTTCATTTATTACCAATTTTACTTACAGAAGCTCAAGGATCAGCAGGGGAGGTATCCAAAATCCCCTCTGACATTCCTGAGTCTTTATGGGCCTCATCCCCTAATGAGGTGGGGCTCCTTAAGTCTGCCATGCCTGTTACCTTTAAAGTTAAGGGGGGGCCACCCCCCTCCATTCCACAGTATCCATTGTCTAGGGAAGCAATAGAAGGGATCACCCCTATAATTGAGGCTTTGAAAAGCCAGGGTATTATTATTCCATGTCATCACTCTCCATGCAATACTCCCATTTTGCCAGTTAAAAAACCCAAGCCTGGGCCAGATGGTAAACCTGTTTATCGCTTTGTGCAAGATCTTAGAGTGATTAATAATTATGTTATTCCTAGACATTCTATAGTCGCAAATCCGGCTATGATAATTTCCTCAATTCCCTATGAATCTACATGTTTCACAGTGGTAGACCTTTGCTCTGCCTTTTTCTCCATACCAGTACATGAGGACTTCCAATATTTATTTGCTTTTACCTGGAAAAATAGACAGTGGACCTGGACTAGACTCCCACAGGGATTTGTAGACAGTCCCACATTATTTTCCCAAATTTTACAGCAGGATCTGGCCTCTATTACCTTTAAAGCCTCCACACTAGTACAATATGTTGATGACTTACTTTTGGCCTCTCCTAATGCTGAAATTTGTCAGGAAGATAGCCGTCACTTACTGCTGGAGCTGCACAAGAGAGGACACAAGGTTTCCAAGACAAAGGTACAATGGTGTTTGCCCCAGGTAGAATATTTAGGATTTATTTTGGCTGCTGGAACTCGCTCTGTCTCTTCTAAGCGAGTCCAGGCCATTCAACAACTCTCTGCCCCCACTACTAAGAGGCAGTTGAGAGCCATTCTGGGAGCAGCTGGGTACTGTAGACAATGGATACCCTCTTTTGGTGAAATTACTAAACCTCTCATAGCTCTTACAAAAAGTTCTGTTCCAGACATTTTACAGTTGGATCCCCAGCATCTCTCAGCCATAAAAGAATTAAAACGGGCCTTGTTATCAGCACCTGCCCTAGGACTGCCAGATTATAGTAAGCCTTTCACTCTCTTTGTGCATGAACAAAGGGGGGTGGCTTCTGGAGTCCTGACTCAGTCACTGGGGCCTAACCAGCGTCCTATAGCCTACTATTCAATTCAGCTGGACCCTGTAGCGGCTGGAGTGCCACCTTGCCTTAGAGCAGTGGCGGCCACAGCGCTTTTGGTAGAAAAAGCCTCTGATTTGGTCCTAGGTAACCCTCTAACTGTGCAATGCCCTCACGAAGTGGAGGCTCTCTTACTACGTCACAGGACACAAGCCTTTTCAGATCAAAGGCTGGCTAAGTATGAAATAACCCTGTTAGGTAATGAGAATATCACTTTAAAACGCTGCACAGTTCTTAATCCAGCAACACTACTCCCTAATTTACCATTCTCGGGGGAACCGTTGCATGACTGTGCTTCTTTAGTTGATATGGCTGAAAAACCCCGTGATGATCTTTTTGATACACCTTTAGAAAATCCTGATCTTGTCCTCTATACAGATGGTTCCTCATTTATGAGAGAGGGAACCCGTTTTACTGGAGCTGCTGTAGTTTCTGATTATGACACCCTCTGGGCAGCTTCTCTGCCTTGCCATTTTAGTGCACAGGCTGCTGAACTTGTGGCTCTTACACAGGCCTGTAATATAGCTAAAGATAAGAGTGCCACCATTTTTACTGACTCGAAATATGGCTTTGGCATATGCCACTTTATTGGTATGATTTGGCGTCAACGAGGCTTTCTAACATCCTCGGGCAAGGCTATTGCCAATGGGGACCTTATCAAGGACCTCTTAGATGCCCTAAAACTGCCTTCTTCCCTAGCCGTTGTACATTGCCCTGCCCACACAGGGAATAGTGACCCTGTTTCAAAGGGAAATGCACGAGCCGATTCTGCAGCCAAGCTTGCTGCATTAGAAGCTCCTGAACATGTATTTAACCTTTCACCTTCTGAGGATATTCCTTCCAACCTAACCTATGACGATTCTGAAGTAGAAAAGTGGAAAAAGAAATTTAAGGCGAAACAGATCAATGGCATCTGGGTGTCTCCGGAAGGTAAGCCATTTCTTCCCCGGAAATTCTACCACCAGGTATGCCTCTCTGTTCACAGAAAAGGCCATTTTGGTACACAAGGCATTGTAGACTCTATTAAGAGAACCTGGATAGCACCAGGTGTGACTAATACAGCATCTCGAATCTGCTCGGGCTGCTCCACATGTCAGTCTTATAATCAGTATGCTTTTAAGGCCAAAGCTTATGGAGGGCGTCCTCTAGCATATACACCTTTTGAGCACTTACAAATTGATTATATTACTATGCCAAAAGCAGGACATTATAAATTTTGCCTTGTTATAGTTGATCAGCTCACTCGGTGGGTGGAGGCCTTTCCCAGCCCCCGAGCCACAGCTGCCTTTGTTGCCAAAATTCTTCTTAAAGAGATAGTACCTCGTTTTGGCCCACCAGCCCGCATTGATTCTGACAAAGGCACACATTTCACTGATTCGATTTTATCCCAAATCTACTCTTTCTTGGGAGTGACTCCAAAATTCCACACGCCCTACCATCCACAAAGTTCAGGCCAAGTCGAACGTATGAATAAAGAGCTTAAGAGTATGATTGGCAAATTATGTACTGAAACCCATTTGAAATGGCCTGATGTTCTACCATTGGCATTATTCTATCTACGAAGTAGACCAAGAGGAGAATTTCATATATCTCCTTATGAAATGCTTTTTGGTCACCCTCCTATCCAAGCTAAAACTTTTTCCCCAGTTTATACATCACTGGTGGGAGGTGATACTTCTGTTGCCTCCTATATACAGGAATTACAGACCAGGCTACGTGAACTCCATGAGGCAGGAGCTGTGGTCCAGGCAGGACCATTAGACTTTTCATTGCATAACTTCAACCCAGGAGATAAAATATATGTAAAGAATTTTCAGAGAACCAGTGGAACTCAACCTGCCTGGGAAGGACCTTTTCAGGTATTATTGACAACTCCTACTGCCATTAAAATTGGTGAAAAAGACTCATGGATTCATTGCTCTCATATAAAGCCTGCACCATTCATAGGTGAAGAGATTTCAGATAGACCTGAGGTAGACGCTAAAGAGGTAAAAACCCTAACGATAGCAACTGTTAAAGAGCAAAGAAAGTTCAGAGGAAACAGGCAGTTCCCATTTGATAATCCCACTGATCAGTTAAATGCTTTGGGACTCAGTCTTCGTAAAGTATCAGGAGACGGAAATTGCCTTTTTAGGGCTTTAGCAGACCAGCTAGAAGGTCACTGTAGAAATCATCTCAGACACAGACAAGAAGCTGCTTCTTATATGATTAACCATAGACAAGAGTTTGAGTCTTTTAGAGTAAATGACTCCCCTTTTGAAGAATATGTTGATGAATTAAAGAAATTTGGAAAGTGGGGAGGAAATGATACAATTGTAGCATTTGCTAAGCAGCATCAGCTGAATGTTGTGGTTCATCAATTAAATCAGCCTTTATTGAAAATCAGTGGCACAGACAAAACTGATGCTAGAGAACTCCACATTTTCTACCATAAAGAACATTATGACAGCATTAGAAAGATCAATGACAATTCAGAAACCCTTGCCACTTTGGCATGCAGAGAATTGGGGAACCAGTTAAAACAATGTGGCATACCCCAAACTCTAGCAGCTTAAATACCTTATAATTTAACAAGCATTTCCTTCTACAGGCAAAAGCACTGAAGTACATGGCCTAGTTTTCTGGCCTACCTCAACTATTTTTTTTTTTTATTAATTTTTGGTTTTTTTTTGTTTTTGTTTTGACTTTTGAAAGGCACTGAAAAGACCTGGAATTGACCGCACCTTTAAGTTCTTTAAGAGCACAAAAGGGTGCTTAGCGAATCTTTTGCTTTTTATTTTTTATTTTTGGTTTTGCTTTGGTTTTTTTTTTACTTTTGTTTCTTTTGCTTTTCTTTAAAACTAAATTTTGTAAACTAAGTGATTATTCAAAGACATTTTAAGTATATGCTGTGGGTGAGGCTATCGGGCCTCAGAAGCTACCAGAATTCTTTTTTTTTATTTACTCTTTCTTTTTGAGAGAACCATGAGTTCTAATGAGTTTTGTTTTATTTATTTATTTTTCTCCTTTCTCTTGTATGTTGTTCTGTTTAACTAAAAAGTACCAGAAATTGCTTGATACCTCACTGAAAAGATTGAATATTGAATCTTGCTAATTGAAGTCTTATTTCTTTTTGATGAATTAATCACCACTTTAAGTATCTGCTACTGTTATACTAGAGAATTCATGTATAAGATGATGTGGTCTACTTGCTAAAAGAAGATTATGTAATAATGTCTAAAAGAAGATTATGTAACAATGTCTAATATAATCAGCTATTTACATTCGTTTATTATTTATATGTCATTATACTCTGGGTATGGTTTGGAATTATTGTATATATCACTAATATATTCTCAGTTATGCAGCATAGCACACATTTTTACCATCATATTGTCTTTGGTGAAATTGATGAGATTTCAGAAATATGGAAACTTATCATTTCAGAGACTAACTTACTGTGAACTCTGATGCAGGCCCTGGAGAGAATATATGTGCAACAAAAGGAGAGACAGGTATACGTAAGTCCATGGTTTGCTTATGATGGTGACTATGTAGAGCACAATTACTAGGCACAGTCCAGTATTCATCCTCTCTCCCTCCTAATTTAACCTAATTTAACTGAACTTATTTATCTTTTTATCTCAGTTGAATTCACCTGTGGCCTAGCACAATCACTGGCTGTCTCAGAACCATGAGATATGGTATGATAACCTTTCCATAACATTTTCAGGTGTCATGAACACATACTAAATTTGGCTTTGATCCAGACACATGGTGGTAAAAAGTGTTACACATTGTATAACTACCTCAACCCTCTATTACAAGTCTAACCATATAAAGGAGGGAATGTAATGGAATTTATTAATTTGATCATTGACAATGCTATGCTAAGGTTTTAAAAATACAGCAATTCAAACAGTTAAAGAAGATAATCCAGCTTTCCAGACCAGAGTCCAGAGTCCAGAATCCAGACCAGAATCCAGAATCCAGACCAGAGTCCAGAATCCAGTTTTCCAGACCAGAATCCAGTTTCCTCCTGATGACATCTTACCACTTCAAGAAGACAAGAGAACTCAGAGACTTTATATGAACTGTTTTGCTTTATTAGCTTTTACTATCTCCTTTCTGTTATATACTATCTGTAACATGTACTCTCTGCAGAGGCTCTCCCTTTGCAAGACTAATGTCAAAGCGTCGGTTCATGAGGGAAAAAAAAAAAAAAATCGCCCCTCTGGACAAAAACTTTCCTCTCTTCCTTTTCTGTATTGTTGTTCGCATATTATTAGTCAGCAAAAGTTATTATGTTCTTTTTACTGTTCCATCAAGGAAACATTCCGTTTCTTGAGGAAGCAAAGGGGGGAAATGTGGTAAAATATGAAAGTTTTTAACAGTCGGTTAGTATAACTGAAAGACGCCAGTTTTTCAAGGACCACCCTTTTGGGGAGGAGATGAACAGTCTGCCTGCTGCGCATGTCAGACTGCCTGCCGGGTACAGTCCGCCTGCTGCGCATGTCAGACTGCCTGCCAGGTACAGTGCGCCTGCTGCGCATGTCAGACTGCCTGCGGGGGTTTTTTTGGGACTTCCGGGGTGGAGAGAAGGAGAGGAGCCTTTTTGCCTGCTTGGCGGGACTCCTGACGGCGCGGAACAGATTCTCTCTCCAAAGGTGGCCTTGTCGGTTTGGTGAGTTGTTATAAGGAATATAGACTAAGCTTAGACTTAAGACGATTTGTATTGTGTTTCTACTTTCCTATCCTTCTAACCAACATCACCTTGTGACTATCATAACTATAAATAAAAAGGTCTATCTAGAAAATCAAAAGCTGCTTCCATTTACTAGTTTGGGAGATAAATTAAGGGAAAGGTTAAGTAGGGGAGATTTATGATCTAATATCCAATTTTAAATCTCACAGTGGCAAGCCAAGTAGCACCTAGAAAAATAGATTTGGACTGTGGAAGTGAAATCTAGAGGTTCTCCCCTAAAATCGGTCATTCGGGGGCATGATAATAGAACAAAAATCTATCTAGAGCAAAGCTTTTTTTGTTTTTTTTTTCAGTGGGGCAATGAGGGTTTAGTGACTTGCCCAGGATCACACAGCCAGTAAGTGTCAAGTACCTGAGGCTGGATTTGAACTCAGGTCCTCCTGAATCCAGGGCTGGTGCTTTATCCACTGCACCACCTAGCTGCCCCCATAGACTGTGCTATCTTAAAGTAAATTTTTGTAACCCCCACATTCAGTTATGTGGCCTCATATGGGGTCATAACCCACAGTTTAAGAAGCTTTGCTATAGGGTGGCAAAAATTTTGACAACAGTAAAAGGTTAAGTATACCTATTTTATATACTTATATATCCAGGGTCCCATAAAAATTTCTTGGGAGAAAAGGGGTCATGAATGGAAAAAGGGCAAGAAGCCTTGGTTTAGAGAAATCTTCTCTTGGTATGGTGCTATGTTAATGCATCTTTTACTCAGTTAGGTCCCAGGTATAAGAAGAGGAATAAAAAAAAGTGGTCTTTGAAATTGATTGTTGATGTAATCTTGGTCATTTATTTTGGCTAATTAGGTCTGAGACTTATTTCTCATACTTCTTGTATCTTCTTTTGGTTCCCAGACAATAGGAAGTAGGAAATTCAGCATAAATTTCTTTACATTTATTTTCCAAAGAGAATATGGGCAAAAAATATTCTAGGATGGAGACAAGAGTTTAAGCCTGACAAATTATCTTAGTAGCTGCTACAAATTTATGTTCCACTTATGAAATAATGAAAGGAAGTTTCCCTGCTATGGAGAATGCAATCTTTAAAGATATATTTCTTCAAAGTCATGTAAATTCACTATACATGCTAATCCCACAAGGTCCAGAAAAGGGAATTTTAATTTTATGTACATATTATACATAATGCTAGTGCCTTCTAGAATGCAAAAGTAAGTAATGGCTTTTTATTATTACACAATTTGGGGTGTAATTGTGACTTTCAAATAAACTTTGGGGCAGCTAGGTGGCACATACAACCCTGGCCCTGGATTCAGGAGGACCTGAGTTCAAATCCGGCTTCAGACACTTGACACTAACTAGCTGTGTGACCCTGGGCAAGTCACTTAACCTTCATTGCCCCACCTAAGCAAACAAACAAAAAACAAAAAACAAACTTTGAATAATCACTTGGGCATGATTCTATTTGTTTGATATAAAAAGACTTAGATTGGCTAAGTACTAGAGTTATAACCTTGAATATAAGAAAGGGTTCATTACCAAGGAAATAGTTTCTGACAATGCCTCTGGTGGATTGAGTGACCAAATGAAGGCCATTCTCATATTTCTTCTTGCATAATCTTTGCTTGGTCAGAAGTGTAGCTATACTCTAAAGATCTATGGCTATTTATCTGGTTTGTACTAGAGAAGTGAGGAGAGATAAAGAGAATAATGAGGAAAAATTGTGACTACTGCTAAACATAAAAAAGAGCTGGCCCTAGACATGAATACAAGAATGAAGAGCACCTATGTAAACCTAATTTTGGTCTATAGATACATGCTAGGCCTATGCTGATGCATGTTAATGCCTGCATAATGAGAGTAAACACCATTGAAAGCAGGACATTCTGAATGACATTGTGGAGGAACAGAGGAGGAATGCTGCCTGCCATTATCAGAAGGATGGGAAGAGAGTAGAATATATCTGAAAGACCATAATTGTTAGTGTTTAAATGCTAAATAGGACTGGAATTTTTCATAGAAAAAGCCAATTTCCTACAACTTTAGCTGGAACCATGTAAGCTCAGTAAAGTGCTCTGATAAATCTAGCTTAAGCTTTGAGTATTTAGGGTACTCTTGCATAACAAAAATACCATGACAAGTTCCATTTCATGTCATTCAATACAATGAAAATACCCAAAAATTAAGACAATAATTTAAAAAAACACCATTGTTAGAAAAAAATCTTGTATACTTTATGAAACATTGGAAAAGAAATCCTTTTTCGCGTTCTTTAACAAGGAATATTTGAGAAAGAACATTTACAAAACAAATTTATTCAGCATTTTAAGTTATATTTTCTTCAAAACCATCCTATGAAGATCATCAAAGATATGCTTGACTGGAAAATTCTCTCTCAAATTATCCTAAATTAGAATCAGGTCACTTAATGTGGAAGATTCAAATCTAATAAGTCCTGACAATTGTTTATTTCTTAATGATTTTCTTATTCCTTTAAATATTTTCACATGAATCCCTGGAGTCTCCAAAACTCAAATAATCTTGGTTCCACACTCTTGGTACTCTCATTTTTTCTGGCCCTCTGGTCCAAATTTTCTAAAGGTTGGTGATGGCCAAACAAAATGTAGTTGCCCTAACTTCAACTAAAGTACAACACTATTTCACCTTCAAAATTTTCCAGTCCCATTGGATTTCTGGAGATTATTATTTAAATATAGGATGTAATTCCATAAAATGTTATATTAAAACTTATTTTCATTTAAACAATTGTTTTTCTTGGTTGGATAGGTAATCAGAATTACAGATTATGATCAAAATCAAAGTGAAATGATGTCTCTTTTCTTTTAGCGCCTTTCTTGGAAAGAAAAACATATTTCATAACTTCAAATTGAATTTTCTCAGGGCCAGAGCAGTAACACAATCCTAAGCCTCTTTAAGGAAATAAAAATATAAATTAAACAAAATAAAAATAAACTAGGTATGCATGTGACCTTGGGTGATTCAACCTTTGTTTTTCAATGTCTTCATCTTTTGATTGAGAGTAATACTTACACTTGTAACCTTTTCCATGGGATTGCTAGGAGAAAGAAAGTGCTATGTAAATTTCAAAGCTTAAATGTAAAATGTGAACTATTCCCATCACCTTAGTAGAACCTGAGTGGCAAGATGAATAGAGTGCTGAATTCATTGTCAAGCTAGGAAAGTAATTTTCCCTCTCTCAGCTTCAGTTTCATCATCTAGAAAATGAGGACAGTAATGGCACCTTCCTCAAAGGGTTTTTTGGAGGAATCAAATGACATAACATGTAAATCACTGTATAAACCTTATTAATCTTCTATGACAATTTTAGCTATTATTATTAATGTTTTATATGGTATATTATCATTAATATTTTAATATAACATACATATGGTATATGCAATTATTCCCACAAAGGGAGGTAAGCATCTGAGGGTATGTTAGAGATTCACAAGAAATTGACAAATGAGTTGTTAGGTAATTATTACTTATTTTAAAGTTTTATTGAAGTTTTTTTTAGAACAATCTTTTCTGGATATTTCTTTCTAATCAACCATCTTTTATAAGAAGGGGAAAAAAGTTAAGCAAAAGTAATTTATAGAGACTATATTTGATAGAACATGTTATTTTCCACACCCATGTTTCCCTCATCTTTATAGAAAGAAGAAAAAACATTTCAATGTCCATTAGAAATTATTATTTACATATTTTCTGTAAATTCCACTGTCACATATTTTTGTACAATTTCTTCTTAGCATTAGCTTTTGCTTGTTTGGAAATTTGACAGTGACAAAATTAAGTCAAAAGGGTTTCTATTTTTCTCTAGGTAACATCTCTCATTCATTAAAAAAGAGGGTGGTCAGGGGCAGGTAGGTGGCACAGTGGATAGAGCACCGGCCCTGGAGTCAGGAGGACCTGAGTTCAAATCCAGCCTCAGACACTTAACACTTACTAGCTGTGTGACCCTGGGCAAGTCACTTAGCCCCAATTGCCTCACCAAAAAAAAAAAAAAAAGGTGGTCAAATCTAGAAGACAACAGATTAAAAAAAGTAGTTAGGAATTCCTGCTGGGTTTGGGTGCAATTACACCAAAAGCTTGTGATGAGAAACAGATTTGCACAGATATGGGAGTTATGAAAACAACATGGAAGAAAGAGTTGAGGAACTTCCTATCAGGACAACTCATTTCCTGAAATATCATCTAGACACCACACCATTTCATGACCTTCCCACGCTAATCACACTAGCTGACCCTCCTCCCCAATCATGCCACACCTGAAGTCAGAGCATGTGTGATCTTTGACTCAGGACAGCTAAACCATTAACCTTTTTACTTTCTCTCTAGCAGTTGCCTTCCAAATAGTTTGACCTTAGTAAATATGTGTCATGATAACATTAGACTTTATAAAAAATTGCCAGTGAAATATCTTTTGACAATTAGGGAATTGTTTTTAAATGGCAGATGCAGTTTATTCTTATGGTTTTCAAGTCAGGTACTTTGTAGCTTAACAATCATTACAATCATACTTAATATTTTACTGCCACCTCATATTTTAAAAGTAAATTTATCTCTGAGGTACTTAATAGGGGTAAAAATAAAGAAAACATACATAACAGTCTACTCATTTTGGGCCTCCTTAATATATGAAATGTAGTAACTCTTACCCCCCCTCCAATTTTGACAATAGTTTGCCATTTCCTAATTTTAAATGTTCATTTAATTGATCAAATTCTCTTCAAAATGAACTAATATAGCCATAAAATTCTGATTCATTTTGTGTATGTTTGTGATAGTATCAACATGCTTAAATATTATCTCTGTGTTATCTGATCTACAATAGCTGAGTTAGATCTACTTTTCCTTTCCTCTAAATTACTCTTAGAATCCAAAACTGCAAATTTCCAATTTGCAGGTATTAGAAATCTCTTGAGATTTTGGATGTTAAAAATTCTTTGACAAATATTACTTCATTTTTTTTTCAAATTTTAAAGTTGATAATTTTTTTCAATTTAAATTTTACAATTGCCAATACTATTAGGTCAGGCTATGGTCAGGCATGTTATGGATTTTGCATGCTTTTCAAATAAGTTTTCATTTTTTTGCACAGCAAAAATAAATTTTCATTATATAGAAATTAGATACTTAGATTTTCACATATTCTTTTCTAACTAATCTCAAAAGGTGGTCTTTTCAAGCCTTTAATTGAAAAAACATTTTCCCTATTGTTTCCACATTACATTTCATTGTAAGCAAAGAAAAAAATATGCATAAAATCCACCAATTAAGAAGAAATTATTTAGGTCAGATTTCTTAAAATTTTGTATTTCTAAGAATTAACATTACTTTGATTATAAGAGCTAAATCCATGCAGCACTTTCAGTACATATCTTTAGAGCTTGGGGGGGGGGAGGGAGATATTTTAAAATCTCATCAAAGAGAATTCTTATCAATTATAATAATGATAAAAATAATTATAATACCATAATACAATAATTATTACTATCAATACCCACAATAGCTCTGTGAACAGTATTAACAGTTACAAGAAGGGAAAGATGAATTAATTCTAGGGATAAATTAAAAAAGAAGAGCCAATTTTTAAAAAACAAACTTGATAATAAGAAAGTGTCTTTTCCTCTTTGAAATGGCTGTATTAAGAGGAATTTGAGATAGAACCAAGGCTTTGAATAACTAGGTTAGAAATAACTTGGTTATGTACTTATTAGCTTCTATCTCTGAAAAATTAGCATAAAGAATGTGGTATATTTTGCCATCTTTAGGAAGAAAATCTACTTTGAAAAATTGTATTTGAATATCTTAATTTAATGGTAAGGTAGATTTCTTTTCATTACTTTTGTATAATTTTTGCTTCATGCTTCATGAATATAAAGAAATATATAAATGCCTTTCTATATATGCATACATATCTGTATAATACAAACTTACACACATATATTCATATATGATGGATAGAAATATAAAATTTTTGAATAAAATATCAGCAAAGTGGATATAGCAATATATGAAAATAATATACACTATAACCAGGTTACATTTTTACCAAAAATGTAGGATTGTTTCAATATTAGAAAAACTAAAACCAAAATATACCATATTAATAACAATAATCATGATTGTATCAATATTTGTAGGAAAATGTTTCAACAAAATACACCACTCATTTTTATTGGGGAAAAAACAATAATAAAAGCATAGGGATGAATGGACCTTTCTTTAAAATGGTAACTAGCATCTATTTAAAGCCAAGATCTAGCATTACATATAATGGGGATAAACTAGAATTATCTTGAATAATATCAGAAGTAAAAGAAAGATATCCATTATCATCATTATTATTTGATATAGCACCAGAAATTGTAGCTATGACAATAAAACAAACAATAAATTAATGGAATAACCTTGGACAATAAAAAACAAAATGTTGTAGTGTATTTTGGGGGGAAGATATTGTGATGGTTTTAACCTTAATGAATTAAATAAAATTCAATTGAAAACAATTAATAACTTTAGCAAAGTTGCAAGATATAAACTAAATCCATATAAATCATCAGCATTTTGTGTACTGGCAACAAAACATAGAATAAAGTGATTTTAAAAAAAGGAAAACTTCAATTCAAAATATCTATGGATTTTTAAAAAATATTGGAATCGTTATTACAAAGGACATTGCAATGTAGATTCATAGCTATATGCACAATCCTCTCTGTTCTGCAATGCATATAGAAATATTAATTTCATTTGGGGTAAGTTGAGAATAAAATTAAGGTTGAATAAACAACAAATTAAAAGAAAAATATTTTCTGGTTCTTTTTCTTTCATTTGAAATTTTATTTTCTGATACATTAATAACAGATGAGGAAAGGAAATTTATCTGAGCCACATATTTTTATAATCTTTTAGTCATGATTTACAAAATAAAGGATACCCTAAGAATATGGTAATAGAAGGATTTATTGACTATAAATAAGAGGATTTCTAAACTTCTCTTAAGCAAAAGTAGAGCAACATTATATATAAAAATAGCAGATGTTTAGAATATGTCTGGAGGCAAGCAAATTGTTCTCCCTCTCAAATATTCCTTAAACATATAATTTATGATTTCTGCTTAAAATTATGATTTTTTTCACTAACTCAAATTTTTCTGTTGTATTTCTATAGCATTATAATGATAAATATTACCACTCATTATACATTTCCAAGAATCTCTTTATTATACCAGATCCTATGTTTTATTGTTTCTTAGGCTTATGAGTCTTTCTGCACATTCTTCATAAACCCCCCTTTCCTAAAACTGTATGTGGAGGGGTAGATGAGATTGATTACTTCTCATTTGTGGAAGTGTTATTTTAAAAAAGAGACAAAGCATAAGTTCTAAAATATGACATTCTTGAAAAATGAGACATTGCTAAGTAAAAGTTTCCTCAAAAAAAGTATTGAAGTGTTAAATGTCTTTAGGTAGCAAAAGACTTTAGAACATTATAACTACTTCAAAAGTGGACAGATTTCCATCATCATTCTTATAGCTAACGTTGTAAATCATTTGGAAAATTCCTGAAAAATTCCAATCCTAAACCCCAATTATATGACTGTAGGCACAGTCAAAATAAATTTCAGTCTATTGGCCTATGAGGTAGGTGGGACACATTCTTCAACATTCTCCAGGAGACCTGACCTAGAATATGTGTTCTCATTTTCTGCCCTTCACACTCTAATGTGGATAGCAGGTCTTCTTTACTCTAAGGCACAGAAAGAACAAGCTGAAAAACCTTGTCGTCTTCACATTCATAGCATGAGGCTATAATATTTCTTTAAGTCTTTTTTATATTTCTGTCTCCTACTGCCAATCTGGTTGTCAAAGTCACAGCAGTTGATAAAAATAAAAAGAATCATCAAAGGAAACACTTGTGAAGGATTTCCCTACTGGAATTTAAGTGGGAAGGGAAAAAAGGAGAGCGGCTAAACTGACATTTGTGCTCTAAACTGACAAAAAACATCAAGAATAGGGGAAAAATACCCAAATGCATATTTCCTGCCCAACCCTTTTTTCTTGGGGAAAAAACCAAAACCAAAACCAAAACCAAACAAACAAACAAAAAAACATGTCCCATGATATCAGCAAATACAATGATTCCTTTCTGTAATACATGGATGGGTCAACTGCTTAAACACATATGTCTGCAAGGGATTTAATGTGAAAGTTTAAAATGAAGGACCAAAATGTTCTGTCAAGAAAACTGTGAGATTTAAAATTGGATACTAGAGCATTAACCTCCCCTTTTAACCTTTCCCTTATTTATCTCCCAGACTAGTAAGTGGAAGAAGCCTCTGGTCTCTAGTTAGAGCTTTTATTGTTTGGAAATTACAAGGTGATGTTGATTAAAGAGATAGGAAAGTAGAAATACAAACAAATAGTCTTAAATCTAAGCTTAGTCTATATTCCATATAAAACTCACCAAAAACCCGTATAGGGCTCACCAAAAACCCAAGGCCAACCTCTGAAGCTGAGAGCCAAATCAAGCACGTGCTGTTACAGCGAACCGGCCGAGTAGCACTTCAGTCAGCATCTGTGTGTGCAGCACAACCAGTGGACAAGGAGAGCCGACCAAAAGACCTCACTTCCGTTCTCTCCTTTCCTTTTAAGCTGGCACCCAGAAGTGGAGTGCCTAGCAGATGGACCTGGCGGTTCCTCATGGTCTCCTCCCTGAAAGGGTGGTCCTTAAAAAAAAACTGGCGTCTTTCTGTTATCGCTAACCGACTGTTAAAAACTTTCACTTTTTACCACAAAGCCAATGAGATGTTTCATTGATTTCAAGGTCAAAGCTTTCTGAAAAAGTCTATCTAATCATCTATGACATTACATTTATCCTGGTTTTCTACACAGAATACAATAATGAAATAGGTTCTGCTTTGTGATTCTAAATGCAAACAAATCTCAGATCAAACTCAGTTTGTATATAGAAAATATATATGAAGACATGAAATTATTACTTCAGATTTGAACCATTAAATAATTCCTACTAGGACTGTATTAGCAATAAGAGAACCATAACATTTTCCAAGTGATTAAAGGAGTCAAATAGTACAGTCTCTGACATAAATGAGGAAATGGAAATCAAAGGATTTAAATATTAAGACAGAATACAAAAATTGTTACTAATATCCACTGATGATAAAATATATTGTGTGCTGACATTTCTGTTCTCAATATGATGTTTTCTGTTTGTTTTTTAACTAATTACAGCCTTTTGACTTGGATAAAATTATGATTACATTTATTCAGTTATGATGAAGCTAATTCTTAATTCACTTCACCTACGCTGAATCATTATTAAAGATGATTAACCCATTCGATTTTTGGAAGGGTGAGAGAAAATAGACACTTTGAGGGTCATTATAGGATATTTGAAATTTTCTAAATGCAATCGAATCCACTACTCCTATACTACATATATGTATGTGTGTTTGTATATACACACGAGTGTGTATGTTTGCATATGCATGCATATGTATATGATATCCCCCAGATACAAACATAGATGGACAAGCTCTTTAGATAGATCATATACCTTCATGACATGACCTGGACACCATCTTCTGCTTCTAACCTTTCCTGAAATCGCTTTCACTTGGTAATGTCTTCCCTCCAAAACTACCTTGTATTTAACTAGTTTGAATACACACACAATTATATACATACATATATATGTGCTTATATATACATATATACACACATGTGTTAGTTATTGCACATATTAACTTTATATTTATGTTGTATATATCTATGCCTATACATACATTTGTTATTTCCCCAGTAGAATATAAGTTCTTTGGGCAGCTAGGTGGCACAGTGGATAGAGCACCAGCCCTGGAGTCAGGAGGACCTGAGTTCAAGACCTCAGACACTTAACACTTACTGTGTGACCCTAGGCAAGTCACTTAACCCCAATTGCCTCACCAAAAAAAAAAAAAGAATATAAATTCCTTGTGAATGGAGAGTGTTGCATTTTTTGTGCCCAAATCCCAAGTGCCTAGCATAGTACCTGGAACATAATAGGTGCTTAATCAACACTTGATTGTGTAATTGATTTGACAATAGACATCTTTCATCCAAGGGGCCTTTCCTGAATGGGAGCTCAGACCAAGTTCTCTTCAGTGGTTAATAGATTTATCTTGAGACATTCTACAAAGTTCTGTGGCTTGATGAAACCTTTATGATGTTATCTGGAAATAGAAACATTTGGAATACCTTACCATCTATAGAGAATACTTTTTCAATGTGAACTCTGTACTGTATTTTCCATCATAGTCATGAATGAACACCTTTGGTGAGCATGTATCTCTATGATTTATATTTCACCTACTGTTTATGATCAGAGAGTGGTTTAACCAGGTTGCTTCTGTTATATCTTTCAAGGTATTTCGAATGACTTTGATTTATGGATGGGAGATCCATTGTTGGATGAAAACTTTTCATTGATTTCCTGTTTTAAAACACTTCCCCATTTATTTGATCCACATATATCCATGTATCCTTTAACTGAGGGCAGGAATTATGACACTCATATTAAAGGTAAGGACATTAAAACTCAGAAAGGTGAAATAGGCTCCTCAAATTTAAAATAAATACATGCACAGAAAAGGAGTGTACTTCTTTATTTAAAGTACTTAAAAATTTCTATGTTTATTTTCCTATTTGGTGGAGATAGTTTTAAAGTGACTACTAATTATACATTCTTTGTAGAAACACTTTCAGAAGGTCAACAAAGAGTATACTGTATTATTCTGTGATGATTATCAAAATAGTAGATAATATCTAAGAAAAGAATCAAGGATTTCAAACTGTAAAGCACCTCAGAGGCCACCTAGTCTAGAAAACCCAAACTTTTGTGGGAAAAATACAAAAATACAACAAAGAAACCCCCCAAAAATATTTCAAGCATGTTTGAATTTTTGAGAGATAAAGGACTTAAGCAAAATTTTCACATCTTACTAATTTAGTGTTATAATCAACTAGTTGATTTTGATGGCACTGATTATAACTTATTTTAAATGACCAAAGCAAGAGGGCTTTCATTATCTCTCTAAAGATCCTATGCCACAGTTGTTCAGTGAGGCCTCAGTGTTAGGAAATTCAATGAAGCATGTGGAAAGCTTTTCCCCTACCTGCTGCTAAGAGTAGATAACAAATATTTTTTCAGCAAACATAACCCTGAATCCTGGAAGGAGCTCAGCACTTTGATGCAGCATTTGGGACCACCAGTTTGCATCCACAAAAGCTTCCTTCCTTCTTTCTTTCTTTCCTTTTTTAAAAAATACACAAAATCATTTTGCTAGACTCCAACTCTGAGAAAATAACCTTCACCACTTCCAAAATAAAGGCTCTGATAAAAACGCTTCCATACAAAAGAAAACACCTGTGCAGTAAAATCCTGAGCTGACTGGGCAAAGACATCAAGTGATTGCTGCTGATGATTTAAAAAGAAGTTTGTCCAGGTGAAAATTAGAATAGGCAGCAAGACAGTGATGAAATAGGACTTAGACACCTCATGTAAATCTATAGCAGGAAAGTAAAATATTTCCCTTTATTTAGTGCTGCCAGTCCCAAACCTATGCAAGTTCCTCTAAAATTAAAAGTAGGGAAATATGATTTTCCCCTTTATGCTTCTGTGTATGATTTAAAATTAGCCATAGATTTTAAGGAATGATTTGTGTTTTATAATTGAATTTACTCTTGGGCTTAAAGAATTCACAACTTTAGGGATTTTCTTTGACTTCAAGACATAAAAAACATCCACTATCATTAATCCCTAGAGAATCATGGTATTGACCCAAATACAAAAAGCAATAAAATTTTGCTCTTTTGAAAGTACTAAAAATCATGCACATGTACTGAGAGATGACACACAGTTTCAAAAATTGAACAACGGCAGCACTTATAATACCAGGAGAAAAAAAAACAACACCACATAGTTGCTGAGTCATGTATATCTTTCCCTTCAGGACTTTTAGTATAAGTATTACCAGGAATGAGAAGAGAAGAGATTTAACCCCAAGAGAAAATAATTTCACAGCTCATCGGTTGTGATTACTTCACATCCAAATAGAATTCTCTACTAAATATACTTTTTCACTTGGGAGTATCTGACTATACACATTTTTTTTCACTATGGAATTTTTAGGAAAAAAATGTTACATAATAATTGCACAGTAAGGATTAAAGACAAGGTTAAAAAAAAAACTAATAGTAGAAAAAGTATGGGCAGCTAGGTGGTGCAGTGCATAGAGCACCGGCCCTGGAGTCAGGAATACCTGAGTTCAAATCCGGCCTCAGACAATTAACACTTACTAGCTGTGTGACCCTGGGCAAGTCACTTAACCCCAATTGCCTCACTAAAAAAAAAAAAAAGAAAAAGAAAAAAAAAAAGAAAAAGTACTGCCGATTTCAGAATACTAGATTGGTGTGATGGACCATTCAAATTTTACCAGTTAATGAGGGGGTATATAATATGATAGTGAAATGAAATATTATAATTTTTAATGTCCTTCCTATTTATTAATTTCTTTTTGCCATCACAGTTTTAATCTTAGGCTACAGTGAACAGAGTTACTTTTAGTTTTGTTGGCCTACCTAAAGTATCTATATATATTTCAAATCTCAATAATTACATAAAATAATTTGGATTTAAAATGATTCATACTTTACCACATATGAAGTGTTTAAAAACATTAGACTTACTGTCTTCGTGATGCTGAATACATCTGTTAATCTCTCAGTTGTTGTTTGTTCTTTGTTTTCTTTTATTATTGTTGTTGTTGTTGTTGTTTGTTTGTATTTGTGGGGCAATGAGGGTTAAGTGACCTGCCCAGGGTCACACAGCTAGTAATTGTCAAGTGTCTGAGGCTGGATTTGAACTCAGGTCCTCCTGAATCCAGGGCCAGTGCTTTATCCACTGTGCCACCTAACTTCCCTTTGTCCTTTGTTTTCTAAGAGGATCAATGATATCATGGGATGATTTGTTGCCTCATGTGTGAATTGGATGTAAGTGAGGCACAGTTGCACAAATTTCTCAACCTCACTCTCCTCCAGAATATCTCAGACAATTCTCCAAGCTTTAAGTATTAAGTTGCTAATGAATTGATGTTTATTAGAGGAACAAATTCACTCCTTGTGAAATCAGGGGATTTTAGAGTGAGTTGTGTCTTTGTGGTTGTTCTTGTGGTCATATGTACTAGCTGTATGACACTTAGTAAATCATTTAATGTCTATTATGTCACTGATAGTTTGTGGTTGCCTGAACTGTAAATAGAGAGAGATAAATGTGTCATGCAACAAGTCCGAAACTTTTCTGATCCTTTGTAGCTTTGCCCCTTTAGAATCCCTAGTTTCCTTCAAAGCTTAGATCAAAAGAACTACTTTCACCTGCTAGTACCAACTCATTATCAATCCCTCCCCTCATTACCTCACATCTATATTCTTTTTTTTAATCTGAGATGCAATTAGATACACATTCTCTCTGACCTCCTATAGGACTTGTTGCCCACAATAAGCCTTCAATTCTTGATTGTTTTCTATCATATATTATGCTTCCCGGTCTAGACCAAAAGGAAAAAAAAATCTAATTGTCTCATAGGATTGGAGGAGTTAAGACTAGTAGAATGTAAGCTCTGTGAGGGTAGGGATAGTTTTAATTATGTAAATTTATTCCTATTGTCTAGAACAATGTTTTGATGCATTGTTTTAATGCTAATATATTTCCTCTATTGTATAACTGCAACTGCTCTTGTCTATGTCTTATCTGTACATAGTTTTCATGTTGTCTCCCCCAGTAGACTGTGAGTTCTTTCAGAACAGATTGTCTTTTGCCTTTCTCTGTATCTTCTATGCTTAGCACATTGCTTGGCATATAGTAGGTTATTAATAGATGCCAGCTAATTGTTCATGTCATTGTGTAGGTGGCTGATGCCAGTATGTGATATTCTGAATGGTTTCAATATTTTTCTATCCATTATGTGGCTACAGCCTTGGTGTGATCATGGAGTGTTGATGAATTAAAACTCATTCTTCGGGTCTCATGCTGATTGACTAAAGACCTAACATTAGTAATTTGAGTCTAATTAGGAAGTAAACTTAGTAGAGAGGAGGTGATGTTTATTCTGGAATCAGGAGATTGGGTTTCTATTGCAACAACAACACTGCTGTGTGGGCATGGAAAAGTCTTTTAGACACTGAAGTCTTAGTTTGCTAATATATAAAGTGGAAATAATAATGAAACTCCTATCACCTTCTCACGGAATCATTTTGAAGAAAGGGCTTCATAAAAATTCAAAAATTCATAAAATTCTACATAAATCAAAGCTATCATTAATAAAAGTCTTTGTGATAATATTTGATTATAAGATTTCCCTTTTGTGAATGGCCTGGATTTGAATTTCCTTGTATGCTCTCTGAAAGATATGATTATATGGTGAGAACAATTGGGTAGGTTTGGCAACTAAGAAGGGTAGGGACCAGGAAGCTTTCTTTGTAGCTTCAAAATAAGGTTCACTCATTGTTAGAAAATCTTTAACCTATCCAATATTTTCACTAGTTAAAAGCTCCAAAAAGCAAAACTTAAAAAGGCAGAATTTGGTAACTACCCCACTCTAGGACTAATAAACCTGACTTTCACCATACATTTCCTGGTGAGCCCTATGATAATTTTGGGAGAGAGTAACAGAGTTTATTGCAACTCTAGTTTCACTTCCTTCCTGACCTTAATCCCATTCGAGGAAAACCAAAACAAAACAGAATGGTGAGTCCCTCTGGTGAAGCTTCTCTCAGGCTATTATTTTTAATATGTCCTATGCACTTATTGATTTTATAACTTATAATTCTTAATCCATATCTCATCTCATTACTAGACTATAAATTCCTAGAAGGTAGGAACTGAGATCTTTTCCATCTTTGTATTACCCGCATCTGGGAGAAGGCCTTTTATTACCAGTTATGAAGTCATCCAAAACAGACACAATTATATCCAGCTGCTGTCCTATGGGTCCTTGTCCATATTAAATTGTTATAAACAACTACTACTAATTAAAAGATGATAGAGACATGTCTACTCTTGACTTCCATATCAATGTACTGAATATACTTGGCAGGCAGCCATTCTTACAATGATATTGGTATGTTTAACCTTAGGCAATATAGCGAGGCAAGCAATAATTATCTCCAATTTATACTGTATATATTGTTTGTATTTACTTGTTTGCATATTGACTCCTCCATCATATTGTGAACTTCTTGAAATAAGGATGTTTTGTTTTGTTCTGTATTTCTACCAAACCAAACCCCCTCCAGTGCTTAGCACAGTGCCTGGCACATAAAATGTGCTTAATAAATAATTATTAACTTGACTTGAAGAAAACCTGGTATGCCAGCACATTTCATATATTTTTATTTTGATTTCCTCTAATTAAGAAAATTTTCATGTAACAACTTATCCTCTGATATTTATTTCTTCCCCTTAAGAAATGGGATAAAATCCTAACTCACTATCTATGTTTTACATATAGTCACATATGGTTAAGTAGCTCTTCATAGCAGAAATTAGCAACTCACTTTTACTAAAATTTAATTCTGACACAAAAGTTAAGGTAACAGCATCCCTCTTGAAAGCAAATGAAATGAGTTGTTTTCATAAGGCATGTGAAATTTAAGACTTCAATGAGTCTGTGATCTCATCAATGTACATAATCCCATATTCCCTCTAGTGAGGTAGAATGCTGTCTATCCATGCCTGTCCTGCCTGAATTGTTCATATCATCCTGTAAATCCTCCCTAAAGGGTTTAGCTAGCATGCTTAAGGCTTTTCTGTAGTTATCTTGACATTTTGTGGTTTCCAATGGAGCATGAAGGCTGCCTATGAATTATGCCTCATTCCTCTCATGTGATGGGGTCATTTTTCCCCCAGTCTACATTTCTCTAATAAGAAAATCCTTTATACCATTTTTGCTGGATAATTCTTTATGTATAGTATGTTGCAAATGGTTCATACTCACTATACACCATTACATTCCTATTTGGGTGATCTTCAATTTCAGTTTAACATATGGTCAAAATATTAACTTAAAAACAATACATAAAATAAAAGTTAAAATTGAACTGTAACAAGGTCATTTTATCACTTTTGTCAACATGCCTACATATACTAAAAAAAAATCTTTAAATGTAATTGGAATTTTTAAAAATTAAATTAAATTATAAATAAATAGATAAATAAGCAAATAGATAAACATATAAATGTACAAATAGGTGAATGAATTAATGAATGAATGAACAATTAAATAAATAAATGAGCAAATGCAAATAAATGAATGAATAAATAAAAGAGTAGATAAATGAAAGAATGAATGAATGAATGAATGAATGAATGAATGAATGAATGAATGAATGAATGAAATAACAAATTGTAAGTTCCTTGAGGACAGGGACTATTTAATTTTTGTCTTTGTATATCAGAACTTACCATATCTTCTTAATTTGAAGGTCTTAATAAATGTTTAATTGAGCCATTATCTAAAAAGTCATTGTGAGTTGTAATACATGTGTAGGAGTTCCTGCATTTATGTAATCCCAAATTCTTTACATGGTGATATATTTCTATAATTGTGTATATTTATTCAGTGTGCAAAACCCATATGCTTTAATTATAGCTTCAGGTGTGACACAATTGTATGTATGTACTCTTCAAGCACCCAACACATAATGTATCTCAAAGTAAATGTTACTAATAAAAAAGGTGATTCATGCTATATTCCAAAGAGACAGCTGTCATTTAGGAATACAGCTCAAAAATGTTAATATGTACTATATTTGGAAAATATGCTTTATTTTATCAAAATTTAAAGTTGAAATGATACTTAGAAATTATCTAATCTTACCCTCCTCATTTTGCAAAGTGAAAAAAATGAAAATGACTTGCTAGTCAATGGTCAAGTGTCAGAGGCAGGATCTGAACCTAAGTATTTCTGGCTCTGAGTCCAGCACTTTGTCTGCTATTTTACAAATAAACATAAATACAGTTACTTTATATGTGATATTTTATGAAATTATCTTATTTCTAAAGCAAAGTCAGGCTTTATGAGTATTACTTCATACCTTTCATTTTATTGCTTTAGGGAATTCCCAGAATGGTAACACCTTTTATCACTGCAGATCTTGACAGACTAGAATAATAAACATGAAGATAATCCCTCTTCATCAGTATTTCAAAAGGATAGTAAGTAGATTTTATAAAGTTAATTTAATGTGAAGTCTACAAGGACTGATATGCTTTTCCCCAACCTGGGTTTAATATAATCTTACAGTGTTAAACAATAGAGAAAATTAGTCAATTTAATCAAAGACTTCAAATCCATATTTCTCCTTGAAGCAGTATGTCAGTTATATTCCATTTAGTTGGAGAGGACTTGGATTCAAAGTGTGAATTTTCCCCTTACATACTGAATGACCTTTGGCAAATCACCTAACTGCTGTGAAATTCTATTTCTTTATTTTGAAAGCAATTTTGTGGTCTCTTGCTGCTTTAAATGCTGTAATCCTATAACATCTTTGAGATTCATTTATTCATCTGTTAAATGGGGGCAATAACACTTGGATAGTTATGCCATAGGGTTGTGGTAAGGAAAGCACTTTGTAAACCTTAAGGCATTATGGAAATGTGAGCTATTATTATCAGTGCCATTAACATTCAAAAACACGACACTGGCATTTAAAATGTGATGTGCAAAGGTCAACAAAAAGCTTTACTATAATTTTGCATAATTTTAGTCCATTATTTTGAAGACTCTCAAAGCTCTAGTCCTTATCTTTAAATGACTGTAATCATAAGACATCTACAGTAAGAATTGCCACTTTCTAGACTCATTGACTGATTTGTATTCTTCCTGGGTAATATTTTGGACAAAAACAAAGTGGAAATAAATGCAATAAAAGAATCATGTAGAGATGTCAATTTTTTGCCTTAATTACTATATTTTCCTCCAACTCTGAAAGTTTAGAAATCTTTTAATTTTTTTTATGTATAACATGATAATGTAACTTTTATTAAATCAAAGGATCATAGATTTATAAGCATACTGCACTTTAGATGTCCTACAATCTGAAAGTGTAGCCAAGATAGCAGAGAAAAAGCAGAGGCATGCCTGAAGTTTCCCAGTTTCCTTTCCAAACAAATTTAAACAATGCCTCCAAACAAATTATGGAACAGTAGAACCCACAAAAGGACAAGGTGAAATAATTTTCCAGTCTAAGATAACTTGGAAAGTCAGCAGGAAAGGTTTATCATGCTAGAGTGAGAGTGGAGAGTAATCCACGAAAGTCTACACCAATGCAAGTGGTGCCGTAGCACACCATTTACAGGCCTTGGGGGACAACTGAATCAGTATTGGTGGTGGCTGCTTCTCCAGCTCTTATCCCACAGATGGTAAGGGGGTTGGACAACAGGTCAGAAGAAAATTACTGGAGTATTTTTGCCAGCCATATGTGCAGAACTATGTTGAATTGCCCATACTTGGATGCAGATCAAAAGCCTGGGTCAGAATTTTTGCCCTCCTGGACAAGTAGGAGCACTAGGACACCAGAGCTTGTAGCCACCGGGGAGTGGAAACCCTGGTCACAATTCCAGGGAAGAAAAGAGTGCTTGTGCTCTCTCACAGACCAGAGCACAAGTCAAAAGAGTAGTAAACACAGCTCTCCTCAGATCATACTACCTTGGATTAACTGAAAGCTTACAGACCCTCAGACCAGTTCTGAAAATAGCTGAACAAAAAGCTTGAAACTCAGGAGAGTGCCCCCTCTACCAAGAAGAAGAGCCCAGCTTCAACATCAAGTTAAATTACAAGAAATAGGCTGGCAAAATGCACAAACAACAAGAAGAGCCTGACCATGGAAAATTACTATGATTACAGGGAAGATCAAAACACAAACCCAGTAGTAAAGAACAAAATAAAAAATACTACATCCAAAGCTTCAAAGAAAAATGTCAATTGGTCCCAGGCCAAAAAAATACTTCCTTTGAAGAGCTCAAAAATTATTTTTAAAAATCAAATAAGAAAGGTAGATGAAAAATGGGAAAAGAAATGAGGGGGAATACCAGAAAATAATGAAAAAGGATTAAACAGCTGGGTAAAGGAGGCAAAAATACTAAAAAATAATAAATAACAGGTCAAATGGTAAATGAAGCACAAAAATCCAATAAAGAGAAAACCTTCTTAAAAACCAGTATTGGCCAAAAGCAAAAAAATAAAAAAATCTACAAAAAGTCACTGAAATAAAGAACTTAAGTAGTACAATTGACCAAATGGGAAGAGATCAACAAAAGCTGAATAAAAAATAATACCTAACAATTAGAATAAGGCAAGTGAAAGCTAATTACTCCATGGGACATCAAGAAGCAATAAAACAAAAAAGATTGAAAAAAGAGAAAAAATGTGAGATGCCTCTTTGGAAAAAGAGCTGTCCTAGAAAATAAATAAAGGAGAAATAATTTTAAAATTATTGAACTACTTGAAGGCCATGATCCAAAAAAAGTGCCTACATGTCATCTTTCAAGAAATGATCAAGAAAATTTGCACTAACTTTCTAGAACCAGAGGGTAAAATATAAATAGAAAGAATCTACCAATCACTTCTGAAAAGAAACACCTAAATAGAAGCTTCTAGGAATATTACAGCCAAATTCCAGAATTCCCATGTCAAGAAGAAAATATTGCAAGCAGCCAAAAAGAAACCATTCACATATTATGGAGCTACAGTCAGGATAACACAAGATTTAGCAGTTTCTACATTAAAAGATTACAGACTTGGAATATGATATTCTGAAAGGGCAAAGGAGCTAGGATTACAACCAAGAATCACCCACCCAGCAAAACTGAGCATACTCCTTCAGTGGAAAAAAATGGACAATTGATGAAATAAAGAAATTTCAAACGTTCCTGATACAAAGAACAGAGCTGAATAAAAATTTGACTTTCATATATAAGACTAAAGAGAAATATAAAAAGTAAATAGGGAAGAGAAAGTATAAAGTATTCATATCTATATCTCTATATATGTAAATATATGGGAACAGTATATATACATATGCCGTTCTCCAATTGATAAATAGTCAAAGGATATGAATAGACAGATTTCAAAGCAATTAAAGCTATTTGTAGACATATGAAAAATTTCTCTAAATCACTATTGATTAAAAAAATGCTAATTAAAACAACTCTGAGGTACAACCCCACATCTATCAAATTGACTAATATGACAGAAAGGGGAAATGTAAAATGTTGCAGGAGAAGTGGGAAAATAAAAACACTAGTGCTGGTGGAATTGTGAACTAATTCAACTATTCTGGAAAATAATTTGGAAGTATATACAAAGGGGTATGTGAGAAATGAGTATTTATAACCAATATCTTGGAGATTCAATCCTGACTTCCCCCATTCCAAAACCCTTTTTGATAAGATAAAGTCAATTATTCTTGGTCCTTGTGAGGGCAATACAGCTCTAAATGAGATATGATACTATCCTTAGCCCTGGCCAGAGCTATAAACCTCTAGAAATCTTAGTAAGATAAGAATGACCCTTCTAAATTCTTGTTAGAGCAAGAAATAGTTGGTCAGGGATGAAGATTCCCATGGTGTACTGTTAAGGAAATAGATCTTTTGTTTAGCTAGAAAGTATATTCACCTGTTTGAAAGAGCTTAAGCAGTCTTTGAATGGTTATCCCAAGGTTGGGGGATGGTCTGGCATTAGCCATTCATTTTAATATAGCCTACCTCCAGATTAAGTTGAGAAAGCAGAGGTGATTAGGTATCACTCAGGAACACCTCCTCTTCAAAACAATGTTTGGCCCCACCACCATTAGGGGTTTTTGGTATGAAAGATATGGCCATTGACTATCCTTTTATTAATTAACTGCTGGCCTATTAATAAAATGATTAAATTACCCAGAAACTCTCTCTCATGATTATAATCATCATAGCTATAAAACCATGCAGACCTTAGGATCCAGCAACACTACTACTATGTCTATATACCAAAGAAATAAAAAATAGAAAAGAAAAGGGCCTATACGGATAAAAATATCTACAACAGCTCTTTTAGTGGTAGCAAAGAATTGGAAATTGAGAGGATGTGGGAGCAGAGGCAAGATGGTGGAGAAAAGGCATTAGCTTACCTAAGCTGTCCCTAAAACACCTCTGAATGACTTTAAATAATAATTATTATTGGAATTTCAAATAACTTTTATGTTCTATAGTATACTGAGTATTTATGTTTTTGCACAATCCCAGGTTTTGTATTTCAATTCTAATCCACTAAAGATATAAGTATCTAATATATAATAGGTACTATGCTTATAAGGCCAAATAATTTAGAAGGAAACATAGTCCTTCCTTTTCCCTTCAAAATCATTAAGAATAAATTAGTTATGTCTTCAATATAATAATAATAATGGAAGTATAATAATACTTCAACAAATATAACATCTCACCAATGTTGAAATCCCTATCCAAAAATTTTCCTATACAGGTGCTACTCATATTCTCCCATTAATTTTCCAAAAAAGATCACACACCCAGTGTGTGTCCAACTTCTAAATTTTTCAAATACCATAATTACCAGTTAATCACTTGAACTATTCATTGTCATTCTTTTCTTTCATCATATAACTAGTCAACTTAAAAAAAAAATTCCAATCATTGATTTTTCTGAATGACATGTATTTGGATGGAAGTTCCATAGAATTAAAATGCCACCACACCGTTACTCCTCAATCCCTATTCCCAACCTCCCAAAGGCTTGTTTGGGTGACATTCACTAACATTGTGCATAAAGCAACCAAAGAGATAGAAAGCAGGTAAATAGCCAATGATATGCTGGTTGTCTTCCTAATAGGTGAGCAAAGAAGCAAGAACACAGCACAAATGGAAAGAAAAATGTCAGGCCAATTAGACAACTTTGTAATTTCTAGAAATTAGACTGCTCTCTTATTGAAAATATAAAGGAATGTGAGAAATGTGTCCCTACAGGAGTTTAAATGGAATCATTACTTCCTTTACTTAAATATGTGGTAAAAAATGGAAGTTTTAGCTGAATCATTTGAGAGTTGAGTGCATGCTACTGAAGCGACTTTTGAAGGACCTCCCTTTTGGGGAGGAGACCGAGATGAATGGCCGTGCACCTGCTGCTGCCTGTAGAGCTAGCCAAGCAAGCCATGTCTGAGAGCACCAACTTCCGGGACGCCAGCTTAAAACTGAGGGAGGTGATACTTCTGTTGCCTCCTATATACAGGAATTATAGACTAGGCTTTGTGAACTCAATGAGGCAGGAGCTGTGGTCCAGGAGGGACCTTTAGACTTTTCATTGCATAATTTAAATCCAGGAGATAAAATGTATGTAAAGAATTTTCAGAGAACCAGTGGAACCCAGCACCCTTGGGAGGAACCTTTTCAGGTATTATTGACAACTCTTACTGCCATTAAAATTGGTGAAAAAGACTCTTGGATTCATTGCTCTCATGTAAAGCCTGCACCATTCATAGGTAAAGAGATTTCAGATAAAATTCAAGTAGATGCTAAAGAGCAAAAAACCCTAACAATAGCAATGGTTAAAGAGCAAAGAGAGCCCAAGGGCAACAGACTGTTCCCATTTGATAGTCCCACTGACCAGTTACATGCCTTGGGACTCAGTCTCTGTAAAGTATTAGGAGATGGAAATTGCCTTTTAGGGCATTGGCAGATCAGCTACAAGGTCACTGTAGGAATCATCTCAGACACAGACAAGAATCTGCTTCTTATATGCTTAACTGAGAGAACTGAGAACTGAGTTTGAGTCTTTTAAAATAAATGACTCTCTTTTTGAAGAATATGTTGACAAATTAAAGGAACTTGGAAAGTGGGGAGGAAATGATACAATTGTAGCATTTGCTAGACAGCATCCTCTGAATGTTATAGTTCATCAGTTGAATCAGACCCCATTGAAAATCAGTGGCACAGACAAAGCTGATGCTAGAGAACTCCACATTTTCTACCATAGAAAACATTATGACAGCATTAGAAAAATCAATGACAATTCAGAAACCCCTGCCACTTTGGCATGCAGAGAATTGGGGAACTAGTTAAAAAAATGTGGCATACCCCAAATTCTAGCAGCTTAAATACCTTAAAATTTAACAACCATTTCCTTCTACAGGCAGACCACTGAAGCACATGGCCTGGTTTTCTGGCCCACCTCAATCTCCCTCACCTTTTCCCCTACCTGTACCTATCCTTTAATCCTGTCTTTTTTTGTTTTGGCTTTTGAAAAGCACTGAAAAGGCCTGGAATTCACCACACCTTTAAGTTCTTTAAGAACGCCACAAAAGAGTGCTTAGCAAATCTTTTGCTTTTTTGTTTTTGGATTTTCTTTATTTTTTGACTTTTGTTTCTTTTGCTTTTTTAAAAAATTCAATTTTGTAAAATAAGTGACTTTTCAAAGACATCTTAAGTATACGCTGTGGGTGAGACCATTGGGCCTCAAAAGCTATCAGAGTTCTTTTTTTTCTAGGGTCATTGAACCCTATTGCTTGATCTATCAATGAACAAATTGAATATTGAATCTTGCTGATTGAAACCTCATTCCTTTTTGATAAATTGATCACCACTTTAAGTATCTGTTACTGTTATACTAGAGAATTAATATATAAGATGATGTGGTTTACTCGCTAAAAGATTATGTAATGTCTAATATAATCAGCTATTTACATTCATTTATCATTTGTATGTCATTATACTCTGGGTATGGTTTGGAATTATTGTATATATCACCATTATATCCTCAGTTATGCAGCATAGCATGCATTTTTACCATCATACTGTCTTTGGTGAAATTAATATGAGATTTAGGAAGTATGGAAACTTATCATTTCAGTGACTAAATGCAGGCCCTGGAGAGAATATATGTGCAACAAAAGGAGAGACAGGTATACATAAGTCCATGGTTTCCTTATGATGGTGACTATGCAGAGCACAATTGCTAGACACAGTCCAGTTTCACCCTCTCTCCCTCCTAATGTAACCTAATTTAGCTGAACTTGTTTTCTTTTTGTCTCACTCAGTCTAATCACCTGTGGCCTAGCACAATCACTGGCTGTCTCAAAACCATGAGATATGGTATGATAATCTTTCCATAACATTTTTCAGGTGTCATGAACATATTCTAAATTTGGCTTTGATCCAGACACATGGTGGTAAGAAATGTTATAGATTGCATACTACCTCAGCCCTGTATTATATAAAGGAGGGAATGTAATGGGATTTATTAATTTGATCATTGACAATGCTATGCTAAGGTTTAGTAAAAATCCAGCAATTCAAACAGTTAAAGAAGAGAATCCAGCTTTCCAGACCAGAGTCTAGAATCCAGTTTTCCAGATCAGAGTCCAGAGTCCAGAGCCCAGTTTTCCAGACCAGAATCCAGCTTCCTCCTGATGACATCTTACCACTTCAAGAAGAAAAGAGAACTCAGAGACTTTATATGAACAGTTTTGTTTTGTTAATTTTTGTTATCTCCTTCTGTTATTATATACCATCTGTAACATGTACTCTCTGCAGAGGCCCTCCCTCTGCAAGACCAATGTCAAAGCTTTGCGTTCATGAGGGACTACCCCTCTGGACAAAACTTTTCTCTCTCCTTTTTTCTATATTGATATTAACATATTATTAGTTAGCATAGGATATTATTTTTGGCTGTTTCATTGAGCAAACTCATTTGTTTTTCAAATGAAACAAAGGGGGGGGGATGTGGTAAAAAACAGAAGTTTTAGCTGAATTGTTTGAGAATTGAGTACATGCTACTGAAGCGGCTTTTGAAGGACCTCCCATTTGGGGAGAAGACCATGATGAATGGCTGTGTGCCTGCTGCTGCCTGGAGAGCTGGCCAAGCACACCGTGTCTGAGGGCACCAACTTCTGAGATGCCAGCTTAAAACTGAGGGAGGAATGGAAGTTCACTCTCTCTCTGGCTTTTCAACTTAGCCATGGTGCAAGCGTTTGTGTTTGGCTTTGAGGTGTGCTGGTTCTTGGCCTGGTGGGAAGTTTGGGATTCGGTGAGTTTTATAAAGGAAAATAGACTAAGCTTAGATATTATTCATTTGTATTTCTACTTCCCTATTTCCCTAATTGGTATTACCTTTTGTTGTCCAATTAATTCTCAAGCAATAAAAACTAATCCCTCACTGATTAAAGCTCAGAGGCTTCTTTTTCTTAGTGGTCTGGGATATATATATATATATATATATATATATATATATATATATATATATATATATATATATATATATATATATATATATATGAGGGAAAAATTAAAAGGGGGAGTTTAATGCTCTTATATCCAATTTAAAATCTCACAAATACTACAACTAGAAAATGTAGTAACTACTTCCTCTGTCATGCCTTTGTCTTGCAGGCTTCATTGGTTTCCCAAGCTTGTCACATCAGAAATATATGGAAAAGAATCACAAACCTGTATTTTCAACCCTATCTTCTCTCCTCAATTATAATGAAGTACTCTCTAGACTATCACCTCAACTCCTGATCTTAGGCTAAGTTTCCCAGGGGATGACTATTCCAGTTTGAATATACTCTGTGGGCGTGCATTCATAGAACTACAGTTCCCAAGCCCCTCACCAATGTATTTAACTTCAATAGTTAGCCATAGGCCATATGTAGCTTAAATCAAGGCTTTTTACAAATGTGCAATAGTAAGGACAGAAGATATAAACCATTCTCTCCAGAAACTGTGATTAGAATCACCCACTATAGACAATGTCAGTGGGAAAAGTGTGCACACAAATAGAGTAGATTAGTTCAGAGGCAAGGCACCTCATAACTCCCACAATGCAGGGCTATAATGTCTTTGCTTTACTGGGTATGCTGCTTCCTGGGTGTACTCCTTTCCTAAGCTCAGTTCAATTACACATCTACACTCTTTAGTCCTTCTTATTGTTGGGAATCAAATTTTCTATCAGGTAAATAGTTCATCTGCAAGATGCCACTGTTATTTAATTGAACATTAGGCAACTGAAGGCAATTTTTTTCTGACTTCTTATTTACCCCCTTCCATAGATCTATTTTGGTCTTTCAACCAGTACTAAATTTTGAGTGTGATTACTGTTTGAATAATATGGTGTTATGTCTAGAAGTACTATTCAATTAATCAAAAACATTTATTAAGTTTTTACTATCTGACAGATACTGGGATAAGTGCTAGAGGTACAAAGACAAAAATAAAACAGTCTTTGCCCTTAAGTAATGCATATTTTCTTCAGGGAGTTAACATATATGGAAATATGAGTGTATACAGAATCTATTCAAAAAGGACACAAGATCATTTTAGGAAGGGGAGCCTTAGCATCTTGGGGAAACAGGAAAGGATTAATGAAGAAGGTGACACTTTAGCTCAGGCTTGAGGCAAACCAGAAATGTTGAGAAATGAAAGTGAGGAAGGAGAAATTCTGAGTGGGAAAGAGCCAGAACAAAGTCACAAAGATAGGAAACAATATGTACAATAGCAAGTAGGTAAGTTTGATTGGAATATAAAGTTAAAGGAAGGAAGTGAAATCCAAGAAAACTAGAACTATGAAGAATCCACGTAATGAAGAACTTGGCATGACAAACAGAGAAGTTTATGTTTGATTCTTGAGGCAATATATAACCCCTGGAGTATGTTGAATCTGATATGATCAGATTTGGGTTTTGTGGGACAAGAAACAACAACAGAACAATCTAGGAGAGAGATATAAAGGACTGAACTAGGAGGATCACTAAGTGAATAGAGAGATACTGTGGAGATGGAGATGAAAGCATCTAGCAATTGATTGGCTAGGTAGAGTGAATAAAGGTAAGGAATCAAGGACGACACCAGCTTTGAGAACTTGGGTGGCTCTAAGGACGATGGTACACCTGACAGTAAATCTGTAATAGGTAGTATGCTCACAAAGCCAGATAATTTGAAAAGGAACCTTAACATAATTCTTCCTTTTCCTGGACAGAATAGTCAAGAAAAAATTAGCTATAAGTCCACAGACTATTGAAATAATATTTCAACATGTATAAGATCTCAAATGAGAGATTCACAGCTACTCATAGGATTTTGAAAGATTTATAAGTTGGCCTCTCACATTAGAAGTTTGGAAGGAAATACATTTGAGAGGAAAGATTGAGTTCTGTTGAACATATGTTGAGTTTGAGATGTTTCCAGTAAAACTAATTTAAATGTTCAATAGGCAATTACTTATATGATACTGGATGAAGAGAGAGCTTAACCCTGAATATATTGATATATTGCATAGAGATTATAATTGAGCCTATGGGAATGGATGAGTATACTAAGAAAGTGGGTCTAGAAAGAAAATAGAAAGATTTTGGATAGAACCTTGGGATCTACCCATAGAGGAAGTAACATGGCTGATTAATCAGCAAAGGGGACTGAGGAGGTGTAGACAGAGAGGTAGGAAGGAAACAAGGAGAGAGGTGAGTTACAAAAAAAAAACAACAACCCAGAGACTCTACTTCCAGAGGTGATCTAGTAGGAGATGGTTATTAATTATATCAACTGTAGCAAAGTGGCTAAGGAGCATATAGATTGAAAAGACTCCCTTAGTTTTGGCAATTAAGATATCATTAGTTACTGGGGAGAGGAGCTTCATGTAAGAAAGGAGATAAGAAGTCAGATTATAGGGAGTAATACCATAGAGTTGTGAAATGAGGAGCTGTCAGATAAAGAGGAAGAAACTAGATATAGTTCTTTGTAGACAGAATCTATTTTTCATCACAGAATGAAGGGCTGGGCAGCTAGGTGGCACAGTGGATAAAGCCCTGGCCCTGGATTCAGGAGGACTTTAGTTCAAATCCGGCCTCAGACTCCTGACACTTACTATTGATGGGGATGAAAGAGGTGGTAGTGAGGTTTAGTTGTTGGGAAGGAAGTTCCCTCATCATTCTTGCTTTTTTCATTTCCCCTGAGATTCTAGATCTTTTGTTTCTAAAATTATAATTTATTTGTCCAGCTATATAGAGAAACCTCTTAGACGTTTGATTCATACAGCACTACTTCTTAATTATTTTATGTAGCATATTTATTTATTATCATGGTATATATTCCAATCAACCAAGAAAAGTAAATATTTCTTAAAATATTTATCTTTATTTCATTAGTGTTTTGTAATTATATATATATATGCCTATGTACATGCACATACATACTTTTCATATAATATTCATTATTGCATGCATATTTGGACATATATACATGCATAGCTACATGTGCATTATCTAATCACAAAATGTGCCTTATTCTTTTGCTAAATGTGTTCTCCAAATTTGAGATTTACCTTTCTTTGCACTTGTATGTTCTTGTGGAAGAGTTTCAGGGATTTGGGGGGGGGGAGAATATTTAGTACCAATTATTCTTATTATACTATTTCAATAGATACCTTTTTCTAAAAGCTAATGAATATTAGCTAATTGATGGTTTATATTGGGGAGCAGGGCATGAGTGTGGTGGGGAGGTGACAAACAGTATTAAGTCATTCCCATCTCTTTGAGGTTTTCTGTAGAACTTTGAGGGGGGAAAGTAGTGATCTGATTTCTGGGAATCTTATTTTTGAGGGCTAATGGGGATAAAAAGAGTGAGGCCAGAGGGATTGTTATAATTTCACAACAGGAATACAGCTTCCTACTTCACAACTCCAAATACATATCCTTTTTTTTTTCTCTATAAGCAGATGATGGATTCTATTAGCTATGATTTCCCTGAGATAAGATTTCACTCCTAAGAAATGGTACAAGACTTTAACTCTTGCATGCAGGATATATCCACACACATATATGTTGTATCCTTCATTAAGTATTCTTATCCTAGCAAAAATTCAGAAATATTATCTGGATTTGGTGAAAAGCATATTTCTTGAGTTCATATTATAATAGTGGTAAATATGGGTAAGTACTCATGGATCTGTGAGACATGCTTTTGCTTATAATAGGAAAAGATACAAGGTAGATGTTATTTATCTTCCAACCCATCATTACTCAAATTAAATTATTACTCAAATATTGATCCATTAGTTAAGGTGAAGGTCACTGATGTAATCATGCCTGAAAAGTTATTGTCCACTCATTTCTAGTCCTAATTCTCAGGAAGCTATAGGCTTGAAGATGGAAGGCCAAGGCAAAATGACATTTTATGAAGAAAACTACATTGAGTTTCTTTCCCAAATCTCTACTAAATAGATCTTGGGAAAAAAATAATACCAGATTGAATACTGATTGAGAAATCTAAGAAAAAAAATCAAAGTAAATATTTTTTTCTAGCCTAGGCTGGCATTGAGAAACAAAAAATTCAGTAAACAGTAGGATCATATGTCTGGCCAACTACATGGTCTTCTAGGGGAGCATTTCTATGCAAAGTGAGTCTTTGCACCAGGGCAAGGAGAGATTCCAGATTCAGCATGGCATGGTGATGGTGGTGATACTGGTAAATTTGTGTATGTTCAGCAACAGGAACTAGCAACTGGCTTCTCTGTTGCTCACTAATCAGTTCTGGATCATATATCCAAGGCATGTTGAGGAGGGGCCTTTCTCTCAGGATAGTATTGCAGGGTGAGAAGCTGAAGATGCTGGGCCTTAAGCTATAAACAAGTGAGGAGCAAGTTCAGAAGCAATTAGTAGCCCTGTGGATTAAGCCACAATAATAGAGACAGATATCAGTTTCAAATTCTAGGCCATGCTGAAACCTACAAATCAATAACTAGTCAGGAATTCCAGACCAAAGGGAAGTCTAAAACTTTGTCAGTCAGAAACAGCAGAGCTTTCCGGCTGACTAATGTCCAAATCTAGCAGCACTTTACTAAAACTCTAAACAGAGAAATCCACAGCCCTATTTCTCAGACATAAACTCAGGTGAGGAACTTTCAGAGATTAGACCAGGAGAGTAGTAATCAGTCTTTGCTCTGGATCAGATCAATTTGGTAACACAGAAAGCTTGCCAGTCAACAGCCTGAGTTGCCTTTGATGTTCTGAAATAACACAATGCTCAGTGCCCCAAAAGAGGAGCAGAAGGACCAGCTTGGACGTTCCCTTTAGAGGTTCAAAATGTTGCTGGGATCTAATATCAAGTCCAACTTAAGGAAGTAGGCTGGAAAAATGAACAATCAAAAGAAACCCACCATAAAAAGCTATTATGATTACAGGGATGCTCAGAACACAGACCAAGAAGAAGAAAATGACTCTAAAACACCTACAATCCAAGCCTTAAAGAAAAAGTAGTTTGGACAAGCATTCAACTAAGATTCCTAAATGATATGATGAGTTTGCAAAAAAAGAAGTTTTGTAAAATTAAATAAGTGTGTTAATAAAAAAAATGGAAAAGGCATAACAAGTATGGAAGAAAAAAAATTGGAAGGGGAATGAAGGATTTGGAACAAGAGGTATCAAAACTTGCCAATGGAACATACTCCCCAACAGTTAGAATGAAACAAACAGAAGCCAATGACTTTCTGAGACAAGAAATACTAGAAAAAAGTACTGACAATCAAAGAAAATATAAGGTATCACATAGCAAAAATAACTGTCATAAAACAGATTGAGTAGAAAAAAATTAAATGTTGGATTACTTGAAAGCTACTACCTTACAAATAATGCCTAGACATATTCTAAGAAATTATAAAACTTCCCAGATCTCTTAGAACTAGAGTGCAACATGGAAATAGAAAGAAAATCACCTCCTGAAAGAATACCAAGACAAAGACTTCGAGAAACATTATAGCCCCAATCTAGAGCCTCCAAGTTAAAATAAACTATAAGAATCCACAAAGAATTCAAGTACTAAGGACCCACAATCAATCAGGAAATTAGCATTTATTAAGTGACTACTCTGTGCCATGCATGGTGCTAAACACTAGGGATACAAAGAAATATGACTATCCTTGCCCTTGAGAAACTCACTAATAGAGGAAGCTAGAAGGTGAAGATGAGGAGAGAGCACATTCCAGACATGGGGGCTGGGAGAATGGGTTCAACCACAGCCAGTGAAAATGTCCAGAGCCAAGAAATAGAATGTCTTAATCAAGGTATCTATCATGGAGGCATGTTATTCTGTGGAATCAAAGTCAAGTAGAGCTGCTATTGGGAAATGAAGAAAAAAGGATTAAGAATATTAGAATGGTGGTATGTGGGGGGTGTACCTTATAAAGGACTTTTAATGTCAAACATATAGTTTGATATTTGATGGTGGAAGTTATAGGGAATCACTGAATTTTTCTGAGAATTACATGTGATTTAGCAACCATCGCCATAAAGGATCAGAGAGCTCAGAATACTATATTACCAAAGGCAAAGAATAAAGGCTTGCAGCCAAAAATAACTTGCCCAGCAAAACTGATCATATAATCTTGCAGGGGAAGAAACAAAATTTTAATGAAATAGATGGCTTGCATTCCCAAAGAAAAGAAAAGAGGTACATAAAAGCTTTCAGGTACAAAAACAGGAATCACTAGAAACTTAAAAAATGTAAATGAGTAAAAAATTGTAAGTGATTAAAAATAATAAACTCCTTAAATTATATGATGGTGAGATGATACATGTGTTCACTCTGAACACTATCATCATTGGGGGTTATCCATGAGAATCTAAATGAACAAGGTTTGGTAATGATTCTATTATGCTTTGGTCTTAAGAGGTGAGTAGAAAGAAAAAAGAGGGAAACACAGGGAAAGGGATGGAAGGTAAAAGAAAGTTTGATGAAATTTTCTAACATAATTGGGTTGCACAAATAGAAATCTATAAACAAGGAGGAAGGATAAGAGTGGCTGACACAAATTTCACTCTCTTCTAAACTGATCAAAGGAAGGAGGAATACACACACAGAGAAAAGTACAGAAATATATTTCACAGGGCAATTAGAGTTAAAGGGGAAAAGAGGTCATTTTAAAGGGAGGGTAAATTTAGAGAAGGAAAAACAAAGCAAACTCTCTGAAGTGTACAAAAAATATTTAATTCTTTGGTAGTAAAGAACTGGGATCTCACCTCATGAGGGGTGCTCATCAATTGGATCAGAGGACTCTCTAGAGCAAGAAGGGTCCTTAGAAGTCACCTAATTCAAATACATCATCTTAAAGTTGAGAACACCAAGACTCAGAGAAATTAAGTGACTTGCCAGAGTTCACATGGATACTAAGTGGCAGAGTCACAATTCCAGCTCACTTGCTGTGACTCCAAGTTTTGTCCTCCATGCTCTATCCTTTTTCCACTATACCTTGTTGCTTCCATTTTGTTCATTTATTCTATCTTTGAAGGAATTATTCACATTCCTTTATAACCTGGAAACTAGAAATATGTTCCTCCATTAGGAGAAAAAACAACATACGCCTTGTAGGGACATAGAATAATTGTTACTTTTCACTGACAGAAACAGGAACCTAGGATCCTCTGCAGAATACTGCAAAATTCCCTTTGTTCTCTATCTATAAGATCTCCAGTCTTCTGTCATTCTCTTTGTTAGATCTTGCATAATTAACTGCCCTGGTAGCCTGCTGGTTCACCATATTGGGTACTAAGTTATTTAGACCTCCTCAGCAAGGCTTAATTTATTTGCAGCAGGCTTCCTGCATTTTCTTGTAAAAGAAAGGACAGTAGTTTATTCAGCTGCCTTTGCTACTTAATTAGCAGAATTCAGCCAAACACCTAATAAGACAGAAGCTGACCTCAGCTGTTGTGTGTAATGTCTCATGTAGGAATCCAGATTCCAATCACTGCTTATTTCTTTCTACTTTTTCTTTTCTCGTCACTGATATGACTTAAGAGCCTTCCATTCAATCTTGTCACTTCTGTGTCACTTCAGTTTCCAGATATCATCTTCAATCACTTCCTTTTATTAGAGTCATGAGTTGATAGAAGTCTCTTCTAAATTCACCTTGCTTAGTCTTAGGATCTTCCAGCATGGGGATAGATAAATTTCAAAGATGACGTGTTGGAATATTTTTTTTTAATCAGGAGACAGAAATGAGAAAATTTTTTCTACTTTGTTAAATTTAATATTAACTTTTTAAAAATCTATGTTAACAGAAAGCCATGGTTTCATATAAAATCTGCTTTTTTATTCTCTGAATATTGAAATGTTTAGATTCATGGATGATATTTAATTAAAATATGGATGATAATGTACAAAATGTATAATTTAACAAAAATATTTTGAGTATGTATTCATATAAAGGACCAAATATATGAAGGTACTACATTATCTCCTACATCCCTAATCTCCTCAAATTCAGGTATGATTAGTGTGCCCAAACCTTCCTGCAGCCTCTTAAACCAAGGCAATGCCTTCTCTGCTGTTCTTGTGTAATAGAGAGTTATGGAGCCAAGAGGTGTATTATAAACATTTCAATGAATGAATAGCATTTTTATAAGCACTATACACTAGCTAGCATCTAATGTAGTCAACAACAAACTTAGAAGAATTAAAGAGTATTGTTTAGAAAAAAACATGATATTGCATACCTAAGTATAGGTAATAAAGTGGACATTTAAGAAAAAAATGTGCATTATTTGAAAACAATGGTATTAATTGATGAAAGCAGAGATTCTGATGACATCATTTCTTTAATTGTGGCTTTATTTGTTCTTTATTTTTATTTTTATTCTTCAGTTTTGTATTAATTTGAAAGTCATCCTTTATACTGATGACACATTCTAATTTCTGCCACAAATATCACTCAATGATTTTTCATGCATGGGAAATAGTTGTACTCCTGGTACAAAGCACTATAGATTCACTGTAAATTTCCCTGATAAGTGCCTTTCTACCTTTGGTGGAGGACATACCAGTTTTGTTTTCACATAGCAGGTCATCTAGATTATGATTGAAGCCACCAGGTGCTGTTTGCTTTCTCTGGGTTAGTTGCCAATATGCAGGCTGTATGCTAATGGATAAGCAGACAGCCACACACTTTGATCAAAATAGACTTCCTGCTTGCTTATTATTTTTCCCAATAACAGGACAATAAGAGGAGAAAATGTGTTATTTCCCATGCCTTGATTGAAGTGGGAATTTTTCTGATTTCTTATCAGTCTACTGCCAGTACCCTGACAGGGTTTCTAGAAAAAATTCACAGCAGTGGGTGAGATAATTTTCTATCTTCAAATCACATAAAAGGATGTGTACACAGCTGCCCTCTATGGGAGGAAAATTAGATTGTTTCCTCTGCTTAAAACCCTGTTGATACTAAAACTGTTTAGAAAATTTACCTATTCCTTCAAAATTCCATCTTCATTTGAGTACTTTATTACTATGGTTTTCTGCCTGCACTGAGAATGTTATGTATGATCATAATCCATGTTACTCTTATTGCAAATTTACTGTTGTCAGACTTTAAAGACCTTAGTTCAATCATTACTCAAGACTAATTCTGTAGGTAGGTACTTCTGCTGCTCCAAAGGTGGTTCTCTATATAATAGTGAGGATGACAACTTCTTATTTTCCTAGTTCTATAGATCCTACAGTAATTTTTATGATTTATAAGGCCTTAAGCAAAGTGACTAATTAATCAGTGTTTGTATGTATGTGGTGTTTCAAGGGCTAAAAGCATTTCTACCTCATTGGTAACCATGTAATGTCAAGAGAAGAAAAACACATTGCACATCCTGGGTCAAGTCCCTGTGTGAAGATTTGGTCGGGGGAAATGAACAAGAATTATACAGGATAAGGGCAGCTAGGTGGTGCAGTGTATAGAGCACTGGACCTGGAGTCAGAAGGACCTGAATCCAAATCCATCCTCAGATACTTGATACTTACTAGCTTTGTGACCCTGGGTCAGCCACAACCCCAATTCACACACACACACAAACACACACACACACAAACACACACACACACAAACACACACACACAGAGTTACACAACATAATAAGGCTTAGATGGGTTGTGATTAGCACCTTTAGGAGAGATAGCCATGTTGATGAGATCAAGGAACCACTGAAATATCTAAGTGTATGTGTATGAAGACAGGGGGAAAGAAATGTGGATGGAATAAATATTTATTAAGAAACTGCTATGTACCATACACTATGCTAAGTGGTTTAAAAATGTGATGTCTTTGTGAAGTTGTGTATATACACACATTCACACACCTATGCCTCATTAAGTTAAGGGAAGCATCAGAATTTTATTTGTGCAATGTTGAAACTTAATAACAATTCTTTCTAGGCAGCTATGTGGCACGGGGGATAGAGTGCTTGACCTGTAATTGGGAAGAACTGAATTCATATCCTGCCTAGTTGTGCATGTATTTCTGTCAATATATTCATCTGTAAAATGGGGATAATGATAGCCCCTACCTCCCAGGGACGTTGTGAGAATCTGTGAGGTGAACTTTAAAGCACTGTGCAAATGCTAGATACCTGTAGGTGATATGATATGAGTTCTATCATTTATTTGTGCTCTATCAGTTTTTATAAGCATAAATTAACCGCAATATTTATCTTAATGGAATGACATATGGATAAAATAGTATAAAGTTGTAAGGCATTTTGGGGGAAAAAAATAGAGACATGTAGATGGTTTTTCTAAGTAACACAACAATTCAGTTAGGAATTTGGCCTCTCCTTACACAGGGACCCAAAGGATGGAAATAGCAACTATAACTAGGTCATCTTGCAGAAAGAGCTTCAGAAAATAACCTTTTACTTTTTGCACTTATGCCTGTGTAACAAAACTCAATCTAGAAAAAGACAGTGTTGTACCATATTACTTTGAGAAACTGCATGATCTTATCCATTCACTCTGTATACTTTCAGGCAAAGTATCAAGGGGGAAGTTGGAGAGTGAACAAAGAGAGGTGAGAAGATTTGCCAATTGTACATGCTATGCCAGTGTAGGTAACATTTGAGAAACTAATAAATTAAGGTACTTAGGAGGGGATTTTTATGATAATTGTATGCCTTGTGTTCAGTTCTTAGAATCTTAGAATTTAGAGTGGTAAGGGAAATTAAAGATCATTAGATGCACAGAAGTTAGATGACTTAATTATGATTACATTGATAGTAGTATGAAGCAATACCAAGATTAAAGCCCAACTAATCTTCTAAAATACAATGCTCTTGGGCAGCTAGGTGGTGCAGTGGATAAAGCACTGGCCCTGGATTCAGGAGGACCTGAGTTTAAATCCAGTCGTAGATACTTGACACTTACTAGCTGTGTGATCCTGGGCAAGTCCCTTAACCCTCATTGCCCCTCCCCCCCCAAAAAAATCCTATGCTTTTTCCTTTTTATCATGGTTCAAGTCAAAGTGAGAACAATTTTAATCCTTTAGTTAACCAACAGAGAGGCAGCATAATGTAGTAGATAGAAACCCAGGCTTAGAGTCAGGAAGAGCTGAGATCAAATCTAGCTTGTTTTATGCAGGCTATGTAATTCATGACAGTTCTTTAATCTCTTATGCCCCAGGTCTGAATGGTAAGAGGGAAGTTTTCTCACCCTTCCCTGAGGAAAACACAGGTCTACATAAGATGTGAACTAAGTACAGGTTTCACACACACACACACACACACACACACACACACATACACACACACAAACCAAAAACAAAACAACAACAACAACAAAAAAACCTAGTAGTATAAAAGGATAAAAATTTACTACAGAAGCCTACAAATTATAACATTTTCCTGCCCCTCTCAAAAAATAGAAAATTATTTATAAACAGAAGACACATCAGGTCTGACAGCCTCCAGTGAAAGAAGGAAAAAAACAAAGATGAAAACAAAAATTTGGTAGAAATATCAATAGTACCGCTACATACAAACAAACATAATTTTAGAAGTATGCTTTTTAAAATTCATTTTCTTCAATGAACTTTTGTGCTTTTTTTCCCCATTTGGCCTATTCTGATTTTTAAGGAGTTCCTTTCAGTGAATGTTTGTGCCTCTTTTACCATTAGGTCAATTCTGTTTTTAAGTGCTATTTTCATCAGTATTTTTTGTTTCTTCTACCAGGCTGTTAACTTTCTTTTTATAATTGTCTTGCATCACTTATTTCTTTTCCTAATTTTTCCTTTACCCCTCTTATTTCTCCCTTTCGTTCCTCTAAAAATACTTGTTGGGTTTATGTCCAATTAGCACTTTTCTTTGAAGCTTTGCTTGTAGCTCTTTTCCACATTGTTTTCTTCTGAGTTTGTGTCTTGATCTTCCCTGCTATAATAGTAGTTTTTTTATAGTCAAGTTATTTTTGTTTGTTTTTTGCTAATTTTTCTAGCCTATTTCTATTTGTTTGGTTTGGTTTTTTGGTGAGGCAATTGGGGTTAAGTGACTTGCCCTGGGTCACACAGCTAGTAAGTGTCATTTGTCTGAGGCTGGATTTGAACTCAGGTCCTCCTGAATCCAGGGCTGGTGCTCTATCCACTGCACCACCTAGCTACCCCTAGCCTATTTCTTAACTTTGAATTTTACGTTAAAATGGGACTTTGTTGTCCTCTGGGTGGAGAGAGAGAGTGTCCTGAGTTTTAGGTTTTTATGTTACTGTTTTCAGAGCTAGTTCTAGGGGTCTGAAAGTTTCATTGCTTCCAAAGTGGTGTGGTCTGGAGAGATGTGTGGTCACTGTTCTCCTGGTCTATTCTCTGGTCTTTTCCTCAAGAAGAACCTCTTTTCCCCTGTAGCTGTAAGGGATAGCACTCCTCTTAACCTCTGATCAGGTACCCTGCTCTCTTGACTAGTTGTTCAACCCCCTTACTATATTTGGGCTGAGAGCTCCCAAACCAGTGGGTTTGCTATCTACTTACGAGGCCCATTGTTAAAGCATGTGCTCTGGGCTGGCTGCCATTCCAGTGTGATAGACCTCTCCTGCCAACCTCCTAAGTTATCTTAGGCTGGAAAAATGTCTCACTTTAACCTTTTGTTGTCTCTGCTATTCCAAAATTTTATATGAGGACTTATTTTATAGTTGTTTGGAAGAAATATTGGGAGAGTTCAGTTTGGTTACTGCTTGTATAGTTATCCCTGTCAAATTATGACTTTCCCCATCACATTTTGATATATCATGGATCAGCATAAGAAATTAAAGGGAATTTTGGACAAGTTTCACAGAACCTTCAGATGTCATATGAAGGCCAGAATGATACAGAAAAAGTTTATAAATTCTGAAATTTTATACATACACATAAATACATATGTGTATGTATAAGTGAATATATATATTTTATATACATTATATAAATTATATATGTATATATCATATATATATAAATATATGTGTATATTATTATAGAATGTCAACATATTTTATTTCTTAATGTCATAATAATTCAGACTTCTTCTCTGGTATGAAGGGAGGGTCAAAATTTTTTATGCAGATTTTTCAGATTGCGGGGGTGTCATGGTCTTAACCATCATGATATGGAAGGTATAACTGCACCCTGCCATCTTCTTGAGGCATTTTTTTCAACAACACATAATGGGGGGGGGGGTGCAGCTAGGTGGCACAGTGGATAAAGCACTGACCCTGAATTCAGGAGGACCTGTGTTCAAATCCAGTCTCAGACACCTGACAACTAGTTCTATGACCCTGGGCAAGTTACTGCCAGTTAAAAAACACCAAACAAAACAACCCCCAAAAGACCCACCACCAACAACAAAAAGAACACATTATAGGTACTTTATGAATATATGTTGTCTTCTTTATGACCAGATAATTCCAGTGTAGTAGAATATGGGACTTCTAGTTGGTGTCCAATAAATACTTGCTGATTAACTGATTAAACATCTGGAAGAATGTGGTTGAACCCAGTTCACCTTCTAGTTCCTAAATGAGTTTAACGTGACTAACTTGTATGATTTCAAGTAGTATACTGACATAAAAAATGAGCTTTGCATCTTAGTGGTTGCTTAGAGTGTGTGTTTGCATTCGCATATACATACACTCAGATAGTGTAAGATAATAACATTTGTAAGAGCCCAGGAATAGCGAGTTCAGTCTAATGGGAGGTAATTTGCCATGTTTCAGTGTCACACATCTATCCATTATCTAGATGTAATTCCTAGGAGAAAACAGTTTAGCTAGAAAATGTAATAAATGATTTCTTACTATGTCTCATTATTTAATTACATACAAGTATTTTATGAAATTATATTGTCATTTATGTTAAATGCTAAAAGTAAGAAATTTCCTTTTGCTTAAAAAGGAAATAAGCATTTCTGAAGTGAAATGAAATTTTTCTTTTATAATGTATTTTGGGAATTCCCAGGTAAATTCCACATTTTATTCCTAGCTGCCAGCACTGTGTTGGGGATTTATGGTTTAAACAACCAGAAACTTCTACTGCCCTGTATGTTGTCCCCTCCCTTCCCTAGTGGTATTTTGTTTAGATAACTAAATGGGAAGTCAGACCATCCTGGTTAAAATCCTGATCCATTGCTTTATACCTTTGTTACTTAGAGCTTATTCTTGTACTTCTCTGAGAAAGTTTAGCTAGATGACCTCTTGGGATTCTTCTAGATCTAACTCTATGAGCATATAAAATCTTAATTTGGGATTAACCCAAGAACTGTTATTGTTTTTTAAGTTACTTGAGATTCCATGCTTTGGAGACAGCACAAACTCTCAAAAATAAAATAAAACAAGGCAAAACAGGACCTTTAAAGTAATATGGAAATCCCACATTCACACTTCTTTGCTATGCAACTGCAGGTTGAGGATGTAAACACAAGAACATAATAGTAGCTAATATTAGAATATCACCTAATAATTGTCAGGCACCATGCTAAATGTTTTACAATTATGATCTCATTTGATCCTCACAATATCCCTGGGAGGTAGGTGCTATTATTATCTTCATTTTACACCTGAGAAAACTGAGACCAACAGAAGTTTGGTTACTTGCCTAGGGTCACACAGCTAGTAAGTATATGAGGCTACATTTGAACTCAGGTCTTCCTGACTCTATGCTGGGTGCATTGGCCATTGGTTCACCTAGTCACTTTGAACCTACCAAATGCCTTTCATTTAATGCCCAATTTGCTCCATTTGGTCAGACATTCACTAAACAAAATTACACTAGTTACATATTTTTAACTTTCATCATATTTTGGACTTTCCTTTGGCTCACACAGTCCTCTTTCTTTAAGATACAGTTGAGGGCCCATTTTCTACATTTTCAGATTCCCTCAACTGCTTGTCCTCTCCCTCCCACACTTCCTTGTGTTTACTTTGAATGTATCTGTATTTTGAGTGCAGGCAAGTTTAGATGAAAAGCAGCAGAGCCAAACAGGAAGAGCATTTATTCACCAGTAGAAGAAAAGAACAGATTCCAACGGTGAACAGTCTTAGCATACAGCCCTCATTGCCTCCAGGCCCCAGCTGATGGCAGCACATAGTGGAGGAACTTCTGTATGTGGAGCCCATGCAACAACTGTCCCACTCTGGTTCAAAGGCCTAGAACTCTTCAAAGCTCAAACTTGTATGATCCAAGTTTTAGACAATGAATCAGCTGAAACCACTGAGAAATTTCCTTCCATAGGGAAAATTGGTACTGTAAGTGGGACCAGTGAAATGAGAATATTTTCTAAATGGTCTAACAAGAAGTGAGAAATGAGGGGTAAAGATGTAGGGAACATAACTCTGCCACTTCAGCCAGTGATTCTGGTTGGGAGGAGGTTGAGAGAAGAGTAATGCCTAGTCTGGATTCATTAGCCTAGGCATACATACATCCTGGGGGTAAGAGGAGATAAGGCCTTACTGGTCAATGGTATTTACAAATTTTATATATCTGTTGAAGACATTTACTTAAGTACTTGTCCCTGCCTTAGAATGTCTTTGTTTCCGCATAGGAACTATTTCATTATTGGAGTTATATTCCTTGCTCCTAACATGGTTCCTGGCACATAGTAGGTACTTAATAAATACTTGATTGATATGTGGCCTCAACCAAGTCACTAACAAGACTCTAAATACATAATTTGTAGAGAAAGTGACAACCTGCATTGGTTAATGAAACCAACAGGTCCAGTCTCTTTCCCAATTCTTATGCCACTTTTTAATTGTACATAAAAAGAGATAATTGAATCAATAAATCACCAAACACTTACTGAGCAATTTCCATGTGATGGACACTATGCTAGGATCCTGTGTGGTCCAGAAATAATTTCTATCTGGTTGTAGGATACACCAAAAGCCATATAAGTAGAAGTTTTTATTGTTGCTCTCATAAAACTAGCTATTCTATTCCTAGTACCAATTCATACTAGTTTTGTCTTGTTATAAGTTACCTGGGATAGTAATGGAGAACCACTATCACCCTCCTCCTAAAGACAATAATCTTCTTGGAATAATTCCATCCAGATAATTCCCAGATCTATATACACAGTCCTAGTTTTTCTCTTGAGTCCACTTCTGTATCACAATTTCCTATTAGATATTTCTCACTGGATATCAGATAAACATCTTAAAATCAACATTTCTAAAACCAACATTAATATATTTCCCCAAACCTCACCCTTCTTGACTCTTTCTGTTAAGGGAGTTACCATTATTCCAGTCAGCCAGATTCAAGAATTTAGAATCATCTCCCAGCCTCACCCTTCCTCAAAATCTATCAATTAGTTGCCAAGTCTTGTCAGTTCTGTCTCTTCAGAATCTCTTCCATCTATCATATATCTTTATCCACATCTCTCAATACTCTAACTGAGGCCCCTGTCATTTCTAGTGCAGATTATGGTGGTAGTTATTGGTTCTCTCAGCATCAGGTTTCTCTCTTCTGCAATCCATGCTTCACACAGCTGTCAGAGTGCTATTTCTAAAGCATAGGTCTGAGCATATTACTATCTTGTTCAAAAAGCTCCAGTGGCCCTCTGTGACCATGAGAATAAAATATAAACTCTTCTGCTTGCTTCTTAAAGGCCTTTATAATCTGCTTCCAACCTTCATTTCCATATCTATTATGTATGACTCCCCATCATACGCCCTACATCCCAACCCTATTGACCCACTTGTTCCTCCTTATATATGATATTGTCTCTTGTCCCAGTGCCTCTGCATAAGTTTTTCCCCATGACTGATTTACACTCCTTTCTCACTTCTACCTAGATCCTCTTGGAGCTCACTTCCAAAATGAAATTTTTTCCTGATGCCTCAGAGATGCTAGTGTCCCACATTTACTTTGTATTTTCCTTGTATACACTTTCTGTTTAATTATACTTGCATGCATTATCTCTCTGCTTCCCAGATAATGTGATTTTTCTTCCTGAAATATGGATGTCACCATGTTTAACCCCACCTTAATAAACTCATGACTCATTATTTCCAATATCAAATATACAATTGTTTGACTTATAAAGCCCTTTATAACCTTTCTATCTATTTAGTCTTTTTATACCTTAGTATATGATTCAACCACAATGGACTCACACAAAACATTAAATGTCCTGATGCTATATATTTTCACTAACTGTCTTCCATGACTGAATTGTTCTCTTCATTTCTGCCTCCTTGCTTCACTGGTTTCATTAAAGTTCCAGCCAAGATTGTACCTTCTATAGGAAGCCCTTCCCAATACTCTTTAATGCTGGTGCCTCCCTTCTGAGATTATCTCCAATTTACTCCTTATATATCTTGTTTGTAAATAGTTATTTGCATTACCATTAGATTATGAGTTTCTTGAGACTGGGTCAGTTTTTGCCTTTCTTTGTATCTTTAGAACTTAGCATAGTGTCTGATAAATGTTTACTGATCTGTTAACAATATTGTGGACAGAAACATTTATCTTTCTATCTATAGGTTTAGTTCAGTCCCTCACAAGCAGAAGGCAACAAGTACATGGTTATTGATTGATTAGAGTCTTTTTAAAGATGTCTCAACTCTCAGGTATGACTTTGCCTCAAAATTCTCAGTAGAGGTTTTAAGAAGCTTTAGAGATATGTACTGAGAACTTGAGTGTTTTCTTCTTCCAAACCTTTCATTTAGCAGTAGAGGGGGTGCTTATATTTTTCACTATACCTGAATGGTGATGGGAAACAATCATACACAATTCAAATACCCTTTCCATCCACCCAGTTGTATCCAAAATAAGTTGCAGGCCTTGAGAGACAATTAGAGAGAAATGGGGATACTCCAGCTTTTAGATTAGTAGGAAGAACTGAAAAAATAACATTTTGAGAGTTGGAAGATACTTCACTTGGCCATCTAGTCCTACCCAATCACAAAAGGAATCCACACTGTGAAATATCTGACAAATGTTCCTTTAATCTCCACTTAAACAACTCCAGTGAGGTAGGTCCCAGGAACTCTATAAGGAGCCCATGGCACTCTTAGAAAACTCTAATTGTTAGGAAGTCTTTTCCTGACATCAAGCTTCAATTTGCCTCTTTACATTTTCCATCTATTACTCTTGGCTCTTTTTTTCTGAGGACACCCAGGAAAAATATATAATCATTTTTCCACCTGACAGTCCTTAAAATAATTGAAAATTGGTATCATATCTCCAAGTCGTTTTTTTGCCTCCAAGCTAAACATTCCTTCAACAAATGCTTATATGACATGACTCAAGGCCCTTCAACATCCTAGTTACCTTACTTTGAGATTTCCCAATTTATTCATGTCCTTCCTAAACTATAATGTCCAGAATTGAACACAGTACTCCAGATGTAATCTGACCAGGACAGAACACAGAGACACAGAGGAACTACCTTTCTCCTGATTTCTGGAAGGTGACACTCTCAACATAGCCAAAGAGTCTATTAAGGGTTTTTTTTGTTTGTTTGTTTTGTTTGTTTTTCTTTTTTGGCTGCCACATCATACTGCTGACATATTTAAATTACAGTCCACTAAATTCCACACGTTCTTTTCAAGCAAACACTGTCTTACCCTGCCTCTAATATCTTCTACTTGTGACATTGTCATCCTTCAACCCAAATACATTTTTCCTCATCAAATTTGATCATCTTAGATTCAACCCAGGTTGTAGAACTTTTTGAATGCTAATTCTGAAACTGAGTGTGTTAGCTATCCCTTTTAGAAGCATGGAGAAATATGTAAAATTGATAAGCATACCCTAAATGCCATCATTTAAGTCATTGTTAAAAATAACTAAATGGAGTGCCAAGTACAGATTTCTGGGGTTCTCCACTGGAAACCTCCTACTCAGTTGACATTCAACTATTAATGATGACTCTTTGTATCCAATCCAACTATTTATCATCAAATCCAGATGTCTCAATCTCCACAAGAATAACAGGAGAGCTTTCATCAAATCTATTGCAAAACTCAAGATAAATTATATCTATACCAGTCTATACATCTATCAATTTAGTAACCCTTTCAGAAAAGGAAATAATGTTAGTCTGACATGTTCTCCTGGATGAAGCCATGCTGGTCCTCTGTTACCATAGCTTCACTATGTAGATGTTCACCAACTGTTTTTTAATGATATAGTATCACATTTTTTCCTACACCAAAATCCTATTCATTGTCCTATAATTTTTAGATTTTGTTTCCCCCAGCCCTTCTTTGAAAATTAGGACACTTACCCTTCTCTAGGCCTATAGTACCTCCCCTCTTTTCCACCATTTTCAAATATTACCGATAGTACCTTAAAAATCACATGTGCCAGGTCTTCTGTACTCAAAAGTATTCCTCTGGGAAGGTGACTTGAAATCATCAAAGGAAATGAGGTATAATCTTACTAACTTCCTATTTACCTTGGGTATCAACTTTCTGTTAGATATTTTGGTTCCAACATTTTAAATTCAAGGCTATTCCCTTTAGCAAAGAAAATAGGAGGAAAACTGGGCACTAAGTAACTGTTTTTCCTCTGTTCCCAATTAACACTCTCAGTCACCCAAACCAGTAGTCATTTCCCTTTCTTGATCACTCTTTTTTCTCCTAGTATAGGTAAACAACAACAACAAATGAATTTTCTCCTTAGCTATTCCTGGCAACCTCATTTTATTTTGAAGTATAGCACTAATGATCCTATTACAAGTGTCTGAGGAAATATTTGAATCCAGGTCTTACTGACTCCAAATTTAATTCTCTAGATGCTTCAGTTTCTTCATCTTTAAGATGAAGGGGTTTGGAATAGGTGCCTCTTCAAAAGTCCTTTCCAATACTACATTCCAACTCTCTTTGGGGTAATGACTGGTACCCTATACTGGGATTTCAGAATGCTGCAGTTAGTGCCAAAAATGAGCAGCAACATAAACTCAGAATCTTGCTTTATGTAAAACTATGAATCATTGAAGGTCACTATTAAAGAGCTGCTTATTGTTACATCCATCAATATTTTTATGACCTCTGTTTAGGATTTTCCTTTTTTTAATCTTTTTCCCCCATGTTTGATTTCTTTTTCTATTACTTTTCTTTTTTCTTTTTAATCTTTTAAATACTTTGACAAATTCTCTCCCTTCCTTTCAACTCTTCCCTGACCACTGAGAAGACAATGAACATGGTATCAATGATACATATGAAGTCATGCAAAACATATTTCCATTTTAGCCATGTTGGAAAAAAGCTAAAAAAAAAAAAGTAAGAAAAAGAAGGTCCAAAAGTATGCTTCAATCTGCACTTTGAGCAGTTCATTGGTTCTCTCTTTGAAGGTGGATAGCATTTTTCATCCTGCGTCCTTTGGAATTGTCTTGGGTGACTGTCATGTTCAGAGTGTCTTTCACAGTTGATTTTTGTTATAGTACTTCTTCTAGTGTGTATACTGTTCTCTTTGTTCTGCTCATTTCACTTTGTATCAGTTCATATATCTTCCTGTCCCGCCCCCCCTGAAACCATCCTGCCTATCATTTCTTATAGCACAATTTGTAATAGTATTCTCAATTTCCAATTTCTTGACACAAAAAGAGCTGCAATAATATATAATTTTAACAATAAGTCCTTTTCCTATTTCTATCTTGCTTTTTTTTTTTAACCTATAAGTGAATGTTCCTTTTTCTTGAGCTTTATGAGCTATTTGGTTCCAAGAAGGAAATGATGATGACACTTGATAGTTTCATAGAATGAATTTTCTGGATATCTCCCACATAGACAATAAGCCAGAGACATAAGAAACTTCCCCATTTTCTCATTTTTCCCTAATATTTTTTATTTGTGGACATGCAGACCATTTTTTCAGTTTGGCATTCATGTACTTGGTTGGTTGTCTTTACTTGACTGGGCCAACTGGACAGTTAGATTCTTTGTTGGGTTATGTTCTGTGCTTTATGTTGGGGGCCAAAGGCAATCAATAACTATAAATGTAATAAATGAAAATTCATGTTTTCCTATATAAAGGGGTTTCTTTAAGGTAAACAGGAAATTAGGGGGCAGCTAGGTGGCACAGTGGATAAGGCACTGGCCCTGGATTCAGTAGGACCTGAGTTCAAATCCAGTTCCAAACACTTGATATTTACTAGTTCTGTGACCCTGAGCAAGTCATTTAACCCTCATTGCCCCACCCTCTCCCCCCAAAAAGTAAACAGGAAATTAAAAAAAAAGAAAAACCTTCTGACAGCTTTTTCCCCCTAAATAAACTTAAACTAAGCCAAAACTGAGCTTTTATTATTGTATTTAGATCTGATAATTTCAATATGTTTTGTTTTAAATTTTCTTATTAAAAGCCAATTTCTCTGTCTTTTTCTCCCAGCTCTGCAGTTTACCACTCGGTTATTCTTGGGCAATTAGATCCGTCTGGACATGCATTTCCTTGAATTTATAAGATGAAAGAGATAGATCAGATGGTGTTTAAGATGCCAGATCTACTTCTATAGTTGGGAAATTAACATTAATTATATTTTAAGATCTAATGAGGGTACCTTGATTCTATGCTCTTTTAGTTTACCTATACCAAAGATAATTTTACAGAAAGAAATGTTCTAGCTCACTTTTACAGACTCTAATTTACAATGTCTCCCTTTCCCCAAAATTCTTTAATTTCAAAAGATATATTTGGTATTTCCAAGGATAATTTTCCTTTTAGTGTGACAAAGACTACTTTGAAGAATTCTGAAAATGATTTCATGACTGCTCCTTTAAAGAATGGGGAGAAGGATAGAAAGCAGAGGAAAAGGGGAAAGGCAGAGGAGGTATATAGGTAGAGATGGCAAGGCTTCTTGAAGTCACTTAAATTCCTATGAATTTTTATCATCATCATCATCATTGAATGGCTAAAATTTATATAGCTCTTTAAGGATTTCAAAAATTTTTACAAATATCATCTCATTTGATCCTTATGAGGGGCCTGAGAAATCGATGCTTTTGCTATCTCCATTTTACAGATAAAGGCACTGACGTACGCAAAAGTTAGTGACATTTCCAGAGTCATACAGCTGCTAAGTATCTAAGACTGCACTTGAACTCAAACTAATTTCTTCCTGACTCCAAATCCAGTGCTCTACCCATTGTGGGCACCTAGCTGCTGTGATTATTGTTTAAGCTCATTAATTCCAGCCAGGCAAAATTTCCATGTCTCATTTTGAAGGAAAAATAAGGCAGAGAAAGCCACTTCAACAATATCATGGAGACAGAAATTTCAACAGTGAATCCTACCTCCAACCCCCAATTTCTTTTTTTTTTCTTTTTTCTTTCTTTCTTTCTTTCTTTCTTTCTTTCTTTCTTTCTTTCTTTCTTTCTTTCTTTCTTTCTTTCTTTTTTGGTGGGGCAATGAGGGTTAAGTGACTTGCCCAGGATCACACAGCTAGTAAGTGTCAAGTCTCTGGGACTGGATTTGAACTCAGGTTCTCCTGAATCTAGGGCCGGTGCTTTATCCACTCTGCCACCTAGCTGTCCCCACCGACCCCTAATTTCTAAGGGGAAGCCCCAGTTATTTTTAAGATGAGGAAGCAATAAGGACAACAAAATAAAATGTATTTCTTTTTTTAAAATATCAAGGTGGTAAGGTGGGGAGAATATCACAGAACGTATTATGTAAATACATAAATGGATTCCTTCATCTAACTTTTGCAATTCTACATGTACCATTTCTCTTCTGCCTCTTGAATAAATTATTTATTATTTTATCTTCCTTCTCCTTATTACTTTCCAAATATAAGCATTACTAAAATATCCATCTTCAGTCCTATTTTTTCTTTCTTTATACTTTACTTACACACACACACACACATACACACACACACACACACACAACCTCTTTCACTATTTTCATCTACTGTTTTTGAGTACCTGTCTTTTCTAACCCTATTTCAACATTTATATGTTAGTGCATTATTGTTTCAAGACCAACTTGGCCTAAAGCTCATCTCATTATCTTTTATACTTCCTTACTTCTTTCAATAGTACCATTGCTATTAGTTATACTGCTTTAAAATATTGAATAACCAAGGCTCACAATTTCTTTTGATTCCTATGAATTGCCCCTATATCCAATCAGAGTATGTACTCCGGAGTTCTATTGCAACTTCCTTTAGAATTCCTTTTGTTAAGGGCTAAAATTCTAGCTAGTCTGTCTAAAATATCTAATGAGTGGTCGCCAATAAATTATAAGCTTTAGCAAGAGTTAGACTTTTAAGCATTTATTAAGGAGAATAAGAATTTGGTAAAGAGAGAGAAAGGCCTAGATTCCTATCTATTAAAGGGAGAGCACATTTCTAGCTCCACTCTCCACCGGAGTCCAAAGGAAAGAGCCCGAGAGTGAGCGCCAGTGTCTTCCTTCCTCCTCCCACTAGCCCACGTCACTTCCTGACGCCAAAGAAAAGACTCCTGGTCTTGCCCTCAAAGACCTTCGCTTCATGGTCAGAACTCTTCTACAGTAAGTCTCTAGCAGGTGGCGTCATTCCAATCGTTACACTTTTGAGTACATCCCATCATTTCTATCCCCACCTTATGCCTATGTGATTTGAGAAAGCTAATGAATAAAGCAGTGGGCTGGGACTTAGGAAGACCTGAAATCAAATCTGTCCTCAGACAGGAGTAGTTGTGTGACTAGGCCAATCCCTTAACTACTGTTGGCCTCAGTTTCCTTTTCTGTAAAATGAAAGTAATAGTCCCTTCTGCTCAGAGTTATTGTGAGGATCAAATGGGATAATCTTTGTAAAATATTTTGGAGCCCTTAAGTGCTAAATGAATGTTAGCTCTCTATATATTCTTTAATAGAAGTCTAGCTGGAGCATTTTCCTGCCTCTGAACTCTGATAGCACTTGCTAGTATTGACCATTTATCATTCCTTGCCTTCAGTACTGTGAATTATCTTTTTCATGTGTTGATATAAAAAGAGTCTAGAAGGGATCATACTAAATTTTTCAACCTGCTATAGGGAACAATAAACTGATTTACCTTCTGTAAATATCAGACAACTTTTTCAATGTAAAAGCATCTTATGCTATTTTCTCACATAATTTCATCGACAGACATTCCTCCATTGAAGATTAATAAATTAACTTCTTGAATAGGTACTTTGTAAATAGGAGGGTCATTACATGCCTTATGTCTATATTCATAAATAATAGGCTCATCTATCGATTGCATGAATGTCTTATTGAAAGTATAATTTACTAATTATATTTAACCCTTTATCAGTGCTGAATGAATGGCAATGGAATATTTTCTACAACTGATAACTCATTTTCTGACTGAAAAAATGTATATGCCTTAAGACATTTGTAGCATATCTTTCTATTTAGGTACATTTTAGGGGTATTATAAAAGGATTAACTACTAAGTGTAAAATTGGAACATGAGGAATTAATGGTTATCTGTGCTCACCAAGACATGATGTATAAGCAGCAGGTGTTTTTGAAATCCATTAAAACTATCTGATTCCTTAAAATGCATGTAAAATCAAAGTAAAGCCCAAAGGCATCTTGTTTTGAGACTGTGTATTAGAGCAATGACATTATTAGATAAGGACATCAACGAAAGAGTCCTGCTGATGCCTCTATCACACACAGTGAAACTTCCAAGAAGCAACTAAAAGTACAGGTTCTGCAGTTCAAACCAGATGTGAAGCATTGATGATTCCATGTGAATTTTAACATTTAACTAGTATATTATTTTTCTTTATGCTATAATATCTACTATTAGGTAAGGGGTCAAAGTTATTTGGGCAAACAATTCTCAAAGGAATTGAAAACTATTGATAACCATTTGAAGGTTTACTCTACATCACCAATAGGAGAAATTGAAACCAGAACAATTATGAGGTTTCAACATGTGCCTAACAAAATTTTAAAAGATGTTAGAAGGGTTATGGAAAGAGAGGCATATTAATATGCTTTACTTAGAGCTGTGAATTAGTTCAATTATTCTGGAACACAATCTGAATTTATTCCAATAAAGTGTCAAAAATGTCCACACCTTTTCGCTTAGAGATTCCTAGGTATATGCTCCAAATAATTCAAAGAGAGAAACAAAGGCCCTAAAAACAATGACATATTTAGCATTTTTTGTAGTGATAAAGAATTAAATACAAAGTAACTGCCTATTGATTGGGGAATGGCTTACTGAATCATGATACATAAATGTGATGGGATATAATAACAGTGTAAGAAATTATAAATATGAACAATGCAAAGAATGGGAAATTAATATAAACTGATGCAGAGTGAAGTAAGCAAAACCTGAAAAGCAAATTATGTAACTATATCTGCATCAGCCGAAGGAACAACAATATATCTGAACATTGCATAATTAAGATAATCAGGTTGGCACTGAAGAAGTCATGAAAACACATACATCTCTACCCTTCTTTATAGAAGTGGGGGACTGTTCATATGGAAAACTACATACCCTTTTAGACTTGATTGATGTATTTAGTAAAATTTGCTGAAATGCTAGTTTTTGTATTTCTTTCTTTCTTTTAATCTTTTTTTTAAAAAAAACAATAGATGTCTCTCTGGTAGAGCATGGATCTGTTTGGAAATGAAAAGGATGACATAAAAGACAACTGTTTAGGAAAAAGTAATAGACAGCTTTCTAGATTAAAAAAAATAGAGTAGAAAAATCCCTCAAACTTGCTCTAGCTGTTTAGGAGTTGCAACTTGCTTTCAGAGTAAACTCTAGAAGCTTTCCCTACGGTATAATGATTTGGGACAATTAGTTAAGCCCCTATATTTTAAGGTATACCACACTGCTATGAGTTGCACAGCAAATTAAAGAGGCAAACTGAAAACAATTAGGTAGTGAACCTATTGGAAGTATTAGGCTAATTTGTAAATAACTTATTTAAAAAATAACTTTTCTAGTGGATAGAAATCTGTCTTCACAACAAGAAAGACTTGAGTTTAAAGTCTAACTCTGATACATATTGGATACATGGTCCTAGACAAACCAGTTAATTTCTCAATGCTCTAAGCAATTCTATAGACTATAAGTTGCAGAAAAGGTTCTAAGCAGCCTTTGTAGGAAAGGATTTCCTCACCTGGGAGAATCATTTAAAGTCACAGGTTTAGTTCCCATCTCTCTTGTTTTATAACACATAAATTTTCCAGTGTAACCCTCTTGTTACACACACACAGACACAGACACAGACACACACACACACACACGCACACACACACACACACACACAGCGTGGGACAAAAGTAATGAAGGGTTTTCAATATTTAAAAACTCCTTTATATTTTGTTTTTAATTTACAATACCATAGTATCATATACAGTATTTATAGGAAATGAATATACATTATGTGTGAAAAACTAAATCTCAAAAATGGAGTAAAATAAAGAAAAAATAATTTTCAAAAAGTGATTAAATTATCGTGACTTTCAGCCCACACTCTGTGTATATACACACATTATGTATATATAAACATACATACACATTATGTATATGTAAGCATGTATACACACATATATGTGTATGTGTATATATATGTGTGTGTGTATACATATATGTATACACACACAAATATTTGTGCTGAAACATGTTTTGATGTAATCAACAAGCAGGTGTCATGTATTTCTATGTACAAGTTCCTGGAGATACAAAGACAAAAAGGGGAAGAATCTATGCTTCCAAGGAGTTTATATTCTATTGTGGGTGTGCGGTGGAGATAAATTAAATCATGTACAGAAATAAGTAAATACAAAGCATATAACAAACAACTTATATTCATTTAATTTAAAGGGGGAAGAGATCCCCAAAACTAGGAGATTAAAGAATGACTACTTAAAGAAGGGGCATGTGAGGTTTGCTTTAAAAGAAAGTTGAGATTCTACTCCAGCTTTTCTTCAATTCCATGTCATTTTTTTTGTTTTATTTAGAATTTTATTTTTCCAAATTACATGTAAATACAAATTTTGACATCAATTTAAAAAAAACCTCTCTGTATTCCAAATTTTCTTTCACCCTGCTCCCCCCCCCCCAAGAACTCAAGCAATTCAATACAAGCTACACATAAGCAGTCATGCAAAACATTTCCACATTAGCCAGGTTGTGAAAAAAACAAAAACGAAAACAAAAAACTTCAGTTAAAGGAACTAACAAAAAAAAAATTATGCTTCAATCTATATTCAGACACCATCAGTTGTCTCTCTGTAGATGGGCTGCATTTTTCATAAGACCTTCAGAGTTGTCTTGGGTCATTGCATTGCTGCAAATAACCAAGTCATTAACAGCAGATCATCTTGCATTATTGGTGTTATTTTGTATAAAGTACATTTCACCTTGTATCAGCTCATTCAGGTCTTTCTGGGTTTTTCTAATAGCATCCTGCTCATAATTTTTTTTATAGTAAACTATATTTATACAGTACTTTAAATAGAGATTTCCTTAAATTAAACCCATGAAGTTGATTCTTGCAACAACAGTAATAGATAACATTTATATAGTACCTTATACCTGACAAAGAATTTTCTTCACAGTAGCCCAGCAAAGTACCGTATGTTTTATCATCATCAATCCTCATCATTATCAACCAAACCTCTTCATCAATTAATCTTCATCATCATCAGTCCTCATCATCAATTCTAATCTTCATCTAATCATCATCAATCCATTAATCAATCAATCATGACCTCTTACATTGCTCTTGCCTCTGCTTCAAAATTTTTTTCACAGTTAATATTGTCAACTGTTTCCCTCCATCCTATTTCCTCCCCTATGATATTTACTCTACTTTCTATCTTGTTTTACTCTATTCCTCCTCCAAAGTGTTTTGTTTCTGATTGCTCCCTCCTCCAATCTGCCCTCCTTTCTTTCACCCCACCCTCCTTATCCCCTTCCCCTCCTACCCTTCTGCAGGGTTAGATAGATTACTCCACCCAATTGGGTGTGTTTGTTGTTCCCTCCTTGAGCCAACTCTGGTGAAATTAATGTCTTTGAGCCAATTCTGATGAGTGTAAGGCTCATTCACTGCCCTGCTCCTCCCCCATATCTCCCCCGACTCCATAAGCCCTTTAGTGCTTCTTTCATGTGGGATTTCACACAATTCTACCTGTCCCCTTCCACTTCTCCTAGTGCCACCCTTTCACCCCTCAATTTTACCCTAAAGATGTTATCATTGGGTAGCTAGGTGACACAGTGGACAAAGCACCCACCCTGGATCCAGGAGGACCCAAACCCAAGTCTTGCCTCAGACACAAGACCCTCAACCACCGCTTGACCCAGGGAATGCCACCCAACCCTGACCACCCCACACAAAAAAAAATGATAAACAAAATGCTCTACAGATATCATCCCTTCATAATCAGTTCAGATCAGTGTCCTCTAAGTGTATTCCTTTCAGCTGCCCTAATACTGAGAACATTATTGTGAGTTAGAATAGAAGTATTATCTTCCCATGCAGAATTCTTTTTCCTGTTTACCTTTCGCCCTCCAGAATGTCATATCCCATGCCCTCTGATCTTTTAATGTAGATGCTGCTAGATCATGTTTTAACCTTACTGTAGCACCAGGGTATTTTAATTACTTTTTTCTAACTGTTTGTAATATTTTCTCCTTGACCTGGGAGCTCTGGAATTTGGCTATAATATTCCTGGATGTTTTCATTTTGGGATCTCTTTCAGGAGGTGATTGGTGGATTCTTTCAATTTCTATTTTACCTCCTGTTTCTAGAATATCAGGGCAATTTTCCCTGACAATCTCTTGGAAGATGATGTCTAAGTTTTTGTTTTGATCATGGTTTTCAGGTAATTCAATAATTTTCAAATTATCTGTCCTAGATCTATTTCCCAGGTCAGCTATTTTTCTAAGAAGATATTTTACATTGCCCTCTTTTTTTTTATGCATTTGGATTTGCATCAGAGCCAAGAGAGACCCCTATAATCTCCCCCTGGCCAATCACCTAGCCCTCTCACCAGACTATGAGCTTAACTCCAGAAGACGCTGGCATTGCAGCTGATTCAGAGTCTCTGGAGGTCTCTTTCTCTGATACAGCCTGCCTGGGGCTGGATCTGTGTTGGCTCAAACTCAGGGTTGGGTTCCACTCCTGCCACAGCACAGCAGACCCCTCCTGCTGACCTTCTAAGCTGTCTTTGGCTGGAAAATAATGTTACCCTGTCCATTTGTGGGTTCTGCTGCTCCAGGTATTGTATTATGGCATTATTTGAAGGGATTTAGAGGGATTTGGGGGAAAGCTCCAAGGAGTCACTGCCAGTCCTCTGCCATATTGGCTCTGCCCAGGAAGTCTCAGAATCAATTCCATGTGAATTTTGTCTGTATTATGTGCAGGGCAACTATTACTTTTAATTTGCTTCTTTTCTTTTAATTCTAGTAAATAAAAATTTAGTTAAAAGTTATTTGCCATGGACATCCGATATTTAGATATCCAATAGTCAATATTTCATTGTTTCTACCTGATGCATGTTGGACATTCTTAGGTGTAGGGAATGGGGACAAAAATCCATTTAGATAGCAAAAGCAAACTTCAAGGTATTTTTAGGTAGCTAAAATAAGACATATATTCTCCCCACCCCACCCCACCCCAAGTTGACAGTGTTATTTTGAACCAATTTTCAGCATCAGAAGGAAAACATTGTAACAATTATACGCATATGTTTCCACCAGGTCATACAGTGTTACAGTGTTCTGATCCAGAAAATAAGTTTTTTGAGCACACTTGTACTGTGAGGGCAGCATAATGATCAGCTATGAGCCAGTACCCAAAGGAAACCTAAATATGTACTTTTAACATGAAAAAGGAAACAATTGCATAATTTTCCAAATAGTAAATAAAATTTCCCTGGTTACCAGCCAAGGTTTATATTCTTGACACATTTTAGAATCAAATGTATCCATTTTATTGCTTAATTTTAGCACATTTTGACTGACTTGAACTAGACCATGTCATTCTATGTTGACTTTCATTTTTTGTTATCTTGCCTCTCTAAGTTTCCAAGGAAGCCACAAACTTTTACATTTTTGCAAGAGCAGGCATGATAGTGAATATAAAATCTTGTGCTTGGCTTTTAAAGCCCTTCATAATATGACACAACCTATCTTTCCAATTTTCTTACAAAGAACTTTCCTCCACAGACTACAATTCAACGATTTGGCATCCTTGCTATTCCTCACACATGACAGACTCCAAGCATTTTTTTTTATTGGCTGTCTTCCATACCTGGAATGCTCTATAGCCTCATCTTGTCCACCTGTTTTCCCTGAGTTCTTTCAAGTAGCAGTTAAAATTCCTCCTGACCTACCTGGGAAACACCTTAATTTAGAAAGGCCAAGGTCACCCACTGCATCAATCACCTTGACCTTTGTCTTTTCACTGTAATTCAATGACTCTGGAGAAGAGAATGAAGCTGACAATGTTGCACAACTCTGCCTCACTTAATTACAACTTGTGTCAAAGTGAGGACCCTCATGATGTCTTTGGTCCTCTTCAGAAAGGAAGGAATAACAACAAAAACACAATTCTGGCTGATGCAACCAGCCTTTTCTGATCTCCTTACATGTGAATGCCATCTCTCCAAATTTATCTCAAATTTATCTTGTACACATTTTGTCTTTTCATAATTGTTTGTATGTTGTCTCCCCCATTTGATAATGAGCTCCTTGAGGTCACTGTTTTGGCATTTGTTTCCCCCAAAAAATCCATGATGTTTTATTACTGGGGTGTAAAAGCTCCCCAGAGCTTAAGGTAGTGACTGGCACACAGTAAGGGCTTAATAAATACTTGGTGATATTATCTCTTGCTAATGACACCTTAACTAGGTGACCAAAGCAAATACACACTCAATGCATAAATCTGTACTTTGCCACTTATTTATATACCCAGCCTTTATATACAACGACTAAGAAAGGCACCGTCTAGAAAGAAAGCTTAAGTTAAATTCAGATCTAGTCCTAAACTTTACCTCTGCCCTTTCCTTGTATTCCTTAGACAACTATAAAAATTGATAATTGTATGAGCAGAGTGAAAATAGTTTGAAGCCCCAAAGTACCATAAGTTAGAGTGCTCTGGCTTTATCAGCTACATCCCAGGTCCCATTTCTTCAGAAGTGGAGAAGTTCTAGGAATTTTGTCCTGGACATTTTTCCTCCTTTTGTTGCTCAAGTCCCTACTGTGTTTCTTATTCTGTTAACTTTTCCTTGCTTTGCTCCAGGTACGGGAAATCCTAATTTCATCTTCGTGACCAAAAACTCTTTATTGGACACAAAATTCAAACAGAGAACAGATGTGCAATATAAGGCAAGGCAAAAGGCCAAAGTTCATCTTTTCAAAATTTTTTTTCAATTTTTTGGGGTGTGGGGCAATGAGGGTTACGTGACTTGCCCAGGGTCACACAGTTACTAAGTGTTAAGTATCTGAGACTGGATTTGAATTCAGGTCCTCCTGACTCCAGGGCCAGTGCTTTATCCACTGTGCCACCTAGCTGCCCCCCCCAAGATCATCTTAATAACATGCACGCCAAAGTCATGTAGCATTCTTTTTACTCAGAAGTTGGCAAAATGTTTCCATAACAGCAGGCCAAGAACTAGAAGCTTCAAAGACTGCTATTTTGCTCAAAAGTATCTCTGTCCACAGTAAACCAAATAATTCAATTTTCTTTTTTATCAATATTCATTATAAGAAATCTTTCAAATGACTAAATTTTACTCTTAGTAGTTCAAATATTCCATACTGCCAATGTAGTCCATAATAATTTTTCCAAAGCATTTAAACTCAGAGGTATTCTAATACTTTTTGTCTCTCTTAACATAGTCTCTTTTCTTCTTTTTCTCCTTATTTCCATGACTTTTCATTGGCTTTGTCTATGTCTGGAATTCACTTTCTTCTCATCCTTGTCTATTAGAATCCCTTGCCTCACCACTCTCAAAATTCTATTCAGCTGCTACCTTCTGTAAAAATGTTATCATGATTGCTCAAATCAATAGTGGCCTCCCTCTCAAACTAACTTGTAAACTATTTTGTATATGTCTGTATTTAGTAGTATAATATTCATTCTGTATATATTGTATATGCATGGATGTTTTATATGTAACAAAGCTTCTCAGACTGTGGGTTGAGACCCCATATGGGGTTGTATAACTGACTGTGGGGGTCAAGAAATATTTTGCAACAGTAAAAGGTTATGTATGCCTATTTTATATACTTATATACCTGGGAAGACATAAAAATTTCTTGGGCAAAAAGGGGTTGCAAGTGGAAAAAGTTTAAGAAGCCCTGATATATATTAGATATAAGTTTAAATTTCTATCTATATTATTATAGAATACTATATATAAAAGAAAACATTATATATATGTACATGTATAAACACACATATACATATAGTATATTGTGATAGATTATATGTAATGAAAAACATTATATATGTATAAACACATACATATGTACATGCATACATGTTCTTTTCTTCCCCTTTAGAATATAAACTCTTTGAAAGAGAGAATGTCTCTTTTTTTTGTGCTTATTTCTGAGTAACTAATGGTGTGCCTGAAATAAAGTAGGTGCTTAATAAATATTCTTGATTTGAGTTTTCAAAGTTAGACTAAATTGATTCAGATTTAAATTCATTTTTAGATCATCAAAAGACCAGTCTTATCATCCTTTAAATAACAAAATGACTTAATCCCTTAAAGCTTTGAAGAAACCCCAGGTGACTCCATCTATATGATATGTTCATGTGTGATAACCTCAAATTAGATAACATGTAAAAGTGCTTTGTAAACTTTAAAGTGCCATATAAAAGTGAACTTATTAGGGTTTCTGTTACTAAATGTTATTAGCCTGATATACCAATCATGTCATCCACTTCTACAAACTATACTCTCCAATTTGCAATGTCATTAGCTCAATTTTTTTTATGTAAAGGACTGATAAATTTGCTCTTCTGCACAAAACACTTAGTTGACTCCCTGTTGCTTAATAAATAGACTTTAAATCACATAATAAATAATATGGTAGGAGTCCCTACAATTCCAGATTTATCTTATTCAGTTTCTCTCCATTATATATTTATATATGTGTGTGTGTGTGTGTGTGTGTGTGTATACACACATACATATATACACACATATACATATATATACACAAGTGCACGCAGGCACACACACATACACATACCATGTAGAAACTGAATTCAACTTACTTTTCTGCCTCCTGCACTTTCTATCTCTGTACCTTTTCTCATATTGTTTCTTATTGCTAAAATGCCCCACTTAAGGAGTAGCATTCATTTAAAGTCCATCATTTAAAGTCCAGCTCACATGTGAACTCCTTCATGAAACTTCCCTTTATCTCACCTAGTCAGTATTCATCGTCCTCCCTTTGGTTTGTATTATTCTTATGTTCTTGAGTGTCATGTTGTATTATAGTAATTTGTACACGGTCATGCCTCTCCCCCCAACATTTTGGTTCATGAAAACAGAACCCATATATTACTATTTGTCTGTTATGTAGTCCTCCAAGAAGGTCCTGCTTTGATGCTTCATTTAAATTCAATTTAACAAATTTGCACTATAATTTACAAGGCATTATAATGCAAAGTGGTGAAATGTAAATAAGGGCAATAAAGAATTGAAGAAAAGGAAGAAAGGAAACAATGGTTTATTAATCCCCTACTTTGTGACAGGCACTCTGCTAAATGATTTAAATATAATAAATTGATAATAAGATAACTCTGTGAGGTAAGCAGTATTATTATCCTTATTTTTTCAGTTAGGGATTCTGAACTAGACAGAAGTTAAGAGTCAAGATCAAGAGTTAGTATGCATAAAAGGCTGGATTTGAACTCAGGTATTCTTGACTTCAGGCCCAACCCTTTATCTACTTTGCCACCCAGCAACCTCTGGAGTTAAGCATGTAATAAATTCCTTTTATGGGAGATGAAAAAAAAATGTTGAGAGATGGGGAACAGTTAGTAGTCTAGTCAGGATAGGATCAAGAATACATGAAGAAACATAATCTAAAATGAGACTGGATTTGTAGATTAGATCCTAAACCCATGTCTGGAACTCATCTACAAGCCTTGAAAAACTTCCTCAGACTGTTTAAAAAAAAACCCACTGGAACCTACTGTGTGTCTGATGAGGATTTATGAAGAGGAAGGATGTCTCCCTCAAGAAGCACTTGGATTGGGGCAGCTAGGTGGATAGAGCATGGGCCCTGGATTCAGCTAGGTGGCACAGTAAATAGAGCATCGGCCCTGGATTCAGGAGGACCTGAGTTCAAATATGGCCTCAGACACTTAACAATTACTAGCTGTGTGACCCTGGGCAGATCACTTAACCCCAATTGCCTCAAAAAAAAAAAAAGGAAAGAAAGAAAGAAAAAAGAAAAAAAAGCACTTGGCTCGGAATCTAGCAAACAAATTTATGACTATTCTTATGGGGTATTTTCAGACAATAATAAAGATATTTACCAAGCAGCTAGAAGAAGAGGACACAAGATACAAGAATGTACCATATTGGAAAGTCAATGGAAAAATTATGAAATAATTTGTATTATATTATAATTATTATATTTTGCAAATAAAAATATAATAAAAATTATAATTTATACTATATTGGAAAGTCAATAGGAAAAATTATAAATTGGGGAGTATATAAAGTCTAATTATGTGCTACAACATTCTAACTGAACATTTGCCAGGAAAATGAATTATACTTCAGTTTCTGAGGAAAACTATGATTTTAATAAGTAATATATGATAGTGACCTGCCTACAAAAAAGCTTTTTCCTTTTCCTTACAATTTATCTGTCAGGGAAAATATGCATTACATATTGCTACACAGATGTCACTCTCTACTTGGCAGGAAAATTGAAACTAGTGCATATTGTTTATTATGCTAAATGTTGCAAACAAGGATTTCATTAAGATTATGTCAAATAGACATTTAAAAAGCATTCACTTTATAAATGAACAGTGGAGTAGTAGTTCTCAAGGCTAAATTAGAAGCATCCCCTCCCTCTCCCCACAAAAATCTAGAAAAGAACACAAAATCCTTTGAAGAACAAAAAAAATGATTTTTCCCATAAAAATTCCAAAGCAGGAAAAAAAAAGTTCTATTATTATTGAGTATGACTTTAAGTCATTGTATGTGAGGTTTGCAAAAAAACAAAACAAAACAATTCAGATTAATTACCACTGGATGGGGTAATTACTACTTAGTTAACTAGACCTCAGGAGTAAAAATTGTCTCTGGAGACAACTCTAAGGTCAGCTTGAATTTTTTCTAGTTGGAATAACAGAAAGAGCCCTGGAACTGGAGTTAGGAAGACCTGATTTCAAAGCTAGCCTCAAATACTTCAGAAGTATGTGACCCTGGGCAAGTTACTTTCTTTTAAATTTATTTATTTATTTGTTTGCTTGTTTGTTTATCTATTTGTTTGTTTGTTTTTTGCAGGTCAATGAGGGTTAAGTGACTTGCCCAGGGCCACACAGCTAATAAGTGTCAAGTGTCTGAGGCTAGATTTGAACTCAGGTCCTCCTGAATCTAGGGCTGGTGGTTTATCCACTGTGCCACCTAGTTGCCTCCAAGGGTGTGCTTCTTTAAACACCAACCATTTCCCCATAACAAGTGGCATCTGGTAAATGTCCCTACAGTATAATTGAATCCTAGGATTTAACCACAATATTTTGACATCCTTCTAGTGAAAGAAAATATTAATGATATCTTTCCAGTTGATTTTTCCCAATATATGGTATATTGTTTTTATATATTCTTCATCATATGTAATTCTTCAATGAATTTTGACTAATCATCTGTAAGAAAATAATTATTAATAATGGGTTTCTTAGGGGGACCCAGAGATCTGTTTCTCAGTCCTTTATTCTCCCTCCCCACTCCAGAAAGTCCAGTTCTCTTTGATCTGGGATGAGTCCAGGGGAAAAAAAGAAATGGAGGTAAATTCTTTTGTCTAGATCAAGGAAAGACTGATAGGCTCAAACCACACCTAGATAACGGACTTTGCCTTAAGCAACTCCAGTGATGGTCCTTTGCATACTTTTACCTGATGTCATCTGTAGAGTTCATTTTATTTTATTTTATTTTATATTTGTGGTGCAATGAGGGTTAAGTGACTTGCCCAAGGTCACACAGCTAGTATGTGTCAAGTGTATGAGGCTGGATTTGAACTCAGGTCCCCCAGAATCCAGGGCCAGTGCTTTACTTCATCAACTAGCTGCCCACTATAGAGTTCATTTTAATATAGAACACCTCCAAATCATATCAACCAAAGGAATTGAATGATGCTAACCAATTAGCTTTGATTATCATATAATGACCCACATCTATCAAAAGAGTCTAAAAAACCCTTGGAAGATGCCATTAGAGACTTTTGGGTCTTTGAGATATTCTAGGTATTATTTGGCTTCTCTTGGGTCTCCTTGAGACCAAGTACTGTCTCTCTGGGAGACAGTATGGGTCTTTTAGGGCTTTTCTCCTGCTTGAGCTAAACTGGCATGTTGAGGCTTTCTCCCTGCTTTCTCTACCATGTGGTCTGAGACCATGAGAAGTTATGAGGACTCATGGTCAATCATTTACTGGTATAATATTAATAAATTAATATATGCTTACCCAGAACTAATATCTATAGCATTAGTAGCTAATTTAAAAAACAACCACCACACTTCCTTTATACCAATTTCCAGGTATTCTTTTCTCCACAATTTTGTATAACTTACATTGCTTAGCACTGAAGGCATTACTTAAAGTAATATTGATTCCTGCCTAAGAAAGGACATCCTGCTCAGTGTTGAATATTAAACTTACCAAATGAGCCCTCCGAACAATATATATGAGACAATTACTGGCACTTTAAAATTGCATAATGCATAAAATTTCATTTTAAAAGGAAAAAAAGAGCTGAAGTAGAAACATGACCTTTTCCCAAAGAGTTTCAAATCTAATTGGGAAAGCAAGAAATATACAGATGAAATAATAGAAACACAATAAGTAGTTTATAAATTCTTGGTCATATGCTATAGATTGGAAATGCTCTAGGAGCTCAAAGAAGGTTAGGTTCTTTCTAGGACAGAAGGACTTAACCTAGACCTTGAAGTGGGGGATAGATTTAATTGATCGAATTGATTGTTAGGCATCCCAAAGAATTACAAGACTCAGTGACTCAATTTCCCAAGTTGTATTAAAATACTGTAATGACCACAGGGAGAGCACCCAAAGGTTTCTTGAATAGGGAGAGGAAAAATGGTTATATTTATAATGGGAAAAGTAGGTTATCTCCTCATTAACTTAATCTCCTCCTTAAGGAGGTACATGGGAGGTTCACATCCTATTTTGAACTTTGTGGGGTCCTAAGATGTCCTCCAAGGCAGGTACCTTTCTCACTAGGGGTGTGATTTGGGGTTTAAATGTCGTAAAGTGAACCTAAGGACACATTTGGTCCTTTCTGCACATGTTCATAAAGACATCCTTAGATCTGTCAGAGCCAGAGGATCTCTCTGTTTATGGTATCTCTTTACTTTAAGATCTGGTTTCTAGGTGTCCTGTTATCTAGTAATATTAATGGCTATTAATGTTTAATGGTCCCTAGTTGCTGTTTAAGCTTCTGTTGATAGGGTCTAACCCTCTTGGTTACTTTAAGGACAAAAACCTTCATTTCTCTGTTAACCCTTTTAGGTACTATTGATCAAATCTTAGGTTATCTGTTAACCCCTTTTAGTTACAGTTGATTATCTATTAGCCCCTTTTTAGCCTCCTCCATCAACCTCAAAAAATGGGTAGAATTTGTCTAAGCAAAAATGAGGGAGTATGGTATTCCAGGCTAAAGAAACTTATGCTTCCAAATGGCTAGGAACAGAGAATTTCCTCTTGAATATATGAATTAATAACATTTCACTAAAAAATTATGAGTATCTTCCCTTAACATTTATAAGATGACATTTTAACCATAGGTCTATGTTTTATAGATATACTTAATTTTTCTTATGCTACTCAGGTGTCAGTTGTTGGCAGACAAACTTAAATTTCCTAATTTTTATACTATAGTCTTATTTAGAAGCCTATGTTAAGAGCTGGCAGCTGATTTGGGTAAAAAACAAACAAACAAAACAAAAGTAACTTTACTTAAGGTCTTTTAATCTTCACGGGTAACCTCCCATAGAATTATGGTGGTATGCTTGATTTAGATCAGAGATCATTTATTCATAACTCCTTGCTTAATAGATGAGGTAAGTGAATGCCAAAGGTGAGACCTCCATAAAGCTACATCAGGAACCCATCTGCAACTCTAGAAAACCTTGCTCAGACAGTTTCAGAATGATAAAACCAAAACTAGAACCTAGATCTCCAGATATTCTTTATCTTATGCTGCCACTAAACTCTGTGTGTGTGTGTGTGTGTGTGTATAAACACACACACACATACACACAAACACTTCATGTTTGAAAGTGATTCCTATTTCCTAGAGAATTGAATTTAGTTCATAATAAAAATGTTATAAGTCTAGTTATTCTAGGGCTAAAGTGCTCACATTTAAAAGTTTGCAAAGGTTTATAGGGCCATAGAATCATGTCACCATTGGTTTTTAGTGCTGATAGAGACATTAGGGTCATTAAACACAACTCCTTCATTTAACTCAGAAGGAAGCTGACATTTATATAGAGTGACTTGCCCAAAGTCAAAAAGATAGGAAGTAGCAGAGGTGAGATTCAAATTCAGGTTCTCTGAGTTCAAAAGTATTCTTCTTTTATACTTTTATAGCATACCCTTTGGATTATTCCTTGGGGGATCTTATTACATTAAGTTTCTAGGGATAACCTCTAAGTTTCTACCCATAAAACAAAAGCTCATGAGCTTTCATTCATGGCCTTCCCATTAATAGTCAGCCAGTAGACAGGACAGCAGACACATCTTAGCAAAGCTATTTCTTAAGATGGCATAAGCATTTCTACCTATAAACATGGGGTGTACTCTCTTAGAAAACATAGCTTCCATTGGAAGAGTAGAGATAACAAAACAGTGATGTAAAACTCAAAAATAAATGGATCCCTGCTCTTTCCATATTGACTTAGAAAACCATAAATTAACATTATCTATGCCATATTATATTTTGTATTTATTTATGAAACATTTCCCAGTTACATTTTAATCTGGTCCAGTCCACATTTGAAAGTTTTGCTTGCCATTAATAATGAGCCACAGTAATGGGGAGTTACAAGAGTACTTAAAATTATATACTCTAGGGTCTGGGAATACTTTCTTGTTTAGTGGAATGGAAACAAAGTTCCCCACTGAGTATAATTTTTCTACATGATTAATCATCTGGTTTCCCAAAGGCTGGTCTTTTCCATATCATATCTCATAATTGTTAGAAGTAGCCATCTCTTAAGTTCACAGTCAACTTACTTCTCTTCTCACAGACTCCTGGAAACTGCCTCTTCCTTTAAGTGACTTTCTCACTGCATCCATGTCTATCAGGAGTGCATGGATCTACTCCCAGCTGGGTGTTCTTACTCTGCAGTTAGCTCTGCTTTAAAAACAATGTGGCCAATTAGGTAGGGGTAGGGGTGAGGGTGGGGGTGGGGTAGGGGTGAGGGTGGGGGTGGGGTAGGGGTGAGGGTGGGGGTGGGGTACAGGAGAAAGCAATCCTTTTCTTTCTTCCAAGAATGATTCCCTCTAGGAGGTTAGGTTGTACTTCCACTTCTGTACATATGGTCCCCAGCTTGAACTACTACAGAGCTTGCACTTGAGCCTTTTAATAGCCCTCTAAAGTGTGGCTGATTTTCCAATAGTCAGGGTTCCTTTAATTCTGACAGAGAATGGTGTTCATACCTGTTGCTTACACCTTGTTAACTAGTAAAACCTCATCACCCTGTTATCTACACCTTACTTTCAGGGATTACACCAAAAATTGGTAGAGGCAGAAATCTACCTCTAACACTTTAAAAGACTGCTAGGACTATCTAGTTATAACACATTTTTCTACCTTAGTGTCAATTTAAAAGACAACACCTTCTAAGCTGGTTTATTTTAAAAAATCATTCTCTCTTCTACATTAGGCAGAATATTTTTTATCAGTCATTAGAAAGGTTGCCTCCCCTCCTTTTTTTGTTAATCAATAAGCACATATTTAGTGCCTAATATGTGACAGTCATTGTGCTCAGTGCTGAGGTATAAAGGCAGAAATGGATCAGTTGTAGCTTTCAAGAAATTTATATTCTATAATGAGAGATAAGATATATATATATATACACACATATATACATATATATATATATATATAAATAATTAAGAATGGGAAAATATAAAAGAAATACAAGATAAGTTTTGGAGGAAGGAGCACAGATTTGGGTTTGAGGCAATCAGAAAACTCCATATATGTAGAAAGTAGTGTTTTATCTAAGTATTAAAGAAAGTAAAAGATTCTGTCATGCAGACATGAAAGAGAACAGCAAGTAAATACAGGAAAAGCAGTGTTCTGTTTGAAGAACAAGAATTAAGACAGGAGATGGGTATTTTGTATGAAGAATAATAAGAGGACCAGTTTGACTAGTCAGAAGAAAATGGAAATAGGAGAAATGTATAAAGGGTATGAAAAGGTAGGTTGGGGCTGGGTTGTGAAAGACATTAAAAGCTTAAGGGAAGAGTTTGTATTTTATCCTTGTGGAAATTTATTTTGATTTGGGGACCTTATCTTTGGGCTGAGATGAGAAAGCCTTAGGCCCTCAGGGTCTCTTCTGTGTGTGTGGGGGGTGCTGGTGCCCCTCCCCCTCTGCTTCAGCTTAGCCAAAAAGCCCCATGGGCTGTACAAGACGCCAGGTCAGACAGCTGGGGGGAAAAAGCCCCCAGCTCCCTCCGACCTGAGTGGAGCTATCCCAGAGATCCTGGGCTTGTCCAGGCCGGGCTCTGGCATAGCCTGTGCTGAGGCACGTGATGCTCAACCATCCCCCCAGCCATAGCCCTGGCTGGCGGATTAGCTCCAGGTCTATGGGTACAAAAAAAAAAAAAAAAAGCCTCGAGATTTGAGTGGAGAAAAGGAAAACATATATAGACCTGGGAATTAGACTCAGGGGGGTCAGCTGACAAGATCAAAAGAGGCCGAAGGACAAGACTGATACAGCAGACAGACAGAACAGGAGGCAGTGGAGAGCACAGAAGTGGTCAGCACAGGGTACAGGTTGGAGAAAGTGAAGATTAAGCGAACAGTAAGGAGAGGAAAGTTAGAAGCAGGGGGATAGACAAAATGAAAGGGGCTCAGAGTTAGAAAAAAGGACCAGAGTAGTGAAAGTGGAACATACCCTAAGGCAAGAGGTGGCTAAAGCCCTTATTGTATTAAAAAAGTTCCAGGCCCAGCAGGTGGAACGAAGTCAGGTTGTATGTTTTATTTCCCTGTATTCTTAATTTTAAATATTATCTCATAAATAAACCCTCTGCTGTTAAAATTGAAGAGGCTTCTTAATCTTTTGCTTATCAATTTTGGGAGTGGAGCAGTGTGGTGAAACTTTATAAATGGCCCACATTAAATTAATAGCAGTCAGATAGCCAGTTAGTCAATAGTCCCAGATTAAGTACCCCAGTCAGATTAGGCCCCCAAATTAGGTCCAGCTAGTTAGTTCAAAATATTTCTACATCCTAGAGGCAAAAGAGATAGATTGGAGTTTTTGAAATAAGGGAGTGACATGGTCAGATATATTTAAGGAAAATAATTTTGGCAGTTATGTGAAATAATGATTGGAATAAGGAGAAACTTGAGGCAAGGAGACCAATTAGGAGACTACTATAGCTTCTCTGAGGAGAGATAATGAGGACCTAAACCAAAGTAATGTCTATGTGAATAGAGGAAAGATAAAAGGTATATGCTAGTAGATATAACAATATTTGGCAAACGGTTGGATATGTTTTCTGAGGGAAAGGAGAGAGTCAAAGAAAGAAAGGCTGCAACTTGAGAGCCTGGAAGGTTGCTGGTATCATGGACAGAGAGATGTTCAGGAGTGGGCTTGGGTAGCTCAGGGTGGGTATAGGTGGAGGACAGGAGAAGATCATGTTTTGTACATGTTGAATTTGATATATCTCTAGGACATCTTGTTTTAAATATACAATTTGCTTTCATTGATATGGGATTAGAGTTCAGGACAGAGACTATAGCTAAATATATAGAACTGGGCATCATCTACATAAAGAAGATAATTAGGGGTGGAGCCAAGATGGCAGAGAGGAAGCAGCAAGCTGCCTGAGCTCTCCTTCTGTTCCCTCAAAAAGAACATTAAATCAAGCCTCTGGACAGATTCTGAAACTACAGAACCTGCAAAGAGACAGAGAGACACAGTCCTCCAACTAGAAATAATTTAGAAGAATTCAGGAAAAGGTCGGTCTGATTCGGGCAAAAGGGAGGCTCAGCGCAGGGCAGCAACCCAGGGCCGAGGGGGTCGGGGCAAGTCAGCAGGAGCTGCGGGCCACAGCCGAACAACTGTGGCCCCTGTTACCTGGTTCAAAAATCTGGTGGCCAAGAAGGACAGTGGAAAAACCTACCTGCACCGGCCGGGAGGGCCACGAACAGATCAGATGCCAAGATTGGGCGCCTGGCTGGCCGAGCGCAATCAGACAGGAAGTGCAGGGCAGGGGATCTCCACACACCATAAAGGCCTCAGAGTAAAAAGCCAGTCACACAGCACCTACACCCCTGAACAAGAGGCCCAAAACAGGGACCCTGGTGCCCCCAGAGCAGACCTCAACTTAAAAAATAAATAAATAAGCTACAATAATGAGTAAGAAGCGAAAAAGAGCCCTCTCCTTTGAGAGCTTCTGTATCAATAGGGAAGAAGCCAACGCAAACTCAGATGAAGACAATAGCCTCAAATTGCCTACATCTGAAGCCTCACGAGGGAAGGTGAATTGGTCTCAAGAACAAAAAGCTATCCTGGAAGAGCTCAAAAAGGATTTTAAAAATCAATTGAGAGAGGTAGAAGAAAAAATGGGGAGAGAAATGAAAGCAAAACAAGAAAACTATGAAAAAAGAATCAGCAGCTTGGAAAAGGAAGCACAAGGATTGACTGGCCAAATGGAAAAAAAAGTGCATAATTTCACTGAAGAAAGCAATGTCTTAAAAAACTCACTTGGTCAAATGGGAAAAAAAAGGTGCATAATCTCACTGAAGAAAACAATGCCTTAAAAATTAAAATTAGACAGTTGGAAGATAAGGAATCCAGGAGACACCAGGAATCAATCAAGCAGAACCAAAAGAATGAAAAAATAGAAGAAAATGTGAAATACCTCATTGGAAAGACAACTGATCTGGAAAACAGATCGAGGAGAGACAATCTGAGAATCATTGGACTGCCTGAAAGCCATGACCAAAAAAAGAATCTAGACACCATACTCAAGGAAATTATTAAGGAGAACTGCCCTGATATCATAGAATCAGAGGATAAAATCATCATTGAAAGAATCCACCGATCACCTCCTGAAAGAGACCCCAAAAGGAAAACTCCAAGGAATATTATAGCCAAATTCCAGAATTATCAGGTGAAGGAGAAAATACTCCAAGCAGCCAGAAAGAAGCAATTTAAATATCATGGAGCCACAGTCAGGATTGCTCAGGACCTGGCAGCTTCAACATTAAAGGACCGCAAGGCCTGGAATATGATATTCCGGAAGGCAAAGGAGCTTGGATTGCAGCCAAGAATCTATTACCCAGCAAAAATGTGCATTTTCTTTCAGGGTAAAAGATGGACATTTAATGACATTGGGGACTTTTAATCTTTCCTGGTGAAAAGACCAGAACTGAATAGAAAATTCGATCTCAACATACAAGACTCAAGAGAAGTTTAAAAAGGTAAACAGAGGGGGGAAAAAAAAGGTTACCCAATTAGATTAAACTGTTTATATCCCTACACAGGAAGATAATACTCATAACTCTTAAGAACTGTAAATGTATTTGGACAGAGAGAAGGACTTTATATAGAGGGTAAAAATATAAATTTTCTTTGATGTGATGATATAAAAGAATTAAGGGTTTAAAAAGGGAGTCTATGGGGAGGAGAGGAAAGGGGAGGTGGAATGGGATGAATTATATCATATGAAGAGGTGGAAAAAAACCTATTACAATAGAGGGAAAGAAAGGAGGGGGGAACATTGTTTCAACTCTATTCTCATTAGATTTGACTCAAAGAGGAAATAACATATACGTTCATTGGGATAAAGAAACTTAACTCATTCTTTAGGGAAACAAAAGGGGAAGGGAAAGGGGGGGGACTGATAGAAGGGAGGACAAAAGCAAGGGAGAAAAGGGTAAAGAAAAGAGAGGGGGGTGATAAAAAGGGAAGGCAGATCAGGGGAAGCAGGGGTAAGAAATAAAACCTCGGTGAGGAGGAATAGGGTGAAAGAAGGGGGGGAAAGTACAAAGGGGGTAAATAGAATGGAGGGGAATAGACAGTCAGTAAAAATAACTATGAATGTGAATGGGATGAACTCTGCTATAAAACGGAAGTGAATTGCAGAGTGGATTAAAAACCAGAACCCTACAATATGCTGTTTACAAGAAGCACATTTGAAGCAGAGAGATACACACAGAGTAAAGGTAAAAGGCTGGAGCATAATATATTATGCCTCAGCTAAAGTAAAAAAAAGCAGGGGTAGCAATCCTTATCTCAGACAAAGTGAAGGCAAAAATAGATCTCATTAAAAGAGATAAGGAAGGAAATTACATCTTGCTTAAAGGTACTATAGATAATAAAGTAATAACAATATTAAATATGTATGCGCCAAGTGGTATAGCATCCAAGTTCTTAGAGGATAAGTTAAATGAGTTACAAGAGGAATTAGACAGTAATACTATACTAGTGGGGGATCTGAATCTCCCCCTCTCAGAATTAAATAAATCTAGCCAAAAAATAAATAAGAAAGAAGTGAAAGAGGTGAATAGATTACTAGAAAAGTTAGACATGATAGATGTCTGGAGAAAATTGAATGGGGATAGAAAGGAATATACCTTTTTCTCAGCAGTACATGGCACATTTTCAAAAATTGACCATGTATTAGGGCACAAAAACATCATAGTCAAATGTAAAAAGGCAGAAATAGTAAATGCATCCTTCTCAGATCATGATGCAATAAAAATTACATGTAAGAAAGAGCCAGGGAAAAGTAGAATGAAAATCAATTGGAAACTAAATAATTTCATTCTAAAGAATGAATGGGCCAAACAAGAAATCATAGAAACAATCAATAACTATATCCAAGAGAATGACAATAATGAGACAACATACCAAAATCCATGGGATGCAGCCAAAGCAGTGCTTAGGGGAAAATTTATAGCTCTAAATGCTTACATGAATAAAAAAGAGAAAGAGGAGATTAATGAATTGGGCATGCAACTTAAAAAGCTAGAAAAAGAACAAATTAGAAATCCCCAATTAGACACTAAACTAGAGATCCTGAAAATTAAAGGAGAAATTAATAAGATTGAAAGCAAAAAAACTATAGAATTAATCAATAAAACTAAGAGCTGGTTTTATAAAAAAACCAATAAAATAGATAAAATATTGGTTAATTTGATTAAAAAAAAGAAAGAAGGGGCAGCTAGGTGGCACAGTGGATAGAGCACCGGCCCTGGAGTCAGGAGTAACTGAGTTCAAATCCGGCCTCAGACACTTAACACACACTTACTAGCTGTGTGACCCTGGGCAAGTCACTTAACCCCAATTGCCTCACTAAAAAAAAAAAACAAAAAAAAACAAAAAAAAAGAAAGAAGAAAACCAAATTACCAGTATCAAAAAATGAAAAGGGTGATATTACCACAAATGAAGTGGAAATTAAGTCAATAATTAGGAATTATTTTGCCCAACTGTATGCCAATAAATTTGACAATCTAAATGAAATGGATGAATATTTACAAAAATACAAACTGCCCAGGTTAACTGAAGAAGAAATAAAATCCTTAAATAAACCCATATTAGAAAAAAGAAATTGAACAAGCTATTAATGAACTCCTTAAGAAAAAATCCCCAGGGCCAGATGGGTTTACAGGTAAATTTTACCAAACATTTAAAGAACAATTAATGCCAATATTATACAAATTATTTGGAAAAATAGGTGAAGAAGGAGTTCTACCAAATTCGTTTTATGACACAAATATGGTGGTGATACCAAAACCAGGCAAAGCAAAAACAGAGAAAGAAAATTATAGACCAATTTCCCTAATGAATATTGATGCTAAAATCTTAAATAAGATATTAGCAAGGAGATTACAGCAAGTGATCACCAGGATAATACACTCTGACCAGGTGGGATTTATACCAGGAATGCAGGGCTGGTTCAACATTAGGAAAACTATTAACATAATCAACCACATCAATAAGAAAACCAACCAAAATCATATGATTATCTCAATAGATGCAGAGAAAGCTTTTGACAAAGTACAGCACCCATTCCTAATAAAAACATTAGAGAGTTCAGGAATAGGGGGAGCTTTCCTTAGAATAATAAACAGTATCTACCTAAAGCCATCAGCAAGTATTATATGCAATGGAGATAAATTAGAGGCCTTCCCAATAAGATCAGGGGTGAAACAGGGATGTCCATTATCACCCCTATTATTTAATATTGTCCTAGAAATGTTAGCTTTAGCAATCAGAGAAGAGAAAGGAATTAAAGGAATTAGAATAGGCAAGGAGGAAACAAAACTATCACTCTTTGCAGATGATATGATGGTATACTTTGAGAATCCTTGTGAATCAACTCAAAAATTACTTGAAACAATTAACAACTTTAGCAAAGTAGCAGGATATAAAATAAATCCACAGAAATCATCAGCATTTCTATACATGACCAACAAAGTCCAGCAGCAAGAGATAGAAAGAGAAATTCCATTTAAAGTAACGGTAGGTAATATAAAATACTTGGGAGTCTACTTGCCAAGACAAACCCAGGAACTCTATGAACACAACTACCAAACACTCTTCACACAAATCAAATCAGATCTAAATAATTGGAAAGATATCAATTGCTCATGGATAGGCAGAGCTAATATAGTAAAAATGACAATACTGCCTAAATTAATTTACTTATTCAGTGCCATACCAATCAGGCTACCTAAAAATTATTTTATACAGCTAGAAAAAATAATAACAAAATTCATCTGGAAAAACAAAAACTCAAGAATATCCAGGGAAATAGTGAAAAAAAATTCACAGGAAGTTGGGTTAGCAGTACCAAACCTGGAGCTTTACTATAAAGCGGCAGTCATCAAAACTATCTGGTACTGGCTAAAAAATAGAGTGGTAGATCAATGGAATAGGCTAGGCTCAGGAAATGCAGCAGTAAATGACACTAGTAATGTAGTGTTTGATAAACCCCAAAGACTCCAGCTTCTGGGATAGGAACTCAGTATTTGACAAAAACTGCTGGGAAAACTGGAAGATAGTATGGCAGAAATTAGGCATAGACCAACATCTGACACCTTATACTAAAATAAGGTCAAAATGGATACACGATTTAGACATAAGAGGTGATACCATAGGTAAATTAGGAGAGAAAGGAATAGTCTACCTATCAGATCTTTGGAAAGGAAAACAGTTTATGACCAAACAAGAGATAGAGTATATTATAAAATGCAAAATGGATGATTTTGATTATATTAAATTAAAAAAATTTCTGTACAAACAGAAGCTATGCATCCAAAATTAGAAGGGAGGCAGAAAGCTGGAAAACAATTTTTGAGGCCAGTACTTCTGATAAAGGCCTCATCTCTAAAATATATAGGGAACTAAATCAAATTTATAAGAATCCAAGTCATTCCCCCATTGAGAAATGGTCAAAGGATATGAACAGGCAGTTTTCTGATGAAGAAACCAAAGCTATCTATTACCATATGAAAAAATGCTCTAAATCTCTAATGATTAGAGAGATGCAAATTAAAACAACTCTGAGGTACCACCTGACACCTATCAGATTGACTAAAATGACAGAAAAGGAAAATAATAAATGTTGGAGAAGCTGTGGAAAAATTGGAACACTAATGCATTGTTGGTGGAGCTGTGAACTGATCCAACCATTCTGGAGAGCAATTTGGAATTATGCCCAAAGGGCGATAAAGCTGTGCATACTGTTTGACCCAGCAATACCACTTTTAGGTCTTTTTCCCAAAGAAATCATGGAAAGGGGAAAGGGACCCACATGTATAAAAATATTTATAGCTGCTCTTTATGTGGTAACAAGGAATTGGAAGTTGAGGGGGTGCCTATCAATTGGGGAATGGCTGGACAAGTTGTAGCATACGAATGTAATGGAATACTATTGTGCTGTAAGAAATAATGAGCAGGAGGAGTTCAGAGAAACCTGGAGGGTCTTGCATGAGCTAATGATGAGTGAGATGAGCAGAACCAGAAGAACATTGTACACAGTATCATCAACATTGAGTGTTGACCTACTGTGATGGACTATATTCTTCTCACCAATGCAATGGTACAGAAGAGTTCCAGGGAACTCATGATAGAAGAGGATCTCCAAATCCAAGGAAAAAAAAAAAAGAAATGTGGAGTATAGATGCTGAATGAACCATACTATTTATTTGTTTTTGGTGCTGTTGTTTTTTTTTTTTTTCCTACTTTGAGGTTTTTCATCATTGCTCTGATTTTTTCTCTTATAACAGGACTAATGCAGAAATAGGATTAATGTTATTATGTGTATATATATATATATATATGTGTGTATATGTGTATATATATTATATATATGTATATGTATATAGATATATAGATATAACCTATATCAGATTACCTGCTGTCTAGGGGAAGGGGGAGGGAGGAGAGGGAGGGGGGAAAATCTGAAATTGTAAAGGTTGTATAAACAAAAGTTGAGAACTATCTTTACATGTAACGGAAAAAAAATACCTTATATGTAAAAAAAAAAAGATAATTAAACCCATTTAACTTGATGAGATCACCAAAGGAGGGAGTATATAGGGAAAAGAGGATCTAGGATTATGTGGGAAATTTCATCATCAGAGTGAGGACATAATTTGAATGATTAGCCAGCAGAGATGACTGAAAAAGAGCAGCCAGAAAGTAGAAGGAAACAAAAACCTAGAGACAAGAGCTTATCCAGGAGTCAGTGATCAATATATCAATCAACAAGCATTCATTAAGTGCATATAATGTTTCAGGCATTCAACAACAGGTACAAAAATAGATAAATATAAGTCATACCCAAAATAGGTACAAGGAAGCACTAGCAACTAGGGCTCAGGTGATAAGAAAGGTGAAAAGTTGCACTTGAATTCGTGTTGAAGGAAGCCACAGATTCCAAGTTGGAGAGGAGATGTTGTAGGACATGCTGAGAATGGGGAAGCTAATGTGAAGGCATGGAGATGGAGATGGAATATCATGTCTGAGGAGCAGCAAGTAGGCCAGAATGACTAGACTGTGAAGTGCATATAGGGAGAAATGGGAAAGATATAGGAGGAAAGTGTAAAGTATTTTAAACTGACTAGCTGGCCTGGGGCCTAATCTAGCTGGGGGGCCTAATCTGGGACTTTTGACTGGCTGGCTATCTGACTGCTATTAATTTAACATGGGCCATTTAAAAATTTCTCCACACTGCTCCCAAATTGATAAGCAAACAATTAAGAAGCCTCTTAACTAAATAATCTAAGCATTATTTATTTATAAAAATCAATGTAAATGATAAGGGTAAAGAAATGCAAATTATACTACCTGTCTGCTTTTAATATAATAAGGGCCTTTGCTGCCTCTTGCCTTAGGGTATGCTCCAGCTTTCTCCAACTTTCACTCTTTTTCTCCTTCCCTCCAGCTTCCCCACTTCACTTTCAGTGACCTCTCATTACATAGGGATGACCCCCTGAAAAGCCCCTTCCTCCTAACCGCATCTTCCTCTGTCTGTCTCCTCTCTTACTGTCTTCTCCAACCTCCTTGATCATCTGCCTCTGTTCTCTTAATCTTCCATGAAAAGCCCCTTAGCATCCTTACCTCTGTTGCCATCCCCCTGGCGTCTCTAGCGGCCCTTTCTCAGTGACCGCTCCAAGTCTCTAGCTTTCTGGCATTCTTCTTCCTCACTCTTAGCCTTTTCTCATCTCCATCAGCCCCTCTCTTTACACAGCCTGTCTCCTTAGCGTCCTTGTAGCAGCCCCACTTCTGTCTGTCCTCTTAATCTTCCAGCCTCTCCCAACCTCTGTACGTCTGCCTCTTCACTGTCTTGCTAGCTCTCCTGTATATATGTTCCTTCTCTCTCCTCACACCTCGGGCTCTCTGCGCCCCTGCACACACCAAGCTAATCTGCCCACCCTGTGCCCAGTGGGGCTCAAGGGGCCTGTGCCCCCGGCTGCGTGCCTGGCACCTCCACACGGGCTATGCTAGGGACTGGCAGGACAAGCCTGGGATTTCCGGGGCAGTTCCCCTCAGGGCATAGGGAGCTGTGGCTTCTTTTTTTTTTTTTTCCCCAGCCATCTGACTTGGTGTCCTGAAAAGCCCATGGACTTTTTTTGGCTCAGCTGAAGTGGTTGGGGAGGGGCACCAGCCCATCACACAGAAAAAACAAAACAAAACCCTGAGGGCCTAAGGCTTTTTAATCTCAGCCCAAAGGCAGGATCCCCAAATCAAAATAAATTCCCACAGTAGGAAGGAGCCATGTTTTGTAGAGTTTTGAATGTCAAACGGAAGGATTTACATTTGATCCAAGAAGCAATAGGGAGTGATGAGAGTTCATTGAATAGGGATGTGTTATGATTAGAACATTAGGAAAAGTCCATAAGATATGGTAGTTAAGAGATCACTGGTAAATTTATAGAGAGAAGAATCAGATGGTCAATGCAGTTGGAAGCCATATTGCAAAGGATTAAGTCAGTGAGAGGAGAGGCAGTGGAGGCATAGTTTTTTAGCTTTTTCTAGATATTTGCTTCAGAAAAAGAATATGTGAGATTGGATTATATATTGAGAGGATGGTAGGATATAGTGATTTTTTTTCAAAGGGTGGGATAGAATTAATCTTAATGCTTTGTAGGCAGAAGAAAATAAAAGAGGGAAAATTTGAAGATTAGAGAGGGCAGGTAATTGTTGAAGAGACAATCTTCTGGAAAAGTCAGGAGGGAACAAAAGTTAGTGCATAAGTAAGGAACTGGACTTGGGTAGAAGGATCACCTCATTATCATCTTTCCTTTATCCTATAATTTCTTGGCTTCTTGAAGTTGGACAGTGTTACCTTAAACATTGTGATAAATAACTTCAAATATTAAAAGTAAAAATAGGCTGTACTGTTTCATACCTCAAAAAACTGTGTTGTAGTAATCTTGCCATTTGAAAAAGGCTAAGAAAATAGCTGTTTAAAATGATAGAAAAATGGGCAGCTAGGTGGCACAGTGGATAGATCACTGGCCCTGGAGTCAGGAGTATCTGAGTTCAAATCCAACCTCAGACACTTAACACACACTTACTAGCTGTGTGACCCTGGGCAAGTCACTTAATCCCAATTGCCTCACTAAAAAAAAAAAACAAAAAACAACAACAAAAAAAAATGATAGAAAAATGCTTAACACTGAATTATGTCAATTTGTCTTTCCTTCCTTCTTTCCTTCCTTCCTTCCTTCCTTCCTTCCTTCCTTCCTTCCTTCCTTCCTTCCTTCCTTCCTTCCTTCCTTCCTTCCTTCCTTCCTTCCTTCCTTCCTTCTTTCTTTCTTTCTTTTATGTAGGGCAACAGGGGTTAAGTGACTTGCCCAGGGTCACACAGCTAGTAAGTGTCAAGTGTCTGAGGCTGGATTTCAACTCAGTTCTTCCTGAATCCAGGGCTGGTGCTTTATCCTTTGTGCCAACTAGCTGCCCCCAATTTGTCATTCTTTATTGCAGAGGTCAGACTTGAGAAGAACAAAACATTCTGCATGGATCCTGCAAAGGGATTTTGGTTAAACTCTAAATAATGATCCTTCATTGTGATATCTAAAAAATAATGTTCATGGTGAATGTGAGGAAGAACCCCATTTTAATATTTCTTTTATGATCCTTAATCTAGTAGAAATTCATTGATGGCATGGTAGTAAAATTCCAAAGCATAAATGAGTCAATGAATGAAAGCTATAAAAACAGAATACTTAATAATTCAATTACAATTCCAGAATATCTCAGTTTTTAGTGATCAGATGTACAGCTGCCATAATGATATAGAATAACTATCAATGAGGCAATAAATTAAAATAGCCACTGAGCATAGTAAGTGGAGAAAAAAATTGAGAAAATCCAAAATCATAATGATTGCAAAATATGTAATGTAATTGGGAAGTTTCACCGCTTGACAAAGGAAGTACCCTTATTGGGTGACAATAGGTATCAAATGAAAATCTTAAAATCCAAATGTAAGACAGAAAACTTGGTGGGGCTAAAGGGGATGAGAAGCAATCAGAAGAAGAAAAAAACACAATATAAATGAAAAATAGTAATAAAAGCAGCAAAATTTAAAAATAGACATTAGTGAGGAGAATCAACATTAAAATATAGGTATTATCATGTGAGTTGACAGGAGAAAAAAGAAATAAAACTATGATTGTCTAGAAGCATAAGGGAAGTAAGAAAGGGAACATTAATCCCTATATGTTTCATTAACTACTGAGATATTAAGATTCAGAATCTGGCCATCAAATACTTCAGTTAATTAAGACAATTTTTACTATATAGGTATGCTACCTTAGGTATAATTTTTGCCAAAATTTCCCAAGGTGCCTGAATCTCCCATGTACATCTATTGAAAGTTTTAAAGGAATAAGTTCAAGAGCAGTAGTACAGAGGTATAGCAGGAAGAATTATGGAGACATTATTTTATTCTGGTCCAAGTTGCTAGTGTTATTTTTCTAGCAAATATAATGTGATATTTGGACAGGTTTAGATGAATCCTCCCATGGGAGAAGGAAGCAGTTTATCATGTACAGCATTGTTCATTTGGTATTTTTTTCTCAGGCTAGAAAGACATGGAATTTCATGCAACCTGAACTGGACTAGATAGAAAACATTATGCTGTCCAAGCAAGTTGGAATGGCTCTGTGACTGAGACCCAGAAGTGGTTATAGTAGTGAGAAGGAGCAGCAAACTGAGAATGCTTTACTTAATAAACAGCTCAAAGAATGCAAGTGGCTGGAAATTCCCCTGACCCCTTGATTTGCCCCTCTCTGTATTGAGAAGATCCAAGAGGAAGTAATTGAATGTTTATCTCAAGAAATGTTTAGAAAAAGGGTGAATGTACTCCACTATCCTCTTCTACTTTTGTAAGTCATGGACATCGTTTACTTCTAAGTGTTTCTCCATTCTTTTAAATTTTATTTCTAGCTGTATATACTTCAGGATGGCTTCTTTTTAAGATAAATAAAAGATAATTTTAATTAAATCCTGAATGAGTGTCTTTACTATGGAGTGTGAATAAGGGAGAAGCTATTAGCTATTTGACTATGTTGAATTTAACTGCCTAAGAATCTTTGTCCTCAGGAGTCAGCTCTAGGCTCAAGGCACTTATGAAATTTAAAATTATTAATAACTTGTATAATGTTATAAACTTTTCAAAAGGCAGTGATTAAACTAGATCCTTTTATTATTATTTTTTTTTGGCTTTTGTCTAGAGAACTCATTAATAGGCTAGATGGGGCTGATATGAACATGAGTGCCTGAGGCTTTAAACTCTACCTCTCCTCCCATCCCTAGGAGAGAAGAGGGAAGGAGGCATCAAAGGAAGGAGTAGTAGCTGAAGGTAAGGCTGTGTTCAAAACAAATTCCAATAGGCAGAGACAATTATGGCGGGGAGAATCAGTTCTACCCCTTTCTGTTGGTGGGAGGGGACTAACTTTTAGTTCAGTCAGACTCTGCCAACCACAGTGATACTCACTGAGTACATAGGGCCAGAAAGTTTCTGACCTTCAGCAATACAATGGTCCTTTATAGGGCAGACTGATATGTCTTAACCAGAAAAATCCTAAAGAACATTCATTGATTAGATAAGTGGTGATTTTATTTATTTTCTCTGTATATTACTTTCCTTCCCTATCTTTCAGCTAAACTAAACTGTCCCCACATTCTTGTCTTGCCATATATTTTCTCTATTCACAATATCCTGAGATGAACTCCTCATAATATAAGCCTATTGAAATTCTCTTCTTCATGGTCTAGATCAGTTTGTACTTTCTTCAAATGATTCCCCATTTGAAATTAACTTCTCCAATCTTAATTCCTACAGTAATTGAATCTCTCCTTTTTAACAATATCATTTTACCTTATATCCTGTGTTGAGTTGTTTCCTTGTCTTACTCTTTTCACTGAAAGTATCCCTGTTATTTCATTTTTGTATGCCTTGCACATAGTATTTAACAAATGGTTTTTGAATTGAATTCCTTCCATTAAAAATGTTTGAGGCCAGAAATTGTAGATGGATAAGCCTCTTAAACGTAAATATAAATTTTTAACTTGTGAAGGAGAAATGATCCTTAGCATAACTAGAAAAGGGGGAATATTTAAGAAATCTAAATAAAATCATTATAGGGGAAAGGCTGAGCTGTTATGAATCCATAGAGGTTTCCCATTTTTTGAAATTTATTCCAATCATCATGCAAAGCACATGAGTGGCAGAAGAAAGATTTTGGAGAATTAGTGATTCTGGAGAGTATATTTTTATAATGGTCATGCATCAAGAATGAAAGTGTTGAATAACCGTCATTCAAGACACCCAAGGCTACATTCCATAAGAAGAAAATAGGCCTAGTAGGCCAGAATAACCATTTGAAGTAGGTTCATTTTCAAATTAAACTTCATAAAAGCTGAAAAACTACAGGAAGTACAAGTTTGGGATAGGAAAATCATGGTTTTCGATCAATAAAACCTATCACCATTTATATTTTTTTAGCTGATGAAGTCTTAGAAAATAGGATAAAGACCTATTAAGGTAAATATGCACATTATTCTTATCTGCAGAAACAAACATTTCAAGTACCAACAAATATTCAACAATGACAAACATTCCAGATCCATCTTAAAATTTAAATGGGGGCAACTAGGTAGCACAGTGGATAAATCACTGGCCCTGGATTCACAAGGACCTGAGTTCAAATCCCGCCTCAGACACTTGACACTTACTAGCTGTGTGACCTTGGGCAAGTCACTTAACCCTCATTGCCTTCAAACAAAAAAACAAACAAAAAGAATTAAATGGAAAAAGGTATAGTAGTTCACACTATGGTTTTTCATTCAAGTTTACTTTACCAACAACATAATTAATTATAGGTAAATCTTTTAATTTGTGTATCATTTTTGAGATTTTTCCACTTTTTTGAAGGGAAAAAAAAGAATACCTCAAATTAAGTTATATTTCCTTTCACCGTTTTCTATTTATTTATAGTGTAAATCTCTGAACATTATAAAAGGTCTAATGTCTTTTGTCCTCATCAGCATTCCCAGACTGTGCAGATGAATCTGCTCTAGCAGCTGGGAGCAGGTGGCAGAAAAGCAGGTTTTAAATGAGTTGCTGGATTCATTAGAATAGTGGTTTGGATAATTGAGAGTCATAGTATTGACTCCATCCATGTTTGAAATGGAGTACTGAAATTACTGGCTCTAAAAAACTGCACTCAATGGGAAATTGGGAAAAACGCTCCAAAAATAGAAAATAAAAGAGCATCTTCTTGTAGGTTTTGTGTAAAGTTCTAACTCCCTGGGGATGCAAGCAGGGATTACTCTGTTACAAAAATACTTGCTAGCCTAAGATTTGTTTGGTCTTGCTTCACCTAAGAAACAAAATTAATGGCACATTATATGCTGCATGGTTTTCATGAAAGACTACATTTGATGCAAATTATATATCCATTTAGTATTCTATTTTCATTTATTAAATGATTAATGCTTGGGCTTTTTGTCATCAAATTGTATGAATGAAAATTTATGCACCATAATTTGTTTAGCCATTCTCTAACCAATGTAAAGTAATGTTGTGCAAGAAGTACATATTTAGCCATTTATGAAACTTTTTAATCTATCTTTGATGTCATGTTGTTATAGACTTGGGGATATTCACATAGATAAGACTTTTTTTGTCACTTTCTTAGCATAATTCCAGTTATCTTTCAATAAAGTATCTATTTACAACTCCAACAACTATGTATTCTTATATTTTTCCAACCCCTCCAATATTGACTCTTCTCATCTTTGTTCATATTTGACAACTACTTGGTTGTGAGGCAAAATCTCAGAGTTGCTTTGTATTTGTCCTTTTCCAGTTATTTAGGACTTCTTCTGCCATTTTCCATATTTTTTCTGATATCACTGAATGGCACAGCCATCATAGCTACCAGTTCTACTACTAGGTGGCACATTAAATAGATTATTGTATCTATAGTCCAGAGAACCTGAGTTTAAACCCACTCTTAGACACTTACTAGCTTTGTGACCCTGAGGTAGTCACTTAACCTCTGTTTCAGTTTTTTTTTCAACTGTAAAATGGAAATAATATTAGTACCTACCTTTAGGAGTCTTGTGAATATAAAAAAAATAGTATTTGTAAAATCTGACACATATTAGGTACTTAATAAATGATTGTTTCTTTTCTTAAATTTTTTTGTCTCTATACAAATTCTGCTGGTTTGTCCAATTTTGTAGAATACTTAAATTAAAATTTGAGTAATTCAATTTTAATAGGGCTATCCCCTGGGGATTTTTTTCCTCTATCAAGAATAAACTCTCCATTTTAAGAAATAGGTAAATAGGATATCCTTTTGGCAAACAGTGGAATAATTATTATACTGAGAGTAAGAGTACCTAAGTTCTGTGCCATTAATTAGGGTTCTCTATAGCTTGTGTGACTTGAATAAATGGCCTTGCTTCTTTGAAAATCAATTTTCTCATATGTAAAATGGAATGTTTGGACTTGTCTATAGTGCATCCAAGGTGCCTTTTAGGGCCAGCATTTAATGTTCAGTTCTCTGTGTGGTAAGATTATTGGAATTTGACTGTCTGATTGGATGAGCCACACCTAGTCTGCCCTGAAGTGATGTATGCTGCTGATGTCAGAAGGAGAAACCATTCTCCACAGGCAGTTTTGAAGGACCTCCCCTTTTGGGGGAGGAACAGTAAACACTCTCTGAGGGGAGCTGGCTTCTCTTTCGGAGTTATGTCTTTCCTCCTGGTGGCATGAGTGGTAGTAGCAGTGGCAGATGAATCCTTCAGGCCTGGCTGTAAACTGTTCCTTCCATTGAAGCTACGAGCCCCAGGTGGTGAGTTAAATATGAACTCTGCTCTTTTGTATAGACTTAGGTTAGAGCTAGGAGGATTATTCGTATTTCTTTTCCCCTATTTCCTTGTATTTGATTTTATTAATTTCACCTTTGTTGTTTACTTTATTCTCATTAATAAAACCTGATTCATTTGTAGAGCAGAAGCTGTTAGGCTCCTTTCTTATTGGTCTGGGAAAATATCTAAAAAGGCAGTTCGGAGGGGAGGGAGTTTTGAACCTAGAGGCCCCTCATTATTTTTGGGACCCCAATATTTTGGCGAGCCACCCAATTAACTCTCTCTATATTAAATTTGGCCCCCACAACTGGAAGTCTTCCTCCATTCAAGGGAAGCAAAAATTGTTGGGGAATGAGAAATACTCTTTGAATACATTAACACAGTCCAGATTCTTGCTGTTTTTTTCCTCTTATTTAATTGCCAATTATTTGGGGGAACATCAAGGAACATTAATGTGAATAATATATTTTTTTAAAAGAAAGGAAAAGAAAGTTATAATTTCCCTGGTTTTGAATGGTAAATAGAGAGAACAGGAGAAAGGAAAACTGGAGATGGTATGCAAGTTCAAAAGTGGAAAACACAAACATTACCAATGGTGATGAGCAACAAGTACTAACTTAAGGGATGCTAGGGCAAAAAAAAAAAAAACCAAAAAACAAATAAACAAACAAAAAGCAGTGCCAAGAGAGACAGCATTGCTAATCAATAGTTGAGCCACAAAGTGGATTGCATGAAGAGAGAAAGACTTAGTTGCTTTGGTCATATATATTCACTACATGGGTGCCTCACAATCATTATGTTCTAAGTTTGAGCCCATTTTCCCTACTGTTTAAGTGTATTAGTGAGAGAATGTTTCCCAGATTTATGAGGAGGAGCTATATTATAGCTACTGGGTTTTTTAAGCATACCATTTTAGTTATTGTTTTTGCTAAGAATTTATAATATGTACTGACAGCACAAAAGTTGGGACAGATATATGTCTGGAGCCTGAATTCACAGAGTATTATCCAAAAGGTACCCTCTGGGCTTCAACCCTCATGTGTGAGTGCAAAGGGGGAGAGTAACCAATTTGTACAATTGGTGAAGTACTACAATATGAATATTTTATTGCATAGGAAATCAGGAAAATTTCAGGTAATAATTGGAAGCTGTTAATCATTTAAAAACTGCTATGCCCAGAAACACACACAAATATACTTCATTCCTCTCTGCCCAACAACAACAACAATAACAGCAACAACAACACCATTGGAAAGGTAAAATAAGATGTAGGCATAATGAGATATGTGTGTCATCCAGCCCCAGAAACTAAGTCAGAGAAGAAGGCATAGCCTAGAGAAATAGGGACAGTGCCATATTCCACATCTGAATATTCTAGGGAAATGCTATATATGACTTTTTCTATGTGTTATAATGGATAGAGATTTGGAAAATTGAGAGGATTGAGTATAAAGAAGGAGGAAAAGGGAAGAAACAGATAGAAACACAGAGGCAGAGAATAGAGATACAGGTGGGTTCAGAGAGACAAAGACAAAAATACACTTCAGACTACAGTTAAATAGAACAAAATCAGTTTGATTCAACAAACAAGTATGAGCACCTACTATATAGAATTTGGGGGGGGGGGGGTGGAATCTAAGTACCATGAATGAAAGCAATGTGTTAAATATCATGGGAGAAATTCAATTAAATAACACAGTTAAGTAAACAGGATACAGAGTGTATCCACATAAAAAATGAATTTTTAAACTTTGATCTACAGATAATGAAATATGAATGTCTAATATTTTACAGGACAAGATGTAAGGTGCTACTCCTTGAAAACCAAAATCTCATAGAAAAACTGAATAATTTGAGTATATCCTAAAATAATCTTTTAATTCTTTCTGAAATGAAACAGTATCACACTAGTAGTCAGGGAAGATATAGTTAATAGGTGGGGATTGTAATGAGTGCAAGTGAAGCTTGAAGAAAACCCTATGCCATAGAAATGAAGACAATAAACACTATGGAATAAATAATGGAATTTAACACTCATCTGTCAAATTAACACAAGTACATTTGTGACATATGAATAACATTTTCGAATATTCTTATGTTTTATAAGTTCTCTAATCAGCTTCTTTCAATACATATTGTGACTTTTCAAATTTTTCTTGCCTTCTCTTTGCTTATGTTTTTGTATTGGAAACAGAAAATTTAAATATGAATATATTTAGCAACATTAGTTTTAATCATTTATTTTAAAGTTTACAATTCTCTAATAAAAGATCACATATAAACAAAGAAAACTGTTTTACATACAAGTATGTGTATTAGCAAAAGTAAAACAAACAAATAAGGATATTTATCCCTGAGACAAATAACTTTCTGATTTCCTGAAATTATTGTAAATAATGATTAATTATAATTATCAAAAAGCATTTACTAAGTGGAAATTTAAAAGATAGTGAAAACGCTTACATTTTATGGTTGGCAAAGCATGATGGAAAGTTGCAGATTCATTTACTAAAGATAGCTAGCCCAACTGTGATTAACAATGAAGAAACTCAAACTAAATTAATGAATATACATGTTGACTTTCAGCTTCAATTCACTGGAATAATTACTTCACATTAACATATCAACAAACCAGCAATCAACAGTCTAGAGTCTCAGGTCACTGACTACCTCCACAAAGTTTTTTTTACAGTTATACAGCCTTACTATGAAATTTCTAATCACCCTGTTACATGCTTTACTACACAGTATTTCAAAAAGATCTGCCTGAAATGTTTTTTCAATATTAAATTTATATATGATGTTAATGAGGCTCTGATAGATATACAATTTAAAAAAACAATGTTGAACTGGAAGAAGCCCTAAAACTGTCAAAGAACATCAAATACCAATCACATTTAGAAATGGGATAATGAAAGGCATATCCAGGTTCCTGTTGAACATGGCTGAGTAGTATTGGGGCATCTTTGCTTAATCTAGGTGCTCATTTAGCTCTTCAGTGTATTGAAATCTTTGGAAACATAGCCTTAGAATCCTTTGTCAGTGAGCAAGTCTCCTCCTCCACTGAAATATATCTGGATTTGAATCTCAGTTCTTGACACTTAAAAGCTGTGAGACTACAGGTATCCCACTTGACATCTCTGAACCTCAGTTTCCTCACCTGCAAAATGGAAGCAATGATCCTTATATTATCATTGGGAAAGTACTTTGTGAATTTGTGAAGTGCTTTATAAGTGTAAAGGATTATGGTTCTTTTACCCAGATGATTCTGGTATGCACTCAGATTTCTACTCTTTCCCTGCTCCCTACCTTTGACAGTTTTTTGTTTGTTCATTTTTTTGTTTTGGCATAGTGTATCAACAAATATATAGTTATAATTTCAGATATATATCATAAAATTCTCTTTCTATATTATTGCTACATATTGTGTTTCTCCTAAGCATTATAGTGTTTATGGGGGCAGCTAGGTGGCACAGTGGATAAAGCAACAGCCCTGGATTCAGGAAGACCTGAGTTCAAATCTGACCCCAGACACTTGACACTTACTAGCTGCGTGACCCTGGACAAGTCACTTAAGCCTCATTGCCCCACAAAAAAAAAAAAACCAAAAACCATAAACAAAAACATTGTACTGTTTAAACTTCCATGTATTGACAGGTTTTTTTTTTCTGTTTAGAATTTTATTTTCCAAATTCCATGTATAAACAAATTTTGACATCAGTTTTTAAAAACTTTTTGTTTCAACTTCTCTTCCTCCCTCCCTTTCCACCCCTCAGCCCCAAGAACTCAAGCAATATAAGTTATACATGAGTAGTCATGGGAAACATCTTCACATTAGCTAGGTTGTGAGAGAAAACAGATAAAAACAAAACTTCAGATTAAGTCACTGTCAAAAAAATATCCTTCAATCTGTTTTCAGATACCATCAGATCTTTCTCTGTGGACAGACTGCAATTTTCATAAGTCTTTCAGAATTATATTGGATCATTGCTTTGCTGAAAATAACCATGTGCTTCCTAGCAGATCATCTTAAACTATTGCTGTTACTTTGTATACAGTACATTTCACTCTGCTTCAGTTCATATAGATCTTTCCAGGTTTTGCTGATAGCATTGTGTTCATCATAACTTTTATATAGTACCTTAAAGTTGACAAAGAATTTTCTTCACAATGGCCCAGCAAAGTAGGTACCATATATGTTTTGCCATTAGTCAATCATCATTTTTCCTTCCATCCTATTCCCTTCCCATGACATTTACTGTATTTTCTATCTTCTTTTACCCTATTCCTCCTCAAAAGGGTTTTGCTTCTGACTGCCCCCTCCCCCTCTCTGCCCTCCCTTCTTTCACCTTTCCCTCCTTATCCTCTTCCCCTCCTACTTTCCTGTAGGGTTAGATAGATTACTCCTCCCAACTGGGTGTTTATGTTGTTCCCTCCTTGAGCCAACTCTGATGAGATTAAGGTCTTTGAGCTAATTCTGAGTTCTAATTTTCTTCCTCCCTCTCTCTTCAACTCTCCCTATGAAATAAAACAATTCAATATAAATAATGCATGTGCAGTTATGCAGAACATCTTCACCTTCCTCAGAAGTGTTTTGCTTTTTACTACTCCCTCCCCTAATATGCCCTTCCCTCCTTCCTATCTCCCCCTTCCCTCTTCTTCCCCTCCCACTTTCCCTCAGGGCAAAATATATTACTGTACCCACTTGAGTATATATGTTATTCTTTCTTTGAGTCAATTCTGATAATAGTAAGGTTCACTCACTCCCCCATTCCTTCCCCCTCTTCCCCTTCCCTCCATAAGCTTTTTGTTTCTTTCATGTGTACTACCTCTCCCTGGTCCACCTCTCCCCTTTCCCCTCCCCAGTGCATTCCTCCTACCCCTCAAACCTATTTTAAAGATGTCATCATGGGTTAGCTAGGTGGCACAGTGGACAAAGCACCAGCCCTGGATCCAGGAAGCCCTGAGCCCAAATTTGGCCCCAGATATGACCCTGCCTGCCCCACAAAAACCCAGGATAAACAAAAAATAGATGCTTTACAGATATCATCCCTTCATATTCAGTTTAGACTAGTATCCTCTGTCTAACTGTATTCATTTCAGCTGCCCTAATACTGAGAAAGTTTTATAAATTAGAAGTATTATCTTCCCATGTAGGAATGTAAACAGTTTGATCTTTTAATATCCTTCATTATTTCTTTTTCCTATTTACCTTTTTATGCTTCTCTAGGGTCTTGTATTTGAAAGTCAAATTTTCTATTCAGTTAAGGTCTTTTCATTAAAAATGCCTGAAAGTCCTCTTTTTCATTGAACTTCCATTTTTTCCTCTGAAAGATTATACTGAGTTTTTCTGGGTACATGATTCTTGGCTGTAGTCCCAGTTCCTTTGCCCTCTGGAATATCATATTCCATTCCCTGGTTCTTTAATGTAGATGTTTCTAGATCTTGTTTTATCCTTATTGTAGCTCCACAGTATTTGAATCACTTTTTTCTAGCTGCTTGCAATATTTCCTCCCTGATCTGGGAGCTCTGGAATTTGGCTATAATATACCTTTAGGTTTTCATTTTGGGATCTCTTTCAGGTGGTAATAAGTGGACTCTTTCAATTTCTATTTTACCTTCTGCTTCCAGAATATCAGGGCAATTTTCCCTGACAATTTTTTGGAAGTTGTTGTTTAAACTCTTATTTTGGTCATGGTTTTCAGGTAGTCCAATGATTTTCAAATTATCTCTCCCAGATCTATTTTCCAGGTCAGCTGTTTTTCCAGATATTTCATAATGCCCTCTATTTTTTTATTCTTATGGATTTGCTATACTGTGTCTTGGTTTCTCATAAAGTCACTAGCTTCCATTTGTTCAATCCTAATTCTTAGGCAATTATTTTCTTCTGAGAGCTTTTGTATCTCCTTTTCCATTTGGCTTTTCTTTTTTCTTTTTCTTTCTTTCTTTCTTTTTTTTTTTTGAGGGGTAATGAGGGTTAAGTGACTTGCCCAGGGTCACACAGCTAGTAAGTGTCAAGTGTCTGAGGCCGGATTGAATTCAAGGCCAGTGCTTTATCCACTGCACCATCTAGCTGTCACCCAATTTGGCTTTCCAAGCTGTTGACTTTTTTCTCATTACTCTCCTGCATCACTCTCATTTCTCTTTCCATTCTTTCCTCCACCTCTCTAAATCTTCCTTCTATCTCAACTACTTTCTCTTCAAAGTCCCTTTTCAGTGCTTCCATGGCCTGAGACCAATTCATATTTTTCTTGGAAGCTTTGGATATAGGGGCCCTGAGGTTTTTATCCTCTTCTGAGGGTGCACCTCAATCTTCCTTGTTGCTAAAGAAACTTTCTATAATTCTCAATTTTCTTTGCTTGCTCATCTTGCCCTCTTTTATTTGGCTTTTAACTCCCTCTTACAGTGGGGCCCTACTTCCAAGCTACACTGTCCCAAGCTTCAGAGGGTCCCAGGTGTTTTGGTTTGAGGAAGGACAGGTTTTTCTCTCACTTGGACTTTTCTCTGGCCTGAAGACAACCTCAAGCTGACTTGTTAATTAACCAGCCAATAGAACTTTATGTGCTGTGGTGGTTCTTAGCTATAATGAGCCTGCAACCCTCCCCCACATAGGATTCCACTGCTCAAGATTTCTTTCTGGTTCCCTACTGGGGTGGGATAACTGAATTCCTCCTCAGGTCCTTCAGACACCCCTGTATTTTCCCCCTCGGCCAGCCCTCTTACCCAACCATAATCTTAGTTCCAGAAGATGCAGGTGCTTTAACTGATTTGAAGGGTTGGGGGTAAGTCCCTCTGGCACAGCATGCCTGGGGTCTGTGTTGGTGTAATTGTGGGGTTGGACTCTTCTGACAGCCCAGCATGGCTTCTTCTAATCTGTCTTTTGCTGGAAAATAATCTCAGCCTGTCTTTTTGTGGGTTTTCCTGCTCCAGGGGTTGCTTTATTGTTGTTTTGGGGGTAATTGTGTCAGGAGCTCTGTGCATTTAATGTTTTTCCTTCACCATCTTGGCTCTACCCCTGGAAGTCACCAGTATTTTTGTTTGTTTGTTTGTTTTTTTGTTTTTAATAGAAGGTCTATCTATAGTAATGGGATAAAACTTTCCATTGTTCATCATGGTAAACAGTGCAGATCATCTCCATCTTGATATCAATTGGTCTAGAAACAATTATGTCTATTTGCTAAACTGGAATAAGAGTAACAAAGTAGAAGACATTTCATGCAGTCAAAGGAGCAATCTGAGAAACTCTTCCTGCTTCACCATAAGACCAGGTGTTCTTACATTTCTTATGAGCTGGAGCTTTTGGCAGTCTGGTGTAACCTATGGGGCCCTTGTCAGAACCAATTTTCTAAGTACATAAAATCCAGAGCATAACAAAGGACCCCTATTGGTATTGAATGTACAGATCCATACTGGGGTTCTTGGCCTGGTGTCTGTGAACATGATTTTTAAATATTTGATAACTGTATTTCAATATAATTGTTTCTCCAAATACTATATTTATGTATTTAAAAACATTATTCTGTGAATTGTCCTCTAATCTAGATAATAAAACTAGTCAAAACACAGATAACTAATTTAGATGGGTGGTGTTTTCTATAATAACTGAAAGCTTTTTAACATCTGCATGACTGACATTTTAAAAATGTTTCCGTGTTAGTTTTCCCCTGAAGCTATATCTTCCTTTGTACATATTTACACTATAGACTTTCCTACTGCTATTTCTACTAAAACAATTCATACTTCATTTAAATAATATTCTGAGACATAAAACATTTAGTCAGCAATTATTCAAAAACTTATTCTAAACCAGGCATTAAACCAGGTGATCTAGGAATATGTAATCCTGTCCATCAGGAGCTTATACTTAAGGAAGAAAGAAAAGACAAAAACTTTCAGAACCTCTAACAAAAGCCAGTAAGTTTCATAAATAGCACCTGACCAGCAATGTGACCAAGATCTTCACAATCAATGAGGCAGACAGATGAAACATTTGTCCTTCATGTGGAACTCAGTAAGTCCTGAGAATGCCATCTAAACCTGACAGTCTACTCCTTCTTGTCTATTATTTTTTGTTTGTTTGTTTTGTTTTTAAATTATTTATTTATTTATTTTTTGGCAGGGCAATGAGGGTTAAGTGACTTGACCAGGGTCACACAGCTAGTAAGTGTCAAGTGTCTGAGGCTGGATTTGAACTCAGGTCCTCCTGAATCCAGGGCCAGTGCTTTATCCACTGCGCCACCTAGCTGCCCCATATTATTATGACACATAATATGACATGAGTATAAAACTATGAGCTAAAAACACACATAATATTGAAATGATTTTTCTCATTAATTCAAGTAATATCGCATCAAAGAAACACAGTAAGTAGAAACAGTAAGAGAATCAGTAAAACTTTTTATGTAAAGGGTCTTTGTATTAACTTTCAATAGTTGTTGTTGTTTGTCCTTCATTCTTGAGGAGGACCAAGGCCTCAGGGTGATGAGGTGATGATATGACTTGCAGTTAATTGGATTTAAGTGAGGGAGGGCTGTGCAAAGTCACCATCCTCATTCTCTCTTCTAGAGCCATCTGGGTCCAGTGTCAAGATATATGTGTGTGTATAGTATATGTGTGTATATATGTGTGTGTATGTGTGTGTGTGTGTGTGTGTGTGTATATATATATATATATATATATATATATATGAACAAACGGAGATGCCTCAGATATTTAAGGCAATTGGGGTTAAGTGACTTGTCCAGGGACACACAACTAATAAGTATCTGAGGTGATATTTAAACTCAGGTCTGCCCTACTCCAGGGCCAGTGTTCTATCCATTGTGCCACCTAGCTGCTTCAATAGTAAGACTAATTTCAAAGGAGAACAGCCTCTTATTGAATTAATAATTCACTTTAAGTGGCCAGCTCTAAAATTAATGTTTACTTTCACTGCACTTAACAACCATTATTCTAGACAATATTTTTTCACGTTTCTAAATGTATTTCTTTTTTTAGGCATCAAAGAACAAATATATATATAAAAAGCCTGCCAGCATCATTAAACATTATCTAATAGCTACTAATATTTAGTGAGATCTTAGCTTTCAAGCAAATAAACACCTGAGTGTACTGTTTTTTGCATAGACATTGTCTTTTAAACCATGAATCTAAGTATCCATTAAGTAAAACCAATGATGGAATAACAACTCTAAAAATTATAGTTAATGATTTTTTTAAAAAGTTTTAAGACTTGAGGTTGAAGGCCAAGTGCTTGCAGCACTCATGATACTAGTAAATCACATTATAAATCACTATCCTTGTCCCTGTTTATGTATTGATATGAAATGCCAATATCTTTAAAAATATATATAATAAGATATCACTTTAAGCCATTTTGAATCCAGCTTTATTACAGAAATGGCATCTTCATGGACAGGAAAAATATTTCCTTAGGCAGGAAAACAAATCTTAAGAATACTAGTCCATATACAACTATCCGTAAAATATTCCTGTTAGTCTGAAGGTAGCATTAACAGGCATTACCTTCCTTGACATAGTCTTCTGCTTCAGGGAGGTAATGACAATACACAGAGTAGCTGAGAGGAAAGAATCTCCTACCCATTGAATTCTCTGCCTGTGTGAATTCAGATTTGCTTGGATAGTAGTAACGACCACCAATGATTCGATTCCTAAACTGGTTTTAGAGGTACTTTGAGAAGTTGAGATGGTGAAATAGAGGAATAAATTGTGCCCTTGGGACAATATAACAGAGCAGGCTGCTCTTCCCACTGTTTCTTCCTAGAGTATTTAGGCCATTTAAAGATGTCAATTTTTTTTTCCCTCTCACAATACAATGAGACAGTTAGTACAAGTATTGTCATCCCCATAGTCTGGCTGTGGAAACAGACTGAGAGATTAAAAGACTTTTTAAACATGCTAGTAAGTGTATAAGCCAGGAGAGAAATCCAAATCTCATGACTCCAAGTATGAATACCTCCAAGAAGGAGGAGCCCATTACTTCTCAAAGCAACCCATTCTATTCTTAGACAGTTGGGATTCTTGGGAATTTTTACCCCAACATCAAATCCAGAGGTTTTTGTTTGTTTGTTTGTTTGTTTTTAATAACTGGTTATTTGTTCAGGCCTCCAGCATCCTTTCCTTGTGAATATGATTTTTTGAACCAAAGTACAAGACTATATTTATCCCTACAACCTTTCTTTTATTAAATTCACTTCAATGTTCTAGTCTATGAAGATCCTTTTGAATCTGGACTTTGTCATCAAGTATGTTTTATATATACACACACACACACACACACACACACAAATATACATATATATATCTACACAAACACACATACACACACACACACACACACACATATATATATATATATATATATATACCTGTTATCTATATATACACATATATATCTCAGCTTTATGTTGTATGCAAATTTGATGAACATAAAATCTATTACTTTACCTAGTCATGGACAACAATGTTATAAACAGTATAGCACCTCTCACGGTCCCTAAGGTACATATTTGGATACTTCCTGCAACATTAACATTGAATTATGAATAATTGCTCTTTGAGTATGGCCATACGAATAATTCTGAATCCATTTGATTTTATTCTTGTTTAATCCACATCTATCCAATTTTTCCACAAGAATGTGAGATATTTGGTCAAAAGTTTTGCTAAAATCCATATAAATTATATTTATAGCATTATCCTTATCTATTGGTTTAATAGTCTTGTCAAAATGTTAATTTGGCAAGATCTGTCATTTAAATTTTACTTTATTATTTCATTTGTTAAATTATGAATTTAATAAATACCAAGATGGCATATTTCCATATGCAAAGTAAAAGTGATGGATATGTGCAACAGTGAACCTTTATTACATTCAGTTTGCTTTTCTAAATATATAATAAGTTCAACATTATGCTTTCAAAGCTGCCCTGTCTGCTTGTGTTTCATTCAGTTAATTTCTATGCATTTAAAAAATGCTTCAATGATGATCTTTTTTCTTCTTTTTTTGTGGGCAGCCTTTTCATTCAGTGTAACCATTGTCATGATCAATGGAAATTCCTTGTCATTGAGGGCAACCTTGCCAATCCACATGTTTGCCACATTAAAAAATGTATATCTATTTTTGCACTCTGTTGGGAGGTGGAAAGCATTCCCCTTCATCAGTCTTCTGGAATCCTCATCATTAAATTAACCATAATTTAACAATCTTTCAATGTGTGTTTGTGTGTGTGTATGTGTGTGTGAGCATGTGTGTAATGTTTCTGTATAAAATGTTCTGTTGATGCTGCTCACTTCAGTCTTTGTTAGTTCACAAAAGACTTGCCAGTCATTCACAATGACATTCCATTATATTCCTATACTACAAGATATTAAGGCATTTTTCAGTTGATGGGCATCCCCTTTGTTTCCATCCCCCCTCCCAAAATCCTCAATGTGTTCCTATAAATATATATATATATACATGTATAGGTTGTTTTTTCCTTTTTTGATCTTTTTGGGGTATAAGATTAATGATGGTATTGCTGGATCAAAGGGTATAAAGAATTTAGTGACATTTAAGATATTTTTTTTTTCCAAATGGCTTTCCAAAACAGTCATGCAAACTTAGAACTCCATCAACAGTCACTAGTACCTCTGTCTTTTTAAAGCCCCTCCAAAAGCTGTTACATCCCTTTTTAAATTTTGGTCACCTTTGACAAAGAATATCTAAGCAGTTTTAATTTACATTTAAGTAATTGCTAATGATTGAAAGCATTTTTCATATAGCTATCAGTCACATGATATTTGAGATATTTATCTATTAGAGATAAATGATAATTCTGATATATTTAAATTAGTTGCTTATTTTATATCTTAGGTATCAGAGTAGTTTCACACATAAAAATATCCCAGCTGGCCATCTCCTTTTAAATATCAACTGCAAATAATTTTTTTGTGTGTATCACAAGATTAAAAAAAATGTAATTCAAATTTTTATGTTATAATCTATGATTCTCCTTGCCTTTGTCTATCCATGACTTCCTTCTGGTACAGAGTTGTGAAATGTATTTTATTCCTTGCTCTTCTAATTTAGGATGTGACCTTTTATATGTAAGTAATATACAATGGGAGCTTATATTGCTATGTAATGTGAGATCTTATTCAAAGTTAATTTCTGTCAGATTATTTTACAATCTTCCCAGTAGTTTTTTTTTTTAATTGAGTATTGAGTTTTTATCCTAGTAGTTGGGGTCCTTGCATTTTTATCAATTATTATACTACTATATTAATTTCTTGTTATAAGTTAGTTGCCCAATTATTCCATTGATTAATCTCTCTATGCTCTCTACATTAATGCAGTAACAAATCTTATGATTATTGTTTTGCTTATCTTGAGATTTGGTACTCCTAGGACCTTATCTTTCATATTTTTTCATTATTTTTCTAGAACATGTTAATTTTTTTTTTCCTACAAATGAATTTTTAAAATTTTTTCTATCTCTCTGAAGAAGCCCTTCGGTAGTTTGATTAGTATGACAACAAATAAATTTAATTAAGCAATATTGTCCTTTTTATAATTTTTCTTAGCCTAATTGTATTTAATATTTATCCACTTGTCTGTTTTTATGTCTGTCAAGAATGTTTTGTAGTTGTAGTCATTGTTACTATATATGTGTCTTAATACGTGTTCTTGTAAATATTTTATAAATTCTGTGTTATTTTGAATGGGATTTCTTTGCTATCTCTTCCTGAAGGATTTTATTGATTTTGTGAACTCCTTCAGGGCAGGGCACATGTCTTTGTTTTCTTTCTATTTCTATTACTTAGCATAATGCCTAGCACATAGTAAGTAATTAATAAACGCTTGATGATTGTTGATTTTTTTTCACAGAAAAGCTGATAATTTTGTGAGTTTATTTTGTATTTCATCACTTTCTCACAATTATTGTTTCAATTATTTTTAATTGTCTCTCTAGGGTTGTCCATGTAGAGTATCATATCTGAAATAAATGTGATAATCTTATTTCCTCTTTTCCTATGTTTATTCCCTCAATTTCATTTTTCTTGACATATTATTATAGCTAACATTCCTAACTGTAGTGAATAATTGGAGTAATAATGGATATACTTGTTTTGCTGTTCCTGATCCTGTGGAAAGATCTCTAGTTTATTTCCATTACATAAAATTTTAGCTCTTCATTGGAAATAGATACAATTTTCCATATTAAAGAAAGACCTGGGGGCAGCTAGATGGTGCAGTGGTTAAAGCGCTGGCCCTGGATTCAGGAGTACCTGAGTTCAAATCCAGCCTCAGACACTTAACACTTACTAGCTGTGTGACCCTGGGCAAGTCACGTAACCCCCATTGCCCCGCAAAAAAAAAAAAAGAAAGACCTGTTCCTTTTTTTTAAAAAAAGAAAGAATTGTACATTTTTAAAAAATCCATTGATATAATCATATGATTTTGGTTATTTTTATTAATATAGTCTAATATGTATATAGTTTTCCTAGAATTAAATCAACCTAGCATTCATGGAATAAATTGTTCCTGGTCATAATATAGACTGTTTTTGATTTGTTGATATAGCCTCATTGCTAATATTTAAGTAAAACATTTATGTTGATATTGAGTAAGGCTACACTGTTATATTTTTCTAAGGCTAGGCAATAGAGTGGATGAAAATAAAACGGAGTGGAGAAAAAGAAGGTATATTCCTTTTGAATGCCCTTCTTACATGGGTTCTTGGGTGTTCCAGGGCCAGGGAAGTAGGTAAGGGAAAGAAAAAGGAGAAAGGGATATTAACATCATCTGCTATTATTATATTTCTTTGTCTCCCTAGAATTCAATTCAATTTTTCTTTGAGTATTTAGATTTTATACTATTAGGTACATATTGATTAAGAATTGGTGATTCGGGGCAGCTAGGTGGCACAGTGGATAGAGCACCAGCCCTGGAGTCAGGAGTACCTGGGTTCAAATCCGGCTTCAGACACTTACTAGCTGTGTGACCCTGGGCAAGTCACTTAACCCCAATTGCCTCACTAAAAAAAAAAAAAAATTGGTGATTCATTGTCAATAACACTTTTAAACATACTGTAGCTAGCTTCCTTCTTTATTTCTCTTATTACAGTATCTTTTTTATTTTTGCATTGTATGAGATCATAATTGCTACTTCTTTTCTGAATTCACCTAGATTCTAACAAATTTTGCTCTAGCCGCTTATTTCTTTTTGAATCTTTTGTGTTTGTATACATTTCTTTCAATTCTATTTTCCAATTTTTTTATTTTCTATTTTTCTGCTACCCTCCTTTGTTTTATGGATGAATTCTTCCAATTAATATTCACAATTATAATTTTTCATTGTTTATTTCCCTTCATTCTAAACTTTTATATTTTATCCCTCTCTTTCTCCCCAGCTTCTGACTTGGAAAAAAGCATGTAGAGCCAGAAGTAATGTGCTCAACGCTAGTGATCTTTATTTGATAAAATCAGTTTCCATTGTCTTACTATCTTCTCTCCCCTTTACCCAATCCTTGATCATAGCTTCTTATCCCTTTTTAACCCCTCTTTACTAATTTCAAAGATTGAGTCAATTTTGTTTATATTTAAACAATCCCTCCATATACCATCTCTTTTAATTTGTGTCTCTTTTCTCTGCTTCTCAGCTTAGTTCATTGTTGATTTAGAGGATTTTTAAACCAAATTCTTTGAGTATGTGTGTGAAAATTCAAATTTCTTTGTCTGAAATAGGTGAATGTTATCGTATGTATTGTATTCCTCCCATCTCCTCTCCCATATTTGGATTCTCCTCATTACCCCCTGATTATGTAATATAGAAAGTTTCTCACTCCACCCTTCACCCTCTATTTCTTCTCTGCTATATTCCTTCTTTTGTCTCTTTTGTACTTAGTCATTGCCTTCCAAGTGATAGCCCTACAAGATTCTGACCCAGGAATGGAGACAGTTTCATAGCTGCAGGTGCCAGGAATTGAGGCTAGGTGCCTGTCCAACTTCCTGTCTCTTTGCCTCTGACACAACAATAGAATGCAGGCTTCCGTGACTCACCCCTAGTCTGTGCGTTGGAAAAATTCCATGGGCTGGCCTCCCAGATAGGATTTTCTAGGTAAATCCCTTCCCTAGTGCTCACAGGGTTCCTGCTGTCTCTTTGTGCACATGAGCTGGCAAAATATACTTATAATAATTTCTCCTCAGATTACTTGATCATTGTCCAGGGTGTATGCATATTCCCTTTCTGTTTCTCTCATATATACACAGACACAGTGGTTGTGAGAAAACAGGACTTTTAAAGACTGGTCTAGCATAACCTATTATTAATATAATTATGGCTTCCTTTTTGAGATGTATACTAATCATCTATTTAATGATTTAATCTAGAAATTTTATGGAATCAAAGCCAAGTTTTCTGTCCAATAGTTTGGAGACCTTCATATCTGTTTTTTTTTTTTTTTTGAATTGGGAAAACATTTTCCCCTCTTTAAATTTGTGGTATCTCTCCCATTTCTACAATATTTTTTTCAAAAATCAGTGAAGCTATGATGGTAATCTACTAAATCTTTTATTTAATATTTTTATGGGTCCAACCTAAATAGACTTTTAGGTGAAAGTGATGCAGAATGAACACTATGAGATGAGCAAAATAGAAGACAAACAAGAAAAAATGTCAATCAGCAAATATAATAACTGAATTTCAATCTTCTTCTCTGATTTTATAGGTGACCGATTTCCAAGTCCTAAATGTAAGCAGTACATGCATTCAACACACAAATAGTTGCTGCTAGCTCTTTCCCAAGACAACCTTAGCCTTTGTTTCTTTTCTTAAAAAACCCTTTCTTTCCCTGAAAGTTTTTAACAATGATTTTGAAGTGTGCTGTATAAACCCTTAATGTGAAGTATTTTGAATTCACTTGCAGAGACAGAGCTAGAAATAATGGCCTCATTATTTCTTGCTGGTATTGTTTTGTAGCCCTCTTAACCTAGGTTCTGAAAAATACTTCATTGGAATGCCTGGAGTCAACATAACCTAATAAGCATTTCCTAAATAAGAAGTATTGTGCTTTTTGGAGAGTAACTATTGTTTGGCACATTATATATCCAATATCACCTTAATGCAATGTATAGTCTTAGAAAATTACCAGGAGCACTAAGAGGTTAAGTGACTTGCGTAAGTTCATATAGTACTTGTTAGCAAGACTTGGGTCCAGGTTTTCCTGATACCAAGACTGGCTTTCCATCCATTATGCCATGTTGCTTTTCTTTTTCTTTTTTTTTTGAAATATTAAAAACAAATGTTATATTTTGAACTTACTGACTGTGCAAATGAGTGTACAAATTATTTTATATTTAAAATATAAATGATCATATTTTGTATGTAAATACTTTATACATAACCCAAATGATATAATGTATTAAATACTATGTAAATACTATTTATGAATAATATATAAGCTAATTATATTGTATATTTTATAACAAACTGTTTCCTTCCTTCCTACTTGTCTGTTGAATGAATGATCTGAAGCCAAGTCAGAGATATTTACAAAAATAAAAGCAAAAGACAAATGTGTATAAAATATGCATATAAATTTTTATACCAAAAAGTAGTAGTATAAGTATTAAAATTAGCCTTGGGTGCCCTGAATGGAGCTGCCCCTCCCCCTCCGGTTCAGCTGCAGGGCCTCTGAGCCAGGCTAAGCAGTGTGGATGAAAACAGGGCCCCTGGCATGGCACCGCATGGCCTGGAGGCACACAGGAAGCCAGAGGGACTCCAGAGCTTCCTTCTCCCAGCCCTCAGCTCCCAGCATGAGTGGCATGGGGCTCTGCCATGGCCCTGGGACAGCCAGCCCAAGTTTCACCTGAGAGAGGAGGTTAATAAAAAGAGACACAGGGAGATGTAAGGGGGGTTTTCAGTTAGGAGGGGAGACGACAAATCCCTACAGTCAAAGAGGGGGATGCTACAGAGAGAGAGAGGAGTGATGGCAGTGAAAAGAGTGAAAGGGAGAAGACACAGGGCAGCTTTCAGATAAGAGGGGAGTGGCTGACAGGGAAAAAGTGGAGGAGAGCAAGTGAGAAGGTGGGGACAGTAGACAGCAGCCACACCCAGGCGAGAGATGCGGCTGGGGGGGGGGAGGGGGAGTGTTAAGCACAAGCCTTTTGGCAGGCAAGCAATGGCAGGAAAGAAAGTAAAAAGCAGTCAGGTAGTATTTCTCTTTGTATTCATTCATTCATTCATTCATTCGTGTGTGTGTGTGTGTGTGTGTGTGTGTGTGTGTGTGTGTGTGTGTGTGTGTGTTTGGGGTATTTTTGGTGAGGGATTTGGGGTTAAATGACTTTCCCAGGGTCACACAGCTAACAAATGTCAAGTGTCTGAGGCCCGATTTGAACTCAGGTCCTCCTGAATCCAGGGCCGGTGCTTTATCCACTGAGCCACTTAGCTGCCTCTCTCTTTGTATTTAATTCTAAGATTGTTTCATATAAATAAACCCTGCTTTGTTTATTTTTTTTTAAAGGCTTTTGCTTATCAGTCTGAGAGACAGTGGGGGAAGGGGCAAGCCCTTACAGGTTGCCCCCCCACCCCATGGGACTAAAGGAACCTGAGGGAATTTTTAAACCCCCCAGGCAGGTAGGCAGCTAATAGCCCCATAGCCAGCCAGCCAGGAGTTCACAGATTAGGGCCCAGTTAAAATTATTTTTAAAGTACTGACACAAATATATTTAAATTAGTATTCTTGTATTTAATAATGTTGTCAGAGTAATTTTGTAGCTATTCAGTATACATTGGGAAACAAAACTTTGCCTTTTGTTTATCTCTGAGGGAGTCTCTTCTGACTTAATGTAAATCCAGTATTTGAAAATTCTTTTGTGGTAGTGTCATAAAGCATGAATAAAGAGCAGTCACACAGGAATAATGCTCATCATATTATCCATTTCTTGTCAAATTCCCAGAATCCTCATTTCCTGATCACAAATAACAAGAGAAAGAAGGGAAAAAGATCAATTGTATTGCTTGTTTGTAGGAAAATACATTAAGAATGAATAAGTTTGAGAGAATGAAATAATTTCTGAAACTGGAGGAAAAAAACTGACAAAATAACTAAGGTTCATGCATTTCAAGGATGAATTTACTGATCTTTTCTATCTATAAAGAAAGGACAAAATAATTTTTAGAAAAATACTCTATTTCGGGAAAATTTGGGGATTTTCATGATTGCTTGTCTTAAAAGGTTTTTGTGGATATTTTTATTTTAATCACCAATGGCACTCTCTGTCCTGAATATTAAAGTTGGGTCAATTTACATATATGTATTTGTGTATATATTCATCTCTTAATAATAAGCCTTTTTCAATTTTGAAATCTAAAGTTTATAGAATATGACAATTTGAGTATTTAAGTTTGGAAGACAACATAGTACAAAAAATACCTATTTCCTTGTATATATCCTAATAGAAGATGAAAAAGGTAGCCAAATTTTAATAAAATATTAAAGGTTTAAGAGAAATAAATGCAAAATCATCATATTATCAAAATTCCGCTTGAAGTTGAACTATTATGACTGAATGGAATCTGTAATAAATAATGAGTAAAGTTAGCATGAAAATGTTCTAGTCTTATTTTTTCCAAAAAAATATGGCATTAACAATAATTTAAATGGAAGGTATTATTTTAATCCAATAATAGGATCAAATCTTTAAACCTTATTTGATATCAGAATAAGTCCTACAATAATAATTTAGGTATATATTTTACTCCTACTACTCCTACTCCTGCTACTGCTGCTGCTGCTACTATTACTACTACTACTACTACCACTACCACCACCACCACCACCACCACTGCTACTGCTAAAACCATCATTTCCTACAATGATCATAAAATAATTTTGATAAAAATATTTAAAATAAATAAATATATTAAAATTGCCATATATGAGACTCTTAGAAACATACTTCTGTCGGGAAAATTTTTAAGTCTGATGGAAGAACAAAAACAACAACATTTCCAGGTTGAAACAAATAGGTTTATTGAGAGAGGGTTAGTTCCCCAACAAAGCCAATAGGTTTATTGAGAGAGTTTTAGTCTCCCAATAAAGCCGGTCATCCAGGCGTTGGACCTGAAAGACCCAGAATTACAAAATCCATGGGTTTATATACCCTTGCAAAAGTTATACTTGTACAGTATTTTATCATTAGTTGTGCTTCTAAACTTAAGTCATATTCTTAGAAAATATGAAGAACTACCTAAATGACTATAAATGTCAGCATTATGATAACAATAGGGTGGATCATTGTTAGGCCACTGGTCAGCAGCGTGAACTCTTTATAGAAAAGTATGTTATTCATGATTATTAAAATATAGCAGTGCTGATTACTAGATCTTGTGATATTACCTAATGCTTGACATTGGAAAATTAGGAAATATGATGAAAGACTTAACCTTTTGACCTTATATAATCTAAATATAATAATATCTAAATATAATAAATCACAATTTTTAGTTAATATATTATTATCTTAATCCAATCATTTATAACTATGGTGAATTTCTTATAACTAATGGATGGGGAAAATCTCACTCACACTTCACTTATTAATAAATTCCCCTTAGAATAATCCCCAAAACACTTCTTTGATATGTTTTGAAATTGCCATGAAAATTATTGAATGAATTATTATTTCCTCATTACTACCTCTTCCCACATGTGAATCTGATCAGGATAGCTTTAAAATGAAAAGAGGAGTAGGAGGAACTGTCCACTTTTTTCTCTCAAGCCAGATACCATAGAGAGAAGCAGATAAAAAAGGATAGAGAATAATAAATGTGTATTAAATTGAACTGAAATGAAGAATTATTAGGGAAAGAACCAATAAACATGGGAGTCAATAGCTAAGATTAATCCAACAATACAATTCAGGGCTTTAGAAGTCTATATACAAATGCATATAGTTTGGGTAATAGTGTGAAATAGAATTCCTAGCACAAAGATATTTTTGAGTTCTGGAAAAGTCTTTTTTCTTCTTTTTTTTTTTGACTATACATTAGCCAAACATCTACCTTCTTCCTGGTAGTTCATGTCTTTTGGGGGGACTCTTTTCTCAACTCCTACACCTTGATCTTCATTCTCATATATAGATACACTAGCTCCAAAAGCTTCTAAGTTAGAAATTTCCAGTTTTCTAGCTCATTAGTTTTTCCTTACCTGTGATCTCAGGGGTAGAAAAACAAGTAGATTTACCCAAATAGTAACTTTACTTTGCCTACAGCTGTCTTGACCTTGAAGTTGTGACATTTAAAATTAAATGCGTGGTTGCCTTATTCCTGTCCCAAGTGTAGGGAAAGCTAGCTAGGGTTTACTTATATATTAGGAGCTTTAGTACCAGTTTGGGGGCATTAAGCATTTATTAGAAAAGAGAGAACACATGGGTCAGAAAGTTAAGAAAAGGCCTATCTAGCCTAGAGTTCCAGCTTCTCTTGGTTCTTCCTGAAGTCCTCCACCACCAATCTGTTCAAGAGACAAACTGAGCATGGAAGCTTCTTCTCCATCCCAAGAAGAGGTGGTCCTTCCACACTGCTTCAAGCAAATTGATTAGCATCACCCAAATACATTGGTTCACTGGACTTGAGGGTGGCCCCATATTGAGGTCAGAGTCCACACTCTCTGAGAACACACCCTCCTGAGGGCCAGGCAGGTGTGGCTTCAAATGAATTGACTTTAAGTGAGTTAATCAGCGAAATCAGTCAATCTCAGTCAATCCAATCAGTCCAAATCAATCCCCTTGAGCTGGGGCCTTTGGGCATTAGCAAAGCCCATTATTTTCTTACAGAGTCCTTTGGTACTCTTAAGTATGAATGCAATAGTCCTAGTGAGAGCTTAGTGAAACAGAGTGTCAATCCTAGGAATAACCTTTCACCAGTCCACTGGTGGACCCTTTTTTTCTTTCCTGGCCTGAGCTCCCTAGCAATATGCCTTTTTTCTCCTTCTCCTGGGTTTTCTTAGCCCTACTTTGGAGATCCCAGTCCAGGTCCCAGTGTAACTAAATAATGGTCTTCCTAATTTGGGAGTATTAATCCATGTCCCAGTCTGAGGAAGCCAGTAGCCTGCCCATGCTACTTTCCCTTCTCTTCCCTTCTATGCTGCCTTGCATGTCTCTAATTAAGCTGTATGTCTTTCTTTTGACCCTCCAACAAAAGCATTTGGTGAAATAGTATTCCTTACTGGAATATGCCAACAGAAATATAGTGGCAAGGCATATAAAGAAGACATATTTCATGAGTTTTGTTCTAGTATTTCTTGTCTACTTCCATTATCACTTTGCTAATAATTTTATGTGAAGCCAAAGTAATTACATCCTAAAAAATATACACCTGATGGATCACCACATCAATACTAAACCATTCTTTGAAGACATTTATATGAATCAACATTGTAACACTGTTCTGATTCAAACAAGCATTTGAATACTATTTGAAATCATTATCGTTTAAATTTTCAAATATATTTTAAGTGTGTAACTACTATTAATTAATTATACCTATCATCTATCTGTCTAGATGTAAAAACCCCATCAGTAACTATACTGAGAATGTGACAGATATATTTTATGATTCCCCTGGGAATTCAAAATCAAAAGTATAAAATGATCATGGGAAAAATTATCCTGTTCAGTAGTTTATTGGCAATGACACTGTTATTATTTTTGCATATAATGTAACAGATATATGATAGGATATGAAGCAAGGAAATTAAAATCTTAGTGGGAAAGAAATAAGCAAAATACTGTGCTAGTATCTGGAAAATCTATATAATATGATTAATTTAGGATGGAGAAGTATAATTTAAATTATTATTAACCTAAATAGAAGTATATTATATTTCACCTTACTTATATTTGGGCAGAATATACTTTCTTTAAGTGATGGGGATGAAAAAGAAAAAAAAAGCCATATTGGCTTTCTTATGCCTACAGGGTATCTGATACTTTCAGGAATTTGGTTCAGTGTACCTTATAAGGTATGGTCTACAATTGGGTCAAAATATAAGTGCAAATATAATTCTTCCCCTATCCAGCAGTCATACTGTCAAATTCCTTTTCTGAGTAAGAAAATAGTCAATTACTTCAAAGTTCAGAAGGTAAAAGGGGATATTCTATGTCAAGAATGCTATTGGCTAATATTCTTATGTGTACAATGGAGAGATTTGTGCTCAATAATACAGTAATGTTATACTTATAGTAATTATGTCCTAAGAAATATTGTGCATATTTTTTTGAACTTCACTTATGTTAACCATCTCGAGGATGTTTTTGCTGTGGAATATAAATAAATAAAAATATGCAAAATCTACTGGCAATTCTATATTTTCACAAATATTACACTCCAATACAAATTTATTCTCTTTCTATTATGAAGAAATCTATGATTTTTCAGGAATCTAAGCATGGCTTATAAGCATATATCATAACCTATTAAAAACTGGAGTCTAGAGACTTGTGAAGATTCTGTTTATATTTGTAAGGAGGTAGGGAGTGAATAGGTAAATCCTTGATCAATATGAGGAGCTTCACAATCCTCCTGATGAGACTACAGTGCTTGGGTCTTTACTTAGGGATATCTGAAGAGCATATGGAGGTACAGCCATTGGGCATACCCACTGGTATTTTGCTTATATGATATAGGGAACTCCTGATGGCTAAATATTCAAAAATATAAACTCTGGAAAAACAAAAAACAATAAAAAAACAAAAAAATAAATGCAACCCTGGTCAGATGGTCACTGAAGCCAACTGTTCTTTCACTGTTCATCTGTCTATTTCTAAGAATTCACCTTTAAAATGCATACAAGGGGGCAGCTACGTGGCAAATAGATAAAGCACTGGCCCTGTATTCAGGAGGACCTGAGTTCAAATATAGCCTCAAACACTTGACACTTACTAGCTGTGTGACCATGGGCAAGTCACTTAACCTTCATTGCCTTGCAAAAAAATAAACAAACAACAAAAACAAACAAAAACACAGTGGAGCAGACCCATATCCTGAAGCTGGGGAGATGGAGAATGTGAGCATAATTTTCACTATCTAGGAACATCTATGGGTCACTTGAAAGAAAAATACATGGCAGAAGTAAGGATATACTAGGGCAACTAAATGGATCAAGTGGATCAAGGTCCAGTCCTGGAGTTGGGAAAATTCCTATTTCCAAGTTCAAATCTGGCTTTAGACACTAGCTGTGTGACCTTCAGCAAGTCACATTATCCTGTTTGCCTCAGTTTCCTTATCTGTGAAATGAGCTGAAGAAGAAAATGGCAAACCACTTCAGGATCTTTATCAAGAAAACCCCAAATGAGGTCATGAAAAGTCAGATACGACTGAAGAACAAAAAGTATATGTTTGTATGGGGCCTGAAAAGACAGGTCCTTTTTTTTTTTTTCCAAGAAAGTGACTTTTAAGTAGATGGTAGCAAATAGAGTACTGACAGATTTCCTACAGAAATAAATGAAATAGGTAGGCATATGAATACCTGTTTGATCTTGTGGAAATTTATTTTGATTTGGGGACCCTACCTTTGGGCTGAGATTAGAAAGCCTTAGGCCCTCAAGGTTTTTTCTGTGTGGGAGGGGCTGGTGCCCCTCCCCCTCTACTTCAACTGAGCCAAAAAGCCCCATGGGCTGTACAAGACGCCAGGTCAGACAGCTGGGAGGGGGCCCCAGATCCCTCTTCCCTGAGCAGATCTATCCGAGAGATCCCCGGCTCATCCAGGCCAGGCTCTGGCATAGGCTGTGCCAAGGTCCCAGGTGTGCAGCAGGGGCATGGGCCCCTGGAGCCCTGGGTATGGTATGCATGAGACACTTGAGCATCCCCGTCCCCCCAGCCACAGCCCTGCCTGGCGGATTAGCTTGGGTTGTGTCAGGGTGCAGGAAGCCCCGAGATTTGAGTCGAGAGAAGGAAGATATATATATAGACCTGGGAGTTAGACAGCAAGGGGGGCTGACAAGATTAGAGAGGTGGCAAAGGCAGCAGAGGGCAGACTGACAGAACAGACAGAACAGGAGGCAGCGGAGAGCACAGAAGCAGTCAGCACAGGGTACAGGTTGGAGAAAGTGAAGATTAAGAGAACAGAAGGACACTGGAGCACTAGGAGAACGGAAGGAGAGGTTGGTGAGGGAGAAACACAGGGGTTCAGCGGTGGCAGTATGGAGAGGAAAGTTAGACGCAGGGGGATAGACAAAGCGAAAGGGGCTCGGAGTTAGAATAAAGGAGCTGAGTAATGAAAGTGGAACATACCCTAAGGCAAGAGGTGGCAATGGCCCTTATTGTATTAAAAAAAGTTCCAGGCGCATCAGGTGGAAAGAGACAAGCCTGAAGGCAGTCAGATTATACATTTTATTTCCCTGTATTCTTAATTTTAAATAGTATCTCATAAATAAGCTGCTTTGATTATTTAGTTAAGAGGCTTCTTAATCTTTTGCTTATCAATTTTGGGAGTGGAGCAGTGTGGTGGAACTTCATAAATGGCCCATATTAAATTAATAGCAGTCAGATAGCCAGTCAGTCAAAAGTCCCCAGATTAGTCCTCTAGTAAGATTAGTCCCCCCAAATTAGGCCAGTAAATTAAAATATTACTATAGTCTGAGTTCATAGACAGTGTACATGAATACCAACTCCTAAATGGAAGAAAAGTTTTTTTTGTTTTTAAATTTCCTTAAGCTGGATGATTGCATAATCTAACTTTCTAAAGAAAGAAAAATGACTGCCTGAGCATTGCATCTTGTGAATACTGTTAAATTTTGAAATTCTCAAGTTCCAGGGTTTGAGTATTGGTTCTTCCAGAGAATGACTGGGATTTCCCGATGCAACATTGGTCAAAGAAGAGGATTATCTGCATCATTTAGATATATAACCTTATTGGAGAGTAAAGTGAGTGAGTAAAACACTTTAGGGAATAAAACACTTGTTGGAAGTGGATTCATGTCAACAACTGTGAGTGAGATTTTCCCCGTCCCTTAGTTATAAGAGATTTACTATAGTTTTAAGTGATTTAATTAAAATAATATTCAATATATTAACAAAAAAATAATTGTGATTCATATAGATTGCATAAGGTTAGTAGGTCAAGTCCTTTTTCCATGTTTCTCAATTTTCCTATGACATAGTGTAGTAGATCTTGTGATATCCGCCCTAGGAAATGTCACAGGGTCTGTAGGTGGTCAGTAATACTGTTCACGCTGCTTTACACTGGCCTACCAATGATCCACCCTATTGATATCATAGTGCTGATCCCTTGTTATTACTCAAGACTATGTCCTAATTTTAGATAGTGTCCCCCAGGGTATATAAACCTATGTAGTTTGTACTTCTGGGTCTTTCAGGCCCAAAGCCTGGATGACCGGTTTTGTTGAGGGACTGGCCCTCTCTCAATAAACCTATTTGCTTCAGCCTGGAAACTTTGTTATTTTCATTCTTCTGTCGGACTTAAAATTTTTTTGAGACAATTTGGTGACCCCGACGTGATCCTGCAGTAACTCTGTTATTCGGGTTCCTCTTCTCCAACTTGGGACTTCATTTTAAGCTCGAGCAAAGGGCCTTTTGTCCTAAGTCCTTTCTTGAGGGAGAGAAATCTGGGCACAGATTCTCGCAGGTTCAACCTTCCAGGCTGGTGAGTATCCACAAGCTGCAGATTGTGATATTCATTTTATTATTTAGTGCCTTCTGATTCTAAATTAATTTTAATTGGATTTTTTTTTTAAAAGGCTGTAATTCATTCTCTGCTTTCCCACAATTTCACTTGTACAGGAACTTCTGCTTTTTTCACTGTGCACTGGAAGGAGAGGAAGTTCTCTGTGAAACCGCACAGCATTTAATTTTTAAAGGTAGACTTGGGTGGGAAAGATATAAAACCTGTGAATGTGTCAGTAAGATTGTGTTTGAAAGGTGTATGTATGTGTTTGAGAGGTGTGTGTGAGGTGTGAGTATGAGACGTGCCCTGGGCACGAAGTGAGTGTGGAGTCCTGAGTACGCGGTTCTGATATCCCGCGAAGGACTCGGCCGGAAAACGGACGAAGCGAAAGGTTGTGTATCTGAGCCAATAGTCTATCTCGTGATTACTGCATATGGCCCAGTGGACTGGTTTGCTCCTGGACGACTACTCAGGGGTCCTTATGCCAAGCAGAATCCGCAAGGTCTCCTCCGTGGGCGCGAGTAGACTGGCGTGTGTCTGTACATGTTTGCCTGTCTTCCCTGCCCTTGTGTTCGTGTGTGGGACTAAAATTTAAAATTGGGCTGAGGAAGGTGTTCAGAGGACCGGGTCTTTTTAATAAAGACCTTGGATCTATGGTAGCATAGGCTACCAGACTGATCAGGTCCGTAAGTATACCGTGAGTAGGTATAGAGGGCCGGGTCTTCTAGTGAAGACCTTGGATCCATGGTGGCATAGGCTGCCAGAGTGATCAGGTCCATGAAAAGGTGTCTTAGGAGGGCTTTGGATCAGGGTTGGCCCAGGCTAACCAGTGTGCACATAGGGTGATCAAGCCCGTCCACCAGAGGGTAGGAGGACTCGTATCTGGTCGTCCTTTTTGCCTAGTTTGAGCCAGGTCAGTCTTCCACCTCTGGTGTACACCATGGGAACTAGGCTGAGTAGAACACCTATTCCTAAAGATTCTCCATTGGAAAAGTTTTTGGAAATGTGGGACAGAAAAATGATTATAGCCAAAGAAATTGATAGGGAAACTGCTCTTAAATATTGTTTCAATTGGAGCAAACATTTTAAGAATTTTTGGCCAAAATATGGGACTTTCGATCTCTATATTTTAGATAAGGTAGAAAAAGTTTTAGAAAACCAGGAAAAGTGGGATCAGCTAAAATATCTAGTTCATTGGAAATTGTTCTCCACTATGATTTCTGAGGAGAGCAAGCAAAAAGAGAGTGAGTCCACTGCACTCTATCCTGTAGTCAGTGCACCATTAGCTCCTCCTTCTTATTTTGACCCTGTAGAAGGAGTGAAGGATAGGATGAGCGAGGAGAAAAAGCATGTTCCAATATCCCAACATGCCTCTGTTTCTGCTTTTCCCTTGATAGAAAAGCCTCAGTTAAATGCTCAGGGAAATTTGCTATATATTAGAGAACATCACCCTTTCAGACCTTCTGATTTAGCTATGTGGAGGCAAACTACTCCTCGCTTTGATGATGACCCCATAGCAGTTATAGATCAGTTTAAATCTATTTTTCGTGGGCATAATCCTACCTGGACAGATGTACAAGACATGATGGATGTCCTGTTGTCAGAAGGAGAGAAAAGAGGAATTATAGAGATAACCAATCGTGTGGTGGTAGGTCCAGGAGGAGGGGGAACATGGCCCATGCAAGATCCCGGATGGGATCCTAATATTCCAGCAGATATGAACCAACTAAAAGAGGCTAGAAATAACCTAATTAGAGGAATGGAACTTTTCTCAGAAAGACCAGAGAACTATAGTAAGTTCCAAGAGACGGTTCAAGAAAAAGATGAGACTCCTATGAGGTTTTATGAAAAACTGTGTAAGAGTGCTAGAAGATTTGCTAGACTTGACCCTATAAACCCTAGGGATGCTGGAATGATAAATGCTGCTTTTGTGAATCAGTCTCTTCCAAATATTACTGAGTATTTTCTGAAATACTGTCCTGGATGGCATGAAAAGAATATCGGGGAACTGAAAGCAATTGCTCTATATGTGTTTGAGGGAAAAGATAAGAGAGATGATGGACAAGACAGTAGAGAAAAATCTAGTCAAAAATCTAAAGCTGTTCTTGCCACCATCCAGCAAGTACCTATAGGGAAACAGAACAGAAGGTTCTGTTGTTTCTATTGTGGAAGGATGGGACATATGCAGAAAGATTGCCTTAAAAGGAACAGGAATTATCAAGAAAGGTATAAATTTGAAAATAATCAGGGAATGAGTACAAAATTAAGACAAGGAGTAAATCAGGCAAATACAGGAAACTGGACTCCTGTACAAAATGCTTCGGCATGACGGTTTGCGGGGGAGGTAGAGGATGTGGATGATGCAGATTCCACTAAGATCATGGCCCCTGCTTTGACCATTCATGCCTCTCCCTTACCGCATGTTGATTTGTATGTTGAAGGTGTAAAATGTTCTTGTTTAATTGATACTGGTGCCTCTATCTCGGTATTAAAATTTGTTCCCAAAGATAAAGGAACTATTGTCAAAAAGATGCCTGTGGTGGGTGTAGAGGGGCACAGCCAACTAGCTCCTCTTCTGTCTCCCCTTGAAGTTACTATTGGTCCTATTTCAGTAATGCATTCATTTTTGTGGATTCCCCAATCTCCTATTAATCTTTTGGGTAGAGATTTATTGTGTAAATTGAAAGTTGTTATTAATTGTATGCCAGATAATACATTGACTGTTGATATGCCTGATGAAAATGTGTTAACCCCAGTGTTTATTGATGTATTAAGTGAATGTTATGGTGAGGAATTGTCTGCTTTGATGGTATCCCAATCTAATGATTTTTCTATTCCAGACACCTTGCCTGAGAAGGTGTGGGCAAAATCCTCCACTGATGTAGGACTGCTGAAATCAGCAGTTCCTATCTCTATTGCTACAAAAGGAGGGAAACCACCATCTGTACCACAATATCCACTTTCAAAGGAGGCAATTATTGGTATTACTCCCATAATTGACTCCCTTATTGAACAAGGAATTATTATTCCATGTAGGTCAGAAGCAAATACTCCAATTCTTCCAGTGAAGAAGCCAAAGCCTGGTCCTGACGGTAAGCCTATTTATCGTTTTGTTCAGGATCTTAGAGCAATTAATGCTTATGTTGTTGCTCTTCACCCTGTTGTGCCTAACCCAGCCACTATTGTGACTGTTATTCCCTGTGATGCCACTTGTTTTTCAGTATTTGATTTATGTGCTGCCTTCCATTCCATTCCTATAAGTCCTGAATCCCAATATCTGTTTGCATTTACCTGGATAAACCAACAGTACACATGGACTAGATTACCACAAGGTTTTATAAACTCTCCAATGATATTCTCTTAGATTTTGCAGAAAGACTTATCAACCATCACTTTTAAAGGTTCTACTTTGATCCAGTATGTGGATGATTTACTTCTAGCTTCTCCTAATCAAGAAATTTGCTACTCTGACAGTTGCTATTTGGTTCAGGAATTGTTTCAGCGTGGACATAAGATCTCCAAGTCAAAGGTACAGTGGTGTAAGGAGAAAGTAGAATATTTGGGGTTCATTTTATCACCAGGAAAAAAAGAACTATTTCTCCAAAGAGGATGCAGGCCCTGCAAAACTTATAAGTCCCCAAGACCAAGAAACAGGTATGTGCTATATTGGGGGTTGCTGGTTATTGCCGTTCGTGGATTCCTTCTTTTGGAGAGATTGTGAAACCCCTCACTGCTCTTACTAAAGCTTCTGTTCCTGAGCCTTTGCAGTTGGAGGAACAACATCTAGTGGCTTTGAGGGAGCTTGCAAAAGCAATTATGCCTGTCCCTGCACTTGGTTTGCCGGACTATTCAAAACCTTTTACTCTCTATGTGTATGAAAGGAAGGGGGTAGCTTCCGGGGTACTGACCCAAACTTTTGCCTTTTCCCAACGTCCAGTGGCTTACTTCTCTGCACAATTAGACCCAGTTGCGGCAGGTGCTCCACCCTGTTTGAGGGCTATAGCAGCTGCAGCTTTACTGGTGGAAAAATTGGCAGAGTTCGTTTTGGGAAATCCATTGGTTGTTCAGTGCTCTCATGAAGTGGAAGCTTTGCTCTTGCGTCATCGAACGCAGGCTTTCTCAGACCAGAGACTTGCCAGGTATGAAGTGACTTTATTAGGGAATGAAAATATCACTATTAAAAGATGTAACACCTTGAATCCTTTCACCCTGCTACCTGATCTTCCTTTATCAGGGGAACCCTTACATGACTGTGAAACTGTGGTTGACATGATAGAAAAACCTCGCCAAGACCTCACAGATGTTCCTCTTGAAAATCCTGAGTTAGTCTTATATACTGATGGGTCTTCATTCATGCAGAACGGAAAGAGATTCACTGGAGCTGCTGTGGTTACTGACTATGATGTTTTGTGGTCAGCTTCACTCTCACCAACTTTGAGTGCGCAAGCAGCTGAACTTATTGCTCTGACAAAAGCCTGTCACTTGGCAAGGGGAAAGAGTGCTAATATCTATTCTGATTCCCGCTATGCTATTGGAATATGTCTTGCAACAGGTATGTTATGGAAGCACAGAGGCTTCTTAACTTCTTCAGGAAAAGAGATTGCCCACTCTGAATTGATCAGAGATTTTCTGGAAGCTATTCAGCTACCTAAGACTCTAGCTATAATTCATTGTTCTGCCCATAAAAAAGGAACTGATCCAGTGACTCAAGGAAATGCCAGAGCTGACGCTGCTGCAAAGACAGCAGCTATCGAGGGTCCTGTTTATGTGATGCCACTTCAAGCCTCTGGGACTGGAGATGATGATGATGATGCTGGGAGTAAAACTCAGTGGCCGGACCTTATTTATGATGACAAGGAAGTGGACACCTGGAAACAACGGTATAATGCTAAAGAGATATCTGGAATTTGGGTAAGTGAGGAAGGCAAGCCTTTTCTTCCAAGGAAATGTTATCACCAGGCCTGTCTAGCAGTTCATGCTGGAGGTCATTATGGTGCACAGGCAATCACAGACACAATTAGGTGAGCATGGGTGGCTCCTGGGATTACCTCAGTGGCTTCTCGTATTACATTAGGTTGTGTTGAATGTTTGGCTTTTAATCAGCATGCCTTTAAAAAGGTTGCATATGGTGGTCGCCCTCTAGCATATCTTCCATTTGAATCTTTACAAATTGACTTTATACAATTACCTAAGGTTGGGCATTTGAAATACTGTTTGGTACTTATTGATAAATTGACAAGATAGGTGGAAGCTTTTCCTGTTTCCAAAGCTGATGCAGTTTTTGTGCCTAAAATAATTAAAGGTCTTGTTACTCTGTTGAATCAGGACCCAAGGTACGCTATGTATTTTTCTAAATATCTTTGGACTTCTATACTTCTAACTGGATTGATTCTGTTGGTATTTTTGGGTTTGCTGACGTTTTGGTATAGATTTTTATTGAAAGTTTTTCAAAGGGTAGAATTTCAGTTGCTCCTTTTTCAATATGTATTGTGTAACTTCCCCTTTCTGGTTGCTGGATTGACCCCTATTTCTTTTCCTGTTCTTAATTGTACTGTGTCATTGCCAGCAGTTTATGAGTGTGATTTATCTTTTTGTTCATTTGTTTTTCCATGTGTTACTGGTACTCTCAAATATTGTAGGCATTCCCCTGATGATATCAGATATTATTCTTGTATTCCCCCCACTGTACCAAACATACATCTTTTGAATTCTCATACGTGCTTACTCTATTATGGTGTGATACACTGCCCTTCTCCGAAGGGTGGGGGAGATTTAGGTACAGAGTTTCCTCTTTTTACAGTTAGAAGTAATCTTACTGAAAAAGGCATCCCAGTGGTTTTCGGTAGAAGGAATGTGAGTTCTGTTTTGGAGTGCCTTCTAATTTCGGAGGTTGATTTTCGGTGTTCTCCATCATTGTGCCCTGATGATAGTTTGTTTGGTTGCCAGACTCCTATTGAATGTTGGTTTAATAAACAGATGTTCTATTGCAATGACATCCAACATTCTTCTTTGAATAGGTGGATGCTTTCTGTTAAAAAGTTTCTTGGGTGTTCTGGCACTTTTATTGGCTTTGATTGTTCATATATAGTGGTTGCCTATTCTACTTCTGTTTTGAAAGGTGTTGAGCTAGTTTTGACAATTCATGACCTGGTCCCTCATGAGGGAAAATCTCTTGGAGATGTCTTTCCATTTAAGTCACCTGAGGAAACACCTAGTATAGCAATTCCTTCTTTCTATATTTCACTGACATCACGTGTTCCTTTGCTGCTTTTTGTGGATCCGTCCCAAGGAGGGATAAATATGATAGAGTTTACTGAGGAGTTTATTGAGATTACTACGGAGTTTATTGAGATTACTACCAAGATTAATTTACAACATACTTCTCATGTCCTTTATCAGTTACAGGCTGAACTTGATTCTGTTTCTCATATGGTGATGGAAAATAGATTGGCATTAGATATTTTGACTGCTGCACAAGGTGGAGCTTGTGCTATCATAAATCAATCCTGTTGTTCTTATGTAAATTATTCAGGAGATATTATCAATGATGTTGAGGAATTACAAAAAATATTGAATAGTACCTTGGAAATAGCTCAGCATACTCATGTCCACAAAAGTACTATTTCCTGGTGGGATCCTTCTTCTTGGTTTCATGGATAGCTTCATGGTTTAACATCAAAGGTTTATGGCAAGTTATTTTGAAATGGATTTTGATTATTTTGGGAGTTCTCATTTTTTAAAAAATATTTGTGCATTGCTGTGTCTCTCAATTTTCAAAATTTTTTAGGAGGTTTTGAGTATTCTCACTCTCTTCTCTTGATTAAGTGCAAATCCTTGCTTTTATCTATGATATTTGGACTCTTTTAGTATTGCCACTTCAGGGACCATAAAGGAATCATCCCCTGAGAAGACAGAATCCTTTGAAACAGGCTTTGCTTCTACTGCCTTCAGTGATCCAGAATCTGCACCTGATGGACCTTCTACTTCCTCAGATGTTGTTGTGTGTGCTGTGAAGAACGAATGCAGAGTGTGCAAGAAAGAAACCCGTCAAAAAGTATCTGGAATAGTGTGCTGTCATAATTGTTATGTCTTTTATAGAGAAGTTATGATATCAGCTCAATTAAGGGGATGTGTTCAGGTTGGCTTACGATTGAAACCTGACACTCTTTTATTTCATCAATATAAAATTAGGGGTGATTATGGTCCTCCATGCAGAAAGTGTTCTAATCCTTCATTCTATGGCCCTATTGATTCTCCTTGTTGTCCTCGCTGCCATTTCTCTAGTGCTAACTGAGTTTTAGTATTTTTATATATGCTTGTAACTTTAGATTAACTTAAATCAATGTTCCCTTATTAACATAAGTTGTACCCATTCACATTATTATGTTTGTAAATTTTGCGCCTCAGTAGGGGAGTGCCCCCTCTGGAATTTTGCGTCGCCCATAGAGGACTGCCCTCTATGCATTGAATTGTATCCATCTTTTAGATTGTTAATGATCCAAAGGACAAATTTTAGTATTTGTCTTTGGATCAAAGGAGGGATAATGTGAGTGAGATTTTCCCCGTCCCTTAGTTATAAGAGATTTACTATAGTTTTAAGTGATTTAATTAAAATAATATTCAATATATTAACAAAAAAATAATTGTGATTCATATAGATTGCATAAGGTTAGTAGGTCAAGTCCTTTTTCCATGTTTCTCAATTTTCCTATGACATAGTGTAGTAGATCTTGTGATATCCACCCTAGGAAATGTCACAGGGTCTGTAGGTGGTCAGTAATACTGTTCACGCCGCTTTACACTGGCCTACCAATGATCCACCCTATTGATATCATAGTGCTGATCCCTTGTTATTACTCAAGACTATGTCCTAATTTTAGATAGTGTCCCCCAGGGTATATAAACCTATGTAGTTTGTACTTCTGGGTCTTTCAGGCCCAAAGCCTGGATGACCGGTTTCGTTGAGGGACTGGCCCTCTCTCAATAAACCTATTTGCTTCAGCCTGGAAACTTTGTTATTTTCATTTTTCCGTCGGACTTAAAATTTTTTCCGCGACACAACCTAAAAAGGGATGATTATTTTCCTGGGAAAGTCAAAATGGACTTTTGTGTGAGTGTTTGGTATGAGTTTTGGGATGGATTCTCTAGGACTGCAGAAAAAGACTTACTAGAATGTCAAAGGGTTTTTTTCAATAGCAACAACATATTCAGTTCCCTTCTTGAGAAGAACTGATGTATTACATGCTTCATATGTTTTTTGTATCTGTTTGGGGGCTTCTCCAATTCACAGGATTGTGGATTAAGAGATGAAAGGGAACTAAAAAACTATCAGGTCCAACACCATCATTTTGCAGATGAGGAAACAGATGCAGAAAGTATAATTCACTTGTCCATTGTCCCACAGATAATAAGGATATGAAGTGACATTTGAATCCAGATCATCCTGACTCCAAATCCTGTTCTCTATTCATTGCTCCATTTTGCCTTATAAAAACTTTTGGGATCTTAAGTATTTTCTGTCATTGCTGTTTTTGTACCTGATGTTCATTGATTTTTCAATTATAGCTAACACTTCATGATCCCATTTGAGGTTTTCTTGCTGAAGATACTGGAGTGGTTTGCCATTTCCTTCTTCAGTTCATTTTATAGATGAAGAAACTGAAGGAGACAGGGTTAACTGACTTTCCCAGGGTCCCACAGTTAGGAGGTATCTGAGGGAGCAGCTAGACTGAGCAGAGGATAATGCACCAGCCTTGGATTCAGGAGGACCTGAGTTCAAATCCTATCTCAGACAGTACCTTTGGGACCTGGGGAAAGTCACTTAACCCTCATTGCCTTGTAAAAAACAACAACAAAAAAACAAAAAGCCAACCAACAAAAAAAAAAATCTAAGGCTATATTTTAACTCAAGAAGATGAGTCTTTTTGACTCCAGGCCTTGCACTGCTGTACCACAGAATTGCCTATGTGTTTTCTGTAGGTTAAAATAAAGTTTGTGTGTGTATATACACATACATGGACATACACACATATACATTATACACTATTATATATAGTGTGTATATATATGTATATGTGTATATTTATATGTATATATATGTGTATGCGTGTATGTGAGTAAATGTATATATCTATCTATAAAAGGAACTGGCACTTCCTCTTACTCACACTTGGGGAAAACTACATATGAATACTCTAAGCATAGAAGAAGCTTTTTATAGAGTTAGTTTCCTGGGCAACACACCAAAGTAATATAAAGAACTCTTTCTAGTCATTTAGTCAATTTAGTTCCTAGAAATGGACATGATTCAATTCATTCTAGAGTTATAGAGTACCCTGGCCCATGATGTATTTTTTGGGAGATTGTTTAAACTCATTAAGTACGATGAGGGTATTCATACAGAATGTGTTTATTCACAGAATGCAAATTACTTTTTACTTATTTGTATATAAGAAATTTTCACATAAGATTCAAGATTCAACCTAAATATTCAGACCAACCTGTATATATATATATATGCACACATATTAAAATTTGTTCTCTTGGTTCTGCTCACTTTCTTCAAATGTAGAATTTGAACCCAGATCATCAGGGCTTCATGGCCAACATTCTACTATTATGCTTGGCCTTTCTTCTTTCAAAAATTGCTGGTTCACATCCTCTGACCACTTATCAAGCTCCTACATTATTCCTTTTACATTTAGCATTTGATCAATCTATGAAGAAAAGCTATAAAAGAGATTATATTATGCTTCCATTTGAGTTTATGAGCTGTCTTTTTCAATCTTTCCCTTTAAATTTGGAATTTAACTGACATGAGATAATTATTTCCATATGCAAAGTAGAACAGAAAGGGTACAGCAGGTGAAACTTTGAATCTATATTGTGAACAGCTTGTTTTTCTTTTTCTTTTTTTCTTTTTGCAGGGCATTGAGGATTAAGTGACTTGCCCAGGATCACACAGCTAGTAAGTGTCAAGTGTCTGAGCCCAGATTTGAACTCAGGTCCTCCTGAATCCAGGGCCAGTGCTTTTCCCACTGTGTCACCTAGCTGCCCTGCCCCCAGCTTGTTTTTCTTAATAAGTATATAATAAATTCACTACATTATCACCAAAACTATCTTGTTGGTCAGTTTCCTACTGAATTTCATGCATTTTTTTTTCTATGCAAATGCCTCAATGTCTCTTTTCTTAAATTTTTATTTTGTTTTATTTTTGGAACCCTACTGCTGATCTTCCTTTTTCCCTGCCCTTAAAAAAACACACATCAATAAAAGAAAAAAAAAATCTTGTATCAGATATGTATTGTCAAGCAAAACTAATCCCTACATTCATCATGTCTGAAGATTAATGTTTAATTAATTCATCTTGAATTCATCACCTTTCTGTCAAGAGGTGAGTAGTGTCTTTCATCACTGGTCTTTGGAATCATCTTAGTCATAGCATTCAAAAGTTTTTCAATCTTTAAAAGTTGCTTTTCTTTACAATGTAGTTATTGCATAATTTCTCCCCCTTTTCTGCTTATTTTGCTCCACAATAGTTTATAGTAGTCTCCCTAATTTTGAAATTTCCTGCCTAGCTGTACTCTTTAGGAATACTTTGTTCTTTCACATATCCAGGAAATTACCAAATCTCCATTTAAGGAAGAAGTTCTCTTTCATTTCCCACCTGTCTGCACTCTTAAATTCAATAAACATTTATTAGCATCTACTGTGTGACAAGCAGTGTGCTAAACACTGGGGATACAAATAGGAAAAACATAGTCCTTGTCATTAAGGAATCTGTAAACTAATGGGGGAAGATAAAACAAAAAAGGAAGCTGTAATGTCAGGGTAGGGAGGATACCAAGGAGTACCTGGAATGGCAGCATTTTGTTCATTGGAGTTGAAACCAAGCAGAACTGCAAATAAGAAATGTAGTGAGCTAGAAGTATAATTTCTGCCCTCTATATAGGAAAGCTTTGGGATAAGTTTGTTGCTTTACTCTCCAGTTCTCTATTCAGAGAGGACAGGAGACTGCATGAAATGGGGAAGCATTCATAGTGCACTTTAGGATTTTTTTGGTCAAAATTCTCATTATGACCCTGTGATGGTCTCTTCTTTCCTCCACCCCAAGCCTTATTTTCAGCTTCCTTTTCTGTGTTGTTTTCTCCCATTTGATTATAAACTCCTTGAAGGCAGAGACTGACTTTCTTTTTCATATTTATATCTTGAATGCTAAACACAATGGTTGGACCTTAGTAGGTACTTTGTAAATATTTGTTGAAAATATATCTAGCTGAAAGTATACCAACATTCATTCCTAATAGTGTTATCTTTTATTTTTTTTTAGAACTTTAGAATTTTATTGACGTACCAGTGAACTCTTAAAATTTTTTTTTTTTGTGAGGCAATTGGGGTTAAGTGACTTGCCTAGGGTCACACAGCTAGTAAGTAAGTGTTAAGTGTCTGAGGCTGGATTTGAATTCAGGTCCTCCTGAATCCAGGGCCGGTGCTCTATCCACTGCGGCACCTAGCTGCCCCTGGTTTTACTTTCTTTACAAAATGTTTTTAAAGAGTTCACTGGGGTGGCAGCTAGGTGGTGCAGTGGATAGAGCACCGGCCCTGGAGTCCCTAATGGTGTTATCTTTAATGTTATCCCTATATCATAATTTGTTTAGCCATTCCCTGATTAATGTATAGATACCTTCTTAGTTTCCAGTTCTTTGCCACTATAGAAAGCTGCTGTACATACTTTTAGATATGTGAGTCCTTCTCTCTTTATCTAATCTCTTTTGGATAGATACATAGTCTTGGTATTGTTAAGTTAAAAGGTATGCACAGTTTAGAGACATTTGGAGTATTGTTCCAAATTGCTTTCCAGGATGGCTAGACTAAATCACAACTCTACCACAAGCACACTCATGTACCTATTTTTCTTGGTCTTGACAACAATTTTCGTTTTCCTTTTTTGTCAAGTTTGTCAATTTGGTAGTGAGGTGGAGCTTCAGAGTTGTATTAATTTGCATTTTCACATTGGTGATTTGATACATTTTGATATAGTTTTTGTCCTTTCAGAATTGTGTTTCATATCCTTTGACCATTTATCAAAAAGGGTCCTCCATTCTTTCTTACAGTAGTCAAAATGGCCATGATACATGAACTTCTACCTCTTTGGTGCTCCTAGTTCAATATAACTTTGAGTTTCTACTAATAAGGCTTATTTCTATCTGTGTATAATCTTTCCCCTGCCTGACATACACACACATATAGAAAATTATCTAAAGAAAGTTCCTGAACTTCTAGTGGTTACCTTTACTTTTAGCAATTTTATTTAGCTAATGAATCCATTATAACTTCTGATTCCAATCACAGAATGTCTTACATTTAGACAGTGGTTAAATTAAATATGGGATTAAACAGAGCATGGTAAAAGTAGGTGTTTCATTTGATAAATGTAAATATATTGAGTGAAGAAAGATATTGTAATAAATTATGATTATTTCTGAAATGTTGTGGCTTGCTCTTCCCTTTCTATTCCTTCCATTTTGGGACATATTTCAAATGATTTACACATTTTCTGAACCGAACATATTGCCAAACACTGTAAATTGTGATTATATTATTCAAATTGCAAACTACTCCTTTCATTATACTCTGCTACCCCACAAAAGAAAATGTATGTTACAGTGTAATTGGGAAAACACTTAGCTATGAGATAATGCTTAAAAAATAAAATAACTTAAAAGGTGAATTGTTCTTCAAAGAAATATGAAATGTAAGTTAAAAATCATATACAAAGATATTTGGATCTAAAACATTTCTGAATCATTTATATTTCTAAGTATTAAGAATACTATTTGTTAGGAAATACCTACTTCAGAAATATAAAATGAAAGAACTATTAGCTACTTAATGATTTAAAATTGCTCAGTATGAAATGAATGCAGTAGGAAATAGCTTGTTTCAAGTAAATACTGAAGTAAATTCAATATCTACTGTTTTCTACCATGAGAGAAGCATACTAGTTTTGTGAATAAGGCTCTTGATGTCTATTAGGACATAAAATATGAATAGCAATTATAATAATTAAATGTAATTACATTAAAATAATTAGCACTTAAGCTATCCATGTAGTGCACTGCTTAGCAATTAAATATTCAGACAAAATTTCAACATAATTTATATTTTACTGTTATTCATTCAGGAAGTGGTGAAAATAGCCTTTTATTGACTATAAGTTTTCAATTAAATCATCACTCTATCACAGTTTTTATAGCAGGAAAGGCAAAGAACATATGGCTTATTATTACATTGTAAGTATTATAATTTAGACTCATATACAATAGCTGAAATAATTTAATATGGTTGCCTGTCAGTGTTGTGAATACTATTGCTACTCCACCCTCTAATCTTCTAGAAGGTAGTAAGATTTTGGTGCAGACCTGGGGTAGGGAAAAAAGTGATCAGGTTGAAGGGGAAATCACTAAGGGATTCATTATATTTAGCTAAATGTAGGTAAAATTATATTTCTAGATTGTAAAATTATTAATCTGCCTTTCATTTACAATGACTGAGCATTTTTAGATCTTTCAAAAGTTGAAATTTCAAATATAACTTTACAGGATATAAGATATGAAATATCATACGTAATCATACTAGTAATTCTTTCCCCCTTCCCTACTCCTGTATTCTATTTTTGAAAGTAGCACTAAGTGATGTAAGAAGTCATGAAAGGTACACAGAATCATAAAACAGATCAATAAAGCAAAGATTATTAAAGATTGAAAATACAATGTCCCATAAAGAGAAACCAATGGTGGAATTACTCAGTATTACTATCAAGAGAAAGAGAGACAGACAGAGAGAGAGAGAGAGAGAGAGAGAGAGAGAGAGAGAGAGAGAGAGAGAGAGATAAACAAATCTCTCTCACACTAAGCTGAGGTGATTAATAAGATCATTATCATCAAAAAATCCCCTATATTTATAGATGTTGTTTGAGTCAATTGGTTTCAGTTTTAACAGTGGACAATTGTGAACACAGTCCTAGGCTCATCTCTGCCATTTGTGTGTTAGCACTCTTCTTTTTCTTCCCTCATCTATGATACTTTTGGCTCTGTTAACTGTGTGGGTGAGGCTTTACCAATGTGTATATTGATTTGTTTAATCCTTTGGTACCTTTATTTGGGGAACAAATTTAAGGTGCTGAGACTATATGGTGCAGAACTTCCTTTAGTAACCACTTCAAAGATCTAACATCTCTTAATTTAGCTAAAGATTTTGAAAGCAATTGATTTTTTACTTTGTATCACCTCTTAAGGTAATGATTTCTGTCAAATTACTTCATTGTTATTATGAGCCTGACTCTCATAAAGGAGATATGAAAAAGCCCCACAAGGCCATTACTGTTCTAGAAGGGACCACGACTTTCATGTCATTTAATCTGCTCATTTGACAGATGAGGAAAATCAGAACCAGAAAGGACTGACTTGCTCAACATTAGAGAGGAAAAAGTAGTAGAGCTGGGATTTCAATGCAAGTCTTCTGAATCAGATTCCCACCGTTCTTTTAAGTATACCAAACTCCCATGGATATAGAACTAGATAATAATCCTATTGCAATATCAGGACTAAAACAACAAGAGGTAACTAAATTTCACAGTGTCCTACCATTATGCTAAAAATTTCCCTGATTTTGTTGGTAGAAGGTATGGCTATAAAAGGAATGGAAACCCAAAGTATTCAAACTAAGGATATATTCAGGGGGACCTGAAGACCATTGTCTTCTGATCTAGGATGATCCAGGAGGACTTGAAAACTGTCACTATTCTGATTCTTTTCACACCAGGAGCAGTAGGAAACAGTGGCTAGAACCGAGGAAATTGTGGTTAGGACTAAACCATACCTGATCTTCCCATCCAAGAGTGTAATAAGTTAAGAAGCTTGGCTCAACCATGAAATACAAAACCATGAACAGAGGCAGGAGAAAACAGTATAGGCAGAAAGACACTAGATGCACAAAGGGATAATATAGGCCAAGACAGAACAGAATTAGATCCAGAAGAAGAGAGTAATTCAGCAACAGAAGGGCAGTAAAGGGAAATATATTGCTTCTGTATTATAGATCACTAGTGATGTCCACACTGCTCTTTCAACACCTTCTATGTAAAGAGTGGATCAGGGGGCAAAAAGTGTAAACAATATAGGAAATCCTAATTAATAATCATTGCTGTGAATGGGAATGAGTTGAATTAACCCCAATACTGAATTGGAGAAAACATGAATATTAGCATGTCAGAGAGACAGAGAGAGACGCAGAGAGATAGAGACATAGAGAGACAGAGAGACAGAAAGAGACAGAGAGAGGCAGAGAGAGAGAGAGAAAGAGAGAGAGAGAGGAGGGTGGAGGGAGGAAAAGGGAGAGAGAATTAGGAAGCAGAATCCAAAAACTTGTTCATAAAGATTCAGAGTTGAAAGGAAGGGCTGCAGGTAAACTCAGAAAAACATGGGAAACAATCACAATCTAAGATAAGCAATAGTAAAAAAAAAAAAAAAAAGGAACCATTTCTAAAAAAACCAACTCAGCAAAGTACATTATGAAAAAGGCATTAAAGACAATGGAATAACATTAGTACTCAATACATAAGCACTAAATGGCATAACATTTAAATATATAAAGGAAAAGTTAATGTAATTCTAGGGGAAAATAAGCAGCAAAATGATAATATCTAGGAACTTAGATGTACCTTTTTTAGACTTAACAAATAAAATATAATAAAAGATGGACAAGAAAGAAGATAATGAACTGAATAGAATTTTTTAAATAATCAGGCATAATTGAAGATTATTGAATAAGAATATTATATATTATATACAAACATTTGTATAATCATCTGAGTATGGCTTTGTTGGTTTTTTGTTTGTTTGTTTTGCGGCAGTGCAATGAGGGTTAAGTGACTTGCCTTGGGACACACAGCTAGTAAGTGTCAAGTGTCTGAGGCTGGATTTGAACTCAGGTCCTCCTGAATCCAGGGCTGGAGCTTTATCTACTGTGCCACTTAGCTGCCCATGAGCATGGCATTTTTAAAGACAGTTGGCATGCTCATCAAATTTGTGTAGAGCATAAAGCAGAAGGAGATCACTAATACAATGGATGACGGGGTCAGAATCTAAAAGGATTTTAAAAGGTCAGAGCACTGAGCTGAATTTAACAAAATGTAATTCAATAGGAATAGATATAAACTATTGCAGTTGGTTTCAAAAATATCAACTTCAAATATATAATATGGTTACACAGAATGTGTTTTGAAAATAAGGTTCACTATCAGCTCAGTACGAGTCAACAGTGTGATCTAGCAGTCAGAAAAGTTAATGCTACCTTGGGTGGCATTAAAAGATACAAAACTTCTTGGAAGAAGGAAGTAATAGACTCAATGTACTATACTTCCATCAGACCTCATCTAGTATATTGTACATGTATATGATGTAAAACTCTGCTTCCATAATCGATCAGTCAACATGCACTTATTTATATGTCAGGCAATGTGCTAAGCACTAAAAATACAAATACAAACAGAAAGTCACTGTCCTCAAGATTACATTTAAGAAGGACAAGACAATGAATTAAAGAGATCAGAAAAGCTGGGATGATTGTTAAATTTTAAGGACATTGAATGAAAATATTGAAAATGTTTATCTTTATGAAAATAAGACTCATGAGAGGACATGATAATTGTCAAGTATTTGAGAAGCTGTAATATGGAAGGATTAGAATTGTTCTTTTTTCCAGAGGGTAAAACCCAGAGACTCTTAGAAATTGTGAAGAGGAAAATTTAAGATTGATACCTGGAAAAGCTTCTTGAGAATTAGAGCTTCCAAAAGTGGAATGGCTTGTTTAAGAAATGCAAACAAAGGCTGAATTATCATTTGTTGGGCATACTATAGTAAGGATTTAATTAGATTATGTATGGACTAGATCTGGGCTTCTCAAACTTTTTTCCATTCACCACCCCTTTTCACTCAATAAATTTTTATGCAACCCAGGGAATATAGGTATATAAAATCAGTACAAATAAACTTTTACTATTGCTAAAATTTTTACAACCCCCACATTCAATTGCATGACCCATTATAGTGTTGCAGTCCGCAGTTGAAGAAACTTTGGACTAGAATGCTTCCCGAGGTCATAACTCTCAAATTCTGGGATTTGTTGAAAACTGACCATGTACTAGGGCACAAAATACTGAGAAATATATTCATTAAAGCAGAAATGTAAATATACCAAAATTTGGAGTTGCCAAAAAGAAAAAAAAAAGTAGTCCTTAGGATAAAATGAAAAAGTTTAAACAATTTTACTTAAAAGGAGATAATTAATAAATAGAGGATTCAGTTAAAAGAACTAGAAAATAAACAATTCAAAATCTAATTAAACTCAGAAATAGAAATTGTGAAATAAAAATACAGAAACAAATTTTAAGCAGTCACCATAGACTTCATCAATACATAAAAGTAGAAAATACTTTAAAAATATAATAAAATATAAAACTGTTACTTAATCCAACTTTTAAAAATAATTTGAGGAAACCATATTAAAAATGCCAGAGGAGAATTCATGATAAATGAAGAAAAAAAAGAAAGTATTAAATACATCTTTTCCCAATAACATGGAAAGAAAATTGATAATTTGAGTATTTATAAAAATATAAAATATCTAGAATAAAAGAAATAGATTTTAATAATCCAGTCTCAGAAAAAGAAATTGAACAGCCCATGAATGATTAATATAAACAAAAAAAGGATCAAGAAGAATTTGCAAAATAATTCTGCTACATATTTTAAAAAATAGTTCCAATATTGCATAAAATATTTGCAAGATTGGAAAGTAAGAGATCTATCAAATTCCTTCTATGAAACAAATATGGTCTTGATACTTAAACCAAGTAAAGAGAAAGTCAAGAAAGAATTATACATACCAAGATCCCTAATTAATATCAGCATAAATTTTTGGCTTAAATATTAACAAAAAGACTACAACAGCATATCTAAAAATTATGTGATGTTTTCAGGTTAGATTTATATCAGCAGCACAGCTAAATCAACATTAGGAAAAGTAAAAACATATTTGACTACATTAATCACTTCTATAATAAAAATATCACAATTTTGTCAGTAGATGCAGAACAAAGCTCTTGACAAAATACAACAATAATTTATGTTAAAGATACTTAAACATGTAAATAAATGTGATAGGTATTAATGAAATCACATTAGTATAAGAAATTCCTAGAAGTGGAACGTCTTTACCCATGTAGGTTGGCATTTTCTCTGCAATTTATACTTTTACAGACTTGTCCAGAGCAGTGAGAGAGTAATTGATTTGCCTAAAGTAACATATGACCAGTAAGTATCATAGGCAGGACTTGAATCCACAATTCCCTATCCACTATGCCAGACTTGCCTCTTCCCTCTTCCCCCAACCAAGGAACAAATAGATCTTTTGTTAGTAAAGAGTATCTAAAATCTAAGTACCAGAAATTTCTGTCATAAAAAAAATGCTAGATGCTTTTCCAATAAGATCAGAATTAAAACAAGAGTGTCCATTATCACTACTATGATTTGGAATAATTCTAGAAATGACAACTATAGCAACAAGACCAGAGAAAATTTGAGAGAATGATTATTGACATAGCAGATGATATGATGTTTTACTAAAAGAATGCCACACGTTTGACTACAATTAATTGAAAAAAATGCTTTCTGCCAATTAGTGATATGTACAATAAATTCTTTCTGTATTTTGCCAATAAAAACACAGCAGGAAGGGATAGAGAAATATTATTTACAAGTATGACCTCCTATGTGTCCCTAGGATATATCAGTGTCTGTATCAGTAGTGATTAATAAACTAGATGTAATTAGAAAAGAGGAATTCAAAAATCTATAAGGAGCCTAGCAGGGGAAAAAAAAAAAAAACAACAACAAAAAACTCTACAGCTTTCTTAAATCAAACATCTTGAAGCCTCTGATGTGTGGATTTGGGAGCACAGCAAGATACTTCTTTGCTACATACGCTCTTTAAGCATGACCTCATTTACGCCTCTAATCTGTAAGCAGGAGCGCAAGCATATGTGTGTGTGTGTGTGTGTGTGTGTGTGTGTAGGGTCTAATTCTCTGCACTAACTCTTTTACTCTTTATATATATATATATATATAACTTTAGTAAACATTTGCTTATAAAATGTATTTAATTATTATCAATTAATAATCATGGGAGGAAGTATACTAATAGGGATTCATGATCAATAGCATTGAAAATACATTTTCCATCCCTTAAGGCTATCTCTAGGCACTGAGGGGATAACTAGCATTATTACTTTGGGGAAATAACATGCCAGTGTGAGTAGAAGTTGGGAGAAAAATTCTGGGGCCTATGCTACTAGGAATTATTTTTGAAAGGGAGAACACTAGTGGCAAGGGAAATTGGAATAAATACTACATGTAAAAGGTGTTACTTCAGTATAGTTTTGTGGGGGTTCTTTTGGTGAGGCAACTGGGGCCAAGCGACTTGCCCAGGGTCACACAGGCTGTGTTAAGTGTCTGAGGTCGGACTTTGAACTCAGGCCCTCATGAACCCAGGGCCGGCGTTCCATCCACTGCGCCACCCAGCTGCCCACTCAGTATAGTTTTAAATGAAATAGGAGGGAGGGAAGAAGAGAGAGAGAAAGTGAGAGAGAGAGAGAGAGAGAGAGAGAGAGAGAGAGAGAGAGAGAGAGAGAGGGAGAGAGGGAGAGTGGAAGAGTGAGAATAAATTCCAGTTATGGAGTATATCTAGTAAAAGGTCTGGGGATGGAATATTTTGTTTAAGGACTAGCAAGTAGGTTAAAACAGTTCACCTATATAGTATGTAGAGTGGAATAATATGTAAAAAAGATTGGAACTGTAGGAACAAAACAGGTTTAAGAAGTTTTAAATACCAGAAAAATTATATTTGATCCTGGAAATAATAGGAAGATCCTGGAGTTTATTTAATAGTCATGTGATATGGTATGACCTTCACTTTAGAAAAATCTCTTTGGCAGCTGTATGGGATGGATTAGAGAAGGTAGAGACTTGAGGTAGAGTAATCAATTAGGAGACTTGCATGCCAGAGTACTTGATTCCATAATTGTTTTTGGGAAAATTCTTATAAACCTTGTCTAGGTTGTAGTGGAAAGCAGAGAGAGAGAGAGAGAGAGAGAGAGAGAGAGAGAGAGAGAGAGAGAGAGAGAGAGAGAGAGAGAGAGAGAGAAGAGGCTTAGTAAAGGAAGGAAAGGAAGAGAAGAAGGAGGGAGGGAGAGAAATATATAGCTTGAATATTGGAAAAAATAAACACAAACACACACACAGAGCTAAATCACCTACATTCAGACAGGCCAGATGATGCTTCTTTAAGTTTGATGAGCCATTTACATCCAATAAAACACCTATTCCATTATCAACATGTTTAAAAGATGACTGATGATGTCAATATTAAGTTATCACAAAGTTGAGTCAAGCTGAACAAACCTCTAAATACGGAAACTTATTCTTTTTTCTCCCTGATTTTCAGTTATCTCAGCAAAATTTTCAAAATATGCCTACCTCATCAGTACCTCCTAATGATTTTTTTTAATTAGTCAAAGATTAGTTGACATTCACATAGGTCCCAACAGTTTTCTGCATGTAAAAAATTTCAACATAAGGTAGACCTATCTGTGAATGAATAGACTTCTGTTTGGTTTGTTTTTTTATAGCTTATGTAAAGTACTCATATACATAGCTGCTTATATTCATAGTAAATATTCTATATGTTTTCAGATAGTCTGAATTTAATAAAATTAGTATGCTTGTTCTTGAATTAACATTTTAAGTAACCAACTTGAGTGTGTCTTTAGAAGACTGAATATTTTCTTTTCTTTTCTTTTTTTCTTTTTAGGGCAATGAGGGTTAAGTGACTTGTTCAGGGTCACACAGCTAGTAAGTGTCAAATGTCTGAAGCTGAATTTGAACTCAGGTCCTCCTGATTCTGAGGCCAGTGCTTTATCCACTGTACCTGGGGCACCTAGCTGCCCCTGAACATTTTCAACATACTTTAACTATTCAAATACATAATTTATCCAAGGACAATGGTCAAATTTTCTTGCCCTTCAATCTTCCTAATCCCATACTTTTAGATCTAAAAGTTCCCATCCAGGGATGAAATAGACAATAGCATGGAGCTGTCAGGTTAAAAAGGCTTCCATTTTCAGATTTGTAAGAGTGAGAAGACACTGAGAGAGGTTCTTTATGCTATTGGTAGATAAGACAAAGCTCTTTAGTCTTTATTCTGACCTGTCTAGTTATTGTTCTCAGATCTCTGCTTCAGTTCTCATTGGCAGCTCAAGTTCTTGATCAAACTATCGTATTTTTCAATGACCTTTGCAAGTCTGAATATGAAATTCATCTAGTATGAAATGCTACCAGACAATAAAAAAAACACTGTGCTCAGCTCATCAATGAGCTAGTGTTTGATCTAGTGTCTACATCCTAAAACCCACAAAGTGCATCTGATGAGAGAGTAAAACCTAGAAAATTAGCCTGTTAAAAGCCTGAGTAATGAATTGGCCACATTCAAGTAACATGAAAAATAACTTTTTAAAAATCCTCTAACCACTTAAGTCTTGTGTAGCACCTGTGGTCATAAGCTTCAGACCTGAAAAAGATCTTAGACATCACCTGGCTTGATCCTTTAATTTTATGAATGAGGAAACTGAGACTCAGATGACAAAGTGAAGTGATTTGCCAAATGTTACATTTTAAGTAATAGAAATTAAATTTGAATATGTCTCAACTCTAAATTTGCTGCTTTCCCCAACCACAAAAAGCTGTATCCTGAGATTTCCACATGTATAGTAAAATAGTTGTTCACCCTGAGACTACTGAACATATGTTATACTGAAAAGAAATTGTAGAGAAGTATCACTTGGTCAGGGAAGTTAGCTTGATTTTAATTTATAGGAAAATTCTATAATATATCAGTATGGATATAAGGTAAGTCTGTCATGACCTGTCCTTGATAAAACCAATCATATATTGGATATCTAAAAAAGGGAACAGTGATTACAAAAAGGCCATACTGGGCTTATCAAGGATAATCATGGCTTGCCCAATTTCCTTATTACCTTATTTTGATTTTTAAAAACAAACAAACAAACAAACAAAACAGAATTACCAAATTGGTAGCTGAGAGGAGTACTATAAACATTATTTACTTATGTTTTATTAAGGCTTATGCCTTTTTATGCTTATCAGATTTTCAGATAACATTATGCTAGGAGGCATAGCAAAAACACTGGATGAGATAATCAAGTTCCAAAAAAGTAAACACAACCTCTTATATTTGGGACAATACGTCAACTTGAAGTACAGGATTAAGAGAGAAAGATGGCTGTAATGGACAGCTGGAGGAGATATGGTCTGGGGTTGCTAGAGAGGGCTACTTGAGGCTGCACTCACCAATCAAAACAGGTTAGTTTAAGGTTGATGTTCCAAAGATTAGTGAATTAACTCCTCCAGGAACTGGTGACATTCTTTTGAAAATCCACATTAAAAGTATATTTTCTTTTTAAAAAAAATCAAGACTAATTCAGAAAATTATGGATGTGGGGTAATTATATGTAATTTTTTTTTTTGCCTAATAGGAAAAATATGTTGAAAAATTCTTTGATTTCCATGCTTTTGATTCCTCATTCTAAGAATAAAATAAGTAAAACTTACTCTTTAATAATAATTTTATTTTAAAAATGAATTTAACAATCACTAAACTACACAAAAGTGTAGAGTAGTAGAGATATTATCTTTCTCTGATTTGAGGATATGCATATTTCATGGGCTCTACTCTGAACATTTAACAAAGAGATTCAAAGAGATTAGTTCAGTAACAATTTAATTTGAAATGTCAACTATGTTCAACATTTAAAAACTGATAGATAGATCTGCCTTTAAAGATCAGGGAAATGAAGTTCCAGTTCAAAATAATTTTATAGCTTTATGAATTTACTCATGCATTGTTTGCATATTTTAGACTATTCTGAATAATGAACTCCCTGAAAAGACACATTAGTTCAAAGATTTTTGACAGTCACAGCTCAAGTTATAAATTTTCCAACTAGATGTATAGTTTCAATTGGCAGTAAATTTCTAAGAGTAAAATATGTTTTTATTTAAACAGTCTATATAGAAAATTAAATGGATTTTTCACAGTTAAGGAGAAATGCATGGCATATGTAATCAGGTTGTAACATATTATAAACAAGGAATTATTCAGGAAAAGTTGTGTAAAGGTTGCCAGCAAAATAATGTATGACTAAAAATGGGGATGGATTGTAAGAAAGTGAGATTGAAGAATAGCATGTGGATAAGTGACATGTTTCATTGGTATTTTCAAGTATGTGACTAAAGCCTTGACCCCTTTGTGGTGAACTGATGAGAAGACCTGGAAAAGAGATTCGGGGAGTGGGCAAGGATGCATGGATTGTAACCAGAAACATTGAAAAGAATATTCACATTAAGATGATAGATTTGCGGTCAGCCAGGTGGCATAGTAGATAGAGCACCGGCCCTGGATTCAGGAGGACCTGAGTTCAAATCTGGCCTCAAACACTTAACACTTACTAGCTGTGTGACCCTGGGCAAGTCACTTAACCCCAATTGCCTCACCAAAAAAAAAAAAAAATGACAGATTCACTTTTTAAAAAGAACCGTGAGATTTTCCAAATAAAGATTGCTTGGGGGGGCGGCTAGGTGGCGCAGTGGATAAAGCACCGGCCCTGGATTCAGGAGTACCTGAGTTCGGGTCCAGCCTCAGACACTTGACACTTACTAGCTGTGTGACCCTGGGCAAGTCACTTAACCCCCATTGCCCCACAAAAAAAAAGAAGAAAAAAAAAAGATTGCTTGGAAGGTCAGAAGTAGGGGGCTGCTGTGCTGAGGCAGGAATGGAGCCCAAGACCATAGTCATGCTAACAGAGATCCAGTCCCAGGCAGGATGAGCCTGGGAAAGAGACGCCCCCCCCCCCCCCGCCCCAAGCCTCTGAATCAGCTATAGTGCCAGTGTGATCTGGAGCTAAGCTCATGGTCTGGTGAGAGGGCTGAGTGGTTGGTGGGGAGGGGATTACAGGGGTCTCTGCTGGTGGTGAGGCTGAACATGGGTTTTTGACCCCTGTTGGGAAACAGGAAGTAGCCTTGAGTAACAGTGGCCTGGGTGAAGGAAAGGCACATGCTTCTCAGAGCTAAAAACCACAGTACACAAAGTTTTGCTGTCTGGTTAATTAGCAAGTTGGCCTGGGGTTATCTACTGACTAGGGAACAGGCCAGGCAAGTGAAGAACCTGCCCTTCTTTAAATCATACCACCTGGGACACCCTGAAGCTTGGGACAGTGAAGCTTGGAAACAGTGTCCCACTTTGAAGAACTAAAAGTCAAGTAAAAGAAAGGCAAGATGAGCAGACAGAGAAAGGTGAGGACCATAGAAAGTTTCTTTAGTGACAAGGAAGATTGAGGTGCACCCTCAGAAGTAAATAGCAATGTCAGGGCTCTTACATCCAAAGCTTCCAAGAAAAAAATATGAATTGGTCTCAGGTCTTAGAGGCACTCAAAAAGGACTTTGAAGATAAAGTCAGAGAAGTAGAGGAAAAAATGGAAAGAGAAATGATGGTGATTCAGGAAAGATATAAGAAAAAAGTCAACAGCTTGAAAAGCCAAATGGAAAAGCTCTCTGAGAAAAATAAGTGCCTAAGAATTAGGATTGAACAAATGGAAGCTAGTGACTTTATGAGAAACCAAGACACAATAAAGCAACTCCAAATGAATAAAAAAATAGAGGGCAATGTGAAATATCTTCTTGAAAAAACTTCTGACGTGGAAAACAGATCCAGGAGAGATAATTTGAAAATTATTGGACTACTTGAAAACCATGATCAAGGAAAGAATTTAGAGTATTTCTTCCAAGAAATTGTCAGGAAAAATTGCCCGGATATTCTAGAAACAGAAGGTAAAATAGAAATTGAAAGAATCCACCAATCACCTCCTGAAAGATATACCAAAATGAAAACTCCTAGGAATACTATCGCCAAATTCCAGAGCTCCCAGGTCAAGGAGAAAATATTGCAAACTACCAAAAAGAAAGAATTCAAGTACTGTGGTAGCACAGTCAGGATAACACAAGATCTAACAGCTTCTACATTAAAGGATTGAAGAGTATGGAATATGATATTCCAGAGGGCAAAGGAATTGGGATTACAACCAAGAATCACATATCCAGAAAAACTGAGTATAATCTTTCAGAGGAAAAATGGGACTTCGATAAAAAAGAGGACTTTCAGGCTTCTGTGATGAAAAGACCTGCACTGAATGGAAAATTTGACTTTCAAATACAAGACCCCAGAGAACCAAAAAAAAAAAAAGGTAAACAGGAAAAAGAAATTAAGAGGGATGTTAAAAGGTTAAACTGTTTTTATTCCTATATGGGAAAATAATATGTGTAACTCATAAGAACTTTCTCAGTATTAGGGCAGATGATAGAAATAAACCTAGACAGAAGGCACAGGTGGGAATTGATTATGATGGGATGATATCTGCAAAGTATTTATTTTTTGTTTATCTCTTTTTCTGGGGTGGTTGGAGTAAGGTGATATGTCTGGATTTCTACAGTGAGTAAGTGTCTTGTGTCTGAGGCAGGATTTGAGCTGGGGTCTTCCTGGGTCTAGAGTGGGTGCTTTGTTCACTGTGTCACCTAGCTGCCCCAAGATGACATCTTTAGGGTAAAATTGAGGGGTGAGAAAAATGCATTGGGGGAGGGGGAAGAGGAGAGGTAGAATGGGGTGAAATCCCACATGAAAGAAACAGGAAAGGGCTTATGGAGTGAGGGGAGGGGGGCATCAGAATATGCTCAAAGACCTTACTCTCATCAGAGTTGGCTCAAGGAGCAATTAACATACACACCCAATTGGGTGGAGTAATCTATTTAAGATGGCCTTTAAAAAAGCCTAACACTCATCAGAATTAGATCAAAGACCTTAAACTCATCAGAATTGGCTCAAGGAGGGAATAGCATTCACACTCAATTGGGTAGAGTAATCTATCTAAATCTGCAGGAAAATAGGAGGGGAAAAGGATAAGGAGGGAGGGCAGATTGGGGGAGGGACCAGTCAGAAGCAAATCCCTTTTGAGTAGGGATAGGGTGAAAGAAGATAGATAATAAAGTAAATATCATGGGGAAGGGAATAGGATGGAGGGAAACAGGTATTTGAGAAAATAATGGGGTTTTGGGACTCCCAGAGGCCCCTGCTCCAGGGCCTAACCCAGAGAGCCTTCCCTAAACTTTTTTTTTTTTAACTTTTTTTTTTTTGCTGGGCAATGCGGGGTAAGTGACTTGCCCAGGGTCTCACAGCTAGTGTCAAGTGTCTGAGGCTGGATTTGAACTCAGGTCCTCCTGAATTCAGAGCCAGTGGATTTATCCACTGCACCACATAGCTGCCCCACTCCCTGAACTTTTAAGAGTGGCCCAGAGTCAGTGAAGTTGGACTTTGGACTGTGAATAGAGACAATAGAAGTTTACCTCATTCAAACCCACACCTACCTGAAGGCTTTTTCCCCTTGGAGGACTCTGTATTCTGACATTAGCATACACTGTGTGGAACCACCCTCAAATCAAGGAAACCAACAGATTTGAATGACGCTAGCCAATTAACTTTGAGCAATGTGTAAAGGTGGGATCTCTGGCTTGCAGGAAGATTACACAGTCACAGGCTCTCTAGGCTAGGAATGCTTAAAGAGGCAGGATGAAGATGATTCTTTCCCCCCTACATAGGTAGGCCTTCTGATATTTCTGAGCAATGTGTTCTCTCTCTCTTTATTAATATTTAACATGCTTTAATAAATACTTAATGCCCCAAAGTGGTACAGTAGTCTCTAATTTCTAAGTAATTTCATATTAAAACCCCAGCTAATTTTCCCTAAAAATTTGGACAGTAATAGGGTGATCCCAAATAATTGTAATCATCACAGTTAATAATAGTAATTGTGAAAAAGAGAAAAGGGGAAAAAATGGACAAAAATATTTATAACAACTCTTTTTGGTGGCTAAGAATTGGAAATCAAAGGAATGCCCATCAATTGGGGAATGACTGAACATGCGGTGGTATATGATTGTAATGGAATATTATCGTGCTATAAGAAATGACAAGCAGGATGATTTCAGAAAAACCTGGAAAGATCCAGGACAGAGCCTCATACAAAAGAAACAGGAAGAATAGGAATTGATTCGTTGGAAAGAGTACTAGCAGCAGTTAAAAATACAACAAAACTAATTCAAAGTAATGACAGTTCATTTAATTTTGGAGGGAAATTGTTTTGTTCCTACTTTGTCTAGCTACCACTGATGGACTGTCTCTGTCTCTGTCTCTGTCTCTGTCTATCCCCCTCTCTCTCTCTCTCTCTCTCTCTCTCTCTAAGAGAAAGCCATCATTTGATGCAAATTTTGAAATGTATATAAAACCATACTATGCATACTTCTATTTATTAGTTCTTTCTTTCTCTGGGGTTATATAGTATCTTCCTTTGTAGGTCCTTTATAGTTAATTTGAGTATTTATAATATTCGGTTGTTGATAATTGTTCTTTGAACAATATTGCTGTAGCTGTATACATGTTCTCTTGGTTGTGTTCACTTTACTTTTCATTATTTCATACAAATCTTTCCATGTTTTTCAACCAGTTCATCATTTCTTACTGTGCAGTAGTATTCCTTAAAGCACAACTTGTTCAGTGTCCCCTCAATTGACAGTATTTGCTACCACCAAGAGAGCTGTTATAAATATTTTAGAATATATAGTTTCTTTTCCTTTTTCACTGATCACTTTGGGAAACATACCTAATAGAGTTATTGCTGCATCAAAGGTTATACAAAGTATTATAACTCTTTTGGCATAATTTCAGATTGCTCTCCATAATGTTCACAACTTCACCAACAGTGAATTAGTCCCATTTTTTCCAGATTTCCTCTAACATAGCTATGATGTTCCTGTGAGTTCATTTTGGGATCTCTTTCAGGTAGTGATTGGTGAATTTTTTTTTTCTATTTTACCCTCTCATTCTAAAACTTTAGAGTGTCTTTTTCTTAACAATCTCTTGAAGTACAGTATCTGTATTCTTTTTTAAAATCATAATTTTCAGATAATTCAACAATTCTTATGTTTTCTCTTCTAGATGTGTTCTCTAGGTCAGCTGTTTTTCTAATGAGATTTCACATTCTCTTCTATATCTTTTAATTTTGTTTAATTTTTTCTTCATATGAAGTCATTAGTTTCTAATTTTTTTAAAATAATTTTGTATTTTTTCCAATTACCTGTAAAGATAGTTTTAAGCATTTTTGCAAGATTTTCAGTTCCAATTTTTTCTCCCTTTCTCCCTTCCCTCCCCTTTCCCCAAGATAGCAAGCAATCTGACATAGGTTATATAGTACAATCATGCCCAATTATAATTTTTATAGTTATTTTCTTCTGTAATTTTTTGGATCCCTTTTCCAATTGGTAGACTTTTGTTTCATATTTTTAAGCTTTTCTAAAAACCATTTTTGGGATTGTACATTTTTTCTTTGAGATACAAGTATTAGCTGTTTTTGTTTGTTTGTTTGTTTGTTTTTTTAGTGAGGCAATTGGGGTTAAGTGACTTGCCCGGGGTCACACAGCTAGTAAGCTGTTTTAACTTCACTACTATATGTAAAGACACACACACACACACACACACACACACACACATGTAGTTGTGTTCTTTCTCTTTTGAATCAACACCATCATCCTCATCATGATTATTTTAGTAGCTTATTTTCAGTTAATTTTGTGCTAAAGTCAAACTCTGGTCCTGAGGTATTGGGGATAATACCTCAGTCTTAAGTTTTATGTGCCTGTTTGTGTGTGAGTGTGTGTGTGTGTGTGTGTGTGTGTGTGTGTGTGTGTGGTTGTTGTTGTTGTTGTTGTTGTTTTCTGAGCTCTCCCTAGAGGCTTAACTTCAGGTATTCTTCTTTGCCCCTGAGGCAGGACCATCCCCATCCCCAATTCAATATTGTCACTGGAAATGCTTTTGCTCTTTGTGGTCCCTCCTGTAGCTGCAAGTCTCAGCTTACCCCTTTGCCCTGGAACCAAAACCAGGGACTCCATGAGTGCCCACAAACAGCAGGGTCAGTGTATTTCTGCTGCTGTATTCATAGGCATGTGCTTATTTGTCCTCTCCCACAGCCACAGCCCAGGACTGCATCTAGACTTGACATCCAGTTGGAGAGGCCTGTAATCCTCCCCTGATTAGCTGTCTGATTTCCAAATTGTCCAAGTGCAAAAGTTCCTGAAATTGAGGCTGCCACTCAGTGTAGATGTCCCCCAGGGTTTGTTTGTTGATTCTATAGTATCTGCCTGGAGGTATTTGAATTTCAATCAGACTAAGCCACCACCCTGGGAGATTGGGTCTTTCCTGAGGTTCTCCCAAATTTTCTTACTGGAAAACTACTTTATCTTGACTTTTGATTGTTTCTGCTACTCAAAGTATGCTCTGAGGTATTATTTTATATTGTTTGTAGGGGAATTTAAGAAATCCAGGTAATTTCTTACCTTATTCCACCATCTTCTACCGTTGATACTCATAGAAGAAAGTAACTATCATCATATATGATGGTCTCTTCTGATGTGGGATGGAATTTGGGGTCAAATTGATCATGATTCATCCCAAAAGAATTACAAGACTCAGTGACTCAGTTTCCCAAGTTTTATTGCAATACTGTGGGTGACTACAGGGAGAGAATCAGAATAGTGGAAAGGTATCTCTCTGGAATAGTGAAAGGAAAGACAGTTATCAGTCTCATTATAATAATCTTCACCTTGGGGAGGTACAGGGGAAGGCCTATCCTTCTCATTATAATATTCTCCACCTTGGGGTGTCTCAGGGGAGGGCTTATCCTAATTTTGAGTTCCTGGGGTCCTAAGCCAACACCCCCCCCCCCGTGGGTACTTTTTTTCAGTGGAGGTGTGTTTTGGGGGTTTACACATCATAAGGTGAATCTGGGAACAAACAGCCTTTTCTGTGCATGTCTCTTTCTGGTTCCCATGATTAGTTTCAAAATATCTCCATTTTTCATTAGAATTTCTATACCCTTGTCATTTAGTCTAAGGTCATCATGGCATCTCTCCCTCTGTTCCTGTTATGGGCACTGATTTCTGTGGGTACAAGAACCTAGTATGCTGACTTGTAAGTTATCCATTAACTGGGGTCTAACTCTCTTTTAGAGCTAATATCTGAAGTAAAGCTTGGGTCTTAGGTTTTTCTGTTAACCCTTTTTTCACCTCCTACATCACTTCCATCTATTCCCTATCCTTTGGCCTCTGTATTTGTTGATTCTGAATCATAGTTTCCAACATTTTCCCCTGTCCTTCCTGATGCCTGATTTTACATTGAAGTCATTAAATACCTACATAAATGTTTAATTAATATGGAGAGTTCAAATAAGTTCTTTTTTAAAAAAACGATTTTTCTATTGCCTAATTTTCTAATGAACATTGGCAATGACTAAGCAACATAAGAAATAACATTTTGTTGTCTGGAAAATGAATGATAAAGTGAATTCCAATTACTAGATTGAATGCATCTGTAATCACAGCCAGTAATTTACCCTTCTATATGTAACTTCACACCATTTGATTAAATTTGGAAGAACACTGATATTGATATAATGTTTGTTAGTATTTTGATCCTTGCAGAAAAATTACATCTTTGGAGTAGCAATGGCCTTTAGTTTTATTATTTTTTGGAAGGAGGAATGGGGAATCTAGACCCCTTATTTCATTAATTAAGTAAATCCTTGTGTGGATACTCCTTTTGACAATAACAATGAAGTCTAGGTCATTGCCTGAGGCACTTTAAGATTTCTACCTGGTTATGCCCTTAGCAGCTCAATTTTTTTTTTTGTGGGGTAATGGGGGTTAAGTGACTTGCCCAGGGTCACATAGCTAGTAAGTAGCAAGTGTCTGAGGCCAGATTTGAACTCAGGAACTCCTGAATCCAGGGCCGGTGCTTTATCCACTGCACCACCTAGAGCAGCTTAATTTAAAACATTAACAATCAAGGCCCTATGTCTGTTTCTTCTAATGACTTCATGATTTCTATCAGTGTCATCTTGGTGCTTACTTTTTTTTTTTTCCTTAGACTTTCTTTTCATATTCAATTTAACATTAGATATTGTCTTCCAAAGCTCTTCTTACATCTGTACCCCAAACCCCTCCATGCCTATCTGTATTTACTACCAATATCACTACACCCCTAATACAGGTTTTTACCTCAAGCACATCAATTCTTGCAGTATTAAGAATTTTGAGGAAGATGTTCTGAATTTTTCATTGTAAAGTGTTTACTAATGATCTCCCAATTATATGGTTTTCTAATGAAATATAAAATATCATCATAGCCATCAACAAAGAATGAATGACAATGACTTAGAGCCATAGCATTTAAGAGGTCCAAGGAAAAAATGGCTCTTTTAGTATAATCCTTTCATTTCACTGTTAAGGAAACTGAGGCAGAGAAAGGTCAAGTCATTTGTCCAAGATCACATTGTTACTTTTGGGTAAAGCCAAGGCTATGACTCAGGTCTTCTGAGTTCTGGCCAGATGGTCTTTTTACCACAGACTTAGCCTCACTTCATATTTCCTGTAAAATTTTATTAGGTTTTATTTTAACAGTTGCAATTATCTTTCTAAATGAACTGAGAATAGAAAACTTTGTAGGACAAGAAAAATTAGATAGTCATTTTTTTTTTTAAGTTTTTCATTGGGGAGGGCAGCTAGGTGATGCAGTGGATGGAGCACCGGCCCTGAAGTCAGGAGTACCTGAGTTCAAACCCAGCCTCAGACACTTGACACTTACTAGCTGTGTGACCCTGGGCAAGTCACTTAACCCCAATTGCCTCACCAAAAAAAAAAAGTTTTTCATTGGAAGATATATATTATCACAAAAAATTTACCAGTAGTATCACCAACAAAAAAACCTAAAATATATTGAGGGCTTATTACAGTGTCTTAGCCAGCTACCCCCCCCCACGCACACACACACACATACACACAATGGAATGATTTATAATATTTCCATTGACTACTGGAAAATTTATTTGGAACGTTGATTTCATTAGAACCTTCCCTCTACAAATGCAATTCAGCATCTTCCTTATATCCTTATGACATATTTTGGGACCCTGAGAGATTGATTTGCTTGGCATCTTACATCTAGTTATTAGGTATTAAAAACAGAACTGGAATCCAGGCCTTCCTCACTCCAAGAATGATTACTTTAGCAATTGCATTGCCTTTTGGTTGGGGAATTTTCCAAGGGAAATTTAAAAAAAAATTAAAAGGTAAACCAACTTTATCTGAGATGAAACATCTAATTCTCCCCCTTCTCCATTAAAAGACACAGAATTATTTTTGAACAAATGGTTGTTATTACTATTAGCATGTTAATTTTATTTCTAATTTCTGGTATCTTTTGAGTTGTGTATTTCTACTTTCTGTGTGTGTATAGTATAATATTTGGGATCCCTTGAATAATGAATGCAATCAGACCACGGACATCACATTTTATAATTCTCAGAACATACTTTTACTGAGTTTGTAGCTCTGGTTTCATGACTTGTTTTAGTCATTATCTATAATTCATCTTTTTTAAAGCCAGTCAGGAATACAACCCCTAAATATGATATTGCTCCTAAGGGGAAACTATTTTAGAATAATCCACTTTATGTTAATAATTTCCAGGAATACATTGGGGTAAAAATGAGAATCACTTGTATTTCTAGACATGCTTATATTTTACAGTAATTATATCCTCATTACTTTAATCCATTTAATTACTCAGGTGACAGAACACTGCAGTAATGGAACATCTTGATGCTAAAATTGCAATATTATATCACATTATCAAATCAAAAAATGATTATTGCTCCGCATAAGACATAGCAACACAAAGGTCTCTGTGACTTACTTTTCAATTGAAATTTTTTAGGATGAAATAAGTAGAAGTACAATCTCTTCTCAGACAGAATTTTTCTTTCTTATAGGCTATTAAGAACAATGGCCTTTGAGGGTAAAATGTGATTCTTGGATGCGAGGTTCAATGACTGCAAACCAGATACTTAGTGCTATATATTTGTTTGGATTTTTCTTTCCTCAGGGCCCTCTCCCTTGGTGAAAAATGCAATAATAACCTTTTCCTTTGCTTTGCTTCTCCTGACACATTATTCTATTTTACAGGTTGCTTTTTCCTTTATCTCTAGTTCTCTCTGTTTAGGCTAAAGATTTCAACATTCAGTAAGAGATAATTCAAGCATAGTTATAATGTGAAAAACCGAAGCTCTTGAGGTTAGCTTTCTACTGAGATCAGAAAAAAACCCACTTTGCCTCCAGTTTTCTTCTGATGTGTTTTTTGTCTGTGACAAATTATCTTAACAGTTTAGAAATTCCTCTCCTATTCACCTCCCTCCCATTCAGTGAGATAAGATTAAGAGTTTCCACATTGGCTAGCTCAAGCTAGAACTGTAAATCCATTCTTTTCATAAGTATGATTCATTTGAACATTTTTACATGATGAAAAAGAATAGCTTAGTTATAGTTTAAGTAGAGGTATATAGAAATAATTTTAGGATTTATTTTCCCATTTATATCAATGGAGTTAAAGTACTAATTTAATAAAACACTTTGAAAATCTATTTCATTATTATTTGAATACCTATTTCGAAAAGTATGAGGTGCTATTAAAAAAGTTTCTTCACTTAATTGGTATATAATAGATGTTTAAGAGGGTTTTTTTAACAAGGCATTTGGTAAATTTTTGCTAAAGTGATTGTAAAATGTGTTTGCTGAGTTTTCAAAGTTGAGATCTACAAATTTTGGCACAATCTCTAGTTCTAGACTTAATTTTTTTTTTTTGGCAGGACAATGAGGGTTAAGTGACTTGCCCAGGGTCACACAGCTAGTAAGTGTGTCAAGTGTCAGGTCGGATTTGAACTTGGGTGCTCCTGAATCCAAGGCTGGTGCTTTATCCACTGTGCCACCTAGCTACCCCTAGACTTAATTTTTAAAAGCATCTCATCTGTGATATTTTCCAATTTGCACTGTAGCTTGTGGATTAGATTCTAAGAGGCATTGAATTCCAGGGATACCCTACAGGAACTCATTCCAAAAACTATAATTCATGAACCCCCACCACTCTGTTTCCCATGAACAATCAGTCAGTAGATACGATTAGCTTTTACCAATGGCATTTACTAAGATGGCACACTAAAATAGCTACAAAACATTCTATCATAAACCTAGGACACATGCTATTACAAATACAAATAGCACTTGTAAGAAGAGTAGTCATAAACAAACAGTACATTGGTACTATGGCACATATCTGATGAAGTTAACTCATGACTCTGGATCTCAGGGGACTGGAAGTACTCTTTATCCTGTGGAATGCTTACAAATTTATTCCATAGATAAAATGTCTCTACTAGGTGGGTTGCTCAAGAGAGGCTGTATCAGCTCAGTTGCTCTCCATAGTTCAACTTTCATTTGCCAGGCCTGTCACCATCTTAGTCAATTCCCTCCCCTGCCATCCCCCCTGCCATCCCCCCTGCCATCCAAACACATGCACACAGAGTAATCCTATAAATCTTACCAGACTACATGTGTTTTTGTAAATGGATTATATGTTAACTGCCCTATATATCAATCAATTTTCCTTGTGGTCCCGAGACATCATAGCAATGGAAAAATGTTGTAGAGAATTAACATAGCTAATGTATATGCTGTTGTTCAGTCATTTCCAACTTTTTGTGACCTCATTTGGGGTTTTCTTGGCAAACATATTGGAGTAGTTTACCATTTTCTTCTCCAGGTCATTTTAAAGATGAAATTGAGGCAAACAGGGTAATATGTAAATATTATTGTTGTTGTTGTTACTGTTACATTGCAAAGTGGGATGTTATAAGATTAATTTATGCTATACACATTAGGTTGTTGACACAGTAGATAGAGTGTCAGGTAAGGAGTGAGGAAGACCTGAGTTGAAATCTGGCCACAGACACTTACTATGACCCTCTGCAAATCACTTAACTTAGTTAAGTTAGCTCTTGATTGTATTTTTTTCATTGCTATGATTTTTTCTTTCGTTAATAATTAATTTTCAGGAAAATTATTTTATGAAAGAATTCAGAAATTTAAAAAAAATATGAAGGGGAAAAATGTCAGAGAGAATTTGATTTTTAAAAAAATTTTTGATGAGGCAATTGGGGTTAAGTGACTTGCCCAGGGTCACACAGCTAGTAAGTGTCAAGTGTCTGAGGTCAAATTTGAACTCAGGTCCTTGTGAATCCAGGGCCAGTGCTTTATCCACTGCGCCATCTAGCTGCCCCGAGAATTTGATTTTAATATAATCACCTTAATGTGAAAATTACATACTTAGAGAAATCTTTTAAAAATGTTATCTAAGGAAATCAATACCAAGAAGCCCCTTTTTGTCTTAGCATTACATTTTACCATGCATTCCCCTCATAGATACTCTTAATTCACTTAAATACTTATCTGTTCATTTTGGTGTCAGAGAACAACTATTTGTGTTTTACCAGATGATTTGAATTTCTCAAGATTATAAACCTTTCTAAAAATTAGTGATTCAATAAAAATGTCTTTCTAATAAACAATTCACTTCACACTATGAATCTCAATTAGTATAGACTGTCAAAGTACGATTTCCTCAAATTTAATTTTCTATGGAAAAATTTACTTTCCTTTTTGGCAGAATTATAACTAGTGTGGTGGTAAATGGGGTTTTACCTTGGGTTATCAACATGGGAGGGGTACTTTTCCATAATGAACATACTTAGCCCTCATGAGTCCAGGCTTCCTTACTATAATAACCACTGTTTCCTTGTGTGCTTCTTTTTATGATCCTTTCCCAGAATCTGTAGCTGTGTTGTTGAATAACCCTTTGCTACCACCTCCAATATTCCATAACTATGGAATCATTTTCTTTCTGAGCCTTGCCTTGCTCAATAAACGCCTTAGGGAGAAAGTCCAAAATCCATTCTTATAGCATAACTTCACTGAACTTAACTGTCTTCTGCCTCTGGTCAGAGTGTTTTGTGGGCTGTCATGTCCTCCTTCCAGCCATCAATTTCTACCCCAAATGAAACAGTTCCTATGTGTGGTTCTACTTAGTAATTGAATGACAACACACCTGTCTTGTTTATGGGGTTTAAATCAAACAAATTTTAACAGAATTCATGATTTTGTATTTCCTTAAAAGATAAATATTATTATCTTTGTCCAAGCTCATCTTTAGCAAAGTAAAATCATTTGAGTAGAAGCTTCTACCTAGTCCACTTGGGGACAGGAAGGTCAAGGTAATTCTAATCCAGTCTCTCCTATCTTTGTTCACATAGGAAGTATATAGGGAAAAAGGGATTCCAGTAATGAGAATTTTATATAGGCCATAGTCACTTAAATATGTTTACAGATTTGCTTCATTAGCTATGAAAAGAAAAAAAAAAGGTAGAAAGTTTTCATTTAATTTTTTTTTAAAAAGAAGTATCTTTGAGCAACTTGACTTACATATAAAATTAATTTTAAACCTTAAAATGATAAATTCTAACAATTGGACTATATTGAGGACAGAACATGTATGCATATTATAATACGTATCAAAATAGCATTGTGAAAATGTATCATATATTTTGCTGTGATAGTTAACAATATCTTCTCAAGAAATCTTCAACTGTTTGTATTCTATGACATTTACACTTCTGTGCTCCATAGTATATGAGAAAGATCTATAAACATATCAAGTGTATCTTATTTTTTAAAAATGCAAGGAACACACAATCCATGCTCTTCAGCATTCTCTAATTTTCAAAATCCCATTGTTTACTATTTTAAATGACTAAATACCAAAGAAACATTTGAATAATTGCACAACATTTAGCCTTATAGGTTTATGTCCAATAAGAATTCTCTAAGGAGTATAATAAAATAATGTAAGATTCCTTGATAAATGGAATTAAAGAAAACTCAATCAAGTCATAAAATAGAGATAGATATTTTCAGCAAGTATTCACCACTGAGGATCTCCTCTATCAGGTCCAAATGGAATAAATATCCTCTATATGTGAAGAAGTTCTCTAGATACTTTTGTTTCCAAATTACATTTCACTCGTTTTACATAATTGCACATATATAACCTATATCTGATTGCTTACCACCTCAGGAAAGGGGGAGGAGAGGGAGGGAGGAGGCATAGAATCAAAACTTTAAATAACCTTTAAATAATTTTTTTTAATAAAACATTAAATTTCACTGATTACAATAACCCCAAACAATATGTGGCTTCCTCAATACCATCCCTGATTATTTTAAAGAGATCGTCCCAAATCCATTGGGGCAAAAAAAATCATTGAATTAAAAAGAAAATGTTTGCCTAGATCACATTTTGTTTGTCCTTCATTCTTGAAGAGGATCAGGACATTGGGGTGATGTCATAACTTGCACTGAATTAGATTTAAGTGAGGGAGGAGTGTGCAAAGTCACTGACCTCACTCTCTCCTCCAGAGTCATATGGGTACGGTGACAAGATATATATCAGGATGACTTGAGATGGCACCGGATGTTTTAAGGCAATTGGGGTTAAGTGACTTGCTGAGGTTCACACAGATAGTGTCTGAGGTCAAATTTGAACTCAGGTCTTTCCAGCTTCAGAACCAGTGTTCTATCCACTGTACTACCTAGTTGCCCAGACCAATGACCTGTTGGATGGCCAATCTGTTGAATGAATCTATCTATCTATCTATCTATCTATCTATCTATCTATCTATCTATCTATCTATCTATCTATCTATCTACCTACCTACCTACCTACCTACCTACCTACCTACCTACCTCTGGTCAAAATATTCTGGTCCCAATATATAAACTTGAATATATACACTTATGCATACTTTTTTTTCCCCGTGCAAAGAGGGTTAAGTGACTTGCCCAAGGTCACACAGCTAGTAAGTATCAAGTGTCTGAGGCCAGATTTGAACTCAGGTCCTCCTGAATCCAGGGCCGGTGCTTTATCCACTCAGCCACCTAGCTGCCCCCTTTCTTTACCTTTTTAAAAAATTAATTAATTAATTTTTACACATATGTATAAACATAATACACATATATGTTCCTCTGCATCAGTCTTCATATGTATATATTTATATCCACAGATACATATATGTAGATATTTATGTATGAACATCTTTAGCAGATACATATGAGGCTAGATTTTAATTCATGTCTTCTTGACTCCAGGCTCATGCTCTATCCACTGTAATACCTAGTAGTAGAAGTGGGAAATATAATAGCTGTGACATTCAGTGAATTTTGAAAGATTATGGAGAAAGGAGCCCGAATTTTCAAGGAAGGGAAAAGAATCGGTTTTATAGTTTGACTTCTATTCTAGGGAAAATTATGCAACCGATCATTAAAGAAATGCTAAGTGCATTTCTAAAAATGGAAGCAATTATTATAGAGAAAGCATGGCTTCATTAAGATTGGGCCATGTCAGACTAAGATAATTTCCTTTTTTGTCAGGGTTCCTTAAATAGTAAATCAGCAGAATGCTATGGATATAGATTACCTAGATTTTAAAAGCATTTTTAAAAGCATTTGATATTATTTTTGTGGTAAAGTTGGAGAGATATGGGATTGATGATTGCACAATTTCATATAATGAAATACAGATTCAAAACTCATTGAACAGCCAGACATAAAGAGTAGTCACTGTTAACATCTCTGTTTGTTTTGTTTTGTTTGTTTTGCTGTTGTTTTTTTTGATGAGGCAATTGGGGTTAAGTGACTTGCCCAGTGTCACACAGCTAGTAAGTGTCATGTGTCTGAGGTCGGATTTGAACTCAGGTCCTCCTGAATCCAGGGCAAATGCTCTATCTACTGCACCACCTAGCTGCCCCAACACTGCTAACTTCTAAGGGTTCCCCAGGGGAATATCCCAGGAATCTGTGCTTGGCCCTATGCTATTTGATTTTTTTTTTTAATCAGTGACTTGTTTGAATAATACATGAATTATAGGACATTTATTAATTTCTTAATATGTGAAAAGAATTATATTAAATATTGGGGAAAAAAAGAGAAAAACAATACAGTCCACAATCTCTAGGAATTCACTTTTTAAAATTGGGAGACAACACATAAATGGTGGGTCAGCAGAAGAACACATGGGAATAACCAGTGGCCCTTATGCCTCAGGATCAAGACCGCTGGCAATGTGTCTTCTTTGGGGCAACTTCCACGAACAAAAGTATATCTGTTCCTGATGCTGAACTAATCTGCAGTGATAATGGCTTTGGTAGTAATAACTTTCTTATTTTAGAGCTACAACAGCTATTGATCCTTTCGCCAAGTCAGGCCTCTACAAGAGTTTTTCCCCTGATTGACAATTGTGAAGGCAGGGGATTGAAAGTGAGGGGCAAGTGGGCTAGATGTAGAACTGGTGGTCTTAGGTGGTCTAACTCCACCGAAATATTAAAATATTAGGTGTGCTGAGCATGTTCTTTGTACATTAGATTGGAAGTTTGTTGAAGGCAGGACCACCATATTTTTCACCTTTGTATTGTTGGCACAGTTCTTTACACATGCAATTGGGGTATCAAGTCCATTTGCATAATGGCCTTTTAATTGGTAGAGAATGATGAGAAAAGCAGAGCTCAGATTCAGCAATATTAAATAATCATTCTATACCAATGAGGAGAATCTTATGCACACTAACTTGAGCTCCAGCATACACAATATGCCCTTAATAAATGTTTGCTGAGCTGAACAATAATACTTTAGATATAGTAGGTGGTTAATAAATATTTGTTAAGCTGAGCTGAGAAGTATCAAATATGCTGGTACAAAAAGAAGGGATAGTTTGGCATAGTGAAGAGAATGCTAGACTTGGGTTCAGGAAGACATGAAACTCACCTCAGCTACTTACTATGTTATTGTTGTTCAGCTACTTTTCAGTCATTTCAAACTCTTCAGGAACCCCCCTCCCCCCTTTTTTTCTTTTTGCAAGATACTTGAGTGGTTTGCTAGGTCATTTTACAGATGATGAAATTGAGGCAAACAGGGTTGAGTGCCTTGTCCAGAGTCACACAGCTTATAAGTATCTGATGCCAGATTTGAACTCATGAAGATGAGTCTTCCTGAATTCAGGCCCAACAATCTATTCACTGTGCCACTTAGATGCCCCAAATGACAAAATGGGAATAATGGCACGTGCCAGAATTATTGCGAGGATCAAATGACATAACATCTTTCAAAGCTTAAGCCTTATAGAGTTATATAAATGTTAGATGATGGTGATAGAGGAGGAGGAGGAGGAGGAGGCATTCAATGAAGCACCGGAAGGTAAGGCTAAGGGATTTAGAATCAAGGAAAAAACTATTAAAAGTTCTTGAGTAGGGGGCAGCTAGGTGGCACAGTGGATAAGCACTGGCCCTGGATTCAGGAGGACCTGAGTTCAAATGTGGCCTCAGACACTTGACATTTACTAGCTGTGTGACCCTGGGCAAGTCACTTAACCCTCATTGTCCTGAAAAAAAAAAAGTTCTTGAGCAGCAAGTAAACTGATAAAACTGATATCTGAGGTAGATTAAACCAGCAATCATGAAAGGTCAAAACTGTATTAAGAGGTTGAAGATAGGGAAAATTGGTTAGATTTCCAATCTGAATGTAAGGTGAAAAGCGGCTAAAAGGTGCCTATTGAAATCATGAGGGGGAATCTTGGAAATATGGTGAGGAATGATATTTCAGTATAATGATATCTGATTGAATGTGAGGTCCAGGAAGGAGACATGAGAAAACAACTACCAAGTTCTGAACCATGGATACAAGAGGGTGGCCAGCATATTAGAAAACGACAGGGGCAGCTAGGTGGTGCAGTGGATAGAGCACCGGCCCTGGAGTCAGGAGTACCTGAGTTCAAATCTGACCTCAGACACTTAACACTTACTAGCTGTGTGACCCTGGCCAAGTCACTTAACCCCAATTGCCTCACTAAAAAAAAATTTTTTTTAAAAATTTTTAAAAAATGACAAAAAATATGGGAGGCTAACTGAAATCCCCGACAGAATTATTGTGTGGAGAGGGAGGAAAAATAGCAGAGAATCAAGGGTAAAGCTTGGGAAATACTATTAAGTTAAATCAAGAAGTTGGAACCATAGAAAGCATTTAGAGAGCTAAGAAGAATACACATGCACATGCGTACGCGTACGAGCACTCGCACGCATACACACACACACACACACACACACACACACACACACACACACACACACACACCCAGTAGAATACAACATTTGGCACTTAATGGGATCATTCCAGTAGGCTTTTCAGACTTTGCTCTAATCAGTGATCTAAAAGGATATGAAATACAGAGCAATACACCAGATAAAGTACTACAAGCAGTTTTGTTGCCTAGATTTTTCATTCCACTCAACTGGTCCTACAATCCATATACACCCACACAGAACCTGGCAGATCCATCCTCATTATTTCCCTAAAGCTGCAGCACAGGCAGAAATTTAGAAGTAACAAAGGGAGCTGGAACACGATGAATGGGCCTCCCACCCACATCCTTAGCGCAGTTCTGCTTTCTCTGTGGCAAATAATAGTCAGACCACGAATTACGTGAGATTAAGAGTCTTGATAGAATATTCTTGGTGAAATTCAATTACTTAACAAGAAGAAAATTGTTCTCCTAAGAAAATAGGCTGACTAAAATTCAGTATATTATGCGATAAGGTATAAATCTTTCTTAGAATAAACTTCTAAGTTACTAACTTATTATAGAAAGAGCCTGAATTCGAAAATGAAAGCCTCAGTTATCTACTATTTTCCAATATGACCACCACTATTTATTATCTATTTGAACTGTTTAACCATCAGCTGTCTTATCTGTAAAAGGAGGATAATGATACCTCATCTACATTTTAATTCAGCAAACTTTTATTAAGTGCCTACTATGTACTAGGCATGCAGCTGAGTCCTAATAATAAAAAAGACAGGAAAGAACCAATTCCTCTCCTGAAGGAATTTGTGTTATATTTAGAAAATGATATGCACTCAAATAAATAAACAGAAAATAAATATATAGTAAAAACAAAGTAACAGAGAGTAGGGAGGAGAATACAGAGAAGTGATCCTTGAGTGGTTGAGGCATTTTATCCTCTTTTGCTAGAGGCAGGTCATTATACATTGATCAAAACTAATTGGTTCGAATCATTCAATTCCATTGGTTGATGTGACTTGAGGGTGGTCCAAATTAAAATGAGCTCTACTGATGACATAAGGAGGAAATGTGCCAGACTCTTGCAGAAGGGCAAAGGGCAAAGGCTAGGTGTGGTTTAATCCCATCAGTCTTTCAATGAGCTAAACAAAAGACTCTATCTCCATCTCCATTGTACCCTTGGGCTGGTCTCAAACCAGCCAAAGTTCCTGAAGAACTGGACTTTCCAGTGTGTGTGGGGGGGAGGGGAGGGGGACAGAAAGGACTTAAACTGCCCCCCATTCCCCCAAGAAACTCATTCTTAATAATTATTTTCTCAGAACTCACACAATTTCTTGTCTTCTAAACTCAGTTTGCACTACAATCTGCTTCTGTGATTTTGGCAGTGATATGCTATCTAATTGAAAAGTGATCTCCCATATTTACCTAATCAAATTCCAGCCATTATCCAATCAAATGCACATTCTCCAGGAAACCTTCCTTAAGCAGCCTACATAGAAGTTCTCTCTTCCTCCTTTGCACTACTAGGGTATTTTCATGAAATGTCATAATTACTTTCCTTCTAAATAGGTCCTGGATGGTGGGGGCTATGTAATTTATGCCTATAGAACCTGCCATTGTGTTATGCATACAGAATACACATTTTAGGTGAATTTGTTAACGTTAATGAGATTTTCATTCCCACTAAACTGACAGTAAGATTCTATGACCTATCTAGGATTTTCTTAGCTATTTTGCAAGCAGAAATCACTTTATTAAAAGAATTTAGGGATAAATGAGTGAAAGATTGCTTATTTATTAAGAGTTTCACAGATTCTTTTGATGTAAGATATTGCCATCTTCAATTTTTCACAAACCTCTGAGGGTCCTGATTAACCTGCCTGGAATGTTATCATGGGGCATATTTCTTGACTGAACTTATTCTTTCTGACATGATCTATATTTTCAATCAATAGGGACTTTATTCAATGTGATTTCTCATGCTACAGCTAGGTAAATAGAAGTTCTCCAGAAGTTCATAAGTTTATTGAGTAATTTATACCTAGATTTACTAAAAAAGTGAGACTAAAGATCATAGACTATGTTATTACTTACTTTCCTATTAAAATACTGATTGTCATGGGGCCCAGTTCTCTGGGGTACATCAAGGAATCTTCTCCTTGAGAAACTAAATCAGAGGATAGATACCCTAGAGAGATAAGAGGAACCAGATTGAGCTATCTTTGGGACCTCCACCCTTCATTCTGATCTCCCTTACCCCTGGGGAGATAAATTTGGGTGTGGCTGCTCCTTAAGAGAGAGATTGCTTGAGAGATCTGTAAGCCCTCACCCAACTCCTGTAGCCACTACCAGTGGGGGATGGTCCTCCCTCACTAAAGGAACTTTCCACAGTCAAATGGTCACCCCTCTTCCCCATCAGTCTTCTATAAAAGTACGTACCAGCCTCCTGCTCAAGGAGATTGGTACCTCAGAGCCATGTGCTTTGTTCCATACCTATCTCCCCATGAGAAGTCCAAGGATTTCTTTCATGGTTTCTCTTCCCTCTCCCCTTCTCTTCCCTTGCCCCTAAATAAACTACCATCTTATTCTAACTGCTTTTGTGTACAAGAGGGTATAATTCTTTAAAGAGGAGTTCCTAAGAACCTCTACCCCTAACCCAAACCCTGTACCCCATTTCCCCCATAACAGGATACTCTTCTTCTTCTTCTTCTTCTTCTTCTTCTTCTTCTTCTTCTTCTTCTTCTTCTTCTTCTTCTTCTTCTTCTTCTTCTTCTTCTTCTTCTTCTTCTTCTTTTTCTTCTTCTTCTTCTTCTTTTTTGTGAGGCAATTGGGGATAAATGACTTGCCTAGGGTCATACAGCTAGTAAGTGTTAAGTGTCTGAGGCCTAATTTGAACTTAGGTCCTCCTGACTCCAGGACCGGTGCTCTATCCATTACACCACCTAGCTGCCCCTGATACTCTTTACTATTTGTGGAATCAAAAATAGAGGACAAAGTAGTGGGGTTCAGATATCCTTGGTATGGATCTTCATTCTGCTGTCTATTCCCTAGAAATTATTTGTAGCCCCAATTTCAAGTCCCTTTGTAATGACATTCTCTGCTCACTGGTGCAGAGCGAGGCTCTGTGTGTGAGTGTGGGGATGGGGCAGGGTTGGAATGGGTGAGAGGAGAGAAAAGCTCTTCAGTTCTCATGGAGTTGCTTCAAGTCATTTCAGGCAATTCTGGCTTTCACCTTCCAGCTGGAAGATAGAAGAGGCCAATTTCACTTCAGGTTGCTCAGAAAAAAGACTCTGGGAAGACAAGAGGAGCTAGCAGTCTCCATCATGTTCCTATCCCAGCTTCCTACACTAGAGACTTTGGAGAGTTTCCCCTTGAGGGAGAATTAGAACTCTCTCTTAGTTCAGCTGAGTTACCTTGCTCCCAGTGGGGGAACTCCTTTTCTCTGTATTGTCTGGTACATATTTTATGTATACCATCTCTAGTTTCTCTTATGCTATGATTTGGATAAATGTTCTTCTTTCCTTTTCACTCTGTATTTATTGTGGAACTGCTATTAAGTTGGAAAGGGGTCAAGCCTTGGATAGAAATCTTGAGATATTTCTTTTTTCTAGTGTATGGGATAGGTGGACTTGAGTCAGTTCAGATTCTGAGGATGGGGTCTGGAAAGTACCCAGCCCCCAGTCCTTGTTATAGTCAGATCATTTTGTTCATGTGTAATTCCATTGCTTATAATAGAAATCATGTATTTTGCCTTACTGAATCTGATGTACCCTGGTACCCCTTTCTCCCCCTTTGACTGCATTCCAAACCCCCAGTCCTTGTTATGCTGTTGCTACAACACACCTCATGACCAGGCAGGAGAAGATGCCTCTTGCTAGCTTGAACTACACCCAGATGATAACCCCCTTTCACATTCCTAAGTTCTAACTCCCCTGGTACCAGCTCCTGGTACCATCACTCCCTTCTTCCCCCTTTCCCTCCCTTTCCCCGGGTGGAATGGTTTGGAGTGGTTTCCCCCCTCCCATAGTTTCACCCTGTTCCCTCTTCCCTTGGTTTGACCCTTTCCCCCTTGTTCTTGGACCATGTATCATACCCTGATTATGAGCTAAATACGCACTCTGGGTGAGACAGGATTGGATGTGTAACGATTGGAATAATGCCACCTGCTGGATACTTACTGTAGAAGAGTTCTGCCCATGAAGGGAAGGTCTTTGAGGGCAAGACCAGGAGTCTTTTCTTCAGGAGTCAGGAAGTGACGCAGACTAGTGGGAGGAGGAAGGAAGAGACTGGCGCTCAGTCTCGCTCTCTTTCCTCTGGACTCTGGCGGAGAAGGGAGCTAGAAATGTGCTCTCCCTTTAATAGATAGGAATCTAGGCCTTTTTCTCTCTCTTTACCAAATTCTTATTCTCCTTAATAAATGCTTAAAAGTCTAACTCTTGCTAAAGCTTATAATTTATTGGCGACCACTCATTAGATATTTTAGACAGTTTAGCTAGAATTTTAGCCCTTAACAGATGGCTGACCACGAAGAGGAAAGCTAAACCTGTCTTCTGATCTTCTGGTTGGGTAAGAAATTTCCCCTACCCTTTAAACTGCTAAGTACTGGCGCACTGGCTGTGTTTTCCTTTAAATTTTTTCGAATGGACCTTTTAAACTCCCTAATTACCCTATTTTTGATTTTAGTCTGTTTAACCAGACAAATGGGAGATAAGATCATGTTAATGCTTTGTTTTTGTGGATTTTCTATTTTTCTTTTTATTTTTGTTAAAAGAGCCAGCAACTTACTCACACAAGGAAATATCTCTCCCTCTCCCAACCATGCTTTTTCAGAGAAACCTGAAGAGATTCCTGCAGCTTTTCCCAGTTCTAACACTAATTGTTGCTTTAATTTTGCATGCCTGGAGGCAATGACCCACCCTCTAGAAGCTTTTAATCCCCTAGCACCTGGAGGCCAAGTGGGGGAAGAGGAATCCAGGCCTGAGTTCAAAATCAAGTCTGATTCTAATTGCTCTGGTCCCTCCCCTCCTCTCCAAACCCCACCCTCTACTCCTCCCATGGCCAAGCCCATTGCTTCCCTGGCCCGGGAAATCCAAAGATCTAATGCGCATGCTCAACTTTCTCTAACTACATTTGCTGCTTCAGGCTCAGCCCTTCCCCAGCCTGGCTGTGCTTCTGAAACAACCTTAGAAAACCCTTTAAATTCCAGATATGCTCGTTTTGTTCTTAATTTTGCTAACCTGCTTTTGTCTTTAATTAGTAATCTTATAAAGCATTTGTGTGGTGAAAAGGCTGACAGACAATATAGAGGGGTTAAAGAAGAAAAACTTAAGCCAAATAAGAATGACAATCATCAACATAGTTCAAGACTCCGATTCTTTTGCCATGGAAGGGTATATATTTTACAGAAATGTAGAAGTAAGCAGCAAGGTATTGATATGAGTATTGGGGATTTTAGATATCGGAATCAAAAGTGTTCTGAATTCACTCAGAGTAATAGTATCAGTTCAGAGGTTACATAGGATTTCTATGCTATTATATATACATTTTGAAATTAATGGTATGGGTTTATTTTCGTAGAGATTTTCATGCATTTGAGATTGTGTTTTATACTTAGTTTCTAAAACAAAGAGAATATTTGTAAAAGCTTTTTATAGTCTTGTGGTCCAGCTTATATTTTATAATACTCTTATTGATATTAAGTTCATATTCATTTAGATTTCCCTAGTTTGAATTTCATTGTCTTTTATTGTTCCACGTGTATCTTCTTCTATTCATTCATCTATCTAATTTTGAAACATGGTTATGATTTCATAATACAATGTTAATTCTAGGAGTATTGTGCTCCCATATTCTGAGTTGTTTGTTTTTGTTATTTTTTCTCAACTGATTATTTGATCAAACTCTTTAAAGCATTTCCCTGGCAAATTGGTTGCCATGGCAAGTATAAATTGATTCTAGAAGTATTATTTTTGATAAGCATATTCCAAAAAAAAAAAAAAAGAGGGGAACATTTGTAAAAGTTTTCTTTTTTTTCAAAAAAAAGTTTTCTTTGAGATTCTGTTGTGCTTTAACTTGTATTTAAGTATGTTCTGATTTTTCACAAAAGTAATTGTATACTAAGTAAAAAAAAAGGGGTATTATTTGAAATTGTTGCATAAATATATATTGTGTCAAGTCAAGTCAAGATGTGTCAAGTCAAGATGTATTCACATTTTTTGCAATCATTTATTATCCTCAATTTTTAAATCCATATGAGACTTGGATTATGGGAACTTATCATTTAAGACATTAATTGCCTTTATTCTGAGTTATCAGATGCCAGTTGGCCAAGATGCCATCCAATCACAAGAGGAATACATGCAAGAGCATACACTGAACTGTCACATGAGGGGAGACATGCATGAAGTCAAGGTATGGCCGAGGGAACGGCTTTTGACTAATGTTGAGGTTGGATTCTCTTGGTTTAATATTTTATTTTATTTTTCCCCACAATATTGTACAGATGGCTGGAAGTATTCATCCCACCCATCTCACTTCTATACCTGGCTTCTATGCTCCCTCCTATATGCCTGATGCCATGGACATCTCAATCCCATGCATCTGATTAAGTCTGACTCAGTTTCCTCCAATATGTTCGGTGGCATGGACATATATTCCATCCACCTATTTTAAGCCTGGCATACTGCATGGACAGTACATATTGCTCAAGTGTGGGAATGCTCATATCCCATCATTTCTCTGTTCTTTTATGGTAACCCCCATAATTATCTCAGGTGTCATGATAAATACAGTGTTGAATTTGGCCTTGACATCTGTTACCAATTATATTAGATTTTTTAATTTCTCATAATGGCATGAGGATAATTAGGCAGATGATGCAAAAAGTGATGAAACAAAGATAAAAAATTATTTTTAATAATTAATATCGCAGCAATTGTCTTCTCAATTACCCTCCATAAGGGGGGGACTATAGTAATATTATAATTTTAAAGAATGTTTCAATTTTTGTTTTATTATATGTTTCATGTGTAACAACTAAGATTCTGAATTCCCTTAGACATGTTTTTGAGAACTTTCATTGTTTGATTTGATTATTGACAAAGCTATTTTAAAGTTGTGTTAAGCTCAATTTTGTAGGAAATTTCCTGGCTGATTACCAGTATCCACACATCAACCCCTGAAAAGACTTCCATTCCACGACTACACCTAGAGGACATCTAAGAAAAGACTTTCAGAGACTTTAAATGAACAGTTTTGATTTGTTGTTTTTGTTTTTGTTTTTTTTTTCTCTTTCTGTTATAATATACACCATCTGTAATATGTATTCTCTGCAGAGGCCTTCCCTTTGCAAGACTAATGTCAAAGCGTCAGTTCATGAGGACAAAAAAAAATCGCCCCTCTGAACAAAACTTTCCTCTCTTCCTTTTCTATATTGTTGTTCACATATTATTAGTTAGCAATAGTTATTATATTCTTTTTACTGTTCCGTCAAGGAAACATTTTGTTTCTTGAGGAACAACAGGGGGGACTGTAACGATTGGAATAATGCCACCTGCTGGATACTTACTGTAGAAGAGTTCTGCCCATGAAGGGAAGGTCTTTGAGGGCAAGACCAGGAGTCTTTTCTTCAGGAGTCAGGAAGTGACGCAGACTAGTGGGAGGAGGAAGGAAGAGACTGGCGCTCAGTCTCGCTCTCTTTCCTCTGGACTCTGGCGGAGAAGGGAGCTAGAAATGTGCTCTCCCTTTAATAGATAGGAATCTAGGCCTTTTTCTCTCTCTTTACCAAATTCTTATTCTCCTTAATAAATGCTTAAAAGTCTAACTCTTGCTAAAGCTTATAATTTATTGGCGACCACTCATTAGATATTTTAGACAGTTTAGCTAGAATTTTAGCCCTTAACAGATGTTAGATTGTGAACTCACACTGTGCACGAGGGGACCCCCGTCCAAATCTCTATAAAAACCCAAAGCACAAGACCCTTATTGCGGATCTCATCTCTGTCATAAGTTTGCCCATTCTCATGAGAATGTAATAAATCTGCCGCTACTTGACTTGGTGGTCTCCTCAAGTTATTTGGGTAAACTGAGGCAATTTTGTCCCAAACACCAGTAATGACATGATTAGATTGAACCTGATTATATCCCTCAAACTAACAATATCTGAGGGGGCAGGTAGATATAATTCCAGCCCAGTACTTCCTTTCCATGAGAAGAGCAGAGTGACCTTTGGTCCTAAACTCTTGCTTCCTCTCCTGGCAGGAATTAAAGTCTCCTTTGGAAAAGCATAAAGGGAAAAAAGAGGCTGCAGATATCTATTCTGTCTCCCTTCAAGTCACACAATTACACACAATGGCACAGCTATGCTACATATGCCTTACAACCTGTGGTGTCTCATAACACATTAAAAGTATGTATGGGGTGACTGAATCAATCAATCATTCTTACCTCACTTAAAATAACCAACAACAACAAAAAAAATGATACTGTTACTGAGATACCTTTATCTACTTGGATTCATTGATGAGATAACCCACCCTGACAAATCTCATCAATGTGATCTTTCACCATATGGTAGTTGTAATTTATCATTTTCTAATTCCATGTCAACCTTTCTTAATCAAATCACAATTAACATTTCATGTGAGAATGTTAGGGTAAAAATCCTGATTGAATGCACAAAGAGTGACCATGAATTGTTAGTATAAGATCCTAAAATTAGATTCTACATTTTTTAAAGAATACAATGGAAAATAAAGTATAAACTTCTTGAATTTATGCCAAATTGCAGTATAGCTTCATCCCATTATTCTTGCAGTTGACAACTTTTCTTTTTTAAAGAATAAAATGTCTTAGAACAAGTAAAATATATAAACTCTAAATTAGGATAAATGCATATGCATCAATATTCCTAGGATCTTTGATTTCTTCTGTCCAATAATTCATATTGGTAGCTTCTCTAGGGTTTCATAGGACTCTCTCTTTCTGTGTGTGTGTGTGTGTGTGTGTGTGTGTGTGTGTGTGTGTGTGTGTGCGCGCGTGAGAGAGACAGAGACAGACAGAGAGAGAGAGACAGAAAGACAGAGGCAGAGAGAGATGGAGACAGAAACAGAGAAACACACACACACACACACACAGAGACAGAGACACATAGAGAGAAATACAGAGGCAGAGAGTTCACAACACACCCACTTAAAAATTCCTGTGTAAAGTCAATAATATCTTAGGAAATCCCATTCATCCTTAATCAACTGTAGAGTAGAATTACTGAGAATGCAAGCCAATTTTGCCCTCTTTTAGTAATATACACTTTTAAAGTGCTTTAAATAAAATATCTACAATATTTTGTTAGTGACATCTTTGTAATTTTCTTTTTTTTCTTTTTTTTATCTTTGTAATTTCTAACACATGAGAAATCAATAGAATACAGTTGAAAGAAAGTCATGCCAAAAGATGTAGGGGAAAGATATGCATATAGGATCATAATTCTAGAACAAGGGGCATCAGAAATTACCCGACCCAACCCCCTCATTTTACAGATAAGGAAACTGAGGCTCAGGGAGATATATTAGTAATAAAACTACTAGTTATCAGTTAGGAAGAGCTTTGAAGTTTACAAAGCACTTTACGTACTATCAACCCTATGAGGTACATGTCATTATTTTATTTTATTTTTTTGTGGGGCAATGAGAGTTAAGTGACTTGCCTAGAGTCACACAGCTAAAAGTGTCAAGTGTCTGAGGCCGGATTTGAACTCAGTTCCTTCTGAATCTAGGGCTGGTGCTTTATCCACTGCACCACCTAGCTGCCCCTCCTCCCCCCCAGTAGGTGTCATTATTAATTTGACTTTGCAGATGATGAAAATAAGGCTAAGTGACATTAAGTGACTTGTCCATGGTCACAAAACTATTGAGTTACATCACTTTTCCAGTGTTAGTGATAGAAAAAAAAAATACTACTGAAATGACATAAAGGAAAATGCAAATTATTTATTTCCAGCAGCATCTTAAGAGAGAAAACTACATCCATGTATCATTGCAAGTAGGCTAAAATCAAATAAGATATATCACAGAAGAGGTGGGAAAAAATAACAGGAGGTTGAAAAAAATCTCCTTTCTCTTAGAATAGGTTCCCATAACATGAAAAATGATAATATACTTTTCAGTCCTTAAGAAAAATAAGGCAATGACAAACTGAAAGTTGGCTTGTAATCCAATAGAAATACAGTTATTTCTTTACTTCTCAGTTTAAAAATCAAAAGTTAGCAAAAGGAAATGGCATTTCTGAAGAATTAACATTCACTACCTATTCACACATATACAAAACCAATTTGCATGTTGTCAAGAATATGAAAACTAAACCACTGTCCCAAGTAGATATGTTGTTAAGTATAATATGTATAATGCAGGTTTAGAGAAATATTTAATTTGGTGAGCATGGTAAAAAATGCTTGATTTGGTGTTAGAGGACCTGATTTCGGCAATCAATCAAGGAACAAATGTTTATTTGCCACCTGATTAAGTGCCAAATATAGGGGTGTGGGGGGAGAAAGCTAAGTAATTTACATCTTGGTCCTGTTAAAAAACTTTCATATTTTTTTTACCAGTCCCCAGTCTCTTCTTGTGTAAAATGGAGGGGGCTAGACTAGATGACTTCAAAGATCCATCCTATCTCTAAATCCTCTAATCTTTGACATATCTACTAAGTCAATGCAAACAAAGCAACTTACAGTAAACCACTGAGAAGTTTTGGACAGGTAAGATTCAGGACATTAAAAGTTTCTCTTTAATAGAAAAAGGAGAACCAGAGCTAGCAGATGTAGAAACATTGAACCATTAAAATATTAGAGATTTTATTGCTTTTACCTATGTATTAGAATTCTTTAAATGTTACTTAAGTTATACACAATTTGAATAAATTTCCAAGATGGTAAATAATAGTTCAATAACATTAATTTAATAAAGAAGTCTAAAAATAATAAAGAGATTGCCTTGTTTGTTTGTATCTGTATTCCTAGGAAATAGCATAATGTGGGGTATATAGCAGGTGCCTACTAAATGCTTTTCATTGCCTGATTTTCTAAGATCAAATAGTAATTGACATCAAAGGATGTCAATTTGATGTCAAATAGTAATTGACATCAAAGGATGTCAATTTGAACACAGGTTTTCCAATTCCAAATCTAGTCCTTTTCCCCTATAAAAGATATTTCTCTAAGCAATGTGTATGTGTATGTATATGTGTGTGTGTATATATATATATATATATATATATATACATATATATATATATGTATGTATGTATTTTATGTGTATGTACATATGTACTGTGGTAAAAATTATTTGTGGTAAAGATTAATATCATAAGTTTTAGCTGAATCATTTGAGAGATTGTGCATGCTACTGAAGCAGGTTTTGAAGGACCGCCCCTTTTGGGAGGAAAACTCGAAACGCAAGGAACTTTCAATATATGAACTTAAAAGTGAGGGTGGGAGCGGAAGTTGGTTCTCTGGCTGCTAAACTTAGCCGTGGCAGCATGCACAGGTGAGAGGAGTTGAGAAACACACAGTTGGTGTTTGGCTTTGGGTGTGCTGGTTCTTGGCCTGGCGGGCAGTTTGGGGTTCAGTGAGTTTTATAAAGGAAAATAGACTAAGTTTGGATCTAAAGTCATTCATCTGTATTTCTACTTCCCTATTTCCCTAACTGGTATCACCTTTTGTTGTCTAATTAATTCCCAAGCAATAAAAACTAATCCCTCACAGATTAAAGCTCAGAGGATTCTTTTTCTTAGTGGTCTGATATATATATATAGGGAAAATTTAAAAGGGGGTTTAATGCTCCGTATATCCAATTTTGCATCTCACAGTTTTGGCAATCATGGAGGGATACTGACGAGTCTCTTGTCCTTCAGGACCTTCTCTTCCAGGCTCTGCACATATTTGATCATTTTGTGGATGACCGGATCAAGCATTGGCTGCACGACTGAGGAGTTGAGGTACTCTGCACACACTCCCAATGGCTGGACTAATGCAGAGACAGCTCCAAGTTCTACATCCTCTGAGTGAAGTTTAGATTGAATTGCTGCAAATCCACCCAATTCACCAAACCTATTAACCAAAACTACAAGCCATCCATGAGGTTCCTTTTGGCAAGCAGATACAGGTGAAATGGCAAACATATTTCCTTCCCCAAAAATCTCGGCCCAATTTCTTTGAGATATTTTCAATCTGTTTTTAAAATGGTATTCATTATCAGGATTGAAAGCCATTGTGAGCACACCCAGGAGACCAATGGGAATAGGATCTTGCTTGACACGCTCCATGGCCAAATCGACTAACAGCATCAACATGTTGTAGATTCCCTCATGGATTTCTGTACCCTACTTATGAACTGTGCTGGAAGTCAGTAACTTTTTAAATGCTTCTGGCATTCACTGATCCACAAATCTTTTACAATTTTCATCAGATTCTGAAAGACCCAGCCTTGTGAGGCAGGCAGAAGCTATCAGGCATTTTCCCAAGAATTCTTCCCATTTGTAAGGTATGGACCAGTGGTCAGTCAAAATGTGGCTTTCCAGTTCATATAAGTTGGTTGTAGGAAACTCAATATTGTCCCCAGAGCAGTTGCCATTTTCATCATTCTTCTCTTTGAGGGAATTCATTTTGGCACTGAAATGGGGCGACTTCAGCATGCCGAGCAAAATGTCCAGCCGCAGGGCATCCACCACTGTCACCAGGTCGGGTTGGAAACACATACAGAGCAACTTAATAGCTGACAAAAGCTCAGGGATACATATATGTCTATATAATTAATTAATTAATTCAAGCCTAATTGCTAATAAATGCCTTTTCATCCATCAATTCAAAATACGTAAAGTGTAAGAGACTGAATCATATACAAAATTCCCATATTCTTTCAGTTATACATATATGGGACAAAGTTCACTCAGAACCTTTATTTGTTCTTTGATTTCTAAGATGACCATGACATTGGGGTGATGTCATGACTTACACTGAATTGAATTTAAGGGAGGGCGGGCTGTGCAAGGTCACTAACATCACTTTCTCCTCCACAGCCATTTGGGTCCACTGCCAAGATATAGATCAGGTTGACTGGAGATAACCCTGGATGTTTTTAAGGCAATTGGGGATAAGTGACTTGCCCAGGGTCACACAGCTAGTAAATGTCTGAGGTGACATTTGAACTCTGCTCCTCTTGACTCCAGGGCCACTGCTTTGTCCACGGTACCCCTAACTGCCCCAATTCAGAGCCTACACAAATTTAGATAGTATCTCTATTGTACTGGAATTATCCCATCATAATACTTAAAGCCTATCAAAACCAGATTCTAAATTTGCTTTTCCAGCTAAATTCATATTATTCTCCTACAACTGACCTACTGGATCTTTCCTGATCTCAATATCCTATGTTTAATGTCTGTCTCTGAGTAAAATGACCCTAATGCCTGCATTGTACTGTGTCTTCATCAACATTTCTTAAAATTCCTAGCTTCCTTCAAAGCTTATCTTATGTCCCACCTTCTAAGTGAGTTCTCCTCCCTGTTCCCCTCCAAAATTGATAGCCCTTTTCCCCTTCTCAAATTATTTCACATTTACTTATTTATGTATATGTTGTAACCCTTATTTCCCTGCTATTGCCTACACTCCCCCTCCCCCCAACATATAAGCTTTTTGAAGACAGGGATTATTTTATTTGTATCTTTTTATCAGCAGCATAGCACCTTGAACATAATAGGAACTTAATAAATTAAGTTTCTGAATTGAATTCCTTTGGAATTTCATATCACAGAATCATAAAGTCTAAAACTAAGGGATTTAACAGGACATCTAGCTCAAATGTTTCATTTTATAGATAAGCAAACAGAAGCCCCAGAAGTTTAGATGACTTACCCAAGCTCACACAAGCAGTAAATGGTAAAGTTGGAATTTGAACCAAAGTTCTCTCATGAAGGTTCCTATCCTTCCTCAGCACCAAAATATCTATTTAATGAGAGCCAACAATGCAATATGATTTTCTACTTTTTCTATCCAATGGTAATCTGAGTAAGGCAATTGTCTTAAGGTTAACACAATGCTCCATATGTAATGGATACTAACTAGTATCAATGGGAGCCCATCCTCAGAGCATGAATATCAAGCAGAGCATGGTACCTCATCTAAAGACGGGCTCCCTCTGGCCACTCTAACACACACATGGCTCCTTGTGCAAAAAAAAGAACAGTTCTATAAAATCCCATTATCAAATAATTTAAGGACACATGTTCTCTCTACCCAGTGTGATGTTTAAAATCTTGATTGTGTGGTCACCTTAAATTAGAAGCTTTAGCACCAGTCTTTGGGCCTTAAGCATTTATTAAAGCATACCAGGTATTCACATGGAGTTCCAGCCTAGTTAGGCTCTTCTTTAAGTTCTCTGCCATGAGCCTGCTTCAATAAGGAACTCTAAAACAGAGTGTGGAAGCTTTTTTTATAGGTCCAGAGCACAGGCAGTCCTTACACACTGCTTCAAGATGATTGGTAGGAATCATACAAATCCATTGGTCACTGGACTTGAAGGTGGTCTCGAGTTAAATTCAAAGTCTAGCTTCTGAGAACAATACATTCTTTTTTTTTCCCTTTCTTTTTGTTTTTTGTAGGGCAATGAGGGTTAAGAACAATTCCTTCTTAAGGGCTAGCCAGATGTGATTACAGTCTAGTTATCCTGAAGTAGGCTAATCAGCAGTCAATCACTATCACTTAATTCAATCAGTTTAGATTAATCTCCAGGTGGACCTTTGAGTATCTGCTAAATCTCATTATTTTATCACACAGAGTGATGTTTCTTTGCTACCATGCTCTCATAATACTTTCACCTGGGTGTATTGCAACATTTTAATAATTAATTCATAAACCTGATCATGATATTTTGAGGCAAGTGATCAAACATGACAGCCAAATTAAAACTGAGCTACAGTATAGAGTCAGAATGCAGGAAGAGCACCAGCTTTGAAGTCAGAAGACCTGGTTGGAATCCTTATTTTTCCACTTAGAGAAGGTCATTTTACTTCTTAAGATCTATTGAGGTATTTTGGACCATTGAGTTTCCTTAATGACTAAGTAAGGGAGTTGTGCTCTCAAGAACAAGTGGTCTCTAAGACTCCCTTCTAATTCCACAAATTTATATAAGTTTTAGTGGATAAGGAGAGTTGAGGGAGGTGTCAGTTCTAAATGAGCAAATCTGTTAATGATATGAACAAGAAAGAGAAAACTTTAACAGAATATTTTTTTAAAAGATAGTTCTGTTTTGGCATAATCAACATAATCAAATTCTCTTTAAGCAGCATTTTCATGATGGTCAATTTAAAGACATGGTAATGAATAAAATATCACAACAGGAAAAAACCAGTCCATTTAAACAGTACAATTTTGTTGGAAAATTTCAGTGTCACAGAAGGAAATTTTGGAAACAATTGACAAAAATGAACTCAAAGCTTTCTGCAATGTCTGCCAGAAATAATGAAGCTAAACAGTTAGAACTGTCATTCAAAGAGGAAGTTGAGTTGAAAGAGAAATTGCATATTCAAATTGGACGACTATGATAATACACAAAGAATAATCTTCCTCTCCCTAGATTGAAAGAGAAAAAAAGGAAGAGAATGACATGAACATTTACATCAAACTGGGTAGTAGATATCTTGCAATTGGAAGAAAGAGAACGTCCAATGATAATAAACATTTTCTATGGAGGTTTTATCATCAGCCTAATGTATACTCAAGGTGAGTCATGGCAAGGTTTCTAGACAGGAGGATCAAAGATAAAGTACTTAAAAAACCAAAGGCATGGGGGAATCCTTCTAATAAAAACAAAATAAGCATTTCCTAACATATCAAGATATAGCACTAGAAACATTAAGAAAAAAGATAAGAGAAGGCAGTAACAGAAAACCTTGGGGCTGCAAATGTTAAGTACCATTGGGGTTCTCCTCTTTTGACTATATTCTATAGAAGAAGAAATTTTATCTGTAATGGACCCCACTGGGGGTTGTGAATTGCTGAAATAAGCTAAGACTATCATTCTCAAAACATTTACTAGAGTGGGAGGAAGAAATAAAATAGGGAAAAATATGTTAGGAAAAGAGTCAAATCAATGGTGAGAGTTTGTTTCTTAGCCCATACTTTGGTTATATAATATTATGTGGTATTGCTTATGAATAGACATTTGGTAAGGTTCTCAGACAAAGAACTAGATTAAGTTATTTGATTTTTCTCTTATTGTACAAATTTTATACACATACATCTCTAAAAAAACTATCAAATGAATCTAGTGTTACTGCCATAAAATAGAGAATAGAGGAGCCTGTGTGATGGGGAGGGGCAATAAAAGGGAAAGTTAAATATGGGCTATTTATTTATGGTTATTTATTTCTCATAAATAATGTTTCAGTTCTGAAAACAAGATAGTAACTAAAGGTATCACTAGTTTTCTTACAAGAATTATGTATTTAAGCAATTCTAGAACTGCAAAAGTCTAGTAAAAAGGAACAGAGTAACTAAAAGATTTAACCAACAACCTGATTTATTTATTTTAAACATACTAAAAGTGTTTAACTATGTATTATTGAGTTATACATAATTGAAATATTAATGCTGATTCAGGGAAATCAAAACCAAAGGTATTGTATTGAAGAGAGGCAGCAAAGTACTGTGGATAGAATATTGGACTTGGAACCAGGAAGACCTGGATTTGAATTCTGTCCAGGGAACTTTCTAATTATATGATCATGAACAAGCCACTTAATCTATAAGTTCAACTTTACTCAACAGTAAAATGAGTATATTGATACGTGTAGTATCTACCTCAAAGAATCATCATAAATCTTGAATGAGATTGAATATATGATATTAATTATTTTTAAAATTCCTTGAAAAATGGAGATTTTTGAATGAATATACCATTAATGTTAGGCTTAATTTCTACTCCCAATTCCCTCCAAGGGTATTTATAGCTCATCTCTGAAAAATTGCAAAAATTTGGAGACATACAATGAATAATTTCTGGATACTTTAAAGAAGTAATGAATGTGAAGAAGAAGAAATCTGTACCATCTGTAACTACAAAAAAACCCTATGATGTACAATTCAGTTTCCATATCACTGTATACCCTATAATCTCAAACAGCTGGCAAGCACAAAATCCATCTAGAGGGAATTACATTTTTATTCATATAAGCATGCAACTTACTCAGGACTGGGTATATTTTAATTTCATGCATTAGGCCATTTGCTTATGACAGCTGAGATACAAACAATAACATAACTGACCATGCTCTGATTTACTAATAGCTTTTATTTTTTTTTAATATAAAAGATGAAAAGAGACCAAATTGAAGGTTTTAAAATTCAATAACAATACAATACAATTAACAATAGTTAAGCCTCCATCAAAAGTTAATGATAATAACTGCTTTTAACACAACCTAAAAGATACAGTTCTGAGTAGAGAAACTCTTGGAGAAACATCAATCAGTGCTATGTGTTATCTTGGAAACAAAAAAAGTAATAAAAACATTGAATTTTGGTAAAGATGCAGGCATCAGAACACAAAGAAAATAGAATTATAATGGTATACAAAAGGGGAAAAGGGTAGAGAAATGTTAGACCTCCTTGAGAGAAATGCCTTAAAGGATAAGACAAGAATATTAGCAAATGAATTTCCAAGAAATTTATGTCTGATGCCTCTCTACACAACTAAATTCATTTGCAGCTTTAACCAAAATCAACAAAAATTAGTAACACATGGTACAATTTAGGAATTTGAAAAAATATTGTGGTACTCTATCCTGTAAAACCCACTACAATCACCTGATGTTAATCATTTATTTGACTTGATGCCAATTACTTGATTTTCCTGAAAGATTTATATGACTTTTTATGTAGGAATAAAGGTATAGTAAAATTCCTAATAAAAGGGTATTACAAAACTATAAAAATCAGATAGCATTACATAAAGAGCAAAGTATTAAGAGGCTCATTACCAGGAGGTTGGCCATTTAGTAGTGAATTACTTGGTCATGGCATTCCAGGAAACAAAGAAAAATTTTAAATGGTTTTCAGGCCTGTGCAGCCCTTTTCCATTTCAGCAGCAACAGTGGCAAAGTGACAGAAAAGGGGAGAATAGAATAAGTTTATAAACCATCTATAAATGTTAGCATAGTATTTGGTAATCCTTTGATCCACTGACCAAAGTAAGCATATGTTACTGGAAACAATAAATCATTTTTATATGGATATTCTTTCTAGAAAGAAAATGAGAAGATAGAAGATAATTGCAGTTCACTGGAAGGATGCTTCATAGGTTATCCTTCAGAGACAAATAAAGGACTTGGAAGAGTTTGTTTCAGCATGGACAAAACCAACAATAAAAATATGCTTTCATGGGCCTGTCAGTAATGTCACACTGCAGGGCTCATATTTGGGAGATCATTGTCTTTGTAAAATAACTATCCTGAATATAGCTGAAACCGATGAGCAAATATCTGTTGCAGAGAATGAAGTAGAGAAATTCTCTGAAGATTTCATCAAGACACTTCAAATTACATCAACACACTTTTTGAGTATCCATGCCTTTGATATAAAAATAGGAAAGGGGAAGTGAAAGAGGAAGGGAATAAGCATTTACATAGCACCTACTATGAACCAGGCTCTGTACAGATGATAAGAAATTTGTTGAAAAAATAGCGATTCGATATGAGGAAGGAGAAGTCAAAACTTTTAGTATACAAAGAAGCCTGTTGTGAATACTTTCCTTGAGAAAAGATTCATTACTTTAGCACATGCAGAGCAAAAAGTAATATCCCAAAATAAATGGAGTTATTCCTAAATCAGCTGACTGCTTATAAGTAGAATAACAATTCACTAGAAAAAGTGAAAACTGGCACAAAGCTAGAAGAGAGAATGAAAATAAAAGACAATGTCCAAACAGTTTTTTTCTGACCTATCAATAAATAAGTTATTGATGATGAACATGGCATATTCATAAAAGAAAGAACAAAGGAGCAACTACAGTACTTTTGAAGGACATTTTAAAGGAATTGTCCTAACAGGGAGATCAAAATAACCTAGAAAGCATGTTAACATTTACTTTACTTGTCAGATGGAAAGTAATGGTAGCCCAAGGCAATAGTGATTCAGAATATAAACTCATTTGTAAAATCTTACAGAAAAAGATGATGATGATGGAGCATTATGATATAAAATCCCTCATAAAAATAAAGGTAGTGGAAGGTAAAAAAGTAATATAAAAAAGGAAAGTTTAGCAAGGGACTGGATTAAATACATTTAAGAATGAACATGGAAGAACAACAAACAGAAGATAAAAGAGGAAAAACATGAAAAATATCTTAAAAAAATTTTTTCCCACCATCAAGATCTACTTACTTGGTAGAAATACTGTACTAAGTAGAAAAGGAGGAAAATGTCAACAAAAGGAACAACAATGGGAAAATTCAGTGTGTTTGGCTAAGTATACATTGAAGGAATGCAAGGCATTGAGAGACTGATTCACAAGGAATCTAAAGGACAGAAAGATACCAAAGGGATATGGGGCAGTGGAAACTAAGACTTTATTAGTATGGAAAAAATAAATGCCTGAGAGAATCTGAGTAGCTACCAATCTATGTTTACTTTCCTATGTATATATTTTTGAAATCTACTACACATGCATTGGTAACATTATTGATAAGGTTATGTATAGGAAGTAGTGAGGCTTTTATCACACGGTTGCATAGTATTCTTTATATTTATCATCAGATTCAAATGACTCAAAGATATAAAGATCTAAAATCCCTATAAGAATCAAAGAATAGGTCTTTCTGGGGATTTAAATGTTTGTGCCCTCTTTCACTTCTCCCAGGCCTTCAGGGTTGTTTTTTTTTTTCCAGTTAAATTAAAATTGTTTTGGCAAAATTTGAGTTAAAGGGCGATCTGTTGGTCCGATTCCTACTTGCTTTTTAATGCTGTGCTTTTGTTGTTTTCAACTGAAAGAAATTGGAATCAAGTAAAGAATGTAAAGGAAAATAATCATCTTATGAAACTGTCAAGATAATGGAATGTGATAGATGAGATTTGGCAGATACTCAGGGCTGATTTGACTGGATTAGTAGTTGACTAGATTCTAAGCACATCTGTCTGGTACTAAGAAAGAATGGTTCTCAGAATTTAAAAAAAAACTTTGAACTTCCAGCCCAATCAACAAACCAGCTTGAAGAACCTCCCCATCCTGGGAGGGGACAGGAAGGAGGAAAGGGGAACCTGCGAGGAAGAGCGCTGTCTTTTTGGTTCCTGACTTGGTGGTGACGGCAGGGAAAGACAGAGAGGAGCTGAGGAAAGATAGGATTGCAAGGTTGTAAGAATTCTGTTCTCAATCTTTCTCTTTCTATATTTCAATAAACCCTTAAAAATCTAAACTCTTTTTATAAATTATTTTAGTCAGTTTCCCCCCAAACTGGGGGAACAGATTAGAACCCACATTTAGAATTTTAAATTACACAAAACGGAATCTATATTTTTAGGAATATTTTCAAGTTATGTTCATGAGTAATTAGAATTTGTATTGTATTGTTTTATTAAAGTGATATTAATTGAAGTAACTCCTTGCACTATTAGTTTCAGAAATCAGAGAAAATATCCCAAAATCATTCTCATAGATAAATGTATCAAAATTCATTAAATGTTTCACATATATTTTGCATGTACAGATCTAGAAATCTAAAATATATGAATCAAAGAATATGTTTTTCTGGAGATTTAAATGCATGTGCCCTCCTTCATCTCCCCCAGGCCTTTAATTATATGTTTTGTTTTTCAGTTACAAATATGTATAGTCAAGCAAAACAAATTCCTGAATTGACCGTGTCCAAACACAAATAAAACAACACAAAAACCCATAAACATTTTTCATGAAATCCATTACTTCTCTGTCTGGAGGTGGGTGTCATGTTTCATCATGAGCTCTCTGGGATTGGTTAGTAATTGTTTTGATCAGTGTTCCTAAGTTTTTCCAAAAGTTTTTTTTTTTTTTTGAGGGGGATATCACATTAACATATATTTGTGGAATAAAACAAGCATTTACATAGTATAGTATAATAAAAAAGATGAGTGCACATGAAACTGCAAATCTACTATATACAACTTGCTATTCATTTCATATACACCACAATGTTATGTAAATTTCTTTTTTTTCTCCTTTTCTTCCTGCTTTCTCCACACCCTGCCCTAGAGATGACTACCATTAGACACACAAACAGGTATGTGTGAATATACATACATGCATATATATATATATATATATATATATATATATATATAAATACACAGATATGTAAAATTTTTCTATACATGCTTATATTTTCAGTTATTTCCCTGGATGAAGATATCTTTCTTTATATGTCCTTTATATTTAATTTGGGTATTTATTTGTTTTTGTTTTTGTTTTTTAAGTGAGGCAATTTGGGTTAAGTGACTTGCCCAGGGTCACACAGCTAGTAAGTGTTAAGTGTCTGAGGCCGGATTTGAACTCAGCTGCTCCTGACTCCAGGGCTGGTGCTCTATCCACTGTGCCACCTAGCTGCCCCAAACATTTTTATTTTATTTTATTTTTATTTTGGTGAGGCAATTGGGATTAATTGACTTGCCCAGGGTCACACAGCTAGTAAGTGTTGTGTTTGAGGCTGGATTTGAACTCAGGTCCACCTGACTCCAGGGCCGGTGCTCTATCCACTGTGCCACCTAGCTGCCCCTAATTTGGGTATTTATAATAGTTAAAATTAATTATTCACTCAAAGTCATTCTTAAACCAATATTGCTGTTACTGTATTCAATGTTATCTTTGTTCTGCTCATTTTGCTTTCATTACTTCATGCAAGTCTTTCCCTGTCTAAGATTACTGAGATCATCATTTCTTAGAGCACAGTAGTATTTCACCACAGCCATATACCACAACTTGTTCAACCCTTCCTTAGTTGATGGGTATCCCCCCATCTTTGCCATGACAAAGAGAGCTGCTATAAACATTATAAAATATAAAGGTTCTTTTCCTTTTTCCTTAATCATCTTCAGAACAGACATAGTAGCAGTATTTTTGGGTGAAAGTAAATGTTTTTTTTTTTTTTTAAAGAGGGGTTAGTACCATATAATTTTTTCTCCTGTTTCTGCTCACTTTATTCTACATCTGTTTATACAAGTCTTCTCAGGTTTCTTTGAAACCACCCCCTTCACCATTTCTTAAAGCAAAATATTATTTCATTCTAATTGTATACTGTAACTTGGACAGCCATTCCCTAATTGAAGGGCACCATAAGTTTCTAACTCTTTGTCATAATGAAAAGAGTGGCTATGAATATTTTAGTATATGTGAGTCCTTTTCCTTTCTTTGATCTCTTAGGGTATAGGTCTAGTAGTAGTTATCACTGGGTCAAGGGGAAAAACATAGTTTAAAAGCTTTTTGAAGTATAGTTCCAAATTGCTTCCCAGAATGGTTGGATCAGTTCACAGTTTTACCAGCATTGGAATAATATAATAAAATGCAAAGGGTCTGTAGCTGAGCCCAGTGACTGACTTTATTGCATGTTTTGGACTAAATAGGTGTTTCTATCTGCGAAAAACAATCATTAAATTTATTAGCAAGAATTTAGCTTAAAGAGAGAAAGCACAAACATTTTTGATTTGCTGTGTAGGTTCATTTTATTTTAAGTTGAAACACAATTAAAAAAAATAAAACCCAACATTTTACAGTTGAACTGAAAAGGCTACTGAATAAAGCAGCATGAATCTTAATTTTTTATCTTCAAAATGTCTTTGCTTAATTATTCTTTATGATTTACTTGGGTAAAAACATGATAATGTATGTCTTCTAAGGAATATCATTGTTTCCTTACTTCTCTTTGAACTAAGAAAATAGTATTTAGACTATCATTTTGTTTTAATGTTTTCACAAAACATCCATTTACTATTTCTCTATTTCTCTCGTAAACAAGAACATCTATCTGTCTTCCATTTTACCAAACAAACCTTCTGTTAAATTAGATATTTTGGTCTCTTTTCTTTCTTGCTAGGTTAAATCAATATGGGAACAGAGATCCATTCTGAAAAGAATATTCTGTTCTCTTACACTATAATCAACAAGCACTTTCAAATGGCTCCAGTCTTTCCCTGGTGACCTTAGCTTCCTACTATCATGTGACCTTCAGATGACTTTTTTTCTGTCCATCTCTGCATTGCCTTAAGAGTGAATGACACTTTGGTGATAAATTCAACTAAAAATGGTTGGGTTGAGATAATTGTCATGATTTTACTGTGGTCAAAAATAAACAACTAATCTTTTTCATTGCTGTTTATGATGTTTGAAGAGTCACATTCTTGGATTCTATTTTCAATAAAACAATGTGAGTGCAGGCACTGAAAGAACATAGACTTTAGTTTCCTCATCTGTAAAATAAAGGGGACTGACTTAAATCATTCAAATAGAAACAGAGGTTACTAATTCCTATATAAGAATCTCTGAAATTACATTTTGACTTAATTTTTAAAAATTTTATTATTTTTTTCAGGGCAATGAGGGGTAAGTGACTTGCCCAAGGTCACAGAGCTAGTAAGTGTCAAGTGTCTGAGACTGGCTTTGAACTCAGGTCCTCCTGAATCCAGGGTTGGGATTTTATCCACTGTGCCACCTAGCTGCCCTTTGACTTAATTTTAAAACATAATATTTGTTGTTGTTCAGTTGTTTTCAGTCATGTCCAACTCATTGTGACTCCTTTTGGCATTTTCTTGGCAAAGATATTGGAATGGTTTTCCATTTATTCTTCCAGCTCATTTTACAGATGAGTCAACCGAGGCAATCAGTGTTAAGCAACTTGCTCAGGATCACACAGCTAGAAACTGTCTAAGACCACATTTGAGCTCAGGTCTCCAACTCCAGGCCCAGCACTCTACCCACTGTGCCACATGCTGCCCAAACATAATGTTATTTAGGCTTTATTGCATTTTAATTTATTTTGTTAAGTATTTCCCAAACATTTTAATCATTTGGGGCTGTTTTCTGTTTGACACCCCTGGCCTAGATGGCTTTCTACTTCCTTCATAGGTATAGGCCTGTGGCCTTATGATATCTAGAAATTCATTCTTATAGCATTCTGCCTATAATATCAATGTTATTGTCCCTCTTCATCTAGGTTTGGGACAAACCCCAATATTTTCTCAAAATGCCACAATCCTTCTTCTTTTCCTATATAAACAGTCTCTTTGCAAAAAAAGGATGGCATTTGGTTTTAACAAATGATAAATAAAAACAAACAACTGTTTTTGAATGATTAAATGATTATTTAATTTTTCATGATAGAAAATTTAAAGTATGAAAGCATTTATATGTGATTTAGTTGATTAAAATGAGGTTTATAATTAGTTCTATTTATTAAATTTCAGCATCAGACCTTTAATCACAGACATAACAGGCAATTATCATATTACTTCTATAAGAAATGAAGATTTGACTCATAATTTTAAACTTTATAGGACTGTATCTCTGCATAAGCTTGAGATCTGCTTTTATTATAGTAACCAATGGAAAAAATGGAAATATTTCTTCAGAAACATAGTTTCTTTATGTAGTGAACTACAACTTTGTTTTTCAGTCAGGTGATGATGACAATGAAGATTCTAATAATATTCATAACTAACTTGGAATGAACAGAGTATAATCCCATGGTACTCTTTAGGGGAAGGCTTTTTTCTCACAGGTACCTTTCTCCATGTTTCAACCTTTCATTTCTCTGCTATAGACCCTCTGGGCATAGGGTCACCCCTCCCTTGTTGTTAATATAATCAGAGTTGAATTACACTTTGAGGCATTCTTACCACTCCTCCAACATACTCTTAAATAACCTGTGGTTCTTTTTGTTTTTTTGTTTTTTTGTCCATGTGAACAAATCTTTACTTAGGTGGTTATTTTATTATTGTTGTTTGTATTGTTATTATTATTATTATTATTGCTGTTGTGATTGTCATTGTTAGCAGTAGTAGTAGTGACAATAACTGGCACATATAGTGTGTTAAGCTTTTCATTATTTTCTACATGTATCATGGGTTTTGAACCTAACAAAAAACGTGAGAATTAAGTATTATAATATTGTTATTCCCGCTTTGCAGAGGATGAAACAAAGATACAGTGACTTACCCATGATCCAACAGTTAGTATATATCTAAAACAATATTAGATCCCAGGTCTTCCTAATTCCCACCAAATCATTTTCTTAAAATTCACAGAAAAAGACTACATTAGGTTGCAAAGTCTTTTTTTCCTTAAAAACAAGATAATTCACAAGTCTAAAATTACTTGTTAATTTCTTTTGTCATGTTCACACAAGACAAGTTAACTACAAGCTTTGATATAGTGAAGTGATCAGTTTTCTTTTTATAGACTAAATAAAGCTAGTAACTTAGTTATTTCTTTTAGTCTCACTTATTCAGAAATTGTCATGTGCTATTTCTTTCCCTCTATGTATTGTTTAAGTACTATATTATACTTTATTTATAGGTCCCATAATACTGCATACATTTAGAAATCATTGAGTTATAAAAGAAACTAATATGTGCTTAGTAAATGCTAATTGAATTGACTTGAATGACCAAAAAATATTAATAGAGATAGTGGGGAAACAGCTTTTTCCCCCCATTAGTACTGGTCAATATAGGAAATAAGGGTAGCTTTAAAGAAAGGATCATAAATGTAGATTATCAACCTTTCTTGATTAAGAACTATTAGAAACAGAAATGGGTCATGATCAATGTATTCAAATCCAGCCATATAATTCTAGTTATAGCCATGAAAGGCTGTTAATAAAAATAGACTGTCTTGAGATGCTTTCCCTCTGAGACAAACAATTTACTGAACAGTTCTAAGAGGAATCAGGACAATTACAAAGCATTATAAAGTTGGGTTTTGGTACATTAAACAAGCAACTGGATTCATTATTTTGATACAGGAATTTTATTAACTTGTAAATGTTTATTCACTTTATTCATGTCGTTTTTAGCCAGATTTAAAGCAACTAACATTCTGTTGGGAATTTGATTCTTAAATCAGTATTAACACCTTAGGTTTTAAAGATGTATTTTAAAACCTATTTTTTCCCTAGGTTTCCATATTATCTTTTCCTTGCTTCTCCTGTCTTTCAATCAATCAATCAACAAGCAATTATCAAACATCTACCATATCCCAGAGACTAAGCTAGGCACTGTAGATAGGACTTCAAAGAATGAAACAATTAAAAGATTACATTCTGCTGAAGAAGATATGTGTGGTGAATAAAATTACATGTGGTCATCCTATAATTGTCCCAAGTTTAGGGAAAATTAGCTGGGGTTCTAATGTATTGCTACTTAGAAATTAGAGGCTACAGCACCAGTTTGGGGGCATTAAGCATTTATTAAAGCATATTAAATATTAGTAAAGAGATAGAGCACACGGCTCAGAAAGTTCAGAAGTTCTACATAGAGGGGAGAGAGAGACATGCATGGCAGAGGGTTTTTAACCTATCTCAGGTAGAGATGGGTCACTCCACCTTGATCCACGCTAATTGGCTGGTAATATTCAAGTCCATTGATTAACATGGCTTGAAGGCGGTCTTGTTGGTTAACTTTCTTTTGTTAGCTGGGAAGTTCTATCTACATTTCCTTTGAAATTCTCCTGATTCTAGACTGGCCCTGCAAAACCAGCCAGAGTATGTGTGTGTGTGTGTGTGTGTATGTGTGTGTGTGTGTGTGTGTGTGTGTGTGTGTGTGTGTGTGTGTGAGTCTCTCTGAGTCCCCAAAACATCCTATTATTAATAATTTTCTCACACATGTATATACTTGAGTTGCTACAGAATAAATACAAATCTTTCTCTTATGCACATTTTTTTTTTTGCAGGGCAATGGGGGTTAAGTGACTTGCCCAGAGACACACAGCTAGTAAGTGTCAAGTGTCTGAGGCTGGACCCGAACTCAGGTACTCCTGAATCCAGGGCCGGTGCTTTATCCACTGCGCCACCTAGCTGTCCCCGAGGATTTTTGTAAATATGATTTTGTGGACTTCGCATTGTTAAACTATTAATAATTCTTTAGTTAAATTAAATCTAATTATTTTGGAAATAATGTGATATATTTTTAATTTTAATTGAAATAAGGACATAAATTCCTTGAGAATTTTATACATATATACATGCATACACATGAAAACAAAGAATTCATCAAGACCTTATAGAGTGGATTTTTTGTGATAGACTTTAAACGTGACAATCAATCAATACACATTTATTAAACATCTACTATGAGAATTGAGGTGTCATGGAAGGAGTATTCGTTTCTAGTTCTAGTTTTGACTGACTGGCAGATATTTGAGGGTCAGTCAGCCAATCAATAAACATTTATTAAGAAGGTATTTTTACCGGGCTCTATACTAAGCACTTCTGGTACTTCTGGTACAAGACAAAGAAGGAATCCCTGCCCTTAAGAAGCTTATAAACAAATGAGGGAAGTCAATACACAAAAGGAAGGTGAAAGAAGAAGTGGAGAATGCATGATGGAGAAGACCAAAGTAATTAAATATTGAAGAAAGTTTACATAATGGTATATATCATGGTACTTTTTAAAAGTGAATTTAAAATGGAATCAGTTAAAAGAAACACTTTGAAGTGCTCAGTAGCAAAGAAGCAAGAAAAACTAAGTGAGAAATGTTTATTTAGAAATATCATAGTCAAGGATCTCTATGTATTTCGTTTTCGCTGAAGAAAACTGACATAGAACAAATGCAAATTATTATATAAAATAGCTACCAAATTAACATAATTTATCATCAACATGGAGGCAAGCACCCAAGCTGCTTAAAAGCAGAGAATCCCAGGGCAACCTCCGCTACCACTACAGTGATCACAGAATAGCAGCCCAGTGATAAATAGACATGACAAATAGAAAAAATTCTATAAGGCCTTCTAGAAATAGTTATAAAATTCATATTGTAATTCACCTGGAAGCATCATAGGTCAGGGAAAGGATGTATGTTGTACTTGTCTTCCTACTTAAGGCAAATTGATATTAATGATAACACCAATAAAAATAATAATAATATATAATGATGATGATAATAGCTAGCAATCAACCAACTAGCATTAATTAAATGATTATTCATTGCTGAGCACTGTGCTAAGTGCTGGTAATACAAAACCAAATAGACACCCTTTCCCTCAAGGAGCTTACATTCTAATGGAAGAAGTCAACACATAAAAGGATGCTGAAAAGAGGGGTGTGTAAAGGTGACTAAGGTACTTTTAAGTGGGGCATGGCAGAGAAATTTCAAAGGAATGAGGCTTCCAATATGTGAATTACTGGGCTGGAATGAGGTCAGGCATGGTAGAAGTCCAGTGTGCAGTATAGAAAGGACTTATAAAGCATTTAAAGTTTACACTGTTGTTCTTGTGTCAATTAGTTGTGTCTGACTCTTTGTGACACCATATGGGTTTTTTTGGCAAAGATACTGGAGAGGTTTGCCATTTCCATCCTCAGCTCATTATACAAATGAGGAAACTGAGATAAACAGGGTTAAGTGACTTGCCCAGAGTTATACAGCTAGTAAGTGTCTGAGGTCAGATTTGAACTCAAGAAGAGTCTTCCTGACTCCAGGCTGTGCACTCTATCTACTGAATGCCTAGCTGCCCATAGTTACACAGTTAGCAAGTATCTGAATCAGAATTCAAAGTTAGGTCTTCCTGACTCCATGTGCAATATTCTATATACTATAACACTCTTCAATCTAGTCTTCCTCTGAGAAGAGAAGTGAATGGTTTTGAGGACTATGTGAATGAATAATGAATGATGAATATAAGTCAAAAAGCATTTATTAAGTGCTTACTGTTTTCTAAGCACTATGCTAAGTACTGGAGATACATATACAAAAGTCAAAGGGTCCCTGATCTCAAGGAACTTAAATTCTAATAGGGGGAGAAAATCTATACATTGGCAAGCCTGCTAAGGAAATGAGTTGCCTAGGTACTACAAGGACAAGGTCTTTGTAGGAACACAGGTGGTAGGTAGATTGATACATAAGGCAAGAAATTTAAAAACTTCTGAACTAGAGAGTCTGACAAGTTCTGTTCTAAGGATTCCTTATATGGAGCAAGGTAATGTGGTAAAATGGCTAGTGACTATGCTACAGATGTACACCACTGAAAAAGGGCTCACTGGTCTCCAGAAGCATAAAAGATTATAGCAGGATATCAACAATGAATGAGCTGTCAAAACCATGAAACACTAAAGACAAAGAAACAAAAGTAAACAACCACAAAAAAATAATCAAATTTGACATGATATGAAGCTGTGCTCTCATTGTGTCAAAGGATGGCAGATTCACATGGGACAGAATGAAATAAGGACTCATAAGCCACTGCACAGAATTTGAATGGGATACTATGTGATATCATGAGCTCTCTATCACTGAAGGTACATGCTCAAATAGAGGATTGCTCTGGTATCAGAGCCTTGCGTATATTGCTGCTTTGTATACCATTTAAAACTATGGAGTAGATCTAATATCCCTTCTTCCTCTAAGAGTCTGTAGGTCTAAAGAGTTAAAGCTCCTCATGGTAAAACAAAACAAGATTGGTAAAATGTCACAAAGAAATAACTAATGTTTTGCTCTACAGTTTAAACACTCAAGAGTTGAATTTGAGAGTTTACACATTTTGGAATACTGTTACAGTTAAATATTAACTAAGATACTAGTAGACATATATATTAAAGCATGAAATTTTAAATTTTAAAATTATTAGTCTTGAGAAAGTTTTATATAATAAGACAAAGAAATTCATATGGGAAGCTTTCCAACTGGCTAAGTACAAGGGGGTGCTCTTTTCCTATGATTTGGATGGAAACAAAATAGCAAAAATCACATTTTGGATATAAAGCATAGTATAAAGTAATACTTGAAGAATGGTGGTGATATTTATTTTACATTCCAAAAGAATAAAGTATTTTCATATGTATTACACATATGAAATGTCTGATTTGCTTTTCCCCCCTTCACTAGTCACATAGACAGTCTCAATGGGGAGAAAATAGCAGATGGAGCTATTTATGTTTATTTGTATCAGGACTTTGAAGTGCAAATTTTTTTTTCTGAGAAATAAGAAATGAACTGACCAGAGAGTCTCTATCTTCAGGGGAAAAATGATATACCAAACCCTTTCCCTAAGGATACACACCATGAATATTGATTGTGAAAATTCTGCCAAAATCCTTTTCCTTTGAGAGGCATATTAAGCTCAAAAGAAATACCTTGCCTATATTTAAATTAAATTAATAAAGTTTAAGATAAGAAGCATAAAATCTTCAGTATATTCAGTTTGTAAATCACACTGATTCCTCTCTCCATTCAGGCTGTTTTTTTTTCTTTCTACATAATTAAGTTTCATTACCAGTAACAGCAAAATGGAAGATATTCCACCTTAGCTGAGAAATTTTATATAATTGAACTAAAGAGAAAATAATTAAAGAGAAAATATTAAAGTTTTCATACATAAACCATTTCAAAAGGTGATAGGTTTGGGGGATGGCATGTATATATGTGTATGTCATGACCAATATTGTCATCCAATCAATTAATATGTATTACAGTAAAATAAATGGGGGAGAGGATTACATGAGATAAAAGAAAATAAAGTTAAAAGTTACAAAACTAGGGGGCAGATAGGTGGCACAGTGGATAAAACACTGGCCCTAGATTTAGGAGGGCCTGAGTTCAAATCCTGCCTCAGACACTTGATACTTACTATCTGTGTGACCCTGGGCAAGTCACCTAGTCACTTAACATTGCCCCAACCAAAAAAAATGCTGTAAGTATCAGAAATATAAAATCAAAAGTTACAAAACTAAATACTGCATTTCAGTTAAAAAATTGTAAGCAAGGAATATCAATTTGATAAAGGAATAAGGTGATGTGGAGAGAAAAGGATGATATAGTGGATTTATTCAAACACTTAAAAAGTGTTTACAAAGCATTAAACCTATGATATTGAGGAGTCAGTAAAAGCAATAAAATCTTATGATGTAAGATAGCAACATGGAGGCAACATTAACTAAAACTATGAATATTTCATTACATAAAAGAAATGATGCAGCAATGTATTTTAAGAGTTTAAAAACAGTATTTTAAAAGCTATATATTTTTGGGAAAACTTTAAAATTATTGTTATTTTATATATTTAAGTATCATAATTATTGCCATCATACATTTTCTGAGTGATATCTTTTAAAATGTTATCTTCACTAGTATTATTATTATGATAGTTGAATATCATGATCTACAATAATTCAAAATTATGGTTGACTTAGTGGAAAACGTAGAGCATTAAAAGGGCTGGAGACTATTATCAATAAGAAATTAAAGATAAAGAATGATGTAAAAGCTATTCTCTAGGAAATGTAAGAGTTGAAAATGATATGGATTCATCCTGAATGGAGACTAAGGAGTAACCAACAGACAATCTGTGTGTTACACTAGTACCAATGTAATATCAAAAGTTTTAGGGGGCAGCTAGGTAACACATTGGATAAAGCTCCAGTCTTGGATTCAGGAGGACCTGAGTTCAAATTTGAACCTCATACACTTGACACTTACTTAACTGGGTGACCCTGGGTATGTCACTTAACCCTTATTGCCCTGCCCGCCCCCCCCCCCAAAAAAAAAGTTTTAGAGGAAGCCTTCAATAATGTTGAGTGGATCTATTATAGAAGATTTTGGAGAAAATATGGACAAGAATCTCACAGGATGACCTGCAAGCTGTACCATTATAGTCAGTGCCCACACCAATGGGATGATGTATCCATCTATGATGCTTGTGCTTATATTGTCATCTCCATCCTGATGATTCTCAGACCTACCTATCCAGCTCCAATCTCTCTGGTAACCTCCAATTTCTCATTTTCAAATGTTTTTCAGACATGTCAGACTGGATGTCCAATATATATCTTAAAATATATATGGGGCAGCTAGGTGGCACAGTGGATAGAGCACCGGCCCTGGATTCAGGAGGACCTGAGTTCAAATCTGGTCTCAGATACTTGACACTTACTAGCTGTGTAACCCCGGGCAAGTCACTTAACTCTCATTGCCCTGCCCCCCCCCAATATATATATATATAAAAATAAAATGGTATCATTATCTTTCCCCCCAAACCCTCTATCCCACCTACTTTCTCTATTACTGTAGAGAACAATATCATCCTGATAGTCCCCACAAAACCTAGAAGTCATACTGGATTTCTTAATCTCAAACCCTGCCTCCTACCCCACATCCACCTTGTTGTCAATGCCTGGCAATTTCACCTTTGCAACATTTCTCAAATATCCTCCTTTCTCTCTTCTGACACTGCCACCATTCTAGTGTAGGCCGTCATCATCTCACACCTAGATTTTTGCAATAGCCTGCTGGTGGGTCTGCCTGCCTCATGTTTCTCCCCACTCCAATTCATCCTCAATTCAGTTATTAAAATCATTTTCCTAAAGTGCATGCTTGAACATATCACCCCTCTACTCAGTAAACTCCAGTGGTTTCCAATTGTCTACAGAAGCAAAAACAAAATGTTCTGTTTGGCATTCAAAGCTGTTTCTTACCTAGTCCCTTCAATCTTTTCAATTTTCTTATACCTTACTTCCCAACATATACTTTTTTGTTTTGTTTTTTGTTTTCATGTTTTGTTTTGTTTTTGCGGAGCCCAGGGTCATACAGCTAGTAAGTGTCAAGTGTCCGAGGCCGGATTTGAACTCATGTCCTCCTGAATCCAGGGCCGGTTCTTTATCCACTGTGCCACTTTTTGATCCAGATATGTTGACTTCCTCTATGTTTCATGAACTAGAATTCCCATCTTTTGGCTCTGGGCATTTTTTCTGGCTGTCCTCCAAGCCTGAAAATATCTCCCTTCTTTACTTGGATGACTGACCTCCCTGGCTTCCTTTAAACCCCAATTAAAATCTCTTCTTCTATAAGAAGCCTTCCCTATCTCTCTTTGTTTGTTTGTTTGTTTGTTTTTTTGGTGGGGTAATGAGGGTTAAGTGACTTTCCCAGGGTCACACAGCTAGTAAGTGTCAAGTGTCTGAGGCTGGATTTGAACTCAGGTCCTCCTGAATCCAGGGCCAGTGCTTTATCCACTGCTCTACCTAGCTGCCCCTTCCCTATTTCTCTTAATTCCAGTGTCTTTCTCCTATTCATTATTTTTTATTTTTCTTTATATACCTTTCCTTGTATATATTTATTTGCATATTTTCTCCCCCATTAGATTGCAAGCCCCTGAAGGCAGAGACTACCCTTTGCCTCTTTTGATATCTTCAGGTCTTAGTACATTGTCTAGCACATAGTAGGTGATGAATAAATATTTATTCATTGATTGATTATTTCCCTAGCCTAGGAAAATTGTCTAATACCCTAGGGAACAATTAATGAAAGCTTATTTCATTGAATTGTATTTGATGGAATGTAATGTCTGACTGGAAGAAGTTTACAAACTGATTCTAATTACAAGAATAAAGAGGAAAATGTTCATCCTTTGACTATTTATTGCTGTGCATATAATGTACATGGCCAAAGCAAGAAGATGGTTTGGGGTAGACTGGGGAGATAATATCATAACTACACTGGGAGATACTACCACAATGCTGATATCCAGAAACTATCTTATAAGCAGATTTTCTGCAGATGGAGAAAGCCTAGATGAGGAGGATCTCTGGATAGGATTGAGGTAGGGGATAGAGTTGTGATTTACATTGGTATAAAGAACTTCATGGATAAAGAAACTTTCTTGACCAGTGCAGATTGGCATCTTATCAGCAACATATAGACTTAGAAAACTGCTTAAAACATTTAGAGATTAAATGAATTGCCTACATTCAAAGAGACGGTATGTGTTAGAGGTGTGAACCCAGTTTTTTCCTGGTTTTCAGACCAGTTCTCAATCCACAATGAGATGTGAAGAAATTACTTTTCCTTATTACATATAGTTACATCATTCATAGCATTCTAAGGAGTGAATGAATAGTTTGTCTCTCTCAGAAAAGCTGATTGTCTTTTTTTTATATACTTCATCATGCTGGTTTTCCTTAGACATAACTTTTATTTTATTTTTTAATCCCTTCTACTGTCATCATTGTGTGTATCCTAACTCTAACTTTTCTTTCATTTTTCTTTTCTTTTTTAAATTTTTTTTGCGGGGCAATGAGGGTTAAGTGACTTGCCCAGAGTCACACAGCTAGTAAATGTCAGTTGTCTGAGACCGGATTTGAATTCAGGTCCTCCTGAATCCAGGGCCAGTGCTTTATCCACTGCACCACCTAGATGCCCCCCCCCCATTGTCTTTTTTGTTGTTGTTGTTGTTTTTTGTTTTTGCGGGGCAATGAGGGTTAAGTGACTTGCCCAGGGTCATACAGCTAGTTCAGTGTCAAGTGTCTGAGGCTGGATTTGAACTCAGGTCCTCCTGAATCCAAGGCCAGTGCTTTATCCACTGCGCCACCTAGCTGTCCTACCCATTGTCTTTTGATATCATATTCTGTACTGAGATTATGTAAGAGAGAAAAATAAATGGTAACAGCAGAAGCTGGAGTTTAGAGACTGTCCCAGGTTAAAGAAGTTTGTGAATTTGGGCTCAGTTTATGACTCATGATGAAACACCTCTATGTTGAACTGAACTTTTTGAGAAGGTTTCTTTCCCCTCTCAACCTCTTTCATTCTTTCAGACAGATTTAACCCCAGAGTTTCCTACTCCCTTTTAGTGAAGGTACTTTTCCTTAAACAATTTCTTTGGATAAGAGTTCTCCACTGTCTCATGAATGTGTCTTTAACTACCATCATGGAATGTAAAATTAGAATCTTTTTAACTTGAGCTTTAAATGTCACTAAATACACAAGTTGGAGAACTCCCATTCTCATTTAGTGTGGTTTAGCTATCACCTAGGGAGCAAGGTCAAAAGAGTAGTGATTCATTTACTTGTCCACAAATCTAATAATTTCCTAAAATAGCAAATAGTTAAAAATAGATTCTTGAGTCATTTCTTCTCCTCGCCCTCCAATCTTTCATTTATTGTGTGTTGAATATTTCAGATATGGATAACTAGGGCACTGAAGCCATCAGGCCCCAGGGAGAGAAATAATCTTCTTCTCAGACCTCCTAGAAGTGTGGGGGATAGAAAGGTGGGTGAGGATGGGCTAGAAAGGAAATTTCGACTCTAATCTGGCCTCAGTACATGTGGTCCATGAGGATTTCTACTCCTCCTACCTCTTATATCTACCTGCTCAAGAGATTCATCCTATACTTTTTAATCTTCTCCAGTAGATTACCATCTCTGAATCCTCACATCATCACTTATTTTCAATCTCTTCCTGTCTTCTGGCTCATTTTCTACTGCCTAGGAACATGCCCTTGTCTCCCTCATCCTCAAAAATCCCTCACTTGAAACTTTCTTCCCTGTAATGACAGTACTTTATTTCTTTGCCTTTTGTGGATAAACTCTTTGAAAAGGCTTCTACAATAGGTACCTCTACTTTCCCTCCTCTTTCTTTTTCTTTTTTTTTTTTTTTAGTGAGGCAATTGGGGTTAAGTGACTTGCCCAGGGTCACACAGCTAGTAAGTGTAAAGTGTCTGAGGCCGGGTTTGAACTCAGGTCCTTCTGACTCCAGGGCCAGTGCTCTATCCACTGTGCCACCTAGCTGCCCTTCCTCTTTCTCTCTTTACATTCTTTTTTTTTTTTTTTTTTTTTTGTGGGGCAGTGGGGGTTAAGTGATTTGCCCAGGGTCACACAGCCAGTAAGTGTCAAGTGTCTGAGGCTGGATTTGAACTCAGGAACTCCTGAATCCAGGGCCGGTGCTCTATTCACTGTGCCACCTAGCTGCCCCTTTTTACATTCTTAATATGACTATCAACCTTAACTCTCTTTTCAGTTACCAAATGATCTCTTATTTTGACAAATTCAGTGGCCTTTTCTTAATCCTTATACTCCTTAACCTCTCTGAAACCTTTGACATTGTTGATCACCCTCTCTTTGACATTCTCTTTTATCGAGGTTTTCAGTATATCACTCTCTTGGTTTTCCTATCTGCCTATTTTTAAATTTTGTATTGTCCCAGGTATTTTGATTTATGTCCATCTGTCATCCCATATAACTGTAAACATCTAAAAGGCAGAGGCTTATCATCCAAACTATATAAACCTGTGACCCCTGATGTCCTATACCTTGTGGATATGTAGTAAATCTTTGGTGATTTCAGTAAAAATGAAAAAAGAGGTCAAACAAATGAAAATCACTCTTGTAAAAACTGGGTGCTGAAACCAATGGGACTTTCATAAAATCAAGTACTCTGTGATATTAGTAGCCCAATACATGTGTTGAATGAATCACTGAATGGAAAACAGAGGACACAGGGAGATATTAGATGCACAATGCAATTTTTCTTAGTCCAACAATATTATATTTTGGAGAATCTATCTTTTCTTCTCTGTGGATATTTTTATTCCAATGAAGATCAAAATCCTCACAAACCTTCTTATCCCATGTGAATCTTTCCCACATCTTTCTCTAAATTTTCCAAAGAGAATTCATGTACTCTCTGACAAGTTCATTGATCTTATCCTCTAGCTAATCTTTCTACTAAAGTAACCTTTCTTCCCTCTATTTGTCTTTTCTTTTTCTTTTTTGGAGGGGCGATGAGGGTTAAGTGACTTGCCTAAGGTCACACAGCTAGTAAGTGTCAAGTGTCTGAGGTCAGTTTTGAACTCAGGTACTCCTGAATTCAGGGCAGGTGCTTTATCCACTGCGCTGCCTAGCTGCCTGGCTGCCTGGCTGCCCCTTCCTCCCTCTATTGGTATCAATAGATTCACAGTTCTTCATATTAGTCCTGTCACCTTAGTAACAGCTTATATATCTAGGACACAGTTTCCTTGATTTAAAAATGAGGACCATAGCCTAGATGTCCTTTGAGATATTTTCTAGCTCTAGATTTATGGCATCTTTTCTTTCTTTCTTTCTTTTTTTCTTTTGTATTATGGGTCTATCAGGGTCATTGATTTTCAGAATTTTGCCTTAACTTCTATATCTTCTGCAGACCTTCCCCATCTTTATAAAATTCACCTTATATAAAATATTTTTCCTAATTACCAAAAAACTAAAATATTTTCCCTGCTTCAATTTGAAAAAATATTAAGAATATAAGTTACATATTTTCTGTTCTTTCTTTTTTTTTTGGAGGGCAATGAGGGTTAAGTGACTTGCCTAGGGTCACACAGCTGGTAAGTGTCAAGTGCCTGAGGCCCGATTAAAACTCAGCTTCTCCTGAATCCAGGGCCAGTACTTTATCCACTGCACCACCTAGCTGCCCCTGAGTTGCATATTTTCACAAATTAGGTACTTGTACTATCCCCAGCATGGAAAACCCCCCCAACATTTCTAGAAGTTAAAAGTAAAAAAATATATAGCAAGTAAACATTTTGGTAAAATGAAGTTTACATAAATATACACATATATGAAGTATGTATTTATAACATATACATAAATACCAACGTTTTAATTATTTGCTGTGACTACAAAAAGCATAAAAGTAGCTTAGTTTGCTTTTATATAAATATAATTCAAAACATGAAAAATTTACTAAAGTGGGTCAAATTTTTGATGTTAGTATATAATAAATCCTTGAACTCAAAATAAGGTGATGTTACTGACTACAAGCAGCTAGAGCCTCAGGGATATTGCCCATGTAATGTAAATAATATACAAAGTAAAAATCAGGAAGAAGAAAGTTGTTTTAGTCTTCAGAAAATAGATGATGAGCAAGACAGATGTTATTTAAGAATAAAAGTAATATTTAAAAATTATGTTTTCACTATAATTGTACATTTTAATTCTCAGCATTAATTATTTAATGAAAAATAATGTTTTTAGAAAAAATGTGAATCAAATTTTGACATCCTGCTTCAGAGGTAAAATAAAATGCTACTTAATTTACTTGTCCTCAGAGGCTTTATTAGGTCTCTTAATGAACTTTGCATCTCTTTAATTAGAATTAACACTTTCATCTTGTTTATGAATATATTTCACATAAGCTTTGAAATATTGAGCATCTGGGAATATAGTCAAGCTGTCACAGCAAAATTAAGATATTTTCCATACAGAACAACTCATATGGAACAAGCAGATACCAAATAACTAAACATTTCTTATTATCATTTGGAGTAACAGTCCCTTTCTGCATTCACTACTGTCTCCTCTGGGAATTTCTTCACACTTTGATCATGATCCCTTTGAAGTTACATTCCTTTAAAGAGAAGCATTTCAAGTGCAGTCCTTGACTCTTGTCGATGTTTTACTGGTGGGTATAAGACTTACTTTACATAATTTATTCTGTAGTTAGCGGACATAACCATGTAATGGTGGCTATGTCAATAATACCTAAGTTTCTGATACAATTCTCTTTTGGTAAGAATATTTACTTTCCTTGTTACACAATAACAGATACTAAATTTAGTAGACGTACATTAGAGAATCATCATCATAGATATAATTTCCAGTCTACGCTTTTTCTCTCCTGCATACTTTATGCATATAAATCATCCTTATTATCTTCTATACTATACAGAGAGAAGGTTATGTCTTGGTTAGCCAGTCTTTCTTTTAACAACTAAATGATATTCCTTAAAGCAGAAGTTAAACTATGTCAACCCTCTGTTCCAATGTCTCACCAATGCTTTAGAAGCAAAGATAAACATTTTTCTTGGGTATGAAAAACCCTTTGTAATCTGGCTACAGCCTATGTTTGAAGACTTAATACATGTCATTCTTCTTTTCAGAATATAGCCCAGCCATCTTCCTATTCCTCCCATACACCATTCGATTTTCGTTGTCTCTACCTTTGCACAATCTCTCATGCTTGGAAAATATGATATTCTTGCCAACAACCCTTTTTTTGTTGTTTTGTTTTTTAGGGCAATCAAGGCTAAGTGACTTTCCAGGGTCACACAGCTAGTAAGTGTCAAGTGTTTGATGCCAGATTTGAACTCAGGTCCTCCTGAATCCAGGGCTGGTGCTTTTTCTAATGCACCACCTAGCTCATCTCATTGTCTCCCTTCCCATGTAAGGCCTCTCCTGGCACCTTCCACTCTGAGTCTCATCCCACTGTTGCATTTATTTTGTGCATACTTTACATTTATTTTTCACGCATATATGTTATTTCTCTAATAGAAAGAAATTATCTTGTCAGGAGCTACAGAATTTTTGTCTGTTGGGTTCTTTAGAGGCAAGTGAAATAGATAGAGTGTTGGACTTGACGTCAGGAAGACCTGAATTTTAATCCTGCCTTAGATACTTACTTGGCTATGTGATATTGGACAAGTCACTATCTATCTATATCCATATATATGTACACATATATAGATGTATATATAGACTTATATGTGCATATATATAAGCACCATCTATGTACAGTTTATGTATCTGTATATATTTCTTTATATGAACACCCCCCCACATATATATTATAAAGCTTAGTAATATTCCCAGAATTTAGTACCCAAAATAGCACATAGTAGATAATTATTAAATACTTATAGACTGATTAAATCACTTTGCAAACAACAAGAATAAAAATAATAAGAACAATGTTATCATCATCATTACATTATTATTAATTATTTATTACTATTATAGGACTTACTACATATCAGGCACTGTACTAAGTGCTTTACAAATATCTCATTTTGGGGGCAGCTAGGTGGTGCAGTGGATAAAGCTCTAGCTCTAGATTCTGGAGGACCTGAGTTCAAATCTGACTACAGACACATGACCCTCACTAGCTGTGTGACCCTGGGCAAGTCACTTAACCCTCATTGCCCCACAAAAAACCCAAAACAAATATCTCATTTGATCCTTGCAACAACTCAGGGTAATGGGTGCTATTATTATTACCCAATTCTCCTTTTCATACAAAGAAACTGAAGCAAATAGAGTTTAAGTGACTTTTCCAAGATGGCAGAGCTAGTCTGAGGTCAAATGTGAAGTTGAGTCTTTTTGACCCAAGCACTCTATCCACTGTGGCACCTATCTGTCCCCATCATTAGTAGGAAAGAATATAAGAAGTTGCCTCCCTCCTTCTTTGCTTATATACCCACACATTGATACCCATTTCCCTGTGTGCAGGAAAAGCGTCTGAGAATTATCTTCATGAACTTCTACATATTATAGTTCAAGTGGAAAATGTAAGTTTCCACTGCTTCGAAGGGTAGGATAGTGAGAGCTCAAGGAGAAGCCAGACAAGAGGAATTGCCTTTTAGTTTTTACAAAAGAAGAGAGTGAACTTTGCAGAAACAGCAGATGACCTATGGTAAAGAGATGGAAAACAGGAGAAAAGGAGAGAGGGAAAGAAGCTCTAGTAGGTATTTTGGGATGCAAGTCCAGAGGCTAGAAACTGCATGCATTTGGACCCCTTGTTTAGGGCTTCCTGACTTTTGTCACTCCTTAAGATCTCTGAAATTCTAATAAATGACCTTGACTACTTTCTCCTTATGAGTAGAGTCTGAAGGCCTATACTCTAAGTTTTTTTCTGTGATTTAAATTCATAATTTCTGATCTTCATAGTACCTTGAAAGCTGTTATATTGTTGATATAAATTTATGACTATTCTTAACTTCTATGTCATTTGCAATTTGTTCTTAACTGAACAAGGGAAAAAGCCAATGGATATGGAGAGAATGAGGGAAGAAACTTTGTTTTTGTTTTTCAGGTGTGCCCATCTCTTTGTGACCATATTTGGGGTTTTCATGGGAAAGATGCTAGAGTGGTTTGCCATTTTCTTCTATAGTTCATTTTAGAGATGAGGAAATTAAACTGATGCAAACAAGGTTAAATGGCTTGCCCAGGGTAATACAGCTAGTAAGTGTCTGAGGCCAAATTTGAACTTGGATCTTCCTGACTTCAGGTCAGGCACTCTATTTACTGTGCCACTTAGCTGACTCAATTTGTTAGAGTGACTGAAAAAGGATTCTTTACGTATTTAACTGGAGATTTGAGCCATATGAAATATATATATATATATATATATATATATATATATATATATATATATATTTTTTTTTTTTTTTTCTGGCTATACGTATGGATTCATGTATGGATGCATATATGCATGCATGAATACATTTATAGATGATGGACCTTTTTCCAGATTACACCTTTAATAATAGGTGTCCCACAGAGTTCTGTCCTGGGCCCTCTTTTCTTCTCCCTCGATACTACTTTACTTGTTAGCTTACCAGCTCCCATGTATTTAATTACCATTGGAAGACTGATTATTTTCAAGTCTTCCTATGCCACTCTGACCTCTCTGATGATCTGCAATCTCTTATCAACCAATACCTTTCTGTCATTTTGACTTAGATGTCCAGCTGAAATCTTAAACTCAATATATTCAAAATGGAGCTCATCTTTTCCCCAAACCCTCTCCATTATCCTTACTACCCTCTTACTATCAAAGGCAACACCAACTTCTCACTTCTTCAGGGCCACACCTTAGATATTGTCCTCAATTCTGCACTGTTTCTCAACTGCCATATACAACTTATTGACAACACTTGTCAAGTTTGTCTTTGTACCATCTCTCAAACTTCTACCCTTCTCTCCTCTGACACTGTCATATTCTTCAATCTAATGACACTGGCCTCCTCACTACATTTTCTTATCACTGACCTCATTGGAATGTGTATCTTTAAGTTCAAGAAAATCAGCGGTTTACTGTAAAAAGGATATTAGACATTAAACCAAGTATATTTGAAGGACACTAGATTATACAACAACCAATATAAAAATCTGATAAAATGCTAAATAACTATAAATCTGAAATTCTATTGTGTCATGGCCAGAGAAGAAAAATATTTTTATTCATTATATAAAATAAAAAATAATAAAAACATCTTATCTATAAATATAACAGAAAATACAAAAAAAAATTCAAAATATGGGAAAATATACTAAAGAAAAAAGAAACACTACAACACCAAACACATTTTTAAAATCAGATTTAACAAAAAGTAGTACAGATATAAATTATAATGATATATAAAACTGTTTGAAGAATGGAATTCTAACTTCAACTTGCAATTGTATGTTTTTCCCCTTGAGGCAAAGATCTACAGGTAGTCATTATAAAAGTAGGTTTAATTCTTTTTAAAGAAGTATTCTTCAATCAACCAAAACATAAACATTTACTATGATACAGTCACTATGTGATGTTCTGGGGACACTTCTTATAAAAAGATTAGGTTTAATATCAGTTGGGGAAGTGTAGAGTATACAAATATTTGATTTTATTTCAAACATTACATATGTCCTGGGGGAGAGGGGGAGAGGTTGGTAGAATATGGCTGTTAACAAGTATATATTTATTTGCAACACTGCTAGTACATTCATTTCAATGATACAAATATGATTCAATGTGAATTAAAGCTGTATTGAATAGGTTTGAGAGCCATTTAATGTACATAAATTACTTTGCAAATTTTAAAAGCTCATATAAAATTGAGCTATATAATTTTTATTGTCCTGATTGTCATCCTTATCTTTATCTTCATCATCTAGGATTTGTTAAGGTTCAATTTTTCTTGAAGGTAGGAGGGGGAAAAAGAAAACCACAAAAATTTCTTGTCAATAATTTGACCTATAATCTCTTTTATTTGTAGCCTCAAAATGAAACTGAATCTTAACCAAACATAAAAGTATTATTAATATATTTTTACTTCAATTGCTAGTTTAAAAACACTTTGTTAGGTATTACAAAATGGGGTATACATGTCAACAAAGTGTTATATAAACTGCTAGTATTAAAATTATTCCTTTTATATAATCTGATAAAGAATATATCTTACAAATTTATTCCATTTTAAATTATCAAGTAGATATTTTCTTTTGTACCAAATATGAACTTTTTTCCTAAAATATGTCAGCATACTTATGCAAAGCTATCTTGTGATTCCCAAACCATATCATGCAAGATGAAATCCTTTATTGATTGCTTTCGAAATTACATTTCTTTGCATAAATGTTTTAATAATTGAATGAATAAAATGATTGCTAACCTCTAAGGGAAACAGTTCCATTAGAGTTATTGTTTTATGGTTTAGTTGTGAATATGTTACTCACTAATAACCTGCTTGAAAGGAGAGGTTGATGGTGTTCTTTATATTTCATTGATTCACATTACACATTTTAATGGGGATATTATTGTCTGTATGGCATTAAAAATAGTTTGTAATGTCTAAAATTTAAAATAGCTCAATCTAAGTATTTCCTCACATGAAGTAGATTGTATTATTGAATATTTAAAGATCTTTTAAGTAGAAAATGAAATCATCAAAATTCTGTCAGTGAGAAACTCAAATATTTGTCTTTACTCTATTCCCTGTTTATGCCTCCAAGAATGACAATTTTATCATGGGTGTGACCTTTTTGATGTTCATGGCTGAGTATTTCTTTAGGGCCAACTTCATGAATGAATGAATCAGTCAATGGGAAAATATCTATTAAACACTTACTATGTTCTAGCAACTGTGCTAAGTGCTAGGGATAGAAAGGAGGAAAGAATCCCTATTCTCAAGGTCACTGGAAAAGACAACATATAGTGAAGTTCAGTTGCAAGAGAAATGGAATATCTCAAAAATCCTAAGGTCATACACAGTAGATGCAAAGTCTGGGAATCCTTTGGATGTCTCAAAATATTGTATCCATCTGAGTAGCTCATTCTTATTGGGGAAGAGTGAATATAAGGGTCAGCACAGAGAGTTCATTCTGGGTTTCCTCTGACAAGAATAAGAAATAGAGTAGTAGGACCCAAATTGGTCATAAAGAAATCAGAAAAAAATATTTTTTTCTAAGAAAGATACAGCAATTCAAACAGTTAAAGAAGATAATCCAGCTTTCCAGACCAGAGTCCAGAGTCCAGAATCCAGACCAGAGTCCAGAATCCAGTTTTCCAGACCAGAATCCAGTTTCCTCCTGATGACATCTTACCACTTCAAGAAGACAAGAGAACTCAGAGACTTTATATGAACTGTTTTGCTTTATTAGCTTTTACTATCTGCTTTCTGTTATAATATATACTATCTGTAACATGTACTCTCTGCAGAGGCTCTCCCTTTGCAAGACTAATGTCAAAGCGTCGGTTCATGAGGACAAAAAAAAAATCGCCCCTCTGGACAAAACTTTCCTCTCTTCCTTTTCTATATTGTTGTTCACATATTATTAGTTAGCAATAGTTATTATATTCTTTTTACTGTTCCATCAAGGAAACATTCTGTTTCTTGAGGAAGCAAAGGGGGGAAATGTGGTAAAAAAATATGAAAGTTTTTACCAGTTGGTTAGGATAACTGAAAGACGCCAGTTTTTGAAGGACCACCCTTTTGGGGAGGAGACGAACAGTCCGCCTGCTGCGCACGTCAGACTGCCTGCGGGGACTCGACTTCCGGGGTGGAGAGAACGGAAGTGGGGCTTTTGCCTGCTTGGCGGGACTCCTGACGGCGCGGCACAGACGGTCTCTCTCCAAAGGTGGCCTTTTCGGTTTGGTGAGTTTTTATAAGGAATATAGACTAAGCTTAGACTTAAGACGATTTGTATTGTGTTTCTACTTTCCTATCCTTCTAATCAACATCACCTTGTGACTACCATAACAATAAATAAAAGGTCTATCTAGAAAACCAAAAGCTTCTTCCATTTACTAGTTTGGGAGATAAATTAAGGGAAAGGTTAAGTAGGGGAGATTTATGATCTAATATCCAATTTTAAATCTCACACTCCAAAGACAATCCTATAAATATGTATCCCACATTTATATTACTAGTTTAAGGTTCTCCCGTAAACTTCAGACCCATATCAACAATCACCTACTGGGTATTTAAAACTGGATGTCCTGGAGACTTCTTAACCTCAAAATGTCTGAAACTAAGCTCATTTGCTTTCCCTTTAAACCTTCCCTTCTTTAAAATTCCACATTTCTTTCTAAGATATATGTATGTCAAATATATATACATATGTACACATGTATATAAATACACCCCCAGATACTACATAGACATACAAACACACACCCATATATATATATACACACTTATACATATACCTACATTCACTCTCTCTATATATATGTGTATATATATATATACATATATACATATACATATATATATATATATATGCAATACACACATACACATCCATCCATACAGACTTTCAAGTTTGTAATCTCAATACTATATTGGACTCTGCAGTTTTCTCCATTCCACATATCCGATTAGGTGTCAAATCTTGCATTTTTACCTTTACAACATTTCTCACATCTGATCCCCTCTTCTCTTCATTTATATGGCAATAAAATTTGTTCAGGCCCTTATGCTCTTTTGTCTAGATTATTGCAAGAGACCCCTAATTGGTTTTTCTGCCTCATCTTTTATCACTTGACACCTACCAGCTATGTGATCCTGGGTAAGTCACTTAACTCTCATTGCCCCCCCCCCCCAAAAGTGAGGCAAGAATCTAATAAAATCAGATGGTAGATAGGGATGGCGGGGGGTGGGGGAGTGGTTAAGTATAGGAAAGACTGTGAAGAAAGGTATAGAGACAGAAAAATTCGGGGCAACTTTGGGCAAAATAAACATTTCATTTCAGTTAGCATAGAGGACACAGAAGTAGAAAATAAGGTTGGGACAATAAAGTAGCACCAGAGTTTCAAGGGCCTTTTAATTGGAGGCAAAAATAATGACATGAATTGATCTACCAATATGGAAGATAAATCTGGAAGAACTGTGAAGAACAAAAGAGGGAGCAAAATGGGAAGATCTGTTAGGAGGTTTTTAACAATAAATGAGTGACTGGTAGTGAGGGTTTATATTAGTGAAAGTCAATAAATATTTATTAAGCACATACTATGTTTCAGACATGGCTAAGCAGTCCCTGCTCTCAAGGAGTTCACAATCTAATGTGGGAGATAACATATAAAATGAAGATGAAAAAAGTGTGTGGGGTATTACATGTCTTAGGAACCAAGAAAATTTCCCAGAAATTTCTGGGGAAGGAAAGGAAGTCATGATGCTGGATGGGAAATAATCTGAGGTGAGCTATGCAAAGTTGATTACATCTAGGAAAATGATGAGTTTCTGGAGATAATTAAATTCTGAAAAATAGCTGGTTGAAAATGTTGAAAAGGATTCCCTTGATGCCTTCTTTAACTGGAAGAGAATCTGAGAGGAGCTTTCCATTGTCTGACCTCCCCTACCCATCAGAGGGATAGAGGAGTCCAAGGACAGGGGTTCTGAGGAGAGATTCAGAATTGGCTTCATCTTGCAGAATGAGGAGTTTCTGGAGATAATGAAGACAGAGAAAACATAGGTGGGAATTGATGAAGAGAATTCTCTGTCTGCCTTTATTAAATGGTAGAGGAAAAAGGAAGATCTCCCAGATATACCTCTACCCCACCTTCTCCAACCAGAAGGAGGAAGGGACCCAGTAGAAGGCTAGCAAAGGTCAATACAGAGGAAGTGACCGAGAACAAAGATAAAGAAGTAGAATTGAGAAGACTTGGTATATTGGATATGAGAAACATGTTATATATGAGAAGTGAGGGCCAAGAGAAAGTAGAAGATAACCACAAGATTCCAAGCAGGGGATACACAGGGATAACTGACAAAAAATAGCAAAATCATAAGAAAGATCAGGTTTACCAAGAAAGATAATAATTTCATTTTTTACATTCCAATTTTGAGAGACCAATGAGATGAGCTATAGGAAACTGTAATTGAGGGCTGTTGCTTAGGAAACAGATTAATGCTGGAAATATAGATATGAGAATCAATAAAATAAAACAGGGAGATATACTTCTTGTCTAGTCAGAGTAAATGACTTCTTGGCTACCATCTCTGTTCCTCAATTTTCAATATAATAGGTATGATAATTTAAATGCAAATTAGTAATCCCTTTATGCATTTTTTCCACCTTTGGACATAAGAGGTGATAAGTTACAGGCTGTTTTCTCATTGCATATACATTTTCCATCTGAGTATGAGCTGTTTGGCTTGTGATTATGTTCTTCTCTGAAATATCACTGCTTCTTTGTATGCTGCATTTTTTGCTTCAGTTTTTTCTGGTAATGTTTTCATTTGAAATATGAGTAATGAAATATTAATAATTTTTAAATGGGTACAGGTTCTCTGAGTCATGAATACATAATCCTGAATCTTCAGGAGAGTCCTAGACATAAATGTGCTGGAGCTAGCTTGAGAGCTGATTGTTAAATTTTCAGTGTGAAAATTTATACCTCTGATGTCAGTAAATACTACGAATCATGGCTTGATTTATATTCTATTTATTGTCTAGAGTTTAAAAATTGATGGAGAAAATGTTAATAATACAGATTGAGTTTAAAAGGATATCTTCCATATATCCCCCCTTTCCCCCAAGAGACAGTTGTTAAATATAGACCAGCATAGCACTGGCTCCTGACAAGAAGCAACTAAGTAGAGCAGAGGATAGAAAGACATACCTGGAGTCAGGAAGAACCTCAGTTAAAAATTTTACCTCATTCACTTACTAGCTATTTGACCCCAGGGAAGTCACTAAAACTATTTTTGCCTCAGTTTTCTCATTTGTAAAATAAGATAACAATGGACCCCCCCCACCCCCTGGCTTGTTGTGAGGATCAAATGAGACAATGATTATAAAATGCTTAGTATAATCTTTAAGCACTACATCTATATAGTAAGTGCTTACTATAAAAAATAAAACTATAATTAACTATAATTACATAATTATTTCTTATTATAATTATGTATATATACATATATATACATATATATATATATAATTAAACTCAAATTAGCTATAAAAATAAATATTGTTCAAACTAAGTAAAATAAGTGGGCCTTTTGATTGGGCATGAGAGAATTCAAGGAAAATTAGCACAAAGAAAAGGCCATTCAGTGATATTAAATAGAATGCTGTAAACAAAAGCCAATATGTAGAGTCTCAAAGAGGAAAAGAGTGGTCATAAAATGAGAAGATAAGACTACAAAAAAGAAAAGAGGTAGAACAAGTTGGAAGGTGCAGTAAGGTCAAAGATTCTGTTTTGCTTTGTTTTGATCTTGTTCTTTAAGATTGTGGAAGCCAGGGACACCTGGCTGGTGCAGTGGATTAAGCAATGGTCCTGGATTCTGAAAGACCCGAGTTGAAATCCAACCTCACTAGATAAATCTAACCACAAAATAAATAAGAAAGAAGTTAAAGAAGTGAATAGAATGTTAGAAAAGTTTGATATGATAGATGTCTGGAGAAAATTGAATGGGAATAGAAAGGAATATACCTTTTTCTCAGTGGTACATGGCACATATTCAAAAAATGATCATGTATCAGGGCACAGAAACCTCATATGCAAATTTAGAAAGGCAGAAATAGTAAATGCATCCTTCTCAGATCATGATGCAATCAAAATTACATGTAATAAAGAGCCATGGAAAGGTAGACTCAAAATTAAATGGAAATTAAATAATCTCATCCTAAAGATTGAGTGGGTCAAACAACAAATCATAGAAACAATCAATAACGTAATCCAAGAAAATGACGACAATGAGACAATATACCAAAACTTATGAGATGCAGCCAAAACAGTGCTTAGGGGAAATTTTATATCTCTAAATGCCTACATGAATAAAGAAGAGAAATAGGAGATCAATGGTTTGGGCATGCAAATAAAAAAGCTAGAAAAAGAACAAAGTAAATATCCCCAATTAAATACTAAATTAGAAATCCTGAAAACCAAAGGAGAAATTAATAAAATTGAAAACAAGAAAACTGTAGAATTGATCAATGAAACTAAGCTGGTTTTGTGGAAATAATCAATAAAATAGATAAACCTTTGGTTAATTTGATTTAAAAAAAAAGAAAGGAGGAAACCAAGTTGCCAGTATCAAAAATGAAAGGAGTAAATTCATCAACAATCAGGTAGAAATTAAAGCAATAATTAGGAGCTATTTTGCCCAACTGTATGACAATAAATTTGTCAATCTAAATGAAATGGTTAAATATTTACAGAAATCCAAATTGCCCAGGTTAACTGAAAAGGAAATAAAATCCTTAAACAAGCCCATTTCAGAAAAAGAAATTGAACTAGCCATCAATAAACTCCCTAAGAAAAAATGTCAAGGGCCAGATGGGTTTACAAGTGAAGTCTACCAAATATTTAAAGAACAATTAATTCCAATATTATAAAAATTATTTGGAAAAATAGGTGAAGAAAGAGTTCTACCAAATTCCTTTTGTGACACAATATGGTTTTTGTTTTGTTTTGTTTTGTTTTGTAGGGCAATGGGGGTTAAGTGACTTGCCCAGGGTCACACAGCTAGTAAGTGTCAAGTGTCTGAGGCCGGATTTGAACTCAGGTACTCCTGAATCCAGGGCCGGTGCTTTAACCACTGCGCCACCTAGCTGCCCCCGCAATATGGTTTTGAAACCAAAACCAGGCATAGCCAAAACAGAGAAAGACAATTATAGACTACTTTCCCTAATGAATATTGATCCAAAAATCTCAAATAAAATATTAGCAAGGAGATTATAACAAGTGATCACCAGGATAATACACTATGACCAGGTGGGATTTATACCAGGAATGCTGGGCTGGTTTACCATTAGGAAAACTATCAACATAATCAACTACATCAATAAGAAAACTAACCATAATCATATGATTATCTCAATAGATGCAGAGAAAGCTTTTGACAAAATACAGCACATATTCCTAATAAAAACAGTAGAGAGGGTAGGAATAGGTAAAGCTTTCCTTAAAACAATAAGCAGTATCTACCTAAAACCATCAGCAAACATTATATATAAGGGGATAAGTTAGAGGCATTCCAAATACGATCAGGGGTGAAATACAGATGACCATTGTCACCTCTATTTTTGAATATTGTACTAGAAATGTTTGCTTTAGCAATAAGAAAAGAAGACGGAATTAAGGAAATTAGAATAGGCAAGGAGGAATAAAAACTTTCACTCTTTGCAGATGACATGATGGTATGCTTAGAGAATCTTAGAGAATCAACTAAAAAACTGCTTGAAACAATTAACAACTTTAGCAAAGTTGCAGGATATAAAATAAACTCACATAAATCATCAGCATTTCTGTACATGACCAACAAAACTCAACAGCAAGAGATAGAAAGAGAAATTCCATTTAAAGTAATGGTAGACAATATAAAATACTTGGTAGTTTACTTGCCAGGACAAACCCAGGAACTCTACGAACACAATTGCAATACACTTTTCACACAAATCAAATCAGATCTAAATAATTAGAAAAATATCAATTGCTCATGGATAGGCCAAGCTAATATGATAAAAATGACAACTATACTTAACTTACTTATTCAGTGCCATACCAATCAAACTGCCTAAAATTATTTTATAGACCTAGAAAAAGTAATAAAAAAATAATCTGGAAGAACAAAAGGTCAAGAATATCAAGGGAACTAATAAAAAAATGCACAGGAAGGTGGGCTAGCTGTACCAAATCTGAAGCTTTACTACAGAGTGGCAGTCATCAAAACTATTTGGTACTGGCTAAGAAATAAAGTGGTGGACTAATGAAATAGGTTAGGCATAAGGGTCCTAGTAGTAAATGACTTTAGTAATGTACCATTTGATAAACCCAAAGACTCCAGCTTCTGAGATATGAACTCACTATTTGACAAAAACTGCTGGGAAAATTGGAAGATAGTATGGCAGAAACTAGGCAGAGATCAACATCTTATACCTTATACTAAAATAAGACAAAAATGGGTACATGATTTAGACATAAAAGGTGATTCCATAGGTAAATTAGGAGAGGAAGGAATAGTTTACCTCTCAGATTTTTGGAAAGGAGAACAGTTTATGAGCAAACAAGAGAGAGAGAGAATATTATGAAATGCAAAATGGATGATTTTGATTACATTAAATTTAAAAGGTTTTGTACAAACAGAAGCAATGCATCCAAAATAAGAAGGGATGCAGAAATCTAGGAAACAATTTTTATATCCAGTACTTCTGATAAAGGCCTCATTTCTAAAATATATCAGGAAGTAAATCAAATTTATAAGAATGCAAATCATTCCCCAATTGAGAAATGGTCAAAGGATATGAACAGGCAGTTTTCCAATGAAGAAATAAAAGCTATCTATGGTCATATGAATAAATGCTTGAAATCACTATTGATTAGAGAAATGCAAATTAAGACAACTCTGAGGTACCACCTCACACATATCAGAATGGCTAATATGACAAAAAATGAAAATAATAAATGTTGGAGAAGCTGTGGAAAAATTGGAACACTAATGTATTGTTGGTGGAGCTGTGAACTGATCCAACCATTCTGGAGAACAATTTGGAACTATGCCCAAAGGGCTATAAAGCTGTGCATACCCTTTGACCCAGCAATACCACTATTCGGTCTTTTTCCAAGGGAGATCATAGAAGTGGGAGGGGGACCCACATGTACAAAAATATTTATAGCTGCTCTTTTTGTGTTGGCAAGGAATTGGAAATTGAGGGGATGTCCATCAATTGGGGAATGGCTGAACAGGTTGTGGTATATGAATGTAATGGAATGAAAATGATGAGCAGGCAGATTTCAGAGAAACCTGGAAGGACGTACATGAATTGATGTTGAGTGAGATGAGGAGAACCAGCAGAACATTGTACACAGTATCAACATTATGTTTTGATCAACTGTGATGTACTTGACTATTCTTGGCAATACAGTGGTCCAAGATAGTTCCAAAGGACTCAAGATAAAAAATGCTCTCCAAATCTAGAAAAAATAACTGTGTAATCCAGATGCAGATTGAATTATACTATTTCTACTTTTTTGTTTTTCTTTTTTGAGGTTTTTCCCTTTTGTCTTGATTCTTCTTTCATAGCATGACTAATGCAGAAATATGTTTAATGTAATTGTACATATATAACCTCTATCATATTGCTTGCTGTCTTGGGGATGGAGGAGGGAGGGGAGTGAGAGAAAAATTTGGAACTAGAAATCTTATAAAAACAAATGTTTTAAATTATCTCTACATGTGACCAGAAAATAATAAAAATACTTTTATGATTAAAAAATATCTGACCTCACACACTTGATACTTACTACCTGTGTGACCCTGAGCCAGTCACTTAACCCTCATTGTCTCCCCCCGCCACCCTCCTCCCAAATGATTGTGGAAGCCTATTTATGCTTGTTGGGAGACATGAAAAAGTCAGTGGAGAGGAAGATATTGAAAATTCTGAGGAAAGAGAGGATGTATGAGAGGATAAACTTATGCTAAAATATCTATGCACTGTATTAGTCCTGGTTTTCCAATGGTTTTGTGCTCTGATATCTAAAGGGACTTCCTCATAAAATTATCTTGCATGTATTTTGGGTATTTTTTTATTTTTACTTATATGATCTCTCATGATACAGATAGATGAGTACTGTTTCCGTTTTCTTTTTACATCCCCAGAGCCTAGCACAGAGCCTGAGACATAATAGGCACTTTATAAATGCTTATTAATTGTAGTTCAAAGCTAGAAAAATCTTACTTTTAAATGACCATATCAAAGGTAGTTTGTCTGGTGAAAGAATATGCCCTTGTCCATCCCCTTAGTTTTGTATTTTAGTACTTTTCTCTTTTTCCACCAATTTACATGGGAAAGTAGAATTATTTTAGGAAGGAAAAACTGGGACTCCCAGTTAGATAGATGAGTACATCTTCTAGTATGAATTCTGATTAGATGAAGTTTAGCCATTGGAAATTAAATAGGAAGCCATATGGAATTTCTAACCAAAATAGAGTGAAATCTCTGATGGAGAGGCAAGCTCTGCTGATGAGGGAATAGGGTTCAAAAAATAAAATTGAGCTTGCATACATTACTTAGCTAGTACTCTGTTTTCCAGTGAGATGTGCATGGGGGAGAAATAATTTTGTCAAGAACAAAAAGAAAAGCAAAAAAGCTCTTTCTAGTCAAGGCACTGAGAAATAGATCACTTTCTGAGAAATAAAGGCCAAAGATATTCTTTTTCCCCTGTTCTGAGATAATTTTTTAGTCTGGTGAATGAGAATATTAAGGTATTTTGCTTTCTAAAATATTTGTGGCTGAAAAAAACAGGGGAGGGGGGAAAGCCTTTTGACTTTAAACAGAAAAAAAGGCACGACTGGTGCCACTATTCTTCTAAGGAAGAAGTAACAACCAAGTTATTCACTCCAGATGAAGTTAGAAGCAAGGACCAGAAAGAAGCTCCATATCTATGTGGCCAGTGCAAGAGAACCTTCAGTGCTCCGTGCAGCAAAGTTAAGCAGCATCCATAAAAGTCCAGAAGGGAGTAACATAGCCCAATCTGTATGACCAACAGATAAAGGTCAGGTGGAAGCACTAAGTGGCACAGTGCATAGAGGGCTGAGACCTAAGTTAAAATCTGACCTCAGATACTAGCTGAGTGACCCTGGACAAGGCATTTAATCATGTTTGCCTCAGTTTCAAATGAGGAGAAGGAAATGGCAAACCACTTCAGTACCTTGCTAAGAAAACCCCAGATGGGGTCATGGAGAGTCAAAAAGGGCAGGAAATAATAGAATAATAAAAGGAGGTGACACATCCAGTAGACATTATGAATACATGACCAAGACATCAAACATCTGGTGGATATTATGCAGTCAATAGAATCTAAGCATCTGGTTGCTCAGCGGTATTAAAAAGCCTGAGTTGTCCCTTCATGTGTGTTCTCAGATCCCATGTATCCTTTGTATGTCCTTCCAAATGTTTGTATTGGCCACAAGTGTTCCCTGTGTGTGTCCTCTAAACATGGGTTGTGTTTTTGTGGCCCAAATTCATGGGTGAAATATTTTATTGTTATGTTATTTTATTGAATATCTTTGCTTTAAACTAATTATGTCCTCTGGTTGATCAGTTGCATTTTAGTGAATGTAGACCTACAGAATACCTTGATAGTTCTTTCAGTGTGATCTATTTTGCAAGTTGGGAGTAGGGTTGTCTCTAAGTTCTACACAAAAATATATTCCTATTAAGTCATCTGAGAACAAAACATATTTATATCAATGTTATTCACATTAAAAGAAAGATGATAGGAAAATAGAATATGCTGTCTTGATTTATATTTATATTTTCATCACTAGATATTTCTATACACCATGCTTTCATTGAACAAACATTGACTCCCCTCCCTCTAATCTCTTCCCACCTCTATTAAGGAAGGAAAAAAGGAGAAAACTCTTGTAAGAAATATGCTTAAATATTTGTCTCATTTTGCATCTTGAGTCCATAGCTTCTCTGTCAGGAGGTGGGGGGAAGGTAGCACAATAACATTTAGTCAACTATTGTGCTATAAATGAATCTTACTAGCAAGCTATAACCACAACCTTGTTTTCCTTTTGACTAGAGGCTACTAAGTCTATCATTTATGCTTATCTGAACATTTATCATAGATAAAGGCTTTGAACTATAAATATTTTCTTTATATATTTATTTCAAAATATACTGGGATGCACTCCTTTGTCTTCAAGATTAAGAGACAGTAATTAAATTTACAAAAATATATCTTTAGAAATATATTTCATATTGAAGCATTATTTTACTTCAATAATCTAATTGAAGGGACTTCCATTTTAATTTGTACAGGAGAGTACTTTATTGAACAAGTAGAGTATTCATAGGGTAGGAGAAAAACTATAATTAATAACATACATACATATATGTGTGTATATGTATATGTTGCTATCGTTGTTGTCATTGTTGTCATTTGTTCTTTGTTGTAAAAGAGGACCATGACAATGGAGTGATTTTATGACTGGCAGTGAATTGGATTTAAGTGAGGGAGGGCTGTGCAAGGTCACCAACCTCACTTTCTTCTCCAGAGCCATCTGGGTCCAGTGGCAAGATATGTATCTATATCTGTCTATGTCTTTGTCTATATCTATGTCTATGTCTATAGATATATAGATATGCAATTTTCTTTCTTTCTATCTATCTATCTGACTGGAGATGGTCCTAGATGTTTTAAGGCAACTGGGGTTAGGTGACCCGCCCAGGGTCACACAGTTAGTGTCTGAAGTGAGATTTTAACTCAGGTCTTCTTGACTCAAGGGCCAGTCCTCTATCCACTGCACCACTAGCTACCCTTAAGTATGTATATGCATGTATGCATGTATGCTTATATGCATATATGTGTACAATACACACATATCTGTCTATCTATTTATCTCAATATCTGTGAGAAATATTGCGACAATCTTACTTTGGAAAATAAGTAAACTGAGCTAATAACCAAAGAGCATCTATGCACTAATTACTAGCCTTGGGAAGTTATAGGTAGTCATTTACTTAGGAAGGATATATAAATTCACATACAGTTAAGAGTATGAAGGATTTAAAATGTTAAATGTCACTAAGCCATATTTAATTTCTATAACTATTTTATCATAAATTAATAAGGGAAACTTTGTAATTATAAAAAAGTATAAATATGAATGGAAGTAATCAAAAGCACGCAAAGGAAGTTTAAACTTTCAAATGTATTTTTCTAAATTTACTTTTTATTTGTTACAGGAACCAGAGGTGCTCCAATTTTGTTTTGAGTATTAGAAATTTAAAACCATGATTACCAAACACCAACTGCATCTCCAACCAGATGTCTTCTTTCCTTTGGTACTTAGGTGCCATATGGTGTTTGGTGTGATGGACGGAACAAAAGAATAATAAATGAAGCTATAGAAGATGGGATCCACGATCTTTAGTGTCTAAATTTTAGCTACAAGGCCTAATGGAATATTTTTAAAAATTGGATTTTTAAACGAACTAATTCCTACATACCAGGGGTACGTTTGTGTTTGCATACACACACACACACACACACACACACACACACATATATATACATATATATGTGTGTATCTCTATATACATACACATATATACACATGTAATGTAAATGAGTTCTTTAAAAATTATATATAAAATATGACATATTCACACCAATGAAATTGTAAAGTGTTGGAATGTTGCAGTAAAATTGCAGTCTGAGTTTTATTATTTACATAGTATACATATACATAACTCTGCTACAAAGAAAATTCCATTTGAAAAATGATGCTCTCTCTCTCTCTCTCTATATATATATATATGTTGGCATAAGTAATATACAGAGATAAAAAGGAGGCACTGAAGTGTGACTGGTTAACTTCAAGTGTTATATTAGAAAATCTTATTGTAATTATCAGTTATAACCAGTATGTATGTATGTATGTATGTATGTATGTATGTATGTATGTATTGATCTATCTTTCTATCTATCTATGTTTAAATGTTTCAAAAATTTAAATCCTTTACCACAGGTATAGTAATCAAATGTAATAATCATTGGGTGAGTTATATCAAGAACAAAAAAGAAATCAAGGCTGCCCACATTGTTTTGTTTGTAGTAGTTACCTAATAAATACATTCCCTTTGCTTATATGCCCAAGGAGATAGCTGACCAAATGAGGCCTTATATAAAATTTAATTTGGGGATACAATACCTGAAAGATTTCCTTAATACATCCTAAACACATATTTTTAAAAAATTTAATAAGCTGTACATAAACAAAAGCAACATAATTGAAATAAAAACAATATTAAACATATTTTAGTATATTACTTACCGTAAGTTTGTAAAATGAACATCTATAAGATTCTACGGCTTAGGAAACATATTATTGAAATTCATTCTGAGCAGTATATGTATTATGGCTAATTTTGCTATATATCATATAACCTATAAATTTATATATAGCTTAAAATAAAATGTCATACATTTTCTCACTTTACTTATTACTGAATATATGAATGCCTACATACATAGTTTGTCAGTAGAATATAATTTTTATGTTTCTAAGATGTCACTATGTACTATATGGCTCACAAATGTACTAAATAAAGCATAAAGAGGTTCAGAGAAAGTTCTTTTCAAAGGGTAATAGGGAATCAGTTGAAAGAGGAAAGGAAGAAAGAAATTACAAAGGAATGTGAATGTAGACCTGATCAGTTAAAGTCAGAGGAAAAGTAAGGGTCATAGTATTTTTATACAGGTATTACAAATGTCTTATTTAAACATTAATCATTTTTTAAAAATTTAGTCACTTAGGTTAAGTCCAGAACAGCAAAATGGAATGGACAACTGAGGTAGTTATACATGTGTTGAAAGCATTATAGAAATAAATATAACAAAAAGGTCTCTCTGTATGGGTATAATTGGCAGAATCGTGACTGGCTAAATTTTCAACATTTTTTATCCAGGTAATAAAAATTAAAGTTCTGAAAACTTAATGTTAGCACCCACTCTTGGAACAAATAATCTGTTACCTTTTATTCTCCCTGTCAAAATACTTTGTTGTGAGTTTGATGATGCAAAACCCAGTTGTATAATTTAATGTCAATCTAAATTCATGCCACAAAATATCTATAGTTAGCTATATCTAAAGTCAATAATTATTGCATTGAAAATTGTCAACACTTCAATGAACAGAATTCTGTATTTAATATAAAGCATCAAAAGTGTTATTTTACATTTCTCAATAATTCCTTTTTTCTTCTTTATCCTTCCTTCCTCCCTCCTCTCTTTCCCTCCCTCCCTCCCTCCTTTCCTTCCTTCCTTCCTTCCTTCCTTCCTTCCTTCCTTCCTTCCTTCCTTCCTTCCTTCCTTCCTTCCTTCCTTCATTCCTTCCATCCTTCCTTCTTATTTAAACAAGTGTAGAAATCGTCTCTGAAATGCACAATAGATAGATCTTCCTAGGTTTGTGTTTGCTAAGGAATTTGTTTTCTCCACCCCAAAATTAAAGTTAACATCTATGTCAACAATTCTTTAATAATTACTTAAGAAAAATAATTTCCACACTCATACTTAAGAAGTTAAAATATTTCTTAAAGGTCAACTAATGTAATGATACACCTTCCTAATTTAAGAGATGAGGAAACAGGTCTAGAGAGGCTAAAACACTTGCCTCTCTAGTGTTTTAGATTGGCATACACTCTCAAAAAAGTCATACAAGTATTAAGTAATAGATTTAATCCCAGGTTTCCTAACTCTAAAGTCAATGTGCTTTCCACTATGCCTCACTGTCTTGAAGCTTTCCAAGATAGATTTTCTTTCACCTTAAATGATCCGGGGCAAGTCACTTAACCCCAACTGCCTCACAAAAAAGAAAAAATGTATACATGCTACCTAGAAAGCCATTTCAGCAAAAATTTTCACTATGTTAACTTTCATTAAGATTTGAGGTTTCAGTTAAGAAATAATCATTAGGTTGTTACCAGTTGAAGGAAGCTTTGATAGAGAGATCTCAGTTATGAAAATGGAAATATTATAGGTCCTGTTAAAGATTGTTAAAATTTAGGATCCTGTGTATATATATGCTAGCAAAAACAGTTAAAATTACCTGTGTAGGGGCAGGTAGGTGGCGCAGTAGAGAGAGCACCGGCCCTGGAGTCAGGAGTACCTGAGTTCAAATCCGGCCTCAGACACTTAACACTTACTAGCTGTGTGACCCTGGGCAAGTCACTTAACCCCAATTGCCTAACTAAAAAAAAAAAATAATAATGTTTGGGGCAGCTAGATGGCACAGTGGATAGAGCACCGGCCCTGGAGTCAGGAGTACCTGAGTTCAAATCCAGCCTCAGACACTTAACACTTACTAGCTGTGTGACCCTAGGCAAGTCACTTAACCCCAATTGCCTCACTAAAAAAAAAAAAATTACCTGTGTAAGATATCCATTTGTAGGCTCTTTTCTATGATTAAGTTTATAATGAATGTCCCACATTCATAGTGATTCTATTCTTAGAAGTATATTTATTATATGGTTCATGCTTATTCTTTGGGGTTACAATAGAAATTCTGTAAGAATGGAATGGGAGTTGATCTATAAGCCTTGGGCTAGGAAAGGTCACTCTGACCTATGTGGTTCCAGTTGGCCTTCATACTGAGAACAAAGGGACAAGAGACAATTTAAAGACATGATCAACCACAGGTGTTTATGGAAAATGATATTATATTTAGAAAATATATCCCCTAATAGAATTTTTTAAACCCAGCAATTAAATGGAAGTCAAGAAGGCCCATTCCTCTTGTCAGTTTTTCAGTGCTCTTTCTACTGGAGCAATGGCCTTTGATGCAAGAATAACAACACCACCACCAGTCACATGCCTCTCTGTCGATACTCATTCTCTACTTATAGTTCCTCAAAATTCTTATATCCTCTGCCTGAAAAACCTCTTTATCTTCCTTTTGTTATGTTCCTCTCTTTTCAAGGAGGGAAGGACAACTCCTAGGGTTTTTTGTTTAGGGAATTTTCCACTTAAACTTTCTTTGTGGTTTTGGAAGTTTGGTCAAACAGGAAAGGAAACAGATTAGAAAGTTAAGGACATTTAATATGCTAACAGATTCAGTTGGGGTGTCAGTTTTTTGGGGGGGAGGGGTATTTTTGCTGACATCCTTTGTTTTTTCTCTTAATATTTGTTACCATGGCTTGCTGATTGGAAGAGGGAGATAACTATATTCAGAAATGAAAGTTATGTAAAAACAAACAAAAAAATCAGTACTAGTTTAAATCTTAAAAACATATGAAAACAACACAAATTTCTAGGGAACTTTAAGATTAAAAACCTTATACTCAATTCTATGAAATATATAGGCTTAGGCATGCTTGCTGATTTTCCCCAAAGTTTAAAAAAAAACAACCAGAATTTAATTCCGGTTCTTCTGATTTCAAGACCAAAACTCTTTTCACTCTATTAGAATTCTTCATTAGCAGTGTTAATTAAGAATTATCACTCCTGGGGGTGGGGGCAGCTAGGTGGCATAGTGGATAAAGCACCGGCCCTGGATTCAGGAGGACCTGAGTTCAAATCCGGTCTCAGACACTTGACACTTATTAGCTGTGTGACCCTGGGCAAGTCACTTAACCCTCATTGCCCCAACCCCCCCCAAAAAAAAATCACTCCTAATTTCAAAGAGACTTTCTCCATTTAAAACCAACTACCCCCTCTCCCCCAGACTATATTTTCTTTAAACTTGTGCCATAACTGTAAGCCAGTGTATTATAATAAGTAGTTTCAGCATCAAGGGTTCAAGTCCTGCCTTTGATACATTGGCTAGCTCATGGGTAAGTTATTTTTACTCTCAGTTTTCCAGACAACTCTCTAAGACTTTAAGTTAATAGAGGAGTCATACTTCTGCTGCAATGGGGAGACTCTCTGTGCTAAGAGTTCTTCATATTAATAAAATCACATGTTTAGACCCTTAACAAATGAACAAGCAAAATTATGCAATGCAACTCATTAATGGTTGTGGTAATAATTATTCTTATCCTAGGCATCTTTACACACACATACATACATATGTAGCTATCAATAGGACTAATATTATTTATAGATATTAACTAGAAGTTTGAATGAGATCTCGTGTCAATAAAAGTATTATCATCAGGCAAGATTGTAATGAAAAAAAATTGATAGTGACTAGTGGCAAAGTAGTACCTAGGGCAAAGTGCCCTCAAACCTACTCTGAATTGGGGGTAGACCCCAATATCAACCCCAAAAAGGAAAACTTCTTGGGAGGAAGGAGGGGCACAGTGACTCCAGCACACCTGACTTATTGGTGGGGAGGGAGATACAGGTAAACCATGAGACTAGTTGTGTAGAACCTGATGCCCAGAGAAGGAACATGGAAGCCCAGGAGTTTACCTTTTATAAACTTTTTTACTTTCAGTTTCAATGCCCTGGTGTAATCCTTGGTGAATCTAACTTAGTTGTGGCTCTACTATCAAGAAATATATCTTAGGTTTAACATACTCTTTGGTGGTAGGGACTGAATAAACATTAAAAACAAAAAAAGGACACATGGAAATAATTTACTTCAAAAATTTGGGCAACAAATCATTTGTAAAATCTCAAAGTCAGAGGGAAATTATTTCTTCAGCATCTGAAGTAAGAGGGCTTTTGGGGAATAAGGTAGTACAGGCTTCATTAGTGATTATTGCATAACTTTTTGCTTTGTTACATTTCCTAACTGGAAACATCCTTATTTTTTTCCAGCTTTAAATCAACAACTCTATGATGTGGGATACATATGTACTAAAAAAGTATAGCTATCAATGAAAAAATGAAAAAAAGTCTTGTCAGATCCCCATCGGGCCTAACTAGACAGAATCAAACTTGTGCTTTTGGGGCCTGTATGTCTTCTGTGGAAATGATGCAGGAATTGAAAGAACCACATTAAGACTGGGGGACATGGGAACTGATATTTCTTGCTTTTAGTCATTTCTATTAGTCTCACTAGAAAAGTGCCATATAAGTGTGGCTGTGTAAGAACTTTAAGGCAAGCACACTTGAATAAAGAATGAAATGAAGATATTCATGGTGAAGGGCACGATATTATTGGGTAGCTCATCTCAATGTGCAAACTAACAAGGAAAAGTGATTCCACACAGAAAGGAGCAAAGTTAACTCAGGGAACACCAAAGAGAAGAGCTAAAACTTGGCAGTTGATACAAAGCACTATGTGATATTCAGTGGTATGCAGGATATGTAGAACTGAACACTTGATTGACATTACTTTCTCTCGTCCTGACTATTGAATAAGAACAGACACTGGTGATACATAGCACAGCATAACATTTGAAAAGCTCATCTTAGAGTATTTATGCAAAAAGCCAGAGTAATTTAATAATTATATCTATATAAATCTAGTATGTATCTTGGGAGGTTAATTCCCAGACAGTTACAAATAAGTTATTTTAAATAGCTTTTTCTCTTATCAATCTTATTTTCCTGCTTTTGTCATTACTTTACTGGCATTCTGATTATTTTTGTAGATTTCTTTAGTATCTGGACACATCACAACAAAAATCATTAGAATTAATTTCTTTATTGATTGTCTGAGCTTTTTAAAGCTGCCCATCATTTCATCACCAAATAGAGATACTCCTGTCTTGCCTTTGCTGGTGTTTGTGCCCTTATTTTTGTTTTCTTGTTATAATTAGCATTTCTAGATATATGCCAAATAATAAAGACTGAAGGAGCATGCTTGTCTTCTATTTGTAATATGAAAGTTTCTAGATAATTGACAAGCATTTAAAGATCTACTCTGTGACAATGTACATTGCATTGCAAACAGTGCGATGAAAAATGTAATACTTTATTATACGTTTTGATCTTATCAAAGAAAAAGCTTTCCTTGCTGATATTTTTAGAATTTTTAGCACAAATTAGTATTGTATTTTGTCAAATGCTGCCCCCCATCTATTGAAATAATTAAAATAACTGAAGAGATAGTCACTCATTGTTGGGCCATTAACATATAATAAAAACTAAAATATTGCCTAAGCTAATGTACAGATTTAATTCTATAGCAATTAAATTACTTTTTGGGAACAAGACAAAACAGTAATAATAGTTTTAGAAGAAAAAAAAGTCTAGAATCTCAAGTATAGTTTTGAGAAAATCCTGTGAGCAAAGGGTTTTATCAGTGTTTAAACTATATTATATTACAAAAACCACTAATCTGTTATTGTGCTATTTGCCTTAAAAAGGAAAAATTAAATCAGTGAATCAGAGCAGATAAGGAAGAAACCAAAGCAAAAGAGAACACCACACCAGTATTTAATAAATCCAAGAAATTAAATTGCTGATGAAAGTGTTCTCTTTTTAGGAAAAAAAAAACCCTAAGAAAATAAAAAAGTGGTTTGGTAGAAATTAGGATTAGAGTTTCTACAGTAAGGTCAAAATAGAAAAATTACTTGAATATAAAAAGTCATACTAAAAAAATAGAAGACAACAAAACTGAGTGCTTTTCTCAACTATGACTAAGGAGAGTTATTATACAAACCAAGAAAAAAAATGCAAATCAATGACTCTGTGTGTGTGTGTGTGTGTGTGTGTGTGTGTATACATACATGCACTCATATATACATTATATAAATAGAAAATTTTGACTTCATAAAATGTTTAAAAATCTGAACAAATTAGACCGGATTAGAAGATAACTCATGGAGTGGAAAAATATTTGCTTTAATTACTACTGACTAAATATGATATTCAAAATATCTAGTGAATTGATGCAAATATGTAACATTAATGTATGCCCAAATAATATAGATAATTTTCAATGGAATAATTTAAAAGTATATGTTATAACATGAAAATATGCTCCAAACAAATTTTACTTTCTACCTTATATCATTTGAATAGACAAAAATGAAAAAAATAAGATTAAAATAGTGAAGAGTAGAGGGACTGTGGAGTCAAGGACACTGAAAAACTCTTGTTGGAGCTGTTAGATCATCCAGCTATTCTAGATTTCAATTTGCAATTGTTAAAAGCAAGTGACTAAATTGTATCATTTGACCCCATGATAGAAATAAAAAACAGAAATAAAGGTGTAAAAATACATCAAAAAGGGGGCAGCTAGGTGGCGCAGTGGATAGAGCACCGGCCCTGGAGTCAGGAGTACCTGAGTTCAAATCCGGCCTCAGACACTTAACACTTACTAGCATGACCTTGGGCAAGTCACTTAACCCCAATTGCCTCACTAAAAAAAAAAACCAAAAAAAAACCATCAAAATATTCGCAGTTTTATTCTAAGGGGGTAGTGAAGAAATAGAAACAAAGTTGGTAAGCATTGAGGAATAGCTAAAAAAACCCCACCTATTTATATGAATGTGATTAAATATAATTGTATGATAAGAAATGCCAAGTGTAAGGACTTCATAGGAACATACAAAGATTTTTGTAAACTGATACAGAGTAAAATAAGTAAAGAACAATATATGAAATGACTACAAGTTAGAATAGCTTACCAACAGGAAGTTGCTATAGGTAATGAAAAATCAATTAACATATCAAGGAGTACATAATAAAACATATCTCTTCCCTTTCAGTGGAGAGAGGGGGTCAAATAATGTATATGTAGTCAGCCATATTTTCTATATCAGATATTTTCTCTTTTTAAATAAAAAAAACCCACCTTGAAGTCAGGGACAAACTCTTCTAAATCCTATCTATACTGAAATTCAGCTAATTCTTGCACTATTCAGGACCCTCCCTTGCTACTTTACTTGACATAATATTTTGGAATACTCCCTTTCCATAATCTCCTGCCAAAACTTCTATTCCTGCTGCTTTGGATTGATAGCCTTAGAAAATGATCAATGACAAAATACCTCCTTCAGTCCTGCCAGTATTTGTGGTACAAACTAGCATTATACTATGGTTAAATAATAGCAGAAGAGATGGTGATAGAATAAATGATAGTTGATAACACTCTGCACAGTGCTGTGTTTCTACAGTCCATTTCTCTTTTCCATTGCTTGTTATAAGGTACCATAAATCCCAAACAGCAGCAGAAATTGTTCAGTGCGATAGAAATTGTTCAGTGGAACACAGACCTGAAAACCACAACAGAAGAACTGAATGAGCACCATAATAATAGCTAACATTTATATAGTGCTTTAAGGTGTGCAAAGCTTTTTATATAAATTCTCTCACTGGTCACAACTACCTCACTGTAGAGCACTCCCTGATTTGTTTCTGAATCGTGGTTCCCTCTTTTCTACACCTAACACTAGCACATATACAAATATATCCCTCTTTATATTTTTGTGCATGCATGTATGTATATACATGTATAATAAACACATGCACATACATACATACATACACAAATACATACCAAGCTAGGTTAAATTCATTGGGTACATTGGTGGCATGTAAACTGAAAAGCACAGAAATAAAAACAAAACCTTAACCTTATTTTCCCTAAGCCCTATCAAACAACTGAGTTTAAAATAAGCAATGTGAGAACCATTAAAGAAGGGTGTGATACTAATTTTATTTTACCACATAGTGTATGTATTAGAACATTTCCCTGCCAACTATGGAAGTTGTTGGTGGTTTGGGATTTAGTGGATTAAGGAGAATAAAATATGTTGAAAAAGGAAGAAATTGTTGCTTTACCCATTATTTCATGTATGTAGAAGACATTATTGTGGAATGTCAAGACTTCTTGAAAATTCTTTAAGGCTGGTAACTCGGCTACTTCAAATGAAGTAGATATTGTTGCTATTCACCCTATTTTCATCTAGGAGCTTCTAGTACAAAGATCTATTTGACAGCTAGGTATTTTATACAGTTCTCTTTTTATCACTGACAAAAAGCTGGTGAAAGTATAATTGAGTGTAAAAAATTAATTTTCCTAATTAAAATTTCAGAAGATTTGAAATCAGAAACTAGTCAGAAAATCAATTTTTGATGATTATAAACAGCTTAACAAAACTTCTAAGATGACAGAATACTAACAATGGCATTTGGTAGAAATATGGTGATAAGGTCAACCCAAAAGAAATGTAATGAGAAATGTTAGTACAAGATTTCAAACTACACCTTTAAACATGCACACATGAGTATACCAGGTATTAAAATATATTTCATATCACACTTTGCACATAACTTTATAAGTTATACTTTGTGAATTTTAAAATATAATTCAAAATATTACAAATCTAAGAGCATCATCTTCATATAAAAAGATGAATGCATTTATCAGAATATATACATATACAAATGCACACATACATTATATATGACATATTTCTTCACATATTGTGCATACACACTTTTATGCACAAATGTAGATTGCACCTATAAATTCACATGTATGTGAAAATATGCATGAATATATGATATGTACACATACATATCAATACATATACATCATGAGGAAAAAGTACTCACTACCCTCAAGAAGCCTATTATATTATAATAGGGCTCAGTGGATAGAGCACCAGCCCTGGAGTCAGGAGTACCTGAGTTCAAATCTGGCCTCAGACACTTAACACTTACTAGCTGTGTGACCCTGGGCAAATCACTTAACCCCAATTGCCTCACTAAAAAAATAAAAAAAAAAAGAAGCCTATTATTGAGAAATTAACATTTCATGGAGCTAAAATGAATAAAGAATTATAATAAAATATGATATATATTAAGGGAAGTACAAAGTGATACATGAGTTTAAAGGAGGGAGCTATTACTCCTACAGTTAAGCGTCAAAGGAAGCTTTATGTAGAAGGTAGGAGTTGAGTTGTTGTAAAAGTGTAGGTATTGATTTCAATAAGCAGGGAGATATAAGAAAGAAGGGTATTCTTGCCTGAAAGAATAGAGTAATTCCATAAAGGCTGAGGATTACATGATAGGCTTGAGGAACAGTAAGTAGTGTAGTTTGGACAAAGCATAGGGTGTATATAAAAGAGTAAAAGGAAGGGCAGCTAGGTGGCGAAATGAATAAAACACCAGCCCTGGATTCAGGAGGACCTGAGTTCAAATCCGGCCTCAGACACTTAACACTTACTAGTTGTGTGACCCTGGGCAAGTCACTTAACCCTCATTGCCCAGGGAGGGGGGGGCAGAGTAAAAGGAGATGAGGTTGCAAAGCAATGTGGAGTGGGACTATTTGTGGCCTTGAATGTCAGGATAAGGATCTTCAGTAAATAGCCAGTGTGGAATTATTAAAGGAGAAGAGGCTCCTAATGTTTGTTTTTTTTTTCTTTTGTATCATTGACCCCTTTGTTATTTTTATTTATTTATTTACTTTTGTGGGGAAATTAGGATTAAGTGACTTGCCCAGGGTCATAGTAAGTGTCAAGTGTCTGAGGCCGGATTTGAACTCAAGTCCTCCTGAATCTAGGGCCAGTGCTTTATCCACTGCACCACCTGGCTGCCCCATTGGCTCTTTTGTTATAAAGTGAAAGTTTACTGAACCCTTCTCAGAATAATGCTTTTGAATACACAAACTAAAATGCATAGAATTATAAAAGAAAATTATATTAAAAAGAGTTATCAAAATATAAAAAAGTTCTTAAGCTCAAGTCCCTGTTTGTTATTGTTTTTTTTGTTATCATTTATGATATAGACACACAGGTAAAAAGGGCTAGGTTCTTGAGAAATGAAATACTAGGATCTATTTGTAGAATTTTGCCTTAAACAGACATGCTTTGGGGTTCAGAAAGAACCTAATTAATTGATGTAATGATCTTTGAAATAAATATGATTACCTCTATTGCCCTGTAAAATATATTTCAGAATTGTAATGCAATTTTTTTTTGGGTGGGGCAATGGGGATTAAGTGACTTGCCCAGGGTCATACAGCTAGCAAGTGTCAAGTGTCTGAGGCCAAATTTGAACTCAGGAACTCCTGAATCCAGGGCCAGTGCTTTATCCACTGCGCCACCTAGCTGCCCCCTGTAATGCAATTTTTAGTTCTTATTTTTAAAATTTCTGATGGCCAGTGTTTTTAAAACTGGAAGAGACAAAAAACAAAACAATGAGAAGACTCTGCTCTCTTGTGTCCTCTCTCTGTCTCTGTCTCTCTGTCTGTCTCTCTGTCTCTCTCTCTGTGCATTTACAGCTCATTTTATAGTTTTTTCCTCAGGAAATGGATTTTTATCTGCACCCTACAGAAATGTGTTTTGCATCTTTCAAGAGACTTTTTTATAACAGTCACTTGTGATACTCTTAGGCAATCTGAATAAATAATGTTTCTTTTCAGTACATGGTTGAAGATAAAGCAAAAATTGTCTTTATGCTCCTAAAGTTCCCATGAATTGTTGATACTGGATATTTCATTGCATGATGACTATCTTTGTACAGTAGCATGACAATTGGATATCCACATCCATCTGAATTTATGACCATGGCTTTTTAGAACATTCAGTCATGCTGTGTCTTTAATTTATTGGACCACTATCTCTAAAATAAATAGATGAAGTATTGAGTTCAAAGTATTGTTAGGTTTTAGAATAGTATTTTTTAAAGAGAATCATATATCTAGAGCTAGAATGCACATCAGACTAGTCCAATCTCCTCATTTTACTGATGAAACTGAGTCTTTAGGAGGTGAAGCATAATACATGCATACTTGGGTAAAAATCTTGCCTCTGACACTGCCTGCAAGTATTATGGTACTTTATAAAGGACTCCTTTATGGTAATTTTATTGAAATAGTCATCCAGAATGTTAATACCAAAGATTGTATAATCATAGTAGGAAGTATTGTGTGATTTTTTAAAGTAATAAGACCATTACACACATTTATCAATCTATCGATATATCAATCTATTGATCTAGCTAGCTGTCTAGTTATCTAGTTATCTATCTAGCTATCATCTATTTATCATCTATCTATCTATCTATCTATCTATCTATCTATCTATCTATCTATCTATCTATCTATCATCTATCTATCTATCTATCTATCTATCTATCTATCTATCTATCTATCTATCTATCTATCCTCCATCTATCTACCTTTCATTAGCTCTAAAGGACCTAGGAAGTTATCTAGCTAGGTCTGTTATCATCAAATACAAAGTGCTTTCAATAGAACAATCCCATTGCGTTCCTATATTGGATCACCCTCAACGATTAATAAATTTGAAATTTATATTAAAATGTAGAGAAATTATAACCAGGACATTATTATTACAAAATTAAATTTTCACAAGTTTTAGAAGTTATCACAATGTAAAAAGTAAATTTTAATTTAAAAAAGATATTTAGAATTGCAATCTCTTCATACCCTCAGCCCCATACTCTTGGCCCTTCCTTTTCCACTTTTTCATACCCAGCCTCCGCAATTCAAGATTGGGCAGTGATTCTCTCATTGGCAAACAAATTCTTTTAGTATTTTATCCTACCACCCAACATAGAACTTTGTTTAGAATGAGAAACATGAAATCCAACATCTAGAATCATATAATAGTCTTAAAATAGTCTATCACAAGGTCTAGTTTTGTTTATACAGTGTTAACTCTTTATAAAACTGGATGGTCCTCTCTGAGAATAGAGGACAAATACCATAAGAGAGAACTAACAAATATCCTTTAGGTTGTGGTGTATGAGACTTTTCTTATCTATAGTTGTTGTGTTCTAGAGAACATGAATTGACTTAAAGCATCTCCATCCATTCTTCAAGTCTTGGTGATTCCATTGGTATGAATATGTTCTCATTGTCTTTCAATATCCTAGTAGACAGTCTTCTTGAATTGCTGTAGTTGGGAAGATCATTACCTGATGACCAACCTTTTGGTTATAAGCCTCTCCAAATGTAGCTAGATTGGTCCTTGGATGACAAACACAGAATCCATTGTCAACCTGTGTTTGAAGCCTTTCCAGATTGGCAGGACCTGCCAAAGCTTGTGTTCTGCTGACATAGCTTTTGAAAATCAGGAGTCATATCCAAGCCATGATGAGGAATAGGAGTAGGACTTTAGTGGAGGTAAAGTATATACTCTGATGTGTATAAATATATACCCCAACCCCCACTAAAGTCCTCCCATAAAATAAGTTGTATTAGAATGAAGTTTTATTGTGTTTCTGAGAACATTAAGTAGAATTCATTTTCTCTTGGAAATTTTGCATCATTAACAACATAAACTACAGCTTCAATGCCATTCTACATCATACTGTAGTAATCCATTGTACTCCTATGGATAAATTTGTTCATTAGGATGATAATTGAGCAAGCCCCTTAGGAATACAAGTATATTTAAAATGTTTTTATTTGTGTATTTTTGGGGTATGTATGTGTGCCACTGTTTATGAGTCAGTGACTCCCTTTGCTTCTCCCCCCAACAACCATATCTCACAACAAGTAAGTACAGCAAAAACCAATCATTAAGTATTTATTAAACTTCTGCTATGTGCCAAACACTGTGCTAAGTACTGGGCCAAACACTCCATACTTGTATGCCCAGTGATTACCAATGAATGAAGTAGTATCTACCCACAAAGTGCTTACAAGCTTACAACCACCTCTTTCAGCTTTCTCTTCCATCTGACTAGAGGGTGGTGTACCACTCTCTATCCAACGTCCTCCTTTATAGAGAACAGAAACTACTCAGCTCATTCTAATTTGCACCGTCAGTGCTGCCTGGTTTCAACTGCATGGAGCAAGATGTCCCATGCCAGGTACCCCCTTTTGTCCCTGCAATCCACCTTCCTGCTTCTATTTGGGTATTGTCTCCCCCTTTAGGTTATAAACTCCTATAAGCTCCTGTATCCCCAGCACTTAGCACTGTGCCTGACACATAGTAAGCCTTTAATAAATATTATTGAATGAGGTAATCCCTATTCCCCTTCATTTAATTTGTTTCTTTTGCAACAGTTTTGTTTGTATACATCATCAACATGTTGTTTCTCCTTGGCAAGGACTGGTTTCCTTTTAGTCTTTTTGTCCCTAGTGCTTTGTACATTACCCGACATATTTTAGGCACTTAATAAGTGCTCATAAATTGATTTCTTTTTCATGTTGGGGAATAATATTGAATTCTTTGACTTGGCTTTAAGGCTTTCTCTCAACTACTTGCTAAATTTGTTGTTCATGTTGATGTTATTAATTATTTGGGGTTGTTCTCCCAAGCACTGGGTTCCTTGCTGGCTCTGAATTTGATTAGTTGGTACATTGTAGCTTATATTTAAAAATTCTGGGTACTTTGGGAGGTGTTAGGAATAGTATTTCCTATGCTGTAGTATTCATTTTCCCACCCCCATCTCCATCTTCCTCTGGGAGACCCATGATCTATCTTTCTTTCTTCCTTTCTTCTTTCCTTCCTTCCTTCCTTCCTTCCTTCCTTCCTTCCTTCCTTCCTTCCTTCCTTCCTTCCTTCCTTCCTTCCTTTCTTTCTTTCTTTCTTTCTCTTTCCTTCTTTCTTTCTTTCTTTCTTTCTTTCTTTCTTTCTTTCTTTCTTTCTTTCTTTCTTTCTTTCTTTCTTTCTTTCTTTCTTTCTTTCTTTCTTTCTTTCTTTCTTTCTTTCTTTCGAAGCAATTGGGGTTAAGTGACTTGCCCAGGGTTACACAGCCAGTGTCAAGTGTCTGAGGTTGGATTTGAACTCAGGTACTCCTGACTCCATGGCCGGTGCTCTATCCACTGTGCCACCTAGCTGCCCCACCCATGATCCTTTTAATATGCAATTTTTGAGTTTAAGGACTTTGCTTGTATAAAATTCATATTTATTCAATGTTATTGTCCTTTATGTCTCTTCTGTCAAATTGTCTTCTACTTCTGATTATTTGAATTCTAAATCATATTATCTTTTCTAGAGTACTTACTGCTTTGGATAACTTCTCTATTGTAATGATTGGAGTGACGCCACCTGATGGAGAGTTACTGTAGGAAAGCTCTGCCATGAGGAGAAGGTGTCTGAGGGCAAGCCATGCAGCTTTTCCTTGGTGTCAGGAAGTGACATTTGCTCATGGGTACTGTCTATCAAAGCTACCAGCCAATTAGCTTGATCTTTGTGTACATGTGTGGATGGGATGTTCCCAGTTTCACAGGAGGTTTGTGGGAGGAAGAAGGGGCAAGGCTGGCTCTCTTGCTCTCTTTTGTCAAGATTCTCATGGACAGTGGAGCAGAAATGTGGGTTTCCTGAGATAGCTGAATCTAGACCTCTTTCTCTCTTCACCAAATTCTTATTCTCCTTAATAAATGATTAAAATCTAACTCTTGCTAAAGCTTATAATTTATTGGCAACCAATCCTTAGATATTTTAGACAGACTAGCTAGAATTTTAGCCCCTTATACTATCATGATTTCTAATAATAGGTAACATTTCAACAATGCTTGCTATGTGCCAGACACTGTGGTAAACTCTTTATAATTATCATCTTATTTGATCCTCACAACAACCTTGAGAGGTAGGTGATATTATTATCCCCATTTTACAGGTGAGGAAACTGAGGCTTAAAGAGGTGAAATGACTTGCATTGGGTCACACAGATAACAAGAGTCTGAGGCTAGATTTGAACTCAGGTGATCATGACTTTAAGCCTAAGTCTTTGTCCATTGTACAACCCAATTGCACCATGATGTATTCCTAAATGTCTACTTTTTTTTTGTTAATTCTGCTCTGAAGTTCAGATTTATTACCTGAGTTCCATATAAATACTTTATTTTACATATTTTATTGTGAACCATTATGAGGTTTCTTGCTACAGTTCTATAGCAAAATTCTCTTTTTTCATTAATTTTCCTTTAAATTTTCTGTAACCAACTAGCTGTGTAATGCTGGGCAAGTCATTTAACCCCAATTGCCTTACCAAAAAAAAATTTGTGTGACCTTGAGCAAATCACTTAACATTTTTGCCTCAGTTTCTTTGCTTGTAAAATGAACATAAAAATAGCATATGCCTCATAGAATTGTGAATATCAATAAAATAATAATGGTAAAGTAATAAGTACAGTGCCTGGCATATAGTAAGTGCTACAGAAATGTTAGCTATTATTATTAATGATGATGATTATGATGTTACAATACTTATTCAAAAACCTAGAAAGACTTCAATAGACTGATACTGAGTGAAGTGAGAAGAATCAGGAAAACATCGTACACAGTAACAGAAACATTGTGCCATGATGTGATAGACTTAACTCTTTTCAGCAATACAATGATCCAAGACAACTCCCAAGGGACTCATGATAGAAAATGTTCTCCACATCCAGAAAAAAACAAAAACAAAAACAAAAAACAACCTGTGGATTCTGAATGCAGATTGAAGCATACTGTTTCTACTTTTTTTTTAGGTTTTTCCCTCTTGTTCTGATTCTTCTTTCACAACATGACTAATGCAGAAATATGTTTAATGTGATTGTACATATATAACCTATATCAGCTTGCTTTCTGTCTTGGTGAAGGGGGAGGGAAGGGAGGGAGGGAGAAATATTTGGAACTAAAAATATTATGAGAAAAAATGTTGAAAACTATCTTTACATGTAACTGGAAAATAATAAAATACTTTTATGTTTTAATAAAAAACAATACTTATCTAATATACTGAGAGAAGGGGTGAATTTTACTCATTTTGCTGAGTCTTGCTGTTGATTTACTTGTCAGAAAGCTTATATTATACTGTATTTTTTGGATTTTTGGAATTTTCCCCTTTCAAAATTTTTCTTATGTTTTTAGGTTTTCTCTGGCTTTTCTTCTTTATGATCATCTGCTTACTCTTGTATCCTCACTTTTATCTCCTCCTTCATTCCTCTGTTACAGAGGTAGTGCAATTCTGCCTCACTTAAATCCAATTCATGCAACAATTAAGACATCACCTCATGATGACATTGGTCCTCTTTGAAAATGAAGAACAAACAGTAACATTTCTCCTGCATCCACCTTTGCTTACCATCTCAGCACAATTAATTCCTTCTGTGTCTTGTGGGGTATGCACTGTGCAGATGTTTAGACTAAGTGACTGCCCTGGGAGAAACAGGAAGGGGCCTGTTTGAAACAAAAAATTTGTGAAGGTGCTTGTTAGTGGACTTTGAGTGAGGATGGAGAGTGTGACTAGCCCAGGGGCACACAGCTAGTAAATGCCATGTCTGAGGCTGGATTTCAACTCAGGTCCTCCTGAATCCAAGGCTGGTGCTTTATCCACTGAGCCACCTAGGTACCTCCATAGTATTTTTTTTTTTTTTACTTTTTTGGGGTGGTGGGCAATGAGGGTTAAGTGACATACCCAGGGTCACACAGATTGTAAAGATCAAGTTTCTGAGGCTGGATTTGAACTCAGGTCCTTCTGAATCCATTATCTACTGTGCCACCTAGCTGCCCTGCCTCCTTTTAAAAATCTTATACTTTTACTTTAGTATAAGTCTTCTTTTCAGGCTTTCAGGTATAAAGAGGCCCAATGGAAAGAACAATGACTTTGGAAACAGAGAATGGAGTTCAAATTCTCTCTCTCATGCTCTTTGCTTGTGTTCCCTTTGGTGATTCATCTCAGCAACGTGGATCTCCATTTCCTTATCTGTACAGTGACAAGGTTGGATTGTATGGCTTTCAAGGTCCTTTCCAGTTATTAAGCAATGAAATGATCAGTCACCAAGCATTTAATAAATGAACATTATGTGTGAGGCACTGTACAACATCCTGGGTTTACAAAGACAAAAATTAGTTTCTTTTTTCTTTATCCTGTGATGATACTGACAATATCCCTTTACTTAATTTTAAATGCTGTGATATTTTACATATACACAATACCCCCACACACACTCAGTTTCTTTTTTTTTCTGGGGGTGGGTAGGTTCCTGCTTTGTAATTCTATCAAAGTAGGAAGCAACCAGTATGGAAATATCTTTATTCAAATTTTTAAGTAGGCTTTAATGGAGAAAGTTGCCTGGGAAAACTAAGGATTTAAGTGACTTTCCAGGTCATGTAGTCAGTATTATTTCAAAGGCAAGAACTGATCCCAAGTCCTATATCAAAGGGGCAGCTAGGTGGGGCAGTGGATATAGTGCTGGGACTGTAGTCAGGAAGACATCTTCTTAAATTTGGCCTCAGACACTTACTAGCTTTGGGACCCTAGGCAAGTCACTTAACCCTGTTTGCCTCATTTTTTCCTCATATGTAAAATGAGCTGGAGAAGGAAATGGCACACCACTCCACTCCAGTATCTTTGCCAAGAAAACCCCATGTGAAGTCACATGACAGAAAAGACTGAATAACCTATATCAAAGCCTATTCTCTAGAATGGGTTCCCCGGTAAATGTTTAACTACTGGCTTTCCAGAAGGGGAAAAATGTAGGCAGGATCCACTTTTCAATTTGTTTTTTTCAAGGCAATGGGGGTTAAGTGACTTGCCCAGAGTCACACAGCTAGTAAGTGTTAAGTGGCAGAGGCCGGATTTGAACTCAGGTACTCCTGAATCCAGGGCCGGTGTTTTATCCACTGCACCACCTAGCTGCCCCCAGGATCCATTTTTAATTTTCATTTGCATTAACAATTAGTCCATCACTTTCTTAAGTTTAGAACATTAACTAAACAACAAATCAAACCCTGATTTGTATCATTTGCTGATTTCAGAGGTGTAAATGATCATTCTGAAAAATTAAGTCATCTCTCAGGAGTCTTTTTGAGGCAGGGACAGTACACCCTTGTGTCTCCAGCCATTGTATCAGATTGCCTCATATCATAGGATCTCAGGAAAAGCTACCCATTATATAATCATATAGTTTAAATATGATCTTTTCCAACTACAGATTTACTGCAAATAAAAAAGGTGACATAATATGCTAACCTAAAACCCATTATTAATTTAGGATCTTTGATCTTATTTAATATTTGTATAAAATTGTAATAATAGAAAGTGACATTATGTAATTAAAGTATGACATAGAACTGGAAAATGATACCAAGTTAAATTTTAGATGGTTTTGATTTTATATTTTTAACCTGTATGAAAAACTAGATTTGCTTCAGGAGAAAGCAATATTGTTTGAAATTGAAGGTTATATTGAAAGAGTTCCTATTTGGTTAGTAAGAACTTTTAGAAAATAAAAAAGGCTAGTTGGGCCAATAAGTCTGTATCCTTGCTGATCCTTATCATGCTTTTCAGCTTTTTTGCCATTTCTTCAAACTCTCTTATTTTATGTTACCACATCGAGGTGTCTCAAATTACTTTCTGCTCTTTGCTTCCACAGTCAGGTCTGATAACATGATTAGACAGAGGATCATAAACACATAGCATAAATGTTTCCAAACTACACTGGAGAACTGTGTTACTGAACCTTAATCACATTCTTCAGTAGATCAAACCAATGGTTATATCGCTGAAAACCCTGTGTATCCCATTCACCTCTATGAACAATAATGTAATGGTCCGAGACTTGTCACAGTTGTCTAGCTTGAGTTTCAAAATAGTACTATGAAAAGGCATTTTCTGGGAAGAAAGGGGATTTTCAATCAATCTCAATGCTTCAATATTGTTATTTTCAAAGCCAAAGTATTGCTATGTACTTAAACAGAGTCACATATTACTTAAGGGTATCATGACAGAAAAATTGTGCTCACATTCCCTAGTTCTCAGCAGGATTAAAATTCCAGACACTGACTGATAATATTAAATAACCATGCCACTACCTTAAAGTGATTTACCCTCAAATAATGCCCAACAGGGGCTTATTACTTATTCAAATCACTTCAGAACACATACAACTGAACAAAAATTACATTCAATTTTGCAAGTTAATTGTTTTCAATTTTCCCCATTGTGTTATAATATTTTAGATATACTAAATGAAATACTGTTTTATGTAAATGAATGCTTCAAAAATCACTTAAAAATTTTGAATCCTTTGGGAAAGTTCAACATTTAATAGGATAAACCAAGACAATTAAAAGAAAAAAGTGTTTTAATCTACAATCACAAATGTCCCAGTATGACTTTTTCCTCTATTAAATAGAATAAAAATAACATAAGTAAGAGACAAGAAGACTAAAATTTGAGACAGGAATAAAATATGAACAATTGTAGTCATTATTTTGTTTTTGTATCTTAGCATCTCTGCTTTATATGATAGATATTTGAGAGTCCCAGGATTGTGTATTGGGCTGATTAAACCTTGGGGAAGCAAAGCAATAAATTTAAGATTCCACCTCTCTTTTAGTTCACAAGAAGCTGGAAATTGGGTTGCCCCAAATATGCTTGAATAGAAAAGAAATGATTTCTACCTGTATTAAAAAATGACATGCAGTTGAAGAAAATGCAAATACAATCATTTACAGAGACATGTTAGGGATTAAAATGCTATAGGCACATCATTAGAAGACAAATATTTATCATTGAAATGAAATTGATTAACAAAATAAAATTATATTCCACTTCATTAATAAGATTAATATATCTTTTAGAGCATTTAAATTAATCTTTCTCAAAATTTTCAAGTATACACTTAAATTTCCTGAACACATCCTCCTCAGCTAATTTGTTACATCATCACTTTACACTAAACAAATGTAAAATCTTTGGAGTATGAACATGTAGTATCAGTTTATTATTGGTAATGCTTTAAATTCTACCCCTAGAATTTTAATTTTGAGGTAAAGCAATTATGATGTGAGAGAAGTTGCAGTGAATTCTTCTTCTGTCATTACCAATGCTCTTCCATGAAATCAATGGTTATATAGAATACAAACAGGAGCCCTATCATGCTGGGTCACTCAGCTCTTTATTCTAAGTCGTAATGGAAGGATATTAGAGATTGCCTTAGTGTGAATTTGTTCTACAGAATGGGCTGAACATATATGCTAAATGGCTTCTTCTACTGTTTCTAGCCAACTGCATGGCTTGGGGTATATTACTGAATTTCTCTTGGTGTTATTATTCTAATTGTTAAGTTAATAAGAGTTGATAATAATAGCTAAAATGTATATGGTGTATACACATACACTATATGCCAAGCATCTACTGAGAACTTTACAATTATTATGTCATTGGTTCTTCACATCAATCCTGGGAGGTAGGTACTTTATAATTTTCTTTTTACAAATGAGGAAACTGAGGCAAACAGAAGTTACCAACTAATACAAGTGTCTGAATCCGGATTTGCACTAAAATCTTCTTGACTCCAGGACCTGTGCTCTAGCCATTGCAATTGCTTATAGTAATGATCGTAATTCATGGAGGGTGTTTAAAAGAATATAATGTGGAATTTTAGAAGACAAGGGAACTTTAGAAATGACCATTATTTTACAGCTGAAAAAGCTGAAATCTTGTGAATGACTGGTGGACAGCTAGGTGATGCAGTCGAAGTCCTGGGACTGGAGTCAAGACCTAAGTTCAAATCTGACGTCATACAGTTCCTAGCTGTGTGATCCTGGGCAAGTCACTTAACCTTGTTTGCCTCAGTTTCCTAATCTATAAAATGAGCTGCAGAAGGAAATGGCAAACCACTCCTGTACCTCTGTCAAGAAAATACTAAAAAAGGGTCACAAAGAGACAGAAACATCTGTAAAATGATTGAAGAAAATAAAATGACATGGGTTTTCTTTACTAATGTTTTTACCATGGAATAAAGAGGTGATCTTTATGTTCCTTCCTAGCCCCAAAACTTAATGATTATATTATTCTTTTGTAACTCTTCTGCCTTGGCTTCAGAATCACTATACATTCTTTGTTTTCTTGCTACCTCTCTATTCTCTGCCAATGCTACCTATCTCTGATTCCATTTTGCATTTCCTCAATCCTCGGTTTTTTTTTTTTGTTTTTTTTTTTTAGTGAGGCAATTGGGGTTAAGTGACTTGCCCAGGGTCACACAGCTAGTCAGTGTTAAGTGTCTGAGGCCAGATTTGAACTCAGGTACTCCTGACTCCAGGGCCGGTGCTCTATCCACTGTGCCATCTGGCTGCCCCAATCCTCAATTTTTACACTTCTCCAAGGTTCTGTTTTTGACACTATTATCTATTGCAATCTTTCCTTTAGAGATTTCATTCACTCCCATAACTTCAAATATTTTCTCTATGCAGAAATATCCCAAAGTTGTATCTTAAGTTCTTTGACCTTACTCTTAAGCTTCAGATCAAAATCTCAAGCTATCTATAGGCCATGTCTACCTGGACTTCTTTCTGGTTTCCTCGAGGTCAGCATTCCCCAAATCATTACATTTCCAACTCAGCCTCTTCCTTCCTAACCCTTCCTAACTCTTTCTTCCTTTTACTTCTTATCTCCCTATTTCTATTAAGAGAATCACAATATGTCCTTTCAGCTAAGTTTGAAAAGTTAGTATTGTATTTCTAAGATCCAGTTTTTAAATTCCTTTTTTTCTACTTTTGTAAACTTCTTTCACTCATCCTCTTCTCTCTTTAGTCACTGTTATCACCCTTATCCATGTTCTTATTAACTGGACCAATTTACTGTAATAACATACTAATTGTTCTTCCTATTTCTACTCTCTCCTATTTGATGCATCCATTATAAAGCTGCCAGACTATTCTTTTTAATGTGCAGATTTGATTTTGTAATTCAATTCAAAACCCTGCATTGATTCTCCATCACCAATAAATAAAGTTTAAACTGATCTTTAAAGCCCATCACAATCTTGCACCATCTTCCTTTTCCAGGATTATTTTGTTACTCCCTTTCATGTATTCTGTGCTCTAGTCAACCTAACTCTCTTCTATTGCTCTAACTTTACTTATGTTCATCCCTGTGAAGGAAATACTCTGTTCATCCTATTCCTCTCTATTGAAATTCTACCCATCATTAAAGGCTAATTCCAAATAACAACACCTTTCAGAAAACTTTCTCTGATCTCCCTACTACAAATCAGGAGTAGTTCTCTTCCACATCTGATCTCATATAGTTCTTCATATTACTGATATGGTAGTTTTTAATCAGAATTACATGAGTGGACAGCTAGGTGGCACAGTGAATAAAGTACTGGCCTTGGATTCAGGAGGACCTGAGTTCAAATCCAGCCTCAGACACTTGACACTTAACTAGCTGTGTGACCATGGGCAATTCATTTAACCCTCATTGCCCTGGCCAAAAAAACCCAAAACAAAACAAAACAAAACAAAAAGAATTATATGAGTGTCATTTACCTTCACAAGATCATGGTGATAGAGTTCTTATTTAACTTTTATTTTTATTTTTCTAGCACCTAGAAAATTGTTCTGCCCAGAACAGGACTTGTGAAGCAAAACTCTCTGAAGAAAGGTGGAGGGAAAATCATCCTATCACACCTAAATGGTAGATGAACTCTTATAAGCATTTATACAGGACCTTTGATGTGCCAGGTACTGTGCTTAACACCTTATAGATATCATCTCATTATAACAACTTTCAGGGTTAGATTCTATTATTATTCCCCTTTTAGCTGAGGAAACTGAGGCAGACAGAGGTTAAGTGATTTTTCCAGGCCCATGGCACTAGCAAGTTTCTAAGGCTGGGTTTGAACTCAGGTACTCCTGACTGCAGGCCCATGCTACTCATTATACCACCAAGCTACCCCTGGCATATAGATTAAAAATTAAAATAGTCTGTACTATCCAGGAGCTTGAATTCTAGCAGGGGAACATGACATGTCCACAAACAAATAAAAATAAGACATACACAAAATATACAGTGTTGGGAACGTAATCTATAGCTATAGGAATCAAGAAATCTATTGAAGGAGCTAGCAATTTTGCTGAATCTAGAAGGGCATTAGGAGTTCCAAAAAACAAAGGGTGGGGACAGAAAGCATTCCAGGAATGAGAGACAGTCTGTGAAAAGATGCACAGGTGGGAATTAGAATGTTGTATAAGGTAACAGTAAGTAGGTCTGTTAGCCTGGACTTTATATCCTACTTTAATTCCATCAATCAGTTATATATTGTCCTAGATTATTTGTTCCGCTGAGAATTTATTTAAATGTATTAAATTTATTAACTTTTAATTTAGTGGCTGGGAACACACAGATTCAAATCATGCTCTCATTACCCCTGTTGTCTATTCATCTGTATGTTTATGGAGAATAGCTTGAAGAACAGTGAGTAGCAAAAGAAACAATTTAGTGCAAAATTCCCAGTTTCCTGGGGAATTGAGCTGCACCTGGTAGCTTGATGCACTTGATCATTCAGTCAGAATCACTAGAGCCATTACCTGAGAAAATAGTATAGGGACAGTGAAATGGAGCATGAAATTTCACATCTACAAGCATGGAAAGGAAAATCCATTTTATACATTAAGTACAGATTTAACAGTTCTTTGACATATGCCCAGGTCACCTAAAATGGAAGCACCTGTGTGGGAGGTGTCAGGGACCTGCTTCTGGGTGAGACATTCTGAGTTCCTTTGCAATATGGACAGAAGTAGCCTTTTCCATTGGCTGTGTAATTGGAGCAGGCTATCTTTAAAAATGACCAGATTGGGGACTGTCTGTTTGTCTTTCTATTTCTAGTTGTATTCAGAAGGGATGGAGTTCCTCTTCACCCACAACATGGATATTAAGCTAAGTAGGTAGAAGGGTTACACTAATTACAAATTGATATGATTTGTTTGTTCTTTAGTGGTTTGTTTGTTTGTTTAGTTTAGCTTAGTTTAGTTTAGAAGGTAGTAGAGTTTCAAGGTCAAAGGTTAGCTTTGATGCAGCATTCAAGACATTACTGCAAAGAGGCCCCCTAAAATTGGGGAAACCAAAATTGTAAGGGCTAGAATTAATGGAAGACAGAGTAGATAGTGGTAAGAGAGAATCCTAGAGAGGATAAGTGAAATGTAGCACACTTGGCTTCCAGGCAGTAGGGACTAAGGTAAGCAAATAGCCTGAACAGATACAGCACAAGTGGACACTGTCCAAATCCCCAGGGCCTTAATTAATAATAATTGTTGGGAGTAGATCATCTAAAGCCCTTCTTGAATTTGCAATGAATTAGCTTTAGCACCAATAATAAACTGAATATTATACAAAGAAGGCAGCCTCCATACTTGAACTAATTAGTGTGTCCCTAGTAATAATGTAGTTCAAGAATTTTCTTTAGTGCTGCCCAAGTAAAATAACTCTCTTGCTTTCAAATCACAAATGTACACATTTATTTTCAATCACCCCTTAAAATATTATTATACTAAAAATAATTCAAGTATAAATCTGTGCAGATAAACAAGAAGAAGAAAATGAGTCACTTTTCAACTAATCAAATAATAGGGTACTGGCAAGTACTGTCATTTTTTTTAGCACACAGCAAAAATTACAATTTTTGTTGGATAGGTTCATGTGGAATTTTAGAAAAGAATTTTTGAAATAGAAAGAAAATGGGGAAACCATGACTTCTTTGTATATTGGGGTAAATTTCAAAATAGGCATGTATATAGGAATACTACATATTAGATGATTAAATTATAATTAAAAAACACCCTCACTCTTCTATTCAATGTTAATAAAATATAAACGGCAAGAAATTCAGTCCCATGAAAACCAAAATCTAAATATTTCACAAGTATCAGGAGAGAAGCCCTCCTTTTTATATGAATTGCTTCACTATTTTATTATTAATCTTCAAAACAAAAATGAAGACACAAATTATATTATTCAAGAAACCTACAAAAAAGTTATTACATAGTCTAGTGACACTTTATTATAATTCCTGAGCTATTATTAGTTGCCAAAATGAAAATTAAAATGTTCCTATTTTAGAAACTATGTATATAATCATCTTATAAATGAACATGCAAAGATTGTTAAGATCCATAAATATACTGTGACAACCTCAACATTTCCTGACAATTAGTTCACATACATATCATTACTATCAAAATCACAAGGATAAAATGCTATATTTGTTTTTTTTTCAAAATTTTAACAAAAGTATTCAGTAGCAGCAAAGAAAAAAAATAGACACTAGAGAGGATAATACTAAACCATCATATTTACAAGGCCCAAATAAACACTAAATTAAGATAAAAAGAGAACTCAAATCTGTATTTAATTTTACATACTAAATTTTAACACTCTTAATTTAGTTGAATGAACTGAAATTGCTTCCCCATAATGGAAATGTGATTAGATGTTATTTGCAAATATTCCTACCATTTGAGAATTTGTTTCATAAGTTTCCATTTCTAAGCCTCTCATATCATTGCTTTAAAAACAATAACAAAAATACTACCTGAATATCCATAATATTAATCTACAATTTTACTCAAATAAACCCAGAGAAACATTTTGTATTTTATAAAACGCACACCGTACTTTTTAGGAAGGTTGGGAAAGTGGAGGAAGACAGCTAACATCAACTAACATTTGTCAGTTTCTCATAAAATTCATTCTATTATGAATGCTATTTAAACATTGATTCTTTGTCAGATAAAGTGCACAGTATATCTGTCCTGCAAATGTATCATCTATTAAGTGCAATGTAAATGGATATTCCTTCCTTACCATGGCAGGAACCATCTACTTCCTCATATCCTACACTGCAGATACACCGTCCCAGAGGAACTAGCCAATCTCCATCAGCTCCACAATATAACTTTGGAGTGTCCCGCTCTTCAGCACTCTTAACACAGGAACCCCGAACTTCCACCAAAGAGGAAGAATCAACCCTTGGAATAGTATCAGGAAACATAGCCAAGTTACGGACAGTGAAAGGGCACTTTTTGTAGAAAACACGGACAGAAACAAGAGCAATACATGCTCCAATGTCCTGAAAAGCAAGAAAAAATCCTTTCCTGTTAATTGGTCCCACCTCACGAACTTCAGTGTTCAGCTTAAGGATGCGATCACCCAAATCCATCTGGGTAAAACTCTCATCAGCAGCAATAGTATCAATTTTAGTATATTGGCTTGGCCTGAATTTAACTCCATGAGACTCATCAGATTCCATGTAGAAGAGATTAAAAGTTTCTTTACAAGTTCCCAAGACCCAGGGAATGCTGTTGCAATCTCTCAAAGTAAACTTCATTTCCACATAGATCTTCTGGGCTGCATCTCGAGAAATCCAGTTTGTCCGAAGCCAGTTGTTTTGATTTGGTTCCATTACGTTGCATACCTGGTAAGTGTGAATGGGTCGGTTATGTTCATCCATTTCAGTGATGGCATCCCACTGTATAAAAATAATAATTAAAAAAAAAGATTAGCAAGTGAAACTAATATGAAGTGATTTTTAAAAGATTCAACTGTATGATCTGAAACCCACCAAAACATCAAAATGAAATCATGTGTGGGGTTTCTCAAAGAAAGAAAGTCTAAAAGAAAAATAATAAATAATTGAAATTAAATTTTTTTTAAAAAAGGACAGCTAGGTGGTGCAGTGGATAAAGCACCAGCCCTGGATTCAGGAGGACCTGAGTTTAAATCTGACCTCAGACACTCGACACTTACTAGTTGTGTGACCCTGGGCAAGTCACTTAACCCAAAATAAATAAATAAACAAAGAAAGAAAGAAAGAAAAATGAAAATAAAAATAAAAAAAGAAAGAAAATCTAGAAGTTCTTGCAATATGTTCAGTTGATAGGTTATACCTATTTGATCAAATAAATGAAACACAGAAACTATAATTTGGTTTCTTCAATATCATTAATGCCCAATTTTGATGAGCATAAACCTAGAATCAGATGAGCCATAAAACCTAAAGTTATAGGGAATGGCAGATAAAAGATGAGGTTTATACAAAAGACATTATTTATCATTCATAGTATCCTCTGCAAGGACTATAAAACAATACTGTGCACCAAGTAGCCAGTTAAGAAATATTAGTAGGGAACAAGATTGGGAGGCAAGAAGCATTTATGAAGCATCTACTTGATTCCAGGTACTGTGGTAAGTGCTTTACAAGCATCATCTCATTTGATCCTTGCAATGATCTTGGGAGGTAGGTGGTATTATGATCCCCAATGTATAGTTGAGGAAAAATGAGGCAGACAAATGTTGAGCGACTTACCCGTGCTCACATATTTACTAAATGTCTGAGGTTGTTGTTGAACTTAGGTCATTACTGACTTAGAGGCCAAGTATGCTAGTCATTGCACCATAGAACTGCCTAGTTGAATAATAATTGTTTTTATTTCTTGGTATATCAATATTCTTAATAATAAGAACTTTCCAAAAATGGAATAAGGTGTCTCAGGACAGATTAATGCCTCACCTCTTTAACTTTAACAAAGCCTGGGTGGCTATTCGGATACATTTTAGAGAGTATGAGAATTAACTGCTAATATTTAAGTCCCTCAAAGACAGACATTTTATGGGTTTTATCTATATACCCTTGGTACCTAGAATAGTGCCTTGTAGTTATTAGACCCTAAATAGATTCTTATTGGATTTCATTTGAACATAACTAAAGAATCCTGATATCATCTATGAAAACAGATTGCAGTTTTAAACATGGTGAAAAGTGGAGTGAAAAAAAAGGGCAAAAAACAGTGAAAAAATGGTGCTTTTGGCATCAGATAAGAATTCTTGATTTGTCCCTCAGTTTGTGGTATATATTCATGTCCCTAGTTCCTGGGGAGCCTGAGTTTGGTGGCCCTCTTGAGTTCAAGCATTCTGAGTTGCAACAGGATCAGCCAACTGGGGGTTCCACACCAAGTCTGACATTAATATGGTGAGCCTCAGACACTTACTAGCCCTCTGACCCTGAGCAAGTCACTTAACAGCTATCTGCCTCAGTTACCTTTCTTCCTGGGTTTTCGTGAGGATCAGATGATATAATATTTGACAAGTGTTTAAAATAGTACTTAGAACATAGTAGATGCTTAATATGTGTTTCCTTCTTTTCTATGTTTCATTTTCCTCAACATTCACCTATTTTCAGGTAGATTATGGATTAAATGTGGGCAGCTAGGTGGCACAGTAGATAGAGTGCCAGATCTGGGGTTGGAAGATCCAAGTTCAAATATGGCCTTGGGCACTAGCTGTGTAATTCTGGGTAAGTCACTTAATATTATTTGCCTCAGTTTCCTCATGTGTAAAATGAGATGGAGAATGAAATGGCAAACCACTCCTGCCAAAAAATACCAAAAAGGGATCATATAGTCAGATATCAATGAAATGATTAAACAACAAAAATGGATTTTGTAGGATAAACTAGCACCCTAGACAGCATTTATAGGAATGCTTCCATAGGAAAATGCATTTTTCATGGGAAAATGCATTTAAGTGCTTCTGTGCTAGGAATTATTCTAGGTGTTAGGGATATAAAGACAAAAATGAAACATTCCCCCTTTTTCAAGAAGCATACTTTTTTTTCCCCAGAGAAGGTATAACCTCTGAGTAGATCTCTGAGGTAGCACTTAAGGAGAGCTTTGAAAAAAAATAGGATATATAGGAAGCTAGGTGGAACAGTAGCTAGAGCTCCAGGCCTTGATTCAGGAAGACCTGAGTTTAAATCTGGCCTTAGATATATACTACCTGGGTGACAGTGGGCAAGCCACTTAACCTGTTTGCCTCAGTTGCCTCATTTGTAAAATGAGGATAATAATAGCATTTACTTCCAAGGGTTGTTGTGAGGATCAAATGAGATAATATTTGTAAAGAACTCAGCACAATTATTGGCACATAATAGTCACATAATAAATACTACCTATTATTATAATTGTGGCATTTAAAATTATATGTGTTCTCCTTATTTCTGGCCCAAGTTTAGGGAAAATTAGCTGGGGTTTCTAATATATTGCTACTTAAAAATTATAAGCTTTAGCACCAGTTTTAGGCATTAATCATTTATTAAAGCATACCAAATATTAGTAAAGCGAGAACACATGGCTCAGAAAGTTAAGAAGGCCTATCTAGCCTAGAGGAGAGATACAGTTCAGCTTGACTTCCTTCTTTCCCCAAGTCCTCTACCAGGAACATGCCCGAGAGCCTCTCTGTGTGGAAGCTTCCTGCAGGTCTGGAGGAGAGGCTAGCATCAGTCAAATCTACTGTTTTACTGGACTTGAGGCTGGTCCATATGCAGAAGTTCAGTGAACACACCCTCTGAGCGCCAGGCTTTCAGGTAGGTGTAGTTTTAATTAAGTGAACTTTAAATGAGTTAATTAGCAAAGTCAATCCAATCAATCTTAATATTATCCCCTTGAGGGGGGCCTCTGGGTGCCTCCAAACCCATTATTTTCTCATATAATTAAATAAAGAGTGAATTCCAGGCATAGGGAATAGCCTGTTCAAGGAAAATGTAGATGGAATGTTACATATAAGAAACAGCAAGAAAACTGTTCTTTCTTTTAATATATGGGGAGGTGGGAGACAAGGGATTGGATTTAACATTTAGGATGAGTGAAGACTTAGGAAATTAGGAGTTTCATAGTTTGAACATATATTATAAGTATAGATAATTTACAAGGGAAGTAGAGTCACCAAGGAACTAGATATGATACTTAGGTAATATTTGATGCTTTGATTTTAAACTACATTAAAATTAAAAAAAAATTAAGACCTATCACCAAAAAACAAAATCATTAAAAACCACTTAATGCTAAAAATCCTCATTCCATATTACAGAAAGCAAGGTAAAATAGGACTTAACACACACAACACACATACATACAATTTTGATAAAGTTAAATAAGAATATAAAATATTGTTGTTATTTGAATAGCCATGAGAATTACTAAAAGTATCACAAGTGAAAAAAACACCACAAGTGAAAACAGTGAATCTCTTATTATAAGTACTCTGCCCTTTCATTCTCTCTCTCTCTCTCTCAGAGGTGTAGGTATCATCATAGTGTCAAGATAAAGTAAGTACTGTGTTGTCATCTACCCAAATTGAAAAGGAACATGGCATATTGATGAAAAAACATTTCTATATCATGCCTCACAAAGCTCAAAATCTAAAAAAAAATAACTGCCCTTTTCCTTAGTTATCATAGAGACTTTGCCCAATGAATAAACAACAATTATATTTGTATACTGTTTTGAGCATTCCAAGATACTTTCATTACCACATGAGGGAGGTAATGTAGATATCCAATTAATTTCCACTTTACATGGAAAACTCACAGAGATCAATTATCACATGAAGTTAGAGAGATTACTAATGCATATTCATAAAACTGGTGCTTAGGTCTCCTGACCTGTTTTAGTTTTATTTTCATTATATTCAATGCCATGTGTGTGTGTGTGTGTGTGTGTGTGTGTGAAGATACACACACACATATGCATATACATTTGTACAAACATACATACACACATACATATCCCAGTAATATTAATCAATAAGTATCTATTGAATGATTACTATGTGCCCAACACTGTGGTTGGTAATATATTAAGGTTCCAGTTCTGAGCCATGATATTTGACCCCAATATACAGTTATGATATAGCTGAGGAGAGGTGTTTATGCTATACACATAGATATGTAGATAATTAACAAAAGAAGGTATTATCTGTTATCATGCTAAATAAATAGAAATAAGCTATAGCTTATAAGTGCAGTAGGCCTTCATAGGAGGAACAATTCTATATGCTGGGCTGGGCATGTCAAGGAAAGCTTCAAGAAGTTGAACCTAATTCAGACTATGAAGCATCATTATGAGCAGGAAGAAAGATAACATCATTGTCACTTTATATTATTTGCCAGGAATAACTTGTACATAAGTTACATTATGTATATGGCTATCTGTCTCTACACTGCTATGGAACGCTATTTTAGAAATTTCAAGGTTTACCATAAGAATGACAATCAATTTGTTCACTGGCTTCTCTTGTGCATTCTTTCGATAGATTCCCATCTTCCCTTTGATATTCATGTTGATCTCAATACTAAATTCATTAGGAATGAATTTTATTATTTCCTTGAGTGAACTAGCATTTAAATAAGCTTACTAAAACATTAAAAATGAAGAAATATATTAATAGAAACAATTACACTTGGTTGACTCAATTTTCAACCAGTCCCTGGTATTTAGGGCCAATCTGTGTTTTTTTTTCTTGATATCATACATGAAATTATATCTTTATTCATTTCCCTACAATGTTTTTTTGTTTGTTTGTTTTGCTTTGTTTTGTTTTGTTTTTTTCTTACTAATATTAACTCTCCCATGCTTGGTAGATAAAACAACTTATAGATCTTGACAATTTGGATACAGAATAAGATATAGATTGCTCTGTTTAGTGTGTAGTATCCTGTGGTGTGGACCTTCCTACAGAGGTGTCAGGGCAAGCCTTAAGGATTTCCCAGATAGTAGCCATGTTTTGTGGTGGAGTAAGACACTTACCCTCGAAATCTGCCTTCTCTAATGGATCACAGCCATCAATTAGTAAATCTTAGTCGTATATTAACTTGAAAGCCTCATTTCCTCATATCTATCTCCCTTTGAAATTATGCCTATTGGCTTTTTGTAAGTTCATTGTTTAAGGCTTTTTTTACATATTTTGACTAGTGATAAATCTAACCATGTCTCTTCTAAAGCATTATGTCCTGTATTTAGCTATTTACCTACCTCTGTACCTGTCTGCCTCTGCATTTAAGAAATTCGGGAACACTATTTTTATTTCTTCTGTTTTAGAAACTTTCTGTGTTGTAGAAGGCTGAAGAGAGTTCTTGCAGTAGGTACTATGTTTTATCTATTTAAATATTTATGGTAGTTCCTGACACAATTAGAGAATACAACAAACCATTTAAGTAACCATTATAAAATGAGAACAACTTTCAGCTTCACTAGAAACTAGATTTCCAGCAGTTATAAATCACAATAAAAAACAAACAAAAAAGGAATCATAACCAATATTAACAATTTAAAAAATTATCAATGACCAGATGAAAGCATACATAATTTGTTGATTAAAAATGTGGATAACATAAAACTGACAGGGAGAGGTAACTCACTTTAAAATAGAACTGAGATCCAAGAAGACCTCAACAGATACATAAAACAGTTCTAATCTAACAGTGTTAATTCAATGGGGAGAAATCGGAAGTCACATATGTGGGTTCAAAAAAATCAACTTCATGTGTATAAGACTGAGGAGAAGGTCTAGACAACCCTTTTTTATAGATCTGTCAGCTATCAATAATGTGACTTGGAAGCCAAAAAAATTCATATGATTTAAGGGTGTATTAGTACAAGTGTGGCATCCAAATTAGAGGTGATGATACTACTGTATTCTGCCCTGGTCAGACCATATCCAAAGAAGTGTAGTTAGTTGTAAGCACCATATTTTAGGATTGATTTTAACAAATGAGAAACTGTTCAGAGTAGGGAAAGATGATGGTGAGAAAATTGGAAAATATACAAGAAAATCAGTATGATTTTCTAGGATAGGGAGGAGAAGTGGGACAGAAAAAAGGGAGAGGAGAAAAGACAAGATTGACAGAACATGAAAACTTTCTTCAAGTATTTGAAGGGCTGTGATGGAAGGATTGATGAATGTCCTTTCTTTCTTTGGTCACAGAACTAGAGCAACTTTTGGAAGATGCAGAGAAGCAGTTTTAGAGAAATAGATTTAGGGTATGTGCAATAAATGTCTTCAGGATAATTGCAACTAAGAGTAGAAGTAGATTATCATAAGAAGATAGAGGATTCCCCATCACTGGAGATTTTTGAACACAGGAAGATTGGCCAGATGTTGGGCATCATTTTAGAAGGGATTCAGGTAGAAAGGACTCTAAAGTCCTTTCAGCTCTGGGATTCTACAGGTCTGGGATAACCCTGCTCAATTGCAACTTTTCTTCCTGCTTTCACAAACAATATGATTCAAAAATGCCTGTACTAGTGACAAATAGTTGTCCATTCACTCATTTTTGCTCTACTAGTATTTTCCCCAATCCAAAGAAAATTGATCTGAAAATGATCTATAGTAATCACAGAGCTACCTATAGGGAGCAAATTCAGTTGACAATATTATTTCCTCTACAAAAACTTTATGTTTTTATTTTCTTTTTATTGAATGCTTTGCTATATTGATATGAATATACTATTTTGCACTAAGTCACAAACATAAGTTTTAGAATATGAAGTAAAGTTCAGTCTCTTTTACAGAAATAGACAGCTGGCAAATTTGTCAACTTAATGGCAGAGTTAATAATAGGCTTGATATTTCCATCATGCAATTTACACAATTACTAAAATTTCTATGCCTCCAAAAATTGCACAGTTGGCGAACAAGCTACATATTTTGCAAGCTTCCTATAAAGCAGGGTGGGGAACCTCTGACTGCTAGCCGTATCTGGTTTACTGCTCCTTTTTTATATACCAAGTGTTCCTACAACTCAGGGTACATTTAGTGCTATAGGTCTGAAAACCATTTCTGTTTCTTAGGCTACTAGGTCAACAGTGCCTGGCACATAGTAGGAACTTGATAAATATTTGTCGATTTGCTGATTGAGTGAATGCAGCATTCTCAGAAGTTTTTATAAAAGCAATTGAAAAGCTGAGTGGATAACCATTTATCCTTTGATGTTTTGTTTTTCCTTTGTGTTTTTGCATCTACATTGTATTAGTCTAGTTCCCAGACAACTATGATGATGATAACTACTACCCATTTACATAGTGTTTACTATGTGTCAGGTACTGTGCGTTTTACATATAAATTTTATCCTCATAACAACTGGGAGGTTAAGTTCTATTATTATTGCCATTTTAGAGATGATGAAACTGAGGCAAACAGGTTAAATGACTTGTCCAGTGTCATACAGCTAGTAAATATTTGAGGTCAAATTTGAACTCAGGTCTTTCTGATTCCAGGCCTGGTGCTCCATTTATTTTCAGGCTAAGAACAATAAAATGAACTAAGGGTAAGGACCTGGAATAGGCCACCTGGACTATTTCAATAGTCTTTTTCCAGCCTCTCTCATCTCTTCTTCACACACCTGTCAAATAATCTTCCCCAAATGTATGGATCTGACCAAATTACTCCCCCTCCTCTTTTGTTTTGTTTTGTTTTGTTTTGTGACTTGCCAGGGTCACACAGCTAGTAAGTGTCAAGTGTCTGAGACCAGATTTGAACTCAGGTCCTCCGGATCCAAGGCAGGCACTTTCTCCACTGTACCACCTAGCTGCCCCTACTTCCCCTCTTCTAATCCTTAAAATGCTCCCTATTGTTGAAATTGCTTAGCTTTAAATCCTTTTTTTTTTTTTTTGGTGAGGCAATTGGGGTTAAGTGACTTGCCCAGGGTCACACAGCTAGTAAGTGTCAAGTATCTGAGGCTGGATTTGAACTCAGGTCCTCCTGATTCCAGGGCCAGTGCTCTATCCACTGTGCCACCTAGCTGCCCCACTTTAAATCCTTTCCATAAATTTTCCCCAAATGATTTCTCTTCTGACCCCACTCTATCCTGCTATCATTTTTCTACATACTTTGCCTTTTACTCAAACTGTTATTCACTGTTTTTTCCTGGTTTTCTGTCCTACTCTTTCTAGTGTCTATGTCTTTATACAGTCTTTTTCTTATACCTAACGTAGACCATGCTCACAGCATCTCTGTCTACTGAAATTTCTATTCCCTTTCAAGATCCAACACGGTCACTTCTCATGAAGGTCCAGTATTCATCCCAGTCCTATTAAGAATTAATTCCAGGGCAGCTAGGTAGTGCAGTGGATAGAGCACCGGCCCTGGAGTCAGGAGTACCTGAGTTCAAATCCGGCCTCAGACACTTAACACACACTTACTAGCTGTGTGACCCTGGGCAGGTCACTTAACCCCAATTGCCTCACTAAAAAAAAAAAAAAAAAGAATTAATTCTTCTCCTCACATTTCTCATAACACTTCCATGTCTTCTATACATTGTATTAGTTATTGGTGTACATTTCATGTTTTCTCATGCAAAAACCCTTGCTCCATCATACGTTTTCTGAGGATAAGAACTATATCTTTTTTCATCTTTGTATCAGTTTACTATAATGCACTGTACATAATTCAAGAATCTTTCATTTCATTTTTGTGAGTACTCCCTTCCACCAACATAGCAAAGCTTTTACATCTTAGGAGATGGTCTTCAACAGTTGCTGTTTCCAACACAAATAGGGCCAACCTATTGATAAATCTGTCTTACTTTAGAGTGATCCTCTAAATCCATGCTGCAAGTTCTTCTAGCTTGGTGGGAATATTTGAAATCATTTTTTAAAAAGGCAGGGAGGAAGGGGCAGGGGTTTGGTGGAAGCTGCATACAATGTGTAGCCTAATACATTTTTGTTGCATTGAGTGGAGTATGGCTTATAGAAGCAGTTAGCTGAAATCTCTCAAATAACTAAAATAAAGCAATCAGCAGCCCTGACATTAAAAGGACAACCAGTAAATTGACTCACAAGTATACGGTTTTAAATTTAATCTCATTCCTTCACAGGTGAAAAACCTATAGAATTCCACAGGGCTATAAAACTTTATTTTTAGAAATAAACCCTAAAGGGTGAAAATAAATGAGATAAAGAAATTTTCTAGCACCAAAGAGCCTCATATAAACTGTTGGAGGACTAATTAACATTTCAAAGCTTGGTCTTAACTTACCTGGATTCCACAGCCCAAGAGAAGACCAGACTGTGAAATGAGCAATTAACTTAAGACTAACTTACTCATTTGAGTAGTTTAAAATAGAAAAATAAACTATTTTCAGGTCTTATATATAGAGGCATCCTAAATAGCCAGACTTCCCCTGCCCCATATAGGTATAGAGATAAACACATGTACATATAGACATATACATACATATATGTGTGTATATGCATATGTATATAGATAGCTTCATACCTGCTAATTGTCTAGTCAGCTATTTGTAGTTGTAAGGATAAGAAGTTGTAAGGCAAACAGAAATTAAGTGACTTGCCCAGAGTCACTCCATTCTTTTCCATAACTTTACTAGGTAAGATGGCTTTTTGATTGAAACAATCAGAGCTGAGTATGGATAGGGCCTGTATATCTACTTGAATCAAAGTCATTTTGTGAGAGACTAGGTTATGCCCCAATCAACTGGTATAAAATAGAGAAGCAATATAAAAATAGAAGAAAAAAACAATCTGAAAATCTGGATTTGAGACTGGAGTAAGCATGGAATATAGGGAGAATTGGCTGGTAGTAGAGAAGGAAGATAGAAGATAGAAAGATTGAGCAATAAAATGCTGAGTCTGGAGGAAGAGTTGAGGTCAAATCCAGGTTCAGACATATACTGGCTGTATGACTCTGGGCAAGTCACTTAACTTCTGTTAGCCTTAATCCAATGGAGAAGAAGATGGCAAACCACTTTAGTATCTTTGCCAAGAAATCTCCATGGACAGTATGATCCATGGAGTCAAAGTCAGATACGACTCAACAAGAACAAGAACAACAAGAACAACAAAGAGAACAACCACCACCATGACCACCACAACAATGAGAACAAGAACAAAGAGAACAACAAGAACAGAAGGGAAATATTAAGAACTTTTGAATCTACAGGCTTCTGAGGAAAGAGGGTGCACCATGAGGAAGCCCTAAGAAAAAATGTCAGCACTTTACTCAAATTCTCTTCAGGATTCCTGCCTTTCACACATTGGCTTGATTCAAAGAGGTGTGTGGCTCTTTTTTGTACTTTTGTTTGTGTGATTCAATCAAAGTTTTCTCACCTAGCCCAGAAGTTAGAGCTAAATAGATTGGTTTCAAACCCACCCTCACATAGTCACCTGGTCAGGAGGGTCTTAGAGACATTGAGAGTCAGAGAAAGAGAGGGAGAAACTTTTGGCTTCTCCTTCCTCCTATTTCATTCCAAACTAATCAGTAAGCATGCTCGTGTGTGTGTGTGTGTGTGTGTGTGTGTGTGTAAAATGCCTATTTTATATCATACATTATAATAAGCTCAGTTATTCTATGCACCTATAATTCTACTGCATTGTGATCTGATTTCACTTAAGCTTAGCCTCAACTGAGTAGTTAATGCTGGAAAGATTCTGCTACAAATACAGAAGCCTCAGCTGGTATTTTTTTAAAGCTTGTATTTTGTTTTTTTTTTTTGTTTTTTTTTTTTTAAGGGGGAAAAAAACTGGGTTATTTTTATGAGGGCTAAGGAAAAATAATTGTCTCTCTCTTTTTTTTCCCTCTTAACCTTGTCATTCTGAGGTTTGGAGTACTCCTATGCTAGGTATGCCCTGATAGAAATGACTCTATGTTTGACCACTGATTCACCCACCTTTATATGGAGAACTTCCTAATGACACGGGGCTTAGGATAACTCAGAAATTTCTCCTGTGAAAAGCAAAACCAAAGATGACCAGATAACAGGACAGACATATCAGGAATCAAGGGAGTATTAAAATTTTGATTGGCCAGCTAGATATCAGGACAGACACACCTAAGAAGTAAGGGGAGATAAAATTCTATAGTAGGAAAGTCACTTAAGTGTAGCTACTACCTGACCAGAGCTAGGAGATTGAGATAACCCCAGAGGTCAGGACCATCATTCCAAAAACAAAAACAACAACAATGAAAACAAACCCTGACTCTGAGGAATATGACAAGCATCCAAGCCTTCCCCACCCCATCCCAAAATGGAACTTTCCATTTTCTGGTGGTCACCCCATGTATAATTTATAAAAAACACTTTTGCCTTCCTTCTGTTCTAGGAGGAAGATGTTTCTAAACCACCTTCTCCCTCCCTGGAGATGAAGTCTTTGACTTCCCACTGGGTGACTTTCTCTAGCACCAAACAACAACAAAAAAGACCATTTTAATCCTAATTACACTGTGTGCAAGAGTGTAATTCTTTATTGAGGAATACCTAAGGACCCCCCACTTTTCTCCCATGAAACTATATAATTAGTAATGCTGGTTTAGTCAGCCACTTTTAGGAAATTAATGCTAGGCTATGCCGAGCATAATCAGTTTAGCAAACTTCACACAATTCATACATGCAACTTTAGCATACTTTCTTAATAACAATGCCCTAAGTGGTCAGTAAAGGGGGCTTGAAGACCAGAACCCCTGCTTATTGACTGACTCTAAATTCTCCCTTACACTCAATACCTGTGAATGTTCCCAACAAGAGTCAGATATGAGAGTAGAGACCCAGAGATCTGGGCTCTTGATTGGGGTACTCATCCCATAGTATGATCCACACCACCTCTTGTACTGCTGGTGAGACTATATGTCTGGGGAGACATATGAATATAAGTAATAAGCTGCCTTGCTTGTGATGTTTTAAGTGTTTTTGTTCCTTCTTGGTACCTCACCTACAATTTCCTCATTCAAAAGGATCTTGCTGCAACATTCAATAAAGATTAAACATTCTTGTTTCAATATATCAGGAATCTATTGCTTCATTGATTATTAGCAATAATTCCAGCAATGTGGTTCACAAATACCTCTAAGCCTTTAGCAAATTATCTTAATGAGCTATTGTAACTGGAAAAATACCATTTCTTAATAGTCAATCTTTTGGTGATTTTTCAAACTAGAGTATTTGAGACTTTCTTGCTTTAATCCATTGAAATTACCTTTGAGAATGCAGTTTTACCTCCAAAGCTCAATAAAGCATCAAAATATCATTTTAATACTTGTCAAATTTACTAGAGAAAAGTTCTGAATCTATATTAAATATATATGAACTATATTAGTACAGGATGTGCAGACATGCCAAAAATCAATTTAGTTGAATTTCACAAATGTCATGTGTGTATGCATCTATTATTTACATGCTTTTGATGTTGAACTTACAAAAATAAAAATTAAGATAAACATCACCTCAAGGAGATTCCATTCACCTTGGTAATATAACTAGGTGAGGTGCTTCAAATTTCATCTAGCGATAAGTTCCTCCTAGAAGCCCATCTGCTTACCATCAGCCCTGCTGTTGTACCTTCTAGACAACAAGACTTCCAGATATCATGCCTGGGATAATTTGGGGGTGGGGTGTGGTGGCTAATATATACAGTTTTCAGATTTTAAGTTCTCCTGATTGGTAATTGAACAAATTCAAACTCATGGCCCACTGTATCTAGCCAGCTCCAGTTCACACTAACCACAATTCATAATCCCACTCAGCAGTCCACCCTAGCCATCTTTTTGCCATCCATCCTGCAGCTGAACAGGGCTGCTTCTCCTTTGATCCCTTCTTATTTCCTATTTCTTACTCTGGGAAGAGTAACATAATCAGTACCACTCTTTTTTTTCTGGAACATCCCTAATAAATTACTGCCCTATGACTCCACTTACCATCCTTATTACTTTCCAGTCCAAAGCATGCTTCCTTGAATACCTCCCTCCATATTTTTTTCTTGGCCTATTAGGATGTAGGCTTTTTGAGGGCAGAAACTGAATTTTATATTTGTATAATCCCTTCCTAACTTAAAATAACTAACTAGAGTCTCTATACTCTGTTACCTTTATCCAGGAGGAATACCTCAATTGAATCAATAAAGCAAAGAAATTATAATATAAGAGAAAATATCAATCTGGAATAATTGAAAACCATGGGATGACATCAAATGACACTCTATAGGAAGTGTATTGAAATTGATTGAGGAGACTCAATCATATTCTGTGGGGTTTGTATAAATAGCAGATCAATTTAGGATGTAGTTATCTGAGTGGCTAGCAATCCTGGATGAAAGAAGAGTTTTGGCAAAGTCCCTGGAAAGGAACTGGGATATGACATGAGAGAACAATTGTCTCTGCATTTATATCCCTTATCTCCTGGGCCAAGAGGTGACCTTGTGGAATCAGAAAGTTTCAGAGATACTGGACTTCCTTTGAGTATCCTAACCATGTCCTTGGAATAGCTAAAATCAATGTCTGTATCAGGAGCCACAAACTCGATATACTAAGCAAAAACTATTTCAGGACTCTATAAGGAGAAGAAAACTATACCATTGATAAAAGCAATTTCATGAAGACCCGACAAAGAGGATAGGGGGATACAAAAGAACTTCTAGTCATTGGGTGCTGTGAGATTCCCCCGTTACCATAACATATCCTATAGTTTTGAACCTGCTTTCCCATAGACATATATCTATGACAGTTAGAGAAGAACATATTAAAACAATTCTTTCTTACTTTGTAAATGCCCTTTTCAAAAAATGAATTGTCTTATTGATTAAAGTGTGTCAACCCCTAATTACTGGGGGAAGCACACCATTGAAAGATAGAAAATCACCCTCAATGCCTCAATTTGAACCCTAGACCATTGAATGGATAAGTAGACAGGTGAACTTTGGGGTAATAGTGAAGGTTGAGAAAAAGAAGGTAGAGCCTTGTACGACCTTTGTATACTTGGTGCTTAGAATAGTTCCTGGCAAATAATAAATGCTTAATAAATGTTTTCCAATCATTCTGGTAAACAGATAAAAATAATACAACAAGGATGAATGGAACATTGACTCAATGAAGTGGGATGAATTAGGAAAGACTTTGCAGAGGAGATGTTATGTAAACTGATACTTGAAGAAAAATAAGGATTCTGAGATGAAGGGAAAGGATGTATGGGAGCTAACTTATGCACATGTGTGGGGGCATTAGAAATGGAAGATTGAATTTTGGGGAACAGCTATTAGTTCACGTTGTCAGGAATATAATTAACAAAGGGAAGCAAGATAAAATAAGCTGTGTGTCCGATTATGCAGGGCCTTAAATATCAAATTAAGGAGTTGATCATTTTTATTATAAACAATGAGAGAACGAAGAGATAGGGTTATAACCTGTGTTTTAGGAAGATTATTTTGGCAGCTATTGGGAAGCTGAATTTCAGAAGGAAGAAATTAGAATTAGGGAGTTAAAATAGGAAGCTATTATAATAGTCCAATTAAGCGTATGAACTAGACTTGTGGATATATGAGTGGAAAGGATGAATTACATACAAGAGATACTATGGAGGTATAATTTATAAGATTTGACAACTGACTGGATATGGGTAGTGTGGAAAAAGAAATAATGACCTAGATTTTGAATTGAACCCTCCAAAGAAATAGGAAAGTTTGAAGAAGCTGAATGGTCAGGAAGGAAGTAATGGGTTTCATTTTCAATATGTTGAGTTTGAGTTGCCTATAGGACATTCAGAAGATATTCAGCAAGCAGTTGATAACTTAAGGTCAGGGAAAGATTATGGATGGATATATAGACTTTTTTTTTACTTATTGTGTCTCATTTCGGTTGTGGCTGACTCTCCATGTCCCCATTTTGACATTTTCTTGTCCAAAACCATGGAGTGGTTTGCCATTCCCATCTCCAGCTCATTTTATAGATGAGAAACTGAGGGAAATAGGGTTACGTGTCTTGTCCAGAGCCACACAAATAGTAAATATTTGAGGCCAGACCCTATGAAGATGTGTCTCCTTAATTCCAAGCCCAGTGTTGTATCTTCTTCAATACCATAGAGTCTTGTAAGTCATTTATTTAGAGCTTATAATTACAGAATAAATGGGTGTAGGGTAGAGCTTTGGGCAATTAATGTTTTAACCTTCATGAAGTGAATGATGATTCAGCAAAGAAGACTGAGTAGTCCTCACATATGTAACAGGAAAGTCAGCAGAAATAAGTGTTGCAGAAGAGAATCTAGAATTTAAAAAGGTTTGTTCAACAGTGAAGAAGAGTGAGAACTGAATATAAAATGTCATATTCAAAAATTTGGAGGTTGTTGGTTACCTGGTAGAGAGAAACTTCATTAGTGAGGTAGGGTCAGAAAGCAAATTACAAAGGGTTGAGAAGTGAATGAGTCATAAGGAGTTTACCATTGAAATGGCAGAAGCAGACAGTATGATATCTTAGGGAAATTTCAGAGACAAATTGAGAGGGTTTTTTTTTTTTTTTGTCGTTGTTGTCTCTTTTTTTTAATAGAATTTTATTTTCCAAAATATATGTAAAAACAAAATTTTAACATCAATTTTTTTAAAACTTTGTGTTCCAACTTCTCTTCCCCCCTCCATTCCCACCCCCACCCACAAGAACTCAAGCAATTCAAAGAACTGATAGTATCTGAAAACAGATGGAAACACTTAAAAAATTTTTTTTTCTTTTCCTCTTTGACAATTCCTTAATCTGAAGTTTTGGGGGTTTTTGACTGTTTTCTCCCACAACTAGCTAATATGGGGATTTTTCAATGACTACTTGTGTATAACTTATTGTGTCTGTTTGGTTTTTAAGGGCAAGGGTGGTCCTGAATCTGTTTGTAGGTAGCCAGGAAAGAGCTAAAATATAGGGAAAGATTGAATATAGAAGAGTCAGGAAAATACTTAATGAAGCAATCTCCTAGAAGAGATCATAGGGATGAGATTGAGGGCACAGGTAGAGGGGTAGTCTTGTCAAAGACAAAAACATCCTGTTCATCAAAGATTAAAGGAAGAGAAGATGGTTCATGTTGAAGAAGGGTTTTAAGGTGGCAAGTAAGGAGTAATTGGTAACTGGGGTAATGACCTCTCTTTTTTTGGGAAAATAATCAGTATATCTTCTTGGTTGTAATATGGGGAGAGGTTAGGTGAGAAGTGGTATTGAGGAAAAAAAGAGATGGATGGGGGGAAATGTTGACTTATAGGAGTAAAATAAAGTCAATTAAAAAAGAATGTTTTGACATGCAGTCATGTGGATGCAGCTGAGATCAGATAAGTTAAGTTTTTAGTGTAGTCATCATTAATCCTTTTAAATGATACTGCATTCAACTTGAAGGTTACTTTGTTATTGCCTTCATTAGATTTTGACATCCTTAAGGACAGGTATTGTTGCTGATTTTTCTTTGTACCCCAAGTTCATAGTATAGTGTATCATACAAACCAAACACTTAAATGTTTGTTGATTGAACCATTTGGAAGGGAGTATAGTTCCCACCCCTCAACTCTTTTCAGTACCAAAGGAATATGATTATAGAAGACAGAGAGTTGGAGGGTGAAGCAAGAATGAGAATTATCAGGATGGCCAGAAGACAAGTGGATAAAAAAAACCAAGAAGGCAGTGTGTAGTTGTAATGGGTAAAATAAATGATTGAGAGGAAAATAGTAGATCAGGGAGAAATAGAAACAGAAAGTACAGTAAGTATAACTAATAACTTCAGGGGAAATAAGACAAAAGAATTTATGATTAGCGACATTTTCAGAATTAAAAATCATAAGGATCTCTCACTTAATGATGATATCTAAAACACTCCCTTCTCTATTGATAATTGAGTTAGCATGAAATTAGAAGTCATGGGAGTTTAGAAATTGATGAATCAGGAGGTCATGGTTTTTGAGAGTCCATTGAGTCCACTGAGAGTCCATTGAAGGTTGTTGGAGAGGAAGACAGAGCCAGGTATTATATTTCTTGAGATAGTCAATCACAGTAACCAGGACTTGAATTGGATGATATTACTGATCAGGGGGAAAGTTAAAATAAAACCTCAACCTAAATAAGCTTCAGGAAAATTAAGAAAAAAATGATAGGGCAGCTGGATGGCATAGTGGATAGATCACTGGGACTCAGGGAGACCTGAGTTCAAATATGACCTCAGATACTCACTAGCTGTATGACCCTGGGGTCACAAAGTGTCAAACATTCCTGAAACAACTAAATAACAAAAACAACAAGAAATAAGTGATACAATGTTACAATGCTTTATAATTAGGCAGGATATAATAACTGACTAGAGTGTTTTTAACATTTGTGAAGTACTTTTTACATTTTTTAATATGATCTTCACAATAATTCTGAAATTATTTAGGTATGAATATCATCCCTCTTTTGCAAATGAGGAAACTGAGGATAAGAAAGAGTAAATGATTTGCCTTTGAGTATTTCAAATCAAGAGTTGTCACGAACATTCTTGTTCCTAAATATTTTACAAGAAAAATTATTGTGATTAAAATAAATATTTCAACTTTAATTTCCATCAATCAACAAAATAAAATAAAATGTTTTATATTTTTCTGCTAAAGTAGGAAAAGAAAAGAACAACTCCCACAGGCTCATTCTTAGCATACAAAATATTATGAAAAAGGATTCAGAGTGTGCAGAAGGAAGAAAAATGGGATGTACTTGACATCTTTTGAATATCAGAGTTTCTTCTTATTGCCAAAAAATTAAAATTTTCAAATTTCTGTATGATAGATGTCACATTAAGTAATATAATAAAATATTTTTATAAATACATCATGTCCTTTTCTGCTGAAGAAAAACCCCCTTCATATGACATTTTATTCTAATGTAATATTTCTCTTAGAACCACTTAGAATTTCATTTTGAGTCAATATCCTAGCATTATCTTAGAAAATTAGTACTTTGATTCTGCTTTGAGGCCAATAGTTAGTGACATAAATCTGTTTTTGTAAAGCATCAGTGAAGGGTCTACATTTAAATGACAGCCAGTTGCAAAGAAAAATTTCTGGCAAACACAACAATCTTTTTTAAGATAAAAAGATAAGCCATGAAAAGTAATTGATCTATGGTTTATCAATTATGTATTTTGGGCTAGAGTAGAGGGTGTGTTTTCTTTTTCCTAAAAAAGAGTCAATATAGAGAGAAATTAGCTAACCATGAATATGTTACATTAAGGATGATACCTGTACAGTTTTGAGAGATTAAATCAAATATTTTTTCTAAAAACTAAGGGTATTTAAATAGGCTTTTGAATGTCCAAAGAATCAGTTGTTTAGATAAAAAAGAATCTTAAGATTTATTCTTTTATTTTCTTAGTTGTCAGAAAATACAGAAATTCCCTTTGTGTGGACTAAAAATTATAAACACAAAAAGAATTTCATTGGAATTTCCTACATGCTCTTCTCTATAAAATGCTTTTGGCTTATGTACAATGCTATACACACTTTGATATGCTATTTTATTGTGATTTAATATCATCCATTAATTTTAAGTTATATTTCATAAAGCACTAATATCAATTTAGGAAGTATTTACTTGAACATTCACTGTGTACCACACATCATGCTATGTAATGTTTGGAGGCAAACAAAATGTGTTTTGGATGCAGCCAAGAAGGTGAAGTAGAGGAAACACTTAGCTGAGCTCTCCCAACATACTCCTTCAAACAACATAAAAATAATACCTCAAATAAAATTCTGGAGGAGCAGAGCCAACAAACTGTCAGAGTAAGACATTTTTTTTTTCTGTTGGAGACTACATGGGAGGTCAGAAAGGGAGATCTTTGATGTGGGGGAAGAAGCTGGCCTGGAGCCCATGTGGGAGAAATATCAGTGATGAGACTAAGTGGTGGTGACAGAAACAGCAGTAGAAGCATTGGAAACTCTCAAGCCAGAAATATTAAGGCGATCTGGCACCTACTCAGAAAGAGATTACAGGAAATTTCTTTGCTAACACTGGACTCAGTACCAGAGCTATTTGGCAACTGCACTTCATACACTTCTGCATCATATTTCAAAGGCAGAGAGAAATATTTTCAGCCAAGTAGGAGTGAGGGACCTAAGGAGCAATATTATTTCTGGTCATAAGGGATCAGGGACCCTTACTGACAGTACTGATTGTAATCCCAATGAATTAAAGGTCCTTCCAATGTAAGGACCAGAGTATAGACCAGGAGAGCAGTGACCACACCTCTTGCTAAATCATACAACCCTCAAAGGATCAAAAGCTTCTGAACCCTCAGAACTAGATTTGAAAACAGCTGTGTAAAAGAGCCTGAAGATTGAGATAGTGCCCATCCCTTTCCTCCCTCTCCCCCTCCCCCCACTAGTAACAGAGTCAAACATTAACTCAGAGTGAAAATTAAGAAATAGGGTAGAAAATGAGAAAACAACAATGAAAAAGGACCTGACCATAAAAACTGCTATGGTGAGAGGGAAGATGAAAACACAAGCTCAGAAGAAGATAATGAAATTGAAATAGGTACAAGCAAAGCCTCAAAGGAAAAAAAAAGTGAATTGGTCAAGGCCAATGAGAATTACTGGAAGAGCTAAAATAATTTTCAAACCCAAATAAGAGGGACAGAAGAAAAAAACATGTGAAGAAATGAGAGCAAATGAAGATATTTTCAAAAGAAAATGAACAGATGGGTAAAAGAGGCCCAAAAATATTGAAGAAAATAACAACTTAAAAAACATAATTGGTCAAATGAAAATTAGAATCAGGCAATTGGAAGCTAATGGCTTCATGAGACATCAAGAAACAATAAAACAAAGTTTAAAAATGGAAAAATAGAAGAAAATGTGAAATATAATTATAAAACAAAACAAAACAAAAACAAATGATCTGGAGTATAGCAAGGAAATAAAACTTGAGATTTATTAAATTTCCTGAGAGCCATGATATTTAAAAAAGGCCTTAGACAATATACTTCAAGAATTTATACAAGAAAACTGCCCTTATATGCTAGAACTAGAAGGTAAATTAGAAATGAAAAGAATCCACCAATCACTAACTGAAACAGATTTCAAAATAAAAACTCCCAGGAATATTATAGCCAAATTCCAGGGCTCTTATTTCAAAAAGAAAATGCTTCATACAATGAAAAATCAACAACCCTCAAATACTGTGGAGTCACAGGCACAATCACAGAAGACTTATCAGCTACCACATTAAAGAAGTGCAAGGCTTGTAATATGATATTGCAGAAGGCAAAAGAGCTTGCATTACAACAAAGAATAACCCACCTTCTAAAACTCGGTATAATCCTTCAAGAAATAAAATGGAAAATTAATAAAAGAATGGGCTCTCAAGCATTCCTGATGAAAAAACCAGTGCTGGATACAAAATTTATTTTCAAATACAGGACTCAAGATAAAAAGGTAAACATGAATAAGAAATCATAAGAAACTCAGTAAGATTAAATTAACTTCCTATGTAGGAAGATGATATATGGAATGATGCCAGAAAAAAATGGAGAGGTAAGAAAGAAGGTCACTCTGTGAGAAAAGGGAAGTAAAATGAGGAATTGGAAACATTGTCTCATATAAAAGCATACAAGGAAGGGCTTTTACAGTGGAGGGGAATAGGGGAATATGGTGTATGGGATGGGGGAAAGATAAAATTTGAGCCTTACATCTAAATTGATTTATTTTTATTTATTTTTTTTTACGGGGTGATTGAGGATTAAATGACTTGCCCAGGGTCACACAGCCAGTAAGTGTCAAGTGTCTGAGGCCAGATTTGAACTCAGGTCCTCCTGAATCCAGGGCCAGTGCTCTATCCACTGCGCCACTTAGCTGTCCCCATCTAAATTGATTTAAAGAGGGAAACATACACACAAGTATACATATGTATGTTTGTGCTTATATAGGTATGTCATGTGTACTTATATGTATAGAGATCTTTATCTCCACACACATATGTTGGTCATAGAAATCTATCTTACCCAACAGGAGGGGAAGGGGATAAAGGAAAAGATGGGAAATAAAAATGAGGATGAATAAAAAAGGCAGTGGTCAGAAACAAAATAGACTTTTAGAGGAGGAACAGGATTAAAAGAGAGAGGCAAGGGGAAAAAAACCAGAAGAAAATAGCTTGGAGAGAAATGCAGTTAGTTAGGATTTGAAAGTGAGGTCTTCCTCACTTTCAGATCATCTACTACACCATGTTGCTTCTCACTTAACATAATTTTGTAAGATTTTGAGTTCCAAATGTTTCCTCTCCCTGCCCAAGACAGAAAGCTGATGTAGGTTATGTAGTATAATAATGTTTAACATATTTCCACATTAGTCATGTTGTGAAAGAAGAATAAGAATAAAAGGGGAAGACCATGAGAAAGAAAAAAGAAAACAAAAAAGTGAAAATAGTATGCCTCCACTACATTAAGAATACATAGTTCTTTCTCTGGGTGTAGTTAGCATTTTCCATCATGAGTCTTTTGGAACTGTCTTGGATCATTGTATTGCTTAGAAGAGCTATCGTAGTAAATCATCTCACAATGTCGCTATTACTGTGTTCAATGTTCTTCTAGTTCTGCTCACTTCACTCAGCATTAGTTCATGGATGTATTTCCAGGTTTTTCTGAAATCCACTTGCTCACCATTTACTAGTTTATCTTAAAATATAATAATCCTACTGCAAAATATTTCAGGAAATCTACCTCTGTTAATTCCACCTTTTCAAATACCTGTTAAGAAATATGTTATTATTTGTATTTAAATTAATTGTTGTAAAGAATTAATTGTTATTTAAGGTTTTTATGACCCCGTCTTTTGGCTAGAATTTTTAAAACCCTGCCACGCACTGGCCTGGGGCTCAGGTACAATGCCTCCACAAATGGCAAGGTGCTCCACCCACTTATTGTAGCCGTTTCCATGGTGCTGGCACCTCAAGTCATCCCTAGTTGCCTGGAAGCCCAGTGAGGGCAGTCATGTGACTGTCAGTCAGGGCTGTCAGTCAATTGACTTGGGGCTGTGTGTGGTCAGCCTGGGGTCTGCTGGGAAGAAGAAGGGAGGTTTTTCACCATTCTATTTTTTAATTTTTTTTAATTTTTTGTGTGGAAATGTGAGTTAAGTGACTTGCCCAGGGTCACACAGCTATTAAGTGTCTGAGGCTGGATTTGAACTCAGGTACTCCTGACTCCAGGGCTGGTGCTCTATCCACTGTGCCACCTCGCTGCCCCAATTTTTCGCCATTCTAGCTCGAAGCTGGAAGGCAACAGAATGCGGCAATGTGTTCTCAGCTGATTCCTGGGCAGTGGTGTTATTCAGGTTGTATCATATCCCTTCCCCCATTTTATTTCCTTTCCCTTAATCTTGCTTGTATTTTTCGGTTCTTGTTAATAAATCCTGTTCTGTTTTTGAGGGAGGCTGTTGGTCTCCTTTCTTATCCCAATATTTCAGCAAGCTGTATAGCTAACACTCCCTAATTAAAAATTAATCCATACATTGTTCAAGGAGATATTTCATGTTTATACATACATGTGCATGTGTATATACATATGTATATGTGTGTATGCCACAATTTACTTGTGATTATATATAGATTTACATGATTGTTTAAAGTAAAAAATAGCTACTCCCCCAAAGCCAAAGTCAAGCTCATTGCAGAAAACTCAATGATTACCAAATCCTACACATTTACCTGTGGCTTGATAATTGCATCTATTTTCTTTAACAGTTTTATTAAATAGTTGTCATTGTTCTTTTATTAATTTTGGTTTTCTTTTCTTTTTATTTTTGTCATTGTTCTTGAGAACATATGTCTAAAGAATTCGGTTTTGGTCATTCAATTAATCAATAAATATTAAGTACTAAGCTTTGAAGATAAAAAAGGCAAAAGATATTCCTCAAGGAACTTACAATCTAATGTTTTGACAACAAACTTCTTTTCCAAGTGAAAAAAATATTTTTCTAGTATGGCTAAGGGCAGAAATTACAATCTTACATTTAAAGTCACAGTGAGCAGCATAAATTTAAAAATTAAAAACAAAAGTACAGGGGGCAGCTAGGTGGCACAGTGGATAGGGCACTGGCCCTGGATTCAGGAGGACCTGAGTTCAAATCCAGCCTCAGACACTTGCAACTTACTAGCTGTGTGACCCTGGGCAAGTCACTTAACCCTCATTACCCCACCCCAAAATTTTTTCTTTTAAAAGTACAAAAGAATTATCAGACAGATCCTTAAGGGGAATTTGAAGCCAAAAGCTGAGAGAAGAGATTAAATTATGGAAAATTTTCATTTGTTACCCTCTTCCTTTTCTCTTTAGGTCACCTTTGAGGGTGTGGCTTATTGAATCCTGATTGTATACAACTTGATGAGCTATCCTATTTGGCCAACTACATAGATGACATAAAAGAGAAAGGACTTAAATATTATCTTAAAATTATTTCTACAAACCAGGAATGAAAGACCACATATATCTTATATAGAAATTCTGGCATACTAACCTTTTAGTTACAATAATATGGATAAAAATATCATTTGTAATATAATTTCCTGAAGGACATCAGTTAACATCTATAATTATGACATTGATTTACATTACTTAGCTCATATTCTCTCAGCGACATCTTTTTGTTTTCTAGGAATATTACAACTCCTAACAAATAATACCTAAAATAGTTTATATTCAACTTCAAATCACCTAAAAGTATTCACTTTAGTCTCTGCGTAACATAAGATAAGCTAATGGTAGTATATTTGTGATTGTTCTACTTTTCTTTGCTTTCTCATGTTTTTACAAATTTCTGCCTGTGAAAGCAGTGTCAAATTAAAGGAGAATGAATGGATTTGTGAGTGGTCCTGAGGAGACCTACATAGGTTATCAGAATACTGTGTACATATAGCAAGGGCCAGTATGGTACGGCATGCTCTTATGTCATATAAGAGGCAGTGTGGTACAATGTTCAGAGGTCCAGCCTCAGAACACGTTCAGGTCTTCTGACATACACTAATGGTGTGTGACCATTAGCAAGTCCCTTAACCTCACAATACCTGTGTATCTTTTTAAGATTATGAAATTTTGTTCAGTCACCTACCTGCAGTTGTGACAAACTATAAGAAGGCTGTTGGTAGGCTGGAGAATTTCCAGAGGTCAACCATAGTGGTGAGAAGTCTCAAGTCCATGTCATATGAGTAATGGTTAAAGAAATTGGGAATGTTTAGCATGAAGAAGAAAAGACTATTGGGGGTGAGGGAGCCAGGGACAAGGGCATAAATCTATTTTTATAGGTATTTGAAGGTCCATAACATAAAAATAATAATTTTTTTTTCTATTTAGCCTCATATAATCATGTACCCTCACCCCTCAGGCAAAAAGAAAAGTTTCAATGAAGCATTTTTTTAACACACTCAAGATAAAATTCAGAGAGAGAGAGGCATGAAATATGACTTTGAAACTAACATGTTGAATTTATAATTTAATTATGAATATGAACTATTCAATAATATAGATTCACAGTTATATATTAAGAAAGTGTTTATATGTTCTCTATATTTGTAAATGCTCATGTGTGGTGATGTTTATTCAACTAAGAATAACAAAAAAAATGTACTGAAATATCATACCACAGAGGTAATGAACTGACAGTACATTTTCATTCTAATAGAGCAAAAAGTCAAGTGGTGTGCCTTCAGGCAAAGGGTCCCCAACTAGAGCATCAGAATTGCTTAGATTTTAAAGCCTTAACTAGCTATAAGCTAAACAAAAGAGTTGTTACCTTTATCACCTATTCTCCTCAGGTGGGATAGTTCCCTCCTGCTGAATAAAAAGTTCACTATCAGAATCTTGCCTGTCCTAGTTATCTCTAGGCTTTGGGGGAAACAAAAATTAGTTTGCTTCTGCAAAAAACCACTGAAACCTCCTGCTTGGGTGGCCTCTCTTTTTATAGGAAGGTTTACAAAGAATAGAACACATTGACCTGGCCCTCTTTCCTCTACACAGCATTTTATGCCACACACCATTGCCAGACAGAGCTGTTTTGGTTTCTCTAATTCCAGAGAAAGGTGCCTGCCTATCCAAACACACATATATGAATTAGGAAACAATCTAGTGATGGACAAAAGCCTTATTTTTCCCTCCTGCAAACAATCAGCAATGTTTGAGACTTTAAAACATATTTTAATTTCAAGATATTAATAAATACCCACCCAAGAAAACTCTACATTGAGGGGAAAGTGGGAAGTAGAAGATCATGAATTTTGAACTGGAGGAGGCCAAGGAGGTTATTTAGATTGCTTTCCTCATTATACATATGGAAACTGAGATCTAAATCACTTGCCCACAGAAATATAAGTAGTAAGCAGCAGGGCCAGGATGTGAACTGATGTGGTCCCATTTCAAATCCTGCAAATGTATCCTCCTCCCATCTTTGTGAAGATTTATTATAACTTTTAATAGAAAAGGTGCCTTTCCAAAAATTTTATTTAGAGGCCTATAAATTAGACTTGCTCTGCTGTCCAGCAAAAAATAATCCAGGCAACAATGATATGGTAGGGGGCAGCTAGGTAGGGCAGTGGATAGAGCACTGGCCCTGGATTCAGGAGTACCTGAGTTCAAATCCGGTCTCAGGCACTTGACACTTACTAGCTGTGTGACCCTGGGCAAGTCACTTAACCCTAATTGCCTCACCAAAAAAACCAAAGCCAAAACCAAAAAACTAAAAACAATGATATAGTAGAAAGAAAATTAATTGTAGAGTCCTATGTCTTGGGCTCAAATGCCACTTTTGCTACATATTTCCTCTGTGACCTTGTATAATTCACTTATTTTTCTGATATGTAAGTGAGAGGAAGTAGATTAAATGACCTCTCAGGTCCCTTTATATTATACTATGATATTTTAGTGTTTTTTTGTCACTTTGGGTAACAGCAATTAATCATTCAAATAGCTTCCCAAAATATACTTTTATCACATGGGCAATCCTCAGTATATTTGTTTATAGAACAATTTTCAACTTAAACTAATTTTCTTAAATAAAATTTAGATATCTATAAAATCTTCATGATGTTAAAGAACAAATTTTAAACTTCATGATATTTCATGAAATAATAATTTTAAAAAAGCTTTATTGAATACAATAGAGTATGAAAACCTGGAAGGAAAAATAATGCATTAAATGGAACAAAGAGTGTTTTTACAAATTTTCCCAACCGTGATTCAACTTAGTTTTCATGAATTATTTTGCACTTTTGATTTCCCTATTGGAAACAAGTGACACTGGAGTTTACTTTCTCAAAATCAGTTTTGGTAGATGACAATTTGTGAAAATCAGACTGAATGGAATATTTTCCCATTAAAAACAAATTTAGGGTTTGTTTTATTAACCTGTAAAGCCTCTAAAGTGCCCAACATTTGTACATTGTATATAATCATTATTTCTTGAATGAATGTTTACATTTAAAATGAACCACTGTTTGTATGTTTCAGTGCTAAAATAGATAATGACCCTACTCTTTACACTCTTCAACCAATTAAATCTGATATAATCTGAAAATTGTATAGAAAGACTCTTCCTTTTACCACATATAAAATTCATATCTTAATATTTAAACAATTCAGGAGATTTGGAAGGAAATTCAGTAGGATTTGTGAATTTGTAAATATATTATATGCATATAATTTACATTATATGATCTGAAGCCAATGTTATAAAAATGTTATTCATAGTAACTTTTCCTCTTGAAATATTTGTTTTCTTTTAAACTTTATCTTTGCTTTCAAGTTCATATAATGTGAGTTCAACCTCCCCTTTCTAGCCTTATTTCATTACAGTCCAGCCAAATTACCTACCATCTCCTTGTTTTTATACTAACCTCTCTTCATTGACCTTTTTTCCCCTCACTTTTTTTTTTGCACCTCTATGATCTATTTGCACTTTCCTGAAACTGCGTTCCTTCCTGGAATGAATGTTGTGTCTTCTCACTACCATTTGAAAATTCTTTTTTATTTTAAATTTTATCTCAGTGCTTATCACTCCCATGAAGCTTCCTTTGATTTCCTCCAAGGAAAGTGATCTTTCTTTCCTCAAATTTCCCATTGTGCTTTGTACATACACCTGTTCAATTAGTAATTTTTTTTCAATAATTTTTGTGACTATCTTAATTTCTCCTTTAGACTGTAAATCTTATAAGAGGAGTATTTCTTCTTTTCTTTTAATGTATGTATCTCTAGGGCCCAACACAAATTAGGAAGTTAATTGATTTTTGTGGAATTGAATCTTTAAGAAAATTCAATGTCCAGTGGACAAAATTCAAGTTCAAAATATTCAACTTTCTCCCTCCCCTCAACCAAATAGAAGCAGTAAAAGCAGCAAAAGTTACTCCATTCTCTCTTTCACTTTTTAAAATTCAATCATGAAAGCATTTATTAGGTCTCAGTTATGTTCCAGGCACTGCTGCAGATAAAAATACAAAAAGGAATCACTAATAGCCTTAAAATCAAATGCATTTTTTACTTATCAGTATTTTTTCAATTACATATAAAGATTGTTTTCAACATTCATTTTTGTAAGATTTTAATTTCCAAACTTTTCTCCTTCCCTCATCCCCAAGACACCAAGTAACCTGACATAGGTTGTATAAGTACAACTATGTTAAACATATTTCCATTATTAGTCATATTGTTAAGGAAGAATCAGAACAAATTGGAAAAACACAAGAAAGAAAAAAAAAGTGAAAATAGTATGCTTTGATCTGCATTAAGACTCCATTGTTGTTGTTGTTTTGGTTTTTTTGGGATGTGGAGAAAAATGCATTCTATTTTGGTGCAATGAGGGAGGAACCTGTACACAACCTTTCTGTGTCCTGGATATTATTAGAAACCATGGTAATTTTACATTTCATGTGGAAGACAATAGAGAAATGGAGCTTGATAACATTATTAAACCATCAGGCAAGGAAAGTGATTTGGGTAGTAGGATACAATTTTAAAGACAAGAATATATCCATTATGCTTTAACTGTGCCTTTAGGACTAAAACTTAACTACTGCTGGAATGTCTATTCTGTGCAGTTTTCTACTGGGGACCCTCCATATTTAAACAATTTTCATTCTGACACAATTACTTGATCACTATAGAACATGATCTTAATGTGTCTTGTGACATTGCATCCATATCTAATCCTTCCGGAGACATGAAATGCATCCTTATACACAAAACAAGGTTTACTATTTAGGAATAAAAATCCCAATATCAGCATTAATTTCTCTTTTTAGTTTTTTTGCATTCAATTTCTTCTTGCTCTTTCATTCTATGTGCTCCAAATGAAGAACGAAATAATTATTTTCATAAATAGTTTTTAAAAACATATTCCCCGGGGCAGCTAGGTGGCGCAGTGGATAAAGCACTGGCCCTGGATTCAGGAGTACCTGAGTTCAAATCCGGCCTCATACACTTGACACTTACTAGCTGTGTGACCCTGGGCAAGTCACTTAACTCCATTGCCTCGAAAAAAAAACAACAACCAAACATATTCCCCATGTTTCATTTAAAAAGCAGGTGAAAGGATTATTCTATATTTTTCTCTAAAAAGAAAAAAATATATAAAGAAAAAACAATAAATTGCTACATCTTATTTAATATGTCTATCAATTAATTTTTCTCCTGAAGCTCAGAGGTCCTTTTGATTTCCAGTTTGACACATATTCTACCTAGGATTGATACCTGATTCCAAAAACCAAAGCAATATTAGAAATTCACTAAAGTGAATTTTTGTTGTTGTTGATGGTCTTTGTATTAAAAAATATTTTAATAGTTTTTATTGATATATTTTTCCTTATAAATGCATATATTCTCCTTTATGTCTTTTTACCTTCTATAAAGTCATAACTTATAAGAATTTTAAAAACAGAGGGAGAGAAGTCATTTAGAAAAATCAATGTGTAGAAAAACATGTCATTAGATGCAACATTTCATAACCCTAGAGCTCCTCTCCTCAATTCTGTAGTTAAGTAGAGGGATTGTTCTATCACATATATTCTTTGAGACCAACATATTTATAAAATTCACTTCCAAATGTTTGTAGTAGTTATTATTTCCATTTGTATTATTGTAATATTTATTTACATCATTTTCCTGGTTCTGCTTATTTGTTTTTGAATCAGTTCATGTAAACTTTCCATCTTTATGTGAAATAATTATGCTTATCATTTCTTGTAGCACAGTAATATTCCACTGATACAAAAGTAGCAAAATTTGTTCATCCATTGTTCTCTTTATTTGCTATTGCCCCCCCCATCCCCCAATCCCCAATAGCACCACAGATATTTTAGTGTATATGGAGTCTTTATTTTTAAGCACTGACCTTACATATTCCTACAGGTAATGTTGTTGGGGCTTGAGCTAGTTTCTAGTCTCACTAATCATCTCATTTTCATTTATAAATATCAGGGGACAAATTTAGTGACATTACAGTGGGATTTGTAACAGAGTGGTAGTATTCATTCTAATGAAAAAGAAATTGGCAGAATAACTACAGGTTAAAAACAAATATCACTTTTTTTGCTGATGGTATGATGGTATATTTACAAAGACCTAAAGAGTCAACTAAAGATAAACTGAAGTAATACCTGTATCAAGCATAGAAGATAAAAAATAAATTCATAAATTTGTGAGGATTTCTACATATTACCAATAAAGTCCATCAAGAAGAGAAATAATTTTCATTTTAAAGCATTATGGATGATTTAAAATACTTGTGAGCTTACTTTCCATGATATATAGAAAATCTATGTAAATAGGACAAATTACTCTTTAGCTTAATAAATATAGACTTAAATAATTGGATAATATTAGTTACTCATGGGTAGAATAAATCAATAAAATTAGAATACTACTTAATTAATATTTTTGCTCAAAGTTATACAAATCAAATGACAAATAAAGTACAATATAGAACTAGAAAAATAATGAAATTCATAATGAGGAAAATGTCATGATTATTTTTTAACGTTATTTTTAAAAAATAATAAACATTTTACTTAAAGTTTTGAGATCCAAATTATACTCCTCCTTCCTGCTCCCCCCTTTCCTAAGGTGGTAAGCAATCAGATATAGGTTATACATGCACAATTATGTAAAAAATTTCCATAATAGTCATTTGGTACAAGAAAACTTGAATCAAAGGAAAAATGAAAGTGAAAAATAACATGATTTAATCTGCGTTCAATCAATATAAGTTCTTTCTGTAAAGAATTAATTTTTATTTGAGGTTTTTATGCCTCAGCACGCACTGGCCTGGGGCTCTGCAAACCGCAGGATGCTCCATCCACTGGTTGTAGTTGTTGCCAGGGCTCTTGCACTTCACTTCATCACCACTCTTCGAGGCTTACATGGGCCTGGCAAAATTATAATGATTGGAAGCCTAGTGAGGGCAGTCATGTGACTGTCAGAATGGCAATCCCATTGGCTGGGGCTGTGTGGGGTGTTTCTAGATTTGGGGGAGGAGAATTGGACATTCTAGGTGGAAGCTGGAAAGCGACAGGTATTCTGCTGCGTATTTTCAGCTGATTCCTGGGCGGTAGTATTTTTTCAGGTATTATAATTTCCCTTTCCCCAATTTATTTCCTTTCCCTTGATCCTACTGATCCTGTTTGTGGTTTTGTTTTTTTTTTTTTTTAAGTTCGTTCTTGTTAAAATAAATCTTTTTCTGTTTTGAGGGAGGCTGCTGGTCTCCTTCCTTGCTCCAATATTGTGGTGAGCTGCTTAGCTAGCACTCCCCAGTTAAAAATTCGTCCCCACATTTCTTTGGAGGTGGATAGGGTGCTTCATCATTAGTCCTTTGGGATTGTCTTGGATCATTATATTGCTGAGAAGTCACTCACAGTTCATCAAACAATATTGCTGTTACTGTGTACAATGTTCTTCTGCTTCTGTTCACTTCACTATACATCAGTTCATATAAGCCTTTCTAGTCCTTTCTGAAATCATCCTGTTTGTCATTTCTTATAGCACAATCATATTCCATCACAATCACATACCACAGCTTGTTTAGCCATTTCCCAATTAACGACATTCCTTTTATTTCCAAATCTTAGCCACCACAAAGAGCTGCCAGGTTTTTGTACAAATAGGTCTTTTTCTCTTTTGGGGGATGTCTTTGGGATATAAACCTAGCAGTGGCATTGGTGAATCAAAGGGTATGCATAGTTTTATAGCCCTTTGGGTTGTAAGGGGCTAAAATTCTAGCTATACTGTCTAAAATTATCTAATGAGTGGTCACCAATAAATTATAAACTTTAGCAAGAGTTTAGAATTTTAAGCATTTATTAAGGAGAATAAGAATTTGGTAAAGAGAGAAAGGCCTAGATTCAACTATCTCTCTCAGGGTGCCCGAGTCTCCTGCTCCACTTCCCCAGAGGTCCTAATTCCAAATTGCTCTATGGAATGATTTCATCTGTTCACAACTCCACCAACAGTGGATTAGCATCCCAGTTTCTCCACATCACCTCCAACATCCAATATTTTCCTTTTTTGGGGGAGTTGTATTTGCTACCTGATAGGTGTGGGGTGATACTTCAGAGTTGTTTTAATTTGCATTTCTCTGAGCAATAGTGATTTATAACATTTTTTATATGACTATAGATAGCCTTGACTTATCTGTCTGAAAACTGCATGTTCATGTCCTTTGACCATTTATCAATTTGGGAGTGACCTGTATTTTTATAAATTTGAAATGTCATGATTCTTAAGAGAAATTTCTTAAAAAAATAGAAAAAAAGACAGCTATGCCAGATATTAAACTATACTATGAAGTATTATTAATTAAAACAATTTCATACTTGTTAAGAAAAAAAGAGATCAATCAGTGGAATAAAATAGATATACAACATATGAAAGCATATATGTATTGAATAAACTAGTATTTGATAAACACAAAGACTCCAGTAATTTTTAAAATAACTCACTGATTGACAAAGATACCTGAGAAAATTGAATAGCAGTATGTCAGACAGTAAATTCAGATCATCACCTCATAATTCTATGAAGGGAAGTTCAAAATGTGTACATGGGTAAATAGTCCATTTCTAGAAGTTAACATTGTAAGCAAATTAGAATGCCATAGGACAAGTTAGCTCTTGAGTCTATGGATAGGAGAAAGTATCATGATGAAACAAGAAATGGAGAATAATATAGAAAATAAGATGGATAAATTCTGATTATATAAATTTTTTTAAAGTATTACAAAAATAAATCCAGTAAGACTACAATTAAGTAGGAAAAATCTGGGAAAAGGTTTTTGTATCAACTTTCTCAGATAAAGATCTCATTTTTAAGCTAAGTAAAGAAATGCCTCAAATTTATAAGAAAAAGACCACTCTAAAATTGATAAATTGTCTAAGGATATAAACAAACATATTTTCAAGGAAATATACATAGGCAAATGAAGAAATATTCTAAATCATTATTAGAGAAATGCAAATTAAAATGATTCTGAGGTTGTACCTTGGACTCATCAAAATAGAAAAGATGACCGGGGCAGCTAGGTGGTGCAGTGGATAAAGCACCAGTCCTGGATTCAGGGGTACCTGAGTTCAAATCTGGCCTCAGACACTTGACACTTACTAGCTGTGTGACCTTGGGCAAGTCACTTAACCCTCACTTCCCTGCAAAAAAAAAAAAAAAAAGAAAAGGTGACCAAAAAAATAAAGGAAACTGAGGGGCTGTCACAAAACAGGCCCATTATTACACTGTTAGCAAGCTTGGTAATGGACTCAACTATTTTGCAAAGTAACTTGTAATTATGCACAAAACATTACTTAAATAGTGCATATCCTTTGACCACTGTTAAGCTTACTACTAATAGACTTACAGCAAGAGCAAATGTCATTTATGTATTAAAAAAATTATAGCAGCTGTTTTTGGTGTGGAAAAAAACCTGTAAATGAAGATGCATATAAATGTGAGGAAGTACTACAATTCTGTAGGAAAGGAGGCAATAGAAGATTTTTTTAACAGCTAGAGAAAGACCTATATGAAATGATATAGAGCCTGGCTTCTTAAAGTTTTTCCACTTGCAATCCCTTTTCACCCAATAAATTTTTATGCAACCCAGGACATATAGGTATATAAAATAGGTATGCAAAGGAAACATTTGCTGCTATATTTTTCATGACCCACACATTAATTATGCAACTACATATGAGGTCACAACCAATAGTTTAAGAATCTTTGATTTATATGAATTGAACAGAAAAAGAACTATTTATATCCATTACACAAATAGAAAAAAATGAAGACTTTTATAACCAAGGAAGAATGAAATGAGAACTAGGATAAGAGTATATACATTAACAACATACCAACAAACAACTTTGAAAATTATAAGAACTATGATTAATGCAATGTCCATTATTCCAGAATACTGATGATGAAATATGCAAACCATTATAGAGAAGTGATAGATTGGATTTAGGATGAGTAAATGTGTATAGTGGTTATGTGTATATGTATATGTATATATATATATGTGCATATGCGTATGTGCACACACATGTATATTTGTATATATTCACATGTATATGTACTGTATGTGTAGCTGTGTACATAAAATGCATATTTACACATTATGTATAGTTAATGGGGGATATTTGTTCAGCCTGACTATGCAAAATTATATATTTTTATTTTTTAATGGCATAGGAAGAAAATATATTTTTGTTAATTGTAAGAAATATAGAAATGGAAGAGAAAGGAGACATGAGATAGTGCATGAACTTTCAGATAAGATCACTGTGTTACTTGTTTTGTTAGATTGTTACAAGAGACTTCTCACAAAGTGGGCATAGCCTAGAAATGCCTGTAATGTAAATTAATCAAAATGCATCAATAATAATAAGTATAATTAAAAAAATAATTTGGTTGTACTGAATTTATCAGAATTTTTGAAATGTGACTGACTGTACTTAGGTTAAAATAAGTACACCAGTAAGTTAATAAGTACACATGTGCACACTGGTATCACAACCTTAATCCTATTTCTTGCCACTGGAAGATGATTGCCATTCAAGACAATGTGAGTACCTTTACAAATCTGTAATCACTAGCAGGAAAGGTTCTTTTGATGTCATTAGTAACATGAACTTTATTTATAAAGAGAAGAACATGCTTGTAATATATCCACATGTAGGCTCCTCAGATATTTTAATCATTCTTTTAAAAAAATTTTTTTTTAGTGAGGCAATTGGGGTTAAGTGACTTGCCCAGGGTCACACAGCTAGTAAGTGTTAAGTGTCTGAGGCCAGATTTGAACTCAGGTACTCCTGAATACAGGGCCAGTGCTCTATCCACTGCACCACCTAGCTGCCCCTAATCATTCTTTAAATAAGTTCCCACTTGGAAGATATTTATGTAAGATGACTTCAAGTTCAAAATCTATCTTGAAATCTATTTCTTACCAAATAATGATAGATAATTTGTTGTCAATAAATATTTACTTGGAAGAATAAATAATAAAATATAATCCATTATAAATTATTTTTAGTGTGGGAACCATAACATTCAATCAAATCTATTTTCTGAGGCAACCATATCTCAATGGCTTGTGCTATATTAATGTCTACTAAAATTTTGTTTGGTAAGTTTTGTTATTTAATTTATTTGACTTTTAGTATCAGGTACCACATCATACTAATCAAATTTATCCAATGTATAGAACTATATTTTACATAGAATGAACTTCTGAAATATTGATGACAGAGAAGAATTTTGGTTTCAAATGCAGAGATGTTCAATGGAGTGAGGTGTCAGCATATTACCATTCCATTTACCTTATGAGCTATAGATATTCATAGAACTCAACTCTTCTACTTATTACCCAGGTGACCTTAAAGAAATCATTTAACATCTCTGAGCCCCAGCTTCCTTATAGGAAATGAGGTTACTATATTAAGTGACTTTTTTTTTTTGTGGGGGGCAATGAGGGTTAAGTGACTTGCCCAGGATCACATAGCTAGTAAGTATCAAGTGTCTGAGGCTGGATTTGAACTCAGGTGTTCCTGAATCCATCCAGGGCCAGTGCTTTATCCACTGTGCCACCTTGCTGTCCCCTTAAATGATTTTTAATGTTCCTTTAAGTTCTTAATTTTTTTAACATAATGAACAAAACTACAGTTTCCCCCATCCAAATGAAGGAATTACTCAATGAATATTTTATGATGATCATATTCTGTCAACTTTTCCTATGGTGTCTTTCTGAATGGTGGACAGAATGACTGATAAATAGCATATACCTATCATAGTCTATAGTTGAAGGGCTTCAGTGGTGCATTCCAATATCTCCAAGTCAAGGATTAAAGAAAGATTGTAGCTGGAACATTCCTTCCCAGAGATGTGTCAGAGGCACTGGATATCTTATATACAATTTGAGGTGATTTCCAGGTAAAGGGTCTAGAGATGAAGTTCCATAAACAGAGGGTAGTTTCTGAATTAGAGTCAAAAATATGTACTGTGACTAAAGTTTGAAGAGTAAAAATACCTGATACTCATAGTCTCAGGATCAGGCTAAAAAATTCATTATGAGGACACAATAAAAGCTATACAGACTTCATACAACCAGTAGAACATTTTATTTTTTGAGATGGTTTAAATATTTTGTCCCTGCTTTATAGCCCCCCCCCCAAAAAAATTAATGCAGCTAGATAGCTTCTGTCACTACTGGCAATATTACTGTCAGAGGAAAAGCTATATATAAATGGCAGTGGTCAGTGTGTGAAAATAACTTTTGGTCAGATGCATTAATGATGTAGATGGACACAATGAATCAGTTTGACCTAAAAATCAATGGAGAGAATATTCTTTATGTCTGACATTTTGTTTATAAGTACAATTTACATTGGTTAGACATAATGAAAAAAATGTTAATTATGAGTTGGTAATTGTCCAAATAACAGAACATTTCTTTAAATGTTGAAATTCTAACCTTTGAACAGAGGAAAGAAAGGAAGGTGATAAACATTACTTACTATCTTCCAAGCAGTGTACTAAGCACTTTACAAATGTCTCATTTCTTCCTCCCAGCAAACATACAAGCAAGGTGCTATCATCATTCCCATTTTTTACATTAGGAAAATGAAACAGAGGTTAAATTACTTACCCAGTGTCACACAGCAAGTATATCTGTGGCTAGATTTGAACTTGGGTATTCCTGATTACAAGCTTAGCATTCTGTATCCATTGTACCCCTTGTCTGTCTTGGTGTTAATAGTTTATACTTTAAAAAATTTACTATTATTCTATCGAAACTGGTTGTTCACAGGTTATTAACAATTTCCTATGTGATAATTTTTCTTCCACTATAAGTATTCTTGACTTCTCTGAATCATGTGTTATTGTTGAACAGACCCTCCTTTACTCCATTCCATTGCCTTGAAAATCATTCCACTTTGGTTCTTCTACTTTTTTTTTTCTATAACTGACTCCTTACTTGCTTCCTAGGTATCAATGTTCAGTTCTCTGCTCTTCTCTTCCTACATTCTATTTCACAAATATTGCCTCCATTATCATTTGTATATGGAAAGGTCTTTCCCCCCTTTCTCTCTCTTTTGTTCTGCTTGGGGTAAATTTGGCCAACAAAAATGAATTTTTCACTTCTGTCCTCATTAGATTAGCTTCCCTTCTTGATACTGTTTTCTGTTTTCCCTTGAACAACATGAAATCTAGTTCCTTTATTTTCTCCTATCTCTTCCTGAAGTCCTCTCTTGCTCATTTTTCTTACATCTACTTTGTTGATATGTTGTTACCTCCATTTCTGCTCTCTTTCATTTTATTCAAGTGAGTGCCCACCTGTATCTTTTTTCTTTAAATTTTTTCAATAATATGGAAACAAAGATTTTAACATTCATTCTCTTTTCTTCTGTTTTTTTTTTTTTTACAATTCTGAGTTCCAAATTCTCTGCCTTTCTTCCTCTCTTCCTGAAAGGTCAAGCAATTTGATATACATTTTACATGTGCAGTTATGTAAAACATTTCCATATTAGCCATGTTTCAGCAGAAGTAGCCAGGTGGGATAGTGAATAGAGTGCTGAACCTGGAGTCAGGAGGACCTGAGTTCAAATCCAGCCTCAGACATGTACTAGCTGTGCAATCCCGGACAAGTCACTTAACCTTATTTGCCTCAGTTTCCTCATCTGTAAAATGAGCCAGAGAAGTAAATGGCAAACCACTCCAATATCTTTGCCAAGAAAACTCCAAATGGGGTCACAAAGAGTCCTACAAAACTGAAACTACTGAACGACAATGATCAAAAGAAAATGTACTCCAAAACAAAACAAAATTTAAAAAGCCCCTAAGAATAATAAAATTAAATAAGAATAATAAAGTTAAAAAAGTATGCTTTAATCTTCATTCAGACTTTATAGCTTCTGTGTCTGGAGGTGGATAGCATTTTTCATCAGAAGTCTTTTGGAGGTGTCTTGATCATTTTATTTCTGAGAATAGCAATTTGTGGTTGATCATCTTATAATATTGATGTGTACAATGTTCTTCCAGTTTTGCTCATTTCACTTTGCCTCAGTTCATGTAAAGGCTTCCTACCACCTCTGCCTGTCTAGTTTTAATTATGATCTACTCTTCTGAAATTTGTAAAGACGCAAAATTCCTTTCCAAAAATATATCAATTCATTTTCTTGACTGATCACTAACCAGAACAGCAAAACCATTTGATACAAGTCTTCTGCAAAGAATGTACTATTCTAGGTTCTGTGTGATATAGGAAGTTTAGATAAGACATTGATGCTATCGCATGAGACTTGTAGTCAACATAAAAAAGTGTTCTTATGTCATATCCAAAGTATACCTAAGCTATAATTTTATCCAGCTTTTACTCTTCTTTGTCCCTAAATTTAAAATACAGCAAGAGGATATGCTCATCTCCATCTTACTACATTTTTATTTCTCACTCACATATGCCAATCCAAACCTAAAGCATGACTTCTACTTTCATTAAACTTCTGGTACCTAAAATATAGTTTAACCAATTTACAACACCATGATTTATTAGTGGTATAATGGTGTAGTGTGACATACTGAATCAAGATATGCAACTTAAAGTGACAAGTTGCCTAAGCACACACTTTAGTGAAAGTGTGAAAAGTCCTATGAATTATATTAATATTGCAAAAGAATCTCATTTAAATGACAAGGAAACTTGTCCTAGCCTTGGGGATCTATAAAATAACAGTTTTGAGAATGGTGGGAGCAAGTTTAGCTTTCCAGAACTGCTCTCATTATGAAATTCTTGTGGTGGGGGTTGGGGAGGGGAGGAGAGACCTTAGCTTTATTCTTAGCCATGTCTCCTTTCCCCTCCCTCATTGGCTAATAAAGGATATTTCAAGCTTTGAAGGATGTTGGTCTTTCCATCTCTAGACATCCCATTTTTGGATTTACCATCACTCTAGCACCAGATACTCTAGAACTGTGACAAAATTATTTCACAAATGCTTGTCATTTTTCTCCTAGTGTGTGTAACACTTTGATGAATACATGATATAATCTATACTGATAATCCCTCCACTCAGTAATATAAATTTATCAATGAATTTGCCATTAAAAATCAATTGTACTTGATTTTCAGGTCAAAATTCTCTCCTTCCTCTCTCCCCTAAAACGCAAGAAAAATCAAACCCATAAAAATATGCATAGTCATGCAAAACAAATTTTTACAATAGTCTTTTTTCACAAAATAAAGAAAAGGAAGAAAATATATTTCAATCTGTAGTTTGAAGCAAATGCTTTTCAATTTGAAGGTGAATAGTATGCTTTATGTTTAGTACTTAGAAATTTTGATTGCTCAATGGGATCATCACTTACGAAGGTTTTCAAAGTTGATTATCTTTAAAATGTTGCTATTACTGTATGGATTGCTTTCCTGTTTCTGCTAACTTTGCTTTGCATCAGTTTATACAAGTGTTCCCAGGTTTTCTCTGAATCCATTCATTTCATCATTTTATACGGCACAATAGTATTCCATTATATTCACATACCATAACTTTTTTTCAGCTATTCCCTAATTAATAGGCACCTCCTGTTTCTAATTGATTGTCAAAACACACACACACACACACACACACACAAACTGCTATACATATTTTTGTACATACAGTTCCTTTCTGGTTTCTTTGATCTCTATGGAGTATAGACATAGTAGCAGAATCATTGGGGCCTCTGGCATTCTTGTCCATGTTCCCAAAATGAATCTGGCTTCTCTGACAAAAGGTAGCCCACATCAAATTATTGATTTCCCAAAGTTTTACATTATTATAGATATATTTTTTTAAATTATTGCAACTAAATTAGTAATTAGGGTTGCCAATTCATATCTTCTTAGGCAGTAGCCTTGATTGATCCCTAGTGGATTGCATCCTCAGAATATGGGTTTGCTTGAAGATTTCTCCCTCCTGTTCTTCTCTAGTAGCATCTATCATCTTACCTTTTCTCTTATAGATCCATATCTCTTATGAAAAAAGTTAACTACCTTCTTTTCTATCTCCTTTTTCCTTATTACTTTCTCTCTTTTCCCATTCAGCACCAATTCTTCATCTTTCTTAAATTCAACATGTCTATTTTCAGCTGACCACTGAAAAGAGACTGAAATTGTGGCAGAGTGGGGTTTGGTATAAACTTAACTCGGCATATATAACAGCCTACACTTCTTCTGTTGGTCTTGGAATGTTCTTTTCTTTCTCCAGATGATTATATGCAACTTGTATATACATTATGATCTTTCTTAGTCTCTTCCTCTATCTTGTGATCTACCTTCAAGAACTGCTGCAAAATCTCCTACAGTGGCAATCTATACTCCTCTGTTTATACTAGTTTTTCAATAACTAATATAAATAGCATGCTTTTCCAGGTATACTTATTTTGCTTATCACAAAACCACTGACCATGGTAGAGCTATTTTACCTATCCGCATTTTAAAACTGAGGAAACTTGCACATCCTACTCATTATAGTATACTTGTTATAATCATGAAAAGTAATTACATAAATGGATTCACTTGTGTTCTTATTTGAGGGGTATTGGTGATAAACAAAAGAATTGTGCCTGAAAAAGCATTTTATTTTACAAAAGGTGATCATACATAATGTCTTTATTTTACCTAGTTGAACCTGTCCCCAGAGAAATGAGTATTTAGGGGATGAGGTATATGTAAGATGATATAAATGTCAATATCTACCTACCTACCTACCTATCTACCTATCTACCTATCTATCTATCTATCTATCTATCTATCTATCTATCTATCTATCTATCTATCTATCCATCCATCCATCCATCTATCTATCTAAATTCTCAAAAGAAAATTCTGTGGATGTCATGTGCAAGGCATGTCACCAGGTCTAAATCTCTATAGCCCTTTCTAATGTCAAGGAAGAATAGTTATATGGTTTTCGATGAAATCAAAAACTTCATAATAGAAGCATATAATTTTAAACTGTGTTTGGGCATAAGTTATAAAGGAGGAAAGGTTATTGAAGTCCTTGACACAAATTAAATGAGAAAAATCATGTGTGGTAGCTATTTAGAAGGACCTAATTCCAGTCCTTAGTTGAAAGCCTGAGTCTGAACAAATATAAATGGAAAATAAAACATTAGCTATTATAGTAAATTAGACAAATATATTAATAAATTGAAAATCCTATGGAATAATCATTTTTATTAGTTTGTCAAGAATCAGCATGATGCACTTAATCTATACCTTATTTGATCTAATAATATTTACATTAATTTAAAAGTATTAGTCATATTGTTAAGACTTCTAAAGGAACACATTGAACATTGCCTCTAATTGGCTGATTTTTTGGTCTATTTTTGCTGTTATACACACACACACACACATATATATACATACATATACATATACACACATATATACATATATATATACATATATGTGTGTGTGTATATACATATATATACACACAGACACACACATTCCTTATGAAATAAGAGTTGATGTCAAAACACAGTGAGGATTTTTAAATACATCCAAGATCTCTATTTGGGGATGATGTAAATTAACCTGAAAACATATAATTTTGTACACTCAGAAAAAATTCCTAATTAAAAAAAATAAATTTAAAAAATGTGTGTGTTTCCTAGAAACTTAGCTAACCTGGCTCCAAAGGAGCTGCAGCCTGTACATCCATAGTAGAGGTAACACCAGGTTCTGTGATGGTAGTTCTCTTCAGGGCCTTCCTTCTTGCTTTTTCCCCCCTTTAAGCAGTGTTGGAAATGGGTCTGGAAAAGCACAGGAAAGCTAAATCAAATTTTCCTTAGGGTGTTTTTCATACTCTATTAGTAACTTTGCATCATAAAGGTGCAGCATAAGATTCAGTATTCATTTTCACTAATGACTCTTTCCATATTAAATTAACTTTACCCTCAAAATTATTAAAGTGACATTGTATTAAACTGAATAACATAGGTGAAAGTCTGCTGGACTTTGTATAATTAGAAGCATGGCTAAGACCCCATGCATTATATCATACGTTTTTCAAGATGCCATGATCAAATTGAGGATGGTATGTGTGTATAAGTGTGCATATACATACACATGAATGAAAATATACATCTATTTCCATAATAAGAATATTTGAGAATTATAAGCCCGATATATAAAGGGAAACTATAAAATACAATGCTTTTACATAGTTTAAAAATAAATCCAATTTGTTATAAAAGTAAACAAGTATAAAATTTATTTGAGGAAGAACATATTTAGGACCTGTGTTTTTAGTAGTGCAGGGACTCATTCATGAAGACATTTTCCTTTACCACTGCATATTTGCAATTCTTCCTCATTTATGACTGTTACAATGTGTTTTGGAGGCCAACAAGAGACTAAAGAACTTGACTGATTACACAGCCAGTGTCAGAGGAAGGACTTTAACTGAAATCTCCCTGACTTCCAGGAGAGCTCTTGAGACACTAACTATACATCATCTATATATCATCTTTTATTTTCTCCATATATACTTAGAGTCAGGACACTGAGCTTAGAAATAGCATTGTGGAAGTTTTCAAGCGTGAGAAGAAAGCAACTTGGAACTTGGAAAATAATTAAATATTTGGCATGATATTTGTTATGATTATAAATATATACCTAGTTATTTACATTATTTAAATACACATGTGTGTTTTATATTTATTGGCTGAGTATACCTACTGCTTTAATATAAAGTAGATGCTATGAAATATTAGTACTGATTGATGACTTAGAGACAAATGTTTTGTAACATGGTAACAGTTGCTTATAGGACTCTACCGGATTAATGAAAACAAACTGGAAAATATATATATATATATTTTTTTTTTGCCGGGCAATGGGGGTTAAGTGACTTGCCCAGGGTCACACAGCTAGTAAGTGTCAAGTGTCTGAGGTAGTATTTGAACTCAGGTACTCCTTAATCCAGGGCCGGTGCTTTATCCACTGCGCCACCTAGCCGCCCCTGATAATAAACATTTTAATGGGGGAGAATGCTAATACAGTAAACCATTAATGTAAACAATCTCAATTCTTCCTATAATAGCTGTCACTTGAAACCGTTTATGAATTCATGAGGAAATGGTCCTTATTGAAATCCTACATTATGAGGGAGGAAGGCCATAAGACATATATTGTGCCACTTTTCTATTTCCTTATAGGTTTAGTATGTACATTGACTTTGGGAAATAGTGTTGAGTAAGTTCAATGATGCTACTTATAATGACAATAATTCTTTCTAATCTTTAAATTTTGAAAGGTAATTTTCCTTACCACTACAGGTTTACTGTTTCACACATAAAACTTTTATAGAAATGTTGCAATTTAAATTTATAATCCATTTTTGTGATTTGGAAATTTATTCTTCACTCAGCTTTTTTGAATTTATCAACATTTTAAGATCAGATTATCCTATCTGATAACACTTTTCCATTTAAATCTTAAGATTTTTCAGTCCAATAATTTTTAAATAGTTTCTTATAAAGAATGATATAGATGATAGATATATTCATATTCACACACATAATTTTACATCATCTTGTTAATATGGCATATGCATAAACATACAAAATTAGTGTTTTCCTAGTTCAGATTTACAGGTTTGGTCTTTGTTTTCCAAAAAAAAAAAATTAAACCAGTCTATTTTGATTCTAAAAATCAATTCAAAATCCAGATAAGCAGAAATGTAGCTTGCTTAAATGCAAAATTATGTTAATAATAGTATTTTCCTGTTAAGACCAGAAAATCATAATCAAATAATTCTATGTGCTTAAAAAATACCAAAGAAAGGAATTTAGTTTAAGTTCTAAAAAATCATCTACAGTCATCACACAAACTGGATCATGTATAATTAGAGAGAGAGAGAGAGAGAGAGAGAGAGAGAGAGAGAGAGAGAGAGAGAATATGAAGGAATGTAAGAGGAGAGTCAGAAAAGAAGTATCTCATAGAATTAGAGAGAGGAAGACTAGAGATTATAAAGAAGAGAATGATTCAGAAGATCAAAGGATACAAAGAGGTCAAGAAGGATGGGAATATAGAAAAGACTATTAGATCTGATGATTAAAAGATCATTAGTAACTTTGGAAAGAGCAGTTTCAGGTAAATGATGGGGCTGGAAGCCAGACTTCAAGGAATTAAAAAGAGAATGAGATGAAAAAGAAAACAACACACGCACACATTTTGTAGACGACATCCTTAAGGAGTTTAACCACAAATGGGAGGGTACCAAAAAAAAAAAATACTCATTCACTGATAAAAGCTTTCAAGTGAAAATATTCATCCAAAATAGTATCCTTAACTTTTAAAGAAAAAAAGCTAACAATAAACAATTATGAAATCTGATGAATTAAAAGTAGGAGAGTTGTTCTTTTTCCAAAAATGGCTAACTGTTGGGGAAGCTAGGTGGTATAATGGATAAAGCACCAGCCCCTGAATTCAGGAGGACCTGAGTTCAAATCGGATCTCAGACACTTGACACTTACTAGCTGTGTGACCCTGGGCAAGTCATTTAACCCTCATTAGCCTGAAAAAAAATGGCTAACTGTCACAAAAGACATAGGAAAGGAATAAGAAATTAAAGAGCAACTAACAGAAACATGAAATTTTCCATTTTAGAAATAAAGATAGCTATACTTCATTCATAAAAATTCCATTACAATTTACCTTTTTAATTTAAAGAGGTAAAAACAAAAAGAGCAAATAATTAGAGCATAAAATATGGTTTATCTTGATTTTTATACAGATTTTCTAAAAGTTCTACCATTTCATTGTTCTTGCTAAAAGCAGCAGTAATCTAAATCAGAATACAAGAATTAAGAATTGGTAAATACACATATACACACACAACTAAATAGGACAAGGGAAAAAAAAAAGAAAGTAAATAAGTTATTCAGTACTTACTATGTGCCAGGCTCTGTATGAGGCAGTGAGGGTTCAGACACAAAGGAAATGGGTTATCACCTTCAAGGAAATTACATTTAACAGAGAGGAGATACACATACACAAATAAAATGTTGTAGAAAACATACAGCAACTTCTGGGGACAGAGCCAAGATGGCAGGGTAGAGGAAGCACTACAACTGAGATCTCCAAATATTTCCTTCTAAATAACTTCTAAAATAATGACTCAAATTAGATACTGGAGTTGCAGAGTCAACAAAAGATAGCAGTGAGACATTTTCTTGAAAAAAAAAAAGCAGTATGCCTTAGAGGCAGGAACAGCAGATTTGGGAATTTTATGCCAGGGATGGTAAAGGGATCAGGCAAATTGTCAGAAAGAGATTACAGGGGACCCACTGTTTGACAACCACATAGCCTATGCCTACTTCTAGGTCACATTTCCAGGACCCATTAGAGTATTTGCATTTCCAAGGGAATGAGGGCCCTGAGAACCAGTGCCACTTGGGATCAGGGGTTCTTTTTGAGTAAGGACCAGAAAGTGGAAAAAAAGAGGTGACCAAACTTCTCACTGTATCACATCACCTTGGAAGCACTGAAAAATTCCATCCCTTCAGAACTAGGTCTAAAACCAGCAATGACAAATTGCCTAAAGTTGAAGACAGCATCCTACTCCCCAACACCCACCCAGAATAGAGGCAAACTTTAATATAAAGTTCAAAGTCAAGTAATGGGCAAGAAAAATTAGTAAACTATAAAAAAGAACATGACTATAAAAAATTACCATGATGACAACACAAAAGAAAGTAATGAAATCAAAAGAACTACAAGTAAAGACTTCAAGGGGTAAAAAATGAATTAAGCAGAAGCCTGACAAGAATTCCTGTCAGAGATAAACTTTATTTTTCAAAATCAGAGTCATAAAGGAAAAAATGGGGAAAGAAATGAGAGTGATGCCAGAAAATTATGAGAAGGCAACAGATATGCAAAAGTGGCACAAAAATACTGAAGAAAGTAACACTTTACAAACAGAATAGGCTAAATGGTAAAAGAACCACAGAACTTCACTGATGAAAATCCCATCTTAAAAAGCAGAATTTCTCACTGACAAAAATAATTACTTAAACTTAGAATTGGGAAGGAGACACTAATAACTCCATGAGATACCAAGAAACAGTAGAATATAGTGAAAAGAATGGAAAAAAAATGAAGAAAATGTGAAATATCTCATAAATAACCCTATCTTAGAAAACAAAAATGAACAAATCATCAATGAGCTCCCTAAGAAAAAACATATAGGAGAAGATGGATTCACAAGTGAATTCTGCAGGACATTTAAACAACAAAGGAATCCTTTTACAACACAAGTATGGTGTTGATACCTAAACTAGGAAGAACAAAAACAGAGAAAGTAAGCTTAGACCAATGTCCTGGATTAATAGTGATGTAAAAACAGCAATATATCACAAAGTTCATATATTATGACTTAGGTAGGATTGATACCAGGAGTGCAGGGCTGATTCAAGATTTTTAAAAATCAGCATAATTCATCATATTAATTAAAAAAGAGTAGAAATCATATGGTTATCTCAATAGATTCAGAAAAAGCTCTGGAGAAAATACAATACTCATTCATATCAAAACACTAGAAAGCATGGGAATAAATAGAGCTTTCTTTAAAATGATAAATAGCATCTTTAAAACCATCAGTAAATATTATCGGTAGTAGGCATAAACTACAAGCTTTCCCAGTAAAATCAAGGGTAAAGCAAGGATGCCCATTGTTGCCACTATTATTCAATATTGTACTAGAAAGGTTCGCTATAGCAATAAGATAAGATATTAAAAGAATTTTAATAGACAATGAAGAAACTGTCACTTTTTATAGATATGATATTATACTTAGAGAATCCTAGAGAATCAGCTGAAAAAGTAGTTGAAAAAATTTAAAACTTTAGCAAAGTTGCAGAATGTGAAATAAATGCATATAAATTATAAGTATTTTTATATATTACCAACAAAATCCATCAGCAAGAGATAGAAAGAAAAATTTTATTTAAAATAACTGTAGCCAATATAAAATACTTAGCAGTCTAGTTACCAAGACATCCCCAGGAACTATATGTACACAGTTATGAAACATTTTTCACATGAAGTCAGATTTATACAATTGGAACCAATTTAATAAAAATGACATTTCTACCCAAATTAACTTACTTATTCAGTGCCATACCAGAGTACCAAAAAATATTTTATAGAGGTAAAAAAAAATAAATACAAAACTAATCTGAAAGAAAAATAGGTCAAGAATATAAAAGGAATAAATGAAAGAAATTTTGAGTAAAGTGGTCTACCAGATCTCAAACTGTGTTATCGAGCAGTAATTATCAAAACAATATACTACTGGGGGGAAGCTAGGTGGCACAGTTAAGACACCAGCCCTGGATTCAGGAGGACCTGAGTTCAAATGTGGCCTCAGACACTTGACATTTACTAGCTGTGTGACCCTGGGCAAGTCGCTTAACTCTCATTGCTCTGAAAAAACAAAAACAAAACAATATGCTACTGGCTTAAGAAATTGGGTGGTAGATCAGTTAAATATATTAGGCAAACAGTAGCAAATAAGCATAGTAATCTGTTTCATCAACACAAAGATTCAAGGTTTGGGGACAGGAACTCACTGACAAAAATTTTTGGGATAATTGTAAAGCAATTTGACAAAAAATAGGTATAGACCAACATCTTATATAGTATAACAAGATAAGGTCAAAATGAATATATATATATTTATACACATATACATATATATACATATACACACATATACATACATACATATGTATACATATATACATATACATACATACATACATATATATATATATATATATATATATATATATATATATATATATATATATAAATTTTTTTTTGTGGGACAATGGGGGTTAAGTTACTTGCCCAAGATCACACAGCTAGTAAGTATGTGTGACCAGATCTGAACTCAGGTACTCCTAAATCCAGAGCCAGTGCTTCATCCACTGCGTCACCTAGCTGCCCCAGAATAAATATTTTGACATAAAGGGTGTTGTCAGAAGTAAATTAGGGGAGCATGGAAAATTTAAATGTTGGAGCTATAGTTAAGGGCCTCAAAATATATACATATATGTGTCTCAAAAGATACCAAAATAAATAAGGTAAATATAGGTAATGATTCAGACATAAAATGTGATAAAGCAAATTATAATATCATGTAAATGATTTACCTCTTAGATCTATGAATAAGAGAAGAAATTATGATAAAACTAGAAATATAGAGCATTATTTGATGCAAAATGGGTAATTCTGATTAAATTTAAAAGATTTTGCAGAAACACAACTAATGCAGCCAAGTTTCAAAGGAAAGTAGGAAACTCAGAATAAAAATTTTATAGCAAGTTTCTCTAATAAAGGCATCATTTCTTAAATATACAAAACGAAGTCAATTTAAAAAAAATATGAGTTATTCCTCAATTCATAAATGGTCAAAGGATATGAACAGGTAGTTTTTAGCAAAAGAAACCAAAGCTATTACTAGTCATATTAAAAAAAATACTCCACTAGAGGAATCTAAATTAAAAGAACTTTGAAGTACTACCTCACACCTATCATATTAATGGCAAATAAAAATGACAAATGTTGGAAGGAATGTGGAAAAATTAGGACAATAATGCACTCTTGGTGGAGTTTTGAACTGACCTAACCATTCTGGAATGCAATTTGGAACTTTGCCCAAAGCATAGGAATACTGTGCTTTCACTTTGACTCATCAATACCACTACTAAGTCTGTAGCCCAAAGAGATAAAAAAGGCAAATTAGCTATATATACAAAACTATTTATAGCAGTACTTTTTGTGGTGGCAAAGCATTGGACATTGCTGGGATGCTTAGCAATAAGTGGAATAGCTGAACAAGTTATTAAATATGTTGGGATGGAATACTATTGTGCTATATAAAAGGATGAGTAGGATGTTTTCAGAAAAATCTGAAAAGAAATGTAAATTGAGGCAGAAAATAAAGAGGAAGGTAGATTTAATTAGTGACTAGACTATGAGTACATAATCTTTTTGTTCAAAATGGCTAGCTCAGTGTCAATCATATATTCCAAACATGACTTTGGAGCTGTAAAGAACTTGACAAATACAGAAAACCATGGAAAGATCTACATGGACTAATTTGGAATGAAGTAAGCAGAGCCAAGAAAATAATATATGCAGTGATTATAACCAGAATCAAACTAGTTACTTAAAATTACCTTAGTATCTAAATCATAAAAGTCAAGTATATCAACCTGAAAATTATAACCTTAAAATATTTGGTCAAATTGATAGTACATTGTATATTCTGTGTGCTTATATTTTAAAAATAATAATTGCTGAAAATTTCCTTGAAGACATATAGGCTTCCCCTTCAACAACCTGAGTCCTATTCTTTGGGCACAGCCCATTTCTTACCTACCTTTGTCTCTCATAACCAAAGTCCATGTGATGCCTTGACACCCACATTTCTCTGGAGGGGACTTTTGGTTGTACAAAGAACCAAGTTTGTAAAAATCAGACCTTATGGACTGGGAAATAATTCTGCTAATAGAATATGGGAAGAAGGGGATTTCAGACAAAGAACTTAACAGGAATAAAGTCACGGAGGTGGGAAAGAGTACAGAATGTTCAAGTAATAGTGTAGATCAATTTGGCAATTGTATAGAGGGACACAAGGTGAGGTAAAACTATAAAGGCAAGGTGGAACCAGAGGGTAGAGAACATTGAATTTCAAGCAAAAGAGGCTGAGATTTACTTGTGAGGCAAATGCTTTATCCTGTGCCCTCTCCCACATAAATTACTTTTTTTATTTACATTGTATACATTTTTATTTACTTTGCTATATACATGTTATTTTACCCCTTAGAATGTATAATACACTCCTTAAGGTTTATGTTTCTTTCTTTTGTCTTTATATTTGCAGGCCTAGGACAGTGTCTTTATTTCTATAAGTACTCAACAAATTCCTATCATTTCATTTAATTGAAGCAATAAAAAGGTACTGAACAATTTTTATCAGAGGAAAGACATGGCTAGATCTGAGTGTGAAAGATTATTCTGCCAATAGTATGAAAGATGGAGTGGAAGAAGAAAAGTAGAGTTAAGAGTACTTTAAGGTTATCATGATCTTCCCAGAAAGTTTGATTCTGTATTAGGGTGTGGCAGAAGGAAGGGAAAGAAGGGGAGCAGGTATGACAGATAATGCAGTTGTAGATTCAACAGAACTAATTAGCTATTTTGTGGAGAGCTAAGAGTGACTCTCCAGTTGCAAAGAATGATAGAGTGTGGCTGCAGGCACCACCTGAAACAGTAGAGTCCGAAGAAGCAAGTTTGTAAGGAAGGATAAAAATAAAGTTATTGTGTCTATTTTTAACCTATATTCTTATGTTAATCTTAATAATCACTGTATTTAGTAGTCTCTGATGGTGTTTTCTGAAGTTTTTTGGTATTTTATAGAAAATTATGACAACTACAGGATTTTAGAAAAAGAAAGGGCTTCAGAGATCATAATGTTCACTCATTCTTTACATTTTACAGTTGAGGAAACTGAACATTGATTAAGTTAATGATTTGTCCTTTATCCAAGATCACAAAAATAGTATTGGAGTTGAGCCTAGAACTCAAGGCTGTTGACTCCCATTATATTTTTTCTTTCTTTATACCACATTGCAATTTAGCTTTGGATTTAAAAATTCCCTGGATACCATTCCAATAGCTGGAATGTTTTTCTAAGTTGTTCTACTAGAGGTATGTATACAAATTCATGCTTCCTGATTTCCTTCTTCACTTCCTAACCCAAATGTTTCTGGATGCTTTGCTCTTGTTATTTCTTGGGGATGGGTAAGGTGTTAGAAGACAGGATACACTCCCTTCCATTGATCATCACAAACCCTTTACTCTAGCCAGATTAGTGTACTGCACATGTAATTTTTACCCATGTCTTCATTCCTCTATCTGAAGTAATATTCCTTCTCCTATTTACCCAAATCTTTCAAAATACAGCCCAAGACCCAACTCTATGAAATTCATTTGAGGGGCAGCTAGGTGGTGCAGTGGATAGAGCACCGGCCCTGGAGTCAGGAGTACCTGAGTTCAAATCCGGCCTCAGACACTTAATACTTACTAGCTGTGTGACCCTTGGCAAGTCACTTAACCCCCATTGCCTCACTAAAAAAAAAAATCATTTGAAAACTCATCCTATACATGTATGTATGTAGTCCTTCCAAAAATGTCTTCTCCTTGCATTCATGTGTCCACAAATATTATATTAATATAAATATAAAACCAATAAAATTTAGGCATGATTCTGAATAATGGTCATATATGTTGCACAACAATTAAGATTTCATATCTTATTGTAAACTTAGTGACATATTCTCATGAACTTTCCTATCTCACTTCAATTAAATATATGTGTGTACATACATGCATGCATATGTGTATGGATATGCATATATGTATGCATGCATACATATACACAAAAATGGCATACTATTTGTAGCCTGGAAAATAAGTAGAAATAAATTAAATATATCTTTGGTTTTAAAAATGTTGGTGGGTAAGGATGAGGTGGCAATGTTCAATTTGTTTCTTATACAATAAATATTATTCTGTTATTTCTGAATAGTCAGATGTCCTTTATCCCTAATAAGAGTTGTCTTCTTGGCAAACATAGCTGTAAATTAATTATTAGAAAAATGTTTTCTGTGTATAGTGAAAAAATAAATTCAAACATGTTAAGAAAGGGATTATAGCTATTAGGGTAAGTTTGACATAGATAATGGATTTAAGTCACTAGTCAAGAAGTTTCAGCATCGTTGATATTTCTTTTTCCAACAAAAATACATGATTGGACTTAATGAGTATTAATCCTGAACCTAATATGTATAGTATAATTTTTTTAAGGCATATATGTACTACAAAGCAGTGATTTAATATTAAAATTTTATAATTACTTTCAAATATATATATATAATGAATCTATTTACTGAGACTAAAGAAACATTGTAAATTCTTTGGGAAAGGAATTATATGATTCTGTAGGTTTATCATATTAGAAAATAATTTTACATGCCACATTAGGAGGATAACGCCCACAATAAAAGAGTCAGTCATGTGGAAATGTTATTTTAAATGAAAGCAAGCATATGCATTACAACTAGGCTTGTTTTCTTCAATATCACAATATGATAATTTAAGAAAAAGGACATTTTAAAATTGCAATTATTTTAATAATAAAATGAAATATTTTAAAATAAATATTATATATAAAAAATGAAAAATGCAAGATACTGATTCATGCAATTCACTCAATTTTCATCTTTTTCTATAGGGTAGACAAAAAGTTGTTTTTGACTCTGAAATTCCCAAATGATTTCCTAATTTATAATGATTAACCACCAAAGGCAAAATATTACCTTTGTTTTCAGCATACTGATCACTTCCATGTTATTTCACTACTTCACTGTCATAGGTTACCTTAGAATTATAATTCAGACATATGTACTGAAACTAGATTGAGACCATTCTCAACAGTGTCTGCTATCTTAGATATTTTGACCATTTCCCAATGCACAGAATCTCAGGATAGAACTAATATTTGAACACAGGTCCTCCAATTATAGAACCAGATTTTTTTGTTTGTCTCTTTGAAATGTTGCAAGCTAGATCATGCTGTGGAAGCAACAGATTAAGAATAAGTAGTATGGGAAAGATTATGGTACTTTATTTTATTACCTATGCCACAATACTATTCTCAGATAAAGAAGAAGATTCTTTACAAATATGGATATATAATTATGGCCACTCATAGATTAAAAGTATGACTGCAGATCATCTGACCTACCTAAAATGAGTTACATTTCTTAGGTAAGAACATTTTTTGATTAAATCAAACAAAAGGAAATAGGACCTGAATAGCTCCTGGAATCAAAGTCAATGTGTGGAAGACTAGGTCACACTCTAGGGAGTTTGTTTAAAAGAAAGAAGCCATCTCTGAACCAGAGGGAAAGATTCATTGTCAATAGTGAGCCCATTGTCATATATGTAAATTCAGTTCTGTTCGATATAATTCTTTTGTGCTCACATGATTGAATAATTTTCTATGCATTATTATTGTCAATCTGAAATATAAATAGTAAATAGAAAATAATTAAAGGAGGGGACCACAAGAGGGCTTTAGTTGTATCAGGGTAGACCAGCCCAGTTCTTTGAATACTTACTAGGAAAGATCACACAGGCATTAAGCAGGGGATAATGCATCAATCACATTTTAATAAAGTCCGGGGATGATAGGGATACATAAAGTCATTTATGTAAGGGTGCATCAGAGTTGGGAGCAGTTGGGAAGCATGGAATAATATTAGTTGGAGGGGTATTTGAGAGTCAGGATTTGAGTTCCCCATACTTTATGGGGTCTTAGTGGGGAGCATAGATTTGTCTTTTCCACAATAGCTTAGGGTTGCCTTATTAGCATATAGTTTTTCTGGTTTTATTGCAGATGTTTGGTACCTAATTGCAGCTGTTGACCAGGGCAGTTTGTTAGGGGTTAAATGGCTTCCCTTAATTTAACATATAGTCTCTGGATGTGGTCGCAATTAATTTAGGAGGCAATTTTAGTAGGTGCTTTCTATATTCCTCTTTATACTTAGTTCCTATTTCCTATTTATTGTTACCTTACACGAGCTACTTAGATACTTACAATACTTGTGGGAACCATAATAAGAAGCAACTTCAACACAAATGTGTTACAAAAAGATAATTTTTGATGATTCAAAAAGTGAAACATTATTGTCTTGGAGACACAATTGGTTGACTCAGAAAAAAATGATTGGTTGAAAGAATTGGGAATGTTTAACTTGGAAAAGAGAAGGCTTAGGGAGAGACATGACATATATCCCCAGATACAGGAATACTTGTCATGTAGCAGATAGACTGGACTTTTTCTTTAACATTAGCACACAGAAACAGGAATAATGGGCAGGAGATAGAGAGAAGATTTATCCTTGATGTAAGGAATCAATTAGCCATTAAGTACCTGCTCTCTGCCAAGTACTGTGGTAAGCACTAGGAACATAAAAACAATAGTCTTTGCCTTCAACAACATACAAAAACAGGAGACATTTCTGTGTATTGTGATCTACAAAACAGATGCAAAGAAACTTTGAGGGAGAAGGCACTTCTTGAGCTGATATGAGAAGGTACCTAAAGAATTTAAGAGGTAAAGGTGAGGAAAAAAGTCCATTTCAGGCATGGGGACATCCTGTGTAAGAGCTCAGAGGGGGAGAGATGAAGAATCACATCATATGAAGAATAAAATAAAAGCCAGAAATGACTGGAGTATGTTTGAAGGAAAGTAAGATATAAGAACAAAGTAAAAGTAGGATGGACACATATTGTGAAGAACTTTAAATGTCAAAAAAGAGGAATTTATCTGTGATCATACAGGTAATAGGGAGATGCTAGAATGAATTGAATAGGGAAGTAATGTGGTTAGATCTATGATGTATGAAAATCACTGGCAGTTTTATGAAGGAGATTTGGATTGGGGAGATTGGAGAAGTAAAAACCTCTCAGGAAGTGATAGCGATAGTCTATGGAATGAGATGCTGGATTAGGAAATTTGTTCTGTAAGTGAAGAGACAGATGTTAGATGATACAAAGGTAGAAATTGCAAGATTTCATAATTAATTGGGTATGTAGGTCATGTTTGAGAAGTGGAGGATGATATCTAGATTGTGAATCCAGGCAACTAGAACTATGATATTGCCCTTGACAGAAATGGATAAGTTTTAAAGACCAGTGAATGTTTTGGGAGAGAGAATGAATCCAGGTTTGCATATATCGGCCGAGATATCTATGAGACAGCAAGTTTGATATGTCCACCAGGGAGTTTCTTATTTGATACTGAGACTCAGCAGTGAATATATAAGGCTTGGTTTAGGTATAAAGGTATGAGAACAAGCAGGGTAGAGATGACAATTAATCCCAAGAGAGCATATAAGGTCACCAAGAGATGAAATGTAGAAAGAGAAGAGGATCTAGGGCAAAACCATGGAGAATACCTATAGCTAAGAAGCAGGAACTGGATTTTGATCAAGGAAAGTAGACAAAGAATTTGTTATGAAAGCTCAGAGAGGAAAATGGACTTAATCATGCTCCCAGAAAACTTCCCAGAAGTTAGATCAAGCTATACATTGGATGGTAGAAACTTCTCAGGAATAACATCATCTCCATCACCACCACAACCATTATCATCACAACAATGGCAATAATAGCTAATAACATTTCAATAGTGCTTATATTCTAGGCATTTACGAACTGCTTTATAATTACTATCTCATTTGATCCGCATAATCCTGGGAGGTAGATGCTGTTATTAACCCCACTTTAGAGATGAGGAAACCAAGACAGAGAGTCATTAAGTAACTTGTCTGGTGTCACACAGTGTTTGAGTCTGGATTTGACTTTGAGTGTTCCTTACCCTATGCTCTATCCATTATGCCATCTATCTTCTCCTTATAAAATAGATTCATATTTAGTTACAATTTGGAATAAACAACCATTGAGTGACCTTTTCCTCTTAGATTCTATTATTCTTTTTATCCTGGTTACATTTCAAATATTTAAGGATTCCTCTAAAACTCATTGTGAAAAACTCATTAATTTTGACATGTGATTTTTTTTTGGTAGCTTCTGGGGAAGGGATTTTTTAAAACACTTGAATGGTTAACATGTCACTTTTGAGGACTTAAGGAATTTTATTTCGCTGACTTTATTGTTATATAGGGAAATCCTCCCAAACAATGTTTGTCCAAAGGGGGTTTTAATTTTTACCTATAGGGGACAAAAGATTGTAAAGTATTTCCCCTTTGGTACATAGTTATAGACTTTCAGTTATGAACAAATATAATTTTGGAAACCCTAAACAATTTCCATCAATGGAGTAAGTAGGATAAGATACACAGAAATCCAAGATAACAAATCCTTGAAGATTATACACTCTTCTTATACAGTGAGTTGACAAAGAGTGCACCAGTAATGAGCAGATTTGGGTTCCTGTCCTCAGACACTTAACAAGATTTTGAAAAGCAATATGAAAAAAGTGGGTGTTATGTTGTCGCCATTATTTTATTATAATGAAATTTGCTCTTAAAAAGTTATATCATTCTAAGTGTAAAGTACACTTTTTTTTTTTTTTTTAGTGAGGCAATTGGGGTTAAGTGACTTGCCCAGGGTCACACAGCTAGTAAATGTTAAGTGTCTGAGGCCGGATTTGAACTCAGGTACTCCTGAATCCAGGGCCAGTGCTCCATCCACTGCGCCACCTAGCTGCCCCCACATATTTTTTATTAAAGATTAATTCATTTGATGAACTTTGTTATTTTTGATAAAATTTCTCACAAATGATTAAATGAACATCCCCCTTTCTAATTTTAATGATAAAATATAATTTTCAAAGAAATATTTTCTGTAGGTACTGGCCTTTTGTATTACAACTCAATAAAGGATATATACATTGGATATGATATTTTAAGAACTTTGCCTGAGCAGTAATTTTATATTTTTAAATGTAAAAATTCATTGTATGATATAATACCTTCCTCTAACCAGCAGAGTATACAGATTTTTCACCATAAGAAAAGGGTCATAAGTGGATTTTCTCAGAATTACTGCTTTGTTATCAAATAAAATACATTCAATGTTACTCATATTTTAAAAATTCAATAGACTTAAGCACTTATAAATTATCACTTTGGCAACTAAAATATTAAATTAATGTTATTTAACAAAGATTGCCACTGGTTCACATGGCTGACTTACAAATACAATTAAATTTTAATCATATGATATTGGTAACACGTGATGACTGCAAATCTTTTCCATTCCTTATGAACTCAGTCACTGTTGCATATTTCACGTCATTTGGCTTCTTTACAATATACTGTATTTTGAATTTTATGTGGAAATTAGATAAATTTTAAAGAGAGATATTTATCTAAGTTAAAGATATTCATTATTTTACAACATGAATTTTAAAAAGCAAAAAGAAAACTACATTAATAAGAAAATAAAGAAGAAACAGCACACATTTCATTGTATTTCTTTATAAATCAATAGTTATCATAGATTTCTAATATGATATACTTTGTACTGATCACTGGAATAATATTTTTCTATCTTAAAACATTTCAAATATGTATGCCCATATGTTCATATGTTTAGAGTAAACTATGTGTAAAAGGTGAAATATTAATAATTATTTTTTGTTCAAAGATTTTTTGAGTTTTAAACCAAATTGATCATCATGAGATAAATGTTTATATTATTTGCTTGTTCGTTTGTCTTTGGGTATATTAGAAAATCATGCCAAAATTTCTCTTTAATAGATTGGTTTAACAAAATAATCAATAAAGTTCAAAAACAGAAGAAGAAATTAAGGTTAACAGTAAAGGTTTCAGCTATCAATAGAAAAATAGAATGTGTCATTGCCTCCTGAGCTCTAATGACAACAAAACAATTTATGATCACTGAAAATGATGCATAAGAAAGAAATATATACTATGAAGTATAGGGAAATATGTGACATGCATTATGTTAAAAAGTCTAATATTGATTAAACATTACAGAACACCTTAAAAAAAGGCTATGAGTCCTCATATGACGTGATTATTTGTTAGAGAGTGTGAGCTGTTTGGGCAAAAATGGAAAAAAAAATCTTAATTTGTTTTTCAACCAGTGTTTCACAGGTAGTTATAACACATTGTTAACTTAAAAAAAGTTGAAGGGAATATATATGAGTGCATGTGTATTATATACACACATAAATAAAAATTAGGTAATAATGTTTCTTTCCAGTTCAATCAAGTGGGGCTCTAATATTGATCTCACAACACTGTAACATATTAGTAAATATTCCTAATTTTCAAAGATATTTTCTACATCAAAATCCAATAGACAAAAGTATCTAAAAACATCCCATTGAAACAGCACCAAAAAAGTACAGAATCATTGACAATTATTCTTCTGTAGCCCGACAAAATTTAATTTTTAAATTTGAAATTTAATTCATTCTAAAATGAAATTTAAAATTAATGAAATGGGAACTAATAAGTTAACACCAACTAGAAACCAAATGTTCTATGGCTACAATAACTAAGGAACAGAGCAATGAAAACAGGCAGTAAATTCCATAATGAATCATAGAAACCATAGAATCTCAGAGTTGGAAGACACCTTAGAAGTCATCTAGGGAAACCCTCTTTTAAAACAAAAAGCACCTCAGTGATGAAATTATAGTAGAAATATGATCAATGAATTTTAAACTATTTACCTTAAAAATTCTAAGTTAAACACACCAATAAAATAATAAAATTCATATATATATATATACATATATATATATTTAAAGGAATGAAATGGAAGTATTTATTTTTCCCATTTTAATTGTAATTTTATTTCTCCTTATTCTCTTACAATGATTCTGTGTGTATGTGGGAGGAAATAAAACAAGTTGGCAAATATAAGCCATTTTTGGTTAATCTGTCTTATGAATTTGCTTTTGCCTGCCCCCATCCCATTTTAAATTTTGCCGCTTCTTAGCTGATTGGTCCCAACACAACCTGAGCGGAATCTTTGAGATGTTTTATCTCAGACACCTGGGTCACATAACCATATAACCAGTGTCCTTATTTCTGCAATACCATGACAATCTCAACCCTGCCTCTCTCTTTCTTGTATGCCATCCTGTCTTATTACACATTTAGTCATCCAAATTCTCAATCCCCAGTTTGTGATGTCTCAGCCTACTTTTATATATTTGTTAACTTGCTCTTCCTTAGATTGTTGGCAGATCCTTAGAACCTAAAGATTTTACATACTACCTAGTCAAATAATGGACCTAAATCCCTGAGGCCTGGTGCTTTGCCACCTAGTTCCATGCTTATGCAACTGTAGATAGAGTTATGAAGCAAAACACTAAGGATGAGGGGAAAGTAACTAGAAAGTGCACTGTGAGAGATGAGACATTGGGATTGTAGAGAAAGGAAACCAAGAAAAAGTTACAGGGAATTATGAGAATATGGTACCTTAGTTGGCAAGAAAGAGAATGCACCTGAGTCCTAGGGAGTCAAAGTACATAAGATATATAATTAGAAGGAGCCGGAAACAGAAAACAAGAAAGGGAAGAAGACCAAAGGGGCCCAGTTTGCACTTGACTGTCAAGTAAGCAGGACACTGATAGGGGGTCATGGTATCCATAGAATAATAACTATTGAGATCCTGGAATGTGTGGTAAAGTTTCAGGCCATGAGCAATTGGGAATTAAGAGCAAAGGGAATGGGGATGGGAATAAGGGCAAACAAAAGCAAGGTTTTAAGTGAAACTTACCAAAAATGGATGCCACTTCATGCAATTCGAATATATTGACAGTCTCAGAAATCTGTAGAAGCCTGAGACTACAGGACCTGCAGAAATAAAAGTAAAAGGAGCAAAAAAGAGAAAATAGAAAGGATGGGAGTAATCCTGTTTGCTATTGCTCTCTCTCTCTCTCTCTCTCTCTCTCTCTCTCTCTCTCTCTCTCTCTTTCCTATTTATCATTTCCTTGTTAAGTTTGGATCGGGATATTTTAGTGTATAGTGAAAGAAAAAATATTAAAATTTTGAAAGCACATTTCAGAATGACTAGTTTTTATGGAATTGATGGAATCTCTTAAGACGAAAGGTTCCAATACTGTTTTCATATTACTACTGAGTGAGAAAGTGACTAATTAGATTGAGTTCTTCGTATTTTCACCTTGCAAAAATTTAGATAGTTTCTACAACCTCTTTAGATAACATGTTGTCTAATAATCTTTGAAGTTAGTATGTCTGTTATGTCTAAGTGATTTCCTGTTATTGATAATTTAATTCAACTTTTTTCCCCAATCCTTTGTAATGATTGTATATTGACTTCTAAATAGCCATAACACCTCGATTCAAAGGTTAGCACAGTGCTTGACATATTATAGCTGGTGGTTAATAAATAGTGATTGATTTATTGATCAGGTATTAATTAATATAGAGACTTTTTATTTTGGATGATATGCCAAAAAGTAGATAAAAGTCATCTAGTTTCAAAACCTCAGATCTACATTTTGGCTTTAAGATATTTTTAGATTTTTTTCACTGTGAAATAGAGTTTGTTAGTCAGATAAAAATAATGAACTTTAAATAAATTATTTTTTCTTATTAAGACAATTCATCAATTATCCAAAAGACCTCATGAAATTTCCATCTGCCCAAACACACTAAGATATATTTGATATATTATATCAGCAAGGAAAATTCCACTATTCACAGAATAACATATGATATGATCAAGCATTAAAATGACAAGAGAACAGGTAGTTCAAAAAAGAGCTGCTCTGTATCCTATCATTATACTGATATCAAACTCATTTCCCAACTTTAAAAATAATTCTTTTATTCAATATGGGTTTTAATGGAGAGTATTATTTCTCAATGAATAGGAAATAGATTTATGTTACCTAAATAGTTTCACCATTAATTCCTTATGAGAAAGTTGTCATTATGAAACAGTCTTAAACTAATTAAAATCACTACAAAAGGAATAAACCCAGTGTCAAATCTGCATAAAAATCACAAATGGCTTTTAATTTTCTGTAGATATACACACAGATGATATTGAAAGCTATAGCTCTCTCTGTCTCTCCCTCCTTAACCCTCCCCACATATTCATACATCCTTTACATATGATTAAGGGTTTTTTTTTTAAGATGGTTCCTTGAATATTCTATGCATATGACTTTGGGTTCTCATTTTGCTTTTCAAAAATACTTTTAGGGAATAAATTGTAATACATTTTGAGATACAGAAACTATTTATGCAAAAAAAAATTAATGAAGAACCAACGTATCATGTTTAACTATTTAAATTTTTCACTTTGCATTGATTTATAAAAATTCCATTTCCACATTTCAACTCTTGCTAATTTAGCTTCTCTGAAGTTATATGTTACTAACCTATCATAACAATAGGAGGGAGGCAGCTAGGTGGCGCAGTGGATAAAGCACCTGTCCTGGATTCAGGAGGACCTAAGTTCAAATCCGGACTCAGACACTTGACACTTACTAGCTATGTGACCCTGGGCAAGTCACTTAACCCCCATTGCCCCTCAAAAAACCCCAAACAAACAAAAAACAGTAGGAGGGTAATAAATTTTGCCTGGCCCAAATTTGAACTCTCTTTATTCCTTTCTCTCATAACAAAATATTTATGTCATGCAGCATTCATTTATTAAAAAAACATTAAACACCTCCCATACACCTGAAAATGAGGATAAAAAGACAAAATCACATCAATGTTGTCCTCAAGTATTATGTAGAACCATTGTGAACACAAATAAGAAAATACAAAATATATAAAAAATAAATACAGAGTAGGTTTTTTTTTGTTGTTGTTGTTGTTTTTGTTTTTTGCAGGGCAAAAGGGGTTAAGTGACTTGCCCAGGATCACACAGCTAGTAAAGTGTCAAGTGTCTGAGGCCTGGATTTGAACTCAGGTCCTCCTGAATCCAGGGCTGGTGCTTTATCCACTGCACCACCTAGCTGCTCCCCAAAGTAGTTTTCTAAGGAAAGGAATCTATAGTCTGGATTTTATAGCAGATGATCAGAATGAATCTTTTGAATGAGATGGACCTTAAAAGTAGCTAAAGATTCTTTAAGGGGTAAGTGAAAAGGGAATGTATGTACACATGTCCAAAGACATAGAAATGGGAGACAGACTAACAAGTTCAGGACAAAGAACATATAGACCAATTTGTCAAATAGCCAGTTTGGCTAAACCAGATTACATGAAGACTAATGTTAAATAAGACTGGTTAAATTGGCTAGAGTCAAATTTTGAAGGGCCAAATAGAAGAATTTGTATTTTATCCTACATAAATTGGGCACTTCTAGAGCTTATTGAGTAGGGTAGTGATACAATCAGCTCTTTGTATATCTGAGGCATTAATTAAAAGGAGAAAACACAAAAACAAAGGACATGACCTCCCTCATCAAGTTAGTTTAATATGAATTTTCCCATAAACTTGCCTGCCTCCCTCTCCTTCTGTCTCTCTGTCTCTCTCTCTCGTCAGTGATAAGTGAATATACTGTTCCTGGGCAAATTAGTTTATCCTTTCCTCTATAATACATACCCTGTGAATTTCTCCCTCTGTAATTTTACTCACACATGCCTCCCATCACACCTCTATCTAAATCACCCTCTCCACTCCCTACCAAAAGCAAATGCAAAGTAAAACAAAAAAATTACAAGGTATATTTCAACCCTAGACTTTGATAACAAGCTCTCCTTGACAGCCCTAATTCATAGTAAGTTCAGATCCTAGAGTTTTCATTTCTGAACTTATAGTCCTTATTGTCTCTATGCACTGTTTTTGTAAGGAATATCATCACATATTGCTATGTGTAGGTATTTTGTCTTACCAACTAGATACTGAAAACCCTGAGGAAGATGACTATGTAATATAATACTGTAGGTCCCACATTATGCTTAGCACAATGCCAGCATGTACAAATTAGGTTAAATTTTTAAAAACCAAGCTTTGAATCTTTCTCCATAATTATTTAACAATGGAGCTTTCTATCTTAAGCCCATTCAAATATAAACACAGAAGGCTCAAATGCCTCAACTGATCTATTAAGCTGGGTGTGACCAAGTCTTTAATTGATGTGAGGGGAGTAAAGTGCTTTGATTAATGGATAAAAGCAGATGACACTAAAGAGGAAATATTTTGTGACTGGTTGAAGAGAATCAGCTAGATCCTCTTGACCAGTTTTGAAGCTTGTGTGTGTGTGTTTGTCCTTCATTCTCAAAGAGGATCATGACTTCAGGGTGATGTCATGACTTACAATATTTAAGTGAGGGGGGACTGTGCAAAGTCACTAACCTCACTCTCTCTTCCAGAGCCATCTGGGTTGAGTGGCAAGATATACAGAAGGACAACTGGAGATGGCCCTGGATGTTTAAGGCAATTGGGGTTAAATGACTTGCTTAGGGTCACACAGCTAGTAAGTGTTTGAGGTGAGATTCGAAGTCTGGTCCTCTTGACTCCAGGGTCAGTGCTTTATCCACTCTACCACCAAGTTGTCCTAAGGGTGAAGTAAGTTGATTAGGAAGGCACTACAGATTTGGAAGTGGACAATATTATGTTCCTGAGAAGGAATTGCTTGTGAGGTGAAGAGACTGACTTCCCATTGACCATATTATTGTGCAGTTAGGGCTAGTATGAGCAGAGAGACAAACATGAGGACAAGCAAATGCAGAAAACTGGCCAAAAGAGAAAGCAACTTCAAGTAACTTGCCCTATTGCAGCTGCAGTGATGGTTTTATATATTGCATTTTGTGTCAGAATATTTAAGGGGAGAGACAACCTCTCTTAAGACATGTTTCCATATAGTCACCTAATTAGAGATTCATTTATATTAACTATTCCCTAATTTAAAATACAAATAACACCTTGCAGCATTAAACTTCTACACAATTCACATCTTTCTGTGATTTACTTTGATGAAATAATCAAATCAGCTTCTAGCTATAATTAATGACACTGAGAAAGTGTAATATTTTTATTGTATTGGCAAGAAGAAAGTCTCATTTTGAAAAGGAAAGTTAGACCTCAGGGCAAGTGGAAAATTTTGGAAAGCAACAGGGCAGAATATGAGTCTGGGGTGGGAGAATGGAGGGGGCAGGTTCAGAAAGGGAGGTAAGAAAACAACAAAGGCACATTTCCCCCCTAGTTTTCTGTTCCACAAAGTTTGTTTTTCTCAAAACTAAGTGCTACAGAATACTGTAGTAGAAAAAAATGAGATTGTGAATTCAGTACTTGGAAGTCATTCCAGGAAAGTTCTTTTGAAGGAAGTTGTGCTTGAACTGAATCTTAAATGAAGCTGAGGCTTCTACAAGAATAGGGTTGGGAGGAAGGCCATTACAAGTATAGATAATCCCCAGTGCAAAGACATGGAGAAGGGAAATGGAGTGCCATGGTTGAGGAATACCAAATGAGTCTTGCTATAAATAGTTGTTTTTAAAGCCCTGGTATTGCTATCAAGACTTTTCTCTATCTAAAGTCTAAGTGGATCTAGCTGAGAGATTGGGTTAAGAAAAAAAAACACACACACAAGATATCCTATACTGGTATTTTTCCTTGAATTCAAACTTATATTTCAACTGAATATAAATCTTGTTAATTTACAATAGGGGCAGCTAGGTGGCACAGTGGATAGAGCACCGGCCATGGAGTCAGGAGGACCTGAGTTCAAATCTGGCCTCAGACACTTAATACTTACTAGCTGTGTGACCCTGGGCAAGTCACTTAACCCAAATTGCCCCCCCCCCTCTCACACACACACACACACACACACACACAATTTACAATAGCCTGTGCATCCACAACTCTACAATGTTAACTATCCTTTGAAGACTGCAAGCTATAAGGTAGAGTGAAACAAGGTTGCTTAAGGCATGCAATTTTTTCCCCCATAGTCTTCCTTAGCATAAGAATAAATTATTTCCATCATATTTTATTTCCCAGGTCATATGTTTTAAAATATAAATAAATGCTTTGCTGCTAATATAAAGCTATTTTAAATTTTAATAGTATTATTTAAATTTACATAGTTTATCTAAAATGATTTTTAAATTATTATTTAAAATTAAGATTAAATTCAATGGCATCCTTTTGCTTTACTGAAAATGAGTTCAATAATTCATAAATGTTTTGTGAGTATAGTGACTAGCAATAGGAATGAAATCACAAAAATCTAATTTACAAGAAAATTGACTTCTTTTTATGTGACTTTTGTCATTTCATCCTGTGCTCATAGAAGGTACATTATAAAGAAGGAACCAAACTTTCTGATAGAATTCAGAAGCTAACCTTCATGAACAGTTTTTGAGGAAGGAGTAGGAAAGAGGGAGGCAATAATCAACTTTCTTCTTTTTAATGTCCAGGCATTTTACATTTAATGGCCTTGATATAAGTGGGAAACTTTAAAGATCTGATTCTGTTCTTCCTTTTTTCAATCACTAAAGGAAACAAAAGTTGACTAGGTTATGTAATTCCAAGTAAACCACTGATGAAAACATCTACAGCACAATTACTGAAACTAATATTTTAAAGTTAGATATTAACATTTTATGGGTTTTTACTTAGAATGAATATGTAGTCTTCCTGCATATTAAGTTCAATTCTTGCACTTATCTTCATGAAAACAGTTAAATATTTTTAATTTGTCTATATTTAATTATTTTATGTTGTTTTAAATGTGACCCAGACATATACAATTAAGTATTTTATTTGGAACTTCTTGACTTTTAAGGAAATGGGGGAGGGAATTGCTGGTGAAAGAAAACATCATAGAGAAGGGGCCAGGAGATGATGAGTGAAGGAGGAAGGTGTTAATTTTCTTTACTTCTCCACCTCCCTCCCCCTTTCTGTATGTACACATTAAAGAATTCAGATAAAGAGAAAACATTCTAGAGGTAAAAGTAACTCCACCACAAATTTCCTTTTCACTTGTCATGTACTAATCCTTATGAACAATTGGAAGACAATGTGGAAGTTTGGCTTTTAGAAGGAAGCTAGATAGCAATAAGAAATTCATATGATGATAAATACAGTCTCTCAATACTGCCTTTATAATCATCTTCAGTGCTAGAATGCTGTTTAGTGGAACATACAGTCCAATTGAAAAAAGTGTGTTATATCTTTATGTATTTTAATAGAATACTAAAGAAAATACAAGTATTAATTAATGGAACACCATGAAAATTGAACAAATATAAGATTACTTTAATTTCTCCTCAGTAAAGTGAGAAGCATTGTCTAGCTTGTTCATTGAGGATTTACCTGGCCTTTCTGGAAGAACTTATCTCAGCCTGGGAATAATAGGCAAACTTTACAGTAATTCACATGCAATTTGTATTAAAATTTAGTTGCTGATTTAAGAAAATGTTCAAATATTTGGAATTTCATCACAGAAACCTTATTCCCATTTCCTTAAAATGCTGATAAAGATTCTAAAGAAATACTACCAAATAGAATCATAGTTTTGAGACTGAATTTATAAATCATCTAGTAAACCCTTCATTTTAAGTGAGCAAACTGAACATCAGAGAAGTGAAATGTTTTGTTCAGTCACATACTTAATTAGGAGTAGAAAGTAGTCTCCTGATTGCTACTTCAATGTTACTTTTTCAAGTTTGGCATGCCACCTATAGGTATACTTAATCATGTAGTATCAATTCCCTTTAAAATGGTAAGACAAATAAAATATGCTAGGATATATTAAAAGTGATTTAATAGGGAATAAATTAGACATTTGGGGATAATTGTTCACCAAATTAAAGATAAAATATCTCACTAATAAGGGAATAGGAAAGACTGCCAGGAACCTTTTCTTCATAATTTTCTTAGTAAGATTTCCTTTTAAATTCAGTAAAAGAGTTCTTGAGTTATATAGCATTTTTTATATTACATTCATCTCTAAAAGGAAGAAAGGTTCTTACCATGTATTGAATATTTTTACAGCTTATCAAAGTTTGGTATTTCTTAAAAATGATTTATTCATGTATTACAGACAGGTTAGAATGTTAATTACAAATTGTACTATCAATGTTAATTCAATTCAACAAAACGACTGCTTACAAAGTACTGTGCAAATTAATGATATCACATTATAAATCGGACAGGACTTGTAATCTCTTGTTACTTAAGGTATTACTATAACTTGTATAACTTCAAATGATCTTTAATGATCAAAACATGTAATGCTAAAGTGGCTTGTCAAATGTTAAAAGAAACTCATTCATTAATTTGGTGGCGAGAAATAGATTTTTTTTTTTAGAAAAAAGGATATGATTACTCATTAAATGTTTCTTCTACATTTCTAATAGCTTTCTAGTTGAAGGTCTAAATTCATCAAAATTGGTACAGAAATTGATGGCATGTACAGTTCGACAGTACTTAAGCATACCAAATTATATCTTCATAATAATTTATTTTGGTAAGTCTTAAATATATTCACTTACTATAATATACCCAAATTGATAGTAACGATGATATTTTATTTGCTATTAAAATATTGAAAATGATCAACATGATAGCTATTTTTCTAATTGGTGTTTATAATATTACAGATCCACAATAAAAAGGGAAATAACTGGATTTCTGTCTTATGGAAGGCTACATATCATTTTTTTCTGTCAAAACACTTCCACATTTAAAAAAATATGATAAATCTTTGTTCAAGGCATAATTTTGAGGGATAATTCTAAGTTACTGAAGATGTAAAACTTGCAGTTTATGTGTTAGTTTATTGCCACCCGGATTAAAAAAGAGTTTTAGTGATGTCACTTCAACATACCAGACTTCATTTTTGTTTTATAATAAAAAGAGGAATGGACTGGATCTATGAGATATTTTTATATCTAATATTCTTTGAGCATTATTCTATCTTCCCACTCTAGCACTAAAGCTTTGCTTGAAAGGGAATTATGTAATATTAGTACTGTACCTAGTCCAATCTCCCATCAATATAATTACTCCTACAGAACCTCCAAGAAACCTCCATTCAGTTTCTATTACTTACAAATGTAGTAAACTTTATAATTAGAGGAGAATAAATCACCATTAGAGTCCATTAGTTGCTCATAATTTGCCGATTTACAACCTCAGATTATCTCCACTATCTTTTCCTCTTCCTATGATGAATAATTTCTATGGAAAGTCCCCACCATGATGCCTGGATTCCTTACAAATTTATGCTGCCTAATTTCAACTGGTCCATTCGTATATTTTTAAAAACAATACAAAAGCTATCATTCGGTAATGAATTTCCAAACCACAATTCAAAGCATGTTAATGATATGACATTATAAATTCAACAGGATCTTGTAATCTCTTGCTACTTGTAATTACTAGAAAGTCTGTGATAGAAATTTTTTGTGTGCTTTCAACGATACATGATCCCAATATAGCTGATTGAAACCTCTCCATGCTTTCTCACCCTGGTTTTTGTTAGCAGTATTACATACATTTTCAAGAGGATTTACCCAACTTTATAGATCACTTCGCCTTTGTCTTTTTGTATTCTATGGGTGCTTGGACTGTACATCAGGTTTCCCTCACTCTTGCTATAAGACAAGGCAATTTGTTTTTCCAATTAAACATTTCCTAGATAAATCATCCTTGCCACATATAGCATGCATGATAAAGAGATATATGCTGCTCTCTTATAATACCTACAATTTATATGTATTATATTCTCCTTTGGGTCACCTGCAATTTTGATTCTTCAGAAATTCAAAATTGTCATAATTTGCAGACAAAAAAGCATCACTGGAATAATAATGTTAAAAAGATGGGTATTTACTATCAGGGACCAGCTTAGGTTCACTGAAAGCCCACACGATTTTCCAAATGCTATCACACCTACTTTTTTCTTTTTTTCAATGATGGGCCTAATGTATCCATCTGTAATGTCTCCCAATTTATGTGCAATGGCAGATTAACTCAATGAATTTCCTACAATTCATGTCATAATCTGGAAAATAAGAAAATCGCAATATATGAAATTTTAAAAATGTTTTGCTAGGATTTTTGTAGTAGTATATCATATTCATTTATGACAGTATAGTTCAAAGATTTGAACTCTAACATTTCTATCTCCAGTGTTTTGAATAACAGACTATGGCATAGTAGAAAATCAAAGACATGGAAGTGGCCAAGTATTCAAAGGTGTCTGTAATCTCATATATGAGAATTTCCTGCAACTCTACAGATTACAGATTATTTCAGGTATCCATTTTTGGCAATACTTGTCTCCTGTTCTTACTTAAGATGGCCACAGAGGGCTCACTCAACATATGGGGAGGTTTGTTAATTTCCTCTTGACATTTGGAGGAAAAGAATAGAACATCTCTTATTCCTACCAGATGAGTAGCCCATCTTTTTCACTTATGCATTGCTTTGATGTCATGATTTATACCACTGCATATTGGTAATTCCTTGCTTCTAGTTTGTAAAAGAATACTTTATCCCTATAAAGTGCCTCTCCTTTGTGATTCAATTGTTGCTTAATTTCAGCCTTTTGGAGAATCAAATATTTCATGATTCAGAGACATATAAGGATGAGAGAAAGTACTAATTTGATGTAATCGCAATTTAGAAGTCATTTTGGGTTTTAAAAGGTTATGCCAATAAAGCACAAACTTTGGGAAGTTACAAATGGCTTCAAGTATGATCTAGACTGTTTACGAGATCTGTTTTCTGTGGTTAACCTACTTGGATTAGACAGAGATACTAACTAAAAGTATACTTATGTTGTGTTGAATAACTTTTTAGTCATAGTCTCCTAGACTAAATACATACCAAAAAATCCTGTTCAAAAGATGATATAATTTTAAAATAAATGATTAAATAATTTTTGAAACATTTAAAAAAGGAATGTATGGTATTTTGTAAAAGCCATCTAGAAGAAAACAGAATCTACCAATACATATGCTTACTTTCTCTTCTCAACAAAATCTTTACAATAATGATTAATACATTATTCCAATACTGGCTGAAGGGTACTGAGAATAGATTACAGAAATGCTTTATTGTTATTGATGATAATAATTATAATAAAGAATAAGAAATGGTGAAGAACAATATATCACAGTAGCTTTTTCTTTAAAATATTCTCCCCACTTTAATATCACACAATATTCCTTGATGGATACAGATATAACTTTGTTCAGTAATATCTTTATTTCAAGTGAGGCAGAACACTGGGAGGCATATGCTCTGAGACATTTTCCACTGTCATAGATTTGAAATTCAATTTAGATTTCACATTGACGAAGCCCAGATGATGGAGTAGAGGCAGGAATTCTATTAAGCTCTCAATATTCTCTCCCAAGCAACTATTAAATAAATCCTCAAATAGAATTCTAGAATGACAGATAAAACAAAAATTTGGGATAAGACATTTTTTCCAATGTAAGACAATTTAGAAGGTTGGCAGGAGTGGTCTATGACACCTGGCTAGGTGTCTGTGGCAGCCCAAGGTGTCTGTGTCTCCAATACCAGTAACAGGCCTTGGGTCCTGCAACAGTGGCAACAGCAGCTTCAAGAGCTCTCAGCCAAGAGACAAAAAGTGGGTCAGACAACTGGTCAGAAAGAGATTACAGGGGACCCTTTAATGGCACTAGATGCAGGACCCTTTTGAATACACAGTCCTCAGTCACAGTTTCAGGGTAAAGTGGAGCACTAGCACTTTAAATACAGGAGAGGGAGGGCCCTGGTTACAGTTCCAGGGTGAAGACTAGCACCAACACTTGCAATTGCAGGGGATTAAGAACATTTGTTGCAGTTCCAGGGTGGAAAAGAGTGCTTGTGGTCACTCATAGGCTAACAGGAGCCCTGGTCCAAGACAGAGAGAAGTACTAGAGCTTGTGGTCACAGAAAAAGCAGGGGACCTGGTCACAGATCCATGGCTGAGAGGAGTGCTAGTACTAGTGGCTGCAAGGAAAATGAGGAACATTCCTTAATAAAGACCAGAACACAGGTTAAAAGTGATCAAAATTCTCCTTGGATCACCCATCTTTAAAGCACCAAAATCTCATAGACTCCATAGAACTATCTTAGAAAATAGCAGCATAGGGGCAGCTAGGTGGTGCAGTGGAGAAAGCACCAGCCCTGGACTCAGGAGTACCTGAGTTCAAATCCAGCCTCAGACACTTGATACTTACTAGCTGTGTGACCCTGGGAAAGTCACTTAACCCCCATTACCCTGCAAAAAAAAGAAGGAAAAAAAAAGAAAAGAAAATAGCAGCACAAAAAACCCAAAGTGAGAGGTGGAATAGAGTAAAATATCTCACATAAAAGAATGAAGAAAAAGCTTATGGGGTGGAGGGGAAGATGGGGAAGGAGTAGGGGAGTGAATGAGGCTTACTCTCATTAGAATTGGCTCAAAGAGGGAATAACAAACACACTCAAGTGGGTATAGTAATATATTTCATCCTGTGGGAAAGTGGGAGGGGAAGGGGATAAAGGGGGAGAGGTGAAGGAAGGGAGGACAGATTGGGAGAGGGGGCAGTAAGAAGCAAAACACTTTTGAGGAGGAATAGGGTGAAAGAAGATAGAAAATAGAGTAAATATCAAGGGGAGATAATAAGATCAAGGGTAAAACAGTTAGCAAAAGTAACTGTGAAAGAAACGTTGAGCAGGATGCTATCAAGAATGACTTATGAAAAATGCAATCTATCTACAGAGAAAGAATTGATGGTATCTGAAAAGAGAGTGAAGTATAATTTTTTTTTAGTTAGTTCCTCTTTCTAAATTTTTTTTGTCTGTTTTCTTTCACAGCCTGACTAATATGGAGATGTTTTACATGACTACATATCTATAACTTATATTGAATTGCTTGAGTTCAAATGGAGGGTTGGGGAGGGAAGAAGAGAATTTGGAACACAAAGTTTTAAAAAAATTGATGGAAAAATTTGTCTTTACATGTAACTTGGGGGAAATTCTAAATAAATAAATTTATTAAGGAATAACTGGGCATGAGAAGGTCTGGCTTAAAAAATAAAATTAAAAGCTCTTTTGGTTATTACTTGTATCAATAAAAAATCCACAAAACCCCCAAAAAACAAACAAACAAAAAGGAAAGCTTAAGACAGTGGGTGTATACACACACACACACACACACACACACACACACACTATCGATGAACAGAGATCAACTTTAAGATAAAAGTTAAAGTCAAGAAACAGTCTGGAAAAATAAGGAAACAAAAACAACACTTAACCATAAAAAGTAAAATGGTGACAGTGAGAATCAAGAACCAAACTCAGACGAAGATGGGAAGATGGTAATTCCATAACAGCTATAAGCAAAGGTTCAAAGGAAAATGTTAATTGGACATACACCAAACAAGTATTTCTGGAAGAGCCAGAATACGATTTTAAACATCAAATAAGAGAGATAGAAGCAAAAATGGGAAAGAAGTAAGAGTAATGCAAAAATACTATGATGAGAGCCAATAGTAAATAAATAAATAAATAAATAAATAGTAATAGTAATAGTAAAGGAGGCTCGACATGTCACTAAAGAGAATTCCTTAAAAAGTAGAAAGAGGTACAAAGACTTACTAAACAAAATAATTCCACAAAAATTAAAAGTGGGAAAGTGAAAGCTAATGCCTCCATGCGACATCAAGAGAACATAAAATGAACTTAAAACAAAGAAAATAGAAGAAAATGTGAACTATCTTACTGGGAAAACAAATGACCTCTAAAATTGATTGAGCAAAGACATTTAAGAATTGTTGGACTATCTAAAATCTATGACAAAAAACAGATGCATTTCAAGAAATTATAAGAATAATTGCCCTTATTCCTATTAAAAGAGAAATTGAAAGAATCCACTGAGCCCCTCCTGAAAGATACCTCCCAGAATTATCATATCCAAATTCTAGAATTCACAGGATAAGGAAAATAAGATATACATATTCAAATATAATGGATCCATAGTACAGATCACATGAGATTTAGCAGCTTCCATGTAAAAGGAACACAGGACTTAGAATAAATATTATATTCCTCAAGGAAAAAGAACTAAGATTACAAGAAAAAATAACCTCCCCAGCAAAACTGATTATACTCCTTCAGGGAAAAAATGGATATTTGATCAAATACAAAACTTAAAAGAATTCATGATTTAAAAAATGAGCTAAATAAAAAATTGATATTTAAGCACTTTTTTAAGCACAAAGTGGAAACTGAATCAAATTTATAAGAATTACACATCATTCCCCAATTAGTAAATTGCAAGAGAATATGAACAGGCAGTTTTCAGAAGAAGAAATCAAAACTATCTAGAGTCACATGAAAAATAAATTCTCTAAATCACTAATGACTAAAGAAATACAAATTAAAACAGCTCTGAAGTACAAACTCACAACTATCAGATTGGGTAACATGACAGAAAAGGTATATGACAAATGCTGAAGACAATGTGGAAAAATTGGCATACTAATGCACTGTTGCTGGAATTCTGAGGTGTCCCAACCACTCTAGGGAACGATTTGGGATTACATCAAAAGGGATATAAATCTGTGCATACTCTTTGACCTAGAAATACTATGTCTGCATACTAAAGAGAGTAAAGAAAGGGGAGGGGGGAAGATCTATATGTGCACAAATATTTACAGCAGTCCATTTTGTGGTGACAAAACATTAAAAATCAAGGGGATGCCATCAACTGGGGAATGGCTAAGCAAGTTGTGGTATATGGTTGTGACAGAGTACTATTGAGCCATAAGAAATGATAAGCAGGATGGTTTCATAAAAATCTGGTAAGACTAATATGCACTGATGCAGTGAGGTGAGCTGAACCAGAAGAACATTCTACACAGTAAAAGCAATTTTGCATAATGATAAACTGTGAGTCACTTCACTATTGCAGTCAATGCAATGATCCAAGATAATTCCAAAAGTTTTAAGTTGCAATATACTGTCTACCTCTAGAGAGAGAACTGATAGAGTCTGAGTGCAAACAAACATGATTTTTCCCACTTAAAAAATTTTTTTTCTTGTTTTTGTTTTGGAATATAGGTCAATATGGAAATATATTTTGCATGATATCACATGTACAAATTATATCACACTTCTGGCCTTCTCAGTGGGTAAGGAGAAGAAGGAGGCAGAGAGAAAACTCAATATTTTTAAGTATACATTAAAAATAAATGACAACTTTATTTAAAAAATTAACATGATATTTAGATTGTCATATGTAGAATTCATTTGGAGGAGGGATTCATTAATAATGTTGAGGTCTTCCAGAAACTCCTCTTTCTGAATAATATTGTGTCAAATTTTGTACTGATTGTGTCAAATCCTACACCACTAAAAGGAATCTAGAGTGAGATCCACAGTCACTTAAAATGCATCAGTCGAACAATCTACATGAGAAAAAAAATAGGATAACACAAAGTAGTCATATAAGAAACAAATAAATTATTTCTTAAATATTTAATTATTTTCACTCAATCTTTTTTAAAGATTAAGATGATTTCCATTGCTTTAAAAAACACTAAGTAGGTACAATATTATCTGAATAATTTTGAGAAATAGAGTTGATTTTTTCTTTTAAAACAGGGAAGGGTTAGTTAAGAATCAGTTAAAGATTAAACGTGATAGAACAATAAAGTATGTTACCAATTTAAGGACCCAACTGTACATTACCTTTCCTCTCCTCTCCCTCTTCATTGCTAATCTGGAAAATACGATAACTGAAAATTTTCTTATTATTTTATGTTTTGCCATTATCATATCCAAGATGATCTCCACAACACTGAGATGTATCAGAAAGGTAACATTGGTTAACTTCATTAAATAGGAAGCTAAACAGCCACTTTTTTTCTAGTCTATAGTAAATATATTTTGACATACAATTTGAAATGTCACAGTAAAATCATAAGGCTAGAGAATTCAAGGAGACACTGAATAATTTATTTGATTTTGACAATTAGTAATAAATAGTTAAAACCAGTTAATTATTCTACATTTTACCATCAATTTTATGATTTTAATAAAAATAATATTATGTATTTACTTTTGTAGAAAGCAAAATTTTATATTAAATTAGATCTGTATATAAAGGATGCAAAGAATGGTAAAATAAAAAGGTAAAGATACATATAAATCAGGCACAAAATTGGGAATTCTAGAGCAAGAGACAAGATGGCAGAGAAATGAAACAACTTTGAAATGATGCCTCACATCGAATTATCATTGTTCCTCAGCACAATTTTAAATTATGTTCTAGCAGAAACCTGTTACCCTTTGAAATATATAGTATCCTTGCCTTTTCCTTACCACTGTTATATAGGAAGTAGATGGAAAAAATGAAAATGTTTGAATAACATTTTTTTCATACACAAATGAATATCTGTAAAATATATTCTCAACTTAAAAAAAAAATCTTTCAGCAAAAGATCTCACTTGGATATTTCTAAGTTCCTTTCAGGTACCTGTACCACCAGGATAATACTTTTTCTGTTTTGATTTATACCTTGACTTAGAGAGAAGTAAGATTAAGTCATGTGATTCAAACAGATAACTAAAGACTATTCCGGAATGTTATCTGATTTATTCAAAATTGTTCCAAACTGTAAATTCCATGATAGCTAAGTTCCATGTTCCATGTAGTTAAGTATCTTAGCTACATTAAAAAAATTCCCTAGTTTTATGTATAATACTTTGCCAAAAAATGCTTAATAAGTATTTATTGAATGAGTGATTCTCCAAAATTGGCATAGTCAACTTTGAGTAAGAGACCAAAGATACCAATGAACTGAGAATCAAAGTAATGAAAGGCCTAGTTAAGACATCTATTTGTCATTGATTTGAACAGTTTCAAAGCCATTCAAGAAATTCTATTAAATAGTACATTGAAGACAATTTTGATGCAGAATGTAAAGCTCTCATACATAAAGGTATTGATCTTGATTTACTGTCTGCAAGCAAGATAAAGATAATTATTTTAAACTGCAAGATGCTCTAGGAGAAAGAAATTAAACTGTTATTTTAAGTATTGAAGAAAAAGAAAAGTGTTCAAAAATGAATTTTAAATATCTTTCTTAATAACATAAATGCCATTACTATAGATTTGGGGAACATAGTTAAGGTGAAAGTTTTGTTTTATTTTGCTTTTGTTAAAAGGAGAAAATGAGACCAGTCATTCTTCTTTGAGTCAGTCAAAGGGATGCACTGCAATTCTGTTATGAGTAAAGTTCCCAGGGGGAACTAGTTTTATGGCCCCTGACATGTCCATTGTGAACTTTCGTGTGCAGTTTTTGGTCCAAATAATGTAGAAATATATAAGCCATCTAATTAGCATAGTAAAAGAATGTTAGAATTTGCTTTATATAGTATAGAAAAAACTTTCAGAAAATCTTTTATAAAATAGATTCATTTTTTATTAAAAGTAACATAAATATGAGATTCAATATGGTTTTTATGGCTAATTGTAATAATTTTTTTTTTGCTTGCATGGTAGCTAAACTTGTAGTTGCTGTTTTAATTTAAAATATATGAATATTTCCTCTTGATAGATCTTGATTATTTTCAACCATAAAAATCTTTAAGGTGATTTTCATGAAACTCATTATTGCCTGGATGATATTGAATTCAATTTGCCTAAATATATATGCATAGGCAAATGTTGAAATCATAAATGTATTTCTATGATTAAAATATTAGAATTTTATATGATTTAAAAATCTAAATACACAATTTCAGTAAGTATAAATGTCACAAATCTACTATTGCTTCATTAATATAAATCTATATTTTTCTTCAAAATAATTTGTGTAAAAGGAATACAGAGAACCATTTCCCTTTCTCACTAGTACTGTTTGGATGTTTGGTATTTGTATGAATTAACCACATTTTGGTGTTTAGTCTTCAGTTTTACAAGTTATGAAATTTGATTTTATCTTTTTACTCAGGAGCTGGTCATAGGGAATTGTTTAGTACAAGAAAATATATAAGAAACCAAGGGATGGAATTCTAAACTACAATGTTCATTTGTGATGGACTTCCAACTTCCAATCTTGATCCCATTCCAAACTCTCCCTCTTCTCAGTTTTGTTACCTTATTTCATCCTTGTCTGTCTGTCTGTCTCTGTCTTTGTCTTTCTATCTCTTTTCCCTTCTTTCCCTTTCTCTTTCTCTCCTCCCCTTCCCCATGCATAGACCCTACAGTACAATCTCTCCTTTTCAACTAGCCACTTTCATTCTTTCCCAATCTGCTCACAAACTTCTCTCATGTTCAGGTGTTTGTCTTTTGTTTTTAAAAATCCCTAAGTAGTGATATCCTATCACAAAATCATTGTCTTATAGACTTCCTCCCTTTTCAGGCTAAACTTCTAGACAGAGTAGTCTATACAGGCAACCTCTGCTTCCTAACCACCCATCAAATGCCTAATAATGTGACTTTCAAACACATCCTTCTAATGAATCTCTGAAAACATCTTAATTGCTAAACCCAATGATTTTTTCTGTACTTTTTCTTGAAACATCAATAATATTATACCCTACTAAATTCCCTTAATACATTCAATTCCCTTAAGTTCCCTGATACTGTGCTTTCCTTACTCTCTTTTTACTATCAGAAAATTCCTTCTTATAGTCTCATTACCCTATCCTCCTATGGGAATCTCCATCAAGAATCTACCCTTAATCATCTTCTCTTGGTTAGCTGTCTTGTTGATTTTATCCCATGTTTTAAATTATTACCTCAATGGAGATGGGTCAAAATTTTCTATCTATAGTTTATGTAACTCACTTTGGAAGTCTGCTCCTCTTGGCAAAATATGAGCCAAACTGAAATCAAAGCAGCATTCCTTTACAAAAGTAGGCCATGTAGTACAGCAGAGCTGCTTACATTTTTTCCACTTGCAACCCATTTTTGCTCAAGAAATTTTTACACAATCCCAGGTATATAGTTATATAAAATAGGCAAACATAACCTTTTACTGTTGCCAATTTTTTTTGACTTCCACATTCAGTTTTGTGACACCATGTAGGGTCATAACCCATGGTTTAAGAAGCTTTGTACTAGAGCACAGAGAAAATAAAAACAATACAAATATTTTGAAGCCCAAAGTGCCATAAAATAGTAATTAATACTGTGAAAATAAGGAAAATATACAAGATTCTATGCTGATTGAATGATATTCTGAAAAATGAGTGATGAAATTCCAAATAAAATTCAGTAACTGTATGAAAGAAAAAGACTGTTGAAAATATATACAAACATTTCTTGGATGGAGCTAAAGCTTTTCTCAGAGCAAAAATGATATCCCTAATAACATACATTATCAAACTAAAACAAGAGAAGTTAATGAACATCATATGCACTTGAAATGAGAAAATCTGCAAATAAACAAAACCAAAATAAGCATTCAAGAGGAAAAATTAAAAAATTAGCATGGAAATATAGTAAATTACAAAAAAGTGTGTAGGATGATAAAAAACACTAAAAGTGTGTTGACAATTAACAAAATAAATAAATCTTTAATATAATTAAAAAGAACTTGGAGGGAAATTAAATTGGTAAAAGAATAAAAAAGGAACTACATGAAATACCAAAAATGAAATAAGAAGAGCTAACATTGCTTACTTTATAGAAATATTTGCAAACAAATTAGATAATTACAAAAAAAGATGACTATCTACAAATATTTAACAAAGTGAAACCTTAATCAAATTCCAGATAAAGGAAACAACTAGTTGTAAAGGAATGACAAAAGAAAAAATAAAACTTGGTCCATATGGATTTATAAGGAAACTAACAAACTTTCAAAAAACAATATGTATCTTATGCAAACTTCATAATAAAGTATACTAGCAAACTACTTTTAAGAGGAAATCATGGGGAGCAGCTAGGTGGCACAGTGGATAAAACACCTTCCCTGCATTCAGGAAGACCTGAGTTCAAATATGGCCTCAGACACATGACACTTATTAGCTGTGTGAGCCTGGGCAAGTCACTTAACCCCAATTGCTTCACACACAAAAAAAAAATCTTACTGGAAAGAGGCAAACATAGTCCTTATTCTTAAATTAAGGAAGTCTAACACAAAGAAAGATAATTATAGAACAATATCACTAATTAATTTATATCCAAAAATATCATATAAGATCCTGGCAAAAAAATATGACACTATCAAAAATAAAATAAAATAGACATAATCTAATAGAATTTAGAAAGGAATATAAGAATCATTTAGTATTAAGAAAACACATAAAATAATCAACTATATTAAAAGCAAAAACACTCCCAAACCACATGATTTTGTCCACACGTACAGAATAAGTATTTAGCAAAGTACAATACTCATTAGTGATTAAAACCTTTTGAAAGACATGGGACTTCCTTCAACATGATAAATAATACACAGCATCTTTCACAATAATTACAAGAATAAAGAAAAGGCATTCCCTTTCACTGCTTTTATCTGACACACATTCTAGAAATTCTAGGAACAATAAAACATATCAAAAAGAATAAATACACTCACAGAAGAGACAAAACTATTTTTCTTAATGAATATATTTATAGTTTACAAATAGTAAAGATTTATCAATGAAACTGAGACAATATTTTCAGTAAAGAAGTTGAGTACAAAAGTAACCCACAGAAATTAACAATATTTTGATATCAATAACTATATCTAGGAGGAAATTATACATTCAAAATAAATATCAGGGAATCAACTATTAAAGCCCAAGCCAGATATGTATGTATGTATGTATATATATATATATATATATATATATATATACATATACATAATTACAAAATAAGCTTTAAAATAATAAAGAATGGGGATAGCTAGGTGGCACAGTGGATACAGCGCTGGCCCTGGAGTCAGGAGGATGTGATTACAAACCAACCTTCAGATACTTACTAGCTATGTAACTGTGGACAAGTCACTTAACCTGGATTGTCTCAGAAAAAAATTAAAAATAAATACTTAAGTAGTTGGAGAGACATGCATTGTTTAAGTGTAGACCACACCAATAAAAAACACTGACTAGATTACCTCTATTAATTTATAGATTTTAAGATGTATCAATCAAACCAACTGTTCAAGTCTTACCATGTAACTTCCTTGCTCAAAAGATTTCACTTGTGTCTTATAGCCATTTGGAAAAAATCCAGATCCCTTAGCCAAGGTAGTGGGTTTTTTTTTTCTTTATTTAAACTATTTCCTTTCAAGCACTATACACAGCACTAAATTGGACTACTATCAAAGATTTTACCTTGTCCTCTCTATTTTGGTTCACTTGAACAAACAAGATCTTGTTCATTGAACAAGAGGATCTACCTCTCGAATTTATTTTCTTCTTTCTAGGCTCAGATCAGATGCTAACAATATGAGAACTTTTATTGATCCCTTCAAATATAAGTGATTTTTCTCTTCTTAATTATTTATATTATTGGGTGAATTACATATATGTATATACACACACATACATATGTAATATATATTCATATTGTGTAGTATTTTTATATTGTTGGTGTATGTTATGTACATATTATATATACTATATGCCCATTATCATATGTATTATACACATGTTATATACTAATGTGTAACATTTAAATCTATATGCATATATGTATATGTGTATATATGTATTATATATTTAAATTGTATGTGACAGAGTGGAATGTAATATGTACAAAGGAGGATGATACATGCATACTTGACTATACATTGCTTGAGTACTGAAGTAATTTGTCTTCACAGGTAAATCCCTTTACTATGCCTAGATAAACTCATGAGATTAAGTTACCTATAAAATACTCACTTGGTAAACACAAGTACCAAGTGGCTTTCATACTCTTTCTTTCTACAGCACTCTATTATTCTTCTCCATTATAGGGGGATGTCTATCTAAACAAGTATGACTAGAGTCTGAACCTGGAAAGTGTTAAATACTGATAAATTCTGATTTGCCAATTTTTCTTTTCTAGATTTCATGGACCACATTTTTATTTTCTCTTCTAATTTTTTTGTTTGTTTGTTGGAACAAACTATCATAATCCATGGATTTATATTTGAGTCTAAATGCTTTCTGAGCAAATAGATTTTTATCTTATCAGATTGAATTAATTAAAATTGGCTACTCAGGAAAGATTCTTATAAAGAGCTAACCATTCCTGTGTTATGATGACCTCACCCCCTACACTTTTCTGTTACAAAGCATGATACTTAGAACCACATGGATCTGCCATTTTATACCTAGGACTAGATTTTGATAGTCCAGATTTTTCATTTTATAGATAACAAAGAAAGTAAAGATGGGTCAATTCCCTAAAATTATAAAACTAGATAGTTGTAGTTCTTGGAAGAGAAGTATCTTGACTCTCACTCCAGTGATTTTTTTTTTTTGCTGGGGTCTGACTTTGTCACTAAGTGATAGGAGAACTTTTAACTTTTATAACCTAGAAGTGGTTTTTCATTTCTCTTATTTAAAATAATCATTTTTAATAATTTATTTTAACATGATATTGAAATAAAATCAGGTTTCTTGCAAATAGTGATGCAGTTTGTGACTTAATTTAATAAACAAAAGCTAGTTTGCCTTCATTAATAATTACATTGCACTTTGAATATTTGTATTGTTTGCACATTTTCATATGCATATATACATATATGCACTTGTCAGAAATTATTTGAAAATCAAAAGGCAAAAAGTTATTCAATATAAAAAGTCTGAAATTTTTGCTCATTTGTAAATATATTGTTTTTAATAAGATATTTCATAAATTAAATTTAATTAATTAAATTTTATAATTGAAAAGTTTCATAAATTATATATTAAATTAATTAAATATTATAAATACATGTATCTTTGAGGTGTTATGCATTACCACCTAAATATGAGGAAAATGAAAATGAAATAAACATATTTATTAGTACCGTATGATTTCATTAACATGCTAAACAATTTTTGAGAAATAATTCTGGGGACCTTTTTTGCTTGCTGGGGTTTATTAAAACTAATTACACTTAGAACATAGTATAACAAGTACTTTGAGTTTTAATGTTGACCTCCATGTTGGGCAAACTTGGAGACTGCAGATTTTCTAAAACTGCAATCCATTTACCAACCTTTAAAACAGACGCACACAATATATCCTCTATTTTTATTTCTATCCTAACAATAATGAGGTGCAGGATTAATGACCATCTGGGTTTAATAGCCCTTACATGTGCTTCAGACCATCAACTTTTCTGATTCAGTCATTAATCCATATAGAATGTATTGCACCTTGATTTTTATTGCTTTAAGAGTTTATAAGCTTTTGAACGATTTTTTTTTACTACTCTATCCATCCCATTCTCACCTTTCCCCTTTACTAGAGAATTTAGTCATGAGAAAATGAATTAGACTACCTCTTCTAGAGTTTAAATGCCCTGGTTTAAGTGTCAGAAAATACAAAGTTGATAACAAATGTGTCAACTTTCCAATTTGACCTCAAAGACAAAAACTGAAAGCAAGAATACAATTCAATCTTCTGGACCATTCAGCCTTTAGCTTCTCAGTTGTCTTAGGCAGTGTAAATTTCTGAAAGAAAAATCAGAAAAAAATGAATTCAATTCCTGGATCTGAATGAGAAAAAAGCTATATGACCTTGAGCAAGCCATTTAATTTCTGTCAGCTTCTCATGAAAAAATTTAGGGGATTTGAAATTCTTAGCCTGTGGGTCTATGAACATTTAAAAATATTTATAACTATGCTTTAATATAATTATATTTCTTTGTAATCATTTATATTTTGCTGAATTAATTTAAAAACATTATTCTAAGAGGGGTTTTACAGGCTTCCTCAGAAAGTCAAAGGACCCCATAATGAAAAAGACTAAGAATATCTGGTAGATAAGCTTGCAACTCTAAAATCCTATAATCCCGTAATGGATTCCATTCAAAAAAACTTTAAAAAAATATTATTTGGAAAGTACTGGGGCAGCTAGGTGGTGCAGTGGATAAAGCACTGCCCCTGGATAGAGGACTACCTGAGTTCAAATCTGGCCTCAGACACTTACTGTCTGTGTGACCCTGGACAAGTCACTTAACCCTCATCGCCCCACCAAAAAAAAAAAAGTACTGGATTAGGTAATGGTGGAAAAAAGGTAAATAAATCTTTGTCCTCAAAAAGTTTACAATTTAACAGGGCTATGGCACATATGCAAACAATGCTTATATTAAATAAATCAGAGTAAAATGGTAAAATGTTCTATAAGGAAAATTTATCCCTATTAGTAAGGATGCTTTAATACTTTGTTCAAGAAATTATTAATAGGGTTTATTGAACTATGAACTAGATCTTCAAAGGTGAGTAGGATTTCAAATGGCAAAGGGTTGAGCATTACAGGCATGGGCAAAGTTGAAGTCACAAAAAAGTTCTAACCAATACAGACTGTTGATGTCAATATAAGATAGGCTAATGGGGACTTACACAAAGTATAGAGAATATAGTTTTATCAATGCCTTTGCCTGCTCCTATGTTAACACTGCCACATTCTTAGGATTCCCTAAGCCATTTCCTTTATACAAGGGACCTAAGAATGAGAGTATATGGATTTAAATACTGACTCTGAAGGCTATTATTTGTATGATTTTGGTCAAATCATAGGCCTTGTTTAGATCTGTATTTCTCATTCATAAAATGAGTTTGGGGAGTAAGAACAAACTAGAATATCAACTATGTCCCTTCTAGCTCTAATCCTATGCTAAAGTGATACCATGAACAACACCAACAGTTTAGCCAAATTTAAAAAAAATTCATTTTGTCTCCTGAGCTAGGATCTTAATTTAATAAAACTGGAACTGTCTTATACTGCCTTTATATCTCTCACAATGGCTACCAAAGTATGGAGCATAAAGGATCAATGTATGTTGTTTGTTGCTTGAATTCACAAGATTGTGATTGCCTCTCTGAATGAGTACTTCTCAGTGTAAGTCCAGAGAATAGTAGCTTCAATATCATTAGCAAATGAACCCTGTTTTCTTTGTCACGATTTTTTAATGTTTTGCCATCCCTTTTTAGAGAATCATCTGTTCATATACCTTTACTACTTATATATTGGTGAATGGTTCTTCAAGACAAGTAGTTTATGAAGTGGAATTTCAGTTTTATTATCTATTTTATCCAGTTTAACTGATTCTGCTTCTTTTTTAAAAGTATGTGCATTTCCTATCATTGTTATGAAAGTTATATAGTCATCTTTTAAAATTATTCTATTGTATGACCTTTAATATTCAATTTGTATATTGATTTTGATTTTAATTCATATTACATATAAGTTGCTAATCTAAGCCTAATTTCTTCTTGAATATTTTCCATTATTTCCAGATCTTACTAAGTGGGAGGTATTTTCCTTAAGTAACTTGTCTTTTCTGGTTTTTCAAACTTAGTATTAATCAGTTCCATTACTATTGATATTCTAAACTATAGGTTGTTCCATTGATGTACTTCTTCTTTTTTTTTTTTTTTTTTTTTTTTGCAGGGCAAGGAGGGTTAAGTGACTTGCCCAGAGTCATGCAGCTAAGTGTCAAGTGTCTGAGTCCAGTTTTGAACTCAGGTCCTCCTGAATTCAGGGCCTGTGCTTTATCTACTGTGCCACCTAGCTGCCCCCATTGATCTACTTCTGAAGAGAAAATAAACATCAATAATTATTGCCTTGTATGCTTTGCTCTGTATTTCCTTGGTAACCTTTTATTAGCAATAATACTCAGGATAAGAAACAACTGTGTGATTTATAGTAAGAGCTCCTCTTCTACCTGGGACAACCACTCAAGACTGTGACCTGGATCTGAGTATGGGCAAAACAACAGAGTCCTGCCTCAGTGCTAGCAAAGAGATCCGTTTGATCTTCTGGCCAAATGTTTGACCCCATTACTATTTGTGGGCTGAGTTCCAGAAGCAGTTGCTACAAGCACTGATTCAGAGGCTCCAGAGATCTGCTCCTGGTTTGCTGGGGCTGGGTTTGCACTGGGGCTGGGACCATGTCGGCACAGCATGTGCTGGGGAGCACTCAAATCTCACCCCTATACAACAGACCTTTCCTGTTGATGTTCTAAGGTTTTTTTGGCTGCAAAATGGTTTCACTATGTCCTTTTGTGAGTTCTACTGGTCAAGGAATTTTCTTATGGCATTATTTGAAGGTATTTGGAGAGGTCTTGGGGAGAGCTCAGGCAAGTCACTGCCTTTCCTCCACCAGCATGGCTCCACCTCAAAAATTACTTAAATAAACATTTCTAGCATGGGTCAGCATGTCTGTCTATTTCTAGACAGAGCTGGAGGGACAGAAGAGAGAAGTGCTGGACACATCTCTCCAGTGAATCATTTTACTAGAATAGATGCCAGCAACAGAAAGCATTCCCATACTTGCAACTGTGAGATTTGCACAAGGAACATATTCATTTTAGATAGAGTATTTTGGGGGTTGGTGGAGATGATTAAAATGCCAGAGAGGGGGCAGCTAGGTGGTAGAGTGGATAAAGCACAGACCATGGATTGAGGAGGACCGGAGTTCAAATCTGGCCTCAGACACTTGGCACATACTTAGCTGTGTGACCTTGTGCAAGTCACTTTACCCTCACTGCCCCATCAAAAAAACAAAATACAACAAAAATGTAAAAGAAAAGAGAGTTTTTCTTGAATCTTAAAATTTGAATGGAGGAATTGTTTAACCAAAAATTGACTTGGAAATGATAATTGTGAGCAAATGAATGTTATATTACTAAATAATATATTTTACATGAAACTGTCCCAATTCAAGTATCACCTCCTTCCTGAAGTCTTCACTAATGCTCTCTCTTTGTAAATCACCTTTTATTTCGTTTTGTATGTTCACATACTGTGTCCCTAAAAATGTGAACTCTGAGGAAAATAGATACTTACAATATTAGTTCAATGAAATTCAAATAAAAAGGCTTTCAAATAACATTTTATATATAATAAAAGGAATTTAAAATTATAGCTAGAAGATGAAAAATCTATGATTTTGGATTAATTTCTTATCAAGAAATTGGTCATACATAAGAACGTGATTTTACTTTAACAAAGGGAGGATTTCAAGTTTTATTCTTTTTACAGAATTAGTTTCCTCTACCCCATAGAAATGCCACAAACTTATTCCCTAATACTAAAAGGGTATGAAAACCTAAGGAGCACTTTCAGCTTAAATCAGCCAGAACCCCCCAAAATGATCCCCACATAAGTATATAGGTCAAATTCCTCCAATAACCCTCAGAATTCACAAATAGTTCTGAGTCTGCAATGACATTTTCAACCAGTACAAATAATTTTATTTATTTCTTCAACCAAAGCAGTATTTATTTCAGTCTGGGTGGTCTCCTCAGTTCTCCATTTCTGACCAGGTTATTTTGCTTCAGGGGAAGTGAGATAAGAACAAATTGGAATTTTAAGGAGGACTAAATGAAAAACTAGTTTCAAATAAAACCTTTGAAAAATCTTATACAGGATGACTCTTCAGCTTAAAGGCAAATGTATGTATGTGTATATATGTGTGTGTATATGTATATATTCTTGCTAACTGATAGTGTTATTTGTTGGTATGATCATGTACACACACATTAGAATTGCCATAAAAAAATAGTAGGACAAAACTGGAAAAATGTTATGAATAATTTTTTCTATTTTCTTATAAAAGTGATTTTTCAATTAATGGTAGAAATAGATTTAAATAGTAGTCTCCTTTTCTCAAACTCTTTTTTGAATTATAATTGCACCAAATTGGAAGATCGTGAGAATAAAATTAATTCCCTACCCAATGAAAACAATGTTCATATCCAAGTTAACAAAACCAAGACTAACATAAAATTTTTTTCTTCAACTGGAAGGAGGTGGAAGAAGGAGATTGTGCCTAGGCTAGTGAGCAATATGTCATGGAAGCATCATGGCTTGACTGAAGAATAACTTCTGATACCTGTTTCTTCCTTTCTCAGAGATCTTGGGCACAGGGAGAAGACTGGGAATCACTATTTATGGGAATTGATGGGTTCTTATTGCATGAAGAAGGTAATCTGATGCTGATATACACTCACATACAGCAATGCACAATTATCAAGGAAGGTATAACCAGAACCCATGTAGTCCAATGTGATATTCAGCCATGTTTGGTGGGTGAAATAACTGAGGAAAAGAGAGGTTCAATATTCTGAAAGCACATGCATGTATATATATTCACATATACATATATATGCATACATATATGTATAAACACACATGTGTATTGTGTGGGTATATATAAAATATATACATACACATATGTATTGTGTGAATGTGTGTATATATAAATATATGCATGTACATTTATATGCTATATACACACTATTGATTGATTGATTAAGCAATGGATGCTAATCGTTCAACAAACTGGGACCAGATCTCTTCAGCTTAGACTTGAACCTTAAATATAGGGAGAGACAGACTTTTATATATTAAAAACAAGCAAATTAGACAAATTAGTTTAAGAATCCAACAATGAAATGTTAGGTAATCTGATTTCTAATTGGAGGAAAGATTAGGTGCTTTCCAAGTTGAAAATTCTGGTGTTTCAGGCATACAGCAAATTCCTGATAATTAATTCATATTACTCTATTGAAGTTACATCATTAAATCACCCTATACATTTTCATAATTTTTATTATGATAAAATTTTTCAAATGAAAACAAACCCCTATAGTAAACTTTTTATTCTTGTTTTAAAGCAAAATATAATCTATTAAATATTGAATACTTTTCAAATATCTATTTTATCATATTCTTTTAAAAGCTCAATTCATAATCTCACAGCATCCAGATAGAAAAAAGTTTTTCTAATATCACTGATACAATGTTTTTTTTACAAATTACACAATTTAAGAAAATTTAGAAATTCAACAATATACAAAATACCATCCATTTAAATCATGAAACAAAACTTATTGCCACACAGATGACATCAACTCAAATTAATGCATTTCCAAATTATCTTACATAGAAAATCATTAATCTTATTGCCTTTGGCATTTTATACTAATTATGTCTAGAACCCACTTTAGAATGATCAAATATGGACAAATAACATTCAAGTTATAATAGTAATAGCAGTAAATAATAATTAAATAACAACAACGATGATGATGATATTACATAAAAATGAAAATTCTCTGAAATGCCAGGCTTGGATAACCAAATTTAAAAAATTATACTAAATTGTATGAAGTCTTGTTAGCAGCAGATTTTCTCAAAATTACCTAGGAACCTCTCTAGAAATTATTTAGAACCAGAGAAGCAGAGTAGCCTTCTGCCCTGAGAATGAAGTATATTCCAGAATATGCAAGAGAAGATTTTCAGGGACCAGGAGAATACATGATACATTTGGAACTCAAAATGTGCTGACTAAATGGATATTCGGAGTGGTTTAATAGGATTCAAGGAAACTTGCTGTTAGTTAATACTAATGATCATAATTGTATTGCTTTGCCCTTTTGTTCCATGGTTTTTATATTTAAATTTTTTGTGTTTAAATTTGTAGCTCTCCCTTCTTAAATAGTCCATTAGGAGCCCTATAAGTAGTTTGATCTGTAACCTGATATATGCAATTATGATTATGAATATATTAACAATCTTATGGATTTGGCTTAAAAATAAGTAATACATGTGGAGAGTGGGTTGTCAATACCCACATAATGCAAAAGGAGGAAAACTAAAGGAATTGAGGGATTAGAACAGCAAATGATTAATCTGGGAATATTTTTTAATAGAATACTCAATATCTCTTCTGAGTTTTTTGTTGTAGAAAATTTCATAAGTAAATTATTAATTGTATTTCAATAAACTACAAGCTAAAAAATTTATTCATATAAATAAAGCCATGACAGTGGGTGGTACTGCTACATGAAGTTTGGAAACTACTAATTTAAGATAATAAGCATTATGACATCATAAAACAAAATATGAATATAACAACAATTATTACAATCATAATGAACTATTAGAATCTGGTAGAGGTAAACAATTGTAATATTAATATTCTAGGAAAAGAGTTTTTTAGTAAATTTAGAGAACAGAAGAAACCAATTATTTTTTTATTTTTCACTTAACAAAAATATCTTTTTTCCTTCCACTCTCTCCCTGCCCAAATTGAGTTAAACAAACCTCTGTTGTAGACATATATAGTAAAGCCCAACAAATTCCTACATTTTTCATGTCCAAAGAATATGCATTTATAAATGCATATGTGCATGTACATATGCACATAGATATGCATATTGAATATGTAGATGCAGATACATTATATTTGTATGCTTACATACATACGTGTACATATCTATATGGATATATAACTATATTTTCTAACTCTGAGACTGTCCCTTCTATTAGGAGGTGGGAAACATGTTTTATAATGAATCCTCTGGAATAAAATTTGGCCACTGTATGGATGAGAGGTTTAAATTTTTTTAAGTTATTTTCTATAATACTTTTCTTATTGCATAAATTGTTATTCTGATTCTGCTTACTTCTCTTAATTCATATGCCTATCTGATTTTCAATGAAATTATCCACTTCATGATTTCTTACAACACAATAATATTCTATCAAATTTATATATCCTAACTTGTGCATATTCACAGTTGATGGGTTTTTGTTTAATTTGCAATTCTTCTAGTACAAAATAATCTAACATAAACTTGTTTCTACAACCTTTGTGTTTGTTTTGTTTAGGTTTATTCCTTCTCAATCTATCCTTATTTCCCCCCTTCTTTCTTCTCTCTCATTTCACTGTTGAGTGAATGTATAGACACAAACTATGTGTCTATTCTTCCCTCCTTTCAGCAGTTCAAATGAGTAGTTTCAATTGTCATCTGGTCTCTATGCCTTCATCCTTTTTTTTAATGATTTGGTCTGCATTTAGATTCCATATTTACTTTTTCTGCATGTGGAGAACATTTTCCATCATGAGTCTTTTAGAATTGTCTTGGATCATTGAATTGCTGAGAAAAGCTAAGTCTATCATAGTTGATCATCACATAATGTTGCTGTTAGAGTGTACAATGTTCTCTTGGGTCTATTCACTTCACTCAGCATCAGTCCACTTAAATCTTTCCAGGTTTTTCTGAAATCTGACTGCTCATTATTTCCTATAGCACAAATAATATTACATTACATTACTTTACCATGACTTATTCAGCCATTCCTCAATTGATGGGCATCATCAAAGAATTTATAATTCTTTGCCACCACAAAAAGAGCTGCTCTAAATGTTTTTGTACCTATGGGTCCTTTTCCCTTTCTAATTATCTCTTTGGCATACAAATTTAGTGGTGGCACTGCTGGATCAAAGGATATACACCATTTCATAGACCTTTGGCATAGTTCCAAATTGCTGTCCAGCATGACTGGATCAGTTCACAGCTCTACCAACAAGTCATTAATGTTCCAATTTTCCCACATCTTCTCCAACATTTATGATTTCCCTCTTTTTTTGTTATATTACCTGATCTGATAGGTAAGGTGGTACCTCAGACTAATTTTAATTTTCATTTCTCTAATCAATAGTGATTGAGAATATTTTTTTCATATGATTCTAGGTAGCTTATATTTCATCTGAAAATTGCTTGTTCATTTCCTTTGACCATTTCTCAAATGGGGAATGATATTGTATTCTTATAAATTTGATTCAGTTTTCTATATATTTGAGAAATGAAGCCTTTATCAGAAATGACTTTAAAATTGTTTCCCAGCTTTTTGCTTTCTTTTTGATCTTGATTGTATTGGTTTTGTTTGTGCAAACCCTTCTAAATTTAACGTAATCAAAATTATCCATTTTACAATTCATAATGTTTTCTATCTCTTTTTTAATCATAGAAACTTCTTGGGTACTCTGATTATATCAAATAATTTTCCTATCTTTCCTTTTCCTTCTCTCTACCCCAGGTAGTGCACTACTCTTCTTTTTTTGTTTGCTTTTATTTTTGAAAATTTCTTGCAGTTCTGGTCTTTTTATCACAAATTCTTGGAGGCCTTTTTTCATTAAAAGTCAATTTCTTTCCCTGTAGGATTATACTTGCATTTGCTGGGACTGTTATTTTTGATTATGAGCCTATATCTTTTGTCTTTTGGAATATGATTTTCTAAGCTCTGCTCTCCTTTATTGCTGTGGCTGCTAAGGCATGTGTGAGCCTGACCATAGGTCCTTGAAGCTTGAAGTCATTCTTTCTGCTTTGTTACAGTATTTTTTCTTTGACCTGGAAGATCTGGATTTTGATCAGAATATTCCTGAGAGTTTTCATTTTGAGATAACTTTCAGAAAGTGACCAGTGACTTCTTTCTCTTTTTACTTTGCCATTGTCAGAATCACACACTGGGGGAAATAACTTACAATCTCAATGCTTGAGGCAACTCTGAGTTTATAAATTGCAGAGACTGTATATACCTGCATGGGTAGATTATATCTTCTCAATAGGGAGTCTCCTATACCAGTGAAATCATGTGTTCATTCCCTTTCTCTATCTCTAACATTCATACATATGTATGGACACATTTTTATAGGAGGTATGGTGAAGTAGATAAAGAGCTAGACTTTCAAAGGTTCCTCTTTCTTCTCCTACTCTTCTTCACCCTCTGTCCATTTGAGGAGTCATACCCTTACATATGGGTGTTCTGTTCAAATGAATATAAACTTTAATTGCTTATACTTTGTAAGGAATGTTGGGGTTTGAGGGCCAAGTTTTTTTCTTCCTTATTTATTTAATCTATCATTGTTATTTTTTAAATTCAGAAAATTAATTTTTGTCTCATGTATTTTTTCATATATGATCTCTTGATATATATAGCTCTGAAAAACATGGCTTTGATAAAACACAATTTGATTCAAATGGAGGTGCTTGACTATGCCTTTAAACCCAAATCACTCTAGCTTTCACTGATTGGCCAATATTAGGTCCCAGCCCAAGTCTTGCCTGTTTAGTGTTTGGGTTCTGGTGTCTCCAAATGACTATAAATAGCAAGTGTTTCTGTTCTGGCCAGAATTTTGGAGGGTCTTTCCTTCCCCAATTGATTCTTTGTTGAAGGAACACTAGACAATCTTTTGTCTCAATTCTTACCTTAGCTTAAAAAGGTCAAGGTCTCCTACTGCATTGAGGGTTATCTCCAGTAATCTTGACTTATGTCTTTCCACAGGACTCCCATGAGTCCAGTGGAAAGAGTGAGACTAATGACTTTTCACAGCTGAGCTGCTCAGCCTCACTTAAATCCAATTCATTGCAAATCAAGATATCAGGCTCCTTATGTCTTTGATGCTCTTGGAGAATGAGGGATAAACAACAACAAACAACAATAGGCTTTGAAAAAGGAATACTTAGTTGATATTTGTGCCCCACTTCTAACACATCCTGGGCAAGTCACTTAAACTCTGTTTTTTAGGAAAGTCTTTAAAATTATAAATTGGAAAGAAGACAAACTGTATTGCTAGAGGAAATTTGCTCAGGTGGGATTTACTTATACCAATGAAATCTATAACCATGCATATATATTATATGTAATGTGTGAATATTTTTTCTGCACATTTGCTCATGAGATGTCTAAAAAAGGTCAAGCTTATTCCATCAACATCAGACAGAATTTTTTGCAGAAAATTACTCCATGATTGATGGAATTACATCTTTTATTCTGAAATGTTGTGTTTCAACTCATTATTAATTTTTCTGAGGACTATAAAGTATTCTTAATAACAACTATTTGCATACTGATGTCAAATAACTGACATTCATGCTTACTATAATAAAATAAGAGCAAAATAAAAGTAAACCATTATTTTTTGACAACTGTTAAGTTTTAAAATCAAAAGTAAAAGCCACAAATTATTGCATGATTTTGACTACATGTTTTACATTTTACAAACTCATTCAGTTTTCATTTTCCAATATGAGTATTTTTCCATCACCTCTTTTGTAATTGTATTTCAATTTTACCCATTAAAATTGGCATATATATGCTAAATTATACGTTAGAGAAAGCAAGAAAAACAAGAGTAAAAATGCAAAAATCCTACATAATAAATTATATATTTTAAATTTTTAGTAAATAATCATGACACAGTAATAAAATAAATTTAATTTAAAATAAATTTCTTTTCCAGTTCTTACTTAAAATATAAACAATAGATGTTTTCCTTCCTTGTTTCATTAGCTGAGTTGGAGAACCCTTTTCTAAAAAAAGATTAATATTATACATATTTTGATCATTATTGATATATATAGTTTTGAGGGAACACATTAAGAAGGACCTTAGTACAACTTGTGTGACCATAGGCATGGTTGACATGATTTGAAGGTGGTCCACATTAAAATGTACTCTACAGATGACCCTCACTATAGTTGCTTAAAGCAAAGTCCATTATCTGGGTATTGTTTGATCCCAACAGTCCTTCATTGAGCTAGACAAAAGAGTTTATCTCCATTTCTTTTGTTCCCTTGGATTTGACCCAAATAAGATTTGCTGAAATTTCTCAAGAACTGGACTTTTTGGAGTGGGGGTGGGGGGGGGGAAACATTGAGAAACTGATCTCTGGGTACCCCAACAAATCCATTATTAATAATTATTTTCTCATATAATGAAACACTTTGACTATCATATTTTCAATAGTTGTTGTTGCTATATAACCATATTATTTTTATTACTACCAGACAATTTGATCATGTTCTATACTTCTGTTATTCTTTGAAGCTCTGCAGTGGTTATTATACTGAAGCTTGCACATATGCACCATGTGCTTCCAATAAGGACAGCCAAAGGTAGTTGTTCTTATATTTATGTCATCACAACATATTGTTACAGGGGCCTACCACAAAAAAAAGAGAGTTTTCATTTTGTAAACATAATAAGAAATGACATGGCACAGCAGAAAGAACATGATGAAAGCTCCTGATGTAGAAGTGACCTCAATTCAAATCTCAGCTGACTTTGTCACTTACTATCTGTGTGAGATTGAGCAGGTCACTTACCTCTCTGGCTCTCAGCTTCCTGATCTATAACATGAGGGGTTTGAACTAGATGACATCAGGGTCTGTTCACATGCTAAATCTATTATCTTAGGGATCATATGACATTAACCCAACTATAATTATCCTTCCTATCTACCTATCACCAATATAACTGACCTGATACTTCATGACACCATCTGTTTTTCCCTCTTCCTCACTAATCCCCCTTTACCAGTACTTCATGTTTTTTCTATGTTCTTATTCTACTAACATCCTACTACATACTGTTACAATACTATTCTCAAATTCTCAGTATCCCCACTTACTGAATAATGAAACATAAATCAACCTGCAACAGTGTTCAGACAACAATATTAAAATCAGATAAACTAGAGACTCATTTTACTTAGTTCTAAGAAATCCAAGTAGTTATCTTTGTGTCTAGGAAATGTACTATACATGTTAAACCATCACTTTTTTTGTTTTGTTTTGTTTTGTTTTGTTTTTTGGTGAGGCAATTAGGATTAAGTGACTTGCCCAGGGTCACATAGCTAGTAAGTATCAAGTGTCTGAGGCCAGATTTGAACTCAAGTCCTCCTGACTCCAGGGCCAGTGCTCTATCCACTACGCCACCTAGCTGCCCCACCATCACTGTTCAAGACCATGTTTAACAATTTTTAAGTTTGGCCCAAATATAAAAAGACATATTATACTCACTTTCCAGATTCATGAAAATGGAATACAAGCTTTCTGAAAAGGTCCTCCAAGGCTGGCCCATGGAATATTGTATTACCCATATCTAGATATGCCTACCTTCTGGCTTAAAATACTTCATAGTTTTTCTTTTTTCCTCCCACATGGTAAGTACTTTTATGTCTAAATAATTCTGGTCATATGGCAAAGATATTGTCTTCTCTAAGGAAATCTGCCACTCCTTGTGTTGAAAAGGAAGTAAACAAGCATTTAGTATGCAAAAAATGATTACAAGTCTAAAAATTCTCAAAAAAGAAGATAGTAATTCTATAATAGCAAGCATAAACACAGAGAATTTTTCACAAAAACTATAAGAATATTTAGAAGAAATGAAGCATAAAGTAAAAAATGATATAAAGTCCTTGAAAAACAAATTAGAAGGAAATAGCTTAGAAAATCAAATGATAAGCCTTACCAAAGAAATTGACAACCTGGAAACTAGACTAGACCAAACAGAAATGAGTGACTCAATGACATAGCAATATATGTTAGTAAACAAAAGTTTTTTATTAAAAAATAGGCAAAATATTAATTAAAAATTGACCTACAAAACAGTTTGAGGTAATTTAAGAATCATTGAGCTTCCTGAAAAACATAAAAAAAAGCATGTACATCATATTTCAAACTGTTATAAAGGAAAACTATACACATCTATTAGAAACAGAGAGCAAGGTACAGATTGAAAGGTTCTGCCAGTCACCCCCTGAACAGAACCTCAAAATGAAAAAGTCCCAAGAATATCATAGGCAAAAGCCAGAGTTCCCATATCAAAGGAAAAAAAAAACACAACAATGCAAACATTAACAAGAAATAGCCATAGTAATAAGGAATTATAGTCCAGTTGTAACAAGAACTGGTACTTTTTACTATAAAAGGGATATCTGCAATATAATATTTCAAAAGTTAAAAGATATATGCTTACAGCCAAGAATAACTCCCTCAAAACCTAAATATGATCTTTCTTCATTTCGTATTTTTGTTTTGTTTTGTTTTTGCTTTTTTTTGGTTATTGTTGTTGTTTTTGTGTAGCGCAATGAGGGTTAACTGACTTGCCCAGGGTCACACAGCCAGTAAGTGTTAAATATCTGAGGTCCGATTTGAACTCAGGTCCTCCTGAATCCAGGGCCAGTGCTTTATCTACTGCACCACCTAGCTGTCCTAAAACCTAAATATGATATTATAGAAGAGCAAAATATACCATTAATGGCACTGAAAACTTTGAAGCATTTCTCATGAAAAGAACAAGATGAGTAGAGATTTTGAAAAACAAAATTCAGAGTCTGGAGAAACCTAGACATTCTAAATGTATAAATTTATTTCAACAATCACAAGCTGTATTTTAATAGTTACAGAGGAAATATTCCTCCTTTCATAACTCTAATGTTTTCCAAGGGAACTAAGGGAATTGAATTTAAATAAATAGAAAAGTTTTTGAGGTATAGTAGTTCTTTTTTGGGGGCATGAAGAAGAATAAAAGGAAGGAATATAAAAAAGGATCATGCTGGTATATAAAAGGGGAACAGTTAGAATTTGATGTTTCTGATAATTGGGGTGCATGAGAAATAGAATATACAAGCATGGAGAAATGAATAGAGGAAATGAGCATGAGAGATTGTTTCATAAGGAAGCACATGCAGTACATACACAAAACCAGAACAGTTTTGCAGATAACAGGAAGAATTTACTATATTCTTCTGCCCTGCCCAGTTCAATAAACATTTATTGAGTGCCTCCTATGTGTCTGGCTCTGTGCTTAGGAAGATGGAAGGTATGGGGGGGGGAAGGGGGGAGTGATAAAAGGGAACATCTTATTCCTTGGAGTAAGTCTTTTCCAGTTTTTCTGTGAACATCCTGCTCATCATTTCTTAAAGCTCGATACTATTCTATTACAATCATAGACAATTTGTTCAGCCATTCCCCAATTGATAGACATACCCTCAATTGTCAATTCTTTAGCAACACTAAAGGAGCTACTATAAATATTTTTGCACATATAGGTCCTTTCCCTTTTTTGTTTTCTTTTTTATCCTTTTGTGATACAGACCTAGTAGTGATATTGCTTTGTCAGAGGTTATGCATGGTTTAATAATCCTTTGGGTATAGCTCCAAATTGTTCTCCAGAATGTCTGAATCACTATACAACTTCACCAACAGTCCATCCATGTCTTAATTTTCCCACACCAATTCCAACATGTGTCACTTTCTTTTTCTGTCATATTAGCTGATCTGATAGATGTTTGAGTTTGCATTTCTCTAATAAATAGTGATTTCTAACACAATTATATGAGCAAAGATAGCTGTACTTCATCTGAAAACTGCTTGTTCATATCCTTTGACCATTTATCAATTGAAGAATGGTTATTTCTATAAATTTAACTCAGTTTTCTATATACTTGAAAAATGGGGTTATCAGAGAAACTTGCTGTATTTTCCCACAGCAATGATTACTATGTATTTCCCTCTATCCTATTTACCCCCTTGTTCATCCTCCTTCAACTCTCTACTTTTATGCTGTCTATTGTCAAAAGTCTTTTGCTTCTGACTTTTACCTCCCCCAAGATGTTCTCTCTTCTATCAGCCGCCACTCCTCCCCTTTTCTTACCCCCTTCCGTTCCTTCTTTCCTGTATGGCAAGATATATTTCTATAACTGAGTATGTTATTCCCTCTTTGAATTAATTCCAATGAGAGTAAAGTTTATGTGCTGCTCCACCATTTCCCCCATTTTCTCATCCAATGTCCACAGGACAAAAATCAAGATGACTGGGGATGGCCTGGGAGTGGCAGATGACCTCGGTATCTTCAAGTGCCTGTGCAAGCTCTAAACATTCTAGAGCCTGCTTTAGCTGTCTTCTTGGTCATTGGAACACATTAATCTCATCCACCTATTCCACTGAGGAATCTTCAGATGTTAAGAATAGATATATTCCTAACTCACCTATAAATTTGAGGTCTCTTGTTTACCCTCAACCTGGTTCAGGTGTACAGTGTGTTCAGGAGGACTAGCACCTCTGGTGTGAGGGATTGCTGAGCCCTTTGCAGGGCTGTTCATACATTTTTGGTGACTGTCTCATTCACCCAACTCTCATCTGTGACTCCAAGAAGGTGTACCATGTACAGCAATCACACTCCACTAAACTGCCTTGTAAGACAAAGTACAAGAAACATAGAGAATAGATGGAAGGTAATCTGAGAAAGGAAGACATTAACAGGAAAGGCATCATGTGACAAGTATTACCTGAATTGAGATTTGAAGATGACAGTGAAATATAAAAGTAAATTTAAAAGAATGTGCAGGTATCCAATGTGAAAAGATAAAAAAAAATATTACTTCTGATTTTTCAACTGTATTGATTTTACAGTGTTGTTGATTTTATGCTATATTGATTTTTGTATTTGTTAATATCTTCCTAAATTCACCTCACATAGAAATGTGGTCTTTCCTAATCAGAATTAGTTTAAAGGCATTCTTGAAAGGGAATCCAATTATCACTCATATAGTTAACCCCTGGGACATCTGCTAATTGTCTGTAAACTACAGTCATCATAATCTGGCGTCTCCCTCACAATAGACACATCTTCTGTCCTTGCCTGTCCTTGTGCAGTTAGGGGAAGTTTGGTTTCTCTCAGTGTTGCATCAAACCTGGTAGTTCTGATTTCCTAACAAAAATTACAAAAGGCAGATGAGTCCCATAAAACAATCAGCAATCCTTAATTTTTAAAGAGGGGTGTAATTAGCCACATCTGGATGGCAATCCATTTTTCCTACTGTAATCAATTGTAATGTTCTCCAATTACTCAGAAACTACCCCCATTCCTGAATGTCAATAAAGAGGATCCTCCCTTCTCACTGGGGTTGCTGGCCTTATTAAGGTGGCCAGTCTGATCCACTTTTTTAAGAGTTATACATGTCACTGTTAATAAACTGAAGATGCCCAGGCATGGGGGACAGCCACTCTACAGAGTAAGAACTTTAAAAACTGAACACATGAATTTCTATTTGATCATGAAGGTAATGGTAGATGTTGTAGATAGACTTACTCCATAGAACAATTGAGGGAAATATAAGAAAAATTATATGAATTGATGAAATAAGGTAAATAGGACAAGGAAAATATGATTATGATGCTTATCACAATGTAAAAACATGAAGAAAAAGAGAATAAGACAAAGAGTATGTAATGACCAGTTTTAAAGAAATAAGGAAATACATCTTTTTTTGCAGACCAGCAAAATTCATGGAGTAGTAGGAGGGAATATATCTTGGCTCCTGAAAGAACTCCCACAAAGATCTAAGAAATAATCCAAAGCTAGTTGTGATAAAGAAATCTATGAAGTAACCATAGTGGGCTATTTTAACATCCCCAGATCATGATTTTGGTCCATGGGCAAGAACAGGTACTGTGGAACAGGATAGGTTGGGAGAAGAGAATCATTTTATTGCTATCACTGATTGAGATCACAGAATCAAAATCTGAGCTCCAATGAGCACTAGGCAAAACATGTGGTTCCTGTTGCCACCGAGCAGAACCTGAGACTCAGATTCTGGCAATGTGATTTTTTTCTGATAGCAGAGAAGGATCATTGACCTAGATCCCTGGATGAAAAGAAGACCAGGCCATTGTCTCTGATATTCTATACGTGTAGGTCCTTCTAAGGGGCTCAGGAAAGCAACTTTCTCCTAGAGGAAAGGCTGATGTTATGCTGCATAGACTAAAACCATGATCTAGAGTCTGAAAATTAGAAAATAGTAATTGGGGGCAGCTAGGTGGTGCAATGGATAAAGCACTGACCCTGGATTCAGGAGTACCTGAGTTCAAATCCGGCCTCGGACACTTGACACTTACTAGCTGTGTGACCCTGGGCAAGTCACTTAACCCCCATTGCCCCGCAAACAAACAAACAAACAAAAGAAAAAAGAAAATAGTAATTGGATCATGCCCTGTGATCAGATTGCTTAGGGTCTGCTAAATATTTATAGCTTCATAATTTGTCACCCCATTGAGTTTTGAAGAACATAGCCTTCAATAAACAGAAAAAGTAGCAACAAAACCACAGAGAAAACAAATCAGAACCAAATGAGACTTGAATCCAGAAGTGCAAAAATGTGTCCATAACACAATGTCACAAAGTAGAATGTTGGAATAATAGTAATGTTGGAAAATTGAGTAAAAAATATATATTTCTACAAAGCCCCCCAATATGGTTCCAAAAATGTACAAGACATAATTTCCTAAGAAAATAATTTCTATACACAAGCCAAAACTCAAAGAAAAAATTGTCTCAGTTGCTATATGGTCAGTTAAAATTCCTTAAGAGCTCTCTCTCTCTCTTGCTCTCCCTATCTCTATGTTTATATGTGAAATATAGGTATGTATTATTTTTATCATCCAGTCATATCTGATTCTTTGTGATTCCTCATTTAGGGTTTTCTTGTCAAAGATACTGGAGTGGTTTGCTATTTCCTATTACAGCTCATTTTACAGATAGAGACTAAAGTGTGATTTATCCATGGTCACGCAGCCAATCTGAGGCCAGATTTGAACTCACAAAGAAGAGTCTTTCTGACACCAGGCCCTGCACTTCATCTACTGTGCCACTTAGCTTTCCTGTATATATTATACTTAATACAAATGAAATGGAAGTATACAAGGAAAGAACATAGAGAAGCATCAAGATTGTAAAATATCTGTATGCATATGCATATATATGTAGCTCTATTTGTATATATAATATATATGAGTATATATATCCATATACATACATATATGAATATATGTATATATACATACACACACATACACACATGTACACATACATACAGAGGAAGAAAAAATAGGAAAATAATAGTTATAGAAGGAAGCCTTGGAAAGAGAATTTATAGCTTATCACAAAATGTATATAATCTTAACTATCACTAACATCAGCAAATAAAATACCCCTTGAAAATCAGAATAAACTAAACAGAAATTAATACCCCATAAAATATTAAGAAATATTAAAACAAAATTAAAAAGATTGCAAGAAAAATAGAAGAAAATCTAAGTTAGGGGTTCTTGATTTTTTTTTTTTATTTTGTTGTTTCATAGATTCCTCTTCAATCTGGTGAAATCTATGAAAACTTTCTCAAAATGTTTTCAAAAGCATAAAGCAAAATACATGTAATTATAAAGTAAATCAATTATATAAAAATAAAATTATCGATTGCTTAAAGTTCAAAATCCCCAGGGCAAAGACCCCTGTTCTAAATTTATCTCTTTTCAAAAACAACTGACTTAGAAAGAAGATAAAGGAGAGAGAATTTAAGAAATATTGGACTAATACAATGCCAGGAAAAACAATGTCAGCAAAGTCTGAATATGGTATTTTAAGAAATTATTAAGGAAAACTGCACAGACCTATAAGAACAAAAGAGCAAAGAATACATTTGAAACCACTCCTTTCCCAAATGAAAATTCCCAGGGGCATTATTGCCAAGTCCATAGCTTCCAGGCCAAAGAAAAATATACTTCAAAGAGACAGAAAGATATCCGATAAAAAGGGTTCACAGCCAGGAGCACAGAAGCTATTGAAGCTATTATCATAAAGCAAGACAATATTCCAAAAGATTACAACCACAAACAATCTTCCCAGAGAAAAGCAACATAATCCTACTGGAGAAAAAAAAATGATCTTAAATTATAGTCATTCTAAGAATTCCTGATAAACAGATTGGAGTTGAGTAGAAACTTTGAGATAAAAAAAAAAGCCACACAGGAATAAATGGAAATATAAAAAAATACAAGTGAACATCAAAGTTATCAAATAAGGATTTAGTGCCTACATTCCAATAGGAAGCAGTAGTGAGAAATGATATAAGTGCTCCCTCAAAACCTTAATGCCATCAGGGTTCATTGCATCAATTACATAGGACATGATGTCAGGGAGTGGTTCTATTATGTTCTGATGATAATAAAATAAGAAGGAATGAAAGTGGAAAAAGGATACATTAAGGAAGAAAAGGAGAACAAGAGGAAAAAAACACCTTAAAACACATAAAGGGGTATATGGGTAGAATTCTACACAAAGGAAGAAGATAAAGGCATTACTTGAACACTTTCAGTTGCCAAAGGAGGGTAGGCAACACATTCACGCAAAGTTTGGTGAAGAAAAAGAAAAAAAGAACCATTAAACTCAGCAGGAAAGTACCAAGAGCAAAAGAAATAATAATAGGGAGAATAAATTCAGAGAATAATAGCAAAACATACTCAAGGCTCGAAGAGGGAATCAAGGATAAGGACCTTCTTATTGGTGTACTTGGTGAGGGAAAGAAGAGACCCAAAAGATTTTATACACATACTATATGATATGCTGTACATCTATCCATCAATCCATCCATCTATGTATAATAAATACAATTAGTCTATGTAATATATAAAGACAATATATAATATATTACACGTATCATATAACATACACATTATATATAGTATATGCATGTGTGTGTATATATACACATATTAGATATGGAGAGAAAGAATGAGAATCAAATGGACTTGAGATTTTTAAAAATTGCCAGAAAACCAAGACATTTAAAAGAAATAAAAATCAGTAAAATTATGGAAAAATAGAAAAAAAATTTAAATCAAAATATTAAAAAATCTTTAGAGCAATAACATTAGGAGCTTTTTGGAGGGGAGAAGGACCAATAAAATAGATGAACCATTGGCTAGCTTATTTTCTTTTTAAAGAAAAGAAATTTAAATTATCAATATGAAAAGTGAATAAAGGGAGAATATAAACAACAAAGAACAAATAATATATACTTCCTTAATGAAGACTGTGGACTGGTGATAAAGAGAGGAATAAACCATAGTTTTAGAATGTCAACAATCATTAAGGTAAGTGTTGTTATAAAATTATGACAAAATGTCAAGGGACCAATTAGTTGCAGATGACTTGAACTGCATTGAGGTTGTTATTTTCAGTGTAAATGAAACAAGAAAAATTAAAGTTGCATAATTTTAAGACTTTATTCTTCTATGTATTTTGGTAACAGCTACAGGAGCTGGACTAAAGGAACTTCTCCCTAGTTTCTCCACATTCAATGTATTGAAACAATTTTTGGAACTTTATGCTGTATAAAACTCCTTTATACATATTAATTTATGTGAACTTCACAATAGGTCTATGAGCTAGATAAGGTAATTATTATTATCTTTCTTGCAGTGAGGAGCTTGTGGCTCAAAAGGGTTGTACCTTGTTCTGGGTCATCCATCAAGTAAGTTTTCAATTTAGGACTCACCCAGGATTTTGGACTTCAGTTCAGAGTTATGATAATATAGGATATATAATAATGTGATCTGTTATTTAGGAGGTGGGCAACATGCTATAGTGGAGAGATGCCATAATCTGGAAAGTGGAGACCTTGGTTTGAATCTTGTACTCTTGGACTTAGCAATTGTAGGGCAGCTACTTAATTTCTGTAGGCATCACTTCCCTTGTCTGAAAAATTACTAGTGATCTCTAAGTTCCTTCCCACTCTAGGTGCTATTGTCCTTTAATTTTATTCAGAGAAGAGAGGAGAGAAAGAAGGACATGTTTATTGAGTTGAAGCTTAAGAGTTATTTAGTACTATTTCCCCTACTGAAACATTTCTGATATGGTTTCAGTGCCAAAATACCTGAATTCATTTATCTCAATTAATCTCAAAATATCTCAACAGTCATATGCCCTATATAATTACTACCACAAAGGAAGATGCAGTACTCCTGGCTAAGTTTTAAAGGGAAAATAAAATATAAAGTTTTAATATTTATAATTAAAACTTGGCAACAAATAATGTGACTGATATTTAAAATAAAATAAGAGTAATTCTACAAGAACTCAGTCAAACAAGGCAAGAAAGATAATACCTCAAAGCAGTTTTGCATATAGGTTTAAAAAAGAAGATAATAAATTCAGGTTAGCAAATATTTTTGTCCTATTCACCTATGACATTGCTTTTTCAGATTTTTTCACAAAGCAATAATGTCATGGCAATAGTAATTAGTGAGTTATCTGTTTATCCACTAAGTCATTAATTCTTATAAAAATTAGCCATATTTGTTGGGAAATAGTTCTTCAATTCACATTTTTCTCTAATTCTATTTCTATCTACTCATGCACATACAATTTTCTTTTAAGCAATTTATAATGGAGTTCATGAAAATAAAGACACTTTAATGCATTTGCTATTATAAACCTTTATTCTAGTGTTGGATTTGTTTTCTTAAAAGGACTAGAATTTAAGAATACATCAGAGTACCAAGTTGGGTCAATTTGTTTATCTATACAACAAAGAAAATAAAAAGAGCAGTAAGAAAAATTTTCTTTCAAAGTTTATAATATTTGGTTGTAATTATTTCTATTTAAAGTACATTTCTGTAGAAAGGAGAAAGTATAGCAAATTATTCTTAATATTTTGCATTATTTTATGGCTCTGGTCTGCTTGTGTTAACACAGAAAAATTAATTGGTATGAATACAAAATTTACACACACAGACACACACATATATAATTGGCTCTAAATCAAATTACAACAAAATGATTATTAGATAAACCAATTGTGACAATTTCAAATTTTCATGTATCTGCTATACCTTTGTTCGTATAATGCTAGACTAAAGGCAGGTATCAAAGGAGTGATAACGTTCTATGTCTCATCCACTATTTATAACTCTAAATTTCTCCAAACAAGATGACAATTGGTATATAAAATGTGACCAGTAACCTTACTGTCCAGGAATTCTTAACTATTCTTTAGACAAATATTTTGAAAACTTTAAAAACATCTGTCAATCCAATATTGTTATTATTATACCATCTCTTATTTAATCACAACTAAGGGAAAAGAGAAATTCTGAAATGCCTCTTTAAGTAGGATTTTCTAGTATTATATTAATGTAAAAAAGCATTTACATGCTCAAAGACATTCTGTGTATTTCAGTTGTGGCCATATGACTACTGTTACAAAATTATAATTACTAAACGAGATAATCTATGTAAAAGTAGAATTTTCCTCAGCTTTGTTACAAGTTGTTAGCCTCCTATAATATTTATTAAATGAACATATTTCAGTAAATAACCAGGAAGTAAGTGATCTGGCTATGTAACTTTTATAGAAATATGAAACTAAAGTTGTCTATTAAGAACTAAAAATTACTTTAAGAATTCATAGTTTTTAATTATATTTGAGGGGATTTCCACAATATATTCTTAGTAAATCATTTCAGAAATTTATGAAAGGAACATAAAAAGCATATTATGTACTGTATCATTTAGAATTTCTGAATTTATATATTAATATATTACATGTTACTATATATTACATTTATATATACATACATATATAAATCTAGTAATTCTAAATAAGAAATAGTACATATACTTATTTTAATGTTTTTGATCTCTCAATAATAAACATGTACACATGCACACATATATCCAATCATTAATGTAAAGGTTAAAAACAGCATCATTCATTTGTGTCCTGTTGTATATTTAATCTTAGATGCATGGGCATACCATCCTGTGGAAATTTATTTTGATTTGGGGACCCTACCTTTAGGCTGAGATTAGAAAGCCTTAGTCCCTCAGGGTCTCTCCCCCTCCTCCTCAGCTGAAGCTGAGGAGAAAAAGCCCTGTGAGCTATACAAGACGCCAGGTCAGACAGCTGGGGGGAAAAAAAAGCCCCCACCTCCCTCCGACCTGAGCGGAGCTATCTGAAGGATAGCCTGTGCAAGGCATGAGGCTAGAGAGCACACACCCTGCCCCCCACCAGCTGCAGCTCTGGCTGGCGGATTAGCTTGGCCTGTGGGGGCGAAGGAAGCCCCGGGATTTGAGTGGAGAGAAGAAAAGGTATATATAGACCTGGGAGGGAGACAGGCGTGGGGAGACGGAGCGAGGACGGACTAGATAGAGAGACAAGATTGGAGAGGGGTGACTAGAGGGGAGCGGACAAGGATGGAGGAGAGTTCGATTTGGAAAAGGAGAGACGGGGCTGACAAGGTTACAAGCCTTAATACAAACCAGGGAAAGTGTAACGTGCCCTGAGGCCGGAGGCGGCTAAGGCCCTTATTGTATTCAAGAAGTTGGAAGCACAACAGCAGGTGCTAAAGAGACCACAGGAAAGCAGTCAGGTTTTACATTTTATTTCTCTGCATTCCTAATTTTAAATAGCATCTCATAAATAAACTCTGCTTGGATTATTTGGTTAAGAGGCTTCTTAATCTTTAGTCTACCAGTTTGGGAGCAGTGTGGTGGAACTTTATAAACAGCCCACATTAAATTAATGAAGTCAGCCAAATAGTCAAAAGTCCCCAGTTTAGTCCTCCACTCAGAAAGATTAGTCCTCCAGTCAGATTAGCCCCCCAAATTAAGTTAGTCATTCAAAAATATTCTAACAATCCATTAGTAACATTTTTTGTAAAAATTTAAACGTTATTATTTGAAAGTCAGGAAATAGAATGATGGTAAAAATCATAGTATAAAAAGCTTGAGAAAAAGCATAGAAGAAAAAAACCCAGACCCTGCATATTTTGTTTTATTTTACTATTTTTAAAGGCCAGTTAAGATTTGCACAAAGGAACTTAAACAGCTTTTCTTTGACTATAAAGGTAAAAATATATCATTCAAAAGTATGTGATAAAGTATAAATAAGATTTCAACTATAACAAGTAATACGTGATTTTTCAAAAATTGGCTAGTTTACACTGCAGTTCTAACATATTACCATGCTATATAAGTAACAAGCCATTTCCAAGTTCCTAAGATTTAGCTGAGTCTACAATCTTATAAATACAACCTTTCTGTTGATTAAAATGATATCTATTATACAACAAACCTAAAAGTTATACAAATCTAGAGCTATATAAACAGTCAAACCAGAATAATGTGTAAGTGAATAAATATTTTTATATTAAGTTCCTCTGTCCAAAGTGTACAATATTTTGAGGCAAAAGTAACTAAGAGTACACAAAGGTGGGATTTTTAGGTAATAAGATTTCTCATTCTATATATTTTTTATTCATCTCTGAGAATTCCTGCACTCATCTAGTACACCCTTTAAACCTAACTATAATACTTGAAAAAAATCCTTCAAATAATCTATCTCAGAATTACAAACTCATAGATTTGGAACTTGAAGGGATTCTGAATGTTATTTAGCCCAACCCTTTCATTTTATATATGAGGACATTTATGACCCAGAAAAAACAAACAATTTGCTCAAGAGTTGAGATTTGAACCCGAATATTCTGTGTTCCAGTCTAGCTAAAGCGGTTAGACTCCATAACAATAAATATAACATACATTGTAAACTCTAAAAACACTATTTTCCTAAAAGTCCCTAATGAGAGCCAATATATTTGCATAGGTACAATTTTTTAATGTAACAGCTTTAGTTAAAGTTTCATAACATCTGATTTGTGTGTGTATGTATGTAAATATATATATATATATACATATATACACATATATATGTATGTATACTTATATGTTCTTATTCAGTTACTTATAATAGCGAACTTACAGAAGTAAAAGCCTGGAAGTTGTTTGGAGCCTTGAAAATATGTAAGTTTGATTTATTTTAATGTTACCATTTTATAAATGCTATATTAACGGGCACTTGGCTATTCTGAATGTTTAAAAAGTTTTTGACTTGCTTAAATTTTCTTAATATTAGTTGTTATTCTGATGTTTTCATCTGTGGGACATGAGTTATATAAAAATTCATTCCAACCATAACTTAAAAACATTGCTCATCCTATTTTTAAAAATAGCTATAAAGCAAGACAACATTTGAAAGCCTTTTAACTTACCCCATTTAATGGATATGTTTTCCATCCTAGCTCTCCAAGAACAGTTGTTGTATCGAGCAAGACAACTGAAATTAAAAAAAAAAATAACACATTTTTTAAAAATTGAAGAATAATATTTGAAAATTAGTTAAATAACTTTATTCTAAATTTCTAATTATTCCTTGAATTGTATTCTATAAATTACTTATTTAATATTTATTTAGGGGGCAGCTAGGTGGCGTAGTGGATAAAGCACCGGCCCTGGATTCAGAAGCACCTGAGTTCAAATCTGGTCTCAGACACTTGACACTAGCTGTGTAACCCTGGGCAAGTCACTTGACCCTCATTGCCCTGCAAAAAAAAAAAAAATATTTAGGTAAATTCTTAATGCTAATAAACTTAGCAAAATAAAAAAAACCTTTTATTTAGTAACAAGTGAATTTCACAATGTTGTTATACCTAGTAAGTTGTGAAGAAAATCATTTAATATCTTTTTTTCCTAGAGTAATTTCATGGTGCTGGTTGGAGGTTCATGACTGATGGCTTAATTTTAATTTTTTAATTTTATATGGATAAAACTAGAGAGATTATAACAATCAATGAATCATAAACAATTATTGTGTTCTTCTTAGGTTTCTCAATGAGATTGTGGAAATTTATTTTGATTTGGGGACCCTACCTTTCGAATGAGATTAGAAAACCTTAGGCCCTCAGGGTCTCTCCCCCTCCTCCTCAGCTTCAGCTGAGTGAAAAAGCCCTGTGGGCTGTGCAAGACCCCAGGTCAGACAGCTGGGGCGGGGGGAACCCCAGCTCCCTCCGACCTGAGCAGAGCTATCTGAAAGATAGCCTGTGCTGAGGGACGTGAAGTGGGAGCACACCCCACCCCCCACTAGCTGCAGCTCTGGCTGGCAGATTAGCTTGGTCTGTGGGGGGTGAAGGAAGCCCCGAGATTTGAGTGGAGAGAAGAAAAGGTATATATAGACCTGGGAGTTAGATAGGGAAAAAAAAAGAAGGAGCGAGGATGGACTAGATAGACAAGATTAAGGAGAGGGGCTGACTAGAGGAGGACAGACTAGATAGACAAGAAAGAGGGTGTGACTAGAAGGTAGCACGGACAAGGAGTTCAGTTCGGAAAAGGAGAGACAGGGCTGACAAGGTTACAGGCCTTAATACAAACCAGGGAAAGTGTAACGTGCCCTGAGGCTGGAGGCGGCTAAGGCCCTTATTGTATTCAAGAAGTTTGAAGCGCAGCAGGTGCCAAAGAGATGCAGTGGAAAGAGACCACAGGAAAGCAGTCAGGTTGTACATTTTATTTTCCTGTATTCTTAATTTTAAATAATATCTCATAAATAAACTCTGCTTGGATTATTTAGTTAAGAGGCTTTTTAATCTTTAGTTTATAAATTTGGGAGTGGATAAGTGTGGTGGAACTCTATAAATGGCCCACATTAAATTAACAAAGCCAGAGAGCCAAATAGTCAAAAGTCCCCAATTTAGTCATCCATAGATTAGGCCCCCCAAAATTTAAGCTAGTCATTTTAAAATATTTCTACATTTGAATGCCGACCATGAAGGGACTTACAGCCCAATTATTATTTTTCTAAACCTATAATTTTTCATAAATCCAATTATATATAATTTTTCCAGGTTAGTTATAGTTATTAATAATTAATTTTTTGTACAAGATTATATGACCATATCAAGCCTTTTTGACTTTATCTCAGAGTATGGAAAAGGGTATAATAAGAAAGATTGGGGACAGATTGCAAAAAGTTTTTTTTTTTTTAAATAATAACATAGGGAGCCAAGATGGCAGATATGGGGCAGCACCCATTTATCTGAACTCTCCCAACATTCCCTTCCAAACAACTTTAAAATAATGCCTTAAATCACATTTTGGAGTTGTAGAACCAACAAAAAATTAGGGAGATTTTCTTTAACCTAAGAAGACTTGAGAGGGCAGAAAGAGAAGTCTATAACTAGGGTGGAGGCCTGTCCAGACTGAGCAAACAACAATAACAGAAAGAACACGAATATAAAAAAGGTACTACAGTGGAAGAGAAGACTAAATCATAAAGTCAGACTGAGGTAATGAAAACAGCTACAAAACAGACTCAAAATGCTTATTAGACTGAAACCCAAGAACTTACTCCATAGGGAAATAGGAGAGGAATGGGGTAAGAGAAATGGGGTAGGTGATAAAAAGTAGGGTACATTAAAGGAGGAAGGTGTTAGAAGCAAAATATACTTTTGAGGAGACACAAAGTTAGGGAGAAAGGAAAAAAAATGGAATCAGGGAAATTCGTAATCATAACTGTGAATGTAAGTGGGATGAGCTTACCCATAAAATGAAAGCAGATAACAGAATGGAATAGCAGCCAGAATTAAATGATATGTTGTTTACAAGAGACACACTTGAAACAAAAGGACATGCACAGAGTCAAAATAAAGATATAAAGGAAAATCTAACATGTTTCAGCTGAACTAAAAAAGGCAGGGGTGGCAATCATGTTCTCAAACAAAGTAAAAAAAAAATAGACCCAATTAAAAAGATAATCAGGGACACTACATTATGCTAAAATATACCATAGACAATGAAGTAATATAAAATTTTTATATCAAGTTGTTCTGATAAAGACCATAATTCTTAAATATATACTGAGCATAGCTTCTGAGTAATATTTATGAAAATAAGAGCCATTCTACAATTGAAAAATGGTCAAAGAATATAAATGGGTAGTTTTCAGAAGAATAAATCAAAGCTATTTATAGTTATATAAAATGCTCTAAATCCTTACTGATTAGAGGAAGGCAAATTAAAACAACTCTGAGATAATATCCTCAAACTTATTGCAAATGACAAATGCTGGAGGATATGAGGAGGAAAAAAATAGGCACACTAATAAATTGCTGGTGGAGCAAAGAACTAATCCAACCATTCTGGAGAACAATTTGGAACTATGCCCTAAAGTTTATAAAACTGCACATACCCTTTGACTAGCAATACCACTACTAGAATTATATTCCAAAGTTTTTGTTTTGTTTTGTTTTTTTCCAGGGAAATGAGGGGTAAGTAACTTGCTCAGGGTCACAAAGCTAGTAAGTGTCAAGTGTCAAGTGTCTGAGGCTGGATTTGAACTCAGGTCCTCCTAAATCCAAGGCTGGTGCTCTATCCATTGCACCACATAGCTGCCCCTAAAGAGTTTTTTAAAAGGAAAATTTACCTGTATGGACAAAATAATTTATATTGGCTCTTTTTAAAATTGAAGTGTACATAAGTATGTATGTATGTATGTATATACATATTCAAGTATATATGCTTGTGTGCATATTTATAGTTACACATATACATATATGTGTGGTTTTCTCATTTTATTTTTCTTGCTTTTTGGAATATGGATAATATGGAAATGTTTTTATTGCTTGCCTTCTCAGTGGTTGTGGGAGACTGTGTAGGAGGGAGGGAATTTTGAAATGCAAAATTCAAAAAGAAAATAAGTTACTTAAAATGTTTTAGGAGCTAATCAGAGTAAATTATAGCTTATTCAGGTGGCAATAGGGAGCCAAAACATGAGTATTATGTTTCAAATTATACCTCCCCATTTTTCATTGTAAAAAAATTCTGTTTAATTAAAAATTTAAATGCCATTCATTTTGATAGCAAAAGGGTGTTATAATTAATAATTCTACTAGTATTCACTTATAAAAAATAATTGTAACATTTAAATAAACCCCTTTCAATAGAGCATAAGTTTACTTGGAAGATTTTTTGCTCTATATTTCCATTTATATAATTGTCAACAAGTGAAAAAATTATATAATTTTCAGAAAGCATACCCTAAAATAAATACAAGAACTGTACATTATGAAAACATTGCAGTATTTTTCTTGAAGTTAAACATGACCACTATGATATATTTTCATCTATGCTTACTTTAGGACACATTTTTTCACCCTTTTGTAATGTCACACACATACATACACAAAATGAAAACAAAAACCCATCATAAATGAATAACCAAATTTTGACTTATGTTTTAAGCTATTGATAAGGATCAAAAAGAGAAATTTTCAGTCTTTTGTCAACTTGCATTAGTCAACCACCTAGTCAGTTAACAAAAATTTAAGTTCTGTTATATGCTAGGCACTAAGAATACAAAGAAAAGCCAAAACAAGACCTGGATTAAAGCAACTCACATTCCAATGAGGGAGCCAATGTTCAATTAATATATAAGATATATATGGAATAAATAGGAATTAGTCTCAGGAGGAAAACACTAGCAGAATGGTGGTGGGGGATATGGCAATCTCTCGAAGAAGATGTCATTTTACCTGAATCTTGAAGGAGGACAGAGAATTTAAGAATCCTAGGTGAGGGGTGAGACTATTCCAATTATAAGACAGGGCCACTGAAACAAATAAAGTCAGCAGGTGAAATGTCCTGTATGACGTTACAGAAAGTAGTCCATTGGACATAGACTGTAGAGTTTATGGAGGGTACTGAATTGTAAGGAGACTGGAAAGGTGAGAGAACTGGGTTGTAAAGAGATTTAAATGTCTTTTATATTTTATGTTTGATCCTGGAAGAACTAGGGAGTCATTTCACTTTATTGAATAATGGTACCATGGTCAGGCTTGTGTTTTAGAAAATCACTTTACTGAGTGGAGGATAGATTTGAGTGAAGAGAGACTTGAAGCAGGGAGTCTAACAAGATAACTGTTGCAATAGTTCAGACATAAGATGATGAGGGCCTGCACCAATGTGGTAGTTTTGTAAATGGAGAGGAGGGATTGTATATAAGAGAAGCTACAAAGGTGGAAACAACATGACTTGACAATAAATTTCACATGTGGGAAAAAGATCAGTAGGGAACTGAGGAATACAGTGAGATTGTAACCCTGGGTGATTGTGAAAATGGTCATGTCCTCTACTGTAGTAGAAAATTTTCTAAGAAGGGAGGATTGGTGGGGGATGAATTCTGTTTTAGACATGAGGTTGAGATGCTAAGGAGGTAGTTGTTGACAGTAGACTGAAGCTTAGAAGTGCTTGATATTCAGATCTATAATAATTTGTGTAGGTATGATTATTGGACCCAAGGGAACTAGCAAAATTACCAAGTGAGATAGTAAAGAGCCTAACATCTTTAATTGGTGGGGGACATGAAAAACTTGGCAACATTAAAAGGTTATGTGATGAGCAGGAGGAATTCAGAGAAACCTGGAAGGACTTGCATGAACTGATGACGAGTGAAATGAGCAGAACCAGAAGAACATTATACACAGTATCATCAACATTATGTGTTGATCAACTGTGATAGACTAGATTCTTCTCACCAATCAAATGGTACAAGAAAGTTCCAAAGGACTTATGATGGATAAGGCTCTCCAAATCCAGGAAAAAAAAAAGAACTGTGGAATATGGATACTGAGTGGACCATACTATTTCTTTTGTTTTTGGTGCTGTTGTTTTTCTTTTTTGAGGTTTTTCCTTTTGCTCTGATTCTTTTCTTATAACATGACTAATACATAAAGATGTTTAATGTTATTATAAATATATATGTTATTATATATATTTATTTATCAGATTACCTGTTGTCTAGGGTAGGGGGGAGGGAGGGAAGGGAGAGAAAAAATTTGAAATTGGAAATCTTATCTAAACAAATGTTGAAAAGTAAAAAAAAATTAATTTAAAAAAGAAAACAAAAGGTTATGTATATCTATTTTACATCTTTATATACCTGGGACCACATAAAACCTTTTAGGATGAAAAGGGGTCATGAATGGGAAAAGTTTAAGAAGTCCTTGGTATAGAGGAAGAAGGGAGTCACTTGGGGGAATACTCATGTTTAGTAGGTATAAGATGGATGAAGATCCTCCAAGAGACTTAAAATGATAGTCAACAGGAAGGAGAAAAATCAGCAAGCAGTCTCACAAAAACCTAAAAAAGGAAGAAAGAGTATTCAGAGGTGATACAGTGTCAAAGGCTGAAAAGAGGTCAAGAAGGATGTTTATGGAGAATGTTATGGAAAGCATGCATCTGATCATCGGTTCATTGGGCTTTGATACTTCAGAGTTTTTCTTTATGAAGAGTTCAAATGCAGTACCCTGACTGCATCAGCACTGTGCTTTTATTTCTAAGCTACTAGCCTGAAAAGATCATTGTATTATGAATTAACAAGGGGGAAAGGAAGAAGAGGGAGAGGAGTTAGAAGAGTAGTAAGAAGATAGCCATAAGCCTGGTCATGTAACAAGTACAGGAAAACTGATGAATAAAGCGACTGAACAGCAGTATCTATCTATCTATCTATCTATCTATCTATCTATCTATCTATCTATCTATCTATCTATCATCTATCTATATATATATACATACATATATATATGTGTGTGTGTATATATATATATATATATATATATATATATATATATATATATATATACACACACACACACACATTTAGTGAGACAATTGGGGTTAAGTGACTTGCCCAGGGTCACACAGCTAGTAAGTGTTAAGTGTCTGAGGCTGGATTTGAACTCAGGTATTCCTGACTCCAGGGCTGGTGCTCTATCCACTGTGCCACCTAGCTGCCCCCTAGATAAGATATTAAAAGAAACTGAGGGAGGATGGGAAAGTTATAAGCAATACAAACTTTGCAATCCTAATGGGGGGGGCACGGAGGAGGGGATTAAAAAGGAGGAAAAAATGAAGATTTAGAATATAAGAGATTATGTACTAGTTGTAGGATGTCTGACAAAATTGTGATATCAAAATGTAATGGTATGTTATTGCAATATAAGAAATGACATGATTTCAGAGAGAATCCTATGTAGTTTGAACTTACAAAGTGAATTGAGCACAATCAAGAGAACAATTTATATAAAGATAGTAAATAATTAAGAACTCTGATCAATGCGATGACCAACCATGGCTTTAGAAGATCTTCAAGGGGGCACTTTATCTACCTCCTCACAGAGAGATGGTAGACTCAAGGTGCAGAAAGAAATATGAATTTTTAGACATTTTTGGACACAAATCCATTGTGTGGATTTGTTTTGCTTGACTATGCTTTTCTGTTACTAGTCATTTTTGCCCCTCTCTTTTTATATGTGGCATAATTTGGGATTAAAGGATTAATAGAGGGCAGATGGGTGGTACAGTGAATAAAATACTGGCCTTGGATTCAGGAGGACCTGAGTTCAAATATAACCTCAGAAACTTTACACTTACTAACTGTGTGATCCTGTGTAAGTCAGGATTAATAATAATAATAACAATTATTATTATGATTATTTTTTAAATGGGGGGCATTAAAATATTTCTCTAATAAATTCACAAATGATAATCAAATTATTTTCATAGATAACCAGAATTGGGACAATTTGGTAATTGAGAGATTTATTATTTTTTTTTCCAAAACCAAGCACTTTGAAATGGAGATTTACAATTCCATATACAAAGCCTTTTTGTATTCTGTGTACATGGAGTTACTCATTTAGGAGGTTAAGTTATATGTATTTACCCATGCATGCATGTATGTGTATACACACTTGTGTGTATATATATATGTGTGAGCGTATGCATACATGCATGTTTGAACACATATGTATATAAGAATATTTGAGTTAAAAATAATAATAGTTAAAACATATAATTTTTACTATGTACCAGATACTATGCTAAGTGTTAAAATTTTATGCTAATTTGATCCTCACAATAACATTGGGATGTAAGTGCTATTTTATTTTCCCCATTTTATAGGAAGCTGAGGAAAAGAACATTTAATATACTTGCCCAGGGTCACAAAGCTAGTAATTGTGGCTTCTGGATTTGAACTCAGGTTTTAATTATTCTAGACCTGGTGCTCTATCCCCTGAGCCACCTTGAGGTAAGGCCTTTGCCTATTTTGAGTCAAAGTCCTTTGTAAAATGTACCGAAGAATAGGGATAAGAATCATACAGAATAACAAGGAATAGATGGCTTGTAATCTATAATAAAAGAGGATCAAGTGAAGTATAAATGAATGTCCAGTTTTATCACATAAGGGAAATTTGGAGAAAATGTTGGTCTTGAATCCTGTTTCAAATATTTGTAGTTTTATTCTTGGTAAGTCACAACCATTTTCAACCTTACCTCTGTCATTTATAAAAATTAAGATCATTAATGGCACTTATATCACTAGGTTGTGGTGAGATAATATATTCAAAATGCTTTGCAAACTTTAAAGTGCTACAAAAATGTTGACTAGTCTTTTTTTATAAAAAATGAGAGGATCACAATGTTTCAAAGAAAAATTTCTAACAAATTTCATTGTGGATAATATTGCTAAGGATGCAGATATTAGCAGAAAGGGGAGGAGCCTGAAGAGAAAAAAATAGACATAACAAAGCAGAAGCAATAGAGCTTATGTACATTATGCATAGGAGCTCATTCAGTGCATATCTACTTTATTTTAGGAAGAATTGTAATATATGGTGTCAAGTTTTCTCAGCTTTCAGCAGATTATAGTCACAAACTCAAAATAATTGGGAGGTACTCAACAGCTAACAATGTGGGAAGATACTACCCATATACAAATACACACACAAAAACACATGCTCACACATGTCATAGGAACTAAAAACTATTATTCATTTGAGCCCATTTAATATGAGTAAATATTCTAATGACTTCTAGTCTAATAACCTCTGAATAAATATCTCGATAGCATCTGAAATAAAAGTAATTGCTATTCATATGAAGAACCTAGTCACCAGTATTTTGAAGTCTAAAGAGTATATGATATACTTTAGACAATTCCCAACACAAATAGTCAAAATACATATTTATATAATTGCTATAAAATACATATTTATATAATTGCTATAAAATACATATTGCATGTAATTGTTACTTATAAGGAAGAACCTAGTTATAAAACAGTATTTAGAAGTATAAGAGAATGTGTTCTATATTTTAGAAAATTTCTCAATGTAAATGCTCAAAATACAGAATTAAAAATACTATACTGAAAAAATTATATTTGTGGATTATACTAAGTCAGTGAAACATTCATCTATGGCTTTATTAAAATTTACATTTTGTCTTATTTTTCACAATATTTAAATTAAATGACTGAACTGGCTTGCTGGTGCATACGTGTAATACCAGTTATTAGGAAGGCTGAGGCTGGTGCATTCCTTGATTTTAGGTCTTCTGAGCTCCAGTATGGTAGTGTCTGAACTATGTCTACAACAAATACGGCAAGCCCCCACAAAAAGATGGGGTTGTGGTGAGGAAATATGTTCCCTCACATGGGCAAACTAGCCTATGTCAGAAAAGAAGTTGGTTAAAGCCTCCATGCTTATTAGAGTGGGACTGAGTAGCCTTAGTACTTACTTCCAGGGTGAGATAGAAAGACCCAGATTAAAAGAAAAAGAAAAAAAAAAAGGAAAATAAGCTAAGAAGTTTACATTTTATTTTTACTGGAACAGCAGAATCAAAATTGTTTCTACTATTGATTCTAGTACAATATTAAAGTCCACAATATTATCCTGGTCCTGTTATAACTGTCATAGAAATTGGAAATAAAAGGAATGCCCATCAACAGGCGATTGGCTAAACAAGCTATGTTATATAATGGTGAAGGAATATTATTGTGCTATAAGAAATGATGAGCAGGATGATTTCATAAAGGCCTGGAAAGACTTGTCTGAACTGCTCTATAGTGAAGTTACCAGAACCAAGAGAACATTGTCCACAGAGACAGTAATATTGTTTGATGAAGAACTGTGAAAGATTTGACTATTCTCAATGATACAATGATCAAAGACAATCCCAAAGGACTATTGATGAAACATACCATGCACCTCTGAAGAAAGAACTGATATTGATGGAACGCAGACTGAAGCATGCTATTTTTCATTTTTATTTTTTCTTATTCAAATTCTCTTATGCAAAATTACTAATATGGTAATGTTTTACATAATCGTACAGGTATAAGCCATATCTGATTGCTTACTGCCCCAGGGAGGGGGGAGGAGAGAAAGGGAATGAGGGATAAAAATTAAAACCCAATAAATAAAAATGTTTATTACTTAAAAAAAATAACTGTCTTGGAAATATCACTGCCATTTCATCTGTCCAAAGAAAAGCAAGTAAAACAAAAATCAAGGGTGAACATTTTTTCTTTTTAGTTCTTTTTTTTCTTTCTTTTTATGGGGCAATGAGAGTTAAGTGACTTGCCCAGGGTCACAAAGCTAGTGAGTGTCAAATGTCTGAGGCTGGATTTGAACTCAGGTCCTCCTGAATCCAGGGCCAGTGCTTTATCCACTGCACCACCTAGCTGTCCCCAGGGGCAAACATTTTAAGAGATAAACTCTTAAATTGCAATGAATTCTATCATATATTAATTTTTGAGTATTTATTTTTAACATTCTATGTATTCAATAAACACTCATTAGTATGCAGACATTTCATGATGTTTCTTGTAAGGAAATAGAAGGTTTAAAAAAACCACTTAAATATGTTTATGTGTCATCCCTGGTCAACACACTTTTGCCAAGCACCTACTATGTTCCAGGCACTGTGTTAAATGCTGGAGTTACAAAGAAGGGCAAAAAGTAGCTCCCACTCTCAAAGAGCTCACAGTCTAATGGAAGAAACAGTATGTATATATATATATATATATATATATATATATATATATATATATATATATATATATATATATATATATATATGTTCTCTCTGTTTCTCTTTCATTGTGTATATACATCACAGAAATAGTTTATATGCTTTATATATAATAAACATAAATGTACAAAAAATTAATTATTAATAAGTATATCTAATCTGAAAAATTATATAACTGGATTTGTGAAAAGTTATGATTATATGAAAAATTATAAGTTTAGAGAAATTATAATTGGGCCGTATGTCCCTTCGTGGTTGCCATTAAAATGTGAAGATATTTTTAACTTACTAGCCTAATTTGGGGGGCTAAAACTGACTGGGGTACTAATTCTGGGACTTTTGACTATTTGGCTATCTGACTGCTGTTAATTTAACATGGGCCGTTTATAAAGTTCCACCATACTGCTCCACTCCCAAAATTGATAAGCAAAGGATTAAGAAGCCTCTTAACCAAATAATCAAAACAGAGTTTATTTATGAGATACTATTGAAAATTAAGAATACAGGGAAATAAAATGTACAACCTGACTGTGTTGAGGTGTGTCTCTTTCCACTGCATCTCTTTCCCACCTGCTGTGCTTCAAACTTTTTTAATACAATAAGGGCATTAGCTGCCTCTCACCTCAGGGTATGTACTTTCCCTGCTCAGATACTTTCTTCTAACTTCTCTTAATCTTCACTTTCTCCAACCTATACCCTGTGCTGACTGCTTCTGTGCTCTCCACTGCCTCCTGTTCAGTCTGTCTTCTGGCGCCTTTGCTCCTAGTCCTGCGTAGCTGTTCGTCTCATCCCCCTGTCTCTCCTTTCTAATCTCATCAGCTGCCCTCTTGACCTCTTCTCAGCCCCATCTCCTCTGTCTGAACCACTTCGTCCTTGTCCGCCCCCCTGAGTCTAACCCCCAGGTCTATATATACACCTTTTCTTCTCTCTACTCAAATCTCGGGGCTTCCTGTGCCCCCACAGACCAAGCTAATCCCCCAGCCAGGGCTGCAGCTGGTTGGGGGGGGGGGGAGAGGGGGCGGTGTGCTCGAACATCCCGTGCCTCAGCACGGGATATCCAGGATATTTCGGATAGCTCCGCTCAGGTCAGAGGGATCTGGGGGCTTTTTTTTTCCTCCAGCTGTCTGACCTGGCATCTTGTACAGTCCATGGGGCTTCCTGGCCCAGCTGAAGCAGAGGGGGAGGGGCACCAGCCCCTCCCACACAGAAGAGACCCTGAGGGCCTAAGGCTTTCTAATCTCAGCCTAAAGGTAGGGTCCCCAAATCAAAATAAATTTCCACATAAATAATATCCATATATGTATATATTTTCACTGTGGATATATATCACATATATATTTGTTGTTATATAAATACATAATACATAAAAATAAATATGAAAAATATATGTGTATATACATACATTATATATACATATATAAGTATATATAAGTACCCATATATTTATACATACATACATGATAAGTTGAAAATAATCAAGAGACAAAAACCCCCTGAAATTAAGGGGAAATGAGGAAATGTTTCTTGTAGGAGGTAGGAACTTAGCTGGAACTTTAAGAAAACCAGGGAAACTAGAATTTGCAGATGAAGAGGGAGAGTATTCAAAGGCATGGAGCAAGTTGGGAAACAGTTTTTTCTTCAACAAATGTGGTAGATAAAGTCACTAGATAGCAAAGTATAAGTGTGTGGGACGGGCAGGGATAAGATTTAAGAAGACTAGGAAGCTAGTGAGAAAAGCAGGCTATGAAGGACTTTGTCAAACAGAAGATTTTATATTTGATTGTAAAGTGATAGGGAGTCACTGAAGTTTTTGAGTAAGGTGTATTTTGATATGTAGGAAGAGAACTAGGGGAGAATATTGTCACATAAACCATGAGAAAAAAGGAGTATCAAGGAGAAAAGAGTAATTCATAGCATCATAGCAATGCTGAGACCTGGGCTTTAGGAAGATCACTTTGACAGCTGAGTGTAGGATGGACTAAGAAGAAGCAGCCTATTGCAATAGTACAGGCATTAGGTGATGAGTAAATGTACCAAGGTAGTAGAAGAGTTAGAGGAGAGAAGGAAGTGTATTTGAGAGGAAAAACTGAAAATTTAAAAGGTAAAATCAACAGGTCTTTGCAATGTATTGGATATGACCGGTAAGAAAGAGAATTAATTACAAGATGACATCTGGCTTGTAAGCTTGGGAGACTAAATGGATGGTGGTGGTAACCTCCACAGGAATAAGGAAATTAGGAAGAGGGAAGCGTTTGGGCAAGTGGTAGAAATAATGAGTTCAGTCATGGACATGTTTAGTTTAAGATGTCTATGAGACATCCAGTTTGAAATGTCTAATAATAATAACAGATGATGATAATAATATTCAACAAATAATATATTGTTGAATGATAATAATAATAATAATAGATGTCAATAGAATGGCTATGGCTGAATAGATTAGAGAATAATCAGCACAGAGAAGATAATTGAATGCTTGTGAGATGAGGAAGTCACCAAATGAAATAATATAAGAAGGAAAAAGAGAAGAGGGGCAAGGATATAGCCCTACTAAATGCCCATGGTTAGCAGACATGACCTGGATGAAGAATTACCAAAAGAGAATGAGGCATAGTCAGATACATAGAACTAGGGGAGAGTATTTCCATATAAACCTAAGAGGTAAAGAGTATCAAGGAGAAGAGGTCATGCAGAGGTCAAAAAGGATGAGTACTGAGAATAGACCATTAGATTTGGCCACTTATTAGATTGTTATTAACTTTTGAGAGAACAGTTTTAGGTGAATGAAGTTGAAAGACAGATTATGGACTGAGACTTCTTGAAGAAGATAGGACTTAAGCTGAGATATAATTTTAAATAAAGAAGTTTATGCAGAAACATGCATATAAATATAAATATAAAAACTTTTTGGAAGATTTCCACTATGGAAACAAAATTGGATTACTAAATAGACCTGGCTATTTGGGGAGGTGGGAAGCTCCCTTTTCACCAGTGTTCAAGGAAAAGACAGATGGCCTTTCAGATGAGCTATTGTAGAAGTGATTGTTATTCAGATATGCTTTGGAATAGATGGCTTCTGATATCCCTTATACATATGACCTATGGTTTTGTTTGGTTTCTTAATAAAAAATCAAAAATTAATATTAAGCATCTAAATCACTTATGTTGTTAAAATAGTTTAGGAGTTGAAAAAGTAAAGATGTGTAGAGAAACTTTCATCTGACATGTAGTTTTGCTTAATTTAAAGATTATGTTAAAAAAGAAGTGCTAATTCTAAAATTAAATATATACTCCAGAAAATATTATGTAATTTCATATTTCACATGTAAATGTATGTGTATATATATGTCCTTTTATGTATATATAATGCCCTTTTAATATCTAACAACTTATTTTAATTCTATCATATCATATTCATTTTTTTTCAAACACACACACACAAACCCACCCCTAAACCCAAATTAAACAGCTTCAACAACAATCCAGATTTCTTAAAAATGACAAAATACTAATTTGCAAAGGGGCTGATAAGTTGAGAACTCCTCCTGCTGGCTATTAAAAAAAAAAGATACCTAGTAAAGTCACTCCCAGAATTGTTTCAAACACTTAGAAGACAACGCTTTCTTTTGGTATAAACACATTACCTTTATAATAAAGTGAAAAACAATATTTAAGGAAGTTTTACATTGATATTCATGGTATTAAATCTTATGAGAAGAACATATTAAGGTAGAACTTCCAATAAGTATAATTATTTTACATTTCAAGTTGGATGGTAAAAAAAAAATAAACTAAATAAATTTAAGAATATCAGAATTAGGGTATAAAAAATAAATGACATACCTACAAAGTTTTCCTAACTTTTGTACATACATACAGTTTTTGTATGTTTTCCTCCTAAAACATTTTCTTTTTTAATAGTACTTTCCTTTTTAATTCTTTTTGAAAATGTAGTAAGGAACTTTCATTGTATTCTAAAAGGAAATAATAACAACTGATAAAAGAGAAGCCTGATAGCATTAGAGTCCAGCTGAAAGAATAAACTCCTGAGGTTTTACATTGCTTCTAATATTAATTCTATGCCTTTGAATTATTTACCAATCCTTCTTTATTCATTTCCCTTTCAATGAAGTAGAGATAATGTTTTATATATTTAGTTTATGCTATATTATGTTAAAGTGCTTTGGGTAAACTGAGCATTAAAAATGTTATAACATTTTGTTTACATATCCATTTCACCACCTTTAGTGAGGGAAAGTAAAACAACAACTCATCAATAATTTCTCTATCCTCTCAGGAAGGATTAGACAGAAAAAATAATCATCGTAATTGAATATGGATCAGGCCCAAAGACAGCACTGTCTGTGTTTCTAAAAGTAGAGCTATCATTTGTTTAAGAACTTTCTCTCTTAGGGTTTGCATTTTTCCTTTTTTTTTTAACTTTTCTATGAAATAACAATATCCTTAGAGATCTTTTTTTTTTCCTGAAACACTGACTACTTGGCATTTATACACAAAACAAATTTTACTTTATCAAAATCTTCATGAAATATCTTCATTTTTAGTTTAAACATTTACTAAGCACCAGTTGTGTGGAAGTTGCTCTACTTCATACAAAGAATACAAAGAAAAAAATGAAATATTCTTTTCCCTGAGGAATTTATATCCTAAATTTATATATGATAACATGACAGAAGCTCTACGTTAACTATTATCTAAAACTGGCTTTATGTTAATGCTACCAGGTTGATAAACAGACCAATTTAGAGTTACAATTTACACAATTTTACAGATATTGGCAAATATTCTTCTCAAAGCCAAGTACTTGTAAATTTCAGATTTATTCTTTTATGGTATCCATTATCAAAATATGTACCTTAAAAATCATGTATTCATTTATAGTGAACTTGTGGAGTAAAAATTCATATCCATACCACTCAATTTCTGTTCTCTTGTAGCTTTAGAATTATTTTAAAGTATTTTCCAAAAGAGGATATTTTGCCTTCGATTATAACTCAAGACTACTTTTATCTGGAAAATGAACTTGATTTTTGATGTTGTTCCATTAAATTTTCCAAAATTGCTTACTATTTCATAAAATAGGTTTTTCCACCTTATTTTTAGTGATCCCTCCAAATGTCTCTGAAAGGTAGGACAACGCATTTTGACAGATAGGATGATGGGAACAAGTAAGGTTAAATGGCTTTCTCAAAATTACAGAGTAGAAAAAGAAGGAAAACTTTTGAACTTTAAACCTAGAGCTCAGTGCACTATTAAGCGATGCTATCACTCTCAAGGCAATAGTTCACATCTCTGTCCTAAGCAATACTTTGTCAAATGGCGAAGAGAAGAGAGAACATTTTTTTGTGGTTCCAACGAAAAATATGCTACAAAAACTAGAAACTCTTTTCTTTGCATGTTTACCTTGAATAGGAAAAAAAACTACTTAGAATAAATAATATTCTTTACTTACTCTACTTAAATAATTTCTAATAACTTTCATTAAAGCATGATAGACTTTGCAGAACATGAACATGATATTATAGGCCTTATTACCCAAAGCTTTATTGAATGAATGGTCAATTAGTTGCTTTGTAGCTCATCAACTGGGTATCTTATCTCTTCTTTTCTGTAACCCTTGAAAAAATTATTTTTAAAATTTCTTTTTAGGAACCCCTAGATTTCTATCTTATGTATCACTCAGCTCTATTTTTTAAAGCTTTCTCTGTTCTTGTTGTTTTTTAACTTTCTTTGAATCAGGAAACTCAAGGAAAGCAAAAATCAACTGTAGTGATATTCAGGAATCACTACTCCTAATATCAGGTGACTTATCTCCCTATAAAAACAATAAAATGACTCTATAATTATTAGATTTACACTACCATCCCAGTAGACAACCAAGGAAACTCACTAGACTACAATGAGACTATAGATGCTAATCCTCAAGTAGTCTACTGCTTCCATTCTGTGTCATCAGACTTTTACCTTCCCATTCCCCGTTCATTTCTTCTCCACTCTTCACCTACATTCAATTCAGTGCTAAATCCTATGAATTGCACCTTCCCAACATCACTTATCCACTATTTTGCTCCTCTGACTTCTGGTTGAGGCTCTCTTTATCTCACATCTAGACTATTGTAATGATGCAGGGTGGAACAAAGGTCACAATATTTTAATAAATTTTTTAAAATAATTTTTCCTTTAATTTTCACCATTTTTCACACATCATGTAAATTCATTTTATATACACACACTGCATATGATGCAATAAATTACAATAAAAATAAGTTATTCAATGTTGAAACCCCTTCATTACTCTTGGCCCACTCTGTATTTTGCTTTGTCTCTTTTCATTATGTCTCTCTCAAATTCAGTTCATTCACCATATAGCTATTGAAGTGACCTTTCTAAAGTGTAGGTCACTCCAAACCCTATTCAATAAGTTCCAGTTTTACCCTATTACCTCCAGGATCAAAATATAAAATCTGCTGATGACTTTTAAAGTTCTTCATAAACTCTCTAACTTTCAGTCTTCTTATGCATTACTCTCCTCTAATAGGATATTTGCTTCACTTCTTACCTTTTCACATCTGAGGTACACTTTATCCTTGCTCTCTCTTCTTCTGATTGGATGCCTGAATTCTCTCCCATACTACCTCCTCCTTTCTTCTCTAACTTCCTTCATTCTCAGCTAAAATCCTATCTCCTAAAACAAGCCTTTCTTGGTCTCACTTAATGTGGACTTTTCTCTTTGATGATCTCCAAGTCATGTTATATATCTTGTCTCTACATAGCTGTTCGCATGTTATCTCTCCCCATCAAATTGTGAGGTACTTGAGGGATGGCAGTGTTTTTGGCCTTTCTATTTCCAATGTTTAACACAAGGCCATGAACATAGTAGGCATTTTAAAATACTGGTTTACCTAAAAATGAAAGGCATCATAGAAATATCACCTAAGAACTTGCAAAACTTAATTTATCTCCACTTTAACTTCCAACAATATAAGATCCAAATAAGCTTGTTTTATTTTAAGTGATCAAATGGCTACAACTCTTTCATATGAACACAAGTTAAAATGATAGTGGGAAATTGGTTTTCTTTCACTGTTCTTAATGAGTTACTCTTCTCCATGTTTTTATTAATCAATTTATCATTAACTGCTTAACAATCATTAATATAAGCCAAAAATGAGTCAAGTTATATGGAATAAACCATATCTTCTTTTCTCATACTGGAGGGGCCCATTTTTCAGCATCATCACAAAATACTGTTCTCCATTTCTCAGAGTAAAACCTATGCCACTTTCATTCTGGCTCTTTTTATTTCCCTATCCTCAGGTCACACACTAGTAATCCATATTCTAAAGAAAGAGTCTGAGAGACATTGATAAGCACTGTGATTTATCCTTATCTCCAAACAAAGCATGGATTCCCATTTGAAAGACATACTACAATATAATGACAGGAACAACTCTAATCTTTCTCTAAAACAGAAGTAAGGTCTACAACAGCCTCTCCAAATGAGGCATACATTTTCAGATACAGCCAAGTGTTGAATTGTTTTGGTCAATTGTACTTATTTGTTACAGGGAAGTGCTCTATTAGTGGGAGGGAAGGTTGGGGTATGTTAATGGAAAATGAGATAGATGATGTGTTTTTTTTTCCAAAAAATGAAAATACATCAGTAAAATATTTTTAAACATAAAATAATGTCCTATCAATCCTTCCTTAGGAAGTAAACAACAATTTTATTCCCATGTTCCAAAAGAAAATATTAGGTATTGAAAAATAAATAGAATTGTTTGAAGAAGAAAAAGTCCCAAACACCTGGGCTTGTGTCTCAGTTCTAATGCATCATACCATGTGATTATGGGAAGTCACATAACTTCTCTGATTCTCCCTTTTTTCCATAATTATCACATAGTATTCTTGTAGGAAAATGCTCATTAAATCTTAAAAGCTAGCTCGCTTGTGCGCTCTCTCTCTCTCTCTCTCTCTCTCTCTCTCTCTCTCTCTCTCTCTCTCTCTCTCTCTTTCTCTCTCTCTCTTCCCCCCCCCCATTTCCCCACTCCACTGCTGTGAAAGATTCCTCCATTTTCAAAAATTCCTCACATGTTCCTACTTTTTCTATGCCTCTTCACATTTTCAGCTAAAATCCTTGAAAAGTCATTGTACAATTGGTGCCTCTACTTCCTTTATCCTTTGCTCTTCTACACCCTCTATAATCTGGATTACAACCTCATTATACAACTGAGACTGACTAACATTACCTCTCTAACATTACCAATGATATTTTATTTGTCATATCTAATGGTATCTTCAAATAAAGGCAAAAAATGTCTGAAGATGGAGTGTTTTGTGCCATGAAGATCAAAATCAGAGAATTAGAGCTAAAGAGGCCTCATAGTTTTAAGGTTGGAATGACTTTGAAGTTGTTTAATGCATTACTCTCATTTTAAATTTGACAAATTTGAAGTCTATAGAGTTTAAGAAACTCACCCAGATTTAGTTTCAGGGATATAACATATAATTCTGTGGACAATTTAAGACCAATATAAATTATTCATATTAGTCACTTATACTGGGATGATGGGACCATAGGATTAAGAACTGGGACAGAATAAAAAAAAATCACAGAATCTATGAACCAGAATTGACCTCAAAAGCCTTGTAATCTCCTGCTTTGCTAGTCAGAGGAAGAAGATAGTTTTATAATATGTTCCCTAGCACCAAGCTTGATTTTTACAATTATTCAGTTGTTTATTTTTAGTGATTTTGGGGTGTATCATTGTAGTCATCGCTCTTTTGTTTCTGCTTTCTTTTGTACTTTGCATTACTTCACAAAGTCCTCCCAAGTTTCTCTTAATTCTTTACATTTGTCATGTTTTTTAATGGTAATGTTACACTATATTTGTATAATTACCTTTATAATTACATGGTATACATGTCCTGTTTCCAGATTTTCATTACTACATAAAGTTTTGGAAATAAAATATTGAAGTGTGTAGGACCTTAATTTCTGACTCCTTTGGGCATGTGCACATTAGAATGATTCCTGGGTTACAGAGAATGAACAGCTTTACTCAGGTTATTTTCTAATTGATTTTAAACCAATAAACATTTTCACAGCTTTTCCAACATTTTATGTTTCCATTTTTCTTTAATATTTGTGCCAATTAACACATCTCTAGACAACTAACTCTCCCTTTCCTTCCACATTCCAATTATTTATCTATCTCCAAAATTTTATTCTTGAAAGCTTCCCATCCTTCATAAACTGAATTTCCCCATAGAATTATTTTTTTAGTGAGGCAATTGGGGTTAAGTGACTTGCCCAGGGTCACACAGCTAGTAAGTGTTAAGTGTCTGAGGTCAGATTTGAACTCAGGTCCTCCTGAATCCAGGGCCAGTGCTCTATCAACTGCACCACCTAGCTGCCCTTTCCCCATAGAATTTTAATGATGGAATTCTAGTTTTCATTCTATGTCCTTTGTAGCTAAACTCTTTGTAAAGGCCATCTACAATAGGAGCTTCATGTTCTCTTCTCTCACCTTCAGCTTAATCCTGTACCACCTAATCTGTTCTCTGCAATGTTGCTAATGATTTCTAAATTGCAAAATCCAATGTTTTTCTCAATTCTCATTCTCTTTGACCTTTCTTTAGTCTTTGACAGTACCGAGCTTTCCTCTGTGATACTCTCTTTTTTCTAGTTTTTCATATATCACTTACTCCTGGGTTTCCTCCTGCCTATCTGATCATTGCTCTTTCCTTCTCTTGTTTGCTGGATCCTGCTCAGGGTCAGGCCATCAAATAGTAGTTGCTCCTCAAGGTTCTGCCTGGGACCTCTCATTTTTTCCCTGTCTAATTCAGTTGGTGAACTCAACAGGTCCCATGTATTTAATTACTATCTCTATATTGATTATTCTCAAATATACCTTTCCTGTCTAAAGCTCTCTTATGTCCTCCAATCTTGCATTTCTGACTACCTTCAGAAATCTCAAACTGGATGTTTAATAGACATCACAAATTCAATATGTCCAAAACAGAATTCATTACCCTTCCTTCCAAAACCTCCTCCTTCCTACTTTCCTTATTACTGTAGAGGGCAACACCATCTTTCAAGTCCCTCAGGCTTACAACCTAGAAGTCATCCTGCATTCCTCTATCTCTCATTCCTCATATTTAAGTTGTTGCCAAGGCTTGCCAATTTTACCTTTAAAATACCCTTGAATACACCCCCTTATCACCTCATTCCTTGATTTCTGCAAGAGCCTACTGGTGCGTCTGTCTGTTTCAAAACTCTTGCTACTCCAATCCATTCTCCATTCGGCCACTAAAATGATATTTTTCTAAAGCACGAGCCTTTTGTACAACAAATATTTCTGATAAAGATCTCATCTTTAAAATATATAGGAAACTGGGGGCAGCTAGATGGCGCAGTGGTTAAAGCACCGGCCCTGGATTCAGGAGTACCTGAGTTCAAATCCAGCCTCAGACACTTAACACTTACTAGCTGTGTGACCCTGGGCAAGTCACTTAACCCCCATTGCCCCGCAAAAATATATATATATATATATATATATATGAAACTGAATCAAGTTTATAAGAATGTAAGTCATTCCCCAACTGAGAAATGGTCAATGGTTGCGAACAAGCAGTTTTCAGATGAAGAAATCAAAGCTATCTATTGCCATATAAAAAGTGCTCTAAATCACTATTGATTAGAGAAATGCAAATTAAAACAACTCTGAGTTACCATCTCACACCTATCAGATTGGCTTAGATGACAAAAAGGAAAATAATAAATGTTGGAGAACCTGTTGAAAATTTAGAACACTAATGGTTGGTGGAGTTGTGAAGTAATCCAACCATTCTGGAGAACAGTTTGGAACTATGGCCAAAGAATTATGGGATTGTACATACCCTTTGATGCAGTAATAACACTACTAGCTCTGTATCCAAAAGAGATCATAAAAAAGGAAAAAGACCCATATATACAAAAATATTTTACCAGCTCTCTTTGTGGTGGCAAAGAATTGGAAAAAAAGGGCATGCACATCAGTGGGGGAATGGCTGAACAAGTTGTGGTATAAGAATATCATGGAATACCATTGTACTGTAAGAAATGATAAGCAGATGGATTTCAGAAAAATTGGGAAAGACTTTAATGGACTGATGCTGAGTAAAGTGAGAAGAACCAGGAAAACATTGTACCCATTAACAGCAACAGTGTGTGATGATCAACTGTAATAGATTGCTCTTCTCAGCAATACAATGATCCAAGGTAATTCCAAAGAAGTCATGTTGGAAAATTCTCTACACATCCAGAAAAAAACAACTGAGGAATCTGAATGCTGACTGAACCATTCTGTTTCTACATTTTTTTTGTTTTTGTTTTTGTTTTTTGAGGTTTTCCCCTTTTGTTCTGATTCTTCTTTCACAAGATGACTAATGCAGAAATTAAAAAAAAAAAAGTTTGGCTCTGTTTTTGGTCACACAGCAGATTTCTGAGAACATATTTGAACCCTGGTCTTTTTTTTTTTAAACTTCTGGCTCAAGCCATGCTGAATCTCTCATGTTTAATATTTGTTGAATATGAAACAAAAATAAAAGACAAGTCTGATCCTCTCACCCTCCCTCAATTAACTTTCCTCATCAGAATCAAAGACAAAATCCTTTGGCATTCAAAGCCCTTCATAACCTAGCCTCATCCTACCTTTCCATTCTTTTTACTCCTTACTTGCAGACATGTACTCTTCAATACTGACCTTGTGACTGTTCCCTGAAAAGAAACTCCACCTCTTAGCTGTGGGCATTTCCTCTGGCAATCCCACATGCCTAGAACAATCACACTCTTCCACTCAGAATACTGACCTCCATGACTTTATTTAAATCCCAACTGAAACTGGGTATTCTACAGAATGTCTCTCCTACCCTCTCTTAATATGCAAGTACTTTTCATCTTTTTTCCTATAAATCCTATTAACATGCTTCCTATATATTGCTTGCACATTGTCTTCCCCACTAAATTGTAAGTTTCGTATGGGAAGGGACTGTGTTTTGCCTCTTTATATTCCTAGCTCTAAAGCCCATGCTTGGCATATCATAGGCACTTAATAAATGTTTATTGAATACAATTGATTTAAAATCTCTTCATCTAAGATCTTCAAGAGTTTGTTTTATACTGAAAAAAATTTAATGTTGTCATGCTTATCATGAGCTCTAGGATGGAGTGACCTTTTGTCCCCAAATTTCTTATTTTCTACTTTAGCAACTTGGTTAAAATTAGACCCAGAATAGCAGTTCCACTTCCTACTTTCTTCACCTTTTTAGAGTGGTAATTGTCATTAACACAATTACAGATTATTAACAGATCTCAAATAGACAAAGAGAAGGGGAAAAGGGCAAGGAAGAGGATGGAGGGAAGAGGATGAAAGGGAGAGAAATAGAGAAACAGTGGGAGAGAGGGAGAGGGATCAAAATTATAACTTCTCTTTTAGCTCTTTTGATTACTTCTTTGTTCTCTGTATTTTTGCCTTGATTTTCCTAACATGAGTATATATTATTAGTATTCTATTTTGTTATATAACACCCTAGAGATCAGAATATATCATCTTTCACTTGAAAAAAATCAGAAACATTTGGTGTTGTAGAAGAGTTAGGTTTCAGGAGACTTTAAGTCCTAACTCAATCCCTGTGATTCCCAATTCATTCAGGTGAGCCATCTTTTCATATTGCTTAATGACAAAACATTTTAGGTGTCATATTTCTTAGGAGAAGTCAGATGTCTAAGATCATTTTATTTGCAGGGCAATGAGGGTTAAGTGACTTGCCCAGGGTCACAGCTAATAATGTCAAGTATCTGAGTCTGGATTTGAACTCAGGTCCTCCTAAATTCAGGGCTGGTGCTTTATCCACTGTGCCACCTAGCTGTCCCACTAAGATCATTATGTTAAGGCTCAATCCTTAACTATTATATCTTATGCAATTGAAGTTTCAAAATTTTCATTTACTTCCTGAGAAAAAGAACTATATTTCTCCTAGGGGACAGGAGGGTAAGAGAGAACAGAGTCAAAGAAAGGTTCAGTCAAAGCCATTTTTCTCTTTTAGTCTATAAACAGAAAAAACAAAGATTTAGTAATAAAATCTCTGGGAGAAAAGATGAACCTTTTATTTTGAACATGGATAAGATGTTGGAAGACAGATCAATACAGTGCAAAGAACAAAGAATTGCTGGCCAGAACTCTTTGGGTGTGTCTTTATCTCTACCACATACCAGCTGTATTATCTTGAGAAAGTCATTTCACCCTTCAGATCCTCAGTTTTCTCATATTTATATGAGGAAGTAGAATTCAGTGCCTTCTGAGATCTCTTGAAGCTCTAGGTTTATGATATTATGATACTATTAAGTTGATAATATATCATTTCACTTCTAGCTTTTAAAACTATATGATTCTATTAAGATTTATCCTGCAATGCTCCCTTCCACTAAGAAAAGGAATAGATCACTTCATGAAAAGACATTATCTCAAAGCAATGTAATGTACCTTGACTTGCTAATATTTATTAGAATATATTTTCAACAGATATATAAGTATATATTATATGTATGGCATTATGCCAGATAATCGAAGAACAAGTACATGCAACACCCAGCCTCTCCTGTCAAACGAGGTATACTTTCTATAGTATTCACTATGTTTTATAATTTTATTCCATTAAATTAACTATCATTTACAGGATGTGGTATAGTGAATGGAGAGCTAGCCTCAAATTCTGGAAGGTCTAGGTTCAGGTCCTGTCACTTAACCTCTCAGTCTTTTAGACAATACCCTAAGACTCAATTGCAGTGAAAGTGCTGATTTCTATAGGTAGAGGGAATTTTCTCACCTAGCAATTGTCTACCTAAATGAAATCACAGGTCCAGTTTCCTATTTTTATATTTTATACATGCATACACACCAATCAAAATTAGAACATGTAAAATTACTTAGGTAGTACATAGCATAAAAGACTAGTCAATTAACAGACCATGTAGGATTAAATTCTGAGTGCAAAGGGGCCAGCATCCAACATCACATTTTAAGTATCACTATCACAACTAACAGTAATTGGTTCATTTATCTCACATTAGACAAGAGTGCCAAAGAATAAATGGATTGTACAGAGGCTTTTCTGTAGTCAACTGGAAGATAAATAATCATTTTTCTGTATACAGATATCTGTTGAGAATAGTAACAGATATGAAGATAGTGTCTCTAAAGTTTTCTGAATAGATAATTTGTTAAATTAAAAATGTATCATGGATATACATATACACATATGTGTAACTATATAATCAAATTTATGAAATTTATTTAGGATTATTTAGAGCTCAATGGGCTCTATCTGAAATAAACAAAACTTTTAGTCACAACACACCTTCAAGTTAGAAAGCCAAAGACAAACTTTGTCTACTTTGAAATATTTTTAATAGACTTTTTGTTTTGTTCATTTGAATCTTGCTATCCCTTCCCCCACCAGCCAAGCCATGGTTCTTTTTAGATCTTTAAATTTCACATTCCCTTATGCTCACTGCAAGGGTTGAAAAACCCTGGGAAAGAGGGAAAAGAGGACTTGTTATGCTCTTTAGTCTCTCTTGCAATCGCATAAGTCAGCCACTACTACATAGGATAAAGAGATCCCATTTGTGTAGCAGAATGGATAGAACACTGGCTGTGGACACAGGAAGACCTGAATGCAAATCTGGCTAATGATGCTTCCTTGCTGTGTATCCTTTGGCAAGTCATCAAACTCTATCTGCCTATGTTTCTTCTACTGGACCACCTCCCAAGATTGTTGCCCAAATCGAATGATATAATATTTGTAATACACTTAAAATGGTAGTTGGCTCATAGTAGTCACTTGAAAATGCTTATTTCCTGAACCCACTAATACATTGATCTTACTTTCAATATCCGGGTTTAGGAGAACTCATCCAATGGTCCCTGTTAGATGGTTCCCCAAATGCTTGGCCAAAGAAGCCAGAGAAGTTGGAAAACTTGGAAATCCCATTTCCCCTGATTTATGCATCTAGGTATTTTCAAAAAGTCCCTAGAGCAACTACTTTGATTTGCTTATCTACTAGTCCAAACTATGCAGTTAAATCCAGAAATAGTCTCCTTTTAGTTTCTCCAGCAACTATGATCTGTCATGAGATGTACATTCCAAGATTTATTTTTCCCTAATTGTAGATTGTTCATAGTTTTTTGTTCATTCAGGGCTATCAAAAATGAGACCAAGATCAGGATACAGTTGTAAGAGACTGCCTGTAGTCCAAGGCTCCTCCCTCTTATTTGTCCTCACAAGAACAAGATTTGGAAATTTGAGGTGGGATTAGAGGAACTAGGTAATTTGCAAAGTTGATTTCTCCCAAGCAAATGAGAAAAATTTCCTTTGTATTATTACTCATCATAGCTATTTTGAAATTAAGTTTTATAGATAAAGCAGAGCAAAGATGGTGGAGTCCAGGCAGCAAACCAAACTCTCAATCCCCTCTCCCCCAAACAACTTTAAAATAAAACCTCAAATTGAATTCTGGAATAGCAGGGGCAACAAAACATGTGGTTAAACACTTTTTTCAGTCTAAGACAACTTAGGAAGCTGTCAGGAAAGGTGTGCATTTCCAAGGTAGTGCCCAAACCCAGAGCGCAAAGCTCACTGTTTCAGAACACCACCATTAGTGACAGAAGCAACTTCTGGGGCTTTCAATGAACAGATGGTAAGGGAATCAAACCATTGATCAAAAAGAAAGGTGAATGCTTTGTTGGCAATAGTTTCAGGACCTTACTGCATTGCCAGCACACAATTCTGGGTCCTATTTCAAAGGTGAAGAACAGCCCCAGGGGAGCTGATGCCCTGATCTCAGTTCTGAGGCCAAAAGCCCTTATTGCCACAGGGAAACGAGATTGAGTCACAATTCCAGGACCAAGAGGAATATCCTAGCTGCTAAAGGAGAATAAGGTCTCTTCCTGGGTAAAGACCAGAACACAGGCCTAGAGAGCAGTGACTACATTTATCCCTAGATCATACTACCTTGGAATCACTTAAAACTTATAGAACCCCCAGAATTTTCTCTGAAAACAAGAGCACTAAAAATTCTGAAGATTGAAACAAATATACTCAATCTCAGGAGCAGAGCCCAATGTTAATATAAACTGAAAAGTCAAGAAAAGGGCTGAAAAAGGAACATAGCCATAAAACTTACTATGCTGACAGGGAATATCAAGACGAAAACTCAGAAGATGACAATAGTGTCAAAAGAGCTACAAAAAAAAATAAAAGCCTGAACCCTACAAATCATCTGCATCACATGTGTCTTCTGGAACTAAGCTCATGATCTGGTTACAGGGCTGATTGGCTGGGGGGCAGTGATGAGGACTACAGGGATTTCTGCTGGTGCTGAGGAGGAATTTTGTTGGCCTACCCCAGCTAGGAACTAGGAAGAAATTTTGAGTGGCAGCAACCCAGGTAGGGGAGGGACACAGGCATCGTCATTGCTAACAAGCACAGCAAACACAATTTTGTTGCCTAGTTAATTAGCAAGTTGGACTGGGGTTATTTACAGACCATAGCATAGGTGAGGCAAGAGAAGAACCTGCCCCTCCTTAAATCATACCACCTTGGAACCCCTTAAATTTGGGACAGTGCAGTCTGGAAGCAGGTCCCCCCTTTAAGAAGGAGTTCAAAGTCAATACATAGCCTCGCAAGATGAGCAGGCAGAAAAAGATGCAGATCATAGAAAGTTTCTTTAGTGACAAGGAAGATCAAGGTGCACCCTCAGAAGAGGAGAGTAATGTCAGAGCTCCTACATCCAATACTTTCAAGAAAAAATATGACTTGTTCTCAGGCTATAGAGGTGCTCAAAAAGAATTTTGAAGATAAAGAAAGAGAGTTAGAGGAAAAAATGGAAAGAGAAATAAGATTGATGCAGGAGGATCATGAAAAAAAAATGTCAACAGGCTTGAAAAGCCAAATAGAAAAGGTCTCTGAAGAAAATAATTACCTAAGAATTAGGATTGAACAAATGGAAGCTAGTGACTTTATGAGAAGCCAAGACACAATAAAACAAATCCAAATTAATAAAAAATTAGAAGGCAATGTTAAATATCTTCTTGGAAAAACTGCTGACCTGGAAAATAGATCCAGGTGATATAATTTGAAAATTATTAGACTATTTGAAAACCATGATCAAAATAAGAGCTTAGACATATTCCAAGAGATTGTCAGGGAAAATTGCCCTGATATTTTAGAAACAGAAGGTAAAATACAAATTGAAAGAATCCACCAGTCACCTCCAGAAAGAGATCCCAAAAGGAAAACTTCCAGGAATATTATAGCCAAATTCCAGATTTCCCAGGTCAAGGAGAAAATATTACAAGCAGCCAGAAAGAAACAATTCAAATACTGTGGAGCTATCCTGTAGTAAGGATAGCACAGGATCTAGCAGCTTCTACATTAAAATATCAGCAGGCATGGAGTATGATATTCTGGAGGGCAAAGGAATTGGGACTACAACCAAAAATCATCTGCCCATCAAAACTTAAGATAATCTTTCAGGGGAAAAAATGGAACTTCAATGAAAAAGAGGACTTTCTGGTATTCATGATGAAAAGACCTGAACTTAATAGCAAATTTAACTTTCAAATACAAGACCCTAGAGAAGCATAAAAAGGTAAATAGGAAAAAGAAACAATGAGGGATGTTAAAAGGTTAAACTGTTTATTTCCTACATGGGAAGATGATATTTCTAACTCATAAGAGCTTTCTTGGTATTAGGGCAGATGATAAGAATAAATTTAGACACAGAGCACAGGTGGGAATTGACTATGAAGAAATGATATCTATAAAGGATTTATTTTTTTGTTTGTTTATTGTTGTTTTATTTGTTTTGTTTTATTTTGTTTTGTCTTGGTTTTGATGGGGAAATAAGGGTTGAGTGGTATGCCTGGGGTCACAGAGTGGGTGAGTTTCTTGTATCTGAAGCCAGATTTGGACTTAGATCCTCCTGGGTCCAGAGTGAGTGCTTTGTCCATTGTGTCACCTAGTTGCCCCATTATTACATCTTTAGGGTAAAATTGAGGGAGGAGAGGATTGCCCTGGGGGAGGGAGAAAGGGAGAGGTAGAATGGGGTGAAATCTCACATGAAAGAAGCAGGAAAGGGCTTATGGAGTGGGGAGAGAGATGGAAGTGGAGTGGAACAGTGAATGAGCCCCCAGAATTAGTTTAAAGACCTTAATCTCATCAGAGTTGGTTTAAATAGGGAATAATATACACAGGTATTTGGGTGGAATAATCTATCTAACCCTGAAGGAAAGTAGGAGGGGAAAGAGATAAGGAGGGAGGGGTGAAAGAACAGAGGACAAATTGGGGGAAGAGACAGTCAGAAGCACAACCCTTTTGAGGAGGTATAGGGTAAAAGATCATATTAAAGAGTAAATATCATGGGAAGGGAATAAGATGTAGTTCAACAGTTAACAATAGTAATTGTGAAAAAATTTTGAAGCAGATACAAGAGTAATGTAAGATGATGATTGATAATGATGGATTGATAATGATTGGAAGAAAATAAGTATTGATTGATGAGGACTTATTGATGAGGAGGAGGATGGAATGAAGAAGATGAAGATTGATTGACAATGATGAGGATTGACTGAGAATGATGATGAGGATTGATGGATGATGATTGATGATTGATGATGATGGCAAAACATATGGTACTTTGCTGGGCTATTGTGAACAGAATTATTTGTCAAGTTTAAGATACTTTATAAAAAGTTATCTATTACTGTTGTTGCAACAATCAATGTCATGGCTTTATTGTAAGGAAATCTCTCTTTGAAGTACTATATCAATGTAGTTTATTATTTTAAAAAATGATGAGCAGGACACTATCAGAAAGATCTGGAAGGACCTGCATGAACTGATGCAAAGTGAAATGTACTGTATACAAAATAACAGTAATATTGTAAGATGATCTGCTATGAATAACTTGGTTATTTTCAGCAATGTAATGATTCAAGACAACTCTGAAGGTCTTATGAAAAATGCAATCCATCTGCAGAGAGAGAACTGATGGTATTTGAATACTGATTGAAACATAATTTTTTTGTTAGTTCCTTTATCTAAAGTTTTGTTTTTGTCTATTTTCTTTCACAACCTGGCTAACATGAAAATGTTTTACATGACTGCTAATGTATTGCTTATATTGAATTGTTTGAGTTCTTCTGGAGCCTGGGGGTGGGGAGGGAGGGAGGAAGATAATTTGGAACACAAAGGTTTTTTTTTGTTTGTTTGTTTCTGTTTTTTTGTGGGTTTTTTAATGCAAAATTTAAAAACAAATTCATGTTAAAGTTTATATTTTACATGTAATTTAGAAAATAAAATTTTAAATTAAAAGAGCTAAAAATCAACTGAAAGAAAAAATATGAATGGAAACAAATCTAACAAGAATCCTTGAGTAGCTTTAAAAGAATTCTAAAAATCCAATAGGCAGAGGGAAAACTGGAAAAAAATGAGAGTAAGAGAAGAAAACTATGAAAAAAAATATCAACAGCTTGCTAAAAGAGGCACAAAAATAGTCAAGAAAATAACACTTTAAAAGAACAGAGTTGGCCAAATGGAAAAGAGGTACCAAAAATCCATTGAAAAAAAAGAACTCCTTAAAAGTTAGAATTGGTCAAATCACAAAACAGATACAAAGACTCACTGAGGAAAATATGTTTTCATTTAGAATTGAGCTAGTGAAAGCCAATCACTTCAAGAAACGATAAAACAAAGTCAACAGCATGAAAATGTGAGATACCTCATGGGAAAAACAACTGAATTGGAAAACAAATTGAAGGAGATCATTAAAGAATTAACTACCTTAAAGCCATGATAAAAAAGGAGTCTACACAGCATATTTCAAGAAATAATTAAGGAAAACTGTCCTGATATCCTAGAAGTGTAGGATAAAATAGAAGTTAAAAGAATCTACAGATTACCTCCTTAAAGAGATCTCCAGAAGAAAATTCCCAGGAATATTATATCCAAATCCTAGAGCTTTCCAGGAAAAGGTGAAAATGTTGTCACTTTGTTGGATAACAAAGACAAACAAAAACTCCCTAAGCTAATTTAACTCTCATTTCAAAACCTTAATTATATGTAAAAGAACATTATTACTTATTATTACTCTTTTTTTTGAGTTGTACGACAACATTTTTTGCTGAGATATCTTGTATATTAGAGAAAATAAATAAGAAAAATTTTGAAAACTTTAAAAAAAGATCTTTATTGGTAATATTCCTTATATATCATTCAGTTAATGATAAAATAATTTGCTAGCTAATGTCATAAGGAGCATGTAGTACAGTTTCCCAAAATAAAATACTGAGGGAACGTTTGAGTGCTGGTAATGTCAGCTTTAAATAAGCATGAAGTGGAAGAAAGACAGGTCTTCTGTAGCAAATTTCTACGTGATGCAAGAGATAGGAGAAAGGTTCATAAATCAAACATTTACAAAGGTGATCCATTCAAGAGTTTCATGGCTAGAATATAGTAAAGTGACAGATAGGAATTTTATAGCAGAAAGGGTAAAAAAATATATAGGTCCAGTGGAGAAGACAAAAACATTAAGTGGAATTGTCAAATAATTTATAATCAGGATCTTGCATAGTAGAGTAAATGCAGGTGACTTTTTATTCTTTCATCCATCCATCCATCCATCCATCCATCCATCCATCCATCCATCCATCCATCCATCTATCCATCCATCCATCCATCCATCCATTTTAGGATGAAGAAATGTGGAAACAACATTGGAAATTCCAAGCATCTGACATTGGTTTATTCAAGTACCATTAAGTATAAAGAAATCGTTACATTCTTTTTTTCTTTTATAAGGAATTGATTAATTTAACCCATTCATTGATTTCCCAACAGCCTGACTTCAATAAACAATCATATAACAACGGCTGGATTTTTAACGCATACTCTCATGGGGGCTACCGCATCATGATTCAGAAATTGGATCTCACTTTTACAGATTCAAAAAATGGATTTACAGTTCACCAAGAATGCTCAGCCTCTAAGGGATTAATTTATGATAAATAGTTAATGTAATTATTGCATGTTTGAAACATAAAACCCTTTATTTAGTATTTAAAGCCCTTTACAACCTCCATGTACTCACTGATTCAGTGACACCAGCCTCCTTGTCGTTTCTCAAATAAGACACTCCATCTCTTTATTCTGTGCATATTCAGTGGTTGCCCCCTAATTCCTGAAATTCTTCTCCTTTTAATCTCGATCTTTTGGATTACTTGCCCTTTTTCAAGTCTCATCTAAAATGTAACTTCCAAGAAACCATTTTTTTGATCTTCCTAGGTTAGTGCCTTTAAGCTCTTGATTATCTCCAATTGATCATATGTGTGTACACACACCACACACACAAACACACATGTATATGCATATATACATATACATATGCACACATACATACATATACACAGAGAGGGTGGGTGGGCTGACAGTCATGAAGGGGTTTCAATATTTAATGACTCATTTATTTTTTGTTTTTAATTTATAATACCATAGCATCATATATATATATATGTGTGTGTGTGTGTGTGTATATGCATGTGCATGTGTGTATCTATATGGGGTATGTGTATATATGTATGCATACATATATATACATGCAAATACACATGAAAATACAGACAGACATATGTATTTATGGGGGGGTCCACTCTGTATGTATATACTCTATATGTATGAACATATAGTTCATACATACTTGTTTGCATTGTCTACCTTTCTGGTTAACTTCCTTGAGAACAGAGACTGTTTTTTTTCCTTTGTAATTCCCAGGACTTAGCACAACCCCAAGAACATATTAAGCTATTAATAAATCTGAAATCATCTTCTGATAGCTCACTGGAGTATGGAGGTGACTCTGGGCCCTCAAAAATTTCATGCTGGCAGAATATAACCTCTAGTAGATTGAACTCAACCAGAAAGGCATAAGTATAGAAGCAACAACAGGTCATCTGGGTACCAGACTAATGAAGTTTGGAAAGACTCATCAGCATGTTGTCCATGGGACAACATCATTAACACATCATTAAGTAAGGATAAGCTCCTGTGAAAGACTTAACTACACTGATCAAGACATTTATCCAAGAAAATTCCAAAGGAAGCATGATGAAAAATGCTATCTACCTCCAGAGAAAGAACAAATTAATTCTGAATACATATAGAAGTTTACTTTTTAAACTTTATTTGAATTGTTTTCTTTTGCAACATGGCTAATATGGAAATAAGTTTTGCATCACCTTATATGTATAATCAATATAAATTTGCTTGCTTTTTCAAGGATGAGGGATAGGCATGAGAGAGGGGGAGAATTTTGAACTCAAAACTTTAAGAAATGATTGTTAAAATGTTTTTACATGTAATTCTGAAATAATTAGTGAAATAAAAATAATTTTAAAAATATATCATTAGGAATTCCAGGGGCAGAGCCAAGATGGTAGAGAGAAGAGAGGAACTTGCCTGAGCTCTCCCGTATTTCCCTCCAAAATAACATTAAATCAAACCTATAAACAGATGCTGGAACTACAGAACCTACAAAAAGAGAGACACAATCCTGATACTTGAGATAATTCAGAAGACTTCAGGAAAGGTCTGTCTCACCTGGATGAAAGGGAAGGGCAGCTCAACACTTGATGCTGCTGCAACTTGACACAGGTAAGAGTGGGACAGCTGAAAGTGGTGCAGCTGAGGACAGTAAGAAGCTTGCAACAGTGAACCCTTTGCCCCAGGAGCAGACTTCAACTTTATAAGTCAAAAATAGCTTACAACATGAGCAAGAAACAAAAAAGGACCCATACCATTGACAACTTCTATGGTGAAAGGGAAGACCAAAACTCAAACCCAGATGAGTTGGTCAAAATGCCTACAAGTGAAGACTCAAGTGGGAAGATGATCTTGTCTCAAGATGAAAAAGACTTCTTTGAAGAGCCCAAAAAGGCTTTTAAAAACCAAATAAGAGAGGCAGAAGAAAAAATGGAAAAAGAAATAAGAGATATAAGAGTTACACTGCAAAAAGGAGCACAAAAATTGACTGAGGAAACCAATTTCTTAAAGAATACAATTGGCCAAATGAGAGAAAAAATTGGCCAAATGGAAAAAGAAGTGCAAAAGCTTACTGTGGAAAATAAGGCCTTAAAAATTAAAATTGAGCAGATGGAAACTGATAACTCCATGAGACAACAAGAATCTGCTGAGAAGAATCAAAAGATTAAAAAAATAGAAGAAAATGTGAAATAACTTATTAGAGAAACAACTGACCTGGAAAATAGACCTAGGAGAGATAATCTGAAACTTACTGGAGTACTTGAAAGCCATGATCAAGAAAAGAGTCTAGACACCGTATACCAGGAAATTATTAAGGAGAACTGCCCTGAAATTGTAGAATCAGAGGATAAAGTCATCATTGAAAGCATCTACCAATCACCTCCTGAAAGAGACCCCAAAAGGAACACTTCAATGGATATTCTAGCCAAACTCCAGAATTATAAAGTTAAGGAGAAAATACTCCAAGCAGTCAGAAAGAAACCATTTAAATATCATGGAGCCACAGTCATGATTGCACAGGACCTGGCAGCTTCAACATTAAAGGATAGCAGGGTTTGGAATATGGTATTCAGGAAAGCAAAGGAGCTTGGATTACAACCCATGATCAACTATCCAGCAAAACTGATCATTCTCTTTCAGAGGAAAAGATGGACATTCAATGAATTGGGGGACTTCCAAAGCTTCCTGAGAAAAAGACCAGAACTGAACAGAAAATGTGATCTCCAAATACAAGACTCTAGAGAAATTAAAGAGGTAAAAAAGGGGGTAGGTGGGGAAGGTTGTTCAATGATGTTAAACTGTTTGTGTCCCTATGAGGGAGAATAATATTTGTAACTCTTGGGATCTAGATCTCTTTTAAGGTATTGTTGTTAAATGAACTTATATGTGTTGATATAAAGAAACTTAAGGGGCAGAATAAAAGACATGGGGAAGGAGAGGAAGAGGGAGGTGGAATGGGGTTAATTACATCATATGAAGAAGCACAAAAAGAACCCATTACAATAGAGGGGAAGATGGGAGGGGTGGGCAGTGTTGCAACCTTACTCTCATCAGATTTGGTTCATGGAGGGAATAAAATACACTCCAATTTGTATAAAGAAACTTAGCTTACTCTTTACAGAAACAAAAGGGGAAGGGGGAAAAGGATGGTATTGATAGAAGGGAGGGCACAAGTCGAGAGAAAAGGGGCAATAAAAAGAAGGACAGCTGATGAAAAGGAGGGTAGTTTGAGGGAGGCAGTGGTCAGAAGCAAAATACTGGTCAAGTGGAATAGGGTGAAAGAAGGAAAAAAAGAGTATAAACAAAGGGGAACAGAAGATGGAGAGAAATAAACAGTTAATTTTAACTGTGAATGGGAATGGGATGAACTCTCCCATAAATTGGCAACAAATAGCAGTGGATTAAAAATCAGAATCCTATGATATGTTGTTTACAAGAAACACATTTGAAGCAAAGAGATACACACGGAAAAAAGGTAAAAGGTTGGAGCAAAATATATCATGCTTCAGCTGAAGTAAAAAAAGCAGGGGTAGCAATTCTAATCTCAGACAAAGCAAAGGCAAAAATAGATCTAATTAAAAGAGATAAGGAATGAAACTACATCTTGCTAAAAGGTACTATATATAGATAGTGAAGTAAAATCAAGTAGGCACCAAGTGGTAAAGCATCCAAATTCTAAGGGGAGAAGTTATATGAGTGACAAGAGGAAATAGACAGAAAAACTATACTGGCGGGGATCTGAATCTTCCCCTCTCAGAATTAGATAAATCTAACTGCAAAATAAATAAGAAAGATGTTAAAGAGGTGAATAGAATATTAGAAAAGTTAGATATGTTAGACATCTAGAGAAAACTGAATGGGATAGAAAGGAATATACCTTCTTCTCAGCAGTACATGGCACACTCTAAAACTGATCATGTATCAGGGCAAAAAAACCTCATAGTCAAATGTAGAAAGGCAGAAATAGTAAATGCATCCTTCTCAGATCATGATTCAATAAAAATTACATATAATCAAGAGCCATGGAAAGGTAGATTGAAAATGAATTGGAAACTAAATAAGTTCATTCTAAAGAATGAGTGGGTCAAACAACAAATCATAGAAACAATCAATAACTTCATCCAAGAGAATGACAATAGTGAGACAACATAGCAAAATCTATGGGATGCAGCCAAATCAATGCTTAGGGGAAATTTTATATCTCTAAATGCTTAGATGAACAAAAAAGAGAAGAGATCAAAGAACTGGACATGCAACTAAAAAGTTAGAAAAAGAACAAATTCAAAATTCCCAGCTAAATAATAAATTAGAAATCCTGAAAATCAAAGGAGAAATTAACAATATTAAAAGCAAGAAAACTATAGAACTAATCAATAAAACTAAGAGTTGGTTCTATAAAAAAAACAATAAAATAGATAAGCCTCTGGTTAATTTGATTAAAAAAAGAAAACCAAATTACCAGTATCAAAAATGAAAGGGGTGATTTCGCCACCAATGAAGTGGAAATTAAATCAATAATTAGGAGCTATTTTGCCCAACTCTATGCCAATAAATTTGCCAATGTAAATAAAATGGATGAATATTTACAAAAATACAAATTGCCCAAGTTAACTGAAGAGGAAATAAAATCCTTAAATAGGTCCATTTCAGAAAAATAAATTGAACAAATCATTAATGAACTCCCTAAGAAAAAATCTCCAGGGCCAGATGGGTTTACAAGTGAATTCTGTAACACATTTAAAGAACAATTAATTCCAGAAACTACTTTATAGAGCTAGAAAAAAGCATAATAAAATTTATCTGGAAAAACAAAAAGTCAAGAATATCAAGGGAATTAATGAAAAAAAATGCACAGGAAGGTGGGCTAGTCATACCAAATTTGAACCTATACTATAAAGCGCAGTCATCAAAAATATGGGGTACTGGCTAAGAAATAGAGTGGTGGATCAATGGAATTGGTTAGGTACAGGAGACACAGCTGTAAATGACTATAGTAATTTACGTTTTGATAAACGCAAAGACTCCTGCTTCTGATATAGGAACTCATTATTTGACAAAATCTGCTAGGAAAAATGGAAGATAGCATGGCAGAAACTAGGAATAGACCAACATCTTACAACTTATACAAAAATAAGGTTAAAATGGGTTCAAGATTTAGACATAAAGGTTGATACCATAGATAAATTAGGAGAGCAAGGAACAGTTTACCTCTCAGATCTATGGAGAGGAAAACAACTTATGTACAAACAAGAGATAGAGAATATTATGAAAAGCACTATGGAAGACTTTGATTACATTAAAGTAAAAAGCTTTTCTACAAACAGAAGCAATGCAGCCAAAATTATAAGGGAGGCAGAAAACTGGGAAACAATTTTTACAGCCAGAATTTCTGATAAAGTCTTTATTTCTAAAATATATTGGGAACTAAATCAAATTTATAAGAATCCAAGTCATTCCTCAACTGAGAAATGTTCAAAGGATATAAACAGGCAGTTTTCTGATGAAGAAGTCAAAGCTATCTATTGCCATATGAAAAAATACTCTAAATCATTATTGATCAGAGAAATGCAAATTAAAACAACTCTGAGGTACCACCCCACACCTATCAGATTGGCTAAGATGACAAAAAAAGAAAATATTAAATGTTGGAGAAGCTGTGGAAAAATTGGAACACTAATGCATTGTCGGTGGAGCTGTGAAGTGATCCAACCATTTTGGAGAGCAATTTGGAACTATGGCCAAAGGGCTATGGGATTGTTTATACCCTTTGACCCAGTGGTACCACTGCTAGGTCTGTACCCCAAAGAGACCATAGAAAAGGGAAAGGGACCCACATGAACAAAAATATTTATAGCAGCTCTATTTGTGGTGGTAAAGAATTGGAAATTGAGGAAATGCCCATCAATAGGGGAATGGCTAAACAAATTGTGGTATATGAATGTAATGGAATACTTTTGTGCTATAAGAAATGATGAGCAGGAGGAGTTCACAGAAGTCTGGAAGGACTTAACATTAACTGATGCTGACTAACAGGAGCAGAATCAGGAGAATATTGTACACAGTAACAGGAACATTGTGTGATGAACAATGGGGATAGACTTGGATCTTCTCAGCAGTGCAACAATCCAAAACAGTTTCAAAGAACTCATGATAGAAAATATTCTCAACATTCAGAAAAAATAACTGTGAATTATAAATGAAGATTGAATCATACTGTTGCTACTTTTAGACTGTTTTGTTTCCTTCTTGTTTGAGGTTTTTCCTTCATGCTATGATTGTTCTTTCACAAGATGACTAATGTAGAAATATGTTTGATGTGACTGTATATATACAACTTATATCAGACTGCTTTCCATCTTGGGGAGGAGGGAGGGAAGGGAGGGGGGAAGAAAAGAAAAATTTGGAACTAAAAATCCAGTGTAAACAAATGTTTGTGTGTGTGTGTATGTGTGTGTGTATATATATATATTATATATATATATATATAATGTAACTAGAAAAATAATAAAATAAAATTTAAAAAAGTATATATCATTAAAGATTCACAAAAGTTGTCATATGACTTACAATATCCCATATAATCATTAGTGAGGAAATGAATAGGTATGTCTGAGCATGCAGTGTTTTTCTCTAGATCTAAAGGCAGCAATTAGACTGAATGACTTGTGATATAACAAACATTTGCCCTGCTTGACCTGAGTGTCTTATTATTATAACATTCAGAGGAAATGGGTATGACTTCAGTTATATCTAAGCTGAAAGAAAAACCAACCGGTTATATTATGTTATATAAAATATATTGGAACTACCTTCAACTAAGTTGAAAATCTTTTTTGGGGATCTACCATGTGTAAAACATTGGGAAAAGCATTGACATAAACATAATTACAATACCATGTCATCCTTGTCCTCAAGGAGCTTAAAATCTAGCATCTCTGAATAATAATTATCCACTACTTTAGTCATGGTTTTTACTAGACAACATATCAAGATGTTTAGAAAAAAAAGCACTGAAGGCTTATTAATGCAGATATAATACAATGGTTCATTAAAAATTAAGAAAGCATTTTCTGAATGAATATATAGGCCTATTCTTTGTAGCAAACAAGTGGTTTAGAATTTGGGTGACAATAGAGTTTTAGAAAAAAACAAAAACCTAAAATACTTTTAGCTATTGAAAAGTATTGAGAAGAGAGAATTGAAGAATAGTAGTTTAAGCCCCATGATCTCTAAAGCAATGTTCCAAGAGCAATAAATAATAAAATATCTTTGTGCTTTCATATCACATGTGTCAAAAGAAATTACTATAGCAGAATTAAAGCAATGTGTAAAACCACATTTGCAATACTGTTCACATGGGTGTGGGGAATAAAAAGAAAAGAGAAAAGGCTATTGAAAGTAAATCATAATGATATGGGATACTTCATAGGTGAGGAAAAGGATATTACAATGGAACCTCATTAAGATACACATTTTTAAAAGGAGTACTGATGACATTCCTAAGACCATTTCAAATATGAGAACAATAAGAGAAAACAGATTGTATAAGGAAGAAATAAATAACATTTGTGAGAATTTACAGATCTCACCTGAGAATTTGTATCATCTTTTGTGCAAATCAGTGAATATACTAATTTATTTTTTTTGTCTTGGTGCTCATATTCATACAATTTGAAATAGATAATGTTTAGTTCAAGCTTGGTATAAATGCAAATACTTAGTGATAGAATTTAAAAATATTAGATCAATTAAGAAATGTTGATAATGAGCCTAATATGACACCTTTTCATGAAAATCCCATGTTATGTGTATTTTTCTAACCTGCAGATACATTTAGGATTTTTTAAATCATATAGCAAACCTCAGTATTTCATAGAAATAATTTGAACAAGAACTGCAGTGACCTGACATCCCAGCAGCAACCAGGATCTGTTTACTTGAAGAAAGATTTCTCAGCATTCATCTGGGGATGACAGCTGGTAAGACTCCAAGGTGGAATTAGGCATAGGTCATCTTGACTATGGGGACTACAACAATGAATCCAGAGAACAAGGACACCTTACTTTTTTACTTTTAATAGGGACAATCAGTTCTGTTCACAAATGACTTCTGATAATGCATATGTGACCAACCTTTTTCCTGGTAACAAATATCTATATGTTAAGAGGATTCCAAACTAAGGCAATTACATAAGAGATCTCATCTAAAAGTTAATGAGAAATCTAACTGTATTTGTACTGTTGAATAAGTGTACTCACAATAGCATTAAGGGCTTCCTATAAGTCTTGGTTTCAAAATATATGGATTTATTTGTTTTTTGACATACCAATTCCAATTTTCCTACATAACTTTTGAAATTTCAAGCTGAACCATCCATTGCATATGGCTAATACCATATTGGAAGATTTCTTCCTGGTAACTTTCTGAGGGGGTCTGCATGATTGAAGGGGATTTCTGCATTGATGAGGTCACTGATCCATTGGAGTATTAGGTATTTTTCTGTCATGATCTTGTTCATCTTTGTATGTACATGTGGAAGTACACCGACATTTGGAGACCTGAGAAGTATCTTACGATTAATTCTAAATACATGGTACTGTCATAACAGTATGATCACTGCCTGATACATCTCTATTACATTCTGGCATAAGGTGATAAAAACAGAATTTCTACAACATTTCCTGGATGGAATCACACGTAGTTTCCACAAAAATAGCCTGGGTAAGGACAATAAAGTCTACATATTGTAATAAGAGGCTTCATCAGAATAATATCACTTGGTATTAGTACAATATTTACCATCTTCAAAGGACTTCCAAAAATAATATCTCATTTTACATAACACCACAATGTGAGGGATGCAGGGCAGATACAGTCCTGTCATTTAAGAGGTAAAGAAAGTAAGGCTCAAAGACATAAAGTAGTAGCTTACCCAAAGAAAACTTGTAAATAGCTAAGCCAGAACCAGAATTCTTGGACTTTGGACTTCAACTTTTGTACTTAGTTTACTTTATTAATTTGCAAAACAAAGCCACTTAGGAACAATGGCTACTAAAAGCATTTCAGCTAAAAGTATTTGGTTGAAATCAATTTATGTAGACATAATTCCAAATTAATAATTTTTCCTTCATTGCTCTTACTTCTTTGATGTTGACTCTTGTCTATTCCATGCAAATCAACAACATTCATTAAGTTCTTATTATGAACAAGATGGTCTTCTAGGCATTCCATATTATCATACTTGAGCTGTGCATGAATGAAGCTTCTGGAATTATATTGACAAGCAAAGGAGATGTGGAGGAAATCTGAGAAACTTCAAAGCTAAGAGGGAAACATGCTTTCCATTTGACTAAAGAAAAAGGTTATACATATCTCCATGCCTTTTAGTTACAGCAAAAGAGGAAAATATGACAAATGCGAAATTTGATGTATAATAGTATTTTATGAAATTTTAAATCTAGCTCAGGCCCATGTGGAAGACAGAGCAGAATTATATAAAGTCAGACTAAGGACAAGAATCACAGTTTTGATCATGGGAAGTCAAATGGGTTAACCATTTAATCTACTAATGCTTGAAAACTGAGAATATTTTTCCTAGAGAGGGAGCTATTTTCATAAATATTTTATGTTGTTCTAGAAAAAAAACCCAACAACAACACAGATACATAAGAGAAATCAGAGTTCAACTATCTCAATTTATACCTGAACAGAAATATGGAATTCAGTTATTTCAGATGACTTGGCTCTTACCTAAACTCTTTCAAAGATAGTCTAGGACAATTTTGGACAATTCAAGTTGGTCCAAGATTGTCCTTATATTGAGATGACAAAATACAATTTCATCCAGTGTTCCTAGTTTAACTTCTTGGGTTAGGCTGAACAGGACAAATATCTCTTTGAGAAATACTTAAGACAAACTACCATGACTCCCCTCCTCTGATGGGCTCATATTTGTAGTGGTGGTGGTGGTGGTGGTGGTGGTAGTCATACTAATTAATAATAAGAAATAGCTAAAATGTATATAATGCTTACTTTGTGTCTTTCACTGTACTAAACTAAAATTATCTCATTATTTAATTTGATCCTCACAGCAATCCTGGGAGGTATATGCTATTATTATCCTAAATTTATGAAGGAGGAAATTGAAACAAGCAGATGTTAAATTACTTGTTTAGAGGTGCACAGCTAGTAAGTGTCTGAGGGAAGATATGAACTTGGGTTATCCTGATGCCAGGCCCAGCTGCCTAAAAGTGGCAATCATTGTTGTACTTACAATAGGACAGAATGCAAAAGGATAATTGTTTTCCTCATACCATATAATTCCATTCTTAAATGGATCCAAAATCTCATGGATGTGGGTATTCCTGGCACTGGTACATATCATCAATATATCCTCATATTAATTTATTCTTCTTAACATCCATACAAAAATTCGCCATAGAAGCACTAGCCAATGACTAGAGCCTGTTTAGTTGTTTTTACATTTTGTAGGGAGAAATAACAAAATGAATGAGGGAAAGGACATATATGTCATGTTCTTACAAACTAATGACAGGAAAAAAATCCATCAAATAAAAAAACAAGAACATCTATATCTCCAATAAAAATAAAATAAGCTATAAAATTATGTATAATTACAACAAATATCTATATCATCTTTATACCTATGAATTATAAATGTTTTAAACCATATAACAATAACTACTTTTGATAAGTCATAGCTTATATACTACTAAAATATCTCATTTTATCCTCACAACAATTCTTGTTATATCTAAAATGATAAAATAAGTCATATGAAAGGAGAAAATATTTCGATGAGAGTCATATGTAGCCTGGGAATCATATGGAGGTATTTTAAAATTTAAAGTGTTCTTTCTCATTTTTTAAACCATAACTTTCTTCAAAACATTGTTAAAAATGTATGTCAAAGAGTTATTAAAAGGCAGAGCTGGCGACAGCTAGGTGGCACAGTGAATAAAGCACCAGCCCTGGATTCAGGAGGACCCAAGCTCAAATCCGGCCTCAGACACTTGACACTTACTAGATGTGTGACCCTGGACAAGTCACTTAACCCTTATTGCCCCATTAAAGACAGAAACAAAAACAAAAACAAAAGGCAAAGCTAGGAGAATCTGAATAAAGTTCAACGAGATAAAAATGTTCCTCACACATACTACCAGTATGGGATTTTCTGAATAGAACCTCAGCTCTAATATCTTTCCTCTACTCCAGTCCTGTATTATCAACTTCCTGTTAGATATCTTTTCCTAGCTCTCTTCTAGATATCTTAAACTTATGGAACTGTAATTCATTTTTTTTTTAATTCCCTTAAATCCCATCCCTCCTCCCACCTTTTTCTCTTATACTGATGATCACAGCATATTTCCAGTCACCTAGTTAATCAACTTTGTAGTCATGGTTTCCTTTAGATCCCAAGTCTTAATGATCTCACCTTCACAAAAGCCCTCCCTTCTTTTCGTTTATTACCCATATAGACTAGTTCATACCCACACCACTTTTCACTTAGATTAATGTAACATATTCCTAATTGATCTCCCTTCTTCTAGTGTTTGACCTTTCTAATTTGTAATCCACTTAGCTACCAAGTTGATATTCTTAAAAACATAGATCTAACAATGTCATTCAATTTATCAAAAATCTTCTCTGGTCCCAATTGTCTCTAGGATAAAATATAAACTTCTCAACTCTTAACTGGAAATCCAATAAGGCTCCTGTCTTCATTAAAATCTTTTGTCATATTACTCTCCCCTTCAAATACTCTCAATTCAGGAACAATCATCCTGTTTGCTATTCACCATCAACATAATTCTATCTCCCATGTTTTACACAAGGGGTCCTTCAGTCCTTGATTTTTCAGCTTCATATGTGCCCCTATCTTCCTCCAAATTCCAGGTATGGTGATACTACAGGAAGCCTTTCCTTAGGATTCCTCAATGTTTAATACTATCACCCTTTTAAAGTTATTTTGTTTTGTTATGAGATATTTGTGTCAGAGGGTTTTTTTTAATTGTTCAATTGGGGTAGCAATAAGAGAAAAAGAATACAAATAAGTACTTTTGCATACATTTTATATACCTAGTTTTGCATATGTTGTTTCCTACAAGCTCTGACCCCTCTCTTCCAATTAGAATAAGTTTCTAAAGGGCAAAGACCATTTCATTTTTATAACACACATCACCAGTATCTAGAATAGTGCCTTTGATATTGTATAAACTTCACACATGCTTGATGGATTTAATTTTAAAATAGCTTGATAGTACCACCACTATGTTAAATCAATCTTTCAGATCTTGATAAGTCTAATAAACTTCAAGAAAAAATATATATCTAAGCAAAATTTTGGAAATTTAGATTTCAAAATGCTTGTCAGTTTCTGAATTGGAATTTAAAATTATATATAATACTCCTATGTGTATAAAAACTTACATAATTCAGGGGGAAGCTAGGTGGCACAGTGGATAAAGCACTGGCCTTGGATTCAGGACGACCTGAGTTCAAATCCAGCCTCAGACACTTGATACTTACTAGCTGTGTGACCCTGGGCAAGTCACTTAACCCTCATTGCCCCGCAAAAAAACCAAAACACAAACACACACAAAAAAACCTTATATAAATCAGCATCAAGGGTACTTTTAAAAGTTAATAATATGTGACTGTACAAAAAGTAATAAATTTACAATTTAGATGCTAAATCATTATTAACAATCCTATAAAAATAATTGTAAAGTGAAGGAAAGCAACTGATGCTAACCTTCATGCCATCAAAATAAAAATATAACAACAATGAAAGAATCAAACAACAAAACATAGAAATAAAAAATAATCATTCATGGAAAATAATTATGAAAAAAGAGAAAATTTGTAGAATGAATCTAAAAATAGATAATTTATATCATAGATTGAAAGATTAAAAATGAAAAATATAATTAAGTGTGAAATATTTCATTGGAAATACAACTGACCAGAAAATGAAGAAAGGAATATTTAAAAAAAACAAAACACTGGTGAATTTGATTTTTTATATGAGAGCAATATACCAGATGAAATTATTGCAAATTATTAGGAATTGTTTTCCCAATCATATGCCAGTAAAAATGACAAACTAAATGAAATAGATTCATATTTTAAAATATTAATTATATCCAGAGTAACAGAAGAGAAAACACTCAAACAACCCTATATTATTAAAAAGAATTGAAGAAGTTTTGAAAGAACTGCTGAAGAAAAAAAAAAATCCTTGGGACCAACTGAATTTATAAGCAAATTCCAGCAACCATTTAAAGAACAATTAATCCCAATTCTATAAACTTTGAAAAAAATACACTATTTGATAAAAATATTTGAAAAAAAGTAAAGAGGGAGTCCCACCAAATTCTATTTATGACACAAATATGGTTTTTATATCTAAAACTGGGAGAACAAAAACAGAAAAAGTACACCAATTTTCCTAAATAATATTGATGCAAAAATTTAAAATAATAGCAAGATGATTATGATTACAGCAATATTTCACAAAGATTATATACTATGAACAGGTGGAATTTATATTATGAATAAAGGGCTATTTTAATATTAGGATAACTCTAATCAATAGAATGCACAGGAATACATGAAGCCTTTCTTAAATGATAAGTAGTATCTAGCTAAAACCAAAAGCTATCATTATTTATAAGGGGGATAAACTTGGAGCCTTCCCATAAAGATCAGGAGTGAAACAATGTAAAATAATGGAATTTGGCAGAAGCCCAGGGGTCGGACCTGATTGATTAAGTAGTGTTTGGATTGGGTGTGAATGAGAAACTACTAAGTACCCATTTAAGATGATTAGATTTTTAGCCACACCTGGCTGGCCCTTTTAAACCTAGTTTAAACTTGGCCATCCCTGAGAAGGCCTGTCCTCAGAGGCTGTGGACTGTGTCATCAACAGAGGACCAGTCTCAGCCACACAACTTGAAGGACCTCCCCTTTGGGGGAGGGAGAAAAAGGTAGAACAAGGGACCCCCAACAGGAAGTTGGGGTCTTTTCTTGTAGGTGAGCTTCTGGGAGCAAACCGCTAAGAGGCTGCACAGTTGTTTCCTATTGAAACTACGGGCCCTAGGTGGTGAGTTAATAAAATCCAGCTCTTTGAATTAGCTGAGCTGAAAGCAAGTTTGGGTTTTGAAGACAATCTTTGGTAAGAGCCAGGAAGATTATCCATTTTCCTCTTTCCCTATGCCCTTTTCATTGAATTAATTAATTTCACCTTTGCTGTGTATTTTATTTCCATTAATAAAACCTGATTTGTTTGTGGAAAAGAGGCTATTGATCCCCTTTCTTATCGGACTGGGAGAAATAACTAAAAATTGCAGTTCAGAAGGGAGGAAACTTGGGACCTAGAGGTCCCTCATTATTATCTACCCCAATATTATGGCATCACCCAATTAACTCTCCCCATATTAAATTTGGCCCCTATAGGAAGAATGTCCATTTTCACCATTATTTTTAAACATTGTATTAGAAATGCTAGCTATAGCAATAAGACAAGAAAAAGAAATGGAAAGAATAAAAATAGACAATGAAGAAATGAAATTATCACTCTGTAGATGATATGGTAAAGTTTAAATTGGTAAAATTACTAATAATAGGAAGAAACTAAAGTATGAAAAGTATTCAAAATAATTACAAAATACATAAAATATGACTTAACCTAACAACACAATGTGGGACTTTTATAAGTAAATACAACTTCAAAATACTTTTTACAAAAAAAAAAAGATTTAACATGTTCCTATAGTTGTTTAAGTATAAAAAAAATGATAGCACTAACTAAAATAATCTAAAGACTTTAGTGCTCTACCAAACTAAAAATATTATCTTGTTGAAGCAGATAGAATAATGACATTTTATTTGGAAAAATCTAAAGGTTAAATTTTTCAGGAAAAACAATAGAAGTAATGAATTTATGATTACCAGATTTTACATTATAAATCAATTATTATTCATATTATTTGGTATTGATGAAAGTTTGTTAGTGAAACAGACTACAAATGTAAGAAGAATATATTCACAGTAATCAGTGTTTAGTAACCTAAGAATATGAAATAGTTGGGGAAGTAAATTAATAAGTAAGTTTATGAAAAACTAATTTAGATCAGCATCTTATGCCTTATACTAAAATAATGCTGGAATCACTAAACAATATAAATAGTCACCTAACTAAAAATTAGGGAAGAAGTGTATTTTTTTTTTTTTTTTTGCGGGGCAATGGGGGTTAAGTGACTTGCCCGGGGTCACACAGCTAGTAAGTGTCAAGTGTCTGAGGCTGGATTTGAACTCAGGTACTCCTGAATCCAGGGCCAGTGCTTTATCCACTGTGCCACCTAGCCACCCCCAGAAGTATATATTTTTAAAGTATACATAGAGGGAGATTCCCTAATGTTATTAGAGAGATATCAGTTATTACAAAAGACAAAATAAATAATTTTGATTATATATACAGAATGTTTTCAGCTTAGGTAATTTCACATGATGCAAATTTGATTTTATATAACAGTAATTTACTAAGACAACAGTAAGTAGTTATAAAAATGACTCATATTTGGTGTGCACTTTTTTACAAATATTCAGTGTCAGTGGGAAGAGTGAGTATAAAATTTGAACACATTGGTAATGAAACACACACCTAGAGAACATATGTGGACATGGCCAACTCATTTTCCCAATACTTCAAGGCCCCTAGATCTTTTCTTGTGTAATTTTTCATCAGTGCTTTGCAGTTCCATCCCTTAGCGTCCTGATCCCTGAAGTTTAATTCTTGATTGAAAGGATTAATTTCTTCTTCAATCCACAGTCAGTGCTTCATTTAACAAAGATTTATTAAATATTTACCATGCTAAGCATTGGAAATATAAAATTTAAAAAGCAAAAAAAAAAAACCCCAAAACCCAAAAAACAGTTCTTGCTCTAAAGGGACTCACATCTCATTGGAGGAGATGATGTGTGGATATATATATATATATATATATATATATATGTGTGTGTGTGTGTGTGTGTGTGTGTGTGTATGTATTTATATTTAAATGTTTTTATTTATATATCCATTCAGATATTAATGTTTATAAATATACATACAGACATATGAAGAGTAATTTCCTTATTTTCCTAGGTGGTTTTGCAACAACATTTTATCAGTTCATGGTATTTTTCATTTTTGTCCATACTCTCCTTTATGTTTCTGAGCAAATAATCTTATTTCTTTGAAAACTTGAATGATCCTTGAAGCATTTGCTTCCCCTATGCTAAGAGCTATTGAAATATTCCAAACATCACTGATGTCTATTCTTCAATATCTACAACTTTTGTATGTTCATTTGGAATAATGTCTGTTCTAAGAAAAAGAATAAAAAATATGGCAGAGCAATGAAACATGTATGGCATGACATGTAATACTTAGCTCACAAAGAACTAATAAAATGCTGAAAACCCAGCTTGATTTGGCTTCATTTGGCTAAAGTCAGACTTTCTGAGTAAGCCTTGGGTCAGGAGAAGCACATATGCATAACATTACTGTTCAAATATGAAATCGTATAAAATTGTTGCTTGTTCCAAGTAATGCACACATCACTTTAATCACTGCCAATGCCACTTTTTTAGGGAGCTGGGGGGGGTGGTACATGTTGGCATTCGATTTTTTTGGTATAGGGAACTTTCAATAAAAAAAAGAAATACCCCTGTTAATCCAAATTTGTAACTGCTCTGCAAATTATGGCCTCAGAATATCAGCTGGGAGGCAGAGTAATTAATTGATGTGATCAGGATCACAAAGAAAGTATATTTTATAAGTTGAATTTGAACCTGAAAATTCCTTTCTCTAAGGAGAGTTAACAATCTACTATCCCATGCTGCTTCTCACCACAGCATAGACTAGCATTGAATTTTTATTTTCTTACTATCATATTCTTTCTTCCCATCTTTGTTTAGTGTATGTTGCTATAAGATAGAGACCACATCTCTTATTTCTTTATATAGTATTTGCTGAGAATATGTAAATTATCTTAGTCTGTGAATAAAGAAAAATAATTAAATCTAGAACTAGGAAAGACTTTTAGAGCCTATGTAAATCCAAGAGAGGGTAACCTGCCTGAAGTCATATAGCTAGTATCATATATAGGAAAACTGGTATTTTAACCAAGGTTGTGCGATTCATTGGTATGCCAAACTGTCTCTCAAACTGATGATGATTTCAGAAGTATACAAATCAATATGCGATGAAACAGATTGTTATAAAAGGTGGGGAAAGACTGAAATTTCATACCAAGAGAAGAAAAAGTCATTGTAAAGTCAGAGGCATATGATATTTGGTACTGGTCAATAGACCCGAGTCCTTTAAATACATATATAATTCAAGGTGTAATGCATAGCTACAGAAATGCATAACGAAGCATAATAGAGGTATCCTCATAATTCAAAGACTGTGCAGGTATTCTCTTGTTGATTACTATAGCCTCAGTGGTGACAAAAATCCTTTAAATTATCAATTGAATTAGAAGCCTTTGCTTACAAAGTCTCAAACTAAGAAAACACTTGTTTTCTTTTTTTTTTAACCTTCTTACCTTATCTCTATTCCCTTCTTTCTCCTCTTCTCACTTCCCCTCCCCCCCTCCAAATTTTTGAGGAAGAAATACCTCTAGGGGAAATAATCCCTTTCCCACCAATTTGCCAATAGGCCTTGATCACGTGGTACTTCTGTTTCTTCTATCTCTTTTGTGTTTATTCTTCCCTAATGCTAGGTGGATATCAGAGATAAAAGGATCTTGTGAGCTTTAAAAGTTAGAAGAGCCACCAGAAGTTGTAAGAGGTCTAGCAATGAGGATCCATAATAATGTCTGTTTAACCAGCATAGGCCAAGCCTGGTGACCCAGTGCAGCCCTGAGCCATAAACTCCCAGCACAGCAGGTAAGAGGTGAGATCACTGGCAAACAAGAGAGAGATTTTTCCATTGGCTGTGCCACACCCATATTTGAACTTGGTTAGAGTAATATTTGTAGCTATCACTTCAAGTTTGAGCCCAATCTTCATAGAAATTGAAGTGGCAGAAAAGAGTTTGCCCCAGTGTGAGGGTTTGGGGGGGGGGGGTAAATGTTTTATTGCAACTTGAGTCCATTCTCTCTAGGGACTAAGTGTTGGAGGGGACCGTATATATGATTTGCTTACCGGAAATATCTGTATTTCAGTTCTTATATCTTCCCATCACTTTGTAAAAGCTAATTGATGTTAAAATGCTATGAATCCTATCTAAAAGTTATCAACTGATCAAAATGATATTGGAGTAGTTATTGAGAACTACAAAATTTACTGAGAACTGATTCCCTACCCAGTCCCCTCTTTTCCAGACAAATGAATTGCCTAGGGCTAACTAATCTTTGTCATTTCCAGACTCTTGATGGACTTATGGACCTTCCCCCAAGTAACTTATCCCTTCCCAATGTTCCCCACCTTACTCCCTGGACTTTATTATATAAAAAGGATCCACCTACATTAAGTAGTTTCTATTCAGAGTCATAGGGCCTATACTTAATTTAATAGCAGATCTATTGTTTCTTTTGTTAAAGGTTCATTTACATTAAGTAGTTGTATGTCACTCTGGAGCAATCTTTTGGTTCCCTTTTTGTTCTGTTACACCATAAAAAACCCTGTCCTTTGTTCCCATCTTTGGGTATTCCTACCTTCTGAGCTTTGTGATATAGTTCCTCTGCCCTGATTAAAGACCTTATTTCTCCTATATTGATAGTTTCCTTAATTTCCAGGTTAACATAATCACTGGAAATTAATGTTACAGATCAGTTAAAATGAGGTAGACAATAACTGTGGATTGATACTAGGAGAACACACTGGATTGGGTCTGGTGAGTTATAGCATTAGAAAAGTTATCTCAAACCTTCAAAGTACCCATGGACCCAGAGTCAAGATGGAACAGTAGTCTTTTCCTGAGGTCTCAATCTTCTAGTATTAGTGAAAATTAGGAGAGCAAGACTAGAACCTCTATGTACTACATGGGATTTCAAGGAAAGCTTGTAAAATTAACTCTATTTTGTGCTTTGGCTACCAGTTACTAATAAATATGGCTAGAGAAATGAGTTACCAAAGAAAGATTTCTAAAAATTAAAATTGATTTAGGTCATCTCAAGTAAAAACCAACTTATAATTGCATTTTCATTCATTTCGAGTATATAGATGTGTATTAAATTGCAAAACTTGATTTTTAAAAATAATGATTCGAGGTGCCCTATTTACTACGTAATCTCAGTATGAAATATGCAAATACAGAACTACTGCCATCCACATTTCTATCAAATAATAAAATATTTCAGTTGGCATTATTTTAAGAGATTGACTTTGAATTTTATAATACTTCACACCTAATCTGCTCAACGGGACCAAGGTAATGTACAAATCTTATGATTCAATCTGTAGACATTTGTATTTGGTCAGCATCTTCTGAACTAAAGCCTGCCAAGGAACTAAACTTCATGTCTTATTTACTTCAAGTTTGAAGGTTGCTCTAACTTTTAAGAAATATATATTCCCCTGAAGAAATTTTGGTTTTTGCATTCCCCTGGGGAAAAAGTAGCAAGTAGTTACTAAGTGTAAGAGGACAAAAAAAAATCTTAAATATGAAAAATAGATAATTATATTCATATAATATAGCTAAAATGTTTCTTATATGGTTTAAAAGATTTACCACCTTTCGAGGGTAGTCAAGAAGGGACAAGGTCAGGGGGGAATAAATACCATTGGGACTAGCATAAAATACATCCTATTTATATTATGGCTATCACTTTATTGTATCTAGACCAAATCTTTGAGGAATATAGCTAAATGACAGAAAATCCTCAAGTCAAAAGCTTTTTTTTTAAAGTTTTCCCCCTCTTCCTGTCCATTTCTATGAAGAAACTGAGGATTAGGGATATTGTATTTTTCTATCATCAGATAACAAGTTAGTGGCCCTTAAAAGACTCAGTTCTCTTAACCTACAATCCAATCTATTTTTTCTAAATATAGTTTTATTTTCTTTAATGAATAGAAATCTGTTTTTTCTTGTTCTCAATTTCACCCCCCCCAACAAAATTGGAGAAAAATTCTTCTAACAAATATGCAAAGTTAAACAAAACAGATTTCCTTTTTGATCATGTCCAAAAAAAAGCATGTTTAATTCTGCACTCTAAGTCAACCTCCTTTCTTTAAGGACGTGGATAGCATGGTATATCAACCATCCTTTGGTATTCTGGTTGCCCATTGCATTGATTAGAATTCTCAAGTATTTCAAATGTGTTTTTATTTACACTATTGTTATTTATAAATGACTCTCCTGTTTTGCTCACCCCATTTCATATCAGTTCTTGTGTTTCTCCTGTTTTAAACTGTGTTCTCTATTATTTGTCATAGCATAATTAATTTTCAATACATTCACATATAGTTTAGCCAGTCCCCAATTGATGGGTACCTCCTTCCTACTTTTAGTTCTTTGCCACCAGAAAAATACTGCTATACGTATAATTATATATTTAGCTCTTTTCCATTTTTCTTTGATGTAGAATATAAGTTCATTTTCAAAATGCCATGTAGGAAGGGGTTGGAAGAATATTACAGTAGAGATAATCATTTCACTAATCATGAAAAAAAGCAGTTGAACAACAAATGAACTCTAGAGAATTTGATGCATGATTCCACTGAGTCAAGTTTTCAGAGATTCACAAATTCACTTGTTTAGGGGATTTATTTTTAGATGTATAAGGGATCATAGAAAATATCTATTTCACTCCTTTCATTTTACAGATGAATAAACAATTTAAGAGATGTCAAGTAACTTGCTCAAGGTCACATAGTTAGCACCCGAAATGAGCTTAGAACTCAATACTTCTTATTCCCCATATAGTAATCTCTATAGATTTGCAGACAAATACAGAAAAAAGGACCATAGACACAATATGAAACAGAATTGTTGGTGTTTTGAAAGTCTAGTTTCATTTTAAGATATTTTTTAGCCACTATGTGCTCTATTACCTCAGTATAATAATAGCTAACATTAATATAGTACTTTAAGGTTGTAAAGTGCTTTACAAATATGATCTCATTTTTATCTTCACAGTTATGCTGGGGGATAGAAGCTTTTAGTTGCATTTTATAGAAGAAACTGAGGCAGAGAGAGTTTAAGACATATCAGGGGTCACACAGCTAGTAAGAGTCTGAGGCAAATTTGAACTCAGGTCTTCCTGATTCCAGGTCCAGCTTCCTATCCAATGTATTCAGTGAAATATTATTTTAGAAGGTAAAACGAAGAAGAGTAATTGAACCTGACTGATGCTTCATAGTCGATTCCAAAACAAACATCAGCCATCATCAACTACTGAAATATATTTACTATCTCATCTCTTATAAAATCTTTATAGGAATGAACCAAATGACCATCAAGAACATCCTTGATGAAAATACAGGAAAATTCCAGTCATGAAAATTACATAGTTTTCAAAAGCTGACCACAACTCTAGAATCATATAAATAATTATGGATTCGAGAAAATATAAATTATCACTGTGGACATTTTTATTGGCTTTACAAGATTACATTAAAAATGATTTGAGGGGCAGCTAGGTGGCGCAGTGGATAGAGCACTGGCCCTGGAGTCAGGAGGACCTGAGTTCAAATCCGACCTCAGACACTTGACACTTACTAGCTATGTGACCTTGGGCAAGTCACTTAACCCCAATTGCCTCACCAAAAAAAAAAAAAATGATTTGAAAGGGTTCCTCAATCAAGATGTTTGCCAAGCATTAACTCTGTGTCTTTGTTTCTTCAACTATAAAATTAGGGGGTTGGAGATGATGGCCTCTAAGGTCACTTCCAGTTCTATACCTATTACCCTATGTTATATGTATCCAATGAAAATGCTACAAAGATAACACCTCTTTAAAACCCACTGAGCATTTGAATTAAATGAGGATAGTACTGGAAGACATTTTCTTCAAGTTTTTTTTTTTTGTTTGTTTGTTTTATGCCATGGAATATGTACTGTGGCCATTCTAAGAGAATAATAACAACTTGCCTTTATATAACACATTAAGGTTCATAAAACACTAAGAGGTATATGTAACTATTATTGTCTTCATTTTCAGAAAGGGAAGCTAAGGCTTAGTGAGGTTAAATGCTCCACTTGTATGAAATCACAAAACAAAAGTATTGTAGCCAGGAATTGAAGACAGATAGTTATTGTTTTTAAATTTTAAATTGGTACTCTTTCCAATATAATATCCTGCCCCTTGAGGATTTACAGTTGATGGTGAGGTTTAATAAATTCTTTGATTTGAAGGTATCATTGCAAAAAGTGCAACAAACCTCCAAAACATTTTAAGTTTCTGTGAAAAAAAAAAAACAAAAACACAAAAAAACAACAGATCTAATCATCCACACTAGCAAAGTAGATCAAACTTGCACATTTACTATATAAAATATAGCTGGATATTTAGTCCATCTACATTGAAAATTAATATGTATGTTTTTGGAGAGTTGCTGGTGGTTCACACAGAAAATAGCCCTGGAGGAGGGGGTGAGGCTACATTGATTTTGAGGAATTATGCAGTGCTTTCAGTAATCCCATATTTTCCTCTGTGGCTAAAATTTACCTCTTTCCCATCAATATACTTTTAGTGATGCTCTTTAACCTCTACTAGAGTACAATGCCAAACTCTTATCAGGGAGTAATTGTGATCCTAGAGTCTCAAAAATGATAGCAATTATGGGGAAAATATTCAAATTTAGACAGGTTCTTCTAAGCTGAAAAGGCTTCATATTTGGGTCCAACATATACTATATGTCTGAAATCTAAATGATAACTCAAATTCAAAGAACTTCATCACTCTGTTGACTGCATAGTGATATTTTTTCATCCTATTTACTCTTGAATTTTTTTTTTTTTTGGGCAGGGCAATGGGGGTTAAGTGACTTGCCCAGAGTCACACAGCTAGTAAGTGTCTGAGGCTGAGTTCGAACGCAGGTCCTCCTGAATCCAAGGCTGGTGCCTTATCCACTGTGCCACCTAGCTGCCCCTACTCTTGAATTTTTAAAGGGGCAATGGTATATATTAGTGGAGTACTCCCTCTAAAATCATAGTTCCTTGAAGTATTGAAAATTGTATGACTACAAATCATTTTTGAAAGAATCACTATTTAGTAACTTTTTTCTTAATTTTAATTTTTTATAATATAGAAAGACGTAAAATGTGTAGATTATAGGAACACCATATAATCAACAATGACTTGTGTTTTAGAAGTGTGGTATAATATATGCATCATGCAATAAGGAAAAAAAGCAAAAAAAAAAAAAAAGAGGTACATAGCCCAAGGTTGTCATTGATAGTGATAGCATTAAAAAAATGAGAGGAAGACTTCCAACACAATTAAATTTAAATAGACCAGGGGCAGCTAGGTGGCACAGTGGATAAAGCAGCGGCCCTGGATTCAGGAGTACCTGAGTTCATATTCGGCCTCAGACACTTAACACTTACTAGCTGTGTGACCCTCGGAAAGTCACTTAACCCCAATTGCCCCACAAAAAAAAAGAAAAATTAAATAGACCTTCTTTAGAGGACTTTTGGGGGCAGCTAGGTGGTGATGTGGGTAGAGCACTGGCCCTGGGGTCAGGAGTACCTGAGCTCAAATCCGGCCTCAGACACTTAACACTTACTAGCTGTGTGACCCTGGGCAAATCACTTAACCCTGATTGCCTCACTAAAAAAAAAAAAAAAATACATGCTATAGAGGACTTTTGGACTTATAGGAATGATGGGATATTTGGTCTGGAAGAAGACTTTTGATCTGCACTGTAAGATTTAATTATTTTCTATGCAATATATCCCAAAAGTCTTAGTGCAGTTTTAAGCTATCAGAGCTTGTATATTCAAACGCCAGGGATAGAGCTTTAGGAACAACCACAGGTAATAGTTATGGACTGGATGATGATCTAACAAAGGAGAGGGAGAGAGAGAAGTGGTTATATAGGTAGGTAAATTCAAAGTTGGTTCTCCAATGTCCTTGTTTATAGAACATCATTTACCCACATAATTTGCTCCTCTCCAGTTTGGTAAAAGTAATTTTCCTCAGATATTTTGTAAGAATTTGTAATCCTGAATGCTTAAAGAATTCTTGTAGTAAATATTTCAAAATATTCAAAGTCCATAGGTTTCCTTTCTAGGGAATCTATTTCTTTGGAACTTCCCCATCTGATGCTGTGTGATAGCACAGTGAGCTTTCTCCTTGTAATTAGAGTAACTAAATATATTTTAGAAAAAAAATTTTAAGGAAATGTATAAAGTTGATGCTCACCAGTTTGCTTTTGCTGCATATGGCTGTGTATGTCTGTTGTTTGTTCCTGATACTTGGGAGGATGCAGGTGTTGGTAGATCTCAGTAATAGACTAAAGCTGGTTGGGTGTCCCCATCAAGTCCATTATCAATATGGCAATATCTTGGGGAGATGGGGAGGATGGAAATAGGAAAGGACACAATCTACCTAAAGGGGGCCAAACCCACCCAGGTTGAAAAAAAAAATCAGAGGAGGTTAAATATGTGTGGATTTGGGGCAGCTAGGTGGCGCAGTGGATAAAGCAATGACCCTGGATTCAGGAGGACCTGAGTTCAAATAGGGCCCCAGACAGTTGACACTTACTAGCTATGTGACCCTCACCAAAAAGAAAAAAAAAATATGTGTGGATTTGGATTAGGATCAGGCCTATGAATGGCCACTGTACCTGCATGGGAAATGGACACTCAATCTCAAAACAAAAACAAACAAAAATATCTTGGTTAATTACATTTATATTTCATTTTCCCTAACTATAGTTGAGTTGGGAGAGAACAGGATCATTCATCTTCTTCCTAAGAAGAAGTATTTAACATCTTATTCCTCTTTGCTTCCCCTTTTAGGCTACCTAATCTTTGAGAATTTGTTTTTATTTTGACACCAACTTTTTTATAAAAACTATGTGTTCCAAATTCTCTTCCTCCCTCCCTTTCCCCCCCCTCCCCCCCCATCAAGAGCTCAAGCAATTCAATATAAGTTATACATGAGTAGTCATGCAAAACATTTCTGGAAGAAAACAGACAAAAACATAACTTCAGATAACGGAACTAACAAAAAATATGTTTCAATCTATATGGAGATACCATCAGTTATATCTCTGTATATGGATTGCGTTTTTCATAAGTCTTGCATAGTTGTCTTTTTTTAAAATCATAAAAGTATTTTATTATTTTCTAGTTACATGCAGAGATAGTTTTCAACATTTGTTTTTTATAAGATTTCTAATTTCTAATTTTTCTCCCTCCCTCCCCTCCTTCACCCCTCCACAAGACAGCAAACAAATCACATTAAACATATTTCTGCATTAGTCATGCTGTGACAGAAGAATCAGAACAAAAGGGAAAAATCTCACACAAGGAAAACAAAAAAAAGTAGAAATAGAATAGTTCAATCTGCATCTAGATTCCACAGTTCTTTTTTCTGGGTTTGGGGAGCATTTTTCATCCTGAGTCCTTTGGAACTATCTTGGACCATTGTATTGCTGAGAAGAATCAAGTCAATCACCTTTGTTCATCACACAATGTTGCTGTCACCATGTACAATGTTCTCCTGGGTCTGTTCATCTCACTCAGCATCAGTTCATGTAGTCCTTACAGGTTTCTCTGAAATCTGCCTGCTCATTGTTTCTTATAGCACAATAGTATTCCATTGCATTCATATACCACAACTTGTTCAGCCATTCCCAAATTGATGGGCATCCCCATAATTTCCAATTCCTTGCCACCACAAAAAGAGCGGCTATAAATATTTTTGTACATGTGGGTCCTTGTCCCTTTTTTATGATCTCTTTAGAAAAAAGCCCTAATAGTGGTATTGCTGGGTCAAAGGGTATGTACAGGTATATAGCCCTTTGGGCATAGTTCCAAATTGCTCTCCAGAATGGTTGGATCAGTTCACAGTTCTACCAACAATGCATTAGTGTTCCAATTTTTCCACAGCTTCTCCAATATTTATTATTTTCCTTTTTTGTCATATTAGCCAATTTGATGGGTGCGAGGTGGTACCTCAGAGTTGTTTTAATTTGCATTTCTCTAATCGGCACTGATTTAGAGCATTTTTTCATATGGCAATAAGTAGCTTTGATTTCTTCATCAGAAAACTACTTATCTATTTGGTCATATACTGTTCTTCTTTCCATATATCTGAGAGGTAAACTATTCCTTCCTCTCCTAATTTACCTATGGTATCACCTTTTATGTCTAAATCATGTACCCATTTTGACCTTATTTTAGTATAAGGTGTAAGATGTTGGTCTATGCCTAATTTCTGCCATACTAACTTCCAATTTTCCCAGAAATTTTTGTAAAATACTGAGTTCCTATCCCAGAAGCTGGAGTCTTTGGGTTTATCAAAGAGTACATTACTAAAGTCATTTATTACAGTGTCTCCTGTGCCTAACTTATTCCATTGGTCTACCACTCTATTACTTAGCCAGTACTAAATCAGACTTTTCTTGTATCTTTGCATTGCTGAAAATAACCAAATCATTCACAGCTGATCATCTTACCTTATTGCTTTTATCTTGTATATAGTACATTTCACTTTGCATCAGCTCTTGTAGGTCTTTCCAGGTTTTTCTGATAGCATCTTGCTCATCATTTTTTAATAGTAAACTACATTTACATAGTACTTTAAAGAGAGATTTCCTTACAATAAACCTATGAAGTTGATTCTTACAACAGTAATAGATAACATTTATATATTACCATACACATGACAAAGAATTTTCTTCACAATCGCCCAGCAAAATAGGTACCATACATTTTATCATCATCAGTCCTCATCTTCAACAATCCATCCTCCTCCTCATCCATCAACCTTCATCTTCATCCAATCATCATCAATCCATCAATCAGTCATCAATCCATCATCTTCATCTTACATTGCTCTTGCCTCTGCTTCAAAATTTTTTTCACAGTTACTATTACTCATTCCCCCATACCTCCCCCATCTTCCCCCCACTCCATAAGCTTTTTTCTTCTTTTATGTGAGATACTTTACTCCATTCCCCTCCCCCTCACTTTCTCCCAGTACATTCCTCTCTCACCCCTCAAATCCATTCCTTTGAAGATATCATTCCTTCATACTCAACTCACACCCGGGCCCCCAGTCCAAACACACTCCATCCACCTGCCCTAACAATGAGAAAGTTCCCATGAGCCACAAGTATCCTTTCATGCAGGAATGCAAACAGATAAGCCCTTCAATATCCTTTTTTTCTTTTTCTTTTTTTTTTTTTTACTTTTTGCCTTTTTATGTTTCTCTAGGGTTTTGTATTTGAAAGTCAAGTTTTATATTCAACTCAGGTCTTTGCATCATAAATGCATGAAAGTCCTCTCTTTCATTCTTTCATTGAATTCCCATTTATCCCCTGAAAGAATATACACAGTTTTGCTGGGTAAGTGATTCTTGGTTATAATCCCAATTCCTTTGCCTTCCAGAATATCATATCCCAAACCCTCCAATCCTTTAATGTAGAAGCTACTAGATCTTGGGTTATCCTGACTGTGGCTCCACCATACTTCCATTGTTTCTTTCTGGCTCCTTGCGATATTTTCTCCTTGATCTGTGAGTTCTGGAACTTGGTTATAATATTCCTGGAAGTTTTCATTTTGGGATCTCTTTCAGGTGGTGATTGGTGGATTCTTTCAACTTCTATTTTACCTTCTGCTTCTAGAATAGCAGGACAATTTTCCCTATTTCTTGGAAGATGATGTCTAAGCTCTTTTTTTTGATCTTGACTTTCAGGTAGGCCAATAATTTTCAAATTATCTCTCCTGGATATATTTTCCAGGTCAGCTATTTTTCAAAGGAGATATTTCACATTTCCTTTTATTTTTTCATTCTTTTTGTTTTGTTTTATTGTGTCTTGATTTCTCATAAAGTCATTAGCTTCCATTAGCTCAATCCTAATTTTTAAGCAATTATTTTCTTCAGAGAATTTTTGTACCCCTTCTTTTTCCATTTGGCTTATTCAGCTTTGCAATCTGTTGACTTTTTTTTTCATGATTTTCTTGCATCACTTTCATTTCTCTTTCCATTTTTGTCCTCTACCTCTCTTACCTTATCTTGAAAGTCCTTTTTGTGCATTTCCATTGTCTGAGACCAATTCATATTTTTCTTGGAATCTTTGGATGTAGGAACTTTTTCTTCTTCTGAGGGTGTATTCTGATCTTCCTTATCACCAAAGCAACTTTCTGGGGTCTCTATTTTTTTCTGTCTGCTCATTTTGCCAGCCTATTTCTTGACTTTTAACTCCTTCTTAAAGTGGGACACTGCTTCCAGGACACACTGTCCCAAACTTGAGGAGTTTCCAGGTGGTACAGTTTAAGGAGAGGCATGTTCTATACTTCCCTAGCCTGTGCTCTTGTCTGTAAGTAACCGCAGGCTTGCTTGATGTTTAACACCTCAACAGAATTTTGTTTCACAGTGGTTGCAAGCTTGGGCAAGCCTCTGCCCCTCCCTCACATGGGACACCACTGAAGACTGCTTCCTGGTTCTGAGTACTGCAACACAACTGAGTTCTGCCTCAGTGCCAGCAGAGATCCCCGCAATCTCCCCCTGGCCAACTGTTTGACCCCCTCACCAGACTGTGAGCTGAATTCTAGAAGTAGCCTCTGCTGCAATACATTCAGGGATTTAAGAGACCTGATTTCCTTGGGCTGGGACTGGGTCTTTGTGTTATGGCCTGGATCTACACACCACTCTCACCCGGGTACAACAGACATTTCCTGTTGACCTTCTAAACCATCTTTGGCTGGAAAATGATCTCACTCCATCCTTTTGTGGGTTCTGCTGTTCCAGGAATTGTCTTAGGGCATTATTTGAAGGTCTTGTTTTTATTTTGGACACAAGAACTATTAATATACTTGTTTCTCTTCACCTAAGCACTGTCACAAAGATTAAAGAAGCTAGTATCACTATAATTCTCACTCTAAACTGATCCATATAATCCATACCATCAAATGTGTTAAGGGCTAAAATTCTAGCTAAACTGTCTAAAATATCTAATGAGTGGTCGCCAATAAATTATAAGCTTTAGCAAGAGTTAGACTTTTAAGCATTTATTAAGGAGAATAAGAATTTGGTAAAGAGAGAGAAAGGCCTAGATTCCTATCTATTAAAGGGAGAGCACATTTCTAGCTCCCTTCTCTGCCAGCGTCCTCAGGAAAAAAAAGACCCAGAGTCAGCGCCAGTCTCTTCCTTCCTCCTCCCACTAGTCTGCGTCACTTCCTCCCCGCCAAAGAAAAGACTCCTGGTCTTGCCCTCAAAGACCTTCGCTTCATGGGCAGAACTCTTCTACAGTAAGTATCCAGCAGGTGGCAATTTGAATCAGACTTGATTTTGAACTCAGGCCTGGATTCCTCTTCCCCCACTTTGCCTCCAGGTGCTAGGGGATTAAAAGCTTCTAGAGGGTGGGTCATTGCCTCCAGGCATGCAAAATTAGAGCAACAATTAGTGTTGGAACTGGGAAAAGCAGCAGGAATCTCTTCAGGTTTCTCTGAAAAAGCATGGTTGGGAGAGGGAGAGATATTTCCTTGTGTGAGTAAGTTGCTGGCTCTTTTAACAAAAATAAAAAGAAAAATAGAAAATCCAGAAAAACAAAGCATTAACATGATCTTATCTCCCATTTGTCTGGTTAAACAGACTAAAATAAAAAATAGGGTAATTAGGGAGTTTAAAAGGTCCATTCGAAAAAATTTAAAGGGAAAACACAGCCAGTACGCCAGTACTTAGCAGTTAAAGGGAGAGCTTAGGGGAAATTTCTTACCCAACCAGAAGATCAGAAGACTGAGGTTTAGCTTTCCTCTTCGTGGTCAGCCATCTGTTAAGGGCTAAAATTCTAGCTAAACTGTCTAAAATATCTAATGAGTGGTCGCCAATAAATTATAAGCTTTAGCAAGAGTTAGACTTTTAAGCATTTATTAAGGAGAATAAGAATTTGGTAAAGAGAGAGAAAGGCCTAGATTCCTATCTATTAAAGGGAGAGCACATTTCTAGCTCCCTTCTCCGCCAGCGTCCTCAGGAAAAAAAAGACCCAGAGTCAGCGCCAGTCTCTTCCTTCCTCCTCCCACTAGTCTGCGTCACTTCCTCCCCGCCAAAGAAAAGACTCCTGGTCTTGCCCTCAAAGACCTTCGCTTCATGGGCAGAACTCTTCTACAGTAAGTATCCAGCAGGTGGCGTCATTCCAATCGTTACAAATGGCAGATAATTCCAAAAGTCAGATCTTTGCATGCTGGACTTCCACATACTACATAATGGCTTTGTGATTAAGTCAAACCTAAAGAGGGAAATCAAAGCCCCAGGTACTAACCTAAGTGTAATAAGACCATTATCTACCAAGGTTCCTCATTTCCCCCTACAACATGGTTTGGGCTAGATTATCCCTAAAAGGTAACAAATCTGGGTGGCTTTGGGACAGACAAGGTTCAACCTCTGCCTAACTTGTTTATTGCTTTGTATCTTTTGACTGTGCTGATATGGCTTTGTGGTCCCTAAGTACATACAAAGTTTTACCTATGTGAGTCAGTGCCTTTTATGGATATTGTAAAACTACAACACTCTCCCACTACACCTTGTCCTGACAAATAAACAATTTCCATATGAAGCTACTGTATCCGTGTTGGATATCCTTGTTATATTAGGAATAAGTAATCTTCTCTCCTTTACTCTCTCCTCCTTTTTTATTAGCTATGCTTCATTTTGTCTTAACATTGAATCTGAACTAACAGGATTCTGGTATCAGGTCTGTCTCTAACAATAATAGAATCTTTAGTCCAAAGGGCTCAAATCCACTAAAAAAGAGGTCAAAACACAAAAGTAAACCATAGACTGTTAGAGCTAGAGAAAACTGATAGCAATCACCTAATTTAACATATTCATTATACAGATAAGGAAATTGGAGTCCAGATAGTGGGAAGTGATTAGCTCTGGGTCACAGGGTTAGGGTTTGTACAGATAGACTCACACTTTTGGAGCTGCTTTTTCTACTTTTGCCTTGAGGGAAAAAAAAAATACTATTACACAATAAGAGACCTTAGGCAGCTTCATTCACTTCATGGGCAATTTTTCATTCTCCATCTGCAGCTCTGTTGGGTCTCAGTGCCAGGGGATAAGATGCCACCAGATCAGGTACCATCTGTTCCCCAACTTGTTTCCCTCCATCTTAGCTTTCCAAATTTCTTTTGTTTGTTGTCTTTCTCTAATTGGTTGCATGCTCTTTGAAGGCAGGAATTGTCTTTATTTTTTCTTATTTGTATCCCCAGTCCTTAACACAGTGGCTGGTACATAGAAAACTCTTAATAAATGCTTATTGAATTGAATTTCTAGTTTGAGAGCAAGCCTTAATGTTCTAGTCCAAGATGAGTCACATAGCCTAATTTAGCTTAATTACCTACACTATCCCAAAGAAACTATCTAACCTTTACATAATAGTGAAGCGATCAATAGTCATGCTTCTTTTTCCTATAGGGATTTCCTTAGTTTCATATGAATAGTTTGACTAAGAACTCCTAAAGAAATGTATGTTTCTGGACAATGCCAGCTCAAGTATTCAATCTCATCAAAAAGATAAGGAGATTTTTTTTGTTGTTTTTTTCTTTAAAGGGGTAAGATCCTGTTATCTTTGGGCTTTTACTGTTAAATCACTAGGGGCCTTTCTTTTTTGGGTATGAATTCACCCTTCACTTATTTCCAATCAGCTTTTCTCACTCATTGTGACCTGAGTGTTTTAAAAGCCAAATTCCTCCCTATAGTATAATAAATAATCAGGAATCTCACTAACTTGGATCACTGTTATAGGCTTCATAGACTTGACCCAAATATAGATTTCCCTGGAAATTCAGTAAAATTGATCCAGTTCATTTAAGAAAGTGACCTTAAGTCTAATATTGCTTCTGAAATATCCACCCATGAATTTAATACTTCCATTAGTCTCATTACAAATTAGGCCATGAATTCTTTGGGAAGTAAGGTTTTAAAATTTTATTGTATTTTTAGTGTTCAGAATTGTATTTTATTGCATTTTAGTGTTCAGTTGGAATTTTTTTTTATACACGATGTCTTAAAGTATAGAATAAAAAAATATTGCCCCCTTCCAGATTATTTTTTAACACTTCTGCCATCAATTAGATAAGGCATATATTTAATACAATTATCCTTTATGATACTTTCTTCCAGGTCTCTGGTTCAAATACTCAAAAGAAGAGTTGGGGGTTGTTTTCTAATATAATCACTTCAGAAACTTTAATAATACTGGGAGAAGGAAAGGCACCTCTGGGAACTGCTGCTTATGTCCTATGATCCCTCTACCTCTCATGCTTCCATTGAACATTTGCTCTTTGTATTCTATATTTTCATTTTTAACTCCTCTTCACATAGGTCAAGTTGTATTAGAGAGATTATCATGTACTTTCTTGTCCTTTACTGGTTCTTGTATAAATGCTGAAGTAATTATCTTTCATTCTTTGACAATTTTATCTGCATGATAAAGTCCATTACTCTACCATTTCATTTTAGTGTCAGATCTAAGTCAGTTATTCTTTACTAATGTATTTTCCAGATTTGAACTTTAAGCAAAATCCAAAATTTTCACACACACACACACACACACACACACACACACACACACACGCATGCACACAAATCAGTAGGATATTTCATAACATTTCACAATCAGAAGTAATTTCCAAACTCTTAACTGAAAAATATCAATCAATTTCCATATTTCAAGGATACACTTATGGTTGTAACTATAATTTCAGTTTTCATAATTCTACCCATTGCATTGCCATAAGCAGCATTACATCACTGGAAGAGAAAGGCCAGGATGCTCCAGTCTAAGGTATAAAGAATAAAAGAAACTAAATTATATAACACCCCACAAGTAGAGTTTCTAGGTCCAAGCCCGTGGCCCTACCACTTAGTGCTTGTCTCTGTGACCTTGATAAATATTCTATCTTTGTAAAATGAATGGATAAGATAAAATGAATTCTGACTCTCTCAGCTCTTATGTTTTCTTCCTTATCTAGGAAATTATTTGACGCTCACTTTCTTCCTTTATAAAACTGCCTATCAAGTGGTTTGAGGAATTCTAAAAGGTCAAATAACTGTGAGTTATTATTGTTTCCACCACAGTACACTGAGCGTATCTAGTAATGTTGAGGGACACTACTGGATTGTATGTACTACACAGCAATGAAGTAATAAAAACTTCCTTTCATATAATATACATTTTACTAAGTGATTTCATATATTACCTCATTTGTTCCCAAGGCTATAAGGTAGTCAGGAAAAGTAGCTGCAGATTAAATATTTTGAGGAATTTATCCCAGACCATCACTCAAACACAAGAATTATTACTCAAAGTTCCATGATTTCTCCACTATAATACATAGTCTTACCCAAAAAAGGAAGAGGAGGAGAAGGAACAGAAGAAAGAGGAAGTGGAACATCTACAAAGAAATTGCTAATATCAATGTTGTTCTAGTGATATTTAAAAAAACAACAACAGAGCAGCTAGGTGGCATAGTGCATAGAGCACTGTCTCTGGATTCAGGAGGACCTGAGTTCAAATCTGGCTACAGACACATGACCCTAACTAACTGCGTGACCCTGGGCAAGTCACTTATTCCCAATTGCATCACCAAAACCCCTCCCCCCAAAAAAACCAAAAGAAAACAAAAACATTGAAAATAAATTCTAATTCAAAGGCATTTTACTGGGGGCAACTTGGTGGCACAGTAGATAAAGTACCAGCCCTGGATTCAGGAGGACCTGAATTCAAATTCAACCTCAGACACTTGACACTTACTAGCTGTGTGACACTGGGTAAGTCACTTAACCCTCATTGCCCTACAAAGAAACATATAAGCAAAGAAACAAAACAAAAACAAAAGCATTTTACCAGAAATAATTCAACCTTAAAAACTGTAAGTAAATCTAGAGTTTAGGAAACAGGTCCAGAAAAGAAAAAAAAAATCTGTTGCTTTATTCATAATGATCAAATATTTTCCACTCTATGGTGATAGTGAAAGGCAATTAATGTATTTTAGTTTTATAAGTCTTATTTCCTAAATGATTTGTTGTCCCCACTCTCCCAGGAGGTCTTGATTTATAACTTAACAATGTTAACACCGCTAGGTCAACACAACATGCACATTTTCTAAGTATTGGGTCAAGCCTCGCTGTCAAACTGAAAATCTTGTTAATAATCAGGAGCTTTATAAAACTCCATTCATATTATATATCAATTTGACATACCACCATTTATAAGGGAATATTACTTTAATGCCAGATATATTGATGAAAAAGAAAAATATCAAGATCAAGAACATAAAGTAAAATAATGGATTATTAAATGTGAGTATTCAAGGCATTGAATGGTTTTCATCAAAAAAATAGGAGAGATGGGGGCAACTAGGTGGCACAGTGGATAATGCACCAGTCCTGGATTCAGAAGAACCTGAGTTCAAATGTGACCTCAGACACTTGACACTTACTAGCTGCATGACCATGGGCAAGTCACTTAACCCTCATTGTCCTGCCAAAAACAAAACCAAAAACAAAACCAAAAAAAAAAAAAAAGAGGAGAGGTTTTATGAGCCTAATTTTTGTCTTTAAACTCAGTCTTACCATTTTTTAATGCTTTAGAAAGTATACAGATAGAGAAATGAAATCAGAATCTCATAAGGTGTACTGGCCACAATAAAAAAAAATCATGCAAAAAGGTAAGGGTTTAGAGATATAATAAAATAGAATGAACATAATTTGACATTGTTATATTCAAGTGGTTCTTGAAAACTCATAAAAGAGTTGTAGAAATAAAAAATAAAATGAACACTATTTACATTTGTTCTGAGAAGTTAAAATATTTTACTTTAAAAGTGAGAATGATTAAGAAAGAACATGAAATATTTAGGTTATTGGCAAATAAGTTACATTTTGTAAAAGTTGTTTCTGATTCAAACAAAATGATATGAAATATCATTTTTAAGTTAAAAATGAACAATGAGCTCATAAAAGTACTTCAGCAGTTTAAAATAATAAAAAAGACTTTATCAAACTAACACTAAAATAACTATATGTTGAAAGTAGAAATTTCATCGCAATAAAGAGATGGGGAAAAAGTTGCTACTGTAATGAATTTGGACTTCTGGGGGCTGAAATATGGAGTAGAGAAAGCACTCATTTGAACTCTTCTAACATTTTATTCCAAACAACTTTAAAATGACTCCATAATAACTGTCAGATCTATGTATAGAGCATTACAGGGTATAAAATGGACAATTTTGATTGCATGAAATTATAAAAAGGGTTTGCACAAACAAAACCAATGCAACCAAGATTAGAATGAAATCAGAAAACTGGAGGAATAAATTTACATCAAGTTTCTCTGATAGAAGTCTCATTTCTCAAATATATAGAGAATTGAGCCAAAATGTTAAGTATGAGTCATTCCCCAATTGAAATAGGCTCAAAATATATGAATAGGCACTTTTCAGAAGAAGAAATCAAAGCTCTCTATATTCATATGAAGAAATTCTCTAAATCACTATAGATTGGAGAAATGCTTATTAAAACAACTCTTAGGCACCATTTCAGCCCTATGGGATTGGTTAATATGAAAGAAAAGGAAAACAATAAATTCAGGAGAGGATATGGGAAAATTTGCACACTAAAGCACTGCTGGTGGAGTTGTGAACTGATCCAACCATTCTGGAAAGCAGCCTGGAACTTTGTCCAAAAAACTACAAAACCTTGTATAACCTTTGACCCAACCATACCACTACTAGGTCTGTGTCTCAGAGAGATCAAAGAAATGGGAAAAGTACCTACATGTTCAAAAATATTTATAACAACTCTTCTGCATTGGCAAAGAATTGGGATTTGAAGAGATATTTATCAATTGGAAAATGGCTGAGTAAATCATGATATATGATTGTGATAAACACTATTGTTCTCTAATGATGGGCAGGCTGCTTCAGGGAAAACAAACAAACAAATAAACAAACCTATAAAGACTTATATGAACTGATGCAAAGTGAAGTGAGCAGAACCAGAACCTTGTACACAGTGACATCAATATTGATTGTATAATTATTGCTAGCTGGTTGGCCAGTGGATAAAGTGCCTGGCCTAGTCAGAAGACTCTTCTTCCTGAGTTCAAATCTGGCCTCAGACACTTTATTAGCAGTGTGAAACTTAGGAATTCACTTAACCCTCTTTGCCTCAGTTTTCTCATCTATAAAATGAACTAGAGGAACTAATGGCATTCTACTCCAATATCTTTGCTAAGAAAACCCCAAAAGGGGTCACATAGAGTGGGACACAACTGAAAAATGACTCAACAACAATAACAATTCTGAATAATACATTCATGTACAACAATTCCAAAGGACTTATGATAAAAAAATGCTATCCACCTCCAGAGAAAGAACTAATAGAGGCTGAATGTGCATCAAACCATACTTTTAAAAAATGTTTTTCTAAGTATATTTTTGGGGGTCTATGTTTTCTTTCATATCACTAATGCACTGTTGGTGGAACTGTGCACTGATGCAACCATTCTAGAGAGAAATTTGGAACCATGCTCAAAAGGCTTTAAAATTGTCTGTACCCTTTGACCCAGCAATAACACTACTACTGCTGTATCCCAAAGAGATAAAAAAAAATCACCAGGAGTAGATGGATTCACAAGTGAATTCTACCAAATGATTCAGGAACAATTAATCCTAATACTATATAAACTATTTTTAAAAATAGGGAAATTGGAAGACTTGAAGATGGTGGAGGAAAGGCAGTGAGCTCTCAAACTCACAACATGATAGCTCCAAAAAATATCCAAATTATGCCATAAGACAATTTTTGGAGCAGTAAAAGCCAAAAAAGAATGGGTTGAGATCATTTTCCAGCCAAAGATGGCTTAGAAGGTCAGCAGGAAGGGGCTGCTGTTCTGGGGCAGGAGTGCAGCCCAACCCCACAGTCATGCTGACACAGATCCAGTCCCAGGCAGTCTGAGCCAGAGAAAGACACCCCTGGAGCCTCTGAATCAGCAGCAGTTCCAGTGTTGTCTGGAACTAAGCTCACAGTCTGATGAGAGGGCTGAGCCCTTGGCAGGGGGAAGATTACAGGGGTCTCTGCTGGTGCTGAGGTGGAACTTGGGTTTTTTACCCCTGCTGGGAACCAGGAGGTAGGCTTGAAGTGCAGTGGCCCAGGTCAGGGAGGGGCACAGGTTTGTTGGTTGCTGATAACCACAGCTCACAAAGCTGGTTGATAAGCAAGTTGGTCTGGGGTCATCTACAGATCTCCATTACAGATAATGTAACATGGATAATTTTGATCACATGAAATTTTAAAAAATTGTACAAATAAAACTAATACAGCCAAAATTAGAAGGAAAACAAGAAAATGGGGGAAATTTCACAGCAAGTTTCTTTGATAAAGGTCTCTTTTCTCAATCATATAGAAAGCTGAGTCAAATTTAGAAAGAGAGCCAGTTGATAAATGGTCCAAGAATATGAACAGGACACTTTTAATAGAAGTGATCCATATTCTAAGTCTATTGCTTAAAGAAATTAAAATTACACCAACTCTGAGATATCACTTCACACCTATCAGATTGGCTAACATGACAGAAAAGTCATGCTAGACAGGATGTGACTCTAATGCATTGGTGGATTTGTGAACTAATTCAACCATTCTGGAGAACAATTTTGAACCATGCCCCCAAAATTATAAAATTGTACATAGCCTTTGACTCAGCAATGCCATTACTAGGTCTGTATCACAGAGAGATAAAGAGAAGAGGACCTACCATAATGCTTATAACCACTCATTTTGTAATGGCAAAGAATTGGAAATTGAGGGAATGTGCATCAGTAGGGGAATGGCTGAACAGGTTGTGGAATACAATTGTGATGGAATACTGTTGTGCTATAAGAAATGAAAAGCAAGATGATTTCAGAAAAAAAAAACATGCACTCTTGCAAAGTGAAGTGATCAGAAGCAGGAGAATATTGTACACACTAACAGCACTATTTAAAGGATCATGTACTGTGAAAGATTTAGCTACTCTGATCAAGACAATGGTCCAAGACAATTGCAAAGAACCCATAATGAAAAAATGCTATCCATATCCAGAGAGAGAATAGCTAAACTCTGAATGCAGATTGAAACAAACATTTTGGCTTTCTTTATTTTTCTTGTTTTTCCTGTGTTTTCTTTTGCAACATGCCTAATGTGAAAATGTTTTGCATGACTTCAAATATATATTTGAGATCAAATCACTTTTCTGAAGGGTGAGGGGAGAGAAGAAAGATGATGATTTGGAAATCACAGTTAGAAAATATCATTAATTTTTTACATGTAAATGGTAGTTTAATGAAATAAAGTGCATATATTTAAAAGTATGTGAATATTTTATATTTTAAATTCCAAATATACCTATCTGTACCTTTTAAAGCAAAAAGTTTCAAAAGTCCTTTAAAATGCTATACATACCAAGGGGCAGCTAGGTGGTGCAGTACATAAAGCACTGGCCCTGGATTCAGAAGGACCTGAGTTCAAATCTGGCCTCAGACATTTGACACTTACGAGCTATGTGACTCTGGGCAAGTCACTTAACCCCCATTGCCCCGCAAAAAAGGAAAAATCATCAGAAGCATGTGGTACCACTTTAAAAAATAGATTATAGAAAAAAGAATAGATGGCAAACAAAAAAAATAATGAACTCAATAACATAATGATCAATAAAACTGAAATCATAGTTTACCTATTTGACAAGAATTGCTGGAAAAACTGGAAAACCATCTGGAATAAATTAGGTTTAGAGCAACATCTTCACGAAATGCATATGTGGCCTGAATATTAAAGGTTACAAAATAAATTACAACCAAATCAGATAGGCTATGGCCAGATATTGATGTCTTAATAAAACAAAGGATAGATATAATAAAAAAGAAAATATATAAATTTGATTACATAAAATTGAAAAGCTTTTGCATTGCACAGAATAACTAGGGTTAGAATGGAAATAGTTGACTGGCAAAAAAAAAATTGTGTATCAAAAATATTTGATAAAGGTGTGATAAGGAAATTCTCAGATGTAGATAAAACAAACAAAAACATTCCCTAGTGGACAAATGTTTGAAGAATATGAACCAATAGTTCTAAGAATTATAAACTATTGACAACCTCATGAAAATATGCACACAATCTCTGATAAGAAAAATGATTTTCAAAACTCCAAGGTTTCACCTCACATCTACCAATATGTCAAAACAAGGTGGCATTTGTCTCAAAACTAAAACATATGTGCTCTTTCCCACAGACATTTTACAGCTAGGCATAGGCATATAACATAAGGAAATCAATGATAAAAACATACTATGTACATATATAATTATCTTTCATATATATACATTATTGTAAAGATTAAAGTTTTCCATTTCAATCATATGTATACATATACATATATAGTTTTGTTGTCTATATATGTGTAAAGTTTTCAGTTCCCATCATGTATATGTGTGTATATATGTGCATATATATACATATACATACATATATAGCTATATATAATTTATGACATCACTTTTTATAGTAACAAAAAACTGAACACTATGTAGAAGCCCATCAATTGAAATAATACAAAATAAATGGGGTACATGAATATAACAGAATGTAATTACTGTGTTGCAAGAATTGAATAGGATGCATAGAGCACATGATGAATAAAGAATTTATGCAAAGTGAAATAGGCAGAAACAGGAAAAATTTTATACAATTATTAAAATAATATAAATGAAAAGAACAAAAAACAAAAGCAAATGTGAAATCATAATCTCCAAACTTGGCTTCAAAGAAGAAATATGAGAAGGTACCTCCCTTGCTTTTTTTTTTTTTGAGGGGCAATTGGGGTTAAGTGACTTGCCCAGGGTCACACAGCTAGTAAGTGTTAAGTGTCTGAGGCCGGATTTGAACTCAGGTACTCCTGAATCCAGGGCCGGTGCTCTATCCACTGCGCCATCTAGCTGCCCCTCTCCCTTGCTTTTTTACACAGATATAAGACTATGGATAGGGAATGATACACCCAAGTTTAAGCTTTATTTATGTGTTGTCTGACTATATGGATGTCTTTTTTTAAACTTTTCTGTTGTTGTTGTTATAGAGAATGATCCTCTGGGACATGAATGGAAAAGAGGATATATTAGAAGGTATGTGTAATACAAAATAAAAAAACACATAAATAAAATTATTGTAAAATATAATAGCCTATACATACCTTAATTGCAGCAAACAAGAGACAGAAAGCTGGGAATATTGTTAACATTCTGAGAACCTCTAGCTATCTTTGAATATATAAATATTATCAAGAATGCAAGAAAGGAACTATCAGCAAGCCAAATTCTTTGTTCCACTTCTTTTACTGTATTTTTTCTTCTATCTCTGCCAATAATTTGTATTTAAAGAATCAACAATACACACCAACCACCCATTCAAGTGAACTTAAAATTGGTTTATTTTATTTTATTTTATTTTATTTTATTTTATTTATTTTTTGGTGGGGCAATCAGGGTTAAGTGACTTGCCCAGGGTCACACAGCTAGTAAGTGACAAGTATCTAAGGCTGGATTTGAACTCAGGTCCTCCTGAATCCAGGGTGGGTGCTTTATCCACTGTGCCACCTAGTTGCCCCTTTAAAACTGGTTTATTAAAAGGCTCCAAATGACTTGTAAATATTACCAGATTTGTTATGCATAGTATTATTATGTTTTCTATTATTAGCAAGAATATGAACTCATGAAATTGTGACTTTATATAATTCATGGTTTTAAAGGAACTTGAATGTTTTTCTTTTAAATATTTTGTTTTCCAATAACATGAAAAACAATTTTCAACATTTATTTTTTTAAATTTGAAGTCCCCCCACACCCACAGTGAGAAGGCAAGCAATTTGATTAGGTTATACATGTTCAGTAAAGCAAAACATATTTCCATATTAGTCATTCTTTAAAAGAAAACACAAATTAAAGGGGGAAAAACAAGAAAAATAAAGAAAGTAAGAAAAAGTTTGCTTTTATCTGCATTCAGATTCCATGTCTTTCTCTGGAAGTGAATAGCATTTTTCATCACAAGTACCTCAGAATTGTCCTAGGTGATTGTAGTGCAGAAAAGAGCTAAGTCATTCACACTTTATCATTGTATCATATTATTATTACTTCATACACCATTCTCCTAGAATTCCATCAAAATAATATTCCATAAAGGATCTAGAAATAAAAGATGATAACAAGGGCAAATTAGAAGAGTAATCAATAGTTTAACTCTGAGATCTATGAAGAGGGGAATAATTTATGAACAAGAGATAGAAAACATTATGAAATGTAAAATGGATCATTTGATTATATTAAATTAAAAAAAAGTTTTTTCACAAACAAAACCAATGTCACCAAGATTAGAAGGAAAGCAGAAAGCTGGTAAAGAGTTTTAAAAACCAGTCTCTCTGATCAATGCTTGATTTTTCAAATATATAGAGAACTGAATCAAATTTTTAAGAATACACTTCATTCCCCAAATGATCAAAGGGTATGAACAGGCAGTTTTCAGATGAAGAATATAAAGCTATCTATAGTCATATGAAAAAATGTTCTCAATCATTATTGATTAAAGAAATGCAAATTGAAACAACTCTGAGGTACCACCTCACATCTGCCAGATGGGCTAATATGACAAAAAAGGAAAATGATAAATGTTGGAGTATATGTGGGAAAATTGGAACACTAATGCATTGTTGGTGGAGCTGTGAACTGATCTAACCATTCCTGAAAGAGATTTGGAACTATGCCCCAAAGGCTATAAAACAGAGCATACACTTTGACCCAAAAATATCACTACTAGTTCTATATCCCAAAGGGATCATAAAAAGGTAAAAAGACAGAAATGTTTATAGCTGCTTTTTTTTGTGATTTCAAAGAATTGGAAATTGAGGTGACGCCCATCAATTGAGGAATAGCCGAACAAGTTGTGGTATATGAATGTAATGGAATACTATTGTGCTGTAAGAAATGATGAACAGGCAGATTTCAGAACAACTTGGGAAGACTTACAAAAACTGATGCTCAGTGAAGTGAGCAGAACCAAGAGAACATTGTACACAGTAATAACAACATTGTATGATGATCAACTATGATAGACTTAGCATTACAATGATCCAAGATAATTCCAATAGACCCAGAATGGAAAATACTCTCCACAACCAGAAAAAGAACTATGGAGTCTGAATGCAGATTTAAGCATACTAGTTTCACTTTTCTTGCTTTTTTTGTTTGTTTCTTCTTTCTTTTGTTTTTTCCCCCTTTTTGTTCTGATTCTTCTCTTAAAACATAACCAATGCAGAAATATATTTAATGTGACTTTAATGTTTAACCTATATCAGATTGCTTGTTGGCTTCAGGAGAAGGATGGAAGGAAGTGAGAGAGAAAAATTCGGAACTCAAAGTCTTGCAAAAATTAATGTTAAAAATTGTCTTTAAATATAATTCAAAAAATAAATTAAAATACTTTTTAAAAGAACAAAATCCAAATACCACAATCTGTTTAGCCATTTCCCAACTGATAGTTATCTCTTCTGTTTCCAATTCTTTGCCACCACAAAAAGAACTTTATAAAAAATTTTGTACACATGGGTCCTTTTCTTTTTTTCCCCTCTGAGATACAGATCTAGTAGTGGTATTGTTGTGTCAGAAGACATGTAAGGTTTTATAGCTCTTTCGGCATAGATCCAAATTTTTCTGCATAATGGTTGAACTCATGGTGTTCCAATTTTCTCACATGCCCTCCAACATTTGCCATTTTCTTTTTCTGTCATGTTGGCCAATATGATAGATGTGAGATTGTACCTCAGAGTTGCTTTAGTTTGAATTTCTCTAATCAATAGTGATTTAAAGCATTTTTTCTTATGATTGTAGATAGCTTTGATTTCTTCTTCTGAAAAGTGTCTGTTCATATTTTTGGCTATATCAGTTGGGGACTGACTTGTATTCTTACAAATTTGTTTCAGTCCTCTATATAATTGAGAAATGAAGCCTTCATCAGAGTAACTCAATGTAATTTTTTCACAATTATGATAAATGTGTATTTCCCTCCATATTATTTTTCCCATATATCCTTCTCTCTCTTTTTTCACCCTGTTCCTCCTCATAAGTGTTTTGCTTCTGTCTTTTCCCAACCCCATTCTGTACTCTCTTCTTTTAGTCCTTCTCCTTGTGTTATTCCCTTCCTCCCCTACTTCCCTGTATGGTAAGATAGATTTCTATACCCAACTTCATGTGGATGTTATTCTCACTTTAAGACAATTGTGATGCCAGCATGGTTCAAGAATTGTCTGCCACTCCTAATCTTCCCCTCCACTGTAAAATCTCTTTTGGGTCTCTTTTATGTGAGAAAATTTATCCTATTCTAGCTGTCCCTTCCCACTTCTCCTGATGCATTCCATTTTTCACTCTTTTCATGATGTATGTGTGCTATTCATGCATGTTTGAATACTAGACAACATAGAATAACTTCAGTGGAAAAAATGAGAAATAAAATTGTTCAGAATTATATATATATATAATTTATCCTTAAAAATGGAAATGTCTTGATCTTTGAATTTAAAAATCCTTGAGATCCAATATTCATATATTTCTACGCAGTTTTTATGCTACTCAATTGTAGAAAAATATAATATGTTGTTAGAAGATTTAGCCAGTCTCCTGTCTCTATCACTCCTACTTCCAAACTGAGGGCAGGCTCTGTGTTTTTTGCCAGTGCAAGGTTTGTAGTATTTTGGAAACAAACAATCTAGATATAACAGTATTACACATTCTCATTTAATTATTTAAGGGAAGGAACAAGAATGTATGAATTGTTTGTTCAAATGTGAATGTTTTATCAAAATAAAACAAAAATAAATTTAAAAATTAACTTGTATAAGAAGGATCATGATAGAAGAAAGTATAAATAAATTTTTACAGTGTCCTCAATCTTTTAATACTGATTCCTTCACAGATTTAAAGTAAAGAATTATCCAGAGGAAAGGAGGAAACACACATTTTTTAAGGGCCTAGTATGTACCTACCACTGAGTCACACCACCCCACAATATACATACATACATGTGTATATATATACATATGCATGTATTTATATATACATACATATATACATATATGTAGATAGATTTATAGATTCACTTACTGATTTGCCTATCACTCATATATATATATATATGTGTATATATGTGTATGTTTGTGTATATATATATATATATGTATATGTATATATGTATATGTATATGTATATGTATATATATGTAGATAGGTAAATGGGTGATAGGCAGATCAATAAGTGAATCTATAAATCAAGAGAGAAACAATAAATGGCCAAGGTAGGGTCAAATAGATTCTTTTTAATGCGAACTCAGTTCCTGCTCAATGCATCCAGAATCATTGGCTCCTCCAGTTTCACAGTAAGAGAATTAAATGTGCCTTCCTCAGTAGGCAGGGTACATTTTTCAAGTCTTGCGGGCTTCTTCTCCCCTGACCACCCATTCCCTTCCTTTTCCTGTTGAGCTAGCAGTTACTATTGAGAGAAACCAGTGGTATATGTTGATCTTAGATAGGGCAGACCACATTGTTCAAGTCTCAGGGCCTATTCTTTTTCCCTTTTTCCCCTTCTACTGAGTTTTCAGTTAGAGTTGTCTAGAGCAGATAACAAGAATGCCATAAAATCCTCATCCAATCAGAAGTTGTCCCACAAGGATGATTTCTCCTTAGAATCAAGGAGATTAGGATTCTAACGCAAACCAGTCCCTCTGTGCCCTCCCCCCGCCCCACAGTTAACCCCAAATTACACTGTGCTTGCTTAATAAGCCTGATGCATAGTATCTAACACACCCCTGGGTGGATATTTAACATTAGAATTAGACATGTGTCATATGATCAGTTGGAGGTATGTGTTTAGGAGTTAATATGAAGTTGGAGTGTCACAAAGAGTGTGCATCTGGAGTAACCAATCAATGGACAAAATGGTGGTGGAACTTTGTGTTAGATCTAGGATAAAAAGGGAAGTCTGATATGGGAAAGTGGGCCACTTTCCTAGAGTATGTGCCCATTCTTACAAGAATGTAATAAAGCCTTCATATATTCACCAAATTGGAAACACTAGGATTTTTATTTCTAACACACAGCCAATAGAAAACATCTAACATCCATACAACTTTAGCCTCTCAATCATTCAAACCAGGAGGTAAACTCACTAAGTTTCTATGGGTGGTTGTATTGGAATCAGGCTTGGAAATATTTGTACATACTCTGTTTAACTCACAGGGGAGGACAAGTCTGAGGATATTTCAAAGACTTGGCACTCAATGGCCAATTTCCTCATTGCATCAGAAAATGAAATGGATTGGTACCTTACTTGGTAAGGTACAACAATCAATTGCCACATCCTATGTCCTACACAGTGTGAAAAGAACTAGAAAAAACAACCTAGCACAGTTGGTTCAATTACATCTAGATATGGAAAGATAGAGATAATAATAGCTGAAATAGATATTGGGTGGCTTGTCATTTGCATTGTCAATGGAGAACCAAATGAACGTGATCACAAATTAAATTCTCAATCTGCAAGTTTTCCTTATAATGTTTATATAACAGCAGGTTCAAAAGAAAGAGCTGCACAATTAAAATCCTCAAGTAATCAGATACTGCAAACACACACAGTCTCAGCAACCCTCAGCAACTTTATTTCTAGTCAAGGATGATATGTGAAGAGCAGGGAAAATGACTAAGTTCTTGGAAAATCAATATATTCCTCCTAGAATGCCTTTTGTGAATAGCTTAAAATGCACTTTTTCAATTACTAATATCATACCATTTGTCCAAACAAGCATTCTTTGAACACATCTCTTTTATAATAAAAATTGGAACATATAATAGAATCCATACAGAGAATCAATGAAGCATTGTACTTTGTAGTATGTGACAATAGGTATACAAATATAAACACATCATAAACTAAGTTGTAACACATCATTCAGTTATTTACTGAACCATTTAAACAGTAAATAAGTTAGCCATCAACAAACATTTATTAAGCACTTGCTATGTGCTACTCATTGTGTGCTAAGGTCTGTGGATACAAAGAAAAGGGTGGGGGAAGTTCCTGATCTCAAGGAGCTTACAATCATCATTAAATGGAGACAATATGCAAAGAATTATGTACAAACAAGATATACAGGATAAATTGGAGATGATGATTGAAGAGAAGGCACTTAGGAATAAAGGGAGAATGGAAAGGCTTCTTGTAGAATGTGGGACTTTCCTATTCAGGAAAATTAGGAAATGGACAAAAAAATATGAACAAATGGGAAAACAAGTAAAGCTTGGGGAAATTTTAGCTGGAAAATAGGTGAAATCTTAAAAGAAAGAACATGAGTCTTAAGTACGTGATTTGTTGGCATTGTAAAAGAATAGCATCATGGAAGATCAACATGACTAAAATACCTATATATTCTTGAATTCACAAGAATGGCTTATCACTGAAACATCTTAAAATACATGGGTGGGAACTTTCCAAAATATCTAATGGAAAGCAACATGTTATAAAACTTGTGTATAAATAATCGACACCTTCCAGAAGAAAGAGGAAAAAGTACTGACACAAATAATATAACCATATTCAATAAGGGTGGGATCATTTTTTTTCAAAGTTTGTTATACAAACAAGAAACTTTAAAAATTGGTAATAAATACTAGATAACTTGGAATTATAGTGGAAATTATATTTACTAAGGGTGGTTCCTAGGTTCATGTACAGAGCTTCTGGAATATGGTAAAGCAAATTTCTTCAGCAATCTTTTTTAATCAATCAGATAATGCATATCTGTTGGGAAGCATCCTTACTTTGTGTATTCAAACAAAATAAATCTGTTTTCACAGGTATTTTTCAAAACCAGTTTTTATAAGTGGATTTTTACTATAAGTACAGGGATGAATAGTTTAAAGTTAAATAATGGAGAAGACTTGGTTGTCATAGAAATTATCAGTTATCTTAGGTATAAGATTTAAATGCAGAAATGTAAAATGACAAAGGCCATGGTATTTGACAATATCACCAAGCAAGAACCATATTTAGCTCTAGTGGAAAGAGAGATAATTTAAAGTGCTTACTAAATAAAGGTTTTGGTTTTGGTAAGTATATCACTTCTGCAACATGTTATTATTTTCTGTATAATATATCCCTTTTTTACTTCATATTCATTCATTTTATTAAGAATAAGAAATTGGTATGTTTTTGAAAATGCACCAAAGGGGAAAAATGACAAAGGGTGATATTTTAAAAGTTTTTCCTATAATAATATATGTATGTATGTATGTGTATGTGTGTATGTATGAAGGCATACAATTACAATTATATGTATATACTACATATACATGATATACACATTATCATATGCAAAATTATAATTTAGGAAAAACAAAAGAAGAAGATGATTTAAAAAATACAGAACACTGAGAAAATGAGATTGATTGTAAATATTTGTCACATAGAGTTGTATTAATTTTTTCAATAAGTTTTTAAAAATTTAATGTTTAGAAGTGCTCTCTTGGGGACAACATGGGTCTTTTCTGGCTTTTCTCCTGTTTGATGTAACTGGCATGCTGAAGCTTTCCCTGGGTTCTCTACCATGCAGCCTGAGGCCATGAGAAGTTAGGGAGACACATGGTCAATCCTTTATTAGAGAGCTTGGAAGGTTGGAAGGAGGGAGCTGCAATGCTGAGACAGGAGTGGAGCCCAACCCCACAGTCACACTGACACAGAGCCAGTCCCAGAAAGACCTCACCATAGAAAGAGACCCCCAGAGCCTCTGAATCAGCAGCAGTGCCAGTATCCTCTGGAACTGAGCTCACAGTCTGGTGAGAGGGCTGAGCCATTGGCAGAGAGGAGATTACAGGGGTCTTGTCTAGTGCTCAGGTGGAACCTAGGTTTTTCACCCCTGCTGGGAACCAGGAGGTAGGGTTGATTAGCAGTGGCCCAGGTGGGGGAGGGGCTCAGGCTTGTCAGAGCTGAAAACCACAGCACACAAAGTTTTGCTATCTGGTTGATTAGCAACTTGGCCTGGGGTTATCTATGAACCAGTGAACAGGCCAGGCAAGTGAAGGATCTGCCTCTCCTTAAATCATGCCAGTTGGGACCCCCTGAAGATTGGGACAGTGTAGCCTGGAAACAGTGATCCCTTTTAAGGAGCTAAAAGTCAAGTAAAAGAAAGGCAAGATGAGTAGACAGAGAAAGGTGAGGACCACAGAAAGTTTCTTCAGTGACAAGGAAGATCTAAGTGTACCCTCAGAGGTGGATGGCAATGTCAGGGCCCCTATATCTAAAGCTTCCAAGAAAAGTACTAATTGATATCAGACCATAGAGGCACTCAAAAAGGACTTTGAAGATAAAGTTAGAGAGGTAGAGGAAAAAGGGGAAAGAGAAATGTGGGTGATGCAGGAAATACATGAGAAAAAATCAATAGCTTGAAAAGCCAAATGGAAAAGGAGATACAAAAGCTCTTGGATGAAAATATTTGCCTAAGAATTAGGACTGAACAAATGGAAGCTAGTGAAAATTATTGGTCTACCTGAAAACCATGATCAAGGAAAGAGCTTAGAAACCATCTTTCAAGAGATTGTCAAGGGGAATTGCCCTGATATTCTAGAAGCAGAAGGTAAAATAGAAACTGAAAGAATCTACCAATTACTTTCTGAAGGAGATCACAAAAAGGAAAACTCCCAGGAATATTATAGCCAAATTCCATAGCTCCCAGGTCAAGGGGAAAATTTTGCAAGGTGCCAAAAAGAATGAATTCCAAGTATGGTGGAGCCTCAGTCAGGATAGCACAAGATCCAGTAGCTTCTAGATTAAAGGATCAGAGGGCATGGAATATGGTATTGCAGGGGAAAAATTGACTTTCAAATATAAGATCCTAGAGAACCATAAAAAGTTGGAGTTAGGTGACATGCCTGGGGTTGTGAACTTGGGGGGTGTCTTGTGTCTGAAGCCATATTGGGGCTGGGGTCCTCCTGGGTTCAGGGTGGATACTTTGTCCACTGGGTCACCTAAATGGCCACTGATGACATCTTTACGGTAAAATTGAGGGGGTGAGAGGAATGCCCTTGGGGAAGGGGAACAGGAGAGACAGCATTGGGTGAAATCCCACATGAAAGGAACAGGAATGGGCTTATGGAGTGGGGGAAGAGATGGGTGAGGAGCAGAGCAGTAAATGAACTTTACACTCATCAGAATAGGCTTAAAGACCTTAATCTCATCAGATTTGTCTCAAGGAGATATTAACACACACACCCAATTAGGTAGAGTAATCTATATAACCCTGAAGGAAAATAAGAGGGGAAGGGTATAAAGAGGGAGGGGCAAAAGAAGGGAGGGCAGATTGGGGGGCAGGGGTAAATATCATGGGGAAGGGAATACATTAGAGGGGAATGGTTAACTATATTAATTGTGAAGAAGAGAAAAGGGGGAGAAATTGTACAAAAAATATTTATAGCAACTTGTTGAGGTGGCTAAGAATTGGAAATCAAAGGAATGTCCATCAATTGTGGAATGACTGAAGAAGCTGTGGTATATGATTGTAATGGAATATTATTGTGGTATAAGAAATGACAAGCAGTGGGGTGGGCAACTAGGAGGAGCAGTTGGTAAATCACCAGCCCTGGATTGAGGAGGACCTGAGTTCAAATCTGGCCTCAAATACTTGACACATACTAGCTATGTAACCCTGGGAAAGTTATTTAACCCTTATCTCCCCCCCCCAAAAAAAAAAAGAAAAGAAAAGAAATGACAAACAGGATGATTCCAGAAAAACCTGGAAAGTCTCATATGAACTGATGCATAGTGAAGTGAGCAGAACTGGGAGGACATTGTGCATAGTGACAGCAGTATTGTTCTATGAGCAATTGTGCATGACTTAACTACTCTCATCAATACAATGATCCAAGACAATCCCAAGGGACTAATGAAGCATACTATCCACTCCCAGAGAAAGAAGTGATATTGATTGAATATAGACCAAAAAAAAAAAAAAGCACTTGCGGATTGTATGTATATAACCTATATCCAATTGCTTGCTATCTTGCTGTTTTGTGGAGGGGGGAGGAAAGGGAGGGAGGGAGAAAAATGTAGGACTCTTATGCAAATGAATGTTGAAAACTACCTTTACATGTAATTGGAAAAAATAAAATACATGTTTGTTGGAAATAAAAAAAAAAAGGAAGGAAGGAAGGAAGGAAGGAAGGAAGGGGGAGAGAGAGAGAGAGAGAGAGAGAGAGAGAGAGAGAGAGAGAGAAAGAAAGAAAGAAAGAAAGAAAGAAAGAAAGAAAGAAAGAAAGAAAGAGAGAAAGAGAGAAAGGAAAGAAGAAAATTAAATGTTTAAACTTTGGCCATGATCTTGTTTACCCTTAATGTATTATGTAATCATGAATAGATTTAAAACCAAAAATGACATTCGTGGACTTCTAATTCCTATACTGCATGTTACAGATACATAAACTGAGGACCAGAAAGATTAAGTGACTTGCATAAAATCACATAAAAAGTAGCAGATCTAGAACATATTATTTTTTTTTATTTTTTTTTGCAGGACAATGAGGATTAAGTGACTTGCCCAGGGTCACACAGATACTAAGTGTAAAGTATCTGAGGCTGGATTTGAACTCAGGTACTCCTGAATCCAGGGCCAGTGCTTCATCCACTGAGCCACCTAGCTGTCCCTAGAACATATTATCTTAATCATTATTTAATAGCCATCAAAAAGAAGGAAAGCTTTATATGTTTATAGAAGAATTTACCAATTAACCTTAGACCTATGTGTAATTATGCAAATCCTAACTGCTACAAGGTATATTTTTATTCAATTATTATTGACTCTTTATCACATCTTACTGCTGGAAACTACATACTTCCAGGATACTGTATTATATTTTCTCAATTCCAATGGCATTAGACTTAGAATCTTCTTCCCCATTCTCAGAAATTTCATAGCTTTACTTAGGTTTCCAATGGCCTGTTTTTGCAATTCCCCAAACTCTTCAATTATTGTGATGTAAATTTCTAATTAATTTCAGCTGCCTATCAGAGTGGTCCCTTCTTATATATCACCAGTATTTGAAATTGCCTGACCTCCAAAATGAAAATTCTCCTGTGTTGACAATCTTGTTTTTCTACTTTTCTCACTCCTATACATCTTCAACAATACTTTCTTACTGTGATGTCAATTTCCCCATATCTCCCAGTTGAATTCTATTCTCTCTTCATGGTTTTTCATATATATTCTTAACCAACTGGTTAACATTTTAAACAATGCACACCATTCCCTCCTTGAATTTCTTGACATATGTTTTGATAAAATATCACTTCCTATTCACATCCAAAGGTAGAGCTATGTGTGGTACATGATTCAATTGGATGGATTCAGAACTGGATTAATGGTTGAACTCAATGTGTCATCATATAAGAATTTTATGTACACACACATGAATGTATATATGTGCATATATATGCATAACTAGAACTAAATGTGTACACATATATGTATACAAACACCCTTTCCATGAGAATATATGCTCTTTTCTGTGTGTTGATTGCTTTTTTTTTTTTTTTTACTATTTCTATCTCCAGGGCTTAGCATAATTCCTAATACAATATAATAATTGTCCCTTGATTGGTTGATTGGCATAAAATTTGCCTAATTATTTCTGTTAATTCCCTGTTTCCTCTCCACTTAATAGGAATTCCCCAAATTTATTTTAGAGTGCTTATTCCTGTGTTGTTTATTTTTTATATTGGCAATTTATCTGTCTTTAAACAATGGCTAATAGTTTGGGTAATTATTCCATCTTCTTAAAAAGCTGTTTTATTTGTCAATTCATTTTAATTATTTTTTTTCTTTTTGGCTTTCAGAATTTATATTTTTAGTTCAGTTTTTTAAATTGTTGTTTTCTAGGTTTTTTGTTGTCAGTGTTGTTGCATACCAAATTAATCAATGTTATTTTCTATGTTGCTGATGAAATGGTGCATGTCAAAGATATTTTGCCAAAAGTAAAAACAAAAATTAATATTGTTATTGTTGTTATTGCATGTAGACATAGATAGAATTGTACTTTTACTCATATATCATTTAGGAGTTTATTATTTATTCCCTGTTTAACTTTCTTCAAATGTTCTTTATTAAGATTAAACTCACTTTTTGGACATAACCACTGAATTACTATATTAGAGAAATTTTCTGAATATAGTTACATGGATCTTAATATGCCTTCTTATAAAATATCTCCTACTATTTTTGTTTAAAGGTAGAAATGTCTGGAGTAGATGATACAATTAGATGGATTCAAAACTGGCTTAATAGATGGATTCAATGTGTTATCTTTAATCAATTGAGGTCAGTTAGCTGGGAGTTTTTAGATATTTTTATTCATGATAGTTCCTGTCCATTTGCCCTATCCCCTATAGAATTTATTTTTTCCTTCTAGCATTTTTATTTTTAGTTCTGAGTTCCAATTTTTATCCCTCCTTCCCTCCTTCCCCTACCCCCTCCCTGAGGTGGGAAGTAATAAGATATGGGTTATGAATATTAGTAATTTTGTATAAGAAAACTTTAATAAAAGAAAAAAATGAAAAAGTGAAAAATAGAATATTTCAGTCTGTGTTCCACCAATATCTGTTCTTTCTTTAGAGGTGGATAGTATGTTTCATCAATAGTCCTTTGGATTTTCTTAGATAATTGTATTGTTGAGAACAGTTAAATCTTTCAAATTTCTTCATCAAATATTGCTTTGTCTGTTCTCTTGGTTTTACTCACTTTGCTATACATCAGATGACCCAAGTCTTTCCAAGCCTTTCTGAAATCATCCTATTTGTCATTTCTTATAACAAAATAATATTCTATCATCATCGTATACCACAGCTTATTTATCCATTCCCTAATTGATAGGCATTCCTTTGATTTCCAATTCTTAGCCACCACAAAAATATGTGCTATAAATATTTTTGTACAAATAGGTCTTTTTCTCTTTGGGGGTATGTCTTTGGGATAAAAACCTAACATTAGTATTGCTGGATCAAAGGGTATGCACAGTTCTATAGCTCTTTGAGGATAGTTCCAAATTGCTCTCCAGAATGGTTGCATCTTTTCATATTCTACCCACAGTAAATTAGTGTCCCATATTTCCCACATCCCCACCAATATCTGATATTTTCCATCTTTGTTGTATTTTCCATAGAATTTATTTGAGGAAATGGAACATAGTTGATTATTCCTCACCAGAACCAAGGAAATTGGGGTTGTTAATCATGATCTCAGGTAGGCAATAGTAAAAATATGCAGATAAGCAGGAAAACTACATTTTGAGCAAAGCACCACAGATAAAGAAATATACACAGAGAGAATGATCTAGTGCATTTACTATTAAAGGAAAAGTAAACTACATGGAGAAATATATAATAAATCTATAATATTTAGGGATCTATTTGTTCTTCATTCAAAATAAGGTAAATCAAAAAAAAAGAAGATAAACAACAAATAAGTAAGTAAATAACTTGGATAGAATTCCACAAAAGATAGATAATTTAAATTTTAATTAATTAGTGTATAGCAAACAAGAGAAGTGATTTTTTCAGTTGTGATTATGACAATATATCATATAATCAGGCATAGAAATATTATTAGCAAGTGAATAAAATCAGAAGCATGTAACACATTCTTTACTGACAACAGAATAATGATAATTATGATCTCAAAATTTGACTTGAAAGTGACCACAGTGGTCATCTAGTACAAAGCATATATAAAAGTAATAGATCATTATAAGATACCTCAAAAATAGTATTCCATCATTTGTTTGATTACTTCAAATGAAGTGGGACTTATAACTTATAAAGACAATCAACTTCTACCCATTGCTCTTTATTTTGCCCCATAAAGCCAAATATATCCTACAAGTGACAACCCCTCAAATTCTTTTTTTTTTTTTTTTTTGCGGGGCAATGGGGGATAAGTGACTTGCCCAGGGTCACACAGCTCTTACATGTCAAGTGTCTGAGGCCGGATTTGAACTCAGGTACTCCTGAATCCAGGGCCGGTGCTTTATCCACTGCGCCACCTAGCTGCCCCTCAAATTCTTAAACATGGATTTTATGTACCTCCTGAATCTTCTCTTCAGAGACTAAAGTTGCCCAGTTCTTTACCACAATTCTCTTCTGACAAGGACTCAAGGCATATCCCCAACATGGGTAGCCTCTTATGGGTTCTCAGAAACTTCATGATGACCGTAATCAATGACATTATGAATCTATTGCAAGGCAGATGAAGTATGAGAATTGAAGAGTACAGTGGAACTACCATTACATTGGTTATGCCCTCTGGAAATCAATTCTCTATTGATGTAGCTTGACATCACATTTATTTTTTGGCCACTACCTCACACTGCTGACTCAGGTTGAGTCTAAAATTCATTAAAACCATTGAATTTTTTCAGCTTTTTGAAAAAGCTTTGCCTGTGTCATTCTGTTTTTCTGAAGGTGATGTCTCTTTAAGTGCAAGACATTACAATGATCCATCCAGAATATCACCTCATTAAGTTCAGCCCAATTTTCTAGCCTGTCAAAACCCCTTCAGATCCTGACTATCCTTCACTGTGCTAGCTCTCCCTCTAAGCTTTGTGTCATCTGCAAATTTGTTGAATAAGCTATCTATACCTTTATTTAAATTACTGGTACTTTGCATACATAATCTGTACCAGAAGGAAAAGACCATGTGTATGGTCTTGGTAATTTCTTGAAGAGTTCTGAATAAACTGTTGGTTAAATTATTAAAGTAGGTATAGATTTCATACATCAGCTTAATTATGCATCCCCCCTGGAGAATTAAAACAGCAAAACACATCTAGCCTCATCAAAATTATTTGTAAACATTCTATAGAATGCAATGTTTAACTTTGTGCAATATTACACTGAAAGATTCCAGTTCAGGATATCAACTTTCAGTAGTGAGCCTATGTAATTTGGGGAACACTGAAGAAAACCATGAATCTGTAACTCCCCAAATAAAGTAAGCATCTTTGGCCATACATCAGCAACTATACAGGCTTTTTATTCCATTGACAATGGGCCATCATTTTGGTCAGATATCTTTATTTTTGACTGTGAGCTCACCTTAGCAGAAATGTAAAAAAAAAAAAAAAGAATCAATGAGTCAACATATAAAGAAAGGACCTGAATTTAAAAATGTGTAGGGATACAATTGTATAAGAGTCACTAATTCTCTGACTACCATTGAACAACTTGATACCTCATCCTAGCATGAATGCAGCAATAGCCAGTAATAAGCTCAAACAATCAAATATACCTTCTGAAGTGCAGACTTATATGATTGTATAAGAAAGATTTTTTTTAAGTAATCCAAGTACTGCACATTACAGGTCTGTAAAGACAAATATTTGAGGAATCAATACATTTGTATTACACAAAAATCATGGTATAACACAATCATAAATTGAAGATCTTATGCTATCTAATTAAAGCTCTTATTTTACAGATGAGGACATGCCCAAGGTCACACAGATGAAAAGATTCTTTTTTTCTACAAAAAGTTATTCTGTTCGATATGACCTTATATATTCTTCACACCTCAATGGTTTTGATTTAACCATTTCATTTACCAAAATTAATCAAAGATGTAAATGTGAAGAACTCTGATTTTCTATCAAAAAGCCCTTTGAGCATGACCCTGGATCTCTCTTAGCCTCTGTATCTTTATTTATAAAATGAAGGTGAGTGTATCCATTTCCCACTAACCAATTTCATTCAACATAATCCCATCCTCACTTTTGAATTAGTGAAAGGAAATATTACAAGAAAATGCCCTTGCAATCTGGAAGACTTCGGAAAGACTTCAATATAAGTCTTGTTTAGCTGAGTCTTGAAGGACATGAGGATAGCTAGGATGAGTTCAGAAGAGAGAGCCCTTCAGAAATAAAAACAATAATAATAATAGCCAATAAAAATAAGACATAAATTATATGCAAGAATGAGAAAATTGACCAGTGAATCTGGATCATACAATTCATGCAGGGAAGTAAAATGTAAAATTACTGCAAAGGGGCTAGGTGGCACAGTGGATAAAGTACCAGCCCTGGATTCAGGAGGACCTGAGTTCAAATCTGGCCTCACACTTAACACTTACTAGCTGTGTGACCCTGGGCAAGTCACTTAACCCTCATTGCCCTGAAAAAAAAAAAGAACTCTGACCAATGCAATAATAAACCATACTTTCAGAGGAATCAAAATGAAACAGACCATCCAGTTTATGGATTTAAGGAGCAGATTGAAATTTTGGGAGAGAGGAAGAACCATGGGCAATGAAAAAATTTGGCTGACTTTAATACACATATTTTTATTACAAGGGATTTTTTTTTCTTTATCAATGGGGTTATAGAATGTGGGTGAGAAGGTAGGAGGGAAAGAAGGTATATTTTTTGTTAATTGAAAAAAAGATAAATTAAATTAAATATATATATAAAAAGCCTGGTCCCTTCAGAATGTCAAGATGAATAATACTAAAGATCAAAACAATTTTTTTTTAATTTTAGTTTTAAAATTTTTATTGGGTAACATAGGAGTATCAAATGCTGTCACTCAGTTTGGATGGCATCATTGACAAAAGAGATAAGGCATACATATAGAATTCTTAATTTGTTTCTTTTTCCTTTGGCAAGGAGAATAAATTTTGAGTTAAAATTAAAAAGAAAAAATGCTAATGGGATTTTTTTTCCCAACATAAGTAGGGAAACAATAAGACAACATTTAACTTTCCTTTATGAATTAAAATCACCAAATGTAGATGAACAACTGCATTTCAGGTTGTTGGAAAAACAAGCTGGTAAGACTACTGAGCCACAGTAAGGAATCCTCTGAAAGATCATGAAAAAGACATGTCACAAAACCAAAGTTCAAGTTCTGTTCCATTTTTTAAAAATGGAAAATAGTACAGTCTGTAAACCATAGTCCAGTAAACCTGACTTTGATTGTTAGCAAAATTCTAGAAATAGCTAATGGATACAGAAAAAAAAAGTTGAACACAAATGATTATAATTCATCAATCCTGTCTTTAAAAAAATTACAGGGTTATCCTGCTGGAAGATGTGGATGAAGCTATAGATATATTCACCAACATTTGACAAAATTTTATGTTAGTCTTATGAACAAAAATGGAGCAATGTAGACCAGGTGATATATAGTAATTTGGTAGATTTGGATGTGACCTGATGCAAAAGTAATTGCTAATTATTTTATATCAACTTGGAAGAAGGTATCTTGCAGAGTTCATGTAATTTTGATCTTGACCCAAAGTTTGAAGTTTTTGACCAGTGACTGATAAAAGAATAAATGACATGGTTCAGATAACAAGAATTCAAGAATCATAATTGGACAAAGGAGGGAACCCTGAAGAGGCAAGAGAGGGAAAACATTTTTTAATAACTAAGACTCTGAAGTTGAAACATCCATGAACCTAGTTCATATGCCAAGCTAGAAGAAATGCAAATTTGACAACTCAATGATGATAACTATTTCTAATTTGTACTTATATTTATTTGCTGTATTTAGAGTATAATTTCTTTTACTTGGAAAATAACAAAGATTTAAAAGAAATACTCCACTTAAAAATAAAACTATTTTTCAAAAGTAAGCACATAATGTTTTGAAATAATCCTTCCAAATATTGACTGAAGTAAAGAGAGAATAAAAATTGTGAAATATTTTACAAAGTAACATTTTCCCAATTAGCAAATAATTATTCATAAAAGCATAACTTTCTCAATAAGTTGATTTATAAATTATTTCACACGATTAGTAAGAGATATTTTAAAAATCAGTTGGAGAAATGGGATTTGTGGGAACTGAGTGATTTTGTGACTCAATTCTTCAGCTAGCTTAGTTCCTTTTCTATTCAATTATGGATCTAGTTCAATTTTTCTTGTGAGAAAACTTTATTCCATTATGGGAATTTTTAAAAAGTTCTATTGCATTGTTTGAACTTTGCCCTGCATAGATGACCCACCTCTACTGTCTGCTTAGAAACCTTTAAATAAAGACCAGGGTTATGCTGACCAGAAAACCAGTCAGATGTGAAGATTGATACAAGGAGTTTGCTTTTTTTTTCTCCCCCACAATTGCACATCTCAAGAAAGCCATAGGTCTTACCTGAAAATTGGCCACATAAAAGTCAACCATTTATTGTTTCCATGTCCCTTTGCTTGAATAAAGACACTTGGGTGGAGTAGGACACTTCTTTTTCTGATTTCAGGGAATTGTACCTGTTTACTCTTCCCCTCCCAACTTGGAAAATCCTTAATTAGAAATCAAATTACTGAAGTATATATACTTATTGTTTTAATTAATTGATCTTATTTGCCTAATTATTTTTAATACTAAAACCTGTCTTACTCTGTGTTCAATGTCTTTGGACTGACTAAGGAATCCATTGATCCATTTCTTATACCTGTTTTGATAATAAATCAAATGACTGGGATTGTTTCCTCAGTTATTCCACCACAGCTTCTGGTGATCCAAGCTAGGTCAAGTCTAGATTCCAACCTAATGGGGTGTGGAGGTGGGGGTGGGTGGGCAAGGGGCAGTCTTTCAGAAAAACTCCCTTAGAGGTCCATGGTTAATCTTTCATCAAAGGAATTTGGGATGGGGGAATGAGGAGAGACTGCCTCTGGAGGTCAGCCTCCTACTCTCAGATCCCAAATTCTACTGAGATAAAATAATGTTTAGGTTTAGATTTATAATTAGGTTTTCGGCCAGGGGTAGAGAAGTTTAGGATTAAGATTTCCCCTTAAATGGTTGCATAAAACTCAGTTTTACTGGAGGAAAAGCTGGAGCTGGTAGGTTACTTGAGCTGAGGAATTCTCAGCTGCAATAGGACTAAAACTGGCAGATGTCTCCACTAATTGCAGAATCAATAATATAGTAGTCTCTGAGTGTGGAGGGTCACTAGGCTGCATTAGGAGAGGCAAACTGTCTCTAGTCAGGAAAAAAAAGAGTAGTTTTAAGCTTTTGTGCAAACAAGTAATGTTATTAGGGCTAGAATTGACCACTGAACTTTTCTCCTGGACTAGTCTTGAAAAAAAAAATCAATTAGAAAGTTTACTGCAAGTGTTCCCTTGGAATTTTGTAGAAAGTAAAGGTCGTAATCACCCTAATAAACAACAACAACAACAACAACTGTTGAGTGAATTACCAGTTTTACAGCCATGAAAACCAAGGTACTTAAGTGACTTCAACTAATCAAATGTTATAAAAATCTTTCAAATGTTATTGGCAAAAATATTTCTTGAATGATTTATCTTAAACAACATAGTTAATGTTCTAAAAATCTGAGGAAATGTTATGTGACTAGAATAAGAGAAGGCACACGCTAGTGCTGCAGTTTGTGGAGAAAGATTTTTTCATCATATATTAACTGCCTACTATTTACCAGGAATTCTACTAAAACTGGGGATACAAAATGAGGCAAAATGTAGACATGCCCTCAAAAAGTACATAATCTAATTTCAACTCTGAGACTATGGACAACTGTTTACAATGTCAAAGTAGAATATATGGGCAGCCCCAAAGAAGTCATTTTTCATGTATATGGAAAGGATTGTTAGCCATATTAGGATAAATGGTTGGTTGTGTGGTGAGAAATACATGAAAGGATCATGTGTCAGTTAGGGTTGGAGAGGCTGGGATGGAAAGTTGGTAAAGCATAGCACATGCCTTGTGTTTCCTGATTCTGCATCTTCATTGTGCTACTTACAGAAGTAGTAGTGGATAATTGTCTCATGCTTGGTTTCTCACCACCACACACTATACACCAGTAATGATAGCTCTGAGACCAGTTTGGTTCTATGTTGCTTATTAAAATCATAGCAGCTGAACTGCTCATTTCACTCCTTTAAGGAATGTGTCTGTCGAAATGGACACCTTGTAATGTTACAGAGGACAGCTCAGATGCTCCAACCCAAGTAAGAAAACATTTGTAAGTACCTATGTGCTCTGGGAATAAAAAGACACAGCTAAACTCTCTGCCCACAGACAGTTCATTTAATTTTTTTTTCTTTTTTCCATTTATTTATTTAGCATCCCACCCCACCAAGAAATTGAACAATTCAATGTTATACATGTGCAGTCATGTAAAACAACTCCAAATTAGTCAGGTTGTCAAAAGAAAACAGACAAAATAACTTTAGAAAGAGGAACTAACAAAAAAAGTTATACTTCAATCTTTATTCAGATACCATCAGTTCTTTCTCTGTGGATGAACTGCATTTTTTATAAATCCTTCTGATAGCATCCTGCTTATCATTTCTTTCACACATACTTTGCTAACAGTATTATGCTCCATCCTATTCCCTTTGCTTGATATTCAATCTATTTTCTATCTTCTTTCACCCTACCCCTCCTCAAAAGTGTTTTGCTTTTTACTGCTCCCTCCCCTCATCCCATCCCCTTCCCCTCCCACTTTGCCTCACAACAAGATATATTACTATACTCACTTGAGTGTATATGTTATTCCCTCTTTGAGTTAATTCTGATGAGAGTAAGGCTCACTCACTCCCCCACTCCTTCCCCAACTTCCCCTCCACTCCATGAGCTCTTTTTGGTTTCCTTTATGTGAGCTACTTAACCACATTCCACCTCTCCCTTTCCCTTTTTCCCAGTGCAATTCTCTTACCCCTTAACTTCATTTTATTTTATTTTAAGTGAGGCAATTGGGGTTAAGTGACTTGCCCAGGGTCACACAGCTAGTAAGTGTTAAGTGTCCGAGGCCAGATTTGAACTCAGGTACTCCTGACTCCAGGGCCAGTGCTCTATTCACTGTGCCACCTAGCTGCCCCCCAACTTTATTTTAAAGATGTCATCATGGGTTAGCTAGGTGACACAGTGGACAAAGCACCAGCCCTGGATACAGGAGGCCCTGAGCCCATATCTGGCCCCAGAGATAAGCCACCATACCCTGCCTGCCCCATAAAAAAAAGGATAAACAAAAAACAAATTCTTTACAGATATCATCCCTTCATATTAAATTCACACCTGTACCCTCTGCCTAAGTATATTCCTTTCAGCTTCCCTAATACTGAAAGAGTTCTTATCAGTTGGAAGTATAATCTTCCCATGTAAGAATGTAAATAGTTGTGTGACCCTGGGCAAATCACTAACCCCAATTGCCTCACCAAAAAAAAAAAAAAAAGTAATGTAAATAGTTCAACCTTTTAACATCCCTTATGATTTCTTTTTCCTCTTTACCTTTTTATACTTCTCTGGTGCCTTGTATTTGAAAGTCAATTTTTCTATTCAGTTCAGGTCTCTCCATCACAAATGCCTGAAAGTCCTCTTTTTCATTGAAGTCTCATTTTTTACCCTGAAAGATTAAACTCCATTTTGCTGGATAGCTTATTTTTGGCTATAATGCCAGTTCCTTTGCCCTCCAGAATATCATATACCATGTCCTCTGGTCATTTAATGTAGAAGCTGCTAGATGTTGTGTTATCTTTATCGTAGCTCCACAGTACTTGAATTCTTTCTTTTTGGTGGCTTGCAATATTTTCTCCTTCACCTGAGAGCTCTGGAATTTGTCTATAACATTCCTGAAAGTTTTAATTTTGGGATCTCTTTCAGGAGGAGATTTGTGGATTCCTTCAATTTCTATTTTACCTTCTGCTTCTAGAATATCAGGGAAACTTTCCCTGACAATTTCTTGGAAGATGATGTCTAAGCCCTCTTTTTTATCATGGTTTTCAGGTAGTCCAATGATTTTTAAGTTACCTCTCCTGGATATATTTTCCAGGTCTGTTTTTCCAAGGAGATATTTCATATTGCTCTCTATTTTTTTATTCATTTGGATTTGTTTTGTTATGTCCTGATGTCTCATAAAGTCATTAGCTTCTTTTTGCTCTATCCTAATTCTTAAGTAATAATTTTCTTCTGAGAAATTTTGTACCTCCTTTTTCATTTGTCTAAATTGGCATTTCAAGCTATTGACTTTTTTATTTATGACCCTCCTGCATCACTTCCATTTCTCTTTCCATTTTTCCTTTACTTCTCTCTTGCTTTATCTTCAAAGTACTCTTTGAGTGCTTCAATGACCTGAGACCATATTCATATTTTTTTTGGAAGCTTTGGATGTAGGAACTTTGACTTTGTTATCTTCTTCTGAGGGTGTCTTTTGATCTATTTTGTCACCAAAGAAAATTTCAATGGCCCACTGTTTTTTCTGCCTCCTCATCTTGCCCACCTATTTCTTGGCTTTTTTACTCCTTCTTAAAGTGGAACACTGATTCTAGGACACACAGTCCCAAGCTTCAGAGGTCCCAGGTAGTAAGATTTAAGGAGAGGCTCGTTCTCAGCCTTGTGGCTTGTAAGTAATGACAGGCTTGCTCTCTCTTTAACCTGGAAGCAGAAATCTGATTGAAATCTGATTCTCTGTGGTCAAAAGCTTTGTATGCCTGTGTCCCTCCCCCACTGGGCTGCAGCCACTCAAGTCAGCTTCCTGAGCAACACAGCTTCCTTTTGCCCTTTTAGGCCATCTTTGGCTGGAAAATCATGTCACTCTGTTCTTTTGTGGGTTCTTTTGCTCCAAGAATTGTCTTATGATGATTTTTTGAAAGTATGTGGATGGATTTGTCAGGACCTCCAAAAGTTTCAACCTTTCCTCTGCTATCTTGGGCTCTGCCTACCCCCAGCCTTTTTTTGGGGGGGCAGGGCAATGAGGGTTAAGTGACTTGCCCAGGGTCACACAGCTAGTAAGCGTGAAGTGTCTGAGACCAGATTTGAATTCAGGTCCTCCTGAATCCAGGGCCGGTGCTCTATCCACTGAGCGACCTTGCTAGCCCAGCTCATATTTTATTGATGAAAACAACACATTTATATTTAAGTGTATAAAAATTGCATCCAAAGTAATGAAAGGGGGAACATCACTAACAGGAAAGACATCATGAAGAAATTTACACTTAAGCTGAGCTTTGAACAAAATTAGGGATTTTAAAATGAAAAGATGAGATATACATTATTAGCATTTGGGATAAAAATGGGACATATAATACTATGAGTGAGGTCTAGCAGGTAGGTTATATGATAATCTATTTAGAACTAGAATGGACCTTATAGATCTTTGAGTACAACCTCTTATTTTATAGATTTGGAAACTAAGCCCCAGTGAGGTGAAGAGACTTTCCTAATGTAATGTAGCTTGTATCTGAGTTGGTATTCCAACACTGCTCTTCCAACACTGCTCTTCATGATTCTAAATCTGGTGCTTTATCCACTACATCAGGCTGCTTCTTGTATTCAAGTCTTCTTCTTGAGTATTAGAAAGCACAATAAACTAGAATTTAAAAATGATTTTCTCAAAATCATTATTGTATTCATTATAGTTTCAATGTCAGTAATAAAGTCATCATAAAAATTCTGGAGTATAATAATTTTCTGGGAAAGGAAAGAATAGTCCAGTGAGGAACAAAATAGTAAAAAGCCCTGCCATACAGATTCCCAAAACAGTCAATCATTGGTGATATTCCAAGTGTGGAAAAGAATAAACAGATAAGCCTCCAAGAAACAGAGGAGCACCTGTGCTTCTTTGGCCTTTACTTTTACATATTCCTCTCCATTCTGTTTTGATGCTCATTTAGAATTGGTCAGGAGCTCATATGGAAATCTGTATCCCCAGTCTTTATGTGAGGATCTGTGGTCAAGCTATCTGCTACGTTGAATCCAGACAAAAAGCATATATTGAAGGCCAAGACAAAATGAAACACAGAATCTGAGCAGTGATGGAAGGTGTAACAGATTCAACCAAGAATTTTATATTTCATCTTCATTGACTTAGGTCAAAGTTCCTGGCCCTAGAAAAAGAGTACACAATATCAGATGCTAGACCATAGCAGATAAATAAGCTTCAATGCCATAATTTCCCCTTTGTTAGGCTCCTTGGAAGAAATCCTCTACATGTTAAGCAGGTTGAAATGATGATGCAGAACTTGAAGTCAGTGATTGCCATTTTCTTCCCAGAAAGTTGATCTTGGTAACCTATTTTATAAAAAAGAAAAAAAAAACAGTTCCCTCTCTGCTCAAGTATAGCTTAGATTTTCACAAATATTCTGGAAAACTTAGGGACCAGTCCTGGCTTTTCTTGGCCAACCTGAATTGGCATTTGAAATTTTGCTACACCATTACAGTTTATCCAATATGAGTGGGGTTTGTCATTTGGAAATCAGGATGGAAGGATTCTGCTTTAACAGATGAGAGTCCTGTTAAAGAAAAGAAATAGATCTTTGGGGGAACTATAGATATTTTAAAGCCTTATCTCCTTGCAGTTTGGGGAAGCATACAGAGAAAGACAAATGCTGATGAGTAGTATATAATTTTTTTTTCCTTCTTTTTCTTTTGGTGGGGCAATGAGGGTTAAGTGACTTTCCCAGGATCACACAGCTAGTAAGTGTCAAGTGTCTGAGGCCGGATTTGAACTCTGGTACTCCTGAATTCAGGGTTGGTGCTTTATCCACTGTGCCACCTAGCTGCACCCCCCAATATTACATAATTAATATAATTATAATATAATTAATTATATAATTGTTTTGGTTCAGGGCTATGATTTGAGCTGTGTGAAGATCCTCCAGTTTTTTTTTTAGTTAGAAAAAATATTGAGCAGATTCTGTCATCCTCAAATACCTCCACCTAAAAGTCTCTGGTGTGAACCATGTATCTTAAAAAACACAGAAGAATATTCTCCTTGATTAAATTAAAATTTGAAAAAAAAACCCCAGCAATTTCTCCCCTACTTCATGAGGGATGTGTTTGGGAAACCTTATAACAAAAATATAATCAAGTAAAAAAAAATTCCAACATTGACTATGTCCAAAATAGGTCTCATTCTGCATACTTTGACCATTACCTTTCTAACTAGGCACCTTTATTCACCCCCTGTCTTCTGGAATTATGGTTGGTCACTGTGGCTATCAAGAGAGTTCTTGAGTCTTACTCTGGGTGGTAAAGTCTGTTATGAAAGGAATTGGGCATTTAAGTTGCTATATGATGAAACCAGGCACTGAATATATGGAGATTATTAGGATAGAGTGAACTCCCTAAGCCATAAGAGACTATATGTAATTTGGTGCTGGTTCTGATTGTCTGAGAAACTGATGGTGGAAATCTCTCAGAAGACATCTCTAATAGTCCAACTCTGTTTCTAAATGAATTGTCAGATTTCCTTTATATTCAAATATGTTTCACTGAAAAATATGAACCCAGTCATTCTGAAACAGGATGGATTAATTTATCTATTAAAATCCTCCTTACATTCCAATTCAGGTCCACCTATCACAAGTGTCATATGAAATTAACTAAACTTTTGGTTATATATTGAATTTCTAACAAAATGCAAATTGACAATAAGCAACTGGATTTTTTTACATTCCACCATCCCATGTTTCATAGCTTGAGTAATAATAAAGATTGAAAAAAATAAGTTCCAAATCCCTAATAAAAGACATACAAATTTAAGGAACTCAAAGATTCCATCTTACACTCAACATTGACAATTGTTGAAGACTCTATTGAGGACAGGCCCACTAATGCACCATTGGTGGATCTGTGATTTGATCTAGCCATTGTGAAAGGCAATTTGTATTGAATTCAACAAATTATTAAACTCTCCAAGGCCTTTAACCCTGTGATAAAATTATTAAGCATATGCTCCAAAATGGTCAAAGATAGAGGAAAAGAACATTTATGTTTAAAATTCTTATAATAGACATTTTGTTTTACTAAAAAAATGGAGGCAAAATGAGAACCCATAAATTAGTCAATAGCTAAATTTTGGAGTATGAATTCAGTGTAATTATATTGTATCCTGAGAAATGAAATCATATGCTTTTAGATATCACCAAAGCGTTCATTTGGGTTTGACCCTATTTTCTTTTCTTTTTTTTCTTCCTTTTGACAATTTATTATAATCCTGGGCTTCTCTTTGGGAAGTTTGAATTGGAGTAGTAGATGGTAATAGAGAGATGGAAATGGAAGGAAGGAAAGAAGGGAGGGAAACAGGGAGTGGAAGTAAAAACTCAGAAGAGGATATAAGAAATTATTGTGTTAAAATTAATATACCATGACACTAACAATTGTATATTACAAGTTGTATCACAACAATTCTGTTTTTCCCCTTTATGTAGAAATAAAAAAAGGAAAGATCATTTCAAGTTGTAATGTGTAACCATTGCTAATGAAATTCATCTCAATTAGCCTAGATAATCAGTATCTTCCTAGAATAGAATTTTGTGTGTTTGAAGTTCTTTCTATTATGTATAAAGGCTATAGGCCTATTTTCAAAAATTTCTTGATATTTTGTTGGCAAAATAACATTTAAATATCACTATTCAAATCCAATTGTTTTATAGATAAAATCCAAGAAAAAAGAAGTTGCTGGAAATTATTTTTGCCATATAAATCATGTGACCTAACAGAATAAAATATGATTCATATTCCTTTGTAAGTTCTAATTTGCTTAGTAGAATTCTATTTTACCTACTTTCTCTATAAACTCCATTTGTGTGGTTATGCTACTTATCTACTTCAAAGGTTTAGGTTAAAGAATACAGACTTCCTTATAATCTTTTAATATGCTTCATTTATAAGTATGTAGTTTTATTTTATTATTGTTTCCAATGTTACCTAGTTTATTTTACCCCATTCAAAGGGGAAACAATGTGTTCACAAATATGACTATGTGTGGATAAACTCTACCCACCATAGAGAGTGAGTGTTTATAAGTTATGATTTATTCTAGATTCTTTACAGTAAAAGATAATATATAAGTTTAAGCACTTGCTAGCCATTTTTGTCTAAACCTATTAGAGAGCTAGAATAGTGAATAGGGAGCTGGACTCACAATTAGGAAGACCTGTATTTAAGTTATTCTCCCATGCCATTTTTATTAGCTTTGTGACCCTGGGAAAGTCATTTAAGCTTTTTATTTCTTGACTTCAATCTTGTCAAGTACAAGATGGATGTCCTAATACCACCTGTTTTAGGCAATTGTTGTGAAGAAGAAATGAGATAGTAGACACAAAATCTCTTGTCAATCTAAAAGAGGTATAAAAATATCAGTCAGCATTTGAAAAACTCAGTATAACATCATATGTAAAAGAAAAGACTTTTAAATAGCACACCATGCTTTAATTAAAATAACAATATAAACAATTATAGAAAAATAATAATGAAAACAATAATAGAATTATTTTAACACCTAATGATTGTGAGAAATTGAAGTCTTTAATGAATTTTTTGACATTTTTTAAATTTAAAAAACTTGGAAAAGCAATGAAGTATTTTAATATTAAAGGGAATACTTGCTTCTAGGTTATAAAAGCTCTGGTTGTCATCACATACAAATGGCAACATTATTTACATAATGATAGTAATGTGAAAATTTTAAAACTTGCATATTCATTTCAGTTATAGTTTACCTTCTCTACTGTAATGACTGGAATGATGCCACCTACTGGAAACTTAGTGTAGGAAAGCTTCACCATGAGGAGAAGGCGCCTGAGGGCAAGACATGTGGTTTTTCTTTGGCATCAGGAAGTGCCGTTTGCTTGTGGGAGGAAGAGGGGGCAAGGCTAGCTCTCTCGGTCTCTTTTGTCAGGACTCTCGTGGAGAGTGGAGCAGGAGAACTGTAGCTCCCTGAGATAGATAGATGAATCTAGGCCTCTCTCTCTCTCTTTACCAAATTCTTATTCTCCTTAATAAATGCTTAAAAGTCTAACTCTTGCTAAAGCTTATAATTTATTGATGACCACTCATTAGATATTTTAGATAGACTAGCTAGAATTTTAACCCCTTACACTATCAAATATATATATAAAAAATAAAGTTTGATTTCTCTATTTGAATCAGGATCTCATTTCCTCAAATTACATATTGGACTGCTTAATATAGAACCAAAATGCTGTATATATTTTAATGCAACTATTATTTCAGGTAATTTTCTAAATTATATCAATAACCAGGGAATTATTTTATGAATAAAAACTCTAGAAGAGTTGCAAAGTACAAAGTGCCTTCATTTTTTTAAAGTTATGAAACATTTCCCCAATATTATGTAGCCATACAAATGCATATCCATACATTCTATGACCTTCAAAGACATAAAAACTAGAGAATTGTTAAGAATCAGTTGGTTAAGAGTATATATGGGGAAAACTGTATTGTTTAAATGTTCAAAATTTGGTGACAGGTCTATATGTTTTGAGCATGAGAAAGTAGTTTGAAAAAGTTCCTGGCAGATTCAACAGAGAGTACAGGTTAACAATTATCTTCTTTCACTGGTTTATCCATGTTACCAAAAATGGAAGGAGGGGTCATAGAATTCCTCATCAGTGCCTTTTTGCTAGGGCAAAGAAAACACAGCATCCAGGGGAACAAAGTTTCTTTGGTACTTGTGACTGAATTTCAATTTGAAGAAGTTTCTGGCAGGGTCTGGAAATAATGTGTGTTCTCATACCTTAGATTGAGTCAAATAAAGTCATTTGCATAATCTGGGAAGGCAGGCATTTTATTGAAAGCCAGGCTGGCATTCTTTGCTTCCAGTCAAGCTGTGATTCTATACAGTGTAATGAGGATCAGGATAGACACAAAAGTTTGGAAATTCCATAGGAGCCTTTCTGATTTGCAGTTTTATTACAAGTTGCTACTAGAATTTAGGAAAAAAAACACAAATTGTTTTTAAAAAATGTTTCAGAGTTAATTACTTATGTTTTGAATTTAACATTTTTATTAGAGCATTGGAAGAAATGTGCTCACTGACATTTCAAATTCTGTTATCTATTAAGACCTAGTTACTTAAGCCTGCTTCACTAAGAACCCACTCTGATGCCTTATCATGATGTTGGAGGTCCTGGGCTTGCAAATGTTATGTCAATAGAGCATAAGCTTTTGAAATTCTACTAAGGCAAAAAGGCTTCTGGGAGGCCTGTGGCACTCTTAAAAATGTTATTTTCTGGCCCTGTCAACAGTCAAAAACCCTGAGAAGGTGGACTGTCAATAAATTCTCTATCACTGTACCCTGCACAGAGTTTCTTATCTTGGATTACATTCAATAAATGTCTTGACATAATATATTAGATGTACATGTACATACACTCATGCAGAGACACCCCAGCCAGGCTCACTTCATTATAAGCCAAGTATATTGTTTCAGCCACTTACCTCTACTCAAAAAATATGATGACTAGATGATTTAGTTGGAATAAAAGTATAGTGCATTTAAAGAAACAAATATATATACCTGACATATACAAATATATGTGTGTGTATTCACACACATGCACATACACATAAACATGTTTTTCACAAATAATAATATCTCATTACTTCCAAATTTAATCCTGTAGGTAAAAGCACAGAAGAATTGTTAGATAGATAGATATGTATATGCATGTATATATGTGTGTATATCCTCCTCTGTGTTTGAAGTCTGGTTCCTCCTTTTTTAATTTCTTCTTTCTGCAGTAGGGGAATTGGGGGAGAGAACCAAACCAGAAATTCAACTTACTGTGGTTGACTTCATGTCTCTCAGTATTGTGAGAAAATATTTTTTTTTTAGTGAGGCAATTGGGGTTAAGTGACTTGCCTAGGGTCACACAGCTAGTAAGTGTTAAGTGTCTGAGTCCGGATTTGAGCTCAGGTACTCCTGACTCCAGGGCTGGTGCTCTATCCACTGCACCACCTAGCTGCCCCGAGAAAATAATTATTAATAATGGATTTCTTGTGGGGACCCAGGGACCTAGAGACCCAGTTTTAGCTTTTTCTCTCATTCCCCCCCCCCACCCCAACTTCAGAGGTCAATTTTTAGTAGGGAGTTTTAATCCTGTTCAGGGCAAACAATAGAGATGGGAAACAGACTCTTTGACTAACTCAGTGATTAAGCTGTACCTATCTGGACTTTGACTTTGCCCCTTAGGGGATCTCTGCTATTAGGCCATGAGGTCTTAGTAGAGCTCATTTTAATATGGCCCACCCTCAAGTCACACCGACCAATGAAATTGAATGATACTATCCAATTAGCTTTGATCAGTGAGTAGTGACACACCTCTATCAAAAGAGGATAAAAACTAAGAACACACAAAGCTCCAGGCCAGTGCTATTTCAGAATACAACTCTTGATCTGGACCTGTTTTCAGTTGGTGAGCACTCCCCTCTTAGGACAGGGTAGTCTGTTAGAACATTTGTTCCCTCTTGGAAACATAGCACTGGGGATTTTTCAGCTTGTGTTGTCTGCCATGTGGTCAATACTTTTCCAATATTTAATACACTTTAATAATAAATGCTTACTGCCTAAATGGGTGTAATAGCCATTATTTTATAAATAGCAATTAATATATGAGGACCAATATTTTAGAAAGCCCAGAATATTCCCCCAATCATTTAAATAAGAATATTAATTGAAATAGTACAAAAACAGCCCTTTATATATGACAAAACTTAAGGCACTATGTGTTTTAATTAGTATCATTATTATTTTTGTCTTATCATTGCAATACAACTAAAGGCAATTTACACACTAGGTTGTCTATACCAGATCTGGACACTATGTAAGGTTTCAGAGATTCTCTCATAGTTACAGCTCTTTGGATAAAACAAGACACAAAGAATTATGGTCCAGAGTCCTGGAATTCTGCTTCCCATTCTTCTGGTTTATACAGTTCTCTGACTATTGTTTTAAAAGCTCCTAGGCTACCAACCACCTAAAATCCAATGGGAGAAGAATGAACATCTTGGCACTGCTGTTTCTTGGCCCTGATTGTCTCTTTATTTTACCAAAATATTCTAGAAGCATAAATCCTATTTCTGACATCAATTCCCTCCTACTACTTGATGAGTCAGCTGCCTCTAGGCACCATCCACCCTAGGAGGCAAATGGGAGGATGAAATTATAACAGGATGTCAGAGTAGGAGTAAGGGAGTGAGATACCCCTCTATGTATCCAATCTGAGGACCAAGCCTAGCTAATTTTTAAGAGGGTTTTCATTAGATGGAATGCATGGTGATGAATCTGTCAGCCACAGTAACTTCATAATTAAATTCCATTCAAAAGCAATGACACTGAGGCAGAGACAAGATGGTGGAGGAAAGACAGTGACTTGCCTGAGCTCTCCCCAAAACCCCTCCAAATACCTTCAAATAATGCCAGAAGACAATTCTTGGAGCAGCAGAACCCAGAAAAAGATGGGGTGAAGAAAATTTCCAGCCAATTACATTTTAGAAGGTCAAGAGGAAAGGTCTGTTGTACCAGGGTGAGAGTATAATTCAGCCCAGCACAAGCCAGCCCAGCAGAGACTCAATCCAAAGACAGTCTCAGCCCCAACAAACCAGGAGGCAGGCCTTGGGAGCCTCTGAATCAACAGCAGTAGCTACTGCTTCTGCAACTCAGCCCATAGAAAGTAAGAGGGTTGAGCGGGTGGCCAGAGGGAAATTGCAGGGATCTTTGTGCTATCACTGAGGCAGGACTCTCTTGTTTTGTCCATACTCTGATACAGGTCATAGTCTTGGGGGAAGGTTCCAGATTAGGGAGGAACACAAGCACACAAGAGCTTGAAGCCACAGTAGAGTAGGATTCTGTTCATAATTCCAGAACAGAAAAGCAAGCCTGTAGTTGCTTGCAAATCAGAGCACAGTCCAAGAGAGTTCTGAACATACCTCTCCTTAAATCATACTACCTTGGAAGAACTAAGGACTTACAAATTATCTGAAAAAAGCTGCACAAACCCACTGAAGCTTGGAACAGTGTATCCTGCATCCTAGAAACAGTGCTCCACTTTAACAAAGAGTTAAAGATCAAGAAATAGTCTGGGAAAATGAGCAAACAGAAAAAAATACTGACCATAGAAAGTTTCTATAGTGACAAGGAAGATGAAAAGACACTCTCAGTTTCAGATGACACTGGCACTACAGCTGATTCAGAGGCTCCAGGAGTGTCTTTCTCTGGCTCAGACTTCCTGGGACTGGATCTGTGTCAGCGTGACTGTGGGGTTGGGCTGCATTCCTGCCCCAGCACAAGAGCCCCATCCTGCTGACATTCTAAGCAATCTTTGGATAGAATATAATCTCAGGCCATTCTTTTTTGGGTTTTGCTGCTCCAGGAATTGTCCTATGGCATTTTTGGAGTGTTTTTTGGAGTGATCATGTGGTGAGTTCGAAGAACTTACTGCCTTTCCTCTGCCACCTTGGCTCCACCCCATAAATTTGATCTGTGCATGATTTTAAAAGATACTCTCAGAAAAAGATAAAAAGTCAAAGCTCCTACATTCAAACCTTCCAAGAAAAATATGAATTAGTCTTAGGCCATAGAAGTGCTCAAAAATGACTTTGAAAATAAAGTAAGAGAGATAGGGGACAAAATGGAAAGAGAAATGAGAGTTATATAAGAAAATCATGGGGGGAAAAAGGCAGACACAAAAGGAGACACAAAAAATACTGAAGAAAATAACAGCTTAAAAAACAGACTGGGTCAAATGGTAAAAGAGATGCCAGGGAGGAAAAGAATGTCTTGAAAATCCAAAATTGACCAAATGGAAAAGCAGGGTCAAAAGCTCTATGAAGAAAATAACTCCTTAAAAATTAGTATTGAGCAATGGAAGCCAATGACTTCATAAGAAATCAAGAAACAATAGAGCAAAACCAAAAGAATGAAAAAATAGAAGATGGAGGAAATTAGGTGGCACAGTGAATAAAGTCCCCACCTTGGATTCAGGAGTACCTGAGTTCAAATTCAGCCTCAAACACTTGACACTTACTAGCTGTTTGACCCTGGGCAAGTCACTTAGCCTTCATTGTTCCACAAAAAATATTGAGGTGATTCCCATCAATTGAGGAATGGCAGGGCAAATTATGGGATGAGATTATGATGCAATACTATTGTGCTATAATAAATGATGAGTAGGCTGCTATAAAACAAACAAACAAACCTGGAAAGACTTACATGAGCTGATACAGTGAAATGTACTATACACAACATAACAGCAAAATTGTAAGATGATCAATTGTGATTGATTTGGCTATTTTTAGCAATGCAAGAATTGAAGACAACTCTGAAGGACTTATGAAATATATGATCCATCTCCAGAGAAAGAACTAATGGTGACTGAATACAGATTAAAACATTGTTTATTTTATTTTATTTTATTGGGGGGGGTAGGGCTGGGCACTTGCAAAGGGTCACACAGTTCGTGTCAAGTGCCTCAGTCTAGATTTGAACTCAGGTCCTTCTGAATCCAGGGCTGGTGCTTTATCCACTGCACCACCTAGCTAGCTCCCATAATTTTATTTTATTTTTTTTTGTTTTCATTTTGTTTTGTTTTGTTTTTTGCAGGGCAACAAGGGTTAAGTGACTTGCCCAGGATCACACAGCTAGTAAGTATCAAGTGTCTGAGGCTGGATTTGAACTCAGGTACTCCTGAATCCAGGGCCGGTGCTTTATCCACTGAGCCACCTAGCTCCCCCACCATAATTTTATTTTTAATTAGTTCTTCTTAATGTTTTTTCTGTTTTCTTTCACAACGTGACTAATGTGGAACATTTTTGCATGACTACTGTTTTCTTTAGTGGGAGTGGGAGTGGGAGGGAAGGAAAAAGAGAATGTTGAACACTAAGTGTTAAAAATGGATGTTAAAATTGTCTTTCCATGTAATTAGGGGAAAATAAAATTCTAAATAAATGAAAAAAATGAGAAGAAAAGTAAAAACAAATAAACAAACAAAAAACAAACTAACGAAAAAGCAATGACACTGTGCCATGTCTTGGGAAGGAAAAAGAACAGCAAAATGGCTCCTGCCCACAAGGTAGTTACACTCCAGTGGGCTGCTCCAAAATGTATACAGATGAACTAAGACACAATAATTTATGAAAAGATTACTACTTAGCAGGAGGGAAATACATCAAGAAAGAATTCTCATATGAATTTATATATCTTGAAGATCAATAGATTTCTGAAAGGTAGAGAGCCACTAAGTTGAAGAGAGTTTGCCTTCTGCATCTGAGCAGGAAGTACCTATAAGAACATAATTACAGATTCTTAAAGCAAATAAATAAGACAATCTATTTTCCCAGTAAGTCATTTACATTGACTAAAATTGTGTTGGACACGTGAATTCTCTAAATGTCCTTCACCAGGCAATGTTCCTTCTGGCTTTAATATATATCAGAACAGATAACTATTATAATCCATAACATGTGCAAAAGTACCTTGAGTTTGTGAGTAGCAGAAATAGGAAGATAGTTCTTAAACTTCAAAAATCTAATATCTATCAGGAGATATCATATGATACCTTTCATAGACACAGATGCAGACAACATCAAAATAGTTAACAACATTATTTTAAAAATAAAAGTATTTTATTATTTTCCAGTTACATGTAGAAATAGTTTTCAACATTTGTATAAGATTTCCAATTTCAAATTTTTCTCCCTCCCTCCCCCCAAGACAGCAGGTAATCTGATATAGGTTATATATACATAATGTTATTAAAAATATTTCTGCATTGTTCATGTTTTTAACAGAAGAATCAGAGCAAAAAGGAAAAACCTCAAAGCAGAAAACCAACAGCATAAAAAACAAAAGAAATAGTATGGTCCAATCAGCATCCATATTCCACAGTTCCTTTTTTTTCCCCTGAATTTGGAGAGCCTTTTCCATCATGAGTCCTTTGGAACTTTCTTGTACCATTGGATTGGTGAGAAGAATCTAGTCTATCGCTGTTGATCAACACACAATGTTGATAATACCATGTATAATGTTCTTCTGGTTCTGCTCATCTCACTCATCATCAGTTCATGCAAGTGCTTCCAGGTTTCTCTGAACTCCTTGTGCTCATTGTTTTTTACAGCACAAAAGAATTCCATTACATTCAGATACCACAACTTGTTCAGACATTCCCCAATTGATGGGCAACCCCTCAATTTCCAATTCCTTGCCACCACAAAAAGAGTAGCTATACATATTTTTGTACATGTGGGTCCTTTTTCCCTTTTTATGATCTCTTTGGGGAAAATGCTCAAAAGTGGTATTGCTGGGTCAAAAGGTATGCACAACTTTATAGCCCTTTGGGCATAATTCCAAATTTCTCTCCAGAATGGTTGGATCAGTTCACAACTCCACCAAAAATGTATTATTGTTCCAATTTTTCCACAGCTTCTCCAACATTTATTAGTTTCCTTTTTTGTCATATTAGTCAATCTGATAGGTATCAGGTGGTACCTCAGAGTTGTTTGAATTTTCAGCTCTCTATTCAACAGTGATTTAGGGCATTTTTTCATATGGCAACAGATATCTTTGATTTCTTCATTAGGAAACTTCCTGTTCACATCCTTTGACCATTTCTCTCTCTCTTTTTTTTTTAAGTGAGGCAATTGGGGTTAAGTGACTTGCCCAGGGTCACACAGTTAGTAAGTGTCAAGTGTCTGAGGCCGGATTTGAACTCAGGTACTCCTGAATCCAGGGCTGGTGCTCTATCCACTGCACCACCTAGCTGCCCCTGACCATTTCTCAATTGGGGAATGACTTGGATTCTTAAAAATTTGATTTACTTCCTTATATATTTTAGAAATAAGGCCTTTATCAGAAGTACAGGCCATAAAAATTGTTACCCAGCTTTCTGTATTCCTTCTAATTTTGGATGCATTCCTTCTGTTTGTACAAAAACATTTTAATTTAATGTAATCAAAATCATCCATTTTATATTTCATAATATTCACTATTTCTTGCTTGGTCATAAACTGTACTCCTTTCCAAAGATCTGAAAGGTAGACTATTCATTCTTCTCCTAATGGTATCACCGCTTATGTGTAAATCATGTACCCATTTTAACATTATTTTAGTAGAAGGTGCCAGATGTTGGTCTGGTCTATGCCTAATTTCTGCCATAATATCTTCCAGTTTTCCCAGCAGTTTTTGTCAAATACTGAATTCCTATCCTGGAAGATGGGTTCTTTGGGTTTATCAAACAGTATATTACTAATGTAATATCTCCTGTGCTTAGACTATTCCATTGGTCCTCCACTCTGTTTCTTAGCCAGTACCAGATAGTTTTGATGACTGCCGTTTTATAGTAAAGCTTCAGGTTTGGTACCGCTAACTCACCTTCCTGTGCATTTTTTTTCATTATTTCCCCTGATATTCTTGACTTTTTGTTTTTTCAGATGAATTTTGTCATTATTTTTTCTAGCTCTATAAAATAATTTTTAGGTAGTCTGATTGGTATGGCACTGAATAAGTAGATTAATTTAGGTAGAACTGTCATTTTTATTATATTAGCTCAGCCTATCCATGAACAATTGATATCTTTCCAATGATTTAGATCTGATTTGATTTGTGTGAAAAGTGTTTTTTAATAGCGTTCATAGAGTTCCTGGGTTTTTCTTGGCAAGTGGACTCCCAACTATTTTATATTATCTACTGTACTTTAAATGGAATTTCCTTCTCTATCTCTTGCTGCTGGACTTTGTTGGTCACGTATAGAAATGCCAATGATTTATGTGGATTTATTTCTATCCTGCTACTTTGCTAAAGTTGTTAATTGTTTCAAGTAATTTTTGAGTTGAATCTCTAGGATTTTATAAGCATACCATCATATCATCTGCAATGAGTTATAATTTTGTTTGGTCCTTGCCTATTCTAATTACTTTAATTCCTTTTTCTTCTATGATTGCTAAAGCTAACATTTCTAGTACAATATTAAATAATAGGGGGTGATGATGGACATCCCTGTTTCACCCCTGATCTTATTGGGAAGGCCTCTAACTTATCTCCATTACATATAATGCTTGTTAATGGTTTTAAGTAGATAACTGCTTATTATTTGAAAGAAAGCTCCACCTATTCCTAAGCTCTCTAGTGTTTTTATTAGGAATGGGTACTGTGTTTTGTCAAAAGCTTTCTCTGCATCTATGAAAATAATCATATAATTCTGGTTAGTTTTCTTATTGATGTGGTTGATTATGTTAATAGTTTTCCTAATGTTGTACCAGCCCTGTATTCCTGGTATAAATCCCACCTGGTCATAGTGTATTATCCTGTTGATCACTTGCTGTAATCTCCTTGCTAATATCTTATTTAAGATTTCTGCATCAATATTCAATAGTGAAATTAGTCTATAATTTTTATTCTCTGTTTTTACTCTGCCTGGTTTTGGTATCACCACCATATTTGTGTCATAAAATGAATTTGGTAGAACTCCTTTTTCACCTATTTTTCCAAATAATTTGTATAATATTGAAATTAATTGTTCTTTAAATGTTTGGTAGAATTCACCTGTAAACCCATCTGGCCCTGGGGATTTTTTCTTAGGGAGTTCATTAATGGCTTGTTCAATTTCCTTTTCTAATATGGGCTTATTTAAGGATTTTATTTCCTCTTCAGTTAACCTGGGCAGTTTGGATTTCTGTAAATATTTATCCATTTCATTTAACTTGTTAAATTTATTGGCATACAGTTGGCCAAAATAATTCCTAATCATTGCTTTAATTTCCACTTCATTGGTGGTAACATCACCCCTTTCATTTTTGATACTGGAAAATGGATTTTCTTCTTTTTTTAAATCAAATTATCCAGTGGTTTATCAATTTTGTTGTTTTTTTCATAAAACCAGTTCTTAGTTTTATTGATTAATTCTATAGTTTTCTTGCTTTCAATTTTACTCATTTCTCCTTTAATTTTCAGGATTTCTAATTTGTTCTTTTTCTAGCTTTTTAAGTTGCATGCCCAATTCATTGATCTTCCCTTTCTCTTTTTTATTCATGTAAGCAGTTAGAGCTATAAAATTTCCCCTAAGCGCTGCTTTGGCTACATCCCATAGATTTTGGTATGTTGTCTCATTATTGTCATTCTCTTGAATGAAGTTATTGTTTCTATGATTTGTTTTTTGACCCACTCATTCTTTAGAATGAAAGTATTTTCCAATTGATTTTCAATCTGCCTTTCCATGGCTCTTTATTACATGTAATTAATATTTATTGCATCATGATCTGAGAAGGATGCACTTACTATTTCTGCCTTTCTACATTTGACTATGATGTTTTTGTGTGCTAATATCTGGTAAATTTTTGAAAATGTGCCATGTACTACTGAGAAAAAGGTATATTCTTTTCTCTCCCCATTCAATTTTCTCCAGACATATATCATGTCTAACTTTTCTAGCATTGTATTCACCTCTTTCACTTCTTTCTTACTTATTTTGAGGCTAGATTTATCTAATTCTGAGAGGGGAAGATTCAGATCCACCACTAGTATAATATGGCTGTCTATTTCCTCTTGTAACTGATTTAACTTCTCCTCTAAGAATTTGCATGCTATACCACTTGGCGCATACATGTTTAATATTGATATTACTTTATTATCTATCTTACCTTTTAGCAAGATGTAGTTTCCTTCCTTATACTCTTTTAATTAGATCTATTTTTGCCTTTTCTTTGTCTGAGATAAGGTTTGCTACCCCTGCTTTTTTGACTTTAGCTGAAGTGTAATATATTCTGCCAAGCCTTTTACCTTTATTCTCTGCTTCAAATGTGTTTCTTATAAACAGCATACTGTAGGATTATGATTTTTAATCGACTCTGCAATTCACTTCAGTTTTATGGCAGAGTTCATCCCATTCACATTCAGTTATTATAACTAGATGTCTATTCCCCTCCATTCTATTTACCCCCTTGTACTTTCCCCCCTTCTTTCATGCTATTCCTCCTCACCAACATCTTGCTTCTTACACTTGCCTCCCCCAATCTGTCCCCCCTTTTATCACCCCTCCCTTTTCTTTACCCTTTTCTCCCTTGCTTTTGCACCCCCTTCTATCAATCCCCCCTTTCCCCTTACCCTTTTACTTCGCTAAAGAATAAGCTAAGTTTCTTTATCCAAATGAATGTATATGTTATTCCCTCTTTGAATCAAATTTAGTGAGAGTAGGGTTGAAACAATGTTCATGCCTCCCTTCTTTCCCTCTATTGTAACAGGGTTTTTTCACTTCTTCATATGATGTGATTCATACCATTCCACCTTCTCTTTCCTCTTCTCCCCATAAATTCCCTTTTTAACCACTTCATTTTCTTGATATCTTCACAGCGAAGATAGTTTATATTTATACCCTCTATTTATAATCCTTCTTTCTGCCCAAATACATATATAGTTCTCAAGAGTTATAAGTATTATCTTCCCATGTAGGGATATAAACAGTTTAACCTTATTGAGTTACTTTTTTCACCTCTGTTTACCTTTTTAAACTTCTCTTGAGTCCTGTATGTTAAGATCAAATTTTCTATTGAGATCTCATCTTTTTCAGGGAATAGAAGGAGAGCTCAGGTGATTTGCTGGCTACTCTCCACCATCTTGGCTCCACCCCTTTCAAAAACATTTCCAATTAGCAATATTGGATGAATTAAGGCCTAGGGATAAGATCCTTGAAGTAGTAAAGACGTCCATCTTGATTTAATTCAACATAGTATAAGACTCTTCAGAAATCAACTAACAGAAGAGCAAGATTCTTAATTTGGAGAAATATGCAATATTTTTTTTTTACTTTACAAGTTAACGCATAACACACACACACACACACACACACACACACACAGAGGCCCACGCACATGCACAAAACCCTATATTATTCAGGCTAGAGCGGGAAATAGTAGGGAAGGAGACCAGAAAGATTACTCTCTAACTCTGAAACAAATAGAATTATGTAACAGATATAGAAAAAAGTAGCCAAACCCACAATGCAAAGAAGAAAAAATTCTGAGGTAAAATCTGTATACATGGACACCAGAAAACTAAGTTTTTACATGCTCATTCAGTACTCCTCTCCCCATCAGCCTCCATACTGCCAGAGTGGTCACAAGGTGACCTAAGCATTGCACCTGGGTATCCTCTTGGATTGCCTTTGTGGGCACACCCAACCACTTTCTGTCCACAATGAGTGGCATTTTCCTTTAAAGACTTTTTCTCCAGATGACTATTGTTAACATTTTGTCTAGATTTTTAAAATACCTCCTCAACATATCTAAGAAAAAAATAGCCTACATGATTAGAATTGCCCTGGGGGAAATCAGAAAAGAGTACCTTGGAAATTAGGTCTATACCAATGTTTATACCAATTTAAGCTCAAAATGTATATGCATCCTGAATACTATAGAAGGACCAAACAAAATTGAGTGTTGTGAAATTATAATGTAAATATTTCCCCCCTCCCTGGGTACTTTCCATCTACTTTTTTTTAAACAGTTAGAAGACATTTCAAATAGTGCCTTCCAAGTGCTATGGAAGACTTCATTCAGAGTTAGCCTTTTTCATATATTCAGTTAATTTTACTGAACAATTTTTACCTATGCTGTTACTCTGTTTTAAGCAATTTATTTCTGGGAAGGGAGGTAGAATGGATATATTATGAAATAGAGGTGATATAAAATGTTAATAACTCTTATTTTAATAAAAAACAAAGAGAAAACAAAATCTAAGCGACACTAATCTTAAAATAGTTTTTTGTCAACAATGAAATTAATAAGACATACATAGCAATTTAATATATCAATTATATGCTTTAGAAAATAATTTTATTATAACATACATTTTTAAAAATCAGAAAGGTATTTTAAAGAAAAAATGTTATAATTTAGATAGCTTGGGGAATAATAATTCTGATATTTGAAAGCTGGTAAAGGAGAAAGATTTTTGGAAACACATGAACTCTCAATTTAAATAGATAGTAAACCCAAGGGTAGTCTTCACCCACCTGTATAATTCTGGGATCCATTTATTAGAAGTAACTGAGTTACATATAGATTTATACTGATATACTTTCAAAGAGAATGTGACTATAAGAAAGCTTTACACTTAAATATCAAAATCAAAACCAAAATGACAAACTTCAAAGGTTAGAATTGATCAGGCTTCCTACTCTCTTTCTTTCTTGATTATTTCTTTACTTGTGGTTACCTTTAACCAAGATTAACTGCAGAATAAAGACAAGGTTTTTAATTGGGAAAAAATGCTACAATGTAAAGTACATTGAGGTTCTAATCAGAGTCCTTGATTTTCAATCTCACCTCTGTTTTCTACCTATCTGTATGACCTTGGGCAAGTTCCTTTACTTCCCAAATCTTCATTTCTCATATTTTCAAAATGAGGAAGTTGGACTAGATACCATTTGATGTCTCTTCCACTACAAAATGGATATGATATAGTATAATATATGATAAAATATTATATGTGTGTGTATATTAAGAGTATATATATATATATATATATATATATATATATATATATATATACTCAATATTTTCTGTGCCAAACCAACTAACATGCTATTCTGAATGTTCTACAATTTTAAATTTTTTTTAAAGATCTCTATGGTCAGAATGTTTTAATGTACCTAGAAGAAAAGAAATAAAGTTTAATTCCTTTAAGAAAAAAAAAGTATAACAGTAATTCAGATTGAATTAGGTTAGTTATAAAAATGATATTATAAAAATAATTAAATAATTAGAAGACACAATACAGACAGCAAGCATCATTTATACAATAACTACCTCCTGATTATGGTATAAGTAACATTAGTTAAGTTTTATCAGCCATGATAAACTAGCCTGGGTAAACCAGTTCTAACCAGCTACGAGAAAAGAAATTGCTAATAAATGAGGTCATATGGATAAATTATTTTCTCCTTTACAGGCTTCTATGACATGGTAAAATCTACAAGCAAATGAGTTTCTGGCTAATATGACGATCAAGAAAGCTAATTAAAATTACATGTCTAATAGAGGAAGTATGGGCAATAAATATTTTGTTCATTTTTAATGACTATAAAAGAAAAAAGTCAATGGCTATGCTATAGGATTAAGCTAATGAAGTTTTAAAGTTTTTAAGAGTCAAAACAGTCAAATTTCAGTATTAAACTACAACAATTTGCCTCCTGAAGTGTATTTAAAAACAACAACAAAAACAATAACAGCAACAACAATTTAAGATCCTTAAGGATGATATACTGAGTAAGGTTACAAAATATTAGAAGTTATCAAGAGGTTTTAGTTATATTATTACATAAAATAATTCTAATGTAAAGAAATCATATTTAATTGTTGCTAAAATTATTTTTCATTTCCTACAGTTTGTTTGTAGAATAAAATATAAATTGATTTAGTAACATTGCTATTTTAATAAAAATTTTCTCTATACAGAGACTGAACTATAATCACTTTTTGATTGCATACATATCTGAGGAGAAAGCTCTTGTTGCTGTTGTTTAGTTGTTTCAGTTGTATTTGCCCCCATTTGAAGTTTTCTTGGAAAAATAATAGATTAGTTTTATCATTTCTTTCTTCAGCTCATTCATAGATGACAAACCAAGACAAACAGGGTTAAATGGCTTACCCTGTGACACACAGGCAGTAAGTTTCTGAAGCCACATTTGAGCTCAGGAAGATGAGTCTTCCCGACTTCAGGCCTGGCAATCTATCCACTGTGACACTTATGTGACCACTTAGTTATTTTTTTCTAGTGAAAATGCATTGCAGAAATTGCCTAGAAAGACCTTTAAAAAGTTCAAGTTTAAGAGAGTATGCTAGATAATTACCCCCTTTTCAGTCACAGCATTTGTGCCAGTTAGGAAAGCACAATTTTTTTTAAGTGATTGCATTTATAGTTTTGCACAGGTAAGCAGAAACTTTCTTTTTGAATCCCCTAGACCTGAATTCTTCAATTCTAAAAATTTGAGGACAGGCGGCTAATAATATTTATTTACTCTCCCTCTCTGGGTAGTGGTACCATGGTTGAAATTTAAGCCTAAGACCATACTGGTAGAAGTTTTACTATTCACTGAGGATCCAAACAAAACTTTATCTGAAAAAAGGAACTTGAAACTTAGTTCCCATTTCTTGAAGAAGAGTTTGTTCACACCTATCTTCTTGAAGAGTTGGTCAACAAGCATTTTTAATCCAGGCAGTATTTTAACAATTGGAAAAATGAAACAAAGGAAGGGAGGAAGAGAAAGAGAGAAAAATAAATAATAAAATAAAAAAATAGAAAAAAAATACACCTTACTTTCAAATGGCACGTGTTCTAATGTGTGGGACATGTAAATAACTAGGAATATATGAGATGTATACTGACAAAAGAGTTCTCCATAAAATAGATTTGTAAGTTATTCTAGATTTTCTCTTAAACCTTTTCAAGCTTTACATCTCTAATTCTATGATCTAACAAACTTAAGAATAACCCTGTAATATTGTAACACTCAGAAGTGTGTATATATATGTACATATATGCATATTTACATTATTAATAACTGTTAGAAATCTTTGAATAGTATTTTGTCTCTTACAGAATTATTTTATATCAACTTAAGTTCAAAACTTATCTCTGCCAAGTAATAAGGGAATGCGAGTAGGTATATGTGCTATTACCTTTGCCAGGAAACTTTACCATTCTCAATTTCTACAGGGTCCTTGTACTTTCTGCTTTTCAGTTTGCTATGAGGTGGAAATGAGACAAAGTTCAGGATGTGAATAATTTCATAAGTCTACCTACACATGAATTAAATATCTATGTGGAAAACACTGGTGTACTTGCTCAAGAAAAGTCATGTTCTATACTGATTAGATAAAATTTAATTGTTCAATATAAGTTTATTTCTTTTAAAAACAAAAGAAATATGGTCAGCATGGGAGACCCCATTGAGATTCCAATAAGATGGTCAGAGGCCTGAGATAGCAAGGATAATCTTTAAATTGAATATAGTGGGAAGAGGAAGGCATTTTCGGAAAACACTTAGCTGCAGCCAAACACCATGTTAATGATGGTAGACTGATTTTAATTGGGTAGAACACAAACATGAGACAAGGAAGTGGGAACAAAACCATTTTTATTCTCTCTTGGGATATAATTGAGGGCATAGATTAAGTGGTTTTCCTTTTATCATCACATTAATAGTCATGTGTTTTCTTCTAATGGAGAATGGTCATTAATTTGAAATAGGATTTGAGTAACAGACCACTCCTAAACACAAAACTTAGTGGCCAGCCAGTGAGTAAAAGATAGTTGAGCTAGAAGCTGAAAGGGGTTACTGGGTTCTGCATGTAATTTAGGAGAACCTCAATATTTAATGAAACAATACAAAGTAAAGTATATTAGGGAAAAGTTCAATACCAGTCACATACCTATTACAGCTAGATTTGATTTTTTAAATTTACTTAAATTTAAGTAAATTAATCTTAAGTAGATAAACACACATACATATATACAACACACACATATACATATATATAACACATACATATACACAACACATACATATATATACATATACACATATAGACAACACACATACATACATATATACAACACACACATATATACATATATACAATAAACATACATATATACACATACACAATCACACACATATATACATATATACAATAAACATACATATATACACATATACACAATCACACACATATATACATATATACTATACACACACATGTATATATATATATATATATATATATATATATATATATATATATATATATATATATATATATATATATATAATTAGAGGATTATTTGGTTTGAGGGAGGGAAGAAAAATGCTTCACACTACTTTCACTAAAAGGAAAACAGGCATTGTACTATGAAATACTTAAAAGCCACCTTGAAAACTGTGAATACATGGTGTATCTAAAGCTGGGGTCAACTTAATGGGAGAAGTACGACACTATTTCTAATTTCATTCAATCCTCACTGTTGTTTTTTTTTTTTAATAATAAGCATAATTTTTATATATACAATTTTTTGCCACAGAAAACAAAATATCCACAGATATTCAAATGATTTTAAGTTTCTACCAACATATCATTTACTAGTATAGTCCACTTTGCTTAAATTTGATACATATTTCCTTATATAGAGAACCATACATCATATGCATAAAGATTTACATAAAGGTTGATGCTCCTTTGCTATCATATCGTATCACAAATTTTATACATATGTTTGCTCTAGCAAATGTGCTCTGTGTGTATGTGTGTAGCAAATAAACAAATGTATATATACAAATGTATATTGTACTTTAGTCTTTGGGAGTTTCCTAGAGTACCTGAGAGTTTGTGGCTTTTTCAGGAGGCAGGTTTTGACTCAATGTCTTCCCAATTCTAGACTTTATAGCTTAATGCTACAAAACCTATTACATAGAAGTAACATGAACTATAAATATAAATTATACATGAAATATTATATATGACATATGTGCTTGTCCAGACTCAAGGATGAAATATTTTTTAATTGAGAAGAATCTATTGATAGAATACATTTTTATTTTAAGGTCCATGCAAAGATGTGTTATAACAAATAAATTGAACAATAAATCAATGGATTCCTTTTGGTTCAAAAATGGATATAATTCACCTTTTCAATATGCCTTATCCAATTATAATAGCCATTTCAATTTTCTCCTATAGGCCTTTGTGAGTACCAGTTAAAAGTTTGCTAGGATAAATTTTTTTAATTATAAAAGTATTTTATTATTTTCCAATTACATATAGAGTGTTGTTTTGATAAGATTTCTAGTTTCAATTTTTTCTCCCCCTCTCCCCTTCATCCCATCCCCCCAAGACAGCAAGTAATCTGATATAGCTTATATATATATATATATACAATAACATTAAACATATTTATGTATTAGTCGTGTTATGAGAAGAATCAGAGCAAAAAAGGAAAAACCTCAAAAAAGAAAAACAGCAGCACCAAAACCAAAAGAAATAGTATGGTTCAATCTGCATACATATTCCACAGTTCTTTTTTTTTTTTTTTTGCTAGGATAATTTTTTTTTTTTTTTGGTTAGGCAATTGGGGCTAAGTGACTTGCCCAGGGTCACACAGCCAGTAAGTGTTAAGTGTCTGAGGTCGGATCCGAACTCAGCTCCTCCTGACTCCAGGGCCAGTGCTCTATCCGCTGCACCATCTAGCTGCCCCTCTAGGATAAATTTTTAAAAAATATTGTGGAACCCACCACTAAGACTTTAAGATTTCACATTGCTTCCTCTCTTTGAGATAATTAATCATGCATGTTCACTTCTTAAGCTGTGGAGTTAGTTGCTAAATCATTTGTTTCTTCATTCTTTGATTGGTTCACTAGCATTAACCCAATACATACAATTTTCTCTGCAATATTTCTAATTTCTATAAGTACTTCTACAAAGAATTTTTATTTTCCGCAGCTTTTTATTTGGTCCCATCTAAATCTGGCCATTTTGTTTCTTTAATACACTAGATATCTGTGGGGAGTGCTTTTATTCTGCCTCGACCTTTATCTTCCACCACCTTGACCCTGTTTATGTATATTTCTTTCATTTCATCTTTAACACTCACTTTGTCTACTGGAAAATGTATACCTTTGTGTTTGCTTGCTTGTTTTTAAAATATCCTTCCCATTGATCACTCCTACAGTCTCCATGTTGCTATTTAAAGGATTTTTATTCTCTGTATTGACTTTTGCTTTTTTGAGAGTGTTTTTTTTTGTTGTTGTTGCTTGTTTTTTATTGTTACTCCACTCTTTGGGAATGTGAAAAAAGGAGATCGCATCAGCCTGCTTTGATCATTCATTTGCCCCTACTCTATGAATAAACTGTACATCATTGACATGGTTTTACCAAATTATTCCTACTGTTGAAATACTGAATTTGTATATTACAAATTCATGATCAGAAAACATTTTTGTTTAACATCAGACTCTGTATTATATATTACTTGATAATACCATAATTCCATTTCCCTTTTACAGATAAGTATATCCAAATATCTGCCTTTCATCAAGTCCACATTCTTATAAGCCACTTTTAAATATTCTTTATCAGTAGAATTCAAGGAAATTTCTTCTTAGGCAATTCTGTCTCAGTTCTTAATAGGCCTTATTTTGTTACTTTTTTCTAGTGTCTTTTGCTCTTTTTTTTTGATGCGTCTTAGGAATAATTTTCCATTTTTCTTTACTTTCTTTGTTCTGCTCCTGACTTTCATGCTGACAGTATCTTCTACCTCCTTCATCTCGTAGACCCCCATCTAAATTATTCATAGATAATCAGAAGTAGAAATGGACCTAATGTAGCCTACCACTGAGTTAGAATCATTTTTACAACATTCCGGACAAATGATCATCTGGGTCTCTATTTGAAGAGCCTTAGGATGGGAAAATTACAAACTTCAGGTACAATCCATTTTTACTACTGGGCAATTCTAATAGGAAGACACTCTCATTTGCCATCACTCCCAGCTCTGTTCTCAAACACCAAACAGAACAATCTATTCCATTGTCCATTTTGCAGACCTTCAAATACCTAGACATAGCTCCCATATTCTTAAATCTTTTTTACATATTAATTTCCCAGGTTTTTAGCATTGCACCTTCACAGACACATCATCATAGTTGCCCTTCTTTGAGTGTACATTCAGTTGTCAATCTACTCTGTAAAATTTAACTTTCAGAACTAAATAACAGTTGAGGTATTAGTTGAGAAGGGCCACATCCAGAATGGTTACAGTGAATGATGATTAGTTTTCCATTTGGAATATAATAGAAATCTTATAATTTTAAAGTGGTTTAGAGTTATATGAGCCATAAAGATAACTTGTTCTAATACTTATTTTAAATATGAAGTAACTGAAACCAAGAGATATTCCAGATGTATTCAAGACCACCACATATGATAGGTAGAAAAAACAAGGATTTCAAAATAGGTCCAACTACTTTAATTTAGTGCTTCTCTGAGAGATTTATCTTTCCTCTTCCATCCTCATCTCTCTTCACTCAGATGACTTCCACTACTTTTTTTTTCTTTGTCTGAATTGCATGAAGAAGTAGCCTTTCTCCTTGCTCAGGCAAAGCTCTCTATATGCACAAGTGAGTCCATTATTTCCTGGGTTCTTGAGCACATTTATCATAGTACAATTCCCACTGTCCCACTTATCTTCAATCAGTGCTTCCATGTTGACTATAAACACTCATATCTCATCAAAAATCCCTTGCCTGATTCATCCATTCCTGCTAGCTATCATCATATAACTCTCCACTCTAATGTGGGTAAATATGCGGAGAAAGCTATCTACAATTGGTGCCTCCATTTCCTTTTCTTTCCATATTTCCATACACTCTTCATAAATATCTTAAATTTGGCTTCTGATCTCATCATTCACCTGAAACTACTTTCTCCAAAGTAACCACATATCACTTAATTGACAAATCTAATGACTTTTCCCTCAGTCTTCATAGTCCTTGACCTTTCTGCAGCCTCTAATACTATTTATGATTCTCTTCTTCTTGACACTATACTCACTAGGTTTTCATGACTGATTTTATCTGGTTCTTTTCCTAACTATCTTACCATTACTTTCCAGTCTCCTTTGCTGTATTTTCATCCAGATCATATCTACTAGTTGTAGATGTCTTCCCAAGAATCTGTCCTAGACCATCTTCTCTTCTCCCTCTCTATCAGTTAACTTGATGTTCTCATCTCATTTGCATTCAATTATCATCTGCATAAAGATGATTATTATATCTACTTATGTAGCCCTAACTTTTCTCCTGGCCTTCTTCAGTTTTAAACATGTTGAGTTTGGCATCTATTCTTAAGTGTACAAAAGAAAATTGGAGATGCAAACCTGGAAGTCATCCTTCACCCACCATGTAGGTGCAAGAGATGGGGAGGGCTTAAGTGTAAGAATACAGGAAAGATATGAACCAGGCAAGTTTTCTTAAATGAGTAATGCAAAGAAATAGAAAAAAATACAATGGGAAGGACAAGAGATCTCTTCAAGAAAGGTCTCTTCGAAGGAAAGTTTCATGTAAAATGGGCATGATAAAATATAAAATTGTAGGGATTTAACAGAAGCATAAGAAATTAAGAAGAGGTAGCAAGAATACAAAAACCAACTATACAAGAAAGATCTTAACATCACCAATAACCACAGTGTTATGGTTGCTAATGAAGAGTCCGATATCCTGGTGAATGAAGTCAACTGAGTTGTAGGAAGGATTGCTAACAACAAGGCTACTGGAGATGATGGAATTACAGTTGAACTATTTAAAAATCTAAAGTCCAATACTGATTAAGTGCTGCACTCAATATGTCAGCAAATTTGGAAAATGTAACAGTAGCCACTGGATTTGAAAAGATCAGTTTGCATCCCAGTTCTAAAGAAGAGCAATGCAAAGAATGTTCAAATTACCAAACAATTATGATAATTTCACATGCCAGAAAGGTTATGCTTAAGATTATTCAAGCTAGGTTTCAGCAATATGTGAAAGAAGAATTACCAGAAGAGCAGGCTGGTATTGGGGAAACTAGATATCAAATTACCTATATTTACTCTATTATCTACTTCAGCTTCATTAAACTTCATTAAAGCCTTTGACTATTTGGATCACAATAATATGTGGCAAGTCCTTAAACATATGAGAGTACCAGATCATCTTATTTGTCTCCTGAGGAACTTGTATGTGGGTCAAGAAACAGCAGTTAGATGTGAACATGGTAAAACTGTTTGGTTTAAGATGAGAAAAAAAAATATGACAAGGGTATGTATTGTCACTTTGTTTATTTAATTTATATGCAGATTATAACATGTAAAATGCCCACCTGGATGAATGAAAAGCTGGAATCAAGGTAACTGGGAGAAATACCAATAATTTCAGATATTCAGATGATACTACTCCAACAAGAGAAAGTAAAGAGTAATTAAGAATCATCCTGATAATGGTGAAAGACGAGAGTATAAAAGCAGGCTTAAAGCTTAACATCAAAAATACTAAGATTTTGGCAGTTGGTCCCATAACTTCCTGGCAAATAGAGGGAGAAGAAAAGGAAGCACTGTCAGATTTTATATTCTTGGGTTCAAAGATCTCTTCAGATGATGACTGGAGCCATGAAATTAAAAGGTGCTCCTTAGAAAGAAAGCTATGACAAATCTGGACAACATACTAAAAGCAGAGACATTACCTTGCTGCCAAAGGTTCATGTATTCAAAACTATGTTCTTTTCAGTATGGCTCTGATGGTTGAAATATAAGGAAATCTGGGCATCAGTGCTTTAAAATTGTGGTGATAGAGAAGACTTGAGAATTTCTTGGACATCAAGGACACCAAATAAGTCAACACAAAGAAATTGATATAGGCTATTCACTGGAAGGTCAAATATGGAAGATGAAGTTTAAATATTTTGGTCGCATAATGATGAGATGGGACTCATTGGAAAGATCCGTGATTTTGGAAAAGATTGAGGGCAAAAGGAAACGGGGTCAGCAGAGGATGAAAATGATAGATAGTATTATGGAAACAATGAAAATGAACTTAAAATTCAAGAGATGGTGAACATGGGGGCAGCTATATGGTGCAGTGGATAAAGCACCAGCCCTGGATTCAGGAGGACTTGAGTTCAAATCCGGTCTTAGACACTTGACACTTACTAGCTGTGTGACCCTGGGCAAGTCACTTAACCCTCATTGTCCCGAGAGGGGCAAAAAAAGAGTACGGCCTAGTGTGCTAGGATTCATAGGTCACAGTCAAACATGACTGAAAGACTGAAAAGTAAAAACAAAACTTTGATTCCCAAGTTGGTATTCTTTCCACTTACTGTACCACAGTGTAGTACAATCCAAACTAATGTGTGTGTGTATATGTGTGCATGGATGGAGACAGAGACAGAGACAGAGACTGAATCAATGAGCAGAGCCTTGTTAGTCCATCTTTGCTTCTTGCTGTAAAACCAATCTGCCTCCTTTTTTTTATATATGCATATACTTACACGCATATCTGTATGGATATATAAATGTGTATTACATGTCTGTGCATGCACGCACACACACACACACACACACACACACACACACACACACACACACACACACACCAAGGGCTCCAGTTTGTTGGGTGACTCCTTTATAGAAGACTAAACCAATGGGAAGGTATAAAATTGAATGAGAAAACATAGAATGGTTGAGGCTACACAAGAGTAAGGAATACTTAAATTGATTAGATTAATCCATTGAAGCATAGGAGTATTCTCAGTCCCTCTCCTATAACAAGTTTCTAATAGTCAGGAAGCATATCCTTTATTACTCCCTAAAGCCACATGGTGTCCACCTTAGGAATAAAAAAAATGTTCTGAGCCTCCAAATAAATTAAACTCCTTGAGGTATGCTACTATGTTTTATTTATTTTGAAATTTTTTATAGCCTGCTGAACAGGGCTATTTACCTAGCTGGTGCTCAATAAATTTTTGTTAAGTAAATGAGGCAACCATTCTTTATGTGTGTATATTCTGTCTCCCTAACTGGGATCAAGTTCCTTGAGGGCATCATCAATATGCTATTCTTATCTGTATCTCTAAGAGAGTCTAGAATAACCTTGTATATGTTAAGCACTGAACCATAAGATGAATGATTTAACATTTTATAAGTTGTTGTCTTCATAAATTAAAATATAAACTATCTCATTGAAAGAACTCAAATGATAAAATAAGTTACTCCTGAACTAGTTTGATAATTAGTTTTGAAAATTCCAAATTGATCTGTGATACACATACACACATGTGTGTGTATACCTATATATTTATGCACATACACATACTACACACATATATTAGATAGTACAGTCTTTGTTTCTGAAAAATACCCTTATGCATACATAAGGTAAAAAAGAATCATTTGGGGAATTTTAAAATTGTAACAAGCTAAAACTTTTATCCTGATCTTTGGTTTTAGCATTTATAGGTTATGATTTTAAAAATAAATAACTTTTACAACAATCTCTCTTTCCCTTAAAAAATGAGGAAAACCAAATAAAGAATTCACAAATTGTCTCAGTTTTCTAAATCTCACTCTACAATTTTTTTTAAGGCAACTTGGTATGGTAGAGATTGTGCTGGACTTGGAATCAGAAGTATTGGTTCAATTCATTGCAACAAAGACCAATTCACAATTTTGATAAACTCCTGTTTCCTTACTGTTGCTTGCTAAGCAACTGTCCAATTTATACAGTATATTTAATTCTAGTGATTAAAAATGGCTATTCTAAATATTCTGTAATTTTTGATCTATCCAGTAACTCCACTGGTTTCTACACTTATATAAATTACTAGTTATGTTCATATTCGTTAGATTGCTCTAACTATTGCACTTGGAGTCTAAACATATGAAATATGTTTTGATTTATTGAAACTCCTATTTTATCTTCTGCATGTCTCATTAATGAAAGAAATAAGCAGCAATTAATTTTAGAACTCTATTAGTGATAAATAACTATAACCACCCCTCCCCCCAAAAAAAGCCTCCAACATTAAACTTTCTTTTTTCATTCTCCCAATTTGTGTCTGGTTAGTGTGTATTTTTTTTTTTTGGTGAGCTAATTGGGGTTAAGTGACTTGCCCATGGTCACACAGCTAGTAAGTGTCAAGTGTCTGAGGCCCGATTTGAACTCAGGTACTCCTGACTCCAGGGCCAGTGTTCTATCTACTGCATCACCTAGCTGCCCCTAGTGTGTATTTTTAAGCTTAAAGTATTTGTCACTGAGATATTAATCCCAGAACACAGTTGACACCTAATTCTTTGTTGTCATTCCATGTCAGTTTCTAATTATTCTATTTCCATTTGCAAGAAAACTCCTTTAACTTCTAAGAAATGTGTATTTTTGAGGTTTCACAAAATTATTTTATATGAACCCCATTAATCTTTTCAATTCCTCTTAAGCAATCCCTGCCAGGGTTTCTTACCTTGATTATTTACCCCCAATGATGCTAATGTATTTTAATTTCCTGGAATACAAAACTATCATTTTCCCCCTCAAATAGATTAAAATGAATCCAAATCATGATTGCAATAGATAGCTGAGCTCCCACCTATGAAGATATTTTTAGAAAATCTTAGGAAATATAGTAGAGAAAAGTTTTTGTTGTTTTTATTTCTGAGTATTGTTTCATAGGCTTATAAAGTGTGTTGAAAATCAAGTTACATCTTTAATATTTATATTTAAGGTATTTAGTTGGATTAATGTTTCAATGTTTAGATTCATGCATTATGGATTTGAGATATTATATGAACAGGTATTTTTTTTAATCACACCATGCCTGGTGATCAGACATGATCTACAAAATTGATAGCTAAGCTGAAAAACAAGATGACCTTTTATAATTCTATTTTCTTCCAGGAAGATGTTAACATATCCATAGTATTCATAAAGGCAATATGCAACGTTTATCCAGATGTTATACAATAAAATAGAAGGAAGAGAGATGAGTTTTCAATTATATTCCCACAGTGCACACCATTAAATGGACTAAAGGCTAGAAAACAGGCAGCAGGAACAGCAATATACTGACAAAATAGCTGAGCAAGTTTTCAATACACAGTACTGCACCTCCTACACTCATGCTAATTTCCTTTTCAAAGCTCAGAAAAAGTACATGCTCAGTGCTCTGTTACTGGATCTTCAGTTTGAATTTCAAGTTTTAAATAATGAGTACAAAGACATGGGAATTTCAGAAATGGGCCAGCCTATTTTCTTTCACAGAAGCTACTAAGTTTTTCAACCCCTCACTCCTACTAAATTGTGAAAAAGCAACACTTTCATTGTTTCATTCATATGTACTATACATATACTCACACTTCTGGTTTTGAATAACTTTATGCAATAATTAGTTTGCTATTCATACTATTGAATTTTGCAAAGAGAAAATAAAGCAATTAAAAAGAATCTGCTTTATTCATAATGTTATTAAATTATACAGGATAGAAGTTATGAGATGTTAAATTGCTTTCGAAAATTTAACATTTTATACCCATATTATAAATTATTTCGATGGGATATACATAAATAAAATGTCTTAATCAATGATACTTGTGTTTAAAAGTAAATACCACATGCCATCAATGTAGCTTTCCTGATTACTGAATAGTTCTTTCAGAAAAACCTCTTTATGATTTCACAGAGAGCCTCATGAAACTCATGAAGGATGCTAAAGTCCAATTTAATTTGCAAGTTTGTCCTTTCAAATTTGATTTTCTGTTGTATAGCAACACATCCATGGTATAATAGGCAGAAAAACAAAGACAAATGACAGTCCATTTATTATCAAAATACTTGGGTGATACCTATGTGACTCTGGGAAATGTGGAGCTGAGCTTTCCTTATTTGTAGAATGAAGAGTTTAAACTAGATAACCATTATTTCCTCCTCTCTCTAAATCACATGAAAAAGTATGTTTTGTGGGGTTATTATTGTAATCTACATAATGGTATCCATATTGGAAAGAAAATTAAAAAATAACCTACTGGGTTACAATGTACACAATGAGAATTGTGATAGAAATCAGGAATAGAACAAACAATATACATATATATGTGTGTATGTATGTGTGTGTGTGTGTGTGTGTGTATATATATATATATATATATATATATATATATATGGAAAAGAAAGGAGGCATAGAAGGTGAGTCAATATGCTAAGAAATTAGAGAAGAAGAAAAAGAGAGTGGAGACAAACAAAATATCTTTGCATTAACCTAATACATTTGTCTCTAGATATATACAAAGGGCATTTTAAAAGTAAAAAGAAATTCAAGGCACTATCTAGGAAAAATGAAAACTAAAACTATTATTAAAGGATAGAAATATTTAAATTATAATGTTTGAACTATATTGAACAGCTTATATTTATTCATATAGTGCCTTATACATTTTCTCATTTGATTTTCCTGACAATCCTGTAAAATTGATGGTAGAAGTATCATTTCCCTCCCTTTGCAGCTAAGGAAAGAAGCTCATAAATGTTAAACCATTTGGCCAAGATCAAAGAATTAGGGTGAGAGCTGGGATTCAAAGTTTGGTGTGACAGATTGCAGTACTTTTTTTTGGTTCTATTTTCTTCCTGCTACAAACCCTTGTCACAGTTCTCAATCAATTTTCCTTAATGAAATACTTTTTACTTCTATTATGTTTTAGTTTTCACTATGAGAAAATTATGAGGCTTCCTTTCAAGATCCTATTGTGAAATATCCTTTCTGTTGAATTATCCCACCCTCAAAGAACATATCACTCTGCCTTACATGTAGTAAACATTGGATAAGTGATTGATGACATGAATAGACCAGAATTTTGCAGATAGGATGAAAATACAATACCTACTTAAATAAAATGATCAGCAAAAACAGAAAGGAGAAAAACTATAATTTTATAGTATTTAAACAAATATTTAACAAGATCTGAAAATGGGGTTTTGATGGACATATAAAGAATATGAATTTTCTAAATCTGTATTATTCACTGTATAATACTCTACATTAATATAAATATTATTTTGTCATTATTAATTTAAAACATGTATAGTTTCTTAAAAGTTTGTTCAATTGCTATCTCTAACAGGTTACATTAATGGACTTATGTCCAGTGAAACCTGTTCACTCAGTCCAGATAAGATGAAAACAAATTTACATATACATTTAAGAGTTTGGTTTTCTATTTTTCAAGTATTATCTATCTCTCACTGAGCACAATTTAAGTCTCTCAAGAATGAAACTTCTGGATAAAATGGAGAAATTTTATTAACTTTTTCACTCATCAATTTCTGACTGGTATAAACAAAAACAATTCAGAATCATCTATATATGTCCTGTGACTGGGCATCCTACATTTGTATATAATGGGGAAATTATACTTACCAAAGAATTTATTGAAAGAAAAGAATAAGATCTTATGATCTGCTTAGTTGAAATTCCAAATTGTATGGACACATTGTTGTTGAAAACCATGTCCACACTGGCTAAGTAATAACTTCATAAAGAATTCAAAACAAGACACTAAAAGTGCCTAGATTCATAAGCCAGAAACTAGTTTATTAAATTTATTAAAATATCACCTGAAGTTTCCTCTAACTACTTATGTCACCTCCCCAAGGAAGAAGCTGCCAAATAGAAAATCCCTATCACCAAATCTAAACAGCATTTCTTTATTATTCCCTGTATGTTACAGTCAGTTAATCCTTATTTCTACTTCTCTATCTAACTTACTTTAAAACTGCACAATATGCTTCAATCTATACAACCATTCATCAGGACCTTAGGGCCTAGATAACAAGGGTATCTTGCCATTTGACTCAAAAAGTACATTACAATTTTAAGCATCCTATTAGCCCCCAAACAATAAAAAACCATCAAGAGTGCAGGACTTCCCCCCACTTTTGTATTTGTATCCCCAGCACAGTGCCTAGAATAGCATAACTGCTTAAGAAATGCTTGCTGATTGTTTTATGATGTGCAAAAATCAGCTTCTATGAAATATATTAGTTTGATTTATTTATTATATTTGCCTTTTACTTATGCCTTTTCTGAATAGAATAGAATAACTAAAGAGTGAGTGATCCCACATTATGTGTTACAAAATGATCAACATTACCAAATAGGAATGAATGTCTGAATAATCTGGGTATCACCTTAGTTAAGTCCTTAAAATGTATTCTGTTCTCCATTGTTAGACCTATTTGTCAGGAACATTTCAATATTATCATAAGAACTTAAGATTAGAATTAACATATTCTAGTTTTTCAAGGAAATTTTAGTTTCATTAAAATATTTGACAATTTTATTATTTTGTTGAATTTCACATATTCAAAAGGAAAATGATGGGAAAGAATTCTTTTCAAGCTCTAAATTCTATGAGATTTAAAGTAGACTGCTTGGTGTAGTAGAAAGAGCATTGTGCCTGGTGTCAGGAAGACCTGAGTTCAAATTTGGCCTCACATACTTACTATCTATGTCACACTGAGAAAGTCACTTAACCCTATTTGTTTTAATTTCCTCATCTGTAAATTGAGCTGCAGAAGGAAATAGCAAAGTTCTCCAGTATATTTGCCAAGAAAATCCCCAAGGTGGAAATGGCAAAGCACTACAGTATCTTTGCCAAGAATACCCAAAAAGGAGTCATGAAGAATGAGACATAACTGAGACAATAACTACATAGGCAGACAAACAAGAAAACACTCATCTGATTTTGACCAAATTCTAGCCAATGTTAAAAAAACAATGATAATCTCATTTGTCTGCGACTTAATGGAAAAAGGTACAAGGAGTTTGTCCTCATGATTATGAGATAGAAATGAGGTTTAGGAATAACATGAATAGCACGTGAAGTCATCACATATGAGTGCTGAAGAATAGTGACAGCAAAAAGGCAATGGTAAGGGATGATAGTAATCTTGAGGAGAGTGATAGCAGACAAAGAGTAATGAATGTTAAGCTAGAAAAAAACAAACAACAACAACAATACATTACCTTAGTTTCACACTTAGTTCATAGTTACATTAGTCATTGGATTGATGGAAATTTAAACTTTTTTTATACTGTCTACTTTAGCAGGTAATACTGTGTAAGGCAAAGAACAGGAAATTTAGAAATGATTTTCAGTCCAAGGGTTGCCACTTATAAAGCTGTGCAATCTTAGTTAAATTACTTAATCTCTTCATCTCAGTTTCCTCATTCATTAGCAAGAGTTAATAAAGCTTACATTATGGCACAGGGATATATGAGATATGATGTGTAGATCGAATAGGAATTGGGCCTATTTATTATTTTACTGGGAGGGTCAACTCCCCGGAGAGGAGATTTCCTCTACCAAAGTGGGGCTACACTTTCATTGTAACTTATAGCCTTAGAGAGTAACCTAGAACAGAAACCTTAAGTGATTTTTCCAGAGTCTCACTGCTAATATACACCATGGGCAGGAGTTGAACCCTATATTCACTATGCCATACTGCTACATAAAATGTTACTATATAATTGTAGTAGTAAGCTTTTTAGAATCTAGAATGTTGGGTTTTTTTTTCCCTGCAGAATACTGGAAAATAAGAATTTCTCTCATTTTATTCTTAAGATACCCAAATCTGATGAACATTGTTCTACTCACAGATCCTGATTTAATTAATATAGATGTTTTACAATAGAAAAAATACAGTATTAATCCTCATCTACAACAATGACCTCCTTCACAGTAAACAGTTCAGTGTAATAGCCTCTTCAAAATCCTTTTAATGCTGAAGCAAATTACAACATTCAATTTCACAATAAGGCTGGCCTATTTTAATCTAGATATTTGCATTAATGTGCCTTCTTGTTTATATGTTTTTATCAGTGTAGGTAAAATGAATTCCTTCCTCCATTGAAGGCCCAAATGCATATGACTTAAAAGGCTAAGGAGATGGGTGAGTCAGCTACCTAACCAGATTCATTGGCAGAATCTGATGAGTCCCTAAGTTCTCACTGTCCGGAAGTTTATCACTATGTCCATTATATTCTCCTACTTCTATACTAGTCTACATGTGACTTTCAAATCATGAGTGTGTTCTTAAATGGTTCACATACATATGGAAGATAAGATATCTTAGAATCACCTTGCTTTATGACTTCCAACAACTTGTCCTTAAAATCCTAGCCGAACAAGTGATCACAAGACTATATCTTGTATAAAACATTATCCATTCTTGTTAACTTATAAGATTTTCAATGCTCTCATTAGAAATGTAATTTCCTTTTTATAGCTTCTTAAGAAAATTTTTCCATTTCTCTCCATTCTACCAGAGAAAAAGCACAACCCTATACATTAGATACCTGAGGAGATGTTTATGGCTGTTTGTTCCAATTTAAGTCATGGATCCTGCTAGATGAGTAACCTGCTTAATCAACTACCCAATCAATTGGTTTGATTTTAGTCACCAATTAGTTCATAAGAACACATTCAGTGAAGGGTCAGTTTGGCACTTTATCCCAATCCACAGTGAACCAACTTATTATTTCAACAAATAAATTGATAATAAAAAAAACTGGTAATAATAACAAAACAACTCTAGGTAGGGTGTCAACCCAGCTGGTTAATTCAGTGAAAAAAAGTGTAAATTATATACTTTGTAATACACACACATACAAATACACATATATATGGAAAAAATGATATGCTCTATTGCTTTTTTCAATTGAATATTTTATTGTGTAGACACAGCCTTTGTGTAGATACAAAATGAAATTTTTTCAAGACTCTAATCTAAAATAGTAATAGCAAATAGTCACAAGGCACCTCTCAATTATTGTTAAGTTATGTTTATGAATTGACACAGTTAGATAAATGGTTTTATATCCAAGTGTCCAGGGTAGGAGTTGGCGTTTTTTAAGGACCTGGATGAGCCTGGCTTCTTGGAGGAGGCAAACATTAATAACACCTAAATTAAGAATCCATGTCTAAATGGAATGCCAAGTAATGAAATAAGGTGCTGATGCAATACAAGCCATGTAATTACTCTCTTAATTAAATGAGATTTGAAAAATTATTGTACTGTTATAACAGAATGCCATATTGATTCATATTGTGTTTATAGAAAGCTGTTCAACACTCAATTAAGAGACAGGAGTCCAAGATTCTTACTATGGGCAAGTATAATACTTAGCATTGTGAAGATTTCCTTGGAAACTACTACACCATTAAAAACAATGAAGTTGTTCATGCTTTTGTCAATATTATTTCAGTCACTGAACTACAGGAGGAAAAGATTTGATTCATTGACTTATGGAGTAAAGATTTTAAGATACTTAGGTAAAAGAAAAATACAATTTATGTATTTTGCGTATGTGTGTATTTGTCAAGAAAACATATTTAAATCAAAAGGAAGTATTATTTTATTAAAAGTCTATCATGAGAGTTGTAAACTATTTTTCACACCTCTAACTTCAGTAGTTCATAAAACAACAAATTACTAGTAGTATGAAAATCATGTCCTTGAAATCCAACATTAATTATATCATGGAATGGGAAAGGTTTTTTATTGTGATGTTGTTTTCATTTAATGATCTTGCACTCTAATGGTGACATCAGACTTTAATAAATTCTTATGTTCTTGTATCTTTTTTTCCAAAAATAGATTAAGCAATTGAGCTTCAATTCTCATATACAAAGTGAAGTGATTTATGAAACAACAAGGTTTGAAGCTCTGTAATGGAAGTGCAGGTAAGTGACAAGAGTTTGGAATTTTTTTCTGAGCTACTATGGTGCTTGAAAGTAGTTTCCATTTATATCACTTGAAATCTTTGCAATCCATGCGTGACTTCAGGCTATAGAAAACTATTTTATAATTATGATTTCATATAAAATGAATAAGTAAAGTGTTTTTAGTAATAGCCTACTTTGGAGGAAGTTCTTTCAACCATTTTCCCCCAATTAAGTTTTGAATAATATTTAAATGTATTGGTTTTACTACATATAGTTTGCATACAGTATAAATTGCATGTTGTAGGTGGTTGATGTTTGATAAAGTCAATCGTAGCTTTATTATGATAAAACTCTTAAGTTTTTTCACTTGAAAAAATGGATGGCCATCTTAGTCTGATGTCAAAATTTTCTTTGTACTTAATTTATGAAATAATTAAAGCAGCAGGCAAAAAAAATCATAAAGGTCCAAATAGAAGCTGAAAGCTGGAAGGGAGTTTAGGAATCACGTTTTCCAATTCCCTTCCTAGTACAAGAATCTATTCAATTGCAGCCTGTCTTCAACCAAATCTCTAGTCAACATACTAAATATCTTATAAGTAATATTTTAATATGATAGAATAATATGACTAATGGAATAGGTAAATTGTATAACAAAGCCTATAAAACACTCTTAAATTTAAATATTTTATTTTATATATAACTATGAATTTCCTGTATGATAGCTTGATACTTAAACTTTAACCTATTTTACAAAGACAGATTCTATCCAAATATTGCCTTGTAGGAGGGGAAAAACAAAGTTCATGTATGTACTATAAGTTGATGTAAGAAGTCCTCCTTGCATGAAAGCTTTGAACATAATTATAATCAGTATATTCTTTCTTTCTCATTAGAGAGAGACCAAAAAAGTGGACTGGAAAGTTGCATATAATTACTAACTTTTATCTTCAAAGAGGGTGGCAGTATTATATACAAAAGTTCATCACTGAAGAATATTTGAGAATGAATGGAGGTGGGGCTTCTTAGCAATGTACTTGAGAGTAAGGCACTGAACTTAACATCCATGTTTAAATAGATAAAATTGACACATATTTTAAATATACATTACATTGCATTTTAATTGATTCTGACTTAGAAAATTAATGTGGGCTGTTGTAATAAAATTTAACTTCTTCAAAAATAATGAGATTAACTATAGAATAATGATTCCCTCAAGATTCAAAACAAAATTAAACCTGTTGTGGGGGAAAGTGGGAGAAGAAATGTTAAAAAAACAAAACTACCCAACTTTCTCCCATGTAAAAATAGAGCACAGAAATATTAGTTATAATAGACCACCATATTATTGTAGTATCTGTTCCTGCCCTCCACCCACCCACCCACACACACCTATCCTCCAAATAAGTTAAGACCAGGAAATACTACCTTTGTAACAAATTTCAATTGACTTTCATTTTTAACTTGATTATTTTTAAGAATAGTTTAGCTCTTTGAGTTACCTGAAACATACCTTCTCCCCATTAAATAAAATTATGAAAATATTCCCTTAAATAATAACAGATAAGTGACAGCTTTTACAAAATATTTATGTGACATAAGAAAAGATAGAAAGCCCATGCTTTTGCATTGTTCTTCAAAATGCATAATTAGAAATCCCTCAATGAAGCTGTTCCTAAGATTTCACTTCATTTAGGTATTGGCATAGAGGAAAAGGTCAAAATTCACATCTCTCAGTCCTGATGACTATCACTTTCCAAACATTATTCCATATCAAAACTTACTTGCCACTTTGAAATACCATTTACCATACTAAATAAGAAAAAAAAATACATAAAGACAGAGTTGCTTCTGCTTTATGAACCACAGGAAAGGAGAAATCCCTTATTTCCTTCACCCAAAAAGTGACCCATATAGAAGAAAAAGTCAGAAGTTATATAGATTCGTGTTTATATGTTCGAATCAACCTTTCAAATTACTTAGTAAAGGACTTTTAGATAGCCGATTTCTTTTAAAAAGGCAAGCCTGGCTGAGTGGATAACTATGTTCTTGACAGGAAAGGAAAAATCTCACGTACGTGTACACACACACACACACACACACACACACACACCTCCCTAAAGTAAGCAAGTCCAGAATTCTCGTTCATAAGGAGGAAAAAACAGACACACACAGATGGCCAGAATCAGAAGTCTTCATTAAGTATAAGTGACAGAGCAGTGATCTGTGCTCAGAGCAGATCTATACTGTTCTATGGGGCTTAGGGAGAGCAATCCGGAAGACAGAGGTAGTGAATGTCCTGCTGACCCTCACAGATTAATGTCCAAGGGCATTTGGAAGTAAGGAAGGAAGCAAGCGCTGTTTCCCCAGGGATTTCAAGGTATCAGCCTAGGCTCAGGAGGTGTTGTCCAGCAGTGCGCTCTGCTGGCAATCCAGATCCACTGAACCCCCGCCGAGTAAGAGCCAAGGAGCTGATACTAGGACAAAGTTGTAGTCAGAAGCGAAATCCACTCACTGGTCCCAACACCAGCCCGCCTCCTTCCCATTCCCTCCCTCCTCTCCGCCCCATCTCTTACCTTGGTTGTTGGAGACGTGACTGCAGTCAGCGGGTAAAGCTGTCAACAGAGGGAAGAACAGGCCAAATTGCAAAAGAAAACCTCGGACCTCGCAGCCCCCCATAATTGCCCCCAGTCCCCTTCCACACTCTCTGGAGAGATAGGGCAGCCCAGTACTGCGTCCTGTGTCGTGGTGGTTTTCGTTTTCCTCCTTCTCCTCTTCCTCTTCCACCCGGTCCGTTGGGGGTAACGGGGGGCGCTTTCCGCGCGAGGCCCCGGGGGCAGGGCACGAGGGTCCAGGCTGCCCAAGTGCAGGTGAAGCTGCTGCTGCTGAGGATGCTGCCTCCGCCGCCCAGGAGCTGCTGGTGGCAGGAGGAGGGCGGTATTGCATCCACCCCTGTGTCCCACTCACGGGAGGAATATTCACCCGGCCCGGGAGAGCGCGCGCGCAGGAGCGAGCTTAGGGCTGTGGTTTGGGGGAGGGGAGGAAAGACAGGGGTAGGGTGGGGTGAGGAGAAAGAAGGGGGTGGGGAAGGAGGTAGCGTTTCACACTTGGAGGAGGGAGGTCCAGAGAGCAGACTCCTCTGGACGGCGCGTTCCTCTTCACATAGAACCGGACACTTGTGCAGTCAAATCCAAGGTGCTGTGAGGAGGCTGCAGGAAGTTTCCTTGAGCTGGTCTGGGAAAAGAGAAAGAGGGAGAAGGACGAGGGGCAAAGCTCTGTGCGTCCGGGGCGTTGAAGGAAGAGACGATGCTGTTGCTTCCTCAGTCCCCAGCTTTCACCACCAACACCTCCAACTGGGGATCAGCAGCTTCTGCACCGGCTCCTAAGCAGCTGTGGCCGTTTTATAATGATGACTGAAAATGCACTGAGTCCAAAAAGCACTTTTCCCTCCCCATTCCGCAGAAACAACCGCAGATTATTAAGATGTATTGCTATTGCGATTGTTCAGTGAAGGTGGGAGTGAGGGAGAGTTTCATGTGCTTTTCTTTCTTTCTTTTAATTCCCTATATATTCGTCTTTAGTGGCTAGTGAGAGCAGCAAGCAGAGCATGTTCCTTTAATTTCATGTTGATCCCTCTAGCAGCGAATGCTGAAACGTTGGACAGCTCACCCCAGCTCCCTAAATGAGTAAAACTTGCAAAGCAAAATAGCAAGCTTCTCTCTCTCTTCTCCCACTGTGCTCCTTACCTGCAGCAAAAGTCCTGGGGAAAGTCACGGAAACGATTAAAAAAAAATTTTTTAAGTGGGGGCGGGGTGTGAAAATAAAATCAGGAGAACCTGCTGTTTGTGGGTTGACTGTTGTTTCTCAAGTAGACCTCCACTTCTGATGGGCTTTGGTTACTTCTCAGGTGCTCGTTAGCGCTTATTAATATCATCACTGTCATGATGATTTGTCTTTATGATTACAAGACCTAAGAGTGCTGATAACGTCCGGGACGGCCAGCCGGCATGTCTGTTGGATTTTCTTGGAAAGGAGTGCAAACCAGGCAGAACATTTTTAGTAAACACCAGAGCTCCCAGTGACCACAGATTGTCTCCCCCAAACACTTCTCCCATACAAACACAGGCACACAGTCTCACTTTCCTTTTCCCTCTTAAGTCACGAAACAAACCGCAGGAATGACGATCAGTAATTAAATCTGATGGGAGAGAAATATAAAAGGTGGTGATGACGGTGAAGGGATTCGAGGAGGGCACCCGAGGCCCCGCGGTCTCTTCGTGGATTCTCTTGGGAAAAGAGACGAGATTGAAGTGCATAGAAAACAGAGAAAAGCTCAACCCTGAAGAGTGAATGCCAAGCTAAAGAGAGAAAGAAACAAGAAGCTTCCTTCCCCCAGTTTGGCAGTCCGCAGGTCAAAATGCTGCCAGTTCAGCACTAGAGGGGGGTAGTTGACAAGACAAAATTTCCTTCACTCTGCTTGTAAGGTGAATATGTGGCTGATCACAAATGACCCAAAGGGAAGAGAGATGTGATTAGGGTAAAGTTAGCTCCCTTGTTAAGGATGTACTATTAGTGTGGGAATTTATTGCATAGCCTAATTCTTTGGAAAGGGATCTGAAATAAACATGGATTAGATTGGTGGGTAAAACCCCAGTCGCTAGACTCAGAATAATTAAGAGGAAACGCTAGGCAGTTGAAAAGTGTAAAATACTTAAATAATCAAGGGACAAATAATTGTAAGGGGTGTGAAGAATATTTTGGAAATGGAGGTGGGGTATGTATGATAGGAAATAGAGGGATATGACCATTCAAGGTTTAGTATAGTAGCAGGCATTCTACTAAGGGGAAATACATTTGAAAGGAATAATGGAATATGACTTGAAGCTTACAGAATTCTAGAGGGGCAATTTTCTTCTAATGTATTAAAACATAGATAAGGAAGTTCCAGTAAATAGAGGGACAGTCAGACAGACAGACAGACAGACAGACAGACAGATAGATAGATAGATAGATAGATAGATAGATAGATAGATAGATAGATTGATAAATGTTATATCTGTCTGTCTATCTATCTATCTATCCATCCATATTCTACCACCATAGTTAAGGATCCAAATATTTGGTTGTTAATTTTCCTGACATTTCATTTAATTGTCCTAGGTGATAGGGTATTCTTAATGTCTAAAATTATATTCTTAGGATAGAAATATAAAATTTAAGGATTTTTAGGAGAGTGAGGAATTGTTCAGATTGGCAGTTGTACCTTTCATATCATGTAATTCGATGTCTCCCTTGGAAGGTCCCTAAACCAGAATGAATGCCAATCTTATATAGTGATATAGCCATGAATAAAGTTTTATGTTGGCACTTCAAGTAGCAGAACCTCAGAATTCCTTGTGTATTCTACAATTCATTTTACACTAGCAATGATGAAAGAATTGGACAATCACTGAACTGAGTTTAAAAATGAGTTTAGAAAGATAATAACAAATTTAAAGTAGAAGACATAATAAAAGCATGACAATTTTTTATACTAAGATTGTTTCAAAATTAACTGATAGAATATTGTTTAATTTTTGTAGAATTCAAAGTATGTCAATGAGGTGTGTGAATGCATGCCTACATATCCTTGCAAAGAACATCCCACATCCATGACCTTTTTGAAAATTAACTTTTGGTTTTTAAATAAACATTGACCTACAATGGAATAATACTTTACACTTCATTAACTTCCATAACAACTTACAATTGAGAAAAATCATGTTCAAGGAGACATTTCCTCCTAAGAAAGACTAGAGAAAACATTTTAATCATAATAATGCCATTTATATTTTCTTAGTTTTATTTTAAAAACTATAACCTAGGTTAATCTATTTGTACATTTCTATTGATTTTATTCAACAAATTAGGAAAGGACTCATTTCACTTAATGGGACATTATTAAAATGAATTTTTAAAAACCCATAACTTAATAATTATTTTGTAAATTGGAAATTTAAAAGAAATTTAGATACTGCTTTATTTGAAACTTCATCATCATAAATTTATTTTTTCTTAACTTCAAGAAGTTAAATTAAATTCAAATGAAGCTTTGGTATATACATATAAATGAACATATGTATCTATATGTGTGTATATTTGTATGAGTGTGTATAGGGGTATCAATCTAAGGTCCATTTTTAGGCCTTATACATGGTTTCCAAATATTGTATATGCAGATTATATCAGTATTTAATAGTATGCTAAGATTAATGCCAAAATTAAGATGGTTTCCTGTATTCTACCATCCAAACTCATATAAAAAAATTTCTTTGGAAATAAATTGTATTCAGTCATTACTTGTGTATCATTTCTTCAGTAATTCTTTTCTTTCATTAAATAACTAATACAATTTTTCTGATACATTATAATATAATATCATCAGTTATAATATTCACATTTTATACATAGTGTCAATCTATTGCTAAATTTCTGTATAATTATAAAACATTTTACTGATTAAGTATAAACAAAGTCATTTTTGAACCCAAGTTCTACTATTAGCATGATATGTACTGTTTACTAAATTACTTAATCTAGGGCTTAGTTTCCTTTTCTGTAAAATAAAATCATGGTAAAAGGTTCTTAACCTTTTTTTGTGTCATGAAGCTCTTTAGTAGTCTGATGAACCTAGAGATTCTTCTCAGAATAATATGTGTAAATTCATAACAAAAATATATAAAATTGAAAAGGAAATCAATTACATTGACATAGTTACCAAATTATTAAAAACATAATTTCAGAAAACATAAGTTAAGAGCACCTGGACTAGATGATATCTAATGTTCCCTCTTGTTATAAAAATCTATACTTCTATGACACCTGGTATCAGAACAGGGAGAAATACTATTAAGAAATATCTGACTGAGAAAAAGAAATATCTGACTGTACTTAACACATATAGTTAATTTTTCATTTATTATAGTTTTTCAATAAGATTTTAAATTTTGTATCCATATTATCCTTTTAAATTTCCAATGGAGAGGGTTAGTAGATAACTTCTCTTCATTTAATAAAGATAACTTAAAAGGTGAACTTATTTTATACTTACACAGCATTTATCATCTTCCTTGGGTTAAAAGCAATTAGTACAACTCAGTGGAGATTATTAATCATGAATGTATTTCCTTTTATATTTTCTAGCTATGTTTGCTGACACAGGACAATTCCAAAATTATCAACCACTTAATGAACCAAATGCAATACAATCATGTAGATGTCTCTTTACTTTTCTGTCTGACTGATGTCCATATTTGAAAAAGCATGAATGTTTCTTTTTTCAGTTCTATATTATTCAGTATTTTTTTGTATACTTTGGCATCATTGTTCATGATGATATATGTGGCCTAGAACCAAGTAAGAATGACACAAGGTTTTTTTTGGGTTTTTTGATTAATGTGATTTTCTAGACCCTAGTTTAAGTTCCCATTTATAATAGAAATTGTGTCACAGTCTATTTCTTGTTTAAAAAGAAAGAGAGGAATATTTTACCTACAACCAATTATTTATGAAAAAATAAATCAATTATGAAACATTTTAATGATGTGGCATTTGGTATATTTTAAATATAATTATTCTAACAAATTGTAATGATCAAATTTAAGGAAATAATCTATAGCATATAGGGTTAACAGTTTTTTTAAAAGTATATATAACCAATATGATGATTCCAAAATATTCTGATGCACCATGTTTTGAAATTTAATCTTAGAAAGCATTGTTTGGTATTTTAGGTAGAGCCAAATATAAAAGAGTAAAATGCAAAGAATTTCCATTTGGTGTGATTTTTATATATAACACTTGAAGATATCACAGTGGTTGTTACAAGGAACTTTTGTGTCATCAATCATGGTATACAAAAGAATAAAGAGATTAAAAATGGAAAGTATATTTTAACATAATTAAATGGCTAAACTTGATTTAAAAAAGGATTAAACTCAATTTAATAAGTGAAGAAAGTCTGAATTTAGGGGAGATATTTATTTATATCTATACAAAAAGTGTTTTGCTCCAAAGTCTAAAAATATATACCACCACCACCCCCTATACCTTTATACTTGTGAGAATTAAAGGGAGCCTTTTCTTTCCGGAGAGCTAAAAAAGAAAAAAATATATATATCCTTCCCTCACTGTAGCTATTTCTCCTTTAATGTTGTAGTAAGCCTCATTTCAATTTTTAAAACAAGTATTATGGTAGTAGTGGTAAATGCTATATGGTAAAATTTTAACATGCAAAGAAACCTAAGTAAAAATATGAATTTTTAAAACTTTATCTGATATTAGAGTATTAGAATTGAACTATAATATAATTTAACTTTAAAGCAAAAACTATTACATGAGTTTCTTTTTTTTTTCCTTTTTAAAACTTTTAAACCAATTATTCAACCATTGAATAGACTCAATTTTAGGGTTATTTTAAGTTTATCTGAAGCATAATTTTTGCTTGAACAATAATTTTAAATGAATTATCCTTAATATTTTATCCAAATTATTTCCCTCACTCTACTAATTAGTATAATAACAACAATATATTATTTTTGACTATTTGAAATGTTAAAAAATAATCATTTCACTGTCTTCATTATGCCAACTAATTTGACTAGTTTTTTTCAGCAAATTGTGCATCACCATGGAGACAGAGTATAATAGTTTTGCTTAATAATTCATTTAAATATGGAACATCACAAATAATCTCATGACCTTGAAAAGATTTTTAATATTCTTAAAATGGCCAATTGTATGAAAAAAAATATCCCTTGTTTCATTTAATAAATTTAGAATTATAATTTACACTTTAAAAAATAAGGGTAATTATTGACAGTTTTTATAGACTTTGCACAATTATTTCTATAATTAATAAAGTAATAACATTACATTAGATTGTAGATTATCATTCCAAACAATTATAGAATTCTTTCAAATGATTTTCATCTTTACTTAAAACATTAAAGTAGTGATTTATTTTTAAATGACTTAATATATTTATGAGAATATTCAAAAAGTTTAGATGCATGACAATCAAGCCAAAGAGAATGAATTACCATAAATATTTTTATATGTTTTAGATTCTTAAAACATTGGTAAGTGATAAAAATAGTACTATAAAATTAATGATTATATATTGAAGAATAATCCAAATTCTGTTGCAAAGAAAATCATTCCTTAAAATCTCTTCAATCAGACTTTGATATGGAAAACTATAACATATTCATATATATATATATATATATAAGTATATAAATATATTCATATATACATATGCATGTCATAGTACTTCCCAATTAAGGCAAATAATTTTATAAATATTTCAATATTTTCTTGTTTTATATAGGAAATATATTTTCAATATTGAACATTTTTGTTATAGTTATGTTCATATAAAGTACTATCCAATCCTTTATTGAGTTAATTTAAATAATATAGTAATTATGCATCTTGAACTGACTAGTCAATTTTTACTATATTATTCATTCCTGTTAAATGTCTGATCATTTATATATATATATATATACATATATATATATATATATATATATATATATATATATATATATATATATAATTTGTGGGAATATATACCTTTAATTGCATATCACTTTGAAAGGTGATAGTATTATTATGATCAGATAATTTTCTTCTCTTTGTGTGTCTCTGTCTCTGTAAGTTTGTCTCTGTCTCTGTCTCTTCCTCTGTCTCAATTGACTTTAATTTATTTGATCTATAGAATTATGGATGAGAAGTGGAGTCTTAAAATATCCACAGTGTCTAGAATAGCCAGTTATATCAGAACAATTATCTTTTGATAGCTTCAATTACCTACCTCAAATCATTGGCATGATGATTCAAATTATTACATTTGTTTTTCAGGGTATAGGAAAGATTTAAATAGAATTTTGTTCACTTGTTAGGTTTTTCTGAATTCTTATTATAGTTGCCAATATTGAGTAGTCATTTTTATTCAATTAATATTATTGTTCCTACCACTCACTTGGCAATTACCATATGCTTCCATTTGCTGTTATTTTTTCATTTTAGTTCTATGACATACATCCATGGTTATACACATAGCCAAGGAGATACAGTATTGTTGACTGGTTGAGGTTAAGTTCTAGGCTTTTTTTTTTGTCTCATCATTCTATTCATTGATTTATATGATACATTTCTTTAGGAAAGGGTTGTTGCCTGTGTCAGCATCTATTTTTCCTCATTTCCTATTTTCAAAATCAACAGCTTAAAAATTGATTAGTTGGTCTGACTTGCATGCCACATTTTGCAAACTTTTTTCTTTTATTATTTACCCTAATAATTAAGTAGTCTGATAATGACAAAGATTCCAACTTTAATAATCAATAATTTCCAATCTACCAAATTAGATTATTTGAGATACACATTTATTACATATGTATTATGTGCCAGACACTGTGCTAAGTGCTAAAAATACTAACATAAACCAAAAGACAGTTCTTGCACTCAAGAATCTTACATCCTAATGGGGGAAAGAAAATATATAAAAGGGAAATATAAAGCAGGGGATAGGGTAAGAAGTAGGGAATACTCATGAGGGGACAAGGTAGAAAAGTCTAGAGTGTCAAGAGCTGAGCCAGATTAGAAGGTAACATAGTAGAAGTGAGAATTTCACAGAAGGAGGAAGCCATGGTTTGAAATATGATTCATTACTTTGTTCATGTTTGTGTATTTATGCTAATCTATGCATTATTTTTTTCTTTACATGTCCAGCACCTCCTGACCCTACTTTCCAAGACAGTATTTCTTACATCTTTGTGAGAGGCCTTGGGCCTCTTTTATTTCTTACTTCTAAGTCACTATTTTCTAATATATCTTTCAGGATGCTTATTTATGCCCTAATTTTAAACAATAATCAAGGGGCAGCTAGGTGGCTCAGTGGATAGAGCACTGGTTCGGGACTCAGGAGTACCTGAGTTCAAATTCGGCCTCAGATACTTAACACTTACTAGCTGTGTGACCCTGGGCAAGTCACTTAACCCCAATTGCCTCACTAAAAAACAATAAACAAGCATCTATTTTCCTATTCTTCCTACCAGAACAAAAAGAAAAAGAAAATACTTGTAACAAATATGGTTAAGTAGAACAAATTCCTATATTTGTTATGTGAAAAAATGCAGGTCTTATTCTGCATCTTGAGGTCATCACCTATCTGTCATGATATGGGTGACATTCTTCATGATTAGTCCTCTAGATTGTTGGTCCCTGAATTGATTAGAGTTTTTAATTCTGTCAAAGTTGCTCAGTTTTAGTTTTTGTTTTATTACAAATTGTGCTTTTGGTTCTGTTGACTTCACTTTACATTAATTCATGTAAGTCTTCCCAGAAATCTAATAAACCATATATTTTTAGTTTCTAATAACATAATAGCATTCCATTAAGTTAATAAATCATAATTTATTCAACCTTTCCCCAACTGTTGAAAATTATCCTTAGTTTCCAGTTCTATGACAACACAAAAAGAGTTACTATAGGTCCTTTACCTCTTTAGTCCATTTGAGAAACAGGACTAGTAGTGGTATGGATGGATGAATCAAAGCTTACACAGTTTATTGATTTTTAGGCAGATCTTCAAAATAATTTTCAGAATGTGTGAACCCATCCAGAATTCTATCAATAATGCATTAATATGACTATTTTCTTGCTGCCTTATAACTTTCATCATATTCATTTTGTTGTCAGCTTATCCACTTAAATGGGTTTCAGGTAGAAAGTCAGAGTACTATTAATTTGCACTTCCATAATTATTGGTAATTTGAAGAAATCTTCATGACACTACTTGTTACTTAAATATCTTTCCTTGAAAACTATCCGTTGATGAGGTCAGCCAACAGGACAGAGTAGGATGAAGCAACTCAGGGCAGCTGACCCCACAACTACTATAACAGATTTCTAGAAATTTTAATGTAGTAGAAACTACAGTAGTTGTCTAGTGACCCCAAGATCAGAAATGTATCCCAAAGGCAAGAGATCAAGAACCTTGTAACAGAGGTAGGTGGTATCACACAGAGAGACCTTGAAGTAAGAACAAAAACCAGTACCTGTTGTTTGACCCAAAAAAACAGATTTTAAATTTGTGTCCTGGTGTAGCAGATCCCCATAGTACTGTATTTCTTACCCATAGAGAAGTTCATAGATACAGCTTCAAATTCAGGGTAAGGTTCAAAGCCAGTATTTTTATTTTATTTTTCTAATGACATTTTATTTGAAAGATGAACTAACAAAAATATTATACTTTAATCTGTGTTCAGGTACCATAAATTCTTTCTCTGTCAATGTATTGTATTTTTTATAAGTCCTTCTGATAGCATTCTGCTCTTCATTTCTTAACAGCACAATAGTGTTCCATGCTAATCTCTGCTTCACATTTTTTCACAGTTAATATTGCTAACTATATTTCCCTCCATCCTATTTCCTCCCCTTGATCTTTATTCTATTTTCTATCTTCTTTCACCCTATCCCTCTGCAAAATTGTTTTGCTTCTGACTGCCCAACCCCCAATCATTCCTCCCTTCCTTCATCCCTTCCCCCTTATCCACTTCCCTTCCCACTTCCCCACAGGGCAAGATAATATACCCAATTGAGTGTGTATGTTATTACCTCTTTGAGGCAATTCTGATGTGAGTTAGGCTCATTCACTCCCCCATACATCCCACATCTTCCTCTCCACTCCATAATCTTTTTCTTGCTTCTTTTATGAGATACTTAGCCCTACTCTGCCTCTCCATTTCCTTTTCTCCCAGTGCATTCCTCTCACACCTTAATTTTATTTTTTATAGAGATCATCATCACTTCATATTCAAGTCACACCTGTGCTGTCTGTTTAACTATACCCCATCCAGCTGCCCTAATAATGGGAAAGTTCTTATGAGTTACAAGTATTATCTTCCCATGTAGGAATGGAAACAGTTTAACATTTTAACATCCCTCTTAATTTATTTTTCCTGTTTACATTGTTATGCTTCTCTGTGGACCTGTATTTAAAAAATTAATTTTCTATTCAGTTCAGGTCTTTTCATCACAAATGCCTGAATGTCCTCTTTTTCACTGAAGTACCATTTTCCCCCCTGAAATATTATACACAGTTTTGTTTGGTAAGTGATTCTTGGTTGTAATCCCAGTTCCTTTGCCCTCCAGGATATCTTATTCCATGCCCTCCAAATCTTTAATGTAGAAGCTGCTAGATCTTGGTTTATCCTCACTGTAGTTCCACAATACTTGACTTGTTTCTTTGTAACTGTATGAAATATTTTCTCCTTTACTTGGGATGTCTGGAATTTGCCTATAATATTCCTGGAAGTTTTCTTTTTGGGATCTTTCTCTGGAGGTGATCAGTAGATTCTTTCAATTTCTATTTTACCTTCCACTTCTTGAATATCAGGGCAATTTTCCCTGACAATCTCTTGGAAAATGATGTTTAAACTCTCATTTTGATCATGATTTTCATGTAGTCCAATAATTTTCAACTTATCTCTCCTGTATCTATTTTCCAAGTAAGCTGTTTTTCCAAGGAGATATTTCACATTGCCCTCTATGTTTTCATTCATTTGGATTTGCTTTATTGTGTCTTGATTTCTCATAAAACCATTAGTTTCCATTTTCTCAATCCTAATTTTTAAGCAATTATTTTCTTCAGGGAACTTTTGTATCTCCTTTTCCATTTGGCTTTTCAAGCTATTGACTTTTTTCATGACTTTCCTAAATCTCTCTCATTTCTCTTTCCTCTACCTCTCTTACTTTATCTTCAAAGTCCTTTTAGACTGCTTCTAAGGCCTGAGACCAATTCACAATTTTCTTGGAAGCTGTGGATGTAGGAACTTTGACTGTTATCTTCTTCTGAGTGATTAATTTAATTATCCTTGTCAAAAAAGAAACTTTCTAGGATCTGCATTTTTTTTCTGTCTTCTCATTTTCCTAGTCTATTTCTTAGCTTTTAACTCCTTGGTGCACTGCTACCAGGATGCACTGTCCCAAGGTACAGGGGGTCCAAGGTGATATGCGTTAAGGCGGGGCTCATTCTCCACTCCCCCTGGCCTGGGCTCTCATCTGCAAGCAACCACAGGCCCACTTGCCCTTTACCCTTGGAAGAGAATTCTGTTCCACTGTGCCTCCACGTTCTTGCAAGCCCATGCCTGTCCCCCAACTTGGCCACTGCCCAACTGCTTCCTGGGTACATGCACAAGCCAAAGAACAGAGTCCTGCCTCAGTGCCAGCAGAGACTCCTGTAATCTCTCTCTAGCCAACTGCTTGACCATCTCACTGGTCTGTGAGCTCAATTCCAGAAGCATCCATCACTGTAGCTGATTAAAACCCTGTGCAAACCTGGGGCTGACTGCAATGGCCTGCCTGGGGCTGGATCTATGCTGGTGTAGGCATCTTCACTCCACTCTCATCCTGGTACAACAGACCTTTTCTGCCAACCTTCTAAGCCATCTTTGGCTGGAAAATGACCTCACCCTGTGCTTTTGTGGGTTCTGCTGCTCCAGGAATTGTCTTATGGCATTATTTGAAGATATTTGGAGGGTTTGGGGAAGCACTCTGAGAAGTCACTGGCTTTCCTCTACCATCTTGGCTCTAACTTTTAAGCCAGTATTTTTAACAGTTATTCTGACTTTAGACTAAGATTGAGGATATAATTCCCATAGGCCATTTTGGCCAAATATTAGATAAGATAGGAAAGTAACATACAAGGTAATGAGTCCCAACAGAATCATGTAGACCCTGAGCCTGAAAAAAATGCCATTCTGTAGAGTAAGTTGGCCAAAGTTTGTAAACAAAGGAACAAAATATCTAAGAAGTCAATATAGTTCTAGGTAATCCCATAACACAAACCCGGAAAAATAGAATACAAATTGCTTTCAAGTTCAATTAGCAATCCTAGAAGAAAAGAAACAACATATGTTTAAAGGTAAACTTATTTTTAAGTGAAAATATCCAATTGATAAATAGTCAAAGGATATGAACAGACATTTTTTTCAAAATTTTCAAAATTTTTATTTTCTAATGAAATCAAAATAATTTATGGTCATATGAAAAACTGTTCCAAATTATTTTGTTTTTTATTTCTTTCAGGGCAATGAGGGTTAAGTGACTTGCCCAGGGCCACACAGCTAGTGTCAAGTGTCTGAGGCTGGATTTGAACTCAGGTCCTCCTGAATTCAAGGCCGGTGCTTTATCTATTGTGCCACCTAGCTGCCCCATGTTCAAATTATTATTGATTGGAGAAATTAAAATAAAAAAAAACCTTGGGATTTCATTTTACATCTACCAGATTGGCTAAAATGATAGAAGGGGAAAGTAACAAATCTTGAAGGAGATGTGGAAAAATTGGGTCACTAATTCATTCTTGCCATATGAAACTGTGAACTGATCCAACTATTTTGGTGAGAAATCTTCAGTCATGCCCAAAGAGCTTTTAAACTATCTCTACCCTTTGACCCAGCAATACTACTATTACATCTATTTACAAAGATGATGAAGTAAAAACCTTAATGTTTAAAAATTTTTATACCACCTCTATTTGAGGTGACAAAAAACTAGAAATTTCATGGATGCCCCTCAATTGAGGAATGCCTGAAAAAGTTAGGGTATATGATTGTGATGTAATACTACTGTGCTATAAGAAATGATGATCTCAATAATTTTAGAAAAACATGGGAAATTGGGAATGACATGTTTTTTATAAATTTGAAAAAGTTCTTTATATATTTGAAATACGAGATATTTTATTTGTGAAACTAAAACATTTTTTTCTCACAATTATCTATTTTCCTTTTAATCCTACTACATAGGTTTTATTTGTAAAACAAACCAAAAAATTATTTAATATAATCAAAATTAAACAATTATATTTCACAATGCTTTGTTTCTGTTACTAATTTATAAATTATTCTCCTCTCCATAAGTTTGAGAGGTAATTTGTTCCATATTTTTCTAATTATCTTGTGTTATTTCCCTTTAAATGGACCATGTATCCATTTTGAAGTAATCTTGGTAAATAGTGTAAGATATTGATTTATACCCTATTTCTCCCAGACTGTTTTCTAGATTTCCCAACAGTTTTAGTTTTTCCAAATAAATAATACTTATTCTTAAAGGATAATTCTTTATATTTATTGTGAGATTCAAAATTGGATATACAGAGCATTAATCTCCCCCTTTAATGTTTCCCTTTTATATATATCTCCCAGACCAATAAGAAAAAGGAGCCTCTGAGCTTTAATCTGTGAGGGATTAGTTTGTATTGCTTGGGGATTAATTAGACAATGAAAGGTGAAACCAATTAGGGAAATAGGGAAGTAGAAATACAGAAGAATAGTCTTAGATCTAAATTTAGCCTTTTCAATCCCAGAGATTAAACTGGTGTAAAGGAATTTAGGATTTTCCTTTATAAAACGCACCGAATCCCAAACTGCCTGCCAGGCTGCAAACCAGCACACCCAAGGCCAAACACCAACCACATGCTTCTGAACTCCTTTCTCCAGAGCACTGCCACAGCTAAGTTTAACAGCCAGAGATAGTGAACTTCCATTCCCACCCTCACTTTTAAGTTGGCATCCCAGAAGTTCCTCCCGTGTTACTCCCCAAAAGGGGAGGTCCTTCAAAAGCCGATTCAGTAGCATGCTCAATCTCTCAAATGATTCAGCTAAAACTTCTGATATTAATCTTTACCACAAATAATTTTTACCACATTATTAAACACAAGATTAATATAATTCTTTTCTGCTGTGTATTGTATAATCTATACTGTCTCACCGATCTACCTTAGTTTTGATAATTACTGCATAATTTGGAATTTGGTACTGCCAAAGCTCTTTCCTTTACATTTTTTTTCATTAATTCATTTGATATTTTTGTCATTTTATTCTTCCAACTGAATTTTCTTATTGTTTTTCTGCTCAATATGACATATTTTGGGGGAAATGTAATGGGGATAGGATTGCTTAAAAAATATCAGTTCACCAAAAAAAAAAAAAAGTCTTTTATTTTATTGACTATGCCTATCCATGAATAATCACTATTTCTCTAATTATTTAAGTAAGATATTGTTTGTATAAAAATTGTTTTTGTAATTATGTTCATGTTAGTTCCTGTTTTTTTTGTGGGGGAGGTATATCTTCAGCTATTTTTTGTTATCTATGTTTATTTTAAAGAGGCTATCTCTTCCTATCTCTTCTTGATAGGCTTTGTTGGTGATATATAAAAATGCTGGTTATTTATGTGGGTTTATTTTATATCCTTTTACTTTGCTAAAATTATTAGTTATTTCCAAAAACTTTTCAGTGGAATCTTTAGGATTTTTCAAGAATATCATCATTTTGTCTTCATAGGGGAAATTTTGTTATTAAATCATTGAAAATTCTGATTTTTCAATTTCTTTCTTTCTCTTATTGCTATTGTTAGCATTTCTAATACAATACTTAATAATATTGGTACCAAAGTGCATCTTTGTTTCACTCCTGATCTTATTTAGAAAACTGGTAGCATAACCCCATTAAAATAATGCTTTCTGATTGTTTTATGTAGATATTTCTTATAATTTTAAAGAAAAATACATTTACATTCATGCTTTCAGCTTTTTAAAATAAGAATGTGTTGTATTTTGTCAAGTGCTTTTTTTTGCATCTATTGATATAGCAAATGAAAATTTAGAAGAAAACACAAAAAAATAAGGTAGCTTTGAAAATGATGTGTAGTTTTTATTGCATAGATTTTTTAAAAAATATAATAGTATGAAATTATACTTCATGGCTTTATATTGTATTATATCCTTATATTGTGCTTTATACATGTAAAGAATCTTTTTCTTTTTGTATTTGAGTTCAAAATGAATGAATTGAAAAAAATATATAATCACTACCTGAAAGAGGTCCCAACCTGAAGAACTACAGGAATATTTTAGCTAAGTTTTTAAAGTCCTTGGTCAAGAAGAAAATATTATAAGAAACTAGAAACAATTTAAATACTGTGGATTTACACTCAGAATAACACAAAATTTAGCAGCTTCTACATTAAAAGATAAAAAGTCATGAAAAATAATATTCTGCTGTGTTTTCAAACAAGAATAATTTTCCTAGAAAACTGAATGTAATCATGCATGAAAAAATGGATATTTAATGAATTAAAGGACTTTCAGATAGTTATGAAGAAAAGACCAGAACTGAACAAAAAATTTGACTACAAGAATCAAGAGAAATATAAGAAGGTAAACATAAAAAAACAATTATAAGATATTTTAAAAGTTGAACTGTTTACTTTTTATATGGGAAAATCTTATTTATAACTCTTTTCTTAAAATCTATAATTCTTAAGAATGCTACTACCAGGGTAATTTGAGAGACTGTACATAGATAGAAGGCTTAGGATTGGGTTGAATAAGATGAAATAATTCTAAAAATTAAAATTGGAGAGGAAGAGATAGAGCAATTATCTCATATAAGCAAGGTGTGAATGGAAGGGTTGTTACAATGAAGGGGAAAAGGTAGCTGGTAGAGAAAGAACATTATTTTCATTAGAATTGGGTTAAAAAAAATATCACATGCACCTGAAAGGGTATAATAATCATAAATTACAGAGAACTAGTGAGTGGATAGTGTAAGGGAAGGACTACTTTGAAAGGGATGTGGGTTAGAGAGACAATGGTCAAGAGCTAATTAGATTGGGGGCATCTAAGTGGCACAGTGGATAAAGTACCAGCCCTGGATTCAGGAGTACCTGACTTCAATTCCAGCCTCAGACACTTGACAATTACTAGCTATGTGACCCTGGGCAAGTCGTTTAACCCCCATTCCCTCCCCCCTCCCCCCACCAATACAAACACAAGCTAATTAGATGCCTGTAAAGGGATAGAGTAAAAAGATAGGGCAAGAATGATAATGGTTAGAAAAAATAGGATGAAGGAAAATATATAACTAGTAATTATAACTTTTAATGTGAATGGAATGAACTAACTCACAATACAGAAATAGTATGGTTAAAAAATCAAAATTCAACAATATGTTGTTTATAAGAAACACATTTTAAAATGAGAGATATTCATGGAAGAAAAATAAAGGACAAGAGTAGAATTTATTATGTTTCACCTGATGTAATACAACAAGAACAACAAACAAACAAACTGGTAGCAATCATGATCTCAGACAAAGTTAAAGCCAAAATAGATTTCATTAAAAGAGATAAACAAGGAAACTAAATTACGATAAAAGGTACCATATATAAAAATGTAATATTAACATTACAACTGTATATGCCAAATGTTATAGCTTCCAAATTTTTAAGGAAAAAATGAATTTATAGAAATTTTCTGGGATAAATATCTCATATCTCAAATATATAGAAAAATTTGTGAAATTTGTAAGAATGTGCTTTATGCTCCAGTTGATAAATGGTGAAAGAATACGAACAGGTAGTTTTTAACGAAAAAATCAAAGCTATGTGTAGTAATATGAAAGAATAATCTAAATCACTAATGATCAGAGAAATGCAAATTAAAACAACTCTGAGATACCATCTCACATCTATTACATTGGGTAAAATGATAGAAGTAGACAATCACAAATGTAGGGTATATGGAAAATTGAAAGGCTAATGAACTATTTGTGGTATTGTGAAATGATCAAACCATTTTGAAAAGAAATCTGGGATTGATAGAAGCTAAGATAGCAGAGAGAAGCCAGGAAGTTGTCTGGACTCTCCTAAGTTTCATTCAGAAATAATATTAAATCAAGCCTCTAAATAGATTCTACAACTACAGAAACTAAAAAAAGACAGAGACACAATCTTCCAACTTGAGGTAATTTAGAAGACTTCAGGAAAGTTCTATCTCACTTGGGTGAAAGGACAGCACAGCACACAGTGTAGCAGAGGTCTGAGCAAATCATCAGGAGGCTCTTGGACATACCTTGGCTCAGCAGTTGAGGCCCCTTGGTCCTGGCTCATCAGGCTGGTGGCACAGCAGGCCATTAGTTAACTTTTCTTTTTTTTGGTGGGGGAATGAGGATTAAGTGACTTGCCAGTCTCTCACAGCTAGTAAATGTCAAGTGTTTGAGGCTGGATTTGAACTCAGGTCCTCCTGAATCCAGGGCCAGGACTTTATCCACTGTGCCACCTAGCTGCCCCATGTTCCAAATTATTATTGACCACAGGGAACATTTATTGAAACTAAGTAACTAAGCCTCCTCCCCTAATAGCTCCCCCATGCCCACATGGGACTGGCCAGATTATAATAGGGACAGCCCATATGGGTGTACTGAGCCAATTGGAGACTCAGAATGACTAAGAACTGCCCCCTTCCTATGGGAGAGACAGTTAGAGACAGTTGGAAGCAGTTAGAGGAAGAGGGAGAGGGGAGTTTTTTGTTTGTTTGTTTGTTTGTTTTCCTGAGGAGAGTGTTCTGAGAGAAATGGAGAGGGAAGGTAGGGACAGTTAAAGGAGCTGCTCGTGTTTTGACCTTCAGACAAAAAAACAGAAGAGACTTTAAGCTAATTCTCCTTAGAGCTGCAGATTTCGGGTAATGGTGACTTTGTGTTTTTTGAGGCAAAGCTATCTCTTTGGAGCTGGCTGGGCTACAGGCAGTTTTGGAGTACCTGGGGCCTTTTTACCCCAGAGATTCAGAAATTGTTCCTAGTTCTACTAATATCACTTATGTTTTAAATTTGTTCCCATTAATAAACCTGTTTTGTTTTTGAAGGAGGCTGTTTCTTTTCTTACCCCAATATTAAGGCGAGCCACCCAATTAACTTTTCCCGTACTTAATTTGGCCCTTACAATACTCAGGATTACACAGGACCTGGCAGCTTCAACATTAAAATATGATATTCTGGAAGACAAAGAGCTTGAATTGCAACCAAGAATCAAATACTCAACAAAAGTGAGTATTGTCTTTCAGGGAAAAAGATGGATATTCAATGAAAGAGGGGACTTTCAAGCTTTCCTAATGAAAAGACCAGAACAGAAAAGAAAATCTAATCTTTAAATATAATACTCAAGAGAAGTATAGAAAGGTAAGCAGGGGGAAAAAAGTTATTCAATAAGGTTAAACTGTTTACATCCCTACACAGGAAGATAATACTTGAACTCTTGAGAATTGTATCTCTGTTTGGACAGATAGAAGGAGTATACATAGAGGTTATAGGTATAAATTGTCTTTGATGTGATGATATAAAGAAAATCAAGGGGTGAAAAGGGGCTATATGGGGGAAATTCATGCTGAGTGAAATAAGCAGCACCAAGAGAACACTGTACACAGTATCAACAACATTGTGGGATGATCAACTGTGATAGATTTAACTCGTTTCAGGAATACAAGACAGTGCCAAAATACTTATAATGGAAAATTCCCTCCACATCTAGAAAAATAACTGTGGAATCTGAATGTGGATTGAAACATACTATTTTCATGTTTGTTGTTATTGTTTTTTATTATTGTTCTTGTTTATTCTTTCTTTTTTCTGGTCCTTCTCTTACAGCATGACTAATGTGGAACTATGTTTAACATGATTGTAATTTATAATCTATATCAGATTGCTTTCTGGCCTTGGCAGGGGGGAAGGTAGGGAAGATGGGAGAAAAATTTGGAACAAAATAAATCTATATATGTAATTGGAAAAAAATAAAAAGCAAAAAAAAAATAAAACTAGATATTGTAAAATTACGATGTGAAAAATTTAATGGATGTGGAATATTTAATGTATTTTCTTACTCTTTAGATATATTGATTACCTTTGTTGATTTTTTCTCTCTCTTCTTTTATAAAAGTATTTCCCATATGAGATGAACCCCCAAGTACCTTAGGGGATAGGATACTAAAAGAAATTATGATAATACAAAAGTAAAAAATAAAACAAAATTTTTAAATCCCAAAGTATTTTATTATTTTCCAGTTAAATGTAAAGGTATTTTTCAACACTTGTTAAAATAATGGGATTTTTAGTTCCAAATTTTTCTCCCTTCCTCTCTTCCCTCCCTTTCCCCAAGACAGAAAGAAATCTGATGTAGGTTACATATGTACAATCACATTAAACATATTTCTGGATTAGTCATGTTGCGAAAGGGTAAAACCTCAAAAAAATAAAAAACCCCAAAAAACCCACAGAACAGTATGGTTCAATCTGCATTCAGAATACATAGTTATTTTTTCTGGATGTGGAGAACATTTTCCATCATGAGTTCTTTGGAATTGTCTTCGAGCATTGCACTGCTGAGAAGAGCTAAGTCTATCACAGTTGATCATCACACAATGTTGCTGTTACTGTGTACAATGTTCCCCTGGTTCTGCTCACTTCACTCCACTTCAGTCCACTCAAGTCTTTCCAGGTTTTTCTGAAATCTGCCTGGTAATATTTTTTACAGCATAATAGAATTCCACAACTTATTCAGCCATTCCCCAATTTATGGACATTCTCTTGATTTCCTATTCTTTAACCCCACAAATAGAGCTGCTATAAATATTTTTGTGCATGTGGGTCCTTTTTACCTTTTTATGATCCCTTTGGGATACAGACCTAGTAGTGGTATTACTGGGTCAAAGGGTATATTTAGTCCCATAGTTCTTTGGGCATAATTCTAAATTGCTCTCCAGAATGGTTGGACCAGTTCCAAAGAAAATTATAATGACTTTTAGGAATTAAAGCAGAATGAATTGATAAGGACTAGGATGACAATTTATACTCATAACAACATTATAAAAATCAATAGTTTTAAATGACCTAAAAACTCTGGCCAGTACAAGGATTAACCATTATTTCAGAGAACTAATGATTGAAAATGCCACCTACTTCTTGAGACAAAGGTGATGGATAGAATATGAAAATGAGACACCCATTTTTGGTCATGAGCTATTAGGTAAATTTGTTTTTATTGACTTTTGTAAATTTGTTATAAGGCATTTTTAATTCTAATGAAGGTGTGAGAGGGGAAAATGGATGTTTGAAAAATTTTAAAAAGGAAAGAACTCTTGATATCTTTTGACAATTTATAAATTATAAAATATATATTTTATACTAAATGCAAATTTACTTGTTTAGCTCTTCCTAGATGAAATTATTTATTCATTTTCTATAATAGATGTTGATGGATATGCTGCAATAATTTTCATGTGTTTGTAATGTTTACCACATTCACTCCCAGGAAAGCATCAAATACACTGAGAAATTATGCTTCTTTTTAGGTTTGGAGATACACAATAAAGCCAATTTTTATTTGTATCTCTAAGAACAAAACTCTTAGCTATCCTCCCATTTAGTTTCAGTTTCCTTTTATCCTTCAGTGTTTTTTTAAACTATAAATGTTGAGATTGATTGTATTCACTTCATCTAGTAGTGTATCAGATGAAAGGGGAAAGAAGTCCCTTGTTAATAGGAAAACATCAAAATAGTATAAGCAAACTAGTTGCAAGGACAAACTCATTTTGCAAATATTAATTTAAAATAGTTGTTATAAAAATCATTACAAATGAAATAAATGGAGGAAAATATAAGGTTAACAGTTGAACATTTAAAACCAATGCTGGGGGCAGCTAGGTGGCACAGTGAATAAAGCAACAGCCCTGAATTCAGGAGGACCTGAGTTCAAATGTGGCCTCAGACACTTACCACTAGCTGTGTAACCCTGAGCAAGTTACTTAACCTCCATTGCCCCCCCAAAGTTTAAAAGCCAATGATAGGGGCAGCTAGGTGCTTCAGTGAATAAAGCACTGGCCCTGGATTCAGGAGGACCTGAGTTCAAATCCAGGCTCAGATATTTGACACTTACTAGCTGTGTGACCTTGGGCAAGTCACTTAAGTCTCATTGCCCTGCCCAAAAAATGTAAAAAAAAAAGCCAATGATAGTCTAATTAATAAATAAATAATTTGGTTAATTATTAATAAATAAATTGATAAGGCAAAAGAGTAAAAGTATGAATAAGAAGAGAACTGAACAACTTGCTATGAACAAGCATCATATCTTTAAAGTAATTGTACACAAAGAAAATGAGAGAAAAGGGGGAAAAAAAGCTCTGCTTTATATCAGATTACTAAAACAACCAGGATAGATAAAAATATTACTATCAGAAAAAGAAAAAAAATTGTCAAGAAATTAATCAGGGAAGCAACACTGAGCTTATAAGGAACCTAGACAATGGACCAATATTATTATTAAAGATAGAAAGACAGATATATAGACCCAATATCATGGCATATAATTCATAAAAAAGAATATGTGGTAGTGTATTTATAGTCTTGCCTTTAGTCATGAAGGTCTGGATTTAGATTTTGCCTCTGCCACATACTGCGGTTATCTCTTCCACATCTTGCAGAGCCCTTTAAATATGATCGGTATGAATTGTTTTGGTTTTCCCTTCATGCCAGAGAAGATGTCTCAATTTGTTTTTCTTTTATCTTTTATGGGGTGTCTACAGTACCTTATTGTAAAATTTTGGTTAAATATTTTTCTGTGTCATCTGCTGGCCTTCAAGTGTCATCTGCAGCTTCTGTAAAACTCCCTCTAAAATTCCTATTTATTATCTTATGCTGACCTGTGCATCACAATGGTGAAAGTCATAGTGGAAGAGATAACTCTAGTTGTGATTCTGGGCAAATCAGTCAAACTCTTAGCACACCAGTAAATTCTTAAAACTGTAAGTTGCAAATAAATTGTCAATATACATTGGCAAAAGACATTCTTCATTGGGAGCTCAGGATACCAATGAAATGACAAGTACAGTCAAATGTTTTCTACACACACATAATCTGTCTTTATACATACATATATACACATATACACACACATACATAAATAACATAAAAAAACAGTCCCAAGTCTAAGAAGAACTGAAGGTGCTCACAGTAGAGAGCAGTTCCAGTCCTGGGAGAATCTACCTTCTAATGAGAGGGATTAAGTTTTTTATGCCATTATCCTGGAGACATTGAAGTTAGAATACAACCAGGACACTTACTAATTCCTGTCTATACCTTCTATCTGATGCCTATTAAAAGTAAGCTTCCTGAGGTCTCTTAGCATCAACATTTGTCATGATGTAGGGTGATGTATGAACGTACAGATCAACTGCTTTCCTCAAAATATATTTTCCTGGACTCCAATGGTCAGCAAACACACCATTTCATATCCTTCACATCCTAGTGAAACTGAACCCCCTGACCGCCCCCCCAAAATCCCCTCCTCAACCTAAATTATATTTTCCCTCATTCCCATACATATCAACCCTCAGACTCCCTTTTTCCTTGCATCCAGACATGTCTGTTTCCATTGTACCCTCTGAAATACCTGCTCTATAATTAATAAACTTCCCTTCATCTTAAACCTCTTCCTTACTTAGTCATTCCATATTCTGATGTTCACTGAGATGTTTCCTGATGACAATACATTCCTTATCGCTCTTTCAAGTCCTGCCTATATTTTCTCTCATATTCCCTTTTTCAGTGAGAGAAGAATAAGATGCAGAATACCATTTGCTTTCCATTGTTACTTTAGACACTTCTACTTTTATAACTGGGTAAACACATTTAGCACTTAATGTTAATCTGGTAGCCACTGAAACATTCACCTTTCCTTCCTCAATTAGTTGAATATCTGACTTAAAGTCTCTTCCTTTCCTTGCTTAGTCTTGGCCTCATGCTAACCTATTTTAATATGCATATTAATAAAGTTCTCTCAAATTGAGGAACTTTTCACATACCAAATTTGCTCAGTTTTAATGATCTATTCCACTATTCCTATATATAAACAGGGATACTCATACCCTTGATCTCTTCATCACAAGCAACTGTTCCAATTCCATGTCTGCAAACTCCAAAATAAACATATCCAGTCATAATATTTTATCATTTGAATTCTGCCTATACTTATGGCCTCTATTCCTGTTCTTCATATCTCTGAATTGTAATCCCTTAAGCTTTGCCAAGCCATCACCCTTGTATTGACTATATATATATATATATATCCTCTTTCCTTCCCAATCTCAAACCCTTGGTGCAGCAATTTCACTTTTCATTATCCTCTATTCCCAAATACCTTGTGCCCTTGATTTGTTGATTACCCCTGTAATCCCAATCTTGGATTAATCCAACCAGCTACTTCCTTTATGCTTCTTAACATGCTGCTGAATTGAGTTAACTGGCAAAACTCTGGTGAGTGGGACCACTATAAACATATGTTATTTAATTTCCACTGGACCTTTGTTGATGCAAGGCAATTGTACTTACCCCTAATTAATTCACTACCCTACTTATGAGAACAGGTGTTTCAAAATTTTTCTTTTGTTTTCAGGTCTACCATGCTGACTCTAAAGGCCTCACCTTATCCTTTATTTAAAAAAAAAAATAGACCATTTGTAAAAAGCTCTCTCTTCATTCCTTTTTTTTCACCTGACATTAATCTGATCTCTCTCTCTTTTCCTTCATTCCAATCACTACAGAAAAGGTGGCCTTTCCTTTCGACAGGATTAACCCTACCGCACACATCTTTAATTACATTTATCCCTATCCTCACTGTCAGATTTCTTCAAATATAATGCATAATCTCTCCAATCTTCAACCTCTCTCTATCTAATAGCTTCTTTATTGCCTATAAGCAAGTCAGTGTCTCCCCCAATTCTTTATTTGATTCTATTGTGAATATTAGCTATTATACTATACTTAATATCTCTTTGACAACAAAATTCCTGTAAAAAGCCATTTACGTTAAATGCCTCTCCTTTTTGCTCAAGCTTCATTCTAAATCCTCTATAATCTGGACCGTGAACTCATTGCTAAACTGAAATTGCTCTCTCTAAAGCTGCCAGCAATCTCTTATTCTCCAGATCTAATGAACATTTTTTAATCTTCATCTGTCTTGACCTGTCCTGACACTTGGAGCACTTGACACTATTGATAATTATCTCCTGGAGACTCTCTCCCCTGTGGATTTTCATGATTCTGCTCCAGGAGTATACTGGAGCTGTCTCTTACCAGCTCACAAGAACCATTTGTTAAATTTTTAGTGAGCATTATTAATAACTTGGAAACTGACATTGCTTTAAATCAGCACTTGATTTATTGGGGTTTTTTTTTGGTTAACTCTACTAGAAAATGATGGAGCAGATGTTAATAATGCATATTAAACTTAAAATTATATAAGGTATCCATTGGATTTTTATGGAGAGTTGGTTGTTGAATATTTACCTGCATACTACCCCTGTTGTACTATCTCTTGGTTTTCCTCATATATATTGGACCACTCCTATTCAGTCTTCTTTGCTGTATCTTCATCCATTCTATGATGGCTAAATACTGGTATATCCCAATGCTCTTAAGCCCTTTTCCCTTTTATCTATAAATTTGCTTGCTTAGTGAGTTCAACAACTTTCAATGGGTTAAATGTTCATCTCTGTGAAGATGATCCCCCATTTTGTTCATCCAGTTCTAGTATCTCTCCTGAACTCTAGTCCCACATCACAAAATCCCTATGGGACATTTTGAGTATCATGTCCCATAAATATGTTTTATATTGTTTTCAAGAACAAACTGCAAAATGTGAAGTAGTTTTAGAAAGAAATTTAGTAAACCATTTGGTAGAGGAAAATGAATTGGAAAATTTATGTGGTTCCCTCTCCCTAGGTTATGGACATTATATAGAATTTTGACAAGCATATCTAGACACCAACCACACATGAATCACATGTACTCAATTAAGCAATTTTGCTGAAAGAACAATTTGGAAAAAAAAAAGTAGCTTGAAAAGGTAGATCGAAATAACTACATATTGAATAAAATTTGGGAAAATGCAAAACACAAGTTTTGGTGGACCAAAAAGAAATCTACATGTGGGGACCCAAATCAAAATATTTATGGTGGATCCAGGATTTAGGGGAACCTAAAATTCCTTGTAACCATTTGTGACATTCCTAGGAGTTACTGGGGTCAGGGACACATTTTAGGTTCAAATGATTTCTAGTAAGAAAAAGTTATATTTAAACAATATTAATATGTGATAAGTAATAACCCACATCCCCTCTTCTGTCTTCAAACCCAACATCCTCATGCTAGCAAAGCATGATTACAGAAACAGAAATATGAGTTATTATTTCAAAGAGAGTTCATTATAATAAACTGAAGCTGTGGAAGTGTCCTCATTATCCATCTTATTTAAAACTTGATATAATTCATTTAAGGAGGGAAAGGGGCCAAATTAATGACAAATTTTTTCCGAGGTTTTATCATCTAAGGAATCAACTTGAGTAAGTCTCAGGAACTGTAAGTAAGAGGACTTAAATTTACACTGGGAAACCACTGCACTGTGGCTATGAGTATCACCGAATATCATAACTCCATGTTTTCTTCAATGCCATAAAAGTTGAACAAATTTAGATATACAGTCATAACTTCATACATCCCTTTACAGACTTTATAGGTAAACTAATTCAGGTTACAGATTGAACTACTTAGAGAGCTCACAATGAATTGATTACAGAAGGGGAGATTAACACATCACTGAATATCTAGGGTAGAAGAAAAATGAAGTCATTTTAGGAAGCACAAGCTTCCATTCCTTAAAGGGTTAAAATTATTCCATGAGTCAAGTTTTGATAAGGTTAGGTGAATAAAAACATAAGACGAGTGTTCAGTTAACCAAAAAAAAAATGCAAGAGGGATGGCCTTTATTTCCAAATAACAAATAAAATTAATTAGGGCATACATATTTTGCAGGCAAATATAAATACCATGAAACAAAATCCAAAATAATACAATAATTAAAATCAGTATTAAATAACATCAAGTCTTCTTGTTCTTGGTAACCCATTTACAATGTCTATTTAATCAGAAATTACATTTTATTTTCCAGTTGTCCCATATAGTCATATGGCCCCTGGGAAATGCAGGAATTGGCCTTATTCTAATACCATCTTCTGAGGCATCACCTCCTAGTAGATCCACTTTTCACATTGCAAGTAACTTGCAGAGATTCCCTATTTAATGTTGATAAAAATTCTCCAGTAACCAAAATAAATAATTTTTTTCCAATAACTAATTCATGTGGTGAAAACCAGATCAAACCTTATGGAGCTAATCCTATTAACAATAGAAGTACATCAAATAAGAAATCCATAATTCATTTGAAAGTTCAGAGATTTTGAGTTTTAACATATTATTTGCTCTTTCTATCTTTATTGGAACCTCATACCTAATATGTACAATAGCATCTATAGACTGAAGGAAGAATCTTTAAAAGGCTCCATGAGGAGCTGATTAGAAAATGAGGACTTCTGGTTCTTAATATTATCAGACAGAATATTTAAAATAGAAAAGAAGAAATGATTTTAAAATTTCCTTACAATTATTGATGCAATTTTACACAACAAATCCTAAATCCAATATTGAAAACTTGTTACTAAAAGATTCTCAAAGCCTATATTTCCCATTAAAAATAATTGGAAGCCATTTAGATAGATAGATAGATAGATAGATAGATAGGTAGATAGGTAGATAGATAGATAATTTCAATCTATCTCTCTCTCTCTAGATTGAAAATCTGGATCTACCAATTTATATCTAGATTATATGTAGATCTAGATATAGAATACCTATATCTATATATCTAGTTCTTAGAGAACAGTCTAATCTTATGACTTCCTCAGTTTATTATTATATTAAATTAAAAAATATATTTAATCTTATCCCCCTCTTTTGAGGACATATATTATATTCCTATCTTTCTGAAAAAATGTGATTCTTTAAGGACCTAATTTTATAAATGACAACCCTAACAACTAATTTTACTTACCTATTTAATATATGTTGTCCACAAATTCAGATTACAAACATTAAGTACTTTTATTCTTGCATGTTATTATAACCCATATTTTAATATTAATCTATTAATTATTGAAACAATGAAATCTATTGCAGCTTACCAGCTCTGATTATATAATTTGCTATGAAAGTAAAAGGGAGGGACATAGTTTTAACAATATCAAGTCTGTGCCTTCAAAAGCACAACAGTGGGAAAAAACCCCTTAGCTCTGTTTGATTCTAAGAGTCCTAGTTAAAATCCAGTCAAACAGTGAAATTCCATATTATTCACAAGTTATAACAGTCAAGCTCACAATTAATGAGGTGGAAAAATTTATTTTTCACAAAGGATATAATACATTGGGGAAGTCAAGTTAAAAAACTCCTATGCTTTGCCTATGCAAAGTCATCCCTTCAACTCTCCCAGGCAAAGACATCCATTTATAGTAGTTCTCACATCATGCTCTGTTTGGCCAGCATATGACATTCCCCTTGAACAGTGGCCTATTTTTTTATAATAAACATTATTATTTAAGGTTTTGTGTATCAAATTCTATTCCTCTTCACCTTTTCCTCCCCCCTCCTTTAGGCACTAAGCAATCAGATATAGGTTGTACATTTGCAATTATGTAAAACATTACAGTATTAGGCATTTTGTACAAGAAAACTCAAATGAAAGAAAAAATGAAAGAAATAAAGTGAAAACTAGCATTCTGAAGTCTGCATTCAATCAATAGCAGTTCTTTCTTTGGATAGTGGATAGTATGCTTTATCATTAGTCCTTTGAGATTGTCTTGGATCATTGTATTTTTGAGAATACTTGTCATTCACAGTTCTTCATCAAATAATATTGCTGTCACTGCACAACATTCTCCTGGTTCTTCTCACTTCACTATACCTAAGTTCATATAAGTCTTTCCAGGCCTTTCTGAAATCATCCTGTTTGTCATTTAATATAGCACAATAATACTTCATTACAATTATATACCACAGCATGTTCAGTCATTGCCCAGTTGATAGGCATTCCTTCAATTTCCAATTCTTGGCCACCACAAAAAGAGATGCTATATATTTTTTGTACAAATAGGTCTTTTTCTCTTTTGAAGAATGTCTTTGGGATATAAACCTAGTGTTGTTAGTGCTGGATCAAAGGGTATGAACAGTTTTATATCCCTTTGGGCATAGTACCAAATTGCTCTTCAGAATGGTTCAGGCAACTTCCTGATTTCTATCCACCATCTTGGTTCCACCTCCATGAAATTACCTTCTTCCAGAACAGTATATATATCACCCTCAATTAAGTGGAGAGATATATGTTATTTGTGCTTAATCTTAATCCTAGCTTCAAACCTTCAAAAATAAGATACTTTAGCAGTTACAAAAAAAAAAGCCTAACTTCAAAATTTATAGTAAATATATTGCATTTAATTTACAATTTTTGATTTCTATGTAGTTAATAATTTAACACATTTCTACAAATAAGGAAAATATTTTCCTTCTTTTCCTTGTCTTTCTTTCTCTCTGCTATTTCCAACTTTGACAGGGATGTAAAGCCAGAGAAAGATGAGAATCTCACAGCAGTTTTTTTTTCTTATCTCCCACTAAAGCATAATAATAAGATCAATATAAATAAGTTCTTCATCTATATTTCATATAGCTCTGAGAGCTGTTTTATGTATTAGATTACATTAGTTTCCCCCACCATTTTAAGCTCTCTTTCTGTGCTTCCTTATGGAAGACTTTTTGCTCCCCTTAAAATTTTTCTAAGATAAAAAAGACTGTGTATATAAAAGAATTTTTGAAGTGGAAACCTCATCAATGTCCACCTCACTGCCTGACAAACATATGGTTCCAGTAGTAACCCAAGGTTTTCCTAAGTTAATAACCCTAATGCACATGCTCATCAGGATATCTAAGTGGCTACTGGACACTCATAGATGAGGTATCTTGGGAGAGCTGAGGAGAAAGACTATTTGAAACTAAAATAGATTGAGGGGAATATTAGTAAGTATAATATCCAATAGAATTTGAGTGAAGCCAAAACATAAGTTTTTATGGACCCTAGATAAGACCTAGGTGTGGGGATCCAAAGTAAGTTTCTTTTGGGTGGATGTAGATCCTAGGAGAACTCCAAATTCTTTGTATCCTTATCCAGTATCCTTAGAGAGTTACATAGGTCAATAAGATATTCTGACTTCACCTGACAGCTGTGACTAAAAAAGAGCTAAGGGGCAGCTAGGTGGTGCAGTGGATCGAGCACCGACCCTGGAGTCAGGAGTACCTGAGTTCAAATCTGGCCTCAGCCACTTAACACTTACTAGCTATGTGACCCTGGGTAAGTCACTTAACACCAACTGCCTCACTAAAATAAATGAATGAATGAATGAATGAATGAATGAATGAATGAATGAATGAATAGATAGATAGATAGATATAGATAGATAGATAGATAGATAGATAGATAGATAGATAGATAGATAGATAGATGAATGAATGAGTGAATGAATAAATAAATAAACAAACAAACAAATAAATAAATGAATGAATGAATAAATAAACAAATAAATAAATAAATAGAGCTTAGATATCTTCCAAGAAATTGTCCAGGAAAATTGTTCTGATATTCTAAAAATGGAAGGTAAAATAGAAGTTGAAAGAATACACTGATTGCCTCCTGAAAGAGATCCCCAAAGGGAAACCTCCTGGAATATTATAGCCAAATTCCAGAGCTCCCAGGTCAAGGAGAAATGTTGAGCAGTGGGAGGCCCATGTGGTTGAGGGATGCAGGCTTGTCATTGGAGCTAACAACAACCACAGTACACAAAGTTCTTCTGGCTGGTTAATTAGCAAGTTCGCTTGAGGTTATCTTCAGAGTAGAGAACAGGCCAGGCAAGAGATAAACCTGACTACCCTCAAACCAACACACCTGGACCCTCCAAAGTTTGGAACAGTGTAACTTGGAAGCAGGATCCCACTGTAAGAAGGAGTTGAAAGTCAAGTAAAAAATGTCAAGACAAGCAAGCAAAGAAAGTTGAAAACTATCAAAGTTTTTTTAGCAAGAAGGAAGATTGAGGTACACTCTCAGAAGGGGATAGCAACCTCAGGGCCCCTACATCCAAAGCTTACAAGAAAATTATGAATTAGTCTCAGGCCATGGAAGTGCTCAAAAGGGACTTTGAGGAGAAAGTAGGAGAGATAGAAGGAAGATTTAGAGAGATGGAGGAAAGAATGGAAAGAGAGATGAGAGCAATGCAGGAGAGTCATGAGAAAAATGTCAACAACTTGAAAAGCCAAATCGAAAAGGAGATAAAATGTTATCTGAAGAAAATTATTGCCTAAGGACTAGGAATGAACAAATGACAGCTAGTGACATTATGAGAAACTAAGACACAGTAAAGCACATCCAAATGAATAAAAACATAGAGGGCAATATGAAATATCCCCTCAGAAAAATAGCTGACCTGGAAAATACATCCAGGAGAGAAAATTTGAAAATCATTGGACTACCTGAAAACCATGACCAAAATAAGAGTTTAGACAGCATCTTCCAAGAAATTGTCAGGGAAAATTGCCTCGATATTCTAGAATCATAAGGTAAAATAGAAATAGAAAGAATCCACGGATCACCTCCTAAAAGAGATCCCAAAAGGAAAATGTCCAGGAATATTATAGTCAAATTCCAGAGTTCCCAGGTAAAGGAGAAAATATTTCAAGCAGATAGAAAGAAGGAATTGTGTGTAAATATATTCTGCTCCAGAGGCAGCTAGGTGGCGCAGTGGATAAAGCACTGGCCCTGGATTCAGGAGTACCTGAGTTCAAATCCGGCCTCAGACACTTGACACTTACTAGCTGTGTGACCCTGGGCAAGTCACTTAACCCCCATTGCCCCACCAAAAAAACAAAAAACAAACAAACAAAAAGAATCACCTACCCAGCAAAACTAAGTATAATCTTTCAGAGGAAAGAGAAATGGTACTTCAATGAAAAAGAGGACTTTCAGGCATTTGTGATGAAAAGACCTGAACTGAATAGAAAATTTGCCTTTCAAATATAAGACCCTGGACAAGCATAAAAAGGTAAACAGTAAAAAGAATTCATGAGAGATATTAAAAGATTAAATGGTGTACATTCCTACATGAGAAGATAATACTTCTAAGTCATAAGAACTTTCTCATTATTAGGGCGGCTGAAAGGAATACATTTAGACAGAGGGCACAGCTCTGAATTGAACCTGAAGGCCTGATACCTGTAAAGCATTTAGTTTTTTTTATTCTTCTTGTTTTTTTGTGTGGCAGATAGGGTGGGGTGTCTTATGTCTGGGGCTGGATTTGGGCTTGGGGCCTCCTGGATCCAGGGCTTTTGCTTTGTCCACTTTGCCACCTAGCTAACCCATGAGGACATCTTTAAAATAGTGTTGAGGAGTAGGAGGAATATACTGGGGGAGGGGGAAGGGGCAAGGTAGACTGGGTAGAGGTAACTCAAATAAATGAAACAAGAAAAAAGCTTATGAAGGGGAGGGGAAGAGGGGGAAGGAGTGGGGGAGTGAGTGAATCTTACTATCATCAGAATTGGCTCAAAGGGATAATAACATACATACTCAAGTATGTATAGTAATATATTTTTCCCTGAGAGAAAGTGGAAGGGGAAGGAGATGATGGAGGGGAAGAAGAGGGGAAGGAAGTAAGGGCAGATTGGGGGAGGGAGCAGTAAAGAGCAAAACACTTTTGAAGAAGGTGAAGATTTTATGCATTACTGCACATGTATGACATATTGAATTGCTTGATTTCATAGGGATGGTTGACGAGGGATGGAGGAAAAAAAAATAGAACAAAGAATTAGCTAAAAGCCCTTAATCTCATCACAGTGGGCTCAAGGAGGGAATAACATTCACACCCAAGTGGGAGAACTAATCTATCTAACCCTACAGGAAATTAGGAGGAGAAGAGGATAAGGAGGGAAGGGTGAAAGAAGGGAGGGCAGAGTGGAGGAGGGCATAGTCAGAACCAAAACCCTTTTGAGGAGGAATGGGGTAAAAGAAGATAGAAAATAGAGTAAAAATCATGGGAAGGGAATAGGATAGAGGGAAATATTTATGGTGATTGATTATAATGACAAAACACATGGTACCTACTTTGCTGGGCTATTGTGAAGAAAATTTTTTGTCAAGTTTAAGGTACTATATAAAAGTTATGATCAACATAATGCTATCAGAAAAACCTGGAAAGACCTACATGAATTGAAGCAGAGTGAAATGTACTGTATACAAAATAATAGTAATAGTGTGAGATGATCTGCTGGAAAGGAAGTGGTTATTTTCAGCAATGCAATGACCCAATATAGCTATAAAGGACTTATTAAAATTTCAAACCATCTACAGAGAAAGAACTAATGGTATCTGAAAACAGATTGAAACACATTCTTTTTGGACAGTTCCTTAATCTGAAATTTTGTTTTATTTCTTTTCTCTCATAACCTAGCTAATGTGAAGATGGTTTCCATTACTACTAATGTATAAGTTACATTGAATTACTTGAGTTCTTGGGGGTGGGGGTGAGAAGGGATGGAGGGAGGGAGGTTGGAACACAAAATTTTTAAAAATTGATGTCAAAATTTGTTTTTACATGTAATTTGGAAAATAAAATTCTAAACAAAAAACAATACCTCATTGGAAAGGCAATTGACCTTGAAAATAGATCCAGGAGAGATAATTTGAGAATATTCAGACTACCTGAAAGCCTTTATGAGAAAAAGAGTCTAGACACTATATTCCAGGAAATTATCAAAGAGAACTGCCCTGTTATTGCAGAAAATCTCCAAGGAATATTGTAGACACATTCGGGATTTATCAGGTAAAGGTGAAGGCTACTGCAAGTAGCCAGAAAGAAACAATTTAAATATCATGGAAACACACTCAGGAATGCACAGCATCTGGCAGCTTCAACATTAAAGGATTGCAAGGCTTGGAATATTATATTCCAGAAGGAAAAGGAGCTTGGATTGCAACCAAGAATCAAGTACCTCACAAAACTGAGCATTCTCTTTCAGGGGAAAAGATGGACATTGAGTTTAATAGGGGAATTCCAAGATTTCCTGAAGAAAAGACCAGAACAGAACAGAAAATTTGATCTTCAAATACAAGAGTCAAGATAAGTATAAAATGGTAAGAAGGAAAAAAAAATATTCAATAAGGTTAAACTGTTTACATTCCTATGAGGGAAGATAATACTTTTAACTCTTGAGATCTGCATCTCTATTAAGGTATAGTTACTAAATAGACTTTGATGTGATGATATAAAGTATCTTAAAGGGCAGAATAAAAGGAGAATAGGAGAGGAGAGGGAAGGGGATGTGGAATCAGGTTAGTTACATTACATGAAAAGTCACAAAAAACCTATTACCATAGAGGGAAAGAAGGGAGGCATGAGCATTGTTTCAACCATACTTTCATCAGACTTGGTTTAAAGAAAGAATAACATATACACCCATTTGAATAAAGAAATTTAACTTACTCTTTTAAAAAGTTTTGTAATTTTTATCTCTATAATGGTTCTTGCACATGATCCCTTCTCTCCATACACAGAGATACTTCCTCATTTAAGGCTTATTAATTCTCACCTGTACAATTGAAATAGTACTGTAATTGGAATATCTGCTTCAAATCACACCACTCCAATTCCCATCAATCAAATAGCCACCAAAGTGATTTTCCCAAAACATATATCTCAAGAGATCACTTCCTATTCAGTAAGCTCCAGTGGCCCTTTATTTCCTCTAAGGTTAGAAATAAATCTGGATATTTGATATTCAAAGCTCATCACAATCTTGTCCCTTCCCATATTTCTAGTCTTTTCATATATTTCTCCCCTTCACACACTATAGAGTCCAGCCAGGGTGACCTATGGCTTGTTCCTCATACATGATGTTCCATCTTGGATTCTGTGATTTTGCACTAGATATCCCTCAAGCCTGAAATGCTCTTCACCTTCACCTCTGCCTTTTGAAACCCTTCACTTACTATAAGACTTAGAACAAATGCTACCTTCTGCTGTAAACCTTTCTGGTTCCTCTCAAAGCAATAGCTTTCCATCTTAAGTTATCTTTTATCTTATCTACCGTGTGTGTATCTGAACCACCTAGCTTTCCCATTTGTACATGTATGTGTATTTAAACACACAAACACACATGGGGTACATTGGTAGAATAGTGGATAATGTGTCAGGAATGGAGTCAGGAAGCCTTATCTTCCTGAGTTCTAATCTAGCCTCAGACACCTACTAGTTATGTGGTCCTGAATAAGACACTTAGCAATGTTTGCCTCAGTTCCCTTATCCAGAAAATGAGGTGGAGAATATCATAGCAAATCACTCCAGCCTATTTGCTAAGAAAACCCCAAATGTGCTAACAAAGAGCCAGATGCAACTGAAAATAACTATCTATATACAGTAATATTATATACACATATATGTATATGTATACATATGTATATATTTAAATATACATACATATGTGTGTGTTCTCTGATTTAAGGTCAATCATTTCAGTGATCATAATTCTTAAGTCTTTCAAACTTGTTTGTTTTGACAGTGTTGACTTTTAAAAATATAATTTAAATTGTGGTTTAACTTGCATGAACATTAGAGAAGTCTATTCAACCTTACTTTTGAATATAATCTGAAAAGCAAAAGAATATGGGTAATACCTCATTGTTTTTGTAAAACCGAAATAACATATTAACTCAGAACTGAAACCGTGTGAATCTTTTTCTTTGTTTTCAACTTACATTGCATCTATTTAAAGATGTAAATCATCTTTATTAATTTTTCATATCAGTAATTCTGCCTTGAGTTGAAAAAATGAGAAAACATGAAGATTCTAAACCATGACAATGCAGAAATAATAAGAAATGTGAACAGCCAGACACATTAGAAAATATATAGATAGCCAGATCTATATATTTTTCTCTTTGTTTGGGTGAATATACATATATCTCTCTCAGATGAAATTGCTTCAGCCTCTAGCATGTTTATTATTACTATAGATAAGTGTTCTTTCAGAAATATAATACTACTATAGTGTATTTACATTTTCTTACACACTGGGGTTATATATGACTTTTCCAACTACATGCAATGAATATCAATTTATCAAAAGAAGATATTTTCTCAACAAATATGTAGGGATATGGCAAAAGTTACAAATATGGACAGAGATGACTGAATTGGAATTTTAGTAGATTTAGGAAGTACCCTCTTGGATGAGAATATTGATCAAGTGGTGTAACCACATTATTGGTGTCATTACCTACTTTTGCTCTCTACTTATATGCATATCTTTTAAAAAGTGTTGACCAATTAGATCTGTCTGTGGTCATTCTGGCTTTTTAAGTAGCTCCCCAATTTTCTCTATGAGAATCATTTTTACTTTGTCACAATTTAATTCTGAAAAGATTTTAAGTTACTCTACCCTTATTTTCTTTAAGTAATCATGGACCACTGTATTATCCTTAATCTTTCTATGAATTATAAAATTTATTCTATTAAAATAGATAATCTAGAGCTAGATAATCCTGAGCAAATTCATACTTGTCTACTATGAACATGAATATGGAAAAATAGACTTTAGAAGCCGTTAACAGCACTAGTGGCAGGACACTGGTGGACAACTGGACATGAAAAAAAATTACAGGGGTTCCATTGATGCCATGCGGTGCAATATCCTATTACATTACATAATACACTTCTGGGTTGCAGTTTCATGATGTAAAGGAACACTAGAGCTTGCAGTGGAATGGAGTAAGTGTCTGGTCAAAGTTTCAGAGTGGAGAGGGGTACTTATTGTTATTTTCAATGAAGTAGGGCCTTAGTTTTAGTTCCAAGGCAGAACAAAGCAAGAGTGCTTTCAGCTGTGGGAGGAAAAAGGATCAGTCACAATTCCAGGGTCAAGAGGAGCACTAGTACATGCACCTACATGGGAAAAAGGGCCTCTCCTGAGTAAATACAAGAGCACAGGACAGGAGAGTAGTGACTATAACTCTCTTCCCAGAATTACCTAAGAAAAAATAGCGCAAAATCAAATAAGCAAATAAACAGAACTTGGGAAAGTGCACATTCCAACCCAGGAATGGAGTCTGAATTGAACATAAAGTTAAAAGTAAAGAAATGAGTTCAAAAACAAAGTAAAGAACAAAAAAGAAAATGAATATAAAAAGCTACAATTTTGACAGGGATGATCAAGATGCAAAGTGAAAAATGTCAACAATGTCAAAAGATCTTAAAGTTAAGCCTCAAATAAAATAATAATAATAATAATAATAATAATAATAATAATAACAATAACAATAATAATGGATTGAACAGAAGTCCAACAAAAAATCCTGGGTGAGCTCAAAAGAGAATTTTCAATATCAAATAAAGAGTTAGAGCAAAAGTTGGAATAAAATTGAGAGTAGTGCACGAAAATTTAAAAAATAGAATAAACAGAATGGTAAAAGAGTAACAAAAAACACTAAAGAAAATAATTCCTTTAAAGCAAAGCTGACCAAGTGGTAAAAAATTAACAAAATGGTAAAAGAGGCACAAAAATTGATTGAAGAGAAGAACTCTTTTAAAAACAAAACAGGTTAAATGGGAAAAGAGGTATAAAAATTAACTGAGGGGGCAGCTAGGTGGAGCAGTGGATAGAGCACTGGCCTTGGATTCAGGAGGACCTGAGTTCAAATCTGGCCTCAGACACTTGACACTTACTGGCTGTGTGACCCTGGGCAAGTCACTTAACCCCCATTGCCCTGCAAAAAACAAAACAAAACAAAACAAAAATTAACTGAAGTGGTGTAGAGCCAAAATGGTAGGGTAGGGCAATCTTAATCAAGCTTTCCCAACATTCCCTTCCTAAAAAACATTGAATTATGGAGTGGCAGAACCAATAAAATTTCAGCAATACATTCTTCTCACCCAAGACAATTAGCAGATCTAAAAGAGAGATCTGTGACACAGAGGTAGAGGTTAGCCCAGAGCCCATGTAGGTAAAACACTAGTGGTTGGATTAAGTGTTGGCAACAGAAGCAGTTTGAAAGTTTGGGAACTTTCAAGCTTAATTTCCACCTGGAAACCAACAAAAACTTCCAAACTCTCAGAACTAGCTTTGAAAACAGCTGGGTGAAAATGCATGAAGCCTGACAGAAAGCCCCTCTTCTGCCCATGCGAGGAATAGAGCCAAGAATTAACATAAAGTTTCAAGTAAAAGATGCAGAGGAAAAATTAGCAAAGAAAAAAAAGAACCTGGCCATAAAAACTCTTATGGTGCTAGAGCAGAACAAGAAAAAAACTCAGAACAATACCTTGATGTCAAAATAGCTACAAGCAAAGCCCGACAGAAAATCAATGGGATACAAGCTCAACAAGAATTTTGGAAGAGAAAAGAAGGAATTTCAAAATAAAATTAGAGTATTAGAGGAAAATTTAAGTAAAGAAATAAGAGCAAAGTAGGAAAATTATAAAGAGACATTTATCAGCTTGGTTTTTTAAAAAGCACCAAATGAATGTAGGGCACTGGGGCTCTCCCAGATTTCACCTCCAAAATGACATAAAACTGCATCTGAATGATGAGAGCCCCAGTGCATTGCTTCCTCAATTGGCCATCTTGGCACAGGAAGTCCCTACATTCATTTTTTTTTTCAGGGCAATGAGGGTTAAGTGACTTGCCCAGGGTCACACAGCTAGTAAAGTGTCAAGTGTATGAGGCCGGATTTGAACTCAGGTACTCCTGAATCCAGGGCCGGTGCTTTACCACTGCGCCATCTAGCTGCCCCCCCTACATTCATTTTTTAAAAATTTTCAGTTCTAAATTAGCTTTGTTCCTCAGGCCCCTCTCCCACCTATTGAGAAGGCAAGCAATATGATACTTGCTATACATATTTCCAAATTCATCATCTTGCAAGAAGAAAAAAAAGCATAAGGTGAAAAATATGCTTCAATGTATATTCAACTCTCAGAATTCAGCAGATCTCTCTATGGGGGTGAATGGTGCTTTTCATTACAAAATTGTCTTGAATCATTATCTTGACCAGAATTGTTAAGTCTTTCAAATTTGAACATTGTTACAATATGGCTGTTACTGTATAGTGTTCTCCAGAATGGTTGAACCACCCAGTAATTCCACTAAAAATGTAGCTGTGTACCTATTTTCCCACACCTTTTCCATATATGATCTGTTCTTGATGAAAATGTGCTCACTCTTGTTGATCAATGTTTCCTTTTCTAAATGTTCCTTTAATAACAATCTCTTTAATAATACATTCTAGAACAGTTTATGATGATACAAGAGATAGAGAATATTATTAAATGCAAAATGGATGTTTTTGATTACATTAAATTAAAAAGGTTTTGTACAAACAAAAGCAATGTATCCAAAATCGGAAGGGATGCAGAAAACTGGGAAATAATTTTTATGGCCAATATTTCTGATAAAGGCTTCATTTCTAAAATATATAGGGAACTAAATCAACTTTATAAGAATCCAAGTCATTCCCCAATTGAGAAATGGAACAGGCAGTTTTATGATGAAAACATCAAAGCTATCTATTGCCATATGAAAAAATTCTCTAAATCACTATTGATTAGAGAGAAGCAAATTAAAACAACTCTGAGGTACCAGTTGACACCTATAAGATTGGCTAATATGACAAAAAAGGAAAATAATAAATGTTGGGGAAGCTGTGGAAAAATTGGAACACTAATGCTGTGAACTGATCTAGCCATTCTGGAGAGCAATTTGGAATTATGCCCAAAGGGCTATAAAGCTGTGCATACCCTTTGATCCAGCAATACCACTTTTGGGTCTTTTTCCCAAAGAAATCATGGAAAAGGGAAACAGACCCACATGTACAAAATTATTTATAACTGCTCTTTTTGTGGTGCCAAGGAATTGGAAATTGAGGGGTTGCCCATCAATTGGGGAATGGCTGAACAAGTTGTGGTATATGAATGTAATGGAATTCTATTGTGCTGTAAGAAATGATAAGCAGGAGGAGTTCAGAGAAACCTGGAAGGACTTGCATGAACTGATGATGAGTGAGATGAACAGAACCAGGAGAACATTATACACAGTATCATGAACATTATGTGTTGATCAACTGTGATAGACTAGATTCTTCTCACCATTCCAACAGTACAAGAAAGTTCCAAAGAACTCATGATGGAAAAGGCTCTCCAAATCCAGGAAAAAAAATAAAAGGAACTATGGAATATGAATGCTGATTGGATGATACCATTTCTTTTGGTTTTGTTGCTCTTGATTTTCTATTTTGTGGTTTTTCCTTTTTGCTCTGATTCTTCTCTTATAACATGACTAATGCAGAAATATGTTTAATGTTATATATATAAATATATATATATATATATATATAACGTATGTCAGATTACCTGCTGTCTAGGGGAGGGGGGAGGGAGGGGAGGGATGGAGAAAAATTTGAAATTGGAAATCTTATATAAACAAATGTTGAAAACTATCTCTATATATAACTGGAAAATAATAAAATACTTATATTAAAAAAGAACTATATATATATATATATTCTAGAATTGTCTCAGGATTCAAAATCATATTAGCTACCATTAACATTTTAGAATCTATTTTCTTTCATTTTTTGAAAATCAGGGCCTAATCTCTCAGAGTTCTTCACAGGATAAATCCACAAACTTTCAAATAATGCCAAAAGGCAATTCCGGGAGCAACAAAACCCACAAAAAGGTGGGGTAAGATCATTTTTCCAGACAAAGACAGCTCAGAAGTTAGGCAGGAAAGATCTGTTGTACTGGGCTGGGACTGGAGCCCAGACCCAGGCTGTCCCAACACAGATCTAGCCCCCTGGCAGGCCACACCAGAGAGATTTTTGCAGCTTCTGAATTGGCTGCAGATGTGGCTACTTCTGAAACTTAGCTCACATTCTCGTGAGAGGGTTGAGTAGCTGGCCAGGGAGAGATTACAGGGATTGCTGCTGGCACTGAGGTGGACCTCTGTTGTCTTGCCTGTGCTGGGAACCTAGAGTAGTCTTGAGTGGCAGGCCCAGCTGGGGCAGCTATGCAAGCATGCCTGAAGCTAGCAACCATAATGAGAGAGAATTCTATTTCTGAGTTAAAGAGCAAGTAAGCTTGGGGCTATTTGTGGACCAGAGCACAGGCCAGGAGAGGGACAAACCTACTTCTCCTTAAATCAATCCAAGTTGACACTCCCCCCCCCCCCAAACCTTGGCACAGTGCATCCTGGAGGCAGGACCTCAGTTTAAGACATTTTTAAAAGTCAAGAAATAGGCTAGAAAAAAAATGGACAGAAAAAAAATATGGACCATTGAAAGTTTCCTTGGTCACAAGGAAGAAAAAAAATACCTTCAGAAGAATATAACAAGGCAAAGCTGCTCAATCCAAAGCTTCCAAGAAAACTATGAATTGGCCATGGAAGTACTCAAAAAGGACTTTGAAGATAAATTAAGAGTGGTAGAGGAAAAGAATGGAAAAGGAAATGAGAGTGATGCAGGAAAGTCATGGAAAAAATATCAACAGATTGAAAAAACAAATGGAAAAGCTTTCTGAAGAAAATAACTGCTGGGGCAGCTAGGTGGTACAGTGGATAGAGCACCGGCCCTGGATTCAGGAGGACCTGAGTTCAAATCCAACCTCAGACCCTTGACACTTACTAGCTTTGTGACCCTGGGAAAGTCACTTAACCCCAATTGCCTCACCAAAAATAAATAAGTAAATAAATAAATAAATAAATAAATAAATAAATAAACAAACAAACAAACAAATAAATAAATAGAATAACTGCCTATAAATTAGGATTGAGTAAATGGAATCTAATGAATTTATGAGAAATTAAGAAACAATAAAGCAAATCCAAGTGAATGAAAAAAATAGAAGGAAATGTGATATATCTCCTTGGACAAGCAACTGACCTGAAAATAGGGCCAGGAGAGATAATTTGAAAATTATTGGACTACCTGAAAACCATGATCAAAATGAGAGCTTAGACATCATCTTCCAAGAGATTGTCAGGGAATATTGTCCTGATATTCTAGAAGCAGAAGATAAAATAGAAATAGAAAGAATCCATGGATCACCTTCTGAAAGAGATCCCCAAATGAAAACTACCACAATATTATAGTCAAATTCCTGAACTCCCAGGTCAAGGAGAAAATACTGCAAGTAGCCAGAAAAAAACAATTCAATTAATATTGAGCCACAGTCATGATAGCACAATATCTAACAGCTTCTATATTAAAGGACTGGAGGGCATGCAATATGATATTCTGGAGGGCAAAGGAACTGGGATTACAATCAAGAATCCCCTACCCAGAGAAACTGTATAATTTTTCAGGTGAAAAAATGGGACTTCAATGAAAAAGAGCACTTTCAGGCATTCTTGATGAAAAGACCTGAACTGAATAGAAAATTTTACTTGGAAATACAACTCTCTAGAGAAGCATAAAAAGGTAAACAGGAAAGAGAAATTATGAGAGATGTTAAAAGGTTAAACTGCTTATATTCCTACATGGGAAGTTTATACTTCTAACTCATAAAAACTTTCTCAGTATTAGGGAAGCTGAAAGGAATAAATTTGGACAGAGGGCACAGGTGGGAATTGATTATGAAGGGATGATATATGTAAAGCATTTATTGTTTGTTTATCGTTTTTTGTGGGACAGTCAGGGTTGGGGTGCATGCCTATGTTCATGCAGTTGGTGTGTGTCTTATGCCCAAGGCCTGTTTTGGGCTTGGGTCCTCTTGAGTCTGGAGCAGGTACTTTGTGCACTGTGTCACCTAGCTACCCCATGATGACATATTTAAAATAAAATTAAGGGATGAGGGGATTGCACTGGGAGAAAGGGAAAACGAAAGGTTGATTGGGGTTTATAAACTATGTCACATAAAAGAAGCAAGAAGAAGGTTATGGAGTGGAGGGAAAGATGGGGGAGGTGTGGGGGAGTTAGTGAACCTTACTCTCATCAGAATTGGCTCAAAGAGGGAATAACATACACACTCAATTGGGTAGAGTAATCTATCTTACCCTTCAGCAAAATAGGAGGAGGAGGGGATAAAGGTGGAAGGAGGAAAAGAGGGAAGACAGATTGGGGGAGGGGGCAGTCAGAAGCAAAACATTATTGAGGAAGGATAGGGTAAAAAAAAGTTATAAAATACAGTAAATATCTTGGGAAGGGAATAGGATGGAGGGAAATATAGTTAGCAATAGTTAACTGGGAAAAAAATTTGAAGCAGAGGCAAGAGCAATGTAAGATGAGGATGATAATGATGGCACTGCTTCTGCTGCTGGTAGTACTTTGCTAAGCTATTGTGAAGAAAATTCTTTGTCAGGTATAAGCTACTATATAAATGTTAGTTATTATTGTTGTTTCAATACAGCACCCCATGGGTGTTTTCCAAGGAAATCTCCCATTAAAGTACTATACAAATGTAGTTTGCTATTTAAAAAAAAAAGCAGAATGCTATCAGAAAAACCTGGAGATATTTACATGAGCTGATGCAAAGTGAAATGTGGTATATACAAAACAACAGCAATATTGTAAGATGATCTGCTAAGAATGACAGCTATTTTCAGTAATGCAATGATCCAAGATTACTCTGAAGGACTTATGAAAAATGTCATCTACAGAGAAAGAACTGATGGGACCTGAATACAGATGGAAGTATAGAAAAAAAGAAAAAAGAAAATTGGAACAAGACACACCTCTTCAATTACATGTTGTTATTATTATTATTATTATTATTATTTTGCTATGATCACATATGAGTCACATGACTTAGAAATTATAACCACTGACTCTTTCACTGTCCTGGGATATTGTTCATGTAGGCCTGTTATTAGATTTTCCCCCTCCAAATAGTACTCTATTACTGTGACATTACATACATGTGTGCACATATATGCATGCATGTGCATATGAATGTATGTGCGTAGGTGAGTGTACATGTATTGTACATGTGCATACACATATACACACATGTGTTTTGTATGTGTATTGTTTATGTGTGTATAATTACACACATATATGCATATATGTGTATATGTAGAGATATAAATATATGTGAATATGTATCTTCTTCCTACCTACTATCTATCCATCTCTCCCTCTCTCTTTCCCTCTATTTCCTCTCTTCATTCATTTCTAGACTTTTAACTAGACATTTTTGACAGCCAACACAACAGCAAAAATCAGAACTGAGCAGCTTCTCCTTTCTCATATAGTAGTCCCATTTTCCCTTAACAGAGGTTATATCAACTCTTATGTTGTTTCCCCAATATAGCTTTTTGAAGAAGAAAACTTGTTATTTTTGTCTTTCTGCACCAACCTCAGGTAATTCTGGGTTATAGCTGTCACACAATATCTTTATAGTATATTATCATGTTTATGAATTCATCTTTCATTGACTTTCCCTCTAAAAGTTTAGTCTGTTCCTGCCAATCATTAAATATACCCCATCCTTGGACAAAATCTCATTATTTCTGTATTCCATAAATTCAAAAAACATTTATTATGTAACTAGTAGGTTTAATGCTCTGAGGCTACATGAATATAAAAAATACATTCCATGCCCTCAGAAAACTTACATGTAATGCAGTAGTAAGATAGTAGAAAAAAGTCATCATTCCAATTCTTTTATAATAACTGTAGCACAGAAACTCACAATCCATTTGTTGACACCATCTTCCCAGCCAGCTGTGAAATTGACACATGCTCTTTTATCTTTTAAAATTCCTATTTTCAATAGCTACTATTGCCATCTATGCCCCTAAAGTCTTTAGTTTCCTTTCCAGGACATCATAATCCCCAGGAAAATCCTTTTAGGTTCTTTCTGGCAGTATTGTCTGTCACCAAGTGTACTATTTTCGTGCTTTATCACTGGCAAGAATTCTAAAGGGATTAGTTAAGTAATGGTAGATAAGGAAACACATACACACAGACCTATGCCACAAATCCAACAAATCTTTTAGTCAATGAAAATTTGTACCAGAAGAATTGTTAAAAGTCTTTAAAATGACCAAAGAGGGGAAAATCTATCTTCTTATTCCCTGCCTCCTCCCCCCACAAAAAAAGCACACTAGAAAAATAAGTTGCCTATTGTTTAAATATGTTTTATTTTCATCATGGACTCCCACTCTTCTGACATATTCCTAGTTATCAAGCATAGAGTCTTTTCCTTTTCTCCTCAGGGACCAAAATTTCCCTTGGTTTTTCTGTTCTGCATCACAAACAGGCTTTGGATCTCCATCCTTCAAATTAAAAAGTATCTCTTTTAGGATTCCCTCAGCAATCTTTGATGGTTACTTGTCTGTGTTTATTCATGGAATTGTGTTACTGACTGATTACAAATTGATAGATAGCCCATGCCTGATGGTTATTTATATTTTAATGTATCCTTTTAATTCTCGATCAGAAAGTAATATCTACAGGAGTTAATTCCAGAAAATATATTAACCCAATAGGAAAAAAAACATTGTACCCAAAGGTACAAAGAAAAATTAAATTTTCTTTTCTTAAACAATATTCTCATAGACAAAGGTATGTGAGCATTTTTAAAAATCAGAATGTTCAGGCAAACAAGATAATTTAGGACAAAATTTTTGTCCTTGGACCCAAATTACGCAAAGTGCTAGCATACCCTGCAAATATAAGCACAAACATTATTTTTCCAGATAAAAGCTGCACTTTCTCCAAATTTGTGGCTTTGATAAACTTAAAACTTCACTTTTCCACCATAGTTAGAAAATCTGTGTACAGTTATTAATTATGTAACTCTGGACAAATCACTTCATTTATCCTAATTTTTCTCAAAAGAAAAATTGGGATAATAATGCCATATACAAGCCAGAGTATTTATTAGGATAAAACGAGATAATATTTGTAAGATACTATGATGGATTTAAAGTGTTATGAGATTTACATCGTTATACGCATGTTTATATATAAGCATAATACATACATACACACATACACATATTGCTAGATATGGATAACTAGATAAATCACTGAAATATGAAGCTATAAATTCTATAAATTATCCATTCTAAGATAAGGCTAGAGGTTACATGATCTTTTAGACTGTAAATATGTAGGCCACAATTGTGAAATCAGGACCCTAGGCCTATCTTATTTGGTGTGCTTCTAGAGAGTCTGCCATTACTATAAAAGTATGTGCATAAACTAGAAGTAACTATGGGAAATGTGTCCCTTTTGTAAGGGATGCTGTTTCTATAAAAGATAAGGGAAAACTCATTTGTTCCTAGAATGTTCCAGTGACAACTTAGTCACAGTGCCACACTAACCATACCTTTATCCACCTGCTATTTATATGCAATATACGTTATATATTTTCCTTGTTCTGCTCATTTCACATTTCCTGAGTTAATATAAATTTTACCAGGTTTTTCTGAGAGCATCCTGCTCATCATTTCTTATAGCCCAATTAATGGATAGTGTCGCACTTTCCAATTCTTTGCCACCACTAAAAGAGCTGCTATAAATATTTTTTGTTTTTAATCTCTTTGCAATATATGCTTAGCAATGGTATTCCTTGGTCAAATGGTATGCATGGTTTTATAACACTTTGAGAATAGCTCCAAATCACTCTATGGAATAGTGGAATCAGTATATAACTTCAAGAATAGTGTCCCATTTTTCTCACATCCCTTCAGTATGTGTCATTTCCCTTTTCTATCATATTATCCAATCTAATAAATATAGGATGGCACCTCAGAGTTGTTTTAATTTGCATTTCTCTAATCAATAGTGATTCAGAGAACTTTTTATATCATATAGATAGCTTTAATTACTTCATCAGAAAACTGCCCATTCATATGTAGCCATTTTAAAATTTAGGGATGGCTCATATTTCTTTTTTCAAGGCTAAGGTATTTTTTATTTATTTTTTTAAATTATTTGCAGGGCAATGAGGGTTAAGTGACTTGCCCAGGGTCAAATAGCTAGCAAGTGTCACGTGTCTGAGGTCAAATTTGAACTCAGGTCCTCATGAATCCAAGGCTGGTACTTTATCTACTGAGCCACCAAGCTGCCCAATGGCTCTTATTTCTATAAATTTAACTTAGCTCTCTATGTATTTGAGAAATGAGGTCCTGGGGCAGCTAGGTGGCACAGTGGATAAAGCACTGGCCCTGGATTCAGGAGGATTTGAGTTCAAATCTGGCCTCAGACACTTGACACTTACTAACTGTGTGACCCTGGGCAAGCCACTTAACCCCAATTGCCTCACCAAAAAAAAAAAAAAAAAAAGAAAAGAAAAGAAAAGAAAAGAAAGAAAGAGAGAAATGCGGTTCTTATTAGAGAAACTTGCTGTAATTTCCTTTTCAAAGTAATGATCATTATGGATTTGTCTCCATTCTGTTTTCCCTTATTTATTCCCATTATTTATCCTACTCTCCCTCTTTTCACCCTGTCCATTCTTAAAAAAATATTTTACTTTTGACTTTTGCCTCCCCCAAACCACCTTCCTTTTCATACCCCTTTCCCCTCCTACTTTCTTATATTGTAAGACACATTTCTCTGCCTCAGTGGTTTGTTATGTCCTCTTTGTGCCAATTCTGTTGAGATTACAGTACATATACTCCCTCCCTATTTCCACCTCCCCAATATTCCCCTCCATTGTAAAAATTCACAGCTCTTTTATGTCAGATAATTTACCCCCTTCTACCTCTCCCTTTCATCTTCTCCCAATGCATTCCTTTTTGACTTTTTTATATAATCATGCCATCACATTCAACTTATTCACATGCATGTATACTTCTATCTGCCCTAATTAAAAAAAAAGCTTTTAGAAAGTAAAAGTATGTAGGAATATAAACAGTATAACATTATTAAATCCCTTTTAATTTCTCTTTCCTGTTTATCTTTTTATGCTTCTTTTAAGTCTTGTATTTGAAAGTCTCATTTTTCTATTCATCTCTGGTCTTTTCAAAAGGGATTCTTGAAAATAATCTATTTCATTGAATATTCATTTTCCCCTGTAGCAATATAATTGGTTTTGCTGAGCAGGTGATTCTTGACTGTATTCCTAACTCCTTTGCCCTCCAGAATATTCCAATCCCTCAGATCTTTTAACATAGAAACTGCTAAATCTTATGTTATTCTGACTGTGGCTCCTCAAAATTTGAATTATTTCTTTCTTTTTGCTTGCAATATTTTCTCCTTGACCTGGGAAGCTCTGGATTTTGGGCATAATATTCTTGGGAGTTTTCATTTTGACATTTCTTTGCAGAAGTGATTATTAGAGTCTCTTGATTTTTATTTCTTTTTTTATCTTCTAGTTTTAGAATATTAGAGAAGTTTTAGTTGATTTTTTTAAAGGCTCTCTTTTTGATCATGGCTGTTCAGTAGTCGAGTAGTGCTTAATTTATTTCTCCTGGACCTATTTTCCAGGTCATGTTTTTCTAAGAAGAAATTTCACATTTTTTTATTTTTAAAATTGTTTTGATTTTGTTTTATTGTTTCTTGATGTCTCACAAAGTCATTAGTTTCTACTTACCCAATATAATTTTTAAAGAATTATTTTCTTCAGTGAGATTTTGTACCCTTTTTCCATTTAGCTAATTTTACTTTTCAAGGCACTCTTTTTTTATTGTATTTTTGTGATTCTTTTTACCATTTAGTTTAATCTGGTTTTTAAGGTGTTATTTTCTTCAGTATTTTAGGAGGCCTCCTTATCTAGCTGTTGACTCTTTTTTTTCATGATTTTCTTGCATCACTCTCATTTCTTTTCCCAATTTTCCCTCTATTTATTTTACTTGATTTTTACAATCTTTTTTAAACCTCTTCCATGGCCTGATGCCAATTTATAGTATTTGATGTTTTGGATGCAGCAGTTTTGACTTTGTTTTCTTCTGAGTTTCCGTTTTGATTTTCCTTGTCACCACAATAATTTCCTATAGTCTGGATTTTCCTGCTGTTTGTTCATTTTTTCAGCATATATCTTAAATTTTAAACTCTATGAGAAAGTGGGAATCTGCTTCAGGAGTGGAGAGGACAATGTCCCAAGCTTTAGGTTTTTTGCAAAGGTGTTTTCAGAGATAATTCTGGGGACCTGAAAGTTTTTGGGTCTTCCAAGGTTGTATGCCATACGCAAAGGTGTGTTTACTATTCTTCTTGCCGATGTTCTGATCTATGAGCAACCCAATCTCTCTTTTCCAAACTCGAACTGTGAAAAGGGTCCCAAATCCCGTGTGGCCACAAGCTCTGGTATGCTAGTACTCTTCCTTACACTGAGACTCTTACCCAGGACTGGGACCCATATCCAAGTATGGACAATCCAATGGAGTCCTGTTCATGGTTCTTCTGTTTACTGGTCCACTTACTGTCTGTGTGCTGAGAGGTCCTGCCTTCAAGGCCTACTACTTGTTTTCTGGGGTGCAGCTTTCACTGTACTGAGCTCCATTCTCAACTTGGTGCAACAGATTTTTTTTCTGCCAACCTTCTACGTTGTCTTAAGCTAGAAAACATTTTTATCCAATGCTTTTGTGGGTTCTGAATTTGTTTTGAGGTATTATTTAAAGGTGTTTGGAGGGATTTGGGGGAGAACTCAGGTAAATCCCTGTCTTTTCTCCTTACCATCTTTGCTCCATTTTTTTCATTTAAAAGGTATTCAGATGCAAAATATGTATCAGTCTTAGGATAACTATTTCCTCAACTACAAATGAAATACTTAAAACATAAAATAGTAAGTTATAACTCATTATTCTTTCCTCAAACTGTTAAATAGAATTGCTGAACAATTTACTTTCATGTCAGACTTGTAATGTTTGAGCAACTTATAAAGTCCATATATTCTGGCCAGCCAGGACAGATTGTGCTTTCTTAATTACCTCAACTATGTCACTTTCCTAGCCTTGTTAATTTTCTCCTAAGAAAATGGTAAAGTTTTAGGAATAATTTCTAGCTGGAGAGCCAATACTCTACTCCTAAATTCCTGAGCCCTGGACTTATGAGGTTAGTAATAGGCCTATAAATAGCTATTTCCTAGAGTCACTGGTTGGTGTTCACTGACCTGTTCTCAGTGAAAGCAAAAAAGGCAAAAGAAGGCATTCAGCTATTCAAGTTGACCTATGAAAGCACATAAGCACACAGACAGATGTTTGTGATGGAAATTATTGCTTGAAGGGAAAGGAGATAAATACACAACCCCATTTATTGGAAGTCCAAGGGAGAAAACTGGAAGAAATAAAAAATAACAAATATTGTCACTTCCTTTATAGCTTATGAAAGGGGTATATCCTTCTTAACCCTGTAGTCAATCATATTTACTGAAATTTCAGTCATAGGAACAACAGGAATAATCAGAACTTGGGTTGCATATGCCCTTTACCAAAGTGCCATATCACATATCTCAAAGAAGGGGCAAAAAATATTCTTAACTCTATGGGAGTTTCTACTGTCCACCCCTTTCCCCACTCCATTACCCTCTCTTTGCATTTAAATAATTTTGTTGCTTGAAAGTCAACTAGGGTTATTTGTGACAGAAGCCAATTTGTCCATATCTCCATTAAGATAAATTTCTTTGCGAACCCATGATGGAAAATGTTCTCCACATCCAGAAAAAAGAACTGTGGATTCTGAATGCAGATTGAACCAAACTGTTTCTACTTTTGTTTTTGTTTTCTTTTTTAAGGTTTCCCCCTTTTGTTCTGATTTTACTTTCACAACATGACTAACGCAGAAATATGTTTAATGTGATTGTACATATATAACCTATATCAGATTGCTTTATTTCTTGGGGAGGAAGAAAAATTTGGAGCTAAAAATCTTATGAAAACAAATGGTGAAAACTATATTTACATGTAAGTAGAAAACAATAAAAACTTTTCTGAATTATAAAAGATATAGTTTTTTTAGTGCTTGAAGACTCTCAAACATGATCCATTTGGCATCTTCTAGTCTCTTGCACTAAAGAGTCTCATAAAAGTCCATGTGACACACTTCTTAATGGACTCCTTAGTCTAATGCAGAAAATCAGTGGCCATTCAGCATAGTTTTTAAGGGAATCTTGAAATTGATGATAATTGGCTCAGAGATTATACTTACAAGGAAATAAAAAGTTGTACAAACATGACAAGTGTTAAGGGGTTCGAATACCTTCGTGGCCGCCATCTGTTAAGGGGTAAAATTCTAGCTAAACTGTCTAAAATATCTAATGAGTGGTCGCCAATAAATTATAAGCTTTAGCAAGAGTTAGATTTTAAGCATTTATTAAGGAGAATAAGAATTTGGTAAAGAGAGAGAAAAAGGCCTAGATTCCTATCTATTAAAGGGAGAGCACATTTCTAGCTCCACTCTCCACCAGAGTCCAGAGGAAAGAGTCCGAGACTGAGCACCAGTCTCTTCCTTCCTCCTCCCACTAGCCTGCGTCACTTCCTGATGCCAAAGAAAAGACTCCTGGTCTTGCCCTCAAAGACCTTCGCTTCATGGGCAGAACTCTTCTACAGTAAGTCTCCAGCAGGTGGCGTCATTCCAAACGTTACACAAGCATAGATTAGTGTACAAAAATATCATCAGTTAACACCTGCCTAGTGCTAGTAAGGGTCTATTCCAACATGAAAAAAAATAGAAAAGAACAAAAATGTTGTTCAAGGGATTTTAAAAATAAAATAATAGAATCACATGGTCTTCCTTGATATATGAACTATCTATTCATTCTGATTCAAGTCTAGATGCTGCGTGTATTTTTAGATCATAAACATGAAAGTAATGACATTGGTAAAACAAATCTATTAGTGGGGGTGCCAATGCAGAATAATTTAATTTTTAAAATATGAAGTATTTATTGTCTTATAAATATAATTATAAGCTCTTAAAAGACAATGTTAAAGGTAATGCTCTAACTTCAAAAAAAGGCTGTATGGCATAAAGTTAAGACAACATCCACAGAGAAGAGCTATATCAAATCCTATCACTTCTTCTAAATTGTCATATTGCCTTAGACAAGCCTTTACTTTTTCTTTACTTTAGTTTTCTCTTTCATTATGATTAAGATAATATATGTAAAATACTTTGCAAATTATTATAGCAGAAAGATAATACACACAAAATACAAATCTCTAGTGTTGTCTAAATGTGAGCTCTGATTATTTTTTCATCAAGAGCATATGCCTGAAAAAAAAAAAAAAGGGGGCAGCTAGGTGGCGCAGTGGATAGAGCACCGGCCCTGGAGTCAGGAGTACCTGAGTTGAAATTCGGCCTCAGACACTTAATACTTACTAGCTGTGTTATCCTGGGCAAGTCACTTAACCCCAATTGCCTCACTAAAAAAAAAAAAAAAAAGAGTATATGCCTGTGGGGGGCAGCTAGGTGGTGCAGTAGATAAAGCACCAGCCCTGGATTCTGGAGGACCTGAGTTCAAATGTGACTTCAGATACTTGAACTTGAAATATACTAGCTGTATGACCCTGGGCAAGTCACTTAACTCTCATTGCCCCGTTAAAAAAAAAAAAAAGGAAAAGGAATATATGCCTCCACAACAACAGTTGGAAACAAACTAAAATATCAGTGTATCTACAATACAACTAGTTTATTATTGCATGGGAAAGAATAGCACCTGAATCTATGAAACATGTCTTTTAAAAAAATTCTACTTTTTAAAATCAATGAATAGTAGCAAAGATAAAATAGTAGAGTAGACAAAGAATATCAAAGAAACCCAAAAAGATGAAAACAGTTCAAAAATGAATAAAGAATTTAATTAAACTTGAATAATCTTTCACAGAAAATACATTTTAACATTACAATTCCATATAAAATGATTTTCAGTGTGTACTCAAGTGTAGCTACTCTATATCTTTTTACCTCATTCTCAATTGCTTCTCCTGGAAGTTTAGAGGATTAATGGGTTGAATTTAAAATCTTCTCAAAGCCTTACTTTATAGAGAGCTCACAACCTTACTGATTCTCCATCAGTATGTCTATGGACACACATGCCCTGTGTCTGCTATCTGCTGATTCCCTTATCACTCTTCTTCACCTTCCCTTTTCTTCACCTGCTTCCTTTTGTCTTTTGTCTTCCTCCATTATGTTGTAAACTCCTCAAGGGCAGGGAAGACCTCCTTTTTGATGTATATGCTCAATGCATAGCACTGTACCTGGCATATAGTAGGTGGTTAATCAATGTGTACTGAGCTGAATTAAATTGAAATATTATGCATAGTTTTTCTCTTTCAATCAGATCATTTTAGAGGAGCAGCCTATATTTATTTCATTTATTTTTGGCAGGGCAATGAGGGTTAAGTGACTTGCCCAGGCTCACACAGCTAGTAAGTGTTAGGTGTCTGAGGCTGGATTTGAACTCAGGTCCTCCTGAATCCAGGGCTGGTGCTTTATCCACTGCACCACCTAGCTGCCTCTGGAGCAGAATATATTTACACACAATCTAATATTCTAACCAATGTAATCATTGGATAGATACTTTAGAATTTAGTTTAGTTTCAGTGTTAGAATTCATGTTTACCAAAAATTGTTTCTCCACATTCAGGTATGAGGTAAAGGTCACTTATTAAAGAGCTAAGCAGAAGGATGAGCTGTGAGCTGAAGCACCATTCAATATATTTTCAGTTTCTTGAGGATTATGAAAACAATGATTCTTCAGCTTTATATTGTTTCCCTTCTTTCATTTTCCCTTTTATTTAAGTGTTCTTGATATCCTTCGATTATTACATCAGTCTTCTCTAGTAATAGCTGCCTTCCATAACTGAACCCTTGAACCAAATAAAAATTATTAAAACACCCCAGGCAGTGATCATGTTGGTTGTATGTACCTTAAGGCCATCATTGGTCTTTAACTTAATCAGAGGTTAAATTCCTTTGGATGATTTCATTTACATTGTTTTATTTATTACATCTGTATCCCCACCCATCTATTTATCTATCTAAATTATATCTATCTTTCTATAATATTTAATCCATGTATGTATCATTTTCTCCTACTAGATCGTTCCCTTGCAAAGGGACTTGTTTAGCATAATGAACTATAAGCTATGTTGTGCAAGGTTACTCAAGATGGTCAGGTCCTAGTGAAGGTTTCTGAACAAAAGTTGATCCACTGGAGAAGGGAAATGGCAAACCACTCCACTTTTGTTGCCAAGAAAAAAACATGGACAGTATTAAAATGATAAAAGATATGACAAGGAAAGATGAGTCCCATAGGTCAAAAGGTATTCAACACATTAATGGGTCAGAATAGAGAACAACTACAAGTAGCTCCAGAAAGAATGAAGTGGCTGGGACAAATTCAAAAGGAAGCTCACCTCCAGATGTATCAGATGATAAAAGGAAAGTCTAATGCTCTAAAGAATAATATTGCATAGGAATCTGTACTGTAAGATCTATGAAGCAAATAAACCGGTTATGGTTAAACATGAGATGAAAAGATTAAACATTGATATCTTGGGTGTCAGTGAATTTAAATGGAAGGGAAGAGATGAATTTAATTTAAGTGATCATCACATATTCTACTGTGGGAAAGATTACCTTAAAAAAACGGAGTAGCCCTCATAATCAATAAAAAAGAGAAAGGTAGCACTAGCGTATAGTATTAAAAATGGCAGAATGATATCCATTCAAATACAAGGCAAACCACGGCAAATTCAACACCTCAGCAATACAAGTGTTTGCTCTACCCAGTGATGCCAAAGAGGCAAAAGTTGATCAGTTCTGTGAAGAGTTATAATATCTTCTAGAAATAACACCAAATAAACTAAGATGTCACATTCATCGTAGGGGATTTGAAAGCTAAAGTAGGAAATCAAAACCTAATTGGAATTACCGGCAACTTTGGCTCCGGAGTTCAAAATGAAGCAGGACACTGAGGAAAAAGGTGCAGAAGCTCTATATGCCCTGTTAAAACAAGACCTGGAGTTTATTTTTGCCTCCAGTTATGAGCTTCTTATCACAAAATTTAAACTAAAATTGAAGAAAGTAGGAAAAATCATTAGACCATGTAAGGATGACCTAAATAATGCCCCTTATTGTTATTATTAAGTTGAAGAGATGAATAGGTTTAAGGGATTAGATCTGGTAGATATTGTACTTGAAGAATTATGGATAAAGATTCACAACATTGTAGAGGAGGAAGCAGTAGCAACATCAATAAAAATATTCCTGAGTAAAAGAAGAGCAAGAAATTAAAATAAATGTCTGATGAAGCTTTACAAATAGCTGAGGAGGGGCAGCTAGGTGGTACAGTGGGTAGAGCACCAGCCATAGAGTCATAAGGACCTGAATTCAAATTTGGCCTCAGACACTTAACACTTACTAGCTGTGTGATCCTGGGCAAGTCACTTAACCCCAATTGCCTCGCAAAAAAAAATAATAAAAAAAAGACAAATAGCTGAGGAAAGAAAGGAAGTGAAATGTGAAGGAGAAAGTAAAAGACATTCTCACACTGAGAGCAAAATTCCAGAGAATAGCAAGGAAAAAATAAGAAGGTATTCTTTTTTTTTTTTTTTTTTTGCGGGGCTATGGGGGTTAAGTGACTTGCCCAGAGTTGGTCACACAGCTAGTAAGTGTCAAGTGTCAAGTGTCTGAGGCCGGATTACATTGCTAACTGTTTCCTTCCATCCTATTCCCTCCCCATGATATTTACTTTATTTTATATCTTATCTGTATCCCTCCTCAAAATTGTTTGGCTTCTGATTGCTGCCTACCCCAATCTCTCCTCCATTCTTTCATCCTTCCCCCCTTTATCCCTTCCTCTCCTATGATCCTGCAGGGTAAAATAGATTGTTATACCCAATTGAGTGTGTATGCTATTACCTCTTTGAGCCAGTTCTGATGAGAGTAAAGCACACTCCCTCTTTCGCACTTCTCCCATTTTCCCCTCCACTTCCTGAGCTTTTTCTTGCTTCTTTTATGTGAGATACTTTACCCCATTCCACCTCTCCCTTTCCCATTCTCCCACTAGATCCATCTCATCCATTAATTTTATTTTTTTAAATAAATAATCCATTTTCAACTCACATGTGTGCCTTATGTCTTAATATACCACATTCCATTGTGCTAATAATGAGAAAGTTCTTATCAGGTAAAGTATCATCTTCTCATGTAGGAATATAAATAGTTTAACCTTTTAATATCCCTTATAATTTCTTTTTCATGTCTACCTTTTTAAGCTTCTCTAGGGTCTTGTGTTTGAAAGTCAAATTTTATCTTTAGCTCAGGTCTTTTCATCACTAATGCCTAAAAGTCCTCTCACTGAATTCCCATTTTTCCCCCTGAAAGATTATATGCAGTTTTGCTGAGTAGGTGATTCTTGGTTGTAATACCAGTTCCTTTGCCCTCCAGAATATCAAATTCCAAGTTGTCTGATCCTTTAGTATACAGGTTGCTAGATCTTGTGTTATACTGACTATGGCTCCATAGTACTTTGTTTCTTTCTGGCTGCTTACAGTATATTCTCCTTGAGCTGGGAGCTCTGGAATTTGGCTATAATATTCCTGGAAGCTTTCATTTTAGGATCTCTTTCAGGGGCAATATTGGTGTATTTTTTCAATTTCTATTTTACTTTCTGCTTCTAGAATACCAAGGCAATTTTCCCTGATAATTTCTTGAAAGATGATGTCTAAGCACTTCTTTTTTTGATCATGGCTTTCAGATATTCTGATAATTTTCAAATTATCTCTCCAGGTTAGTTGTTTTGCCACGTTGATATTTCACATAGTGTTCTATTTTTTTTTTCATTCTTTTGGTTTTGCTTAATTGTGTCTTGATTTCTCATAAAGTCATTAGCTTCCAATTGCTCTATCCTAATTTTTAAGCAATTATTTTATTCAGAGATATTTTCTCCCACCTTTTCTATTTGGCCAATTTTACTTTTCAAGGTGTTGACTTTCTTTTTTCATGATTTTTTTTACCTCATTCTCATTTTTCTTCCCATTTTTTCCTCTACCTCCCTTGCCTTATTTTCAAAGTCTTCTTTGAGTGCTTCTATGACCTGAGACCAATTCATATTTTTATTGGAATCTTGGATGTAGGAACTTTGACTTTGTTGACTTCTCCTACAGGTGTATTTTGATCTTTCATGTTACCATAGAAAGTTTCTAGGGTCAGCATTTTTTTCTGTTTGCTCATTTTCCCAGCATATTTCTTGACTTTTAACTCCTTCTTTAAGTGAAGCACTGATTCTAGGATGCACTGTTCCAAGCTTCAGGGGTTCCAAGGTGGTACGATTTAAGGTGAGGTACATTGACCACTCAACTGGCCTGTGTTGTGGTCTGCAAGCAACCACAATGCTGCTTGAACTTTAACCTGGAAGATAATCCTGTTTCACTGTGTCTCCAAACTCTGGTGTGCCTGCACATCTCCCACACCTGGGCTGTCATCCAAGACTGCAACCCATATCTAAACATGAACAAAACAACAGAGTCCTGCCTCAGTGCCAGCAAAGAGACCCCTACGTCTCCCTGGCCAACTGCTCAACCCCCTTACTGTCTCTGGGCTGAATTCCAGAAGCAGCTGCTCTCCCAGCCAATTCAGAGGCTCAGGAGGCCTGATTAGCTGGGGCTGGGGGTGGGTGCCACGGTTAGGGATCTGTACTCCACTCCCATGCTGGTACAACATACCTTTCCTGCCGACCTTCTAAGCCATCTTTGACTGGAAAATGATTTCACCCCATCTTGTCTTCTGGCATTATTTGAAGGTATTTGCATGGTTCTTGGGGGAGAGCTCTGGGAAGTCATTGGCTTTCCTCTGAAAACTTGGCTTCATCCTTGCAACTTCACCTGATCTGATTGGGAGTTAACAAAAAGGTTTAAGGTTTTATGTAATAAAGTATAGTATTATTTTATTACTTATGCTTTGATTGATTACTTTTTCTGAGGGTTTTCATTTAATCAGTATATTTTATTTTGCTTATGTGGTTATTTTATTTTGTTGTAGTAAGTCATCTTCCTTTGAATTCTCTGTTTTGTTGTGATACAATTTTGAATAATGATCTCTGATAATTCTCATTTTTTCTTTGACATGAATACACTTTTATCTTTATATTTTATTAAGTTCATTTCTTCCCTTTTTTCTTGATTAAGTTACCTAAATTTTTCACTTACAACTTCTATTATTTATCATTCTTCATTCTTTTCATATATCTCTTTTAATGTTCAAGATATAAGCTTTTTACTTTTATTAGTATTGATATTCTAATTTAAAATATTTAACTACATACTCAGTTCATTGATCTTTTATTATTTTTATAAACTTTAATAGTTCAACATTTTTCTATGATGATGCAGTTTTATCCTCTAAAAATTAGGATGTAGACTCATTTTTATAATTCTCTTTAACATAATTATATATTATAATTATGTTTTATTCTTTGACTTGCTCATTAAGAAATCTGTTATTAATTAGTGTCTACATAAGTCTCTCTTTTGTATGTATTTCTGATAGTCTTATACTTTTTCACACTGTGATATGTATGGCATGCATAGGTAACGTTTTGTTTTTTTATAATTGTTCATGATTTTTTATGATTTATAACAGTATGAGTTTCTAAAAAGTAACATGACATGACCCCCGACCTTTCTGGACTTCTTGACTCTGTTTGGTAAAATGCCTGCTAACTTAGACAGGAGTCATGGTATTATGGCTTTAGAGCTGGAATAAGATCTTTAAAAGTCATTATGAAGAAACTTAGTGCGAAAGAAGTTACATGACTTATCCAAAGTCATACAGGTAGAAATTTGCTGAGCTTAGAATTGAATCAAAGGGCAGCTAGATGTCACAGTGGATAAAGCACCGTCCCTGGATTCAGGAGTACCTGAGTTCAAATCCGGCCTCAGACAGTTGGCATTTACTAGCTGTGTTACCCTGGGCAAGTCACTTAATCCTCATTGTCCCACAAAAAAAAAAAAAAAAGAATTGAATCAAGAACCTGTGACTCTCAACTGGTATTTTTCCCCCTGTATCACAAGTCAGTTTTCATTGCTTTTTAATGTGAAGTTTTAAATGTTTCTGATTCTTTCCTTTTCCTAAATTTCATTTTTACCCAGTATTTTTTGCTTTTTTGGGGAGGGTAGATGTTATATTGAACTACTAAATTAAAATTTACCTTTTGTCCAAGTAACAGAAAATCTATTGTGATACATCATCTTCATAAATATATAAGATATGATAAATACATGATATATAATGTGTAATAACAACAAATTAATGAATAAATAGATACTTATGTGATGTAATTTTCAGTTCCAGGAAGGCTCCCTTGCCCTCTGAAATCTCAACTGTCTTCCTCAAATACTGTCATTAGGTTTCCAAACTTTCTTTAAATAAATACACTATCTCTTATCAAATGTAAGAAATTTTGGAGATGGGAATACCCTCATCCTTATAAGCTAATAATGTCTTTTTGTTTTGTTTTTGTTTTGTTTTGTGGGACAATGAAGTTTAAGTAACTTTCCCAAGGTCACACAGCTAGTAAGTGTCAAGTGTCTGAGGACAGATTTCAACTCAAGTCCTCCTAAATCCAGGGCCAGTGCTTTATCCACTGTGCCCACCTAGCTGCCCCCAGCTAATAATGTCTTCATGTAAATTAGTTATTGATTAGCTTGCTGAGAATAGGTAAGGAGAGTTGGAGAAAGAAGAGATAGTTGTAGAGTACAAAGTCAAAGTCCAGGATTGGTAACACTTATGTAGAGTTTCTGAGCTTCCAGAGTGAAGTGTGAAATCACTGGATATTTTGCAAATGTGTTGTTGGGGGAGAAATGTAGTAATATAGTGAGTATCCAATAAAGGGGATAAGGAAGCTGCCAAAAGTCAAATTTCTTCTACTTCTCAATTTGACTTTTGTCAGGCTCTGCATTCAGTGACATTATGCATAATATTATCTATAGAAATTGTTATCTTACTTTTATGTATCAATTATATTTCTAAAATTATAAAGAAATATCTCAGTCAAGTGGATTTTGATGCTTTTAAAGCCCCCCTTTGTATTAGACAAATAAAAGTGAAGTTATTGTAATAATTTTATTTAGTAACTTCATTATACTATTTTAAATATATGTATGACAAATGAGAGATAATGTAAGTCACATGTTTCTATTTTCTACTTTGTATTATAATGCATTCTTCAAAATAATAAGAAACATAAGGATGCATAAATATTTGTAAAAAACCTCACCTAATCTTTTATCCAACTTAACACCCTTGTCTCAATTTAGAAAAGCAAAAACCTAGCATTTATCTCTTTTATTCTGTTTCAATATCACCTATGGAAAGTACTCTTCTTGTAACAGTCTCACACTTAACATCAATGTTCTTTCCATTTTTCTTGTCTTCTTTAGCTGTGCTTTGCTTCTATAATCCCTGCTATCTGAAGGAGATTTCTTGTCTTCAGACCATTAGTCATTTTTAAAATCTAATTTTTTCTTCCATGTATTTTTACTTTTTTTCTCTCTTCTAATTACACATTTAACTCTTAGTTTTTGTAGTTATGTCTTAGATGTGTATTTTGTTTTTCCCTTGCTGAAAGATTCCTTTAGAATAATTTTATAAATTATAATTTCTTCCTAAATTTAGTTCCTACATATTTTAAACTTGGTCATTTTTTCAGGTAGGATTTCTTTCATACAGCATATTTTCACAATGTAGGAGAGTTGTTGGCTGTTGTTCAGTCATTTTTGAGTTGTATCTGATTATTTTTTTACCCCATTTGGGGTTTTCTTGGCAAAAATATTGGAATGCATTGACATTTCCTATGAGGAAACTGAGGCAAACAGGATTGCATGACTTGCTCAGGGTCACAAAACTAGTGAGTAAGTATCTGAGGCCAGTTTTGAAATCAAGAAGATAAGTCTTTCTGAGTGTAGGCCTAACACTCTATCCATTGAACTGTCTAGAAGCAGAATTGTGCCTCCAAATTGGTTTGCTCTGTTCTTTATTTATTTCCAGTAGCACCACCATTTTCTTGGTGGGATTTTTCTCCTCTTTACAATCTCTCTTTCAATTCTTTCTTTCCACTCTGTCTTCTAGAGACTGCAAGATATTCAATTAATTTCAGAGTTAGAAGGATCTTGGAGGACATAAATCAATTTTATTCCTACCTGATAAATGTTCTTTTACTGAGCAAGGAAAGTCCCTTCTACCTCTCAAATCCCAAGAAAGATCATTTCAGTTTGGAGTATTTCTAATTGTGAAGAATTTTGGAGGGGCCTAACATAAATCCTAAATTTGTCTCTCTGTAACTTCCATAGCAGAAAAAGAGACCTAATGCTTGTTCCATGTGATTGTTCCAGGTCATTAAAACATATTATACCATCATTTATACAGTAAAATGAGTGGACATCTCAGTTTCCTCATATGTAAAATGAAGAGGTTGGAATATGTGATCTTTAAATTTCTTAACTATTAGATTTCATGGTCTCCCTTATTCTATCTTTTTCTTCTTTTCTTCTTTATTTTTTGCAGGGCAATGAGGGTTAAGTGACCTCCCCAGGGTCACACAGCTAATAAGTATCAAGTGTCTGAGGCCAGACTTGAACTCAGGTCCTCTTGAGTCCAGAACTGGAGCTTTATCAACTGTGCCACCTACCTGCCCCCTCCCTTATTCTATTTTCTTTTACCTTTAATTCATTCTACTTTCCAGTACCATATTAACATCTTAAAAACAATGACAGCTCATTGTGCCATTGTAAGGAATGTAGTAGTCTCACAGGCCCACTAAACAATGAAGCCCTGGTTAAGCTCCAAATCCCTGACTGGGAAATTGAGTCATAATGTCAGAGTAAGACTAGTTGTAATGACCCAAAGTCATTTTTCACATCAGAAGGGGGTTTGAAGTACAACTTGTCTCTAGTTCTCCAGGAGTCTTCCTTGCCCTTACTAGCATCAATCAATACTGGTGTCCAGGTTCAGGCTCCTTGCTCCTTTTCCCTAGTGTCTAGTCTTGCTACACCAAGATAAGAACCTTCTAAAACCTACCCACCAAACTTTACTGTTTTGGGAGAGAGTATTCTATTCCCTCCAAGGACAACATGGAATCTGACCATCAACTCTCCTTGATTCTACTATTTATGGAGTCTTTTCACTTAATAAGGCTGGCTTCCTCTACTGTCTTGTGAGCTTCATAACCTTTCTGATGTTGTAATAAGATTGTTTCTGTTTCAAAACATTTAATGACTTTCTAATGCTTTTAAATAATATTTTAAACTCCTTTAACAATTTGACATGAAATTATATTTCTAGCCTTTTCTTTTTCTTGCTCCAGGCAACCTGGTCTACTCACTGTGCCCCAACAAGATTTCTGTGTTTCTGCCACTACACTTTTGTTCAGATGGGTCTGCCCCCCACCCCTACCCCTTCATGAGTCCTTGCAACTTTTCTTTGTGATTCTTCATATTTCATTGAATATGCATTTCTCCTGTGAAAGTCTACCCTCATCTTTCTATCCCTGAGTGATCTCTTTCTTTCCACTTTGTAAGCTGTACCACTTCTATAACATTTTCCTCTACCATTTGGATATTATCTGTTTATTTTCAAATATATGCAATTACATAAATACATGCATGTATTATTATCTTTATTATTATTTATCTAGGGTACTTAACCAGCTTTGGTATCATAAGCAAGTCACTTATTTTCTCCCTCCCCCCCCTTCCAGCTTAAGTTTTCTCTTCTGGAAATTATCTCAGAAGGCTAACATAGGGATAAAATGAAAATAATGTATACAATGTACTAGCTTTAATGCCTTTTACAAAAGCTGTTATTATTGATATTATTATTGTTGTTATTATTAATTATATAGTGAAGTTAGTTATTTGAAATCTAAGATCTAATGACAGAAAGGGGATGATAACAAATTATAAAACTGACTATAAATATGAAGGGCCAATGTGATCACTTTATGGGGTGAGTGCAAGTCTCTGTATGTGCTTCAGTAACCTTTACAATTCAGTCCAGAAGGAAACAGAAGAAGTGAAAGTCATATACTGATGGGATAATCAGAAGACACTAAGAGTTGAAGGACTCTAGACTGAGAAGTGTTTAGGAAGTAGGAAAACAGGAGCATGGACAGATATAGCCACCACAAAGAAATGTGGGGAGGCTATTTGGGGAACAAAAGGGATGTTTGAAAAGACAATATGCTGCAGACATCAAATTATAATCTTGCATCTCCATTCTTCCCTTAGGCTCTGTCAGTGGCACCTAGGTGGTACAGTGGATAGAGCAATGGCCCTGAATTTAGGAGGACCTGAGTTTCTATGTGACCCTGGTCAAGTTGCTTAATCCTGTTTGTTTCAATTTCCTTATCTTTAAAAATCAGCGGAGGGTGGGGGGGTGGGGGGAGGGGCAGCTAGGTGTCTCAGTGGCTAAAGCACCAGCCCTAGATTCAGGAGCACCTGAGTTCAAATCTGGCCTCAGACACTTGACACTTGCTAGCTGTGTCACCCTGGGCAAGTCACTTAATCCTCATTGACCACCATACAAACAAACAAAAAAAATGAGGTGGAACAGGAAATGACAAACTACTCCCGTATTCCTGCCAAGTTAACTTCAAATGGGGTCACAAGGAATCCAACCCAACAGAACAACAACATTTCTCTAGTCTAATCAATTTTTGGCTTCCAGGCTTCCTGGTTGATCAGAAGAGAGAGAGAGAGAGAGAGACAGAGAGACAGAGACAGACAGAGACATAGAGACAGAGTGAGAATGAATTATGAATCTTTTGATATAAAATTCAAGTACAGAGAATGAGAATTTATACCAGGAAGCTGATCTAGGTAAGACAATGGGGGAAGGGGCAGTTAGGTGGCACAGTGGATAGAGCACAGGCCCTGGATTCAGGAGTACCTGAGTTCAAATCCAGTCTCAGACACTTGACACCAGCTGTGTGACCCTGAACAAGTCACTTAACCCTCGTTGCCTCACCAAAAAAAAAGAAAAAAAAAGACTTACTGGGGAAGAGGAGAGGGGAGGAGATATGAGGGTTTGAACCGATATCTCCCTACCTCTTCTCTTTTCCACAAGAATATTATTTGCTGGCACAATACTAGGCACAGTATCTACCCTCAAAATACATTGCTTAATGTTTTATTGTGTCTCCAAACTTTTAAATTGCATGTAATATGTTTTACCAGTCCACAATTTTGCCAGAAGAAAGCCTCAAGAGGAAACTAACATTAGTTCATAGCTTTATCTCAATATTTTGTTTCATGGCTGGAAGTGCTGAAGTCCAAAGTCCTCAATATAAGACTAAGAAAATTTCTATATTAACCCCCCAACGGTCTTGATCTTTTATGAAACAGTATTTGGGAAGCCATGGGCAGGGGAGGGGAGAGATTCCAAACAGTTATAACAAGAAACAGAGGATTTAGAAAGGATCAAATGCAATTGAAAGAGTAACAAAGTTCTTCATAGTAAAAAACAAAACAAAACAAATCTTTAAAAAAAAACACTAAATATTAACATATGCAATCTGCTTGTTTATTTTAGGATTCTAAAAATATAAGGAGAAACATGTAGTGAGAGGGAAAGGAAAATTACACACATAGAAAATAACAGAGCACTAGAAAGTTAGCCTTTAAAATTTAAGAAACACTTCAATGGATCTGTGATCTCACTGATATGGAGATTCCCTGAAAGGATGTAGATTGTCACCCATCCATATACTCTTATCTATGTTGTCTTATCAAGACTCTGAAGGTGATCTATCTCACATGCCAGGGGCAGCACTCCTCACATGCTGTCAATAGGTTATTCCCTCACCTTCCTATGGGACTAGTCCCAGTCAGTTTCCTTTTCTGGTCATGCATCTCTTTGGTGATATCTTTAAGGCTGCTTCTGGCACATAATTCTTCTTTTGTAATGTGCTGCAGACTATTTACCACTGCCAATCTTCTGTCCATTTCCTTTTGGTTAACTTTCTAGAAAAGTCCTACCTTTTTTCTTTATATCACATTCTAAAAGTGATCCTGCATGTTCAAATTCTAAACTAGCAAAGAGCTTTCTCTGGCACATTTTACCATGTGGGAAAAGCTTCCAATAAGGCCCTAGTAACAAATTATCCTTTTGGATTTTCAAATTCTTCATAACCTGTCCACTTTGCTATCTTTTCAGCCTTTTTTATAGCTTACTCTTCTCCATGTCCCATGGGATCTAGTAACTTTGTTCCCTTTGTCATTTGTGGACCAAGACACTCCATTTTCTGACAATGATTTTTCACTGGTTATTCCCCATGCTTAGAATTCTCTCCCTCCTTTCTCTCTCTCTCTCTCTCCTGGTATCCTTGAATTTTTTCAAAGTATGAACTAAAATGCAACTTTCTCTAAGACAAGTCTCCTTAATATTAATGCTTTTTCTCTGAGATTTCTTCAATTTGTCCTGTATATATTTTGTTTGTACATATTTGTTGGCATATTGTCTCCCCATTTAGACTATGAGTTCCTTGAAAACAAAAACTTTTTTTCTTTTTTTTTTTTTTTTGTATCCCCCGAGCTTATCAGAGTTTCTGGCACATAGTGGGTCTTTAAAAAATACTTGTTGATCTCATGACTATTTCAAGGACTAACCTACTTACCACCAGGCCCTTGCTCACCAGATGATGAATCCTTTAGCCACCAATACACATTAATTTTAAATTTAATTTGTAAAGAACTGTAATGTAAAATAAACTCATTGGATATCAAATTTAAAATTCTTTCCTTACCAAATTGTTTTTACAAACATAGCTAGAACACGTTAGGTTAAATATTTTTTAGGATTGCACACAATGTATTTTTTAGCTAGTATTTAGTATTTTTAAAAGCTATTTATTTTGAGAAAAATAACATATGGGGCAGCAATAATTCTTTTCGTTCAAACTATAGCATGAACAGTTGTGTTCACATGAACAATTTACAATAAATTTTTGTGCCAATGACCTTGCTGGTTTTAGGTAGTTTCACAGAGCACAAAGCAATGGGTGTCACGTTGAGATGAGACTCATACTTAAAAATAGCAACAAATGGAAAGATGATAATTTTTCATGCTTTAATGTGATCATTTGAGTTTCTTGCATCTTGATTCCATATGCTTATATTTTAAAGAAATCCTGAAGCACTGATCTCCACTTAATAGAAAAATTAACTGAGACACAGAATATTAGAAATTGCAGATATACTGGGTTTTAGTAAAATGATATGACTTTGAGGATAAAAATCTTTAAATCAGTACAAACTCGAAAATAAGATATGGGGGAAGCTAGGTGGCACAGTGGAAAAAGTGCTGGCCTTGGATTCAGTAGAACCTGAGTTCAAATCTGGCCTCAGACACTTGGCATTTACTAACCGTGTGACCTTGGGCAAGTCACTTAACCCTCATTGCCCCATCCCCCCCAAAAATAGGATAGGATTATTATTTTTTTTTTTGGTGAGGCAATTGGGGTTAAGTGACTTGCCCAGGGTCACACAGCTAGTAAGTGTCAAGGATCTGAGGCCGGATTTAAACTCAGGTACTCCTGAATCCAGGGCTGGTGCTCTATCCACTGCTCCACCTAGCTGCCCCCAGGATATGATTAATTTTTGAGACTTAAGTATGATTATCTGAATAGTTCTAAAAGTAAAGTGGAGCAAAAACTAACAAAATAACCCCCTCTAATATTAGTAAAAAATAATTTGTAGGTGTAATATTAGTAAAATAATTTGTGGCTGATATATTTCAACAAAAAACAAGAGAGAAATGTACTACCACATGCCATCTTTTTCCAATAAGCTCCCCATAAGAACATAAGAGAAAGGGGAAAAATTGATTTTTACCTAACATACCAGAACTTAATTCATTTCCCTCCTGCTTTCAGTAGCAAAGATTTATATAAGAAACGCACAGTAGTGGAAAACTCCTGGCAACTGGATTTAATTGCAGAGTCCACAACAGAAATAATGGCAAAGAGGAAATATCTACAGAGAGATGGAAGAAGAGATCCTGAAGGATGATTGGAAATTCAGATATCATAATTATTCCTGCTGGAAAGAAGTGATGGCTATAGATTCTATAAATTTACCTCTTCTTAGATAACAGAAAAGAATGAAGAAGAAACTCAGGGGGAATCCATGAAAAGAGAAATGGAATTCCCACACAATCTAGCCTTCTGTGTCCTAAGAGGACAATGCAGTTAGGTGGCACAGTGGATGGAGCACTTGAATTTCTATCTGAAAGATAATGAGTTAAAATCTAGACTAAAGCACTCTGATTAACCCTGGGCAAATCACTTAACCTCTATTATTTGCCTCAGTTTTCTCAGTTGTAAAATGGGGGTGATAATAGCACTTACCTTCCAAAGTTGTTATGGAGATCAAATGGGATAATAAATATAAAGTGCTTAGCAAATGAAATGTAAAGCCCTACATAAATGCTTTTTTTTATTATTGTTGCAACTATTTCTACAACAACCATAACCACTATTGCTACTATGCTACTACTGCTATTACTACTACTACTACTACTATTACAACTACTACTAATACCACTACTACTTCTACTACTATTACTACTACTACTACCATTACTACCACCACTTACCACCACTACTTCCCTTCTGGTTTTAGGATAACCATGAGGTTTAGAGGTTGATAATATCTCTGGTGCACGTCCTACCACCAACCAAGCATAACTCAATTAGTTGTTGTTTTTTTTTTTAATTTTTTTTTGCGGGGCAATGGGGGTTAAGTGACTTGCCCAGGATCACACAGCTAGTAAGTGTCAAGTGTCTGAGGTCAGATTTGAACTCAGGTACTCCTGAATCCAAGGCTGGACTCAATTAGTTTTTTACTGAAGATTTACTGAAATGAAGTAATGAGACTAGGGATTAGGGAAGAGTAACAAACATTTGTTAAACACCCACAACATGCCAGGCAGTGTCCTAAGTGCTTTAAAATATCTCAAGAATAGTAGTTACCAATACCTCCTTCCCCATAATAATATAAACTCTCCCTGTGAACATAAAAATGTCTTAGAGAGAATTGGCTCAGACTTTTAGTATGATAGCAGTGATATACATGTATGACCAACATGTAACTTCAAAATACTGATCAGAAGTCAGTTTCTCAGGTTGCCTGAGTATTCACCTAATAGAATACTCATTTACCTGACCAGGAATCAATAAAACTAAAGAAACAGGAATCATATTCTCATGGACAAATGAATTGGGTGTAAGAAAGGACAGTTGTCCTACAAAGCTGGTGGATCAGAGTGTTTTGGCCTCACTTTCAGGAAGGGAAAGAAATAAAAGAAGTGACAATGAGGAGGATCATGTTTTATATGAACACTCAATTCTTGTTCAGTAATAATGTATTAGTGTCTCAGATGGAAGTAGGACTCATCAAGCTTCAATTCTATGCTGTAGTTGGATTGGAATCAATAAGGCCTGCCACCTCCTTTCCCCCAACACACAAATTAGCTAGTTTCTATTACACTCACCTTGGCAGTAACATTCTTACAAAAGATTTCCTGTGTTCCTATGGACCATTAACTTTGTATGTGATGTTGATAATTGTTGGAATATCACGGATTTGATCTGAAATAATAATTTAAATAAAATACCTTTAGAAATCTCTAGCTAAATCTTGGGAAAGATAAGAAACAGGCATTTATTAAATGAATTATGTGCCAGGCACTATGCTAAGTGCTTTACAAATATTAAACCATTTGATACTTATAAAAACCATAGGAGATAGGTACTATTATTATCATTTCCATTTTGCCCTTGAGAAAACTGAGGAAGATATGGGTCAAGTGACTTGCCTTGAGTCAAATAATAAGTGTCTGAAGTCATATTTGAACTCATGTCTTCCTAATTCGAGGTACCGCTGTTAGTTGCTTGCATTGTTTACATATTTATTTTTTTTCCCTCTGCAAAGACATTCAAACCACAATCTATGCTACAGAAGTTAAAAAGCCTTCTGTTTGAACAGCTACATTCTTCACTGCAGATTTATTTCTACATCAAAAGTCCAGATATTAGCATTTTTATACACATAAAGCCTTAATATTTAAGTAAAGTGCTCATAGCAGAGGGGTAAGTCAAAAGATTTCATACTGTAAAAAGTTATTCTGTCTCTTGAAGAAGCATTTTGAACCTTCAATCAAAATTTAAATTTATTTAAGTTTAGTGAGTGAACCTGAGAACTGAAGTAGTAGCAAAGAATAAATCAGTCTATATTACACAGAGATAGTGGAAAATGCAAAGATTAAAGACTTCCCCCTAAAAGACAGGCTTAAGTTCATGTTTGTTTTTTTTTAATGTAGTCTGGAGAAAGAGTAATGATTATAAAACTTAATATGGTGTATTTTTTCAATGTGCCCTCAAATAATAATTATGCTTCTCTCTTGGTTGCTTAGTCTCTTTCTTTCTCTTTCTCCCTCTCCTCTTCCTTATGTATACCATTGTATGTATGTATGTATGTATATATGTATGAATAATCTCTATGTGTTATTAATTTTCAACAAAAGATTAAAACTAATCTAGTTCTTGCAGAGTTATTGGAAGTAAGTAAGGGAAAGGAGAAAAAACATATTTCAGCTACTAGAAGTGGGCAAAATTTTGAAGAAATATTATTATTTTGCTTAATACTATGTTGTCCAAAAATATAAATGAAAAATGCAAAAAGAAAACCATCCCGGATATTTAGTGATAAGGGAGAAATCAGAAAAGAGCATTAATGAAAATATACTGATACCAGGGGTCAAAATTCAGGAAGAGTGGGAGATGTTCTCTTATCTTTTCATGTTGTTTATTAAAGATTGTCTTGGGGCAGCTAGGTGGCACAGTGGATAGAGCACTGGCCCTGGAGTCAGACGCTTGACACTTACTAGCTGTGTGACCCTGGGCAAGTCACTTAACTCCAATTGCCTCACTAAAAAAAAATAATTGGACTTCTTAGTATCTCCTTAGAAATACTTTTAAAGAACTACTGGCTTAGAATTCAATGAAAAAAAATGAAGTCTATTGCTGGTTTAATTTAAAGGGTTTATTTTTCAAGCTAAGGAGGACATTCACTTACTTATAAAAGGAGTTTTCAAATGTCAATTTCACTGGAAAAATAATAGCACATTAACAAAGAAGTGTACTGAGGTGTTATAATGCATAAATGAACTAGAATTGCATTTTATCTTTTATTACAATATTCTAAATTGTTCAGCATGTTGTCCCAAGAACTGAGAAAATGAATCTTTTTTATGATTACATATATTACATCTTAGATGCCACTAGAGGGACTTGTACAATCAGGAGTATCTTTCAGAAGGATAAGCAGGAATTGTAGAGGAAAGTATCTTTAAGAAACAGTGGAGATGCTAATGAGTCATCTCTAGATTTTGCTTTTTAATAACTCATAAAGTGAAAACACATTCTATTATCTGTTTAATCTTCACTTATATATGCTTTGTTTTCCACTTTTGGTTAATTTATTAAACATTAAGATATACTGAAAAAAAGTTATTATATATATTGCAGACAATTGATTTTAAGGTATCAAAAATGCCACTTCAGAATTTCCTTCTTATCGCCATCTTGTCGACTTCCGCTGCACCAAGAGAGCCAAGTGGAGGAAGAAGCGAATGCATAGGCTGAAATGCAAGAGAAAGATGGGGCAGAGGTCCAAGTAATCAGACTGTGCCGAGCACTGAGGCCACAGGAACAGAGATGGAATGACCCTTGGTGATATTCTCTGGATGGCAGAAACCATCTGGAAACATCACTCTCCCTATGAAGCACTATGCTGCTAGCTTTACCATCTGATGAAGGACTCTCACAACCATTTGACCCTTCCCTGACAAAAGGACATGCCACCTTTTAATGCAGATTCCACCTACCTGCTTCTTGATTTTGTGCTGTGGGACTCCGATCATTCCAGACTGGTTGTTTGTTGTGGCTTAATGTAGCAAACCTATACAATACATCCTTGCTACTTTCTTGTTTGGAGGAAAAAAAATTCTTGCCCATAGTTTAGACTGTACTATCTTTTTTTAAATTTTTTTTTTATTTTTTTGCTGTGGCAATGAGGATTAAGCGACTTGCCCAAGGTCACACAGCTAGTAAGTGTCAAGTGTATGAGGCTGCATTTGAACTCAGGTCCTCCTAAATCCAGGGCCAGTGCTTTATCCACTGTTCCACCTAGCTGCCCCCATAAAATGTGCTATCTTAAAGTCCTTTGTTAAATAGTTAGTACATGACTTTACTATAGTTAAAGTAGTTTTGCTTTGCTATACTGTCTATTTTTAAAAATACATTATTATTTTATATACTTAGCAAAGTGAAACTTTCCCAAATCACTTAATTCTTCTATCCATTCTCTTTATGCAGTATAATGTAATAGAAAAAGACTAAACAGTCAGAAGACACAAATTATGTGAATCTACTTAAATACTCTGGACTTCAATATTTTCATTGATGACCTGGATTCAAATTCCAGCTGACATTTCTATTTGTATAAGTTAGATAAGCCACAAAAACCCCCTTGGCTTCAGATTCTCACCTGTAATATGGGGATGTTAATATTCTCACAGTTTTCCTTTAAAAGTTTTTGTAAAAAATGGACTTTATAAAACATAATGGGGCATATAAACATAATTTCTTTCAAAATTCCAATACTCTAGTGGATTGTCATTCATCGATATGGATAATATCACCTCCAAGATTGGAGATTACAATTTATTCATATTTGCACATCTTGTGGGATTGTTCCCAATTTTCTCACATGGGTTCACCTTAGAAATCCATCTAATGTTCTTTTCTTGTGGTGTTCTATTTTTGTTTTTAAATTGGTATACTTTTAAACAAGATCTCCAAATGGAACTGGCTTACATTTCTTCAATTCAACAAATATTTATTTAATACCCACTAAAGATACAAGGCTGTGGTTATACAAAAACAGAAACAAAAACATCCCTACCATTAAGAAACTTACATTTGAATGGTATGGAGGATGGGTGCAGCAAAGATATCCCCAGATAATTAAATTCAGGGGGAAATTGAGAAGGAAAAAAATATTGAAGAGACTGTTTCAAAGATGAGGTTTTGTCAGAACTGGGCTTTGGAGATATGGGTGGGATTCTGAAAGTGAGTGCATTCTGACCATGGGTGACAACCTGAGCAAATTTACTCAAGGTGGGACTTCTGGCAGCAAAGAAAGAGAGGAAACACTGTACTGAGCTCTCTCAACATTTCTCTCTAAGCTACTCTAAAATATTATATCAACTCGAGTTCAGGTATAGCAGAGCCTACAAAAGGTCAAGGTAAGACACACTTCCAGTCATGACACATTAGGAGGTTGGAAAAAGATTTGCGATTGTAGGGTGGAGGCTGTCTTAGAGCTCACATAGATGAAACACCAGTGGTGGGATTATGTGGTGGATTGGGAGCTAGGTGGTGGACTATGGACTAGGTGGAAGGTATAAGGAGCCCTGAGGAACAGTAGCATCATTTTGGCCCCAACACAGCAGGGACTCTGAGGAGCAATTATGTAATCCCAAGGGATAAGGGGCCCTTCCAGGGTAAGGACCAGAGTTCAAACCAAGAAAGCAGTCACCACACCACCTTGGAGGCATCAAAAACTGGAACAGCAGAACAAGCAAAAGGACAGGATGAAACAATCTTTTGGCCCTAGATATCTTGGAAGATCAATAATAAAGGTCTTTCTCACTCAGCACAGGAAGCACAGCAGCAAGCTGTGGGAGATCCTGAGGCCCAGTGCAATGAAGCAGAGAGACACCAACACCAGGACCCCCCAAGTGCCTCAGCATATTCAAGGGAACAGGCAGATTCCAGCTCAGAGCTGTCACATGCTTTAGCATAACCCCAGACAAACAGGCAGCTTCCAGGGGCCAGACCAGAACATGCCTCAGCATAGCCCCAAGGAAATTCAGAAATATCTTACCAGTCTCAGCACTTGACAGACACCAGAACTAGGACCCTGACTAAACATTAGGTAAGCTGGTGGATGGTGCCCTTTGTCCTCCAGCAGCACCAGTCACCCCTCACCTAAACCCTTCAGTGAAACACCAGACATAAAGGTCCCTTTGTAGAACTCAAGGCAAAATAAGTACAGCATTAGGTAAACAGACAGGGCCTATAGCCCCTGGCACAAGAAGCCTGAAACAGTTCCCTTCCACACCAAGAGCAGAGCTTAAATTTAAAATAAAGGAAAAAGTTCAAAAAAAGATTAAAAAAAAAGATTAAAAACCCAACAACAACAATAAATAATAGTAACAACAAATAACAATAAATATAAGAAAACAACAAAGAATCTGACCATACAAAGGTACAGTCACAAGGCAGATGAAGACATAAACTCAGAAGAAAACAATGACAAAATACCTATGGGCAAAACTTCAAACAAAAATACAAAGTAGTCTCAGGCTTAGAAAGTACTCATGGAAGAGCTCCAAAAAAAACATTAAAATCTTGTAAGAGAAAGGACAAGAAAAATTGGGAGAATAAATGACAGAGATGCAAGAAGATTATGAAAAAAGAGTCAATGGTTTGAAAAAAGGAAAAGAATTGCTTAAAAAGTTTAATTGGTCAAATGAAAAAGTAAATACAACAGCTAACTGAGGACATAACTCCTTAAAAGTTAGAACTGGAAAAGTAGAAACCAATTTCTCTATGAGATATCAAGAATCAATCAAACAAATTCAATAAGAATAAAAAAAACAGAAGGAAATGTATAATACTTCTTGGGAAAAAACAACTGACTTGGAAAATAGATTCAGGAGAAACAATGTCAGAATCATTGGACTAGCCAAAAGCCATAATCAAAAGGATGTCCTGGATAGCATCTTTCAAGAAATTATCAAGGAAAATTATCCAGATATCCTGGAATCAGAAGACAAAATTTTCTTTGAAAGAATCCACTGATCACCTCAGGAGAAGAATCACAAAATAAAAACTCCAAGGAACATTATGGCTAAGTTACAGAACTGTTAAGTGAAGGAAAAAATACTGCAAGTTGCCAGAAAGAAACAATTAAAATATTGGGGAGTCACAATCAGGAATATACAGAATTGAGAAACTGCATCATTAAATGTTCAATGGTCATGGAACATGATATTTGGAAGGCAAAAGAGCTAGGACTACACTCAAGAATCACCTAGCTGGTGAAATTCATCATAATATCTGAAGGGGGAAAAAAAGACCATTCAATGAAATAGAAAAAATTCAAACTTTCATAAGGAGAAGACCAGAATTCAACAACAAAAAAATTGATCTCCAATAGCAAGGCCCAAGGGAAGCCTACAAAGAAAAAGGGGAAATTTTCCACAGGGGATCATATGGAACTGAACTGTTTACATCTCTACATGGGGAAATGATATTTGTAATTATTTAAAATTGTATAGCTAGAAGGAATATACATCAAAAAATGTATGGGTAAAAGGTGAATCAGAGAGAATGAAAACAATAATTAAAGGATGAGAAAGAGGAATACACTGGGTGCTGAAGAAAGGGAGAGGTAGAATGAGGTAAATTATTTCAAATGAAGAGGTGTGAAAAAGCTATTACACTGGAGGGAAAGATGGTAGGGTAGTCAATGGGAATCGCTTACTTTCATGAGTATTGGCTGAAAGAAGAAATAATATACATCATCATTTGAACATAGAAACCCATCTTTCCCAACAGGAAAGTGGAGTGGAGGAAATTCAGTAAAGGGGGTGTGGGGTTGGTGACAGAAGAGAGGGCAGAACAGGGAATGTATTAAACAGAAGCAAAACACTGGTGAGGAGAAAAAGGGTGAAAGAGAGCAAAGGTGAAAAAGAGAGGACAAATGGGAGGAAAAATACTATGGAAAGAAATGCAGTTAGTAGTCATAACTATGAATGTGAATGGGATGAACTTTCCCATAATACAGAAGTGGATAGCAGAGTGAATAAAAAAACAGAATCCTACAATGTGTTTTTTACAATAAATACACTTAAAGGGGAGAATGAAACACAATATAAAGTGAAGGGACTGAAGCAGAATCTATTATGCTTCAGCAGTAGTAAAAAAAAAAAAACAGAAAAAAAGAAAAGAAAAAAGTAGGGATAGCAATTCTGATTGTGTTGTTTGAAATTATATGGGAGTGCCTATCTCTGATCTGGGCTTTAGGGAACTTAGCTGGGGTTTCTAATATTTTGCTACTTATAAATTAGAGGCTATAACACCAGTCTTTGGCATTAAGCTTGTATTAAAGCATATTAAATGTCAGTAAAGGAAGAAGACATAGCTCTGAAAGTTCAGAAGCCCTACATTACCTAGGATAGAGAGAGAGCCAGGGGGCCTCATGAATGACTCCTCCAGCATCCCAGCCAAGAGAAATGACTCATATTTATAAGAATATAAGCCATTCTCCTATTGATAAATGATCAAAGGATATGAACAGGCAATTTTCAAATAAAGAAATCCAAGTTATCTATAGTCATATGAAGTAATGCTCTAAATCACTTTTGATTAGCAAATTAAAATATCTCGGAGAAACTACCTGATACCTATAAGATCAGCTAATATGACAAAAAAAAAATGAAAATGATGAATGTTGGAGAGGATGTGGGCAAATTGCTACACATGTACTTGGGATGGAATTGTGATTTGATTCTTCTATACCCTCTATGTATACTCCTATCTGCCCAAATAGTGATATAGTTCTCAAGAGTTCTCAAGGGATATGAATAAGTTAACCTTATTGAATAATTATTTTTTTCCTGTTTAACTATTTATACTTCTCTAGAGTCTTATATGTATAGATCAAATTTTCAATTCAGTTCTGGTCTTTTCATCAGGTAACCTTGAATGTCTCCTATTTCACTGAATCTCCATCTTTTCCCCTGAAAGAGAATGTACAATTTTGTTGGGTAGTTCATTCTTGGTTGCAATTGAAGCTCCTTTACCTTCCAAAATATCATATCCCAAGCCTACAAATCCTTTAATGTTGAAGCTTCCTGGTCCTGTGTAATCCTGACTGTAGTTCCATGATATATAAATTGTTTCTTTCTGGCTGCTTGAAGTATTTTCTCCTTCACCTGATAATTCTGGAGTTTGGCTACAATATACCTTGGAGTTTTCCTTTTGGAGTGTCTTTGAGGAGGTAATCAGTGGATTCTTTCAATGACTATTTTATCCTCTGGTTCTAGGATATCAAGGCAGTTCTCCTGGATAATTTCCTGGAAAAGTGTCTAGCCTCTTTTTTTGATCATGGCTTTCAGGTAGTCCAAAATTTCTTAAATTATCTTTCCTGGATCTATTTTTCAGGTCAGTTGTTTGTCTGATAAGGTATTTCACATTTTCTTCTATTTTTTTCATTTTTTTTATTTCTGTTTGACTGATTCTTGGTGTCTCACAGAATCATTAGCTTCCGTATGCCCACTTCTAATTTTCAAGGCATTATTTTCTTCGGTTAGCTTTTGCACCTCCTTTCCTATTTGTTCAATTGTATTTTGAAAGGAATTGTTTTCTTCACTCAATTTTTGTGCTTCCTCTTCCAAGTGATTGACTCTTTTTTCCATAATTTTCTTATTTTCTTTTGTAAATCTCATTTCTCTTCCTATTTTTCTTCTGTTTTATTTGATTTTTAAAAGCCTTTTTGAACTCTTCCTAGACAGGTTTTTTGTTTTTGTTTTTGTTGTTTTTGTTGTTTTTTTTTGTCTTGAGATCAATTCATCTTTCCCCTTGAGGCTTCACATATAGGTATCTTGACAGTATTGTCCTCATTTTGAGTTTGTGTTTTTGTCTTCCTTGTTGCCATAGGAGCTCTAAATGGTAAGGGTCCTTTTCTGTTTCTTACTCATATTATAGCCTATTTTTTGACTTTTAAATTTTCAGTCTGCTCCTGGGGCACGGGGACCAGTGTTGTAAACTTCTTATGCTGTGGGACAGGGGCCCACAGCTATGAGGCTTCTGGGGTTTGGGCATTCTTCACAACTTTGGGTTTGTTCTCTGGGCTGAGAAGGTGTGGCCAAGTTGTGCTTGTCCTGTGGGTTGTTCTCTTGCTGGCAGTTTGCCTTCTCAGCCAGGACTGGTGGATCTCACAATTGGCCTGCTGTGCCACCAGCCTGCTGAGGCAGGACCAATGGGCCTTAGCTGTTGATCTGTGCTGTGGCCCAGGGCCTCCGGCTGATTGCCCAGACCCACTTCTTGATGTGTTAAGCTGTGCTGTACTCCCCTTTCACCCAAGTGAGACAGACCTTTCCTGTAGTCTTCTAAATTATCTCAAGTTCGAATATTATGTCCCTCTGTCTTTTTGTAGGTTCTGTAATTCCAGAATCTGTTTAGAGGCTGGATTTAATTTTTTTTTTTTCTGAGGGAAACTCGGGAAAGCTTATGCAACTTCCTGGCTTTTCTCTGTCATTTTTGTTCCACCTCCCCTCAGGTTATGCAATTTTTGAGCCTTTTAGGCATGGTTCCAAATTGCTCTCTAGAATGGTTGGATCAGTCAACAACTCCCAACAATTCATTAGTGTTCTACTTTTCCCACATCTTCTCGAACATTTATCATTTTTCTTTTTTTATCATATAAACCAATCTTTTAGGGGGTGAGAAGTTACTACAGAGTAGTTTTAATTTGCATTTCTCTAAACAGTATTAATTGAGAACATTTTTTCATATTGCTCTAGATGACTTTAATTTCTTCATCTGAAAACTACCTGTTCATATCCTTTGACCATTTCTCTATTGGGGAATTATGTGTATTCTTATATACTTGATTCAGTTCCTTATATATTTTAGAAATGAAGCCTTCGATCAGAAATATTGGCCATAAAAATGGTTTCCCAGTTTTCTGATTTCCTTTTTATTTTATTTTATTATATGTACATTTATATACACACAAACATATATATACACACACATGCATATAATTTTAACACATAACACACACTTCTTCCTGAAGGTATACATGTCCTTAATATTGTCTTTTGCTTCATGTCTACAATTTTCATTTTTGCATATCTCAATTTGAAACTATGAATCTTTCATACTTTACATAATTTGAGAGGAATCCTAGGGCAGCAGAAAGAACAAAAGATTCAAAGTTCAAATCTGACAAGTTCTGTGTTCAAATCCCAGTACTTGTGTGATATTAAACACATTACAACATCCAATATTAAAAAAAAATTGGGCCTCTTTTTCTTCTTTGTTTAAAAGATGGGGTTGGACACTAAAGGTCCTTTCTAGCCCTAAGTCTCTGAGTTTAGGGATATGGTTGATTAAATGACCCAAACATTTCCTTCTAGTTTTAAATCTATGATCACATGATCTTTTCCACATCCTTCATTACTGTCCCTGTTTCATGTATTTTCTTTTTTTTTTTTCTAAGAACAAACATTTATTTTATTTTCCAGTTACCTGTAAGGGTAGTTTTCAACATTCATTTCCATAAGATTTAGAGTTCCAAATTTTTCTCCCTCCCTTCCTCCCTTTCCTCCCCCCTCCACAAGATTGCAACTAGGTTATATATGTACAATCCACAAGTGTTCTTTTTATCAGTCCTTTCTATAGGGGTGCATAGCAAGCTTCCTCATTAGTTCCTTGGGATTGTCTTGGATCATTGCACTGCTGAGAGTAGTTAAGTCATTCACAATTGCTCATTGAACAATATTGCTGTCACTATGCACAGTGTCCTCCCAGCTCTGCTCACTTCACTATACATCAATGTTCATTAGTCTTTCAAGGTTTTTTTGGGATCAGCCTGTTTGTCATTTCCTGTACCACAAGAACATTCCACTACAATCATATAGCACAGCTTTTTCCATCATTCCTCAATTGATAGACATTCCCTTGATTCTCAATTCTTAGCCTCCACCAAGAGTTGCTATAAATAATTTTTGTACAATTTCCCCCCCTTTTCTCTTTTTCATGATTACTATTGTTAACTGTTTCCCCTCCATCCTATTCCCTTCCCCATGATATTTATTCTATTATCCATCTTCTTTCATCCTATCACTCTTCAAAATGGATTTGCTTCTGTCTGTCCCCTCCAGCACTCTGCCTTTCTTTCTTTTGTCCCTCTCTCTTTATCCCTTTCCTCTCCTATATTCCTGCAGGGTTAGAGAGATTACTCCACCCAAATGAGTGTGTACATTATTCCCTCCTTGAGCCAATTCTAATGAGATTGAGGTCCTTGAGCCAATTCTGATGAGTGTTAAGCTAATTTACTTCCCAGATTAAATAGATTACTCCACCCAGTTGGGTGTGTGTGTTAGTCCCCCCTTGAGGCAGCTCTGATAAGTTTAAGGTCTCTGAGCATTTTCTGATGAGTGTAAAATTAATTTGCCCTGCTCCTCTCCCATCTCTTCCCCCATTCCATAAGCCTTTTCCTGTTACTTTCATGTAGGATTTCACCTCTGCCCTTCCCCCTCACCCAGTGCATTCCCTTCACCCCTCAATTTAACCCTAAAGATGTCATCACCTAGGTAGTGACAGAGTGGACAAAGGATCACCCCTGGACCCAGGGGGATCCCAGCCAAAACCCGGCCTCAGACACAAGACAGTCACCCACTGTACGACCCCAGGAATGTCCACCAGCTCCAATTTTTTATGGTTCTCTAGGGTGTTGTATTTGAAAGTCAAATTTGCCATTCAGTTCAGGTCTTTTCATCACAAATATCTGAAAGTCTTCTTTTTCATTACAGTGACATTTTTTTCCACTGAAAGATTAAGCTGAGTTTTGCTGGGTATGTGATTCTTGGCTGTAATCCCATTTCCTTTGCCATTTGGATTATTATATTCCATGCCCTCCAATCCTTTACTGTAGAAGCTGCTAGATCTTGTGCTATCCTGACTGGGGCTCCACAGTACTTGAATTCTTTATTTTTGTCAGCTTGGAATATTTACTCCTTGACCTGAGAGCTCTGGAATTTGGCTATAATATTCCTAGTAGTTTTCCTTTTGGGATCTCTTTCTAGAGGTGATCAGTGGATTCTTTCAATTTCTATTTTACCTTCTGTAATGATTAGAATGACGCCACCTGCTGAAGATTTACAGTAGAAGAGTTGCGCCCTTGAAGCGAAGGTCTTTGAGGGCAAGACCAGGAGTCTTTTCTTTGGCATCAGGAAGTGACAATGGCTAGTGGGAGGAAGAAGGAAGAGACTGGCGCTCTCTCTGTCTCACTCTCTTTCCTGAGGACTCCGGCGGAGAAGGAGTGAGAAATGCACTCTCCCTTTAATAGATAGCTGAATGTACGCCTTTCTTCTCTCTTTACCAAATTATTATTCTCCTTAATAAATGCTTAAAAGTCTAACTCTTGGGGCAGCTAGATAGCACAGTGGTAAAGCACCGGCCCTGGATTCAGGAGTGCCTGAGTTCAAGTCCGGCCTCAGACACTTGACACTTACTAGCTGTGTGACCCTGGGCAAGTCACTTAACCCTCATTGCCCTACAAAAAAAAAAAAAAAGTCTAACTCTTGCTAAAGCTTATAATTTATTGGCGACCACTCATTAGATATTTTAGACAGTTTAGCTAGAATTTTAGCCTTAACAAATGGCTGACCATGAAGAGGAAAGCTGAATCTCACTCTTCTGATCTTCAGGTTGGGTAAGAAATTTCCCCTACCCTTTCCCTTTAAACCCGAAGTACTGCTGAATTGCCGGGTGTTTTCCCTTTAAATTTTTTCAAATGGACGTTTTAAACTCCCTAATTACCCTATTTTTGATTTTAGTCTGTTTAACCTGACAAATGGGAGATAAGATCACGTTAATACTTTGTTTTTGTGGATTTTCTATTTTTCTTTTTCTTTTTGTTAGAAAAACCAGCAAGATACTCACACATGGGAATATAGATATCCCCCCCTTTCCCAGCCATGCTTTTTCAGAGAAACCTGAAGAGATTCCTGAAGCTTTTCCAAGTTCTAACACTAATTGATGCTCTAATTTTGCATGCCTGGAGGCTTCTCTAGAAGCTTTTAATTCCCTAGAACCTGAGGAAGGGGAAAGCAGTACTGAGTTTGATTCCCGGGCTGTACACTACATGGGAGAGGTGGTCCCTTCCCCTTCTCTAAGGACCCCACCTCTTCCCCCTCCTCTCCTTGATTCTCCTGCCCAGGAAGTCAAGAGATCTAATGCACATGTGCAGCTTTCTCTACCTGCATTTTTGGCCTTAGCTCAGCTGAACTGTGATTCTGAGACAACCTTAGAAAACCCTTTAAATTCCAGATATGCTCACTTTGTTCATAATTTTGCTAATCTGCTTTTGTCTTTAATTAGTAACCTTCTAAAGCATTTGTATTATGAAAGGACCGACAGACAATATAGAGGGGTTAAAGAAGAAAAACTTAAGTTGAATATTTCAAGACTCCTCTTCTTTTGCCATGCAAGGGTATATATTTTACAGAAATGTAGAAGTAAGCAGTAAGGTATGAGTATTGGGAATTTTAGATATCGGAATCAAAAGTGTTCTGAATTCACTCAGAATAATAGTATCAGTTCAGAGGTCACATGGGATTTCTATGCTATTACATATACATTTTGAAATTAATGGTATGGGTTTATTTTAATAGAGATTTTCATGCTTTTAAGATTGTGTTTTATACATAGTTTTTAAAATGAGGAGAATATTTGTAAAAGCTTTTTATAGTCATGTGATTAAGTTTATATTTTATAATAATCTTAAGTTCATATTAATTTAGATTTCCCTAGTTTGAATTTCATTGTCTTTTATTGTTCCATGTGTATTTTCTTTTATTCATTCATCTATCTAATTTTGAAACATTGCAAGATGGTTTTGATTTCATAATACAGTGTTAATTCTGGGAGTATTGTGCTCCCATATTCTGATTTGTTTGTTTTTGTTATTTTTTTTCTCAACTGATTATTCGATCAAACTCTTTAAAGCATTTCCCTGGCAAATTGGTTGCCATGGCAAGTGTAAATTGATTCTAGAAGTATTATTTTTGATAAGCATATTCCAAAAAAAAAAAGAGGGGAATGTTTATAAAAGTTTTCTTTTTTCAAAAAAAGTTTTCTTTGAGATTGTGTTGTGCTTTAACTTGTATTTAAATATGTTCTGATTTTTCACAAAAGTAATTGTATACTAAGTAAAAAAAAGGGGTATTATTTGAAATTGTTGCATAATTATATATTATATTCTGAGCCAAGATGGATTCACATTTTTTGCAATCATTTATTATCCTCAATTTTTAAATTAATATGAGACTTGGATTATGGGAATTTATCATTTAAGACATTAATTGCCTTAATTCTGAGTTATCAGATGCCAGTTGGCCAAGATGCGATCCAATCACAAGAAGAATACATGCAAGAGCAGACACTGAACTGTCACATGAGGGGAGATATGCATGAAGCCAAGGTATGGCTGAGGGAATGGCTTTTGACAAATGTTGAGGTTGGATTCTCTTGGTTTAATATTTTATTCTCTTTTTCTCCACAATACTGTACAGATGGCTGGAAGTCTTGATCCCATCCATCTCATTCTACACTTGACTTCTATGCCCCCTCCTATATGCCTGATGCCATGGATATCTCAATCCCATGCATCTGATTAAGTCTGACTCAGTTTCCTCCAATATGTTCAGTGGCATGGGCAGTATATATTGCTCAAGTGTTGGAATGCTCATATCCCATCATTTCTCTGTTCTTTTATGGTAACCCCCATAATTATCTCAGGTGTCATGATAAATAAAAGTGTCGAATTTGGCTTTGGCATCTGTTACCAATTATATTAGATTTTTAAATTTCTCATAATGGCATGAGGATAATTAGGCAGATGATGCAAAAAGTGATGAAACAAAGATAAAAATTATTTTTAAAAATTTATATCACAGCAATTGTCTTCTCAATTACCCTCCATACGGGTGGACTATATTAATATTAATTTTAAAGAATGTTTCAATTTTTGTTTTATTATATGTTTCATGTGTAACAACTAAGATTCTGAATTCCCTTAGACATGTTTTTGAGAACTTTCATTGTCTGATTTGATTATTGACAAAGTTATTTTAAAGTTGTGTTAAGCTCAATTTTGTAGGAAATTTTCCTGGCTGATTACCAGCATCCACACATCAACCCCTGAAAAGATTTCCATTCCATGACTACACCTAGAGGACATCTGAGAAGAGACTTTCAGAGACTTTAAATGAACAGTTTTGTTGTTGTTGTTGTTTTTTTCCTATTTCTCTTTCTATTATAATATACACCATCTGTAACATGTACTCTCTGCAGAGGCCTCCCTTTGCAATACCAATGTCAAAGCGTTGGTTCATGAGGACAAAAAATCACCCCTCTGGACAAAACTTTCATCTCTCCCTTTCTATATTGTTATTCACATATTGCTAGTTAGCATAAGTTATTACATTCTGTTATTTTTGACTGTTTCATCAAGGAAATGTCCCATTTCTTGAGAAAACAAAGCAGGGAACTGTAACAATTGGAATGACGCCACCTGCTGGAGACTTACTGTAGAAGAGTTCCGCTCATGCAGTGAAGGTCTTTGAGGGCAAGACCAGGAATCTTTTCTTTGATGTCAGGAAGTGACATTGGCTAGTGGGAGGAAGAAGGAAGAGACTGGCACTCTCTCTGTCTCACTCTCTTTCCTGAGGACTCCGGCAGAGAAGGGAACAAGAAATGCACTCTCCCTTTAATAGATAGCTGAATGTATGCCTTTCTTCTCTCTTTACCAAATTATTATTCTCCTTAATAAATGCTTAAAAGTCTAACTCTTCCTAAAGCTTATAATTTATTGGCGACCACTCATTAGATATTTTAGACAGTTTAGCTAGAATTTTAGCCTTAACACTTCTTCTTCTAGAATTTCAGGGCAATTTTCCCTGAGAATATCTTGGAAGAATCTGTCTAAGCTCTTTCCTTGATCATGGTTTTCAGGTAGACCAATAATTTTCAAATTATCTCTCCTGGACCTATTTTCCAGGTCAGCAGTTTTCCCCAGAAAGTATTTCACATTGCCCTCTATTTTTTTTTTATTCATTTGGATTTGCTTTATTGTGTTTTTGTTTCTCTTAAAGTCACTGGCTTCCATTTGTTCAATCTTAATTCTTAGGCAATTATTTTCATCAGAGAGCTTTTGTACTTCCTTTTCCATTTGGCCAATTTGACTTTTCAAGCTGTTGACTTTTTTCTCATGTCTTTCCTACATCACTCTCATTTCTCTTTCTATTTTTTCCCCAGCTCTCTAATTTTATCTTCAAAGTCCTTTTTGAGCACCTCTATGGCCTAAGACCAATTTGTATTTTTCTTGGAAGCTTTAGATATAGGGGCCCTGATGTTGACATCTTCCTCAGAGGGTGCCCCTTGGTCTTCCTTGTTCCTGAAGAAACTTTCTATGGACATCACCTTTCTCTGTTGGCTCATCTTGCCTTTCTTTTACTTGACTTTTAGTTCTTTAAAGTGGGGCACTGTTTCTAGGCTGCAGTATCCTAAGCTTAAGAAGTCCCAGGCAGTATGATTTAAGGAGGATCAGGTTCTTCACTTGCCCGGCCTATTCCCTGGTCATTAGATGACCCCAGCTCAACTTGCTAATCAACCAGTTTTGTGTGTTGTGGTTGCTAGCTCCGAGGGGCCTTTGTACCTCCCCTACCTGGGCCACTTCTACTCGGGCCTACCTCCTGGTTCTTAGCAGGGGTGTAAAATCTGAGTTCTTCCTTAGCACCAGCACAGACCCCTGTAGTCTCCCCCCTGCCCAGGGCTCAGACCACTCACCAGACTGTGAGCTTAGTTCCAGACAACACTGGTGCTTCAGCTGATTCAGAGGCTCTGGGGGTCTGCTTCTCTGGTAAAGCTTTCCTGGGACTGGATCTGTGTCAGGGTGACTGTGGGATTGGGCTCGACTCCTGTATTAGCACAGCAGCTCCCTCCTTCTGACCTTCCAAGCCGTTCTTGGTTAGAAGATGGTTTCAACACATTCTTCTGTGAGTTTTGCTGCTCCGGGCATTTTCCTATGGTGTTATTTGGATGTTTTTTGGAGTGAACGTGTCATGAGTTTGGGAGCTCACTGCCTTTCCTCTGCCTCTGCTTTCCTTTTAATCTTGTTTGCATTGTTTTTCTTTGTGCAATATTTTTTAATTTTATGTAATCAAAATGAACCATATTTCATTTCATAATGTTCTCATCTTTGGTCATAAATTCTTTCTCTCTCCATAGATCTGACAAGTAAACTATTCTTTCCTTTTTTAATTTGTTCGTGGTATCACTTATCTTGAGATTATGTACCCATTTTCATTTTACTTTGGCATGCAGAATAAGATATTGGTCAATGTTTGGTTTCTGCCTTTCTATTTTTTTTTTCCAGCAGTTTCTTCAGATGGTGTGTTCTTATCCTGGAGGCTGGAGTCTTTGGTTTATCAAATAGGAGTTTGCCATATTCATTTTGTACTGTGTTTTGTGTACCTAATCTATTCCCCTGATCCACTACTCTGTTTTTTAGCCAGTAAGAAATAGTTTTGATGTTTGCTATTGTATAATATAGTTTTAGCCCTCGTATGTCTAGGCCATCTTCCTATGTAGTTTTTCTTGACCTTTTGTTTTTCCAGATGAATTTTGTTATGATTTTTTCTGCATCCATGAAATAAAAATGTTGGTAGTTTTTTATGGCACTGAATAAAAAGATTAATTTAGGCAGAATCCTAATTTTTATTATATTAGCTTGGCCTATCCATGAGTAATTGATATTTTTTTCCAAATAACTATTAGAAATGTAAATTGAGACAACTCTGAGATACTACCTCATGTCTATCAGATTGGCTAAAATAACACACAGAAAAAAGGAAAATTATAAATGCTAGTGGGGATATAGAAAAATTAGGTAATTAATTTAATGTAATTGTGAACTAGTCCAACCATTCTGGAAAACAGTTTGGAACTATGCCTAGCAGGTTATAAACCTGTGAATACCCTATGACCCAGCAATGTTACTACTAGGCCTGTCTTCCAAAGAGATAAAAGAAAATGGAAAAAGACTTATTTGTACATGAATATTCATAGCAGCTCTTGTGGTGATGGCAAAGAATTGTATTGAAGGGATGCCCATCATTTGGAGAATGACTGCACAAGCTGTGACATATGATTATGATGGAATACTATTATACCATAAAAATTATAATGAGATAGTTTCAGAAAATCTTGACAAGACATACAAACTGATGCAGAGTGAAGTAAGAATAGCTGGCAGACCATTGTGCACAGTAACTGCAATATTTTAAGGATGGTCCATTTTTAAAGACTTAGATATTCTAATGAAGTCAATGATCCAAGATAATCCCAAAGGACCCAGGATGAAAATAATTCTATCTACTTCCAGAATTTTAATGTTGTTCATCCTTCATTTTGGAAGAGGGTCAATGACATCATGAGGCTGATGTATGGACTTGTGCATGAATTGGATTTGTGAGGCAGGGTTTTGCTGAGAACTGATAAACTCAATGCAAAATGATGCATCTTCTTTTTTTTTCAACTTTATTTTTCCTTTTTGACTGTGTCTTCTTATGTACCATGGCCAATATGGAAATGTGCTTTTCTTGAAATAAATGTACTCAAATGGGAGGTGAACTTACAAGTTTAGGAAATGGTTAAAAATCTGGTTTGCTTCAATATAGAGTGGGCAAAGTGTAGTAGTATAAATAAGGTTGGAACATTAGATAGGAGCCATATTATGGAGGATTTAAATTACCAGGCTGAAAAATTTGCAGTTTATTCTGAATAAAAATGAGGAAAAATGGAAAGATATTGTCAGACCAGTGTCTTGGGAAGATTATTTGTTTGACTTTGGCTGGATGGATTGGATAAGGGAGAACCTGAAAGCAGGGAGGACAGAAAGGACACTACTACAGTATTATTGGTTGTAGGAAAGGAAGATCTGTACTATAGAATATATTACTATACTTTTTGTATAGTAAGAGAAATATTGCAATGATGATCAATTATGAAAGACTTGGCTACTCTGATTAAGACAAAGATCTAAGAAAACTCCAAAGGATCCATAATTTAAAAAAATACTACCATGTCCAGAGGGAAATCCAATGAATTCTAATTGTAGGTTAGAGCATAATTTTTTTTTCAATTTCCTTATTTTTCTTGCTTTTATCATTTTTTGCAACATGGATAATATGGAAATATTTTGTTTTAATTCACATATATAACTGATATCATATTGTTTGCTCTCCCAATAGGAGGTAGGGGAGGTGGGAGGGAGGGAGATAATTTAGAATTCAATTTTTCTGAAGACCTAACTTCAAATTCAGCCACAGACAATTACTACCTATGACCCTGGATAAGTCAATTAAATTTTCTCTGCCTCCATGTCTTCATGTATAAAATTAACAATAACAATCTCCTAAGGTTGTTATGGGGATCAAATTAAATAATTATATAACCCCTCTCCCAAAGTCCATTGGTAGGGCACTCTCTCCTTATTAATGGATGTGAATGCACTATCTTGTTTGAAGTGGGGTGCTGAGTTGGTGACAGAAGAAAGTGATGCTTTCAGTCACTCCCTATTTGGGGAATTTTTAAGTGGGGTCCATTTTAGATATGAGAGGAATGGGTAGTTTTTATCATGGCCCTATCCCCAGCTCACTACACTAGAGATTTGAAGGAGTTTGCCCTTGGGTCAGATGTAGGACACTCTCTCAGTTGGATTGAGTTATCTCACTCCCAGTGGGAGAGCTCCTTCTCTTGATATGGTCTAGTATATATTTTCTTATGCATACCTTTTGTGATTTCTGTTTTTCTATGATACGTATAAATAGATTCATTTGAAATTTGCTATGTGTGTTCAATGTGGAACTGGTATTAAGTGGGAAAGATGCCAAATCTTCTATATAGAGTTTTGTGTCCTCCTTCCCCATAAAATGTAAGAATAATCAAAATTTAGATCTCACCCAATCATATCCCCTAGATTAACAATATTTATGGGAGCAAAGAGATCTACTTCTTGCCTGGTATGACTTTTCTCTAAGGAGAGCAGAATAGCAACCTCTGGACTCAGTACAATATAAATGTTAGTTGTTGTTATTACTGATGCTAATGTTGCTGCTTCAATTACTATCGCTTCTATTATTAATGCCTACCCATGTAAATTCCCTCTCATCCACAGAAAGGATACATGCCTCACTTTTATTATTACATATTTGTGATGTAAAGAGAATATCAGGAAAGTTTCCAATATATTGAGTGGATCTTCTTTAACAGAGAATTCTTACCTTTTTGTCCAGTTGATCCCTTTGGCCATCTAGAGAAGCCTACAGACTCCTTCAAAGAATAATGGTTTTAAAGGGAAAAATTCATAGGATAAGAAAGGAAAGCAATTATATTAAAATAGTTATCTAAGTATATGTAAATATGTTTGTAGACCCCAGGTCAAAGAATCCCTTCTACAGGAAAGGATGAATGAATGGATGGAAGAATGATAAAACATTTATTAAACACATATTATGCATCAGGTACAAGTAGGTACCAAACAACACATAAATGGAAGTTAAAAAGTGGGTTAGGAGATTGAAAGTGCACACACCATGATATGGAAACAGCTGGGTTATGACATGGAGGTTTAGTTCTAGACAAGAAAAAAGTATAAATTCTCCTCTGTAAAATAAACAAGATATTAATGGATGTATGGGATGTGATCTGTATTGTTTGGTTGATTACCCATAACTTTTTGGTTACATACTTCTGGAGTTTGGATTTTTTGCCCCAGTAAAATTATTTAAATTATCTTTAATTTTATTGTGATTAAAAAGTCATGTTAGGTTTTTGCTAATTCAATTTTCTGCAGTTAAAAGAGGGAAAATCTTTGCATGCTTTTATGATGGCTATATTTAGCTTTAAAACTGATATGTTTTAAAAATCTTGCATTCTTTTGCTTGGTTTCATTTTTGTTTTGATAATACTTATGCAGTTAAATTAAAAAAAAAACCTTACAAAGCCCATGTCATAAAATAAAATAGGTTTTTCTATGAAAAACATTTGTTTTTCTGTAGGACCATTGAAATTTTTGTATCTACTATGCACAGTTATCAAAGTAAAAAACAAAAAACAAAAAGACTTTACATGGAACCATGAAAATAATACAGCTTTCATTTAACAAAAGAGAATATAATAAATTATACTACCCTGACTGTCTCTCACACTGAATCACTTTTTATTTTCTTGAATATTTAAAAAATATAAATAGCACAATGGCCCTCTTCATTTTTGTCCTATTTCTTTTCAACATCCCTATTTAATGTCCTTCTTTTTTGTATCAAATTCCCCTCCCATTAAAAAAGTAAATGTAAATACTTTAATAAATAAGTGTAGTCAACAAAACAAAATACACACATTGGCCATGTCTGAACACATATATCTCAATCTGCCCTTCAATCCCCACTTTCCTCTGTCAGATAGTAGATAAGATTCACCATTGAAACTGCAGAGTATTGGTCACTGCAGTGATCAAAGTTCTCAAATTCTGAGAAGTAACATGGTCAGGTTGAAAAATAAATTACAAAGGGTTTAGAACTTTGTCTCCTGAGAAGAGGATGCTATGGGCCATGTTGAGCATCTTCCATCTGTTCAGTTAGTCTACCACTTCCATTGGCTGTCTCAAAGCCATTCCCCTCAGGTAAGAAGACACTGAGAGTGGGTGAGTTAGCATTATCCAAAGCCATTTCTCACCTTTACCTTAGGATCCTCCCCCCACATCTTCTCCAAATCTTCCCATCCCAAAGGTTTATTCTAACTTTACCCAGACTTACCACTGTGCCATCTGGAATGTTTGTTTCATAGGCAACAACTTCCCTTCTTTTCTCATTTCTTTTACTTACCAACTCACTGAAACCTGTACTCTCCCTGATGACACAGCCTCCCTGGGAAGTCTTGGCAGTACTGGTTGCACCTTCACTGATTTTCCTCAATTACCTAGTGAAAGCAGGTGAATCAGAACACTTCTTGCTCCTTTTTTCCACTTTCAGGGTTTTTACCCCTTTTCCATTAGTCAGTAACCTCTCTTCCTTTGAAGTCAATGCTATTCTTATGTATCACCTAATCAAAATCTGGGTAACTGCTGTCTAGAGACCACCAGGTAATTACTCTTTCCCCAATGAGTTTGATATTTGGCTTATAATTTTTCTCCTTTTCCTAACACCTGCCTTTTTTCAAGGGAAACTCAATGTGGTTTAATATGTTCTACTATATCTCAATTTAGGGCATTCACTTTTTTCATCTCTTATTAAAAAAAATTCAAACACCAATAATATGTTATATCAGTTCTTAATAGTCTTTTGGGGCACTGTCCTAGTAAAGGGATGATGAGATAACTGGCATAAAGGATACTACCATTTCTTGAATAATTTCCAATTGTTTTCCAGAATAAACCACTTCATAGACCTACCTGAATGAGTATGATTTTTTTCCCCCACAACCTTTCTAAGGTCTTCAAGTCTTTTATTATCTTTGCTAATTTGATGGATATTATGATAGCTCAGGGTATTGCAAATATAAACACATACATATGTATATATCTGTGAGAAATGGGTAGTTGTTTCCTCTCAATGTGGATAGAAAAGTCAGTCATACTCCCCCTGACCTGTTTGTAGGACAAAGGTCTCAGATCCCCTCCTGCCCCTAAGGTTAGCAAGGTCACGTGGTTCAAGGAGCCCTGGTCTCAATTAGGTCTGCTCCAGAGTTGTGTCCATATAAGGAAGTATAAGGTCCACTCCTGAGTTATGCCCATATAAGGAAGAGAGCTGGGAACACCATGTTCCCATTAGCTAGTTTTTGCTGTAGATTGTAACCCTTGAGTTGGACCAGTGATGAAAAAGGGGAGGGTCCATTTGCATTAGGGACTAGGGTATAAAACAGGGCCTGTGAGCTCCCTTTCTGGGCACCCACTAGCTGCACACTAGGGTGCCTCCTTCTCATAAGAACAAAATAAAGCCTTTGTCACTTCGCTGCTGAGTTCCTGAGAATTATTGAGAAGAGGATGGATTTTTCCCTCAATATCTATCAATTTTAGTTGCATAATTGTAAAAAGCATAACTTTTTATTACATGAATTTTGTGACTTTTTATATTTAGATAATTTATAAATTAATACTGTTGCATGTTTTATAAGATTCTCATCTAAACTTTTAATTTTTGCTGGTTAATTTCCAGGTTTTCAGCATATCTTATCGAATAAAAAGTCCTTTCCATAATTGTTGATTTTATGGAACACTTAATTGTGTTTTTTCTAAATTTCTATTATTTGGCCCATTCTACTGCTTTAATTGTTTTGATTAATACTATTTTGCAATGTAGTTTGGCATGTCATATTTTTCACTTTTTATTCCTCCAAATGAGCTTTGCCAAAATTTTGCTTTATGAAAATCACTTCTACTGTGTTGTGGAGTCTAGATTATAGAGTTAAGGCAAGGAAACTAATTACGAGCCAGTTGTAATAAAATGGGCCAGGGTCTGAACTTATTTGGTGGTGGAATAAGTAGATAAAAAGAAAATAGATTCAAGAGACATTGTAGAGGTAGAACAGGCAAAACTTGGCACTTGATTGGGAGCATCATGAACTTAGGATGCAATGAGTGGTGGTAATGTTGAAGTCATTTTGAGCTGTTGCTGCTGCTGCTGTAGTAGCAGCAATGATGATGTTACAGGTCTAGGGACCATATTTGCTGTTTCTAAGAAGTGACTAAATATCTCTACTTTTAAAAAAATCATTACCTTTTGTAAGCAACTTACATTTCCACACTTTCTTTGGAAGAGGAGGGTCTGAAACATTAGTCACAGTCTCACAGCTCAACAAAGGCTCAAGTAGACAAGCTTTGATTAACCTCTCATTACCTATATATAATCCAAAGCAATTATCCTAGATAAATGAGGTATGAAACATAATTTAAAAGTTATTGAACTACTGCAAGGCCATGATGAAACAAGCAAAAAGCTCTGAAATATTGTATTTTAACAAATAATTTTAAAATTCCCTATAAGTATTGAAAACACAGGGTAACCTACAGACTGGTTCGAACCACACATTATCAAGAAATGAATAGGAATATGACAATTAAAAATGTGCTTGCCAACTCCAATGCTTCCAAGTAGAAGAAAAAAAAAGTATTGTAAGTAGTTGTAAAAAGACAAAGCACATTACAAAGAACCCCAATCAGTATCACATATTAGACATTACATTTGAGAGATAGGGAAAAAAAGGAAATAATGCATTAAAAGGCCAGTAGCCAAAACCTCGTGCTCAAAAATAATTTATCCTGTAAAATTCAATAAGGGTAGAGAGGGAAAAAAGAAACTGGACATATAACTATCTTGAATTAGTTTTTTGGAGACTATCAGAGCTGGGAATAATCTTCAAAAGACAAAGAAAGGTAAATAAATTTGAGCATTTCAAAAGTATTTAATGAGGATGTATCTAGAAAAGTAGAGAAAAGGCTATTGTTCTTCCAAATTCCTATTATTTCTAAGTATATGTGAGTAATCAGGCACTAGGTATAGAGCTTAAAAAAAAGCCAAAGACAAAAGCTAATTTTATTCTGAATTTTATCTCATCTACATTTGTTACCAACCCAGAATTGAAAAACAACTTAAAAAACACATTAGCCTGAAAACAGTTGATTTACATTCTAAGAATGGACAAATAGCTACTCAGTCAACACAAATTTACAATATAAACTCATTTACAAAATCTTAAACAGGAAAGCAGAAGATTAAGTATAGTATTGCTTCACAAAACAGAAAAAAAAATAACACAAGGTAAAACCAGTTTGAAAATCCTTGGCATTTAATCAACTAAGTAAAGGCTGAGAGAAGAAATATATAAAAAAAATCTGTGAAGATATTAATAACAAACATTTCACTACCAGGGAAAGAGTATTACAAAGTTGCATTATAGCAATACAGTTAGGGATGTACTTATATAGCAGGTGGATATGACACACAAACAAAAAAAAGTTCTGAAACACACTTGCCTAGGATCAAAGAGATCTGCACTGGAGATGGCACAATTGTGATAGCATTGAGTCATTAATTCACAAGGTATCTGAGGTAATAAAAATTACCAAATTCATGGAAAAAATCTCAGACTTTATTAGGTAAGCTCTTCCCTCCCCCCAAAAAATTCTCAGGAAAGAATTAACAGTTATAGCCTAGGTGTCTACTTTCCTATCTTTATAAAATTATTATGACAATAATCTACATGCATGGGAGGGCATTCTTGATGAGTGCAATAGTATGGAACAGGCATTATTGAAATATCAATATTTAACAGTCATATAAATGGGATAGCATCTGTGTACTTGATAGAATTTAAGAAAAAGAAACCCATCTAATATGCAATTATTATATAAGTCAACATACCTCTTGGATACTTAGGTAAATGTAACAAAGTGATAAGAAAGTTAACTATTTCAATAGAATATTTGAAAAAAAATATATGAAAACCTTCGGTGAAAATTGAGTAGGAATTTTCAAGTTTACATGATACCTTTACAAAAAAATTTGACTACGTGGTAGTACATGGAGAACTCATTAATAAATTTAGAAAGGCAGAAAAATAAACATCATTTGCTTGCCATAACACAACATAAAATACAATTAATAATGGAAATATGATCTGACTCAATAAAATGAAGAAATAATGTAAACCTAAGCAAGGAGTGAAAGCACATCATAAGAACAAATTCTTATAATAAATAAAATAATAACAATGAAAAAATATACTAAAGTTTGTGAAATATAGCTTTATGATTGAACTTGGTATGTTCTCATCTTTATATTTTCTTCTAATTAGTATTATTTGTGATGTAAGTGCTTACAAACTAGCTTTTACTTCACACAGGCAATTGATTTTCATACAAAATTCATTGTAATATCTAGTTCCTTCCTCCTTGCTCAGATGCAATTTTATATTCTTTTAATATTTGATATTGTTCAATGCTCACCTCATACAACACTTTTTGACACCCTTCCTGAAGAAGGCATTCATAAAGTGAAAGAATGAAGTTTCTGAGTAATCTGTTTTTATCCTTTTTAATTTCTTTATTTCTTTTCCATTCCTTGCAAGTGCTAGAAATGACCTCCCTCAATTACCTTGTATTTATTTTGTACATATTTTGTACATAATTATGCATGTTTTGTTCCCAAAGGAATCTAGGTTCCTTCATGATAGCTACTATTACTTTTTACTTTTTCACTTTTTATTTTATTTTTTCATGAATGAAATTAACTAAGCATCCTGCATTGTGCTGAGTGTTGGGGTATATGTAAGAAAGCAAAGGCAGTACCTACCAGCTCTCAATAGCTTACATTCAAAAAGAGAAGAAAACAAGGAGATAATGTCTGGAGAGAGAATAGTACAGAAGTGGCAATTGGGGACCTAAGGTTCCCCAATTGACAAATCCCTCTCTGAAACAATGTCAAACTGATTTGATCCTGTTTCTTAAAGTGGAGAGTTAGAAGTATGATTGGGTCTTGCCTGAAATTGTGGGACCAATCAGAAGAGAAGTTTCTAAGGCAGATGTTCTGGAGATGAAATTTTCAGAAAACATTCTCTGAAACAGTAAATGATGAGATGTTGGTTTCTAATTGATCATACCATGGTCCCTCTCTACCTTTCCAGTCTTTTTACACCATACTGCCCACTAAATATTCTACAATCCAGTGATATTTTTCTCTTGCTATTCTTTTTACAAGATAGTTTATCTCCAAAATCTGAACACTTTGACTAACTTCCTATCCCCAACCCCCAAACCCACCCTATCACTGCTGTTCCTGGGATTCTCTTTATCTTTATTTCTACCTCTTAGCTACCTTGGTTTCTTTCAAGTCCTAGTTCTAATGCCTTCTATAAGAAAACTTTCCTGAAATGCTCTCCACATCCAGAAAAAGACTGTGGAATGGTGCAGATTGAACCATACCATTTTTATATATGTTTTTGTTTTCCCTTTTGTTCTGATTCTTCTTTCACAACTTAACTAATGTGGAGATATGTTTAATGTGATTTCACATATATAATCTGACATGGGGTTTAGGATAAATCAGAAGTTTCTCCTGTGAGAAGCAAAACCACAGATGGACAGATAACAGGACAGACATGTTGAGGAATCAAGGGACTATTCAAGTTTAGATTGACTACCTAGATATCAGCACAGACACACCTAAGAAATAAGGGGAGATAATATTCTATAGCAGGAAGGTCAATTAGACATGGTTATTACCTGGCCAGAGCTAGGAGAGAGAGATAACACAAAAGGTCAGGACCATTATTTAAAAAAAAAAATCCCCCTCGACTCTGCAGAATATGACAAGTGTGAGAAATGGGTAGTTGTCTCCTCTCAATGTGGATATAACAGTCAGTCATACTCATCCCCTCCTCCCCCTCAGGTTAGTAAGGTCACATGGTTCAAGGAGCCCTGGTCTCAATTAGGTCCTCTCCAGAGTTCTGTCCCTATAAGGAAGTATAAGGTCCACTCCTGAGTTATGCCCATACAAGGAAGAGGGGTGGGAATACTGCATTCCGATTAGCTAGTTTTTGCTCGTAGATTGTAACCCTGACCAGTGATGAAAAAGGGGAAGGTCCATTCGAGTTAGGGACTAGGGTATAAAACAGGGCCTGTGAGCCCCCTTTCTGGGCACCTACTAGCTGCACACTAGGGTGCCTCCATCTCATGAGAAGAAAATTAAGCCTTTGTCACCTCACTGCTGAGTTCCTGAGAATTATTGAGAAGAGGATGAATTTTTCCCTCACAAGAAGCATTCAAGGTTTCTCCACTTCACCCTGAAATGGAACTTTCCAGTTTTAAAGTGGATACCCCATCTATCCTCTATAAAAGCTTTTCCTTTCCTTTGGTTCTGGGAGAAGGTGAATGTTTCTAAGCCCTCCTCCATGAGGGTTGAAGTCTTTGTCTTCTCACTTAGTCACTTTCTCTAGCACTGAATAAAAGACCACTTTAATTCTAATTGGACTGTGGGCAAAAGTGAAATTATTGAGGAATATCAAAGAACCACAACTTCTTCCCCATGACATAAGCTATATCAGACTGCTCACTGTCTTGGAGAGGGGGGAGGGAAGAGAGAGAGGGAAAAAATTTTGGAACTCAAAATCTTATAAAAATTAATGTTGAAAACTATCATTACATGTAACTGGAAAAAAATAAAATACTATTAAGGAAAAAGAAAAAAAAAAGCTTTCCCAATCCCATTAATGCTAACAATCTTTCTTCTGTTGGTTATTTGCAATTTGTTTGGTATTTATTTAATTTGAACACAATCTTTTGCACTCTGTCTCCCATATTGTTACACTGAAATCTCCTATCTATTTATCATGTCTGTCTTCTCTGTATTTCTATTTTTGTCATCTGTACTGTGTTTGCATTCATTAATTCATTTATTTATGTGTTTATTCAGTTGTTCATTTATCTTTACCCTTTTTTGGTATTCCCAGTGCCCTGGAACATGTTTTTCTCTTTATATTAATCATAAAAGCATCTTATTATTTCCCAGTTACATGTAAAGATAGTTTTCAACATTTGTTTTCATAAAGTTTTTAGTTCCAAATTTTTCTCCCTCCCTCCTTTCCCTCTTCCCTCCCCAAGACAGAAAGCAATCTGATATAGGTTATATATATACAACCACATCAAACATATTTCCACATTAGCAAGGTTATGAAAAAATAAGAATAAAAGGGAAAGATCTCAAAAACAAAAAAGAAAAGTTGAAACAGTATAGATGAATCTGCATTCAGAACGAAGAGTTCTTTTTGCTAGATGTGGAGAACATTTCCCATTATTAACCTGTAAATTAAGGAAACAATCAATATAGGAGAAATACGTTCTTTATTGGGGCAGAGGAACTATAGCTTGTGGTATCAAAGTCTTAATACTCAAAGAAGGGAACCTAGGACAGGGCTTTTATGGGGTAACAGAACAGAAGGGAACCAAGAGATGCTCCAGGGTCATGTACAACTACTTAATGTAAATGAACCTTTAACAAAAGAAACAGAACTGCTCCTATGTTAAGTATATATGCTACTGGGCGGAGCCAAGATGGCGGAGGAGAGGCTGTGACTCCCACAAGCTCCAGATAAACCCGTCCATTCACGCCCAAATAATGCGGTAAAAATCAAAACCCAGAACAGCCTAATGCACATAGGAACAGAGTAAGACTGTTTCTCCGCAAAAGAGGGCAATTCTGATCACCTACTGATCAGGCTGAACAGCTCAGCGCGCGGTACGGACCCAGTCAGGGACAGTGCCTCCAACACGTCAGAGTCTTCAGCACCAGCAGCTTCTGAGGCTCCGATCACGGACTAGTGAGGGGGTTCGGAGGTAGGCCGGGGTGAAGTGGAGGCAGTATCTGCTGGAGTTGGGGCAAAGCGCCCTGGATCTGAACCAGTGGGCTGAATCGAGTGGTGGTGGCCCAGTGGGGGAGGGGTAAAAGCACGCCAAGCTTCCAACCATAGAGAATCAGAGTTCAATCAGACTTCTGTTTCCGGGTCAACGAGAAAGCGGCTGTGATTACTCACAAGCCAGGCAGGCTGAGAAGAAGCCCAATCACCCCCTGGGCCACGCTGTAGCACGAACAGTGTGTCCGGGAAGCAGCGCTACATTTTAAGGAGTAAAAAGCCAAGAAACAGTAAGCCAGGATGAGTAGGCAGAGAAAGCAGAAGACCATCGAAAACTTCTTTGGGGGAAAGGTAGACCACAATACATCCTCAGAAGAAGAAGATAATAATAGGGTCAAAGCTCCAACATCCAAAGCTTCCAAGAAAAATATGAACTGGTCTCAGGCCATGGAAGCTCTCAAAAGGGACTTTGAAGAGAAAGTAGGAGAGATAGAACGAAGATGTAGAGAAAGAGAGGAAGGAATGGAAAGAGAAATGAGAGCAATGCAGGAGAGTCATGAGAAAAAAGTCAACAGTTTGAAAAGCCAAATGGAAAAGGAGATTAAAAAACTGTCTGCTGAAAATAATTGCCTAAGAATTAGGATTGAACAAATGGAAGCTAGTGAGCTTATGAGAAACCAAGACACAGTAAAGCAAATCCAATTGAATGAAAAAATAGAAGGCAATGTGAAATATCTCCTTGGAAAAACAGCTGACCTAGAAAATAAATCTAGGAGAGATAATTTGAAAATCATTGGACTACCTGAAAACCATGACCAAAACAAGAGCTTAGACACCATCCTCCAAGAGATTGTGAGGGAAAATTGCCCTGATATTCTAGAAGCAGAAGCTAAAATAGAAATTGAAAGAATCCACCGATCACCTCCTAAAAGAGATCCCAAAAGGAAAACCTCCAGGAATATTATAGCCAAATTCCAGAACTCCCAGGTCAAGGAGAAAATATTGCAAGCAGCTAGAAAAAAGGAATTTAAATACTGTGGAGCTCCAATAAGGATAAAGCAAGATCTAGCAGCTTCTACATTAAAGGACCGGAGGGCATGGAATATGATATTCCAGAGGGCAAAGGAACTGGGACTACAGCCAAAAATCACATACCCAGCAAAACTAAGCATCATCTTTCAGAGGCAAACATGGAACTTCAAGGAGAAAGAAGACTTTCAGGCATTTGTTATGAAAAGACCTGAACTGAATAGAAAATTTGACTTTCAAATACAACACCCTGGAGAAGCATAAAAAGATAAACAGGAAAAAGACTTCATGAGGGATATTAAAAGATCAAACTGTTAACATTCCTATATGGGAAGATACTACAGAGGACACAGGTCTGAACTGAATACGAAGGGAAGTTATGTTTTGTTCTTTGTGGGGTGTCTTATGTATGGGGCCGGATTTGGGCTTGGGGCCTCCTGGGTCCAGGGCTGGTGCATTGTCCACTGTGCCACCTAACCAACCCATAATGACATCCTTAAAATAGGGTTGAGGTGTAGGAGAAATAGACTGGGGGAGGGGGAAGGGGAGCGATGGTCTGGGGAGAGGTTGTTCATATGAAGGAAACAAGAAAAAAGCTTATGGAGGGGAGGGGAAGAGGGGGAAGGAATTGGGGAGTGTTTGAACCTTAATATCATCAGAATAGACTCAAAGAAGGACTAACATACATACTCAAGTGGGTATAGTAATATATTTTGCCCTGAGGGAGGGGAGGGAGATAAGGGGGGGGGAGGGGAAGGAGGGAATGGCAGATTCTGGGAGAGAGTAGTAAAAAGCAAAATACTTTCAAGGAAGGTGAAGATGTTCTGCATAACGGCACAAGTATGAAATATTGAATTGCTTGATTTCATAGGGAGGGTTGAGGAGAGAGGGAGGAAGAAAATTTGGAACATAGAATTAGCTCAAAGACCTTAAACTCATCAGAGTTGGCTCATGGAGGGAATAACATTCACACCCAGTTGGGAGGAGTAATCTATTTAACCTTACAGGAAAGTATGAGGGGAAGAAGATAAGGAAGGAAGGGTGAAAAAAAAGGGAGTGCAGAGTAGGGGAGGGGACAGTCAGAAGTAAAATACTTTTGAGGAGGAATAGTTTAAAAGAAGATGGAAAATAGAGTATCATGGGAAGGGAATAGGATGGAGGGAAATAGTTATGATGACTTTGCTGGGCTAATACGAAGAAAATTCTTTGTCAAGTTTAAGGTACATTATTTAGGGTATGATGAACAGGATACTATTAGAAAAACCTGGAAAGACCTACATGAACTGAAGCAGAGTGAAATGCACTGTATACAAAATAACAGCAATAGTGTAAAATAAAAAAAAAAAGAAATACTACTTCATTTGATTTATCCAATCTTAAAAAAAAAAAAGTATATATGCTACTAACTTTAAATAGAAACTACTTAATGTAGGTGGACCCTTTTACATAACAACAAAATCCAGATGGGGAATCATTGGGTGGGGATAGTTTTTTTGGGGGAGATCCATAAGTCCATCAAGAGTCTGGAATTGACAAAGACTGGTCAGCCCCAGGTAAATGACCTGGCTGGGTAGGGGGACTGGGTGGGCAATCAGTCAGTTCTCAGTAAATTTGTAGTGATCACCAGCATGAGTTCTTTGGAATTTTTTTGAATCATTGTATTGCTGTGAAAAGCTAAGTCTATCACAGTTGATCATCACACAATGTTACTCTTACTGTGTACAATGTTCTCCTGGATCTGATTTTATTTGTGTAAAGTGTTTTGTAATTGTGTTCAGAGAGTTGCCCTGGAACATTTCTTGAGTCATTTTTTAGTGGTATCCTACTCTTTATGACCCTTTTTTGGGTTTTCTTGCAAAGTTACTGGAGTGGTTTACTATTTCCTTCTCCAGCTCATGTTACAGATGAGGAAATTGAGCTAACCAGTGTTAAATGACTTGCTCAGGGTTAAATGACATAGTTAGTGTCTGAGGTCAGATTTAAACTTAGGTCTCCCTGACTACAGGTTAAGTGCTTTCCCTAAACATAGCAATATCTGTTGATTTCAATTGATTGATATTAGGCTTTTTTGTTTTGTTTTGTTTTGGTGAGGCAATTGGTGTTAAGTGACTTTCCCAGGGTCACACAGCTAGTAAGTGTCAAGGGTCTGAGGCTGGATTTGAACTTAAGTCCTCCTGAATCCAGGGCCAGTGCTCTATCCACTGCACCACCTAGCTGCCTGATATTAGGTTTTAATAATTTTGTTCTTGTGTCAAATTTGCTTTGAAGTATCAATATCAAGTTTTATAGCTCAATAAATATTCATGTGTATATATAAAGGATATGGATATCAAAATATGTATCACTGATCTATTACATATTGATTAGTTTCCATAGTCTTGTTAAACTCTTTATAGACTTTCTTTTCATCTTACTAGGATCAAAGTATCATGAATTAAGAGCTAGAGGGGACCAGTCAGTTTAATCCAATCTGATCATTTTATATATAAGGAAATTAAACCAGGAGCAGACTAAGTTTCTTGCCCAAGATCATACCACTAGGAAATACCTGAGACAGGATTTCTTATGTAACAAATTTTACTTTATAAGCCATAATTTTCTTTCTTTTGGTCTGTTTATGTCCGCTGTGAATATTGTCAGGAAAAATAATAAATTATCCCATAGCCCCATAGGGTAGTACTAAAAACAGTGGATTGAATTAGCAGGGAAACAGATTTTAGCTTAATATAACAAGAAACAAAACAAAAACAAACAATTAGCTATTAACACTCCTCACAAGTGGAATGTATTGTCCCCAGGTTCTCCTTTTTCCTTTGTTTCTGTTCTCTCCTTTTGTTATTTCTTCAGTTCACACAGATTCGATTATTGCTACTTTGTGGCTGACTTGCAAGTCTATAAACCAAATGCTCTTCTCTGCCATTAACTACAATCTTGAATTTAATAGATGATAAATTTAATGTTTGAAGGGGTCTTAGAGATTATTGGATCCAACTACTTGATTGTATAGGTAGGAAAGCTGAGGATTAGAGTGGTTAAATGGCCAGTCACACAATTAGGAAATATCAGGAGCAGGATACAACCAAGGTTTTTTCAAGTCCAAATCCAGTTATATACCCATTCTGCTATGCTGCCTCTATGCAAACATTTCTATTTGTCTGGTATGCATCTTTATTTAGATATCTCAGTGGCATTAAAAATTGAACATGTCAAAAAATGAATTAATCATCATATCTCTGAAATCTACCTGTCACAGGGGAAATAGGTCATGGTGGGGGTCCTTAGATATTCCTTTTTAATGAATTACACCCTCCCACACACAAATCTAATTAGAATAAAATAATCTTTTATTTAGGTGCTAGAGAAAGGAACCAAGATAGAGAGACTCTCAAGGGGAGAAAATGGTTAGAGATATTAATTTTTATAGATGATAGATGGGTTCATCACCACCCTACAATGGAAACTTCCCTTTGGGGGTGAGGTAAGGATTGAATGATAGGTGATGGTCTGGATTTCTGGTGTTATCTCTTTCCCCTGGCTCTGATCAGGCAGCAGCCTTGTCGAATAGGCTTATCTCTCTTACTTCTAAAGGTATGTTCATCCTTTAGCTACTATGCAAGTTTAAACTTTAATAGTCCCAAATTCCTTGATATGTCCCAACCCCATAACACTACCCTTATATAATTTTCATCTCTTTGGTGATTCTACAGTGATTTATTATATATAGACTTGAAACTTTGATGTTATTATTGATTCTTTTATTTCTCTAACCCATTATAAGCAATCACTTCCCAAAGATTTTCAATTCTGTCTTCACAACATCTCTTGCATCTTTTCCCCCTCATTTGCATTGCTACAATGATATGTAAAAGCATCATAATTTCTTTTCTGGATAATCACAGTCTCTGATATTCTTAAGCCCTTGTCTCCCTCTTTGTGTCATCCACCACAAAACTCTCAAATGTAACAATTGGAGTGACACCACCTGCTGTAGAGTTACTGTAGGAAAGCTCTGCCATGAGGAGAAGGCATTTGAGGGCAAGCCATGTGGCTTGCTTGGGAGGTCATTTCCTTGGCGTCAGGAAGTGACATTTGCTCATGGGTACTGTCAATCAAAGCTACCAGCCAATTAGCTTGGAGCTGGGTGTGCGTGTGGATGGGATGTTCCCAGTTTCACAGGAGGCTTGTGGGATGAAGAAGGGTCAAGGCTAGTTCTCTCTCTCTCTCTCTCTCTCTCTCTCTCTCTCTCTCTCTCTCTCTCTCATGAGGACCTCAGAGGGGAGCAGAGCAGGAGATGCAGACTCCCTGAGATAGATAATAGATAGCTGAATCTAGGCCTTTCTCTCCACCAAATTCTTATTCTCCTTAATAAATGCTTAAAAGTCTAAACTCTTGCTAAAGCTTATAATTTATTGGTGACCACTCATTAGATAATTTTAGACAGTCTAGCTAGATAGCCCCTTACATAAACCATATACCTGTTGTTAAATATGCAGATGTAAAAAGTAATGGAGGAGTTGTGAATGCTATTTAGTACTCCAGAAAGAATTTCAAAGAGAGTCATTTGGAATTATGTACAATAAAGCTAAAGAAAAAAAAGCACACTAGTAAACTCTTCCTTTCCACTTGAGACTAAAGAGGAAGATTTAATGTACTAAGAGAATAAAGGTGACATATATTATTCCACAATCTCAACTGGTTATTTACTTCCATGAGGCAATCTATTTACAGTTTCCTAATTGATTTGCTATACCACTCACCTCAGTGTCCTTTTTTCAAAACTTTTTTTATCCCTTTTCAAACTTCCCTTATCCTCTCCCAATCCTTTAGCCATTCTATGGAATTTTATTCATCAATCATCTCCTTTCTCCACAAACCCAGATTTCTTGGTACACACTATTGCCTAACTCCTTGAGAGGAATCCACTCTGAGGTCTTACCACTAGAGAAATTGTTAACCTATCTGAACTCATTCCTCAATGACATTCCTTCTTCATCAGTATTTGGCTCAGTCTTTCTTTCCTCCCATTTCCTGCCTGAATGCTAGGGGACTTCAACATACATATCGATAGCCCCACAAACACTCTATAAAACCAGTTCCTCAGATTAGTTATGTCTCATTAAACTACTTCTCCATCCCCCTTCAGCTACACAGAGTCAAATGTCATACCCTTTATCTTGCCCTCATCCTCAAATGCATCTTTGCCATGTTCATGAACTCTGATTATAGTTTAATTTCTGGGATTTTCAAAGTACGTTATCATATAAAGAAAAGCCAAGCTGACTGATGAGTCAACATTTATTTAAGTTCCTACTACTGTCAGGCATAGTGCTAATTGTTGGGATTCCAAAGACAGGAATAAAAGCAGTCATTGCTCTCAAGGAACTCACAGACCAATGGGGGAGACAACATGCAAACAACTGTATACAAACAATAGAAATTTGAAAAAAAACAACAACACAGAAGGAGGCATTAGCATTAAAGGGATTGAAGAAAGTCTTCTTGCAGAAAGTATAATTTTGATTTCAACATGAAGGAAACCAGGAAAGCGAGTAGAGGGATATGGGGAGGAATTCCAAATTTGGAGGACAGCCAATAAATATGCACAGAGTCTAGAGATGAACTATCTTGTGTGAGGAACATCAAGGAGTCAAAATTTTACTGATCACAAAATATGTGGTGACATAATAAGATGATTGAAAAATTAGAAAATGTTTAGATTAATAAAACCATTTAAAGGAGTCAAAAGATTTTATATTTGATTTTGGAGGTCACTGAGTATAATGAATAAGGTTGTGAAATTGTTCTACCTGAACTTTAGGAAGAACACTTGAATAGCTGAGCAGATCAATCAGACTATTGAAAAAGATTAGACATAAGGTGATGAGGGCTTGTCTATGGGTGGTGAAAGTGTTAAAGGAGAGAAAAGAGGACTTATGAGAGTTGATGAAAAAGTCAAATAGACAGGACTTGGCAACTGGATAGATATGGAAGGTAGGGGACAGAGTGGAATTAAGGATTTGGTACGTATTTATCAAGTTCATACTATGTTCCAGGCATAGTCCTAAATATTGATGATAAAAAGAAAAGCAAATCTGTCCTTCCTTCAAAGAGCTTCCAATCTAATGTGGGAAGATAATATTGAAATATGTGCATTTAAGATGTATACAGGAAGAATTGGTGTCGATCTTAAAAGTAAGCCTTTCAGAAGCAATAACTTTGAAAATTATTTACCATTGCATTATTCCTCTAATTTCTTATTGAATTATCGCTTAATATTTAACAAGAATGCCAATAAATTTTTTAAAAGCCAGTTTCTTCTATATTGTACATCATTGGTCATTTTGCCAAGAATTAAGCTATTATGTGTAAATGGTTTGAAAAGACCACAATTCTTACCAATAGCTTCTTTCATATTGCTCTGCTTATGGCATTGCTGAGGGATAGGAATAAGCAATTTTATATAGGACCTACTATGTGACAGACAATGTGCTAATCACTTAAAAAAATATCTCACTTATTGATCACAGTAATCACGAGAGTAGGGACTATTAATGAGCTATTATAAATATTTTTGAATATGTGGGTCCTTTTCCCTTTTTTATATTCTCTTTGGGATACAGACCTAGTAGTGGTATATCTGGTACAAAGGTTATGCACATTTTTCTAGCTCTTTGGGTGTATTTCCATTTTATAAAAAGAATGAATGGACTATTTTATAACTCTACTAACAGCTCATTAATGTCCCAATTTTTCACAATCCCTTGTAGCATTTATAATTTTCCTTATTTGTCATGTTAGCCAATATGATAGATGTAAGTTGGTGTCTCAGAGTTTTTTAAATTTGCAATTTTCTAATCAGTAGTGATTCAGAGTATTTTTTTCCAGGTAAATATAGATAGCTTTTTTTTTTCCTTCTTAAAAGTGCTTGTTCATATTCTTTGACCATTTATCAACTGGGCAATATTTTTATTTTTATAAATTTGGCTCAGATCCCTCTCTATTTGAGAAATAAGGTTATCAGAGAAATTTGCTGTGAATTTTTCATGCCATTTTCCTTTTTTTTTTTCTTTATAATTTTGGCTGTACTAGTTTTCTTTCTAAAAAAACTTTTTTTCATTTCACATAATCAAAATTATCCATTTTACCTCCTATGTTCTTTTCTTTTGTTTGGCATAAACTCTTCTCCTTATTCATAGATATAACCATTACATTGCACCATGCTCCCATAATTTACTTATGATATTCTTTTTGTTGAAATCATTCTTCCATTTAGACCTTTCCTTGATATACAGTGTTAAGATATTGATCTATGCCTAGTTTCTTCCTAACTGCTTTCCATTTTCTTCAACAAATTTTTTGTCAAAAGTTGAGTTCATATCCCCAAAACTTGCATTTTGGGGTTTATCTAACACTTGATTACTATGGCCTAAATGCTATGAAATATTACTAATACTACTAAGTAGTATGTACCTAATATATTCTATTGTTTTACCACTCTATTGCTTAGCCAATAACAGATTATTTTGATGGTTACTACTTTGAAATATAGTTTGAAATCTAGAACTGCTAAACTGCTTTCCTTCAAATTTTTGTTTTCATGGATTCCCTTGATACTGACATTTTGTTCTTACAGGTGAATTTTACTATCATTTTTCTATCTCCATAAAATAATTCTTTGGCAGTTTCTTTAGTATAGCATTGAATAAGTAAATTAACTCAGGTAAAATTGAAAACCAATTCTAAGAAAGTCTTTCTAGCTTAAAAACACTTTCAGAGATACTGTCTTTTGGAATAAAGTTTGAGAACTCAGGGTCACACTGTTGTCATTCTGGAAAAATAGAGTATGGTCTTCATGAAGTAAACTGACTAAAATGAAAACAAAAATAAATAATACCAGTTAATACATATGTAAAATATTTTGAATTAACCTTACTACATTAATATTTTCTATAAAATAAAGGAATAATTCTTTTTTTTTCAAGAAAAAAATCTTTATAAAAGCAATGAGGAAGAAAGTAGATATTTATACCTTAAAATTATTATTATTATTATAGTTGAATGAAAAATATTATCTCATAATCTTGTAACAGTAGTGTGGAGGACAAATAATACTAACTGACATTCAGGTAAACTTTTCTGTTGACAAAATATTTACATATATTAGTTCACTTGATATTCAGAACAACCATGTGAAATGTTAAATCCAGACACTGTCCTTATTTTTTTAAATAATAAACTTTTTTTTTTTGTTGATTCTTTGTTTGCAGGGCTATGAGTGTTAAGTGACTTGCCCAGGGTCACACAGCTAGTTAAGTGTCAAGTCTCTGAGGCCGGATTTGAATTCAGGTCCTTCTGAATCCAGGGTCAGTGCTTTAGCCACTTTGCCACCTAACTGCCCCCAGTAATAAACATTTTTATTTATAGTTTTGTGTTCCAATTTTTATCCCTTCTTCTCTCCTTCCCTACCGCCTTCTTGAGGTGGTAAGCAATCAGAAATGGTTTGTACAAGTATGATTATGTAAAACATGAGCATATCAGTCATTTTTCATTGTCCTTGTTTTACAGATAAAATAAATGTAATTGAGAAAAGTTAAAGAACTTCTCCATACACAAAGAACAGGTAAACACCAAAGGCAGAATTTGAATCCAAGTCATCCTGATTCCAATTTAACATAATGATAACTGGTTAATCCTGGCAATATAGGACACTACCTAAATGTCTGACTTTGAACTGGCAATTTTCCTTCCTTTGTTTCAGTTACCTTAAATACTAATTTGGTTCACCTAAAAAAAAAAACATTTATTACGTCAATAGGTTGGACTAGTAGATTTGTAACTTCTAATTCTATAATTTTCTGATTCAATATATTCTCTAACTGAAGAATATGAATGCACAATAGTTTGCCTCAGGCAAAGATTTCATGACCTTGCATGGATGGTGAGTTAAAATAATCTACAGCATATTTTTAATGATTCTTACATGTAAAATATATTGTCATGTATACTAGTCAAGAAATGAAAAACTGGGAAAAGGAGCAAATCAATTATGTGTTAAAATTAAGGAATAAAAGGTAGCTTGGTGGGGCAGTGGATAAAGCATTGGCCCTGGATTCAGAAGGACCTGAGTTCAAATCCGGCCCCAGACACTTGACACTTACACAACTGTTTTACCCTCAGCAAGTCACTTAACCCTCATTGCCCCCCCTCCCCCCAAAGATTAAGGAATAAGTCATGTTTAGTCCAACTGCTGCATATTTACAAAATGTAAACAACAACAATGACATCACCCAGCCAAACTTCTACCACAATGGGGAGAAGAGCATTTGTGAAGGATCTTTGAAAGAATGTAGTAAATAATTGAATACTATGAATTGTAGATGGGTTGTGATTCTCATTCATGCAGGGAATGCTCACATGCATCCCCTGAAATACTGAAGCATACTGTTCTGACAGTGTAATCAAACAAGAGGTATATAAGTCACTTTATAAATTGATTCTACTCTATATTTTATCAAATTTTCACATTTTTCTGTCAGATGTAGATTATATTATTTGAACATTTTTATGTGGGCATTCATTTGTTTATTAACTTAATTCAGACATCATGGAAATTATAAATGTCATTTGATATTTTATATATAGCTCATATTTCCTTTTTCCTTTTAAATGAATAGACTTGGATGAATTTAAAGGTCTATGTAAGATGCAATGAAGATATGCTGATTTAAGGCATAGACATGATTTAGGTGGCTTTTAGTGATAGAAGGAAGCTCAGTGAACCCCAGAGATTGGTTTTCATTTAATATCATAAAACTCATGCCCTTACCCTGTCCCAGTGCTGTCTTTTATATGAGTCAGCTTCTACATCAAAAAGTATTTTGATTGAGTTTATTCAGTTGTGTAACTTTTGAAGTAATCTCTATGATTACACATATGGGTTTTACTTGCTGCTATGGAGCATCTGATATGTATGAGACAAAAATCTGTAGGTTAATAGCAATCTTGCATCATATATGTAGTTATGTTCACAGAGATTTTTCCAATACTGATGCTGCTTCCTACTTCAGCAGATAGTTTTGCAAGCTCCATTGACTCTTTCAGGTCATTAAGCTACTACTATATCGAGTATACCATGATTCTAGGTAATCTATTAAGCAAAAAACCTCTGTGGGATGATTGGGTCATTTCAGAAACCACATTAATTATGCTTTTAGCTATATTTTATTGATGAATGGCCAATACTAGTAAAGCATTCTTCAACCTCAATTTAAAAAATGAGATAGAAGCATGGTTTAATTAAAAATAGTTCATACCAGCCTAACTTCATTTTTTTTTAATATAATTACTAAACCACTAGGTATGCGGAATGTACCCAATTGATTTTATATGTTAGCAAAGCTTTTGATAAAATATTTCATACTATTCTCATATAGAAGATGGAAGATATGGATTAAAAATATTAAAAATAGGAAAAAGACCCAAAATGGCAAAGTAGCAATAACAAGTGTGGCCCAATTCCCTCTGAATAAAAAAAAGAATAAAACTCCTCTAAATGGGTTTACACAATGCATTAAAACAAATTCTGGTGAGAAAACCCTATAAAAATTCCTGTTGAGTAACTTTTCCATTCTTGATCAGTACAGAGAGACAGAAAGGAGCTGGAACACTGGATTGGCTCTAATGTGAGTACTCCAGTCCAGGAATAGGCTGCATACAAGGTCTGCTATAAAAGGAAAAGCAGGGGCATGATTATAATAGCATTAAATTGGTCCTTCAGGCTTAAATCCAAGGGCACATACATGGCAGGATAAACCATCCTTAGCTCCGTTTGATTTCATGTAAGAGTCACAAGTAACAAACTGTCATGCAGTAATAATTCTACCCCATAGCCAGACTCAGGAAGAGCCATGTGGGAAACATTTCCTGTTCAGAAGGAACACAATGGGGAAACTGAACCAGAAGTATCCCACCTTAGGTGAGACCAAGATCATCCTCTCAGCTTTTTCCCAGATAGCTACACATTCCCCCTGAGTAACTCATGACATTCTCTTGAATGGTGCATTATTGATTTAATGATCCATCAGACAACTATACCTGAATTCAAAACTCAAAAAAAAAAACACTTACAGTTCCCCCAAAATTTACCTTTTTTTTTTTTTTTTTTTTTTTAGTGAGGCAATTGGGGTTAAGTGACTTGCCCAGGGTCACACAGCTAGTAAGTGTTAAGGGTCTGAAGCCAGATTTGAACTCAGGTACTCCTGACTCCAGAGCTGGTGTTCTATCCACTCCGCCACCTAGCTGTCCCCAAAATTTATCTTAAAAAACAAGTTTCTCCAATCACAGCTTAAGGCTAGCTACATTTATTTTCTACTCTCATAGAGTTTCAAAGAGAGTTGTAGTAAAAGTTTACCAGGAGACACACACATGTAAAGAGGTTTCACATAACATCTTTCACTTGTTTGTTTTTTTCTTCTTTTCTTCTTTTTGAGCTTAAACTTATCCTAGTGTAAAGAACAATAATTAGAAATTACTTCTATATCCTGCAGTCAAAGTCTGCCTTCCCCACCATCACCATCACCTTCCCAGGCTAGCCACAGCTGGGGAAGGAAAAGGGATCCTAGGGAAAAACAAAACAAAACAAAACACTTTCTGTCCAGACACACAAGTAAAATGCTTGACAGGCACATAAGTATACATAACACACACACATAAGACACACAAAGAAACCAACAACTGTGAGATAGTGATAGGTTACTTCTTCTCCTCTACCTTAATTCCCCTCTCACCTACAGATAATAGCACCTAATCCCAATTTGTTCCAATTTTTAAGGATACACCTGTGGGTGGGGCAGAGGTGTGGCAGGTGGGTATTCATATGGAATGCTTTCTCCTTTTCCCATATCACAGTGGGTTGGGCTAGAGAGGATCACACCTGTAACCCAGTAGATGCTGACAAAAAACTCAAAGTGCATTTCTCAAGTCAAAACATCTCCCCTACTATAGAGAAATAAAGATCCAGATGTAGCCTGGCCAGTCTGACCTGAGACCATGAGGATCCCCTTCCCCAAAGCGACTGAGGATCTAGACAGAGAACACAGTGTATACCCCAAGAGCCAAATTAGCAGCAAACCTTTTTATCTGTACTTTCAAATAATATTTTTCCTAGGTTTTGGCATCAAAATTTTGAAAGGTCTTGTGACCTGGATCAGGGGGCTAGCACACCCAAAGAATTGGAGTCTATAGGGAATTTTGTGAAATATAAAGATGTATTAAAAGACAGGAATATATTGTAGGGAGATAGTCACTATGGAGACTTTTCCCCACCCAGTGACTTATAGATGAGCAGAACTCACCCAACTGGATACCTATATGTTTTCTTTCAAGTCCAGTGGACATGTCCACCACACATAAGTACATTGTTTTTATGCCTTAATTCTCTCTGCTAATTATTTTTTGTTTTTTGGCTGTACATTTCTGTAACACAACAAGCTATCACCAGAGAAATAAGAGGCTTTCATTTTCCTATACTTCCATTTCCTCCACACTGGGTGAAGGAGGGCAAAACTGAGTTTTATTGCTTATTGTCACAAAAATCATGTGGTGAGGACAGTAATAGTGTGTTCTGAGAAAGACTACAGAAGCCCAGACTTTAAAAACTAGGCTTCAAAATCTCAATATAAATATTATTTAAAATATGTTACATCCAGAAGACTGTGCTAAGTATTAAGTGAATTCCAAAGATTAAGGAAGACATAGTCATTATGATCTTTTTCTTCTTTTTAAAAATTTTTCTTCTTTATCCCTTTTTTATTGTTCTGTCCCTTCTGTAACTCTTTTATAGGAAATAATTTTCCTCCATCTACCTCTCTCTTCCTCTTCCCAGTGGAACCCTCTTTCTCACCCTTACATTTGGAGGGGGGGAATCATTTCAACATAATAGACTGAAATCCATGCTCTCTGTCTTTGCAGACTCATAACTGCTTCAATAATGGTAACTTCTTAAGAGTTACATGTATTCTCTTTCCATATACTAATGTAGATACTTTAACTCCATTGCATTATTTTTTTTAATTCTATTTTAATTTGTTGAATAAGTACAATAAAAAAGATGATTGTACACAAAACTAAAAATCTACTATGCACAACTGCTATTTCTTTCAAATATACAGCAATATCATGTAAATTTCTTTTTTTTTCCCTTGACTCCCTTCTATAGAGATGGCTACCAGTAGAAACAAATAGGTATACACACACTTACATACATATACGCATACACACAAATACACATCTACTTATGTGTATATATATACATATACACAATACATATGCATTTTATACACCCATAGAATGAACAAACGTATGTATACATACATACATTCACATGTATATATGTATGCATGTAAAATTATATACATAATTCTTTTTATCTTTTCTTTCTCTGGATACTGATAATGTCTTTCTTCATATGTTCTTTATAGTTAATTTTGGTATTTATAATAGAAAAATTAATTTATTGACTCAAAATAATTCTTAAAAGAATATTTCTATTACTATATATACTGTTCTTTTGGTTCTGCTCATTTTACTCTTCATTATTTCATGCAAGTTTTTCCATTTCTTTTGAAAAATCATTTAGCTCATCATTTCATAAAGCACAGTAGTATTCCATCACAATGACATACCACTATTTGTTCAGCCATTCAACAATTAATAGGCATTCCTGTGATTTCTAGTTCTTTGAAACCACAAAGAAAGCTGCTATAAACATTGTAGAACAAGTAGATTCTTTTAATTTTTCTTTAATCATTTTGCATACACATATAGAAAAAGTGAGGAACTGCTGACTTAAAGAAAGGCTAGTTTAATAACTCTTTTTGCATAATTCCAGAATGCTCTCCAATATGTTTGGATAAGTTCACAATTTCATGAACAATGAATTAGTGTCCCAACTTTTTCACATCCTCTCCAACATTTATTACTTTCCCTTCTATAATTTTAGCCAATCTGGTACTTGTAAAATTACCTCTCAAGGTTGTTTTAAATCTATATTTCTCTAAAAATAATGATCTAGAGCATTGTATGTAATTATAAATTGTTTTGATTTGAGTTACTTATCATTACACTTTCATGATTAACTTTTTATTCTTTCCCTAAGTCTTCTCTTTGAATGTCAAAATTTTTATTCAGAACTGGCCTTTTCCTCTGGATTACTTAAGAGTTCTCTAATTAAATGTACTTTTCATTTCTCCAAAGTAATATACAGTTTTATGAGTAGGGTTTTCTTGGTTATAAACTTAATTCATTTACTTTTTAGAATATTATGTTTCAAGCCCTCTGCTCTTTTAAGTTGGAAAGTGTTAAATCTTGTGTGAACCTGATGGTGGCTTTGTGGTATTGAATTGTATCTTTCTAGATGCTGGTGATACTTTTTCTCCTTTATCTGGAAATTCTGGAATTTGGCTACAATATTGCTGGCAATTTTCACTTTGAGATCTCTATTAGGAGATGATTAGTCAATTCTATAATTTTCTATTTTAACTTCTGGAGTGAAGATATAGGGACACGTTTCTTTGATAATTTCTTGAAATGACATATCTAGATTTTTAAAAATAATGACATTCAGCTTGTTTATTAATACTTTAATTACTCTTCGGAATCTTCTCCTGGTCAGTGGTTTTTTTCCCAGTGAAATAGTTTACATTTTTTTCATTCTTTTGATTTTGTTTTATTGTTTATCAAAGTATCCTGTAGTCATTGGTTTCAACTTGTCAATTTGTACTTTTTAAGGAATTATTTTCTTCAATGATATTTTGTACCTCTTTTCCTATTTGACCTATTTTGCTTTTGGAGGAGTTCAATAGTTTTTTATTCAATTATTTTTTTTTTCTCTTTTAACATTACTCCAATTGTGTTTTTAAGGCATTATTTTCTGTACTATTTCTGTATCTATTTTAACAAACTGTTAATTCTCTTTTTATATTTTATTGCATCATTCTAATTTAAAATTTTTTTTTCTCTTTTACATGAGAAGTTTTTATTTAACCATAAAAAATATTTTACTATTTTCTAGTTACATATAGAGAAATTTTTCAACATTTGTAGGTTTTCTGTTTTTGATTTTGTTTTTGTTTTGCAGGCCAATGATGGTTAAGTGACTTGCGAGGGTTCATACAGCTAGTAAGTGTCAAGTGTCTGAGGCAGGATTTGAACTCAGGTCCTCCTGAATCCAGGGCTGATACTTTATCCACAGTGTCACCTAGCTGCTCCCTCAACCTTTGTTCCTATAAGATTTATAATTCCAAATTTTTCTTCCTCCCTCCCTTACATCCCCCCTCCCCGAGACGGCAAGCAATTTGATATAGGTTATATATGTACAATCACATTAAACATGTTTCTGCATTCATCATGTTGTGAAAGAAGAATCTGAACAAAGGGGAAAGAACAAAAATAAAAACAAAATTAAAAAAAAGTAGAAACAGTATGGTTCAATCTGCATCCAGATGTTACAGTTCTTTTTTCCATCATGAGTGCTTTGGAATTATTTTGGCTCAATGTATTGCTAAGAAGAATTAAGACTCTAAGAGTTGATCATCACACAATGTTGCTGATAATGTTTACAATGTTCTACTGGTTCTGCTCATTTCACTCAGCATCAGTTCATATGTCTTTCCAGTTTTTTTCTGAAATCTACCTGCTCATTATTTCTTGTGGCATAATAGTATCCCATTATATTCATATTCCACAACTTGTTTAGCCATTCACCAATTGATGGCCATCCCCTCAATTTCCAATTCTTTGTCACCACAAAAAGAGCAGCTATAAATATTTTTGTACCTGTGGGTCCTTTCCCCTTTTTTAATGATCTCTTTGGGATATACATCTAGTTGGGCTATTGCTGGATCAAAGGGCATGCACAGTTTAAACCTCTTTGGACACAGTTCCAAATTGTTTTCCAGAATGGTTGGATCAGTTCATAGCTCCACCAACAGTGTTCCAATTTTCCCACATCTTCTCCAACATTTATAATTTTTCTTTTTTGTCACATTAGCCAATCTGATAGGTGTAAGGTAGCACTACAGATTTTTTTTTTAACATTTTCATTTCTCTAATCACTAGTGATTTAGAGCAGTTTTTCATATTACAATAGATAGCTGTGATTTCTTCATTTGGAAACTGCCTGTTCATATCCTTTGATTACTTCTCAATTGGGGCATTTTAAATTATTTTCCCAATTTTCCCCTGCCACTGATCTCTCTTTTTTAAACTGTTCCAGGAATTTTTGCTGTCCTTGGATCCAATTTACATTTTTTCTTTCCTGATCTTCCCTAGCCCTGTAGTACCTTTTTATGATCAAGTTCTTCTTTTGTTATTTGCTCATTTTCCCACCATATTTCTTGATCTTATACTTTATGCTAATGTTGGGCTCTCTTAAAGCCTGGGAAGGGGTTGGGAAAAGATGGAAACTGCCTAAAGTTTCATGCTTTTTTTTTTTTAACATTTTATCAATAATCTCTTTATTGCCAAGTCTAATGTCCTTTTATAAATTCTCATTCTTCTTGACTTCACTGTAGGCTTTGGCGCTATCTTCTCTTTGATATATTTTTCTCTCTAGGTTTCCATGAATGCATTGTATCATGTATTGCCTCTTATCTGATTGCACCTTCTCAGTTGTCCAATAAGAGAGTTGGACAATATAGTGATGATCATGTTATGGAAAATATAGATTATGATTAAATTGTCTTTTAGAATAAAAACCATAGCTTGGATTATGATCTGCACATTATTGGGAGGAACCACAATGTGAAGACACCAGAATCATCTAAGCATCTGGATTGAAGGCCCCAAAATGGCTTCTAGAATGAGATATAAAGTAGAAATATTAAAGAAAGGGCCTAAATTCCACTCTCCATATACAAGCTTTATATAGCCTTTATTTCAAGATAATTTTTAAGTGGTAGTATTTGATTCAGTCCCTTGAAAAAATATATTAAGATATCAAGTCAGTCAATAGGCATAGTGTTTACTATGCACCAGACACTTTGATAAGCACTAGAGATACAAAGAAGGGCAAAAATAAACATTGTCATTTGCCCTTACATTCCAACAGGGGAAGATAACATATAAAAGGAAGTTGAAAATCAAAGGACAAAGTTGGGGGGGAAAGGCATTGTGACAATATTCAACAATAAAAAGCAAAGCCTGGGAAGGAGATGGAAGGATTCTCCTAAGTGGAGGGTAGGAAACAGAGCCAGGAGGAGAATGAAAGATGTATGGTTTGAGATTTTCATCAAAATGAAAATTCTTATATGGAATAAATGGGAGAAGGGAATTCAAGGGATAAGAGGGGCCTTCCATGATGGGAAGGCAGCTGAAGCATGGTGGTCAAATCTGTGAAATCAGAAGTAAAACCTTGATGCCAGGTATGTCACCTAACTCTTACTTTTTATGGTTCTCTAGGGTTTTGTATTTGAAAGTCATTTTTTCAATTCAGTTCAGTTCTTTTCATCACAAATACCTGAAAGTCCTTTTTTTTTTATTGAGGTCCCATTTTTTCCTCTTTAAGATTATACTCAGTTTTGCTGGATACATGATTCTTGGTTGTAATCTCAATTCCTTTGCTCTCTGGAATATCAAATTCCATGCCCTCTGATCCTTTAATGTAGAAGTTGCTAGATCTTTTGCTATCTTGACTGGGGCTCCACAGTACTTGAATTCTTTCTTTTTGACAGCTTGCAATATTTTCTCCTTGACCTGGGAGCTCTGGAATTTGGCTATAATATTCCTTGAAGTTTTCCTTTTGGGGTCTTTTTCAGGAGATGAAGAGTAGATTCTTTCAATTTCTATTTTAGCTTCAGCTTCTAGAATATCAGGGCAAATTTCCCCGACAATTTCTTGAAAGATGATGTCTAAGCTCTTTCCTTGATCATGGTTTTCAGGTATTCCAATAATTTTCAAATTATCTCTCCTGGATCTATTTTTCAGGTCAGCAGTTTTTCCAAGAAGGTATTTTACATTGCCCTCTATTTTTTTTTAATTCATTTGTATTTGCTTTATTCTGTCTTGGTTTTTCATAAAGTCACTGGCTTCCATTTGTTCAGTACTAATTCTTAGGCAATTATTTTCATCAGAGAGGTTTTGTATCTCCTTTTCCATTTGGCTTTTCAAGCTGTTGACTTTTTTCTTATGCCTTTCCTGCATTAGCTTCTTTTCTCTTCCCATTTTTTCCTCTACCTCTCTAACTTTATCTTCAAAGTCCTTTTTGAGCACCTCTATGGCCTGACACCAATTCATATTTTTGTTGGAAGCTTTAGATATAAGGGTCCTGATGTTGCTATCCTCTTCTGAGGGTGGACCTTGATCATCCTTGTCACTAAAGAAACTTTCTATTGTCCTCACCTTTCTCTGTCTGCTCATCTTTCCTGTCTTTTTAAAAGTATTTTACTAAAAAAAAAAAAATAACTATGGGGGCAGCTACGTGGCACAGTGGATAGAGAACCGGCCCTGGAGTCAGGAGTAACTGAGTTCAAATTTGGCCTCAGACACTTAACACTTACTAGCTGTGTGAGCCTGGGCAAGTCACTTAACCCCAATTGCCTCACCAAAAATAAATAAATAAATAAACAAATAAACAAACAAACAAACAAACAAATAAATAAATAAACAAATAAATAAATAAATAAGTAAGTAAATAAATAAATAAATAAATTCATTTTATTATTTTCCAGTTACATATAAGGATATTTTTCTTTTTTTTGTTTTTTTGGGTTTTTTTGGTGAGGCAATTGGGGTTAAGTGACTTGCCCAGGGTCACACAGATAGTAAGTGTTAAGTGTCTAAGGCCGGATTTAAACTCAGGTACTCCTGAATCCAGGGCCAGTGCTCTATCCACTGCGCCATCTAGTTGCCCCTAAGGATATTTTTCAACATTTGTTTTCATAGGATTTTTAGTTCCAATTTTTTCCCTCACTCTACCTTCCTTCACTCTGTCCTCCTTAGGATGGAAAGCAGTCTGATATAGCTTGTATATGTACAATCACATTAAAAATATCTCTACATTAGTCATTTTGTGAAAGAAGAATCAGAGCACAAGGGGAAAACCTCAAAAAAAGACAGGATAAAAAACAATCTAAAAGTAGAAAAAGTATGGTTAAATCTGCATTCATAATACACGGTTCTTTTTTCTGGATGTTGAGAACATTTTCTATCATGGGTTCTTTGAAACTGTTTTGGATCTTTGCACTGCTAAAAAGAGCCAAGTATATCACCATTGTTCATCACACAATGTTGCTGTTACTGTGTACAATGTTCTTCTGGTTCTGCACCTCTCAGTCAGCATCAGTTCATGTAAGTCCTTCCAAGTTTCTCTGAACTCCACCTGCTCATCATTTCTTACAGCACAATAGTATTCCATTACATTCATATAACACAATTTGTTTAGCCATTCTCCTATTGATGGACATTCCCTCAATTTCCAAGTCTTCACGACCACAAAGAGAGCTGCTATAAATATTTTTGTACATGTGGGTCCTTTTCCCTTTTCTATGGTCTCTTTGAGATACAGACCTAGCAGTGGTACCAATGGGTCAAAGGGTATGAATAGCCCCATAGCCTTTTGGGCATAGTTCCAAATTGCTCTCCGGAATGGTTGGATCAGTTTGCAACTTTTTCAACATCTATCATTTTTCTTTTTTTGTCATATTAGCCAATATGATAGGTGGGAAGTGGTACCTCAGAGTTGTTTTAATTTGCATTTCTTTGATCAATAGTGATTTAGAGCATTTTTTTCGTATGGCAATAGATTCCTTTGACTTCATCAGAAAACTGCCTGTTCATGTGTTTTGACCATTTATCAATTGGGGAATGGTTTACATTCTTAGATATTTGATTTAGTTCCCTATATATTTTAGAAATGAGGCCTTTATCTGAAATGCTGATCTTGCCTGTGTTTTACTTGATTTTTACCTCTGTAAAGTGGGGCACTGTTTCCAGGCTGCACTCTCTCAAGCTTCAGGGAGTCCCAGGTGGTATGATTTAGGGAGGGGCATATTATTCAATCACCTGGCCTGTTCCCTGTTCCATAGTTAGCCCCAGGTCAACTTGCTAATCAACAATACAGCAAAACTTTGTGTGCTGTGGTTGTCAGTTTCAATGAGCCTGTGCCCTTCCCCCACCTGGGCCACTGCTACTCAAGCCTACCTCCTGGTTCCCAGAAGGGGTGAAAAACCCATGTTCTACCTCAGCACCAGCAGAGATCCCTGTAATCTCCCCACTGCCAAGAGATCAGTCCTCTCACCAGACCGTGAGCTTTGTTCCAGATGACACTGGTGCTGCAGCTGATTCAGAGGCTCTGGGGGTCTCTTTCTCTGGCAAGGCCTTCCTGAAACTGGATCTGTGTCAGCCTGACTGTGGATTTGTCAGAGCAGCTCCCTCCTTCTGACCTTCAAAGCCATCCTTGGTTGTAAAATGATCTCAGCACATTCTAGTTTAGAATTTTATTTTCCAAAATATATGCAAAAACAAATTTTGACATCAATTTTTTAAAACTTTGTGTTCCCACTTCTCTTCCTCCCTCCCTTCCCACCCCCACCCCAAGAACTCAAGCAATTCAATATAAGTTATACATGAGTAGTAATGGAAAACATTCCTACATTAGCTAGGTTGTGAGAAAACAGTTATAAAACAAAACTTCAGATTAAGGAATTGTCAAAGAAAAAAATAAAAATGTGTTTCCATCTGTTTTCAGATACCATCAATTCTTGTTCTGTAGATGGGTTGCAATTTTCATAAGTGCTTTAGGGTTATATTAGATCATTGCCTTGCTGAAAATAACCACATGCTTCCCAGAAGATCATCTTACACTATTGCTGTTATTTTGTATATGGTACATTTCACTCTGCTTCAGTTCATATAGGTTTTTCCAGGCTTTTCTGATATCATCCTGTTCATCATAACTTTTATATAGTACCTTAAACTTGACAAATTATTTTCTTCACAATAGCCCAGCAAAATATGCACCATACATTTTGCCATTATAGTCAATCATTATAACTATTTCCCTACATCCTTTTCCCTTCCCATGATGTTTTCTATCTTCTTTTACCCTATTCTCAAAAGTGTTTTACTTCTGACTGTCCCCTCCCCTTCTATGCCCTCCCTTCTTTCATCCTTCCCTCCTTATCTTCTTCTCCTCCTACTATCCTGTAGAGTTAAATAGATTACTCCTCCCAATTGGGTGTGAATGTTATTCCTTCCTTGAGCCTACTCTGATGAGAGTAGGGCCTTTGTGCCAATTCTGTGTTCTAAATTTTTCTTCTTACCTCCCTCCTCAACCCTCCCTATGAAATCAAGCAATTCAATATGGTATACTTGTGCAGTTGTGCAAAGCATCTTCACCTTCCTCACAAATGTTATGCTTTTTACTTCACTTTCCTCCAATCTTCCCTTCCCTCCTTCCCCTCTTCTCCTCCACCTCCTTATATCCCTCCCCTCCCACTTTCTCTCAGGGCAAAAATATATTACTATACCCACTTGAGTATATGTTATTTCTAGTTTGAGCCATTTCTGATGATAGTAAGGTTCACTCACTCCCCTGCTCATTCCCGCTCTTCCTCTCCCCTCCATAATTTTTTTTCTTATTTCCTTCATGTGAACTACCTCTCCCCAGACCATCTCTCCCCTTCACCCTCCCCCAGTCTATTCCTCCTACACCTAAACCCTATTTTAAAGATGTCATCATGGTTTAGCTGGGTTCCACAGTGGACAAAGCACCAGCCCTGGACTCAGGAGGTCCTGAGCTAAAATCTTAGTCAAGACATAAGACACCCACCCTATTTGCCCCACAAAGAACAAAACATAAATGCTTTACAGATATCATCCCTTCATATTCAGTTTAGACCTGTGTCTTCTGTGAATTCCTTACTCAGAAAGTTCTTATGAGTTCAAAGTATTATGTTCCCATGTTGGAATGTAAAGATTTAATCTTTTAATATCCCTCATGAATTCTTTTTCCTGTTTACCTTTTTATGCTTCTCCAGGGTGTTGTATTTGAAAGTCAAATTTTCTATTCAGTTCAGGTCTTTTCATCACAAATGCCTAAAAGTCCTCTTCTTCATTGATGTCCCATTTTTTTCCTCTGAAATCTCAGTTTTTCTGGGAAAGTGATTCTTGGCTGTAGTCCCAGTTCCTTTGCCCTCTGGAATATAATATTTCATGACCTTTGGTCCTTTAATGTAGATGCTGCTAGATCTTGTTTTATTCTTATTGGAGCTCCATCATATTTGAATTCCTTTTTTCTAGCCACTTGCAATATTTTCTCTTCGACCTGGGAGCTCTGAATTATAGCTACAATATTCCTGGAGGTTTTCCTTTTGGGATCTCTTTCAGGAGGTGATCAATGGATTGTTTCAATTTCTATTTTGTCTTCTGCTTCTAGAATATTAGAGCAATTTTCCCTGACAATCTCTTGGTCATGGTTTTTAGGTAGTCCAATGATTTTCAAATTATCTCTCCTGGATCTATTTTCCTGGTCAGTTGTTTTCCCAAGGAGATATTTCATATTCCCTATTTTTTTTTATTCATTTAGATTTGCTTTACTGTGCCTTAGTTTCTCATAAATTCACTAGCTTCCATTTGCTCAATCCTAGTTCTTAGGCAATAATTTTCATCAGACAGCTTTTTTTTTTATCTCCTTTTCTATTTGGCTTTTCAAGCTGTTGACTTTTTTCTCATAGCTCTCCTGCATTGCACTCATTTCTCTTTTCATTCTTTCTTCCACTGCTCTAAATCTTCCTTCTTTCTTATCAAAGTCCCTTTTGAGTGCTTCCATGGCCTGAGACCAATTCATATTTTTCTTGGAAGCTTTGGATGTAGGGGCCCTGAGGTTGTTATCCTCTTCTGAGGGCATTCCTTGAGCTTCCTTGTTGCTAAAGAAACTTTCTATTATTCTCAGATTTCTTTGCTTGCTCTTCTTGCCATTTTTTACTTGACTTTTAGCTCCCTCTTACAGTGGGGCCCTTCTTCCAAGCTACACTGTCTCAAGCTTTAGAGGGTCCCAGGTGTTGCGGTTTGAGGGAGGATGGGGTTGTCTCTCACCTGACCTGTTCTCTGGTCTGAAGATAACCTCAAGCCAGCTTGCTAGTTAACCAGCCAGTAGAGTGCTGTGGTTGTTTTTAGCTTTGAAGATCCTGTACCCCTCCCCCACCTGGGTCTCCCTCTGCTCAAGATTTCTTCAGCCCTCTCACCTGATGGTAAGTTTAGTTCCAGAGTCTTCTCCAGGTGCTGCAGTTGATTCAGAGCCTTGGGGTAAGTTTCCCTTTCACAGCATGTTTTTGGTCTGTATCAGCCCAATCACAGGGTTGGATTCTGCTCGAAGCTGATCTCAGCACATTCTTCTGTGCATTTTTTTGCTTCAGGAATTGTCCTATGGTATTATTTGGAGGGTTTTTCTAGTGCTTGTTTCATGAGTTCAAGAGCTCACTGCCTTTCCTCCACCATCTTTGCTGAGCCACGTAACTCCAAATTTCAGGCTTTTATGCACTGTTGTTTCAGAGGTAGTTTTTGGTGTCTGGAAGTTTTTGTTGCTTCCAAGGTGGTGTTGACCTGGGACAGTAGTTGTCCCTGATCTCTTAGTCTAAGCTTTTTTTTTTTTTTAATTTTTTTTTAAGAAATTTACTAAAAACAAAACAATAAATTTACTTCTTATATGTCAAATGACTTGGGGTTGTTGAAGAATTTCCGGGGAAATATAGAAGAAGTAAAAACAAAACAAAAAATCACAAAATAAACTTTTGAAAATACATAATCACTACCTATATGGGTTTTGTAATCTAGAAGGTAAACACTTTACATAAAAATAATATGTAGTTAGCACATAAGAGTAAATCCATGATAGTGTTAATGGTTAGGAAAGGGATCTATATTGACTAAATAAATTAAAGAAGATTTACTCAAGAAAAGAGACAATGTGGATCATAAAAATAATTGTTACTTCATGAGCTTGAGATGAGGAAGGTAGAGGTATTCCATATATAGAAAATAATGGGAACAAAGTCAGGGAGCTGTGACAGAGTAAGTCTTATTTGTAAGACAATGACTGGTCCAGTTTAGCTAGATTAGAACACAAGCGAGTCTGAAATATGATATCAGGCTAGAAGTGAGGGGTGGTATTATTTAGTTCAAAACTATAACTGTTAGGCAAAGTTGCTTGAACTTTATCTGTGAGGTAATGGAGAACCACTGAAGCTTTTGTTCTAAAAGACATGATAATATCTACGTATAAAGATTAATTTGAGGACAATGTGACATATCAATATAGATCTATCTATAACTATGTATGTATGTACACACATGTTTACATGTATGTATATGTGCAAAGGGAAAGAGAGAGGAGAAAGAGAATTAGGAACAATTGTTAAGAAATTAGAGCAATAATCCAAAATGGTTGTAAGCAGAGCCTGGGTTTGTTAACAGTGTGAATTGAGAGGAAGTGATAGTTGGGAGAGATTATGGGAATGCTGGAAAGAGAAAGGAAAACTATCACGACACTTTTAGAATGGGTGCCTGAGTGAGTGATTAGGTTTCTGACAGAAATGTGAAGACAGAACAGGTGTAGGGATGGAAAAGAGTAATTTGGTTTCATACACTTTGATATTAAGATTCTTGTGGAATATACATATGGGGACATTCTATAAAGAATCCAGTTGAAATATGGATATTAAATGAAGAAGAAAGGCCAGGGTTGGGAATGTAGATTAGGATTCCATCTACATAGTGATGATAATAGGAGTCATGGGAGTGAATTGTAAAAGGAGAAGATATCTAGAGAATAGTAGAATTTCAGAGATAAAAATGGGGGATGCAAACATAAAAGCAACAAAGAATAAGAGAAAAATCTGGAAAGAAAATAGATAAGGAGCAGTTAGAATTTAAAGGGAAATTGAGAAATAAAATAATTTCAGAGAATCAGGTAGAAAATTGTATCCAGAAGGAAATGTCATCAAGGATTTCAAAACCTATAGAGAGGCCAAGGAAGAATAGAAATGAGAAAAGATACTTATGCTTGTTTAGCTATGGGAAGAACAGGGATAATATGAGGGGAAAAATAATAGTAGATTGGTGAGAACAATGTTACACTGTGGGAAGTTAAGTATGGAAAATAGCATGGCACAGAGAAAAGAACAATAAATTTGGATTTAGAAAACCTGAGTTGGATTCATGGCTGTACTAATAACTAAATATCTGACCATAGACAAATCATTTGACTTCTCTGTGGTCCAGTTATAAAATCAGAGGGTAGGAATAGATGGTTTTTGAGGCCCCAAGCCAGCCATAAAAACTAAGAAATATAACTAGGTGGTGATTTAATAGATCATCATGTGAAAGATTCATTAGGACCTAAAGTTTGAAAACCTTTCAAAACAATGAAATCTGCCATGGATCAAGTCTATAAAATCAAATCTCTTAAGATATTATTGAACTGTTATTATGTTCTAGACTTTTATAAGTGATGAAAATACAAAGTGCAAAAAACCTAAAAAGTACCTGTCCCCAAGAAACATACATTCAATTGGGACAAACAATATGTGTATATTTAAATATATCCAAATATATACACAACAATTTGGAAGAGGATAGCAGATTGGAGAAATCTGGAAAGTTTAAATGTAGGAGGAAGTGTTTGAATTAATTTCTCTTCAGAACTTAAGAAAGCAGGTGAAATATGAAATGACTAAGGAAACACTTCCCATAATTCAGAAAAAAGTGGTGTCTACCACTCCCTCCAAGTGTCAGTAATCAATCAAAGGAACATGGAAACAATAACTTATGGACTTTTTGTGACCAGTTTCCAGATAAGAAATATGGGTTCCTTGAGATGTATTAGGAAAATTCCTTACATCCACCTTCACATCTAACCAGGTTTCATTTTCCCCCATATAAATATTTTATTATTTTCCATAATTTTCAACATTTGTTTTTATAAGATTTTTCGTTTGAAATTTTTTCCATCCCTCCCCTCCCTCCCCATTCCCAAACCAGCAAGTAATCTGATATAGGTTATATATGTAAAATCACATTAAATATATTTCTGCATTAGTCATGCTATGAAAGAAAAATCAGAACAAAAGGGAAAAACCTCAAAAAAAGCAAAACAAAAAAAAGTAGAAATAGAATAGTTCAATCTGCATTTAGATTCCACAGTTCTTTTTTCTGGGTTTGGAGAGCATTTGTGTGTGTGTGTGTGGGGGGGCAATGGGGGTTAAGCAACTTGCTCAGGGTCACACAGCTAGTAAGTGTCAAGTGTCTGAGGCCAGATTTGAACTCAGGTACTCCTGAATCCAGGGCCAGTGCTTTATCCACTGCATAACCTAGCTTCCCCGCTGGAGAGCATTTTCCATCATGAGTCTTTTGGAACTATTTTGGACCATTGTATTGCTGAGAAGAATCAAGTCTATCACAGTTGATCAACACACAATATTGCTGATACTGTATACAATGTTGTCCTGGGTCTCCTCATCTCACTCAGCATCAGTTCATGCAAGTCCTTCCAGGTTTCTCTGAAATCTGCCTGCTCATCATTTCTTACAGCACAATAGTATTCCATTACATTCATATACCACAACTTGTTCAGCCATTCCCCAATTGATGGGCAGGCCCTCAATTTTCAATTCCTTACCACCGTAAAAAGAGCAGCTATAAATACTTTTTATACATGTGGGTCATTTCCCCTTTTTATTATATCTTTGCAAAAAAGTCCTAATAATGGTATTGCTGGGTCAAAGGGTAACCGTGTTTCTCATTAGCAGTACCTAGGTCCTTGTTTAATGGACTCTAAGCAGCAGGTAGAGGTGATTCAGGTTCCCAGGCATTCAAGGCTAGGTTCAAACAACATTCAAACAAGAAGAGGGATTGAAGGATGGACAAAGAAAATAGAACTCAACCATAAAGAGTTACCATCATCCCAGGGAAACTCAAGAAACAAACACAAAAGATAGTAACTTGAAAATATAAATAAGTTTGGATCTAGGAGCTTTGACTTTGTTATCTTCTTCTGAGGGTGTATTTTGATTTTCCTTGTCACCATAAAACTGTCTATGGTGAGCATTTTTTATCTTTGCTCATTTTCCCAACCTATTTCTTGACTTTATCTCTGTTAAAGCGGGGCACAACTTCCATGGTGTAGGGAACATTGTCCCAAGCTTCATGGGGTTTGTGAATATGTTTTCAGAAATACTTCTGGGAATTTGTAAGTTTTTAGTTCTTCCAAGGTAGGATGATTTAAGGAGAGGTATGTTTGCTCCTCTCCTGGCCTGTGCTCTAGTCTGCAAGCAAGGGCAGGCCTGCTTTTATGCCCTGGAACTCCACTGTGGCCAAAAGCTCTAGTGTTCTTGTGCTCTGCTCCTCCCCTGCCTTGGACCCCCACCCAAGACTGTGACCATAATCTGAGTATGGGCAAAACAATAGGATCCTGGCTCAGTGATGGCAAAGAGATTGCTGTAATCTCATTCTGGCCAATTTTTTGACCCTCTTAATGTCTGTGGGCTGAGTTCCAGAAGTAATTGTTCTTACTGCTGATTCAGAGGCTCCCAAAGGCTGCTCCTGGTTTGTTTTGGATTTGGCTAGGTCTGCACTGTCACAGCCTGTACTTGGCTGTGCTAAACTCTAACACTAGTAAAACAAACCTTTTCTGCTGACCCTCTAAGTTGTCTTTGGTTGGAAAATGATATCCCCCTGTCTTTTTGTGGGTCTGCTGCTCCAGGAACTGTTTTATGACATTATTTGAAAGTATTTGTAAGGGTCTTGGGGAGAGCTCAGGCAAGTCACTGCCTTTCCTCTGCCATCTTGGCTCCACCTTCATCAAAATTCTTAGAGGGGAAGTTAAAGAAGTTACATGAAGAAATTACAAAACTATATGAGTGGGAGACCTCAACATCCCCCTCTCAGAAGTAAAATGATCTAACCATAAAATAAAGAAGAAAGAAGTTAAGGAGGTGAATAGAATTTTAGAAAAGTTAGATATGATAGAAAAATGAATGAAGATAGAAAGGAATTTATTTTTTTCTCATTGTTCATGGCACTTGAACAAAAATTGAACATATACTGAGGCAGAAAAACCTTCCAATCAAATGCAGAAAGGCAGAAATACTAAATACATCCTCTTCAGGTTATGATGCAATTAAAATTACTTGTAATAAAGGGCCATGGAAAGATAGATTAAAATTAATTTGAAACCAAATAATCTCAACCAAAAAATGAGTGGGTCAAACAACAAATCATAGAAACAATCAATAATTTCTTCCAAGAGAATGAAAATAATGAGAAACATACAAACATTTATGGGATATAGCCAAAGATGTTCTTAGGGGATTTTTTTTTTATTTCTAAATGTTTACATGAACAAAACAAAAAACAAGCAGATCAATGAATTGGGCATGCAACTTAAAAAGCTAGGAAAAGAACTCATTTAAAATCCCCAATTAAGTACCAAATTAGAAATTCTGAAAATCAAAAGAGGGATTAATAGAATTGAAAGTAAGAAGACTATAAAATTAATAAATAAAATTAAGAGCTACTTTTGTGAAAAAATCAACAAGAAAATAAACCAAACTTTAGTTAATTTAATTTTTTTTTTGCAGGGCAATGAGGGTTAAGTGACTTATCCAGAGCCACACAACTACTAAGTGTCAAGTGTCTGAGGCTGGATTTGAACTCAAACCCTCCTGAATCCAGGGCTGGTGCTTTATCCTCTGTGCCACCTAGCTGGCCCCTGGTTAATTTAATTTGAAAGAAGAAAGGAAAATAGCAAATTACCAGTATAAAAAAAAGAAAAATAGTGAATTCACTACCGATGAAGAGGAAATTATAGCAAAAATTTCTACTACTTTGCCCAACTGTATATGCCAATAAATCTGACAGTGTAAACGAAATGGATGAATATTTGCAAAATAGAAATTTCCTTGATTAGAAAGAGGAAATTAAAGCATCTTGCCCATTTTAGAAAAAAGAAATTGAGTGAGCCATTAAGGAACTTCCTAAGCTCTAGGGTCAGATGGATTTAGAAGTGAATTCTACCATATATTTAAAAGGCAATTAATTCTGCTATTATATAAACTATTTGGAAAAATAGCCAAAGAAGGAATTCTACCAAATTCCTTTTGTGAGACAAATATGGTGCTGATATATAAAGCAGAAAGAGCCAAAACAGAGAAAGTAAATGATAGACCAATTTCCTTAATTAATGTTGATGTAAATTTTTAAAATAAAATATTAGCAAAGATATCACAGTAGTTTATCACCAGGATAATACTCTATAACCATTTGGGTTTTATAACAGGAATGTAGGGCTGGCACAATATTAGGAAAACTATGAGCATAATTGACCATATCAATAACAAAACCAACAGAAATCATATGATTATTTCAATAGATGCAGAAAAAGCTTTGGAAAAAATACAGTGCCCTGGCAAAGATGCTGGAGGAGAGGCTGTGACTTCCACAAACTCTGGATAAACTCATTCATTCACATCAAAATAATGCTATAAAACATCACCCACAGCAGCCTAACTCACATAAGAACAGAGTGAGACTATATTCTAGCCAAATATGGCAACTGTGATCACCTGCTGATTGGGCTGAGAGAGGAGCTCAGCACATGGTGAGTACCCAGACAGAGCCTCAGAGTCTTTGGCACCAGTGGCTTCTTCTGAGGCTTGGCTCACAGACTGGTGAGAGGGGTTTGGGTGTTGGCTGGGGTGAAGTGGCTGTAGTACCTGCTGGTGTTGGGGAAAAGCACCCTGGTTCTGAACCAGTGGGCCAAATTGAGTGGTGGTGGCCCAGGTGGGGAGAGGCACAGGCACTCCAACGTTCAGACCATAAGGAATCAAATTTCAATCAGGTATTTGCTTCTGGGTTGAGATGATTAAGCAGACAAAGCAGTGGATTATAGAAACCTTTTTTCGGGGGGGGAGTAGTAGACCAGAATATACCCTCAGAAGAAGATAATAACAAAGTCAAAGCTCCAACATCCAAAGCTTCCAAGAAAAATATGAATTGATCTCAGGCCATGGAAGTGCTCAAAAGGGACTTGGAAGAGAAAGTAGGAGAGATAGAAGGAAGATATAGAGAAATGGAGGAAAGGATGGAAAGAGAAATGAGAGCAATGCAGGAGAGTCATGAGAAAAAAGTCAACAGCTTGAAAAGTGAAATGGAAAAAGAGATACAAAAGCTCTTTGAAGAAAATATTTGCCTAAGATTTAGGATTGAACAAATGGAAACTATTGATTTTTGAGAAACCAAGACACAGTAAAGCAAATCTAAATGAATAAAAATAGAGGACAATATGAAATATCTCCTTGGAAAAACAGCTGACCTGGAAAATAGATCCAGGAGAAATAACTTGAAAATCAGTGGACTGCATGAAAACCATTAACAAAATAAGAGGTTAGACATCATCTTCCAATAAATTATCAGGGAAAGTTGCCCTGATATTCTAGAAGCAGAAGGTAAAATAGAAATTGAATGAATCCACTGATCACCTCCTAAAAGACAACCCAAAAGGAAAACTTCCAGGAGTATTATAGCCAAATTCCAAAGATACCAGGTCAAGGAGAAAATAGTGCAAGCAGCTAGAAAAAAAGAAATTCAAATACTGTGGAGCTACAGTCAGGATAACAGAAGATCTAGCAGCATCTACATTAAAGGACCAGAGGGCATGGAATATGATATTCCAGAGGGCAAAGGAACTGGGACTACAGCCAAAAAATCACCTACTCAGCAAAACTTTGTATAATTTTTCAGGTGAAAAAATTGGACTTTAATAAAAAAGAGGACTTTCAGGCATTTGTGATGAAAAGACCTGAACTGAATAGAAAATTTGACTTTCAAATATAAGACCCAGAGAAGCATAAAAAGGTAAACAGGAAAAAGAAGTCATGAGGGATATTAAAAGATTAAACTTTTTACATCCCTACATGGGATGATAATACTTCTAACTCATAAGATCTTTTTCAGGATTAGGGCAGCTGAAAGGAATATAATTAGACAGAGGGCACAGGTGTGAATTGATTATGAAGGGATGATATCTGGAGATCATTTATTTTTTGGTTATCCTTATTTTTGTGGAGCAGGCAGGGTTGGGTGGCTTATGTCTAGGGCCAGATATGTGCTCAGGGACTCCTTAGTCCAGGGCTGCTAATTTGTCCACTGTGTCATCTAGCTGACCCATGATGACATTTTCAAAATGAAGTTATGGGGTAAGAGAAATGCACTGGAAGAAAGGGAAAGGGAGAGGTGGACTGTGAAAAAGTAGATCACATAAAAGAAACAAGAAAAAGCTTACAGAATGGAGAAGAAGATGGGGAAGGAGTAAGGGAGTTGAGTGAACCTAAGTTTCATCAGAATTCACTCGAAGAGGGAATATACACTCAAGTGGGTATAGTAATATATTGTTCCCTGAGGAAAGTGGGAAGGGAAGGACATGGGGGTGGGGAGAAATGGAGGAAGGAAGGGTAGATTGGGGAGGGGGCAGTAAAAAGCAAAACATTTTTGAGGAGGAATAGGGTGAAGGAAGATAGAAAATAGAGTAAATATCAGGGGGATGGAATAAGATGGAGGGTAATACATTTAGCAATAGTAACTGTGAAAGAAAAGGTTAGCCAGAAGATATCAACAATATATATGAAAAATGCAAACCATCAACAGAGAACGAACTGATGGTATCTGAATACAGATTGAAGTATAATTTTATTTGGTAGCTCCTCTTTCTAATGTTATTTTGTCTATTTTCTTTCACTACCTGACTCATGAGAAGATGTTTTGCATAATTGCACATGTATGACTTTTATTGAATTGCTGGATTTCATAGGGTGGGATGAGGAGGGAAGGAGGAAGAACATTTAGAACACAAAGTTTTTAAAAAGTCAATGTGAAAAGTAATGATGAGTAGGAGGAATTCAGAGAAACCTGAAAGGATTTACATGAACTAATGCTGACTGAGAGGACCAGAAGCAGGAGATCATTGTGCATAGTAACAGCAACATTGTGCAATGAACAATGGTGATAGACTTGACTCTTTTTAGCAATGCAACAATCCAAAACAATTTCAAAGAACTTCATGATAGAAAATGTTCTCAACATCCAGAAAAAATAACCGTCATTTATGAATGCAGATTGATCCATACTGTTTCTACTTTGGGGCTATTTTTTTTTTTTGCGGGGCAATGGGGGTTAAGTGACTTGTCAAGTGTCTGAGGCCGGATTTGAACTCAGGAACTCCTGAATCCAGGGCCGGTGCTTTATTCATTGTGCCACCTAGCTGCCCCGGGGCTATTTTTTTTTCCTTTTTTTTTTTTTTTTTGTGGTTTTTCCCTTGTGTTCTGACTCTTCTTTCACAATATGACCAATGTAGTAATATGTTTAATGTGATTTCACATATATAACCTATACTAGATTGCTTTCTGTCTTGGGGAGGAGGGAGAGATAGGAGGGTGGGAGAAAAATTTGGAAGTAAAAACCCTATGAAAACAAGTGTTGAAAACTATCCTTATATGTAACTGGAAAATAATAAAATACTGAACTATTAAAAAAAAAGAAAAATACATCATCTTTTCCTATTAAATCATTAGAGAGCATAGGAATAACTGAGTCTTTCCTTAAAATCATGTTATATCCACCTAAAACTGTCCTTAAGCACTATTTATAATAGGGTTAAGCTAAAAGCCTTCCCAATATGATCAGGGATGAAGCAAGGATTCCTGTTATCACTGCTTTTATTCAACATTATACTAGAAATGTTAGCTTTAGCAATAAGAGAATAAAAAGAAATTGAAGGAGTTAGAATAGGTAAGGAGTAAACAAAACTGCCATTCTTTGCAGATAATATACTGCAATTAGAACATTCTAGAGAATCAACTAAAAAAACCAACTTGTTGAAATAATTAACGACTTCTGCAAAGTTTTAGGATATAAAATAAACCCACATAAATCAGCATAGCAAGAAGAGATAGAGAAATTATATTTAAAATAATGGTAAACAAACAAACATAAAATGCCTGGTAGTCTACTTGCTAAGACAAACCCAGAAACTATGTGAACACAATTACATGCACTTTTCACACAAATAAAATGAGATCTAAATAATTGGAAAAATGTCAATTGCTCATGTTTTGGCTGAGCTAATATAAGAAGAATGAAAGTTCTACATTAATTTACATATTCAGTGCCATATCAATCAAAATACCAAAAATATTTTATAAAGCTAGGAAAAATAGTAAATAAAAATTATTTGGAAGCATGAAAAATCAAGAATATCAAGTGAATCAATGAAAAATATGTGAAGGAAGAAGGCCTAACTATTCCAAATTTCAACTACATTACAAAGTGTTAATCATCAAAATAATCCAGTACTGGCTAAGAAATAGTGAGGTATATCAGTTAAATAGATGATGTCCACAAAACACAGTAGTAAATGACTATTCTAATCTACTGTTTGATAAACTCCAGTTTCTGGAATAAGAACTCACTATTTGACAACTGCTCTGAAAACTTGAAAATAATATGGCAGAAAGTAGGTATAGGCCAACATCTCACACTGTATACTAAGATAAGGTCAAAATGGGTACATGATTTGACATTAAAGGGTGATACCATGAACAAATTGGGAAAGCTAGGAATAGTTAATTGTAAGATCTATGGAGAAAGGATAAATTTATGATCCAACAAGAAATAGAGAACATTTTGAAATCCAAATTGATCATTTTGATTATATTAAATTTAATTTTTTTTAATTAAAAAAATTTTTAAATTTTTTTGGTGAGGCAATTGAGGTTAAGTAACTTGCCTAGGGTCACACAGCTAGTAAGTGTTAAGTATCTGGGGCCAGATTTGAACTCAGGTCCTCCTGACTCCAGGGCTGGTGCTCTATCCACTGCACCACCTACCTGCCTGATTATATTAAATTTAAAAGGTTTGGCAGAAAGATAACCAATGCAATCAAGATTAGAAGGAAAGCAGAATGATGGGAAATAAGTTTTATAATCAGTTTTTCTGATAAAGGCTTCATTTCTCAAATATTTAGAGAACTGACTCAAATTTATCATACAAGCCATTACGTAACTGAGAAATGGTCAAAGATATGAACAAGCAGTTTTCAGATGAAGAAATGAAAGCTAGCTATGGTCATAAAAATGAACTAAATCATTATTGATTGGAGAAATGCAAATCAAATCCACTCTAATGTACCACCTCACACCAATCAGAATGGCTAATATAATAAAAAAAAAGGAAAAATATATATGTTGGAGAAGATGTGAGAAAATTGGGACACTTATGTATTGTTGGTGGAGTTTTTAACTGATGCAATCATTCTGGAAACCAATTTGGAACTATGCCTAAAGGATAATCAAACTATGCCTACCCTTTGACCCAGCAATACCACTACTAGGTCTGTATTCTAAAAAGATCATAAACAAGGGAGAAGGGCCCACTTGTACAGAATATTTATAGTTGCTCTTTTTGTGGTGGCAAAGAATTGCAAATTGAGGGGATGCCCATCATTTGGGGAATGGCTGAACAAGTTGTGGTATATGAATGTAATGGAATATTATTGTGCTTTAAGAAATGATGAGCAGACAGATTTCAGAAAAGTTTGGAAAGACTTAATTGAACTGATGCAAAGAAATGTGAAAAGAACCAAGAAAAGATTGTAACTTTGTGCAATTACCAAGTATGATTGACTTAGCTCTTCTGAGCAATATAATGATCGAAGACAGTTCCAAAAAGATACATCATGAAGAATGCTATCCACATCCAAAGAACGAATTATGTATATGAATGCAGATCAAAGCATACCACATTCAATTATTTTGTGTGTCTTTTTCCTTTTGTTCTGTTTCTTCTTTCACAACATGACTAATATGGAAATATGTTCATATGATTTCCACTTGTATAACTTATCAGATTGCTTGCTGTGTTGTGGAGGGTGGTTGGAGGGCAGGGAAGGAGAAAAAATAAAACTTAAAATTTTATAAAAGATGAATGATTAAAAAACATCTGTAAATGTATTTGGAACATACAAAATACAATTTACCAAAAAAAAAAAAATAACTGATGGCAGGTGGAGTTTTAGAAGGACCCATTAAGGAATTGTATGAATTGATTAAAATGAAGTGAACAGAACCAGGATTACAATATAAACAGTATCAGTAATATTGTCATAACAATCAACTTTGAAAGACTTAGGAACTTTGATCAATACAATGACCCATCACAATTCCAAAGGACTTATGATGAAACATACTGTCCATCTTAGAAAGAGAACAGTGTGATTCAGAGTACATTTTGAAGTATGGTTTCTTCTCTTACTTTCTTTATTTCTTAGAACATAGCTAATTCAGAAATTTGTTTTGCATGCCTGTACATTTTTGAAATTTTTAAAAATGGTTCTTACCTTCTTGACAGGTAAGGGAAGAAGTAGAGATAAAAAAATGGAACTAAAAATAAAATAAACTTGATTTATTTTAAAAAAGGGAATAAGTTAATCTGGCAATTTGATGATTTATCCTCTTAATGTATTTGGAGTTTTCAATCAGTAAATTGCTCTATTTACTTAGGTCTATAGAAGTATAGACTATGAAAGCTGGATGGTGCCTGAGAGTTTACCTTCTACTGTGACACTTTTATTTGACTTATGTGGAAACTGAAGCCTGGAGATATAAAATAATTTTCCCAGTTATAAGTGAGGGGTTTTCATTTTGTGTGTGTTTGTGTGTGTGTGTATTGGGGGAAAGAGTATGAGATCTATATTACTGGAGAACACATTATGCTAGTTTAAATATTCCAAAAAGCCCAGATTTTGAAAAAATTTTTTTTTCCTTATAGCATTTTACATTTTTCAAATTGCTTCCAGAAATATTGTATCTGTATTCAAAGAAGTATTTTTAGCCATTTGTAACTCTTTTATGCACTTATTTCATAATTTTTAAATAATCATTTACATATACCCCTCACCAGTGAGGCTGAATTACCCTGAAAGTTACAGATCATTTCTTATTTAGCTTTTTATTCACTTTAATTTCCTGTCCTGCTGCCTCACACCAAATATAAATAAATTTCTATTATACATATACATGTGTATATCTATTTTGATATACATATAATTTTTTTCTTACTTGATTAACTGAAAAGACAAACTCTGTTGTATGTGGGCATCATTATCTCCATGTTAAAGATGAAAAAAATGAAAGCAAATAAGGCCCACAGTTTTTATCTAACTTGTCCAAGGTTACTGGACAAGCAAACAGAAGATCTGGTATGAAAACTCAGCTGGGGATGACTTCTGGTTGAGTGCCCTTTCTAATATTTTTTCATGACACACTAATGAAACATTTCTTCAAATTTAATTTTTAGATACTTACATAGATGGATTTTTTATCTTGTTAAATTCTAAATAATTTCTTCCATATATACTTCATAGAGAATTCATATATAAGATCCTTGAGACAATAGGATATTGTTTTCTGAAGGCTGATGTAATCAGGCCTTATACTTTAGGCAAATAACTGTATTGGCTATGTTTAGGACATAAGTATGAAAAATCAGTAATAGGATCTTTCAATTATATCAGCTAAGAGGTATTGATGCCTTAAACTAGAGGGATGGCTGTGAGTGTGATGAGGGACTCTATATGGAAGAGAAAATATGAAAGTAAAATGACATTATATTACAATAGGTTAATATGTTGGGTGACTGAGAATGAGGATTTGAGGATGATACTAAGGTTCTTAACATGAGTAAGTAGAAGGATGGTGTTGCCCTCAATCACAATGGGAAAGAGAAGACAGTGAGTTCTGTCTTGGACACAATCAATTTAAGATGCCTATAAGATATCCAGTTTGGATATCTTATTGGAATCTGTTTTTTGTTTTTGTTTTTTTTGGTGAAGCAATTGGGATTAACTGACTTGTCCAGGATCACACAGCTATTAAGTGTCAAGTGTCTGAGGCCAGATTTGAATTCAAGTCCTCCTAACTCCAGGGCCAGTGCTCTATCCACTGTGCTACCTAGATGACCCAATTGGAATATTTATACTATTTCTTTATATATCTTAAGGTGTTACTGTATCACTTGGACATAGATTTCAATAAGTCTTATCCCATATCTGTACTAAAATTAACTGACCTTCACTATTAGTCACTGCCTTGGTTTATCTGGGAGATGCTACCTAATCTTGAGTTTTATATTCTGTATATTTATGGTCATAAATCTTTGTAAAATGTCTTGACTGTCCCAGGCATGGAAATATCTGTTAGGGGAAAAAAAAAACATAAGTGAAAGTGATTCCAAAAGCATAGGAAAAAAATGTAAAATAATTACATAAGATTTAATTAGAATATATTTTGAAGTAGGAGGAAAAATTTTCTTAAATTAGTTTCACAGTCAGATATTTACAGATTTAGTATGTTCATCATGACTTTCTTTAAATAATTTAAATATTCTCTCTTCTCTGAACTCTGTTCAATTTGATATTGTTGACAGTCCTTTTCTCCTTGTTGCTCCTCCTTATCTGGGGTTTTATAGCACTAATCCATATTTTATTTTTTCTTTATTTCTGAGTACTACTTATAAATCTCTTTGCTTATTTATCATCCTTTATGCCTACTAATTATAGGTCACCAACTTATTCTTGGTCACCTCATAAGTTCCAAGGAAATAAGTTATAATTTCTCTATTGATGATTTATATATATATATATATATATATATATATATATATATATATATATATATATAGTCTTTCTTAAGCTCCAGTCTCACATGAACTTCCTATCAGACATTTCAAACTGGATATCTTATAGGCATCTTAAATTGATTGTGTCCAAGACAGAACTCACTGTCTTCTCTTTCCCATTGTGATTGAGGGCAACACCATCCTTCTAACTTACTCATGTTAAGAACCTTAGTATCATCCTTAAATCCTCATTCTCAGTCACCCAACATATTAACCTATTATAATATAATGTCATTTTACTTTCATATTTTCTCTTCCATACAGAGTCCCACATCACACTCACAGCCATCCCTCTAGTTTAGGGCATCAATACCTCTTAGCCGATATAATTGAAAGATCCTATTACTGATTTTTCATATTTAAGTCCTAAACATAGCCAATACAGTTATTTGCCTAAAGTATAAGGCCTGATTACATCAGCCTTCAGAAAACAATATCCTATTGTCTCAAGGATCTTATATAAATTCTTACATTTGACATTCAAAGTTATTCATAACCTTCCCCATTCATATCTTTCTACTCTTCCTACTGTTTAATGTTCTCATCACTTTTTACATTCTAACTAAGCTTATTTTTAATTCCATACACACAACAGTCCTCTGGTCTCTATGTTAGTAGCTCTCTGTTATTGCTGCTCAAACCCAAAGATGTGAGGGAAGCGACAACAATGGCCAAAGGGTTTAGGAGAAAAAATATTTAAAGGTGCCTAAAGCAGTAACTAAGAGTATTATGAGCAGTCTGTAAACTAACTTGAGGATTCTCAACATATTTTTTTGAAGTGTTTGAAGAAAAAAAAAAACACTGGGAACCTTGGTCTATGTTTTTCAGTATTTTTTCCCAATGCCTGGAGGTAGTCCCTCCTCTTCTCCACATTTTTACTTCCCTAATTTTCTTCAGTACACAGCTCAAGGGCCACCTTATCTTCCTTAACTATACATTAAGTTCTCCTCATTCACAAGAACATTTAGAACAACCTCATTTTTGATGCATTACAATTATTTTGTATATATGTATCTATATCCATAGTCACTCCCATGACTCAAGAAAATGTAAGCTCTCTGATGGTAAGTACTGTTTCATGTAACTTCTTAAGAAATATTTTTGAATAAATTATTGGATGTTATTCTAAGATATTGAAATAGTTGATCTAACCCAGAAAGAAGCAAACAAAAGTTAAAATCAACCTGTTATTTCTTGATTTCATCAGGTTTTCCAAAGTTAAATTTTGGGGACTATAATATTTAAATTGACATTTTTATTTAGGCTGGAAAGTCAAGTACTAAACATGAGTGAATGGGAATGGCTGCATCTTGTAAGAGTTTTGACCAGAAAGTTTGGGGAAGAAAAAGACAGCCTCAGTAGATATTCCTAGTCTCAAAACTCTTATTCTGGTAAAAACAACAACCAAAAGATTATTCCAGGACTTCCAATATCTAAAGAGACCTATAAAAAGAGAGATTTCTTAATTATTCAAGAAAAATGTGTTGTTTGTATTTTAAGTAGTCTGCTAATTTGAAGATTTTGAAAATAAAAAGTGGCAGAGAAATCACACTTGTTCCCATTTTGGCTGTATGGTTCCTAGTCAATTTCCTTTCCCTTGTTTATTCAAGACATCTTGTGAAACATTAAAATGAAGTGATCCTGCAGACTCTAGTGTACTTGAAAATATGAACACTCCAGAATAGATATCCATATGTGCATTTCCATAATGATTGTCATGTTGGCATTTAAACAAAAGGAAAGCTTCCTTGTACATCTCCTAAGAACCATGATTTGCCAAATTATTCATGAATTTAAGCAAAGACCCACATATCTAGGAGTTAAAACAAATCTAGTTAATCTAATGGAAATCAGGCAGTGGCATTCCAAGTAATTTGATCTGTTTAAGTCTCTACTTTGCACTGTGAATTTGAGATAGAATACTTAATGCACTTGCTTAAGCCAGATACTTCCTTAGTGCTGTGAGGAATAATAGAAAAATAAAACAACTATACAAAGACATGAAATAAAGAAGTCAGAATGGGATATAAAGTTAGATACTATATTAAGTTTTGAGTGAAAATAAAATTTTGATGATTAATATAAAATCTTTTAAAAAATGTATTGTGAAGGGATACCAAGGATATTGAGATCCCATAATACTTGGTTTAAATAAGTAAAATATAAGTTGAGCAAGAGTTAAAATGAGAAAATTAATGCAGACAAAATTATTACTATCATGGAGGAACAGGAAAAGGGTGTAGATATCTACTCAGATGTGATTCCTTCCTCCTTCCATCCAGAGAATATGGCTTAATGGGTCATATGTGATGGGTGTAAAACTACTCCTAACTGAACCTAGTTTTGTCATCCTTTGGGGCTTGTTACTATGGTGCCCATATCCCAAAGTTCACCTTTTTGGCCAGAACTTCAGAAAGGCATAGGGCAGATTCTGTAGATAATGGATTGTTCCCTTTTACAAGATAAAAGAGTAACTGACATACCCCTAGTCATGGTTCTTAGACTTGAAAATATACCCAGGGCATCTATTGCCTACAAACTGAATAACAAGACCGTGATTACCCTAAATTGTGAGCAACATCAGTTTGGTGAAAAGATACAGTTAACCTAGTATACCAAAACCTTATTGAATGGAAAAGCCCTACCTTCAAAGAAAATAACTTCTGAATTTTGTTCTTCAATAGAATACCACCTGTTACCAGCTCTTGGTGCATAAACTCGTTGCTATATACAATGAGCAATGAAGAATGAATTTACATAAAATAGTTGTATATTCCATGTAAGCCCAATTTCTCATCGGCCACTGGTGTAAAATAAAACAGCGTAGTCTACTTAGGTTCCCCTCTCAGTAATACCAATAAAACAGTTTTGTAAAATGAATATAAGACTTGTATTGAGGGCACCTTGTAGTCATACTTCAGAAATACAAATATCATCAAGAAAATATATCACTAATATTTATGCAAGCTTTCATTTTCCTTTTTTAAATGCATAAGCAATTTCTCCCTTATATTGGGTCAGTAAGTATTGACATACTTCTTCAAGAAACACTGTAGCTGTATCCGTGGTACATTTACATGATTACTCTTAAATGTCTCTGTGGTGCTTGCTCTCCTAATGAGCTGGTATAAAATCATTAAAAAGTCATTGTGTGCAGGTTTTACAGATATGTTTCTGCTCTGGGACAAGACAATCCTGACAGGCTGTAATAATTTTTAAGGCAGGCCTTTACTCCTCCCTTCCTGCTTAATGAACCATAGGTTTTTAATCTGGGACATTGGGATGCTAAAGCTATAGAAAATCATGAGAAAATATTTTTTTCTTTCATGTTCTACTTTCTTCTACTTACTGTGCAGTACTACAATAGTTTAAATTGCTAGCATATGGACTTTCCCAAATTTCAAAATGTTTTTGAGCACATATTTGGATAATGACCCTTTAAGTAGCTTAGACTATATTTAATTCACATATAGGCTTTGTACAAATAATACACACAATGAAGCCAGAATATAGTTTGACCTCAATCATTTATATGTATCAATTTCAGAATGGGGGGGCGGGGTTGGTGAAAGATCAAAAAAATACTGAATGGATCTAGAATCACATTAATGTATTTCCTCCAAAATGCATACACTCATTCAATAAGTATTTATTAAGTGTTTGCTATGCAAGGTACTATATTATGTGGTATGTGCATATATGCATACATACATACATGCATATAAGTGTGTATACACATATAGTCAAGTAAGTCATATTCTCAAATTGGCCATGATAATCTATCAATATGCACCCTGAGCCCATCACCAGCTTTCAGAAGATGGATAGCATATTTCATTGGAATTGGAGTTGGCCATTGTGTTGATCAGAGTTCCTAAATGTTTCAAGTTGTTTGTCTTTACAATATAATTATTCTTGTATACATTGTTCAATTCACTCTGCATTAGTCCATACAAGTCTTCCAGGGTTTCTCTGTAATTTTACCCTTCTCAGGCCTTAGGCCACAATAGTATTCCATCATCCTCACATATCATTATTTATTCATCCCCAAATTGATGAATACTCCCTTTGTTTACTTTTCTTTACTACCTGAAAGGTACTATTATAAATATTTCTGTATGTATGACTTCCTTGGGGGCAGCTAGATGGTGCAGTGGATAGAGCACTGGCCCTGGAGTCAGGACTACCTGAGTTCAAATCCAGCAAGTCATTTAACCCCAATTGCCTCACTGAAAAACAAAAACAAAACCAAAAACCATATCACTTCTTTGTGTTCACTTGTCTATTTTTATGCTATTCCAGCTCCTTTTTCTTAATAGTCTGTTCCTTAGAATTTTTAGCTCACACACAAATATATGAATACATACACATACATCTTTGTTATAAGGGTTTTATTTTTCTTCCTTTGTTAGTGTATAGAAGGGTAGACATGGGAAGAAGAGAATGTGGCTTTTTGTTAATTAAAAAATTATTTAAAATATGAGGAAATATTAAAGGTGGGGGGCTAAAAACTCAGAACATCAAGAAAAGTTTAGGATAGGAGGTGGCACTTGAGCTGATAATTGAAAGAACTTTGGGATTGTAAGATTGAGAAGTGAAATGGGACTATAAACTATTCTTGGGACACAGAGTGCAAATTATCCAGTCCTAATTCAATATGATTTTTATTCACTAGTTTCCCTAAAATACTGAAAATAAGATCTCTCCAAACCATGGAAGACTTTTCTCTAGTTCTTATAAGTTGAAATGGATTACAAAATTATACTTGGGATATTTTTCTCTTATGTCTTGATTTTAATACATTATTTTATTATATGAGATACTCACTGTACCCTTCAAGTCATACCTTTACTCTATGGTATCTTTCACCACACCCTTTGCATGCAACTTGTCATTGGTAATGTATTGCATATCTTTAACTTGGACTATGTGACTCTCGATTGTCCTTTGGTTCACTCCTACTTTTGAATATTAAGAGATTTGATGACCCATGATTAAGTGGGGCTAATCATCTAGAAAATTTTCATATAAAAAACTGGTTAGAGTCATGAATGACAGCTATATTTTAAAAGTTATTTTTTTATTGTGCACAGACAATTATAATGATTCAGATTAATCTGATGAGTGCAATATGATACTATATATTTCTACCAGTGGCTAGAATTGTTAATGTAATATGTGTATATGTGTGTAATGTATGTGTGTGTGTATATATATATATATATATATATATATATATATATATATATATATATATATATATATATATATATATATATAGGCATAGAGCAATAAAACTTAGATAGCTGTGTGGTGTTGGTTAGGGATCATGACCAAATTTCCCTAAGTCAAGTTTTCATTGCAGATATCCAAACTCTTGTGGTAAAACAGTGGACCAATAAAGCTAATATACTGAGTGAGCATAAGGCCTCATATAATACCATTGATTTTGATAACTAATAATTCAGTCTTATTATAACATCACATAGCAAGCTTGATATTCAACCTTCTTGTATAAGTTAAGCTTCAAAAATTTTATATTGTTATGAGATTATTACTAGCATGATAGCTCACAGTCAAATGTAACTGTTCAAAATTGTAGAGAAAAGCAATAGTGAATTATAATTCTTAAACTTCATATTTATTAGAAAGACAGAATAGATAGTCTCTTATCCAATTTCAGACTCAGTTTCCTCATGTGCAAGATAAGAATGATAATCCCAAGTACCTCACATGATTGTTTTGAGGATCAAGTGAAATAATATATCTCTTCAAAATTTAAAATGTTATATAAATGTTCACTATTGTTGTTTTATTTCCACAAACCAGGTTGCTAGCATTTTAGCATTTGTAGCATTTTAGCTTATTAGCTTTTACTCTAGTACATATCTAGATATTTGCATGTGGATACTATATTTTTCATGCACACATGTTTATTGCACATGTATGTATCACGATATGTGGCAGTATTGCATATATGTCTATATGCTATGAATGTAAAAATATAAATATATCTTCCTACTGCTACTTCCAATTTATGGAAAATACTCAAGTTCAGCCATATCTTCACTACTGTTCAGACTCAATTAAGTCTCTGCACTTCACATACCATGCTCCCCCATGCATATATCTTCTCCTTCCTCAATCCCTACTTTCATCTCTCTTTTCTGTGCTGCTTTTCTTTATTAGAATTAAGCTGTACCAGGGCAATGACAGCTTTTCTTTCTGGTTGTATTTGTATCCCAGCCCTTACTACAAAGCCAAGCCCATAGTGCTAATAAATGTGGGTTGTTTTTTTTTTTTTTTTGCTTTACTTGGCATATAAGTGTACTTGTATATGCATTCTAAAATGTGAACAACCTGAAATCTGCAAAGAAAATAACAACAATAATAATTAACATTATATATAGCAATTTAGTTCTTTCAAACTTACTTTATCTACATCATTTTATTTTCACTAATCCCTGTGAGGTATTTTATATCAATGCAGGAAAAATACTCAAGCCAGGTTCATTCCACTTTTAACCAGTGTAACTCTAGTATAAGATAAAATAATATCTGAAGAGTAGCTTCTAAATTTAGGTTGAGGTGGGGCAAATAAGGATGAGAGTGTGTTGTTTTCATGTATGAAGCTGTGGATCAAGGTGAGTACAAGAGTATTTCTTCATCCTCTATTAGACATGGTACAACATCCCCAATGACAGTGGGATTATTTTGAATAGCTTAGATAAATAGATAGATTGATGATAGGTAGATAGATGATTGATAGAGAGTTGATAGATGATAGAGAAACATGCGTTTTCATATGTACAAATATTCACACATACATGCATATATGCAAACATATATTAATGTGTGTACTCTGGTCACCATACCAGAGTGAGGCTGAACACTCCCTAAACATTCTGGGTAATGGGTTAAAGTCCTCATTGCAGGGTTTCCCCCACCCCCATGTTAGCTGCTAACAATTTAATGTACCTGGAGGCACTGTCTCTTGACATAGTGGGCCTAGACTTAATGGAGTTTCTCCACAAGATAGGTTATGCTAAATTCGTGTCTAAAAATGGCATGACTGATGAATAAATACTAATATGGACACTAAGGATTTTTCTTTATTCCTAAAGCCCTTATATTGATAACATATATAGATCCTGCTATATACTCTACTCCCAAACCTCTTAGTAGGTCTTTCCTAACCAACAGAGATAGTTAAGGTCTGAAAATAAAGATAGATGCAAATATCTCCTTCACCCTTTTGCATGGGTCCATGGTTGTGGAAAACTCCATATCGCATCAGATTTTTACATTGTAGTGATCATTTTTGCTTTTCTTTCTAAAGAAAAACAAATATTTGGTTATAAGAGATGGCCTTCTGGGAGGGGAGAAGCAGGGTAAGAATAAATGAGGAAAAGTAGGTGATATAAAAATAAAAATCTACTTTAGAAAGAAAAGTAGAACACCATACACCAAAGTAAAGTCAAAATGGGTACAAGATAGAGACATAAAGGCTTATACCACAGGCAAATTAGAATACTTTACTTGTCAGATTTATTGAGAGGAAAATAATTTTTGACCAAAGATGAGATAGAGAACATTATGAAATGCAAAATAGATCAATCTGATTACAGAAACTTAAAAAGTTCTTTCACAAAGAAAACCAATTCAAGCAAGATTAGAAGGAAAGCAGAAAGCTGGGTAACAATCTTTACAGATAGTGTTTCAGATAGAGGCCTCATATCTAAAATATATAGAGAACTTAATCAAATATACAAGGCATACCCCAATTGAGAAATGGTCAAAGGATATGAACAAGCAATTCTCAGATAATAAAATTAAAACTATATACAGCCATATGAAAAAATGCTGTCAATCACTACTGATTAGAGAAATGCGAATTAAAACTACTCTGAGGTACCAGCTCACACCTATCAAATTGGCTAATATGACAAAAAAAGGGCGGGGGGAATGATAAGTGTTGGAGAAGATGTGGGAAAATTGGAACACTATTACACTTTTGGTGGAGCTGTGAACTGATCCCACCATTCTGGAGAGAAATTTGGAACCCTGCCCCCAAATTGTGCAGATCCTTTGACCCAGAAATACCATTACTAGGTCTATATCCCAAAGAGATTATAAAAAAGGGAAAAGGAAGCACATGTACAAAAATATTCATAGCTGCTCTTTTTGTGCTGGCAAAGAATTGGAAATTAAGGGGATATCCATCAATTGGGGAATGGCTAAACAAATTGTGGTATATGAATGTAATGGAATACTATTATGCTATAAGAAATAATAAGCAGATGGATTTCAAAAAAACCTGACTTACAGAAATTGATGCTGAGTAAAATGAGCAAAACAAAGAGAACATCATACAAAGTATCAACAACATTTTTTGATGATCAGTTATGATAGACTTACCTCTTCTCAGCAATACAATGATCCAAGACAATGCCAAAAGACTTAGGTTGGAACTTGCTCTCCACATTCAGAAAAAGAACTATGGAGTCAGAATGCAGACTGACTCATACTATTTTCACTTTTGTTGTTGTTTTTTTTTAATTATTGTTCATGTTTATTCTTTCTTTCATTCCCCCCCTTTGCTTCTGTTTAATATGGAAATGTATTTAACATGATAGTAATGTATAACCTATATCAAATTGCTTGCTGGCCTCAGGATGGGGGATAGAAGGGAAGGTGGGAGAAAAATTTGGAACTTAATAATATCTTTACATGTTATTGAGAAAAATTTTACAAAAAAGAAAATGAAAATGAAAAAAGAAAAGTAAAGACTCCTCAAAATATGACTTTATGGGTGACCTTTCAATGTTCTAGAAATAGCTGTCTTGGGTTACTAATATTGCTTAATCCTCAGTATTATGAAATCAATAATACACAAGCCCCAAACCTGAAATACAAAATGGAAAGAAATGCAAAATATATGTACTGAACATTTTCATAGGACACTGCTTTGAAACAGTACATTTGAAGTACAGGGAATTTTGTTGGGGAAAGAGGACAAGGTATTTTTAATATAAAGATTCTGCTTAATTTTACCAGTAGCTAACTTTGTTCTTTAAGAAATGAATCTTGGAGACCAATGAGGTTTTTCTTTCTTATTTTCTTGTTTGAGAGCTTTAAAGATCATCTAGTCCCAAACTGCATTTAACTCATTGTTAATGATGATTGGTTAGGATTTCTGTAAGAAAAATGTGGATACTCACTTCTGCCTACTAAATTACATATGCATCCTTTATACTTACGATATGAGATATTTTTGTAAAGAAAATTAACTTTATTTTCTCCGTTTTGTTCAAAAATTTATCCAATGGTATCATTCATTCAAAACAGGATTTGCAGCTTTCTCAAAGTACTTCATTGTTAAAAGTATTCTGTGCCCAAAGCATTTTGGAAAACCCAATTCCCTCAAATTACTTATGAATAAACTGAGATCCAGATATATTAAAAACTATACCCAAGATTTTCTGAGGTGCCAGTAGATACCCACAGTTTTCTAAGCTGTTTACTTTTAATATTTTTCTTTGGTTATATTAGAGAACCAAAAATAGTTCTCTATTTTCATTGAGGTATTGAAACTAATTCATTGAGTTATCATTTTGCATCAAGCCAACATACTGAAACTGCTGACTCCTAGAGATATTCATTTCATGACAAAGTCAAGGTGATTCCACTATGAATGAAGATATGTGGCCTTAATTTTCCTGTCTATATTATAATCTGAGTTTCAGCCAATCAATCACCAAATATGTGTTAGTGGTCAACCATGTTTGAGGCAGTCTGGTATGCCATGGGGTTACAAAGATTAAAAATAAAACAGTATTTTATCTACCAAAAGATATAATAGTCTCTGCCTTCAAGGTAATTATATCAACAAATGAACAATTGATTTAGTTTTTGCTGTTGTTGGTTTTGTGGGGTTTTTTGAGGGGCAATGAGGGTTAAGTGACTTGCCCAGGGTCACACAGCTAGTAAGTGTCAAGTGTCCGAGGCCAGATTTGAACTCGGGTCCTCCTGAATCCAGGCCTGGTGCTTTATCCATTTTGCCACCTAGTTGCACCCTGATTTAGTTTTCCAAAACATTTATTTCAAAAAGTATACATAAAACTTACAACCTTACACTCCTTACACATGGGGTTAATCCTTCCCCTATACCACTTCAGGCTCTGGGAATGGGCAAGGAATTAAGTCCATAATTTATCTCAGTATCTATAAAACAGAGTCCCAGTTTCATGTTCCAAATCTAATATCCCCTTTAAACTCAAAGTACAAATATTCTGCTTTTTCCAGGCTTTTCTGCCAGACTGTGGCTACAACATCCCTCATGGTATCCTGGCTTCATGGAATCCTGGCTTGAAATCCTAGGTCTGTTGAGGATGACAATTGGCAACTAAAATGGGGACGAATGGAGAGAAAAGAAATAAACACCTCTAGGCCTATTTCTCATGGCTGGAGTAAAAGAGATGGGGATGGGGGAAAAGATATCCCCCCTTTCAGTTCAATTTGTGGAAACAACAAATGAGTAAAAGTATATATGTATATGTATGCATGTATGTATGAATGAAATCACATATATGTGCACTTATATATGATACATATATACAGGAGAGACACATGCTAATATGTTTATGTATATACACATATATGGATATATGGATGGATACATATATGTATACACATATCTTTTTATTCAGTCTTTTCATTCCAACTCTTTGTGACCCCATTTGGGGTATTCTTGGCAAAGATACCAGAGTGGGTTTTTGTTTCCTTCTCTAGTTCATTTTGAATACATGGAAACTAAGGCAACCAGGGTTAATGTGCCCAGGGTCACATAGCTAGTTAGTATCTGAGGCTGGATTTGAATTCAGGACTTTATGACTCCAGACCTGGTGCTCTATTCACTATACCAGTTGGCTGCCCCATATACTTATCTGGTCCCATACTATATGTGTGTGTTGTGTGTGCATACACATACATACATATATACATTGTATGTATGCATATCAATATGCATGTGTATGTTTATCTATATAGCTACTCATATGTGTGCATTTTCACAAATCAAGGAAACACAAGAAGTTTTGGGGTTTTTGCGTGTTTTTTTTTGTTTGTTTTAAGGGTTGGAGGACAGTGTGGTCCAAGCTGCTGGGAGGATCAAGAAAATTTCTCATTTAGGCCTTGGTTCTTAAACTGAATATTGAAGGAAACACATATTTTACAATGTTTCCACAAGGGAAGATGGTTGAAAACTATATATCCTGCACCCTAACTAAAATATTAATGATCTAAAAATGATTTTTAAACTAGATGTCTTTTTTTTTATTACAAAAATCCTTTCCAGCATCCCACTCCCTTACCCTCCAAATGAAGTAAGTCACATAACAAATGATAATTTAAAACCAGAAATTGAAAAAAACTAGCAAAAAGTATTAATACTGTGCAAAAGTCTGAAAACAATTATAATATTCCACATTTATGAACCACTCAGCTCTACAAAGGGATCTAACAAGGGAAGTACTAGGATCAAGTCTTTGGAAATATAATTGTTTTTTGAAATTTTGCAACATTCAGCTTTACTGATTTGTGTGTGTGTGTGTGTTCATTCTTTCATTTCCATTTCTATAGTCATCGTGTATATTGTTTTATTTGTTCTGCTTACTTCATTATGTATCAATTCATGTGTGTGTGTGTGTGTGTGTGTGTGTGTATAACCCCTCCCCAATTCTCTAACAATTCAAAGTGGATTTCAGAAAGAGTGTAGATTGCAGAATATGTGCAGAACACATTACCTCAAAGATTTCCCCCCGCCTCCACAAAACATTCACAGGTCCACCAATGACTCATTAGCAAAAATAGTGAATATTTAATTCAAAAAATATAATTTGTAATATAATTTTAACCCATTTGCTTGTGTCCTTTATTGTTTTTAATTTTTAATTCAAATTGCAGACTCTCAGTGATGCTTTATATACTGGAATCTATAATATTGACAATAACAATAATAGTAACAGTAGTAATTTTATTAATAATATAGTTACTATTTGTATACTGTATATTATATGACAAAAACTGTGCTAAACATTTTACAAATATTATCTTATTTGCTCCTTGTAACAACCCTGGAAAATAGGTTCTATTATTATTCCCATTTTTCACCTGAAGAAACTGAGGCAGAGGTTAAGTGATTTGCTCCAAGTCACACAACTTGTAAATTAATGAACTTTTTATTGCTGGACTTCTGAATGTAGTTGATCAGCTCAGACACTTGGCATCCCATCTTTCACCATGCCTTATAGAAGGGACATTGGTAGTATTTCTCTTTTAGCAGTGCCTCCTTGCAGGCAAATGTCAGTAACCTATTAAAAGGATAGAGTATCATCATATTTGGAATGTGATGCTAGCATTATACATTTAAAAATAATTTTATAGAATTTATACTATGATGGAATATTCAATTGAAACATGTAATCACATTCTGTTATATTATAACCAAAAAGTGAACCATGCTTTTGTCTTACCTAATAATTTTTAAATTATTTTAGCATTATCACCTCTTTTAATCACAAATATATTTTTGTAATCCCACATAATGGTAGCTGTTTTATTTTTATATACACACACATACACACATATACATATATACACATAGATACATAGAGAGAACTACCATTATATATACCATGTATGTGTGTGTGTATATATATATATATACCATGTATTTATACATACACACATATATACACAGCATGTACATATGCATATGTATATATACACATACGATGGCTACCATCATATATACTCTGTGTGTGTGTGTGTGTGTGTGTATAATACCTAAAAATTTACTGAGAACTGACTGATTCCCTACCTAGGCAGGTGAATTGCCTGGAGCTGACCAGTCTTTGTCAATTCCAAATTCTTGATGGACTTATGGACCTTTCCCCAAGCAAAATGTTCCCCCACCCCTTACTCTACTCTCTTTATAGTTAAGTAGTGTCTATACTTAATTCAGGAGTATTTCTAAGGTTTCTTTTGTTAAAGGTTCATTTACATTAAATAGTAGCTTCTGTAAGTAACTCCAGAATAGTCTTTTGGTTCCCTTAGTTCTGTTACCCCATAAAAACCCTATCCTCAGTTCCCATCTTTGGGTATTCCTAGCTTCTTTATTTGTGATACCACAAGCTATAGTTCCTCTGCTCCGATTAAAGACCTTATTTCTCCTATATTGATAGTTTCCTTAATATACAGGTTAACAAACACACACACACACACACACACACATACTCACAATGGTGAAATGAGACTACCTTGTGTACTTCTGAATTTGTTAATCCCATCCAATAATTATTCCTCTCTCTCTTCCCTCACTACTTCTCTTAGGTCTGCTTCTCAAAGTTTGGAATTGCTACACTCAATCAGTAATAAAATTGCCAGGGGTAGCAAGAGGGGAGAGCGAGAGAGACCAGTTAAATTTCTGTTCCAGAACAGTGGTAGCCTGGAATTTATGTATGGATTTATGCTGTTTCTACTTGTTTCTGCACTTTCTGTTCCTTCTATTTTGTGTATCTTTTAGGAAGTCTCATGTACTGCACAAGCCTTTAAGGGTATTTGATTTTGGAGGTTTAGAAAGAAATGAATGTTTTTCTTTGTTTGTTTGCAAATATACATTGCTATCACAATATGAACAATGGCAACCTAAAAGGAATGCACTTTCTGAAACTTTCTATCTCTCTTTGGTGCACCTGTGTTAGACATCATTCATGGGGATCTTAAAGGGTGTGTGGCTGTGCCAGTGGATGTTGTCTTTTTTGGTTCCAGGCAGTTCTTTTGTTTTCTTAAAAAGTAAAATACCTAGATACATTATTCTACATTCATTCAAGATACACCAAAATTTTAAGCTGAAAATTAATAGTATCTCTAATTGTTTAGAAGTTAAAAGAATCAAACAAAGCATATATTTATGAATTGCTTTCAATCCTCCTTCCCCATTTTTACTTTCCTTATCACTTACTTCTTGACTCCCTCCCCTGTGATTGTGCTTTCCATGGTGGCTGGATTTCAAAATGTCCTATACTCCTCCTAGACTGGAAAATTCATGGTTCCCCAGCCAAGGTCTCTGCCCCAACTGAATGATGGTCAAAAAAGTGTCATATTTGTCATCTGGTAGCTCATGTGACCTGGAATGGAGAATATTGTATAAGAAGGTTAAAGAGTAGATTGGAGCAAAGCTGTAAAAGCCTTTGCATGCTAAATAGAGAAGATGATATAAGATCTTATTATTATTAGGAAATGACTGAAGTTTATTGAGGAAAGGAGGTGGTGTGGTTAGATCTGAACTCCAGAAAAGCCACTTTCATGACTCTCTGAAGGATAGATTGGTGTGGAAAGGTCTCAGGCTCCAAATTAATTTCACTTTCACTATACCACATTGAGAGTTAGGCATGAAAATTAGTGCCTAAGTTTTCTAACTTCAGTAATATGACAGGCAAAAGCTAAGCATAAGTCTTTTACCATTATAAATCTAGTTAATAAATTATACTTCTTCTATGATCACAGCAGCCATAGTATCTTCTCCCTCCTGGAAGTACAAAGAGTCTAAAGTCTTTAATGGTTTTTACATACACACACACACACACACACACACACACACACACACACACACACACATATATATCCTTTCACCCTTCTGGTGTTTCCTATGCTTAATGGCACATGATCAAAATTAAACTAAAGATAAAAGTATATAGGGCAGCTAGGTGGCTGCCTAGGATAAAGGACTGGCCCTGGATTCAGGTGTACCTGAATTCAAATCCGGCCTCAGACACTTGACACTAGCTTTGTGAACCCAGTCAAGTCACTTTACCCCAAATGCCTTACCAAAAAAAAAAAGTATATGGTACTGTTCCATGGCCCAAGGGATAAAAGGACAGTTGCATTTAAAGAAAAGAGAATCTAGGATAAAAACTTAGTTTTATCACTTATTCAGTATGGGCTTTTGTTTGTTTTTTTTTTCTGATAAAAGTATATTATTTTTTTCCAGATACATGTAAAAATAGTTCTCCACATTTGTTTATACAAGCTTTCCAATTTCAGATTTTTGTCCCTCTCTCCCCTCCCTTAACCCTCTGCTAGACAGCAGGTAATCTAATATAGGTTATATATAGGAGAAGGGGCGAAGGCGAGTCACTGGTGCCTTAAAAACAGTTGCTTGGGGTAGGTGGGGCTTGTTAGTCTTGGCAGGCAACCCACCTAGGGGAAGGAAACCCTGATTTTAAACCTCTGCTGCCTTGTGGCTATACCCATATATGGGAAAGGCTTCGGGAGTTAACCCCAGGGAAAAATCAGGAATCAGAGTCCCTTAGGCAGTTGGATGTTGGACATCACATCCCTCTGGCAACTCCCGTGGCAGCACTCATGGCAAACTGTACTGACTCTGCCTCTCTTTTGGATCCACCAATGTTGCGGAGAGGGAAACCTGCTGCATGGGCAACAGCTTTTTTTCCATATTGATCTGCCCAGGCCAGTGCCCTGGAGAGGACACTCCAGCTACTCCTCATGGGGTGGATAAAACACGGGATACGGCACTTACCGATTATAAGTCACTAAGGAGCTGCAGCTCCCGGACTGCACAGCCACACTGTGGCCTGTGGCTCTTCAAGGTGCTGATCCATGGTTGTGCGCGCCTGGTAGAGGCCTACTACTACTACTACATATATATATACATATATATATATACACATATATACATACATATATACATATATATATGTTTAATTTTATTATATATGTATGTTTAATTTTATTATATACATGTATATATACAGACACACAGACACACACACACACATATATATGTATATATATGTGTGTGTATATATATATATATGTATATATATATATATATATATATATATATATATATATATATATATATATATATATATATATATATATATAAACATTAAACATATTTCTGCATTAGCCATGTTATAAGAGAAGAATCAAAGCAATGAGGAAAAACCTCAAAATAGAAAAACAACAGAACCAAAAACAAAAGAAATAGTATGGTTCAATCAGCATCTATACTCCACAGTTCTTTTTTATTTTCTGGATTTGGAGATCCCCTTCCATCATGAGTCCCCTGGAACTCTTCTGTACCATTGCATTGGTGAGAAGAATCTAGTCCATCACAGTAGATCAACACACAATGTTGATGATACTGTGTACAATGTTTTTCTGGTTCTGCTCATCTCACTCATCATCACTTCATGCCAGTCCTTCCAAGTTTTGCTGAATTCCTCCTGCTCTTTGTTTCTTACAGAACAATAGAATTTCATTATATTCATATATCACAGCTTGTTCAGCCATTCCCCAATTGATGGGCAACCCCTCAATTTCCAATTCCTTGCTACCACAAAAAGAGCAGCCATAAATATTTTTGAACATGTGGGTACTTTTCCCTTTTCTATGATCTCTTGGGAAAAAGACCCAAAAGTAGTACTGTTAGGTCAAAGGGTACACACAGCTTTATAGCCTTTGGGCATAATTCCAGATTGCTCTCCAGAATGGTTGGATCATTTCACAGATCCACCAACAGTGCATTAGTGTTCCAATTTTCCCATAGCTTCTCCAACATTCATTATTTTCCTTTTTTGTCATATTAGCTAATCTGACAGGTGTCAGGTGGTATCTCAGAGTCATTTTAATTTGCATCTCTCTAATCAATAGTGATTTAGAGTATTTTTTCTTATGGGAATAGATTGCTTTGATTTCTTCATCAGAAAACTGCCTATTCATATCCTTTGACCATTTCTCAATTGGGGAATGACTTGGATTAATATAAATTTGATTTAGTTCCTTATATATTTTAGAAATGAGACCTTTATCAGAAGTACTGGCCATAAAAATTGTTTCCCAGCTTTCTGCATCCCTTCTAATTGTGGATACATTGATTATGTTTGTACAAAAACTTTTTAATTTAATGTAATCAAAATCATCCATTTTGCATTTCATAATATTCTCTATCTCTTGTTTGGTCATAAACTGTTCTCCTTTCCAAAGATCTGAAAGGTAGACTATTCCTTGCTCTCTTAATTTACTTATGATATCACCTCTTATGTCTAAATCATGTATCCATTTTAACCTTATTTTAGTATAATGTGTAAGGTGTTGTTCTAGGCCTAATTTCTGCCATACTATCTTCCAGTTATCCTGGCAGTTTTTGTCAAATACTGAATTCCTATCCCAGAAGCTGGAGTCTTTGGGTTTAGCACAAACTGTATTACTAATGTCATTTACTACTATATCTCCTGTACCTAGCCTATTCCATTTATCCTCCACTCTATTTTTTAGCCAGTACCAGATAGTTTTGATGACTGCCGCTTTATAGTAAAGCTCCAGATTTGGTACAGCCAACCCACCTTCCTGTGCATTTCTTTTTCATTATTTCCCTTGATATTTTTTACTTTTTTGTTTTTCCAGATGAATTTTGTTATTATTTTTTTCTAGCTCTATAAAATAATTTTTAGGTAGTCTGATTGGTATGGCACTGAATAGGTAAATTAATTTAGGTAGAATTGTCATTTTTACTATATTAGTTCTGCCTATCCATGGAAATTGATATTTTTCCAATGATTTAGATATGATTTGACTTTTGTTAAAAGTGTTTGGTAATTGTATTCATAGAGTTCCTGGGTTTGTCTTGGCAAGTAGACTACGAAGTATTTTATATTATCTACTGTTGCTTTAAATGGAATTTCTCTTTCTAACTCTTGCTGCTGGACTTTGTTGGTCATGTATAGAAATGCTGATGATTTATGTGGATTTATTTTATATCCTACTACTTTGCTAAAGTAGTTAATTGTATCAAGTAATTTTTGAGTTGATTCTCTAGGATTTTCTAAGTATACCACCATATCATCTGAAATAGTGATAGTTTTGTTTCCTCCTTGATAATTTTAATTCCTTTAATTCCTTTTTCTTCTCTGATTGTTAATGCTAACTGCCTCAGTTACATTAATACAATATTTAATAGTAGAGGTGATAATGGACATCACTGTCTCACCCCTGATCTTATTGGGAAGGCCTCTAACTTATCTCCATTACATATAATGCTTGCAGATGGTTTTAGGTAGATACCGCTTACTATTTTAAGGAAAGCTCCACCTATTCCTAAGCACTCTCGTGTTTTCATTCGGGAATAGGTGTTGTCTTTTGTCAAAAGCTTTCTCTGCATTTATTGAGATAATCCTATGATTTTGGTTAGTTTTCTTATTGATGTAGTTGATTATGTTAATAGTTTTCCTAATATTGAACCAGCCCTGCATTCCTGGTATAAATCCCACCTGGTCATAGGGTATTATCCTGGTGATCACTTGCTGTAATCTCCTTGCTAATATCTTATTTAAGATTTCTGCATCAATATTCATTAGTGAAATTAGTCTATAATTTTCATTCTCTGTTTTTACTCTGCCTGGTTTTGGTATCACCACCATATTTGTGTCATAAAATGGATTTGGTAGAACTCCTTCTTCACCTTTATTTCCAAATAATTTGTATAATATTGAAATTAATTTTACTTTAAATGTTTGGTATAATTCATCTGCAAACCCATCTCACCCTGGGGATGTTTTCTTAGGGAGTTCCTTAATGGCTTGTTCAATTTCTTTTCTAATATAGGCTTATTTAAGGATTTTATTTCCTCTTCAATTAACCTGTGCAGTTTATATTTTTGTAAATATTCATCCATTTCATTTAGATTGTCAAATTTATTGGCATACATTTGGGCAAAATAATTACTAATTATTGATTTAATTTCCACTTCATTGGTGGTAAAATCACCCCTTTCATTTTTGATACTGGTAATTTGGTTTTCTTCTTTTTTAAAAAAATCAAATTAACCAATATTTTATCTATTTTATTAGATTTTTCATAAAACCAGCTCTTAGTTTTATTGATTAATTCTATAGTTTTCTTGCTTTCAATTTTATTAAGTTCTCCTTTAATTTTCAGGATTTCTAGTTTAGTATCTAATTGGGGATTTCTAATTTGTTCTTTTTCTAGCTTTTTAAGTTGCATGTCCAATTCATTGATCTCCTCTTTCTCTTTTTTATTCTTGTAAGCAGTTAGAGCTATAAATTTTCCCCTAAGTACTGCTTTGGCTGCATCCCCTAGATTTTGATATGTTGTCTCATTATTGTCATTCTCTTGGATAGAGTTACTGATTGTTTCTATGATTTGTTTTTTGACCCATTCATTCTTTAGAATGAAATTATTTAGTTTCCAATTGATTTTCAGTTTACCTCTCTCTGGCTCTTTATTACATAAAATTTTTAATGCATCATGATCTGAGAAGGATGCATTTACTATTTCTGCCTTTCTACATTTGACTATGATGTTTTCTTGCCCTAATACATGGTCAATTTTTGAAAATGTGCCATGTACTGCTGAGAAAAAGGTATATTCCTTTCTATCCCCATTTAATTTTCTCCAGACATCTATCATGTCTAACTTTTCTAGTATTCTATTCACCTCTTTCACTTCTTTCTTATTTTTTGGCCAAATTTATCTAATTCTGAGAGGGGGAGATTCAGATCCCCCACTAGTATAGTATTACCGTCTAATTCCTCTTGTAACTTATCTAACTTCTCCTCCAAGAATTTGAATACTATACCACTTGGCACATACATATTTAATATTGATATTGCTTCATTATCTATAGTGCCTTTTAGCAAGATGTAGTTTCCTTCCTTATCTCTTTTAATGAGATCTATTTTTACTTTGCTTTGTGTGAGATAAGGATTGCTACCCCTGCTTTTTTTACTTTAGCTGAAGCATAATATATTCTGCTCGATCCTTTTACCTTTACCCTGTGTGTATCTCTCTGCTTCAAATGTTTTTCTTGTAAACAGCATATTGAAGGATTCTGGTTTTTAATCCACTCTGCAATTCACTTCCTTTTTATAGCAGACTTCATCCCATTCATATTCACAGTTATTATTACTGTCTATTCCCTTCCATTCTATTTACCCACTTTGTACTCCCCCCCCTCCTTTCACCCTATTCCTCCTCACCAACGTTTTGCTTCTTACCCCTGCCTCCCCTAATCTACCCTCCCTTTTTATCACCCCCCTCCTTTTTCCTTACCCTTTCTCCCTTCCTTTTGCCCTCCCTTCTATCAGTCCCCCCTCCCCTTTCCCTTTTATTTCCCTAAAGAATAAGCTAAGTTTCTTTATCCAAATGAACATATATGTCATTCCCTCTTTGAATCAAATCTAATCAGAGTATGGTTGAAACAATGTTCACCCCTCCCTTCTTTCCCTCTATTGCAATAGGTTTTTTTTTTCTACCTCTTCATACGATGTAATTCAGCCCATTCCACCTCCCCTTTTCTCTTCCCCCCATAAATTCCCTTTTTAACCCCTTAATTTCCCCTTTATGTCATCACATCAAAGACAATTTATATTTATACCCTCTGTGTATATTCCTTCTCTCTGCCCAAATACATTTACAGTTCTTAAGAGTTATAAGTATTATCTTCCTGTTTAGGGATGTAAACAGTTTAACCTAATTGAGTAACTTTTTTTTTCCCTGTTTACCTTTTTAAGCTTCTCTTGAGTCTTGTATGGTAAGATGGAATTTTCTATTCAGTTATGGTCTTTTCCTCAGGAAATTGTGAAAGTGTCCAGTGTCATTGAATGTCTATCTCTTTCCCTGAAAGAGAATGATCAGTTTGGCTGGGTAATAGATTTTTGCCTGCTGTCCAAGATCCTTTGCCTTCCAGAATATCATATTCTAAGCCTTGTAATCCTTTAATGTTTAAGCTGCTAGGTCCTGAGCAATCCTGACCCTGGCTCCATGATATTTAAATTGTTTCTTTCTAGCTGCTTGGAGTATTTTCTCCTTCACCTGATAATTCTGGAATTTGGCTACAATATTCCTTGGATTTTTCCTTTTGGGGTCTCTTTCAGGAGGTGATCGGTGGATTCTTTCAATGATGATTTTATCCTCTGATTCTATAATATCAGGGCAGTTCTCCTTAATAATTTCCTGGAATATGGTGTCTAGAATTATTTTCTGGTCATGGCTTTCAGGCAGTCAAATGGTTCTCAAATTGTCTCTCCTGGCTCTGTTTTCCAGATCAGTTGTCTTTCCAATAAGGTATTTCACATTTTCTTCTATTTTTTCATTCTTTTGATTCTGCTTGACTGATTCCTGGTGTCTCATGGATTCCTTATCTTCCAACTGACCAATTTAAAATTTTAAGGCATTGTTTTCTTCAATGAGATTATGCACTTTTTTTTTCCATTTGGCCAAATGAGTTTTTTAAGGCATTGTTGTCTTCAGTGAGATTTTGCACCTTTTTTTTTTTTTCATTTGGCCAGATGAGTTTTTTAAGGAATTGTTTTCTTCAGTCAATCTTTGTGCTTCCTTTGCCAAGCTGCTGATTCTTTTTTCATAATTTTCTTGTGTTTCTTTCATTTCTCTCAATTGATTTATAAAATCCTTTTTGAGCTCCTCCCAGAAGGCTTTTTCTTCTTGAGACCAATTCATCTTCCCTCTTAAGGCTTCACATGCAGGCAATTTGGGAGTATTGTCCTCATCTGAATTTGTATTTGCCTCTTCCCTGTCAACACAGAAGCTCTCAATGGTGAGAGCTCTTTTTTGTTTCTTATTCATTATTTTTTACTTTTTTAAAGTTGAGTTCTGCTCTGGGGGCACCAGGGTCCCTGTTTCAAGCTTCTTGTGCTGGTATATAGTGGCTGTGTCGCTTGCTCTCTACACTGAGTCCTCTATGGCTTGTATATTTTTCACTGCCCTGGACTTCCTGTCAGAGCACACTGGGATCAGGAGGCCTTTTGGTGCCTGTGGGTATCCCTCCAGCTGGTAACCTGCCCTCTCAGCTGGTGCAGGTGGGTTTCGCCACTGTTGTCCTGTGCCACTGCCACTGACTTGTTGTGCCAGGATCCAAAGGCCTCAGTTGCTCAGCTGTGGCCCACAGCTTCCTGCTGACTTGCCCCACCCTCTCCCTCATGCTGCCCTGCAGTGAGCTGAGCCTCCCTTTTGCCTGAGTGAGACTGACCTTTCCTGAAGTCTTCTAAATTAGCTCTGGTTGGAAGACTGTGTCTCTCTGTCTCTTTGCAGTTTCAGGAGTTTCAGAATCAATTTAGAGGCTTGATTTAATGTCGTTTTTGAGGGAATAGAAGGAGAGCTCACTTGATTTGCTGGCTACTCTCTGACATCTTGGCTCCGCCCCCCAACTATGGGCTTTTGTACATAGAAAATTACAGAGTTTCAGTTTCCTCACCTTTAAAATAAAGAGGTTGAATTATAGGACACCTAAGATTCCTTTTACTTCTAAATCTGAGTCATTTTTTTTTCTACTAAGGAAAACTTAAACAATTCTTCTACCATGTTACAAAGCTGGGTTCCCCTCTTTTCTGCAATTCTGCCTTCCCAGGTATATCCTGAATCTATTGTCAAATTCTACAAAATTATAAAAGATTTTCTGGTACTTTAAGGTTTTTTTTTCTATACCACGTTTTCCTGTTAAAATTTTTAAGAATATATTTTACATTTTTGGACAATGCATAGCAATCTGTTTTCATAGGATAATGAACAGAAGTTTTATGGAATCTAGGGAGAGCAATTGTATTTTTAATATGGCTACAAATTTGTACTTCATCCATGGCTTTAAGAATTAAAATTGTATTTAAGAATTAAAATTCAAAGTTCATTATTATAATGCTTCAAAATTCAGTTTTGATTACTTTACTGTTGCTACTTTCCACTTATGTTGTTGTACTCAGTGTGTGAATTATTTTCATGGTTGTGCTTACTTCACTCTACATCTCTGTCTTTTTATAATTCTCTGTATTCATTGCTTCTTAAAGCACAGCTGTATTCCCACATGTACAAATGTATGTGTACCCATTCCCTCAATAGACACATGCTTTGTTTCTAGTTCTATGCCAGCAAAGTTTTGATATAAATATTTGGGAGTATATAGGGCCTTTCTTTTTGTCACTGATATCCTTGAAATATGTGCCTAATGGTGAGATTTCTACATCAAAATGTGTAACATTTTAGTCACTTTTCTCACTGTTGAATCTTTTCAGTTATGTCTGACTCTTCATCATCCCATTTTGGTGTTTTCTTCCAAAGATACTTTTACAGTTTGTCTTTTCTTTCTCCAGATTATTTTACAGAGAATGAACTGAGACAAATAGGGTTAAATGACTTGCCCAGGGTCCCCTAACTAGTGTCTAAGGCCAAATTTGAACTCAGGAAGATAAGTCTACCTGATTCCAAGTCCAGAGTTCTATCCACTGTAACACCTTGCATAATCCCATATTGCTTTGAAGAATGGTTGGACTAATTCAAAGTTCTGTCAATAATACATAATAGTGGACTTATCTTTTGACAAGTCCCCCAATATTGATTATTCTCATCTTTTGTAGTGTTTGCTAATTTGCGAGGTAGGAAGTGAATGTTCAGGATTGTAATATACCAGAAAAATGTGTCTAACCAAGGTTAAACCTCAGCTTGATTTTAACTTGTAATATATTAGAAAGATTTTTTATGCTTCATCAATTGAATATTCATTTAATGTTATCCTATTATTTTCTGTTAATTTTCTATATATATTTGGAGAGATGACCTTTATTAAAATAAACTGAAGGATGAAGAATTATCGAAGAAAAGGAGGAGAAAGAATAAGAGAAACTTTCTCCCTTTCATTCGTTTATAGCAAAAAGAGAAACATAAGTGTGGGATACTGCATAAAATATTAGATATATTTGATATAGTATTCAGTTTTGCACAACTATTTTTTACAAATTCATACTTCATTTTAAAGTTTAAATCTCTGAAAGATAAATACAATGAAAAGCATAGATGGTCTGAAAATAAACATTAGGAATAAACTTTATTTAAAAACCTAAATCCAAGTGGTTTTACCTTCCATTCTTGGAAATAAAATATTCCAACAGAAGAAATGTTTGCATTAAAAATTGAACTGATTTATACAGAAAGAACAGAAATAGTCCAGATTTTTTATAACCAGTAAGGACTAAAGAATAAAGAATAAGGCCCCAGAGAGCAAAATTAGGCGCAATTGGCTTAATTTGAAAAGCGGTAAATTGAAGCTTCATAGAAAGAAATCATCTCTACAAATATTTTGAGGAGACCAGAAGTGAAATGGGTACCTTCTGGAATTGTTAGGACCTCTCTCACTGTAGGTCTGCAAGTAGAGACTTATTGACCACTTCTCATATATAGTTTAAAGAGTTTTTTTTGGTTGTTTTTGTTTTGTTTTTTAACATATGGGTTGGACGAGATGGACAATAAGTTGCCTTCCATTTCTTAGTTTCGGAGATTTTCTAATTCTGTAAAAGGAATATCATGCTATTATGTGACTTTCTGGGAAATACTTTTCTGGCTATGATTTAAAGATTGTCCTGTCTGAATTTCTGACCACAGATTACAAGCAACGCATATTGGAAAGACAATTTCATCAGAAAAGATTACCAAACTACAAACAATAATGAACAACAACAATGAAAGCTTTTCTGTGACTGTCTTGGGAAATAAGTATGGCTTTCCATTCCCCAATTGTCTAAGGTTTCAGGGTTTAGATGTGTTAATACTTCAATTAGTTGCTACTTTAATTTTTGTTTTGAAATAGATATTACCTTTAAGCCCCGGAGGTAATAGGATAACTTGAAATGAACAACTTTTAGAAATGAGCCAGATGCTATTTATAATATAGCTAGACTGAAAAGTTATAATCAAATTGCATCTCAGAGTAGTTGAAACTTTGTGTTTTAAAATTAAAATGAACCTATTTTTCCCTAGTCCTCTAAACAATTTTGACACTTTGAGAAGTACACTAACCTCAAAAGCATACTACGGGATTCTATTTAGAATAGAAATAAAACATTGCATTAGTAAATAGCACTAACTGCAGTCATAGTAGTCTGAAAAAATTAATGGAGCTCCCCAAGTGCCTACCTTTCTCCTGGAAAATAACTTTACATACTGGAATAACTAAGTTTAATGGGTTTCACTATTACTACCTCAAGGCCTATGTTTTACCTTTAGCTGTTCAGAATTAAATTTGGAGCACTAAGTGCAACTAAAATTTGATGCCTTTGTATACCACTGGTCATGCCTTGTTCTACATATTTTTCCTATTTTCCCGCAAGTTTATACCACATTTCAGAGCTGTAGCTATTAATTTTCATGCCCAAGAAAAATCATACAGAATGTACTTAGAGCAAGCTGTATAAAATATATGTAAAAGTACTGCTGGGGAAATTGTAGAGGTGGGGCTGGATTTGGTGGGCTGTGGAGAGTCATACCTCAGGAATAGTTCATTTTGGAAGCTTGCATTGTCTTATAGCTTTCTTGTTTAACTAAGTTTTCTTGCTAACCAGGTGCTGAGCTTCTTTGTTTCCTGGTTATTAAAAACTTCAAATGCTTTTGTGCCATGTAAATTTTGTTTCTGAGACAAATGTACTATTGTATACCCTAGTTATGATAATTTTGTATCTTTCTTTTAAATTGAAGAAAAATAGTTTTAAAACTGGACTTTGTTTTAATTCTACTTGTATAATCCTTTAAATTTTAATGTTCCTATATGTTGTTAGTAATGTGAGATTCTTACTTAGAAAGTAATTTATTATAAACTAATTGCCATATATTAGGTATCCTTAAAACTGTATCCTGAGACTAATAATAATAATAATGAATAGCATTAAGAATAATTAACATTTACATAGAGTCTTAATATTTGCAAAGCTCTTTGCACATATAATTTCATTTAAGTCTGACCTTCACCCACTGGTATTACAACATACATATTTTCATCATAAAGTGATAGGAATGTAAGCATGTTCTAATATTTTAAGTATCATGTATTCATGGAAGTAAATTTTTCATCTAAAACAGATTTATTATCAATAATATAGCAATCATAATCAAAGCTTGCATTTATGTAATGTTTCATTATTATAAAGCTTTCTACACCCATTAGAGGTTTTAATTCTCACAGAAGCCTTGTGTAGTCTCTCATCTATTATCGGTCCATGTACATAGAAAAGAAAAAAAGAAGTAATGTTGTAGACTCAAATTAATTGAATAAAAGATACCCAGAGAAATTATGCCCAGTAAAAATGTCACCACAAATGTGGGTAATCCATTTTATTTTATTTTATTTTTTAATTTATTTTTTTTTTTAGTGAGGCAATTGGGGTTAAGTGACTTGCCCAGGGTCACACAGCTAGTAAATGTTAAGTGTCTGAGGCCGGATTTGAACTCAGGTACTCCTGACTTCAGGGCCGGTGCTCTATCCACTACGCCATCTAGCTGCCCCGGTAATCCATTTTAAAAAAGAAAAGAAACTTGAAGAACATGTTTACCACTGCCATTATCTGTAGTACTTTTTCTCAGAAAATTCATATATCTACTTAGGAGCAGGATATGTGTTCCTATTCATATGGCTATAAAATTATTTGAATTTTCTCTGACTGCATTTTCACTCTCAACATATATTCATTTAGTTTAATCCTATTAAAATTTATTAAGGACTTATGTGTAATGCCATGCATTAAGGGTTTTTTTTTTTAACCTAGTTCATAATCTCAAGGTATATACAATTTAGTAAAGGCATAAGAAATATTTGAATAAATGTAGTATGATTTATGAGATAAAATACATAGGAAAAGACAAAAAGAATCAAAGAATAATAGATCATCAACAGTAGAAGCATTATAAAAGATGGTCATTATATGTGAGGTGGGATCCAAGCTGAGCCTTTGAAGATGGAAAGGGTAGAGATGCAGGGAAAGGTTCATTTTATGAATGAGGAATGGGACAGATGAAGGCCAGGAGGAAGAAGAGGATAGGGTGAATTAACAGAAGCTTGGGTAGTTCAGGTTAGAAAAGACCCAGAGGTTTTAAAAGGAAGCATGATAAAATATCAGAGGCTCTTGAAAGCCCAACTCCATGTTTTATGGCTTATTCTGTAGGAAAAGAGGCTTTACTAGAGATTTTAAGCAGGATAATGATACAATCAGATTTATGAAAATGATATTGCATTGGTATGAAGGATGGATTAGAGAATGCAGTGACAGGAAGCAAAGAGACTAGTTAGAATATTTGCAATAGCCCATTTAATAGAAAGGCTTTGTGGAAGTCTCCCTAAGTGGTGAATTGAAATGTAATTTATGTTTTTTGATGTTATTGTTTTTGTGGCTTTACCACAGAGGAGAATTAATACATACTGAAAATTGGTTGGAATAGATTACTTTGTCAAAAACACAGAGTTTTGAACGTAGTGTCTGGTCACAATTAAGACCGTTAATTAATTCCCTCCTCTGTGCCCTGAAAAAGAATAATGGACTCCTTATGTCTGTTCCAGATTAATATTGTGCTGCTGAAATGCAGTGTTTAGTAAAGAAGAGAACACAGAAGGCACATGGAACATCTTAGGATACAAAAAGAATTCATTATCAATATTGCCCTTATGAGCATAGCCACATTTTGAAATGGGTTATCTTAATTTGCAACAGATAAGCCATATTTTTAGCTCCTAAGATATGGTCAGTCTTTGTAAAGGTAGTATGGACCACTGGAAAAAAAATGTATTTTTTCTTATTTCCATTCATTTCTCTCCAGATATCTATAAAATCTAACTTAACTAAAATTCTATTCACTTTCTTGTCTTCTTTCTCATTCATTCATTCATTTGTTTTGGGGTTAGATTTACTTTGTTGTGGGTTAGATTTATCTAGTCCTTCACTATTATGGTACTACTATCTATTTCCACCTCTAATTCATTTAACTTTTCTTTAAAAAATGTAGATGCTCTAGTATTTGGTGAATATAGATTCAGTATTAATATTGCTTCATTGTCTATGGTACTGTAATGATTGGAATGACGCCACCTGCTGGAGACTTACTGTAGAAGAGTTCCGCCTATGAAGCGAAGGTCTTTGAGGGCAAGACCAGGAATCTTTTCTTTGGAAAAGGAAGTGATGCGGGCTAGTGGGAGGAAGAAGGAAGAGACTAGTGAACTGTCTGGCTCTCTTTCCTTTGGACTCTGGTGGAGAGCGGAGCTAGAAATATGCTCTCCCTTTAATAGATAGGAATCTAGGCCTTTCTCTCTCTCTTTACCAAATTCTTGTTCTCCTTAATAAATGCTTAAAAGTCTAACTCTTGCTAAAGTTTATAATTTATTGGCGACCACTCATTGGATATTTTAGACAGACTAGCTAGAATTTTAGCCCTTAACAGTACCTTTTATAAAAATGAAGCTATCCTGTTTGTCTCCTTTAATGAAATTTATTTTAGGCCTAACTTTATCTGATATCATAATTGATACCCCTATCTTTTTTGTATCAACTGAAGTATACTAATTTATACTCTAATTCTCCATTTTAACTCAACGTATATCTCTCATTCTTAAATGTGTTTCTTATAAACAACATATTCTTGGATTCTGATTTTTAATCCATTCTACTATCCATTTCCATTTTATAGATAAATTCATCTAATTCAAATTTTAAAATATAAATTCTATTTGTGAATTTCCCTCCATCTTATTCCAAAAGATTAATAAACCCCACCATATTTACATGTTATTTTCTCTTTAACCCAGATCTGATGAAAGTAAGGTTCCAACATTACCATTCTTACTTCCTCTGTATCTGTTATTATTTTTACAATCCATTTTCTGAGATAATTTCTCCTTTTTACCTTTTCCTACCTAATTTTGGTTTTAAGAATTATCCCCATCATACAAAACTCCATCAGACTACCCTAGCAAGGATGACAGATTTAAGAATACCAATAACATTTTCATATAGAAGAAGTAGACATTTTGTCCTTAAAGAGTCCCTTATAATTAGTCTTTAATGTTTCCTTATATTTCTTCTCAATCTTTTATATAAAATTTTTCTGGAGGGGGCAGAGCCAAGATGGTGGAGAAAAGACACTGAACTCACAGGGCTCCTGATACAATCACCCCAAAAATATAAATAAAAGAACCCTTGAGCAGAAAAACACACAAAAATATGGGCTGAGAGTTTTCTCAAGCTATAGATAGATTTCAGTGGGCCATGCTGGGCCACAAATAAAACCTAACCCTTCAATTGGGCATACACACCAGACACTTGCTGGAGGAATTTGCCCCAGTGCCTCTGAATTGGCTGCAGCACCAACGTCTTCTGGAACCAAGTGCATGGTCGGGTTGAACAACTGGCCCAGGGGGGTAAGTGCAGGGGTACCAGTGAACTGGGGGGAAGGTTTGGCCGTTCCACCCCAGTGGGCAACCAGGAAGAAATCCTGAGTGATTGAAGGCCCAGGTAGGGGAGGGGAGCAGGGGAGCAGGGGAGCAGGCTCATTGGAAGCTAAGTATCACACCACAGAAAGCTTTGCTGGTTGGTTGTTTAGTAAGTTGGCCTGAGGTTATCTCCGGGCCTGAGAACAGGCCAGGTAAGATTAAAACCTGTCCCCCCTCAAACCAAAACACCTGGGACCCTCTGAAGCTGAGAACAGGAGTGGACCTGAGAAGCAGCCCCCCCCCCCCAGTGGAGAGTTTAAAATCAAATGAAAGCAAGGCCAGGCAGGATGAGAAGAAGCCCAACCATCCCCCAGGCCATGCTGTAGCTTGAACAGTGTGTCCTGGAAGCAGAGCCACACTTTAAGAAGGAGTTAAAAGCCAAGAAATAGTAAGCCAGGATGAGTAGGCAGAGAAAGCAGAAGACCATCAAAAACTTATTTGGGCGTAAGGTAGACCACAATACAACCTCAGAAGAAGAAGATAATAACAGGGTCAAAGCTCCAACATCCAAAGCTTCCAAGAAAAATATGAATTGGTCTCAGGACATGGAAGCTCTCAAAAGGGACTTTGAAGAGAAAATAGGAGAAATAGAAAGAAGACATAGAGAAAGGGAGGAAAGAATGGAAAGGGAAATGAGAGCAATGCAGGAGTCATGAGAAAAAAGTCAATAGTTTGAAAAGCCAAATGGAAAAGGAGATTAAAAAACTGTTTGTTGAAAATAATTGCCTAAGAAATAGGATTGAACAAATGGAAGCTAGTGACATTATGAGAAATCAAGAGTAAAGCAAATCCAATTTTATGAAAAAATAGAGGGCAATGTGAAATATCTCTTTGGAAAAACAGCTGACCTGTGAAATAAATCTAGGAGAGATCATTTAAAAATCATTGGACTATTTGAAAACCATGACCAAAACAAAAACTTAGACATCATCCTCCAAGAGATTGTGAGGGAAAATTGCCCTGATATTCTAGAAGCAGAAGCTAAAATAGAAATTGAAAGAATCCACCGATCACCTCCTGAAAAAGATCCGAAAAGGAAAATCTTCAGGAATATTATAGCCAAATTCCAGAACTCCCAGGTCAAGGAGAAAATACTTCAAGCAGCTAGAAAAAAGGAATTCAAAAACTGTGGAGCTCCAATAAGGATAAAGCAAGGTCTGGCAGCTTCTACATTAAAAGACCAACGGGCATGGGATATGATATTCCAGAGGGCAAAGGAACTGAGACTACAGCAAAAAATCACATACTCAGCAAAACTGAGTGTAATCTTTCAGAGGCAAAAATGGGATTTCAATGAGAAAGAGTTTTTTCAAGCATTTGTGATGAAAAGACCTGAACTAAATAGAAAATTTCACTTTCAAATACAAGACCCTGGAGAAGCATAAAAAAGATAAACAGGAAAAAGACTTCATGAGGGATATTAAAAGATCAAACTGTTTACATTCCTACATGGGAAGATAATACTTCAAACTCATAAGAACTATCTCAGTAAGGAATTCACAGAAGACAGAGGTCTGAACTGAATATGAAGGGATTATATCTGTAAAGCATTTATGTTTTGTTCTGTGTGGGGCAGACAGGGTGGGGTGTCTTATGTCTGGGGCTGGATTTGGGCTTGGGGCCTCCTGGGTCCAGGACTGGTGCTTTGTCCATTGTGCCACCTAGCTAATCCATGATGACATCATTAAAATAGGGTTGAGGTGTAGGACAAATAAACTGGGGGAGGGAGAAGGGGAGAGATGGTCTGGGGAGAGGTAGTTCACATGAAGGAAACAAGAAACAAGCTTATGAAGAGGGGGAAGGATTTGGGGAGTGAGTGAACCTTAATATCATCAGAATTGGCTCAAAGAAGGACTAACATACATACTCAAGTAGGTATAGTAATATATTTTTTCCCTGAGGGAGGGGAGGGAAAAAGGGGAGGGGGAAGAAGGGAAGTAGGAAAGGGCAGATTGGGGGAGAGAGCAGTAAAAAGCAAAACACTTTCTATGAAGAAGAAGATGTTCTGCATTACTGCACAAGTATGACATATTGAATTGCTTGATCTCATAAGGAGGGTTGAGGATGGAGGGGGGAAGAAAAATTTAGAACACAGAATTAGCTCAGGGACCTTGATCTCATTGGAGTGGGCCCATGGAGGGAATAGATTTCATACCCAGTTGGGAGGAGTAATCTATTTAACCCTGCAAGAAAGTAGGAGGGGAAGAGGATAAGGAAGGAAGGAAGGAAGGGTGAAAAAAAGGAGTGCAGAGCGAGGGAGAGGATAGTCAGAAGTAAAACACCTCTGAGGAGGAATAGGTAAAAAGAAGATAGAGTAAATGTCATGGGAAGGGAGTGGGGTGGAGGGAAATAATTATGAGGATTTATTATAATGGCAAAAGGTATGGTACCTACTTTGCTGGGCTTTTATGAAGAAAATTCTCTGTCAAGCTCAAGGTATTATATACAGGTTATGATGAACAGGATACTATCAGAAAAACCTGGAAAGACATACATGAACTGAAGCAGAGTGAAATATAATGTATTCAAAATAACAGCAATAGTGGGGGATGATCTGCTGGGAAGCATGTGGTTATCATCAGCCAGGCAATGATCCAATATAACCCTGAAGGACTTATGAAGATTGCAGCCCATCTGCAGAGAAAGAACTGATAGTATCTGAAAATAGATGGAAACACTTTTTTAAAAAATTTTTTTCTCTTTTCCTCTTTGACAGTTTCTTAATCTGAACTTTTGGTTTTTTTACTGTTTTCTCTCACAACTAGCTAATATGGGAATTTTCCATGACTACTCAAGTATAACTTATTTTGAATTGCTTGAGTTCTTATGCGTGGAGGGGGGGATTGGAGGGGGGAAGAGAAGTTGGAATACAAAGTTTTTTAAAAAATTGATGTTAAAATTTTGTTTTTAAATATATTTTGGAAAATAAAATTCTATTAATTTTTTTCCACTTATTTCTGATCTTTTTGTCACAAATGCATGAAAATCTTTTAGTATACCAAATGACCTTTTTATTTATTTATTTTTTTCATTCAGCATTATACTCAGCTTTTCTGGGTAAGTTATTCTTGTTCTCAACTCCAGCTCTTTTCCTTTTTGAAATATAATGTTCCAAGGCCTATGGTATTTTAGTGTAGAAGCTGCTAGGTCTTTTGAAATCCTAATTGTATCTGCAATATTTATTTTTTTCCTATTGCTTACAATATATTCTCCTTAACTTGGGAATTTTGAAATTTGGCTATGACAATCTGCAAGTTCAGGTGGTGAACACTAGTGGTTTTTTTGTTTGTTTGTTTGCTTTTTTCTATTTGTACTTACCTTCTACTTCTAAAACTTCCTCCATAATTTCTTATAATATTGTATCAATATTCTTTTTTATCATAATTTTAGTTAGTCCAACAATTGTTATATTGTCTCTCTTAAATCTATTCTCCAGATAAGTTGCTTTTCTAATGAGATGTGTCTCGTCTATTTTTTCTAGTTTTATTATTTCTTGGTGTCCTATGTCACTCCATTCCTCTTGCTCAATTCTAGTTTTCAGAGTTACTTTTTCCTTACAATTTTGGACCTCTTTTTCCAATTGGTTGATTTTCTTTTCATACTTTTCTTGTATTAATTTTTGTGTGTGTGTTTTGTTTTTGTGTTTTTGTTTTTTGTTTTGGTGGGGCAATGAGGGTTAAGTAACTTGCCCAGGGTCACACAGCAAGTAAGTGTCAAGTGTCTGAGGCTGGACTTGAACTCAGGTCCTCCTGAATCCAGGGCAGGTGCTCCAATCACTGTACCACCTAGCTGCCCCCTCTTGCATTGCTTTTATCTTTTTTTCCTAATTCTTCCTTAATCTCTCTTATTTGATATTTGAATTCCTTTTTAAGTTCTTCAAAGAATTCTTTTGACTAGTTACCATTTGATATTACTCTTTGGGCATAGAAGCAGTTTTTTTTTTTAACCTCCATATCCACTTAAGCTTGTGATGTTGTTTCATTGTCCTATTACTGAGCATTGTTACCAAACATTGCAGTTTAGTTCATCATGTTTGATTGTTGTAAAACAATGGTATTGTGACTTAATGATTTTTTATGTAGGAAGGCACATGAAAGTCTCATAGTAAGAAGTGAATATAGTCTATATGTTCTGCCTTTAATGTGTTGCTCAGGGTTTCACACACTTCAATGTAAAGCAAAGGGTGATATCTTTGGATGTGTGTATAGTAAGTGATTAAAGCTTTAAGTTTTGTCTATTTGTGCATGATTTCATTTAACAGTGATCTCTCATTTTTCTCAAAATATCATAGATTTAGAGGTGCAATGGACCATAGAGGTCAACCAGTTCAGGCTCTTTACTTCTTCTAAAAGGAACCAGAGACCCCAGAAATATTAAATGACATTTACAAAGTCATGCATATGCAAAGTCATGGAATGGTACACAGTTAAGGAACTTAAAAAAATAAAACTACAAACACCGGAAGTATGATATCATGGCACCTCCAATCCAATAAACATTAAGTGCCTACATATGCCAGGTAATGTGCTAAGTGCTGGGGATACAATTAATGAAGAGAAAGACACTCCCTGCCCTTAAGGAGCTTACAATCTAATATCATGAGACAATAAACAAAAAAAAAAAAAGGGCAGGAAAGCTTGAGGTGGGGAAAAGAGTACTAAACACAAGAGCATCTTGTTCCATAGAAATGAGAGATGGCAGAGCAGCAAATACAGAGTGAAGGGAGAAAAAAACTCCAGTTTCTGCTCTTTATAAAGGAAGGCAATGAAAGCAATTTGGTACTCCCACACTCTAATCAGAAGATGCTGAGAAGGATGTAGTGAGTCAAGGCTTGGGTCAGCAATTTGCCAGAGAAATTAGAGGTGATTTAAGTTGTTTCCCCCATTGGAATATAAGCCCCTTATGAATAGGGATTGTTTCATTTATTGTATCTGCATCCCCATAATAAATAGGCCAGTTTGACTTCCACCTAAACCTATGTCCAAAAGGGATTCATGTAATATTAAATGCTTTAATATCCTAGTTCCAGTTTCTTGAACTTCGTTTTTATAAACTCCTTGAGGGCATTAAATCTAATTCATTTACCTTGATCTCTCTCCAAGCACTTAAGAAAACACTTTGCAATGATATACTTATTAAATTATAATGTAATTGTGATTTTGTTCATCTTGGTGTGAAGAGGTTTGGAGTTTTCTTCTTTTTCTCCTGTGGTACTATAACCACTTGGAGTAAGATTGTTTTGAGGATACATATCTATGAAAGAAGACAAAAAAAAGCATAGCTCATTTAATATGTATGTGAAGCTATGAATGAATGAATGCATCAATAAATTAATAAACAAACATTTATTAAGTTCTACTCATGTGTAGTAGGGGATATAAAATCAAGAGTAAAATAAGAATAAGATATGAGAAGGCAGAAAGTTGATATTCTTTCATGTGCTTGATATCTGACCCTGCTTTGTCACAAAGCAGGGCTTCTGGGTAGGTGGAAGAGCTCCTTTTAACAATGTACAAATCCTGCTTATTGAAAAGATGGTAAATTCTCTATTGTCATCTAGCACTGAAAATAAAATACATTATTATTTTCTTGCTCATGTCACTAGCTCATGGATAACAGGTAATGTTTATCTGTTTCTCTTTTGCTGTGTAAACAACCTTTCACATAGATTTAACTATATAAAACTGTTTAGTCAATGAGAACACTTCATATGTACTATTCTAAGGTATTATACTCTTAAATTTATGATCTATGTAGTAATGTTCACACAATTTTTTTTCAGTTAGTTTTTTTTTTAGGAGCACGGGTCTTATAAAAGATATTGAGTATGTTCCTGGTGGTCCTTCCATTTAACACCATTATTCTCTTATTGAGGTTCTATGGCCATGAATCACATGTGAGAAAAGCAGGAATCCCCATAGAAGGGATTAATTTTCCCTAAAAGGCACCAAAGCTATCCTTGGTACTTGATTACCTCTACCTTGCTTAATGTAGCTTCCTTGGGGGTGTTTAGAGCAGACTAGCACCTCTGGTGTGAGAGTTTGCCAAGATCTTTTCAGGGCTGCTCATCTACCTTTGGTGTTTCCAAGTCTCACCTCTGGTTCCAGGAAGTTGTACAATGTGCAGTGGCCATGCCCCAGTAAACCAGTAAACCTTCTTGGCAGATGGGCTAGACCATGTTGAGGATAACTGAAAGTCCTCAACCCCATTGGTGAGTTAAGGAGATGTATATCTACCCAACCATGTGAAAATTTTCTGAGTGAAAGGGTTGGATGAGAAAAATTTGTTCCAATGGCCATGAAAGTGGCTGAAGCAGAAACTATGAAATACTTAGAGCATAATCATGCATTTAAGACAGCACAGTCCTCCTCTATACCCTTGGCCATTGCCAGTCATCCTGAGTTTTGTCTTTTCACTGGAATTTGAGGATTTTGGAAGAGAGAGTGATGCCGAAGAATTTATGCAATTCTGCTTCACTTAAATCCAATTCTTGTGCAAGTCAAAACATCATCTGCTGATGTTGTTGGTCCTCTTTGAAAATAAGGATGAACAAGGTTTAAAGTGCTACTTTGAGAAGTCAGGCCCTAATGGTAACAGATCTGCAAGAAAAGCCTCAACCCAGAAAGTGAGAGAACTCCCTGAGCTTGGGAGGCACCTCCCTCCATCTCTCTTTCCCTGTCAGGACCCTCTGTCTGGACAGCGTTGGAGTCTCCACTCCAGGAAACTGAGACAGTCCAAAGTCCAAAGTCAGCTCCCTAGCCATGCCCTTGGCTCAGAACAAAGCAGCTGGGAAAGTGTCAGAGCCCTGAGCGGCCTCTAACTCCTTGCAGGTCCTCCTGTTCCCCTGCCCTCATGGGCAGCTGGCCAGCCGAGCTGTGAGGATGGGCTTGGCCAAGAGCATGCCAGCCACCCCAGCCTATCCTGAGCCATGCAACAAGCACCTGGAGCATGTAACAGACCCCCAAATCTTCCAGCTCAGGCATTCTGCGCACCCTCACCCAGGTGGAGAGCTCACCACAACTAAGTCCCTCTGCCTTGGAACAGTAGCAGGAGGTGGGGACCAAGGATCTTGAGCAGCTTCAAGACTCAGATCCCTGTTCTCCCACATTTGTCATCATCCAAACACCCATGAAAACCAACACAATAGACCTTCCAAACCAGCTGGTAAAACAGCTTAGTGAGGCCTTTGGGGCTGAAGCTTCTAAGCCTGAGCATTCCACTGAGCTGGCCCTATCATCACAGCCCAAGCAGGACTTGTCTCTGGATACTATGCTGTCCTTTGAATGCCAGGTACTACCAGCCTCCCTGAGCCAAACTGAGATTTCCTGCAAACAGACAAACACCATAGACATGACAGAACAGCTTCTAGCACTCTGAACAACTAGCCAGGACCCTGACAAGTTCTTAAGAGGCTCTGAAACTCCTTGTTCCTCAGGTTCTAGACCCCTGTAAGGGGCTAAAATTCTAGCTAGTGTATCTAAAATCTAATGAGTGGTCACCAATAAATTATAAGCTTTATCAAGAGTTGGACTTTTAAGCATTTATTAAGGAGAATAAGAATTTGGTAAAGAGAAAGAGAAAGGCCTAGATTCATCTATCTCTTAAAGGGAGAGAGCATTACTACCTCCACTCTCTGCCAGAGCCCACACGAAAGAGAGTGAGTCAGAGTGCCAGCCTCCCCCTTCTTCCTCCCACAAGCAAACGTCACTTCCTGACACCAAAGAAAGGATGCATGGTCTTGCCTTCAGAGACCTTCACCTCAAGGAGGAGCTTTTCTAAAGTAAGTCTCCACCAGGTGGCGTCATTCCAATCATTATACCCCTTAGAAGGAAACCTATTGCCTAGGTCCTAGGGAGATCTCCCCTTACCACCCTGCAGGATGATAATTTCCCTGGTCCCCTGATGCCTATGCAGAGTAAACAGTCCACAGTGCTGAGTAAGAATATGGGAGACTGGAAAGAAGGAGGTATTCTGGGAACTGGACACCCTCTGAAGATCACTGGACAGGCCCAGAATCAAGGGCATAACAAAGGGAATCAGCATTGTCCTTTGGTGGAGAACTATAACCTAATTCTCACTGATCCTGGACTTGGCTGCTTCATGTTATCTCCTCCCTTAATAGGCCAAAAACGGATCCATTCATTCATCTTGCCTCCCCACAAAACTGAAGTAATCAACTATGAAGAAGAGAGCATGTCTTGTCAACTATTATCTCCATGGTCCCCTCATCTCAGTGTTCCAGATAATTCCCTCATCCTCACTTGTACAGTTTGTATTTGATATATGTATGATTTCTTTTATATTAAAGAAAATATTGAAAAAGTTAAAAAAGAAAGAAAAGAAGGATAAACAACACTGCAGGTTTCTAGTCAACTAAGGGTCTACAAAATCTCTGGGACAATTAAGTCCCAAGGATAAACACAGAGGACATTATTGTCACCTGCTTCTCTTGATGCAGCTTCTTACGAAGTCCCAGTCACTTGGAGTAAGGAAGCCATGTTGGACCTAAGTCAACCTCATTTACTAACCGTAAAATAAATTTTGAGTGCCTTTTTGTCTCAAAATTGAAACTAAACTGAGCTGATGCTGATGTAATACCATGTAATATCATGATTTCAATAGTACCTGAAGATATGCAAAATTAAATAATTTAGGTACCAATAATATTGTTAATGAATATACAAATCATCTGGATTTGTTGGAGCTCCCCTATTATCCAAAGGAATGCATGAAGATATGTAATAACAAATAAACCATCGTTTGATTGAACCAGATTGTACACAAGTAGATGTCAAGCAGACACAAATTTATTTGGGATATGGACCATTTTTTTTTCTCCACAGAAATTTTGATTATGTTTGGGAATTTTTATAAAACAGCTACCAGATAGCTTTATCTGTTGAGACTTACTTTCCCAAGTTAATTGGTGGTTTATGACTTTCTAACAAATACCTTTATCTGCTAGAGCCATCCTATCTCCCTCCCCATTATTTGTAAAAAAAAAAATTGGGGGTATTTTTGTCTATAAAAACGTTTCCTGAATGCTTTTCTCTTGTCGTATTGTTTGTTGTAAAGTTCAAACTGTCAAATTGATTTGTACTATGTTAATGTAACTTAGAACATCCTGTACCAAGCCAGGAAGCAGATAATTAATCAATATGGATCTGATTGATTTACCAAAAAAGACATAAACTTTGGGTGCCCTAGGCCTGCTACTACTATTTGCAAAAAGTTTAGATACCTTAATTCATCAAAGAAGTTTGAGCTTTTCTCTTTCAGAAAAAAAAAAACAACAAAAAAAACCCAACAACAACTCTGCATGCTGCATGCCTGTTTTAATAATTAGAGAAAATAAATTGGTCCTGGTTTTCCTAAACTTTATTTTGCTCTGGTCCCTGCAAGTTTTCTCACTCTGTTCCTGGAAGGGATAGTTTGGGTAAATTATTTTTTTCAAAGGTAAGCCAATTATAGACACATAAACTATTAGTATTAATATGTTATAATGTATCATAAAGGATGACTTCTGAAAAAAGAGACATCATCAAGGATATATAAGACTAGCAAAAGAGGCAAGCCATTAGGGTAGCAAGAATTTGAAGCAACAGAGTCTGATAGCACTGGTATCTGAGAAATAGTAAGTGAATCAAAAAACATCTTTTAGCTTGGTATATCTTGGATTTGCTAAAAAACAACAACAAAACACCAAAAACAAAACAAAACAAAAAGCAGAATGAAACAAACAAACAACAACAACAACAACAACAAAACACCACCAAAAACATGGACTAGAAACACAGAGGATCAAAGGAAGTAGATTGCTTACACATAACACTTGTTGAGAGAGTGAGCTCCATATAGTCTCCTGGCCCAAATAAATGTACTGACTCTTCCAAAGTCAGCAATTGTATCAAAGCTGTCCCTTTCTGGACATGTGAAAGCGAATGAGACAGAAAGATCAAATATATTATCAGGCTTTCATTTCCTAAGGTTAAGGGATATCCCAAAACACTTGGAGAGCTGCTTAGTTATTTCTGGGACAAAGTGTGCCCATTGGTTATAGTCATTAATGTACATGACAGGTCCATCTATGTCCTTGGTCAGGCACCTTGCTCCTATATTTGTTGTGGTGTGTGTTGCTGGAAAGGCCTCTATCCAATGACTCAATTTTTCTCTGCGTACCAAAACATAGCTGTAGCCCATAGATTGTGTAAGTCAAAAAAGTCAATTTGCTTCCATTAAAATGATAGAGTTGGGCAGAGCCAAAATGGCAGAGGAAAGGCTGTGACTCTCCGTGCTTCTGACAAATTTGTCCACATACCTTAAAAAAAAAAAAATGCCATAAGACAGCTCCTGGAGCAGCAAAACGCACAAAAGAAGAAAGTGAAACTATTTTCCTTTTTGAGTGCTTCTTTGGCCTGAGACCAATTCATACTTTTCTTAGAAGCTTTGTACATAGGAACTTTGACTTTGTTGTCTTCTTCTGAGGGTGTGTTTTGATCTTCCTTGTTATCATAGAAACTTTGTAGGATCAGCATTTTTTTCTGTTTGTTCTTTTTCCCGGCCTATTTACTGACTTTTAACTCCTTTTTAAAGTGGGACACTGATTACAGGATGTTAGGCACACTGTCCCTAGCTTCAGAGGATATGAGCAGTTGTTCTCTGAGATACTTCTAGGAATTTTTAACTCCTTAGATTTTTCAAGGTGTTATGATTTAAGTACCATTAATAGGCAACTTCGTGCTGTAAATTTACTTCTAAGAGTTTCTATTTGTTAAACTATAACTTGATAGAATATTGTCTGTCTGAAATCGGTAACATTCCTCCAAAAAGTTTTTTTTTAACATCCTCATATCAACCAAAAAAACAAAACAAAACAAAGGGAAAAAATAAAACTTCTCAAGTCTCTTTGTAAAACCCTAAATTCTCTACTATATGTTGCCCTATATTCACATAATCAGAGCAAAAGGAATCTGCTTTTTCTTAATACCAATAGATTGCTACTGAGAACTGCAAAATTTATTGAGAACTGATTCCCCACCCAGTCCCCTCTTTCCCAGGCAGGTGAATTGCCTGGGGCTGACTGTCTTTGTCATTTCCAGACTCTTTTTTTTTTTTTTTTTTAGTGAGGCAATTGGGGTTGAGTGACTTGCCATGGGTCACACAGCTAGTAAGTGTTAAGTGTCTGAGGCCGGATTTGAACTCAGTTACTCCTGACTCCAGGGCCGGTGCTCTATCCACTGCGCCACCTAGCTGCCCCGATTTCCAGACTCTTGATGGACTTATGGACCTTCCCCCAAGCAACTTATCCCCTCCCAATGTTCCCCACCTTACTCCTTGGGCTTTATGTTATTATGTAAAAAGGGTCCACCTGCATTAAGTAGTTTCTATTCAGACTCAGTAACACCTATACTTAACTTAGGAGCAGTTCTATTATTTCTTTTGTCAAAGGTTCATTTACACTAATTAGCTATATGTCACTCTGGAACAATCTTTTGGTTCCCTTTTTGTTCTGTTACCCCATTAAAAACCCTGTCCTCTGTTCCCTTCTTTGGGTATTCCTAGCTTCCGAGCTTTTTGATACCACGAGCTATAGTTCCTCTGCCCCGATTAAAGACCTTATTTCTACTATATTGATTGTTTCCTTAATTTCCAGGTTAACACTACCCTTTTACTACTTTAGTTGTATAATCTATTTCAAATTAGGTGACATTGCTGCTAGTTAACCTAAACAAGTAAATTTTGTTGAATCATTTCAAACTAGCTTCAATACTGCTAAACAAAATGTATTTATCACACTTAAGGAAGAGGAGAGAAACATGTCATTTGCAATCAATCTTAATCCTAGCTGCAAACCTTTAAAAATCCACGAACATGTTTTAGTAGTTACAAAATTTTTTAAACCATAATTTGGAAATTTATGTTACATTTTTAGTCACTGGTTTATAATGCCATAAATTTTTATAAATTAGGAAAAATATTTTCTTTTTCCTTGGCTTTTTTTTTTTTTTACTTCTCTGCAATCTCCAACCTGCCCTGGGTTGTAAAAGCAGAGAGAAAGAAAGGACCTTGAAGTGTTTTCTTTTTTTTTTTTAACCTTACCTATCACTAAAAGTATAATCAAAATCAGTGACAGTAAATGCCTACTTAACATTACCTACAGATAGGAGAGCTGTTTTGGGTCTTCATTCAACTTTGAAGTTTTTCTCCCCCTCATCCTCCTTCTCCTCCTCCTCCTCTTGCTCCTTCTTCACTTCAGTTTTTTAAAATCTGGTTTTTAACAAGTGCAGCTGGAAATAATCAGATATCCCATATTTTTATGGCCAATTTAACTTCGCACAATTATATACCTCAATTACAAGTCCACTCAATGCTGTACATTTCTTGTTGAACTAACATTTTCCTTTTCCCAAGCTATTGACATTTTGCTTAAATGGAAGTTAGCAGAAGGCTTACTTTGTCCCAATACCATATTGGTACTAGTACTTCTTTAACCTTTCTATTCATGGGCAACCTAATGATGGATAAGGATTCTATTTCTTTGTGCACAAAAAAGAAAAAAAAATCAAATTTGGGGTTGGGAACTTATTTCTCCTTATCCTTCCTGAGTTTGGGGAGTTCAATTCACCAAACATCTCATGGTGGAGTAACTCCTAGGAGGCAGTCTGTGATCAGACAGAGGTCTGAGTGCCAGCTACAAAATCAGGGTAGATTCTCTCTCAGTGATAGTCACATAAGCAAAAATACCTCCAAATATCCTGACTGGCTCTTCAGATTGCTAAAAGAAGCATAGGTTATAAATTATAAAACACATGTACCAATGAGATGATTAAGATTTTGTTAGAACCCCTTATGTTGAAGAGGAGCAGTATGAAAACCTGGCCTAACATATCAAAAATCACTTGCGGTGACAGAGATTGAATTTGACAGGATATGCAAGTAGTCAGAAACTCATGAGGATAATGAAAACACATACCAACCAGTCTTCTCCTGAGATATTTGAGAATTTATGGACCATTTTCCTTTCCTGAGACATCTTTATCTGCCATTTTATGGAACTCTTATTTGCAAAAGACTCCCTAAGACTACCTGTTTCACCATTCCCCTATCATGCTGATTTGCATTGTAAAAATGGAATTAAGAATATCATGTTGCAAACCAGGAAGTAGGGAGTTAATCAATTCAGACCTGTTTGGCATATCAATAAAGACATAAAACTTGATTGTCCAGGGAATGCAAAACTCCCTAAGGATTACCCTGGCTCAAAGATTTAAATTCCTCAAGTTAGAGTGAGTTATTCTCTATTAGAAATTCCCATACATATATGTGTACCAGTTTTGATAAGTAGACTTAATAATAAAATGGTTGCACAGAACTGTACCTCACTCTGTTTTCATGGGGAGCTTGGGTTTTTCACTCTGCTCCATGAGAGAAAATAATCTCTCTCTCACTCTGTTTTCATAAGGTACAATTTTTTTGGTGTACCTTACTCTGTGGGTGTGGAGAGCAGTTTACTGAACTGTGCTTCACTCTGGTCCTGTAAGCTCACTCTATTATTTTTGACTAGGCCTAACCAAAATCAAGTAAGGAAAATTCAAGAAGTAAGAACAAAATAATTTATTCATACACCAAAGCAACATGAATTAGTGTAAAAACCAGAATTTAATCTGTGTTCTGCTTTCTATAGACAGGTGGAAGTAATTTCAATATAATAGTAAGACAGTTTTGATTGGCCCATGTTTCAAAGGCGGAGATAGTGTTAGTGCTACCTCAGCTGTTCCCTCATTACATTAACATAGGGTAATCAAATTAAACATGTACCAAGACCATTTTATTCGGGCTACTTCCCATGTATTAAAAATTTAAAACAAAGTTTTAAAATGGAGTCAACTAGACTGAAGCACAAATAACTGACTTCCCACACCCTCTATAGATACAGATTTAACACTTATGTGCTATAGTAGTTGGTCTTTGAGAGTCACTGTCACTGTAGCCAAAAAAAAAAATTCTGTAGCCAAATTTGGGGTGAGTTTTGACAAATTTAACTTAGACTGGTATTTAGAAAGCTTGAATACAGTCTTACCTGGGACCATACTCAATATCTTTATGGTTTGGCAAAACTTACCAGACCTTATAGTACTCAGATGCAGCATTTGAGAGCTTAGGGTTATTACCAAGTCGTGATGATGTTTTGGATGGAAACTCTAGTGGAAAAAAATATATAATTTCATTAAAATAATAACACTTAAACAATCAGAATCTTACAGCTGTAAAATCATTTGAATTGATTTTTGATAGTTCTGAATAATAAGAATAATCATAGTTAATCATAGTATGGTTTGACCAAAAATGTGAGTATTTTTTTTTTGCATCAATCAGCAAGAGGAATGCTTTAGAGAAGCTACTGAAGAGAAGGAAGCCACTTAATAAACTATGATCTTAGTATATATAGTTATTACAGTATATATCATAGGTATTGAGGTCCTGAACTAGGCTTGTGAAAATGTTACTGAAGAGAAGGGAAAGGGGAAGGTTAGCAAGACATATGGTAGGGGTAAGTTCTATGGGCTTATGAGGGAGAGAAGTAGAGAAAATCCAAAAGGACTTAGGTCTTTAATCTGGATGGGAAGTTGCTGGTCAAAAGGAAAGAGAACTATTACCAAAGAACAAGAATACTACTCAGGGATAAGAGCCATAGGAGGGGTCAGACAATAATTGAGAAGAGCAAAGAAAGGCACTATCCCCACACACTGCCGAAAGCGTTTTGTGCAGAGTAGTAGTCACACTTGCAATAAACTGTCTAACCCAATACTAGTCCTCAAACACCCAGACTTAAAGAGATGATATTCCAATAATAGGAACATTCCTTCATGGGACAAGTCAATGGGGTAGTGTTATTCATGGAACAATAAAAGTGGGGTACTGTAGACCACAGAAATCAGGGTCTTTTCAGAGTTGCCTAACAATGAATGAGGAATTATGGGCAATGTCACCAGAAATTTAACTCTAACTGTACCATAACAAGCATTTGGGGTAAGGTACATGGCCTGGTTTCTGTGTCAGCTGAACCTCATCATACATGCATCCAAGCATCCAGGACAAACAAACAATAACAACAGGCTCCTTTTAAGATCAGGCATTCTTAGTGCTTAACTTAGTTATTGGCATTGAGAGATGTAACGATTGGAATGACGCCACCTGATGGAGACTTACTGTAGAAGAGCTCTGCCCATGAGGTGAAGGTCTTTGAGGGTAAGAACATACGTCTTTTCTTTGGCGTCAGGAAGTGACGTTTGCTAGTGGGAGGAAGAAGGGGGAGCCTGCTGCTCTGACTCAGGCTCTTTCCTGGGGACTCTGGCAGAGAGGAGAGCTAGAAATGTGCTCTCCCTTTAATAGATAGATGAATATAGGCCTTTCTTTCTCTCTTTACCAAATTCTTATTCTCCTTAATAAATGCTTAAAAGTCTAACTCTTGCTAAAGCTTATAACTTATTGGTGACCACTCATTAGATATTTTAGACAGACTAGTTAGAATTTTAACCTTTAACAGAGATCAGAGCTATTCCACCTTGGAGGATGAGTGTGGTTGCTCTTTAAGTATACCTCATGTCATACTCATATAATAAAATTATTTCTGTCCACTTTCTGAACTTCTGCCTCAAATGATCCTTCCATTATTACAGTAATGGTGAGTTGCCAAAGTCAAATTTCATAATATTTACTTGTGAATTGGAAGAGCCAATTCATTCACGATGTTAACTTTTGCCATTTACCTCTAGTTTTCTCTAGGGTCCTTCATGCTTGGTTGAATGGTTCCTACAGTTTTGAAGCATGGGACTATTTGGTTCTAGCTTATTGCTTACATTATCCTGCTAGTTGAAATTGGTTCCAATTAGTATTGATACTACAGTGGAAAACTGATAGACCCAGAGTATCTAGATATGTTCCTTCTGACACCAACTATTTTCTTGGGAACTGTCCATCTCATTCTGATGTCTCCTACATATGGGTAGTTCTTACTACTCAGTTATCAAATCCAAATCTTTTCATGTGCTGTAAAGTTACTTTTCTCAAACATTTCTCATAGAATTACTCAAATATCCACACTCTAGGATAAAAGTATATTCTTTTCTAATCTTCACTGTCACTTTTATTTAGGATCCTATGAGGACAGATGGAATAGAAGCAGTAGGAATGGGTGATGAAGTCATTTTCACAGTTCTTAGTGTCTGATATGACTTTCTTTCCTGGCCCTATCTCCTTTCTACTTTTCTTGGTACTTAGAAGTCAATCTTTCCTTGATCAAATATGTTTGTTTTGTACTGTCTTACTAACCAGTTATATCAAAACAAATATGTCCTGTGTTGGAAGTAAATGTGTGCTAGAGCATTGTGGCCTCTATTTTTTGGTCCTATTAACTTTTCAAGGAGGGAATTTTGTCTACTGTTGCATCTCTCATCAGATTTTACTATGGATTTTTGCCTTTGCATGTGATTTTGTTGTGTAGTTCTCTTGCTGTGTTTTTGTGGTCTACACATAAGAAGGTTTTCTTAAGTCAGTTAAGGTTAAGCCTTTTTGGGTTGAATATTTCTTGATGGAAATATTGCTATCCTACATCACAAGTAGCAACTATTTCCACTCCGAACCTATGTTAGCTACAATCAGGCTTCCTAGCCAATGAGTGCCAAGTATATATTCAGATTTATATATCCTAAGTCTATGTACTTGACATAATCTGATCTTATCAAACTTCTCAGTTTTTACTGCTCCTCTCTGCATTTGCCTCTGTAGTTGAGAATATAATCTAATTATAAAGCTAGGTGACTTTTTGATTTAAATAAAGAAACGTACCATATTTCCCATGGTGTTTCATCCCTGACATACTCCATTTCTCAATGTTAACAGAAATGCTTGCAATGTAACTCCAGACTGTATAGCCTTTAGATCCTGAATAAATACAGGTGCTATTTCTTTAAACTATCAATATACATCTCATTTCTGACTATTGGACCTGTCAATGCTGTGGTGTTTCTGACACCTGGCTAAAATCAAAGTTGTCCTTATAGGAAGAGAGAAGAGTACTATCTGGAATGAAAAAATCCCTAATGTGGGCTTGTAATATCTTTTTGAAATATGAGGCTTGGCTTCAACTTTAACTACAAAGAATTGTCACTTTAAGACCTTAATGTCTCCCTCAAATTTTCTTTTAAAATTGACCTTACTTAGGAGAGTTTCTATTTTCTTTTTAGACCCTCCAAGGTATCTTTTATTTATTTATTTATTTAGTTAGTTAGTTAGTTATTTATTTTGCGGGGCAATGGGGGTTAAGTGACTTGCCCAGGTTCACACAGCTATGTCTGAGGCCATATTTGAACTCAGGTACTCCTGAATCCAGGGCCAGTGCTTTATCCACTGAGTCACCCCACCAAGGTATCATTTCTTATCGTCTATATATCAGGAATGTCTGAATGATCAAATGGCTCTGGTAATTTAGAGAGCATGTCCTGAGTGATGTCTCCTGAATTTATATTATTATATATTACTTTGTAGTTGTCCAAGTCTTTTGCAGTATGTGTTTATATTCCAGTATGCAGTATATACACATATACACAAATACATGTGTGTATATGTCTATCTTTATGTATGTGTGTATATATACATATATGTAATGTCTTTAGTATTATACTAAGTGCTGAATCCTAAAATTAGGAGGCCTCTACAAATTTTGATGCCTTCAATGAGATAATGCATTTTAATAGCTTCAATGCCTATGTAAGAATATTTTAACTAACTAGGCCTAATTTGGGGGGACTAATCTGACTAGAGGACTTGACTGGGGACTTTTGACTCACTGGCTATCTGACTGCTATTAATTTAATATGGGCCCTTTACAAAATTTCTCCACACTGCTCTCAAATTGATAAGCAAACAATTAAGAAGCCTCTTAATTAAATAATCAAAGCAGAATTTATTTATAAAAATAAATGTAAGAGATAAGGGTTAAGAAATGCAAATTATACAACTTGTCTGCTTTTAATACAATAAGGGCCATTGCTGCCTCTTGCCTTAGGGTATGCTCCAGCTTTCTCCAACTTTCACTTTTTCTCCTTCACTGCAGTTACCCTGCTTCGCTTTTATTGCTCTGCTCCTTTTTTCTAACTCCAAGCCCCTTTCACTTTGTTGACCCCCCTGAAAATCCCCTTAGGATTCTCACCTCTGTTGCCAACCCCCTGGCATCTCTAGCCTCTATATCATAGCGCTTTCTCCAACCACCTACTGTCTCCTGTTCTCTTAATCTTCTGGCCTCTATGCATCCTCCTAGTCCTCTTCTTAGCCCTGTATATATGTTCCTGCTCTCCCCTCAAACCTCGGGCTCTCTGCGCACCGTCCCCCCCCCCCACATGCCAAGCTAATCTGCCATCTGCATTAGGGCTGTGCCCAGGGGGCTTGAGTGGCTGTGCCCACTACTGTGCATCTAGAACTTCCACACAGACTATGCTAGGGCCTGGCAGGACAAGCCTGGGATCTCCAGGGAAGCTCCCCTCAGGGCATAGGGAGCTGAGGGTTCTTTTTTTTTTTTTCCCCAGCTGTCTGACCTGGCATCCTGAAAAGCCCACAGGGCTTTTTTGGCTCAGCTGAAGTGGAGGGGGAGGGCACCAGCCCCTCACACAGAAAAAAACCCCTGAGAGCCTAAGGCTTTTTAATCTCAGCCCAAAGGCAGGGTCCCCAAATAAAAATAAATTCCCACACCTAACTTTGTAAGAAAGTGTTCAGTGATTAAAATCACAATAAAACCAATAGTTTTGACTTAAGCCGTATATTTGTGAAGTTTTAACACAATACTGTACTTGCTTTACAGCATGCAATATTTATTGATACATCATAAGATTTTTGTTCTTGTTTTTCAGTCATTTTGAGTCATGTCTGACTTTTAGTGAGCTCATTTGGGATTTTCTTGGCAAAGATATTGAATTGATTTTCCATTTCCTTTTCCAGCTCATTTTACAGATGAGGAAACTGAGGTAACAATGGTTAAGTCACCCCTAGAAAATTTGAGGCCAGATGCCAACTCATAAAGATGTCTTTCTTACTTCAGATCCAAAACTATATCAATTATACTACCTAGCTGCTCATTATAATGAGATACAATCTGTAATGAACAAAATAAGATACTGTGAATAGAGAGTAGGAACACAAAGTTTAAAAAAAATTGATATTAAAATTTGATTTTACATATATTTTGTAAAATAAAATTATATTCAAAGCTTTCTCAAATTAGAAATAAAGAGGAGGTGAAATAAAATTTCTAGAGTAGGACTTTAGGAAAATCTCATTGAAGAAAACATATGTTTAAGCAACCTTTTGAGGGAATTTATTTTGCTTGCCTGTGAATATTTGTTAAAAGGAATTAATTTATATTTTTCTTTTTTCCCCCTAGTCCATTGGGGTAGGGAGTAAAATGGGAGAAAAATAGATTTTTTTTAATAGAGAGATATGTGACTATTTGGGGGTTGTACTACAAATATGGAATATTGCATGCACTTTCAGATGAAGTCACTATTATTAGTGTTGCTTTTTTTCACTCTGTTAAACACTAAACAATTCAAACTGAAAGAGTATAGAAAAAGAAATGACAAAATTTTCATAGGTAAATCTAATAAACATTGGGTTAGACATTTCTAAAATAATAAGATCAATTTCCCATTTTATAAATGATTAAATTATATGAAAAATCAGTTTTCAGAAGTAGAAATCAAAGCTATTGACTGTAATATAAAATTCTCTAAATCACTACTGATTAGAGAAATGCAAATTAAAACAACTCTAAGATACCAACACAAATTTATTATATTTACTAAAATTAGAAAAAAGGAAAATGCTGGAGCGAATATGGAAAACTTGGGACATGAAATGTGCTGTTAATGAAGCTGTGATATAGTCCAACTATTCTAGAGAACAATTTGGAATCAAGCCCAAAGGGTTATAAAACTTTGTATACCCTTGAGTCAGTAACACCACTACTAGATTTAGATACTAAACAGATCAAAGACAAGGGAAAAGGAGACATTTGAACAAAAATATTTAAGGCAGCTTTTTTTTTTTTTTTGGTGGCAAATAATTAGAAATTGAGAGGATGACCATCAATTGAGGAATGGCTGAAAATGTTGTGATATATGATTATGATGGAATATTATTGTGCTATAAGTAATGAGGAGCACGATGGTTTCAGAAAAAGAAAAAAAACAAAACCTGGGAAGCCCCATATAAACTAATGCAAAGTGAAGTAAGGTAAACCAGGAGAATGTTTATACATAATGACATCAATATTCTAAGGATGATAAACTGTTAAAGAATGAGCTTCTCTGATCAAGACAATAACCCAAGACAATTCTTAAATCCCCATGAAGATGAAACATATGTTATCTATCTCCAGAGAGAGAAAGAGAGAACACTGATGAACTCTCAATGCATATTGAAGCATTTTTTAAAAAAGAGCTTAGGAAAGAGTTCCAGGGAACTCATGATAGAAGAGGATCTCCAAATCCAAGAAAAAAAAAAAAGAAAGAAAGAACTGTGGAGTATAGATGCTGATTGAACCATATTATTTCTTTTGTTTTGGGTGCTGTTGTGTTTTTTTTTCTATTTTGAGGTTTTGCATCACTGCTCTGATTCTTTCTCTTGTAACAGGATTAATGCAGAAATAGGATTAATGTTATTATGTGTATATATATGTGTGTGTGTATATATATATCTATATGTATATGTATAGAGATATATAGATATAACCTATATCAGATTACCTGCTGTCTAGGGGAGGGGGGAGGGAGGGGAGGGAGGGAGAAAAATCTGAAATTGTAAAGCATGTATAAACAAAAGTTGAGAACTATCTTTACATGTAACGGAAAAAATAAAATATCTCATAAGAAAAAAAAAAAAAGAGCTTAGGAATTCTCTTGAAACTTAAATCACTAAAAATTCCAAACAAAAAGAAGTTAAAATATACTTTCAAAAATAATAGAAGCCAGGGTCTCAATTTTAAAGAAAACAGTATGCAAAAAGAGGAATATTCTTTTAAAAATCAATTCCAATACTATTGTGCTGTAAGAAACGATGAGCAGGAGGAGTTCAGAGAAACCTGGAGGGTCTTGCATGGGCTGATGATGAGTGAGATGAGCAGAACCAGAAGAACATTGTACACAGTATCATCAACATTGAGTGTTGATCTACTGTGATAGACTATATTCTTCTCACCAATGCAATGGTACAGAAGAGCTCCAGGGAACTCATGATGGAAGAAGATCTCCAAATCCAAGAAAAAAAAAAAAAAGAACTGTGCAGTATAGATGCTGAATGAACCATACTATTTCTTTTGTTTTTGGTGCTTTTTTTTCTGTTTTGAGGTTTTTCATCATTGCTCTGATTTTTCTCTTATAACATGAATAATGCAGAAATAGGATGGATGTTATTATGTGTATATAAATATATATATAAAACCTATATCAGATTGCCTGCTGTCTAGGGGAGGGGAGAGGGAGGGGAGGGATGGAGAAAAATCTGAAATTGGAAAGCTTGTATAAACAAAAGTTGAGAACTGTCTTTATATGTAACAGGAAAAAAAATAAAATACTTTATTAATTAAAAAAATCAATTCCGAGTCCAGCAATAATGTATTAATGTGGAGCCAGCTAGATGGTATAATGTATAAGGCACTGGCCTAGGATTCAGGAGGACCTGAGTTCAAATCTGGCCTCAGAAACTTGACACTTACTAGCTGTGTGACCCTGGGAAGTCACTTAGCCCTCAATGTCCTGCAAAAAAAAAAAAAAAAAGAATTAATGTTCCAATTTTTCCACATCTCCTCCAACATTTGTCACTTTTCCCTTCAATCATTGTATTAAATCTGGTAGGTATAAAATAATATCTCAAGCTTTTTTTAACTTGCATTTTTCATATGATTATAAATTGTTTTGATATCTTCATTGGAAATCTTCCAATTTATGGCTTTTGGCCATTTATCAATTGGGGCATTATTCATATTCTTATAGATTTGCCAAAGTTCTTTATATGAGAAAATATCTTGGGAAAATTTTCTCCAATTTTTAGCTTTCCTTCTAATCTTGACCACATTTGTTTTATTTGTTAAAAAAACAAAAACAAAACAAAAACAAAAACTTTTTAATGAAATTAAATTTATGTTTTATACCTAACTTTGCTCACAGTCTTTTGTTTATTCATAAATTGTTCACATATGCATAAGTCTCATGATTAATATGTTCCATGTTGTAATTTTCTTGTACTATGTCTCTATATCTAGGCCATGTATCCATTTTTATCTCCTCTTGATAAATGATATAATATGTTGGTCTATGCTTAGTTTCTGCCATATTATTTTCCAATTGTCCCAATAATTTTTTAACCAAATAATGAAATCCATTCCAAAATATTGTCTTTACACCTGTCAAATAAAATTCCATTATACTTGTTTGCTGCTATTGTGTGTCTTCTCTATTCCATTGATATATCTTTCTATTTCTTAGTGAGTAGAATATAGTTTTGATAATTACTACCTTATAATATAGTTTAAGATCTGATACTGCTAACCCTCTTTTTTTATACTTTTTTCATTATTTCATTTTGTGTTGTTGACATTTTGTTCTTCTAAATAAATTTTGTGATTGTTTTTGTTATTCAGTGAAATATTTCTTGTTAATTTAATTGGGATGGCACTGAATACATAAATTATTTTGTGTAAAACCCACATTTTTATATCAACCCTGCCTACCCATAAACAATGAATATTTTTTAAATCATTTAAGTCTTATTTTATTTGTATAATTTTTTTTCAATAAATTTGTTTATATGATGCTTGTGTTTGTTTTATCAGATATACTCCTGGGTATTTTATACTGTTTAGAATAAATTTAAATGGGGTATCTTTTATATGTCTTCTTGGAGAGTTTTGTTTGGGATATATAAGAATGCTGGTGTTTTATGTAGGACACTTTTTATCCTGCTACATTTAGGATACGTTGTATTCTCTACATTGCTAATATTATTGTTTCAACTAACTTTCTAGTTCTTTGTGATTTTCCAAGTGCATCATCATCTTGTCTGTCAAAAGAGAATATGTTATTGTTTCATTCCCTATTGTAATTTCTTTTTTTCTTTATCTTCTCTTATTGTTATTAATAAGATTTTCAATACAATATTGAATAATACTGGTGACTGTGACCATCCTTGTTTCACACCTGATCTTATTTGAAAGGCCTCTAATTTATCCTCGTTACAAATAATGTTTGCTGATGATTTTAAATAAATGTATTTTTTAGCAATTTAAGGAAAAAATCCATTAATACCAAAGTGTCTTTAATAGAAATGAGTGTTGAACTTTATCAAAACCTGTTTCTGGATCTATTGATATATTGATGTAATATTGATATAATTTATATGGGTGATAGTCAATAATTTTACTTATGTTAACCTATCTCTGCATTATTATGAAAAAGCTTGTTTTCTTTCATAAATTTAAAATGATAATTTAGGAAAGAAATTCCAAAGGAGAAGTGCCCTTGGAAATGCAGCAGATTTTTGTTTTTGTTGTTGCTTTCCAAAGGAAAAGAGAGTAACATTACTAGAAGCTCTCAATTGTAAGGCATATAGAGTTTAGGTTTGTAGCACAAAAAGTAGAACAAAGGTTAATTTAATACTTCTGATGAGAAGCAAGGGTAATCATTCATTTGATCAATAAACATTTATTTAGCCCTTACTGTATGCCAGATACTCTGCTAAGCACTAGGGAGACCATAAGGGACAGTAGATAGCCCTTTCCCTCAAGGAGCAATTAATCTAGTGAGCAAGACAATATTCAAAAAATATATACAAAATGAGCTATATACAGGATAAATAGGAAATAATTAACAGAGGGCAGGCAATGGAATTAACGGAGTTTGGGAAGACATCCTGTAGAATGTGGGATTTTAGTTAGAGGACAGAGTGTTTCAGGCCTGGGGGACATCCAGAGAAAATGTTCAGAACTGATAAGTTAGGAAAACTATCATCTTAATATCATATCAAAGTATATAGTCTCCAACTTGCCATAAAATTAAAAAAAAACACAATACTTAAGGAAAACTGAAACCATGACCCAGCCTCACATGTCCTGTGCCCTAAAATTCCTAAATTTTGCCCTATAAGAGTAAAATGATTTAGTCTAGGAGAGTTATTCAGTTAGATAGATAGATAGATAGATAGATAGATAGATAGATAGATAGATAGATAGATAGATGGTAGAAAGATATAGACATATACATATATGCATAAATACATATATACATATAAACAAATTCATGCATATACATACATCTACATATACACACATATATGTATGTGTGCTTTGAGGGCCAAAATTTGATATAAGGAGAATTATTTGGGTGACTCACCTTAATATTGGGATCCTGGAAATATGAGGGAGCTTTTAGGTTCCCTCTCCACTCTGAACTGTCCTTTTTAGATATTTCTCCCAGGCCAATAAGAAAGGAGCCTCTAAGCTTTAGTTCACAAAAGGATCAGATTCTATTACTTGGGAATTAATTAAACAACAAAGGTGAAACTAATAAGAATCAAAGATAAGGAAATAGGAATATAGAAATACAGATAGGGGGCGGAGCCAAGATGGCGGAGAGGAAGCAGCAAGCTGCCTGAGCTCTCCTTCTGTTCCCTCAAAACGAACATTAAATCAAGCCTCTGGATGGATTGTGAAAGTACAGAACCTGCAAAGAGACAGAGAGACACAGTCCTCCAACCAGAGATAATTTAGAAGACTTCAGGAAAAGGTCGGTCTGACTCGGGCAAAAGGGAGGCCCAGCACAGGGCAGCAACCCAGCGCCGAGGGGGTTGGGGCAAGTCAGCAGGAGCTGCGGGCCACAGCCGAACAACTGAGGCCCCTGGAACCTGGTTCAAAAATCTGGTGGCCAAGAAGGACAGCGGAAAAACCTACCTGCACCGGCCGAGAGGGCCACGAACGGGTCAGGCGGGATCAGACGCCGGGGTCTGGCGCCTGGCTGGCCGAGCACAATCAGACAGGAAGTGCAGGGCGGGGGATCTCCACACACCATAAAGGCCTCAGAGTAAAAACCTGGTCACACAGCACCTATACCCCTGCACAAGAAGCCCAAAACAGTGCCCCCAGAGCAGACCTCAACTTAAAGAATAAATAAATAAGCTGCAATAATGAGTAAGAAGCAAAAAAGAGCCCTCTCCATTGAGAGCTTCTGTGTCAATAGGGAAGAAGCCAACACAAACTCAGATGAGGACAATAGCTTCAAATTGCCTACATCTGAAGCCTCACGAGGGAAGGTGAATTGGTTGCAAGAATAAAAAGCCTTCCTGGAAGAGCTCAAAAAGGATTTTAAAAATCAATTGAAAGAGGTAGAAGAAAAAATGGGGAGAGAAATGAAAGCAAAACAAGAAAACTATGAAAAAAGAATCAGCAGCTTGGAAAAGGAAGCACAAAGATTGACTGCAGAAAACAATTCCTTAAAAAATTCATCTGGCCTAATGGAAAAAAAAAAGATGCATAATCTCACTGAAGAAAACAATGCCTTAAAACTTAAAATTGGACAGTTGGAAGATAAGGAATCCATGAGACAACAGGAATCAGTCAAGCAGAATCAAAAGAATGAAAAAATTGAAGAAAATGTGAAATACCTCATTGGAAAGACAACTGATCTGGAAAACAGATCGAGGAGAGACAATTTGAGAATCATTGGACTGCCTGAAAGCCATGACCAGAAAAAGAATCTAGACACCATATTCCAGGAAATTATTAAGGAGAACTGCCCTGATATCATAGAATCAGAGGATAAAATCATCATTGAAAGAATCAACCGATCACCTCCTGAAAGAGATTCCAAAAGGAAAACTCCAAGGAATATTGTAGCCAAATTCCAGAATCATCAGGTGAAGGAGAAAATGCTCCAAGCAGCCAGAAAGAAGCAATTGAAATATCATGGAGCCATAGTCAGGATTGCTCAGGATCTGGCAGCTTCAACATTAAAGGACCGCAAGGCTTGGAATATGATATTCCGGAAGGCAAAGGAGCTTGGATTGCAGCCAAGAATATATTACCCAGCAAAAATGTGTATTCTCTTTCAGGGGAAAAGATGGACATTTAATGACATTGGGGACTTTCAATCTTTCCTGGTGAAAAGACCAGAACTGAATAGAAAATTCGATCTCAACATACAAGACTCAAGAGAAGTTTAAAAAGGTAAACAGAGGGGGAAAAAAAAAGGTTACCCTATTAGGTTAAACTGTTTATATCCCTACAAAGGAAGATAATACTCATAACTCTTAAGAACTGTAAATGTATTTGGGCAGAGAGAAGGACTTTACATAGAGGGTATAAATATAAATTGTCTTTGATGTGATGATACAAAAAAGAATTAAGGGGTTAAAAAGGGAGTCTATGGGGAGGAGAGGAAAGGGGAGGTGGAATGGGATGAATTATATCATATGAAGAGGTGGAAAAAAACCTATTACAATAGAGGGAAAGAAAGGAGGGGGGAACATTGTTTCAACTCTATTCTCATTAGATTTGACTCAAAGAGGAAATAACATATACGTTCATTGGGATAAAGAAACTTAACTCATTCTTTAGGGAAACAAAAGGGGAAGGGAAAGGGGGGGACTGAGAGAAGGGAGGACAAAAGCAAGGGAGAAAAGGGTAAAGAAAAGAGAGGAGGGTGATAAAAAGGGAGGGCAGATCGGGGGAGGCAGGGGTAAGAAGTAAAACATCGGTGAGGAGGAATAGGGTGAAAGAAGGGGGGAAAAGTACAAAGGGGGTAAATAGAATGGAGAGGAATAGACAGTCAGTAATAATAACTGTGAATGTGAATGGGATGAACTCTGCTATAAAACGGTAGCGAATTGCAGAGTGGATTAAAAACCAGAATCCTACAATATGCTGTTTATAAGAAACACATTTGAAGCAGAGAGATACACACAGAGTAAAGGTAAAAGGCTGGAGCAGAATATATTATGCCTCAGCTAAAGTAAAAAAGGCAGGGTAGCAATCCTTATCACAGACAAAGTGCAGGCAAAAATAGATCTCATTAAAAGAGATAAGGGAGGAAATTACATCTTGCTTAAAGGTACTATAGATAATGAAGTAATATCAATATTAAATATGTATGCGCCAAGTGGTATAGCATCCAAGTTCTTAGAGGAGAAGTTAAATGAGTTACAAGAGGAATTAGACAGTAATACTATACTAGTGGGGGATCTGAATCTCCCCCTCTCAGAATTAGATAAATCTAGCCAAAAAATAAATAAGAAAGAAGTGAAAGAGGTGAATAGATTACTAGAAAAGTTAGACATGATAGATGTCTGGAGAAGGATAGAAAGGAATATACCTTTTTCTCAGCAGTACATGGCACATTTTCAAAAATTGACCATGTATTGGCAAAGAATTGGAAGTTGAGGGGGTGCCCATCAACTGGGGAATGGCTGGACAAGTTGTGGTATATGAATACAATGGAATACTATTGTGCTATAAGAAACGATGAGCAGGAGGAGTTCAGAGAAACCTGGAGGGTCTTGTGTGGGCTGATGATGAGTGAGATGAGCAGAACTAGAAGAACATTATACACAGTAACATCAACATTGAGTTTTGATCTACTGTGATGGACTATATTCTTCTCACCAATGCAATAGCACAGAAGAGTTCCAGGGAACTCATGATGGAAGAGGATCTCCAAATCCAGGAAAAAAAAAAAAAAAAGAACTGTGGAGTATAGATGCTAAATCAACCATAATATTTCTTTTGTTTTTGATGCTGTTGTTTTTTTTTTCTATTTTGAAGTTTTCCATCATTGCTCTGATTTTTTTTTTCTCTTATAACATGACTAATGCAGAAATAGGATTAATGTTATTATCTGTGTGTATATATATATAACCTAAGTCAGATTGCCTGCTGTCTGGGGGAGGGAGGAGGGAGGGGAGGGAGGGAGAAAAATCTGAAATTGTAAAGCTTGTATAAACAAAGGTTGAAAACTATCTTTACGTGTAATGGAAAAAAAATACTTTATTAATTAAAAAAAAATTGACCATGTATTAGGGCACAAAAACATCATAGTCAAATGTAGAAAGGCAGAAATAGTAAATGCATCCTTCTCAGATCATGATGCAATAAAAATTACATGTAAGAAAGAGCCAGGGAAAAGTAGAATGAAGATCAATTGGAAACTAAATAATTTCATTCTAAAGAATGAATGGGCCAAACAAGAAATCATAGAAACAATCAATAACTCTATCCAAGAGAATGACAATAATGAGACAACATACCAAAATCTATGGGATGCAGCCAAAGCAATGCTTAGGGGAAAATGTATAGTTCTAAATTCTTACATGAATAAAAAAGAGAAAGAGGAGATTAATGAATTGGGCATGCAACTTAAAAAGCTAGAAAAAGAACAAATTAGAAATCCCCAATTGGACACTAAATTAGAGATCCTGAAAATTAAAGGAGAAATTAATAAGATTGAAAGCAAAAAAACTATAGAATTAATCAATAAAACTAAGAACTGGTTTTATGAAAAAAAAACAATAAAATAGATAAATTATTGGTTAATTTGATTAAAAAAAAGAAAGAAGAAAACCAAATTACCAGTATCAAAAATGAAAAGGGTGATGTTACCACCAATGAAGTGGAAATTAAATCAATAATTAGGAACTATTTTGTCCAACTGTATGCCAATAAATTTGACAATCTAAATGAAATGGATGAATATTTACAAAAATACAAACTGCCCAGGTTAAGTGAAGAAGAAATAATATCCTTAAATAAACCCATATTAGAAAAAGAAATTGAACAAGCCATTAAGGAACTCCCTAAGAAAAAATCCCCAGGGCCAGATGGGTTTACGGGTGAATTTTACCAAGCATTTAAAGAACAATTAATTCTAATATTATACAAATTATTTGGAAAAACAGGTGAAGAAGTTCTACCAAATTTGTTTTATGACACAAATATGGTGGTGATACCAAAACCAGACATAGCAAAAACAGAGAAAGAAAATTATAGACCAATTTCCCTAATGAATATTGATGTTAAAATCTTAAATAAGATATTATCAAGGAGATTACAGCAAGTGATCACCAGGATAATACACTATGACCAGGTGGGATTTATACCAGGAATGCAGGGCGTTTCAACATTAGGAAAACTATTAACATAATCAGCCATATCAATAAGAAAACCAACCAAAATCATATGATTATCTCAATAGATGCAAAGAAAGCTTTTGACAAAATACAGCACCCATTCCTAATAAAAACACTAGAGAGTTTAGGAATAGGTGGAGCTTTCCTGAAAATAATAAACAGTATCTACCTAAAGCCATCAGGAAGTATTATATGCAATGGAGATAAATTAGAGGCCTTCCCAATAAGATCAGGGGTGAAACAGGGATGTCCATTATCACCCCAATTATTTAATATTGTCCTAGAAATGTTAGCTTTAGCAATCAGAGAAGAGAAAGGAATTAAAGGAATTAGAATAGGCAAGGAGGAAACAAAACTATCACTCTTTGCAGATGATATGATGGTATACTTAAAGAATACTAGAGAATCAACTGAAAAATTACTTGAAACAATTAACAACTTTAGCAAAGTAGCAGGATATAAAATAAATCCACATAAATCATCAGCATTTCTGTACATGACCAACAAAGTCCAGCAGCAAGAGAAAGAAAGAGAAATTCCATTTAAAGCAATGGTAGATAATATAAAATACTTTGGAGTCTACTTGCTAAGACAAACCCAGGAACTCTATGAACACAACTACCAAACACTCTTCACACAAATCAAATCAGATCTAAATAATTGGTAAGATATCAATTGCTCATGGATAGGCAGAGCTAATATAGTAAAAATGAAAATACTGCCTAAATTAATTTACTTATTCAGTGCCATACCAATCAGACTACCTAAAAATTGTTTTATAGAGCTAGAAAAAATAATAACAAAATTCATCTGGAAAAACAAAAAATCAGGAATATCCAGGGAAATAATGAAAAAAAATTCATAGGAAGGTGGGTTAGCGGTACCAAACCTGGAGCTTTACTATAAAGTGGCGGTCATCAAAACTATCTGGTACTGGCTAAAAAATAGAGTGGTAGATCAATGGAATAGGCTAGGCACAGGAAATGCAGTAGTAAATGATTAGTAATGTAGTGTTTGATAACCCCGAAGACTCCAGCTTCTGGGATAGGAACTCAGTATTTGACAAAAGCAGCTTGGAAAACTGGAAGATAGTATGGCAGAAATTAGGCATAGACCAACATCTTACACCTTATACTAAAATAAGGTCAAAATGGATACATGATTTAGACATAAGAGGTGATACCATAGGTAAATTAGGAGAGAAAGGAATAGTGTACCTATCAGATCTTTGGAAAGGAGAACAGTTTTTGACCAAACATGAGATAGAGTATATTATAAAATGCAAAATGGATGATTTTGATTACATTAAATTAAAAAAATTTTGTATAAACAGAAGCAATGCATCCAAAATTAGAAGGGAGGCAGAAAGCTGGGAAACAATTTTTGAGGCCAGTACTTCTGATAAACGCCTCATCTCTAAAATATATAGGGAACTAAATCAAATTTATAAGAATCCAAGTCATTCCCCCATTGAGAAATGGTCAAAGGATATGAACAGGCAGTTTTCTGATGAAGAAACCAAAGCTATCTATTCCCATATGAAAAAATGCTCTAAATCTCTAATGATCAGAGAGATGCAAATTAAAACAACTCTGAGGTACCACCTGACACCTATCAGATTGGCTAATATGACAAAAAAGGGAAGTAATAAATGTTGGAGAAGCTGTGGGAAAATTTGAACACTAATTCATTGTTGGTGGAGCTGTGAACTGATCCATCCATTCTGGAGAGCAATTTGGAATTATGCCCAAAGGGCGATAAAGCTGTGCATACCCTTTGATCCAGCAATACCACTTTTGGGTCTTTTTCCCAAAGAAATCATGGAAAGGGGATAGGGACCCACATGTACAAAAGTATTTATAGCTGCTCTTTACGTGGTAGCAAGGAATTGGAAGTTGAGGGGGTGCCCATCAATTGGGGAATGGCTGGACAAGTTGTGGTATATGAATACAATGGAATACTATTGTGCTGTAAGAAGTGATGAGCAGGAGGAGTTCAGAGAAACCTGGAGGGTCTTGCATGGGCTGATGATGAGTGGGATGAGCAGAACCAGAAGAACATTGTACACAGTATCATCAACATTGAGTGTTGATCTACTGTGATGGACTATATTCTTTTCACCAATGCAATGGTACAGAAGAGTTCCAGGGAACTCATGATAGAAGAGGATCTCCAAATCCAAAAAAAAAAAAAAAAAAGAACTGTGGAGTATAGATGCTGAATGAACCATACTATTTCTTTTGTTTTTGGTGCTGTTGTTTTTTTTTTTTCTATTTTGAGGTTTTACATCATTGCTCTGATTTTTTCTCTTATAACAGGACTAAGGCAGAAATAGTATTAATGTTATTAAGTATATATATATATATATATATATATATATATATATATATATATGTGTGTGTGTGTGTGTGTGTGTATAGATATAGATATCTATATCTATATCTATATGTATATCGATATATAGATATAACCTATATCAGATTACCTGCTGTCTAGGGGAGAGGGGGAGGGGGGGAAGGGAGGGAGAAAAATCTGAAATTGTAAAGCTTGTATAAACAAAAGTTGAGAACTATCTTTACATGTAATGGAAAAAATAAAATACTTTATATGTAAAATTAAATTAAATTAAATTAAATTTTTTTAAAAAGAGCAGTTAGTCTCTGAAATAAGTTTCCATAATTCATAAATCTCATATTAATTTCACCAAAGACAGTATGATGGTAAAAATGTGTCATGCTGCATAACTGAGGATATACTTGTAATATATACAACAATTCCAAGCCATACCCAGAGTATAATGACATATAAATGATAAATGAATATAAATAGCTTATAAGATTAGATATTATTACATAATCTTCTTTGAGCAAGTAAACACATCATCTTATACATGCATTCTCTAGAGATCTAGTATGAAAATAACAGATCCTTAAAGTGATAATCAATTTATCAAAAAGAAATAAAACTTCAATCAGCAAGACTCAATATTCAATATGTTAATTGATAAAGCAAGCAATAGATTTCAATAACCCTTCTTTTTTTAAAAAACATAATCCCATAAACAATACTCATTAAACCCATGGTTCTATCAAAAAAAAGAATTGTGATAGCTTCTGAGGCCCAATGGTCCCACAGCATTACTTAAAATGTCTTTGAAAATTTACTTAGTTTACAAAATTGAGTTAAAAAGGAAGCAAAAGAAACAAAAGTAAAAAAACAAAACAAAAACGCAAAAGATTTGCTAAGCACCCTTTTGTAGTCATGAGGAAACTTAAAGATGGAGTGAATTCCAGACCTTTTCAATGCCTTTCCAAAACAAAACCAAACAAAACAAAAAAGATGGTTTCAAGGAACAAAGGTTAAGTAGGGGGAAGGGAAAGGAGTTGGGGAAATTGACGAAGGCCAGAAAGCAGGGCCATGTACTTCAGGGATTTACCTGTAGAAGGAAAATCTTGTTAAGGTTGTTATTTAAGCTGCTAGAATTTGGGGTTATACCCCATTGTTTTAACTGGTTCCTCAATTCTCTGCATGCCAAAGTGGTAGGGGTTTCCGAATTGTCATTGATTTTTCTAATGCTGTGGCTTTGTCTGTGCCACAAATATGCCAGAGGGGCTTATTCAACTGGTGGGTGATTACATTCAGTTGGTAATTCAGGGTCAGGTTTGCTCACTAATAATTACATTCAGCTGCTCATCCAGGGTCAGGTTTACTCACTAATACTGATCTAGAGGGCCTGTGTCTAGCAGACAATCATAATCAATGTCTCCAACTTTGAGGGTCACATGAGGTGCATCGTTCTGGGGAGGTGAATGGACTGGCATGAGCGCATTCAAAAAATCTGGATCTGGGAATATGTGGCTTTCAGTACCTATTTTCCATCCCTCCCCTTCATCTAGTCAATCCTGTGCCCCCCTCTGAGGGAGACCTTGGTTACTTTGATTCTGGTTCTGTCTTTTTGTATGTCTCTGATAGGGTCTATGGTTATTCTGATACTGTCTATCTGTATTTCCCTGAAAAGATATATTTCTATTTTGATTTTGCCTGTAATATGGCCTATCATTACCTTGGTCCTTGTACATTATCCATTTAAATGCTCTTCTCCAAGTCCTACATTTCCTCAATGAGTGTCCTTTATCACAGTAGCTGCACACCTTAGTGCCCTTGTGTTGGCCCTTAGATGACTCATCAGAAAGTGCTGGTGCCAGTATGCACTGTTTAGGTTTACTTTCCTCACGTGAGTCAAAAACATAACTGGCAAGTTCCTTAAGTCTATCTATAGTAAGAGCTTTCCGGTCTGGACATTGTTACAGAAAATATTTGCGGATTTCTAGCAATGAATTATTAACAAATGTGTTAAGTACAATATAAGAATCGCTCAAATCTAATGGATCCAGTCTGGTGTACTGTCTAGCGACCTCACAAAGTCTATTGTAAAACCTGTTTGATCTTTCGTTAGTCTCCTGATCTAGACTTAAGAATTTCTGCCAATTTTTGAATTTTCTTTTCTTTTTTTTTTTTGTGGGCCAATGAGGGTTAAGTGACTTGCCCAGAGTCACACAGCTAGTCAAGTGTCTGCGGCCAGATTTGAACTCAGGTACTCCTGAATCCAGGGCCGGTGTGCCATCCAGCTGCCCCCAGTTTTTTAATTTTCTAGAGCAAGATTCCATTCCCTTCAGAAGTGTTTCCCCAGTGTCCTTTAATTCTTGGAATTCTTGGTCATTATTATGGTTCCAATTCGGGTCCCTGAGAGGCCTTGGGTCAACTGACTGACCTTTTGCCACCAGGGTATTTCCTGCTGAGATAATATCTGTAATCTCACTCGGGGATAGTAAAGTTTCCAGAAGAAAAGTAACATTGGCCCAAGTGGGTTGATATGCATTAAATATAGTCCTTGACTGTGAAATTACAGTGTTTGGATTTTTATCAAAACTAGGGATGATTGATTTCCATGCGCTAAAGTCACTTGGTCTAAAGGAACTATATTTTCTTTTTTTTTTTTTTTTGCAGGGCAATGGGGGTTAAGTGACTTGCCCATGGTCACACAGCTAGTAAGTGTCAAGTGTCTGAGGCCGGATTTGAACTCAGGTACTCCTGAATCCAGGGCCGGTGCTTTATCCACTGCGCCACCTAGCCGCCCCCAGAACTATATTTTCTAACTTGAATTGGTGCTCCTTTTTTGAAATGTTCTACAGCTTCCTGCAGGGGGAGCAGTTTCTGCTGATCTGATTCTAAACTAGGATCATCTCCAGCAGAGGGAGTCAAAGTTTGATATACAGAGCATTATTTGGGTGACTCGCTTTAATATTGGGGTCCGGGAAATATGAGGGACCTTTTAGGTTCTCCCTCCTCTCTGAACTGCCCTTTTTAGATATTTCTCCCAGGCCAATAAGAAAGGAGCGTCTAAGGTTTAGTGCACAAAAGGATCATATTTTATTACTTGGGAATTAATTAAACAACAAAGGTGAAACTAATAAGAATAAAAGATAAGGAAATAGGAAAATAGAAATACAGATATTCTTAACTCTCAGCTTAACCTATTCACTGCCCAGACTATTCCCAATTAAACTTGATCAAAGGAATTTAAGGCTTTCTGTAATTAACTCACCAAACCCCAGGACAATCTGCAGTTGCTCGCCAGAACAGCAGTCGCTCAAGAGAGAGCACGAACATGTGCCACCAACACAAGGACCAAGAAGAAAAAGGGCCTAGTTCAGGACCTCTTTGAACTGTCAAAAATTGTTGAAGCCCTCAGAGTTTTGTTTATGTTAGTTATATATATTGATATTACCATTTTCCTTCCTTCCTTCCTTTCTTTCTTTCTTTTTTGGTGGGACAATGAGGGTTAAGTGTCTCGCCCAGAGTCACACAGTTAGTAAGTGTCAAGTGTTTGAGACCACATTTGAACTCAGGTCTTTCTGAATCCAGGACCAGTGTTTTAACCACTGAGCCACCTAGCTGCCCCTTACCATTTTCATAATTAAAAATATTTGTATTATTACAAAAATGATTTTGACTTCAATAACCCATTGAAAGTTTCTGGAAGGGGGGCCAGCTTGGATATTCAAAATACTGGAAGAAAGAAGGGGGATTAGAGTGTGGCATTGGATTTTATTGTAAGCACTTGGGTTGACTTGTGTTGTAGCCCTGTGACCTGATGTATGTCATGCAGTGTGAGAGGAGGTGCTGAGTGAGTATAGATTAGTCATTTTTTGAACCCAAACCTTGTTTCTGTTCTTGTTTTCCAAGACCATGGAGAAAGCTGAAATTACTTTCTATCTGGCACATAATTAGTAGTGGTAAGGGTTGGATGAAATGTCTATACTTCTATTTTTCCAGTCACATCACCCAGAAGTCTTGAGCATTCTTTTCAATGTCTAGTGTAGCCTCTCAAAAAAAAAAATTTGTATTTCATGTTTACATATTTAGAAATAAGTGGAGCCAGGACACAATTATTCCCTTAATTCACACATCTAAGTACATTGTACATCAATTACCTTGATATATCTAATGAATAGATGTTTTACTTAGCTAGTTGGATTATAAAGTTACAAAATATTTCTTCTTTATTTCATGTGGTTAGTATTAGTCTTTTAGAAACCAACCTATAACACTACACATGTCACTAGTGAACTCCTATGCCACAATTTTTCTAATTGATATCCAGTTTTCTAATCATCTCAAATCATAGAGATATAGAACATTTTCTGTGAAAACTGACAACATATCCCTAGGCAAATGAGATGATTAAATTGTATATGTTTTTATTTAATAGTTTGAATAGTGTCTTTTGACTTTATTAAGTTTAATTTAACTTTTGGAATTATTACATAAGAATCACATGGAAAATAACAAGATGGTTTAAATGAATCAGCTTCTATGGCTATTAAAGAACCCTTTATTGTTAACTGGATTTAGCATCTCAAAAACTGTGGCTAAATTGTGGTTTAAACTTTCTTACTATGGCTGTGACATGATCTAAAACGCAATTTTTCAATCCTGAACTTAATCCATGGGTATAAATTACTCTAGGGACCAATCAGTACTCCATTACTTAATCTCAGTACTAAATGTGGGATGAGATTGTATGCTATGGGCTCTAGTTTATTGCTTTTATATAGTCATATATCATTCTGAAATTCATAAGAAGCAGAGAAAATCAGTAGGTCAGTTTATTGTCCAATTTATTGTGACAAAACATGACATATATAGTTAATAATTACTGTTCTATACACATCACAAGATTGTTGACCATTCTTAAGTAAAAACCAACAGAACCAGAATGCTAAAACTTTATCCCAACTTTGAACTATTAATTTCTTTCTGGAGAAGTCCAGTTAAATAAGGGGAGATAAACAGATGCCCATATCTTTTAAAAAATAAAATGAAACACATCAAAAAATCCCAGAAAATATTTTATCCTCTCAATTCATACAATCTCAGAGTTGGATGGTACCTTAAGAGCTATCTAGTCCAATCAACTTTTAAGAGAAATTCATCTACTTCATACATAGTCAAGTCTTTACCTCAAAATTTCCAGTGAAGCAGAATCCACTATCTCTCAGAGGAATATATTGTATTTTTGGATATCTCAGATTATTAGAAAGTAGAACAAGGGAAATAGGCTGCTAGTTGAAAGTAGAAGTAGGGAAATAGGCTGCTAGTTGAAAGAGCACTAGACTTGGAAACTGGAAGATTCATCTTCCTCAGTTCAATTCTGACCTCACATGCTTGCCGTGTTACCCTGAGCAGGTCACTTACTCCTTTTTGTCTCAGTTCCTCATCTTCAAAATGAGCTGAAGGAAATAACAAACTACTTGAGTATCTTTGCCAGGAAAACACCAAATAGGCTCATGGAGAGTCAGATACAACTGAAAAATGACTCAACTTAGAGAAATAAAATGCCAAATGATGAGACCTATATAACTTTGTAAAAATTATTTATTCTTCTAGGTCTAAGTTAACTCATTTGTAAAATCAGAGAGTTGAACTAGATGAATTGTGAGGTTTTTTCAGTTATAAAAATATGTTTCTTTGATTCTAATTTAAAGTTACATGTATCATCAGTAACAGAATTGTATTTTTTTTGGGGGGGAGATCATGGTCTCATTCATTCCAGTATTCTTCACATATATTTTACTGCATCAAATAACTTTACAATTATTATTATACCTAGTTTAAGTTACCAAATCTATGTGATAATTATATGAATACATTCAGCATATCTGTTCTCCCATAAGATCTATGCAAATGATTGCATACCTAGCAATTATAGAGAAAAATAAAACACAGAACAAAAACACTTCTGCCTGAATTGTCTAAGAAGTCACATAATCCTTTTTTTTTATTTTTTTGGTAATGCTTTGTCACTTTGTGTAACACATGCTAAAATTTTGGAAGGTTCAGTACTTTTTAAATGTAGAAAAATGCATACTCTAAGATATCGCTCTACTTTGCTTCCTTTGTGCTAGATAGTTACTTTCAGAGGAGTATTGAAATATCAGGGAACTTAGAAATCATCTTGGTCAAAGGGGAAAAAAGGAAAGGGGAGAGAAGAGGAAGAAAAGTTGAGATGTAAAACAAGGAAAGGGAGTGCAAAGTGATATCCATGTATTCTGATGCCTAATATAGGATGTTTTTTTTTCCTCCTTAAAACACTCTGACTACATTGGTTATAATTTGTGGATTAAAAAGATGTAGCTTACTACTAATTAGAGAAATGAAAATCAAACAACTCTGAGATTCTGTTTCACACTCATCAGATTGCCAAAAATAGCAAAAAAAAAAAAAAGAGGAACATTACAAATATTGGAAAGGCTATTGTAAAACATATATAAATGCAGTCCTTTAGAAGCTGTGAATAGGTAAAGCCATTGTAAAAGTTAATTTGAAACTGTGATAAAAAGGTTATTAAATTGTGCATATTTTCTTTGACCAAGTGATAGCAGCACTTTGCCTATACCCAAAAGAGATCAAAGAAAGAATAAAAGAGCCTACATGTACAAAAATATTTATAGCATGTTTTTCTGAAGAGACAAAAAACTGGAAACCAAAATGGTTTCCATCAATTGGTGAATGGCTGAATATTATAGTAAATGACTATGACAGAATATTATTGTTTTGGAAAAAATGACAAAGGGTATTTCCAAGAAATGTTGGAAGACTTGTACACATTGATTCAAAGAAATGAGTAGAATCAGGATAACAATTTATAACAATAATATTACAAGGACAAAAACCTTTAGTGATGTAAGAACTATGATCAACATAATGACCAAAGGAAGACTTATAATGAAACATGCTATTCACCTCCTGAGGAAGAAATGATGAAGTCAGAGAGCAAATGGAGACTACACACAAACACACACACACACACGTAATTTTTTGGACATAGACAATGATGGAATTAGTTTTATTTGAATGTATATATACTAGGAGGGAGTATATATATATATATATATATATATATATATATATATATATATATATATATATATATATGTGTGTGTGTGTGTGTGTGTGTGTGTGTGTGTACAACACATTATATAAATACATAAATATATACACATATACTTATGTATGCATACATACATATACAATGTGTGTTTGTATATGTATATATATGTATGCATGTATCCATAAGTAAGTGTGTATATATATTTATATGTACATATATATAATAAGAAATTACTTTTCTTTTAAATCGGAGAGGGAAACTTGGATTTTTGTTCATTAAAACAATAAAATTCAAATAAACATGACCAAGAAAAAGAAATGCATGTAGTAAAATATATAGTAAAATATTACATAACCATAACATTTGAGAGTTGCAAAGGATTCAGCAGCCATGTAGTCTAACCCATACAACTAGCAAATGTTTGTCTAGTGTCTGTTTGAACATCTCCAAGAATGCATCCTACTTTTGAAGAAATTTTTGTTGGGAAGCTTTTCTTAATATTGAAAATTAAATTTACTTCTTTGAAAACGCATAGCACTTTGTTATGCCCTTTGGAACTGAACATAACAAACCTAATCTCTTCCCCATTTACATGATTGTCAGATACTTGAACACAACAAGCATGTGTTCCATGAGTCTTCTTTTCTTCAATTTCAATGTTCCCAATTACTTTGGATGATCTTTATTTCCCATAAACTCAAAAGCCCTTCATTCTTCCAGATACCTTCAACTTAACAATTTTCTCAAATCATGATACCCAGAAGTTAAAACAATATTCCAGATTAGATTTTAAAAGGGTACAACACATCACCAAGGGTGATGCTCTTAAATACATCCCAATAATTTATCAACTTTTTTGGCTGCTATAGCACACTTCTGACTTATGTTGTATGTAGTTATATGAAGCCTCTATGTTTTTCCCCAGAACAATCATTTATCCCTATTGAATTTTATGTTATTAGATGCAGCCCAAAGTCTAGGCTATTAAGATTCTTTAAGGGGCAGCTAGGTGGCACAGTGGATAGAGCACTGGCCCTGGATTCAGGAGGACCTGAGTTCAAATCCAGCCTCAAACACTTAATACTTACTTGCTGTGTGACCCTGGGCAAGTCACTTAACCCCAATTGCCTCACAAAAAGGGGGGGGCAGCTAGGTGGTGCAGTGGATAGAGCACCAACCGTGGAGTCAGGAGGACCTAAGTTCAAATCTGGCCTCAGACACTTAACACTTACTAGCTGTGTGACCCTAGGCAAGTCACTTAACCTCAATTGCCTCACCAAAACACACACACACACACACACACACATGCACGCGCACGTGCGCACACAAAGATTCTTTAAAAACTTGATTCTTTCATAGACGGTATTAGCTCTCCCTCCCAATTTTGTGTCATATACAAATTGAAATAGAAACATATTGTTTTAATTTATTTCACTATCTAGTCATTAAAATAACATCTTCAACAATTTTTTTTATTCTTTTAAGATTTATTTTAGGGAGAGTCTGAGGATCTTATAGAATTAAAAAATTTCCTAGGTTCAGAAATGTGATTAAAGTACATGACAATAACAAATAACATTTTCCTTATAGATAGAGAAGCATTTTAGTTACTGCATGCAATATAATGGTATCTATCTTTTTAAAATAAATGTATGGTATTCCAAGGATTAGTTTAAAGCTTATATTTAATTATAGGTGCTTATGTAAATGAAGGTTTAAAATATTTGATTCCAAGAAGTAACTCTAAATAAGGAAAGGTGCTTAGGTCTACACACCTATAACCAGATTCCTAGAAGGGGGACTACACTAGAATAAAAAAAAAATCTTCTCTAGTCAAAATTGAGACATCATATTGTAGAGGAGTTGGTATCTCCCACATGTAACAATGGTTTAAAAAACACACCAGATAGAATAATGATCAAGAAATACATATAAAAATGCTAGCAAACTACTTTATTACCTCGGGACTACACAAAAAGTCAGTGAAAAGCTGAAAGTATTGGTAGAGACATCTTGTTAGGAATGCCACCGTGGAAAATATATCAGAGTGGGGCAGCTAGGTGGCACAGTGGATAGAGCACCAGCCCTGGAGTCAGGAGTACCTGAGTTCAAACCTGGCCTCAGACACTTGACACTTACTAGCTGTGTGACCCTGGGCAAGTCATTTAACCCCAATTACCACACACACACACCACACAGACACAAACACGCCACCAACAACAAAACAAACAAAAACAAACAAAAAGAAAATATATCAGAGTGACATAGCAATACAAGGACTTCTGAGAGTCCGTGGGAGTCTTCCATGATCTGAGCATAGACACCTCAAGGAAGATGTGAGATAGAACTGGGAGACCAGGAAATCAGAACCAAACAAATCCTAACAACCACATGCAAAATTTTGGGCTCAAGTAGAGATTTGCCCTGGTACAAAAACCTAAAAACAAAACAGCAACAACAACAAAACTCTGAGCTTGGAGATTTGAGTAAATAGAAGATATTAAACATTAGGAAAATATGTCATGGCTTCAGTGATACAAAAAAAGTAAATCTGAAAAATTAGAGTAACTTTACAATTATAAGCATTACCTCAAAGGAAAAAAATGCTTAAACACAAGAATTAAATATATAGCTGGAAGAAATGAAGCAAGAGAAAGAGAATAGAGTTTTATTTAAATGAATGTTAGAGGAAAGAATTAGAAAAATTATACCAAAGAACAGAAAATGGTCAACTTTACTAAGTAATGGAATTATAGAAAATTAAAAAGAAACAAAATTAAATGACTTTATCATAAAGATAATGAGTTTTATTTTATGCATGTTGAATCAGGCCTGTAAATATAGGTGATGTTGGCCTGGAACTTAGAAGAGAGGGTAGAACAGGATATGTAGTCTTGAAAGACAATTACAAAGAGTTGATAATTGAACCTATGGAAGGTAATGTGATTGCTTGAATGAGAAAGCAAAAAGAAAGGAGTAGATGCCCAAGACATCCTTATTTGAATTTTGAAGTTAGTGGATGTTAAATGGAAAAGATACTGAGAAGGAATGATCAAACAGGTAATAAGAGCACTAGGAGAAAACAGTGTTGTGAAAATTCTGAAAAATATATTATGCAAGGATGATTTTTTTCAACAGTGTCTAATGTTGAAGATAGACAAAAAATCATAAAGATTGAAAAACCATTTAAATTTGATAATTAAGAGAGCCAAAGGAATCTTCTGAGAGAGAGAGAGAGAGAGAGAGAGAGAGAGAGAGAGAGAGAGAGAGAGAGAGAGGCGGGGGGGTGAGGCAGAGATGCTACGGTAAATTTTTGTGATGAAGAAACAGAAAATATAAAGGAAAAAACCTTTGAAAGAGATAAGATAGGATGAGATTAGATCCTGGAGCAATACAGAGCAAATCTTTTTTTTTTCCTTTAGATATTCAATTTAAAATATTTAGCAATTGAAATAGCTATCTCTAATTTTACAATATGTTTAAAGCCAGAATCTTTCTCTTTTTCTAAAATATTGATGAAACTTTTCTGAGGAAAATAAACTTTTCTAGGAGAAGAGGTATTCTTGCTCAACAATCAATTGATAGGACTCAACCCACTCATGAATCATATACAGTTGGTGTTGGGGGGAGGCAGAGAATATCTGTATTTGCTTCACAAGATCAAGGGTTTGGGAGACATATTGTAAAAGGAAGACAGAGAAGTGTTTTCTCAGAAGACCTGTCAGCCACTTATTTCCCTCAAGCAACTACCGAAAGCTACAATCAGGACAAAATTACTAATATGTCACATACTGTCAAATATCAATATTCTGTTGTTTTAATTTTAAGTGGTGCTTATGAAATGGTACATTGCATGTGAAGGTTAAAAAGGTGGTTATAAATATGTGTCTAAAATACCTTTAATTCACCCTAAAATGCCCCCAAAATACTCTAAAAATATTAAAATATTTCAAACAGGGGCAGCTAGGTGGTGCAGTGGATAGAGCACTGGCTCTGGAGTCAGGAGTACCTGAGTTCAAATCCGGCCTCAGACACATAACACTTACTAGCTGTGTGACCCTGGGCAAGTCACTTAACCCCAAATGCCTCACTAAAAAAAAAAAAAAATTCAAACAGAATTCGTCAATAGAACTGTCTTTTAAATATGTACCAGAACTGTCTTTTAAATATTTTTGCTTTTATTCTGAATGCACCCAATTCAAATAAGAGCATTTTTACATTAAGAAAGAAACTCTACAATCATCTAGAGCCCCCACAATAGGTGTCACATGCTTTCACAAAGAAGTAACATGATGTCAAATAGAAAAATAAATGTGAGGTCTTATAGCAGTTTGGAGGCAGAGTGCCAAACACGTTGAAAATTAAACCAGCTCTTAAATAAAAATATTCACAGGAGACAAATACTTATAAACAATTAGCAGTATTTATTTCATGTTGAAAAACATATCTATACACCGTGGACATATATAATCATTAGTGCTTAATATTGCTTTAAAGAATGTAGGTTGCTGCTAATTCCTAAAAGCCAGAGAACAAATAAGGGATGTTTTGTATCACTATTCAGAATATTAAGTTTTGTCTTGGGGGTCAAAATCATTACATCTAACACAATCCATTAGTTTGTCAGTGTGACTCCTGGCTACAATTTAAAACAAACCTATGGGTTTTTAAAGATCATCTGGGAAGTTTCATTGTGTAAATTCACCACATGTTCTGTAGGCACACTGGGGCATGCAATGTTACAAATGCCAATGAGTTACTATTTCAGAAGCCATTCAAGATAAAATTCAGCTACAATAAAAGAGCCATGAAAGACCTACATATAATTTTGATGTTGAACATTGTGGTCACCCTTTTAAAAAAGTTTTAAATGACATTTTTCTCTTTAACTGATCTATTCATTCAAACTTAAACTTTTTTTTTTCAGTGTTAATAACAGCTTGAAATGACCAAAACTTTTACAAGCTTTTTATGGAATGAAATTATTCAGGAAATTATTTAGCCTGAAGTTTGAAGATGGAACATATCCACATCTTTAGTTGATAATTTTATTAACCACTAAAATAATTTCACTTTCCATGACTATTAATAAAGTATTTTTTCTATTAATTTTGGTTGGCATTGATATAGAACCTTTAGGTTTGGCAAGATTTTCATATTTGATATTCACAACCTCATGAGTTAGGCATTGTTCATATACTCATATCACAGGTTCATTCATTCAATAGTCAATTATTCCATATGCATGTATTAAATATGTACTCATGAGCTAGGTGCCATACAAGTCCTAGAAAAAATAAAGATGAAAATAAAACTATATTTATTCAGTTTTTTTTTATATTCTGTTGGTGGAAAATAATTAATACATTGAAAATTAAATGCAAAGTACATGCCAGGTTCTTACAGTTAAGGATATAAAAATGTGGTGGGAAATCAAGATAAGATTTTTGTAGGAGGTTGCATTTTGGATGAACTTGGAAAGAAAGCAGAGGTGGTTTTAGGAAATGGAGGTCATGAGGATATACTAAACATAGAAGATGGAAAAGTAAAGCTCATAGTATCAGATAATTTTAAATTTATATTTAAAAGAAAGAAAGCAAAGAGAGGCAAGAGTAGAATGAGGGAAGAGATGGGGCAAAGCCAAGCTGGCAGAGAAAAGCAGAGATAACCTTGAATCTCCCAAATTCCCCTCTAAACAACTTTAAATAAGGCCTCAAAACAAGTTCTGAAGTGGCAGAGCCAGAAAAAATATGATGGAACGATTTTTCACCCTAAGACAACTTATAAGGTCAATAGGAATAGTCTCTTAAACCATGGTGAGACTGGAACACTGGCTGTACCCCCATTAAACAAAAAGTAGGCTTTTGGGGTGACTAAATCAATGGCTGCATTAGCTGCTTCAGGAAATATTATCTCACAGATGGTAAGAGCATCAGAAAACTTGTCACAAGGAGATTAGAGGGGTTCTTTAGGTATCATGTGTTGCAAAACTCTGTTGTATTTCACACTCTCAGATTTGGGTCAGAGTCATGCATCACAGTGCCAGGATAACAAAGAATACAAGTTTACTGGAAATTATAGCTGCAGGGCAGTGAAGACCTTAGTCAAAATTCCAGACCACATCACAGGCCAGAGGAATAGTAAGTATGTCTCCCTAGAGCATACTATCTTGGAAGAATTGGAATTTTACAGACTGCCAGAACCAGCTCTGAAAACAGAAGCACAAAATATCTGCAAACTAGGAAAATGCCCCTTCTGCTCCTGAAGCAGAGCTTAATATTAATATGAAGCTAAAAGTCAAGAAATAGACTGGAAAAATGAGCAAACACCAAAAAAAAGATGCTGACCATAGAAAGTTGTCATAGTTTCTGGGAAGATCAAAACACAAACTCATGTTAAAGCTAAAATTCTAGCTAAACTGTCCAAAATATCTAATGAGTGGTCACCAATAAATTATAAGCTTTAGCAAGAGTTAGACTTTTAAGCATTTATTAAGGAGAATAAGAATTTGGTAAAGAGAAGAAAAGGCCTAGATTCCTATCTATTAAAGGGAGAACACATTTCTAGCTCCTTTCTCCACCAGTGTCCCCAGGAAAAGAGAGAGAGACAGAGCGCCCAGATCCCCCTTCCTCCTCCCACCAGCAAACCTGATGCTCCTTCCTGACACCAAAGAAAAGACGCATGGTCTTGTCCTCAAAGACCTGCCTTCGTGGCAGAGCTTTTCTATAGTAAGTCTCCAGTAGGTGGCGTCATTCCAATCATTACACTCAGAAGACAACAATTTTAAAACAGACATATTTAAAGCCTTACAGATGAATGTAAATTCATAACAGGATGGAAAATAATTCACAGAAGAACTAACAATAAAGGATTTTGAAAGTCAAATAAGATAGCAGACGAAAAACCTAAAAAAAAAAAAGAATGACAGTGATACAAGAAAATCATGAAAAAATGTCAACAGGTTGGAAAATAAAGCCCAAAAATATTGAAGAAAATAACATAATAGATTAGGCCAAATGGAAAAAAGAGGCAAAAAACTCAATGAAGACAATAATTCATTAAAAATTATAACTGGACAAGTGTAAGCTAATGACACCAACAAGCAATCAAACACAATAAAATAGAAGAAAAATAGAACAAAATGTTAAATATATCATGGGAAAAAACAGCTTATTTGGAAAATAGATCAAGGAAAGATAATTTAAGAATTATTGGACTACCAGAATGCCATGATAAAAAAAAGAGCCTAGACATCATCTTTTATGAAATTGTCAAAGAAAACTGTCCTTACATTCTCAATCCAGAAGGCAAAATAGAAATGGAAATAATCCAACAATTACCTTTTGACAAAGATCAAAAAATGAAAACTCCAAGGAATATTATAGGTAAATTACAGAACTCCTGCATCAGGGGGAAAATATTGCAAGCAGACACAAAGAAACAATCCAAATATTGTGGTGCCACAGTTAGGATAACATAGGATTTAGTAACTTCTACATTAAAGTGTTGCAGGCCTTGCAGTATGATATTCCATGGGACAAAGGAACTAGAATTGCAACCAAGAATCATCAAGCAGGAAAAATTAGTATAATAACTTCAGAGGGAAAAATGAACATTCATTGAAACAGATGATTTTCTAGTATTCCTGATGAAAAGACCAGAGTTAAATTGAAAATTTTACTTTCAAATAGAGAACTCAGGAGAAGTATAAAAATGTAAACAGGAAAGAGACATCTTAAAGATCTCAATAAGATTAAACTATTCATATTCCTACATTGGAGGGTGGTACCTGTTCATTCCTAGGAACTTTATTCAGGGAGTTAAAAGAATACATAAATAGAGGTAATAGATGAGAGGTGAATATGATGAGATCATATAAAAAACAAAAACAATATTATGGGATAAGAAAGAAGAATGCAATGGGAGAAGATGAAAGGCAGAGGAAGAATAGGATAAATGATCTGATAAAAAGTGCAAAAGAGATTTTTGAAGTGGAGGGAAAGATGAGGTTGGACAGGGCAGTGTGTGAACTTTCATCTCAATTGGCTCCAAAAAAGAATAATGTACACATTGGGTTGTGTATAGAGATCTTACCATAAAGGAAAGTACTAGGGAAAGGGGATAAGATAAGTGGGGGAGGGTGCTGATAGAAGGGAGCAAGGATTGGGGAAGGTAAAAGGCAAATGTAAAATCCTTTTGAAAATGGATAGGTGTCACAGTGGTTAAATCAATGACCCTGGATTCAGGAGGACCTGAATTCAAATCCAGCCTTGGACACTTGACACTTGCTAGCTTTGTGATCCTGGGCCATCTCTTAATCCTCATTGCCCTGCAAATATATGTGTGTGTGTGTGTGTGTGTGTGTGTGTGTGTGTGTGTGTAGAGTGAAAGGGAGAGAGTAGGGCAAAGGTGGGGTATAGGAGGAACAAAACATAGTAATCAGTACTGTGGAAAAGTTTACAGCAAATTTCTCAGATAAAGACCTCATTTCTTAAATATAAAAATGATTCAAATTTATAAAAATGTCATTCCTAAATGATAAGTGGTCTAAGGTTATGAACATATAGTTTTCAGACAAAGTGATCAAACTTTCTATGGACATATTAAAAATGTTCTAAATCACTATTATTTTAAAAATGAAAATTCAAACAACTTGAGGTACCACCACAAATTTATTATATTGGCTGAAATAAGAGAAAAGGAAAATTACACATATTGATGGGGATGTGAGGAAATCAAGACACTAATACATTGTAGGTGGGGTTGTGAACTACTTCAATCATTCTGTGGTGCAATTAGGAACTATGCCCATAGGGCTATAAAACCATGTGTAACCTTTGACTCAGTAATACTACAGCAGAAATGTATTAGAAGGAAATTTTAAACAAAAGGAATATAACCTCTATGTACTCTTTTAGTAATATCAAGATTAGAAATTGAGGTGATGCCCAGCAATTGAGGAATGGCTGAACAAGATGTGGTATATGATTGCGATGGAATACTATCATGTTATAAGAAGTGGCAAACCGGATGCTCTGAAGGGAAAAAAAAAAACCTGGAAAGACTTACATGAATGAATGCAAAGTGAAGTGGGCACAACTAGGAGAACAGTGTAAAAAGTAATAGCAACAGAGCATGATCATCATTAGTAAATGACTTAGTTATTCTCAAAAATACAATGATTCAAAATAAGTTCTAAGCACTTATAAAGAAAATGCTATCCAACTTTGGAGAAAAAAAAAACTGATGGAGTCAATGTGGATCAAAGCATGAGCACACACACACATACACATTTACTTTCTTAATTATTTGGTTTGGGGATTTTTGCTTTTCTTGGTCTCTGTTTTCTTTCACGAGTAAAATTAAAATATGTTTCACATGCTTGCACTTGTATAACCTATATCAAATTGTTTGCTTTCTCAGTGAGGGGAAAGGGAAGGACAAAGAGAAATAATTTGGAATTCAAAATTTTAAAAAATGAATATTAAAATAGTTTTTACATGTAATTGAGGGGAAATGATATTAAGTTTTTAAAGGGAAAAGATAAAAATCATCAAAATTCATCAATATATTAAAAAACACCAAAAATATATTCAATGTGAAACAGATGTGACCATCCCACATATCTAGTTCCTACATTTTATTTTAAAGATGTTCTCTAAAGTTCTTCTCAGCTCAAAATTCTATTGTCCTTTAAAATTAATTTATATCTCTTTTCTAGGTACTTGCCAATAAGATTAGATTAAACTTTGGGATGACTCAACACACCCTAGGTTGTTGTTTAATTCTCCAGATGTGTTCTATCACTCTGTCTCTTCAACCAACCAATATGTGTCAAGTAGCTCTCTCTCCAATGGGTTTCCCATGTTTTTCAAACTTTGCCAAAAATGGTGATAATTCAGGATCACCTAAACTGTTAGGACTCTAACTTCATTTTGTGCATGGTATTTCTTCTCTGAGCAATGGCGACTGACCACAGCCATTCTGGGTGAATGAATGCTGACTTGAAGGCAAATATGTAAATTCCTAGAGGTCTTCAGTTGGAGGTGACTAACAGAAGTGGTGTTTTACACTTATACTACTCATCAAAAGCTCCCTTTATTCCTATGCTCTCTAATGTTTTTAATAGGAGCAAGTACTGTATTTTGGCAAATTCTTTTTCTGCATCTATTGAGATAATCATATGATATTGGTTTGTTTTGTTATTGATCTGGTTGATTATGTTGATAGTTTTCCTAACGTTGACCTAGTCCTGCATTCTTGCTATAAATCCCACCTGGTCATAGTGTATTATCCTGGTTACAAATTGCTATAATCTCCTTTTAAATATTTTTTTTAAATTTTTTGCATCAATATTCCTTAGGGAAATTGGTCTATAAATATTTTCCTCTGTTTTGGCTCTTCCTGGTTTGGTATTAACACCATATTTGTGTCTTAAAAGGAATTTGGTAAAACTCCTTCTTCACCCATTTTTCCAAATAATTTATATAGTTTTAGAATTAATTGTTCTTTAAATGTTTGACAGAATTAACTTATGAATCCAACTTGCCCTGAAGAATTTTTTTATCCTGTTGTATGACTTTTAAAGTTATGCTCCGCTTCCGGGGCACAGGGGCCACTGTTGCCAGCTTCTTGTTCTGTGGCCTAGAGGCCTGATCACTCTCTGCTCTGAGGATTCTGGGACTTGCAGATTCCTCACCACTTTGGGCTTGCTTTCTGGGCTGGAATGACTTGGCCTACTCATGCCTGTCCTGTAGGTGAATATCTATCTGGCAGTTTGCAGTCTCAGCAAGGGTATGGGAGCTCCCACAAGTGGTCACAGAGGACAACAACTGTGTGCTGATCTGTGCTGTAGTCAAGAGCCTCCTTCCAATTTAACCAGATACCCACTGCACTTGTGCTGAGCTGAACTTGACTCCCCTTTCACCAAAGTAAGTTAGAACTTTCCTGAAGTCTTCTAATTTATCTCAAGTTGGAAGATCATGTCTCTCTGTCTTTCTGTACATTCTGTAGCTCTAGAATCCATTTAGAGGCTTGATTTAATGTTTCTGAGAAAAACTCACCAGAGCTCATGAAACTTCCATCTTGGCTCCACATAATAATGGTTATTTCAGGAAGAGTTCATAACATAAGTGAACATTATTCTTAAAAACCTTAATTATATTTTTTATCCTTTTCATATCTACATTTCCTGGACAAACTAAGCTATTTGTTACTAAAGATTTCATAAGTAGTTATTTTGTGATTTCCTATAAGCTATTAACCATTCAACTGATAAATTCAACCAAAAATACTTCTTAATTCAGTATAAAAGGTGTCCAATATGCTCACTAAAAGAAGTTTGATTATTTTAATGAATAAAAATGAGTGAATTATTCAGATATGTAAGCATTATAATACACACTTTAGAGGTGTAGTACTGATTCTTAGAAAAGAAATAATATTTCCTGAAAGCTTTTTTTACATGTAAAATTTAGGATCCAGTTTTAAATTCTTATCAGCTCATTCAATGAAACAGCATTTATTAAGCATTTACTATGTGTCCATCACAATCAGATTGCTGGAGTTATAAACAGAAAAAAAAGTAAAAAGTTCCTACCCTCAAGGGCTTTGCATTCTATTGGGGTAAGTATCAATGATAAATATAAGACAATGCAAAATATTTAATAAAAACATACAAATTTATGAGGATGGAAGGTTCTAGAGGTTGGGAAATGAGAAGCAGAGTCAGGTAGAATGGGAATGGCATCTGGTATGGGTCAAGGAATTCGGTGTTTTTGTTCAGTTGTTTCAATTATGTCTGATTTTCTGTGTGACCCTATTTGGTATTTTCTTGGCAAAGAGGCTGGAGTGGTTTTACATTTCCTTTTCTAGCTTATCTGATAGATGAGGAACTGAAGCAAACTGGGTTAAGTGATTGGTCCAAAATTCATTTTCACTTACTAGCTATATGACTTTGCACAACTCACCTGATCCTGTTCTCCTCAGTTCTCATCTGTAAAATAAGATAAAGGAGAAAATTGCAAACCATTTCAGTATCTTTGCAAGAAAAGTCCAAATGAGGGGCAGCTAGGTGGCACAGTGGATAAAGCACCAGCCTTGGATTCAGGAGTACCTGAGTTCAAATCCGGCCTCAGACACTTGACACTTACTAGCTGTGTGACCCTGGGCAAGTCACTTAACCCCCCAATGCCCTGCAAAAAAAAAAAAAAAAGAAAAAAAAAAGAAAAGTCCAAATGGACTCACAAAGAGTCAGACATGACTGAAGCAACTGAACAACAACATAAAAATTGGTTGGTTTTCTAGGGTTCTCTAAATATATTATCATATCATCTGCAAAAGTCATACTTTCTTTTCCTTGCTGAATCCTTGTGCTCTTTTAAAACTTTTTTGATAGTGGGTTTTACTGCTATGGCTAACATTTCAGCAACAATATTGAATGATAGTTGTGAGAATAGGACAGCTAGGTAGGTGCAGTGGATAAAGCACTGGTCTTGGATTCAGGAGGACCTGAGTTCAAATCCAGCCTCTAACACTTGCCACTTACTAGCTGTGTGACCCTGGGCAAGTCACTTAACCCTCATTGCCCTGAAAAAAAAAAAAAGAAAAAGAAAGTTGTGAGAATGGCGATCCTTGCTTTACCCCTAATCTTCTTGGGAAGCCTTATCATTCATCCCTGTTACAAATAGTGTGTACTTTTGGTTTTAGATGCATACTACTTATTTCTTAAAGCCCCAATTATTCCTATGTTTTCAAGAGTTTGTAATAGGAATAGATGTGTATTCTCTCAAACATTTTTTCAGCACTTCTTTATATAATCTTTTGAGTCTTATTTTTGTTATTTATATCATCAATTATACTGATAGTTTTGCTAATATTGAACCAGTCCTTCATTCCTGGTATAAATCTCATCTGAATAAAGTGTATGATCCTTGCAATATATTGTTGTAATCTCTTTCCTATTATTTTATTTGCAATTTTTGCATCAATATTTATTGAATACATGGGTCAATGGCTCTCTTTCTCTGCTTTTGTTCTCTCTGGCAAAGGTTTTAAAATTATATTTGAGTGCTAAAAGGACTTTGGTAGGATAATTTACCTATAAACATGCATGCATGCATACATACATGCATACATATTACAGATAGAGAGAAATATATATATATATATGTGTGTGTGTGTGTGTGTATTTTTCAAATAGTCCATTTAATTTTTTAAATAACTGTGCTTCAAATGTTTGGTAGAATATTTTTTTTCAGGGCAATGGGGGTTAGGTGATTTGTCCAGGGTCACACAGCTAATAAATGTCATGTGTCTGAGGTCAGATTTGAACTCACGTCCTCCTGAATGCAGGGCTGGTGCTTTATCCACTGAGCCACCAGCCGCTCCAGTAGAATTCTCTTTTACATCCATCTGAGTCTGGGGATCCTTTTCTTAGGAAGCTTATTGATAACTTATTCAATTTCATTTTCTAACACATACTTACATATTCTATTTCCTATTCTGTTAGACAGTTTATATTTTTATAAATATTCATCCATTTAGATTATCAATTTCACTAGCATAAATTTGGGCAAAGTAACTCAATAATTTCTTTCTTTAATTTCATCTTCGTTAGTGACACATTCACCCTTTTCATTTTTAATATATATAATTTGGCTTTTTTTTTCTCTTGTGGGGCAGTGGGGGTTAAGTGACTTGCCCAAGTTCACACAGCTAGTAAGTGTCTGAGGCCAGATTTGAACTCAGGAACTCCTGAATCCAGGGCCGGTGCTTTATCCACTGTGCCACCTAGCTACCCCCCTTTCTTTCTTTTTAACATGAAATTGTTTATTTTACTGCTTTTCTCATAAGCCAAATCTTTTTTCTTTTCTTTCTTTTTTTTGGGGGGGTCGGCAATGAGTGTTAAGTGACTTGCCTAGGGTCACACAGCTAATAAGTATCAAGTGTCTGAGGTTGGATTTAAACTCAGGTCCTCCTGAATCCAGGGCTAGTGCTTTATCCACTGTGCCACCTAGCTGCCCCCAATCTGCTTACATTTTATGGATTAGTTCATCCTTTTCATATCCCAAGTTATGATTACTAATTTTGTATTTCCCTTCTTATTATTTTCTTGTTTCTCCCTCTCTCCATTTTCATTATTTTCCTCATTTAATGTCTGTGTTGCTGCCTAAAAAAATAAAAAATAAAAAATAATAGAGGGGCAGCTAGATGGCGCAGTGGTTAAAGCACCGGCCCTGGATTCAGGAGTACCTGAGTTCAAATCCAGCCTCAGACACTTGACACTTACTAGCTGTGTGACCGTGGGCAAGTCACTTAACCCTCATTGCCTTAAAAAAAAAATAATAATGTCTGTGTTGCTGTTGACAGTGGCCTTCTTTTAACCTCCCTCCATTTTATCAATCCCCTTTGCCTTTGTTACCTTCCTCTCCTACTCCCCTGTGGGACAAAAGAAACTTCTACTACCAGATGAGTATATGTGTATACACACTCACACACACATGTATGTATGTGTCTGTGTGCATATATACACACCCATACATACCCATACAGACACATATGTTTATCTATGCATATGCATACACACATTTGATACGTGTATGTATATATACATCTATACATGCATATAAACATATATATGACACACACACATACACACTTCCTTTGAACCAATTAAGATATGAGTGAGGTTCCTGTGTTTTAACCTCCGTGTCCTTGCCCTGTATTCCCATCCATGGTAAAACTCTTCCTTATATTCCTTTTATCTTTTTGAAACAATTTTCCCCATTCTTATTCTACCTTCCCCCTTCTCCTAGGACATCTCTCTTTTTCATCTATACATTTTATTTTTACTTTATCCTAACATAATTAACTCACTACTACACCTTCTTTCTATATAGAATTCTTCTTACTGTCTTAAATAATAATAAATTTCTTAGACACTACATGGATCATCTTCCCATAAAGAATTCTAAAGAGTTTAATTTTATTAGTTCTTTGTGATTTCTTTTTCATATTTTCCTTTTTATGGTTCTTTTCAGTCTTGTATTTGAAAATCAAACATTCTAATGAGCTCTCATCTTTTCATTAGGAATTCTTCAAAGTCCTCTATTGTAGTAGTTATTTTCCCCCAGAATAATTATATTCAATATTTTGGGGTAAATTATTCTTGGTTATAATCCCAGTTCTTGGAGTGGAGCCAAGATGGCAGAGAGAAGCCAGGAAGTTGACTGAGCTCTCCCAAGTTTCCATCAAAAACAACATTTAATCAAGCCTCTAAATGGATTCTGAAACTACAGAACTTACAAAAAAGCAGGGAGACATAATCTTCTAACTTGAGATAATTTGGAAGACATTAGGAAAGATTGGTCTCTCTCAGGCTCACAGTGCAGTGCTGCACTGAGAGGGTATGGTTAAGTCAGGAGGGGGCTCTTGGCCACAGTGGAGCAACTGAGGCCTCTTGATCCTGGCTCAGCAAACTGGTGGTGCAGCAGGCAAGTGGTGAGATCCACCAGCACTAGCTGAGTGGGCAGGCTGCCAGCTGGAGGGTCACCCACAGGACGGGCACGACCAGGCCTGGCCACCCCAGTGCATCAGAAGAAAGCCCAGAGCAGTGAGAAATACACAAGCCATAGAGGCCTCAGAGTAGAAAGCCAGTGACACAGCCCCTATACACCATAATATTTGAAGAGTTTCTTTCTTACTGCTTAAAATATTTTGTCGTTGATCTGGGCATTCTGGAATTTGGATATAATATTTTGGGGAATTTTCATTTTGGAATATCTTTGAGGAAGTGATTGGTGGATTCTTTCATTTTTTGCTTTACTTGCTATTTCTAGGAATCTTGTTGTTTAGTCATTTCAATTATATGTGACTTATTATTCCATTTGGAGTTTTCTTGCTTAGATACTGGAGCAGTTTGCCATTCCCTTATCCAGCTCACTTTACAAATGAAGAATTGAAACAAACATGGTTAAGTAACTTACCCAGGGTCACACAGATTGTGTCTGAGGCTACTCATTTTCATGATTCCAGACTTGGCACCCTGTCCACTGCACCACCTAGATGTTTGGTTCTAGAATATCAGGACAGCTTTCTTTAATAATGTGACATGTGATGTCTAGGCTCTTTCTTTAATCATTGCTTTCAAAAAAAATCATGGCTTTCAGAAAATCCAATATTTTTAAAATTCTCTTTCCTCAATCTATTTTCTAGGTCATTTTTTTTTCTGATGAGGTATTCAATATATTCATCTATTTTTCATTGTTTTGATCTTGTTTGTTTCTATGGGTTTTTGGTTTTTTTTTTTTGCGGGGCAATGGGGGTTAAGTGACTTGCCCAGGGTCACACAGCTAGTAAATGTCAAGTGTCTGAGGCTGGCTTTGAACTCAGGTCCTCCTGAATCCAGGGCCAGTGCTTTTTATCCACTGCACCACCTAGCTGCCCCCGAACTTGTTTGTTTCTTGTTTGTCTCATAGAGTCATTAGCTTCCACTTTCCCAATTCTAATTATTAAGAACTTTTCTAGAGTGAATTTTTGTACCATTTTTTTTTCCTTTTTGGCCAATTCTTGTTTTTAAAGGTTTTATTTTCTTCAGAATTTTTGCATCTCTTTTATCTAGCTGATAATTGTCTTTTCATAATTTCCTTCATTTTCTTTACTTCTCTTATTTATTTTTTTCTCTACTACTCTGATTTGAAAACCATTTTCAGCATTTCTAGAAATTATTTTGAGGCTGCTATCCATTCCCCACCCCCTTTTTTTCCTTTGATTATAGCAGTTTCTACATTATTGGTATCTTCTGAGTTTACCTTAGTCTTCCCTTTCACCATAGTAGCCTTATTATGGTTAGCATTTTTTTGTTTATTCATTTTCCACCCTATTTCTTTATTTTGTACTTTGTGTTAAAGCCAGGCTCTATTCCCAGTATATAGGAGAGGAGACACTCTGTATCAACCTTCAGATTTTTCATGTTGCTATTTTCAGAGCTAGTTCTGGGTTTTGAAAGTATTTTTTATCCTTTCAAGGTGGTGTGTTCTGAGGAGAGCTGGGCCATTGGTCTCCTGGTTTGTACTCTATCCTAACACAGGAAGGGTCTTTCATCCCTTTCATTTACAATCAATACTGCTCCTCAGGGCCCCTGTTTTCTTGGGACCAGAAATAATACTTTTCCTCAGGTTCCCTGATCCCTTGGGATTGTAAATGACAGTACTATATGGGACCCCTACTTCCTTTTGAACAGAAGTCATACTGTTCCTTAATGTCCTTGATTCCTTTGACCAAATGTGATATTGCTCCTCAGGGCTCTTATTCCCTCTTGAGGTAATTTGCTCCTTGAATTTTGACCCAGACATAGGTATAGGTAATGGAGTTGCCAAACATGTCCTTGTCTTATATACAAGGGTTTCCTCTAATTCCTTTCTGACTAACTGTCAGATCCCTTTACATCTCTGGCTTGAGAGCTTCCAAAGGTGTTGCTGCTTCTGTTGACAACACATAGTTCCACTATTGTTTTTTTTTCATTTATCTGGGAGGCAGGACAGTTTTCATTCCCATATTACAGTTCTCTCTGACCCCTTAAATTGTCTTGGGCTAGATAAATGTTTCTCCCTGACCTTTTGTTGGTTTATTTGCTCCAGAATTCAGTGTGAAGTGTTATTTTAAAGTCATTTGGAGGAGAACCTTTGGATTGTTCACATGAGTGCTTCAGAGTAAAGATATTGCCATCTTGGTTCTGCCTTAAGAAGTACTATATATACTTGGGAGCCTTAAAACTCTCTTGGACAGTAAGTTACAGGTATTGCATTTGAGGAAACTAAAGTTTAGATAATTTAATCAACCTGACCATAATCATAGAGACAGTCTTTGTGGTAGAGCTAGTAAATGTCAGGGATAATATTAGAACCCCTGTCCTCTTGATTTTAGCATTCTCTTTTTTTTCATTGAATATTTACTATTTAAATTTTCCCCAATTATATGATAAAACAATTTTTAATATTCAGTTTTAAAACTTTGAATTCTAAACTCTCTCCCTTCTTCCCTCTTCCACCTCCACTGAGAAGACAAGCAATTCATGCTTGTATGCATGTATAGTCATACAAAACATTTCCGTATTAGTCATGTTGTGACAGAAAACAGACAAAAAAATCACCAAGAAATATAAGGAAAGTAAAAAACAAGAATGTATTAATCTGTATTTAGACACCATCAGTTTTTTCTCTGGGTATGTATAATAGTTTTCCTTTTAGGTTCTTCAGAGTTCTTTTGGATCATTGCATTGCTCAGAACAGCAAAGTTATTCACAATGATCATCTTACAATATTGCTGTTGTTTTTCCACAGTATATTTAACTTTGTATCAGCTCGTGTAAGTCCAGGTTTTTCTGAAAGCATCCTGGTTATCATTTCTTATAAAATATTCCATCATAATCACATACTACACTTCATTCAGCCATGCCCCAATTGATAGGCAACCCTCAATTTTCAATTCTTTGCCACAAGAAAAGAGCTGCTATAATTATTTTTGTACCTATAGTCCTTTTCCTTTTTTGTTTTTATTTCTTTATCCTTTTTCTTACAGACCTGGTAGTGGTATTGCTAGGTCAAAAGGTATGCATGGTTTTATATTTATATTTATTTAAAGGTGTTCCAAAGGGTTTAGGGAAGAACTCGAGCAAGTCACTGTCTTTTCTCCACCATCTTTACCTGTCCATTCTTAAAACACATTAGTTTCCATCACAACCATATACCACAATTTATTCAGCCATTTCCAAATTGATGATCATCCCCTTGATGTTTACTCCTGAAGACCTCTAAAGGTCTTGTGGATGAGGGGGCATTTACCCAAAATGTATTTTTGCTCCTGTCTCCAATGCAGACATTATTAGCTCCTGGAAGTAAGCCTTTGTGGATTCAAAAAGGTTCATCTCCCTAACACTCCATCCTAAGACCAAGGTTTATTCTTAGGTCTACCACCTTTTAATCTCTGACTTTCCAACTCATCTATTTCAGGTCTAAATGCCATTTTTATAGGCTTAGGACCAAACAAATGCTGCTCTAACTCACACTAACCCAGGCCAATCTAAATCTGCCACTCATCCTTATTGTGATGTAAACAAGTTGACAATCCTCCAGATACAGGAGATAGATCAGTCCTCCCTAGGAGTTATTAATGCACAAGACAACATTATTCACAGAGGTGAAGTCAAGTCCAGACCAAAGGTTGACTGTCCTGTTGATCAGTCCTGATCATTCAGTTGATTAGAAACCCCAGATCAATCAAATATATTATCAAAATATTTGTGAAATCAATGAAGAAATGTGTATACTATTAAATATAACTTTACCTTTTCTACTCTCCTGATGCCTTCCACAAATCAGTGGCAAGAAAAAAATACATTTTTAAATCATGATGTTTCAACGTGTTAATAACAATGACTTTTCTATTTTTGAAGTCAAAAGTAGATTCTGTCCTCACCCATCTTTCCAACCTGGTAATAAATTAATCTCTAATGAAAAAGCACATATATAAGATTTTCAGTGAAAATTTTTCTCTAAAGTTTGAAATAAATTTTAATCGTTCTCAAAAAGAGTTCTATTATTTTCAATAACTGCATTTGTGGTACCAAAAGAGATTCCCCTGCTTGAAGATACCTTTCCTTGTTTTTGTTCTCTGTAGCTGAGGAACAATAGTAATTTAAAATTATTTATTTAAGTGAAAGTCTTGAAGTTTGTACACCATATGCACCAGTTGCCTTCAGGAAGAGACATGGTTTGAAGCAGTAATTCATTTTACTGATGGAAGAAGAATTTTCCTATGAGAGTAAAAGTTTTGTTCCTTAAATTACTTGTGGCTATGTATAAAAATTAATAATCTTTTCAATCCTGCTCAACCTTTTAATACCCATCCCAGTATCTAATCACAACATTGAGCCAAATTCCAAAACAATAGGCCAGTGGGGGCTCTAGCAGTTCTGTTAACCTGGGAAGAATTTGAGGTATTGATCCCATGATGCACCATGTGTCAGATGTATAAGAAACACTTTAACTAAGTTTTGAAAGCCTTATTACCAGAATTCTTACTGTTGATCATAAAATGAGTCCATGCTACTCTTTTGTCTTATCTTCTAAGGTAAAGAGAGATAATAATCTGTGTTTGTCAAGTATACACTTGTTTCTGGGGCAGCTAGGTGGCCTTGGATTCAGGAGTACCCGAGTTCAAATTCAGCTTAGACACTTGATATTAGCTGTGTTACCCTGGGCAAGTCACTTAACCATCATTGACCTGTTAAAAAAAATACACTTGCTTCTTCAAAATCAAAAATTCCCAAAGTACTGAAATATTAAATTAAACCTAATCTTGACTAAAACATTGCCTTAATATCAATTCAAATAATTTCAAAATGACAGATTTTAAGTATCAACAAAACAAATTTTTACATGCAAATTGACACTTTTTCCATGCTATTAAAAAAAACACACTTAAGAAAGCATATGATAAATGTTAAGCTGTATGTCTTGTTTTTTTCCTTACTCTTTTCAAGTTGTATTTTTAATGAATCCTGAGCAATGCAAATTTAGAAACATATATTCAATGTAAGTTCAATGTGACTCAGATTATGGTCCTAAATGGTCCTAAATAAATAATGGTCTAAAATAACTTTAGGGAAGGAAAGCCTCTTAAATTCTGTGTTTTTTTTGTTTTGTTTCATTGGTTTTTTGGGGTTTGCTTTTGTTTTTGTTTTTTCTGGGGCAACAAGGTTTAAGCGACTTGCCCAAGGTCACACAGCTAGTAAATGTCAAGTCTCTGAGGTCAGATTTAAACTCAAATCCTCCTGAATTCAGGGCTGGTGCTTTATCCATTGCACCACCTAGCTGCCCACATTGTTGGTTTTTTTGAACTGTTTTGAATAAAGAGAAAACTTTGAATAAGCTAAGCTTTTATGAAATTTATGGTATAAGGTCTGGCATAATTATGTCAGTCAGTCAATGAGCAAATACTAATTAAACTCTTACTATTTTCTGCAGTTTTCATATCTTTCTCAGCAATATTCTTCAGTGCAGGATAGAAGCAAATTTGCCTCTCAATTTCCCCCAGGGATATGTAGCATCCCACTCTTACTACTTGTGCTAAGACTATATTGGCAGTCATCTGCACACATTTTCAGGCAGTAGCTACATAGCAGAGAGGTACATGAAATATAGTGACTGACCAATTTTTTTGGTCTACTATTTATTAGTCACACCAGTATAAACTATTTGTTTAATAAGTGAAAACAACCATCAAACCAGTTACTCAATTCCAAAGGTTGCTTCATCTAGTTCCTTGATTCCAATGATTGCTTCATCTAATAGTAGGAACAGCTTCTTTCTAATTATTCACAGCCAAAGTTACATGAAAGTTTAGTCATTTTGTTATTTACTCACAAGTTATTTTGAAAGTTTTATATATATATATATATATATATATATATATATATATATATATATATATATATATATATATATATATATATATATATATATATATATATATATATATATATATATATATATATATATATATTTGGTGGCTGGAGGAAGGGACAAACTAGGTCTTTATTATAACTGGCATTCACTGTTAAAGTCACCCATAAAACATAAGCAGCAAATGGATGAGCATATTATTTGGCTGTTTAAATACAAACAATTCAATCATAATTTTTCAGTATAAGATAGCAAATCTAATCTGTTAAACTGCCTGAAGACACAGGTTATAAAAAAACAACTTTGAAATAATATGCACATTTCTACTGATATATTCAGATTCTGCAGCACTGGTGTATTCTCCAATGACATTCTCACTGGCTGCATGGAACAATGAAAGGAGGGCCACACTGTCAGAGTCATTAAATACAATAAAGTTGGTGTTGAAAAATACAAACAATGACAAAAAACTACTTTGAAATAATGTTAAAGAAGGTCTTGCTCAATTATTATGTTTTTTTTTTTCCTTAAGGGCTTGTTTGCTGGACACAACTTATTGCTAGAAAGAACTTAACGTCAAAAGATAAACTGAAAATTATTCATTTCACATGGCATTTGAAAATGATCCTCAGTTTTTTTTACCAAAAATATACAAATTTGTGTTAAATGGATTTCCATTAAGCATTGTCCTTGGCTTTTTGTGAAATTCTTACTGACTTAAATATTGAAATCTCCATTGAAGCTTTGATGTGCATACTTTGAATACAGAAATTATGTTTTTAGTTGTTTATATATAAATAAATAATTCTTTAAATTAAAAGGAATTCTATGTTTCATGAAGAGAAAGCTTTGGGGGGGGGGCGGTGTGAAGCAATTGGAGTTAAGTGACTTGTCCCGGGTCACACAGCTAGTAAGTGTCAAGTATCTGAGCTGAGGCTGTTTTTGAAGTCAGGTCCTCCTGAATCCAGGACTGGTGCTTTATCCACTGCACCACCTAACTGCCAATAAAGAGAAAGCTTTTAATGATACTCTTAACAATAAGCTGGTTAATAAAAAAAAAAAGTTTTACTTTATTTGCCATTGAGAGATAATAAAATTAACTAACTTCCCAAAAATATTTTTATTGTTTAGTTCTTATCATTTTGATTATTTTATAGGAATATCTCCATTGTACAATTCTTAAGTGAACTACAATTTCATATAACTTGATATGTAAGTATATTACATATATGAAACACATATAAACACATACATATATGTATGTCTATGTCTATGAATACATGTATATATCTTGGACCTTAGTCTTGTTTCTCAAAGACTTGCATAAATGGCACTAAGATTTAGAATATTTCTTCAAGTTTAAGAGATTCAAATTTTTTTTTTCCTGGAAATAAATCTATGCATACTATTATGGAAGATTCTGTTTTAGGTTTGTCAGTTTTGTTTCCATGAAGACAAGTCAAAAGAAAAATTAGTCAGTGTGTTTTTGAGATAATATACAAAACAATTTAAATAAGGCACCGTTCTAACATTATAGCTTCTGCAGAAGATCATTCCTGATTTTTCCACTCTCTATAACCTCTCTATCACCAACTTTCTGCTAGTGCCTTCCTTTTTGCATATGCTTTGCATATATTTCTCTCTGTACCTATACTTTTATATCTTTATCTCTTTATCTTCTGATAACTAGATATCACTGTATTTCTACCTATATAGTTATTTCAATGTGTATCTTTATACATATATGTGTTCATTATATATATAATAAATACATGTTTATATCTATAAGTATATATACATATGCATCTCTATGCACGTAAATATGTATATAAGTACACATGTATATACATGCATATATGTGTGTTTTAAGAAAGAGAAAGAGAAGGGGGAGGGAAAGGTACAGAGGGGGAAGGAGAGGGGAAGAGAGGCAGACAGACAGATGGATAGCTATGTGGGTCAATGGATAGAGAGAGCCCTGGGCCTAGAATCAGAGAGCTGAGTACAAATATGATCTCATATATTCACTAGTTGTATGACCTTAGGCAAGTCACATTTCTGTTCACCTCAGTTTCTTCAACTATAATATGCAGATAATAATAGCAATTACTTCACGGGGTTTCATGAGGATCAAATTAGTTAATATTTGTAAAAGTTTTTAGAATGGTACCTGTCGTATAGTATATATTACAGAAATGCCATATATATATATATATATATATATATATATATATATATATACATACACCAAAAAATGTGTACATACATTTTGTCTTTCACATTAGAATAATCTTCTTGAAGATGTTTTGGTTTTGTTTTTGTATTCCAGAACCTATCATAATGCCTGGCATACAGTAAACGCAATGGATATTTTTTGATATACTGATTGATTGGTGTCTTAATATTTAATACTGCCTTTTAGTGTATCCCTGAGAGACTGGTCAACACCATAGGGACTCAGGTCTATTATTTGTGGTAATTATCATTAGATTGCTCTACTTATTCAATTACTGTATGTAGTCAATAGTTACTAACTTCTACTAAATAACTAATATACACATAGGCCTCTTTAGTCCCTTTTATCTATCCTGTAGATGGGGGAAATCCCATCTACATAATGGTAAACATGGTATATTTTCTTTTAAACTTCTCTTTCATGCCCTCAAATGTCAACCTTTTTTGTGTTGTCTTCCTATATTAGATTTTTAAGTTCCTTTTGGTTGGGGATTGTCTTTTTTTTTCTTTTCATAATTGCATGCCTTGTGCTTAGCACAGTGCCTAGCACATAGTAGGCAAATAATACATATTTATTGATTGAACAACTATACTGCTTTAGTAAATAAAAATGTCAGATTAAAGGAGTAATTTAAAAAAATAGAACATGGCCATTTTGCAGTTCTTTTGATTACTTTTGATTACTCTTTCCTTCTTCCATCAATTACGATTAACTGTAATGTACAGTTGCTAGACAGCACTCAACCTTCACATTTCTATCTTGAGGAACTAATTTGTCATGAACTATGGGGTTTTACAATTTTTTTTCATATTTTCTTCACTCATTTTAACATATAATCAAATCATCATGTTTATTTGTCCTTTCATTTTATTAACCATTACTTGAAACCAGGGCAAGCCAAAAGGGCTTGGGCAAGTTCAATTTACTACAAATCTAATAATTATACTTCAATGTAGAATCCCACTATACTAAGGAGATCTCCTTTTCTTTTATGATCCTGAAGAAGTTCTATATTTTCTGATTTAGAGTCTACATATTACAGATATTGATTTAACATCAAAACATCTGAGCTACTACCTGTCTATTCTTGGGCAAGTCACTTCACTTTTACTGGCTCTTAGTTTTCTCATTTGTTCAATAGGGAGTACTGAATTAGATGAACTCTAAATGACTGCTCAAGCTTTAAATTCCATGCTCTTTTGATCTATTTGAGAGTTTTTATTTAGAAGTCTTTTGAACTATTACATGTAGTAAGTCCTTAATAAATGTTTATTGATTGACTGACAGTCAGGGAACCAGGTACTGAATTTTGACTCTGCTAACTTACCGCCTATTCAAAATTTGGAAAATTCTTTAAACTACAAGGAGCAACTGGAAGATGGAGCAGAATATAATAAAATTAAATTTAGTAAGCATGCATATGAAATCATGCAATGAGGTTCTTTTTTGAAAAATCAATTTCACAAATAGAGTATGTCCCCAAAGTTTCAGTGTAGTTTTAAGCTTTAATGATTAGTGAAATATAAATGTTTCACATTTATGAAAGACACAAATGCTTAAAAAGTTATGTATTGAAATTTAAAAATATATTCATGTGTTTCTAAATAAAATTCAACACAACTACAATCTGTTGCTATATATCACTGGAGTAAATTTTCAAAACTTGTAAACCTAGTACACTTTATGAAGCTGCCATTTGGTGACTTAAAGTATCACATTTGTAATATTAACTTTAAGATTGTACAAAGAACATGGTTTTGATTTACACCTGATGTTTTTATTTGACCCTGTGAGAAAAAAAAAGGTCAATGAAACACAGCGGGTGATCAAGCTGGCAAATAAAAGTCCCTCCTTTGTTGATTCAACAGTCGAAGAAAGTGTAATCAAGAAAATGTTGCACTCACCTTTGATAATAACATGATTCTGGGGCAGCTAGGTAGCTCAGTGGATAAAGTGCCAGCCTTGGATTCAGGAGGACCTGAGTTCAAATCCGGCCTCAGACACTTGACACTTACTAGCTCTCTGACCCTGAGCAAGTCACTTAACACTAATTGCCCTGAAAAAAAAAAAGACACTTAAATAATGACAGAATTCCCTTGAGAGGATGTAATTTTAAAATTAAAATCTAAAATGTATTCAAAATTCACAAAATTAAATGTGTCCAGGAAATGTAAATAATTACACTTTCAAGTAATGCTTTCCCTAAGAATGTAGTCTTCATACTTTTGAAATCATTAAATTTGAAAATTGCATTAGAACTTGTGGGACAATCTGTAGAAGTTGGGAGAGATGTCATGGGCTAAATAGCATATCTGAAAAAGATATAATTTTGATGGATATCATTGTGATATGGCCACCAAATTCCATTTTGGTAAATTTAGGTCAAATTAGGAAAACATTCAGAAATAAGGATAAAATGGTCTACTGTATTTACTTTGCTCTGGTCAGATCATACCTGAATATACTACTCAATTGTAGGCATCGCATTTTAGGAAGGACAGTAATAAATTGGCAAGTATGTAGAGGACTAAAACAAGCCACGGTGATGAACCTTGAGATGATGTCCTATAGTGATCAGTTCAAGGGATTGAAATTGTTTATGCAAGACAAAAGAATACCTAGATAACCATGTGTTTATTATGTTCCAAAGAAGACAGTATTTCGATTGTCTCAATTGTCTCCTTTGACCATGTTCATAGTTTGATTAGACTAGATGGCCTTAGAGATACTTTCCAACTTTGACATTCTTTGTCATCACTCTTTTCATCTATAAAATGAAGAGAATTCACTGAACAATTTCTATAGTGTCTTTGTTTATCTTGCCACTTGATTGATTGATAAGCACCTAGTGATAACAAGAAGTAAACATACATCCCCAGACTTTGTTAGTATATTTTCAATGTGTTATGTCAGTATTCAAAATTCTCTAAAACATGAATAAGAAAATCAATACATTTCCCCCTGTAACCAACAAACACTAAGTACAAAGTGATCTCATAGTATATTCTCTGTATCCTTAAGTGAGATATAAGATGGTAAAAAGGAGGCACTTTGTAGATATTGCTTATGAAAGTTTGCTTGTACTCTTTTCAAGGATTCATTTGATTAAAGTATAGACTCTCAAAAAGACTTTATCTAGAAATGAGAGTTTATACTTATGTGAATTGTTATTTATAATCTCTTGATCATTTTTGTATGAATAAGATAAAATATATTTTCCATGCTATTGATATTACCTTCTCATATTTTGTATGATGGTATTTTCAGTTCCTTCATAAATATAAATACTTATATAGTATTCTATCTTCCTTTTTACTTTTTCTTTATAATATTATTGGGATATTTTATTTTAATATTACCTACATTTTCTAGTGTGCCCACCCCACCCCTCCAAGAGAACCATTTTTTGTAATAATAACAAAAGAGCAGAAACAAAAAAGTTAGCAAAAATACTGGAAAAGTCCAAAGTTTTATGCAATATTCTACATCCATACTTCCCTCCCTCTACAAAAGGGGATAGGGGCCTTCTCATATTGCTTCTTTTAAGCCAAATATGATCATAAATTTTATAACATTCATTTCTAATTGTTTTATTGTTCTTTCAATTTATATTGCTGGGGTTATTATACATAACCCACCCTCTATCTCTACACACACACACATACACGCATGCAACACATGCAGATACTGGTTTACTTATTTAACTTTCTAGCCATTCTTAGAAATTTGGCTTCATATCTCTTCATTCAATATATTCATTTTTCCTTCTATAGCAGTAATATTCCATTGCATTCATGTACCACAAATTGTTAAGCTCTTCCTCAATCAGATACCTATTTGGTTTCTAGTTATTTGCTACTGTAAAATTTCTACTAGGAATATTTTAGATTTTATGAGGCATTCTTTTCTATTATTACTAATTTTTAAACTTTTCTGGGTTGTATGTTCTCTGCATGATCAGTAAAATATCTAGGTCAAAGTGAATGGATAGTTTTATTGCTTTATTAATGTAATCAGGTTCTCAAACCCATTTGCATTATACTTTTCTTATTGGTGGAGAATAATAATCCATGACTGAAGAATGGAGTAAGAGCTTAGAAAGGATATATGTTAGTCTTTTAGATTTCAGCTTCAAGAAAAAAGACATGCTTTTACACATTCTTTTCAAGGAGAAGTACCTAAAAGCAGAGAGTGACTCTGGGGAGAATTCAACAAATAGAGGAGCTAGGTCCTCAATCATGTGTCTATCCCCAACTTACTACAATAGAGACTTCAGGGAATTTATCCTTGGTAAAAGCAGGTATTCTTACTCTTTCTCTGTTGAACTAAGATATATCACTCCCGGTGGGTATTACCTGACATATTCTCATCTATAACTTCTATTATTTCTGTTTGCTCTAAGCTTGGATAAATGGATTTATTTGATATTAGATATGTGTGGTCTTTTTGTATGGCATTTTGTGGAAAGGGAGTCAGTCCTTGAATATATAGTGTGGGAAATTCCTTCCCCATGAAAAGACTGATCAGGGGCACAGCTTAATCCTAAAAATTATTTCCCCTAGACTGAAAACATTTATGAAAGGGAGATGTAATTCTAGTCTGTTTACCTTTTCTCTGAAGAAAGATTTGCTAGCCATATGTCCCCAATATTTTTCTTCCTCTACTAATAAGAATCAGTTTCCCTTGGAGAATGGCAGGTGGAGGAGACTCTAGAGAGATCTATTCATAACTCCTTGTCAGCTACATCTGCACCCATGTGGACATATATGACCTACATGAACAACACACATACACACACACTCACAAATTACTATACTACATTAGTGCAATTTCAAATTGCTTTTCTGTGAATAAATAAGTATTTAAGTTCTGATGATTTGTTAGTCTCTGTGTTAAGCACTGGGGCGACAAAGAAAGATGAAAATGGGATTTTTATTATCAAGAAACATATTCTAATATGCAAACAAAATATATACATGGAAATTCCAAGGAAAAACATTAATAGTAGGAGTGACTGAGAAAAATTTCCTACATAAGAAGGAATTATATTTTACTCTTGAAAGAAAACAGGGTAACCAGGACAAGAGGAAGAGATCCAAGGGAAACCATTCCAGACATTTTGGATAGCCAGTGAAAAGGAAAATGAGTGTGGAGATAGAATGCTCCAACAGGAAAAAGAAGACTAGAGTTGCTGAATTTTAGAGTACATAGAGGGGAGTCATTTAAGAATACTAGAAACAAAGGAAGAAGCCAGGTTGTAAAGGTCATTAGGTATAAAACAAAATATTTTATATTTTGTCTTGAAAGTCATAGGAAGCCACTGAAGTTTAATGTGGAGACATCTGACATGGTCAGACGTGTGCACTGCTGAAATCACTTCAGCAAGTGAGTGGAGGATTGATTAGAATAGAGAGAGAATTAGGTAGGAAGGCCAAGTCCAGGCATGAAGGACTGAAAAGCTGCACCTGAGTGGTATCTGTATGAGTGGAGGTAAGAGGGACATATGGGAACTATGTCATAAAGATAGAAAACTTAAAACTTGATCATGAATTGAATATATGAGGTGTGGGTAAGTATGATTGAAGAGCTGAAGATGTCACTGAGGTGAAGCCTGGATGAATGGGAGGGTAGTAGTACACTTTACTGTAACAGGGAAGTTTTGAAGAGGAAAGGGTTGAAGTAGGGAAAGATAGGCTTTCTTCTTTATTGAATTCGTACTTTAATTTGAAATGCTTATTATTTTTAAGGTCTATTTAGAACCATATTATAGTCATGAGTCTCAGTGGCCACTTTTAGGTCAAATTCATGTGCTTTTGTTAAGGTTTCTGGTTCATTTCATTTGTGGTTTATACTGACTGCATTGGTATTTGAAGTTATACATTTTATTGTCTCTTTTCATCTTCAGGGAAGATAACAAAATTCTTTCTAGTTGTTATAAGATCAACAAATAACTGCTTCATTATCCTTCACAGCAACCACCCCTGTTCTTCACTTTATTTTACCTTTACTGAATGATCTCTCAGTTGATAACAACTGTGGATTTCTTTATCATTCCTTGGGAGAATGAACTTTTTTCCTTCTAAGGGCATGTAATCATGCTTCAAGATCCTCAAAATGCTTTCTTACCTCCAGTTTTGAATGATCTATCTACTTCCATTTCTCCTCTATGTATTACTCTTCCATGCTTCAATGCCTTGAAAAAACAAACCACTATTTCCTTCTGCCTCGGCAGATCCCTCTCCTTCTTACTTTTTGCTCTGAGGTTCTCCTTCCAGTTTTTATAGCCTCATTTTAGTGTCATTGGTAAACTTTGGTTTGGAAATTATTTGGATGAAATGCAATGTCAAATAAACTATCTGTAATGTTACAAAATTTTAATTGAATTCTGAAGTTAAAACAAAATAAAGTGAGTGGATATGGTTATTGAACTGATTTTGGAAATTTGGAAATGTTGAGAATGTTATGATTTAATTGACTGCAAATAAATCTGTTTAATCTTGAATTGATGTATTTACACATGCTCATATTTGAAATTATATTCAAAACTAGTAATAGACTCAATACCATATCATAAAATTTTGGAGTTGCTATGGTAACTTTTTTCCAGAAACTAAAATAGATATGTGGAAAACCTTGCTTGCTAATCAGTTATTTTAGCAACAACTCAGCATCAATTTTTATGAAAGTCTGTTTATTATGTGAAGTTACTCTAATTTATAGTTGTCTAATCTCTTTTGAATTTATATCATGTCCAGACTTCCACAAATTATATTCTAATTTCTAACTGTAGTGTAAAGGATACGTTGAATTCTCAAAGGCTATACCAGTGGAGTATAATCCCTGGCCACTTCTACTATCCTCAAAAGAAGACAATGTGTTTACTCACAGTGCAATGTCAGCCTGTAGGAATTAACCTATGTGAAGAGAGACTCATCATCAATAAGTTGACAATGTGGCAATAAATTCTTTATCCTTGGTAACCCATTAAAAAGGGAAATACATAAAATGATCTTCTGACATGTGGTCTCCTGTTTTCTCAGTGATACAAAAGAGTAATGAAAAATGAACAGAGTAGTGGAAATCATGTAATTTTTAGATTACATGTCATATCTCAGGGTATCTGTGAAAAATGGGTGGTAAAAGACAAGGAAGAAAAGTATTTCCTTTTACCTCCCTATTCTTGGAAATGGCTCCATTTTTGCTTTCTTACCAACCTTAGCTCTTCTCTCAGTGGGAAGATCTTTGTTACTATGTTTCATAGGAAACAATGGGGTAATATGACTTGTATGATAACGTAAGCCCATTTGATAAGCACAGTGCTATTTATTTTGGGTCTTGTGGTGAGTAAAACTATATGTGGTCAAATTATTTCTGTCCCAAGTTTAGGGAAAATTAGCTGTAGTTTCTAATATAGTTATTATTTATAAATTAGAAGCTTTAGCACCAGTTTTGGACATTAAGCATTTATTAAAGTATATTAAATATTAGTAAAGAGAGAACACAGCTCAGAACATTAAGAAAAGCATATCTAACTACCATAAGCACATCTGAGAGCCTGTTTGAGAGTGGAAGTTTCCTCTGGGTCCTGAGAAGAGGCAGCCCTTCCACACTACTCAAAGCTAATTGGCTAGCATCACACAAATCCCTTGGTTGACTGGACTTGAGGGCAGTCCATGAGCAGAATGTGCAAAGGTCAGAGTTCACAGAACACACCCCCTGAGGGCCAGGCTCTCAGGTAGGTGTGGTTTCAATCAAGTCAACTTTAAGTGAGTTAAATGACAAAGTCAATTGAATCAATTTCAGTACTATCCTCTATAGCTGGGACCTCTGGACATCCCATAACCCATTATTTTTTCACAGTCTCAACACCCCTTAGTGCTCTTAAATATTAGTGAGGACTCCCAAACTCAATTTTATTCATGTGATATATCTATGAATATTTAGTATATGTGAAATTAAATATCAATATTATTGTGAAAATAGTTTTGACCTCAAAGGTCCCCTCAAAAGGTCTGTGACAACTAGCCATTAATAGAACACATTTTGAGAACCACTGCTTTAGGGCATATGGTCAAATGAGTTAAATCCAGTTGGACAAAAACAAACTGTCTTTTTTTACCCCCTTCCTTTCTTATATGTATATAAAAGTAGCCATAACACATGTCCAGTATTAAGAACTGTCTAACAGTGAGTTAATTGGGAGTCTTGAACTCTTTAATGGTTTCCTTGTTCACTTTAGTTATTTTTATTTGAAATCCAAAAGTTTACACAAATGCATATCTTTCCATTATTTTTTTTTTCAGGGTAATGATGGTTAAGTGCCTTGCCCAGGGCCACACAGCTAGTGTCAAGTGTCTGAGGCCATATTTGAACTCAGGTCCGCCTGAATCCAGGGCCGGTGCTTTATCCACTGTGCCACCTAGCTGCTCCCTTCCCATTCTTTCTGTTACTAGTATTATAGGAAATGCTTGTCAGTTAGAATCTACAATGATGCTGTTGACTAGCAGGTTCTTGGGATTGTCTCTGAGGTCATCCATCATAGACAATGGATTTTCTTTTTATATTGTTCCAATAAAGAGTGAGAGTCATTTAATTATATCCTGCTGCTTGATTTTGGGGCACATTGTATATTCTAAACATGTAAATAGAATATATTTATCCTTTTGCTCTCCTTCTGCCTCAATTTCTTCTAATATTTTTTTTTTGGTCCTGGGGAGTTCTAAGAAATAAAATTTGTAGGCTCTATATGGGAGGCTGAAAAGTAAGTGTTCTTTTAACTTAACTTGTTGCTACTTGTCTCACTTCTCATGTATGATTTTGTATATGCTTCATGGATGACCACTCATGCCAAAGCATGGAGGCATTGAGGTCTAGCTTGTTATTTACAGTATTCTGTTACTATATTGGAATTAATACCATTAGGGATGACACACTATTAATAGAAGACATCAGATCAAGGTATTTATTCTATTGCCCTTTTGCTATCAATAGCTTTCACAGGAAATTTCAGTTATCCCAACATATCCCCAGTATGTATTCTTTTGCCCTTTAGTCCTCCAGGACCAAATCATTTAGATGGCTGTAAAGTTGTTTTCCTCAAATGGCTCTCATAAGTGGCTAGAATGTGACAGTTATTTTTGTTCCACTGTCTAAGAAAAGTGGAGTTCATATGGGCATTCTTCACCATCACCTTTGCATGAGTTCCTGTAAGTCTAGGTGGAGGGGTAAAAAGGATTTAATTGCTGATAAAGTTAATGATCCATGTTTGCAGGGACCAGGATGCCACCTCTTTCTCTGAGGAGAGAACTGGTATTTATTAAGCATCTATTATGTGTCAGGCAATACGTGTTTGATGTATGTTTCAATTAATCCTTCCCAAAATACAGTGAGGTAGGTACTATTTTATCATCATTTTACAGTTAGGCAATTGAAATAACCAGTTTAAGTGATTTGCCCAGAGTCTCAAAGCTAGATAAGTGTCTGAGGCCAGATTTGAGTTCAAGTTTTTCCGGCTCCAATTTTTCCATCAAAGCTAGCCCTTCCTTTGTACTGCAAAGAAACATTTTCCTTTTTTGTTCATATGACTTGAATATGTCCACTTTCTCTAAAAGAAGGTAGCCGAGAAACTTTCCTCACATTTAACAGGAAGAAGAATGAGAATATTTGCTGTGCACTCCCTCTTTTCTCCTCTTCCTTATCTTCTATCAGTCATTTGCCTTGTCACTTTCTTCTTTTTCATCCTTGTCTTACATGATGAAGTGGTTTTACTCCTTACTAGGCCTAAACACTCTCTTTGGTCAAGCAACCCCTGTCTCCTCAAGCAGTTTGCCCACTCTTTCACTTACTTTCAATCTCTCCCTGTCTACTGGTTCATTTCCTACTGTCTACAAACATGCCCATTTCTTCCCATACTGAAAAAAAAAACCATTTATTCCTACCATCCCTACTGATTATGCTCTTATTTCTCTTCTGCCCATTGTAGCTAAACTCTTCAAAATGCCCATCTACAAAAAGTCCCTCCACTTTCTTTTGTCTCTCTCTTTTTTACCCCTTACAATTTAGCTTCCAACCAGATTATTCCACTGAACCTGCTCTTTTCAAAGGTACTAATGATCTGTTGTAAATCCATTATCCTTTTCTGAATCCTAATTCTCCTTGACCTTTGACACTTTTGATCACTTGATGCTTTTGTCTTTCTCGGTTTTGGGGACAGCACTCTTTTGATATTCTTCTGCTACCTCTCTGAGTATTCTTTCTCTGTCTGCTTTGCTGAATCTTCCTCCAGATCACATCCCTTAACCTTCATTGTCCCTTAGGCTTCTGTCATAGGACTTCTTTTCTCCCTCTATATACTGTTCTTGGTGCTTTCATTAACTTGCATATATCGAGTTACAACTTTTATGCTGAGGATTCTCAAATCTCCCCATCTTGCCCCAATTTTTCTGCTGACTTCCAATCTTGTGTCCAACTGATTTTTATATATCTCAAATTGGATGTCCAGTAGACATCTTAAGCTCAGTATGTCTAAAAACTAGGATTCAATATCTTTCCCTCCAACCCCTTCCCTCCTTCTACCTTCCCTATTACTGCAGAGGGCCACACTACCATACCTGCAGTCCATAAGGTCAACAACCTAGGAGTCAAGCTGGATTTCTCACTGTCTCTGAGCTACCCCCCCCCAACCCCACCAGTATACCAGCTCTTGCCAAAGTCCATTAGTTTTACCTTTGTAACATCTCTTGAATATTTCTTTTTCTCTCTTGGGATACCGCCACCACTCTAGTCTACAGCCTCATCATCTTACACCTGGATTATTATAATATCCTACTGGTGAATTTGCCTGATTAGTCTGTCTTCATTCTAAGCTATCCTCCTCAGCCACCAAAGTGAATTTTCTTAAAGTACAGGTTCAACTATATTACCCACCTATTCAACAAATTCCACAGGCTTCCTATTAACCCCAGGAATATACAAAAATAATTGTTTTGGCATTCAAGTCCTTCATTACTGGCTCAGTCGTAACTTTCCAGTCTTCTTACACCTTATTTCATGACAAGTACATTTCAATCCACTGACACTGCTCCACTGTGTATTCCATGAAGAAGATACTCCATCTCTAAATTCGTAGTATTTTCTCTGATTATCCCCTCTTCCCCTGGTTTGTCACGCCGGGGTGGGAGTGGGGATAAGATCCCACTCTCTATAAAATGCTCCAATAGCATGCGTCTCAAATAGCCTCTGACAACTGTGGCGGAACTGTTTCCACTAACAGGAGAAGGGGCAAAGGCAAGTCACTGGCGCCTTAAAACCAGTCACTTTGGGCAGGTGGGATTTGTTAGCCTTGTCAGGCAGCCCGCCTAGGGGAAGGAAACCCTGATTTTAAACCTCTGCTGCCTTGCGCCTATACCCATATATGGGAAAGGCTTTGGGAGTTAACCCCTAGGAAAAATCAGGAGTCTGAGTCCCTTAGGCAGTTGGATGTTGGACATCATATCCCTCTGGCAACTCCTGTGGCGGCACTGGTGCCAAACTGTATTGACTCTGCCTCTTCTTTGGATCCACCAATGTTGCAGAGAAGGAAAACCTGCTGCATGGACAACAGCTTTTTTTCCATATTGATCTGCCCAGGCCAGTGCCCTGGAGAGGACACTCCAGCTACTCCTTATGGGGTAGATGCAGCAGTCACTCAAGAGCTGCGGCTCACATATCGGACTGCACAGTCACACTGTGGCCTGTGGCTCTTCAAGGTGCTGATCCATGGTCGTCCGTGACTGGTGAAGGCCTACTACTACCCCCTCCTCCTCCTCACTCCCTTACTTGGGATCCTTTCCCTCTTCTTCTCCAACTATTGACCTCCCTGGATTCCTTTAAATATTAACTAAAGTTCTACTTTTTACAGGAATACTTTGAAAATATCTCAATTCCAAAGTCTTCCCTATGTCAATCATTTTTTATATTTCCTGTATATAGCTTCCTTTTCATATGTAGATGTTTGCATGTTGTCTCCCTGATTTGATCATTAGTGTTTTGAGGTCAAATGCTGTCTTCTTCATCTTTTTATGCCCTCATCACTTAGTACAGTGTCTGTCACATAGTAGGTGTTCATTTAATAACGTTGATTGAATTCTAAATTTCTAATTCTCTCCCAATGCTGATGTTCCTATGTTTGTCTGCTATACTATCAACTCCATTATTGCATTGCCTTTTTAAGTGGATTGTGCATATGGTTGAAGAGATGGCAAATAGTGTAGAGGTGCAGACTCTGGACAAAGATCATTTTCCCATTATGCCTCCTTATTCTAGCCTGCTATTCTTCCCTGGCATTCTGGCTCTTACACTGGGGCTCTCCTAATTGGTCATGGTTCTCAATATCTGCAACTGACTATGATCCACCTTATTACACCACTCTCATCTTTTTACTGTGCTGCTACATATAGCTCCAGAAACAATAATCAAATGAATACTAGGACAATTAACACTATATTGTTCTACCCACCATTCCTGTGATTTTCCAAACTGGATAGTTCTTCTCTTGGCAACTATTCTCCTATATTTATTTGTTCTCTTCCTGCATTTGAATGCAAGTTTCTTGAGGGAATGTATTGCTTTTTGTAATTGTATCTTTGGTGCTTGGCATGGGTCTTAGAACATAGCAAATATTTAATAAATGCTATTCAGCTTACTTATACATACATTCAAACATAAAAATAAATTTAGCATTGAACGGGTGGAAAGAGACTAATTGGTAAATGGTATAGAGATAGGATTCAAGATACATGTAGAAACATAGTAATAGATGGAAAGGAAACACTTTTGTGGGATATGTGAGAAAATGTGACTCAGAGCAAAGTTCTAGAAGGATCACGATGGAATAGTATAAGAGTTCAAGCTAAGAGATTAGCCATAAGTATTAATACTAATATTTCTTTTGTGACTAGAGTAAAATTATAAATAAAAGGTAACAGATTTAAGAAATCTGATTTACTCTTACAGTGGGAGTTTTTAAGGGGTTGATGGTATGAGAGAAAAAAAGTATTGCAAGAGTCACCATTAAAAATGAGATACACATTCAATATGAATAGGACGGATGGATTGTCAAATAATGGTGAAGACCTAGGTAAAATTATATACCCTGAATGTATATTGCATGAAATTAATTTGATTATTTCATTTTCTTGAGGGATACTCAATACACTTGGAGATCTAGAAAAATTAAATGATTGTGCAATACATAGGGGTGAATATTTATAATTTGGACATATTTAGGATGTCCACAGAGGAAATCAAATATAAGTTGGGAATCCAAAGTAGTAGCTTTGAAGATATTAAAAAGAGAAATCATGTTAGTCAAGATTGGGTATGGAGTCAAATAAGGCCATAATAGATGAGATGAACTGAGTTAGGAATATATAAAAGAGAAAAGAAGTCACAACATCTAGATGGGTCAGTGCATAGAATATCAGGCCTGGAGCCAGGAAGACCTGAGTTCAAATCTTAACACAGACACTTATTGGCTGTATGACCCTGTTCAAGTTACTTAAGTTTTGTTTGCCCCAATCTCTTCACATGTAAAATGGGTCTCATAATAGCACCTACCTCCCAGGGATGTTGTGAGGATCAAATGAGGCAATAACTGTAAAGTGCTTAGCACGGTGTCTGGCCTGTAGTAAGAACTATATAAATATTAATTATTATTTTTAATGTGGTTGAATGAATAAAATGAATATATTATGCCAGTATTGTGGGTTAGGTACAGACTAATTATTTCAGGACTTCTGCCTTTTTCCCGTACTTTCTTATACATTAAATTATCATTAAGTTAGTTTAAGAAGTTAATAGATGGCCTGGTTTTAGTGGAATGACGTTCCAGCAAATGAAAGAAATTGAAATTTTCCATTGAAATTGGCATTATTTTCTAAGTCTGTAAGATTCTTTTTAAATGAAAAGGGGAGGTGATTCATATTTCATTTTCATATTCCCTATAATTATCATTAAATATCTCTTACTCCAATGACTTTGTGGCAAGACAGTCAATACTAAGAAATAAAAAAAGAACCCCCCCCATACAAAAGTTGTATACGCAAAGGAAATTGTAGGATATTTTCATAGTGAATCTAAGCCACAAGGGATGCTGCTAGTCTTGATATACAGATGGATAATTTTAAAAAGGGGTAGTTTGTTAATTGTGAAAGAAGGCTTGCTTTCCAGCTTTAGTGCCCACCTAATTTACCCAGCTCTCACCAGTAGCTCAAAAAGCTGCACAGTGGCCACACTATTTCAACAGACAGATTGAGGAAACTGAAGTGTCTCAAACTTATTGGTGATTTAAGGGAGTTTCTACACCAAGCATGTGAAGATTTCTCCTTGCAGAATGGGCAATGAGAACAATTTCTTCCAACGTCCATGAAGGCAGCTGAAGAAAGCAATGTGGAGTGCCTAGAGTTTTGTCAGACATCAAAGACACCAAGGCAATCCACTACACCCAAGCCATCATCAGTCATCTTGACTTTTGTCTTGCCCCTATACTTTAATGACTCTGGAATATAGAATGAGGCTGATAACTTCATGCAATCGACCTCACTTAAATCTAATTTATGCATGAGTCAAAAAACATGATTCATATCATTTTATAATTTTTATGTACCTCAGAGTCCTGTGGCAACCAGCAAGTGATGAAGTATCCTGTGTGGAAACACCGGGAGCTATAGTACAACCCTACACGCAGGCAGCCCAGGGCATAGGGTTGTTTTCTCACTCTACTGAAGAAGCAGTGGCATTTGGCAGTCCCATGATTATCTGAGCAGCCATTTTAATATGTGCGCTGCTCACCTCCTGGCATTAGGAAGTGGCTAGGAAAGGTGCTCTAAAAATTGTCTGCTTCATCCAACCCTGGCCTGTCTGCTGTGGCAGGCAGACTTTTACTCTGTGATTGAAACACATGCAAAAAAATGTACAAAAACTTTAGTGAAGATGATTCCATTCACCATATGGAATGGGGAAATGTTTATGGACAACACAAAATCCAGACCTAAACAATGAACAGCTCTTGTTGAGAGAAAACTCGTCAGGTATCACATCCAAATAGCATCCCTGAGTGAAACAAGGCTGGCAAAAGAAGACTATCTTGCTGAAGTAGGTGGTGTATACACATTTTCATGGATTGACTAAAATGATATTGAACACTGTGAATCTGGTATAAGTTTTGCAATCAAAACTAATCTAGTCAACAAGTTTGTATGCCTACCAAAAGGAGTGAATGACAGACTCATGATAATGCAATTGCCCACTCACAGCAAGAGCAATGTCACTATGATTAGTACATATGTTCCCACCATGAGAAATCCAGTTTTGATAAAAGAAAAATTTTATGAATACCTAAAAACCCTCATCATCAATGTGCCAAAAGAGGACAAGTTTATAATTCTGAATGACTTTAATGCCAGAGTAGGCACAAATGATCAGACATGGCAGGGAGTTGTAAAAACTAGAGAAATGCTCCCTGAAGGGAGGCAAAAGTTGCTTCTGGAATGCTAGGGTGCTTCTGGAATGCTAGGCTGCTTCCAGAACTCGGCCTTTTTGGTCTTGGCCCTTGTGGTGGTAGTGCATGTTAGCTGTCTCTGGTGGCTGCTATTCTGGCAGCACTCAAGCAACTGTAGACTTTCAGGTTTAGTGAGTTAATTACAGAAACCCCTAAATTCCTTTGAACTAGCTTAATTGGAAATGTTCTGAGGATTAAATAGGTTAAGTTTAGAGTTAAGAATATTTATCTGTATTTCTATTTTCATACTTCCTTATCTTTGATTTTTATTAGTTTTATCTTTGTTGTTTAATTAATTCCCAAGTAATAAAATCTGATCCTTTTGAGAACTAAAGCTTAGAGGCTCCTTTCTTATTGTCCTGGGAGATATATCTAAAAAGGGCAGTTCAGAGGGGAGGGTGAACCTAAAAGGTCCCTCATATGTCCTGTACCTCAATATTAAGGCAAGTCACCTAAATAATGCTCCGTACATCAAATTTTGGCCCTCACAGAGTTCTTGAAAGGAATGCAGTCATAAACAGCAATAGCAATAGCAATGGTCACTTACTAATGAAGACTTATACATATCATGACTTTCTCATCACCAACAGTCTTCTATGTTCATAAACAGAATAAAACTTCATGGAAGTAAACATTGTAATTAAATGTATTACATCATTGTGAGGAGAAGGGACAGAGAGGATGTGAAAGTGATGAAGGTGATATTTCATGCAGAGTGCTAGACTGATCATAGATTAAGACTCACTAAGCTAAACATTAACATTGAACAAAAGTGGTTGCCCCAAAGCAAGATGACCACCTGAAGACTTAATGTCAACAAATTAAGTGTGACCAAATCATCATTAACTTGGAGGGAAAGTTGGGCCAACACATGATTGTCAACAGTGGAGAAGAGAAGGAGTGGGCAGCTTCAGAGATTTACTCACCTTGGGCAGAAAACTCATAAACATCAAGATTGGTTTGACAAAAATGATAGGGAAATTCAGAGGCTTGCTAGATGAAAAATGAGAATTCCACAGGGTTTACCAACAGGTTGTCTTTCCATCTCTAAGAAGGCAACATTTAAGTCCATCAAAAGTAAAATGCAATTGAAACTTAGAAAGATGCAGGATTCTTGGCTCAGTAAGAAGATAGACAAAAGTCAGTTTTATGCTGATAGTAACAACCCAAAATCCTTTTATGATCCCCTGAAGGTTATTTATGAGTGAAAGACCTATAGTGCATCTCAACTACTCAGTGAGGATTACTGATTGCCCATCATTGATTACTGATAAGGTCATGATCCTGGAGAGATGTTCTGAACACTTTTATGGTGTTCTTAACTTATTGTATGAAACCATCAACCATCAGGTGAAGTCAGTCCCTTTCTAGCCAAACCTCCACCTGAAGAAGGGGTTTTGAATGTCATTAGGCTGATCTCATGTGTCAAAATGTCTGCTGCTGATTTTATTCCAGCTGAGATTTACAAAGCAAGGGTCCACTGCTCATACAAAAGCTAATGAAAAATTTCCAGGTTCTATGGCAAGAAGATATTATCCTCCAGGAGTTCAAGGATCCCTCAGTAGTCCATCTGTATAGAGGACAAGGAAATAGGTTTTCCTGTGACAATCACAGAGGTGAGGAGGTAATATCTCTCTTTTAGTCATTGGCAGCAATATTTTTGGCAGAATCCTTCTTAATAGGATGATCCTTCACCTGGAAGATGGTCCTCTCCTGAAGAGCCAGCATGACTCCAGAAAAGGCCCAGGAATGCTTTGTGTGGTACTTGCTACCTGACAATTCTAGGAGAAATTCCAGGAGCAGAACAGAAATCTGTATACCATGTTTGTTCATTGTACCAAACTTTTGATACTGTCAATATGAGGGCTTGTGGAAAATTAATGCAAAATTTGGTTGTCCAAGAAGTTTATCAGTATCATATACCATTTCCATGATCGAATCCTTGTGAAGGTTCTGGATAATGGACAGTGCTTCCAATTATCCTAGTCAGCAATGGAATGAATCATGGCTGTGCGTTTGCTACCATTTTTTTAGCATATGCTTTCAGGGATGTTGTTGTACATGTACAATGCAGACAAAAATGACCTCAAGGTCAGTTACTTCACTAATAGTGAATTATTTCACTTTAAATGGTGACAAGCCAAGACTAAAGTGGAGAAAGAGTTGGTGCATGACCTTTTGTTTGCAGCCGATTGTACACTCAATGCAAGCCTCTGAGACAGATGAAATAAAATATGGATCTATTCTCTGTTGCTTGTGTTAATTTTGACTTAATAATTAACTCAAGGAAAATAGAGGTTCTCCACTAGTCAGTACCACACCATCCATTTGTGGAACTATTGATTACAGCAAAAGAATGAATTTTGAATGCTTTGAATTAGTTTACTGATCTTGTCAGTATACTTTTTTTTTAGTGAGGCAATCAGGGTTAAGTGACTTGCCCAAGGTCACACAGCTTGTAAGTGTTAAGTATCTGAGGCCAGATTTGAACTCAGGTACTCCTGACTCCAGGGCCAGTGCTCTATCCACTGTGCCACTTAGCCGCCCCACTTATCAGTATACTTTTGAGGGATGTACATAAGGTTGATAAACACATTGCCATAGCCAGCACAGTATTTGGGAGGCTCTGAAGGAGAGTGTAGGAGAAAAGTATTAGATAACTTAACAAATTGAAGATCTACAGAATCATTGTATTCACCTCATTGTTGTATGCCTATGAAGTGATAACAGTGGAGAAGTTTCCTAAAAATTCATAGCAGACAATAACTAAAGAAGTTTGGGAAACATAGTTACCATATTCAATATTGATAAATAAAATATGCATACACATATACAGTGTCCTAAATCTGGGGTAGCTAGTTCATAAGTAGAATCCAAAGTAAAATTTATTTGAGAAAACATCTTAAAACTATTCTCCTCTGGCAATGGCTAAGGAAGCTATAGATAGGAAATATCATTTGATATCATTCTGTCCATACCTATTGCTTATTTTTTCTTTTTATTTGTTTGGTGACTACTATGTGCCAATCATTTCCTAAGAATATTAGAAAATCAAGAACCTTTAGTTAGTATTAATCAAAGAGTTGCTTTTCTTTGACCTTTGTTTCTTGTCCTTTTAATGAACTTAGCTCCAAGGTCTTGGGGATCTCTTTTTGAGTCCCTTCTCCAAAGTACTCCTATGGTATGTCTCACAAAAATATATCTTATTTCCTTTCATTCATGTTGTGTTGCTTAAAACATCAGTAACAGACTATTCTCTTGTAAATAATACTGGGCATTTCCATCTTCTCTTTTAAACAAAGGGATTCAAAATGAATTTTTAAATAATGGTGGTCTCTTGTGGTGAAGGTTAAGAAGATAGGAAAGAATAGTAGAATTTTTTTAAATGTCCAAGATAATTAAACAAAAGAATATAAGTGTGTACCATATGTTTTACAGTATTTTTTTCTACAATAAGTGAATGACAGTGAGAGAGTATTGCAAAATGGATAGAAGGCAATACTTGGCATTGGGAAATCCTGAGTTCTAGTTTTGCTTATGACATATTCTAGGTAAGTGTACCTTTAACAGTCACAACCTCTCAATGTCCAAGCAAGCACCTATAAATAAAAGTTATTGACTGTCTGGTTCATTGGAACTTTCTCTCTGAGTAATTCTTCACATAGATAGGAGACACAGATTGAGAACAAATAAAAATTTGACCCATCTATGAAAATAGCTGCTTTTTTTTAAAATATAAGTAACTTAAGCAATCTTTGCTTACCTGTTTCCTCATTTATAAAATGAGAAAAATAAATGGTACCTACTTCTCTGGGTTGCTCTGAGGATAAACTTTGATAGTATTTCAAAATAACTTTGTGAAATTTAAAGTTCTATGTAAATGCCAGATATTTTACTTTAAATCTTAAAGCTTTTCTTATAGGTATAGTAATTATCTTTGAGTTAGGTTAATTCTCAGTTATATGATTTTTTTCTTTTTATTGCAAGTAATAATTCTTTTTAAAGACATTTTATTTATCCTTATTGTTAGAAACAAATGAAAATGAATCATATATTATGTGACCACTCAGTATTACCTCTAGTAAATTTTGGTTAAAATATCTGAATTTTAGATATATACTTATGTCCATAAATAATAATGATATTTTGACATGTTCATTTCCAATACGAATTTCTCTAAAATATCTTTCTTATGACAAATACTACAATGTCTAGTAGTATATAAAATAAAAGCAATGAGAATAGATATACTTTTTTGTTTTTAGTAGAGATATTTATTTTTCTTCCATTTAAATTTGATGATTGCCTTAAGTTAGATGTTTTTATTATGTTCTGAAAATATACATTTGTGTCTTGCTTATTGTATGTTTTCATGTAAGAATATTAAATTTTATCAAATATTTTAATATATTCTCATAACTGTTTTATGAGGTTTTGCATGCATGCTTTGTAAATTTTAACAGTTTTCTGATGTTGAATCATCCTTGCATAAATAATTTTCACCCTGCTTGGTGATTATGAATATAATAATAGATATAATTTATCAATATAGTTACATTATATGATTATGTGGATATTATATTTGGCATGTAAAATTATATGTGGTCACCTTATTTCTGTCCCAAGTTTGGGGAAAATTAGCTGGGGTTTCCAATATATTTGTTACTTATAAATTAGGAGCTTTAGCACCAGTTTTGGGGCATTAAGCATTTATTAAAGTATATTAGATATTAGTAAAGAGAGAACATGTGAAGTTCAGAAAGTTCAGAAGCCCTACATGCCTAGGATGGAAGAGTCAGAACAAGGCACCCTAACTGCCTTAGAGTCTCAGGCCAAGAAGAGGAAGTTCCTGAGCCTGTGAGAGCATAAGCTATCTCTGGGTCTGAACGAGAGGTGGCCCCTACACACTGCTCCAAGTTAATTGGCTAGCATCACCCAAATCCATTGGTTCACTGGACTTGAGAGTGGTCCATGAACAGAACCTGCTGAGGTCAGAGAACCCACCACCTGAAAACCAAGCTCTCAGGTAGGTGTGGTTTCAATCAAATCAACTTCAAGTGAGTTAATCAGCAAAGTCAATCCAATCAATCTTAATATAATCCTCTCAAAAAGGGTTGGGGGGGATGGAAGTGTGCTCTGGGCATTCTAAAACCTTTTATTTTCCCACAATATATATGTAATATAACATGTTATTTTATTAGGTAACATATTAAGTGGTTTGTATCCTAAATTAATAATTTTTGTCTGAAATTTAATTTTGAAATTTTCTGAATTATGCTTTAAGACCAATACCATATCTTCCTCATGAAAGCTATTATATAGGGTTTCATGTTAATGCTTATGAATAATCTGAATATTCTTAGAATGCTTCAAAAATTCAATGATGAATGAGTTTGAGCTGCATATTATTGTTTCATTTTGGGGGCAGGGTAATTCTTTGGCACCTGGTTTTATTTCCTCCTCTAAGATTAATTGTTTTTAGTCATTAATTTCATCTTATAGTCATTTCCCTACTTTATATTTTTATGTTAATCATGTACTTTTTTTAATCATCTACTTTTAAATTTTCTAATTTCTTAGAATATAAGTCTATTTTCTTTTCCCTAATGATACTCTTGATTACTTTTCCATTTGTCATAATATCTCCTTTTTGTGCATCCATAATTCTTGTAATTAGCATTTTTATCTCTTTTTTGGATTATATTTCCCTAAGAGTTCTCAGTTTTATCAATGTTTTTTTTTTCCTTCTTGAGATATACATTGCTTTCACTTTAATAATTTTGTTTTTTGCAGGGCAATGGGGGTTAAGTGACTTGCCCAGGGTCACACAGCTAGTAAGTGTCAAGTGTCTGAGGCCGGATTTGAACTCGGGTACTCCTGAATCCGGGGCCGGTGCTTTATCCACTGCGCCACCTAGCTGCTCCCCCATTGCTTTCACTTTAACTGGAAAAAGTAATGGTTATCAGATTCTGTTTCTGTCTTTTCTTATTTTTTTAGCAGATGTGTCTACCTTGCTGTCCCCAAATTGTTACAAAATAAAAGTCGGTGGAGCACCTAGGTGGAACAGTGGATAAAGCACTGGCCCTGGATTCAGGAGGACCTGAATTCAAATCCAGCCTCAGACAATTGACATTTACTAGCTGTGTAGCCCTTAACTCTCATTGCCCCATGCAAAAAAAAAATTCAGAGTGTATGTAGTGGTCATAAAGTCATCTAATTTTTTTATCCATATAAATATTTTATTATTTTCCAGTTACATTTAGAGATAATTTTCAAGATTTGTTTTTATGAGATTTATAGTTTCCAATTTTTCTCCCTCCCTACCCCCTCCCCAAGACAGCAAGTAATCTGATATAGGTTATAAATATATATATATATATATATATGTGTGTGTGTGTGTGTGTGTGTGTGTGTATGTGTGTGTATACACACACACAATCACATTAAACATATTTTTGCATTAGTCTTGTTATGAGAGAAGAATCAGAGTGAAAAGGAAAAATCTCAAAAAAGAGAAACAAAAACAACAAAATACAATAGTAATAGTATGGTTTGGTCTGCATCTAAAATCCACAGTTTTGTTTTTTCTGGATTTGGAGAGCATTTTCCATCATTAGTCCTTTGGAACTATCTTGGATCATTGTATTGCTGAGAAGAATCAAGTCCATCACAGTTGATCAACACATAATGTTGTTGATACTATCTACAATGTTCTCCTGGTTCTGCTCATCTCACTCATCATTAATTCATACAAGTCCTTCCAGGTTTCTCTGAAATACACCTGCTCATCATTTCTTACAGAACAATAGTATTCCATTACATTCATATACCACAACTTGTTCAGCCATTCCCCCAAGAAGTCATCTAATTCTGATTCAATTGTTTTCTGTTGGACTTAGTTGGCTATTCTTGAAGCTTGGGTAACTGCAGGCCATAATGCAGTCTTTCTCAGGTGAAAAAGGATTTGAGGGCATCTTCTCTCACTTTTCTTCCTCAAGGTTGACAGAAGTAGCATTGTCAACAACTGAATATTAGTTATGGTATCACCCTTGCTGTCAGTTTATTTTCTCTAAATTTCAGTACAGGGAATATTTCTTAGGTTGAAATTGACAAACATGTCTATTTGAAACTCGGAAAATTTGACAGGGGCTAAAGCCCAGGAAAGTATCCAGTTGTCAGTGTCAGTAGAATCTTGTTGTTTGATGAAAAAAATGCAAAAAATATTCCAAACAGAATAGATTAATGCTCATAGAAGATAAATCTCAAAAGATTGTAATAACAATAACAGATGGCTTTACGTAGTTCTTCAAGGTTCACTAACTGTTTTATACTCATTATTTTATTTGATTTTTATAATGGTCTTGCACAGGTAATGTGATGAATATCATTATCATTTTTTTCAAGAATTTGAGACTCAAAGAATGCACATGACTTACTAATTTCACACAAGTGACTATCAAATGCCAAGAAGTTTAATTAGACCCAAAACTTATTTGTTTTTATATGACTTTTTCCCCACTTAAAATAAAAAAAATGTTTTCCCAATTACATATAATGATAGTTTTCAACATTTGTTATATGTAATTTTGTTTATAGTTGCATACATCTAAGCATTTTTTCAGGTTTCATGAAATAAATGTTGTATGACATTCTGTCTATCCATTCAATTATCTGACTTTCAGTGTAGTCTATACATTTGTAATATTATGAAAATAAATTAATCATCAATGAAGTAATCATAATTTTAAGTAGCAAAAATGATTAGATCTACTTTTTGATCTGGTATTTACTAATAAAACATCTTGATACTCTGAAGCAGAATATTTTTGAGGCATATATTGTATAGTTTGGTGAACATCTTATGAATTCATGATCTCTATGAGCCAATAGAAATGATTTTCTAAAGTTCAATTCAAAATTTCTTTGAAAATTTAGACTTTACCTCCTCTATAGCACATTATCCATACCCATTAAATTTTAAATATATGAATTGTTATTTTAAAAAATCAACATTTCTACTAAGAAGAATTATGTTTTGTATCTTAAAATACAAATATCCTTTTGGGATAATAACTTTGCTGTGTCCACAAGGGTAAATACATTATCACCTAATACTCTAGAGGTCACTGATAAATGTAATACATTATAAGAGATTTTAAGAACTGATTTGTTTAATCATTGTAATTATAAAGCATATTGTTGCAAGCTTGAAAAAACATTCATTTTTGAAGGTTTTGTTTTTCCTTCTCATTGACTAATTTAAAAAATATTTTAAAATATTTTAAAAATTTAATATATATTTAATACATATATATTATATTCCACATGAAATATTAAACTAATATAAAAATATTCTAAATTTCACCCTACTACAAATACAGAAACAGATAACCTGCAGAGAGCAGATGGTGTATATTAAAATTATCTGGGTGAAAAATAAGCCAGAAAATTGAAATTCAATTGCTTAAATTCTGAATTCAGAATGGGAAGAAAGGAAAAGTGTTTTTACGAAAAAGTAAACAAAATCCACTCTTATTCAAGATTTAACTTAGATGAATTGTCATAAAACTAGCAGACTGACTAGGACTGATGTGTCAAAGAGACTTTGGCCAGCAGTAATTGAGCTATGCATAATAGATAGATAGATAGATGGATAGATAGATAGATATGGATATATATAACTCTCTATACATACATATACATATATACACATATATATAGCTACATATATCACATATATGTTCATTGTGGATGTGCAAATATGTATTGTGTTCATACAAGTATTCACATATGTAGCATATTATACACACATATTATATATATATATATATATATACATATATATATATATATATATATACACACACACACACACACACACACACACGGTGTTATAGCTTAAACTTCACTGAGAATTTTGTAATCCTCTATGTATATGTTTACATTAATATGTACATATATACATATATGCATAGAGATGTGTGTATATTCAGAATGTTACAAAAGTCTTAGTTCAAATTATTCAAATTCAGTTTTTGAAAGTTGTGTGTTTGCATATACTATGACAACCACTGTGACAACCAACTTATACAAAATCCAAGCCTAAGGTAACAATTGAGGAGAAAAGAAAGTATATTCAGAAAAAAATATTTTCACTGAGAATAGGAAGTGTGTGGAAAGTTGAGCAGAATGTCATGTAACAGAACAAACAACATGTGTATTTAAACACATGTGCATGTGTACATATGTGTACAAACATATGTAAACACATTGATTTGTATATATGTATATATATGTGTAAATTTCCTCTTATGCTTTCTGAGGATTATACATTAAATGAAGAAAAATAGCAGAGCAGAAGCTTCAATATGTTGAAGCCTCAAGAGCTAACATAGTTTAATATAGAATCTATGTGTAGGAGAGGGAGATAATTTATTGATCCAAGAGAAACATCACTTGATTTTATAAGGCATATAGTATTTACAGAGAGAGAAAAGGATAAAAGACATAACAAAAGGAAGGACGAAAGTTAAACAATATGGCTGTTGTTATTTTTTATGGAGGAGAAAATTTAAATAAGAACACTTTCAACATTAATATCCAGAAACAACTGAACTAACATGGGCACAATTTAACTTACTGCTGGGAGAAGAAATGCAAATGACTGATTAAATGCAGAATTTTTGTGTATTAATTTATAAAGCAATTGTTTATAATCACAACTGCCTATTATCTATAACTATATATATACACATATGTCTGTGTGTATAGGTTATATATATATATATATATTCTGTATATACAGATGTAAATTATTATACTTACATTATAATATTTATGGATAATTTCTGTAATTTTTTCAAGTAATGAATTACCTATCTATTCCCAGGAATACAAACATCCAAGAAAATTCTGAAGAACTTATAAAAAAAATGCTATCAATTTCCAGTAAAAGACCTGATGGAGTCTGAATGCAGAGCAAAGCATAGTATTTTTTACTGTATTTATTATGTAGCGGTCTATGATTTCCTTCATAACATAAAAAATATGGAAATGCACACACACATATATTGTTCTTCCCCTGTTCACATTACTTTGAATGAGTTTACAGAAACATCCCCATGCTTCTCTCTGTTTATCAGATGTATTGTTTCTTTTTTTCGTTTTTTAAAAAAATTTTAATAAAGCATTTTATTTTTTCCCATTACATGTAAAGATAGTTCTCAACTTTTGTTTATATGAGCTTTCCAATTTCAGATTTTTCTCCCTCCTTCCCTCCCATCCCTCCCACTTCTCCTAGACAGCAGGTAATCTGATATAGGTTATATATATATATATGTATGTATGTATGTATGTATATGTATGTGTATGTATGTGTATGTATGTATATGTATATATGTATCTATATATAGATACACATAATAACATTAAACATACTTCTGCATTAGTCATGTTATAAGAGAAAAATCAGAGCAATGACGAAAACCCTCAAAATAGAAAAACAGCACCAAAAAAAAAAAAAGAAATAGTATGGTTCATTCAGCATCTATACTCCACAGTTCTTTTTTTTTTTCCTGGATTTGGAGATCCTCTTCTATCATCTGTACCATTGCATTGGTGAAAAGAATATAGTCCATCACAGTAGATCAACAAACAATGTTGATGATACTGTATACAATGTTCTTCTGGTTATGCTCATCTCACTCATCATCAGTCCATGCAAGACCCCCCAGGTTTTTCTGACCTCCTCCTGCTCATCATGTATTACAGCACAATAGTATTCCATTGCATTCATATACCACAACTTGTCCAGCCATTCCCCAATTGATGGACCTCCCCTCAACTTCCAATTCCTTGCCACCACGTACAGAGCAGCTATAAATATTTTTGTACATGTGGGTTCCTCTCCCCTTTCCATGATCTCTTTGGGAAAAAGACCCAAAAGTCGTATTGCTGGATCAAAAGGTATGCACAGCTTTATAGTCCTTTGGGCATAATTCCAAATTGCTCTCCAGAATGGCTGGATCAGTTCACAGCTCCACCAACAATGCATTAGTCTTCCAATTTTTCCACGGCTTCTCCAACATTTATTATTTTCCTTTTTTGTCATATTAGCTAATCTGATAGGTGTCAGGTGGTACCTCAGAGTTGTTTTAATTTGCATCCCTCTAAGCATTAGAGATTTAGAGCATTTTTTCATATGGGAATAGATAGCTTTGGTTTCTTCATCAGAAAACTGCCTGTCCATATCCTTTGACCATTTCTCAATTGGGGAATGACTTGGATTCTTATAAATTTGATTTAGTTCCCAATATATTTTGAAATGAGGCCTTTATCAGAAATACTGGCCATAAAATTGGTTCCCAGCTTTCTGCCCCCCTTCTAATTTTGGATGCATTGCTTCTGTTTGTACAATTTTTTTTAATTTAATGTAATAAAAATCATCCATTTTGCATTTTATAATATTCTCTCTCTCTCTTGTTTGGTCATAAACTGTTTTCCTTTCCAAAGATCTGAAAGGTAGACTATTCCTTTCTCTCCTAATTTACCTATGGTATCACCTTTTATGTCTAAATCATGTATCCATTTTGACCTTATTCTAGTATAAGGTGTAAGATGTTGGTCTATGCCTAATTTCTGCCATACTATCTTCCAGTTTTCCCAGCAGTTTTTGTCAAATACTGAGTTCCTATCCCAGAAGCTGGAGTCTTCGGGTTTGTCAAAAACTACATTACTAGTGTCATTTACTACTGCATTTCCTGAGCCTAGCCTATTCCATTGATCTACCACTCTATTTCTTAGCCAGTACAAGATAGTTTTGATGACTGCTGCTTTATAGTAAAGCTCAGGGTTTGGTACTGCTAACCCACCTTCCTGTGAATCTTTTTTCATTATTTCCCTGGATATTCTTGATTTTTTGTTTTTCCAGATGAATTTTGTTATTATGTTTTCTAGCTCTATAAAATAATTTTTAAGTAGACTAATTGGTAGGGCTCTGAATAAGTAAAATAATTTAGGTAGTATTGTCATTTTTACTATATTAGCTCTTCCTATCCATGAACAATTGATATTTTTCCAATTATTTAGATGTCATTTGATTTGTGTGAAGAGTGTTTAGTAGTTGTGTTCAGAGAGTTCCTGGGTTTGTCTTGGGAAGTAGACTCCCAAATATTTTATATTATCTACTGTTACTTTAAATGGAATTTCTCTTTCTATCTCTTGCTGCTGGACTTTGTTGGTCATGTATAGAAATGCTGATGATTTATGTGGATTTATTTTATATCCTGCTACTTTGCTAAAGTTGTTAATTGTTTGAAGTAATTTTTGAGTTGATTCTCTATGATTCTTTAAGTATACCATCATATCATCTGCACAGAGTGATAGTTTTGTTTCCTCCTTTCCTATTCTAATTCCTTTAATTCCTTTCTCTTCTCTGATTGCTAAAGCTAACAATTCTAGTACAATATTAAATAATAGGGGTGATAATGGACATCCCTGTTTCACCCCTGATCTTACTGGGAAGGCTTCTAACTTATCTCCATTGCATATAATGCTTGCTGATGGTTTTAGGTAGATACTGTTTATTATTTTAAGGAAAGCTCCACCTAAACTTTCTATTGTTTTTATTAGGAATAGGTGCTGTATTTTGTCAAAAGCTTTCTCTGCATCTATTGAGATAATCATATGATTTTGGTTGGTTTTCTTATTGATGTGGTTGATTATGTTAATAGTTTTCCAAATGTTGAACCAGCCCTGCATTCCTGGTATAAATCCCACCTGGTCATAGTGTATTATCCTGGTGATCACTTGCTGTAATCTCCTTGCTAATATCTTATTTAAGATTTTAGCATCAATATTCATTAGGGAAATTGGTCTATAATTTTCTTTCTCTGTTTTTGCTTTGCCTGGTTTTGGTATCACCAATATATTTGTATCATAAAACCAATTTGGTAGAACTCCTTCACCTATTCTTCAAAGTAATTTGTATAACATTGGAATTAATTGTTCTTTAAATGCTTGGTAAAATTCACCTGTAAACCCATCTGGCCCTGGGGATTTTTTCTTAGGGAGTTCCTTAATGGCTTGTTCAATTTCTTTTTCTAATATGGGTTTATTTAAGGATTTTATTTCTTCTTCAGTTAACCTGGGCAGTTTGTATTTTTGTAAATATTCATCCATTTCATTTAGATTGTCAAATTTATTGGCATACAGTTGGGCAAAATAATTCCTAATTATTGATTTAATTTCCACTTCATTGGTGGTAACATCACCCTTTTCATTTTTGATACTCGTGATTTGGTTTTCTTCTTTCTTTTTTTAATCAAATTAACCAATATTTTATCTATTTTATTGGTTTTTTCATAAAAACAGCTCTTAGTTTTATTGATTAATTCTATAGTCTTTTGCTTTCAATCTTATTAATTTCTCCTTTAATTTTCAGGATCTCTTGTTTAGTATCTAATTGTGGGTTTCTAATTTGTTCTTTTTCTAGCTTTTTAAGTTGCATGCCCAATTCATTAATCTCCTCTTTCTCTTTTTTATTCATGTAAGCGTTTAGAGCTATCAATTTTCCCCTAAGCATTGCTTTGGCTGCATCCCATAGATTTTGGTAGGTTGTCTCATTATTGTCATTCTCTTGGATAGAGTTATTGATTGTTTCTATGATTTCTTGTTCGGCCCATTCATTCTTTAGAATGAAATTATTTAGTTTCCAATTGATCTTCATTCTACTTTTCCCTGGCTCTTTCTTACATGTAATTTTTATTGCATCATGATCTGAGAAGGACGCATTTACTATTTCTGCCTTTCTACATTTGACTATGATGTTTTCTGCCCTAATACATGGTCAATTTTTGAAAATGTGCCATGTACTGCTGAGGAAAAGGTATATTCCTTTCTATCCCCATTCAATTTTCTCCAGACATCTATCATGTCTAACTTTTCTAGTAATCTATTCACCTCTTTCACTTCTTTCTTATTTATTTTTTGGCTAGATTTATCTAATTCTCAGAGGGGGAGATTCAGATCCCCCACTAGTATAGTATTACTGTCTAATTCCTCTTGTAACTCATTTAACTTCTTCTCTAAGAATTTGGATGCTATACCACTTGGCGCATACATATTTAATATTGATATTGCTTCATTATCTATAGTGCCTTTTAGCAAGATATAGTCTCCTTCCTTATCTCTTTTAATGAGATCTATTTTTACTTTGCTTTGTCTGAGATAAGGATTGCTACCCCTGCTTTTTTTACTTTTGCTGAAGCATAATATATTCTGCTCCAGCCTTTTACCTTTACTCTGTCTGTATCTCTCTGCTTCAAATGTGTTTCTTGTAAACAGCATATTGTAGGATTCTGGTTTTTAATCTACTCTGCAATTCACTTCCATTTTATAGCAGAGTTGATTCCATTCACATTCACAGTTATTATTACTGACTGTCTATTCCCCTCCATTCTATTTACCCCCTTTGTACTTTTCCCCCTTTCTTTCACCCTATTCCTCCTCACCGACGTTTTACTTCTTACTGCTGCCTCCCCCAATCTGCCCTCCCTTTTTATCACCCCCACTCTTTTCTTTACTCTTTTCTCCCTTGCTTTTGTCCTCCCTTCTATCAGTTCTCTCCCCTTTCCCTTCCCCTTTTGCTTCCCTAAAGAATGAGCTCAGTTTCTTTATCCCAATGAACATATATGTTATTCCCTCTTTGAATCAAATCTAATGACAGTAGGGTTGAAACAACGTTCACCCCTCCTTTCTTTCCCTCTCTTGGAATAGGTTTTTTTTTTTTATCTCTTCATATGATATAATTCACCTCATTCCACCTCCCCTTTCCTGTCCTCCACATCGACTCCCTTTTTAACCCCTTAGTTTTCTTTGTATTATCACATCAAACACAATTTATATTTATACCCTCTTTGTAACCTCCTTCTCTCTGCCCAAATACATTTACAGTTCTTAAGAGTTATGAGTATTATCTTCCTGTGTAGGAATATAAACAGTTTAACCTAATAGGGTAACCTTTTTTTTTTTTATTCCCACTGTTTACCTTTTTAAACTTCTCTTGAGTCTTGTATGTTGAGATCAAATTTTCTATTCAATTCTGGTCTTTTCATCAGGAATGATTGAAAATCCCCAATGTCATTAAATGTCCATCTTTTCCCCTGAAAAGAATTGTCAGTTTGGCTGGGTAATAGATTCTTGGCTGCTATCCAAGCTCCTTTGCCTTCCGGAATATCATATTCCAAGCCTTGCGGTCCTTTAATGTTGAAGCTGCCAGGTCCTGAGAAATCCTGACTGTGGCTCCATGATATTTCAATTGCTTCTTTCTGGCTGCTTGGAGTATTTTCTCCTTCACCTGATGATTCTGGAATTTGGCTACAATATTCCTTGGAGTTTTCCTTTTGGGGTCTCTTTCAGGAGGTGATCGGTGGATTCTTTCAATGATGATTTTATCCTCTGATTCTATGATATCAGGGCAGTTCTCCTTAATAATTTCCTGGAATATGGTGTCTAGATTCTTTTTCTGGTCATGGCTTTCAGGCAGTCCAACGACTCTCAAATTGTCTCTCCTCGATCTGTTTTCCAGATCACTTGTCTTTCCAATGAAGTATTTCACATTTTCTTCTATTTTTTCATTCTTTTAATTCTGCTTGACTGATTCCTGTTGTCTCATGGATTCCTTATCTTCCAACTGTCCAATTTTAATTTTTAAGGCATTGTTTTCTTCAGTGAGATTATGCATCTTTTTTTTTTCCATTTGGCCAGATGAATTTTTTAAGGAATTGTTTTCTGCAGTCAATCTTTGTGCTTCCTTTTCCAAGCTGCTGATTCTTTTTTCATAGTTTTCTTGTTTTGCTTTCATTTCTCTCCCCATTTTTTCTTCTACCTCTCTCAATTGATTTTTAAAATCCTTTTTGAGCTCTTCCAAGAAGGCTTTTTGTTCTTGAGACCAATTCACCTTCCCTCATGAGGCTTCACATGTAGGCAATTTGAGGGTATTGTCCTCATCTGAGTTTGTGTTGACTTCTTCCCTATTGATACAGAAGCTCTCAATGGAGAGGGCTCTTTTTTGCTTCTTACTCATTATTGCAGCTTATTTATTTATTTTTTAAGTTGAGTTCTGCTCTGGGGGCACCAGGGTCCCGGTTTGGGGCTTCTTGTGCAAGGGTATAGGTGCTGTGTGACTAGCTTTTTACTCTGAGGCCTTTATAGTGTGTGCAGTTCGATCCCCTGCACTTCCTGTCTGAGCGCACTAGATCAATGGCCCTAGTCACGCCTGTCCTGTTCATGGGTCTATAGCTGGCATCTTGCCCTATTGACTGGTGCAGGTAGGATTTTCCACTGTCCTACTGCGCCACCAGATTTTTGAGCCAGGTTCCAGGGGCCTCAGTTGTTCGGATGTGGCCTGCAGCTTCCTGCTGACTTGCCCCGACCCCCTCAGTGCTGGACTGTTGCCCTGCACTGGGCCTCCTTTTTGCCCGAGTCAGACCAACCTTTTCCTGAAGTCTTCTAAATTACCTCTGGTTGGAAGACTGTGTCTCTCTGTCTCTTTGCAGGTTCTGTAGTTTCAGAATATGTCCAGAGGCTTGATTTAATGTTCTTTTTGAGGGAACAGAAGGAGAGCTCAGGCAGCTTGCTGATTCCTCTCCGCCATCTTACCATTCCTCTCTGCCATCTTGTGTATTATTTCTTATAGTACAGTAATATTTCATTATGTCCGTGTTCTATAATTGTTTAACTATTTCCCATTCAATGGATATGAATGTTTTCCCCCAGTTCTTTTCCACTAAAACAAAAGGTGTATGGTGCACATGGAATGTCTCCTTGAAATTATACACTCTAAAGAAAATGCTCACAGAGTAGTCAGAAAAAATGATAAAAGGATACTCTCAAGGTTTCTCTGAAGAACTTCAGAATAGATTGCATGACATGGGAGATGCTGGCAAAGGAACACCTAGCATTGTGTGCTTGAATCAAAGAAAGTGTCCTGTTCTTTGAGCAAAGCAAAATTGAAGTAGCTCAAAGGTAATGTGAGATGCACAAATTTAGAGACATTTCCACCCCAATAGTCATATGGACTATTTGTGCCCAGCCTGTGATGCAGCATTCAAAATTTTTCTTGGTTTGATAAACTGTTGTTGGACACACTGTAATTTAATTCCTACATAGTGATATCACGTTTGTCTTCTTCAAGAATGAAGGATAATAACCTATCAACCAAACTTTTCTTTCTAGAACCACAGAAATTGATCAAATTATCTTTTGATGTCCCTTGTATCTTAATTCTCAATTACTTCAGAATATGATATTATTCAACACAGAATAATTTTTTTGATAAATCATGATTGTGTTTTGTTTAATTTTTTTTAAAGTAGTATTTTTGAAATCTAAAGTTAGGTGGCTAAATCGCACAGTGAATAGAGCATTGGCCCTGGAGTCAGGAGGATCTGAGTTAAAATCTAGCCTCAAACATTTACTAGCTCTGTAACCCTGAGCCAGTCACAACATCAATTGCCTATTAAAAGAATTCTAAAGTTAGAAAAGGCAACAGCAAATGTATATCTAGCTCTCTCACATGACAGACACTAATTGAGTGGTTCACTGAGTTTCCCAGAGAATATCAAAGCCAACCTTGAACCTAACTCATCTGATTTCACATGCAACTTTACTTTTAATACTTTGAGTTTTCCCATATCCATCCATATCTGTAGCACCATTTTAGACTACATTTGTTCTAAATATATTTTAATATGAATAAAAATAATTTATCTTATAGCTTTGCCTCACTATTTATTTGGACCAACCATTTATAATCTTAACGATAAGTTTGTATTGTAGTATAGTTCAAAAATTAGAGTGAACTCAAAATACTTGCTTCTGATATTGCTCTTTCTCAGAATACTGAATGTTATTTGGCTGTATTATCCTGTTAAGGAGTAATAAATAATAATGACATCATCAGCGTCATAATGTAAATCAGTATGTCTTTATTTTACTTACCATAATTGAGATTTTATTTAAATATTTCCACTGCATTTTTGTTTCAAAATATTCAGAAATAATTCCTCTGAAGTAAAAGTATTTTACCTGTTCTTATCTTTCCAAAACTTTGGTGTGGAAGCAGAGACAGACATCACCTGCACTTCCACAATGGATTATTTCGTTAGAAAATCTCAGTCAGAAATAAGAAAACTTTTTGCTAATAAAATGACCTTATCTGTAGGTTCTCTGCAGGCAAAATTATCAGATAATACATTAGATAAGTAACATAGTTTTGAATGTTAATAAAGAGGTGTGAATGATATTCACAATTCTTAACTGGTGCTAGTAACAAGAGGAACAGACGCTTATATTTGGCCAAAAGGATAATACTGAATATAAAATAAAATGTAACATCTCATTGGAAATTCAGTACTGTAGACCTATCTGGAATGCCTTTCATGATAAATGAAATGTTTAAAGAAATATGTTAACCAAGTCAATAAACATATCATGGAGAGATCACATTAGAGGTTAAATGATGGGCTTGTGCTCATCTCTAACAATATGGCAATTTATTAAATGCATGCATTTTTCTTTGAATTTCCCTTTTCATTTCCCCATTCTTGTCCTACATTTCTCATCACTTTCTTACTCTCAAATGCATATTTCCTGTTCCTTAGATGAAGTTTACTTATAAATTAATCCTAATGTTTAGCTCAGAGATACATTATTCCAGATGGATCCAGGCAATTAAAACCATAACCTATATTAAAAAACCCTCATAAACTCAAAAATATATATATTTTTAAATTCCTTTGTAATAAATCCCATTATGTACCATTTTAAAATAAAGAACGTTTAAGATATCTTTTAAATAAAGAGCCAATCTTAGTAAGATGCCTGCCACTATTTCATAAACTATGCTCATGCTACCTAAAATAGTTTATATAGTGATACAGTTTCCTAAGGGGAGATTTAATAAGTTTAAACAATCAATATTTAAAATGTGTCAGACACTCATTCTTTTATGATCCAGGTAATAATTAAATGTTATTCACTAACTATACTAAATCAATGATTCCTAAACATTTTTGTTTGTAATTACTTAAATGTATCTATTTTTTCTTCTCCTGACATTCTTTCCCCAGACATAAATAGATAAATTTGGTCACTGAACTCTTTCTGATATAAAGAAGTTTTGGGGATGTTATCTGTGACCAGGTTGTCAAGGTAATTCTGCCATCAGCATAAAGAACTCCATCAAATACTTGAAAAAAAATGTGCTGACATAGAAAGAATGCAATCCAAGTCTTGATGTGACTAAGAACTTGAATATTGGAAAGAAGTGGTTTCCAGGAAATATTCCATTGCAATAAGTATTAAAAACTCAGTAGGAAGTGCAGGTATTTGACTTTCATAGAAATCAGGAAGAGACATGTTCAGTTAAGAAATAGGAAAGCAATAAATAAATCCAGAGAAGGAGACAATTATGCTAGATATAGTGTTGTTTTTGTTCAATTGTTCCAATACTGCCCAACTTTTCATGACCCCATTTGAAGTTCACCTGGCAAAAATAGTGGGATGGTTTATCATTTCCTTCTCCAGTGACATATAGGTAGATATGGTATAAATAGATAAAATAAAAGATAAAATGAAAAGCAAAACAACAAAAAAACAAACTTTCAAAGTTAAAAATAAAACTAAAAGCTATGGGGCAGGTAGGTGGCACAGTGGAAAAAGCACTGGCCTTGGATTCAGGAGTACCTGAGTTCAAATCCAGCCTCAGACATTTCACACTTACTAGCTGTGTGACCCTGGGCAAGTCACTTAACCCCCATTGCCCCACCAAAAAGTAAATAATTTAAATAATTTTCCATTGGAGATATGAAACATCCTATATAACATTAGGCATTACATTAATTTTAGGATGTAGGAGCCAATTAGAAAATTGTTCCTTTAGGAGTATAGATTAGCAAAGTTGTAGACATGTAAAGGACTACTTATCTCCTCATCAGTCATTCATTTATAATTCTGTGGTCAATTAACAGTTTGAATGAAACTCTCCAATTTCAGCAACCATTGTATTAAAAATTGAAATTTAGTACAATTCAATTGGTGTTACTGAATTTTGCATCTTATTGGGTATGACATCATTGTAATTTCAGTATTTTTTTTTTCTTTCAAGCTGTGGAATACACTTTCTGATTATGTCACAAGTATGAGAAACATAGATATGGAACCAGTTCTTTTCTTGTGTTATTAGATTCTTAATCAAACCCCCTTTCTTAAAACCATGTATTGATAGACATAAATAAGACATAAAAGGATAAAGATATTTAGAATGTAGAAGCAAATAATTCTAAATCATTTCATAAATATACCTAATTATAATTGTCATTGTTTTTATTGTAAACATTGATAATTTCATAAGTAAGTTTAATGTGATTTGCTAGCATTTATAGCAGAATAAATGTTTTAGTATCAATTTTAAGCCTGAGAATTTCCTTTCTATATTTATAAATTGGTAGCACTTTAAGGACATATAGAAAACATTTTAATTCTTTTGTCAATGTACCCCATCATGCCTTGTTAATATTCTTTTGAACATGACATTAATCAGTAACGTTCTGGTAATTTTCTTGATTGGGGCAGTGTTCAGATAGTTAAAGCATTTTCCTTTCTTGCTGATTTAGAGGGCTGTGATGTTATTCTTCATTTGGTATTCCTTGATTGGTATTTTTTTAATGTCATTCTTCAAAGGCTTCCCTGTAGTGTTAGTGAGATTTAATTTTTTCCCCTATTATTCTTCTACCTTATATACTGTGTGACTTCAATTTTCAGGTTCTATGATTAATATTATGTATTAAACACTGTTTCCTAAAATCTCATGTTTAAAATGTACCTAGACATAAAGATACATATTTGTTGACAATTATAAATAGGCACTTATGCTTCAAGGATGCACCATTTCAATAGCATAAAAATCTTCAGTTATTCAAATTTAAATTTCTCTGTCTTCACAGATGGTTTAAAGAGTTGCTGTCATAATAAATAAATAAATAGTTAAAATCACTTATTGTTTACCCCTTAGGATGGTCCATAGATAACAAGTACACTTGCTAAGCCAGTGCTCAAAACTTTTTTAGGACTGTAGGACTTACCAGAGGTTGTGGTCCATTATCTCCAAAATCTTTGAGACTTTAGTGAAGGAAGAAGTAAATCCAAAGCTTAAATTTGTGTGTGTGTGTGTGCATGTGTGTGTGTTTATATGTGTGTATACACACATACACATATGTAAATATATAATATGTGTATGGTAAATAAACAGGATCAAATATCTGTACTGTCAATATGAAAATGTTTAAAGAAATCAGCACAACAAAATTAAGGTTTTTAATTGGGACAAAGGAGGTTTTTTTTGTTTGTTTCTTTTTTTGGGGGGGGCAATGAGGGTTAAGTGACTTTCCCAGGGTCACACAGCTAGTAAGTGTCAAGTGTCTGAGGCCAGATTTGAACTCAGGTACTCCTGAATCCAGCGCTGGTCCTTTATCCACTATGCCACCTAGCCCCTTGGACAGAGGAATTATAACTAGTGATAACACCATAGCAAGCTAGGAGTCCCCAAAGGGTGAGACTGAAAACAGTTTATATAGGGTACCAACAGCAACAATAAAAAAAAGCATGTGAAAAGGCAGCCTTTGGTTGATTACCTTTTGTTTTGCCTGTTAAATTACTTTAAATAAACTGAGAAAAATATTCTTTGGGAGATCTACAAAGAAATCAGAGGCTGGAATTTGGCAAAGTGTGGTCTACCTCAGGTCATTGGTCTGAGGAAACAAAACTAAAAGAAGTCAATCAGTTCTCAGTAAATTGTTTTCAGTACCATGCCAAAATTGCTAATTAACAATATGTAGGATGTGGTTGGATGACAACAAAGCACTTTAAGATATTCAAAGTGATATGCATAGTCTATCTCATTCAATCATCACAAGAATCTTCTGAAAGTAATAGCTGCTATTATTAGCCCTACTTTAGAGGGGAGAAAAATGGAGAACAAGAGAGATTAAGGGATTTGTTCAGGTCACATAGTTAATACATGTTTGAGTTAAAGTTTTAATTTGTTATGGGGAAATAGGTGGGGGATTTGGGATAGGGGTAGGGGTTTGGGGTAGGGGTTCTTAGGAATTCCTCTTTAAAGAATTACACTAGGGGGCAGCTAGGGGGTGCAGTGGATAAAGCACCAACTTTGAATTCAGGAGTACCTGAGTTCAAATGTGGCCTCAGTCACTTGACACTTACTAGCTGTGTGACCCTGGACAAGTCACTTAACCCTCATTGTCCTGCAAAAAAATAAAAAAGAAAAAAAGAAAAAAAAAAGAACTACACCCTCTTGCACATAAATCTAATAGAATAAGACAATAGTTTATTTAGGGGCTGGGGAAAGGAAACCAGGAGAGAAATCCATGGACTTCTTCTACTATTGATCAATATACTCAGTAACAATTATATCTATGATTATCATGTTATTCATAACATAAACACCCATTTAATATTTGTTGACCAGAGAAAGGCATTTTTCAGTACTGCACAAAAATTATTATCTTCAAATTCTCAGAGCTGTGATGAAAAACATTTGGTACAATTCTTTTTTTTTTTCTCCCTCCCACCCCTCCCTCCCCCTTCCCCTAGACAGCAGGTAATCTGATATAGGTTATATCTATATATCTCTATACATATACATATATATATATATATACATATATATATATATATACACACACACACATATATATACACATAATAACATTAATCCTATTTCTGCATTAATCCTGTTACAAGAGAAAGAATCAGAGCAGTGATGCAAAACCTCAAAATAGAAAGAAAAAAAAACCAACAGCACCCAAAACAAAAGAAATAATATGGTTCAATCAGCATCTATACTCCACAGTTCTTTCTTTCTTTTTTTTTTCTTGGATTTGGAGATCCTCTTCTATCATGAGTTCCCTGGAACTCTTCTGTACCATTGCATTGGTGAGAAGAATATAGTCCATCACAGTAGGTCAACACTCAATGTTGATGATACTGTGTACAATGTTCTTCTGGTTCTGCTCATCTCACTCATCATCAGCTCACATAAGACCCTCCAGGTTTCTCTGAACTCTTCCTGCTCATCATTTCTTATAGCACAATAGTATTCCATTGTATTCATATACCACAACTTGTCCAGCCATTCCCCAATTGATGGGCACCCCCTCAACTTCCAATTCCTTGCTATCACGTAAAGAGCAGCTATAAATATTTTTGTACATGTGGGTCCCTTTCCCCCTTCCATGATTTCTTTGGGCAAAAGACCTAAAAGTGGGATTGCTGGGTCAAAGGGTATGCACAGCTTTATTGCCCTTTGGGCATAATTCCAAATTGCTCTCCAGAATGGTTGGATCAGCTCACAGCTCCACCAACAATGCATTAGTGTTCCAATTTTCCCACAGCCTCTCCAACATTTATTATCTTCCTTTTTTGTCATTTTAGTCAATCTGATAGGTGTCAGGTGGTACCTCAGAGTTGTTTTAATTTGCATCTCTCTAATCATTAGAGATTTAGAGCATTTTTTCATATGGGAATAGATAGCTTTGGTTTCTTCATCAGAAAACTGCCTGTTCATATCCTTTGACCATTTCTCAATTGGGGAATGACTTGGATTCTTATAAATTTGATTTAATTCCCTATATATTTTAGAGATGAGGCCTTTATCAGAAGCACTGGCCTCAAAAATTGTTTCCCAGCTTTCTGCCTCCCTTCCAATTTTGGATGCATTGCTTCTGTTTGTACAAAATTTTTTTAATTTAATATAATCAAAATCATCCATTTTGCATTTTATAATATACTCTATCTCTTGTTTGGTAAAAAACTGTTTTCCTTTCCAAAGATCTGATAGGTACACTATTCCTTTCTCTCCTAATTTACCTATGGTATCACCTCTTATGTCTAAATCATGTATCCATTTTGACCTTATTTTAGTATAAGGTGTAAGATGTTGGTCTATGCCTAATTTCTGCCATACTATCTTCCAGTTTTCCCAGCAGTTTTTGTCAAATACTGAGTTCCTATTCCAGAAGCTGGAGTCTTTGGGTTTATCAAACACTACATTACTAGTGTCATTTACTACTGCATTTCCTGAGCCTAGCCTATTCCATTGATCTACCACTCTATTTTTTAGCCAGTACCAGATAGTTTTGATGACTGCCGCTTTATAGTAAAGCTCCAGGTTTGGTACCGCTAACCCACCTTCCTGTGAATTTTTTTTCATTATTTCCCTGGATATTCTTGATTTTTTGTTTTTCCAGATGAATTTTGTTATTATTTTTTCTAGCTGTATAAAATAATTTTTAGGTAGTCTGATTGGTATAGCACTGAATAAGTAAATTAATTTAGGCAGTATTGTCATTTTTACTATATTAGCTCTGCCTATCCATGAGCAATTGATATCTTTCCAATTATTTAGATCTGATTTGATTTGTGTGAAGAGTGTTTGGTGGTACAATTCTAGTGATAGCATTCTTTTATTATGATTAGCCTTCATGAGCATTTTCCAGATGAAAGTTATAGCAAATATACAAATTATTTGTACAATATATCCAATACTATATAGGAGTAAAGCAACATTCTTTACATAGACATGCAGTTACCAAGATAGAAGTGTGTGTGTGTGTGTGTGTGTGTGTGTGTGTGTGTATGTGTGAATTACATGGGGAAAAAGGAAATGATTTTTTTTACTTTTAAAAAATTAAAGTTTTCACATCTTAAAAATATGCAATTATTTTTCCACACTCTGATTTTAAATAATTCAGCAGAGTTCCCCAAATTTTGTCTTAGAAAACTCTTCATAATGAAACTATATTTATCACATTTAATATTAAGTATAACTTCAATGAGTTCACTTTACCAAAGTGAAATCTAAATCAGATGAATTCTTCAGACACCAAAGCCTGTTTATTTCCATCTCTTGGATATTTGTCTTAATCTTTTATATCCTGTTGTAGTATTCAATCTCCATTTCAGAATTTCAGTAATTCAAAAATAATTCTGCTTCTGAGTGCATCAAAATATTTATCAGAATTTTTCATTTTCTCAATGGGGATGAGAACTACAAAATTTACTGAGAACTGATTCCCCACCCAGTCCCCTCTTTCCCAGGCAGGTGAATTGCCTGGGGTTGACTGTCTTTGTCATTTCCGGACTCTTGACGGGCTTATGGACCTTCCCCCAAGCAACTTATCCCCACCCAATGTTCCCCACCTTACTCCCTGGACTTTATGTTATTATGTAAAAAGGGTCCACCTGCATTAAGTAGTTTCTATTCAAAGTCAGTAACACCTATACTTAAATTAGGAGCTGTTCTATTATTTCTATTATTTCTTTTGTCAAAGGTTCATTTACATTAATTAGCTATATGTCACTCTGGAGCAATCTTTTTGTTCTGTTACCCCATTAAAACCCTGTCCTTTGTTCCCATCTTTGGGTATTCCTAGCTTTGCTCTGCCCCTATTAAAGACCTTATTTCTCCTATATTGATTGTTTCCTTAATTTCCAGGTTAACAGGGAAAAGACTTCCAGATCACTAGGGAAAACATTCCCAAAGTATGTATTGGGGGTGAATGTTGATGATATCTATATCTTACAAATTCACCTGAAATTCTGACAGTGGCTTTGTTATAACCTTGAATAAAAAAATGAATTCCATCAGCAAAACTACATTTCTACCCAATCTTTGGTACACCAATCTTTGTACTGCTTTACCCATGACAAGGGTCCTTCTCTTAGCTGTAGTTAGCAGCTGTGTGTGTCTTGTTTGTGTTTCTGTGTGTTTTAACTGTTCTCACTGTTCTTCTAACTAAAAAACAAAACAAAACAAAACAAAAAAAACGTATACTTCACTATAGAAGAATCAATAACAACTTCTACATCAGCCCGGAACTGTAAATATGAATGTATAGATCATCCAGATTTGATGGAGCTGCCTTATTATAAAAATGGATTTATAAGACCCTTTTGCTCAAAGACTTCAAACTGAAACTAGACAGTCCCTTTTTAATTTCCCCAAGAAAATAAACAAATTTAAATGTCCCTTTAAAGTTCTTATTCACTCTTCTTTCCCAAGAAAGTGAATAGATCTTATTGTTCTCCTGATCTAGACTTCCTTGTCTTTGATAATAACCTTCCTGTTTCCACATAATCTAACCATAGCATGTGCTTTAAATTGAATGTTTAACTGATTTGTATTGTTTAACTGATTTACATTTGTAGTATTTGCTCTGGGTTGATTTGTATCATGCAAATGAAATTACTCTGTAACTTGTGAGCTAAGAAACCTTAAAAGGACAGGGTTTTAATGGGGTAACAGAACAAAAAGATTGCTCCAGAGTGACATGTAGCTAATTAATGTAAATGAACCTTTGACAAAAGAAATAATAGAATGGGGGAGTCTTTGAGTTCCCCTCTTAGGAAGGGTCTCCAGCATGATCATGCTTATATTTCTACTTGGGGCAAAATAAATTGGTTTTATGTTTTGGTTTTTTGTTTGTTTGTTTGTTTGTTTTCTGTCTGTCTGACCTGGTTTATCCTGTAGGAGACATTATGTTCTCTGATCTGTTTTTATTTTTTTGAAAGAGATATTATAAAATCAATTTCTCTTATTTGTTTATTATATTTTGTAGGGTACAGGCAGACTAAACTATATTTAATTTTCAACAGAACCAATCAAACTTTTTTTCAGTGGCAAATTAGGCTGTTTTTATATTAAACTTTATTATTGCTTGGTGATTTTTTTTTTAAAAATTACATTTTTTTTTATCACAATTTCTTCTGTGCTATTGTGAGCCTGATGCTTTTTACATTGTGGCCTTGAATGATCTTTAAAATGCTTGACTTCCTTAAATCAACAGCTGCTGCATTGTGTACAATAGTTCCCGAAGTTTGCTCTTTAGCAGTTACAACTTTTACATTTTTCCATAGAATAATATATATTTAATAAGTCATAGTATTAAAAACATAATAAAGGAGACAGATTAAATGTGTATATACCATGAAAATAAGTATTTAGCTATCAGAAAACTATACAAGGATGTAGAAACTAATCCACAGTGGTGTCATTTAAGTGAGGTCAGATATTTTGAGGCATCCTATTCTTTTGAAGCATACATACGACCATTTCTGTCAGGAACTACTCTTCCTCTCTTTGAGTAGCCAACTATAAGTCCCAGCCCAAGCCTTATTTGACCATTGTTTCACCTCTTGGTAACTCAGAGTGAGTGTAAGTGGTGATTATTTTGGCCAGAGACCCTGAGGGCCTTCCCCTCCTACGTTACTTTTTTTTCTTTTTGACTAGGTAAAAGTGGCCATTCTTTGCCTCAATTCTTCCCCAGCTTTAATCACTGAATGGATGTTGTCTCAGGCAAACTGAGACATGAAAGAGTTTAGCTTAAAAAGGTCTTCTCCCAGTGTATCAGGCCATCTCCAATCATCATAATCTATATCTTGCCACTGGACCCAGATAGTTTCTGAGGAAAGAGAAACTCAACATTTTTTGTTTGTTTGTTTGCTTGTTTGTTTTGTGTTTTATTTTGTTGTTTTTGTCAGGGCAATGAAGGTTAAGTGGCTTTCCTAGGGCCACACAGCTAGTAAGTGTCAAGTGTTTGAGGTCAGATTTGAACTCAGGTCCTCCTGTATCCAGGGCCAGTGCTTTATCCACTGCACCATCTAGCTGCCCCTGAAACTTAATATTTTAATTAACGCTCAAAAGTAATCTATCTGCCAATTAGAACAGAATTCATCATTTCACACTATTAGATCACTTTCAAATAATTTTTCACATAGTTTAAGGCCTATAAATGAGATTTATTAGGCATCTTGTCACTTACTTTTGGTATGGTGGTGTTGAGCAAATCAATACTACTATGTTCACAAATGAATCAAATGAGTAATGGTTTATCAGTAAGGCTATCCTCTCCTATAATGGTTCAGTCCCCTGATTCTCCTTATTTCTTCTCTCTCCTTAATATATCCTCTCCTTCTCTTGCCTTTAGTGAGGGTATGCCTCAATGTTATGTATTTGACCTTTTGTCTTATTGTTATTCACTTCTATAGCTTCTGTCATCATGTATTTGAAGATGATTCCTAAAGCTGTCTGTTTTTCATCTATCTATCTTTCATCATCTACGCAACTTACCTACTTATATACCTATCATGACTTCTTTGAACATCTTTTCATTGTTCCAGAAATGTATTCCCAAATATTTGCATGACTTTTCCTGGATGGACAAACAAGAAATAAAACTCAGAACACCCCAAAATAAATGCATCATCTCAACCCCTTCCTCCAATATTCCCCTCTTACAAAATTCCTCATACCTCTCAATCTATGTTTTCTTTTTGAAGTAGTAAAGCCTGGGGATATTTTCCTCAACTAGAGTGCACAACAATTTCTAAAATCCTGATCTCAGCATAGACATCTATACTTCCTGGTACAGCCTGGTTGAACAGAAAAAAGTTTCATGGGCACTGACTGAAAGAAACCTGATAGGGGATTTAACATTTATTGTATGGAAATATTCATTGAATATAACTGAGGATTTTGATAGAGAAAACTGAAAAGAGCTTTATAGCTATTGTTTAAGAATAGCTGCTAAGGATATCTGTAGATTTCTGTTAAGGGTAAATTTTTATACATCATAGCATTACAAAAAGACACAAGACTATAGTCTTGTGTACAATATGAGGTATACTCATAAAACTGATTTCCCATTATGTGTGCTTAAGGTACACTAAAAAAATCATCAATACATGCATTAAAACTGAATTGACTATTCAACAATATGAACATCAAATTATTTAGGAAGAAACTACCAACTTTATTTCTAATTATTCTGGTAACATTGTTTTGTATGAGGCTCATGACAAGGTCCCTTCTTTGCTCAATTAGAGGCCCTGTGCCACCCACTTAGGTGGCATTGTGGCAAGTTTCTGTAGAAGCACTGCTTGCCAGCAAAGAGGTTGTTCACACCTCCAAGTTCTGCAGTAAGCAAGTTTGTCCTATTTTTGAAACTTAGAAGCAAAATAATGGCCAAGGATTCTAGAGAATTTTTATGGCTCTTGCTAAGGATGTTCATCTAATTATGATTGGTAATCAATTATTTAAGCTTATCATGAAAGAAAATTATCAATGAAAGCTAAAGTTATTAGCAAGTATTTATTGTGTGTTTACTAAACATATATTGCCTAAAGAAACAACATATGAAATACAACTGGAACTTGAAACAGCTGAATTGTAATAATTGATTTCTACTGTCCTTATACTAGCAACTTTTTTCTCTTTTACACCCACTTTCTTTACACTTCTTTCCTGCTAATTTATCACATTACACTTTATCTTGCTTCTAGTTTTAGTACCACTTATCACCTCAGACTATTTTCTGAATTAATATTTATTTTCATTTTCTTGGAAATACAAAATATTTTCAACATCTGTGTTTGAAACACACTTTTTATTCCTGTGATTCATAAACTCAAACCAGAAATTTTGGAAAATCATTACTTCAGCTTTCCCAGTACATTGATGTTAACTTTCCTTGCAGGTGCATATTCACAATATCAAGAATGAGGAAAATTTCACTGAAATAATGAGAAAATATAAAGTAGTGCCTTTGAAAACAAAATAGGATCTTTGGAAAATTGATAGAAACTCTTTAGCAGGGTTATTGACTTCATAACAGCCTCCAAGTCCCTTAGAGTTTCCAATAAGCAGATTTCTTTTTTTTTTTTTTTGTTATAGCTTCCAGCTGCTTTCTGCTTTATATTTACTGCCTTCTAATGGGGTAGTTCACCCTGTAGTTTCCCACTGCTTTGAGCAGATGTAACCCTAGTCATGGCTCCTTAGCAATTCCTTCTTGTTTCCAATTGGCCTTATCAGGTGTTTCTCTCCACTGTGGCTATTTCTGCACTTCCCCCCCTTTTTTTTTTTTCCAGCAGGCATTTCTAGTAAATGCTATCAGTTGTGGCTCTTTCTCTAATTCCTTGTGGACCCAGAAGCCATCAATTCTTCTGCAATTTCTTTGGCTCCTAGGTATAGCACTCTCATCAGCTTTATTGTTTCCTTTGGCCAGTCAAACCCCCAAAGCTTTCTGAGATGAAGCAAAAGCTTTCTCTATGATTGGTTATATTTGCTCCAAGGAAATAGGAGAATTCTTTCTGTAGAAGATGGTATAGTTCTCTTTTTAATGCACCATAACTTTAGTGATGCAGTATGAGATTAAATTCTTACCTGGCATATTCCCAATTCCCACTGCTCCTGTTTCTCTCTGGTGACACCTAACTTCCCAATATGGAGTTTTTGTTCTTAAACTTTAGGAAAGTCTTTGCAAAGTGTGGGTAAAAAGATGATTATGAGGATGAGAATGATGATGATGATGGTGACAACAACAAAGATAGAGGGACAGAGATAATGTCGAGTAACTTCTTAAGTCTGTGTTACTTCATTTATATGGAGATATAGTAAACCCTCCTTTGCCAATGCAATGTTTTCTTCCTTGGAATTTATTATCTGAGAATTGTATGAGGCACTGAAAGATTAAATGACTTTGTGGAATGTCACACAGTCAATATTTGTCAGAGATGGGACTTGAAACCAGGTCTTCTTGGCTTCAATGCCAGATCTTTACCTACTCATTCTATTTCTCAAGAGGATTAAAGGATTTTACATCACCAGCTGATTCAGAAGGCCATAGATTTAGAGCTGGAAGGGATTTCAGAGGTGATCTTTGCTAACTCTATTATTTTACACATAATGAAATGAAGGCACAGAAAAGTAAAGTATGTTGTCAAAGGTCTTCAGGTAGTTCTGTAGTCAGGATTCAACCTCAGGTCCTGTTGCTTAACATTCAGAGTTTTAAAGTCAGTGTTTTTATTTTTCTTTCACTGTGCCAAGTTTTCTCCCATGCCTTTGTCTTACTAAAACCCTTGGAGAGGTGTTTTGTACTTAGAGGAAAGTATTCCACATACCTGAGAACTAATAATTCAACAATTATAGACCCCAAATCACCCCCCAAAATTAACGCTCAAATATTTGGATGGACACATTCACATCACCCAAGGCTCTTCCATCTTTGCTAAAGGAAGTAAAATTGGGGGTAAAAGTGAGTCTCTATTTCCAACAAGACTCAGATAAAAATTCCATAAGGAAATATCATTCATTCCCTGTACCAAAGCAGAAGGACATAGGATAAAAGTCCTATTACATGTTATATGACTAAATTAAAATCAAAAAGAAAAAATGCCTTTTTAAACATTATTTTAGCAGTCATGTACAAACTCTTCATGATGTCATTTTTAGTTTTCTTAGCAAAGAGTGGATTGAGTTGCCATATCCTTCTCCTTCTCATTTTACAGATGAGAAAACTGAGGCAAACAGGGTTGAGTGATAGACCCAGGGTCAAAGAGCTAGGAAGTGTCTGAGGCCAGATTTGAAATAAGAAACATGAGTCTTTCTGACTCAATCAACAGCATTCGATTCACTGTGCCACCCAGCTACCTAAAAAATTCAGTAATTCAGTCTATATTGGTTTAAGATACTAAATTTTTATCCAAAAAGGAAAAAAATAGTTGAACTTTTAAGATTTCTTTTGCACTTAATAGCATTTTTTCTAATTACATGTAAAGATTGTTTTCCCCATTCATTTTGTAAGATTTTTCTCCTGCCCTCCCTCCTCCCTAAAACAGTAAGAAATCTGATATAGGTTATACATGTACAATCATGTTAAACATATTTCCACATTAATTATGTTGTGAAAGAAGAAGTAGAATAATAGGGAAAAGCCATGAGAAATAAAAAAACAAAAAAGTGAAAATAGTATGCTTCAATATGCATTCAGACTCCACAGAACTTTTTCTGAATGTGAAGAGCATTTTCCATCATTGTCTTAGATCGGTGTTTTGCTGAGAAGAGCTAAGTCTACCATAACTGATCATCACACAACATTTCAATGTTCTCTTGGTTCTGCTCACTTTACTCAGCATCAGTTCATGTAATTCTTTCCAGGTTTTTCTGAAATCTTCCTGCTCAGCATTTTTAGAGCAAGATAGTATTCCATTATATTCATATACCATAACTTGCTTAACCATTTCACAATTGATAGGCATCCTCTCAATTTCTAATTCTTTGCCACCATGAAACAAGCTACTATAAATGTTTTTGTACATGTGTGGGTCCTTTTTCCTTATTTATTATCTCTTTGTGATATAGACCTTGTACTGGTATTACTAGATCAAAGGATATACACAATTTTATAGCCTTTGGGGCATAGTTCCAAATTGCTCTTCCAAATGGTTGGATCAGTTAACAACTCCACCAACAATGCAATAGTGTTCCAATTTTCCATATCTTCTCCAACATTTACCATTTTTCTTTTTTGTCATATAATATGAAAAATGTGAGGTGGTACCTCAGAATTTCAAAAAATTTGCTTCTCTCTAATCAATAGTGATTTAGGACCCCTTTTCATATAACTATACAAAGCTTAAATTTCTTCATCTGAAAACTGCCTATTCATGTCCTTTGACTATTTATCAGTTGGGAAGTGACTTGTACTCTTCTAAATTTGTCTCAGGTCTCTACATATTTTTAGAAATGCAGCCTTTATTAGAAACACTGGATGTAAAAAAAAAAAAAGAAATCCCAGTTCTTTGCTTTCCTTCTAAACTTGGTCATATTGTTTTTGTTTGTGCAAAAACTTTTAATTTAATATAGTCAAAAATATACATTTTGCATCTCATAATATTCTCTATTTTTTCTTTGGTCATAAATTCTCCCCTTCTCCATATAATCTGAAAGGTAAACTATTCCTTGCTCTCCTAATTTGCTTATGGTATGCTTTATGTATAAATCATACACCTATTTTGAACTTATCTTGAGATTTTGATCTATTTTCAGTTTCTGTCATACCATGTTACAGTTTTTCCAAGAATTTTTGTTAAATAGTGAGTTCTTATCCCAGAAGCTGGAGCTTTTGTGTGTATCAAATAATAAACTACTATTTTAACTTATTACTGTGTCTCGTGTACCTAACTTACTCCACTGATAAAACACTCTATTTCTTAGAGAGTACCAAAGAGTTTTGAAAATTTCAGCTTTATAATATAATATTTAGATTTAGTACACCCAGCCCACTTTCCTTTGAATTTTCTTCTTTAATTTCTATTTTTTATTTAGAATTTATTTTTCCAAATTACTTGTAAAAAAATTTTTAATATCAATTTTTAAAACTTTGTGTTCCAAATTCTGACCCTCCCTCCCTCCCTACCCCCACTTAAGAAAGCAAGCAATTAAATATAAGTTATACATGTATAGTCATGTAAAATGTTTCCACATTAGTCAGGTTGTGAAAAAAAAAACAGGTAAAAAAAACTTAAGAAAAAGGAACTAAAAATGATGCTTTAATCCATATTCAGACACCATCAATTATTTCTCTGGAGATGGATTGAATTTTTCCTAAGTCCTTCAGTGTTGTCTTGGATCATTGTATGACTGTAAATAGCTAAGTCATGCACACCTGATCATCTTGCAGTATTGCTGTTACTTTACATACAGTACATTTCACTTTGCATCAGCTCATGTATGTCTTTCCAGGGCTTTCTGATAACATCCTGCTCGTCATTTCTTATAGCACAATAATAGTATTTCATTATAATCTTACCCCATAATTTGTTCAGCCATACCCCAATTGATAGGCATCTTCTCAATTTTGCATTCAACTTTTTGTTTTTTATCTCTTTTTGGATACCAACCTAGTAGTGGTATTACTAGGTCAAAGAGTATATATGGTTTTATAGCCCTTTGGCCACAGTTCCAAATTACTCTACAGAATGTTTAAACCAGTTTACAACTCCACCAACAGTGCATTAATATCTCATTTTCCCCATATCCCCTATGACATTTGTTATTTTCTTTCGCTCTCCTTTTTTCCAATCCAATAGGTATGAGGTGGTACCCCAGAATTGTTTTGACTTGCATCTTTCTAATCAGTAGTGATTTAGGGCATTCTTTTTTCATGGGGCTATAGATAACTTTGATAATCTCATCTGAAAACTCTTCATTTCTTTTGATCATTTATCAATTGGGGAATGACTCTTATTTTAATAAATTTAAATTAGTTCTCTATGTGTTTGATAAATGAGGCCTTTGTCAGACAAACTTACTTCAAAATTTGTTCACAGTTACTATTGTTAACTATTTCTCTCCATTCTATTCCCTCCTTTTGACATTTACTCTGTTCTCTATCTCCTTTCAACCTGTCCCTCCTTAAAAGTGTTTTGTTTCTGGCTGTATCCTCTCCCAGTATACTGTCCCTTGTATTATCACCCTTATCTTCTTCCCCTCCTAATTTCCTGCAGGGTAAGATAGATTATGATACCCACTTGAGAGTGTTTGTTATTTCCTCTTTGAACCAATTCTGATCAGAGTAAGGTTCACTCATTCCACAGCATATCCCCCACATTCCCCTCCACTGTATAAGCTTTTTTTTACTTTGTTTATTTGAGATATTTTCCTCTATTCCACTTCTCCCCTTCCCTTTCGCACAATGCATTCCACTCTCAGCCCTTAATTTTATTTTTTTAAAGATATCATGTCTTCATATTCAGTTCACACCTGTGCCCTCTGTCTAAATATATTTCATTCAGTTGCCTTAATAATAACATTATTCTGAGTTATAAGTATCACCTTCCCATGTAGGAAGGTAAACAGTTTAACCTTTTAATATGCCTCATGATTTCTTTTTCCTGTTTACCTTTCTATGCTTCTCAAGAATTTTGTATTTGAAGTCAAATTTTCTTTTCAGCTCAGATGTTTCCATTAAGAATTCTTTAAAGTCCTCTCCTTCATTGAATTCCCATCTTTGCCCTGAAGGATTGCATTCAGTTTTATTGGTTCGGTTATTCTAGGTTGTAGTCCTAGCTCCTTTGACCTATGGAATATCATATTCTAAACCCTCTAATCCTTTAATGTAGAAGCTGCTAAATCTTGTGCTATTCTGACTATGGCTGCAGAGTACTTTAATTGTTTCTTTTTGACTGCTTTTGATATTTTCTCCTTGACCTGGGAGCTCTGGAATTTGCCTATAATGTTCCTGGGAGTTTTTATTTTGGGATCTATTTCAGGAAGTGATCAGTGGATTCTTTCAATTTCTATTTTACTTCATGGTTCTAGAATATCAAGGCAAATTTCCCTGACATATTTCCTCCCCCATCATGGAAAAAAAATACTCACTTAATCCTTCTATCCTATATCTCTTCTGACTTTTATAACTAAATTCCTTGAAAAAGCACTGTATTAGATGCTGCTTTTATATTAAAAGATCAGAGGGCTTGGAACATGATATTCTAGAAGGCAAATGAACTTGGATTACCACAAAAAATCAACTACTCAGCAAAATGGAGGATAATCTTTCAGGGGAAAAAAAAAAGGATATTCAGTGAAGTAGGATAATTTCAAGGATTCTTTTTTTTTTGTTTTTTGTTTATTTTTTGTTGTTGTTGTTGTTGTTTTTTTTTTTTTTGCAGGCAATGGGGGTTAAGTGACTTGCCCAGGGTCACACAGCAAGTAAGTGTCAAGTATCTGAGGCCGCATTTGAACTCAGGTACTCCTGAATTCAGGGCCAGTGCTTTAACCACTGTGCCATCTAGCCGCCCAATTTCAAGGATTCTTGATGAAAAACCCAGAGCTAAAAAGAAAATTCAAATTTCCAAATGCAAGACGCAAGAGAGGAAAATAAAAAGGTAAACAGAAAGAAAAAAAATTACTGAGTTGGGTTTAACAGTTCACATGCCTACTGTGGAAGATGATACTTATAATTCTTAAGAACTGTATTATTAATGGTACAGCTAGAAGGAGATGAAGAAATCAAAGCTATCCATAGTAATATTTTTTTAAAGTTCTAAATCACTTTTGATTAGAGAAATGCAAATTAAAACAATTCTGATGCACTGCTTCATACCTATCAGATTGGCTCTTATGACATGAGAGGAAAATGAGAAATATTGGAGGGGATGTGAGAAAATATTGACACTAATACACTGCTAATGAAGTTGTTAATTGATCTAACCATTCTATAGAGCAATTTGGAACAATGCCCAAAAGGCTATAAAACTGATCATACCCTTTTTCTCAACAATATGACAACTTGGTCTGTATCGCAAAAGGAATTTTTTTTTAAGAAATATTACCTATGTTTATAACAAAATATTTATAGCAACTCTTTTTGTGGTGGCCAAAAATCTGAAATTGAGGAGATGCTTTTGAATTTTGGGATAATTGAATAAGTTGTGGTATTACTAAATTACTAGGGAATACTAATGTGGTATAAGAAATGACAAATAGAGTGCTTTCAGAAAAAAACCTGGAAAGTCTTACATGAACTAACACAAAGTGAAGTGACTAGAACAAAGAGAACATTGTATACTGTATTAGCAATATTATATGATCATTGACTATTAATGACTTTGCTATTCTTAGTAATAAAATGATCCGGGAGAATTCTGAAGGACTTATGATGAAAAATGCTATCCACCTGCAGAGAAAGAACTGATAGAATCTGAATGCGAATTAAAGCATACTTTTAATTTTTTTATTTTTTTTGTTTTTTTTTTGTTGTATGAATTATTTTACAATATGACTAATGTGAAAATGTTTTGCAAAACTATACATATATACAGTATGCAAAATTGTTTGCCTTCTCTTTGAAGGTGGAAATGTGAGAATGAGGTAGAAAACTGGGAACTCTTTTATTTTTAAAAAGAAAGTTTTAATTTTTTAAAAATGTAGTTTAAAAATAAAATATTAAACATTTGCTTAGAAAATGAAAAATTATTATCAGAAAGGTATTTCCAAACAGGGAAATAACACAATTAAAATTTTTCTTTACCATTATTTATGCAATTTTAATCCAATCTGAAAACATTATTAAAGCATATTTAAAGACTTCATTTCTCATTAGAAACATTTGGAAATCAAGCATATATGTATACTAATTTTTAGAAAAAAACAGTCTAATCTTGTTACATTCTCAAAATTTTCTACTTTATTAAAATTAAACATTTTTATATCTTTATCTTATTCTCCTTTTTAAAGGATATATAGATGTGTGTATGTATATACATACACACATATGTGTATGTCTATATGTGTGTATATATACATATATGTATACACACACACACACACACACACACATATATATGATCCTCATCTCATCCTGATAGAATAAGATACTTTAAGGATATAATCTTATACGTAAATATAGAAAAACAAAAACAAAAACAAAAAAAAACACCTGCAGGCAGCTAGGTGGCATGAAGTGGATAAAGCACCAGCCCTGGATTCAGGAGGACCTGACTTCAAATCAGGCCTCAGGCACTTGACACTTTCTAGCTATGTGAACCTGAGCAAGCCACTTAACCCTATTGTCCCGCAAAAAGAAACAAAACAAAAGAAAAAAAACCAAATAAATATATACCTGCAATAGCAGCAAGGGAATGGAAAGTCTAAGAATTCATTCACCTGGCTCGTTAGGACATTGAATTGACTACAAATTCAATTAAAACTGTAATATCTTTCATACCTTCATCCTATAAGAGTAACTCAGTGCGACTTCAGTATTAATATAGCAATGGCTAATTTTAGCATTTCAGTGGGGAAACAAAACTCCCTTAGTTATGTATGATTCCAGGTAAAAGTCATAATTAGCTGGCATTCATATAGCAAACTTCCACAGTATTCATAGGGTATTATAGCCAGGGACAGAATTAGCCAAGTGGATGAATTTCCTGTTCAGGAGAACAGCATCATGTAGAAACTGAGTAAACATGATCCTATCTTCACCTACTCAAGGTCTTCCCCTAAACCTTTCCCTGCATAAATATCTACTTTACACAGATATCAGACTGTACTCCCTTTGGGCAGTACATGACATTTCCCTTTTTGAAATAATTAGATTGGTTCTATGTCTTTTTTAGTTGATCCTATTTATAATTAATTGATTTTGTCCTATAACTGCCTAAGTAATTATTCTTTGTTTCAGACTTAGTTCAGAAATTCAGGTATCCTCTGATGACCTAAGTTTAGAAATACAGTTCTTTTATTAATCACTGTTCTATTTTTGTTCAAGGAATTCTCCTACTCTTGAAGGACATATGATTTGTTTTCCAAAGAAGTCCAGTCTACTATTTAGAAATAGATCTTGCCTATGGATATTCAAAGAATAATCATTTCTTAGTCACAGGAAAAAAGGACTTTGTTGTTAGCCCCCTTTCCAATTTCTAGCCCTTTATAATGTCCCCCCATATACAAAGTCCTGTTCTTTGTTCTGCACCTACCTAAAAACTATAAAAAGGGTAGCTATTCCCCACCTCAGGGTCTTTTTGCTGGGGAAGCTGAGATCCTATTTATTGCCAATGTTTTGGAGTTTAGCAATCAATTGATCATGTTCAAAAATTTGTACCTCAATCCACCTTAAATTTGTAACTCTTACACGTCAATAGTGAACTATTGGCTTAATGACAATTCAGACAATCATACTTGAATCAAAACTTATAATGCTATCAAATTACAGCCCTAATATATTTTACCCCATATAAGGAACTTTCACTAATTACAGCTTAGGGATGAGTTGTTATTGTAGTTCAGAAGTTGTAATAGCAATTAACAAATACACATATAAGTTAAATTCATCTTAGAGTTAAATAAGTTAACATATAGGTTAAATTCATCTTAGACTAGAACTAAGTCTGAACTAAGTCAGAAACAAAGAATAGCATTTAAAATTTTAAAAACCTCTTTTGGAGTTTCACACATAGAGCTGAATGCATTTCTGAATCCTCATATAGAATTCAGTTAATCTATCAATTTTGCATTCTATACCAATTGCATTAAAAAAACTAACAAGGAATAGTCATATTTTTAAAAATAGTAAGATCTACTGTTCATATAGTGCTTACCATGTGCCAAGCACTGTGCTAAGCACTTCCTAATTACTATGTCATTTAACCCTCACAACAATCCTGGGAGATTGATGCTATTATTATCCCATTTTATAATTGAGGAAAGCAAGGGAAATACAGGTTAAATAATTTACTCAGGGTCACATAGATAGTATATTTCTGAGACCAGATTCAATCTCAGCTTTCCCTGATTCATTTAGTTTCCAATCATATTGCCTTAAATCTAAATAACAAATGTATTTTAAGTTAAGTTCTGAGTTATTTTGGTCTACCACACAACTGGATTTCTAGTGTACATATTGTCTTATATAATACCATTTAATTGCTAAATATTTACTTTTTTGATTTGAGTAGTCTATTTCAACTTAGTCAACTTAACCACAGTTGAACTCTGTTGAATCATTTCAAACTAGTATCTGTTCTATTTATTTTCTAGTAGGTGAAATAATCTATCACCTTCTAGGAGAGGGAGAGAGGTTTATTGTACTCTTCACTCTTAAACTTAATCCTAGCAGTAAGCCTCCAAAAATCCACTGATTTTCTTTTTAGCAGTTACAAAAACTTCAAAATAATAGTATAGAAATTTACAGCAAATATATTACATTTCTCATACAAATTGTAGTTTCTTAGTTTATTATGCCATAAACTTCTATAAACCAGAAAAAAAATACTTTATTTCCTTATCTGACTTTTTCTGCAATTTCCTGGCCAGGGATGTGAAGGCAAAGAGAAAGAAAGCAGTTTTTCTTTGAGTAGGATTGCAATAGCAGAGGGCTGCAGAGGTGATGACATTCAGAAGTCTAATAGATCCTCAGAAATAGATGGGAGGTCCTTAGGGACTTCTGAGAAACTCAGGTTTATAAGGAAAGGGGCCATACAATTCACACTTTTTGTCTGTGAGTATCCCTGTAGTAGGCTCAACTGGGGCTAAGACAATCTCAACAGACTGAACACAGAACAAGAGATAGGAAGTTTGCACTGCTCTATTTTTTTGGTTGGGGCATCGAAAAGAGGGTCAAAGAAAGTTCCTTCTGATGGCTCACACCATTTAGGAATGTAGTCCCTGCTATCACTGTCAAAAAGTCCCCAAGGACTATATAACCTATATCAGATTGCCTGCTGTCTAGGGGAGGGGGGAGGGAGGGGAGGGAGGGAGAAAAAATCTGAAATTGGAGAGCTTGTATAAACAAAAGTTGAGAACTATCTTTACATGTAATGGGAAAAAAAGTAAAATACTTTATTAATTAAAAAAAGAAATAATATCATTAATTTGTGAAAATGCTCACATTGATCATGACTAGGTAAAGCTTGGGATTTTGCAAGTAATTGTATGTGTTTATTTGGTCATATTGAAATCAGCTTTAAAAATCATAAATTCCGTGTTTTGATATCCTCAAATTTGGAAAATCTATATTTTATATTATGGCTAAATTGACTTTATTGAGAAAGTTACCTGACTCATATAGCAAAATAATTTTTGAATTTACCTATCCTCAAATTTTGCATATTAAAAAATAAAATGAACAAACAGCAACCCAGTAACCCAAAATTGCTATATTTATCTGCCTCTAATATAAATTATCCTTATTAAGAACATTTAAAAAGTGAGATATATTGAAACATGCCAATATATTTTAATATATTTTTGACATATAAAAGAGGCAATGCCTATGAAAATCCTATGGAATACTACATAAGGGTAGCATAAGATAGTAACTAGACTTCTGGGGCTACTGGGCATCACAGTAGATAGAGTGCAGCTCTTTTACCCTAAAGAATGACCCTTAGTTTAAATGGTGTCTTAGATGCTTCCTAGTTTTATGAACCTGGGAATGTCATGTAATCTACCTCAGCCCCAGTTTCCTCATCTATAAAATAAGGACAATAATAACACCTGCTTCCCAGGGTTGTTGTGAGGATTAAATGAGATGCTATTGTAGAATACTTTACTAGCTATTAAATACTACCTATTCACTTACTGGTGCCAGAAAAAGAACCAAACAAAAATTGGCTTCAAATCTCACTCCAATACTTACTATATGTCAATGGACAAGTCACTTCACTTTTATAGAAATCAGGCAACTTCTGAAAACTATGAAACCTCAAAAATGACTAATCTGTTTGGTGTTTGATGCACAGGTAGATCACCAAAGATGGATTCCAGGCTGCATGTTGTGTCAGACAGTCTAGCAGGGAAGCTGTGAAAAGCCAAGGCTCAGATAAGCAAGGTTGATCAAGGCTTTGGACTGGGACTAATGTCATGTAGGAAATAAATTAAGCTGTGAGCTTAATCTTCCTTCTCCCCAGAGACCAAAGTGGTATATGGGGATTATGCCCCCAACATGTTGAGGGAAACATTTATAGATTAGTACTAATTATACCTTTGGAATAAATATTCTTTTGTAAAATCTAGTATTAATGCTAAATGATGAAATACAGCTAGAGTACTTGGACATATAAAATTGGAAGGAATAAAATTAGTGGAGACTTGAGATAGTTACAACAATGACAGACTGCCTTCACCAATTTCCTAAGGGAACCTTAAGGAGTGCTAAAATATATGACACCTGACCTTCAGATAGCTGGGTACAAAGAATCACTGATAAGTATTTATTCTTAAATTTTTGCTTACTTTTAACTTCTTACTTGTTAAGTTTCTCTGGATGTTTGAGAAATATTAGTCATCAATTTTGAGTTTTTATATGTGAAAATACAGAATATCTTTGAATTCTTAGTTCTATTAAATATAAGTGAATCTGCCCAAAAGGAGTTACATCTCCTCAGATGCCTTTATTTCTTTCCCTCAGATGTATCATATGTCACTAACCTATTTTGCATCAGAATGTGTTAAACTTTTAATATGAAAATTGATTTGAAAATATATTCAATAATTTCATCCTTCAATTTTTTGTCTGGTCTTGTGCTATTATGTTAGAAATGAAAAAGAAAATCATTGAATCATAAAAAATCAATCATAAAATCATACAAAAATTAGAGCTGGAAGCAAACCGAGTTTATCTGTGCCAACCTCTTTATCTTAGAGAGATAAGGGAACTGAAATATAGGCTGTATCTTCCAGGGTGAAGGGAAAGGTTCTCAGACTTTCTCACCATGGTGTTCATAGTGCCTTAGTCAATTTTTTTAAGGCATCGCTAGGCAAAAAGCAATACTGCATACTTTCATTTGTTGTATAGTTACTTCATAAACATACAATATGGGGGCAACTAGGTGGCACAATGGTTAGGGCACCAGCCCTAAAGTCAGGAGCACGTGAGTTCAAATCCACCCTCAGATGCTTGAAACGTATTAGCTGTGTGACCCTGGGCAAGTCACTTAATCCCAATTGCCTCACCAAAACAAACAAACAAACAAACAAACAAACAAACAAAACCCATAAAAAACATACAATATTCTGAGATACCCCAGTGAGTACACTGTGGTTACCCAGGGCACCAAGGTCTATAGTTTGGTAACTGAGGTATTAGGGGCTGGAAGAGCTTAGATAAGAGAATATCATCCAAGAATAAGGCTATTGACCTTTCCAATATTTCGAAAAGAAGAGATAAATATCTTTTGTAATACTGATTGTCCCAGTTCCTTCATGAACACTTTTCTGAATAACAGAATTCTCAGATATTTAATAAGAACCAACAAAGGGTTCAATCAACATTAATTGCATACACTATTTTCCCCCCACCGTCCTGATGATTAATGTGGTAGTTTGTTTTCAGGATATAACTTTCAAGTATCTCTCACAGTTAATAAAATACAAGTCATGGGATGAAAACCTACATGGAAAACCTGCAAAATTATCAGTAGACACATAATTTCTGAAAAGCTGGCAAATTAAAAGGAAATCTTGATGCCTCAAGAAAAGTGAGAGAGGTAAAGGAATATTTCTAACACAAAGCTGAAAAAAACAAAAAAACAAGAACCTCAGAAATTCTTTTGGACTTCAGAAACCAATAACCACCATTCAAAGGGAGGGTCACTCTTATCAGAACTGGAAAAGAGTTAATTTTTTTATTCTTCTGTATTTTAATCCCCTCTACCCAGACTTTTTTTTTTTTCCTTCTGAACTCCTTTGTCACCTTCTCCCCCCTATCTTATATAGTTAACCATTATTCTCATTCTCCCACTTGCTACCTGGGGCTCAAAATTCTAGCATTCTATCAGGGTCTTTCCACCAAAGATACTGAGTGGTAAAAGTACTCATTCTCTTGATTTTCCATTTAATTAAAATTTATCTGTCAGGTACTACTCTTTCTGAAATTGAATAATTTCAAATTTGAGAGGTAGAAGTGACTTCAGAAATAGTTTAATCCAAACTCTTCATTTAAAATATGAGAAAATTGAGAGAAACCATCCATTAAAATGCAGTGATAGGAGGCAGAGTCAAGATGAAGTAGAATGATCAACCGAGCCAAACTCTCCCAACTTTCCCCTCCAAACAATTTTAAAATAACATACCTTAAATAGAATTCTGTAGTAGTAGAACCCAGAAAATGTATGGGTAAGACATTTTTCTAGCCTAAGACAACTTAGAAGGTTGACAGAAGAATTATGTCTTTGACACTATGGTGGGGTCTGGCCTGGAGTAGCCACAGTGGCGATACCAGCTGTGGATTTTGGAGTCAGTAACACTGGCAGCAGCAGCAGATATTTCCAGAGGTCACAAGCCAGAGACAGTAAGGGGGTCAGAAAACTGGTCAGAAAGAGATTAAAAGGGATCTTTTGCTGAAACTGGTTATAGGGCATGGTGCTGTTTGGCAACTGTGTTGCCCATATGGAGTTCTGGGTCATAGTTCAGTGGCATAGTTCAAGAACATTTAATTAAACTGAGGACTTTCAAATATTCCTGATGAAAAGACCAGAGCTGAGTAGAAAATCTGACATTCAAATCCAAAACTTCAGAGAAACATAAAGAGGTAAACATTAAAAAGAAGTCATAAATGACTTAAGTTTAAATTGTTTACATTCTGTGGGAATTTATTTTTATTTGGGGACCGTGCCTTGGGCTGAGATTAAAAAGCCTTAGGCCCTCAGGGTTTTTCTGTGTAAGAGGGGCTAGTGCCCCCCCCCTCTGCTTCATCTGAGCCTAAAGACCCCGTGGGCTGTATGGGACACCAAGTCACACAGCTGGGGGGAAAAGCCCCAGCTCCCTCCACCCTGGGGGGGGGTCTACCCCAGAGATCCCAGGCTCGTCCTGCCAGACCCTAGCGCAGCCCATGCATAGGTCCCAGGCACGCAGCAGGGGGCATGGGCCCCTCAAGCACCCCTGATGCTGATCAGTTGTGGTGTTTGCCTGCTACATTCAATGAAGTGGTCCTGGATGATTCTGAAGGACTCATGATGGAAGGTATTGCCTACCTACAGTGGGAGAGCTGATGAACCAGAACTGGGTGCAAATTGAAACATGGTTTTCTCATTTTATTTTTCTGGGTTTTGTGACAGTGTTGGTGTAGGGGTGTTTTCTGCATTATTTCACAGGTATGTTGGTGTGATTTTGCTTGCCTTCTCAGTGAAATGGTGGTGGTTGTAATTGGAAGATTGTTAAAAGTGAATGATTTTTTTTAAAGGTGCACTAATAAATTTTCCTTTACAACAGTGAACCCTAAGGATTTATGGACCTTTTGACAAATAAGGAATGAAAAAGAGAAAGAAATAGAGGAAGGAAGGAAATAATTACAGGAGAATTATCTGAATGTGTCTGTCTCCCAGGTAGAGTGTGAGCTATTTAAAATCAGAGATTATACCATTTTTTTCTATTTGTATTTCCAGTATTTAGCACATTTTAAATATGCAGCAAATGTTTTTTTCTATTCTATTTTATCTTAGATAATAGGCTAATGTTTCATTTCTACAAGCCAAGACCTTGATCACATCAGGGCATCATGAAAGGCATTTAGCATGTCCTCTCCTCATAAAAAGGGAAAAGGACCCACATGTGCAAAAATATTTATAGCTGTTCTTTTTGTGGTGGCAAGGAATTGGAAATTGAGGGGATGCCCATCAATTGGGGAATGACTGAACAAGTCATGGCATATAAATGTAATGGAATTTTATTGTGCTGTAAGAAACAATGAGCAGAAGGAGTTCAGAGAAACCTGGAAGGACTTGCATGAACTGATTATGAGTGAGATGAGCAGAATCAGAAGAATATTATACACAGTATGATCAACATTATGTGTTGATCAATTTTGATAGACTAGATTTTTCTCACCAATCCAATGGTACAAGGAAGTTCCAAAGGACTCATGATGGAAAAGGCTCTCCAAATCCAGAAAAAGAAAAATGGAACTGTGGAATGTGGATGCCGAGTGGAACATACTATTTCTTTTGTTTTTGGTGCTGTTGTTTTTCTGTTTTGAGGTTTTTCCTTTTTGCTCCAATTCTTCTCTTAGAACATGACTAATGAAGAAATATGTTTGATGGTATTGTATATATAAAACTTATATCAGATTACCTGCTGTCTAGGAGAGGAGGGAGCAAGGGGAGGGAGGGAGAAAAATTTGAAATTGGAAATATTATCTAAACAAATGTTGAAAACCAAAATTAATTAATTAATAAAAAAATTAGAATGTCCTCTCCTAGCATCTTCCTTTCTCTACTGCTCCACCACCCCAACAGTATTACTAATAGTATGGTGAAGGAATATACTAAGCAATTGTTCAGGAATCCTATGTCTTTATAGTGGTTGCTAGGGAATTTCCACAACATCAATGGATACGCTTTCTTTTCAAGGAATGATGAACTATCATATGTCTTTGAATCAGTCAGCAGATGGCATAACAACTAGTTATCAATGCCACTGACTGACTTAATTTTGATTAACAGTTCTGTCATCTAGTAATGTTGATGGAAACTAGGAAATGACTTATTCTCCTCATCTCTCCAATAAATTCCATTAACTATTTCTGGAGATGTGCCAATATAGAATCTTTATAAAGGGTCTTGTTGACACTTAATATTTCCAATTTAAGAAGGGTTTTCTGAAGATACAACATTTTACACACAGGAATGTATGATAGTCTAACCTTTCAGAGCATGGATGGATAGATTTGGGATGAAGAAGGATCTTTTGAAACCCCACAGCACATATATTGATACCTACAGTGTTGACATTTAAGCATTTCAGGGAAGCTATTTAGGGAATCCTAAATATTGAGTGAAATAGAGGTTCAGGTAGATGATTTGAAATCTTGACTTAAAGGTAATAAATTTCTTCATAGATAAAAAAGTTTGAATTTTCCTGCATTTCCCCAAATAGCAGGCCTGTTACAGAGTAGATAGAACATCCTGTCTTCCACCAGCTAGCTATATTTTTCTGTACCACACATTCTACAAACCGCAATTCTTTTGTATGGTTGACAAGGCATTTGGAAAAATACCAAGGAATTATCAATTCCCAAATTATTAGGCTACTTCCCATGGTCTTAACATTTGGCAGGGTGCCTAGAAGACATAGATTTTATGATGCTGTCATGTTAGAAAGTTCAACCAGTTTCACCTGTATGTAATAAAAACACAATAAATGGGGGAAAATTCCAGATTTCTAAGGAAAAGCATGATTGATAAAACATCTGTGGAATAGAATCTCTCCATAGAGTCAGTGCAAGCACTCTGAGATGGCCAGGCTTCATGAGAAGAACACATTACAACCCTGAAAAAAGCTACTGTTTTTCATTTGTATTGTGCTTTATACTTCATAAGATATTCACCTTTGTTTCATTTGTACATCATGACAAACTTGGGAAATAGGTGAAAAGAGTATATGGAGCTGAAGCAGCTGGGTGCTATAGTAGCATAGAAATTAAACACATGGGACGGAGAGAACAGGATTAAAATAGAATGGAAAAAATAGTCAACAAAATAAATAAAAGTACAATAAAATATAGATAATATTACATTTTAAAATTAAATCAGTATAGAGCCTGAAAGGATCCTTAGATGTAGAATAATAGCTCCAATTCTATTTAAATTTGACACTATTGGCTTAGTGAAGGGAATACTAAGTCATGAAGACTTTGGATCCTGTTGCAAACCCTTACCAACTATGTTGTATGGGACAAGGCACAAAATGTCTCTCAGCCTCAGTTTCTTGATCTGTCAAACTGGGATAAAAGTAGCACCTACCTCCAAGGATCATAGTAAGCTAACTTAGGTGATTTACCCCAGAGCAGACAGACAGGTTAGGATTTATATCCCATCTTCTGACCCATCATACTGTATCTTCCTTCTATAGCTTTTTGTGCATTATAGAATGCACAAAACAGATCTTCCAGTTGCCCTAATGTTGAACATGAGTACATAAAAAATATATATATACTCAGAATAATTCTACATAGTTCACAACTTACCAGATGGGTCTGGACCCAGACCAAAGAGGGTATAGTGTTGTCAGCAGTGTTCTATTGTTGGCTCATTAGTTGCTCTCAAAGGCACCATAATCATAGGGAGAGAGCTGTGTGTGGGAAGATGCATAGCTGAAATTGGATAACTTCACATGAAAACAACTCTTCTCAAATAGGTAAAACCTAAAGCTCTAGAGAAGATCAATGTTAACAAATGCCCTTAATCAAGTTGAGAGACAAACACTATACATCATTACATTTCTTATTCCTTCTCAGAAAGATATAAAAAGAAAAGCACATCATGGAGTTAAAATCAGTGTCTTGGGTGAAGAATACACTTCTGACTTCCCAATTAGGTGCATCAGAATTTACAATATAGTAGTAAAAATCCACATTGAAAATCATTAAGGTATCATGGTTTATTTATAATATGAGTATAAAGATTTCATTCTAAAGGACTAATATTTTGACACAAGATGTTGTTGCTTATTGTAGTGCTTTCAGTCAATCATTCTCTACAAAGAATTATAATTCTATTTTTTAAATCAAAAAAGTAATTATTTCCCCTCACATTATTCATATAGCATATTTTACAATAATTACCACCATTGTTCAAGCATACACTGTGTATCTCATTGAAATTCTAAAATATTAAATATATAAATAATGAATAAGATAGGCCTTAGTAGATTTGCATTTGAACAAAAAAATTAAAATGAGCTTTTAAAAATGAAAAAAGCACCTCAAGAACCTCAAAGTACTAGGGTTTCAAAGGGGTGGTTTCTTCGGAAAAATACACATTAAGTGTGAAATTAAATCCCTGTTACCAAAAAATAAAACTTACTAAAGATAAAATTTACTAAGAATGATGGAGGTAGATAAGAAAATTTCTCCTTAACTTTTTATATTTTACAAAGAAACAGACTGATGTGAACCTACCCAGGAATTTCCATCAAACATTCTCACTCCCATGTGGCAGTATGGTACAGTGGATAGAGATTTCATCTCATATTCAGAAAACTGGTTTCAAATCTTACTTCTGGTATATACTGGCTATGTGAGCTGGGATAAGTCACTAAAGATCTCAGTGTACGCAGGCAACTCTCTAAGACTTTACAGTGGAAAACATTTACAGATCTATATTAGTAGGTAGAATTTCCTTCCTAAGAGTTCCCTAGTCCAGTGAAATCACAAGTCTGGCAAATATTTATTTTTAATTTGCATTGAATTATCATATCCTTTTGGAGGCAGTAGGTGGCTCAGTGGATAGAACACTGGGCCTAGAGTCAGGAAGACCTGATTCAAATCTGACCTCAGACACTTACTACCTGTGTGATCCAGGGCAAGTTACTGAAACTTTATTTGCCTTAATCACTGAATAAGGAAATGGTAAACCACTCCAGTATTTTTGCAAAGAAAACCCCATGGGCAGTATTGGACTGCTATGGTTTACAATGTCATAAGGAGTCAAACATGAATGAATGAATGAATGACTTATCAACAATCGTATCTTTGTTTTTTATGTTGCCTTTGCATTTTTCTCTCATTTTTTCTTTCTTTTTAAAAACTTAAATTTTAAATTAAATTAACTTTATTGTAACACAAGGAAAAAAGGCGATTGTGTTAGTATTTTGTTATTCCTTCTTTGAGCCTAATCTGATGAGAATAAGGTTCAAATAATGTTCATCCCCTTCCCTTATTCTGCTGTACTGTTATAGGGCTTTCATGTCTCTTCATGTGATAGAATTTATCCCATTCTACCTTGCCCTTACCAGTTGTCCTTGCCCTTACCACTTCTCCTAATCAATCTCTTTTTTTTTTTTCACCTACTGATTGTATAACATCACATCAAATTAAACTTATGCCTGCACCTTCTGTCTATGGTTAATCTTTCTAACTAGACTATTAGAGAAAGAGTTCTGAAGAGTTACAAGTTATTATTCCATGTAGGGATATAAGCAGTTTAACCTTATTGAGTACCATGTTTTGTTTTGTTTTCTTTCCATAACTGTTTATCTCTTTATGGTTCTCTTCAGTCTTATGCTTAAACATCAGATTTTCTGTTCAACTCTGGTCTTTTCATCAAGAAAAGTTTGAAAGTCCATTATTTCATTAAATATCAATTTCTTCCCCCTGAAAGATTATGCTCAATTTTTCTGGGTAGTTGATTCTTGGTTTTAATCCAAGCTCCTTTGCTTTCCAGAACAGCATATTCCAAGCCCTCTGTTCTTTATGTAGAAGTTGTTAAGTGCAATGTAATCCTAACTGTCACTCCTTGATATTTGAATGGTTTCCGACTCCTTGAAATATTTTCTCTTCAACCTGGGAGCTCTGGAATTTATTACGTATTACTTGCAGTTTGCATTTGGGAATCTCTTCCAGGAGGTGATAACACGCGGATTCTTTCACAATAGCCTAACAAAGTAGTGTGGTAAAAAAATATGAAAGTTTTTTAACAGTTGGTTAAGATAACTGAAAGACGCCAGTATTTGAAGGACCACCCTTTCGGGGAGGAGACCAACGGCATGAGGTACGCACGCCAGTCCACCAGTCCGCCTGCTGCTCACGTCAGACTGCCTGCTACACACTCCACTTCCGGGGTGTGAGCTTAAAAGGCAAGGAGAGAACGGAAGTGGGGCTTTTTTCCTGCTCTGCTGGTCTCCTGACTGCACTGCACAGGCTGATGCTGATGAGAGTTTCGACTGGGCCCAGCTCATGGTTAGCAGCAGCACATGGTCTCTCTCTCCCCAAAGGTGGCCTTCGGTTTTGGTGAGTTTTATATGGAATATAGACTAAGCTTAGACTTAAGACGATTTGCATTGTGTTTCTACTTTCCTATCCTTCTAATCAACATCACCTTGTGACTACCATACAATAAAAGCTCTAACTAGAAAACCAGAAACTTCTTCCATTTACAAGTCTGGGAGATAACTTAAAGGTTAAAGAGGGGAGATTTATGATCTAATATCCAATTTTAAATCTCACAGTTGGTACCATATATTTTGACATTATAATCAATCATCATAACTATTTCCCTCCAGCCTATTCCCTTCACATGATATTTACTCTATTTTCTATCTTCTTTTACCATATTCCTCCTCAAAATTGTTTTACTTCTGATTGTCTCCTGTCCCACTCTGCCCTACCTACTTTTACCCTTCCCTCTTTATCCTCTTCCCCTCCTACTTTCCTGTAGGGTTAAATAGATTATTCCTCCCAATTGGGTGTGTATGTTATTCACTCCTTGAGCCCACTGTGATGAGATTAAGGTCTCTGAGCTAATTCTGTGTTCTAATTTTTTCTTCCTCTCTCCCTCCTCAACCCTCAATATGAACTCAAGCAATTCAATATGTCATACATGTGCAATTATGCAGAACATCTTCACCTTCCTTGAAAGTCTTTTGCTTTTTACTGCTCCCTCCCCCAATCTCCCCTTCCCTCTTTCCCCTCTTCTCCCCCCACTTCTCTCTTTCCCTTCCCATTTTCCCTCAGAGCAAAATTATATTACTATACCCACTTTAGTATGTATGTTATTCCCTCTTTGAGCCAATTCTGATGATAATAAAGTTCACTCACTCCCCCACTCCTTCCCCCTCTTCCCCTCCCCTCCATAACCTTTTTTCTTGTTTCCGTCATGTGAGCTACCTCTCCCCAGTCCAACTCTCCCATTCCCCCTCACTCAGTGCATTCCTCCTACCTGTCAATCCTATTTTAAAGATGACATCATGGGTTAGCTAGGTGTCACAGTGGACAAAACACCAGCCCTTGACTCAGGAGGCCCTGAGCCCAAATCTGGCCCCAGACATAAGACAGCCCACCTTGCCTGCCCCACAAAAAAAAGGATAAACAAAAAAATAAATGCTTTACAGATAGCATCCCTTCATATTCAGTTAAGACCTGTGTCCTTTGTCTAAGTCTATTCCTTCCAGCTACTGAATACTGAGAAAGATCTTATGAGTTCAAAATAGTATCTTCCCCTGTAGGAATGTTAACAGCTTAACCTTTTTTTTTTTTTTTTGGTGGGGCAATTGGGGTTAAGTGACTTGCCCAGGGTCACACAGCTAGTAAGTGTTACATATCTGAGGCCGGATTTGAACTCAGGTCCTCCTGACTCCAGGTCTGGTACTCTATTCACTGTGCCATCCAGCTGCCCAGCTTAATCTTTTAATATCCCTCATGATTTCTTTTTCTTGTTTACCGTTTTATGCTTCTCTAGGGTCTTGTATTTGAAAATCAAATTTTCTATTCAGTTAAGGTCTTTTTATCACAAATGCCTGAAAGTCCTCTTTTTCATTGAAGTCCCATTTTTTCCTCAGAAAGAATATATTCTGTTTTGTTGGGTACATGATTCTTGGCTGTTGTCCCAGTTACTTTGCCTTCTGGAATATCATATTCCATGCCCTTCAGTCCTTTAATTTAGATGCTGCTAGATCTTCTTTTATCCTTATCATAGCTCCACAGTATTTGAATTCCCTTTTTCTATCTGCTTGCAATATTTTCTCCTTGACCTGGGAGCTCTGGAATTTGGCTATAATATTCCTGGAAGTTTTTCTTTTGGCATCTCTTTCAGGAAGTAATCAGTGCATTCTTTCAATTTCTATTTTACCTTCTGCTTCTAGAATATCAGGGCAATTTTCTCTGACAATATCTTGGAACATGTTGTCTAAATTCTTATTTTGGTTATGGTTTTCAGGTAGTCCAATGATTTTCAAATTATCTCTCCTGGATCTATTTTCCAGGTCAGCTGTTTTTGCAAGGAGATATTTCATATTGCCCTCTATTTTTTTCATTCATTTCAATTTGCTTTACTGTGCCTTGGTTTCTCATAAAGTCACTAGCTTCCATTTGTTAAATATAATTCTTAGGCAATTATTTGTTTCAGAGACATTTTGAATCTCCTTTTCCATTTGGTTTTTCAAGCTGTTGTATTTTTTCTCATGACTCTCTTGCATTGCTCTCATTTCTCTTTCCATTCTTTCCTCAACCTCTCTAAATCTTCCTTCTATCTCTCCTACTTTCTCTTCAAAGTCCATTTTGAGAACTTCCATAGCCTTAGACTAATTCATAGTTTTCTTGGAAGCTTTGGATGCAAGGGCCCTCAGGAATTTATCTTCTTCTGAGGGTACACTTCTATCTTTCTTGTAACTAAAGAAACTTTCAATAATTCTCAACTTTCTTTGCTTGCTCATCTTGCCATATTTTACTTGAATTTTATCTCCCTCTTACAGTGGGGCCCTACTGCCAAGCTAAACTGTTCCAAGCTTCTGAGCTTCCCAGGTATTTCAGTTTGAGGGAGAGAAGGTTTTTCTTTCACCTAGCCTGTTCTCTGGTCTAAGGATAAACTCAAGCCAACTTGCTAATTAACCAGCCAGCATAACTTTGTGTGCTGTGGTGGTTCCTAGCTTCTAAAGAGCCTGAGCACCTCCCCCACCTGGGCCTTCCAACACTCATTATTTCTTCATGGTTCCCTGGTGCAGTGTGCCTGGGGTTTGTGTCAGTGTGGGTGTGATCGTGGGGTTGGACTCTCTCTAGTTCTTTCTTGTAAAGTTTTTCTATACCTCCCCTTTAAGCTTCTTACAGACAAGGATTTGTTATTACTTAGAATTAGTCTATTCTAGGAAAGAAACAGGGATCAACTAAGTCAAATCTACCTCATTCAAGGGCAAGTGTATATTTACCCAGAGTTGTAATTCTCAGGAGAGATGGAAATTCTGATTGTGTCTTTTGTTCAGCTATCTTTCACATGACTCCTGAAATTAAATATTACCCTATTATATTAATAATTATGTATTAATTTTTGATCCATCCTTTTCCTTCTATTTTTGTTAGTATCCCCTTCCTGAAAAGGTCAGTCAGTCTCTGAAGGACCTGACTAAATGTTATGATTACTCTTAGCCTCTAAGGTAAATGGTCATTAACTAGGCTGGGAGAAACCCCACCCAGCTGGGAAGCCCTATATCTGTTTATACTATAAAAATAATTCAGTATAGGGGAGCCCTTTGCCTGTGGGAAGGAACTCCTGTCCTTGATCCCCTACACTTGAGTTTAGAGTGACACTAAGCTCATGAAGGAGAAAATTAGCCAGAGAGGTCTGGATAGAAGTGGCTTCCGTGGCTATTGAATCTCATGGTCAAGCCATGTTTTTTGCACAAGAATTGAATACTTTTAGCACCCCTCTTCATTGAATGTTTACCAATCAGGGTTGAGTTTAACTTATCAGGTGAGTTCCCAGTCAGAATGTACATAACTCACTTAAGATATTTAAGAGGCTTTCTTGACATCTTTGGTTATTGAGAGAAACCATTGACGATCAAATTATTGATTATTGACTAGTCTATTTAATTAATTGATTATTAATACCTGGAAATTCTGTCTCAGAATTTTAATTCACCATACTCTCCATTCTCTCCAGTCACATAAACACAACCCTTATTCTATCCCTCATTATCTCTTTCTTAGGCTATTATATTCATCTCCTTAATTGATTCTCTGTTTTGCATTTTTCCTTACTGAAATTCTCTCTCCACATTATTGTCAGTGTCAAAGCACAAACCTGACTTCATCATTCCCTTATTCAACCAGAGACATTCTGGTTACTCCCTACTTGTTCTGGAATCCAATATGAACTTTTCTGTTTCACATTTATAGGATTTCACAATCTATCTCCACAGGCTTATTATATGATTGATTGAGTGAATGAATAAGGAAGGAAGGAAAGAGAAAAAGAAGAAGAAAAGGAGTGTCAGAGGACCAAATGAAAATTGGAATTCTAAAAACAACAAATCTCATACCGTATGAATATTTACACAAATGAAACCTTAAACCTCTTCTCAAACCTCCATTTACTAAAAACCACACTAATGCAATGAGTTACTGAAATAACTGACTAGGTCTTATATATTTTGCAACCAAAATCCAGGGCTATTTTGACAATATAAACTGAGAATACATTCCCCTTCAACTTAACAAAGAAATTGGCACATTATAATGAGCAGTGTTCTAAAAGACATGCATGCTCTCTCTGAGGAAGACTTTATTTCAAAATTGAGGAAGGGTGCACTAATTTAGTGCAGACTGTTATAATAAAGAAGTTACATCTGCAATATAAGCAGATGGGGTAATATTTATGACAAGGTTATATTTTAAAGTGACTAGAACTTCATTAAATAGTTTCAAGGAAAGAAAATATCCTTGTTTCCTTACCTTGTTAACATATGCAGATGCCTTATATAAAGCACCCTGTAGCTCTGAAACACACCACAACAGAATGTGCTAATTGTCAATATGGGGGGAAAGAATTAGTGTAAGAAGTATTTTTAAAGGCTATGCATGATCCCTGGGTAATGAGTTTAAATTCTTCATGCTTTTATAAATAAACAGAAGATATCAGTTGTGACCAAAATATTTATTCGACTTTAAGTAATTCCTCTGCTTGTTAAATCAGTGCATTTAAAATGATTGTATTTTAATGACATAGTTGGAGAAAAATAAAATAACATGATCAGAGAAGCAGCCAAGAACTGAAACAAGAAAAAATTTAATTACAAAAGCTCAAAATAGAGGCTGTTATTAAAAATCATTTTTAAAATTTGGGTTTTGTTCAGTTAGAAGTTTTCAAAACTTTGGTCCTAATCTTTGCCTGTATGAAGAAGTACTTGGTGATCTTCAAGAGGATACATAGAGTGACTTTTTGCTTTTTTGTGACATGGGAAAATCATCTTCATATTCAATATATGCATCTTATAGTTGTTTCACCATTTGAGTTCATTTGAACTGGTTGATCAGTTCTCATTTTTGAATTAAAGAATTTAATAGAAGCCTTATGCAACATGCTTTTGGTCTCAAATTAAAGCAAGGCTTATTGCAGGAATAGATATCAATGTGTTAATCAGTAGCTTCATCAACAGGAATGGTAACTGTAGGAATAAAACTTGCTGTCCCAACAATAGAATGATTTCATCAGAACTTGGACCACTAGCCATAAAGCTCATAAAGTTTGCTACAAACATACTGGTTTATTTAGGAAATCCTCAGGAATCAGCAGATACTAATTGAGACAATAGATAAAACTAAATTGAAGACTACAAAACAATTCCTCAAAAATCAATAACATTTTGAAATGAATAACAAAACCCAAGATACAATAAAAGAATGGGAAATCTCATTCCAAATTGTCAGAAAATATTTGGGGATCAATTTAACAAAGTACACAACATATTTGTATATATTGAATTATAAACTAGTCCTTGAACAAAAACAAAGTAAAACTTAACCAACTGGAGGAATATCCAGGGCCTGTAGCTTAGCTGTGATATTATAATAAACATCAAAATGATATCAGCATTAATTTATGCCTTGAATATTACAGAAATCACATTATCAAAGGGATACTTTATAGAGCTGAATAAAATATTAATACAATTCATTTGGAGAAAGTAAAGGGTCAAAAAAAAGAAAGTAAATGGTCTAGAATATCAAGGGTAATGGGGCAGCTAGGTGGTGCAGTGGATAGAGCACTGGCCCTGGAGTCAGGAGGACCTGAATTCAAATCCAGCCTCAGACACTTAACACTTACTATCAGTGTGACCCTGGACGAGTCATTTAACCCCAATTGCCTTGCCATAGATATATAGATATAGATATAGATATAGATATAGATATAGATATAGATATAGATATAGATATAGATATAGATATAGATATAGATATAGATATAGATATAGATATAGATATAGATATAGATATAGATATAGATATAGATATAGATATAGATATAGATATAGATATAGATATATAGTGTAATAATGAAAAGAGATAGAGATAAGTAGGGAATATTACTTAAAGAGAACTCAAGCTACATCAGAAAGCAGGAGATAGCAAAATCATTTGTTGTTCCATTTTTTAAGTCCCGTCTGATGCTTTGTGACCCTATCTGGGGTTTTCTTGATAAAGATACTTGGAGCTGTTTGCAATTTTCTTCTCCAGATCATTTTATAGAGGAGGAACTGAGGCAAACAGCATGAAGGGACTTGCCAAGGATCACACAGATAATAAGTGTCTGAGGTCAGATAGGCCCAGAAGAGAGCTACCTTGCTCACCACCAAAATCCTTTGGTATTAGTTAGACAGTCAAAGTAGACCTATGAAACTGACTAGACAAGGGGAAATCAGAAACAATGGAACTCACTTAACCAGTGCCTGAAAAAATCTGAAAACAAATATAATTCATGAAGAAACTCTATTTGATTAAAAACAGATTGGAAAAGTGGAAAGTAGTTTGCTAGAAATTAAGCTTACCTTAATACCTTACTCTATATTTTGCTATACATTCTGAATGTATGTGACATTAATATTAAAAAAAATAAAAATAAATCATACTAAAGGGGGCAGCTAGGTGGCACAGTGGATAAAGCACTGGCCCTGGATTCAGGAGGACCTGAGTTAAAATCCAGCCTCAAACACTTACTAGGAATGTGACCCTGGGCAAACCACTTAACCCTCATTGCCCCCCCCCCCAAATCATATTATGATCATTTATAAGAGAAAGTAATATATTTTTCTCAGCAATGGATAAGAGGTATGTGCTTAAGTGAATAAGGAATTCCTGTAATTACAATGATAAAATAGATAACTGATTATGTGAAACTGAAATGTTTTTGTACAAATCAAATTAATATACTGGAAAAAAGACAACAGGTGAAAGGGAAAATATATAATTGTATCAATATTTGCTAAGGACTTTGTATCCAAGATATATGCCCAAGATGTAAAACTAACTACATATATGTACACATATACATATTAGTACAAATTTGTCACAAAACAATTTTATTAACATTTTCTGAATTTAAAGGGGAGAAAATGTATTGTTGTTTTTTAAGGATGGAAGAGAAATCCAGTATCAAAAATTTTTTCAAGGATATGAGTACATTTTGCTTTTTACTAACCATGCATTTCTTTCCACAAAGTTCTATTCTTAGTTGATTTTCACTTCTAATTATTTGAAATTAACAAAAGAATAGCTTAATGTTTCTAGAATTATTTAAATCAAGCATAGAAGAGGAAAAAAATAAGGTGTTCATATATTTCAAAGTTCTAATTATAATGTAGTTTTAAATTTTGGTTAGAAAGATCCCAGGAAATCCATCCCACACATAGTTACCAATGACTTTCCTTCTTGCATAATTTTACATAGATATTAAAATGAAAAAAAAAAGATATATTTAAAAAATTCTCATATTTAAAGCCTAAATATATAAGTTCATAGGATTCAAAAGTGGAAGGCATCTTAATCTAGCCTTTTCACTTTGCAAATGAAAAGTTATTTCCCAAATACAAATAAAATCTAATCAAATCAATAAACAGGACATGTCTACCAATTGCAAAGTACTCTCATGGGGGTACTATGAGCAGGTGGCTGTTGTCTCCTTTTATTCTTACTATTGTATTTAAAGCAGCCTTTTACTTCAATTCATCTTTTCTGAGACCTTTTCCAAAAATTTCACTTGGAGGCAAAATAATTTTATTCAGGTCAAAATATTAACTGAAATAGTCCACTTGGATTCATTTCATTGCCCAAATGAACAGCTGATTTATTCAACTTTTTTGTTTCACTAGTCCCCAAATTTACAAACTTATCTGTCAAAACATAAGGAAATTAATTCACCTGAACAAAAACAGGAGAACACTGTACACAGTAACAGAAACATCATGCAACAATCAACTGTGATAAACTTAGCTCATCTCAGCAATACAATGATCCAAGACAATTCCAAAAGACTCAGCTGGAAAATGTTCTCTATATCCAGAAAAAGAAATATATAGTGTGAATGCAGCCAAAATCATACTTTTTTTCACTTGATTTGTTGTCGATTTTTTTCATTGTTTTTCCCCTTTTGTTCTGATTCTTCTTTCACAAAATGACTAAAGTGGAAATATGTTTAACATGATTGTGCATATATAACCTAAAAACAAAAAAAGAAAGGTATTTATTCAGGCTAACCATTAGAAGATAAAATACTGAAGGTGAAGCTTAAATTCTTTCCATATATATTCATGGGCAGAGTCAAGATGGTGAAGTAAAGGCAGTGACTCCTCTAAGATCTCTCCCAAATCCATTCAAATAATGCCATAAGACAATTCATACAGTAGCAGAACCCACAAAAGGAAGGCGTGAGATCATTTTCCAGCTAAAAACAGCTTAGAAGGTTGACAAGTTGTACCAGGGTAAGAGTGCAGATGCAGGCTGCACCAAACCGATCCAGCCCCAGCCCCAGGGAATCAAGCCTCTGGAGAATTGCAAATATCTGAGGTAGTGGCTTCTTCTGGAACTCAGCTCATGGATTGGTGAGGAGGTTTAATGGTTGGACAGGGGGAGATTGCATGGGTCTTTGCTGGCACTGAGGCAGAACTGTTGTGTTGCCCATGCTCAGAACCAGAAAGCAATTTTGAGTGGTGGCCTAGGTGGGTGAGGGGAGCAGCCACATCAGAGCTTGAAACCAAAGTGAAAAATAATTCTGTTCCTGAGTTAAAGAGCAAGCAGGACTGTGGTTACTTACAGACCAGAGAACAGACCAGGGAAGTGTCAAATGTGCCTCTCCTTAAATCCTACCACCTGGGATTCCATGAAGCTTGAGACAGTGTGTCTGGAAGCAGTGCCCCACTTTAAGAAGAAGTTAAAAGTCAAGAAATTGGTGGGCAAAATGAGCAGACAGAAAAGAATGAGGACACTAGAATGATTCTTTGGTGAAAAGGAAGCTCAAAATACACTCTCAGATGAAGATAACAAAGTCAAAGCTCCTACATACAAAGTTTCCAAGAAAAATACAAATTGATCTTAGGTCATGGAAGTGCTCAAAAAGGCCTATAAAATAAAGTAAGAGACGTAGAAGAAAAAATGGAAAGAGAAAAGAAAGTGATGCAAGAGGGTCAATGAAAAAAAAGTCAGCTCAAAAAGCCAAATGTAAAAGGAGATACAAAAGCTCTCTGAAGAAAATAATTGCTAAAGAATTAGGATTGAGCAAATAGAATCCAATGACTTTATAAGAAATCAAGACACAATAAAGCAAAACCAGAAGAATGAAAAAAAAAATAGAGGGCACTGTGAAATATCTCCTTGGAAAACAATTGACCTGGAAAATAGATCCAGGAGAGATAATTTGAAAATTATTGAACTACCTGAAACCCATGATCAAAAAAAGAGCTTAGATATTATCTTCCAATAAATTGTCAGCAAAATGGCCCTGATATTCTAGAAGCATAAGGTAAAATAGAAATTGAAAGAACTCACTGATCACCTCCTGAAAGAAATCTGAAAATGAAAACTTTCAGGAATGTTATAGCCAAATTCCAGAGCTCCCAGGTCAAGGAGAAAATATTGCAAGGAGCTAGAAAGAACAATTCAAGTATGGTGGAGCACAGTTAAGATAACACAAGATCTAGCAGATACTACATTAAAGGATCAGAGGGTTTCAAATATTATATTATGGAGGGCAAAAGAACTAGGATTACAACCAAGAATCACCTACCCAGTAAACCTGCATATAATCTTTAAGGGGAAAAATGTTAATTCAATGTAAGAGAGGACCTTCAGGCATTCTTGAAGAAAAGACCCGATCTGAATAGAAAATTTGACTTTCAAATAGAAGACCCTAGAGAAACATAAAAACATAAACAGGACAAATAAATCATAAGGGATATTAAAAGATCAAACTGTTTACATTCCTACAAGAGAAGATGGTACTTGTAATAAGAACTTTCTCATTATCAGGGCAGCCAGATGGAGTATATTTAGACAGAGGGCACAGGTGTGAGTTGAATATGAAGGAATGATATCTTTTAAAAAATAAAATTAAGGGGTGAAAGAAGAATGCACTTGGAGAAAATGAAAGAGAGAGGTGAAATGGTGTAAAATATCCCACATAAAAGAAGCAAGAAAAAGCTTATGGAGTAGAGGGAAAGATAGGGGAGGTGCAGGGACGCGAGTGAGCCTCACTCTTATAAGAATTAGCTCAAAAGGGAATAGCATACACATTCAATTGGGTAATCTCTTTTAACCTGCAGGAAATAGGAGGCGAGAGGCAGCTGGGTGGCACAGTGGATAGAGCACCAGCCCTGGACTCAGGAGGACCTGAATTCAAATCTGGCCTCAGACACTTGACACTTACTAGCTGTGTGACCCTGGGCAAGTCACTTAACCTCTATTGCCCCACAAAAACAAAAACAAAAAAAAATGGTTAAAAAAAATGGTAAAGTCTATGAGATAGCTAAATAAAAGTGACCTCAAAAGTTTTCTAGTTAGAGTTCTAGAGTTATAGAGGAGATAAGGGCACAGAAACCAGTAGTTAAGATTAAGGTGGGACATAAATGCACCTAGGCTGCCTTGAGTGGTGGGATTGGACAGATAGACTAGCAGCCAGAAGCCCACATAAAAACAAAAGCAAAATGAAATAGCCATAATATTGAGGAAATCTAAAAGAATTTCCATAAATGCTTCAGAAAAGAAAAGTAAAATCCAGAATTATTCTTGGCGAGCAAATATTTGACCTTAGTAATTTGTTAAACACAGTAGAGGAAAGTTGAGAGAATTAGTACTATCCATCCTGTTCAATTTAAAATGAACCTTGGGCATCCCTGGGAATCCAACTGATCCACAGTCCTCTGGTAAAAACAATATCCTAACCCCCCTCCCATTCAGGTTAAGCTAGTTTTTTTCCTTAAAATGTATTGAGACAGGGGGAAGCTAGGTGGTACAGTGGTTAAAGCTCTGGCCCTGGATTCAGGAGGACCTGAGTTCAAATCTGGTCTGAGGCACTTGACACTTACTAGCTGTGTGACCCTAGGCAAGTCATTTAACCCTCACTGCCCTACAAAAATTTTTTTTAAAAGAAAGAAAGAAAGAAGGAAAGGAAGAAAGAAAGAAGGAAAGGAAGAAGGAAAGAAAGAAAGAAAGAAAAAGAAAGAAAGAAAGAAAGAAAGAAAGAAAGAAAGAAAGAAAGAAAGAAAGAAAGAAAGAAAGAAAGAAAGAAAGAAAGAAAGAAAGAAAGAAAATGTATTGAGACATTCTTAAAAATTTAGCTGGCTCAGGAGACCAAAGGCTCAAACTATTAACGCCTGGTCACAAAGTATCCACTAAGGAGCTGGATGACCTCCCAAGTTTTTTTGTTGAGTTGATTGCATTAGGAGCTTCACAGAACAAATTTCCTTCACCTTCTGTGACTAGGTAAATCTAAGTGAATCAAGTGTTTGCTAACATTTGAATCACCTTTGAATATCTCATTTTGTTCCATTCTCAAAATAAATTACTAGGAGATTGGCCTGAGGCAGGTACAGTTCATAACAACTGGTTTAGACTGAAAACTATTGAGCTTGTTGAAGTGGGAGATGGAAGTGAAGAGGAAGGAAAGCCTGGATTTGCCTTCTTGCTTCCAGTATGGCTCTAGAAACGGGCATTACTTCCTGGAAAATTATTTCATCCTGTCCTTTTTTGGGTTCTGCAGCTCCAACAATAGTCCTATGGAATTATTTTAAGGTATTTGGAGGGGTTTTGAGGAGAGGTCAGGGAAGTCACTGCCTTTCCTCTGCATTACTTACAATAACATACTCTCCATTTCCAGTATATTAGAGTATATGAGGAAATATAAAATTCCTGCAGCTATTTAGTATGAAGAGAACAATGAGAGTTTATGCTATCTCCATAAGAATTGTAATTCGAAGATAATTGTATTAAACTGTGTTTTATGCCAGAATGTGTCAAACACACAGCTACAAATACTCCCAAGTGCAGCTTATACCAGATTAAAATGTAATTGGGAGGGGCAGCTAGGTGGCACAGTGGATAGAGCACTGGCCCTGGATTCAGGAGGACCTGAGTTCAAATCCAGCCCCAGACACTTGACACTTACTAGCTATGTGACTCTGGGCAAGTCACTTAACCCTAATTGTCTCACCAAAAAAAAAAAATGTAATTGGGAAATTAACGAAATAAATAAAAATGTAATAAAATAGATAGCATTACATTTTAAAACTAAGTTAATATACAGCCAAATTAGTGATTCCCATTTATATTGATATTGACAACAGTATCTTAGGCCCTACAGCTTTGTTGGACTTTCCAGTATGTTAATTTAAGTTTGCTTCAAATTCCAATAGGAGGTCTCTTCAAAATTTATTTTACCTTCAAATGACACAGAAGGGACTGATATGGAGGGACAAGGGTGTTTCAAGGGAAAATTTACCCTTGTGGCAAGCTAGGTGGCACAGTGGATAAAGCACCAGCCCTGGATTCAGGAGGACCTGAGCTCAAATACAGCCTCAGACACTTGACACTTACTAGCTGTGTGACCCTGGGCAAGTCACTTAACCCTCATTGCCCCACCAAAAAAAGATGTACCCTCATTAGAAAAGGATAAATTCCAATTAAAAAAAATAGTTATGTCCAGCTTCTGCTGTTCCTGTATGTCTGTGGTAAATATCATGTGGTTTGCCTGAGGGAAAGACTCCTAAAGAAGGTCCTTATAGCTTTGATGCAATCATCTTTGTGTAAAACGCTTATTTTGATTTTTTAAAATGAAAATGCAGATGAACCAGCATTCCTGAATCCTTTATTTATATAGGTTTATAGGCACACATTGAAAGGAAGGAGCATTAGGGACTTCAACAATGAGAGGATGCAAACGAAGTCAAATCCTTAGAATTTAACATTGGCTAATATGCTAAAGAAATCATCTGGGTTTTATTTTTGTTTATTTATTGGTTTTAATTTGGAATTTGAGACACCAACCAAAATTTTCAACATGGATTTTTTGATTGCCTTGTGCAAGCCTTTTTAGGAGGTGTTTGAAAGTATGAAGTTAAATTTCCCATATTTTCCCAGAGACAATTCTAAAATAGTGGATATAGACAAATATTCCAATTGCATCACATTTAACTTACTGAAGACAAGTTGGGATACTATATCAGTTTAAAGAGTTTCTACTCTTACTCCAAAAAATGAAATAGGAACTCAAATTCTCTATGGAGATTCATGTGAGGAGAGGCTGTAAAGCTCAGAACTGAGGGTCCTGGAGCATTTTCCAAACCTCAGCAAGAAATGGTTACTGCTTCTTCATGGCAAATAGAGTACTTGTACCAATTTAGAGGAGTCTGGTTTTGTTGCGTTTTGTCTCTGTACATATGTGTGTGTTCCTATATTTTGATGGGAATAAAACCCCAGATACAGAGTTTCCAGGTATAAATGATAACTTTATTAAATAGGCTAGTCACTAATCAATAAATAGATGGTAAGTAGTTTCTCGCCATAACCAAAGACAGGAAGGGAGACTGTGTAACACCTTAAATCAGATGTTCCTTCTGATAGGGATCTCCCCTGACAAGTAAAACTTGACCTAGATTGGTAAACATTCATTGAGGTGGGCTAGGAAATCTTCAGTTCCTTCTACTGAGAACATGGTTTGAACATGAGACTCAGTACTCTCAAGGTATTTGTTCAGGGGAAGCTATTTCCATCTGTACCTCTCTGGCTAGCTTTCTCCTTCATGAACATAGGGTTGCCCTTAACTCTAATGGAGGGGATCAAGGATGGGAATTCCTTCATCCAGAGAAAGAATTCATCCATACTGATGTTTCTATTTATTATACACACACACACACACACACTCACCCACCCATATATATATGGGGGTGTATGTATGTATGTGTGTATATATATACGTGTATATGCATATATGTGTGTGTGTGTATATATATATATATATATATATATATATATATATATATATATATATATATATATATATATATATATATAAACAGAAATCTGGTTTCCCAGTTGTGTGGCATCCCACCCAGATGTCTTGAGCAGATCTGGAATGCTTTAAACATTCACAGCAGTCCTGTTTGGCATATAGGATGGTTTCAGGGTAGGTCCCCAGTGACCTTCATCGTGGGGCAGAATCAGGCCTGCCATAGTAAGGTGGGGTCAGGCCTCATCAGTGGTAGCACAATAGTGCTCAGGCCTATAGCAATATTCTTTTCAGGAATAGAGCAGTAAAATACACACCCTGATAGTAGTAGTTTTCTTGCTCTGGCAAATGAGGGGATAGTTGACTCTGGGAGAATGAGTAGCAGCCACAGATGTGAGCCTGGTGGGACTGGCTGTTACTAACTTTCAATGGCTCATTGCTAAAATTGGTTGGTCTCTACATTGCTGCTAGTACAATACCCAGTAAGTGTTGTAACTGTTGCATAAGGCAGTTAATACAAAAACAAAACAAAACAAAACAAAACAAAAACAACTCTTCCCTCTTTCTTTTTAACATATTGATATATTAATGTAGGATAGAAGGAGAAGGAGAAGTTATTTTAGTGAGACATTATGATTACCAGGTGATCTGAGACTAGTGTGTACCCATCTCTTCTCTTTGGTATTTCATTCCCTGTGAACAGGTTACCAAACACACAGTGATGCTAGGGGATGAACATTTCCTGTCCTGTATGGAACTTTATCAGTTTGAGATCTTGGTGGTCAGTTGTCCAACTGGAGGTGATTTCCATAGCAATATCTCAAAGGAATATGCCATCACCAAGATGTATCCCCAGAATAAAAGATGAAAAAGCTATGCTCTGGTCAGTCAGGAAATTAGGATTTATCAATTGCATTGACAACAAAGTCACCAGTGAAAATTACATATTTGTTTACCAATTTTTACAAATTTGTAATTCTTGAGGTTATTAAAGGGATAATAGATGATTATTAATATGTTTAAAGTACTGTCATTGTACACTTATGAATCTTTTGAGATTTAAACAATTTTGTGGTCTGTAGAATTGTGGAGTGTAGAATAATGAAGAAGAGAATATTCGGAAAAGATTGATCCCCTCTCTTTAGGAGTAGGTTCCCATTGGATCAATGTCTACTTGAACACAGATTCATGGCTACCCATATACTCTAGGCCATTGGTAACGTATGAGATGATTATGGATTTGAGTCAGATTAAACTCTGAGGATGGGGTCTGGAAGATACCCAGCCCTGCCCCAATATAGTTAGTTTAAAAGTCTATTGCTTGGGGGCAGAGGCAAGATGGTGGAGAGGAAGCAGCAAGCTGCCTGAGCTCTCCTTCTGTTCCCTCAAAAAGAACATTAAATCAAGCCTCTGGACGGATTCTGAAACTACAGAATCTGCAAAGAGACAGAGAGACACAGTCTTCCAACCAGAGTTAATTTAGAAGACTTCAAGAAAAGGTTGGTCTGATTCGGGCAAAAGGGAGGCCCAGCGCAGGGCAGCAACCCAGCGCTGAGGGGGTCGGGGCAAGACAGCAGGAGCTGCGGGCCACAGCCAAACAACTGAGGCCCCTGGAACCTGGCTCAAAAATCTAGTGGCCAAGAAGGACAGTGGAAAAACCTACCTGCACCGGCCAGGAGGGCCACGAACAGGTCAAGCGGAATTGGTACTGGGATCGGGCGCCTGGCTGAGTGCTCAGATAGGAAGGGCAGGGGGGAGAACTACACACAATATAAAGGCCTCAGAGTAAAAAGCCGGTCACACAGCACCTATACCCCCGCACAAGAAGCCCAAAAGAGGGACCCTGGTGCCTCCAGAGCAGACCTCAACTTAAAAGATAAATAAATAAGCTGCAATAATGAGTAAGAAGCAAAAAAGAGCCCTCTCCATTGAGAGCTTCTGTATCAATAGGGAAGAAGCCAACGCAAACTCAGATGAGGACAATACCCTCAAATTGCCTACATGTGAAACCTCACGAGGGAAGGTGAATTGGACTCAAGAACAAAAAGCCTTCCTGGAAGAGCTCAAAAAGGATTTTAAAAATCATTTGAGAGAGGTAGAAGAAAAAATGGGGAGAGAAATGAAAGCAAAACAAGAAAACTATGAAAAAAGAATCAGCAGCTTGGAAAAGGAAGCACAAAAATTGACTGGCCAAATGGAAAACAAGGTGCATAATCTCATTGAAGAAAACAATGCCTTAAAAAATTCGCTTGGCCAAATGGAAAAAAAAGGTACAAAATCTCACTGAAGAAAACAATGCCTTAAAAATTAAAATTGGTCAGTTGGAAGATAAGGAATCCATGAGACACCAGGAATCGTTCAAGCAGAATCAAAAGAATGAAAAAATAGAAGAAAATGGGAAATACCTCATTAGAAAGACAACTGATCTGGAAAACAGATCCAGGAGAGACAATCTGAGAGTCATTGGTCTGCCTGAAAACCATGACCAGAAAAAGAATCTAGACACCATATTCCAGGAAATTATTAAGGAGAACTGTCCTGATATCATAGAATCAGAGGACAAAATAGTCATTGAAAGAATCCACCGGTCACCTCCTGAAAGAGACCCCAAAAGGAAAACTCCAAGGAATATTGTAGCCAAATTCCAGAATTATCAGGTGAAGGAGAAAATACTCCAAGCAGCCAGAAAGAAGCAGTTTAAATATCATGGAGCCGCAGTCAGGATTGCTCAGGACCTGGCAGCTTCAACATTAAAGGACCGCAAGGCTTGGGATATGATATTCCGGAAGGCAAAGGAGCTTGGATTGCAGGCAAGAATCTATTACCCAGCCAAACTGACAATTCTTTTTCAGGGGAAAAGATGGACATTTAATGACATTGGGGATTTTCAATCATTCCTGATGAAAAGACGAGAACTGAATAGAAAATTTAATCTTAACATATGACTCAAGAGCAGTTTAAAAAGGCAAACAGAGGGGAAAAAAAAAATGGTTACCCTATTAGGTTAAACTGCTTATATCCCGACATGGGAAGATAATACTCATAACTCTTAAGAATTGTAAATGTATTTGGGCAGAGAGAAGGAGGTTACACAAAGGGTATAAATATAAATTGTCTTTGATGTGATGATACAAAAAAAAAATTAAGGGGTTAAAAAAGGAGTCTAGGGGCAGCTAGATGGCGCAGTGGATAGAGCACCGGCCCTGGAGTCAGGAGTACCTGAGTTCAAATCCAGCCTCAGACACTTAACACTTACTACTGTGTGACCCTGGGCAAGTCACTTAACCCCAATTGCCTCACAAAAAAAAAGGGGGGGAGTCTAAAGGGAGGAAAGGAAAGGGGAGGTAGAATGGGATGAACTATATCACATGAAGAGGTGAAAAAAAAAACCTATTCCAATAGAGGGAAAGAAAGGAGGGGTGAACATTGTTTCAACCCTATTGTCATTAGATTTGATTCAAAGAGGGAATAACATATACATTCAATGGGATAAAGAAACTTAGCTCATTCTTTAGGGAAGCAAAAGGGGAAGGGAAATGGGGGACTTATAGAAGGGAGGACAAAAGCAAGGGAGAAAAGGGTAAAGAAAAGAGTGGGGGTGATAAAAAGGGAGGGCAGATTGGGGGAGGCAGGGGTAAGAAGTAAAATGTCAGTGAGGAGGAATAGGGTGAAAGAAGGGGGGAAAAGTACAAAGGCGGTAAATAGAATGGAGTGGAATAGACAGTCAGTAATAATAACTGTGAATGTGAATGGGATGAACTCTGCTATAAAAGGGAAGTGAATTGCAGAGTGGATTAAAAACCAGAATCCTACAATATGCTGTTTACAAGAAACACATTTGAAGCAGAGAGATACACACAGATTAAAGGTAAAAGGCTGGAGCAGAATATATTATGCTTCAGCTAAAGTAAAAAAAGCAGCAGTAGCCATCCTTATCTCAGACAAAGCAAAGTAAAAATAGATCTCATTAAAAGAGATAAGGAAGGAAATTACATCTTGCCAAAAGAAACTATAGATAATGAAGTAATATCAATATTAAATATGTATGTGCCAAGTGGTATAGCATCCAAGTTCTTAGAGAAGAAGTTAAATGAGTTACAAGAGGAATTAAGTAGTAATACTATACCAGTGGGGGATCTGAATCTCCCTCTCTCAGAATTAGATAAATCTAGCCAAAAAATAAATAAGAAAGAAGTGAAAGAGGTGAATAGATTACTAGGAAGTTAGACATGATAGATGTCTGGAGAGAATTGAATGGGGATAGAAAGGAATATACCTTTTTCTCAGCAGTACATGGCACATTTTCAAAAATTGACCATGTATTAGGGCAAGAAAACATCATAGTCAAATGTAGAAAGGCAGAAATAGTAAATGCATCCTTCTCAGATCATGATGCAATAAAAATTACATGTAAGAAAGAGCCAGGGAAAAGTAGAATGAAAATCAATTGGAAACTAAATAATATCATTCTAAAGAATGAATGGGCCAAACAACAAATCATAGAAATAATCAATAACTATATCGAAGAGAATGACAATAATGAGACAACATACCAAAATCTATGGGATGCAACCAAAGCAGTGCTTAGGGGAAAATTTATAGCTCTAAATGCTTACATGAATAAAAAAGAGAAAGAGGAGATTAATGAATTGGGCATACAACTTAAAAAGCTAGAAAAAGAACAAATTAGAAATCACCAATTAGATACTAAACTTAGAGATCCTGAAAAGTAAAGGAGAAATTAATAAGACTGAAAGCAAAAAAAAAACAAAAAACAAAAAACAACTATATAATTAATCAATAAAACTAAGAGCTGGTTTTATGAAAAAAAAACAATAAAATCAATAAAATATTGGTTAATTTTATTAAAAAAAAGAAGAAAACCAAATCACCAGTATCAAAAATGAAAAGGGTGATGTTACCACCAATGAAGTGGAAATTAAATCAATAATTAGGAATTATTTTGCCCAACTGTATGCCAATAAATTTGACAATCTAAATGAAATGGATGAATATTTACAAAAATACAAACTGCCCAGGTTAACTGAAGAGGAAATAAAATCCTTAAGTAAACCCATATTAGAAAAAGAAATTGAACAAGCCATTAAGGAACTCCCTAAGAAAAAAATCCCCAGGGCTAGATGGGTTTACAGGTGAATTTTACCAAGCATTTAAAGAACAATTAATTCCAATATTATACCAATTATTTGGAAAAATAGGTGAAGAAGGAGTTCTATCAAATTGGTTTTATGATACAAATATGGTGGTGATACCAAAACCAGGCAAAGCAAAAACAGAGAAGGAAAATTATAGACCAATTTCCCTAATGAATATTGATGCTAAAATCTTAAATAAGATATTAGCAAGGAGATTACAGCAAGTGATCACCAGGACAATACACTATGACCAGGTGGGATTTATACCAGGAATGCAGGGCTGGTTCAATATTAGGAAAACTATTAACATAATCAACCACATCAATAAAAAAACCAACCAAAATTATATGATTATCTCAATAGATGCAGAGAAAGCTTTTGACAAAATACAGCACCCATTCCTAATAAAAACACTAGAGAGTTTAGGAATATGTGGAGCTTTCTTTAAAATAATAAACAGTATCTACCTAAAGCCATCTGCAAGTATTATATGCAATGGAGATAAATTAGAGGCCTTCCCAATAAGATCAGGGGTGAAACAGGGATGTCCATTATCACCCCTATTGTTTAATATTGTCCTAGAAATGTTAGCTTTAGCAATCAGAGAAGAGAAAGGAATTAAAGGAATTAGAATAGGCAAGGAGGAAACAAAACTATCACTCTTTTCAGATGATATGATGGTATACTTAAGGAATCCTCGAGAATCAAGTCAAAAATTACTTGAAACAATTAACAACTTTAGCAAAGTAGCAGGATATAAAATAAATCCACATAAATCATCAGCATTTCTATACATGACCAACAAAGTCCAGCAGCAAGAGATAGAAAGAGAAATTCCATTTAAAGTAATGGTAGATAATATAAAATACTTGGGAGTCTACTTGCCAAGACAAACCCAGGAACTCTATGAACACAACTACCAAACACTCTTCACACAAATCAAATCAGATCTAAATAATTGGAAAGATATCAATTGCTCATGGATAGGCAGAGCTAATATAGTAAAAATGACAATACTGCCTAAATTAATTTACTTATTCAGTGCCATACCAATCAGACTACCTAAAAATTATTTTATACAGCTAGAAAAAATAATAACAAAATTCATCTGGAAAAACAAAAAATCAAGAATATCCAGCGAAATAATGAAAAAAAAAATTCAAAGGAAGGTGGGTTAGCAGTACCAAACCTGAAGCTTTACTATAAAATGGCAGTCATCAAAACTATCTGGTACTGGCTAAAAAATAGAGTGGTAGATCAATGGAATAGGCTAGGCACAGGAAATGCAGTAATAAATGACACTAGTCATGTAGTGTTTGATAAACCCAAGGACTCCAGCTTCTGGGATAGGAACTCAGTATTTGACAAAAAATGCTGGGAAAACTGGAAGATAGTGTGGCTGAAATTAGGCATAGACCAACATCTTACACCTTATACTAAAATAAGGTCAAAATGGATAGACGATACCATAGGTAAATTAGGAGAGAAAGGAATAGTCTACCTATCAGATCTTTGGAAAGGATAACAGTTTATGACCAAACAAGAGATAGATTATATTATAAAATGCAAAATGGATGATTTTGATTACATTAAATTAAAAAAAAATATTGTACAAACAGAAGCAATGCATCCAAAATTAGAAGGGAGGCAGAAAGCTGGGAAACAATTTTTATGGCCAGTACTTCTGATAAAGGCCTTATCTCTAAAATATATAGGGAACTAAATCAAATTTATAAGAATCCACGTCATTCCCCAATTGAGAAATGGTCAAAGGATATGAACAGGTAGTTTTCTGATGAAAAAACCAAAGCTATCTATTCCCATATGAAAAAAATGCTCTAAATCTCTAATGATTAGAGAGATACAAATTAAATCAACTCTGAGGTACCACCTGACACCTATCAGATTGGCTAAAATGACAAAAAAGGAAAAGAATCAATCTTGGAGAAGCTGTGGGAAAATTGGAAGACTAATGCATTGTTGGTGGAGCTGTGAACTGATCCAACCATTATGGAGAGCAATTTGGAATTATGCCCAAAGGGCAATAAAGCTGTCCATACCCTTTGACCCAGCAATACCACTTTTGGGTCTTTTTCCCAAAGAAATCATGGAAAGGGGAAAGGGACCCACATGTACAAAAATCTTTATAGCCGCTCTTTATGTGGTGGCAAGGAATTAGAAGTTGAGGAGATGCCCATCAATTGGGGAACGACCGTCAAGTTGTGGTATATGAATACAATGGAATACTATTGTGCTATAAGAAATGATGAGCAGGAGGAGTTCAGTGAAACCTGGAGTGTCTTGTGTGGGCTGATGATGAGTGAGATGAGCAGAACCAGAAGAACATTGTACACAGTATCATCAACCTTGAGTGTTGATCTCCTGTGATGGACTATATTCTTTTTACCAATGCAATGGTACAGAAGAGTTCCAGGGAACTCATGATGGAAGAGGATCTCCAAATCCAAGGGAAAAAAAAAAAAGAACTGTGGAGTATAGATGCTGAATGAACCATACTATTTCTTTTGTTTTTGGTGTTGTTGTTTTTTCTATTTTGAGCTTTTTCATCATTGCTCTGATTTTTCTCTTATAACATGACTAATGCAGAAATAGGATTAATGTTATTATATATATGTACAAATATATACATACATATACATATACATATACATATACATATACATATATATACATATATACATATATACATATATATATATATATATATATATATATATATAACCTATATCAGATTACCTGCTGTCTAGGGGAGGGAGGGAGAAAAATCTGAAATTGGAAAGCTTGTATAAGCAAAAGTAGAGAACTATCTTTACATGTAACGGAAAAATAAATAAATATTTTAAAAAAAAAAAGAAAAGGAATAAAGGCAATTTATTAACTTCAAATAAACAAATGGACCTGTTTGTGAAATTAAAAAAAATAGTTTATTGCTTTTCCAATTCTCACTGTCTCCTTTAAGTTTTATTGCCAATTAACAGCATTTTTACTTCTGCTCAGTCTCCCCACTTGTCAGCTACATCTTAGTTTTATCTGGAATCCATCATGTGTCAGAACCCCAGTCCCTGTGGAGTGGGTTGGGGAGTTCACCCAACAATTCAATACTCGGGACTCAAGAAGAAAGGGCAGGAGATAACGGGGCTCGGCACAGGATGTGGCAATTAAGTTGAGACCAGAAGTTAAGTGACATCTTTCTCTCAGAGCAGAATCCCCTTTGACCCTAGGGTCCCAACAATCGATTGTTCTTTTATTCTTTATTCTATTTCTTTGATTTCCCAACATAGCCGAAGATAAATTTTAACCCTGTCATCCTTCTAAAATTAACACAACTACAAAACAATGCTGAAACACCTGAGTGACTCTTCCTGTTATTCAAGCTGAATATCTTTAGAGATAGGGGCCGGGAGAGGGGAGTCAGTAGGAACTGTGAGATCTAAAACATCTGACTGTCACTCCCCCATTCCCTCTTCCTTTGGTTTGACCTTGTTCACCCTCCCCTTTTCCCCCTTGTTCCTGGAACATGTATGCATGTCTCCATACATTGATCATGAGCTGAACACTCACCCTGGGTGAGAGGGGATTGGATGTTAGATTGTGAGCTTGCCCTAGTGTGCATGGGGACTTCCCCCCCAGACCAAAATTCCTATAAAAGCTCAAGGCATGTATTAGCTATTGAGACTCAGTTATTGAGTTTGCCCATTCCTGCAGGAATATAATAAATCTGTCTCTGCTTGTCTTGGTGGTCTCCTCAAGTTATTTGGGTTAACTGAGGCAGTTTTCCCCAAACAGTAACAGTTACATAATAATATATTTCTGCTTAGATAGAATCACATATTTATCTAATGATCACATTAAAAACAAAACAAAACAAAAACCTCAAAACAAGAGTCCTTACTTTTGTTTGTTTAAATATTTCCTCCCTCTTATCATTATAATTTAAGTGAGGATTGTGGAATATGTGTGTTTTTGGTACATAACATATATAAATGATGGACAAGCAGCAGATTCACCTCATGAATTGATTTACAGAGAATTTGTACTAGTTTAGAGCTACTCCTGATCAACAATCAAATCACTGTAATGATTAGCTAAACACATGAATATTAATTTTTCCATATTTAGAAAATTACTTACAATTATTTTTCAATATCTCTATATACTGGGAATGTTTTTTTTTTTTTACCACCCTGATGAAAAGTGAATTTTAAATTAACTTCCTAGCAGGGAGTGGATTCGGTTACTCATGGGCTATATCCTGTTTCTTAGAAGAAATCATTGAGCTTTATTTTATTTTTACAACTTACAGTAGGACCTCAAAGTTGGTATTTTTAAAAAAAAACATTTACAAGGGAAAGGATTGAGAGAGAAACAATCCTATAATTTTATGTTCATATCAAATTTTATGAAATACTAAATTTCCCTCTTAAAATAATAACTAAATCTTAATATATATAAATATTATTGTCAATATTTATTTTATTGCTTTTATATATTCTGACCATCTACTATGTCCATAATTCTCCATTCACTGCAGAATCAATTTCCTGGGAAACCAACAAACTATATTTTAACTACTATCTATAAGCTAAACCTTCTGGATTATTTAGTAAGTGAAAACTATCTCAATTACTTTGCTGAGATAATTGTGACTTAAAAATCTTGTGGTTGATGTTTGTGGTAAGACCAATGATTTTCAGATCTAGCCTCCCAAACCCTGACACATCTTCCTTCTCCCTAGAAACATCTTTGGCCTCAGATTCCCTGATATAACTTATTGATCTGGGGGTGTAAAAGGTCCCATTCTCCTAGAATGACTGTTTTGCAGACTTGATATTTACACAAAACCACTCAGATCACTTATACCCTGATTATTTATGGGCCATACACATTTCTGGATGAAGAAAGGTGGTGTTGGGATAGGAGAACTGTTCAGTGAAACTGAGTCTTCCTATATCCTTTGTTATACCCTTGTGTTTAAAGCAAAGGGACCTTTCCCTTCATAAAATATTCATTGACATGTGGCTGAATTATTCTTTCTAAACACTGAACCTTTGTCTGAGACTTGGCACATTACCTCATGTATAGTTGAGCTGAGGAAAGAACTCTGTAAATACAGAGGAGAAGGCTGACTTGATCATTTGGTGGAACATTGCATTCTTCTCTGTCACCAGAGCCCAGGAGCAATGGCTCCTCTGAGTGTGATCTGATAGAGCTAATGCTGAAAGACTCTCCTGGAGACTTCCATGGCCTGGAGGAACTTTATGCCAAACTTCTTTTGCAGAGCCAATTAAATTTGTTAGAGCCTTCTAAAGATATGTGTTCTTTGTCCCTTTTTAGATCACTGTGATAAAAAAAAAAAAAGGTATTTGTACCTTGTAAAAATGAATTCCTCTTTCAAGCAGCTTGAAAATGGGAAAATGCAAGGGAGAGGGTGAAGTTCTTAAAGGAAATGGGTTTGATAGATTTGATCTTTCTGGTCCTCTTGAAGTCCAACACATCCTCTACCCAGTCTATCCTTTGCACTGCTAGGTAAGCAGAAAGGGCGTGACACCATCCCAAGAACAGTGTTAGAAGGTGTTCTTGAAACTTAGGGGCTGATGAGAAAATGATTAATGTTCAGCCCACAGAGGTGCTTATAAAGCTGTACATAGAAATTAAGCATTTGAATACTAGTGATCCTTCAGTTCCACCTAAGCCTGAGCTATCCTTCAAGGTCTTGCCCCTTTGAATCTTCACTGGGGACTAATGAGGGTGGTTTATGAAGGAATGACATGCTATGGGCTCAGTATACCATTTCAGCAACCTCTAGGCATGTTGTTCAGTTGTTTTTCAGTTGTGTCTGACACTTCCTTACCCTGTTTGGTGTTTTCTTGACAAAGATATTGGAGTGGTTTGCCATTTCCTTCTCCAGCTCATTTTACAGATGAGAAAATTGAGGCAAACAGGATTAATTGACTTGCCCAGGGATGCATAACTCGTAAGTGTCTGAAGCTAGATTTTAATTCTGGTCCTTCTGACCCCAGGGCCAGCACTCTCTCTACTGTACTGCCTAGTTGCTCATATTACTGTGTGTCAAATGGAAACTTTTAGATTGGGCATGCAAGTAAAAAAGCTAGAAAAGGAACAGATTAAAAATCCCAAAATAAATATTAAATTAGAAATTCTGAAAATCAAAGGAGAGGTTAATAAAACTGAAAGTAAGAAAATTATAGAAATAATAAAACTAAGAGTGGGTTTTATGAAAAAAATAAATTTTGTTAATTAGATTAAAAAAAGAAAGAAGAAAACTAAATTACCAGTTTCAAAAATGAGAGGTGAATTCATCACTAATGAAGTAGAAATTAAAGCAATAATTAGGAGCTATTTTGCTCTACTATGTGCTAATAAATTTGACAATCTAAATGAAATGGATGAATATTTTAAAATATAAACAGCCCAGATTAACATAAAAGGAAATAAAATCCTTAAATAAGCCCATTTTAGAAAAGGAAATTGAACAAGCCATCAATAAAAACATTAAGAAAAAATCTCCAGGATCAGATGGGTTTACAAATGACTTGCACAAAACATTTAAAGAACAATCAATTCCAATACAAGAAAAATTATTTGGAAAAATAGGTTAAAAAAAAGAGTTCTACCAAATTCCTTTTATGACACAATATGGTGTTGATACCTAAACCAGGCAGAGCCAAAACAGAGAAAAAAATTAGAGCCCAATTTCCCTAATGGACATCAATGCAAAAATCTTAAATAAAATATTAGCAAGGAGATTACAGCAATTCATCACTAGGATAATACACTATGAGCAGGTGAGATTTATACCAGGCATTCAAGACTATTTCAACATTAGGAAAACCATCAGCCTAATCAACCACATGAATAACAAAACTAACCAAAATCATATGATTATTTCAATAGATGCAGAGAAAACTTTTTGCAAAATACAGCACTCATTCCTATTAAAAGCACTAGAAAATGTAGGAATAAATGGAGCTTTCCTTAAAATAATACGCAGTATCTACCTAAAACCATCAGAAACATTATATGTAATGGGTATGAGTTAGAGGCATTCTCAATATGATCAGGGGTTCAAAAGGGAAATCCATTATAACCTCTATTAGTTAAAAATGTACAAGAAATGTTAGCTTTAGCAATGAGAAGAAAAAACAAAGGGATTAGAATAGGCAAGGAGGAAACAAAACTATCACTCTTTGCAGATGATATGATGGTGTACTTAGAGAATCTTAGAGAATCAATTAAAGAAATACTTGAAACAATTAACAAATTTAGAAATGTGGTAGGATATAAAATAAATTCACATAAATCATCAACATTTCTATACATAACCAACAAAGTTCAGTGACAAGAGATAGAAATAGAAGTTCTATTTAAAGTAACTATAGACAATCTAATATACTTGGGAGTCTATCTGCCAAGACAAACCCAGGAACTCTATGAACACAATTACAAAAAAATTTTCACAGAAATGAAATCAGATCTTAATAACTGGAAAAATATCCATTTCGTATGGATAGGCTGAACTAATGTGATAAAAATGATAATTCTACCTAAATTAATTTACTTATTTAGTGTCATACCAATCAGACTACCTAAAAATTATTTTATAGATGTAGAAAAAAATAATAAAAAAATCATCTGGAAGAACAAAATGCCAAGAATATCAAATGAACTAATGAAAAAAATGCACAGGAGGGTGGGCTAGCTGTACCAAATCTGAAGCTATACTATAAAGCAGCAGTCATCAAAACTATTTGGTACTGGGTAAGAAATAGAGAGGTGGAACAATGGAATAGGTCAGGCACAGGAGACACAGTAGTAAATGACTATAGTAATCTACTGTTTGATAAACCCAAAGACTTTAGCTTCTGGGATAAAACTCAATATTCAACAAAAAACTGTCAGGAATGGGTGCAGCTAGTTGGCACAGTGGATAAAGCATTGGCCCTGGATTCAGGAGGACCTGAGTTCAAATCCAGCCTCAGATACTTGACACTTACTAGCTGTGTGACCCTGGGCAAGTCACTTAACCATCATTGTCCTACCAAAAGATAAATAAATAAATAAAAGTGAAAAAAAAAAAAAACCCTGCAGGGAAAACTTGAACATTGTATGTGTAAGAATTGGAATGACACCCCTTGCTGGGAGGGACATTGAGAGCTCTGGCCTGAAAAGAAACCATGTAACTTTAGGGTCCAAAAGTGACCTTTTCTGGAGTTTTGAAGGGCAGATCAGAATCAGGAAGTGATGTTTGCAGCTCTGGGGTCCTGTCAAGCAGAGCTACCAGCCAATTAGCTAGGAGCTGTGTGTGTGGACGGCCCTGTTTCACAGGAGTCTTCTGGGAGGAGTGAGGCTTTTCATTTGAAGACCTCAGTTTGGCAGGAGGACAGAGGCTGGGCTCTCTTAGATAGTTAGATTCAAGTTTGCTTTTTACCTCTCTCTCTCTCTGTAATCACTCACTTCTGATGGACTTTAATAAATACTTAAAATTCTAAACTCTTGCTAAAGCTTCTAATTTAAGGCAACCACTCATTAAATTTTAGACATCATAGCTAGAACTTTAGGCCCTTACAGATGGAAGAAACTAGGCATAGACCAATATCTTATACCTTATACTAAAATAAAGTCAAAATGAGTATATGATATAGACATAAAAGCTGATACCATAGGTAAATTAGGAAATGAAAGAATAATTTACCTCTCAGATCTATGGAGAGGAGAAGAATTTATGAGCAAACAAGATATAAAGCACATTATGAAATGCAAGATGCAAGATTTTGATTATATTAAAATGTTTTTGTAGAAACAGAAGCAATGAAGCCAAAATTAGAAGAGAAGCAAAAATCTGGGAAACGATTTTTACAGTCAGTGTTTCTGATAAAGGCCTCATTTCTAAAATATATAGGGAACTAAATCAAATTTATAACAATGCAAGTCATTCTCCAATTGAGAAATGGTCAAAGGGTATGAACAGGCAATTTTCAGATGAAGAAATCAAAGCTATCTATTGCCATATGAAAAAGTGCTCAAAATCACTATTGATTAGAGAAATGAAAATTAAAACAACTCTGAGGTACCACCTCACACTTATCAGATTGGCTAATATGAGAGAAAATGAAAACAATAAATGTTGGAGAAGCTGTGGAAAAATTGGAACAGTAATGCACTGTTGGTGGAGCTATGAACTCGTCCAACCATTCTGGAGAGCAATTTGGAACTATGCCCAAAGGGCTATGGGACTGGGCCTACTCTTTGACCTGTTAATAAAACTACCAGGTCTGTATTACAAAAAGATCATAGAAAAGGGCAAAGGACACATATGTATAAGGATATTTATAGCAGCTTTCTTTGTGCTGGTAAAACATTGGAAATTGAGGGAATGCCAATCAATTGGGGAATGGCTGAACAAGTTCTGCCATATGATTGTAATGGAATACTATTATTCTGTAAGAAATGAAGAGTTGGAACATTTCAGGAAAAACCTGGAAAGACATAAATGGACTGATGCTGAGTGAGGTGAGCAGAATGCGGAGAACATTGTACATAGTAACAGCACCATTGTATCATAATGATCTGTGATAGATTTAGCTTTTCTTGGCAATACAGTGATCCAAGACAATTCCTAAGGACTCATGATAGAAATATTCTCCACATCCAGAAAACAAACAAAAAAACCCTAAACAACTGTGGATTCTCAATGTAGATTGAACCATACTATTTCTACTTTTTTTGCATTTTTTTTCCTTTTGTGAGGTTTTTCTCTTTTGTTATGATTCTTCTTTCACAACATGACTAATGCAGAAATATGTTTAATATGATTGTACATATATAACCTCTTTCAGATTGCTTTCTATCTTGGGGAGGGGGAAGGAAGGGAGGATGGGTCAAAAATTTGGAGCTAAAAATCTTATGAAATCAAATGTTGAAAGCAATCTTTACATGTAACCAGAAAATAATAAAACTTTTATGATTAAAAATATAAAAATAAATAAATTATTTAAAAAATAGAGTATGGAGAAAAAAAGCCTTGTACCTTTAAGACATTACACCTCCTCAGGCCATGATTTCTGAAGTGTCAGAACATTCTATTATAGCCATTAGAATTTCATTTCACATTGTGGATTAATCTGTGTCATAGAGAGGTACCAAGTGTAACATTACTCTTTGGGGCTAGATTTTTGCAGTCTCTTATAAAATCAGGTTTAGTACATTTGACATCTGGAATTAGATATCCCAGTATCATAATTAATATCAGTACTTTACAGCACAAGAGTGATTAACAAAGTATACCTAGGAGTTACTTTAGAATACCATTGTCATATATATATATATACACACATATATATATATATATATATATATATATATATATATATAATATAATAGATACAATAGATAGTACAGTGTAAAGTATCACTAGACAGACAACTTAAGTAATTAAAAAGCTAAATTAGATTCATGGTATAATACCTACTCATGTCATAGTAGAACCACCCAACCTATGCAACACAGGAAGATATGCATAACAGCCAAATAATAATAATGTTAGTTGATATACACAATAATAAAACATGAAGAAATAACAACATAACATAAATAAATAGCACATCTGTACATAGCTAAACATGTGATAATAGCACAAAAATAAATGAGAAACAATAATATACACATATTTAAAATTTAATTAATTAACAAGTGTGCTAATGAGCATACACAATTAATTGCAAGTCTCAGATTGCATGGGTTAACTAATACTATTCTCTCCTTTCATGTATAATCATATTTCTAGTTTCTCCTACAATATCACATTTCTCTGGTCACTATTCAGGCCTAGCTCTCCTGTGACTTGATAACTTTAAAATTTTGATTATTGATTATCAACTTCATATTTAAAGGTTGTAATTAATCACTAGAATCAATATTTATGGATCTGATTAAGACTTGATAGTCCTTAATACTAGAGTTTGTAAGAGTATATGCTCCTCAATAGGTTGGACTTAATGGTTCAGGAGGGAGTATACAGATAAGAAGATGAGTTATCTGGTGATAAGATTTTTTTTTTCCCAAACACTGTGTCTCTCTGGTGTTGAGTGATAATTAATATGGAAATTTCTGGAGGATGATGAATAACTCTGTTTTCTCCATTGCCATAGATTCAGGAATCTCCCTCTTATGGAGTAAGCAAAATTTATGCCCACCCTTCATTTCTGTTGTAGACAAATCGGAGTCTTAGTTTAGATTGTACCATTAGTCCTTATGCAGCCAATTGAATAAAAGGCTGCTCTGACTGTCAAGTTCATCCTTGACTACTGAGGAGTCTTAGATCTCTTTTTATCGGAAATTGTTAGACTTGCTAATAAACTGATCATCCTTACAACTATGTGTCTCAATTTTATCACAACATGACCCATTTACCCCTTATGTGAACCTGATGTATCATATGTTGCTATGAGCTGATAATAATTTTCAATGGAATTGTATATTCCTGCATTTGTAGAAAATCCTTTTTGGCTAGCAGAGCAGAGGGAGTCTGTTCCTTCAGAGTCCATATTACTGAAGCATTGGGCAGAAAAGGTGATGACCCTGCATTCAGTGCTCTCCTACTATTAGAAGTGGTAGTGAGTTAATAGTGCACAGAAATTTCACTTGACACATCTGCTTCTGAACTGTTGTTTGAGTGATAAGCAGTTTCCTTTACTTAGAGACCACTAAGATCTGCACCCATCAGATCTACCTGTCCATCAGACAGCCCCACTAATTAGACTATAGGCAATAATTGGTTGAAATGAATTGCATTTATATGCCACTTGTCAGGCTTTGGGATTATTTTGTGAATAGGCAAGTTATTCAATCTCTTTATTACTCAGTCTAGAATAGCTTTCTATCTGCTAAGATGTATGTCCTATGAACAACAAGATTTCTCTGGAGTCTTTGTCAGAAAACTTGAACACCATAAAAATTCAGGGTTTTGTTTGCTGTTGTTGTTTGCTTGTTCCTACAAATCCTTTCTGGGGTCTATGTTTAGTTTCTCTCTTAGCTGATAAATTCCTGATTGTATCTATAGTTTTTCCTATTTTGGAGACTATAAAATATTAACAGGGATAGTGTAAAAAATGTTGTATTATTCCTAGTAGTGTAGTACATTTTTCAAATGAAACTACAATAACGCGCATTTATCAAGCACCTGAAATGTGCCAGGAATTGTATGAAGCTCTCAGAGATAGACTAAAAACAAAACAAAACCAAATCAAGTCTCTGCTCTCAAGAATCTCACAGTCTAGTGGAGAAAAGAACAAGCAAACAACTACATAAAAAAATATGTGCATAGAAAGCTATGGTAAGAATAGGGGTGTCACATAGTCATATCTTCCCTTTAAAAATATTGATTTGACAGCTAAGTGGATAATAGACTGGAATGGAAAAAAATGTCTTGCATCAAAGAGACCACCTAGAAACTTATTTCAATAGTTTAGCTATCAGGTTTTGGAGTCCTGCCCCAGGATGGAGACAACATTATAGAAAAGAAATAGAGATATGGGAGATATTATGAAGGTATAACTGACAGGACTTGACAACTGATTAGATGTGAGGAGGTAATTATGAGAAAGAGTAGAGAGTTAAAAATGATACGTCGATTGTGAGCCTGAGAGACTGGGAAGTTGGTAGTGCCCTTGATGCTAAAATGGAAGTTAATAAAAGAGAAGGATTTAGAGTGAAAATAATGAGTTTGCTTTTGGTCATGTTGAGTTTACTATGTCCGCAAAGTTATCCAGTATGAGATATACAACATGTTATAGGAAAGCTACATGGCAGCTCCACTGAGATTTTTATTCTTGTCACCATTTTCCTAACATTCAGAAGTATGTAGTTGAAATGTTCAGGTTATAATCTCCCCTTGAGTGTGTGGAGATACAGTTCTAGACATGAAAATGTCAGCCAAAGTGAATATTGCATTGAGCAATGGGCTTTCAGAACCTTTGCCCTCATGTAAATGGATCCAAGCAGGAAATACATACACTAAGAAATACTTCCCGTACATTTTAGCAACTATTGAACTTTTTGAATTTCTCTTTTGATAGATCTACATGTACCTTGTAAAGTGGTCAGTTCATTGTTGTTGTTGTTGAAAAAGCATTTCAATTATTTCCAACATATCATGATCCCACTTGGGATTTTCTTGGCACACTGGATTGGTGTGCCATTTCCTTCTTTAGGTCATTTTACAAATGAGAAACTGAGGCAAACAGGGTTAAATGACAACCACTTAGCTGCCATAAAGTATTCAGTAACAATGAACATGTTTTCTTACCATTTCCTCCCAGAGAAAGGAAATTAATGTAGAAAAATGAAGTTTGGTAATTCTTACATTCTCCAAAAATGCAGCAAAAGGTATTAATGCTTTTCTTTGAACAAAAGAGCACTACTCGACCTCATGTCCCTTGGTGATATGCTATCATATTGACCCAGCAACATCTGTTTCAGTCTACCTCTAAGATCTTTTCTTGATGTATATGATCAAAATTACAAAAAAAAAAAAAAGGTTTTCAGGGCCATTCAGTGAAATATATATATATATATATATATATATATATATATATATATATATATATATATATATATAAAATAGCATAAATTGCATTAATAGATATTCTAGTGCTGATTGTGGCCAATCATATATGCTAGCTCAGCTTTTGAGTGATTTTGTGATGACAAAGCCACTGGTTGCTTCTAGATGGCCATGTGCTACTCTGTTCTTAAAGGTGCTTTGGGAATTGTGAAGCAATTCATTTATTGACTACAGAGTAGGAAGGGTCAGTGAGTTAGTATAACTTTAAAAGGAAGTGGCATCATAAGTTACTCTGGTCATCAGACAAAGTGATCTAATCTCATTAGTTTCTTTTTATCTTAGCTCCAGAGTTGAGAGAGTTCTCTTAAGGGAAAGGGAAAGGGGACAGTGTTCCAGATCCTTGCACCTAGCAATTTTTGCAATTGTTTAATTTAGGACTTGTCTAGAACTTGAGGTGTTCATTTCCATAAATTCCTTTTATGGATCCTACACTAGTATAGACCTTAACTGAGTTTGTCTTCTTTCCTATTGAACTAAGATTGTTTGTCATATTCCCACTTGAGTTGAGAACTCTCTTTATGCTGCCATATTTATTGGCAGGGATACATTAGAGTAAAGTGGGTGTGATCTTTGTTGGTCAGTGACTTTTGTAGAGATCTTTTTCACTGAAATCCATCTCAAGGTTCCTTTATATTGTTGAGTGGATCTATTTTGGGTAAATATATGATTTGACCTATTTGATGCAAAGTCGTAGAAAAAATGTATTTGGTCTTATTTTTTCCCTGAGGGTAAGGGGGTGACTTTCAGTTGACTTTGGGTTACAGATACCTGTGGGCAGAGATTCATATGTTCAAGTTGCTTATTTGAAGATAGAATTGCTCTCTGATAAGGGACATTTTGTTTTACTTTTCCTTTTAGTTTTTTTCTTGGTTTATTCCAATTTTTGCCTTCCACCCCTCTATTTTTCCAGGATAAGATCAACTTTTTTGAATCCTAAATAGTCAGTTACTTATGATAAGCTTTGTAAAATGTCAATTGTTTGACGAATTTACATAATTTTGTATTTGAGATTAATTGTGATCTTACTAGTTGTGAGAAGTCTTAGAATTCACTAATGACTGTTAAGTTCAAGACTGAAAAAGGACTATGATGAATGGAAGTCTGGTACTCCTTATATGGCATTTAGGAGACCATAAGAATTGTGCCACTTAGATTGTTTGAAGCAGTTGAATGCAAAGGATTGAGAATGTATTGTAAAGGACAATGATTTAGCATTCCATTCACCCTAGAGAACTTTTCATAATTGAAGATATGGAAAAAATGTGCCAATTATTTTAGAATTGATTTGCTAAGGACAGCAAATATTTTCCATGAAGATGAGTATAACCAGGCATGCACAGAGCTGTTCTTCTTGACTCTAGGAGACTGTGTTTCTTTAGTTCTTGGGATCTTTTGACATAACCTCTCACTGGAGGAGTGGAGTCTGGGCTGTTCATCCTTATTTTTACGCAGGATGAATACTGACCACTCTTCCACAATAGGTAGAGGAGGGAAAATCATCTCAAATTATTTGATTCTGTGTTTGTTATCTTAATTTTCCTTTGGTTTTCTTTGCCTATTACAGATAGCAGATCAGTGATTCTGAATTAGATGGGTCTAGTTTTGGAAGTTCAGGAAATTGTAGGTCCTACATTGGTCAGAGCTGACTGGAGGTAATATACTTTTGGATAAAATGATCATGAAATGCAGGTTCAATCCAATTCCTGCCATGAATTGTCAGAAGATATATAAACTTGAGGAGGAAAGTACAAAGTGAGTCAAAATGTAAATAGTAGCTATATGACAAATTACTTGATGTTCTAATGAAATTTGTTATTTAAGTCTTGAACTCCTAGAAGTGTATGACAGTAGTTAGAAGTTAAGTGATTGAATATTTTAAGTCTTCTTGACAATATGAAATAAATACTGGTCTTTTGCCTGATTCATATTATATACTGAGTACTTTTCTATTCCCCACTTTGGGTTGACCCTAGACATAAGTCAAACCTAAGTTTTTAAGTAACTTTTCCCCTTGATATACTAGAATATGGATATAAAAACTGAATTGGGGAGACAATGAGTCAAATTTTTCTCATTAAAAGACAAGTTCCTATGGTACTGAACATGATCCAGACCACATATATCACTAAAGAGCCAATAGGCATCTTAGTGGAGGTATGGGCACAATTTATTGGATTTAAGAGGAGTCTTTTTAAAACTATAAAGTGAATTCTGGCTATCTTTTTTGGAGTTTTATGCTTTGACTAGACTGTGAAACCATTTATACAATGGACTATGGCTTATCTATTTGCATCACCCATAGCTCAGTGTAGAATAGTATACAAAATGCAATAAATATTTATTGTATCATATTTTGTTTTATTATTATAATCTATTCAAAGAAAGATACAACCATATATAATGGAGATTGAAATTAATTTTAAAAATGAAGGTTATGTAATAAATTATCCATGCTGATAGAATTCATCATGTAATGCTATGTCAATATTTTCTACAATACTTTAGGATTATTTAAAATGGGCATAAATCATTGAAATTTAAATTGCTCATATCTTAAGTTTCCCTATTGTGATTTAGTTGAAGTTATGTCCAACCTCCCCCCCCCCACATAAAAGCAATTTATATTTATGCAAGATTTGTTCATTTATACTGCAAAGGTATTGAATGTTATAGAAATAAATGGGAATTTAAGAATATTTTCCTGAAAAATCTTTCCCTTTTAGATTAAATTTTTATGTTCATTGTTTTTTTATAAATAGAGGCATATCATTACATAATGAAACACAAAGTAATATCCACAGTAATGCCAAAAATAAAACAATTTATCATATGCCTTACTTTATTCATGGATTTATTTATTTATTTATTCATGGATTTATTTATTTATTTTTGTTAGATATGAAAGGTGTTATTTATAACTGACTGTAATCCTTTCTCCCTAAATAATTTCTACTTGATTTATTTAGATAGGAATTTTTTTTACCTATCATTTGTTCATTAGAGAATATTCATGTGTCTCCACTTCATTACAAATTTGGTTGAAATTTTTTTTCTTGTTTAAATTAAATTTTCCAAATTACACGTAAAAACAAATTTTGACATCAATTTTTTAAAGCTTTGTGTTTCAACTTCTTTTCCTCCCTCCCTTCCCACCCCTCAACCCCAAGAACTCAACAATTCAGGGTAAGTAATACATAACTAGTTATGGAAAACATCTCCACATTAGCTAAGTTGTGAGAGAAAACAGATAAAAACGAAACTTCAGATTAAGGAACTGTCAAAAATATGCTCCAATCTGTTTTCAGATACCATCAGTTCATTCTCTGTAGATGGATTGCTATTTTCATAAGTCCTCCAGAGTTATATTGGATCATTACATTGGTGAAAGTAACCATGTCCTTCCCAGCAGATCATCTTACACTATTGCTGTTATTTTGTATACAGTACATTTCACTCTGCTTCAGTTCATGTAAGTCTTACAAGGTTTTTCTGATAGCATCCTGTTCATCATAACTTTTATAAAGTACCTTAAACTTGACAAAGAATTTTCTTCAAAATAGCCCAGCAAAGTAGGTACCTTATGTTTTGCCATTATAGTCAATCATCATAACTATTTCCCTCCATCCTATTCCCTTCCCATGATATTTCCTCTATTTCCATCTTATTTCACCCTATTCCTCCTCAAATGTGTTTTGCTTCTGACTTCCCCCTCCCCCACTCTGCCCTCCCTTCTTTCACCCTTCCCTCCTTATCCTCTTCCCCTCCTACTTTCCTACAGGTTTAGATCGATCACTCCTCCTAATTAGGTGTGTATGTTATTCCCTCCTTGGGCCCACTGTGATAAGATTAAGGACTGAGCTAATTTTGTGTTGTAAATTTTCTTCCTCTCTCTTTCTTCAACCCTCAATATGAACTCAAGCAATTTAATATAAATCATACGTGTGCAGTTATGCAGAACATCTTCACTTTCCTTGAAAGTGTTTTGCTTTTTACTGCTCCCTACCCCAATCTGCCCTTCCCTCTTTCACCTCTTCTCCCCCCCCCCACCACCTTATCTCTTCTCTCTCCCACTTTTACTCAGGGAAAATTATATTACTATACCCACTTGAGTATGTATGTTATTCCCTGTTTGAGCCAATTTTGATGAAAGTAAGGTTCACTCACTCCCCCACTCCTTGCCCCTCTTCCCCTCCCCTTCATAAGCTTTTTCTTGTTTCCTTCATGTGAGCTACCTTTTCCCAATCCACCTCTCCCCTTCCCCTTCCTCCAGTTCATTCCTACTACCCCTCAACCCTATTTTAAAGATGTCCTCATGGGTTAGCTAGATGGCATAGTGGACAAAGCACCAGCTCAGACCCAGGAGGCCCTGAGCTCAAATCCACCCCCAGACATAAGACACCCCACCCTGCCTGCCCCAGAAAACAAACAAAAAAACAAGGATAAACAAAAAATAAATGCTTTACAGATAACATCCCTTCTTATTCACTTCAGACCTGTGTCCTCTGTCTGCGTGTATTCCTTTCAGCTACCCTAATACTGAGGAAGTTCTTATGAGTTCAAAATATTATCTTCCCATGTAGGAATGTAAAGAGTTTTATCTTTTAACATCCTTTATTATTTCTTTTTCCTGTTTACATTTTATGCTTCTCTAGGGTCTTGTATTTGAAAATCAAATTTTCTATTCAGTTCAAGTCTTTTCATCACAAATGCCTGCCTTTCATTGAAGTCCCATTTTTTCCTCTGAATGATTATATGCAGTTTTTCTGGGTACATGATTCTTGGCTGCTATACCAGTTCCTTTGCCCTCTGGAATAGCATATTCCATCCCCTCCAGTCCTTCAATGTAGATACTGCTAGATCTTCTTTTATCCTTGTTGTAGTTCTACAGTATTTGAATTCCTTTTTTCTAGCTGCTTTCAATATTTTCTCCTTGACCTGAGAGCTCTATAATTTGGCTATAATATTCCTGGAGATTTTCCTTTTGTGAGCTCTTTCAGGATGTAATCAGTGAATTCTTTCATTTTCTATTTTGCCTTCTGCTTTTAGAATATGCAGGAAATTTTCCCTGACAATTTCTTGGAAGATGCTGTCTAAACTCTTATTTTGATCATGGTTTTCAGGTAGTCCAATGATTTTCAAATTATCTCTCCTAGATCTATTTTCCAGGTCAACTGTTTTTCCAAGGAGATATTTCACATTGCCTTCTATTTTTTTTTTAATCATTTGGATTTGCTTTACTATGACTTGGTTTCTCATAAAGTCACTTGCTTCCATTTGTTTAATCCTAATTCTTTGGCAATTATTTTCTTCTGATAGCGTTTGTATTTCCTTTTCCATTTGGCTTTTCAAGCTGTTATCTTTTTTTATCATGATTCTCCTAACTTATTTTTCCATTCTTTCCTTTACCTCTCTAAATCTTCCTTCTATCTCTCCTACTTTCCCTTCGAAGTCTCTTTTGATCACTTCCATGGCCTAAGACCAATTCATAGCTTTCTTGGAAGCTTTGGATGTAGAGGCCCTGATGTTGCTATCCTCTTCTGAGGGTGTACCTCAATCTTCCTTGTTGCTAAATAAACTTTCTATAGTTCTCAACTTTCTTTGCTTGCTCATCCTGCAGTCTTTTACTTGACTTTAATCTGCCTCTTACAGTGGGACCCTAATTCCAAGCTACATTGCCCCAAGATTCAGTGTGTCCCAGCTTTTTGAGTTTGAGGAAGGACAGATTTTTCTTTCACCTGGCCTGTTCTCTGGTCTAAGGATAAACTTAAGCCAACTTGCTAATTAACCAACCAGCATAACTTTGTGTGCTGTGGTTGTTCTTAGGTCTGAGGAGCCTGCACTGCCCCCCCCCCCACACACACACACCTCCCACTGCTCATGATTTCTTCCTCGTTCCCTTCTGGGGTGGGATAGCCAAATTCCTCCTTAGATCCCACAGACATCCTTGTGTTTTCCTCCAGGCCAGCCATTCAGTTCTCTCACCAAACTGAAAGCTTATTTCCAGAAGATACTGTAGTTGCAGCTGATTTGGAGGCTCAGGGTAAGTTCCTCTCATGCAGTGTGCTATGTTATCATGCTAACAGGCCTGTGTTATCATGATCATGGGGTAGGACTCTTCTAGTAGCCCAGCACAGCCCCCTCAAAACTGTCTTTGCTTGGAAAATAATCTTAGCCCATATTTTTGTGGAATTTGCTTCTCCAGGGGTTGTTTTATTGCTGTTTTGGGGATAATTGTGTCTTTAATGTCTTTCCTCCACCATTTTGGATCTGCCCCCAAAATTCTATGCCTTACTTTAAAATGCTAGAATTCCTTTCTTTTGGATAATGCATTAGATGTTTAAAAACTATAAAAGAAATATTAGGGAAAGTTTTTCCTAGATTATTGAAAACAATAATCTGGGCTTTGAATAAAAGGTCCTTAAGTTACTCTTGGTTCTCATTCCATAAATAATACCAATTGTATGTCAACTTTCTTGCTCATTTTATTTTATTGTTGTCTTAGATTTTCTAATTGTGATGAGAACTTCTCCTGATTTATGCACAGGAGCACAATTTGGGGCTGAGTTATTAGAATTTTATGTCTACGTTGTACCTACTATGGTTATGGCTCTTTTGAAGGCCTGGAAAAGTTAACCTGATTATCAAGTTTGCTGATTGTTCAGTCATTTGACAGTCATAAGATATGAACAGTTAAAATTAGTTGAAAGAAATCTATTCAATTAAGCCATATAGTTTATCTTGTGCCTATCTAATAGTATGGTGTAGATATCAAAGAATTTGAAATCTGGAGACTTAGAATTAATCCTGCTTAAGTACTTTCTGGAGTATGTCCTTGAGCAATAAATCACTTCAACTTTAATCTTCAAAGTCCTCTTCTTTAAAGTAAGCTTTTTATGCCTTACTGTAACTATATCACCTGTAAAAGTAACTACCTATAAAAGTATAAGAAATAAGGTGATGTGTCTGCAAGATGTGTGTTACCCATATAGGTTTTGAATGTCAAAATTGATCTGTCTCAAAGTAGCTCACATCTCACAACTATTAATGCTTTTATGAACATGATTTGCTATCCTCTTCTAACAACCCTGATCTAAGGAGACATTGACACCTGCCAGGTGGAGGAGAATCAAAAGATTTGTACCAGAAGATTGGACATTCTGTTATATCTTTCCATCATCCTAAATAGCCTAGGGGAAACAATTTTAAAACTCAATCTGTGCTCCTTATTTTCTTTTAAAAGGGTAAAAATACCCCAACCTGGGTTTCCAAGGATTGACTGTCATGTGAAAAAACACCACACATAGTGAATAGCAAATAAATCCATTTATCCAAGACAATAGTAAGAAGAAATCAGAAAAGTTAAAAAAAATGAGAATATATCAGATAATGTACAGTGAATGAACTCTCCCACTGAGAGAAAGAAATCTCAAATCCACCAAGAGAGAAAAGTCTAAGATCTTATTCAGAGGGAAATTTCTTCAAGTATCTAGACTTTGATATGCTAAGGACAGAGACATTAATGAAGTGCTAGCTACTTTATATGTTAGCATTTCCCCACAGTCTTTCTGTTCCTTTGGGGAGATCTCCCAGAAGAGAATTTAGAACCACATATCTTCTGTTTCATCTTCCCTCTCAAAGTCTGAAGCCATAAGACCAACACTTCTCTTAAGTTTTCATCAATTCTGCCCCTCAACTAGTAATGGAGCATGGGTTAATTAATCTCTAGCAGTGAGGAAAGTCTTATGCAAATAGATGTTGAGCTACTGATATCTATCTATCTATATCACATTGAAGTTATATGATTAACATTACAGTCAAGTGGTTTTCATTCTGGCTATGGTTTGGGATTGTATCTCCTTTCTGTTCCTTGCCCTTATATCCATTATTTTACCAAATGCAATTGAGAAAAGTATTTTGAAAGATATTTCTAAGAAGAAGTAAATGTAGTTCCATCTATTCATCAGTCAACCAACAAGTATTTAATAAGTGACTACTATGTGCTTGGCAATGTGCTGGGTGCTAGGCTTTTAAATACAAAGAATAAAACAATCCTCACACATCAGAAGTTTTGTACTATTGGGGGAGACAAAATACAACAAAATATAATGTAAATAATATAAATATAGCCAAATATTAAAAAAAAAATTAAGGCAGTTTGAAATGGGTCACTAGCAGTTGGTAAAAGATATCACGAAAGTTTCCAGGCATGTGGCCCAGTGGACATTAGGCTTGGGTATATATTGAAATAAGAATGGAAGCAACAAAGTCTAACTGTGATTACAAAATGGAAGCCATAATAAGGTATTCTGCCTTCCCTCCCATTTTGAGGCTGCTCGAAGGCAGACTATATACGTAAAAATGACTTAATTTTCAGGTTTCAATTCCCTAAACTAATACTTATACTGTGACCACTAAATTAGATGCATTGAACAAAAGAAAAATAAGAAAAATATCAATTTTTTTGAAAAAGCAAAGGAGTAAGACAAGGCTTTTTTTTTAAACTAGATATGTAATTCTGGGAGTTGGGTTGCCATAGTGTCTCCACCTGTGTGTCTTTATTTATGCTTACTAGTGTCATTTATATTCCTGTGGAGAAGTCTTATGTATTAGTACTGTAAGCTACTTGAGGTCATATGTACAGAATATATAAAATGATATGACAAGGATGACTCTGTGTCACAAAATAGTGATTGCTGTGTTTTGAACAGTAACTTCAGAGTGCTTTTCTCTTTTCCTGGACATGACTATGTTTATGGTTACAGAATCCCAAAAGTTCCAGGTTGTGAGAAACATACAGAATAAATGTGAATATAACACCGGTACCTAGAGATACAGGCTCTTTTAGTGATAGTTGAGTTTTCAGTGCTCATGGAATGAAAAAGAAATCAAACATGCTGGAATGAGTAACAATCAAAGGATTGTGATAATTTTATTGAGTGCCTAAAACTATAGATATTTAGATCATATTGTTTAGGAATTTTTATAATGCTTTCTTATTTCTTATTGTCTACCAATCCAGATACAGATTAAAAAAAAAACACAAAACTTGACATTTGATTTCACCCTGAGAAAGGACCTCCTAATGAAGAATATTCTATATCAAAGCAGATCAGCACCAACTTGATTAATGATAGTCTTAAGGAGTTGTATAAGTCCCCAAGATGTCTTACACATATTTATACAAGTACATGTATATATGTGCACATACTTATATGTATGTGCATATGTAAATTCATGTGTATATAAGTACTGTGTCATGTGTACACATTTCTATGTATATATACCTCAACATGCAGATAGAGAGATGAAAGATAGGTAGATGGATGTATGGATGTATGGATGGAAGGATGGATGGGTGGATGGATGGATGGATGGGTAAATTAGATAGATAACTAGATAGATAGATAGATAGATAGATAGATAGATAGATAGATAGATAGATAGATAGACAAACAGATAGATAGATAGATTGCAGCTGCTGAGTGACACTGTGGATAGAGTGCTACACTAAGAATCAGGATGACTTGAGGTCAGATAAAAAAATTACCAGTTTTTTGACCAGGGAAAGTCACTTAAGATCTGTCTATTTCAGTTTCCTCTGCTGCAAAATGGGGGCAACAATAGTATCTAAGTACTAGGGTACTTATAAAGATAATATTGTAAAGCATTTCACTAATCTTATATATTTATATAAATATTAGTTACCATATGTATTTATACATATACATATTAAATATTAATTGCATATATTCAATTCTTATATAATCATTGAAAAGGGTCAACGTACTGGATTAGATAAGAGTAAGATTTTAGAAAAAATGGGCCAATTTAGCATCTCAAACATATAAATCTGGGAGAGGAAGACCCCCAGAGACTCTGACCAAAACAAAACAAAAAAAGAATGCTTTTAAAATTCGTTATAAACCATGAAACCCTAAACAATGAGCCACAGAGTCTTGAGTTGGGGCTATCATGGTCCATTCAATGAAAGCCAGAGTGATTTATTTGGGTTTTAAGGTGGAGGGAAGTAGAAACGATGGACTTTGTAAAAACCTTTCTTAACAAAGATATGTTTCAAGAAATTAAAAAAGAAAACCATGTAGGACAAAATTTAAATTTTTCCAGCTTCTTAAAAAATGATAAAAATAAACAAAAAGGAAGAACAACAAAAAAAAAAAACAAGGAAAAGAACAACAAAAACAAGAAAAAGGACAAAAACAAGAAAAACAAGAACAAGAAGAAAATAGCAGAATCCCCTAACTTCTTCCTGAATTAGCAGGTTGGATCCCCAGAAGGCAGTGACTATTACCCTCAGATAACATGGTAAAGACATTTAATACAAAATGTTCTCTTAAGAATCTAGGTCACTCCTTTCCAGACATGGGAGGAGTATTGTAGCGAGGCATATTTTTAAGAAATATTTGTCACAAGGTTTAACTCTCAACACCTACTTTATAAGTCCTTCTTTCTACAGAGGTCTTTCAGAACCCTCGTTGTTTTTGTTGTTGTTCATTCTTCATTCTCGAAGAGGACCAATGGCATTATGAGGTTGATGTCTTCACTTGCATGTGAATTGGATAAGTAGAGAAGAGCTGCAAATAGTAGTCAGCTTTATTCTCTTCTCCAAAGTCTCAGATTTCTAGTAGGATATGGATGAGTTACATCATATGTTGTGAGAAAATAATTATTAACAATAGAGTTCTAGGAGAAATCTAGAAACTGCTCTCCCCCAACTCCCCCAGCTTGGGAAAAGCCTGCAGCTTATAAAAAAAAAAAAAGCAATGCAGATTGACTTTCCTGACTTCCTAAAGGAAGTTAACTCACTTTGGTCACTCCCCAAGTCATGTCAATCAAAGGAATCGAATGATACTGGCCAATTGGCTTGAATCAATGTTCAGTGACCTGACTCTACTGAGAGAGGATAAAAATCCTTGGGGGGGAGGGTCACTTTCTTCTTACCATACCTCTCTCTGATACTGACTTACCTTATGCTTACCTTTCCCCAGGACTGACTCTTCCCAGTCTCGCCTTCCTCAGATTCTATGCGGGGTTTACATATGGTCAAATTAATAATAAATGCTTGCTGTCCAAACTGGTAAAATGGCCTCTAATTTATATGTAGCAACATATTAGAAACCCCAGATGTTCCCCAATAACTTAGAACAGAGTAAGGCTTCCCCCCAATATTTCAAATGATACAATGTGAAATTAAAATATGTATTTTAGGATTGAATGTGAACATTTAAGAGATCATAGACTCATTGAAATATTGGAGTCATTTATCCCCTTGGCACCTGAACACCTGGGGACAATGTTTTGGCTATTTTCAGTCTCCATTTTATCAATAATCTCTTAGTCCTAATCCAATACTTTAGTGTGGTTCTGAGAGACTATGGAAGCAGAGTGCAAGTTCTAGTGGGTCTTTCCAAGCTATAAAAAAACTCCAAGAATTTTCAAAATCCTGTTGTGGGGGCAGCTAGGTGGTTCAGTGGATAGAGCACCGGCCCTGGAGTCAGGAGTACCTGAGTTCAAATCTGGCCTCAGACACTTAACACTTACTAGCTGTGTGACCCTGGGCAAGTCACTTAACCCCAATTGCCTCACTAAAAAAAAAAAAAAAATTCCTGTTGTGGCAATAATTAGAGAGAATTTTTAAAGGACCATTCTAGTTAAATATGAAGAAACATTTCCGGGAGAATAATTTCTTTCTTCCTTCCTTCCTTCCTTCCTTCCTTCCTTCCTTTCTTTCTTTCTTTCTTTCTTTCTTTCTTTCTTTCTTTCTTTCTTTCTTTTTTTTTTGATGAGGTAATTGGGGTTAAGTGACTTGCCCAGGGTCACACAGCTAGTAAGGGTCAAGTGTCTGAGGCTGGACTTGAATTAAAGTACTCTTGACTCCAGGGCCAGTGGTCTATCCTCTCTGCTACCTAGCTGCCCCAGGAGATAAATTTCTTTACCCAAAGTAGCCCAATGCCCAGCACAGAATAATTAAAAAAAATGTTACTGATATGGTAACTATTCTTCAAACAGTATAGTCAGACCCTTTCTTCATCACAAAAGAAAACAAAACAAAACGTTAGATAAATCACCAAAATGATCGAAGGGCTAGAATGCAAATGGCAGAAAGCATCTATGATATGCAATTAAAATAACCCCCAAATTGACATGTATGACTGATGATGAAATATGGCCTCTAGATGAAATAAAATGACATAGTTAATGATTATATATAGAATTTCAATGAATATGTATCAAGTGTCATGATGAGGATATTCAAAACCCCATCCCTTAGTTGACACAGACTTGACTTAGTAAAAGAAGAGACAATGTAGCCAAAGGTAATGCCAATTTAGAATATTAACAATCATTTATAATTTTTTGTGAAGGATAGTGGGTAATTATAAATGACATTTCCCCAAAGGACAGAAAGAAGCAGAAGAGAAAAAATAATTTTAAACATCTTGGAAAGAGTTGAAATTAAGCAAAATCACCAGAAGGCACTAAAGGAAAATATTAGGAGGATAAAAAATGGACGCAAGATGGGAATGATTTGACAAGGTTTTTATAATAAACTCCTTTCATAAGTAAAAAAAAAATAATAATTGAACAGCCACAATTGGACTCTAATATCATAGTCACAAATCTTTGTACAGTATAGAGATATAAACTGGAACTGCAATTTCATTGCAATGGGGAATTAATTCCCAAATAAGTAAATTCTCTCTATTTATGAAATATATTATGAATTTGCAATTTATAATCTTAGAGAATTGTTTGAAGCACAAAGAGGTTAAATGTGTTGCAAAGGATCACAAGTATCAAAGGTATCAGTGGTACCAGAGGTCTGAGTTGACCCCAGATCCTTTTGGGTTTGAAAACAGTTCTCTATATTTTTGTTGTTCAATTGTTTTTAGTCATGTTCATCTCTTTGTGACTCCCTTTGGAGTTTTCTTGGAAGAGATACTGGAGTGGCTTGCCATTTCCTTCTCCAGCTCTTTTGACAAATGAAGAAACTGAGGCAAACAGGGTTAAGTTACTTGCCCAGAGTCACATCACTAGTATGTACTTAAGGCCAAGTTTGAACTCATAAGTTAGCTAGATCAACCAATAATTGAGTGAGATTCTTTAAACAGATAGAAAAAGTGGTTACCTAGCCTGCCACTTAAAATTGCTGCTGAAAGGGAGGAATTCCATTCCAGTTTTGTATATCTCTAATTTTTGTGGTTTTTTCTTCTCAACAAACCTTTCTGCCTTAAAACAAACAAACAAAAACTTCAATCCATTCTATCTATTTCTAACCTCTGTATCCAGTAGAATATATATATGTATATATATATATCCCTCTTGCATGTGTTGATCTCCTAAATAATTAAACAGCTATCACATACCCCGCCCCTATACACTAGTTGTCTTTTCACATGGCTAAATATACCTAGTTATTCCTGCTGATTCTTGCATGGCATGATCTCAAGGATGCTCTTCATCATCCTGACCACCTTTTCCTAAATATTATCCATTTTTATCAATGTCCTTCCCAAGATATGACTCCTAGAACTGAACATATTCTGATGAGGACAGAGAATAACAGAATTATCACTTCATTCTGGTAACTATTTATTTCTTGTTAAGAGAAAGCATTACTACCAAACAAGAGATAGAGTATATTATAAAATGCAAAATGGATGATTTTGATTATATTAAATTAAAAAATTTTTGTACAAACAGAAGCAATGCATCCAAAATTGGAAGGGAGGTAGAAAGCTGGGAAACAATTTTTGAGGCCAGTGCTTCTGATAAAGGCCTCATCTCTAAAATATATAGGGAATTAAATCAAATTTATAAGAATCCAAGTCATTCCCCAATTGAGAAATGGTCAAAGGATATGAACAGGCAGTTTTCTGATGAAGAAACCAAAGCTATCTATTCCCATATGAAAAAATGCTCTAAATCTCTAATGATTAGAGAGATGCAAATTAAAACAACTCTGAGGTACCACCTGACATCTATCAGATTGGCTAAAATGACAAAAAAGGAAGATAATAAATGTTGGAGAGGCTGTGGGAAAATTGGAACACTAATGCATTGTTGGTGGAGCTGTGAGCTGATCCAACCATTCTGGAGAACAATTTGGAATTATGCCCAAAGGGCAATAAAGCTGTGCATACCCTTTGACCCAGCAATCCCACTTTTAGGTCTTTTGCCCAAAGAGATCATGGAAGGGGGAAAGGGACCCACATGTACAAAAATATTTATAGCTGCTCTTTACGTGGTAGCAAGGAATTGGAAGTTGAGGGGGTGCCCATCAATTGGGGAATGGCTGGACAAGTTGTGGTATATAAATACAATGGAATACTATTGTGCTGTAAGAAATGATGAGCAGGAAGAGTTCAGAGAAACCTGGAGGGTCTTACGTGAGCTGATGATGAGTGAGATGAGCAGAACCAGAAGAACATTGTACACAGTATCATCAACATTGAATGTTGACCTACTGTGATGGATTATATTCTTCTCACCAATGCAATGGTACAGAAGAGTTCCAGGGAACTCATGATAGAAGAGGATCTCCAAATCCAAGAAAAAAAAAGAAAGAAAGAACTGTGGAGTATAGATGCTGATTGAACCATATTATTTTTTTTGTTTTGGGTGCTGTTGGTTTTTTTCTTCTCTATTTTGAGGTTTTGCATCACTGCTCTGATTCTTTCTCTTGTATCAGGATTAATGCAGAAATAGGATTAATGTTATTATGTATATATATATATATATATATATATATATATGTGTGTGTGTGTGTGTGTGTGTGTGTGTGTGTATATCTATATGTATATGTATAGAGATATATAGATATAACCTATATCAGATTACCTGCTGTCTAGGGGAGTGGGGAGGGAGGGGAGGGAGGGAGAAAAATCTGAAATTGTAAAGCATGTATAAACAAAAGTTGAGAGCTATCTTTACATGTAATGGAAAAAATAAAATACCTCATACATTAAAGTAAAAAAAAAAGAGAGAGAGAAAGCATTACTTGAAAGTTTATTTTTTAATTAATATTTTGTTTTTTCAATTACATATTAAAAACAATTTTAACATTAAGCTTTATAATTTTGAGTTACAAATTCTCTTCCACCTTCCTCCCTACATTGAGTTTGGTAAAAGTTTGTCATGTGAAATCATTCAAAACATATTTCCATATTAGATATATTGTGTGTGTGGGTAGGTAGGGGGCAAACCAAAGCAAAATAGAAATAAATTAAAAAACACACACACACAGTATGCTAAGATTTGCACTCAGATTCCATTAGTTCTTTCTCTGGATGTGGATAGCATTTTTCATCATAATTCCTTCAAAATTTTCTGGGATATTTTTACTGTTGAGAATAGGTAACTCATTCACAAATGATTTTACAATATTACTGTTATTGTACTCAATCTCTTGATTCAGCTCAGTTAATTTTATATCAGTTCATATATATCTTTCCAAGTTTTTCTGAAAGTATCCTGCTCATTTCTTTTTTGTTGTTGTTGTAGTTGTTTTATATTTAGAATTGTATTTTCCCAAATTATATGTAAAATATGAATTTTGACATCAATTTTTTAAAAAAAAACTTTGCATTCTAAATTCTCATTCTCCCTCTCTCCCGACCCCCCACCAAGAATACAAGCAATACAATATAAGCTATACATGATTAGTCATACAAAACATTTCCACATTTGCCAGATTGTGAAAGAAAACAGGCAAAAAATACTTCAGATAAATTAACTAACAAAAAATAAATTATACTTCAATCTGTATTCAAATATCATCATTTCTCTCTCTGTAGATGGGTTTCATTTTTCATAAGACCTTCAGAGTTGTCTTTCATCATTGCATTGCTGAAAATAACCAAGTCATTCACAGCAGATCATTTCACAATATTGGGCTTATTTTGTATACAGTACATTTCACTTTGCATCAGCTCATGTAGTTCCTTCCAGGTCTTTCTTATAGTATCCTGCTCATCATTTTTTTTTTAATAGTAAACTACATTTGCATAGTACCTTATTTTTTTCATAAAAGCATTTTATTATTTTCCAGTTACATATAGAGATAGTTTTCAATATTTGTTTTTATAAGATTTCTAGTTTCAAATTTTCCCCCTCCTTCCCCTTCCACCCCGCTCCAAGACAGCAAGCAATCTGATATAGGTTATATATGTACAATCACATTAAACATATTTCTGCATTAGTCATGCTGTGAAAGAAGAATTAGAAAATGTTATTTAATTTTTTTTGTCAGGGCAATGAGAGTTAAGTTACTTGCCCGGGGTCACACAGCTAGTAAGTGTCAAGTGTATAAGGCCAAATTTGAACTCAGGTACTCCTGAATCCAGGGTGGGTGCTTGATCTACTGCACGACCTCACCAACCCTAAGCACCCTGCTCATTTCTTATAGCACAATAGTGTTCCATCATAATCATATACCACAACTTTTTTAGTCATTCCCAAATTTATGGACAGCTTCTCAGTTTCTAATTTTTAACACCACAAAAAGAGCTGCTACAAATATTTTTGTACATATAGGTCTATTTCTTTATTTAAAAAATATTTGAAATACAAATCTAATAGTTATATTGCTGGGTTAAAAGATATGCATGGTTTTCTACTCCTTTGGTCATATGGACGCTATTTCTAAATGCAACTTTTCTGGGCCTCAGTTACTTCATTTGTAAAATGAAAGGTATCAAACTGAATGGTTATTTAAAACCCCTCGCACCTCTAGATCTGTAATAAAATGTAATTTTAAATATTATTTGTGGAAATCAATTTAATTTTTGATCTCAATTATTAGCCACATTATTATCCCAGAAATGTAGTGCCAAACTACCTTTTATTTTTTTTAACTTACTCCTAAAATTCTTTTCATCAGCATGTGACCTGTCCACTGCTTTCTGCTATCTGGGAGTAAGAATAAATGAGGACGGGGGCAGCTAGGTGGTGCAGTGGATAAAGCACCGCCCCTGGATTCAGGAGTACCTGAGTTCAAATCTGTCCTCACACACTTGGCATGTACTAGCTGTGTGACCCTGGGCAAGTCATTTAACCCTCATTGCCCAGCAAAAAACAAAAAAAAAAAGAAAAAGAATAAATGAGGAACATAATAACAACTACAATTTCTATATAACATTATCTTCCTAATAATCTTGGGAAGTTGGTTGTGTGAATTAGCATCACAATTTTCATAGATAAGCAAAGTAGTCCTCAAATAAGTTAATTTACTTTCCTATCATCACACAAATAGCATCAGATACATGACTCAAAATCAAGTCTCCTGAACCTGAATCCAATGAACTTTCCATTATATGGCACTACTTCAGCTTTCTTTTCTCTGTTTGCCTCTTGGCTCTCCCAATGTACCATCAAACCTATGGGGAAATAATATTAATGTGAGGTGAAGCTTTAAGACCTGTATGACTTTCTTCAAACCAAAAGTGCTAAAACTCCAAGTCAGAAAAGATCATAAACTTTAAAGATAAACAACACCCTTGGAACTAAAGAAAAGAATTGTTTGAAAGAGAGAAAGAAATTTAAGAAGTCGTTTATTCTAGTAGCTAAACTCTGTGACTGTTCTTTTTGGAAATTAAGCCAATGTTTTAAAGGGTGGCTGTAAACCAGGAGACAGATACTTTTATAAATTCCTCATTAATCTTTAAATATCTTTAAATTTCCTTTAAATTTATCTCCTTTAGATCTTAGCATGGAACTACTGCAGCCATATAATGATAACCCAAGAAAAGGACACTGACTTTTTTTTATAGTTCTCTTGTAAACTTTCTTCTATCTTCTTAGTTCTGTTAATAAGATTTTTATTTTTGGAAAGTGTTCTATTTTTATCTCTTTGGCAAAGATATTAAAGTGATTTCTTGTTATAGGTTTGAATCTATAACATAGTTGTCTTTATGAAAGGATGCTCTGAAATATTATTTTACTGAAGAGAATTATACTTAATATCAGTTTTCATTTACAACAGGCATAAGAAAAAATAATAATGGGGAAAAACAATGATTTGTTTATAATGTATTTTATCTCTGCTCTTAAAGCGCTATTCAAAATGCCAACTTCATAGTCCCTGTTGGTGGAAATTTCCCAATATTTATGTTCTTCTTTTTTATTCCACCCTTCATGTGGTTGAAAGAGTAATCTTCCTTAAGTAAAGGTTTGTTCATGTTAGATCTTGTTCAAGATCCTTCAGTTGACTCTCATTTCCAACTTAATAAAGTACAAATTTCATAGCCTGGCATTCAAGAAAGCCTACTCAGCTTTCCTTTCAAATAACTTATATACTCTGAACTGAAATTCCTCATGTATAAAATGGAGATTAAAACATCACTTTCCCATGGGCTTCATGTGTAAGACAAAGCATTATGTACATGTGAGAGATTATTAGGCATTTATATTATTTCATATACACACATACATGTGTATATGCATATATGTGTGTAAGTCCTCCAGGATCAAATATGAAATCTTTTGCTTGCTTTTCAAAACCCTTCATAATACATGATCCAGCTTTTTCTTACTTTTCTAAACTTTTCAGCTTTCTTATCCTATATTTCCCTCTACACACCCTTATCCAATGAAAGTAGCCTCTTTGCCTCAAATAGAACACCGAATTAACCAACTCTATGTTTTTTCTTGGCTTATTTCCTATGCCTAGAATGTGATCCTTCCTCATCTCCTCCTCTTGGATTTCCTGGATTCCTTTAAGTTACAGCTAAATTCAAGTCTTTTTCAAGAATACTTTTTCAGTCCCTTAATCTTAGTGCTTGTCCTCTGAGATTGCCTTCTCTCCCACTCTCTCACTCTGTCTCTCTCTCGCTTTTCTCTCTCCCTACATACAACACATGCACGTGCACATCCATATCCACATCCACATCCACATATATCATCCAGGGAAGGAATAACAAAAAAGGAAGTGTCACTAGATCAGAGTATATGTGTATAAAAGTCCAACATCCACACATACACATACACACACACACACACACACACACACACACATTGTACTTATACATAGTTGTTGGCATGTCTCCATTGGGCTATGTGTATAGTGAGAGCAGGAACATTTTTGTATAACCTTTCTTTGTATCTCCAGCGTTTACTACATTGCCTGACATTTACTAGATGGTTAATAAATTCTAGATAACTGACTGAAAAAGTAAGGCACTTTCCAGGTTCCTTGAGTTCAAATTTGATCACTGAGAATTTAAAATTCAACATAGGCAAAACAAACTAATTCAGTTTTTAAAATGTACACAATTATTCTGCCTTCATAATCCACAAAAAAAGCACTGATAATGATCAAAATTTATTCTGTAAGGAAATTTAAAAAAAAACATAACTTGGGCTTTATGTCTTTCATTGGTAATTGTATTCATCACATCAAAATAAAGTAACAAGAAAAACAGTGCTTGGCTCAAAGTTTGCAGTGTCAATAAAATCCCCTGTGATAGAAATCTCTTAATAAGACAGAATGTATTTGAGGGAACACAACTCTGTTTAACAAAACTACTCATGAATCAGGATCACAATTGCATTTCTTTTCTGTTTTGTAATAATTTTAAAGGTAAAAAGGCTTTCTATTGTGTAATAATTAGATAAAGAACTGCCTCACAATGGTAACTGGTCACAATAAAAAGTGCAGGCTTCTGAGTGTTTCTCAATAACTGTATCAACTAGAGGCATTTGTTAATGAGTAGACTGATATGGTTGCTATTTTAGGATTATAAATTGTACCCAGAAAATAATACACAAGGAATTGAATTATCAAAATATATTTTTTTCTTATTAAACAATGTCTGTTTTTTTTCAATTATCAGGCATTTTCCCACACTCACCTTCCTCATGCATACACACACACACACACACATACACACATACAAAATAGAAAGTACCAAGCATGTATTATATCTACTATATTCCAGGAAATACAATAAATATTTTATAAATATTATCTCATTTTTGATCTTTGCAACAACCATGAGAGGTAGGTACTGTTACTATCCCTATTTTAAATTTGAGGATATGGAGACAGACAAATTAAGGTTTCCAGGTTATAAATTATCTGAGTTATAAATCATCTATACACAGCTCTAAATTATCTGAGGCCAGATTTGAACTCAGTATTTCCTCAGTTCATAATTGTATTTACTTCATTTCAGAATTAAAGAACAAGGAGTAGGTAAACTTTCTTTTTGAAGGACCCTGTTAATCAACATGTGCATAGTTAAACATCTGACTTCCTAGTTCAGGTGTCCATTCTCTGAGAATGCCTGTCTTTGATAAATTAATGTTATTCTAGAAAGGGGAAGTGTTCTCTGGCCAGTTAGCATCTGGGATCCAGTCTCTGTGGGAAGATTTAACCGATAAGAAAAGATTATTTTTGGACATAGTTACAGCTGAGCCTCTCTGGCCTTCCCTTTTTTCCCTAGTAAAGAATTGCTTTGGCTTGAAGGTTCTTACCCCTCAGAGGACATTGTCCCTCCTTTAAAAGTAGCTCAGGCCCCCCTCAATAAGAAGGCTTCTTTTTCTATGGGATGGTTCAGATAGTTCCCTCTCAGAGAGGGATTGGAGGGTGATATTATTTGGGGTACCATGTTTTCTAATTGAGTAGAAAAGGTAAAACATTTGCTTTATAACTATATTGTGTATGTGGTTACTTGGGGAAAAAAAGGTTCCTTTAGCTGACTCTGTGACAATTTTGAGACTCCGGATGGGGATTAGGGGAAATTATAATTTAGCTCCTATTAGGGGAAAAGGGCAGGAAGCCAAAAAGTTCTTCAAGAGGGCAAAGTTTTTATATCATTTCCCTGATGCCTCTCTCAGTGACCGGGGGGCTCTGGTAAATAGACCAGGCAATACCAGAACAGCCTCAATATCTGCTTAGATGCTCAGCTCAGTTACATGTGAGGGGCTTATGAACTCTGTAGCCAACTGCATTGCTACTTTTTTATCCTACCAATGACTCTGATGCAGGATGAATAATTGGTGATTGTATAAGAGTAGACAACATTGTCTTAGTAGTCCTGATTATCCTGGATCTGCTGCTGTTTATTGCCAGAACCTCGTATCAGTGGGAGAAATTTGTGACTCATTTTTACTGCTCCAAATCACCAACATTACCGTGCATTAGAAAACACACAGAAAAACACAAAGATTTAGCACTGTCCACTTTATGAAGACTTATTCTGTTAAAATGAGACACTTGAGGCCATGATTCTTCTTAAATGGGGAGGAAAATCTTAGGAACTTTGGCCTTTTGATCTTTAATTTGTTTTTCTTTTCCTTTTTAAAATAATTTTGTTTTGTTTTGTATTTTTTTTCATGTTATCCAACAATTTGGAAGAATTCAAATCTCTACCACTCCAATATTTGAATACCATTGATAGTGATAAGTTTAGTTGCTTGAGGTTTGTGCCCTTTTTCTTGGTGGATGCTCCTGTTAGATTTTCATCTTACAGCCAAGCTCACTGTACGTATTCAATATGGATTGAGAAAATTGGTTCAAACCTAATGCATTTATTTTCACTGTTGACACATTACTAGAAGTTCTTATTCATGCTTTTTGAGTTAGGGTTCCTGCTCTCTTCATGTCACTGATTTCTTTTACCTTCTCTATGATTACATTGGTTCCAGTTGTACAATGACAACAAAAACATACATATAGGCATCGCTTGAAGATATTGTGGATTTGGTTCCAGACCACCACAATAAAGTAAATATTATAATAAAATGAGTCACGCTATTTTTGTTTTGTTTTGTTTCCCAGTGCATTTAAAAGTTATACTTAAACTATACTGTAGTCTAAGTGGGCAGTCATATTTACTAAAAATAGTATATGTATTCATTAAAAATACTCTATTACAGGGGGCAGTTAGGTGGTGTAGTGGATAAATCACTGGCCCTGGATTTGGGAGGACCTGAGTTCAAATATGGCCTCAGACACTTAACACGTACTAGCTGTGTGACCCTAGGTAAGTCACTTAACTCTCATTGCCCTGCCAAAAAAAAATTTAAAAATTAAAAATACTCTATTACAAAAAATGCTAACCATCACCTCAGACTTCAGGAAGTTGTAATCTTTTTGCTAGTGGAGTGTCTTGCCTTGATGTTGGTGGTTGTTAACTAAACAGGGTGGTAGTTGCTTGAGGTTGGGGTAGTTATGGCAAGTTTTAAAAATAAGATAAGAATGAAATTTACTATATACTTAAAGGCTTATTAATTAGGTTTATTAATTGGCCTAATTTTAATAATGTTGTGTCTTAGTGAATAGGGAGTCTGGAGAAAATTAAGAGAGATGGGGGAACTGGCAGTCAGTGGGGTAATCAGAACACAAGTGACTTCTATTAATTGTTTGCCATCTTATATGGCAAAGTTTGTGTCACCCCCAAACAATTAAATGAGTAACATCAAAGATCACTGATCACAAATCACCATAACAGATATAATAATAATGAAAAAATTTTAAATATTGAAAGAATTACCAAAATGTGACACAGAGACAGTATGTGTACACATGCTATTGGAAGAATAATGCCGATAGACTTGTACAATTCAGGGTTGTCATAGATCTACAATTTGTAAAAAAAAAAAAATACAGTATCTGTATAGCACAATAAAGAAAAATAAAATAAAAGGAGGTATGCTTATATTCATTCATTCATTTAGGTTCCATATGACTAGCACTGAATGCTAAAACCATCATTAGCCTGAGTAGCTACATACATCTATTGGGAAATTTTCAAGTAGCTACCTAACTCTATTGGAAAGTTGCAATGATATAGGTCAGCACATCATGGTCAAACCACACTGAAAATTTCATTCTGAACACATTATGTCAATGCTTTTCATTGGTAGTATGATTTTAAGTTAAGAACTCCAAATATTGTATGGGTTAATAGTGCTCCCCATCAATGAGTCCCTTACTGGCATATTTAGTAGATCATCTTTATCCTGGTATAAAAGTGCACCCCAAGCCATCTGGCCTAATGTTGATATGTAAAACATAAAAGCTCACTTGTATTAGTAAAAAGCCAACTATAGTTTATGTGTATGGCAGCTAAACAAGTGCTTTAAGGCCTGTTCAAATTTCTTATCCTTTCAATTGCCAAAAAAGTACAAGAAATTAGGATTATAGTTAGTGTTAGGCCATATTGTCTATTTCATTTTCCCTTTCTTTTTTGATTTTCTCAACTATGTATCCATGGATTAAATTATTTAAAGGTTTGGCAATTTTTTTTTTGTAAAACATTAAAAATAACCACCAAGCCCCAATAACATATTTAACTCTTAAATTTCTTTTGGACCTGGAGAAGTGACAAGTGTTTATTCTAAGGGTCAGTAATCATGCCTCTCTAACATACTATTCAACTCACCTTCCTGGCAGTAACTCAGTAGAAGTGACACTTGTCAAATGCCAATTTCAAACTAGTGACTGCTGGTTGATTACATAATGTCAGTAGTCTATCATCATGCTCATGCAACATCTTTCCAAATACAAAGCAATAATCCAGATAAACCTATACCTTCAATTAGTTCATGTCCTAAACCACCTTTTCCATGAATTGAGCATCAAAGACTTGTCCCCCAAGGCTCTCCAATAATTGGTGACATTTCTCAGCATCTTGCAGCTGCCATTCCTTCATCATATCAGTGTCATAGTTTTACCAAGGCACAAAGGTTTCCTCTCCTGGTAAACAGACATAATTCCCTGAAAATAAAATAAGGATCTATAGGGGCTTGATTGACAGCCTGTCCTATAGGGCAAAGCCATGTTTCCATTGTCTTTCTATGACTGGTCAAAGTCAGGGGGAGGGGGGATTCTTATCCTACAGTAGCTAACACATATCTCTCAGAGTCCAAGCATGCTTCTCTTTGATTGATTACCAAGTCTTGGCAGGAATTAAAAAGTTTAATAACTAGTTTCTAAGTACATCATTTTGAGGCATCTCTCTGGGGACTTGGGAAATATCCATGATCAAAGACAGTTCATTTGAAGGATCAGTTACATTGATGAACTTCTTATAACCATATCCATTATTTTAGGTATTTTCAAGAAGTTCATGTGCAGAAGCCTTTCAATAACACCTCAATCCTAGCATCCAGGCAAACTTCAAATTGATACAGTTTGGTGTTGGTGACCACCCACTTCCTAAAACACAAATACTTTTTGCCACCTAGGTTTGTATCTGCCCTGATGCTCAGAGGGTTCTTTACTGAATCTTGTACTACCAGTGCTTGAATACTGAAATTTCATTCTCCCCCCTTTCCTACTAAAAAAAAAAAAAAAGTATTATCCAGATAACCCCCCTCCCCCACCCCAATGCAACCTTTGACTCAGAAATAGAATCCTGAGCTCATAAGAACCCAGTTCATTTTTAAAGTTTTCACAATAACTCTCTGGTCCCTGTTGCTCCCACCTTACAAAACTCAAGAGTTATCTCAATGTGGTTCATATCTTTCTATTTTCCCCATTGTACCCCAGAACTCTAGAATAATAGAAATGCTTAACCATACATTAAATTTGTACAAATGCTATTATAGGGGCAGCTAGGTGGCACAGTGGATTAAGCACCAGCCCTGGATTCAGGAGGACCTGAGTTCAAATTGGGCCTCAGACACTTGACACTTACTAGCTGTGTGACCTGGGCAAGTCACTTAACCCTCATTGCCCCACAAAAAAACAAAAACAAAACAAAAAACAAATGCTATTATAGAGAAAACAAAAGCACATTTTATCTGGCTTGTTTTATAAAGGAATAGATAACCCCCCAAAGCACAAGATGACAACTCCTGAAGACTCTTGTGTTATGTATTGCTTTTTTTGTTGTGTCAAGTGTCTGAGGCTGGATTTGAACTCAGGTCCTCCTGACTCCAGGGCCGGTGCTCTATCCACTGCGTCACCTAGCTGCCCCATGTATTGCTTTTTAAGGTCTAGGTCTTGGACCATTTTCAACTGTCCTCTTCTCTAAGATTTGAGCTCTCATTGTTCATCTGCTTCCCACTGGGATTGGCTCATTTTCTAACATAGAATGACTCTATCTATCACGATGATCTTAAACAACTGCCACGATAGTGAGGCCAACATAAACCATTGCTTCTTCCTCTTGTATGAGTTCCTTTTACTTGTAGCACTGTGGGTAAGTCACTTAACATTCATGGAACCATTATATATCTTTGGTCTCTGGCCTATGGTATTATAGAAAAATCCTATTCAAATACTTTTATGTAGTACCCTGCTACATAAGACAAAACGTATGCTGCTACTTCATGCAAAAAAAAATAATCTGGATTTTTTTAATATTTTGGAAAATATGACTCTACATTAAGAAGTAAAAGAGACAAAATATTTATATAATACTATGCTAATCCACTGTATAAGATGTACATATTCTTCCAGAAAAAAAAAGAATAAAGCAATTAACGTGGTAAATGATGAATAGCATCCACAATGGAGAAGGAGTAAGAAGAGAAGGAAGGAAAAGGAGGAAGTGAAAGTAAGATATTGGTTGATGTGAAATAATAGGTTACTAAATTGGAAATCTTTTCAAAATGTGCTTTCTATGCAAATCTTAGACTTAAGGTCAAAATCAAAACCAAACTAGGTGAAAAGAAAAGAAATTACATCAAAGGAATTATAACAGCTCCAAATCACTTTCTTATACACAGTTGATACTGAAATGTAGAAAATAAATGGGGAAAAACGCCCAGCAATACATGATACCACTTTTGTTTCTACTGGGTTTTTTTGATATAGTAATCACTACAATAAAGCCTAGAAATCTCCACAGATAGCACACACTAAATCTCCCTGTGAAATGGAAAGATGTTGCTAATGAAAACACTAATTTAGAATGTGGACTACTTTGAAAGTGGATATGAAGAAGGATAGAAGACTATAAACAGGATCATCCCATTTTTAAAAAAAAGGGGGCAGCTAGGATGCACAGTGGATAGAGCACTGGCCCTGGATTCAGGAGGACCTGACTTCAAATTCAGCCTTAGACACTTAAAACTTACAAGCTGTGTGACCCTGGGCAAGTCACTTAACCCCAATTGCATCACAAAAAAAAAAAAAAAAGAGATGAAAATTATTCTAGGAAGAAAATTAGAAGTTTTGTTTGAGATGTAGCTAAACCTGTTCGTACTGTTCAAATGAGATTTATAGATGAATGTAGGCAGATAACAATGATGAGAAATGTACAAATGTACTAGGATTTTAAAGTGATATATTTTGATCATCTCTGATGCTAGACCAGAACCTTTAGACTAAGATTCTATAGTTCTCAATTGGCTAAGCTAGGAAGATGGCACAAAACTAAAGAAAATAAAGTCCAACAAAGGAGCTAAACCAAAACAAGTACAGATAGAAGAAATAAGCCCCAGAAGTAATACAGTTGTGAAAACATCAATAGTATGATTTATAAGGTGTTTGAAAGAAAATTTACTAAGATTGTAGAATTTTTTAAAAATCTTGAAAAAAAATGTTTACAGAAATAATTATCGATCCAAATGCCTTTTTTCATCATTGGAAAATCTTTATGATAATGATCTAAATAGAAGTAGCATACTTTCTGCCTCTTGGCAGAAAGACATTGAATAATAGCAATAAAATGAGACTAAAATGTTGAGAAATGGTGGATATTTTAATTTATTTTTTTTGGCTGTCCAAATTTATTAGAAATAAAGTTGGTAGGCTAGGCTCAGGAAATGCAGTAGTAAATGACACTAGTAATGTAGTGTTTGATAAACCCAAAGACTCCAGCTTCTGGAATAGGAACTCAGTATTTGACAAAAACTGCTGGGAAAACTGGAAGATAGTATGGCAGAAATTAGGCATAGACCAACATCTTACACCTTATACTAAAATAAGGTCAAAATGGATACATGATTTAGACATAAGAGGTGATACCATAGGTAAATTAGGAGAGAAAGGAATAGTGTACCTATCAGATCTTTGGAAAGGAAAACAGTTTTTGACCAAACAAGAGATAGAGTATATTATAAAATGCAAAATGGATGATTTTGATTATATTAAATTAAAAAAATTTTGTACAAACAGAAGCAATGCATCCAAAATTGGAAGGGAGGCAGAAAACTGGGAAACAATTTTTGAGGCCAGTGCTTCTGATAAAGGCCTCATCTCTAAAATATATAGGAAATTAAATCAAATTTATAAGAATCCAAGTCATTCCCCAATTGAGAAATGGTCAAAGGATATGAACAGGCAGTTTTCTGATGAAGAAACCAAAGCTATCTATTCCCATATGAAAAAATGCTCTAAATCTCTAATGATTAGAGAGATGCAAATTAAAACAACTCTGAGGTACCACCTGACACCTATCAGATTGGCTAAAATGACAAAAAAGGAAGATAATAAATGTTGGAGAGGCTGTGGGAAAATTGGAACACTAATGCATTGTTGGTGGAGCTGTGAGCTGATCCAACCATTCTGGAGAACAATTTGGAATTATGCCCAAAGGGCAATAAAGCTGTGCATACCCTTTGACCCAGCAATCCCACTTTTAGGTCTTTTGCCCAAAGAGATCATGGAAGGGGGAAAGGGACCCACATGTACAAAAATATTTATAGCTGCTCTTTACGTGGTAGCAAGGAATTGGAAGTTGAGGGGGTGCCCATCAATTGGGGAATGGCTGGACAAGTTGTGGTATATGAATACAATGGAATACTATTGTGCTGTAAGAAATGATGAGCAGGAAGAGTTCAGAGAAACCTGGAGGGTCTTACGTGAGCTGATGATGAGTGAGATGAGCAGAACCAGAAGAACATTGTACACAGTATCATCAACATTGAGTGTTGACCTACTGTGATGGACTATATTCTTCTCACCAATGCAATGGTACAGAAGAGTTCCAGGGAACTCATGATAGAAGAGGATCTCCAAATCCAAGAAAAAAAAAGAAAGAAAGAACTGTGGAGTATAGATGCTGATTGAACCATATTATTTCTTTTGTTTTGGGTGCTGTTGGTTTTTTTTTTTCTTTCTATTTTGAGGTTTTGCATCACTGCTCTGATTCTGTCTCTTGTAACAGGATTAATGCAGAAATAGGATTAATGTTATTATGTGTATATATATGTGTGTGTGTGTATATATATATATATGTATAGAGATATATAGATATAACCTATATCAGATTACCTGCTGTCTAGGGGAGGGGGGAGGGAGGGGTGGGAGGGAGAAAAATCTGAAATTGTAAAGCATGTATAAACAAAAGTTGAGAACTATCTTTACATGTAATGGAAAAAATAAAATACCTCATACATAAAAAAAAAAGAAATAAAGTTGGTTTGGGAATAGTGGAGGCTTTGAGATGTCACAATGTCATATAAAGAAGAAAAGAATATAAATCATTTCAATAACCAATAAGAGGATACTAAATAATAAGGGAATTAATAATGTTCTATACTTGCATTGACTAAACTTTAGAAAAAAAGAAATGGAGTCAGGAAAGAGTAGGCTTGCACCAACAATACAGAAGATTTTGTCCAAAGAGCCACATAACTGACAGAACAAAAGCTATGGAAAATCCCATTATGCATGCATGTATGCTTGTATGTGTGTGTAATGTATGTAATATGTATGTATGCATATATGAAGAGTTTGACTTGATGTAATACAATTATGTTTAAAAATTTTAATTTATGTATGACAATGAGGTGTTCTGCATTTATACATCATTTACATAGGATTTCTTTAAAGATGCAATCAGAATTAACTTTATTAAATAATCCTTTGACTAACAATACCAAATAATAGCTAAATAAAGTGTTCTTGTCAAAGATGTTTGTCTGTTGTAGAGGATATGCTGCTCAGAATCCATATGGAAGAGGGATTCTCTATATATTCTGACATCCTCCAGATGTTTTTGTTTGAATAAGATAGTATTTCAATTCAATTAAATTCATCAACCCTTTGTTGCTTATCTATAGTGTGGCAGACACTATTGCAGTTGTTAATTGTGTCTATATTGATTGATGATGTTCTAGTGTTAATTCACATAGGGACGGAATAATAGCATACATCTTTAATACTTCTAAGAACCTAATGAGATAATACCTTACATAAATTTTCAAAATGTAAACATATGTAAATGTTAGATGTTATTAATGGGATGTCACCTCACCATCCTAAGTTTTGATTATTTTAGGAAGGATAAGGTAAAAGGTGCTTTAAGTTTTGAATCTAAAAGCAGAATCCCTTTTATTATCTTCTAAGTTTATTGGAAACCCCGGACTAAGCATTTAACACCTCCTTCACTTTTTTAATTATATCAAATATGTTAATATTGATGTATCTATCTAATTCTAATGTAGTTTTGTGGTCCACCCCGCAAACCCTTGCCACACTTATACAGAGTTTTTAGGTTTTAAAGGCAAACTGAAATTTAAAAAAAATACCAGGGTATCATAGTACAATTTATTTTTATATCATGTCCTCATGGTACATTGCTCATCCTATCTTTTGATGTTTGCCTATAAATTGAAATTCAGTAGTGAAGTTAGGCTTATTAAATTAAGATATCTGTCATTTCTTATTTTACATAAGGTCTCATTTCAGATCTAAATTGCCTATATTTGAATGAGGGACTTGGTTCTTATATGAATTTCTTGTGCCTGAAATATTCCTCTATGAATTTCCTGTGCCTAAAATATTCAGCATAGCATTTTAAAATATTTAATGTATTTTTAAATCAAAAGGAAAGAATTGCTTTATGTTTTAAAATTTTGAGGTAACGATGTCTATTTTTAGTAGACTACTTTGAATGAAGACTTTTCTTAAAATGTATAAGTGACATACTAAATGGATATTGCTGAGCATCAGTCCATCACATGTTTTGTTCTTATTCAGTTGCTTCAGTCATGTCCAGTTCTTCACAACCCCGTTTGAGGTTTTCTTGGCAAAGATAATGGAATGGTTTGCCAGTTCCTTCTCCACCTCATTTTGCAGATGAGAAAACTGAGACAAACAGGGTTAAGTGATTTGCCCAGATTTGAACTTAGAAAGAGTAGTCTTTCTGATTCTACATCTGGCACCTTTATCCACTGTGCTACCTAGCTGCACCAGCCCATTTTATATCTATTACTTAAGGTTTCAGATTAAAAAAAAAAATACTCTTTCTTTGCATGAGTTCTTCTAGCAGATATAAACCACTATGGTGCTATGTCAAGGATCTAGGGTCAACAACAAGAATCTTGGGTAGGCTTTTGTAAGTTGTATTGCTTTGTCAGCTCAAACATTTCACATGATTATAGGTAAGAGGGAGAAAATTATCTGTCTATGATTTGTTTGGCTATCAAAAAAAATTACCCAATTCCTGCCCCTTTTACTGATGTAACAATCAACATGTAACTTGATTGGTTATGCTTCTCTCTTGTTAAAGATTTGGTAATGAATGGGTCACTACTTGTGAAAAATAAATACACAGTGAATAGAGTGTTGAACCCGGAGTCAAAAAGACCTAAGTTCAAATATAGCCTCATACATTTGATAATTGTATTACCATAGACAGGCCACTTAATGTAGGCTTCAGTTTCCCCAACTGTACAATGAAGCAAATAACAGCACCTTTCTCACAAGGAAGTTGTGAGGATACAATAAGATAGTATTAGTAAAGCACTTAGCATATAGCACTCATTGCATAAATGCTTATAAACTTCCCTCTGGTCTTGTCTAACACTTATTTATAATAAATACTTGATAAATGAAATTATTCTAATTACAAAATTTGTTTGTAAAATGTAGCAAGACATATTAGTGAAAGACAGATGCCATAATTTTATTAGAGACACTGGATTTTTTCAGATAGATGTAAAGTTTTTATCACATAAAACAGATGGTTGTTAGGAAAAACCTGGATAATTGATGAATTTTTCACTGTTCATTTCTGCCTAGATACATGTATGTATGTATGTATGTATGTATGTATGTTTTATTTATGTATTATTTATGTGAAGTTTAAAATCTAATTGTGATGTCCAAAAATCTAATGTGTGGTAGCTGTAAATTAGAAGCTCATAGCACCAGTCTTTGGGGCATTAAACATTTATTAAAGTATAATAGGGGTAAGTAAAGAGAACACGTGGAGTTCAGAAGGAAAGACCCTAGCTCCTTGCACCTGGTGCTCCTACCACCACCTGCAATGGAAAAAGAAAGATTCCCATTCTTTCAAGCAGAAGCTCCCTGTGGGCCTGCCCAGGTGCTGTCCCTACACACAGCTCCAAGTTAATTGGCTGGTAGCTTTGATTGACATGACTTACAGGAGTTTCTATGAATAGATGTAACTACTGGATGCTAGTCACATGCTTTCTCCTCAGGGGGGCATTGCCCTGGTTCTTACAATGTCTTTCTCAGCAGGGGTGTGGCACCCTGCTTCTCACATTTATTTATATAAACATACACACATATAGTTCCACCACCCTCCTATTGAGAAGTTCTGTCGCAGTACTGATTCAATAGCTTATATAAGTAAAGAACTATATTTATATAAAGAAAATCTATAGTAGAGTCTATTTGATATACTCTTAGTAATTAACAATCTCCACCTTATCCAATAAATATAATAATGAACTATTACAATGATAAACTAGAAATGAGAACAGCTCATTATTGTTTACATCTTAGAACCATTAAAAACATTTTGGTTGTATTATAAAAGAAATATAAAGGTGAGAGTCTATCATCATTTTGCACAATAGGATTTTTTTTAATCACCTTTTTTGCCTACTCATGAAGAACAAAGCCTCCTGATTTTTATTTTATTTCCTTCTCCATCTCCATTCTGATGGGAATGCGAATAGTAATGAAAAGGACAAATCATTAAAAGGAGCTGACAGACGACCAAGTAATATAACCCGTGTCCCAAAAGTCCTATGTCCAAGACTTCCTATTACATAATCCAGATGTGATCTAAAGGATTACTCAGAAATAGCATTGTTTCTTCTGCGTAAGGCCTCCACCCATGATTCTCTTGTTCGTCAGTAAGCATTTATTAAGTACTTATGGCTAACTTTCCCTCCCTCCTTACCTTTTTCCTTTTTTCTCCCTCCACCCTCTCCCTTTTCTCCCTTCTATCCCTCTGTCCACTTGGGGAATCATATCCTTACCTGTGGGTGGTCTGTCCAGAGGAATATAAATTCTTTTTTTTTCAAACATTTATTTTATTTTCCATTTACATGTAAGGGTAGTTTTCAACATTCATTTTCATAAGATTTAGAGTTCCAAATTTTTCTCCCTCCCTCCCCTTCCTCCCCCCTCCACAAGATCGCAATCAGGTTATTTATGTACAATCCACAAGTGTTCTTTTTATCAGTTCTTTCTATAGGGGTGCATAGTAAGCTTCCTCATAAGTTCCTTGGGATTGTCTTGGATCATTGCACTGCTGAGAGTAGTTAAGTCATTCACAATTGCTCATTGAACAATACTGCTGTCACTATGCACAATGTCCTCTCAGCTCTGCTCACTTCACTATACATCTATGTTCATTAGTCTTTCAAGGTTTTCCAGGGATCATCCTGTTTGTCATTTCCTGTAGCACAAAACCATTCCACTACAATCATATAACACAGCTTTTTCCATCATTCCTCAATTGATGGACATTCCCTTGATTCTCAACTCTTAGCCTCCACCAAGAGTTGCTATAAATATTTTTGGTACAATTTTTCCCCCTTTTCTCTTTTTCATGATTACTGTTGTTAATTGTTTCCCTTCCATCCTATTCCCTTCCCCATGATATTTATTCTATTATCCCTTTTCTTTCATCCTATCACTCTTCAAAAGGGAATTGCTTCTGTCTGTCCCCTCCCCCACTCTGCCCTTCCTTCTTTTGTCCCTCTCTCTTTATCCCCTTCCCCTCCTATTTTCCTGCAGGGTTAGAGAGATTACTCCACCCAATTGAGTGTGTACATTATTCCCTCCTTGAGCCAGTTCTAATGAGATTGAGGTCTTTGAGTCAATTTTGATGAATGTTAGGCTCATTTACTGCCCAGATTAAATAGATTACTCCATGCAGTTGGGTGTGTCTGTTAGTCCCTCCTTGAGGCAGCTCTGATGAGTTTAAGATCTTTGAGTCTTTTCTGATGTGTGTAAAATTCATTTACTGCCCTGCTCCTCTCCCATCTCTTCCCCCACTCTATAAGCATTTTCCTGTTACTTCCATGTAGGATTTCACTTCTGCCCTTCCCCCTTCCCCAGTGAATTCCCTTCACCCCTCAATTTAACCCTAAAGATGTTATCATCTAGGTAAGTGAGACAGTGGACAAATCCATCACTCCTGGACCCAGGGGAATCCCAGACAAAACCTGGCCTTAGACACAAGACCGTCACCCACTGTACAACCCCAGGTATGTCCCCCAGCTCCAATTTTTATATGGTTCTCTAGGGTCTTGTATTTGAAAGTCAAATTTGCCATTCAGTTCAGGTCTTTTCATCACCAATATCTGAAAGTCTTCTTTTTCATTAAAGTCCCTTTTTTTCTGCTGAAAGATAATGCTGAGTTTTTCTGGGTAGGTGATTCTTGGTTGTAATCCCATTTCTTTGCCCTTTGGAATATCATATTCCATGCCTTCTGGTCCTTTAATGTAGAAGCTGCTCGATCTTGTGCTATCCTGACTGGGGCTCCACAGTACTTGAATTCTTTCTTTTTGTCAGCTTGCAATATTTTCTCCTTGACCTGAGAGCTCTGGAATTTGGCTAAAATATTCTTAGGAGTTTTCTTTTTGGGATCTCTTTCTGGAGGTGATCTGTGGATTCTTTCAATTTCTATTTTAGCTTCTTCTTCTAGAATTTCAGGGCAATTTTCCCTGAGAATATCTTGGAAGATGGTGTCTAAGCTCTTTCCTTGATCACGGTTTTCACGTAGACCAATAATTTTCAAATTATCTCTCCTGGACCTATTTTCTACGTCGGCAGTTTTTCCCAGAAGATATTTCACATTGCCCTCTATTTTTTTATTCATTTGGATTTGCTTTATTGTGTCTTGGTTTCTCATAAAGTCACTGGCTTCCATTTGTCCAATCCTAATTTTTCTTAGGCAATTATTTTCATCAGAGAGCTTTTGTACCTCCTTTTCCATTTGACTTTTCAAGCTGTTCACTTTTTTGTCATGTCTTTTCTGCATCACCCTCATTTCTCTTTCCATTTTTTCCTCTACCTCTTTAAGTTTATCTTCAAAGTCCTTTTTGAGCACCTCTGTGGCCTGAAACCAATTTATATTTTTCTTGGAAGCTTTAGATATAGGGGCCCTGATGTTGACATCTTCCTCTGAGGGTGCACCTCGATCTTCCTTGTCCCTGAAGAAACTTTCTATGGTCCTCACCTTTCTCTGTTGGCTCATCTTGCCTTTCTTTTACTTGACTTTTAGCTCCTTAAAGTGGGGCACTGCTTTCAGGCTGCAGTATCGCAACCTTAAGAAGTCCCAGGTGGTATGATTTAAGGAGAATCAGGTTCTTCCCTTGCCCGGGCTGTTTCCTGGTCCTAGATGACCCAAGACCAACTTGCTAATCAACCAGCTTTGTGTGTTGTGGTTATTAGCTCTGACAAGCCTGTGCCCCTCCCCGACCTGGGCCACTGCTACTGGAGCCTACCTCCTGGTTCTCAGCACGGGTGTAAAATCCAAGTTCTGCCTTAGCACCAGCATAGATCCCTGTAGTCTCTCCCCTGCCCAGGGCTGAGCCCACTCACCAGACTGTGAGCTTAGTTCCAGACGACACTGGTGCTTCAGCTGATTCAGAGGCTCTGGGGGTCTCCTTCTCTGGTGAGGACTTCCTGAGTCTGGATCTGTGTCAGGGTGACTCTGGGGTTGGGCCCGATTCCTGTATCAGCACAGCAGCTCTCTCCTTCTGACCTTCCAAGCCGTTCTTGGTTAGAACATTATTTCAGCACATTCTTCTGTGAGTTTTGCTGTTCCGGGCATTTTCCTATGGCATTATTTGGATGTTTTTTGGAGTGATCATGGAATATAAATTCTGATTGCTGAAACCTTGCAAGATATTTTGGAATTTATGGGTCAGATTTCTTTTTTTAAGAACTGTGCTTTAAACCCAAGTCACTTTGACTCTCAATTATTTGTCCAAGCCTCACTTGGTCATTGTAATTTACATTGAATATAAATAGCACGTTTATATTTTGGCCAGGAGCCCTAAAAATTTCCTTTCCCCCCACACCCCCACATATTGAATTGTTTTTTCCTTTTGATTAGGTAAAGAAGGCTATTCTTTGCCTCACTTATTACCTAGCTTTAATCATTGAATAGGGATTTCATCAGACAAATTGAGACCTAGGAAAGATTTTAGCTTAATGAGGCCAATGTCTTCCACTGCATTGGGCCACTTTCAGTCATCCTGATCTATATCTTGCCACTGGACCCAGATATCTCTGGACCAGAGAGTGAAGCTGGTGACTTTTGCTCCATTTAAATCTAAATCATTTGCAAGCCATGACATCACCTTCCCATTTTCATTGATATTTTTTCAAGAATGAAGGACAGGTACAGCTAGATGGAGTAATGGATAAAGCACCAGACCTGGATTAAGGAGGACCTGAGTTCAAATTCAGCCTCAGTCACTTGACATTTACAAGCCATGTGACCCTCATTGCCCCGCCAAAAAAGAGAAAAAAAAAGGGACAAACAACAACAACAATTAAGCATTTCTACTTATCCAATACTGTACTAGCCACTAAGGATACAAAAAAAAAGGCATAAAAGGGCTCTGCTCACAAGGAATTCTAGTAAGAAAGACAACATGTAAATATTTAGGAATATACATGATATATACAGAGTAAATAAAGTACTCTGAAAAAAGAAATGAGCACTGGGCATGAGTGGGGCAAATTGGGACTTTTAGGTGATGGTACACTGGATAGAGTTCTAGGCCTGGAGTCAGGAAGACTCATCTCTTGAATTCAAAGTTCCTCAGACATTTACTAGTTATGTGACCTTGGGCAAGTGACTTAACCCTGTCTCAGTGTCTTCATTTGTCAATGAGCTGGAGAAGGAAATGACTAAAAAAACCAGAAATGGGATCATGAAGATTCAGGCAAGAATGAAAAATGACTGAACAACAACAAAATAGGTGGGGCAGGAAAGAGTTGCAGAAGGTAGAATTTGAGTTGAATCTTAAAATAAACTGGGAAAACTAAAAGGAAAAGGTAAAGGGGCAGAGCATTCTAGGCATAAGGGACAGCTAGTTCAAAAGCATTTTGATAAAGGAGATAGAATAGTATTTTAAAAATCTTTGACCACTAATCATATCCAGGTCTCCAAAGATGTTTGTGAAAGACTTTTCCAGATTCCAGGCAAGCATTTAACTTGATAATATAAGCCTAAATAAAGAGATGTGTATGTATGTATGTATGTATGTATGTATGTATGTATGCATATATGTATGTCATCCAGGACTGCCTTGGTTTCATTCTACAGAATATGCAAAGTAATCACAGAAACCCTTAAATACATATAGAAATTATATATATACATATATATACACACACGTATGTGTGTGCGCACACACACGCACATATATATGGGGGTGGGGTGGAGAAGTATGTTTGTCACAAATAGCTGAACAGCTCTATCTTCTGTGAAGTTGAATATGCTCCTTTGGGAGTTGTATTCAGGTACCGACTAACAGTAGGTACTGAATTTGTTTATACACAGAGGCACAACTAAGAATTCTGTCTACTTTCTTTTAAAACTTGTATAAGTTATTCAGCTCAGAAGCATCTATTTTTGCTAAGAACAACAATAAAATTCTAAATATCTTTTCTGGCTTCTGATTCTAAATGTACCATAATTTATTTCTTCAGATAAATGGTCTTCAAAGGGTCTTTTTATGGTTCTGTAGATGTAAGAAGGGTACTGTAATAAAAAAAAGGAACTATTTTTCTCCCAAAAGGGTCTCAGGAAGTCAAATGCCCCATAAATTGCAAAATGGTCATAATGGGTTACTATAGGTGTTGTCTTGTACATTGTTGATTAATTGGCACCCATCCATTGACAGAGGATGAAGAGATAGTGGAAATGAAGTCTTCCTCTGCTTTACCATTTATAGAGCTTCAACACACACAAAAAATTGGTCCTTAGCATTGTCAGAGATTAAAAACTACTATTATTCAAGAAATGAAATAGTCACATTTAATGTTTTAATTCAAATTAATGCTCAATTTGGAGTATTAAGGTCATGGATTTAAAACTGGACTCTTTCACATACCTATTTGACCTTAAGCAAGTCACTTAACCTTTATGAGAGTCATCTAAAAAAAGGAAAAGATTGGACAGGAACATCTTGAGACCCTTTCCAATAGTCAATCTGTGATCCTAATTAAAGAAATATTGGGGGAGGGGAATTTAATGTTTAGATGATATATAATCCTGTCCTCATGTAGTTTAAATTCTAGGACTAAGACCGAGAGATAACCTTAATGGACAATTGAACGAACAGTGGAATATGTTAAAGAATAATTTTTGGTTTTTTGTTTGTTTGCTTTCATATCTATTCACCTACCATTGTGCCTTGTACTGTAGTGTACAGATGGGAACTGGACCTGTGACGTCATTGAAATAGGAAACTTCTTCTTTGAGTGTAGGTTGGTATCTTCTCTGTAACTTAGAATCTGAAACAGTTACCTAGAGCACTAAGAGGTTAAGTGACTTGCCCAAGGTCACACATTTAATATATGTCAGAAGTGGGCTTTTTACATATATATATACACACACACACACACACACACACACACACACACACACACACACACACACACACACACACATATATATATATATATATATATATTTGTTGTTGTTGTTGCTGTTGCTTTGAGACTGGCTCTCTATCCACTACACTATCCTGACACTATCGCTTTGAACATAGTGGAAGCTTATTAAGGGATGGCTAGCTGGTGCAGTGGATAAAACACTAGGCTTTGAATCAAGAAGACTCATCTTCCTAGGTTCAAATCCGGCCTCAGATACTTACTAGCTATATGACCCTGAGCAAGTCACTTAATCCCTGTTTGCCTAAATCCTTCATCTGTAAAATGACCTAGAGAAGAAAAATAGCAAAGTACTCCAGTATCTTTGCTAAGAAAACCTCAAATAGGACCATGGAGAATTGGATACAAATGAAAAATAACTGAACAACAAAGTAACATTAAATGTTAGCTATTTCATTAAATTGATTATTACATGCAAATTTGAACTCTTTGGAATCTTGAAAGCCAAATATTTCAACTCCTTGATTTTATGATGAAATAAGGGCCTAGAGGAATGACATGACTTACAGAAGGTCATATATGGAGTCACCAAGAGGAAGAGGGATTTGAACCCACATTTTCTGAAGCCAAATGAAACAAAGAATTATTTGTCACAGAAGGCTGCAAATTAGGCAAATTATATTATTTCTTATCCAATGTATAGCTTTATGTCAGTTTTCTCATTTCTTAAACTACATTTTATTATTATTTTTGATATAGAGGCAGCTATAAGCTACCTGGAGTACTGAAAGTTAGCAATGGCATGGATAATCAATCCTCTGCCACCTCCAAAATAAATTCAATGCATTTTATACTATCTGAGCCCATATCCAATTTACAGATGGAAGAAGCTGTGTCAAATCATGCCAAAACCATAAGAAAGTTAGCCTGACATTACATATACCATGTAAGTCATCCCCAAATGGGTAATCCAAGGGTAGAACATTCAAACCTGACAAATACTTGATTTTAGAAGTTAAAGTCACAAACGCCAAGAGTCACATTTGTCTAGATCAATTTATCAAAAGCTTCCCCTTTACAATACCTGATGTGTAAGATACTATAAATTATTTCTTCTTGGTGATGCAAAGACTTGCTGACTCACATGTTATAAGAATTCAACTGTATGAATAATATAACAAACATGATCACAATTAGATTTATTGATCCTCAGCAAATAGTGTGGGAATGGAAAATGTTTTATTTCAACCTCTATATTCTGCTTGGGCAGCTTGATGGTTCAGTGGAGAGAGAGCCATGCCTAAAATCAGGAAGACTCATCTTTCTAAATACAAATATAGTCTCAGAGGCCTAGTATCTATGTGACTCTGGGTTACTTATCTCCATTTGCCCCAGTTTCTCATCTGTAAAATGAGTTCAAGAAGGAAATGGTAAACTATCCCAGTATCTTTGCCAAGACAATCCTAAATGGGATCACAGAGACTTGGACATGACTGAAAGATAGAACAAAATATTCTACAACTAATATTAGCAAACCAAGTTAAAGTCATATATCTACTGTGACAATGAGTTCAAATCCAGTATTAGATACTTACTAACTGTGTGACCCTACCTCAGACAGTAAAATGAGGGTCACAATAGCACCTACCTCCCAGGAGTGTCATGAGAATCAAATGAGAGATTATTTGAAAAGTAGTTATCACAGTATGTTGTGCCTATTAAGTGCTTAATAAATGCTATCTCCTTGCTTGTATTGCCATATTACCAAATGGATTTTACCTTAGTTTTCTCATCTAAAACAATATGTTCTCAAAGGGCCCTTCCAATACTAAACCTAATGGCCTGTGCTGCTTCCCTTTGGTCTTGCCATCGACAGTTTTAAACACTGAAGAGTTATAACTCTATAGTCAGTTGTAGTCAGTCAATGCAATGGTGTAGATTTGTGCCTTTGATAAATAGTTATGGTTCTTGTTCTATCTATGATAGAACTATGATAACCATCAACCATTCCTCCAATACTTCCAAAAGTTCATGATTTATCTCACTGATGTCAGTAGTTTCTTTAATGGTACAGGTTTCTATTAATCCATACCTCTGATTTCTGTGGTTCTTGCCCATATCATTCTGCACAATATCTATGCAAGTGCTGAAGTTCTTTACTGCTTTTTTGTTTGTTTGTTTTTGACATTCAAGGGCACTAGGACAACATTCAAGATGCCTCTTATCCCTTGATTTTGTAAAAACTGTACCAGTCAGTCAGTCAACAAACATTTATTAAAGACCTATATGACAGACACTGTGCTAATTGCTAGGGATATGAATAAAAGCAAAAATAGTCTAATAACTGGGAGGGGGCATCATGAAAAGAAAAAGGTGCATACAAGATAAATACAGAGTAGGTCAAAGGTATTCTGAAGGATATCTACAAGGAAATTGGGGAAAAATTGAAACAAAACAAAATTCATGAAGAATGTGGTATTTGAGCTTAGTCTTGAGGGAAGTCAAGAGTCTTGAGAAACCCAAGAGTTAGCGATGAGAAGGAGAATTTGGCATAGGAAATATCTGTCCTTTTCCTGTCATATTATTTATTGGATGTAGAACACTTTTTTGAACAGAATTCATTATTAGTAATTTCTTGTGGTCTGTTTTCAACCATCATAAATGTTTAGATTTGCAAAAATAACACTTCTCCCACACTTCTTACTTGGCTGTTTAACTATTTTAAAATAAATTATTTACTACTCTTTTCAAACTATCTATTTATTTTCTCCATCATTTAACCTTACAATGGGTTATGACACACCTAGTTAAAAAATACTGTCTTTGGGGGGCAGCTAGGTAGTGCAGTGTATATAGCACCAGCTCTGGATTCAGGAGGACCTGAGTTCAAATCTGGTCTTAGACACTTGACATTTATTAGCTGTGTGACTCTGGGCAAGTCACCTAACCGTCATTGTCCTGCAAAATAACAAAACAAAACAAAATAAAACCCTGTCTTTTTGTGTATATATCAATTGATATGTATATACACATATGTGTACATATGCATACATGTAAAAATAAACACACACATATATTGTATCTATATGAATAACTATGCTTCTACTTTTCAATAATTTTTCATTCTTATCTGACTCTTTGTGACCCCACTTGAGATTTTCTTGGCAAAGATACTGGAGTGGATTGTCATTTCCTTCTTCAACTCATTTTATAGATGAGGAAACTGAGGCAAACAGACATAGAGGACTTGGCAAGGGTCACACAGCTAGTAACAGTATAAGGCCATATTTGAAATCATGAAGACTCCAGGCCCAGTACTCTATCCACTTCATTAATTAACTGCCCTATGAATAACCATATCAGCATGTATACACCGATACACATACATACAGTATATCTTTCTATACCTATTATACATACACACACACATACATATATATATATATATATATGTGGCAAATGTATATTTATATACAATATATCAGTGTCTTAAAATCTCAATATACTTTTAAGCTAAAGAGGTATTAAGTTATTAAAGTGGAAAACTGAGATAACATTTTTTAACAACCTGTATATATATATTCTGAAAGGTCATATCACTTCCCATCCCCCCATATACCATATCTCTTTCCCTTTTTTTGTTCCTTTATTTATTTCTTCCTAGTTCTCCCTTTGACTAATAACTAATAACTTTCAGACTCATGTATCAGCAATTCTTAGCTCTGTTGTTGGCAATCCAGGTTAAAGCCTTGCAGAACTGCTCTTCCAAACTATAGCTAATGTCTTTGCATTTAATTGCATAGAAATTGTTCCATTCTACTCCAATTGTTGCAGTATTTGTTTACATAAGTAAGAACTTCTTTTTAAAATTAAAAGTTATTAAAATATTAATTATTAATATATGATTACATTTAAAGCTGAATATGACGTGAAAATGAATTAGTGATTATCAAAAAAGTTGAACCCTCTTCCCTATAAAAGCCTTTTATTTTTTCTTGAACAAGCTATGTATTGAGACATTTAGTACATTTAAGTGCTGGTAAATGGGGTTGTTATATAATTCATGACAACATACCACTCTAGTATAATCAAATATAAGAGGCTTGGGAAATAGTTCTTACTAAACATAAAGCATTTTTAAAGTAAATAAACATAAAATGGAGTAGGAAATAGATACGGTACATCATAGAAAATCATGCATCAATCTACTCTACACATAAGAGAATCAATCTTCCTTTGTTATTATTCCATATCCTTCAAGCAACCTTTTGAACTTGTTAGTTTTTTCAATATGCTGTGTGGCATAATGGATAGAGATCTAGCCTTGGAGGCAAGTAGACTTTTAAGTTCTCCCATTGATAGATTCTGATTCTGTGATTCTAGGCAATTCATTTGACCTCTCAGTATCCCAGGACACTGAAAGCTTTTATGTTGACTGAAACAGTTGCCTGTGTGCATTGGTAGAGAGATTCTCCTTACTGGAAGTTTCCTATACAAATGAAATCACAAATCTGTTTAAAATACAAACAAAATAAAGCAAAGGACAAAAACAAAAAATCAATGTACTTCCTACCAGATAATTATACACTGACCAGGCAACACAAATTTTTCAGCCAGCTAGTCTGTTCTGCAATAGATGTGGGTTTAAATAAACAAACCAACATTCTGCTTTATCCACCAGCCTGTTAAGAATTTGCTTAGTATAAATAAGTCTCCAGGGGATTTTATTATCTCCTTTAGTTAAAATTAAATTCCTGAACATATGAGAATCAGACTTTGGACCTGTGGTGAACCCTGACCAAGTTAGAGAGGCATGAAGTAGACTGACAGTCTTTACAATATGTTACAAAAGAGGTGTTTACCATGACAATCAACAAAAATGGAAAGAATCAGAGAAAGTGATAACTTTATAAACTCAAGAACCAAATATTAAATCTCTTCTGAACTATGAACTCCTTTGTCCTTATGGAACCAGTTGTTACAGAATCTGAATGCCAAACCTATTTGGTACCTTGCAAGTGCTCAAATGAATTAAATTTTACGGCTTTACAGACTTATTATTAAAGCTGAAAATTAAATATCTACTGAAAGTTCAATCATATACTACTTTGATAGGACCATAGGAATATTCAATAACCTAAAAAGCAAGGGTAAAATCAGCATAATGGAACATATCATGAAACATTCCCATAGATGGATCAAAAATTTTAAAAAGTAAAGATTTAATTGGATATTAAAATAGATGTATAGTCAATCATCTATTTATGTGTTCATATATATATATATATATATTTGTGTGTGTATAGTTTATTTTAATGTATATTAAATTTCTTTTGAGATAATTGAGGTTAAGTGACTTGCCTAGGCTCACACAGCTAGTAAGTGTGAAGTGTCTGAGACTGCATTTGAACTCAGGTCCTGACTGCAGGACCGGTGCTCTATCTACTGCACCACCTAGTTGTCCCAATATACATTAAATTTAACATAATACTATCATCATTGCCCAATTTGTGTGTAATTTATCTGTAGCTTCCTTCTGTTTTTTGTGTATTTTCATATTTCATTGACAATCTTTTATTTTAATTTTTGGTATCACTATTACCTCAATTCCCTTCATAACTTCCCCGTAACACAAAAATATTTCTATGCCATATTTCATTAAAGAGTGTATATCTAGGTATCCAGATTTCCTTTTTCTAGGAGAAGATAACTCTACCATGTGTTCTGTTTACATATTCAACTTTAGTTTCCCGATTATGAGAAATATTAAGTTCCTCTTCTGTTGAGTATTCCTTTTTTTCTCCCCATTTCTTTTGTCTTTTAAAACCAACAACAACAACAAAATAAAACTATACCTATCCCTCACATTTGTCTTCTTTTATTTCCTGTGTGACTCAATAAAAGTGATGCTGACCAAATACTTGTCTCTCTACTCCCTGTTTGAATAATATTAATGCAATTTCATTCTCAAATGTATTTACATTTCTGGATTTCTCATTTTCCACATTTGCATTTTAAACACTTTGGTATTCCGTTAAGAATGTGTTTGTCCAGAAGCAATGCATCCAAAATTGGAAGGGAGGCAGAAAACTGGGAAACAATTTTTGAGGCCAGTGCTTCTGATAAAGGCCTCATCTCTAAAATATATAGGGAATTAAATCAAATTTATAAGAATCCAAGTCATTCCCCAATTGAGAAATGGTCAAAGGATATGAACAGGCAGTTTTCTGATGAAGAAACCAAAGCTATCTATTCCCATATGAAAAAATGCTCTAAATCTCTAGTGATTAGAGAGATGCAAATTAAAACAACTCAGAGGTACCACCTGACACCTATCAGATTGGCTAAAATGACAAAAAAGGAAGATAATAAATGTTGGAGAGGCTGTGGGAAAATTGGAACACTAATGCATTGTTGGTGGAGCTGTGAGCTGATCCAACCATTCTGGAGAACAATTTGGAATTATGCCCAAAAGGCAATAAAGCTGTGCATACCCTTTGACCCAGCAATTCCACTTTTAGGTCTTTTGCCCAAAGAGATCATGGAAGGGGGAAAGGGACCCACATGTATAAAAATATTTATAGCTGCTCTTTACGTGGTAGCAAGGAATTGGAAGTTGAGGGGGTGCCCATCAATTGGGGAATGGCTGGACAAGTTGTGGTATATGAATACAATGGAATACTATTGTGCTGTAAGAAATGATGAGCAGGAAGAGTTCAGAGAAACCTGGAGGGTCTTATGTGAGCTGATGATGAGTGAGATGAGCAGAACCAGAAGAACATTGTACACAGTATCATCAACATTGAGTGTTGACCTACTGTGATGGACTATATTCTTCTCACCAATGCAATGGTACAGAAGAGTTCCAGGGAACTCATGATAGAAGAGGATCTCCAAATCCAAGAAAAAAAAAGAAAGAAAGAACTGTGGAGTATAGATGCTGATTGAACCATATTATTTCTTTTGTTTTGGGTGCTGTTGGTTTTTTTTTTCTTTCTATTTTGAGGTTTTGCATCACTGCTCTGATTCTGTCTCTTGTAACAGGATTAATGCAGAAATAGGATTAATGTTATTATGTGTATATATATGTGTGTGTGTGTGTGTATATATATATATGTATAGAGATATATAGATATAACCTATATCAGATTACCTGCTGTCTAGGGGAGTGGGGAGGGAGGGGAGGGAGGGAGAAAAATCTGAAATTGTAAAGCATGTATAAACAAAAGTTGAGAACTATCTTTACATGTAACGGAAAAAATAAAATACCTCATACATTAAAAAAATAATAATTATTTTCTCACAGTAGTATGTTTCTTCATGAGGTCTCAGGAACTGTAGTTGGTGGAGGTGGAACCAAGATGGCAGAGAAGAAGCAGCTACTCACCTACATTCTCCCCTTTGACCAAGATTTCTACATCTGTATCAAAAAAAAAAAAGATAAAAAGGAAAAGGGTCTATATGTAAATATATATATATATATATGTATGTGTGTATAATATATATATATATGTACATACATACATACAAACTATTGTGCTATAAGAAAAAATGAGCAGGATGCTCTCAGAAAAACCTCAAAGACTTACATGAGCTGGTGCAGTGAAATGTACTATGTAAAAATTAATAGCAATATTGTATGATGATAAGCTGTAATGACTTAGCTATTCTCAGCAATACAATGATCCAAGAAAACCCTGAAGGTTTTAAGATAAAAAAAGCTATCCATCCCCAGAGAAAGAGCTGATGGTGTCTGAATACAGATTGAAGCTTACTTAAAAAAACAAACAAAAAACCCCTTTATTTTTCTTGAGTTGTTATGGGGGTGGCGGGGAAAGGTCTGTTTTCTTTTTTTTTTTTTTTGTTTTGGTAGGCAGTTGGGGTTAAGTGACTTGCCCAGGGTCACAAAGCTAATAAGAGTTAAGTGTCTGAGGCCAGATTTGAAGTCAGGTACTCCTGACTCCAGGGCCTGTGCTCTATCCACTGCACCACCTAGCTGCCCCAATTATATGTTTTCTTAAACAACATGATTAATATAAAATATATTTTGTATGACTACACATGCATAACATATTAAATTGCTTACCTTCTCAATCAGGGGGTCAGGAGGGAGGAAGGGAGAGAAATTGGAGCTCAAAGTTTAAAATGGAATGTTAAAAATTGTTTTATATGTAATTTGTTAAAATAATATACTAATTCCAAAAATAATTCTCTTTCATCTCTTCCCATCCCCTCCCATTTCAATGTTAAATAAAATTTTTTTGTATAAACAAATGTGTGTGTATTCCTTTTTCTTTTGATCAGTTCAGAAAATAGCAAGGGTTCAAGTGTCAGGCACTTCTGCCACCTATGTTCTTGTTTTTATAGATATCTACTTATGCACCAAAATTATGTAACATAATTCTCCCTAACATTCCTTTTGTCCCCAATCTCAGTGTATTCTCCTTTCTCTTTCTTTTTATTATTAGAGTTTATTTAAATGTACTCCTATGACTCCTTATGACTACATATGTGATTATGAGCAGTTTATCCATATTTAGAACGTTATCATTATTCATTTATCTTTACCTTCTAATGTTTCTCTTTATTCCTATGTTTGTAATTTCAAATTTCTCCACAATTCTGTTTTTTTCATTGGGAATGCTTGGAAGTCTTCTATTTCATCAAAGATCTGCTCCCCCAGTCCTCAACCTACTTGTAGTTTTACTGGGTAAGTTATTTTTGGTTAATCTTTGCATTTTCTTCCTTGGGCAAGATTTTATTCCTCTTATGGCAAACTATTAATTTCCTTTCTAGTTGTTTCTTCAGTAGCTCTCAGGTCTTTTTCCATTTTTCCCCTCAAGTGCTCTTATTCCATTTGTAAAAACATTTTAAAGGCCTTTTTCACCTCTTCCAGTAATTATAGGTATATTTGTGTCCAAGCTATATTTTTTCTTAGGTGATAACTACAAAATTGACTGAGACCTGATTCCCCACCCAGTCCCCCATACTCAGGCACGTGAATTGCCTGGGGCTGAAGCAGTCAGTCAATTAGAGACTCTTGATTGGCTTATGGATCTCCCTCAAGAAAACTATTCCCTCCCAATGATTCCCAGTCTGGACTTTGTTTTTATGAAAAAGGGTACACCTACATTAATTAGTTTCTATTTAGAGTTTGCAGCATCTATACTTAACTGAGGAGCAGTTCTATTGTTTCTTTTGTTAAAGGTTCATTTACATTAAGTAGTTGTACTGGGGCTCTGAAGCAATCTTTTGGTTCCCTTTTGTTCTGTTACCCCATAAAAACCCTGTCCTCAGTCCCCATGTTTGGGTGTTCCTAGCTTCCAAGCTTTGCAATACTAGGAGCTATATTTCCTCTGCCCCAATTAAAGACCTTATTTCTCCTATATTGATTGTTTCCTTAATTTATAGGTCAACAGAGGTAATATTCATAAATCTTTTGAAGGCATTCTCTTCTGTTTTGGTGTCTTGAAATCAATTAGAGTAAGTTTCATTTTCTTGTTTTTGTTGTTTGCCCACTCTTCCAGCTTCCTTTTTGTTTTTAGACTTGATGTTAAGGGTGGAAGGACTCTGTTGCACTTTAGAAAGGAAAGATATGGCTCCATCTTGTTACTGCTGAGTGGGTCAGGGAATACACCCACTGATTCAATACTCAGGACTCAAGAAGAAAGGCGGCCAAAGCATAGAGCTCGTTTATTCTTTCGAAAGAAGGTGCACATGCAGCTAGGATATGTGACACACAAAAGCAATGTCAAGCAGTTTTTATACTTTTTTTTTTTTTACAAACATTCACAATGCTCAGCACAGGATGTGGCAATGAAGTTGAGGCCAGATGGTTAGTTTACAGAGCAGAATCCCCTTGACACTAGGGTCCCAACAATAGGTCATTCTCTTATTCTTTAACTGGTTTCTTTGATTTCCCAACATAGCCGAAGGTAAATTTTAAGCCTGTCATCCTTCTTAAATTAACACAACTACAAAACAATGCTGAAATACCTGAGTGACTCTTCCTGTTATTTGAGTTGAACATCTTTAGAGATAGGGGACAGGGGAGGGGTGGTCAGTGGGAATTATGAGATCTGAACATGATTCGTCTCACTGCTTTCTTTAGATATTGAGTATAATCTTATTCTAGGATCTTAGAAACAAGCTGAGGAACTACCAAACTTTCAGTCATCCTAAAGTAGCTTAATACAGGAAAACATTTGATTGCTTGCTCCCTCCATCAATTCCATCTGACCTTTACAAGTTCTTGATCTAGGTTGGTGTCTAAACAAATGTGTATTACTTTTGGACTCTGCTTCATCAGCCAAGTGAAAATCTCTATTGGCTCAGTGAGTCAGAATTATAGGCTGACCTTTAGTCAGGGACCCTACCCTGGTTATTATCCCTCAGGCTGAGCTAAAGATTGGAAGTAAGACCCTGCTTAGCACCTGTACTCTGGTACACAACACTGTTACTGCTACTGTTGTTGCTGGCTTCTCAGCTTGTTCCTTTCTTTATACACTATCAAGGGCCTCACTACTGCTGTATGTAGGTATCCTTCTCATTCTGGCCTGGATCTGCACAACCTAAGCTTGTATAGTGGGCAACAAAGTTGCTAGTTGGCACCTGATCCTGTCCTATTAAACTAAGGTGAGTCTGGGGGTCTTCATATTGATGTGGTTAGAAATTTGAGGTCAAATTGATCTTGAGTCATCCCAAAAGAATTACAAGACTCAGTGACTCAGATTAGCAAGCTTTATTGCAATGCTGTGAGTGATCACAGGGAGAGAAGCAGAAAAATGGAAAGGTATCTCTCAAATAGTGAAAGAAAAGACAGTTGTATTTATAGTATAGAAAAATTGATTTATCAATCTCCTTATAATAATATCCACCTTGGGGAGGTACAGGGGAAGGCCTGTCCTACTCATTATAATATTCTCCACCTTGGGTTGTTACAGGGCAGGACTTATCCTAATTTGGAGTTTCTGGGATCCTAAGCCAACCCCGAAGGCAGTTACCTTTCACAATGGAGGTTTACATGTCATAAGGTGAATTTGGGGACAAATTTGGCCTTTTCTGCGCATGTCTCTTTCTGGTTCCCATGATTAGTTTCAAAACATAATCATTTTTCTTATTATTTCTGGTCTGAATTTCTATAGGCTGTCAATTCCTTTATTTTTATGGTCAGGTCTCCTCGGCCTAGCTCCCTCTGTTCCCATTATGGGCACTGATTTATGTGGGTAGGAGAACCCAGCATCCTGACTTATAAGTTATCCATTAACTGGGGTTTCACTTCCTTTTAGAGCTAATATCTGAGTTAAAGCTTGGGTCTTAGGTTTTTCTGTTAACCCTTTTTTTCACCTCCTACATCAATATGACACTTGTGCACACCCTCTCCCTGGGCCCTGAAGTGATTATCTCACAGCATACTCCTAGCTTCATGCTGTATCCAGCATCCATAATCTTTCATGTCTGTCTCCTTATGCTAAACTGGACTGCCAGAGAACTCACTGTGACTTTTATTGATTTTCTAGTCCTTATTTCCCAACAGAATTTGGTTTTGTCTGTGTTTTAGTTGTCTTAGAAAGATTTTGTGGAGACAAGATTATTGCATTGCTTCCTATCACACCATCATCTTGGTAATACCTCTCATATAATAGATGCTCAAATATGTGTTGCTTTGATTTTATGCAGGAGAGTAGTAGAGCCAGCTTTAAGTGACTTCTGAGAATCAATTGCTAATTTTTTAGTGTTCGCATTCACACCTTGGAAATTGGCAACCTACAAATCAGGACATAATTATTTTCTTGATTGTCTAGATTTAAGAAAGTGTTGTTTCTGAGAACAGAGCCCAAAATCTGAAATAGTTTAAAAAGATATTTATAAGATCATTTGGTAGAGGAGAGCAAGCAGGAAAGGAAGTGTGGTTCTATTTACATTGTAGAGGTTTTTGACAAAAGTTTCCTATACAAGAACTGCAAATATCCCATATATGCAGTTAAGCAATTTTGCATATAGGAGACAACCTAAAAAGAAGGTAGATTGAGATAAATATAAGTAACTATAATTTGGCTAGGGGTGCATTAGATAGGTCACCAGGTTTGGAGTCAGAAAGATCTGAGTACAAATGCAACCTCAGACCTTTACTAGCTGTATGACCTGTGTAAGTCACAACCTCCCTTTGCCTCAATTCCTCATCTATAAAATGGAGGCCCAATAGAGAAGAAAATGGCAAACCATTCCAGTAACTTTACCAAGAATATACAGTGTACAAAAGTCCATAGAGTCATGTAGAGTCAGACACAACTGAACAAGAAACAACTAACACAAAACAGAAGCTTGGCATGGACCCCTCAGGAGTTCCTGGATATGGAGACCCAAAGTATGAATAATTTGAATGGATCAGGGATTTGGCGGAATTGGAATACCTTGTAGCAATCTCTGGCATTCCTGGAGAATTGCTGGTGTCAAATGACATTTTCACATGAGGTTGGATTTAAACAGTATAATAATTTTTCCCAAACAGTATAATAAATCATTTTTCCCAGAAAAGTGATAAATATAAATCACACAGATTACATTTAAAAGGGTGTCCTGTATGTACATTCATTTTTTTTTCCTCCAGAGATACTGTTGTTAAATACTTAACAGCACACTATGGCATATGAATATAAATATTTACATACCTTTGTCTATACTGTTAACCTGTAAGTTAAGGAAACGATCAATATAGGAGAAAATAAGGTCCTTAATCAGGGCAGAGGAACTACAGCTCATGTTATCACAAAGCAAAAGTGAATAATACCTAAAGATGTTAACCAAGGACAGGGTTTTTATGGGGGTAATAGAACAAAGGGAACCAAAAGACTGCTCCAGAGTACAGAAACTACTCACTACTTAATATAAATGAACCTTTAACAAAATAAACTATAGAACTGCTCCTGAGTTAAGTATAGATACTACTTAACTCTAAATAGAAACTACTTAACGTAGGTGGACTCTTTTACATAATAACATAGGGGCAGCTAGATGGCACAATGGATGGAGCACCGGCCCTGGAGTCAGGAGTACCTGAGTTCAAATCTGGCTTCAGACACTTAACACTTACTAGCTGTGTGACCCTGGGCAAGTCACTTAACCCCAATTGCCTCACTAAAAAAACAAAAAACAAAACATAATAACATAAAGTCCAGGGAGTAAGTTGGGGGATCATTTTGCTTGGGGGGAGGTCCATAAGTTGATCAAGAGCCTGGAATTGACAAAGATTGATTTGCCCCAGGCAATTCATTGACCTGGGAATGGAAAGTCTGTGGGGATCAGTCAATTCTCAGTAAATTTGTACTTATCAATACATAATACATGTATATGAAAACACACATTTATACATTATATGTGTGTGCACATACACATATACATATACACACATGAATAAGAAACATAAGAAACAGAGAAGTACAGAGAAACTTTGAATTCATAGGCTATCCTTATACCTGTTCTCCATCCTTGCTATTATCCCACTGAAAATGGTGATCAAGGTTGACATGTTCTAATACTTCCTCAATTGTCAGGGGATGGGCTGTGTTCATGGCCCATCCATTTTGTTTTTTCAAGGTTCATTTCCAGACCCATCAGCCCAGATACTGTCTGCAGCTGTTGCAGCTTTTCTTGGAGCTCTGTCAGTATTTGCAAATAAAGTGCAGTGATCCACAACAAACAAATGTGTGAGATGTTTGCTGTCAATCCTTATTCAGTTTTTCTACACAAGGAACTGCATGAGTACTTTCAAGGTAACCACAAATCATTTGGAACCAATAGAACTCCTTGCCAAACTCCTCTGTGGATATTTCTCTGGCAAGGTTGTGTGAACTTCTTGATTTTTTCCCTGTATGCCTAGTGATAATTCCCTCAAAGATACCTGTATATGAAGTTACTTTTATGTCATACAGAGCATTTGTCATAGCTATCTTTTTTTGTTTGCTTTATTTGTTTTGGGGGCAATAAGGGTTAAGTGACTTGCCCAGGGTCACACAGCTAGTATGTGTCAGGTGTCTGAGGCTAGATTTGAACTCAGGTCCTCCTGAATCCAGGGCTGGTGATTTATCCACTATGCCACCTAGCTGTTCCTTGTCATAGCTATTAAAAAAAAATTACCAAGGCAGTTGATTTCTTCTCCCTCCCCCCCCCCTCTCCAGTCCATAATAGCACAGTAAAAGGGATTTTTTGGATATATTTCCTTATCCTTGAAGGTGTCAGGTAACAACCAGGACAGAGAATTGAGGGGAAGGAGCAAAAAATCTGGTATCTTCATAATGATATACAAAGGTGAGGCATCCATGAAGATGTGGCCTGAAATCATGAACAAGTTTCTGCTTCCTTTGATGTTGGCCCATAACAAAATGAAAAAAAAAAGGAAGAACTCAAGAGCTTTTGAGCTTTCGATTAAGAGTGGTATACATATTATACACACATTTATTGTATCACCACATGACAAATTGAAAAGTGAGTGGGTGGGAGAGATAATGGATGCCATTTGTCAGTGATTGGTTGGCCATATTAATAGTGAACTTTTTGACTTCCAAGACAGATCCCACATTATCAAAATCATCTTACTGGGAAGCTAAAAATAATCAGAACAATGAAGGAAAGATCTTATTCAACAGAAAAAAAAAAGGTGAAATCAGGGAGCAAAAGATTGTTACTTCTGGCTATTGGCATATTTGTCTTTTCATAATGGTTTTCTATTTCATTCCATTCAATGAATATATGCTATGTAAGGTCCATTACACTCAAGAAATTATACCATTCTGGATATAGAAAAATAAAGACTAAATTCTGTTTTCAATGAACTTATAAGCCAATGGAAGGGTTAAACATGTACATGAATAAAAGGTAAAATGCCTCATATTTTCTAAGGATTATATTAAACACAAGAATGAGTGCGGTCTAGAAAGCAGAGTATGCATATCTGAAGGCATCTGTCCTAGAATTTGAGAAGTTCTTGTGAGGAAATAATTTCTTGTGTGGGGGGAGGGGAGTCAGAAATCAATTTCTTAGTTTTCCCCTCTTCCCCCACCTCCAGAAAGTTGAGTTCTCCTTGAGAAACTTTATCAAACTTCATCTAGGACAAACCTAAGGAAACAAAAGGAATGGAGATAGATTCTTTTGCCTAGATCTGTGAAAGACTGTTGGGATTAAACTAGACCAAAATAATGGACTTTGCCTTGAGCAATTTCAGTGAGGGCCTTTTGCATTGTTCCCCCTGATGTCATCTGTAGAGTTCATTTTAATGTGGATCCCCTACAAATAATATCAACTTATGGAATAAAATGATGCTAACCAATTAGCTTTGATCAATGTGTAATGACCTGTCTCTATCAAAAGAGGATAAAAACCATTGGAAGACACCATTCGAGGTCTTTTGGGGTTTTGTAGTCTTTCTTTTAGAACAACATGGATCTTCTAGGTCTTCTAGGTCTTCTAGGTGTTTTGGGGCTTTTCTTCTCCTTCAGCTAGCTGATATGCTAAAGCTTTTTCCCTGTTTTCTCTACCATGCAGCCTGAGACCATGAGAAGGTAGGGAGACATGTGGGCAATGCTTTACTGGTATAATATTAATAAGATAATAATGTGATTTTCCATATAGATAATGATAGCAATAGCAATTAAAATAAAAAAATCAAAAACCAAAAAACATTCTTCAATTAAGCCAAACTAACACAGTATAGAAAAGGAAGGATAACAGGGGTTGTACAAGAAATACTTTAGGTTGGATCTACAGGAAGAAAAATTATCAAAATGAATGCCTATAAGAACATAATTCTGGGAAATGTGGAAGGTAGAAATATCATTGTAATACACCATTTACCCTGAAAGAGCAAAATGATGGAAGCAGGGCTGTGCTAGAGTCAGCTTGAACTGGCCTATAAGAGTCAATTGTTCAATTTTCAGTATGCACTTATACTTTGTAAATCAGCAAATGCTACAGATCAGGGAATGATTTATTATTTTGTTGATTTTTTAGACATAAGAAAGTAATGAGGAAAATGTTAATAAAGCATATTAAATTTAAAAGTGTGTAGTGTGCATATTTTCTGCTTGTTTTTTTTTTTTTTCTCAGAAAACTAGTTGCTAAATATTTACCAATACATCCTTAGAGGGACTAGAGTGTTGAAAGTGAAGAAATATTTAAGAACAGAGCATAAATAAATGCAAATTCTATTTATTATATGGTTGTTCTTTCTTAGTATCATTGAAGAACTACTGTAAGGGATCCTACATTATTTATTTATCTTAGGTCTATCTAAATACACACTTGATTCTTTCCTCCTCTCTTGAATGCCTGGAATATAATAGGTACTCAATAAATTTTTGTTGACTTGTATTTCAAAATTATTTGTTTATGGTAGAGTTGATGTTTGTTCTTCAAGTAGCTTATTATTTTTCTGAAATGGAAAAAAAAAAGAGACAAGGTGTTTGAACACCTTTCACAACAGAATAGATGTGGAGAGTGATACATTGGATAGAATGTTAGTTGAAAAAGCCTCTTAAATTCCATCAGTTCCATTCAATTGACACTATGTACTTTTTTATTCTGATTGTGAGTGCTAAAAGTTCAAATCATATATACTCCATTCATGAGTTTAATTTGTTTTAGGGTGCTTGAAGTAAATAGTCACTCCATGATATTTAACTGACTTTTTTTTTTCCACAGGATTTTTTTTCTCTTGACCCAGATTGTTGTATAAAGGAGTTTTGTATTAGAGGAGTTATATCTTGTTGCTACTACATACACTAATTCAAGAAATAATGTATCATTTAGTATTTATGGTTTTTTAGGAAAGTTAATTTTTTAAGAACTGTTTTATAATCTTAGAAATAAATCTTATTTTAATTATTAAAAAACCCACATGGTAGAAGCTAAGATTTTCCTCAAGTCTAATAAGAATTTTTTTAAAAAAATCTATTCTGCCCACATTCTTTGATTACAAGATCAACATTGCATGCTGTGTCTTCATTTCTATGACATACACAATACAAATTCACTTAATCCAAAAATGTATTTATGAACCATTGATTTGTTTTCCAGACACCTTCACTTTTTACATAAATTTACATATTGAAAATAATTGTATAGCTTAAATTAAATTTATTACATATTGCTGTTTGATATCTCAAAGACATCCAAAAAAAAAAAAAGGAAAAGGACCTATTAAAAAAAAATATTTATAGCAGCTCCTGTTGTGGTGGTTACAAATTAGAAATCAAAGGAATGCATATCAATTGAGAAATGGCTAAACTAGCTATGGTATATAATTGTAATGAAATATAATTGTGTTATAAGAAATGATAACCCAGGGCAGCTAGGTGGCACAGTAGTTAAAGCACCAGTCCCGGATTCAGGAGAACCTGAGTTCAAATTTGGCCTCAGACACTTGACACTTACTACCTGTGTAGCTGTGTAGCAAGTCACTTAACTCTCATTGCCCCACAAAAAAAAAAGAAAAAAGAAAAAAATTTAAAAAAAGAAAGAAGGAAATAATAAACAGGAATATTTCAGGATGAACCTAAACATGGCTTTGGGGAGAAGAGTGGATCCTGAGGTTGGACTCCTGGACAGAATTCGGAAAAAAAAGGGAAAAAAAAAAGATTGAGGAAAGACAATATAAGAATTGTTAGACTATCTTAGTTATGAATTAAAAAGAATACAATTCTGCATATAATACTAATTTTTTAAATTAAAATATATATTAGGAAAAGTTTCCCTGAAGTTCTAGAACAAGAGTGTAATATAGAAATTAAATTTTAAAAGAAAAGAAAAGAAATCTTGTTTGCCACTTGAAAGAGATCACAAGAGGAAAATCTATAGGAATGTTATAGACATATTTCAAAACTCCCAGCTTAAGGAGACGATATTCTAAGCAACAAGAAAAAAAAGCAATTAAAATAGTACAGAGGTCTAATTAGAATGTTTCAAGACCTAGCAGGTTCTACCCAGCAAAGCTAAGTAGAATGGTGAATGGGGCTGGATGGGACAGGACATTTAATGAACTGAAAGACTTTCAGGTATGTGGGACAAAAAGACAATTACAGATCAATTTCATCAATGAGAATAGATGGAAAAATCCTAAATAAAATAATAGCTAAGCTGTTACAACAATATATTACAGATTTTGCATTATGATGAAGGAATTCAGGAATGGATTAATATAAAGAACACTATTAATGTAATTGACTATATCAATATCAATATAATAAAAAGAATACTATTAAAATAATTGATTATATCAATGTTAAAAATAAAAATAAAATCATAAGATTATGCCAGTAGATGCAGAAAAAGACTTTTGATAAAGAGTAATATTCATTTATATTAAAAAAATACTTGAAAGTATAGGCATAAATGGATTGTTTCCTTAAATTGAAAAAAAAAAGTACTTTCTTAAAAGCATCATCAAGCATTATTTGTTATAGGGAGTAGTTAGAAGCCTTCCCAGTAAGCTCATGTTTGAAACACAGATGCCCACAATTACTAGTATCATTCAATATATATTGGAAATGCTAGCTGTAGCAATAAGAGAAGAAAAAGAAATAGAAGGAATCAGAATAGGAAATGAAGTAATAAATCTATCTCCTTTTTTTTAGATGATATAATGATAAACTTAGAAAATCCCAAAGCCTCAACTAAAAAGTAGTTGAGACAATAATTTTAGCTAAGTAGCAGGATATAAAGTAAATAGACATAACCATCAGCATTCCTATATATCACAAAGAAAACCCTGTAGGAAGATATAATAAAAGATACAAAATTTAAAATAACTTTAGACAGTACAAAATATCAAGGAGTAACCTGGCAAAACAAATCCAGGATGTATATGAAAAAAAATCAATATTTTTATGCAAATAAAATCAGATTTAAATAATCAAAGACATTGATTTCTTCATGGGCAGGCAGGGTCCATATGATAAAAAATGACATTTTCCCTAAAACAATTTCCATATTCAGTTCCATCTGAATTAATTAAAAATAACAAATTTCAATTGAAAGAACAAAATATCAAAAGTTTAAAAAAAACTTAATGAAAAAATGTAAAGGAAGGAGGTATAGCAGGACCAGAACTAAAATTACATTATACAGCAATAATTATTGAAAATATCTGGTACTGGTTAAGTAATAGAAAGATCAGTGGAACAGAGTAGATATACAATTTACACTAGCAAATAAATATAGTAATCTTGTCTTTGACAAGTGTAAAACTTAAGATTTTGTGGTGAGAATTCATTATTTGGTAAAAAGTAAAATTAGGAAAACTGGAAAGCATTCTGGCAGAAACTGGGCATAGGACATTTCCTTACACTATTTGGCAAGATAAGGTCAAAATAGATACATGACCTAGACAGTAAGAGAGATATCACAAGAAAATTTGAAGAACATGGGACATACTACCTATCAGACTTATGGATAGTTGAACAATTTATGAACAAACAAGAGATAGAGATCAGTGTGAGGTGTAAAATGGATAATTTTGATTTCATTAAATTAAAAGTGTTTTTTACAAATAAAATAAAAATAACCTAGATTAGAAAGAAAAAAATTGGAAAAATTATAGATGGCTCCTAAGATAAAGATCTCATAACTATATATATATATATATATATATATATATATATATACATATACACACACACATACAATGCATGAATGTACATATATATATATATATATATATATATATATATATATATTTTTTTTTATATAACACTTTATGAAATGTTTAAGAACACAAGTCATGCCCCAACTGATGAATGGCAAATATGAGCAGGTCATTTTCTGATGAAAAAAATCAAACCAATTTATACTGATATGAAAAATGCTTTAAGTATTCTTGTCATCATTTAGAGAAACACAAATTTAAACAAACTTAATATATCATTTTATACCTATTATATTGACTAAAATTGAAGAGTAAAGCAACAAATATTGGAAGGGATTTTGGGAAAAAATTGACTGTTAAAAATTAAATGTTTACTAGCTGTGTGACCCTGGGCAAGTCACTTAACCCCAATTGCCTCACACACAAAAAAATTAACTGTTAAAAATTAACTGTTGGAGGAACTGTGAACTGATCCTACCATTTTGGAAAGCAACCTGGAATTATGCCCAAAGAATTATGAAACTGCCTATAACCTTTGACCTAGTAATACAACTACTAGGACTGTTTCCAAGGATGATTAGGGGAAAAAAGAAAAGAACCTATATGTTCTAAAATGTTTACAGAAGCTCTCTTTGTAGTGTCAAAGAACTGGAAATTTTAGGGATGCCCATCAAATACAGAATGACTGAATGAGTTGTGTTACATGATTGTGATGGAATACTTCTGTGCTATAAAAAATGATAAGCTTGTTGATTTCAGAGGTAGAAAAATGAATAACCTTGCATGAAATAATGTAGAGTGAAATGAGCAGAACTGAGAATGCTGTAACAGCAATATTGTTTTAAGAAAAACTTTGAATGGATAAGTAATTTTGACTATTATAAGTACCAGAATTAAATACAAAGGACATAAGAAAGAAGATATCTACATTTAGAGAAAGAAATGATAAATAGAAGTATGTAGAGAATGATTTTATGTACACATACATACATATTTGTGTCTAATGGCAGCCATACCCAGGGTGGAGGGGGAGGAAAAATATAACTTTATTATATATTCAATAGGAATAATAGCAAGTAGTACATACTAGATTTGAAGTTTCATATGTGCAAACATTTTTGGTTTTTATTCTACTATTGGAAATGCTTGTTTCATTTCATAAGCCAAAAATTAAATAAATTTTCAAAAAGGCAAATTATATAAACTATACATATGAAATCATGGAAAACATTTCCATATTAGCCATAACAACAACAACAAAAACCCAAGAAGATAATACATCAATTTGCTCTCAGAGTTCTTAACTTTTCTCTCTGGATGTTAAAAGCATTTTTTCATTGTGAGTCATTTGGCATTGTCTTGGATAATTTTATTGATTAGGATAACCAAGTCTTTCACAGTTGATAATCATTAAAATATTTCAGTTTACTGTGCACAGTGATGTCCTGTTTCTTCTCACTTCACTTTGCATCAGTTCATATAAGCCTTGCCAATTTTCCTTTTATTTTTAGAAACCATTACCCTAGTCATTTCTTACACTACAATAATATTCCATCACAATTGTGTTCCACAGGTTTTTCAGCCACTCCTTAATTGATGAGTGTCTCTTTAATTTCCAATGCTTTGCCATGAAAAAAGAGATGCTATAAATGTTTGTACACATAGTTCCTTTTCCTTTTTTAACATTTTTTTAGGGGGCAAAGCTCTAGTAGTGCTATTGATGGGTCAGAGGGTATACACAGTTGGTAGCCCTTTAGGCATAGTTCCAAATTGTTCTCCAGAATGATTGAACCAGCTATGATTAAAAGATCATTGATATGAGAATATTTTGTTAATCAAGATATTACAGATCTGTGTGTGCATTTACACAGTACCTAACAACTTTTTGTTTCTGTTTTCTTGGCAAAAAAATGAGGAATTTGAATTATCCTATGATTTTTTTCCAGGGTAATGATTAATAATGTCTTATATTTTGTGATCATCAGTTTACTAACTGTCTTCAAAATTCTGAAAATGAAAATATTAAAAACAATGAAACATTTTGGAAGAATAGAGATCCTGGATATGATCAATAGATATCATATATACATTAGTATAAAGAATGCAAATAATGTACACACATATACACATATAAATAGTTATATATATATATATATATATGATTATATGCATACCATCAATATCCAAGGGACAAATTGTTTTTAATAGAACAGCTCTTCTTATTCAAATAAAATATAACATGAGTCTTCATGAATGATTCTAATGGCTGAATATATGCTTGATCACCATGTATTTTAGTTATCAAAGTCAATATTTTTGTAGTAAAATGGGATCTTAAGCAACTCATATCTTCTCTCCTACAAAGCACTAAGAAAATATAATAATTGTTTACTAATTTCTTGTGGAAAAATGATAAAACATTAATAGATTAGGCAGCTCTCCACTTTGGGATTTCAAAATGGTACAAATTTAAGCAACCACTGGAGGTACTGAACTAATGATTTTAAAAAGTGATAATCTTTTTTTTTCTATGCTAGCCATGGTTTTTCTAGTAAATAAGCTACAATAAATAATTTCTTTGACTTTGTTCAAAGTTTTAAGTAGTTTAAGATTAAGTAGGTCTCATGTTTTATTTGTAAATAATATATAATCAAGATTACATGCACCAGGGGCAGCTAGGTGGTGCAGTGGATAGAGCACCGGCCCTGGAGTCAGGAGTACCTGAGTTCAAATCCGGCCTCGGACACTTAACACTTACTAGCTGTGTGACCCTGGGCAAGTCACTTAACCCCAATTGCCTCACTAAAGAAAAAAAAAAGATTACATGCACCACAAATATAATTAATATTAAAATTTTAAAAATCTATGTGTGGATACACTCATACATATATACTTTATATGTATATTTTTAAAAGGAATACACACACACACACACATATATATATATATATTTAAACTACCTAAAATCTAAAAACAACAACAACAAAAAAGCATTATTGAAAATGTCTTATCTGTTAAGACAAGACAATCTCCTTCTAACCAGGAAGGGTGAGTTTCACTTTTACAAGTTAAAAGACAGATGCTTTTTTGCTGCAACATCTCAACTCCTACCTTCTATACTCAACAAATCAGTAATCTTGTATCTGCTTTCTGCCCTTGTGTTCCTTCATGTGATCCTGAAATCCTTTTTCCTTTGAGCAAGGAGAAAATCTCTTGACCTTCGTTTACTTGGTTTTTATACATAATGTTAATTGTTGGCATTCTACTTCCTGTGTATTTGTTAGGAATACAATTGGAAGGAGGCAGTAGGGAAACCATTTTCAGAGAAGAGAGAAATATATGCAGCACTAAGATGTATACACACATACATATATAAGCATATATAAAATATACATACATATCTACACTATACATGTAAATGTATGTATGTATGTATAAAATACACACTTATACACTACACACATACACTGTAAACTGAAAAAGCTCTCTCAAAGGAATTTAGACCTCTCCTTCCCAAAAGGAAGGGAACCAGAAAAAGATAATGCCTGTAATTTTTTTTTTAAAAAAGGTTTTATTAAATAGGAAAGAAAATCTAACATGATCATGGGTGCTATCCAGCCTATTGATGAATAGGATGGCATGAAATAAATTTCAAGGTTTTATATATATAATTTAAAGAAAGTCAAGTAAGGAATTTGGAGGGAAGGTTGATTTAGAAAGACTCACTCCCTAGCTAGGTGGCACAGTGGATAAAGCACTGGCCCTGGATTCAGGAGGAGCCAAGTTCAAATCTGACTTCAGACACTTAACGCTTACTACCTGTGTGACCCCGGGCAAGCCATTGCCCCACCAAAAAAACAAACAAACAAAAATGCCTACTCCCAAAGGAAGTGGTGTGTGTGTGTGTGTGTGTGTGTGTGTGTGTGTGTGTGTGTGTGTGTGTGTATGAGGAATTCCAGGGGTGGAGGATGTAGCCTTTGATAAGGAGGCAGTTCAGTTTGAGGTTTGATTAGGTGATGTCTTGATAAGGAGATCTCTCCAAAAAGAAGAAAAAAAAATATTATTCCAGATATCCATGATCACATATCCTGCAGTCAAATAAGTCTGTGACTGGCTTCAGGGCTACTGATTATCTGCACATCTAGCTAGGTTTACTCTTAGTCACACAAAAGATTGTTGGTGTTAGCCGATGAAGACAGTTGTTCTGTTTACCTGGATAACTGGGGGATTAAAACAAATCATAGTACCCATTTTCGCAATACAATATGTATACATGCAACACACACACATACACAAACAAATCTAGGCTATTAGCTAGTGAAAGGGTAAAGGACAAATTGGAGTCTGGAAAAATCTGATAACCACAAAATCTCTTTACTGGTGCTATATATTTTTTTTATTTTTTATTTTTATTTTTTTTAGTGAGGCAATTGAGGGTTAAGTGACTTGTGCAGGGTCACACAACTAGTAAGTGTTAAGTGTCTGAGGCCGGATTTGAACTCAGGTACTCCTGACTCCAGGGTGGGTGCTCTATCCACTGTGCCACCTAGCTGCCCCTACTGGTGCTATATAAAGAAAGCAGAAGTTTCTTAGGTGCTGATTTCACATCATACAACAAAATTATTATCTAAACATTACTAATAAGAATGGCATGTACATGAGTCTAGCATATTATACTACACATGGGAGTTTAAGTAAAATCGGTATGCCACCATTTTTAATGCACTCTCCTATTAAGAAACAAAATTTCCCCTTGATTATATGTCCTACATTTATTTTTATCTACTTTAATGATACTTTTTCTTTTATAACTGTCATTGGATTTTAGGTCCTTTAATGATTCTTTTCATCATAGTACTTTATTAGCCAAAGTGCTGCTACGGAATTTATGAAAAAAATTAAATTCACTGGAGATCACATCATTAAATGTGTCCAAATCTCTAAAAATGAATTACAATTTCTTTTTGGCATTCTCCCAGAGGAAAAAATAATGGTACTTTATTTTTCCTATTTCATCTTTATAAAGGTATCTCCCAACAAGCCACATTCTTCTCCTAAAGATTACCCTTTTATAAATACTTACTTTTGTGGTTTGAGATTTTGATACAGAGGAAGGATGAACATGGAAAGAATGAAGGAGATACAGCAATAAGAAATATAATTGAATGGTAACTGTCAGAATAGTTTAGCTTTAAAAACAAAAATTCAAATCAACAAATAATTACTAGTTTCCTGTTAAATGTCCATTGTGCTGGGAACTATTTGGGGTACAAAGGAAGAATATATGGTACATACCTTTGGGGATACAAGACAAGACATATCAAATTGAATACCAAGAGAAAAGCACTAAAGGTAAAAGATGTAACAGATTGTCTGGGATTATACATTCTATAGCAGTTCACAGAGAGAAGAAGATAAAATACACATTTTAGGAAATAATTATATGATTCAATTCACATTAAAACAGCATTTATACAAAGTAGAAGCAAAGGAAAATACAAATTAAATATAAATGGATAAACAGCATTAACAAATCGAGGCAGGAGGAAAATCTTCAGATTGGAGGGAGAATTTGGACAGAGTCCTAAAGTGAAGTAAGCATCTCAAGAGGTAGCTAAGAACAAGAGCATTCATGGCATGCAAGGCAACCTGTGCAAAGGACCAGAGGAAGTAGATAATATGCACTGAAGAAGGGGAAAATATCCTAATTTGACTGGACCATAAATAAGATGAAATAAGACTGGCAAGATCAGTTGAAGTCAGATAATGAAGGGTTTTAGATACTAAAGAAAGAGTGTGAATTGTATACTGAGGCAATGGAAAATAGAATTTGTATATTATTGGAAATAAAGAGCATAACAAATTAGTCATTAAATACCTACCACCTGTAAGACATCATACTAGAAGCAGGAGATGCAAACACAGAACAGAAAACAATCTCTAGTCATAAGCTTACATTCGTTTAATTATGGAATATTATTGTGCCATAATAAATGATTAACTCAATTATTTTAGGAAGATACAGAAAAAAATGCATGAAATAATAAAGATTGAAATGAGCAGAATTTTTTTTGAAGAGGAAGTACAAATTTATTCAATTTTATTTCCGTCATTACAAAAGAAACTTTATAACAAAATAACAACATTTAATTATATACATGTAGTGACCAGATCATCTTTAAAAATATTCTTCTTGGTAGGAATGCCTTGTTTTTAACCCTTGTTAAGGTCAGAAATTAATATTGCCACAACTTTAAAGTTGTTTATTTATTTAAAGTTTAAATGCTAAATTCCTGAGGATATTATGGCTTTTTTTTTTCAGGGCAATGAGTGTTAAGAGACTTGCCCAGTGTCACACAGTTAGTTAAGTGTCAAGTGTCTGAGGCTGGATTTGAACTCAGTTCCTCCTGAATCCAAGGTCAGTGCTTTATCCACTTTGCCACCTAGCTGTCCCCTATTATGGCTGTTTCAGCTGAAGTTCATGTTACCAGCCTTTTGAAAATATAATGCTTTCTAAACTTCCAATGGGTCCCTATTACCTCTAAGATCAAATACAAAATTCTCTGCTTGACTTTGAAATACCTTCCTAATCTGGTCCCTTCCTACCTTTCTTACACTTTACCTTTCCTATCTTCTTATACTTTAGTCCCTTCCACATACTCTGTGACCCAGCTACCCAGGGCTCACTGCTGTCCCTTGTATGTGACCTGTATGTCCCAAATCTGACCATTTTCATGTGCTGTCCCCTTGCATTAAGTTTGTTCTCTCATCATTATTTGTTCTTTATCTCTCCCTCTTCTTCTGACTTCCTTAAAGAAACTCAAATTCTACTCTCAAGTTAGAAATTGTAAAAATTAAAGGATAGATCAATAAAATTTAAAGTAAGAAAAGTATAGAATGAATAAATAAAACTAAGAGATGGTTCTGTGGAAAAAAATAGATAAACTTTGGCTAATTTGATAAAACAAAGAAGAAAACCAAATTACCAGTATAAAAAATGAATGGGGTGAACTAACCAACAATGAAGAGGAAATTAAAGCAGTAATTAGGAATTATTTTGCCCAACTATAGTCCAATAAATTTGACAATCTAAATGAAATGAATGAATATCTGCAAACATATAAACTGCCCAGATTAACAGAAGAGGAAATAAAACCCTTAAATAAGCCCATTTTAAAAAAAGAAATTGAATAAACCATCAATGAACTCCCTAAGAAAAAATCTCCAGGGCCAGATGGGTTTACAAGTGAATTCAACCAAACTTTTAAAGAATAATTAACTCCAATACTAACCAAACTGTTTGGGAAAATAGGTGAAGAAGGAATCCTACCAAATGTCTTTTATGAGACAAATATAGTGCTGATATGTAAATCAGGAAGAGGAAAAACAGAGAAAGAAAATTAAAGAAAAATCTCCCTAATGAATAGTGATGTAAAAATTCTAAATAGGATATTAGCAAAGTGATTACAGCAATTTATCACTGGGATAATAAACTATGAACAACTGGGATTTATACCCAAAGTACAGGGCTGGTTCAATATTAGGAAAACTATGAACATAATCAACCACATAAATAACAAAACTAACTAAAATCATATGATTATCTCAATGGATGCAGGAAAAGCTTTTGATAAAATACAGCACCCAATCCCATTAAAATACTAGAGAGCACAGAAATAAATGTAGCTTTCCTTATGATGATGAGCAGTGTCTATTTTAAACAATCAGGCAGCATTATATGTTATGGAGATAAGTTGGAAGCATTCCCAATGAGATCAGAGATAAGGCAAGGATATCCAATGTCACCCCTATTATTCAATATTGTTTTAGAAATGTTAGCTTTAGCAATAAGAGAAGAAAAAGAAATTGAAGGCATTAGAATAGGCAAGGAAGAAATAAAACTATTACTCTTTGTAGATGATTTGATGGTACACTTAGAGAATCCTAAAGAATCAACTTAAAAAACTACTTGAATCAATTAACTACTTTAGCAAAGTTGCAGGACATAAAAATAAATCCTCACAAATCATAATATTTCTATATATGACCAACAAAGTCCAGCAGGAAGAAATATAGAAATTCCATTTAAAATAACTGCAGACAAAATAAAATATTTGGGGGTCTACCTGCAAAGACAAACCCAGGAACTCTATGAATACAATTACAAAACACTTTTCACACAAATAAAATCATATCTAAACAGATTGAAAAATATAAATTGCTCATGGATATGCCATGCTAATATAATAGAAATGGCAATTCTATAGAAAATAATTTATTTATTTAGTGCCATATCAAACTACCAAAAATTACTTCATATAACTATAAAAAATAATAACAAAATTCATATGGAAGAACATAATGTCAAGACTATCAAGGGAATTAATGGATAAAATGCAATGGAAGGTGCCTTAGCTGTACCATATCAAAAACTATATTATAAAGCAACAATCATCAAAACTATTTGGTACAGGCTAAGAAATAGAGAGGTGGAATAGGTTAGACACACAAAGCAGAGCAATAAATGAATATTGCAATCTCCTGTTTGATAAAGCCAAAGATTCTAGCTTCCAGGATAAGAACTCACTATTTGACAAAAATTGCTGGGAAAACTGGAAAATAGTATTGAAGAAAATAAGCATAGACCAACATCTTACATCATACACCAAAGTAAAATCAAAATGGCTACATGATCTAGACATAAAGGGTGATGCCATAGGCAAATTAGAAAAAGAATGAAGTTTATTTTCAGATCTATGGAATTTTTTTGCATGAACAAAACCAATGTAAATGGACAGAAGGAAAGCAGAAAGCTGGGAAATAATTTTTACAGCCAGTTTCTGATAAGGGCCTCATATCTAAAATATTTTCAGAAGTGAATCAAATATAAGAATATACATCATTCCCCAGATGAAAAATGGTCAAAGGATATGAATAGCCAGTTTTTAGATGAAGAAATTAAAGCTATCTACAACCATATAAAAAAATGTTCTCAATCCTTACTGATTAGAGAAATGCAGATTAAAATTTCTCTGAGGTACCACTTTGCATCTATCTAATTGGCTACTGTAACAAAAAAGGAAAATGCTGAATGTTGGAGGAGATCTCGGAACATTGGAACACTGATGCACTATTGGTGGAGTTGTAAACTGATCCAACCATTCTGGAGAGTAATTTGGATCCATGCCCAAAAGGTTATGAAATTGTGTGTACCCTTTGAACCAGCAATACCACTACTAGGTCTATATCCCAAAGAGATCATACATATGGGAAAAGAATCCACATGCACAAAAATATTTATAGTTGCTCTTTTTGTGGTGGCAAAGTAATGGAAATTGAGGAGATGTTCATCAGTTGGTGAATGACTAAACAAATAGTGGTATATGAATGTAATGGAATAGTATTGTGTTCTAAGAGATGATAAACAGATTTCAGAAAAAACTTTTAGAGACTTGTATGAATTGATGCTGAGTGAAATGAGCAGAACCAAGAAAACATTGTACACAGTATCAACAACATTGTGTTATGTTCAACTGTGATAGACTTAATATTGTATTGCTGTAAAGTGATACAATGATCCAAAGACAATGCCAAAAGACTTATGGTGGAAAATGCTCTCAACATTCAGAAAAAGAACTATGGAGTCTGAATGTAGATTGAAGCATGGCATTTTCACTTTTGTTGTTGCTTTTCTGTTGTTCTTGTTTATTCTTTCTTGTTTTGGTGTTTTTTTTTTCCTTTTGTTCTGCTTCTCTTACAACATGACTAATCTGGAAATATGTTTAACATAATTGTAATGTATAGCCTATATTAGATTGCTTGCTGTCTTGGGGGCAAAAGGAAGGGTAGGAGAAAAATTTAGAACTCAAAAAAAAAATCTTTACATGTAATTGGAAATTTTTAAAAATAAAATAAAATAGGCTAGAGAAACTCTTGTTTAAGCAAGGGAGGATGAGACCTGAAACTAAGATCTTGACTGTGTTAGTACACAGACTGTGTTACTTTTGAGAGAAGTTTTAGAAAAAGAAACAGTAAGGTTTGAAAACTAAGTGGATTTGGGAGATGAAGGAAAGTGAGGAGTTGAGGGTAATACTGAGATTATTAATTTTGAAAACTGAGGAAATAGTGTTACCTTCAATAGAAATAGGGATCTTTGAACACAAGGTAGGTTTTTGGGGAAAGAAAGTGAGTTCTATTTTGGACATGTCAATTTTGAGATGTCACAAATCTGGGTGAAAGGAAGGATGATGTTACCTTTGACAGAAACAGCGAGGTTAAGAAAAATGGTAAATTTGTAAATAAATATAATGTCTCTTTATAACCCGCTGACTTTGAAAAGGCCATGAGACATCTAGGCAAAGATGATTAGTAGGCACTTGATGATGTGAAAGTTCATGAGAGAGATGAAGAAAAAAAAGTTAAATTTAGCAATTGAGACAATTGCTAAAAAAAAAAAAAAAGGCAGCTAGGTGGCACAGTGGTTAAAGCATTGGCCCTGGAGTCAGGAAGACCTGACTTCAAATCCAGCCTCAGACACTTGACACTTACTATCTGTGTGACCCTGGGCAAGTCACTTAACCCCCATTGCCCCACCAAAAAAAAAAAAAAAAGAGAGACAATTGCTGACCTTGTCTATTCTGATTTCAGTCAATTGAGAAGTGAGTGAGAATCATGGAAAATGGAGTAAGAGATTTTGAGAAAGGAGAGAGTAGAGAACAATTACAGACTTTGAGCACAGAGATCTTTTTCTAATTGTTTGACTAAAAAATGGAGAAGATATATGACCCTTGTTAGGAGGAATGGCAGGGTGAAAGGATTTTTTTTTTTTTATAGGATATATCTTGGCATATTTGTAGTTAGCCAGTAGGGGTTAGGGAGAGTTAGAAAGGCACAATCTAATTTGTAAGTATCTGGAAGCCTCGAAGATTTGGGAGAGAATAAAAACAAAAGCATACAAATAGATTGGCTTTGGCAAGAAGCAAGAACATTTCTCTCTCAGAAACTGGAACAAAGGAATAAATAAGGGATGATTTTGAAGTGATTTGATGTATACAATTGGGTAGAAAAGTGCGTTCATAATAGCTTACTTCAAATTTCCCATTAAAGTATAAGGGATTAGACTGTTGGGTTGGGAGTACTTCTTATTGAGATGAGCATGTGCTCTGGCCATTTCTGGAAAAGCCCATGTCCAGGATCTGGGCTGTAGGACACATGTAACTAGCAGCTACTGATTGGTCCTTGTGTACCTCTGAAAAATGAAGATCAGCAAGTTTTCTTCAAATTTTTAAACTTAGAAATATTTTTAACCTTACAACATTTCTTGAAAGTAATGAAGTTCCTTTTTGTCTTTTATTCTCAGCGAATATCATATTTCTTGTTGCACAAAGTAATTGCTTAACAAATATTTATTTATTTATTTAAGAGAGTTATCTCAGGCACTGGGAGTTTAAGTAAATGTTCTAGGTGACAGAGACAGTATGTGTCTTGATAAAAGACTGAACCTACATTGTTCTAAATTTGAAGAAGACCCTCTGTGCTTTATGTAGCATCTTATCCATTGTCATTGGGCCTCAAACTCTTTCACTACTTTCTCTGCTTAATTTTGGATATGAAACTAAGGTACTCTTTTCTTGAGGAGTTATCTTCCATCTACTCTGTATCTCATATGTACCTGATTATTTAAATGTTGTCTCCCTCATTAAAATGTAAGGTCCTTGAGGGCAGAAACTGTTCTGTATTTTGTTACCAACAGTTTATTACAATGTCCTACTCATAAAATTTTAATAGATCATGAGGATATGTTGATTGAGGTTTGTTTATTAGTCACTGTCTTCTTCACCCCAACATTTTCCCTTAAACTTAGGGAAGTTAGTATGAATGTTTCTATCACCTCCAATATCCTGATCTCACAGTTCATCAAATTCTTCAATGTCTATAACCTATATCTTCCCTCCATCTTAGCCATGCAGAGTAATAGCCATCTACTCACAAAATGTGCTGCCTACATCATCATGTATTTTGAAATTCATCTTTCTAATAATAACCTTTTATCCTTACATATCATCTTCCATTTATATCTCTATAATATCATTCTTTATCTTCAATGTAACCTCCACATATTCCTGGTCATGTCTCATGTTCTTCTATTCACAATCTTGAGATGTAGTTGCTAGCCTTCTTCCTTTGAACCTCTCCCCTTGTCCCCTTGCCCTATTGCTACTCATTCTTTGCTTGGCTCCAAGCCTATATTATTCCCATCCCCACTGGCATTTCTACTCCTATCTGCAGAGGTTGATTCTCATTTTATGAATAGCAAATTTGAATTTTTAAGAGAACAAGACTGGACAGAATAATATAAGTGAACCATGTCATATGCCTATAGATAAAGTGATAACACAGATCATAAAATATTCAGAGGATAATTAGGAACAGAGGAGCAGATGGAGCAGAAAATATAAGGGTTGCACAAATATTATGGTTATTGAAAAACTTTTAGAAAGTTATACCATACATATGAATTTCAAAATTGTGGTGCAGCTGGTACTCTGGAATTATTTTCCCAACCCTCCATGAGACTCACAGGTCAGATCCCCAAAAGGTGTCTATTGTAGTTTACCTCAGTTTTCTAGTGAGTAGAATCTTGTTATTTAAGTGTGGTAGGGTAATTGCTTATGACAATGGTTGGCCACAACCCTTATGCTAGGCACTAACTAAAGGAGGTGTACTAGTTGTAAAATGAAGGAAATATTTAAAATGTTTTATTGTTCTGTTAAAGATGTTTATCTTTTGTAAATTTTTTTTCTTCTGTTCTATTTCTTCTTATACTAGGCTGCAATAAGTATAATGCTAATTTGGATTTAGGAGAAAATTATGAAAAACACATTTTGGTTTTGAGGGACTAAAGCACAACTTGAGAGGGAAAGAGACTTCCAAATAACCTATATGTTTTATTTCATTTGTCCTGAAAGACAGAAGCAGATTCAGAAAAGGTAGCAAAGTTTAATATGGCAAACACAATTTTAATGCTTCTTTTGCTTTAGTGTAAAATCTCTGCGTGTTGGAGGAAGAGGATTGAGATGGGTTTATGAGTCTGTTTCTTGCATATGTATACACATCTGTCAAGATTAATTTGATTTGAGAAAAAATAGTGCATTGTTCCTTAGCAGTTACAAAGTGGGGAGCAAAAATTAACACTGATTTTTCTGACTTTGTGCATGCAATGATTAAGTAAAGTGACAGTTTCAGAGTGAAGGAGATAAGAGAAAATCTTTCACAAAATTTTCACAGTTAAAATCAAAAGAAATGTTAGTTAAAATTGGAGGTTTGCTGTTTAATTTAATCTTATAATAATGATAATTATAATATATAACAATGTAATATATAATATATTATAATAATTATTATAATATAATGATAATATTCCACATAATACACTTTATTAAGCTTGATCAGAAATGACTGATTCGTATTTTCCCCTAAATTAACTATGGTTGAAGATCACATGAAAACTGTTGTTTTACAGTAAATATGAGTGCATGAAGAATGTTTTTTTCTTTTACAATGACCAATATATATCTAAACCTTGTTGTCATATAGGAGGATATTTTGGGAAAATCATCTTTTTTTATTCTACTTATTTTTTTCTTTTTGGTCTTATTCAATTCAATCACTGGATAGGTATAGATTTGATTTATATAATTTCTTCCCTATTTAGGGATGATGATGGTGCAATAAAAATAAAATTTCTTAGTTTGTCTTGAGCCATATATTAGATGATACATTCCCTAAGTGCAGGGACTGTCTCTCCTCTTTTTTGTATTTCTAGTATTTAGCACAGTGTTTAACACATAATAGATGCTTAATAAATTGATTGATTGAGTTCCCAGATGGTGATTCCAGTAACTGGAAAGTTCTTACTGTGATGCCTTTCTTCCTGTAATCTGCCTTTAATCAGAAAATACAATACAGATAAGCAATGACTTGATTAACCCAAGCTTTATCTTCATCTTGGCTTATAGAGATCAAGTGGACAAAAATTCCAACCAAATTGTTAAAAACTGAATGAAATTTGGGATAGATGCATTTTCTCCTTGGGAGGTAGAGGGGAACAAAAGAGGAAGAGTTTCACAATTTGGCTTTCCTAAGAGACAAAGATGGCTAAAGTATCTCTGCCCTCTTACAACCCATTCAATTCATAATCACTTAGAATTTAGCTTCTAACTCCAATACCTGAACAAAACTTACTCTTCTGAAGTAAGCAACAATTTCTTTTTTTTTCTGTTTAGAATTTTATTTTCCAAATTTCACGTAAAAACAAATTTTGACATTAATTTTTTAAAACTTTGTGTTCCAACTTCTCTTCCTTCACTCCCTTCCCACACTTCACCCTCCAAAACTGAAGCAATTCAATATACATTATATATGTGTAGTCATGGAAAACATCTCCACATTAGCCAGGTTGTAAGAGAGAAAAGATAAAAACAAAACTGCAGATTAAGGAACTATCAAAAAATATGCTTCAATCTGTTTTTAGTTACCATCAGTTCTTTCTCTGTAGATGAAATGCAATTTTCATAAGTCCTTCGAGCTATATTTGGATCATTGCATTGCTGAAAGTAACCATGTTCTTCCCAGCAGATAACCTTACACTATGGCTGTTCTTTTCTATACAGTGCATTTCACTCTGCATCAGTTCATGGAATTCTTTCCAGGTTTTTCTGATAGCATACTGTTCATCATAATCTTTATATAGTATCTTAAACTTGACAAAGAATTATCTTCTCAATAGCCCAGCAGAGTAGGTACCATACGTTTTGCCATTATAGTCAATCATCATAACTGTTTCCCTCCATCCTATTCCCTTACCATGATATTTACTCTATTTTCTATCTTCTTTTACCATATTCCTCCTCAAAAGTGTTTTACTTTTAACTGCCCCCTCCCCTGCACTGCCATCCCTTCTTTCACCCTTCCCTCCTTATCCTCTTCCCCTCCTACTTTCCTGCAAGTTTAGATAGATTACTCCTCCCAATTGGGTGTGTATATTAATCCCTCCTAGAGTCAACTGTGATAATATTAAGATCTTTGAGCTAATTCTGTGTTCTAAATTTTCTTCCTCCATCCCCATGAAATCAAGCAACTCAATATAAGTCATACAAGTGCAGTTATGCAGAACACCTTTACCTTCCTGGAAAGAGTTTTGCTTTTTACTTCTTCCTCCCTCAATCTGCCCTTCCTTCTTTCCCCTCCCCTCCCCCCCTCCTTATCTCCTATCTCCTTCCCCTCCCACTTTCCCTCAGGGCAATATATACTACTACACCTTCTTGAGTATGTATACTATTCCCTCTTTGAGCCAATTATGATGATAGTAAGGTTCACTGACTCCCCCACTCCTTTCCCCTCTTCCCCTCCCCTCCATAAGCTTTTGTTTCTTTTATATGAGCTATTTTCCCCAAGTTTACCTCTCCCTTTCCCTTTATTCCACTGCATTTATTTTACTCCTTAACTTTATTTTAAAGATGTCATCATGGGTTAGCTAGGTGGCACAGTGGACAAAGCACCTGCCCTGGACCCAGGAGGCCCTGAGCACAAATCCAGCCCCAGACATAAGCCACCCCACCCTGCCTGCCCTAAAAAAAAGGATAAACAAAAAATGAATGCTTTATAGATATCATCCCTTCATATTCACTTCAGACTTGTGTGCTCTGTCTAAAAGTATTCATGTCAGTTGCCCTAACATTGAGACAGTTCTTAAGAGTTTGAAGTATTATTAAGGAATATAAACAGTTTAATCTTTTGATATCACTCATGATTTCTTTTGCCTATTTATCTTTTTATGCTTCTCTTGTATTAGAAAGTCAAAATTTCTATTCAGTTCAGGTCTTTTCATCACAAATGTCTGCAAGTCCTATTTATCATTGAAATCCCATTTTTTCTCCTGAAAGATTATACTCAGCTTTGCTGGGTAAGTGTTTTTGTCTATAGTCCCACTTACTTTGCCCTCTGGAATATCATATTCCATGTCCTCCAGCACTTCATGTAGATGCTGCTAGATCTTGTGTTATCCTTACTGTAGATCCACAGTATTTGAATTCCTTTTTTTCTAGCTGCTTGTAATGAGGTGATCAGTGGATTCTTTCAATATCTATTTTACCTTCTGATTCTAGAATATCAGGGGAATCTTCCCTGACAATTTCTTGGAAGATGCTGTCTAAACTCTTATTTTGATCATGGTTTTTAGGTAGTCCAATGATTTTCAAATTTTCTCTCCTGTATCTATTTTCCAGGTCAGCTATTTTTCCAAGGGGATATTTCATATTTCCCTCTATTTTTTTTTAATTTGGATTTGCTTTACTGTGTCTTGGTTTCTCATAAAGTCACTATCTTCCATTTGCTCAATTCTAATTCTTAGGCAATAATTTTCTTCAGAGAGCTTTTCTATCTCCTTTGCCACTTGGCTTTTTAAGCTGTTGAATTTTTTCTCATGACTCCCTTGCATTGCTCTCATTTCTCTTTCCACTCTTTCCTCCAGGTTTCTAAATCTTCCTTCTATCTCTCCTACTTTCTCTTCAAAGTCTCTTTTGAGTGCTTCCAAGGCATGAGACCAATTCATATTTTTCTTGGAAGCTTTGGATGTAAGAGCCTTGAGGTTGCTATCCTCTTCTGAGGGTGCACTTTGATCTTCCTTGTTGCTAAAGAAACTTTAAATAATTCTCAACTTTCTTTGCTTGCTCATCTTGCCATGTTTTACTTGACTTTTAACTCCCTCTTGCAGTGGAGCCCTACTTCCAAGCTACACTGTCCAAAGGTTCAGATGGTCGCAGGTGTTTTGTATTGAGAAAGGGAAGGTTTTTCTCTCACCTGTCCTGTTTTCTGGTCTAAGGATAAACTCAAGCCAACTTGCTAATTAACCAGCCAGCATAACTTTGTGTGCTGTGGTTGTTCTTAGCTCTGAGGAGCCTTCACCCCTCCCCCACCTGCACCTCCCACTGCTTATGATTTGTTCCTGGTTTTCTGCTGAGGTGGGATAACCAAATTCCTCATTAGGTCCTGCAGACACCCCTATATTTTCTAACCCCCTGGCCAGCTGTTCAGCTCTCTCACCCCACTGGAAAATTATTTCCAGAAGAAGGTGGTGCTGTAGCTGATTTGGAGCCTTGGCGGTTTCCCTGGTGCAGCCTGGCTGGGGACTGTGTTGGCATGATTGTGGGGTTGGACTCTTTTAACAACCTAGCATGGCCTCCTCTAAGCTGTCTTTGTCTAGAAAATAATCTCAGCCTATCTTTTTATGGTTTTTGTACTCCAGGGATTATTTTATGGCTGTTTTGGGGGGTAATTGTTTCAGGAGCTCTGTGTGTTTAATTTCTTTCCTCTGTCATCTTTGCTCTGTCACCCTCATATCATAATAATTTCTTAATAACTAAGTCTATTGGCCTTTTGTTAATTTTTTCTATTTACTTCTCTTTTTCTTTTGACATTTTGACCAACTTTTAAATATTCTCTATTCATTTTCTCCCTACCTTGCTAAGCACTTTTGCTTCTTTACAAGATCATCATGTATCTCCTCTCCCCTTATTATGTGACATATACTTTGATAAGCACTAGTTAAGAAAAAAAAATTAAAGAAAAAACAAGACAGTATCTGCTTTCAAGAAGCTAACATCCTAATTGCCTTAGGAAAAACATAATGGAACAGTCAGTTTTTAGGCTTCTGGAAAGATCCAGTGATATTTAGTGACCAGTGGCATGAGAGATGGTGAAGTATATTGCTTTATCATATTCCTGAAAAGTTCTTAGTTGTTGATTTTCTGCTTATGGAAGTGATGTGAGTGGTTATGTCTCCTCCACAGAAAGGGAAGTGTGAATGTTTTGGGCTTATATCTTTTGGTATGGTAGAAATTGGTCCCAAGGCTTTGAAGAGAGAAAATACTCTTTGCTTTCTCTATAGAAAAGTGCAGAGAGAAGCCAGTGCCCCTTCAAAAAAGAGGTTAAAGGAAGTGTGTCTTGACAAAAAGTTAGGGGTAAAGGGATATTAAAGTGGAATCTGAGTGGGAACTGAGTGTGTTGGATTGGAGTAACAGATAACATGGCCTCATTTACAATGCTTGATACATGCTGTACTAAATTAAATTGAATTAAATTCAGAGAAAATAGGAATTTCTAGGTTTAATATTGATGTTACTTTGCTAATGATTTTTCCAAAAGACATAATTCATTCAAAAAGAATTCCTTTATTTTTGAAACTTTTGCTCAGAAAAGACTGATAAAATGTAGAATCTAAGTTAAATTTTGAGTAAAAAGTTTTTCAAAACCATATGAAATATGTAGTACAGAAGTAAGAACCTTGTGGAGAGATGGTATATTAAGAAACATATTGATTACTTACCAGCAGTGTGACCCTGGAAAAGTCACTTTACCTCTGCCTCATTTTCCTCATTTACAAAATGATAATGATAACATCTACCTTCTTTCAGGACCATATATATATATATATATATATATATATATATATATATATATATATATATATATATAACTAGCCAAGTAATCCTGGGTAAGTAATTTAACTTTGTCTCATTTTCCACCCATATAGATCAAGGATAACAGCAACTATCTTGTTGTGAGGATCAAATGAGTTAATATATATTTTTTAAAGTTCTCAGCACAGTGCCTAGCACATAGTTGTTACTTTATAAATGTTTATCCCCTCCTAGAAGCAGCAGGAGCAGTATCAACAGCAGCAGCATTTTGATGGTGCTTGGTTAATTACAGAGAGAAGGATCAACTAACAATTCTGTTAGTTTCCTAAATATTTTAGGGGAATACTCATTTCATCTGCATCATGACAAACTAACAAGGATATTTTTCTATTAATATTTTTTTCTTTCACAAAGTCTGACTCTGTTACTTTTAAGGTATAGAGGTAAATATTTTCATTCTTTACTTTTTGTCACATAAAACCACCACTACCACCAACAAAACAAAACAAAACAAAAAAACAACAACACACCTTGGCTTATTATTGCCAGAAGCAGATAAGCAAGTTTTCATAGTGGTATAGATTTATTTTGTCCATGTAAGATTTTGCAGTGTCCTCTCTGATATCAATGGATACCAAAACATTTTCAAAGAAAACAAATACTTAACCAGAGTTATTTACATAGACCGTTCTCGATTTTATAGATGAAAGATGTGTTATGATATTGCAGTAGTTAACATTTGTTAAGAAGTAATACGCACAGTGGATAAAGCACTGGCCCTGGATTCAGGAGTAACCGAGTTCAAATCCAGCCTCAGACACTTAACACTTACTAGCTGTGTGACCCTGGGCAAGTCACTTAACCCCAATTGTCTCACAAAAAAAAAAATTAAAAAAAAAAGAAGTAATACGCTTCCCATGTTAGCTTACTCTTGATTGTAAGATGACTATTTCATTAATTGTTGCCTTTTTAATTGATTTTTGTGGGCCTTTTGACTGAGTAAGGACTACAGAGCAGGGGCAATCATTGGTGAAGTAGTCCAAATTCCAAAGGCAAGGTAATATAATTTAGCAGGATAATCTGAAATATCATCCCAGCAGGAAACCCCTTAACACATTTGCTCAGTTTCATTCACTGTACAGTTTCCATTATGTTAGCTACATAACTCAAAGATCCCCCAACTCCATTTCTCCTCCTCTCTAATGAGGAAGCAGCAGGTACAAAGATCATGTCCCTTGCCTGCTGTGGAAACTAGTCATTCAGGACAGTAGGCAGTTTCTCAAATCAAACAGTGGTTGTCAAGAGCTGAAAAATAGCTTTGCCCCTCCACTCCTTGTACTGCCTCCCAGACTTCTGACCTCCAGTATATTTTATGTCCTTGTTATTTTTGATCTTCAAGACTGTTTTTGACACTACAGAGTAAACAGTAGTCCAAGTTTAAACATATTGAGTAAAAACAAGACAGATATTGTTACTGTCCACTTAGAAAACATACAGTTGAAGCAGTTTTGCAGTCAAGTGATATGCCTCAAGGTGTAAAAAGAAAAAAAAAATTAAGGGGTTAATGTTCCGACTTCATTATGTGGCAGCTGGTTTAAATCTGATGTATTGTGCTCACACCAGTCTCAGTCCTAGGTAATTTATAATAGCCTAGAGTTCCAATATAAAAAGCACATAGCTGCAGGGAGACATGTCAGCTTCCCTTACACAGCCTGTCATTTCCTTGGAAACATAATAATTAAGATGTCTGGTATAACTGCTTCTGCCAGAAATATTTTTAGATTTCAGCCCGTTTCAAGAAACTCTAAATTCAAGGAGAAAATTATTAAATACCACATGACAAACTAAGAAAAGTATTCTTACTGGTTTGTTCTGTCAGAAGGAACAGATATGGAGCCTAAATCACTTGACAATAAGTAGAGAAATGCCTTGGCTTGGATTAAAAATAAAAAGGATTGGCATTAGTTTGATGAAGAACAAAGACAGATTTAATTGGATTGAAATATGTACTTTTAATCAAAAGCATTTTTCAATGCAAAGGAATGACAGTATCATTGGCAGAACATTTCCCCTCTATTAATCAATTTCCCTTCCTTGTTCAGCCATGCAATTCATAAACAAACTACAAGCAATAGGATGTCCCTGAGTTTACATATGTATATCTATCTAAAATTATATATATATATATATATATATATATATATATATGTGTGTGTGTGTGTGTGTGTGTGTGTGTGTGTGTGTGCACATCCAGATATACATAATTACATTTATATATTACATATGCATAGTCTTATATTTCACCAAACCTATCACTTCATTTGTGGAGAGAGATCCCAGTGAGAAATTTAATCAGCACTTTCTCTCTAACTTATATAGTCTTAAAGAGTTGCCTAGGATACTGAGAGGTAACTTAGACTGGATCAAACAATCACACAGACAGTATGAGGCAGAAGCAGAAATGGAAAGCAGGTCTTCCTAACTCTGTGGCCATTTTTCTAGACAGTATAACAAGAGTTCTTAACTTGGCAGCCTTGGAATCTCCAAGTGCCTTTGGATAAATTTGACAAGATCACAATATAAATGTGTTAAAAAAAAACCAACTATTTAAATATGAATTGTTTCTATTGTAATCTTTTATGTATTTAAAAACATTCTGTGAATGTTTTAAATGAAGCCTATTCCATCGGCTTCACCAGACTGCCAAAGTTCATATGACACCCCCCCCATAAACACACAAAGAGATACATACACTTTCACATATACATATATTCACACACACACATTCCCTTAAGACATGTATTGTTAATCTATATATGTATATGCTATCTAATATGTACATAAAAGCAAAAGATTCATAACTGAAAGGAACAAAAATGAAACTTTTAAACCAATATGACATAGTGGAGGTTATTATTTTTGTAAAACAAAAATCTTAAGAGAAAAGATAATTGCATAGTAAAATAAAATAAAAGGAAGACAAATTTTGAAGATTCAGACCAGTAAATTTCATTAAACAACCATTTGTAAAACACTAACTATGAGTTCCAGAACAGATACAAAGACAATTAAATATTTTCTTTACACCTCATGGAACCATCTCTATTAGAGATGGGAACCACAAGGTAGCATTTACAAATGAATATGCTGGGGCAGCTAGGTGGCGTAGTGGATGAAGCACCAGCCCGGGATTCAGGAGGACCTGAGTTCAAATCCAACCTCAGACACTTGACACTTAGTAGCTGTGTGACCCTGGGCATGTCACTTAGCCCTCATTGCCCCCACAAAAATCAAACAAAAAATGAATATGCTTTCTCTGATCTATTCTTCCAATTTTGCTGCATAGTCATAAGTCTACCCTATATGTTCTGAACTAGCATGAATTAAAATACTCAATTAAACAAACATCTTGTAGCCATCAGATGATATAAAAGTTCTTAAGATATTTAAATATACATTTTTCTAGAGTCATTGGTAGAACAAATGCACTAAGGAAATGTCATCTTTTGTGACTCACTCTTTCCTTTTAATATTCAGTCTCTGTTCACACTAGTTGTAAAATATAGCTTAGTTATACATTTTCCCAAAATCTATTGAAATTCTATATAGTTGTCCTATTCAATGCTATTCTATACAATGTTACAATATTATAAATCTATGGGCTTAAAATCAGCTACAGTTCATTGCTTAGCATTTCCCTAGTTGAAATGGGATAAACCTTTTTTTTTTCTATTTTTAAAGTAATATAATATTTAAGAAAGCAGACTGCAATATAAATACTTATCATACAAGCTTAACATAGGTATCAGTAGCTTGGATCAGAAGAAAATAACATTGACCCTAAAAAAAATCTAACAATTCAATTTATGTTACAATTGGGTTTTTAAAAACTACTTCATTAATAACCTACTTGGTCAATTTGTCTACAAGTATTAATGAAATTTTTAGTAGGTGGCAGATTTGCAAAATGCTGGACGTACAAACAAAGGAAACATACAGTTCCTAATATAGAGGAACATGCATTCTAATGGGAAGATAACATGTAAATAACTAGATATATGCTATACATATAAATATATAGTATACAATGGCTTCTTCCTATTTAAAGACAACATGAAGATAGATCATAGAGGGGGAAGCTAGGTGGTGCAGTGGATAAAGCCCTAGCCCTGGATTCAGTAGGGCTTGAGTTAAAATCTGGCCTCAGACACTTGACATTTACTAGCTATGTGGCCCTGGGCAAATCACTAACCCTCATTGCCCTACAAAAAAAAAGAAAAGAAAAGATAGATTATAGTTATAGAGAGTTATTTGTCTTTCCATTAGGATGGATGATAATTGTGAACAGGTTTCATTTTTACATTTCAAACTATATCATATATGCATATATGTGTGTATTATATATGTATGTATGTGTGTGTATAGTGAAGAGACAAAGAGAAGAATATGTATATGTGTTCTGTGTCTACATAGTGTGTGAGTTCAGTGTATGTCTGAGTCTCTGTGTGTGTAAACACAGATTAGAGAAAGGTAATCTTGAAGAAGAAGGCATTAGCAGCTGGGACCATGTATTAGGACACAAAAACATCATAGTCAAATGTAGAAAGGCAGAAAGGCAGAAATAATAACTGCATCCTTCTCAAATCATGATGCAATAAAAATTACATGTAAGAAAGAGCCAGGGAAAAGTAGAATGAAAATCAATTGGAAACTAAATAATTTCATTCTAAAGAATGAATGGGCCAAACAACAAATCATAGAAACAATCAATAACTCTATGCAAGAGAATGACAATAATGAGACAATATACCAAAATCTATGGGATGCAGTCAAAGCAGTGCTCAGGGGGAAATTGATAGCTCTAAATGCTTACATGAATAAGAAAGAGAAAGAGGAGATTAATGAATTGGGCATGCAACTTAAAAAGCTAGAAAAAGAACAAATTAGAAATCCCCAATTAGATACTAAACTAGAGATCCTGAAAATTAAAGGAGAAGTTAATAAGATTGAAAGCAAAGGGGCAGCTAGGTGGTACAGTGGATAAAGCACTGGCCCTGGACTCAGGAGTACCTGAGTTCAAATCCAGCCTCAGACACTTGACACTAGCTGTGTGACCCTGGGCAAGTCACTTAACCCCAATTGCCTCACTAAAAAATTAAAAAAAAAAAAGATTGAAAGCAAAAAAATAAACTATAGAATTAATCAATAAAACTAAGAGCTGGTTTTATGAAAAAAACAATAAAATAGATAAAATATCGGTTAATTTGATTAAAAAAAGAAGAAAATCAAATTACCAGGATCAAAAATGAAAAGGGTGATGTTACCACCAATGAAGTGGAAATTAAATCAATAATTAGGAATTATTTTGCCCAACTGTATGCCAAAAAATTTGACAATCTAAATGAAATGGATGGATATTTATAAAAATACAAACCAGGTTAACTGAAGAGGAAATAAAATCCTTAAATAAACCCATATTAGAAAAAGGAATTGAACAAGCCATTAATGAACTCCCTAAGAAAAAGTCCCCAGAGTGAGATGGGTTTACATGTGAATTTTACCACTATTTAAAGAACAATTAATTCCAATATTATACAAATTATTTGGAAAAATAGGTGAAGAAGGAGTTCTACCAAATTGGTTTTATGATACAAATATGGTGGTTATACCAAAACCAGGCAAAGTAAAAACAGAGAAAGAAAATTATAGACCAATTTCCCTAATGAATATTGATGCTAAAATCTTAAATAAGAAATTAGCAAGGAGATTACAGCAAGTGATCACCAGGATAATACACTATGACCAGGTGGGATTTATACCAGGAATGCAGGGCTGATTCAGCATTAGGAAAACTATTAACATAATCAACCACATCAATAAGAAAACTTACCAAAATCATATGATTATCTTAATAGATGCAGAGAAAGCTTTTGACAAAATACAGCACCCATTCCTAATAAAAACACTAGAGAGTTTAGGAATAGGTGGAGCTGTCCTTAAAATAATAAACAGTATCTACCTAAATCATCAGCAATTATTATATGCAATGGAGATAAATTAGAGGCCTTCCCAGTAAGATCAGGGGTGAAACAGGGATGTCCATTATCAGCGCTATTATTTAATATTGTCCTAGAAATGTTAGCTTTAGCAATCAGAGAAGAGGAAGGAATTAAAGGAATTAGAATAGGCAAGGAGGAAACAAAACTATCACTCTTTGCAGATGATATGATGGTATACTTAAGGAATCCTCGAGAATCAAGTCAAAAATTACTTGAAACAATTAACAACTTTAGCAAAGTAGCAGGATATAAAATAAATCCACATAAATCATCAGCATTTGTATACATGACCAACAAAGTCCAGCAGCAAGAGATAGAAAGAGAAATTCCATTTAAAGTAACGGTAGATAATATAAAATACTTGGGAGTCTACTTGCCAAGACAAACCCAGAAACTCTATGAACACAACTACCAAACACTCTTCACACAAATCAAATCAGATCTAAATAATTGGAAAGATATCAATTGTTCATGAATAGGCAGAACTAATATAGTAAAAATGGCAATACTACCTAAATTATTTTACTTATTCAGTGCCATACCAATCATACCAATACAATTATTTTATAGAGCTAGAAAACATACTAACAAAATTCATCTGGAAAAACAAAATATCAAGAATATCCAGGGAAATAATGAAAAAAGATTCACAGGAAGGTAGGTTAGCAGTACCAAATCTGGAGCTTTACTTTAAAGTAGCAGTCATCAAAACTATCTGGTACTGGCTAAGAAATATTGTGGAGGATCAATGGAATAGGCTAGGCACAGGAAATGCAGTAGTAAATGACACTAGTAATGTAGTGTTTGATAAACCCAAAGACTCCAGCTTCTGGGATATGAATTCAGTATTTGACAAAAACTACTGGGAAAACTGGAAAATAGTATGACAGAAATTAGGCATACACCAACCTCTGACACCTTATTCTAAAATAAGGTCAAAATGGATACATGATTTAGACATAAGAGGTGATACCATAGGTAAATTAGGAGAGAATGGAATAGTCTACCTATTAGATATTTGGAAAGGAAAACAGTTTATGACCAAAGAAGAGATAGAGAATATCACGAAATGCAAAATGGATGATTTTTATTACATTAAATTTTAAAAAATTTTGTACAAACAGAAGCAATGCATCCCAGATTAGAAGGGCAGAAAGCTTGGAAACAATATTTTTGGCCAGTACTTCTGACAAAGGTCTCATTTCTAAAATATATAGATAACTAAATCAAATTTATAAGAATCCAAGTCATTCCCCAATTGAAAAATGGTCAAAGGATATGAACAGGCAGTTTTCTGATGAAGAAACCAAAGATATCTATTCCCATATGAAAAAATGCTCTAAATCTCTAATGCTTAGAGAGATGCAAATTAAAACAACTCTGAGGAACCCACCTGACACCTATCAGATTGGCTAAAATGACAAAAAAGGAAAATAATAAATGTTGGAGAAGTTGTGGAAAAATTGGAACACTAATGCATTGTTGGTGGAGCTGTGAACTGATCCAACCATTCTGGAGAGCAATTTGAAATTATGCCCAAAGGGCTATAAAGCTGTGCATACCCTTTGATCCAGCAATACCACTTTTGGGTCTTTTTCCCAAAGAGATCATGGAAAGGGGAAAGGGACCCACATGTACAAAAATATCTATAGCTGCTCTGTATGTGGTGGCAAGGATTTGGAAGTTGAGGGGATGTCCATCAATTGGGGAATGGCTGGACAAATTGTGGTATATGAATATAATGGAATACTATTGTGCTATAAGAAATGATGAGCAGGAGTTCAGAGAAACCTGGAGGGTCTTGTGTGGGCTGATGATGAGTGAGATGAGCAGAACCAGAAGAACATTGTACACAGAATCATCAACATCGTGTTTATCTACTGTGATGGACCACATTCTTCTCACCAATGCAATGGTACAGAAGAGTCCCAGGGAACTCATGATAGAAGAGGATCTCCACATCCGGGAAAAAAAAAAAAAAAACAACTGTGTAGTATAGACGCTGAATGAACCATACTATTTCTTTTGTTTTTGTTGCTGTTGCTTTTCTGTTTTGTTCTTCATTGCTATGATTTTTCTCATAGAACATGACTAATGCAGAAATATGTTTAATGTTATTATGTATATATATGTATATAAAATCCAATTCCTTTAGAATAAGTGAGGAAAAGGAATTAAAAATAGCATTCTACCCACCAATCCTAATGCCTCAGTGAATGGATAAGCAGAGGCCTTTGCAATTGTCCAGTGACTCTATAAAGTGAATCAATTTCCAGAAATTTTCTTCCTTCATCCCTGGCTAGAGTGCAATTATAGGACTAAGAATTAGGTTCTGTACTTTTGAAAGGCCTTGTCAGTTTCAAAGTATAGGAAATGTAGGACTACAAGAGCCCTGCCTATCCTTCCCATTTTCACCAATGAAATGACATCAGATGCCTAATTTGTTTACTATGCATGTCACCTATTTTTGGAAATGAAAAAAAATTACAATTTAAAAACAGTAAAATATGTGCAAACCCCTCAATTTCTTAATAGTAGTTCTAAAGAAGACTCACATCACTTAGAAGAGAAAGGGAAAAAAGGGGAGAAGAAGAAGAGAGAAAATGAAAATTGACAGAAGAAACTCTGGACATAAATACATTCGTAAAATCCTTTTCCTATAATTGAAAGTCCAAGAAAATAAAGTGACAACTATGCACAAAGCAAAGGATGTGAATTGTGAGTCCCAAGCATTCATTTTCATTTTATTGTTCTTTACATTTATATTGTTGTAGTCATTTTGCATATTTTTCTGGTCTCATGGACTCTATTATGTATCTACTTCATATGTCTCCTAATGATTCTTTGAATTTCCCTTAATCTTTGTTTCTTATAGCATGGTGATATTCCATTATATTCATATGCTCACAAGTTGTACAGGTATTTAGGTGGCGCAGTGGATAGAGTACAGGGCCTTGAGTCAGTAAGACCCATTTTCATGAATTTAAATCCCATTACTAGCCATGTGACCCTGGACAAGTTACTTAACTCTTTTTCCTTCAGTTTCCTCATCTACAAAACAAACTGGAGAAGGAAATGGCAAATCATTCTAGTAACATTATCAAAAAAACCTCATAGGTAATCACAAAGAGTGAGCCAACTTAAATAATTGAACTACAACTACCACAAATTGTTCACTCATTTCCCAATTGAAGGATACCATTTATTATGAATAGAGATGAGGTAACCTTTAAAATTTTTAAGAAAAGAAAAAAGTGACTAATCTAGTTAAGAAAGCAACTAAATATTTCTTATAAAATAGGGTAAGGCCTGGGACTTTTCTTTTTGGTTTAAAGCATCTATTACATTTCTAAGTGACCAAATATGTGCAGCTTGTTTGATTCTTTTTGTAATTATTGTGCTTTATTGAAAAAATTAAAAAACAGATCGCTATTTTAATAAATGTGTCATGTTTCATTTTCATCTGTATATTTAGTATATATATTAGGAGTCAAATCTACCATCAAAACTATTAACTGTTTTATTGAGTTCATAAACTACCAGAAACTTTAAAATTTAGATCAAGAAGAGGAACTTGAGGATTCAGGTTATACTGATGAGTGCAATGTGACAAAAAAGGAGCAAGGTGGTGATATACAATTTTGAGTAAGCTTTCTTTCATCAAGTCCTCATTTAATAACTGAAGTAGGAATAAACAACTTAGTTCATGATTTCACCTTATTTAAAAATTAACCTGAAACTTTTAGCTTCCTGGATAAAAATATGTAATTTCCTTTCAAGAAGATAACCAAATTATTTTTGGAACATTAAAATGCTCAAGAAATGTTAAATACAAATGATAAAATTCTTTGACTATCTATGGACCCCAAGGATTATTCTGAACATGAAATCTGAATCTGAGTGGGATTGTTCTTTTATTAGTATTAGAAGTTAGGTTTACAAAACACTGTTGCCTCATCTGGTAATGGAATAGTAGATAAGAATTAAAAACAGAGTAGTATTATAAAAAATACTGCCCCCAAAGGAAGAACAAATTCCAGTAAAGATAAATGTAGTTAGCCAACCATAGATTGACTGAAAAAAGTTTTATTACTACAAATAAATATGAGCACATAAAGATAAGATATTAAACAGTGCAGTTTTCTCCCTTTATCTAAAAAGTAAATTTCTATGATTCAGTAATGGTAAAATTGAAGGGTGATATCTGTGGGGGGTTTTAATTGGGGAAATGATGAAAGATAAACACGTCAAAGAAAAGCTGAAAGTATTTTAAGGACCTGCATAAAAATCATTTTTAAGTGACCCAAAACATTGTAGTAATTTAGAAGTCAGAAAATTATTGTAAATTGTTCATGAAAAAATAATGAATAAAAGATAACCTAAAAGATAACCCACTCTTTGTACCTCAAATGTTACTAACAAAGAGATGTAATTTTTTTTTCAAAGACTCCAGCTTCATAAAGGAAGAAGTACATTGAAAGGGACTTCCATGTGCTAATTCTAAAAACAAAACAAAACAAAAAGAAGACTAACCTACTGCTTTATTGTTCCTAGCTCTCTTATTATGAACCCTTGTCCCATAGTCTTGAATCTGTGGGTAAAGTAAAAGAAGTACAAAGAGAACAAAATGGAAAAGAGAAAAAAAAATTTAATGAACTATTTTCCTCATCAAGGTCAGGGGGGACATCAGACCATAATTTTATAATACATCATATGGATTGTAGATCCTTAGAGAAGTATCCATGACACTAAAGTGAAAAACGACAAGGAAACTAAGAAGTGCATGAAGTATACATAGAGAAGACCTGTGCTGGAGGGAATACACATGTGTGTGAATGTGCTGTTGGAATAATATACGAGGAATATAAGAGAAGGGAAGATGTCAGAAGTATGAAAAATTCTCAAGCTTTATTAATATTGAAAATACAACCAAGAAATCATTAATATCTACTGATCTCAACTAATAAAGACATGTTTTACATGATTGCACATATATAACATAACAGATTGCTTACTGTCTCAGAGATGGGAGAAGGGAAAATGGAAGGCACAGAATTTAGAACTCAAATCTTTTTTTTTAAAGGATGTTAAATAGTTTTTACATGTAATTTGGGGGAAAAGAAAATGTCATTTAAAAATAACTACTGATTGCTGCCTTTTTTCCACTCTATAGAAATCTTTATGAATTTTCTGTATATAAATTGAAGGCATCCTCGATGAGAATTTTATTAGAGAACAAATTGACTTTTTCTTTTGTCAATTGATTTTTGTTTTCAGTGCAACAAACATTTATTTTATTTTTTCCAGTCACATGTAAGGGTAGTTTTCACCATTCATTTTCATAAGACTTAGAGTTCCAAATTTTTCTCCCTCCCTTTCCTCCCCCTTCCACAAGACATCAAACAATCTGATATAGGTTATATGTATTTTTTTTATCAGTTCTTTCTACAGGGGTGGATAGTATGCTTCCTCATTAGTCCCTTGGCACAGTCTTGGATCATTATATTGCTGAGAGTAGTTAAGTCATTCCCAATTGTTCATAGAACAATACTGCTATCACTATGCACAATGTCCTCCCAGTTCTGTTCACTTCACGATACATCAGTTTATATGAGTCTTTCTAGGTTTTTCTGGGATCATCTTGTTTGTCATTTCCTATAGCACAATTCCATTCCACCACAGTCATATACCACAGCTTCTTCAGTCATTCCTCAATTGATGGACATTCCTTTGATTCCCAATTCTTAACCACCACAAAGAGTTGCTATAGATATTTATTTGTACAATTTACCCCCTATTCTCTTTTTCAAAATTACTATTGTTAACTGTTTTCCTCCATCCTATTCCCTTCCCCATGATATTTACTCCATTATCTATCTTCTTTCACTCTATCCTTCTTCAAAAGGCATTTGCTACTCTCTGTCCCCTTCCCCAATCTGCTCTCCCTTCTTTTGTTCATCTCTCTTTATCCCCTTCCCCTCTTATTTTCATGCAGGGTTAGATAGGTTATTCCACCCAATTGAGTATGTATGTTATTCCCTCCTTGAGCCAATTCTGATGAGTGTTAGGCTCATTTACTGCCCAGATTAAATAGATTACTACACCCAATTTGGTGTGTGTGTGTGTGTGTGTGTGTGTGTGTGTGTGTGTGTGTTAATCTCTCCTTGAGGCAACTCTGATGACATTAAGGTCTTTGAGCCTATTCTGATGGGTTTAAAATTCATTTACTGCCCTGGTCCTCCCACATCCTTCCCCTACTCTAAAAGCCCTTTCCTTTCCTGTTCCTTTCATGTGGAATTTCAACCCAAGCTACCTCTGTCCTTCCCCCTCCCTCAGTGCATTTTCCTCAGCCCTCAATTTAACCCTAAAAATTTCATCATGGGGCAGCTAGGTGTCACAGTGGACAAAACATCCACCCTGGATCTAGGGGGATCCCAGCCAAAACCTGGCCTCAGACACAAGACAGTAACCCACTGCACAACCCCAGGCATGTCCCCCAACTCCAAATTTTTATGGTTCTCTAGGGTCCTGTATTTGAAAGTCACATTTGCCATTCAGTTCAGGTCTTTTCATCATGAATACCTGAAAGTCCTCTTTTTCATTGAAGTCCCATTTTTTTCCTCTGGAAGATTATACAAAGTTTTGCTGGATATGTGATTCTTGGTTGTAATCCCAATTCCTATTCCCTCTGCAATATCATATTCCATGTCCTCTTATCCTTTAATGTAGAAGTTGCTAGATCTTGTGCTATCCTGACTGGGGCTCCACAGTACTTGAATTCTTTCTTTTTGGCAGCTTACAATATTTTCTCCTTGACCTGAGAGCTCTGGAATTTGACTATAATATTCCTAGGAATTTTCCTTTTGGGATCTCTCTTTTTTTTTTTTTTTTTTTTTTTTTTTTTAGTGAGGCAATTGGGGTTAAGTGACTTGCCCAGGGTCACACACCTAGTAAGTGTTAAGTGTCTGAGGCCGGATTTGAACTCAGGTAGTCCTGACTCCAGGGCCAGTGCTCTATTCGCTTAGCCACCTAGCTGCCCCTGGGATCTCTTTCTGGAGGTGATTGGTGTATTCTTTCAATTTCTACTTTATTTGCTGCTTCTGGAATATCAGAGCAATTTTCCTGAAGAATATCTTGGAAGATGATTTCTAAGCTCTTTCCTTGATCAGGGTTTTCAGGTAGACCAATAATTTTCAAATTATCTCTCCTGGACCTATTTTTCAGGTCAGCAGTTTTTCCCAGGAGATATTTCACATTGCCCTTTATTTTTTTTTTTATTCATTTGGATTTGCTTTATTGTGTGTTGGTTTCTCATAAAGTCACTGCCTTTCATTTGTTCAATCCTAATTCTTAGGCAATTATTCTTGTCAGAGAGTTTTTGTACCTACCTCCTTTTCCATTTGGCCAATTTTACTTTTCAAGCTGTTGACTTTTTTCTCATATCTTTCCTGCATCACCCTCATTTCTCTTTCCATTTTTTCCTCTACCTCACTAACTTTATCTTCAAAGTCTTTTTTGAGAGCCTCTATGGCCCAAGACCAATTAATATTTTTCTTGGATGCTTTAGATACAGGGGCCCTGATGTTGACAGCTTCCTCTGAGGGTGCACCTCGATCTTCCTTGTTCCTGAAGAAACTTTCTATGGTCCTCACCTTTCTCTACCTTTCTGTTACTTGGTTTTTAGCTCCTTAAAGTGGGGCACTGTTTCCAGGATGCAGTATCCCAAGCTTCAGATGTCCCAAGTGGTATGATTTAAGGAGGATCAGGTTCTTCACTCACCTAGCCTATTCCCTGGACCACAGATGACCCCAGACCAACTTGCTAATCAACCAGGTTTGTGTGTTGTATTTGTCAGCTCTGATGAGCCTGTGCCCCTCCCTCACCTGGGCAACTGCTACTCAAGCCTACTTCCTGGTTCCAGCAGGGGTGAAAAACCCAAGTTCTGCCTCAGCACCAGCATAGACCCATGTAGTCTCCCCCCTGCCAAGGACTCAGCGCTCTCATCAGATTGTGAGTTTAGTTCCAGATGACATGGGCACTGCAGCTGATTCGGAGGTTCTGGGGATCTCTTACTCTGGTGAGGCCTTCCTGGGACTAGATCTATATCATAGTGACAGTGGGGTAGGGCTCCACTTCTATCTTAGTACAGCAGCTCCCTCCTTCCAGCCTTCCAAGCTGTCCTTGTTTGGAAGATGATTTCAGTACATTCTTTTGTGGATTTTGCTGCTCCAGTAATCGTCCTATGGCATTATTTGGATATTTTGGAGCAATTGTTTCATGAGTTTGAGAGCTCACTACCTTTCTTCCAGACAAACTGACTTTTATAAGTAACAGTTGACAATGGGTCATACTTTTCCCATTTCACAATTAACTGAAAGATGCACATATATACAATCCATTGCACTTATTGTGTGTCAAGTATAAAAAACAAAACAAGACTCCACCACCTTAAAAGGTATTTTACAAGCCATTCAAACATTAACAAAATAATTTGATTCCTTGGAATTGATAACAGAATTAACTCTGATTATAAGCATCAGGCAATTTTTAAAGAAGAAGGTGTGTGCTTCTTAAAGATGTCTACCATCATAACAGAGGAAATCCAACCATGAGTCAGACCAGAGAGATTTCTCAATCACTCAAGGAAAATTTGGCCTATTTACACATGAAAGATGAAATAAATGAATGCTATCTATCTCCCAGGTTTCAACAAATGTTTGGACACTACATAGAGCTTATTTAGTAGTATTTAACTTAAGGATATATTATATAGATATACAATGAATTTGTTTTCAATACTATAATCCAATAAGTTATTTCTTTTGGATATATTGAAATCATGTGTCATTTACAGATGCAATCTGAGATATCTCTTAAATAACCATCTAATTGCATTAAGCAAAACTAGAAATATAATCAAAACAGGGTAGGAAATTCTGTTTAGATGTCTTTGTCTTTGTCTTTGTTGAGGAAGTTATCACATTGAGAAGCCAAATGCATAAAGAATTCCTGATACGTTGTAAAATTTTCCAGGTGCTTCCATTTAATATGATTATAATTCAACCAGACTTAATAAAAAGTATTGTATGCTACCATGTGCCAGGCATTATTCTAGGTACTGATTATCCCTAGGCTGATTGGTAATTGCTTAAAGTTCCCAAATAGCACACTAACAATTCAGTGAAATCTGTGACCACTTAAAAGGCAGCTAACAGTCAATAATGTTATTCACCAATCTATGTTCATAACCAAATGAACAAAGAATGTCTATACTTCAGCCTGATTTGCAGTTCGATGGAGGGTTCATTGAGTTAGTCTATCAATACATATTTCTTGGACAGATGTTATAGATGGAAAAGGAAGTAGGCTTTGAATTGCCTAGGAAGGAAAATATCAGGCAGGATTTCAAAATTTACAAATAACTTTCCAGAAAATAAAGACCATAAGTGAGTTATTTAGTCAGAGCAGAGGTGAAGGAAATGTCTCTAGTGCAGGTATCACAACATGTTTCATGTTTTAATTATTTAGTTTTAACCACCTTGGAGATTACAATATCAGCTATTGCTTACTATTTCATTTATTAAATATTTTCTACTGATTACTTATGTGTCTTAAACTTATTTTTACAGTGGAGATATTTGATCAACTTTGTATATTAAATATATTTCTATAAGGGAAAGTATTAATCCTTTTTTGGGAAATATGACATGGGCAAACCTAGGCTTTAAGAAAATTTCAAAAGGGCTTCCAGTATGCAGGTAAAATTAGACAAAAGAGTGAAAGGATGCCTATTTCCCTTTGTAGAGATCAGTCTCCATAAGGGTTAAACATAGTCTATATGGGGGGCAGCTAGGTGGTGCAGTGGATAAAGCACCAGCCCTGGATTCAGGAGTACCTGAGTTCAAATCCGGCCTCAGACACTTGACACTTACTAGCTGTGTGACCCTGGGCAAGTCACATAACCCCCTTTGCCCCGCAAAACAAAACAAAACAAAACAAAACCATAGTCTATATGACTACTAAACAGGGACCTTTAATTGAGTAAGGGTGACTCAGGCCTTTGTAATATGCCTTGGGAAGCAGTAGAGAATAGTGAGTAAAAAATATTAAGAATGTGGAATCAGGAGGACCTGGATTTGAATCCTATCTCAGATACTAGTGTGTGTAAGATCCTCAATGTCACTTGTCTTTGCTTTGCTTCTGCTTCCTCAAGCACAAAACAAGGGGTTTAGACTTCATGATATTTAAGATGCCTTCCAGCCTGAATTTTATGATCCTATGATCTTTTCAACATCTTAAAGAATTCTTTCACTGGAGTCTCATAAAATAATGCTCCAAGAAATAGTATATCCTAGGTCTGCACAAGAAAAGAACAGAGATTACTCTGGTGATTGTTGTACCTCTCTTGGTGCCTACAGTGTTTTGCATATAGTAGCTACTTAATGAGACAGCAGGATGTAGTACATAATCCACTGGACTTTAATTCATGGGACCTGAATTGTAGTCCTAGATCCTAGCATTTATCAGATTTGTAATGCAAGTCACATAATGTTTTTGACCTTCAATTTCATCACCTGTAAAACAAAGAAAATAATACTTTCTCCATTAACCTCTCAGGGTTATTGTGAATGAAGTACCTAATGCTTAAAAAGTATTATGTAAATGTTCTATAGTATTTTTAATGGTAAGTAATGATGTTTTGGATGCAATGAGCTCCTTCTGAAATATCTCATCTCACAGGACAAAAAGAACATAATTATTAGACTATAGAAAAGGATACCAGAAATCTTAACCTAATCTCTACTCATTCCTCTGTTCCACACCTATCAGGGAATAAATTGGGACAAGGTGGTGAAAAGATACAGACGGGGCAGCTAGGTTATGCAGTGGATAGATCACGAGCCTTGGATTCAGGAGGACTTGAGTTCAAATCTGGCCTCAGACACTTGACACTTACTAGCTGTGTGACCCTGGGCAAGTCACTTAACCCAAATTGCCTGATCCCCCCCCCCAAAAAAAAGATACAGACAATCTTTCATGATCTTAATATTTACTGTCATGGTATCTATTCTTCAATTATTTTATAAAGTTTAGCCAGTTCTTGTTTTCAAGATAACATGTGTGTGTATATTTGTGGGTATACACATATACATATTTCTGCATGTTCATATAGAGATATATTTGTGTATATATATATATATATGTGTGTGTGTATACAAATACACATATTTCTATCTATACATGTGTACACATATATACAAAAATGCAGAGAGGAAAATCTACATATATAGATATATGTATACGTATACACATGCCCTCATGTATATCATTTCTTAGATATACATGTATATGTATATGTGTGCGTATAGATGCACATACATATATGCATGCATATAGATAAACATATATAAATACATACATACACACATAGATATATATATATATATATAAACACATCTATATATGTATCTCTCTCTCTCTGGGCATATATTAAAAAATGGGGCAGATAGGTGTTAGAGTGGATAGAGTTCCAGACCTAGAGTCAGGAAGATTCATCTTCTTGAGTTCAAACATGGCCTCAAATACTTTCTAGCTATGTAGCCATGGGCAAGTCACTTCAGCCTATTTGCCCTATATGTAAAATGAGCTGGAGAAGGAAATAGCAAATGACTCCTCTACATTTGTCAAGTAAACCTCAATTGGAGTCATGAAGATCTGGACACAATTGAAAAATGACTGAAGAATAGCACATGTATGTATGTGTTTAAGTGTGTATGTATGTAGAGAGAGTTGTCCAGTCATCCTTCACATAAATATGTCTATGTGTGTTCATATGTATAAACACATAGATAGATGATAGATCCATAAAATAATTAATAACATGGGAGTAGCTAGGTGGCACAGTGGATAAAGCACTGGCCCTGGATTCAGGAGGACCTGAGTTCAAATCCAGCTTCAGATACTTGACATTAGCTGTGTGAACCTGGGCAAGTCACTTAACCATCATTGCCCCCCCCCCACCGAAAAAAAGAAAAAAAATTATAACAAATAATGCAAATAATTTTCCTTCTATATTTTAAAAATCGAAATTATAGGAAGTATCATTATGCTTGTAATATTAGTAATAACACATTTAAGGAAAAATCAGTGTTTGACTAGGAAGTTAAAATTCAATGTTAAAATCTCCTTAAACCTATCATTTATAATTTACAAAAATTTGGGAAGAGAGGTGGACTCAAGTTTCCTTAGTTTTTATATGAAAGAAGATATAAAAATTAACTAGTGTAACCATAATAGAAAAATAAAAATCTATTTACGCTACTTAGGAAGGCAGAATTAAAATGCTCTTTAAATCACTATGATAGATCTTCCTTTAATGTTATTTTGAGTTTTAGAAGGAAAAATTTTTACTTTGGAATAAAAACCAAGAAGCTAACATTTTCAGATATGATATGCATAAGGACATTACAAACTACCTAAATTTAGTTTATAGCATATTCTGTTATGTAATTTTGTATTTTGTCATTTAAATATTTATATTGTATATAATCCAATAGCTTAAAAAGAAGAGTGACTTGCTGAGGGTCACACAGGCAAAATAACTCAGTGGTAAGATTTGAAGGCCGGTCTTCCAGACACCAAGGGCAGTTAGCTATCTCTAAACTGATAGTAGAAGTTTACAAATACTCCACTGGGATCCTTGCTATATATGACACTTTAGTATGGGATTTTCTATAAGCCAGATCTGCCTTGGACCCTTTCCAGGGGTATTTAATAACTAGAAGTACCTGAATTACCTCATTATAACAAGTTTCCCCCAGCCAAGGTCATTGTTTGAGTAACTGTTTACTACAGTTTTCAGTAACTCAATTTTAAAAGTCATTTAGGTCTTTTTAAATTCAATTTAATAAATAATTATTAAGTACCTACTATGAGCTAGGTACTGTGCTAAGTGCTTCTTAAATCACCTGACTGTTGATAGTTAATTAACATCTGTTTAAAATAATGAATACGAGGAAAACTGAAGTGTAGTTTATAGAACTCTCAGTGTGCTTTATCCATTTTATTTTAGATCATGAAATTAGTTGGTGACCCAACCCATACAACAACCCAATGGCAGAAATATATTGGAAAATAAACTTCCTACTTTTTTAATCTTGTGTTGAATCCACTGGGACTAAATATTATGTGCTATTTAAACACATCTTATTATTCACTCCGCTTCTTTAAACCAGACCTTTGGTTTATTATCTATTATTTTGACTTTTTTTCAGTATGACATACTTTTGTTCCTTTTGATAATTTGGTTTCCTTTTAAAATAGTAATTATATCAAAAAGAAGGAAAAGAGCAATGTTATAAAATATTATCTTAAGAGGAAAAAACAAAAACTTCATCTATTGTTACTTGCAAATTCACTGCCTTGTAGATGTGCTCTTTAATTAGTCTTATATTTGACACCTAATTAAGATATTCACTGGCCTTTTATTTTTATCTTCCTGTTTTTCCCTCTCCCCCACTTTTTTTTTCTATAAGACCATTCTCTTGATATTTGTGTTTGTTATCACGTAGAATTATACTCAAATAAAATCATGTCAACAACCTTTTTTTTTTTTTTTAAGCAGCTACCCTGTGGCAGACATTATACAAAGCCCAAGGGATATCCTCCACTCAAAAATAAATAAATAAATAAAAAAGGTAAAACATCAGGAGATTACAGACTAGTGAATAGCTAGGACTATAAAGTTCACAAAGTACTTTACATGTGTTACCTCATCTGATCCTCACAACAGTCCTGTGAGGTAGGTCTAATTTTTACCCCTAATTTATAGATTAGGAAACTTGGATGCACAGTCTACCTACACAAACCACATAAGTTACCTCACTATTTATTTGATTTAAGGGTGAAAAGGATCTGTTACAAGAATATGACGTGCAGCTAGGTGGAACAGTGGATAAAGCATCGGCCCTGGATTCAGGAGGACCTGAATTCAAATCCAGCCTCAGACACTTGACACTTACCAGCTGTGTGACCCTGGGCAAGTCACTTAATCCTCATTGACCTGCAGAAGATTAAAAAAAAGAATATGAATTATCAAATCCTATACAGTGACTCACAGTGAATAGCAGTTCTTAAATCCATGACAAAATTAGATTCTGAAATTGAGATCATTTAGCACTACCTTCAGGTATTTGATAGGGGTAGGAAGAAAGGATGGAAAAGGATAGGAAGTGCATCTTCCTTTTGACTGGAGTTTGCAAAAAGCAAACAAATCACTTCATGCTATCCTTGCTATACTACCTGTAGTAGTCATTAGACTTTTTTGCTTTTTGAGAACAGGGACCATATCAATTTTTTTCCCTTTGTGATATGAAAAACTGAGCATGGTACTTCTCACACGGAAGATCCTTCATAAATAGTTGCTGTTACTGTTATTTTTCCATTATAACATTGTTGCCTGTATATTGTTGGACTGTGCATCCCAGAAAATGGTGTGGTGACAAGGAAAGTTAGGACCAGGATCAGGGAAGACTGCTGATATGTGTTGGCTAAATTATCTACTGGCTGGCAGAGGGCAGGCTGAGGGCAAAGGCCTATAATACCTTAAAATAATGAAGCAAGAGGTCCTGCCAATATTCTATTTTTTCCCCTCCTATTAAGACAGCTTGGTGGCATAATGGATAGAGAGTGCTGGTCTTTGAGTTAGGAATACTCATCTTTGTATATTCAAATCTCACCTGAGACACTAGCTGTGTGACCCTGGGCAAGAAACTTAAGCCTGTTTGCCTTAGTTTCCTCATCTGTAAAATGAGATGGAGAAGGAAATTACAAACCTCTCTAGTCTTTTTGCCAAGAAAACCCCAAATGGGGTCACAAAGAGTTGGACATGACTGAAAAACAACTAAAAATAACTAGTCAAAAATCCACTTTGATTGATATAGTCACAGGTGAGAGGCTCTGGGTTAAGAGTAGAATATAGGTGAATAACAAAGCATAATATGACAGCATCTCTCTCCTTGCATATAGTGAGAAATTTCCTAGGTATAAAGAAAATTAAACTGAATGAGTATATATCCATAACTACTAATGTAACTATCCTAAGTCTTTTCCCCTCCAGAATTTTGTCATTTTACATTAAAGTTCCCATGTGTCTCATATTTAGCTGTCTCAGTTAAAGCAGAAGATAAAAAACATAAAATCATTTCCTGCAAATCTATGAGTAGAATAATATTCAACTTAACATTGCATTGAACATTTACTTTGGGATATATTTCTTTTTGGAAAGAATGTTCATAGGAAAAATGAGACATTTTAATCATTCTCTTTCTCATCTGTCAAATATCCTTTCAATAATAATAAAATAATAATAATAAAAATGATCCTTACAATAAACTAATGACCTCAGGGTTTATCTATATGCATGATGATACTAGTAGTGCAATACTGGCAACGTATGTTGTTTTTAGTAGGTTTTAATCATGTCTGACTCTTTGTAACCCCTTTTGGGGTTTTCTTGGAAAACAAACCAAAGTGGCTTACCATTTTCCTCTCCAGCTCATTTAATAGATGAGGAAACTGAGGCAGCCATAGGTTGAAGGATTTACCCAGGGTCACACATCAAGTAAATGCCTGATTCCAAATTTGAACTCAGATCTTCATGATTCCAGGACTGGTATTCTATCCATTATGCCACCTAGATGACATATTCTAGTGTTGGGAACATAATTAGTACTTAGTAAGAATAATGGTAATAATTTATAGTAGCTTATATTTATGCCATGATTTAAGACTTAAAAAGCATATTGCATATATTGCCTCTTTTTACACTCATAGTAGCCCTGTGACATAGGCAGTAAAGATATTATTACCCTTATTTTGGAGATGAGGAAACTGATATTTAGAAAAATTTTTAATTTACATTTTAATTTTGTTTTACCAAACTTCTGATATCTTTGGTTAGAGGATATACTACATCTCCTCTGCAATATTTATAGTATGAGAGTATTGTATTATCAGACCTGGAATTTCATTATTGTAAAGAACTTCTAAGGGGGAACTCCCTTCACCAATTCAGATGAACAACTTTGCCATCACTTAAAGTTTTACATTTATTTAGGGCACCAAGAAGTTAAGTAACTTGCTCAGAGTTACACAGGCCCATATATATATATATTAGTTCTAACATTAACTCTGTTCCACTCATTCTGATATATTGTGTATTCCACTGACCTGTACATATGTTAAGATTTCATTGATTTTATCAACATGAACTTCACTCCCTTCATATCTTAGCTAAAAAGTCTCCATGAAGTGCTAGAGGAAAATACAAGATAAAAAAAAAAAAAGTGTTCATTTGGTAGTTGATCTTAATCACCCTTAACAAAATTAACTAAACTGGGCTTCTGATAGATGTACAAATTTGATCTCCAGAATTTACTTTTTACTGACATCTCCTTAGTATATATAAATATATCTCCATAATCATCTTCATAACACTTAAGAGGAAGTATATAATGAAAGCCCATATGTACAGACTATGAGGTGTGATTAGGAATCTCCTGATTTGTAGACTGGGATAACTCCCATAAAGCTAGATATGTTCTATAGACACTTGCTTGGAGAAATACATTTGACTTGGTTGACACCATATTGTGCTCAACTGAGTAAGGGATATTGAGAAATAGTCATGACTATGTAAAGGGCAATAGATTCTTGATACAGTAGTCTTCCCCTCTGCCACTGCAGGATAAAAATTGCAAAAGAAAAAGAAAAAAAAACTCCATCTTTTTTTTTTCTTGGACAGCTTTTACCTTGTGACTATTTTCCAGTGTTTTCTTTCAATTAGACTTCCAATAAGATGCTCTGAGGGGGAAGAGATGTATCTCCCTTCCTCCATCTCTAGGGCAATAGTGGCTTGCAGCAAAAGGACATGGAATTGAGAGAAGTGTGCTTGTTTATGAAAACCCAAGACCAGAGCTCAAGTTCCTGAATGTCTTCTCCTCATTTTCTGTTTCCCCTCATGGATATTGTTTGGTGATTAGAAATCATGAGAAATGGACAATTTGAACACTAGTGAATATATTTTGGCCTACAAACTCATGAGTTTTCACAAGCTATCCAGTACAAGCAGATTTCCTTAATTATGTGCTTCTGAAGAAGATGAAGGAAAGCATTACCCTGCAGCTGGAGGATTGAGGAAAGCCATGTTGAGGACAACTAGACATATCTAACCCTCCATGACAATTTCTCTGTTGTCAAAGGGTATAGGTACTTAGTAAAAATAAAAGATCTTTATAGCAGTCCCACAAAGAATTCTTACCTTCAGGAGAGGAGCATTTGAATATAACAGGCTATTTGAGTATTCTACATTTATTGTATTTGTCCATGCATGCTTATGAGGTTTTTTGTTTGTTTGTTTTGTTTTTGCTTCATTTATTTTCTATGATGGAAGAATTGAAGAGATTTCCTAAACCTGATATTTTGAATACTTCTTTATAAAGGGAAGTCTGTTTCTAAGATTTGGGAGGGATTCTAGATATCAACCATACTTAAACTTTATTGTAGAAATCTCACTGAATTTTTCTATAAAAATGGAGGACAATTAGAAAGAGAAAAACTAATACTTTATGGGATCGACACTCCCAAGACTGAACCCAAGGTTTTGTGAGGCAAATCCACTTTGGAGACCCCATAAGTGTATAGTGTACACAGATAAAGAACACTATATTTGATTATTATTTATAATGGGTGGGAAGCTTCCTTATGAGTATATTATTATTGAAGTTCCATTCTAATGTATAAATTATAACTATTAAGTAATGAGATGGATTTCAAAGTTTGCCTTGCAAAATACATTTTCTTACTGTATATACTTTTTATTTGACATTATTTTAATTCAGAAATGACATAGATGATAAATCTTTGTTCTTAGGAAGCTTACCTAGATATAAAGTCCCTATCATTCTCTCCCACTTAAGGTCCTGATGCAGAGTCTGGGTAACTATCTCTATTATTGATTGTAAAGAAGACTCCTACACTAAATGGGAGAATGGAATAAATGATCTCCAGGGACCCTTCATACACCATATTCTGTGATTCTCATATTTTTTGTCCATCTCTCAATACACATGATGGAACTTGAAAAGGATGCATACACACACACACACACACACACACACACACACACACACACACACAAATTCAGGGGCAGCTAGGAGGAACAGTGGATAGAGCACCAGCCCTGAATTCAGGAGTACCCGAGTTCAAATCTGGCCTCACACACTTTACACTTACTAGCTGTGTGATCCTAGGCAAGTCCCTTAACCCTAACTGCCTCACCAATAATAAAAAAAGGATGCATGATAGAATGCAATGTCAACTATCTACTGATCTAGCAGTATATGTCTTTCAAGTATAGTTAATTTTATACTGTGAACTTCTGACTAGTATCAAAACACTTATTTTAACTAATTGAAGAGACAGAAAGCTTATTGGTCTAAAAATTATAAAGGTATGCGTTCAAACCCTGTTTCTATAACTTACTGGGTGTGGTATGCTGATTTTGGACAAGTCACTTAAACTTCTAAGTCCCATTTTTCTCATTTGCAAAATGAAAAGCCTAGAATGCTTGATCTCAAAGGTTGATTCCTGCTATAATATATTATGGGCCTATGAGATTAAAAGTCCAATAAAAGAAATGAATTTTTATAGTAAAAAATAGAAAATATTTTCCTATATACATTCCCTATTTATTTCAGAATAATATATCAATATCTATATACATATAATATATAAAATATTTAATAATATTAAAATAAATAATAATAAATAAAGGTATATAGAAAGACATGTAAATAATTTACATGTCCACAAATTTATTATTATACTGTTTTCATAATTATCATTATGCTATTTTAATATCATTATGCCTACAATACTAAACTTTTATTCAAATTCCATAATCATCAGATCTGTCCAAAAAATCTGATTATTTGACTTTATGACTATTATAATTCCTTTTGATCACTAACGGAATGTTAAAATAAAACTGTCTCCAGTAATTTATGGGAGTTACACAGCTATATAAATAGCAATGAAAATAGCCTGGATATCAAGCTAAATTGCAGCTAAAATGTACAGGAGAATAACTAGGCAATTAGATTGCCATTGACAATGAAAATCACTTTACTTAAGAAGTAAATGAGAATTCTCTTTAAAGTCATAGAGGAATCTCATTCTGAATATCTTGAAAGGTGAAGCCAAACAATGACGTTAGAATGAAAGACTTATCAGTTTTCTTATTACAAATTTGAGAATCATCATTCAGTGCAGCAATGCCTCAATAGAGATGAGATCCCTCTTTTAGTACTTATCATAGCTCAGTCAACTTTTCTTATGCTGGACTTTTATTTATACAATGTCCTTCACAGATCTTCCAGAGAAGATTCACCTAATGTCTTTGTGGCATATTTATATCTATATGGAACACATTCAGATTTTATGTAAGCTTTGTAATCCCCAATCTAATTATCACCTCTGTTTTACATTATTCATTTACTGGATAGATCCTTACTACCAAGATATAAGGTGAATCTATAGAGAAACATTTTTAAGCTCATTCAATGGAAATCTTAGTTAGCCTATGTTGATTAGAAATTTGAAGTAAATGATAAATGGAATTGCTATAATAACATTAAAATTTCTTTTACAAATCAAGGGCCTTTTACTTTCATTTTCAAATCAGGATTAGCAGGAGCACATTTCTTCACTACTTTTCAAGCAATTAGAGAAATTTTGGTAACTATTGTACATAAGTAGGATATGTTAATGAATAGTGTCCTAAAAAAAGGTCAAAATGTTCAAGGGTTTGTTGATTTCAGGAATAATGGATAAATACTAAAATTTACAATTTTTAATTTAAGTAAAATTGATGACCTACCAGGTAATGTATGTCTTTACTGATTGTACAATTCTGAATTAAATAAGTTGAATTAAAAAAATAAACATAATACTAATGATGTTTTATGATTCTATGCATACACATATATGTGTATGCATATATACATATACACATTTATATATAGTACATATACACACATGTCATATATACTCATGTGTACGTGTATATACATGCATATATGTACATATACATATACACATAACTTTGGAATTGTTATTGTCTTTTTGTTTTTTCAGGATCCTGTGTCTTCTTTCCTCCCAGTATAAAAATTTGTTCTATAAATACAGGCAGAATTTTTTTTTCTACAATTTATGATCTTAGAGAATAACACATATATCAGAGTTAGGACATGAAACCCAGTCTCCTGACTTTAATGCCAGCCTTCTATCTACTCTCTTCCACTGCCTTCTTAATTTGCTGTTAGAAATGAGTCCAATTAGCTTCCTGATTGTTTTGGTTTTGTGGATTCTATTTTTATGATCAGGTTGGCACTTTAATGATTGTGGAGTGTTGGAAGGAATGCTGTATTTGGAATCAGATAAAGTACATTGAAATCCTGGCTCTACAACTTAATATTCATGTGGCAGTTAAGTCACATAACCTAGATGGGTTTCACTTTATTATGTCATGAAATGTCAGAGTTGGTCTGGGTGACTTTAAGTTCTCTTCCAGTTCTAATTCTTTGATCCTAAGATTTTAGCCATACTTATAAGTCAGGTATCTTCAGAAAACTTAATGTAATATTGTCTAAAAAGATGCATAAAAACATAATAAAAAATGGAAACATATATATATTTCTACTAATTTCTTATAATCACACAGCTTCCTTGTAAGAACGATTGCGAAATTATAAGATGTATTATGTGAAATGTACCAACATGAAATGTTATCTTACATCATGTTTATAGTGATATTTTTGCAATAAAATGCATAATATATTAGCTATTAAGTATATTATTTCACCTTATTTTTAATTTTTCCTTTAAAGATGGATTAAACAGCCATAGATATGTCTTGAAGCTCTTTCATTTATGTCAACAAATATATTGAAGGGACTTAATAAACTTTTTAGAATTAAAGCTTGAGTTTAGAATGACATGGCTGATGGTATGCATGTGTGTATGTAGATGATAGATATGTAGATAGAAAGGTTGATAGACAATGTGCATGCATATGTCTATATATGTACATGTATATACATGTGTAAATACACAATATATATGTGTATACACATGTGTATATGTATGTAGTATGTATTTATGTGTATGTGATTTTCATTGTGATTTTGTGATTCACAGTGATTTTCATTGAAAACTTTTGATTGGTACAGAGGCATAATTTTGTTCAGATCATACACATAATCTCTATGTTCATAAAATTTTGAGCTAGAAATGATCTAGCCTAACCTTTCATTTCATAAATGAAACTCTGAAAACTTAAGTGAATCATCCCCCAAATAACACACACAGAGCAAAATTATAGGATATAGATGCAGATTGAATGGTACTATTTCTATTTTTTTGTTTTGGTTTGTTTTTCTTTTTTGAGGTTTTTCTCTTTTGCTGATTCTTCTCTCATAACATGACTAATGCAAAAATATGTCTAATGTGATTGTACAAATATAACCTATATCAGATTGCTTGCTGTCTTGGGTAGGAGGGAGGAAGGGAGAAAAATTAGAAACTAGAAATCTTATAAAAACAAATGTTGAAAACTATCTCTACATGTAACTAGAAAATAATTAAATGCTTTTATGATTAAAAAAAGTTATAGGATATATCTGAGAAGAGATTTGAATCCGGGTTCTCAGACTCCAAATACAGTGGTAATTCTATCTTACCACATGGCAGTCTGTCACTGAGAGCAGTTGTTTTCTTTATACCACATCTTGAAATTGGTAGAGGCTTCAATCATTTCCTTAGGAAAAATCAGATGTAAAATATCCAGTGCCTCTCTTCTAAAGAGAAACTCACTAGTTTCTACCTCATACAAATGATATTATATTACATTCAATGCAAATATTCATAAAATCATTTTTTGGTAACAAAGATAAAAATTCTTCTTTGATTGCATTTTTTTCTTTCTGTTTTGAAAGGGGAAGTGATAACATGAATTTGTACTCTACTTATTACTTACATAATGTGTGAGTTTGAAATGAAGACCTACAGAATCATGTTAAATGCTTTTAAATATAATACCTTTAAATGTGTGGATGAAATATATTAAGACCCAATATTAAAATGTATAGTCTCTTTAACTTTCCACTGTACTTGAAATTTTGATCATTTTCATTATTTCTTAAAGGTTTATGTTTCCAGAAGACATATTAAGATGCAAACTTAAGAATTATCTATTTAAAACATTAGAAGCAAGACCTACAATGTCATACATTTTTTCATTAATAGAAAGAAAGATTCCCCAAGGAATTAGGCCAAAAGAGAGGTTTTGTTGGGGGATAGAGAGAAGGAAAACACTGGGCCATGGAGTATAAAATCCAGCAGTACCTGACCCAGTTGGTTGCCACAGTGAAGAGAGAGTGGCTGTCCATCTAAGGGTCATGATAAGTGCAGGCAGTGCTTAGGGAAAGATGCAGGGGTTTCCAGAAAGGGCAATGAGAGGGCACTGAAGTCAATTTGGCCTACTTCAGAATTTTGCCTAAGGCTGGACCTGTGTAAATAAACCCATCACTGATTTGGGCTTGTCATGCCTGTCATGCCTGTCATTTTCAAAAATCATCTTTGCTTTCTCTATCTTCTCTGCATTATGAAACTTATTTGCTACTTATTGCTCTCCATTTTTTTCTTAAAGGCTTCTGTGTTTTCCTCTCCATCTTTATTACTCAACTCTACTTCCAATTTTTCTTATCTATGCCCCAAGTAAACAAATAAGAAAATGGTTATAACTAGCTCTCCCTCTTACCCTAGCTTTTTATAATCTCAGTTAAACTAAATGGTTTAAAAAACAAAAACAACAAAAAACAAGCCCTCATTACTAACTCCCATCATTCCATCAAAACAAAAAATATTCTACTCTCAATTTTATAATGGTAAAAGTAAAAAGAAATATGTAATAATACTCTTAGTGCTTACTCTGGCATCCTGTCTACAATCTCCATCAATTCAATAAGCTGTCTGACTTTCTCTTTGCATGCTACAATCTAGCAAAATCATTTCAAGGTGTGGCTATAAAGAAGAAAGACCCCTCCCTGTGTTTTGCTTTCAAAAACAGCTTTATTATTTCATAGTCCTATGATTTGATATAGTGGTAATGTCACTAGCCTTTGAAGCATAGAATAATGGATTAAAAGCTGAAAGGGGCCATATAGTCCAACTTCTTAATGAGGCCCAGAGAAGTTAAGTAAATTATTTGAGATTACCCTGGTTTTATGGAGTAGAGAAATCATTTGAACCAAATTCTTCTGACTCTAAATGTTCTTCTTTTCACAATGGAATCTGAATTTAAATTCCAATTCTGTCATTTGGTACCAGTGAGACTTTGGGAAAGTCACTTAATTTCAGAAGAATGACTAGGAATTTTTAATCCTAGGTAAAACACCATAGTATGCACCTGAAGCATAACTGATTTTGATCCAGGACTGGAAGGAGTATGAAGGCACAGTAGGATGGAAGAGTGGGACAGGAGGGAGTTTTAGCCAGACCTAAGGATGCTGCCTAATTTAATTAATCATTCTCACTAAATTCTAAGTGATATCAGTATCCTCTAATTGGTACTTTACAGTTAAACCTCAGTTATAGAATAATAGAGCTAAAAAGGACCTCAGATCCCAATGACTTAATATTAAAAAATGAGGAAACTGGGGGTGAGGAGATTTAGTGGAATGTTCAAGATCTTTGTGGTAATAAGTGGAAGAAGTGGAATCTTCTAAATCTGGATTCAGTACTCTTTTCACTGTAGTATGCTACAGCACTCCAACAATGCTTCTGTTTAACAGTTTTAGTCCTCATTTTCTTCATCTAAAATTAAAAGATTGGACCAGATAATCTCTGTAGTGCCTTTCTCTTAAGAGATGATCCTATGATCCTACCTGACATGACTTACTAAAGAAAATTGGGGAAAGATCAGAAGCACTGTCTAAATGTAAGTTATTTTAAAGTATTAGTAGCAGAGGCATAGAAGGGTATGCAAAAGATCCACACATAGCTTAAAAGATATTAATGAAACAAGTATCAATGTGTTCCCTGTCTTACGGCAGGTTTGTCTTTCTCCAATAATGTCTAGAATTATATATAAACCTAAGAAACCCACTGTGAAATATAACTTCCTGTGTCTTTTATTTTTAACAAATGTACCCAAATAATATGCACAACGCGTAAATAACTATTTCAAAATAGGACTTCAGAAATATGCAAACATAAATATTGTACTATAATGGCATATAGTACCCTTGGAGTAGATAGAAGGGAATAATTCAATGGGAGCCATTCTTCTTGCCTTGTATTTGCCTTTCCTTTAACTCCAGGAGACTCCATGCAGGTGGTGTGTGTGTGTGTGTGTGTGTGTGTGTGTGTGTGTGTGTGTGTGTGTATGCATATACGTATGTGGGTACATCTATATATGTATATATATATATAGATAGATAGATTTATCATTGCATATCTCTTATATTTTGCCTCTCTTCCAAGAGCTAGGAAAAATAAATGAACTCCCGTTTTCTGACAGTTATGTTTGATCATCACATTGTCTGGTAATCTCAAGTATTTCAAGTCATTCCATTGTACATTATTCTACTAGTTTTGCCCACTTCATTCTACAGGTTTTCTAGGTTTCTCCATATTAGTGCCTTTTGTTGTTTTTACAGTATAATATTATTCCGTTATGTTTCTTTGTCTCATTTTTTTTAGCAATTCTCCAATTAATGAATTCCCAGTTTGTTTCCAATTATTTGCTATATAGCATTGGAAAGTTTCTAAATAAACAAAATAAATGTAGTTCAAATTAAAATGGAAGCAGTTAACTGGGGGAAAATTTTTGCAACACATTTTTCCGATAAAAATTTTTATGTTTAAGGAAGATATATAGGGGATAGAAACAAATATATAAAAAATCAGAGCTATTCCCTAAGAGATAAACAGTAGAAGAATATGAAAAAGAAAGGTGAACTTTTAACAATCATCTGAGAATATGTTCTATATCTCTAAGAATGAGAAGAAAACAAATTAAAACAATTCTGGGGTTGTTTGTTTTTGTATTGTTGTTGTTAGCCCTTATCTATCTGATTGGCAATGATGACCAACAAAGGAAAATGATGTAATTATTGGAGGGATTGTGGGAAGATGGTTACACTCATGCACTGTGGTGGAGATGGGGATTCATTTTACAGTGCCAGAAGATATTTTGGAATTATATTCCTCAAGTTTGGAACTGTGAATACTTTTTGTGACAATGGTTACCTGCTCTCCCCCCCCCCCCGCCATCCACCATAAGCATATAACCTTAAAGAGACCAAAGATAAAGAGAAATGACCTATGTGTAGGAAATTTACTTTGTCAATTGATATTTGAGAGTGGGGATTCTCTTGTTAAGCACTACATCTTATATTCTGTTCACTAGGCCCTTGTTTGTCAATGAGTTTCGCTTTTAGGAGAATTATTGTTGCTGTCTTCTACCTTTGCCAAATGCCTGCTGGGACAGAGTGAGAACAGATGATATATTGAAAACTAGCATGTGGAAAAAGATGCAGTAAAAATATATTTTTTACTTTCAATGAGACACTTTGCCTACATTTTTGTAAGATTTCAAAGGAAAAAATGACAATACTTTATTTTTAAGTGAAGATCCTGAATCATAGATAGCACTGCAGACATATTTTCATCATAGAGAAGATTATGAACAAGTAAAGTGGTCTTTAAGCATCTGCTGTAATCGGGAAGAAAGAAGTGGAACATGAAAACAATGTCAGTGCTCAAGTAGTTATTCTCAGTTGTACACAATAATGATTTTAGGAAGAATTAGTTCAAGGAAATAAAGTTCAGACTAACTAATTGTCTGTGAATTATTAAAGGCTGGGTCAGGAAAGGATATTAAACTGTGGTAAAAATTATTTATGAAAAGAGTCAACTGAGACAAACTGCTCTAACATTCATTAAACTAATGAGGGGAAGCTCCTAAAATAGTCCTTTAAAAGCATTACCTTGAGGTCAGGCTACAAACTAATGTCACTTTCATTTGATATATGACACCAAAGCTGTATCCAACTTTTTAAATATTCCATGTGATAAAATCAGAAATGCAAAGTAGTTGTGACTGACCTACTTCATAAGTTAAAAATGGTACAGAAAATAACTTCATTCAAAAATAATAAATAACTTTATTCTGAGTAAAATTGTTTCAGATACTAGAATTCTGAAATTATCAATCTTGCTAATTCTTTGTAAGACTATGACTTTTAAAAAATACTTTGATTTTTCTTGAAAATAATCTCTATGAATTAAACTAATGGTCTTTAAAGGCATGTTAGATAGAATGCCTTTTTATTTATTTAGTAGAACTTCTATGAATGATTTCCTTCATGTATGTGATGACAAAAAGAGTATCCTGAAGTGAGAGCTGTGACCTTGAAAATAAGTTCTATGAGGTCTTATCATGACATTTAATGAAAATTTGTCTGGCAAAGGGCTCTATTTCAATAATCTGAGGATAATTGTAACTAAGTATAGACTATATCAATTGAGAAATTGGCCATAGGGTGATGAATTTCTGACTAAAGTAAAAATCAAATAGTCTCTACAGTGTCACAAAATCATACATTTTAGCTTTCGATTATACTTCAAAGGCTATTTAATTTGAACTACACCTGAACAAATGTCCATTCTCTATTATGCCCATTGAAGTAGTTTGATGTTACAATTCATGTGTGCCATGACTTTTTTAGTTTCATAACATCTTCTTCAAATTTGAAGAAATGTCTTCTATACTTTTATCTAAGCCATTGTTCAAAAATGATAAATAGTACTTAATCCAATGAAGATCCTTGGGACATTCCATTAGATATCTTCTTCCACAATGATGTGGAACAATTAATGATGACTACTTTTTGAGTCCAGTTACCTCTTCTAGTTTTGAATCCTCTAAATTCATCTAGCCCATATATTTTCATTATTTTCACAAATACAACATACTATATCTATATCAATATATGAGAGACTGGAAAATACTTTGTTAAAATCTAAATAAGTTCTATCTAAAGAATTTCTTTGATCTAATCAGTTCTGTAACCCCATAAAAAAGGAAATGAGTTTTGTATTAATGTAATAATCTATTCTTAGTGAAGCTATTCAGTCTTTGCATTCACTGCTTCTTTTTGTAGATTTCATTACCATCACTTTAATAATCCATTCACAATTTTTTTCAGAAATTAGCAGCTTATAGCTGGAAACCTCTACTTTTGTCTAGCTTATGAAACAATAGTCCAATAGTACCTCTCCCATTCTCCATGTTATTTCAAAGGCTAGTGATAGTGGCTCTGCAGTTACAGCTAGCATTTCTTTCAGGAATTTGGATGCAGTTTATCCAGACCTACTGACTTAAATTTATCAAGAGCTAATAGGTACTCCCATTCTCCTGTTTAGTTATACTGGATATCACTTTAATATTGATGAATTTTACTTGTCTTTTCCAGTCCAAACTGCATTATTTTTTCAGCAAAGTAATTGGCAACAAAATAACAGTTAATTAGTCAGGTGGTGTATTGTATAGATCATGGGTCCTGTATTCAGGAAAATCTGAGGTCAAATTTAGGTAAATCACACAAACTCTACCTGTTTCAATTTCCTTAATGGTAAAATGTGGATAATAATAGTACGCCCAAACCAAAGTTCATATGAAGATGAAATCAGATAATACTTTTAAAATATAAAGCACATTATCTGACATATAATAGATATAAAGGGAAAAAAAAAACACTTATCTCTCTCCTTCCCTCCCTCCTTCCTTCTTTCCCTTCCTTCCTTCCTTCCTTCCTTCCTTCCTTCCTTCCTTCCTTCCTTCCTTCCTTCCTTCTTTCTTTCCTTTTTTAATCAGCTCCAATTTTTTGCATCAAGGCCAAAATACCAGTAGCAATCCTCCAATTTTTGTAGCATAATATTATCAATAAGGAAAGTGAATAAACTGTTAGTTGCTTCAATTTTGTAAAGGAGTGAGTTCCAACACAACTTGGATAATTACATATGCCATTATATTGTGACTCTCCTGGAAAAGGAGAAAAAAGATGCACCAGGATACAAAAGGGTCGAGAATGGTTATACTTTACTCTTCCTAATGCTATCTATTTTTACTACCTACCATAATTATTTTTTAGCTTGCTATTTAAATCACTTGTTCTTCAAATATATACACTATTCTCACTTGTTTAGTTACATTGGGAGGGTGCCTCTTATGTCACTTGTTGTAGGGGGAAGAAAATTCCTAGATATGCCTCTGGGAAAAATATGTATATATATGTGTGTGTATACATACATATACATACATATATGTGTGTATATATACATATACATATATGTGTGTGTGTGTGTGTGTGTGTGTATATATATATATATATATATATATATATATATGATTTGGGAAATAGTCATTAGCCACAGGAGAATTTTTTTTAAATTCAGTAAAGTGGTTAGAAAAGAAGGCAAATTGAAAAGGATTATGAAAAGATAAGGGTAGTGAAAAAATGGAGGCAGTGAATACAATATACTTTTTCAAGAAGTCTAGTGAAAAGTTAATAATGGGAAACAAATAGGACAATTATGTTCCTATTTGTTAAATTTATATAGACTTAAATCCCTAAGTTACTGACATTCATGGGTATATATAATATGCCTTTTTTCCTGTTGTCGTTTTTTTTTTTGTTATTCTTGAAATGTTATGTTGATGATTATTAAATTCAAAATAAGAAAACCTTTTTTTAAAGAAAATGAATAGTAAATAGAAGAGAAGGGCAAATGTCACATAGATAAAAGAATTTGAAAGAAAATTGTGTGAGTATGTATACGTAAGAATGAGTGCAGGCTGAATATGCTTTTAGGCAGAAGAGAAAATTTAAATGAAGAGAAAAAGATTAAAGATGCATTGGGGGAGGAGAGAGTGCGGAAGTAGGAACAATAATTTCTAACAAAGATTCAGAGGATGTGAGAAAACAGAGGATGAAGATCACAGGTGGAAAGATTAGCCTTCGAAATAAATATACACAAAGATGTAATAAAATTTTACGAGGAGAAGTAGTCACTTCATGTCAGATGGCTTCAGGCTTTTCAGCATAGTAGTATAAAGTAGGTACAAAAGCAATAGCAGGATTCAGGGTTTTCACAGAGTAGGAAGTGTTTGAAGAATTACGTGAGTTCAATTTCACAAATATTTCTTAGAGCCTACAGATTAGAATTTTTTCAGGTCCTAGATATATGAAGAGAAAAGTGAAATAGTCCCTCCACTAAAGGAACTTATAACTACTAGAAACTGTAAATGAAAGCCCTAGTTTCAAATGACCAACTAGAACCATAAAAAGAAAGATATGTGGATAGTTTTGATTTGTTGATTTATGGGGGTATAGTGTAGGTTTTCTTCTTCTGAGGAAAAATTACAAAAATACAGATATGTATAGAGGTGTATTTTTATGCCTCTCCATGTGTGCATGCATATATGCACACATTTATGCAAGGAGAAATTATTTTTTCCTCTGATGGACAGCCATGTGTTGCATAGTTATTACTTGGAAGGAGATATGACTCCTGATTTGCTGAGAGACTGAAGTTAGTATTCTATTTATCTCCATGATTGATTGTTGGAAAGCACTTCCTAGTAGGTTTTTGAGGTCATTGTGAAAGCTAAATGTTAAATTTGAATGGCTATCAGGGGCCTCTGGGGCTGCAGACACCTGGAGAAGAAAATCTACATCATATCCATTGACTTATAATGCCTGCAATCCTAGAGTATGCCAGGAGCAGACACCCTTTATTCAAATTGTTCTTTATCTTCTTGGCTGGACTGAGTTGTTTGGTCTGGATCCCAACTGGAGAGTTTTCTTATGTTTTATCAATTCTAATTTGTGTAACTTCTCCAACTTCTGTTTATTGTAATGCTTGGATGAATGGGTTTACTTATTGTTAGGCATTCCTCATGGACTTGGATGTCATGATAAAGAGCTAGCTGGTTTGGGAGCCAGGTAGACTTGGGTTCAAATCCTTACTGAGACACATATTAGCTCTGTAAAATCACTTAATTTATTTATCTCTATAACTCTCTAAGACTATAAATTGCAGAAGTTTGCTAATTTGCATTGATAGAGGGGATTTTTTAGTCTGAGAATTACTTATACCCATGAAATTACAGGTCCTATTCTATTCTGTTCCTATATCTATCTCTTTAACTAAGCTAATAATATTTACTTTGATCCTGAATTCAGCAGAGTTTGACATTAGCATAGTAGGGTTTCTTTTTTTATTCTTCTTGTCCCAGGACTGAGCTATGGTGCCCTCCTCTTCATTATACCATTCTACTCACATTTGGAAAGCTGTTCTTAAGACCCTTCCTTGACATGGCACCTAATCAAAATTAGAAGCTTCCAAGCTATTCTTCCTGTGTTGTTATAGTGCAATAGAGAATGATAAGCCATCTTTTTCTCTATAGTCTATAAAATACTCTATTGTTTATTCTCTAAAAATGTAATACTCAAATATTTATACATTTTCTAGTTCATCAAGAGACAGAGAAGAAAACCAGTTAAGTAGAAGAATGCAGCGTTTATCAGTATAGCTAAATATGGCATGCATATGCTTTTTAAATCCCATGCCAAGGATTCCTGAGTTGAAAATCAGCAAATGAAGGGCAGCTAGTTGGCACAGTGGATAGAGCACTGGCCCAGGAGTCAGGAGGACCTTAGTTCAAACCTGGCCTCAGACAGTTGATACTTACTAGCTGTATGACCCTGGGCAAATCACTTAACTCCAATTGCCTCACCCCCCCACCCCCCAAAAATCAGTAAACACAAAAATATATTAAGATCAAGAAAAAAGAAAAAAATCCACCTTTCCCCACCTATACCAGGAAATAGAAGGTTAATTTTTTGTAGGCAGTTAAAAGTCTCACTAGATTGGCTAATTTTCTGACAAATATAGAAAAGTAGTCTTAAAGTCATTATATGATTTTTCCTTTCATCAGTATTCAAAGAAAGGGAAGAGATTGGACAAAAGAGATGATACCCCTACTTGGTATAGTGTACCAGAAGAGAGGAAATTAGAATCTGCTCCTCCTTCTCTGTAGCATCTAATCAGGTAAAGTTTTCTGCTCCATAGAAACAACCCTCACAGACATTATCCTACATACCTTTATCAGATTAAATAAAAGTTGCCTTTGATCACTGCTTCCTAACTATGTTTTTGTTTTATTTTATTTGTTTTTAGCATGCAGCAAATAATTTACCTCTAACATAATACAGAATGTAGGGAAAATATGAGCTTTACTACTGCAAAATAAACATACTTCTGAAAACAAGAAAGTGGTTTCCATTTGTGATTCCATAAACTTAATTTGTTCAATTTTATCAAGCTAATACTTTCCTTGGTTGTTGGACTGGGAATCAGACTTGTTGATTGTTTCTGCCAGTTTATGTACCCCTCTATTTGATTGGAGGGGGTCTAATTAAGCAGAGGTGGAAATTTAACCAATCTGTATAGATTAAAGTAGTGTATTAGCAAAAGGAATGAACTTTATGTTTTAAAAAAATCACATTTTCTGATTCCATAAATATTTGTGATTTTAAGATACAATGCCATTTTATTAAATCTCAGTTACCTTACCTACAAAGAAACTTTTTACAGGATTGTTGCTTGCAATAATCAAATATAATCAGCAATAAAAGCTTTTTTGAAAAATGTGTTATGCATATGCATTAACATAGCTTTGTGTCTGCTAATGTTTAACTCAGGAATCCTTGGCATAGGATTTAAAAAGCAAGTAAATCCCATATCCAACACTTCCTGCACTTTGCCCAGTTCTAATTTTTAAGCTTCATTTTGTTTATTGTCTTCCCTAACTCAGATTGTAAACTCCCTGAGGACATGGACTGTCTTTTTTCTTATTTGTATCACCAGTTCCTAGTTCAGTTTCTTGCACATAGTTGGTATGTAATAAATGCTTATTGAATTTAATTGAATTAAATGTTGGGTATTTTAAAAAAATCTGTTTAGCCCATGAATTGTCTTTATTTATATATACTTTCTAAACACAAAATGTTATTCTTTGCCTCACTGGGGGACATGGAAATGTTTATATATATATGCTCTTCATTTCTTAAAAAAAATATTAGAGCGACTTTTCATTATTGCCTGTATTTCATTGTTACTTTACATTATTGCCTTTTCTTTTTGTTGTAATGAGTTATATACATTTCCGGCCTGACTGCCTCATATGCCTGGAGTACTTACATTGTCTTTACTTCTGTCCCATAGCTACCCTTTATATTTCAGGAATCATCTTTGGCATGAAACCTTTCTGGACCTTCAAATTTCTAGTATCCTCCCATCCCCACTGAAATTACTTTATAGTACATATACATATATGCATATATATACTTAATTATTATTCTGTATATATTTCATATGCACTTACATCTTGCCCCATTAGATTTATAACTTATTATACACAGTTTGCATTGTTCTTTGCACTTGTATCCCCATTTTTTAGCATAGTGTAGATACTTAACAGATGATGGATTGCTAATACAGTCATTCTGGAAACCAGCTATTTTAATCAAAATTATCTTTTTGAAGTTGGCAATCTCTCTTTTTTTTAAACTTTTAGCATTTAAAAAAAATTACATGTTATTGGCTAATTTATAAATTTTACTGTCTATTTCTTCACAGACAGATCCCTACATGGATAAAAATCACAGGTCTAACCAAGAAAAGAAAATTGTGCTTAAAAGCTAACTGCATATTAAGTTTACTTTCATGGCAAACACATAGGGTCTGATGAATGACCCCAGAGATTTGATTGCCTGTGATTATTCTTCCGAAATGGAATACTTCATAGGTAACCTTTGCTATTCCATCAACAAACCTGCATTCAATTAATTAACATGCAAAGCCTTGACTTTAGACAGAAGTAATAACTCTACATCTCAGGTGCCCTTGATTTACTGAACATTGCAATTGATGTGGGAGGTTCTGATCTCATTAAATTAAGCCATACTGTAGTGAGATCATTTCAAGCACAAAATTACATGACAATTCCTAAAACAAAAAGATTGTATTTATTTTCTTTGTGATGAAAACCACTTTCCCAAAAATGATTCTGCAAACCTTGACTGCTTATTATATTTAAAAAAGCTATGTGCAGATTTTTGACTTTTAAGTATTTGCTAGAGAATGAAAATATTATTACATGCCTATCCTAAATGAAAATAAATTTTATAGATACATTTTAATTTGTACTTTTTTTCTAAATTGTTATATATATATATATATATGTATATGTACTAATTAGTTGATATTTGTTATTTATTTAATAATTGCTCTCATGGAATTATTCCTTCCCCTACTTAAATTACAAAATGAGGATACTTGTCACATTAGCTGAGTAAACAATATGTGTTGTGTTTTTTATCATACAATGAGTAATCTATTTATTCATTGATTGAAAATTAAGAAATCCCATCATCAATCAATCAATTACTTAACAAGAATTTGGTAGGTGCCTACTACATGCCAAACAGTGTTAGGTACTAAGGATTCAAAGACAAAAATGAGACAATCCCTGTTCTCAAAATGATTAAATTCTATAAATGGAGAAAACATGTATACCTATATAAGGATATATAAAACAAGTATATGAAAACAAATAAAATGTGAAGCTTTTTTCCCTTTGGTATGGGGAGGCAGCAATAGCTATGGTGTTTAGGAAAAGCCTCGTGAAAAAAAATGGCATTTGAGCTTATATATTAAGCAAACCAGGAAATCTAAGAGGTCATGGTGAGGAAGGCATACATTCAAGACATGAACAACAGAATATGGAAAGCCATAAAATAAAAAGGTAGCACGTCATGCATGAGAAACATCAAGGCCAGTTTAGCAGGACCAAAGTATTTGGGGAAAGAACTAATGTATAATTAGCAAGCCAACATTCATTAAAGACATAATATCTTTCAAGTACTGAGCAAGAACTTGGAAATAAAAAGACAATATTAAAATAGTCTCTGCTGTCTAGGAGCTTACATTTTGTTGGGAAGATATAGCAGGAAATTCATTTGTATGGACCATTAAGTATAGAAAAGGGAACACTTCTTAATGAGGATCCAAAGATAGATAGGCACAGTTTGTCAGGATTGGTAAAAGCCAGGGTTTATATTTTATACTAGAAACAACATGGGGTCATTATAGCTTATTGAACAGAAAATTTTATATGGTCAGACATGAACTTAAAGAAAATCACTTTGAAAACTGAATAGAGTATGGATTTGAGTGAGTAGAAACTTGAGATAGGGAGATAATTTAGGAGATCATTGGAATAATACAGAAAAGCATTAATGAGGGCCTGAAGTAATGAATGTAGTAATAAAAAGATAGATGTGAGAGATGTAGGTAAAAGCATCAATTATTTGGAAACTGATTGTATATAGTTGCTGAAGGTCAGTTAAGAAGCAAATATTACCCTGAAATTATAAGTTTTAGACTATTTACACACTTAGGGGCCCAATGTGAATTATTACTTAACAAAGGTTACTGTGGAGAGTTCAGTCATATAAAAGAACTAAAAATGGGTAGTGCTATCACAAAAGTAAATACAACAACAAAACTAAAATGAAGATTATTCAGGAGGAGCTAGTGATAGTGTTAAATACTGGAGACCAGTCAAATAGGATGAAGTCTGAGAAAAGAACATCAAAGTTGACAATTAAAAGATCAGTGGTAATATTGAAGATAATAGTGTAAGTTAAGTGATAAAGTTTGAGATCAGTTTGCTAAGGGATGAAAAAACAAATCAAAAATAGGATGTAAAAACAATATTATGAATAATGTTTCCATGAGTTTGCATGAGAAAGAGAGGAGAGATGTAGGAAATACCTTGAAATCGTGGTAGATTCTAGTGAAAGTTTTATTATTTTGAGATAGACTAGGACATAGCTGAAATGACAAGCTAAGGAACCCCATATTGCTTCTAGATAGGGAGAGGTTAGGCTGGTGGTAATGATCAAGGGAACAATATGTTAAAGAGAGGAATTGGGATCTAAAGCAAATGGACATGACTTTGGTCAATAAAAGGACTGCATATTTAACAGAAGCTTGAATAAAGATCAAATATTGGGGTATGATTTCCAGGGCTTACAAGAGAATGGGGAAAAGAGGTAACTCATGGCAAATGGTTTCAATTTTCTCAGTAAGGCATATGGCAATGTCCTCTGTTCAGTGGGTGGAGAAAAGGAAAATATGGGAGGGGAATTTTTTAAATAAAGAAGGTTTGTAGAGGGATTAGCAATCAATTAGGATGGACCAAAAGTATTGCCTTCCAGAGAAGGCCTAGTGGAGGTTAGATCATAAATTTGTAGTGGAATCAGTCATAATAATTGCATGACTTCCTACAGCTCTGTTAGGTTACACATAAGTAGGAGTGGAAAAGGCATGAAGGCATAAGGGATGATAAGGCAAGATGACAAGGGACATGAGAGTGAAACAGAATGAATTAGAAGTTGGGAGGAAAAGAGAAAAAATAAATCAGAGAATTGGATAATTATCTGAAATTTTCTAAGGAGTGGAGACATTGGAGAAAATGGAAAAGCATAGGGAGACAGAATAATAGAAGGTCAAGATCAGTAAGAGGATTATAAGAGGTTTTGATTATCTGAAATGTGAATATACTGGTTTGTCACTGAGATGAAATGTAGAGATCTGAGGAGATTGAGAAAGTTGGAGGCTTTGTTGTTTTTTGTTTGTTTGTTTGTTTGTTTTGTTTTGTTTTTTTGGTGGGGCAATGAGGGTTAAGTGATTTGCCCAGGGTCACATAGCTAGTAAGTGTCAAGTGTCTGAAGCTGGATTTGAACTCAGGTCCTCCTGAATCCAGGGCTGGTACTTTATCCACTGTGCCACCTAGTTGCTCCTTGAGGCCATGGTCTTTGAAGGAACATCAGCATGAATCTGTAAGTCTTCTAGTATAAGGGCAGGAATTTGGGGAGAAGATGGTGAGGCAGTTATTTAATTCTGATAAAGTTGCGTAAATGTCCTGAAAGACAGTTGCTAATAACAACCATTATTAGATTGTTGATACATATTGGTGGAGTGAACATCAAAGGTCATTTTTGAGTCATATTGGGAAAGAGTCTAGAAGTGGTAGTAGAGATCAAGAACTATTAGTACTCTTCTTTCAAGTCCAGTGTGATAGGGAGTATGAAAGAACATGTATCTAGTGCTTCATACAGTCAGAATTGAAGTTTTCTCTGGAGAAAACAATGTATCTGAGTGCAAAAAGAAGAAAGGAGAAAGGAGGAAATAGTCCCCAAATAAAAATAAATTTGTTAGTTGTGTGATGGGAATTCGAAATGGCATAATAGAAAGAGTGGATAGGGTTGGAGTGGGATAAAGGAGGATAAAATTGAGAAGAATGGGGAAGAGAGAATGAGAGTTGAACACTGAAGATTGATTGTGTTTTCTCAGGCAGGCAGAACTTATGTAATCAAAGAGACTGGAAGAACAGCAAATAGTAGTGGTTTGCTAATCCTAGTGTGTAGCACTGGGTAACAGAGGATTGGGAAATTATAACTCAAAACCAAGGGCTCTCACTGGTGGCACAGGTATGTATAGAAAGGTAGGTTGAAATGACAACCATTGGTTTAATGATTTTTTTATAATGAGGTTCTGTTTGCTTTATGGAAGATTGGTATAGTTACCCTGCTGTGCAATGGTCGCAACAAGTTATTTTATTTCATTTTATTTTTTTCATAAAAGCATTTTTTTAATTTCCAGTTGCATCTAGAGATAGTTTTCAACATTTATTTTTGTAAGATTTCTAGTTTCAAATTTTTTCTCCTTCCCTCCCCTCCCTCTACCCTTCCCATGACAGGAAGCAATCTGATATAGGTTATATATGTACAATCACATTGAACATATTTCTGCATTACTGTGAAGGAAGAATCAGAGCAATACTTTGCTCTATGACATTCAATATATCCAATTTAATAACAAATATCTAATGTATGTAAGGTACTGGGGATACTGTAAGGAGCTTACATTTTATTGGCCAAAAGAGAAATAAGACATGTAAATGGATAAGTGGATGCATGATTAAAGAACCAGAGAATACTTATAAAATGAGAATGAAGAAAAAATATATGTAGGAGATAGGGCACGAGTTGAGCTTTGGAAAAAGCCTAGGATTCAGAGAGGCTGAAGTAAGAAGAGAGATACTTCCAGGCAAGGGGGAGATGGGGAGCAATATGATCAATGTTACAAATGTAGGGGATGAAAATCTCAGTTCATGAAACAGTAAACAGAATTGTTTTACTAGAATATTGAGTATGGAAGGAGAATAATCAGCTTTTTCCACAAATAAGTTGCTCCATAAGAAAAGGACCTTAAGGGTACAGGATCTTATAACATAATTCCATTCAACAATCATCTATTAAGCAATTACTGTGCCATAAGAATTGATTTATGAACTGAGAAATCTACAAAGCTGAGATAACTATGCAAATAGAGTTTATGGTCTCAAAGGACTGGGACACCAGGATCTGATAGTTGACCTTTCACTTTATTTTGCTTAGAACTAGGCCTCCATTTCCATTACCAGCCCCCATTTCCATGGTATATTTCCTGTTTTTGGCCATCTTTCTCATCTCTACCCTTCCCTCATTTGGACATTGAAATCAGGTCCAGGCAGCCCATGCTTTCCACTTCCAAATCATGACACTGTGGCCATATTCCTTGAATTTTTTCCACCTCCACTTCATATGTTGTCATATTTGAATGTAAGCTTCTTTAAAGCAGATAATAACTTGTTTGCTTATATTTGTAACCTCAGTGCTTAGCACAATGCCTTAGCATAAGTACTTAATACATGCTCTATCTTCTTATCCATTTATCTATTCATCTGTTTATCTGTCATCCATCTCCTCTCTCTCTCCTCACCCCCAAGGGTTGGGCACATGTCCTTCCCTATATGTGGAAGACCAGTCCCTGTATTTCTGCCTTTTGTACTTTTACCTATACCTATACCGCTGACATTTTCTCTGATCATACCCAGTAAATTACGGACTATCCTTGCTCCAACCCCACATAAGTCTTTGTATATGACTTATATTGTCATAAAAAAGCACAATCTTGCTTCTGACCCTCACAGTAATCATTTACAGAAAGAACTATTTTGCACATATAATCTGCCAGCTGTCTTTGTAGGTGCCACAATCCCTATCTCCTTAGCAGCCACAGCTATGGGAAGACTCAGAAAAGAAACTGCATTCTCAAAGTTCTTAATACCATCAAATGGTTCAACATCAAGATTTGAATGTGTTTTTTTTTTAAATATAAATGCCATTAATTAGAATGTGATCTCCTTAAAAGGAAGAACAGTCATTATATCTTTATAGTCTTTATTTTCTTTTTATGACCTTAATATAATTCTTTGGCATATAGTAAGTATTTAATAATTTTTTTCATTTGTTTTATAGTATTTCATACTCATATATTAATTTCACTCCCCTCACCAAAAAACAAAACAAAACAAAAAATAAACAAACAAAATACCCTCTCCTCCACATACTGTCATAGGGGAAATAGGTGATGGGGGTCCTTAAGTAAAAAATTAAACTCTTGCACACAGTCCAATTAGGATTAAAATTGTCTTTTATTTGATGCTAGAGAAAGTGACTGAGGGGTAAGTCAAAGACTTCACCCCTGTGGAGGAGATGGCTTAGAAACCTCTTCCTCTCACAACAGAAGGAAGACAAAAGCTTTTATAGAGGATATATGGGGTGGCTATCCGGGGAAAGATTCCTGAGAGTCAGAGGAATTTTTTTTTTTTTAACAATAGTCCTGACCTCTAGAGTTATCTGTCTCCTACCTCAGGTAGTAGTTTTACCCACCTGACTTTCCTGCTATAGAACTTTATCTCCCTTTATTTTGTAGGTGTGTCTGTCCTCATATCTAGTTCACCAATTTTAACTTTAATAGTCCCTTGACTCCTTGATATGTCTGTCCTCTTATCTGGTCATCTTAAGACCCATGTCAATATCGATCTAAAAATACTTGCTACTGTAAATCCAAATTGTTTTGGATCCTTATCTTAATTATCTTTGTATCTCTTCCTAGCATTGAGAACAGTGTTCAGCACAGAATGTGTACTTAAGAAACGGTTGTAGAATGAATAAAGTATTTCTTAATGCTATTAACATTTGGTTCATGAGGCAGAAGGAGAAAGGCTAATCTATAAATTTCTCATTAGCCACTATGAAGGGAAAAAATACACAAAAACAGATGCTGGAATAATATACTGCTCTCAGCCTTACAGCTGATATTTAATCATGTTTGTATCTACCAGATTCTTTAACTGCCTTCAGTGGACAATAATGCAGATGTTTTAATGCAACATTAGTAGCTATCAAAATGTAAACAAACCATTTAAAAGGAGTATATCAAAAGAGGCAAATTCATTAAGATTTGAAATGTACTAACTTAAAGTTATGAATATGAATCAATTTGTTTGCAGCATACTGTCATTGATAACATATAGTGTACAATAAAACTCTATTATATTTATAAAAAGACTCCTTTAGAAAGTCTCTAAGGAGACAATGGATGTCCTGGTTTCCCTTCTGAACTGATGAGAAAATATTGTATCCTCTACCATTATAAATGCAAATTCTCCAAATACAGAGGGCCAATTGTGAAACTGAGAATACTTATTTATTTAAGTAGATTTTCTTTTCATCTTGTATAATGAGAAATTTATATGTTAGCATTTTATTTTCTGCATACAAGACAAATGCTTAAAATGTTAAAAAAAAGATGTCAAAAAAGAAAGAAAAGGGTTTGGAACTGGTTGTAAGTTTTTTGATCACTTTCCTCAAATTTTTCATATCAATCAGTCTGGGGGAAAATTCACATGAAGAACTTTTTTTTTTCAATGGCTTTTCAGAATTTGTTAAAAACATAACTTTTAAATAATAAAAACCTAGGTAGGATAAAGGACAAAATGTTAGCTAACATTGATATTAAGTGTAGTTATCCAATTAAACAAGAAAAGAATCAGGAATGAATTGTAATTCTTTTGTTGTAAGTGGGTATGGTTGTTATTTTTCAGTAAAGACCTTGGGATTCTTTAAAAGTAGAAAGAAGTCAATAACTGAAATGCGAACTAGGGTTTGCCTCATATCGCTTTGTCCTTATTCTTATATTGTATTCATACTATTTGACCTGTCTGGCAAAGTACTGGGTCCAAAAAAAGAACAAAAGAAATCATAACTATAGCTTCAGAGAACAGTATAGAAATGAATAACATAGAATAGAAAAGTTGAGAACTCATTTATCACATTCAGTTTTCCTTTCTTTTATATCTCCCTACATGCCTCCTCACCAAGTGCTTCCCATCTCATGAGTCAGATCCCAACTTAGATCCTCAGACACTGCAACTAAAATGAACCCTTCTTTAAAATATTATTTTAAAATTTATCTCCCTACCTTTATTTCTTCAAATAAATCAAAACAATTAACAGAAATCTTACTTAGAACTGCTTGTAAAAACCTTTCTAATTGACTCACTATATTTTGTTTGCTTTTCAACTTCATGAATTTTTCTACTTCTAACTATCCAGCACATGATGTTCTCTCTATCATCAATGCCCTCCCCATTTTTCTTGTATTTAAATAACACACACACACTTACAGTGAATCTCATATATAGATAAATACAGATTATATATATATATATATATACACATATGTAAATACATAAACCTACATATGTGGCAAATCATATATAGCTATAGGTATAGGTATGTGGGTGTGCATACATAAAATACATGAATGCATGAGCATGTGTATGAATATATATATATATATATATTTCCAAGGCGAATCATATAGTATAGTAAATGACTACATATATGAGTATGTTTCTTCTTGTTTATTATTTGTGTACATGTCTCCTCCTGCCTAGTACTTGGACAGATAAATCATTCTGTCACTTTCATACATTTTCAGTTATTTCCTCTCTAGTGTATCCTTCCTATCTTATTAAAATCCTCAGATTTCCCCAATTAAAATTAAATAAGTCAAACTTCTTGCACATGAGATGTCTTCAATATTTCCATTGTGAAGAAGAAGAAATATGATGGCATTGGTAGTCAGAAGACCTGGGTTCAAGTCCTTGTTTTGTAACTCTTGTTGACTTGTTACACAACCTTTGTGAACCTCAGTTTTCTCATCTACAAAATAAGATACTAACTGTCTGATAGGTATAATATCTACCAAATGTGCAAGGTTATTTTATTTTATTTTTTTTTGCAGGGCAATGAGGGTTAAATGACTTCCCCAGGGTCACATGGCTAGTAAGTGTCAAGTGTTTGAGGCCAGATTTGAACTCAGGTCTTCCTGAATCCAGGGCCAGTGCTTTATCCACTGTGCCACCTAGCCACTCCTATGCATGGTTATTTTGAAAAAAAAAAAACAACACTACTTTGCAAATATTTCATTGCCATCTAAATGATGATTCAAATCATATACCTATCCATTTCACATTTCCCCTTTATAGTCAAATTTCTTTTAAAATAATTTCTCAAAATTATTGAGTACTTAATGCTTTTAAAATATTATTGTTTTAATAACTATGCAAATAGTGAAAGTACTATTAATACTCTTTTGCAGATGGGGAAATTGAGGCCCAGAGAGGTCAAATAATTTCTCTATTGACACAAGACTAATCAGGCATCAGAACTTGGATTGGAACTGTGGTGCTTATTAAAACTCCCATTTTCTAATTGTCATGCTAAAATCTACTTTGCTAATGATCACTATACTAAAGCTTTCTACAAGAAATTTTAATGGAAAAATATAAGGGTATTTTCATAGAATATTAGGGTCATAGATATTGAGCTAACATTGACAGTAATGGCCATCTATTACTTCTATCCTCTAGTAACACTGCAAACTATTCTATCCTTCTAGGTTTCTATCTCCCTTATTTTTTGAGTTATGATATTCTCCTCTACTCCAAACTCATCAGCCACTTCTTTGCTGTCTTTCAATCATTGTTCATGCTTTCTCTGTCCCCTGACTATGAGTGGCTCCTTGGAGGGCTTGTTTTCTGTACCTTTGTCTTCAACCATACCCTAATTGTCACTATTTCAGCTATCATCTTTGTGCAGACAACAGCCAAATATATAAACAGCCTGAACTAGTTTCTTTAGCTTTATGCCCATTTCTCTAAAGTCCTGCAAAATAGTTCTTTTGTGGCCTATTCACATTCAACATGTCAAAAGTCAATTTTGTATTTCCCCTCTCAATCTGCTCCCCTTCATTTCATTTTTCAGTGGTATCCACTTTCTGTCTTCTGTGTTCAAAACTTTATTTTGACTCTCCTTCTTCTCACATAAAACCAATTAATTGCATGCAATCAATTATTGACTCCTATTTATCCTATTTCTTCAACCTCTCCTATATCTCTCATTTTTTAGATTTCTATTAACATCCTAGAAACTACTTTCATTATCACACATTTCATAATCACAAAAGGCATGTAAACTTTCTTGTCTCCAATAACTCCCTCTCTGATATAGCTTTCACATTGCTACCAGACTAATCTTGGTAGTTTATATATTAGGTGCTATCAATTCTGTTATCAAAATGCTTCAATGTTTCACCATTAAAACCAATGTTTGGCAAAGAGTGGGTGCTATATAAATGTTTTTTCTCTTCCCTACTAAACCACAGTACTTCTTATGTGCTTACTATGTGTTATTATGTATGATGGTTATTTGAGTATGGATTATATTTCCCTAACAAACATTAAAAACTTCATAAGGGGAGGGACCATACATATCTTTACAAAATCGCCCTAGCACTTACATAGTGTTCTGAGTGTGATAGATATTCAATAATACATGCATTATTAATGGATTCTATTTGAATGTACCAATTAACACAACATATCTGCTGATGCATAAAAGGCTCTGTCTATATCTAAAGATCAGATATACTGAAAAACTCACATTCCATTTGTAATGAGACACCTTTAAGTGCATAATCCCTTCATTTTTTTTCCCTGACCTTTAATAATTTTGCTCCTTTTTCCTTGGTTCCCAACAAGGAATTCATTACTGATCTGTGTCTTCTTACCTTACATATTTCTCCTTCCTCTGATTCCAATCATGAGTTGTCTTTTCAGTTCATTTAGGGAAATGTTTCGCAAGTACCCACCATGTACAGGGCATACTAGGCACTGGAGACAATTTAGTATTTCAATGGATCTGGACTTAATTGATGTAAGCGCTCCTGCTGTGGCAGATCAATCAATTAATCTATTTACATTATTAAGAACCTACTCTGGGAAGCTGCTGTACTAAACACTAGGGATATAAAAAGAGTCTTTGGCCTAAAGGAGCTTAAAATCTAACCAGGGAGATAATAAACAAACAACTATATACAAAACAAGCTATATACAGGATAAATAGAAAATAAATAATGAAGGCATTGGAATTAATAGGGCTTAAACAAGGTTTCCCATTGGGACTTCAATGAAGCTAGAGATTTGAGTACTCAGAAAGGAGGAGAGAGAGCTTTCCAGAAATGAGGAATGGGGGCAGCTAGATGGCACAGTGTATAAAGCACAGGCCCTGGATTCAGGAGGACCTGAGTTCAAATCCAGCCACGGACACTTGACACTTACTAGTTGTGTGACCCTGGACAAGTCACTTAACCCTCATTGCCCTGCAAAAAAAACAAAACAAAACAAACAAAGAATACATGTTTGCTGGAAGATGATATGTCTAAATCATAAGACTTTTCTCAGTATTAGGGCAGATGATTAGAATAAATTTAGACACAGGGCACAGGTGGGAATTGATTATGAAGGGATGATATCTATATAGCATTTATTTTTTGTTCATCATTTTTTGTTTTTTGGGGTTTTTTGTGGGGCAGTCAGGGTTGAGTGGCATGCGTGAGGTCATGGGGTTGGTGAGTGTCTTGTGTCTGATACTGGATATGGGCTGGAGTCCTCCTGGGTCTAGGGTGGGTGCTTTATCTACCATGTCATTTAGCTGCCCCATGATCATATGTTTAGGGTAAAATTGAGGGGGGGGGGAAGGATTGTACTGGGGCAGGGGGAAGGGAAGAGGTTGAATGGGGTGAAATCTCACATGAAAGAAGAAGGAAAGGGCTTATGGAGTGGGGGGGATGAGGGAGGAGTGGATCAGTAAATGAGTCTTATATTCATCAGAATTACCTCAAAGATCTTAATCTCATCAGAATTGGCTCAAGGACAGAATAACATACATACTCAGTTGAGTGGAGTAATCTGTTTAACCCTGCAGTAAAGTAGGAGGGGAAGGGGATAAGGAGGGAGGGATAAAAGAAGGAAGGGCTGAGCTGGGGAAGGGGCAGTCAAAAGCAAACACTTTTGAGGAGGGATAGGGTAAAAGAAGAGAGAAAATAGAGTAAATATCATGGGAAGGGAATAGGATGGAGGGAAACATTTAACAATAGTAACTGAAAAAGTTTTGAAGCAGAGGAAAGAATAATGTAAGATGATGAAGAGGATTATTTGATGATGATGGTTGATGAAGAGGAGGATTGAATGGAGAAGATGAGGATTGATTGACAATGATGAGGGTTGACTGAGGACGATGATGAAGATTGATGGATAATGACTGATTTATTGATGATGGCAAAACATGTGGTACTTACTTTGCTGGGCTACTGTGAAAAAAATTGTCAAATTTAAGGTACAATATAAATGTTATCTATTACTGTTGTTGCAATAATCAACCTTCTGGGTTTATTGTAAGGAAATCTCTCTTTATGTACCACATAAATGTATTTTACTAGTAAAAACAGTTGAACAGGATTCTATCAGAAAGACCTGGAGGGACCTGTGTGAGCTGAGGCAAGGTAAAATGTACTGTATAAAAATAACAGTAATATTGTGATATAATCTGCTGTGAATAACTCAGTTATTTTCAGCAATGCAAGGATCCAAGAGAACTCTGAAGGTCTTGGGAAAAATGCAATCCATCAACAGAGATTGAATTGGTGGTATTTGAATACAGATTGAAACATAATTTTTTGTTAGTTCCTTTATATAAAACAAACACACACACACACACACACACACAATGATGAGCAGGATGCTATCAGAAAAACCTGGAAAGACATACATAAACTGATGCAGAGTGAAATGTATTGTATACAAAATAATAGCAATATTGTAAGATGATCTGTTGTGAATTACTTGATTAATTTCAGCAATGCAATGATCCAAGAAAACTCTGAAAGACTTATGAAAATTGCAATCCATCTACAGAGAAAGAATTGATGGTATCTGAAAACAGATTGAAGCATTTTTTTTGTTAGTTTCTTAATCTGAAGTTTTGGTTTTGTCTGTTTTATTTCACAACCTGGCTAATGTGGAGATGTTTTGCATGACTACTCATGTATAACTTATATTGAATTGTCTGTGTTCTTGGGTGGGGAAGGAAGGAGGGAGGAAGAGAAGTTGGAACAAAAAGTTTTAAAATATTGATGTCAAAATTTGTTTTTATATGTAATTTGGAAAATAAAATTATAAATAAATAAATAAATAAGGATGACACATTTGCTGTACCAAATCAAGTGATTCTTAGATAGCTAACAGACCGTATGTATACAAAGTAGGTTTTTATATTCTTTTTGTAGTATTCTCTATTTCTTCCTTTCCTAATTTAGCTACGGTATCACCCTTTATGTCTAAATTGTCTACCTGTTTTGACCTTATTATATTATACAGTGTAAGATGTTGGTCTTTGTCTAGTTTCTGCCATACTATCTTCCAGTTTTTACAGCAGTTTTTATCAAATATTGAGTTACTATCCCAGAAGCTGGAGTCTTTGGGTTTCTCAAACAGTAGATTACTAAAGTCATTTGCTACAGTGTCTCCTGTGCCTAACCTATTTCATTGATCCTCAACCCTATTTCTAAGCCAGTACCAAATAATTTTATAGTTTTGATGACTGCTGCTTTATAACAAAGCTTCAGATTTGGTATAGCTAGCCCACTTTACTGTGCATTTTTTTTTATTAGTACCCTTGATACTTGTTTTTCTTTTTTTTTTCTTTTTTTTTTTTAGTGAGGCAATTGGGGTTAAGTGACTTGCCCAGGGTCACATAGCTGGTAAGTGTTAAGTGTCTGAGGCTGGATTTGAACTCAGGTACTCCTGACTCCAGGGTTGCTGCTCTATCCACTGCGCCACCTAGCTGCCCCTGATATTTTGTTTTTCACATTCTAATTTTCTTTGTTATTCAAAAAACCATATCCTTTTTATTTACTTTTTTGACTCTGTGCCTGTGTCTTCAACACCATCATAACAATTTTCTGCTCCTCAATGAGGAAAGCATCCTTGATCCTGTCATGGACACATTTATCACACATAGAGCCATGATACGCCCTCCTGACATCCTTTTTGGTCTTTGATAGCCTCATAAGAACTTTAAGTCTTGTTGCACCTCAAAGTCTTCCTGGGCACATACCACAGGTTGATTTTGGTGCTTTTCCAACTATTTTTTTTTCTGTTTTTTTTATCTTTTTTTTTTCTTTGCACTAAACATTTATTTTATTTTTTCCAGTTACATATCAGGGTACTTTTCACCATTCATTTTCATAAGATTGAGTTCCAAAATTTTCTCCTTCCCTCCCTTTCCACCCCTACCCCTCTCCACAAGACATCAACCAAGTTATACATGTACAATCCACAAGTGCTATTTTGATCAGTTCTTTCTATGGGGGTGGATAGTATGCTTAATCTGGGATTGTCTCTGATCATTATATTTCTGAGAGTAGTTAAGTCATTCACAATTGCTCATAGAACAATACTGCTGTCACTAAGTACAATGTCCTTCCAGTACTGCTCACTTCATTATACATCAGTTTATATGAGTCCTTCCAGGTTTTTCTGGTTTCCCCCTATTTGTCATTTCCTATAGCACAATACCATTCCACTACAATCATATACCACAGCTTCTTCAGTCATTCCTCAATTGATGGACATTCACTTGATTCCTAATTCTTAGCTACCACAAATAATTGCTATAATTATTTTTTGTACAATTTCCCCCCTTTTCTTTTTCATGCTAAACATTGTTAACTGTTTCCCTCCATCCTATTCCCTTCCCCATGATATTTACTCTACTATCATCTTTCACCCTATCCCTCTTCAAAAGGGATTTGATACTCTCTATCCCCTCCCCCAATCTGCCCTCTCTTCTTTTGCCCTTCTGTCTTTATTCCCTTCCCCTCCTATTTTCCTGCAGGGTTAGATAGATTAGCCCACCCAATTGAGTGTGTATGTTATAACCAACTTGATTCAATTCTGATGAGATTGAGGTCTTTGAGCCAATTCTGATCAGTGTTAGGCACATTTGCTGCCCAGATTAAATGGATTCCTCTACACAATTGGGTGTGTGTGTTAATCCCTCCTTGAGGCAACTCTGATGAGTTGAGGTCTTTGACCCTTTTCTGATGAATATAAAATTCATTTACTGCCCTGCTCCTCTACCATCTCTTCCCCCACTCCATAAGCCCTTTCCTGTTTCTTTCATGTGGAATTTCACCCCATGCTACTTCTGCCCTTTCCCCTCCCCCAGTGCATTCCCCTCATCCCTCAATTTAATCCTAAAGATGTCACAATGGGGCAGCTAGGTGACATAGTGGACAAAGCATCCATCCTGGATCCAGAGAGATCCCAGCCAAAACCCAGCCTCAGACACAAGACACTCATCCACTGCATGACCCCAGGTATGTCCCTCAACTCCATTTTTCATGGTTTTCTAGGGTCTTTTATTTGAAAGTCAAATTTGCCATTCAGTTCAGGTCTTTTCATCATGAATAGGTGAAAGTCCTCTTTTTCATTCAAATACCATTATTTCCTCTGAAAGATTATACACAGTTTTGCTGGATATGTGATTCTTGGTTGTAATCCCAATTCCTTTGCCCTCTGGAATATCATATTGCATGCCCTCTGGTCCTTAATGAAGAAGCTGGTAGATCTTCTGCTATCCTGAGTCGGGCTCAACAGTACTTGAATTTTTTTTTGGAAGTTTGCAATATTTTCTCCTTGACCTGAGAGCTCTGGGCTTTGGCTATGTAAGGGCCAAATTTAGTATTGGAAGAGTCAATTTTGTGGCTCACCTTAATATTGGGGTAAGAAAAGAAACAGCCTTTCAAAAACACAAAACACAGGTTTATTAATGGTAACAAGTTTAAAACACAAGTGAGATTAATAGAACTAGAAACAAGATACAAATCTCTGGGATAAAAAGGACCCAGGCACCTTGTGAGATTTAAAATTGGATACTAGAGCATTAAACTCCCCTTTTAACCTTTCCCTTATTTATCTCCCAGATTAGTAAGTGGAAGAAGCCTCTGGTCTCTAATTAGAGCTTTTATTGTTTGGAAATTACAAGGTGATGTTGATTAGAGAGACAGGAAAGTAGAAATATAAACAATAGTCTTAAATCTAAGCTTAGTCTATATTCCATATAAAACTCACCAAAAACCCGTATAGGGCTCACCAAAAAACCCAAGGCCACCTCTGTAGCTGAGAGCCTCATCAAGCACGTGCTGTTCCGGCGAACCGGGCCGAGTTGCACTTCAGTCAGCATCTGTGTGTGCAGTGCAAGCAGCAGACAAGGAGAGCTGACAAAAGACCTCACTTCCGTTCTCTCCTTGCCTTTTAAGCTTGCACCCCGGAAGTGGAGTGCTTAGCAGCCGGACTGGCGTGCATAGCCCATGCATGGCCATTCATCACGGTCTCCTCCCCAAAGGGTGGTCCTTCAAAAACTGGCGTACTTTTTGTTATCGCTAACTGACTGTTAAAAACTTTCACATTTTATCACATTCCCCCCTTTGCTTCCTCAAGAAATGAAATGTTTCCTTGACGGAACAGTAAAAAATAACAGAATATTATAATTGATGCTAACTAATAATATGTTAACAGCAATATAGAAAAGGAAGAGAGGAAAGTTTTGTCCAGAGGGGCGATTTTTTTTGTCCTTATGAACTGACGCTTTGACATTAGTCTTGCAAAGGGAGGGCCTCTGCAGAGGGTACATGTTACAGATGCTGTATATTATAACAGAAAGGAGATCATAAAAACTAACAAAACAAAACAGTTCATATAAAGTCTCTGAGTTCTCTTGTCTTCTTGAAGTGGTAAGATGTCATCAGGAGGAAACTGGATTCTGGACTCTGATCTGGAGTCTGGTCTGGAAAGCTGGATTCTCTTCTTTAACTGTTTGAATTGCTGCAATTTTACTAAACCTTAGCATAGCATTGTCAATGATCAAATTAATAAATTACATTACAACCTGAACCTGCCTCCAACCCAGCCAGCTCCAAAGAGCTAGCTCTGCCTATGAAAAATACACTCACCAACACCCAAAATCTATAGCTCTAAGGAGAATCAGCTATGCAGTGTCTCCTGGTTCAGTCTGATGGTCAAACACCAGAAGCTCCTCTAACTGTCCCTTCTTTCCTTCCCTGTCTCTCTCAGAAAAAAACTTCCTAACTGGCTTTTAGAAAACTCCCCATACCCTCTCACTCTAACTCCTCTCCTCCTCTTCAACTGTATCTAACTGTATCTTAACTCTTTCTCCCACTGGAAAAGGAAGGGGTGGTTCTTAGACAGGCTGAGTCTCCAATTGGCTCAGCACACCCACATGGGCTGTCCCCATTATAATCTGGCCAGACCCACATGGGCATTGGGAAGCTATTAGAGTAGCTATTAGTTACTTAGTTTCAATAAATGTTCCCTGTGGTCAGAGTTCCTCTTGTTTGTTCAATTATCTCTCAAAGTACACACCCATCTTCTCTTAGGCTTTTAAGCTTGCATTTTTTTTCAGTCTGACCATAATAAAGCAAAGATAAGAATATGAAAACCCCAAATCACAATTAATTCCTTACAGCTATAATATTGCAAGGAGTTTTCCTTTTGGGATCTCTTTCACGAGGTGATCGGTGGATTCTTTCAATTTCTATTTTGCCTTCTGCTTCTAGAATATTAGGACAAATTTTCCTGACAATTTCTTGGAAGATGACGTCTAAGCTCTATCTTTGATCATGGTTTTCAGAAAGACCAATAATTTTCAAATTATCTCTCCTGGACCTATTTTCCAGGTAAGCAGTTTTTCCCAGAAGATATTTCACATTACCCTCTATTTTTTATTCATTTGGATTTGCTTTATTGTGTCTCGGTTTTTCATAGTCACTACCTTTCATTTGTTCAATCCTAATTCTTAGGCAATTAATTTTGTCAGAGAGCTTTTGTACCTCCTTTTTCATTTGGCCAATTTGACTTTTCAATGCTGTTTCCTTTTTTCTCATGTCTTTCGTGCATCACTCTCATTTCTCTTTCCATTTTTTCCTCTACCTCTGTAATTTTATCTTCAAAGTCCTTTTTGAGTACCTCTATGTCCTGAGACCAATTCATTTTTCTTGGAAGCTTTATATATAAGGGCCTTGATGTTGACATCTTCCTCTGAGGGTGAACCTTGATTTTCCTTGTCACTAAAGAAACTTTCTATGGCCCTCACCTTTCTCTGTCTGCTCATCTGGTCTTTTTTTTTTTTTTTACTTGACTTTTAGCTCCTTAAAATGGGGCACTGTTTCCAGGCTGTGCTATCCCAAGCTTCAGAAGGTCCCAGCTGGTATTATTTAAGGAGGAATAGGTTATTCTCTTGCCTGGCCTGTTCCCTGGTCCATAGATGATCCCAGACCAACTTGCTAATCAACAAGCTTTGTGTGTTTTAGATGTTAGCTCCTACGATTCTGTGCACCTCCTTCACCTGGACAACTGCTACTCAAACCTACTTCCTATTTCCCAGAAGGCATAAAAAACCCAAGTTCTGCCTCAGCACCAATATAGACCCCTGTAATCTCCCCCCTGTCAAGGGCTCAACCTTCTCACCAGACTGTGAGCTTAGTTCCAGATGACACTGGCATTGCAGCTGATTCAGAGGTTTGGGGGTGGGGTCTCTTTCTCTGGCAAGGCCTTCCTGGGACTGGATCTATGGGTGACTGTGGGATTGGGCTCCACTCCTGTCTCAGCACAGCAGCTCCCTCCTATCAACCTTCCAAGCTATCCTTGGTTGGAAGGTGATTTCAGCACATTCTTCTGTGGGTTTTGCTGCTCCAGGAATTGTCCTTTGGCAGTATTTGTTTCCTACTCACCTATTCTAATCCTTTTAATTGCTTTTTCTTCTCTTACTGCTAAAGCTAAAATTTCTAGGTCAATATTAAATAATAGAGGTTATAATAGACATCCCTGTTTCACCCCTGATCTTATTGGCAATGTGTCCAACTTATCCCCATTACATATAATGTTTGCTGATGGTTTTAGATAGACATTGATTATTATTTTAAGGAAAGCTCCATTTATTCCTATATTCTCTAGTGTTTTTAATAGGACTTAGTGCTGTATTTTGTCAAAAGCTTTCTCTGCATCTATTGAGATAATCACATGATTTTGGTTAGTTTTGTTATTGATGTGACTGGTTATGTTGATAGTTTCCTAATATTGAAACATCCCTGCATACCTGATATCCATTAGGAAAATTGGTCCATAATTTGCCTTCTCTGTTTTGACTCTGCCTGGTTTAGGTATCAAAATCATATTTTAAACATTTATTAAGGGGAATAAGAATTTGGTGAAGAGAGAGAGAAAGGCCTGGATTAATCTGTCTATCAAAGGGAGAGCACATTTTTAACTCCACTCTCCACCAGAGTCCTCACGAAAGAGAGTGAGAGAGCCAGCCTCACCTCTTCCTGATGCCAAAGAAAAGCCACGTCTTGCCCTCAGGTGCCTTCTCCTCATGGCAGAGCTTTCCTACAGTAAGCCTCCAGCAGGTGACATAGTTCCAATCGTTACCATAGTTAATTTATTTGTGCACCAGAACTAGGAAAACTCCTTCAAGTGTACTACTCTGACTCCCATCTCCATAGCCAGACCAATAAAAAGAAGTATGAGGATAGGCTGGCTTCTATAGCTTGCTTTTTTCTACCCTCTCATTTAATTCTAATTGTGAGAAAGTTAGACGAGGAAGAGAATACTGCAATTTTAGTATTAATAATTGTATTATTCTTATTATGAAAGACAAGTTTATGATCTAATTGTGTACAAAGTGTTCTTTTCTCATTTTGGTTTCTGGGTGGCTCCTTTGATCAACAGCAGAAGAATTGTAGGTTTTCAAGGCTTGCAGATGACACCCAATTAAACCTATCTTTTGAATCTCATCCTACTCAGACAGTTTTGTGTTCACGAAATTGCTTTTTTGAGCTTCAAGGCTGAGTGACTTCCAGCTGGTATATGTGAAATCTAAGTAAAACTAAGGTTTTGATCATTGGCAATTAGAAGCTGTCTAGTCAAGCCTAAATTTCATTGGAATTCTTCATGGGGTTTTCTAACACTCAACTTTACATCTGGTTAGAATCTAGGAGTTATTTATGGCACATAATTTTCTTTTGATAAAGCCAATTATTAAAACAGCTTGTCTATTATTATTTCAGAAGTACAAATAAGCTTTATGAAAGGAAAGATCTATATCTAGTATGTATAATATTTACAACTCGGTCTTTTAATATTTTACCCTAAGTAAGTAATAATATTCATCCTAAAATTTTAGGTTAAATCCAAGAGACTCTACACATAGTAGGTCCTTAATAAATAGTTCTTTAATCAATATTTTAGGAAAATACTTAAATGCTCCATTTATCTCATCCAATCAAATGTAAAAATGGATTTGGTGGTAATTTTCACTTACCTTTTTCATAGAGCAAAAAAGAAAAAAATCAGGCAAAATGAAATAATATGTAAACTTTATTCTTCAGGAGTTAAATGAAAAGACACAATGTACTAATTTACACAATGTTTTAAAGTTGTCAAAGTATTCATTCTTTCAACATGCACTTAGTAAACTCTTGCTATGTCCCAGGAACTGTGTAGGGAAAAAAAGAAGCACTTCCTGTCTTCAAAGACCATACATACTATTAGGGAAAACATTTACTTAGAAATTTAAATAGAAATTATATACCTAGCAATAGTGGAATGTTATACGGAACTTGAGCAGGCTAACAGGGCTGACAGTCTCTTACTTCTAGAAAATTATGCCCCAGACTGCTCCTTCCCTTGGGTTTGACTCTACCTACTACTTCTACTCTCTTTCCCTATTCATTGCTTATCCCTTTCTGAAATGATGACTTTCTTTTTACAATAGCCTTGGGAGACAATGGGAAGGAAAATAGCCTTGATAATCCAGCTAGTTGGGCAACCCTACCTATAGATTTTCACCCATTGCCTATGGTATCCAAGTACATTCATTCAATATACTCACTGGAAACATGTAAAATGAATCAGCACTGAGCTCACAGTTATCAAACCCACACTGGCAAAATATTGTGTTTTTAAATGTTTCTCTCCTGCCAGCCTCCCAAGTTGCCTCACTCCACTAAATTTGAGTAATAACAACACAGTGAGATTTAAGAGACAAAGAAAAATATTTAAACATATAAAGATAAATAACGTTTTAAGAGGCTGAATAAGCTTCCCCAGACCATAGGAGAGCATCAGGTTCCTTTCTTCCCCTCTTCCCCCACCCCCTACTATCCCCCAAAGAGAAAGCAGAATGAAGGATCACTCTGGAGTCTAAACTAATCGTTTCTTTTCTCTTTTATATATGATTTTTATCACAGTACCCAGGCTTCAGAAGCCCAGTGGTGACAAACACTTGAAGCCTGCTTTTCCACACTGGCACATGGCTACCTTTTGTTCTCCAGCTCCTATACACTCTTCTAGTTTATGGTTTTTCCCTTCTCTTACCCACAAGTCCACAGGAGGGGTTTGAGTATTCTCCATTTGTCAACTTCTCCACTAGTTAAGCTTGAAGTTAAAGTAAAACTCTGGCACAAGAGGAAAAGAGGAAGGCACCAAAGCCTACTGCTCTCCATGCTAACATCAACAGTAGTGCAGTTTTTAAGGAATTCCTGGTGCAAGGAAGGCTCTGGCAACTAAAGTCAGAAAGGAATTCACATAATATAACATTTGAGGAGATGTGCTGAAATTTGATCAGGGATTTAGCAAAGATAGAATTTATTGGCAAAGAGATGGGAAATGCAATGTTTTTTTTTTTTATTGAATCAGCAAGCAAGTCGGGTACACAAAGGAGAGTAATATGAATTAGATCTAGAAAAAATAATGGATTTAGATTTTGAAGAGTTTTAAAATAATAAAAAGCTGGTTCTTTGGCATAGAGATAAGAGAGATCCTCTGGAACTTCTTGGGATTAATATAATCACATCTGGGATTTGGGAATATCCATTTCCAAGCCATGTAGGAGATGGATTTGAGAGGGGAGAGACTGGTGGATGGATGAAAAGCTAGAGTCTAGGTGAGAGGCAATGTGGATATGAATAAGGGTGAAGCCATGTGTGCCAGAAGAAAGAATAGATGTGAGATACATTGTTGAGGTCAAATTGGCAAGACTGGGCAACTGATTGAGTTTAGGATATCACCTTGGTTGGGAAAGTAGGTGACTAAAAGGGTGGTGGTGTCCCTGACAAAAGTAGGGAACTTAGGAAGAGGGGAGTATTTTTTTGTTTGTTTTTTGTTTTTGAGACAGTGAGTTCTGTTTTGGACATTCATCTCTAGGCTCCACTCTAGACTTCTTTTAGCTTGCCCCAGAATCCTTTTCATCAGGGAAGCTTACTCAGTACTAGAATTCCCACAATAGAATTCCCTTCCTCCCCTTCAATCTCTCCCTATTGATGGCTATTCCCAGAATCTCCATTTAAGGAAAGCACACAGTCCGGGTATGTCTCATTCTTCTCTGTGCTGCATTATGCAATTTCTGTACCAGAAGAGAACATTTTGAAAAAAAAGAAGTTAAGAGGAAGGAAAGGAAGGAAAAATGGAAAGAAATTTTAATCACAAAATTTCTCTTTTCTAATTACTTCTAGGTTTTTTTTTCTGTAAATGTATGTCTATCTAGATATATATTTATATATGTGTGTATATATATGCATATGTATTTAATCTGTGTATGTATATATACAGTGCATATATATATATACACAGTGCATATATGCATGTTTTATATAATATACATCTTTAAATTATTTGGAAATAATAAAGATGACAAAGGAAAGATCAATTAAGATGGAGGACCTAGGGATCCAGCGACCTTAACTTATTGTTTCAAAGTTTCATAGATTTCCAACCCCTTTATTATACAAATGAAGCAACTGAGACATAGAGAGGATGAGCAAATTGCTCAGAGTCACACAACTTGTAAATATCTAAGGTAAGTACTCTAATTCAGGTCTTTCTGTTACCGAGTCCAGACCTCTATTATACTGCTCTGCTCCTGTAAGGACTTACAAGGGAATCTACATATCTTTTCACCTCTCACAAAGTTACAGACATAGACTTTATTATGAGAGACATAGACTTTATTATTATTATTATTTAATACAATAGTTCGAAATCTTTGGATAGTTGAAAAATCTCCTGACATGAAGTATATATTTCAAGACTTAATAAGTGTTTTTAGTATAGTCCATGGAAAATCCAACTAGTCTCCTCATTAGGTAGGTTAGGTTTTTTGCAATTGTGCTTGTATGTTAACATTTCAGTACTTCTGCATATATGTACATATGTTTTATTTTATCTCTCATATATATCTTTGCTTTTTAGTCTCTGAATTTAAGGGAATCTGTAATTGGGAATATGATAACATTGATGACTAGTGGATGCTCCATATTTCTCCTATTTCAAAACCTACAAAGCATGAAATAGTAGTATTCCCCCCTTTTGTATTCATAAAATAGTTTAATGAAAGGAAGCTAGAAGGCCCAGAGGATAAAGTATTAGGCCTGGAATCAGGAAGATTCATCTTTGTGAATTCAAATCTTGCTTCAAAAATTTACTGAGTAACAACACCAGCCCCTTTAACAATTCATAAAATAGTTTGAACACTTCATTTCCTTTCAAAGGCCATCGATTAGTTAATTATATTGCAAAATAAACCCATGAAAATAAATCTATAGCTTGCAAAATATATGCATGATATCTACAATGTTATTCCTTTTTACGTCTTATCAATTTAGTTGTTTTATCATGTCCAATTCTTTGTGACTCCTTTTGGGTTTTGTTTTGAGGTGTTTTTGCCTGTTTTGTTTGTTTTTTGGCAGAGGTATTGGAGTGGTTTGCCATTTCTCTGTCTCATTGTACGGATGAGGAAATTGAGGCAAACAGAGTTAAATGACTTGTCCAGGGTCACAACATCTGAGAGCAAATTTGAATTCATAAAAATGAGTTTTCTTGACTCCAGGCCTGGTACTCTTTCTACTGTCCCACCTAGCAGCCCATTTCTTATTAATAACATAATACATTAGAACTAAATGGCTCTCTAAAGTTGTAAAACTCAATTGTAACATCAATAGACCAGATGTCCATTTATCACATAATTTGAAATAAATTATATGTCTCCTATAATATTGGATGTCCCAACAGTCTATTATGAGCAAAACAGTTAGTGATAGTAAATGAGGTATGACTTTTGCTTAACTCTTTCCTGTAATTTTGCATAGCATTTTGTAAATTTCATGTGGGGCTTTTACTTTCTACTTGGTATAATAGTCATCTTAGTGCTTATCAAATTTTCCATAAAAGACTATAAGGTCCATGAAGGAATTGACTATATTTTATAAGACCTCCCTTCTCTGTCTCTGTCGCTCTATTTGGATACATGTATATATGTGTATAAATTCAAATATGTTAATATAAATATATGTGAATAAATGCACACAATATACACATAGCATACACGCCTATATCTGTATGTATATATATATGTGTGTGTATATATGTATATATGTATGTCTTTATATATGTATATACACCAAGTTTTGCAGAAGGGTAAATAAGTGAGTTTCACTAAATTTTTTTTTGGGGGGGAGGACAGGGTGGTAATGCTTATTTGTAAACAGTATATTCTGTCAGTAGAATATAAGTTAATTTTGAGTTTGAATTTCTGTCTTTATATATACAGAATTTATCATGGAGCATCCTTAAGCACCTAAAAATTTGTAAGTTTGTTTTTCCTGCAAAAACTATATCCACATTAGACATATTACAAAACAAAACAATAAGAATAAAGCTAAAAATTATGCTTCAAACAGCATCTGGAGTTCAGCAGTTCTCTCTCTGACTTTGTTAACATTTTTTATCCTAAGTTATTTGGAAATAATTCCAGATAGTCTCCAAAATGGTTGGGACAGTTCACAACCTGCCGCCCCCCCAAAAAAATAATAAAATAATTTTATGCAGTTAAAATTATCTATTTTACTTTCTGTAATTCTGTCTCTTATTTGGTCAAAAATTCTTCCCCTCTTGATAGATCTGGCAGACACATCTTTCCATTATTTTTTAATTTAATTATGAAATCACTCTTTATATCTAAATCTTATAACCTAGGTAGAATTGTTCTTTTTACTTAATATTTGGTGAGTTGAAGTGACTTCTTGTCTCTCCCAAAACATTTAGCATAGTGATTTGAATAAAGTTTGTTCTCAAAAATATTTGATGAATGAATACAATCTACAGCAAATGGGGCAGCTAGATGGCACCATGGATAGAGCACCGGCCCTGAAGTCAGGAGTACCTGAGTTCAAATCTGGCCTCAGACACTTAACACTTACTAGCTGTGTGACCCTGAGCAAGTCACTTAACCCCAATTGCCTCACTAAAAAACAAAACAAAAAACAAAACAAACAAAAACAGAAACAAAAAACTATCTACAGCAAACACAACAACAACAACAATAACAACAAAAATAAGGTTTTTGCTACAAAATTAAAGGGAATAGGAATATAGTAACTGGAAGTGAGAGTTGTTAATAAGTACACTATATCATACAAGTAAAACAGTGCAAAACAAACCACTTTGAAATGGGAATAAAGACGTGATAGTGAGCATAAAAATAATGCTTGAAATGTTAAAAGAGATTAAAAACAGCCTATTAGAATGTGGTTTAATGGTTACTGTGGAGTCAGAGAGATCTGGGTAGATCTGGATTGAAGTCTTGCCTCTGACAGAAAATGAACTGTGTAACCAAAAGCAATTTACTTAAGTTCATGTTGCTCCAGGTAATTTAGACCACTTGCTGATCTGCATAGCTAGGCCGCATTTTTCACTTTGGAGGTCCCCACACTGATGAAATCACAGGCAATGGGAAAACAAAACAAAACAAAACAACATACCTTTTGAAAGGTATCACACCTGGTCCAATCCATGTAAGTGAAAAATATTAATTATATTTTTCCAAATTTATGAGAATTCTCCTCACTTTTAAAATAAACTTACACAAAATTTCAGCATATTACATTTTAATTTTAATTACACAGCTACATATGGTTTCAAATGCACAGTCATGTCTTCCATGTGCTCATTATACTTTTCACAGTTTAACTTGCTTTCAAATTAATTTGCAACAATTGTAGTCTACAGTTCATAATTATTTTTCTGTTAATCCCTTAACCTCTTGATACTATTTAATTTTTTTTTTAATTTCTAAGATTTGGTTCTCTCTTCTACTATTAGGTTCCTAGGATCCAACTGGTAGACTAAGAGCTCTTCAGAAGCATTCTTTAAGGATTCCCCTAACCCCTCAGCACCAGTTCCTGTTGCTCAGTTACCACTATGTGATAGACCTCTCTTCTCAGCTATATATTGACTTCTCCCAATTCTTATCACATATTGTATTTATACAAATACCTGCTACGTTCTGTCTTCAAGCACACCACTCCCTTTACAACAGTCATAAAGCAGAAATCATCTGTTCTGACATTGTTCCACAAGGTCCGCATCAACTTCTCATTTTATTAGATGCATCCCCTCCAGATCTCTGTGATTTCATTAGCATAGAGAACTTGCAGGGGATAAAGCTACAGTTTGCTGTTTTAGTGAGCAAAATACTTCCATACTTCTTATTTTATTTCATTCATATAATACGATTATAATACTGGTATTGAAAATAATTGTGATATTTATAGATTTTTTTTAACCAGTATCTCAGTAAATCCTTAAACTAACACTGATACAGAGGTCCTGAAGACCAAATATAGAATGAGGAAGTCTATACTGGAAACACCATAGTTTTGAGGGTATTAAAGGATTTTACTTAGAGATTGTTTTTATATATAAGAGAAAGCTACTTAAAATGGGGGGGGGAATCCAAAATTTTGTTATTAATACAAACCAAAGTTATATAGAGAGCCTATTTACTCATTTTATGGATGAGTAAGCTGAAACACAAAGGGATCACATAACAAGATGGAGGAAATAAGATTAGTAAATGAAAGACAGTAATCTAATCTCAGAGATGAAAGAATACTAGGAATTTATCTAGTCCAACCTATGCTTGAATTTAATAGGAATCTTCTCTATAACATCATCAATAATGGGTCATCCAACCTCACCTCATTGTTCACCCGAGAGAGAGCACTACCTCCTAATTCAGGGAACTCCGATTTTCTGTAGTTTCAATTGTTAGGACTTCCTCCCTCATATCAAGCCAAAATCTGTCCCTTTGCAGCTCCCACCCATTAATTCTGTTTGTTTTTGTTTTTTTTGTTTTTGTTTTTGTTTTTGTTTTTTTTTGCGGGGCAATGGGGGTTAAGTGACTTGCCCAGGGTCACACAGCTAGTAAGTATCAAGTGTCTGAGGCCGGATTTGAACTCAGGTACTCCTGAATCCAGGGCCGGTGCTTTATTCACTGTGCCACCTAGCCGCCCCCCACCCATTAATTCTAATTGGGCCCTCTGGTGTTAACTAAAATCAGCCTAATTTTTCTTTCTTATCATAATCCTTCAAATAAAATTGTGATTATGACCTTACATTCATACCATCCTCAGGTTGCTCTTTCAACTAATCCTCATAGCTATAAATTCTCTCATAATTATTGTTTTCCTTACTTTAATGAACTTTAGTTTAATATTATCTCTACAATTTTGCACACAGAAATGACCACAAAATTCCAGGAAATTTCTGAACAGGGTACAATAAGATGTGATTATTACCTCTTTGTCTGAAATATATATGTATGAAATACATACATATACAGAGATATATGCAAATATGCACATTATACATACATACATATATACACACATACATATGTGTATGCTTTTTTCATACAACCTATGATGGCATTTACTTTTCTTGGTACTGGTGTCACAGTAAACATATTGATCTTATGGTGAGGTAACAATCTCAGATCTTTTTTTGCATGCTTTTACTACACATATTTCTTGCATTCTCTTCCTTTTTAATGTTTTTAGTTCATTTAGCCTATGAAGTTGATATTTAAAAGAAAATATGAAACTCTAAATTTATCCTACTTTAATTTATTCTTATTAGATTTGTCCCACTCTTTCAGACTTTGGATATATTTGGATATATTTTTGCATCCTGGATTTGTCATGTGTTGTATTAGCTTTTAACTCCTAAATTTGTTTCAGCTACAACTTTGAAAAGGATAATATCTATGCAATTAAATTCTTAAAAAATAATCACAGTACCAAAACCAATTGACCAAGATATTGCAATAGTCAATAGTGATTATTTTTTGTCCACAATGATAGAATTACTTTAGGGTGTGTGAGTATACATGCCTACATGCATATATATGCATATATACATATACACACATACACATAGGTATATGCATATAAGCACACATAAATATATTACACACATACATTCATATATAATATATTATAACATATATTGCACTGCACGTGCATACATACACACATAAAAATACATTTACATATATGTGCATATATATGCATATGTATTTATATAACATATGCATATATAGACAGCCAAGTCATAGAAATTATCTATGTATATTATATTATACATTATACAATTATATAACATTATATATTCTACATTATATTTATATTATATTATACTTTGAATTAAGTGAAGCATATGACAAAATTTTTAAAATTATCTTTGTGGACAAGAAAGAGTCAATCATATATGTATTTGTGTTTACGTATATGTGTGTATGAATATGTATTTGTACATATATGTATATATATATGTGTGTATGAATATGTATTTGTACATATATGTATATGTGTGTGTGTAGGCATACAAATGTGAATATATTTATGTCTTCCCTAGTCCATATATGTGTAGATATGTGTGTGAACTGGGGAGCATATATAAATATATGCCATATGTATGTATGTATGTGTGCATGCATTCATGTATATATCTTTCCAGTCCATAAATAATTAAATAAGTTCATGTGTGTATTTATGTATGTATGATGTATGTATGAGTGAGTGTGTTTGTAAGCATTATTCTTATTAGAGAAAACTAAAGGTAAAAAGGAACTAATTAGCAAGCCATTGTAGTGATCCATTCTGAAAATTCTATTCATTTGAAAAATAAGCTTATTTTCTCCTTGATTACTCTCTCTTTTTTTTTTTCCTAGCATGGGAAATATCATTGTAAGTATCTTTGGCCATTCATCATCAGCCCCAGGCCATGCTGATTTTTATCAATAAAAAAATTTGTTTGTTTTACAAGATTGTAACCTCATTTTGTATTTATCCTCTAGTATTTGCCCTTATTTCCAACTTCTTTTAATTGATATTAAAGAAATAAAATTTTTTTGATGAGTTCACTATGCATTCCATCAAATAATTCCTTTACATGAATAATGTATTTATATTATTTAAACTATTTTTTAAAACCTTCCTATCATTTTATGTTGTACTTTCACATAGAATTTTAGGCGATATTATCTATTGAGCCTTCTCACTTTAAATCCAGTGGTCTTTCTTCTATATCATGTTGATTACCTAAAATAAATCAGATTAGATAACATATAACAAGGTCAATTATATTTTCATTCAGAACAATATATTAAGTTAATAAGTAGGGATATGTTAATGTCAACACTATATTATATAGTTACTATTTTCAGAACTAAACTTGATTAGTCAAACTATTTTTGTAAATATCAATTGTCGTCTGAGTGTGGAGACAAAATGGCAGAGTAGGGAAAACTGAGTTATCCCAACATTCCCCTTCAAACAACTTTAAAATAATATCTTAAATAAAATTCTGGAGTGGCAGAGCCAACAAATATCAGAGTGAGACATTCTTTCAGCCCAAGACAACATAGGAAATTGTGAAGAGATATCTATGACATGGAAGGAAGAGACTGGTCTAGAACCAAACAAATTTAATGAAACACCAGTTTTGGGACTAAGTGGAAGTGACAGAAATAACAGGAACCTTGGAATCCCTCAAACCAGGCTTGGTAAGGAGACCTACCAACTGATCAGAAGGGGATTACAAGGTAACCATGTGCTAGCACTAGATGTGGGACAAGGCACTAATTGGTAACTCCATTGCCTTTACCCTTTTCTCAGTCATAGTTCAAGGGCAGAACAGAATACCTTTTGTCAAGAAGGAATGGGGGCCCTTAGGAGCAATTGTTTGACAACTCCATTGCCTATATAAAGACCTTTGAGTCATAATTCAAGGACTGAAAGGAGCACTTTTAGTCAAGAGGCAGTGGAAAGCTTAAGGGTAAATATAATTTCTCTCTCCAAGGGATCAGGGACCCTGAGGAACACTATCATTTCTGGTCCTAAGATAGGAAAGTCCCTAAGGAGAAGTACTAATTGCAATTTCAAAAGATTAGGTACCCTTCTAGATTTCAGAAAAACAGAGAAGGTACCACACATCTCCCCAGATCAAACAACCTAGGAAGCATCAAAATACTTCCAAGCTCTCAGGATAAGCTCTGGAAATAGCAGTGTGGAAAAGTCTAAAGTGAGAAATAGGCCACCCTCTCTTCCCCATCCTCCCACCCCACCCCTACACTCTACAGATGGAAGAGAGCCCAATTTTAACATAAAATTAAAAGTGAATGGAAGTAAAGATAAAATGAGCCAACAACAAAAAAAGAAGCTTACCATAAAAGTTACTGTTCTGACAGGGATGACCTGTACAAAAACTCAAAAGAAAATAGTAAAGTCAAAACAGCTATAAACAATACCTCCATTGGAAAACAAACAAACAAACCAAAACATGATTTGAACACAAACCCAAGAAGAATTTCTCAAAGAGCTAATTTTTAAAGGAATCAGAATTGAAATGGAAAAAGGTAGGTAAAGAAAACTATAAAAATTATGAAAAGGCAATTAATAGCTTGATAAAAGAGGCACAAAAATACTGAGAGAAATGACACTTTAAAAACCAAAACTGGTTGTATGGAAAAAGAGGTACAAATTTTACTGCTAAAAATAACTCCTTAAAAAGCAGAATTAGCAGAATTGGGCAAATGGAAAAAGAGGCACAAAAGCTAACAGAAGAAAAAAAAAATCTTGAAAATTAGAATTGAGAAAGTAGAAGCTAATGACTCCATCACACGTCAAGAAATAATAAAATAAAAAGGATGAAAAACAAGAAAAAATATGAAATATCTCATTGGACAAACAATTGACCTGAAAAATAGATTAAGGAAAGATAATTTTAAAAGTAGTGGATTACTTGATAGCCATGATCAAAGAAATAGCCTAGACGTCATACTTCAAGTAATTATCAAGGAAAAATGCCCTGATACCATAAAATCAAAGGGTAAAATAGAAATAAGAAAAATCAACTAATTATCATCTGTGATGTTTACAATCTAAATGTGTGGTCAACTTAAATTAGAAGCTTTAGCACCAGTCTTTGGACATTAAACATTTGTTAAATCATACTAAGTATTAGTAAAAACAAAAACACGTAGAGTTCAGAAACTTAAGAAAAGGCCTGTCTAGCCTAGAGTTCCAGCCTGGTCTGGTTCTTCAAGTCCTCTAGCACAAGCCTGCTTCAACCACAAACTGCTCAAGCAAACTGAGTGTGGAAGCTTTTTATAGGTCCTTTCACACTGCTTCAAGCTGATTGGTTAGCGTTATCCAAATCCATTGGTTCACTGTACTTGAGGGTGGTCTTGTGTTGATGTCATAGCCCACAGCCTCTGAGAATACTCCCTCTTGGGAGTCAGACAGGTGTGGCTTCAATTGAATTAACTGAAAGTAGGTTAATCTGCAAAGTCAATCTCACTTAATTCAATATATTCTAAATTAACCTCAGGTGGGGTCTTTGGGTATCTGCCAAATCCCATTATTTTCTCACATCCCCCCCCCCTTGTTTCATTAAGATACATTGTTTCCTTAATGAAGTAATAACATTACAGATACTTATCACTAACAATGTAAAGGGAATGAAAAGAGAGAAAAGAAATTGAGCGACTCTTTGAGAGTAAACTAAAAGGGGCACTCCCCTTTAGTAGGTCGTCATTACAAATAGTGCATGCAATGGGGAAAAGGAAAACAGGAATATGTCCATTTAAGTCTTTGGAAGTCTTTTCTCACATGATTATTGGGATGAAAGTCTTTCAGGTGTGAGTGCTGATGATCAGCTAGCAAGTCTCAGCTGGATAGCATCAGTGTGGTTGTAAAGCTTCCCAGGTGTTTCAGATACTGATAATCAGTTGGAAGGTTTCCTACAAAACTGATCTTCACACAACTTTAAATATCTTTGTCAATAACCAAATCAAACAATGAGACTTCTCAAAAACATATCTAAGGAAATTCAGAATCTTTTAGAGATTTTATAATTATTGTCCAGTTGTTACACGTGAAAAATATGATAAAAACAAAAATTGAAACATTCTCTAAAACTTAATATTACTATACTCCTCCCTGTGAAGAAAAAATTGAGAAGACAATTGTGATATTAATTTAGAAAATAATTTTTATCTTTGTTTCATCACTTTTTGCATCATCTGCCTAGTTATCCTCATGCCTTTATGAGAAATTAAATAATCTAATATAGCTGGCAGTAGATGTTGTAAAAAAATTAATTTTTAATAACTATAACTAACCTGGACAATTTCTATATAATTGGATTTATGAAAAATTATAACTATATGAAATTTGATAAGTTTAGAAAAATTATAATTGGGCCGTAAGTCCCATCTGGGTCTCCATTCCAATGTGGAAATATTTTTGATTGACTGGCCCTAATTTGGGGGGCTAATCTGACTGGGGTACTTAATCTGGGACTGTTGACTAACTGGCTATCTGACTGCATTTAATTTAATATGGGCCATTTATAAAGTTCCACCACACTGATCCACTCCCAAATTGATAAGCAAAATATTAAGAAGCCTCTTAACTAAATAATCAAAGCAGAGTTTATTTATGAGATACTATTTAAAATTAAGAATACAGGGAAATAAAATGTACAACCTGACTGCTTTCCTGTGGTCTCTTTCCACTGTGTCTCTTTCCTACCTGCTGTGATTTGAACTTCTTGAATACAATAAGGGCCTTAGCTGCCTCCTGCCTCAGGGCATGCTACACTTTCCCTGCTCAGCTACTTTCTTCTAACTCCTCTTAATCTTCACTTTCTCCAAACTGTACCCTGTGCTGCCCACTTCTGTGCTCTCCGCTTCCTCCTGTTCTGTCTGTCTGCTCCATCCTCTGCCGCCTTTGTCGCCCCTCTAATCTTTTCTGCCTCTCTTAATCTTGTCTGACGGCCTTTCCTCTTTGCTCCTAGTCCTGCATTACTGTTCGTCTCATCCCCCCTGACAGATCCCTTCTAATCTAACTCCCAGGTCTATATATACCTTTTCTTCTCTCCACTCAAATCTTGGGGCCTCCTGTGCCCCCACAGACCAAGCTAATCTGCCAGTCAGGGCTGTGGCTGGGGGGGCAGGGTGTGCTCAAGCCTCACGTGCCTCAGCACAGGCTACGCCAGAGCCCAGCATCTCTGAGATACCTCTGCTCAGGGCGGAGGGAGCTGGGGGCTTTTTTCCCTCCAGCTGTCTGACCTGGCATCTTGTACAGCCCATGGGGCTTTTGGGCTCAGCTGAAGCAGAGGGGGAGGGGAAGAGACCCTGAGAGCCTAAGGCTTTCTAATCTCAGCCTAAAGGTAGGGTCCCCAAATCAAAATAAATTTCCGCAATATCAAGGCGAAATCCAACATTGTGTCCATCATGACATCTGAGATAATTATGGGGTTACCACAAAAAATAGAGAAGTGATGGGAGATGAGCTTTTCCACACTTGAACAATATATATAGCCCATCCAGTATGCCAGGCTTAAAATAGGTGGATGGGATATATGTCAATGCCACCCAACATATTGTAGGAAACTAAATCAGGCTTAATCAGATGCATGGGATTGAGATGTCCATGGCATCAGGCATATTGGAGGGAGAAACATCCAGCCATCTGTACAACATTGTGGGGAAACAGAGCCAAAAGAAGCCAACTTCAGCTCTTGACAATGGTTGTTCTCTCGGCCTTTCCCAAGGCAGTACACTACCTGGACTTTGTGCCTGTCTCCTCTTCTGTGACAATCCAATGCCTGCTCTTGTGTGTATTCCTCTCATGGATGGCATTTCAAAACCTCTTGTTTAGTTGGAAATATGTATAGAGAGGCTTTGCCTTTAACCTGAGGTAAACAGTCAATGACATCAGCATTAATTGATGATGGTCTGTTGAGAACACTATGGAAGACTTCAGCCCATCTCTTCAGTATCATGTCCTTATCATAATCGGTGTGGCTGTATCAAGACTGACTATTTGAGATACATCAAGTCTTTGGCCCATAAATAGCCTTCGGGGCATCATAAAATTACTTTGAATTGTTACTATCAGCATAAAATTGAATTTCATCTGCCTTCTTATGAGCCAAGAATTCTGCTTCTTCACTTTTCATAATTAAATGTTGCCTTCTTAGACACAGAAGAACTATCCTCCTGGTGGACATATCAAATTGGTGACTAGATTAGTTTTGATTACAAAATCTACACCAGATTCATGGCACTCCCCTTTAATGTAGCCACTCAAGAAAAATGTGTATCCAGCTCTGATTTCCATAAGCTGACCTTCATTTGCCAGCCTTCCTATTTGGATGCCAGAGCTTCTGGTTGGATGTAATACCTGCTGAGTTTTCCCAAAAGAGATGTTTTTCTTTTAGGCCTATAGGATTTGGTGTTATCTAAACAAGAGCAATTGTGCTATAAGAAATTATGAGCAAAATAGATTAAAAAAAAACAAACCTGTGATTTGTTAGGTTGCTATGTTGTGCAGTGGATAGAGTACCGACCTTGGATTTAGGAGGACCTGAGTTCAAACCTGGCCTCAGACACTGGGTACTTAATAGCTGTCTGACCTTGGGCAGGTCATGTAACCTTCATTGCTGAGAGAGAGAGAGAGAGAGAGTTAGCTACTATAAAGTCATTTCAAAAGATGAAAACTGCTATTCATTTCCAGAGAAAATATTAAATAATTCTAAATACAGACTAAAACATGCTTTATTTTTTTCCTTTAGTGTTTTTTTTTTTATTTTGCAACATAACAAATATGGAAATATATTAGCATGACTTCACATATATAATTGAAAAAACAATTACAATTACTTGCCTTTTAAAGGAGGGAGAAGTTGTAATAGTAAGGAAGAGAATTTGGAACTCATTTAAAAAAAAAAGATTCCAGTAGCAACAGATAGAAAGAGAAATTCCATTTAAAATAACTGTATATGAGTGCTTGCTCACCTGTCTTCTGATCTCCTAGATACTCACTGACCTGAGCCTTTCTGCACCACCATGGCTGCCTGCAAACTGCTGCTGATCTGGCATGGAGAGAGCCCTTTGAACCGGAAGAACCACTTCAGAGGTTGGTATGATTCAGACCTGATTCCCACCAAGCATGAGGAGGCCAAGCTAAGCGGCCAGAATTTGATATCTGCTTCACCTCTGTTTAGAAGAAAGCAATCTGTACGCTTTGGACTGTAGTGGATGTCATTGACCAGATGTGGTTGCCTTTAGTGAGGACTTGGCACCTCTATGAGTAGCACTAGGGATATCTAATGGGCCTCAACAAAGAAAGACCTCTGCTAAACAAAGTGAGGCCCAGGTGAAGATCTGAATGGGATCCTATGTCATCCCACCACCTCCAATGGAGCCCAACTATCCCATCTACAGCAACATCAGCAAGGACCATTGCTATAGAGATCTTACCGAAGGATCAACTGCCTTCCTTTGAGAGCCTGAAAGACACCATTGCTTGTACTCTTTTGTTTTTGTTTTTGTTTTTTGCAGGCAATGGGGGTTAAGTGACTTGCCCAGGGTCACACAGCTAGTAAGTGTCAAGTGTCTGAGGCTGGATTTGAACTCAGGTACTCCTGAATCCAGGGCCGGTGCTTTAACCACTGCGCCATCTAGCTGCCCCGCTTGTACTCTTTTGGAATGAGGAAATTATCCCCCAGATCAAGGAAGGAAAAGGTGTTCTTATTGCAGACCAAAGCAAGGGATTGTCAAACATCTTGAGGGTCTGGCTGAAGAAGCAATCATGGAGCTCAATCTGCCTATTGGCCTTACCGTTGGGTATGAGTTGCCAAGAATCTGAAACCCATCAAGTCCATGAAGTTCCTTGGAGATGAAGAGAGCATGTCTAAAACCATAAAGGTTGTGGTATCCCAAAGCAAGGCCAAGGAGTGAAAGTAGGCTACCAGTGCATGCCAACTGTATCCAGTTCTTTTCCTTCTCATTATCTCCACCACATCTCTCCCCTTCTTACTCTACTTACCATCACCATAGGGATAATTACACATAGTTGTAGGTGTGGGAGAGATGGCTCCTTTTCTCATTTCTTCCTCCCTATTTCAGACCAATCCCTTTCTCTTCTGCTGCCTCTGCCCTCAACCACATCAAAATGCCTCTTGCATGGTTTGGCCCAATAAACATGTACAACCTGACATTTACTGTGCTAAACACAGGGAATACAAATCTAGTAAAAAAAAAATCAGTATATTAGAACTCAGAAGACCTAGGGTCCTATGTTACCTTCCTAGTTGTAGCTATGTGACTTTAGTCAATTCACTTAAGCTTATTTCCTCAAATTATATCAGAAGAACTCAGGGTATAAATCACTATTATACCAAAAATGGACTCTACAATCTCTTGGAAGTGTTTACCACTCCATCCCACATGGGCTCTAACTAATCCATACTCTTTCATTCTATGCTCTTCTAGTCCATGTCTTCCATGTAGTCATTAACTTCCACCAAGGACCTACCCAACATGTTAGAAACTTTTGTTTAAGTCAGTAGTTCCTGAATCCCATAAACTTAAAAAAAATTCAATAACTTTATTTCAACAAAATTGATTTCCTTTGCAATCCTGTGTTTATTTTATTTACCATAAAATGTATTTTTTTTGAGAAAACAACAAAAGGGTTCCCCAGAAGGCCAAAGGGGTACATAACACACAAAAAGTTTAAGAATCCCTTTGCTTTCTGTTTCCATATTTTGTAGATACTAGTATGAGTAACAATAGGGCCAAACATCTGCTCATCCTTTGGTCTCATTTCAACAATAATCCACCGATTTTTATAGTTATATATCCTTAATAATCTATTTTTATCATATCTAAAATGTAAGAAGTTTTTAGTAACATGCTAAAGTATACTTATAACCACCATATATTTCTCCATTGCCTTTGGATGACTTGCAATTTTGATTCTCTGGGGATTATTGTATTCCATTATTTAGAGACATGCAGTATTGTTGGGAAAAATATTGGTATTAACAAGATGAGTGTTTATGATGGAGATGACCTTGGAATCATTGAAAGGTGAGTGCTACCCTGGAAAAGACATCTATTGCTTGACTGTGATATTCAAGCCATTGAGTAAATTATGGACTTGATAAAAAAAGGCACAAGGAATAACTATTTCAAAGAGTTCAATGTCTAGTAGGGACAATGAGGAGTACATGCATAAAAAAGAAAACTAAGAATAGAATTGAATAAATCACTGTGCATAAGTGGTGAAGATAACTGAGATACACAAAGAAGCCAAGAGTAAACATTCTAATAACTTCTGCCATAGTGATGCAACTTTGAGAAGCCCTGATTTATTGATTTTTCAAGGAATCATTTTATTGTAGGAAAACAAACCAACAAACCTTGGTAAAGCACTATGTGAACCACACACACACACACACACACACACACACACACACACACATCATATCCCAAAGAATATATTAGCCTTCCAAACTGGTCTTTGCAGTTTGAACTGGAGTATAATATAATGAAAAGAAAGCAAGTTATTTGAGATCATGAAAAACCAATTTCACAGTACAAGTAGTCATAAATAGAATTAAATAGCCTTTAATAATATACCATTCATTGTTTTTGCTTCATTGAGTTTGAAGAAAGGTGTTTTTTAGAGTTTATAAAATTAATTTCTCTTTTTTTCTCATCTAAAGAACAAGCTACAAAACATGAAAACCTGAAACACCTTCATTGTGATTTATATTCTTAAAGAACAAGCTACAGTCACCAGAGGTATTTTCTGTGTATGAAATTTCAATTTAGCAAAACATGTGAAATCCTAAAGGCACCTAGAAAATAATGCATGGAAACCATTATATTTTTATACTGAATTTACTCAGAATCACCAGTGATCCCATTGATTATCTGAATTTGAATAGAGTGATATTGAGCAATGGTTGTTTACTACACAGACTTTTTAAAAAAAATTATTAAATCAAGTTCACATTTTGCACAATAGATGTTCTGAAAAATTGCTTATTTTTTAATTCCCTGATAGAAAATATTGAATAATAACATCAATTTTATAAGTACATAAATAAAATTTGTATTTCAGTTGGATAAGGAACATTAAAAAGTCAACTACTTCATTATTTTTTTTCCTTCATGCCATATTAAGGTGGTTAAACATTAATGGATATGAGTAGCTAGGTGGCACAGTGGATAAAACACCACCCTAGGATTCAGTAGGAACTTAGTTCAGATTCAGCTTTAGAGACTTGGCACTTACTAGATGTGTGACTTTGGAGAAATCACTTAACCCTTATCCCCCCTCCTCCAAAAAAAACATAAAAAGTTAGTGGATAACAACAAATGTACTATATTGGTCAGATGCACATCTATCTGCTCTTTGACCCTGAAATGCACATTTGTTTTCAAAGTCCAAGAAATACGAAATCCAGCAAAAAGTACTAAATTGATCCCATGCAATTTAATTCAGTAATCAGCACCTTAAAGAGTCTGTGGCATTGGGGAAAAACTATAAAACAAAGGTTAGAGAAGGCATGGGTTTCTACCTTCATTAACCTTCTAATCTAAGAAAGAAATATGAAATATTCATAGTTATAGTAAAAAAAAATACTGGCAAATATATTAGAGAGCATCATAAATACAAAGTTCTATGCAAACCTTAGTATAAACTCAAGGTCTTTATTGAATGGGAATCAGGAAGTGGTACTTGAGTTTAGTTTTATATAATGGATAGGAATTCAACATACAAATAAGGGTAGCAAGAAATGAAGCCATCCTAGAAATGAGAAATATCTTGAAAAGAATATTAGACACTAAAAATAAATAAATAAACAAACAAATAAATACACAAATCAGTGTAGAAAAAGTAAAGAAATAAACAAATAAGTACAGAAATAAATAAATGGATGAGCAGATAAATAAATAAACATATAAATAAATAAATTAATAAAGAAATAAAATGAATAAGTAAAGAAATAGATAAACGAATAAGTGAATGAATAAATGAATAGTCAAATGAATGAATGAACAAGTGAATGAGTGAGTAAATAAATAAACAAACAAATGAATGAATGAATGAATGAATAGATAAATGAGTAAATAGACAGATAAATAAATAAATAAAAGGTATGTTTGGGTATAGGGTAGTCCAGATTGGACAAATTAAAAACATATGTGGAGTTAAGTGGAACGAAGTTAGCAAGCAGGTAAGGTGCTGCCAAATTGTAGAGAACATTTAGTTCCAGGCACACTATGTAGGGAGTTTATAATCATAGCTGTACACAAAGACATAGGAAGAATGAAATGGTAACAACAAACAATTACAAAAGAATTACAATGAATTTATCTTAAATCATAAATAGATTTATTATCATAGAAGAAACAATAATTAATTCGGATAAGCTTTATTTGTATCTTTGATTTTTCATTAACATTGTTTGATTAATTTAACAGAATGTGAATATATCTTAAGGCATCCTGAAATTGTTTAGTCTGACTGGAAGCCTCACATATGTTGGATTAAGTGTAACCATGCAGAAATATCTTCTTTACATTACATTACTACTACTGCTGCTGCTGCTGCTGCTGCTGCTGCTGCTACTACTACTACTACTTTTAGATATTTGAGATGTCTTCTATAAATACTTCAATATCATATCTGAATTTTTACCTCAAGCAAGTTCCATCTGAATTCTATATTCCTACCCAACAAGCTACTAAAAAAAATAGTTGTGTGTCCATTTTTAAATGTAATTCTTGAATCTAAAGTTTCCTGATGACAGACTCTCTATCCACTATACCATATTAAAAATTCTGGTTTTGCATTATCCTGTATGATAGTAGCAGAGAAAGAGGGCAGTAGAAGAATTTCAGTTTAGGAAATCTATTTGTACTAGTAGATATTTTAGTCATTAATTGCAAAGAACTTTCATTTAACATTACCCATTTTTTTTTTGCGGGGCAACGGGGGTCAAGTGACTTGCCCAGGGTCACACAGCCAGCAAGTGTTAAGTGTCTGAGGCCGGATCCGAACCCAGGCACTCCTGAATCCAGGGCCGGTGCCCCAACCACTGCGCCATCTAGCTGCCCCAACATTACCCATTTTTAATGAGAGAGAATGAGAGAGAGAGAGAGAGAGAGAGAGAGAGAGAGAGAGAGAGATTCTGATTTAACTAAGACCTTGTTTTCCCAGAACAGTTGATTTTAATTTCACTCAGTCCCTACATAATACTGGTCACACCGAAGCTTGAAAGTACCAAATCATCATAGCTCTGGGTAAGATTTGGTCAACACCTGCTAGGCTGAATCATTTAGACAACTCTTCAATCCATGCTGGACTGGATGCAAAACTTAAATGCTGACTGTTCTACCTTTTCAAAACTTATAAGATTACAATATCCAGTCGCTTCACCTAAAATGAAAAAGAAAGAGGATATAAACTTCATTTCATAAGCTACATTTTAGCCTCAGTGTAGAAGATCCAAGACTTCTATTATAGCATTTTTTTCTCAATAGATTGCTTCAGTGGAGTACAGTCATGAAAAGACCAGTCAGGAGAAAATTGCATAGGCTTTGGTCACTACTGGTTTTTTTTGGAAGGCACCCTCAGTTCTGACTACACTCTCAACCAAAAAGACATCTGACATCACTAGCAAAATTAGTTACAGGATGTCTAATAATGCTCCAATATTTCACCATAGTATTTCCATTAGATATTTTCTGGGAACCAGCCTCCATGTCTTCTTCTATAAGGATGGGTAACATTAGAAGAACAGATAAAATTACATCATCATCATCAATGCAATAACAATGACAACAATAATAACAATAATAATAGCAGATAATATTTACAGAGAACATGGTATGTGTGAAACACTTTTCTAACTGCTTTAAAATTGTCTCATTTCATCCTTAAAATGTTATAATATAAGTACTAAAATTATTTCCATTTTACAGTTGGGAAAACAGAAGTAAACAGAGATAAAGGCACATGGCCAGGATCCATAAGTAGTAATTGTCTAGGATGGATTTAAACTCAAATCTTCATGACTTCAGGCCCAGAACTCTGTTGACTTATTTACAGTTAATATTGCTGTTATTGTTATAAACTTGAAAAATCACAGGAGCCATGCATATTTCCTTATACTTACCATGGAAAAGCACAGAAAAGAACTATACATGAAGTTGTTAATCTCATATATTTATGTGTTTTTATATAAGTATATATTTATAAATGTATATATGTGTATGCATGTATGCAGAGAGAAAGAGAGAGAGGAGTTGTATTGGCAGGAGACAGGACAAATATGTGAATATGAAACTTGAAGAAAAAATACATTTAAGAAAAGTAAATCCTGTTTCTCTACATCCCTTTCTGAATTTCTATCTGCTTTCTTTTAAAAAAAAATACTGATACATTGGCAATATTCTTTCTCAATTTTTATTATTACTGTTCCTATCCTTATTTCCTCACCAAAAAATCTACCCCACCAGAAAAAGTCTTCCTATGAAACACATGAGTGCACTGTATGCCCAGATAAAGTCAAAATGGGTGTATGATTTAGGTAAAAAGAATGATGTCATAAGCAAGTTAGGAGAGCCTAGAAGAGTTTATTTATCTGATCTATGGAGAAAGGAAGAATTTATAAGCAAACAAGAGAAAGAGCATTACAAGATGTTTAATTATATTTTAAAAGGGTTTTGCATAAAGCAAACCTATACAACCCAGATTAGAAGGAAAGAAAGCTGGGAAACAATTTTTACATAAAGTACCTCCATCTCTGATAAAGACTTATTTTACAAATATGAGAACTGAATCAAATTTAAAAAAATACAAGTCATTCCCCAATTGATAAATGATTAAATTGTATTAATAGGTAGTTTTCAGGGAAATAAATGAAAACTATAATCATATGAAAAAGCATTAATTTCCTATTGATTAGAGAAATGCAAATTAACACAACCCTGAGGTACCATTTCACACCTATTGAATTGACTAATATAATGGAAAATGAAAATAATAAATGTTGGAGAAGATGTGGGAAAATTAGAACCCTAATGTACTTGTTGGTGGAGTGATGAATTGATCCAATCATTCTGGAGACCAATGCAGAACTATGCCTAAAGAACTATAAAACTCTGCATACCCTTTCACTCAGAAATACCGCTACTAGTTCTATATTCCAAAGAAACCATAAAAAGGTAAAAGGACCAATATGTACAAAAATATTATAGCAGGTTTTTTGTGGTGGCAAAGAATTGAAAATTGAGTAGACTCCCATCAATTGGGAATGGCCAAACAAGTTGTGGTATATGAATGTAATGGAATACTATTGTGCTGTAAGAAATGATTAGCAAGTAAGATTTCATAAAAAACATGGACTTACAAGAAGTGATTCAAAGTGAAGTGAGCAAAACTTTGAAAACACCATATATAGTAACATTAACATAGTGAAATTATCAACTATGTCTGACATAGTTCTTCTCAGCAACATAATGATTTGACAATTCCAAAAGACTCATTATTGATAATTCTATCTACATCCAAAGGAAAAAAAATTATGGAGTCTGAATGCAGATTGAAGCATACTATTTTTACTTTATTTTTTTCATGTTTTCCTTTTGTTCTGTTTCTTATTTGACAACATGACTATGATAAAATATATTTCACATGATCACACATATATAACCCATATCTAATTACCTACCATCCTAGGGAGGAAGGATAGAGAAAATTTGGAACTCAAAATTTTATATAGAAATGAATTTTTTGAATTGTCTTTACATGCAATTGGAAGGAAGAAAATACTATTTAAAATAAAATAAAAGAAACAACATCATGCAAATTAAAAATACACAGTGGCCTTGTCTGAAAATGTACATATCAATCACAACTCCTAGACCAGTACAATTCTGCCAAGAGGTAGGATGTATAGTGTTGATTAAAACTCTTCCCAGTTGCCTTCTTTCATAGTTTACTCAGATTCATTACTCTACTGGTACTTCTTCATTCTGCATCAATTCATACAAGTCCTGATGAGACTCTCTAAATCCCTGTTTTCTTATTTCTTAAAGTACAGTGATATTTCATTGTATTCACCTATTATAATAATGTTAGCAATTCCCTAATTGATAGGTACTCAACTTATTTTGAATTCTTAGTTGTAATAAAAAGTACTACTATCATAAATATTTGCTGCATATACATCACTATTCTATTTTAAACAAAATAAATATTTATTATCTTTTCTTTACATGTCACACAAATTTACCCCATTCCCTGAAAGCCATCATGTAAATTAATACTTTAAAAAAGCTGTATAGGAGGAAAAAATCAGAAAAACTGATTAATAAATCAAAAGTTGTGAAAATATATGTAATGTTCCATACTCAACTCATATTTCTTAAATTCAGTGGAAGGAGCTTTCTTTTGATATCTCTTCTTTCAGACTATATTTGTTCTTTGTAATATTTAAGTACTCATTTTGTTTCTTTTCATGATTTTTTCCACTTACATTATAGTAATTATGTATATTTTTGTGCTTCTGCTTATTTCATTCCTCAATAGATAATGAATTTCTATTTTTCTCTGTATTTATTATTGTTGGTATTTCTTTAACAAAGTATTGCTTTGGAAATGGAGTCAATATGGCAGAGAGAAGTCCCCTGAGTTCTCCTGAATTTCCCTCAGAAACAACATTAAATCAAGAGTCTAAATAGTTTCTGGAGCTACAGAAGCTGCAAAAAGACTGAGACACAGTCATCCAAATTGAGATAATTTAGAAGGCTTCAGGAAAGGCTTTTCTCACTTGGGCAAAAAAATGAGCACAGCACAGCACAGCTCAGCTCACTATGAAGGGTGTCTGGGCAAATCAGCAGGAGGCTCTTGGCTACAGCACAGATCAGCAGCTGAGGCACCTTGGTCCTGGCTCAGCAGGCTGGTGGTGCCCCAGGCTAGTTGTGAGAAAACTCCCTCTCCCAGCCCCAGCTGAGATGGTAAACTGCCAGCTAGAGAACCACCCACAGGACAGGGGTGATTAGGCTCAAGCTATCCCAGCATCTTGAATAGCCCCATTTTAGAAAAAGTAATTCAACAAGCCATCAGTGAACTCACTATGAAAAAAAATCTTCAGTGTCAGATGGGTTATAAGTGAATTTTACCAAACATTTAAAGGATAATTAATACCAATACTATATGAATTTTTAGAAAAATAGGTGGATGTTCTACCAAAATCCTTTTATTACTCAAATATTGTATTTATACTTAAACCAGGAAGAACCAAAACAGAGAAAGAAAATTAAAGACCAATTTCCCTAATGACTATTGATGCAGGGGGGCAGCTAGGTGACACAGTGGATAAAGCACTGACCCTGGATTCAGGAGGACCTGGGTTCAAATCCAGCCTGAGACACTTAACACTTACTAGCTCTGTGACCCTGGGCAAGTCACTTAACCCCCATTGCCTTTCCAAAAAAATTGAATATTGATGCAAAGATTTTCAATAAAATATTAGCAAGGAGATTAAAGCAAATAATCACCATTATAATACACTGTGACCAGGTGGGATTTATACTGTGAATGCAGGGCTGACACTATACCAGAAAAACTCTAAATATAATTGATCATATCAGTAACAAAACTAACCAAAATCATATGGTTATCTCAATAGATGAGATGAAAGTTTTTAACAAAATTCAGCCCTCATTCCTATTAAAAACAGTAGAGAACATATAAAAAATGGAGCTTTCCTTAAAATGATAAGCAGTATCTACCTAAAACCACCAATAGACATTAAATGTAATGGGGATAAGTTAGAGGCATTCCCAATAAGATCAGGGGTGAAACTGGGATGTCCATTATCATTTCTATTATTCAATATTTTAGAAGAAATGTTAGCTTTAGCAATAAGAGAAGAAAAAGGAATTAAAGGAATTAGAATAGGTGAGAAGGAAAAAAAAAACTATCACTCTTTGCAGATGATATGATACTATACTTAGAGAATTAACCAAAAAATTACTTGAAACATTGAACACATTTAACAAAGTTGCAGGATATAAAATCAATCCACATGAATCATCAGCATTTCTATACATGACCAACAAAGCTCAGCAGCAAGAGCTGAAAAAATTCCACTTAAAATAATTGTAGATGATATAAAATATAAAATATTTGGGAATCTACCTGCCAAGACAAACACAGGAAATCTAAGAACACAATTACAAAATACTTTTCACACAAGTAAAATCAGATCTAAATAATTGGAAAAATATCAATTGCTCATGGTTAGGCCAAGCTAATATAATAAAAATAACAATTCCACCTAAATTAATTTACTTATTCAGTGCCATACCAATCAGACTACTTAAAATTATTTTATGGACCTAGAAAAATAATTTTAAAATTCATGTGGAAGAACAAAAGGTCAAGAATATCAAGGGAACTAATGAAAAAATGCACAAGAAGATGGTATAGCTATACTAAATCTAAAGGTATACTATAAAGCAGCAGTCATAAAAACTATTTGATATTGGCTAAGAAGCAGAGTGGTGGATAAGTGGAATAGGTTACTCATAGGAGACACAGTAGTAAATTACAATAGTAATCTACTGTTTGATAAACCCAAAGACTCCAGCTTCTGGGATAATAACTCAATATTTGATAAAAACTGCTGTAAAAACTGGAAGATAGTATGGCAGAAATTAGGCATAGACCAACATCTTACACCATGTAACAAAGTAAGGGCAAAATGTGTACATGATTTAGACATAAAGGGTGATACCATAGGCAAATTAGGAGAGAAAAGAATAGTTTATCTCTCAGATCTTTGGAGAGGAGAAGAATTTATGACCAAACAAGAGATAGAGAATATCATAAAATGCAAAATGGATAATCTAGATTATATTAAAATGAAAAGGTTTTGTACAAACAGAAGCAATGTGGCCAAGATTTTAAGGAAAGCAGAAAGCCAGAAAAAAAAATTTACAGCCAGTATTTCTGATAAAGGCCTCATTTCTAAGGTATATAGGGAACTAAATCAAATTTATAAAAATTATAAAATTTAGTCAAAGATATGAACAGGCAGTTTTCAGATGAAGATATCAAAGCTATCTATTGCCATATGAAAAAAATGCTCTAAATCACTATTGATTAAAGAAATGAAAATTAAAACAAACCTGAGGTGCCACCTCACACCTATCAGATTGGCTAATATGACAAAAAAAGAAAATAATAAAAGTTGGAAAAGCTGTGGAAAAATTGGAAGACTAATGCATTTTTGGTGGAGTTGTGACTTGAGCCAACCATTCTGGAGAACAATTTGGAACTATGCCCAAAAGGTTATGCAGCTGTGAACACCCTTTGATGCAGTAATACAGCTACTAAGTCTGTATCCCAAAGAGATCATAAAAAATGGAAAGGCATCCACATGTACAAAACTATTTGGAAATTGAGGGAATGCCTATCAATTGGGGAATGGCTGAACAAGTTTTCGCACATGAATGTAATGGAATACTATTGTGCTATAAGAAATGATGAGCAGGCACATTTCAGAAATATCTGGAAAGACTTAAGTGGACTGATGCTGAATGAAGTCAGCAGAACCAGGAGAATATTGTACATAATAATAGCAACATTGTATGAAGATCAACTGTGATAGATTTAACTCTTCTCAGCAATATAGTGATCCAAAACAAATCCAAAGTACTAGTGATGGAAAATGCTCTCCACATCTTGAAAAACAAACTGTAGAATCTAAATGCATATTGAATCATAATATTTCTATATATATATATATATTTTTTTCCTTTTTGAGTTTTTTCCCTTTTGTTCTTATTCTTTTTTCACTACTTGACTAACGTGGAAATATATTTAATTTTATTGTAAGTATATAACCTATATCAGAAATGTGGAACTCAAAATTATATAAAAGCAAATGTTGAAAATCATCTTTACCTCTAACTGGAAAAATACTATCATGATTGAAAAACTTTAAATAACATTTTTAAAATTTCAAAAAATAGATAAAAGTCCTCTTCTCTCATATTTTCAACCTTTTGATTGCCAGTTTATTTTGTTCTTTCTCTTCTTTTCTGAGATGAGTTACTTTGCATTGTTCTGTTCTATGTTTTAATATTCTGTGTATTCTGAATCTTTATTCCTTTATTCATGCTTTATATGTTCATTCATAACAACTTTAATTTTCCAACTTTGTTGCTTTTCAACGTCTATCTCTGAAAATTTGAATGATCTTTTTTTCCTTGGGGCAATGAGTATTAAGTGACTTTCCCAGGGTCACACAGCTAGTAAGGGTCAAGTGTCTGAGGACAGATTTGAACTCAGATCCTCCTGAATTCAGGTCTGGTGCTTTATCTACTGTACCACCTAGTTGACCACAAATGATCTCTTTTCTAATCTCCATCTGGCTCCCCTGGATCCCTTCAAATCTCAAATATCATCTTTCTCTAAGAGCCTTTTCTGACCACCATTCCTTACTGCTAGTTTATTTTCACTGAGATTAACAACCATTTACATTCTATATACCTTGTATGTGAATTGTTTAAAAAAAAGTCTCTCCCCTCCCTTATAATGTGAGGTCCTTGAAACGAGGGATTGGATTGTTTATACATCCTCAGTATTTATCCCAGTATACTATTTGGTAAGAGTTTAATAAAGGCTTGTAGACTGTGGGTTTGGGGTAATGATGTAGCTAGTGATGGTCTATGGTACAGAGTATATGAGTTTGAATGTGGGTTGGGAGATGAAATCCAGAGTCTTGCTACATTGTAAATAATATCTTTTTGGATTATATTTCTAATTCAAATAATTTTCCTCTTTTTTATGAATAAATTCTGCCAATTTATCATTAATATTATACTTAATTGTTAATTTTTCTTCATTATAACCTTTTTTCCCTTTCTTGCCCTCGTTTGAATGCACAGTGAATTTAGGGCATTTCTCCACCAAATTTTATGTGAATGTTAATGTGTGTGAGAGACAGACAGAGAGACAGAGAAAGAGACAGATACAGAAAGACAGAGTGAACCTTTTAGAATAAAATCTAGTTGAGAAATGAGTTTTTATTTTTCTTTGCCCATTCTCCCTCTTTTATATATTTATCTCAAAGACCTCATTTATGTGAAACAAAATAGAAATTTCACTTCCTTCCTATTTCTTCACTTGGGCTTTCTTTTCCCTACATTTTTCTTTCCTCTCCTCAATCAAACACAATTGAATAAAATCCCATCCAAAGTTAATTCCCTCTGTTAACCATTGATAAATTAATATTCTTAAGGGAAAGTTCTCTTTTCTTCTAATATTAGACTGTAAGTCCTTTGTAATCATTAAGTCTCATAACTTCTCAAATGTATTTCCCTTTCTAGGTTTCTCTTGACTCTTGTATTTCCATTTAAAGGCTCTACTTGGATCTCATCTTTTTGTTAGGAATACTTGAATCTTATCTCCTGTTAAAGGTTCTTTCCGCACCACATGCACAGGAATATCTTCAGTAATTTATGGCAAGTTAGGTTTTGTCATAAACCGTTATCTTTTACTTTAGCAAATACTCAATTTCAAGTTTTTCTTTCTATTTTAGCTGTTGTTATTGTATCTTTTTGTGATCCTGCCTCTAGTTCCTTCCTACATGAATTTTCCTTCTGGATACTTGTAACACTTTAATTGTGATTAGGAAGACTGATTTACTCTATGACATTTTGGAATGTGGACTGTCACTTTGGAGTTTTTTCTGGGGTGGATCTTTCTTGTCTCAAATTTTTTTTTGTTAATTTAAATTTTCTAACACATTTGAGCAGATTTTCTTTTAAGATTTAATGAAAAATAATATCTAATGTTTTTGTTTAGTCTTTTTCCCTCAGGTAGTATAATTATTCTTACAATAACTCTTTTCTACCTCTTTTCCAGATCAGTTTATTTTTCCCATACCTTAATATATTCTCCTATTTTCTAAAATGTTTGATTATTTCTTGTAATTTATGGATAAGCTCTTTCATCTGGTGTAATGATCTATGAAAACTGGTTTTTTTGTCTTATTATGTTCTGATCAGTCAGAACTTTAGGTCCTTAATTAGGAAAACTCTCACAGTCTTGTGACCTCTTCTCAAACACTCCCTGCCCCCCAACAATTTGTAGTATTCACTATTTCCATTTTAATTTTTTTGCGTGGGGCAATTGGGGTTAAGTGACTTGCCCAGGGTCACACAACTAGTAAGTGTCAATCGTCTGAGGCCGGATTTGTACTCAGATACTCCTGACTCCAGGGCCAGTGCTCTATCCACTGTGCCTCCTAGCTGTCCCCACCATTTTCATTTTCAAAAGCTCAACAAGGTTTCCCTATTTCGCTCCATGGCCTGAATTGATGGGGGTGGGAGCTGGGGCGGAGGTAACTTATTTTTGTTTCTCCCCAGTTTTATTTATTATTTTGTATTTCTAAAGTCCTTTTCAAATATCTCCTGAGGTTTATGTGGAACTGACCATCTTTCTGACATTTCGCTTTGCCATCTTAACAAGAATTGTCACCATGTTAATGAGAACTTTTTTTTTTTCTCCTGAGAAGCAAAGTCCTTTGCCAAAAGTTCATGATACTTTTAAATTGTATGAGGTAGTCACATCTTCTTTCTTAAGTTCTTTTTTTAGTGAACATATGTTCAGAGTGCTACAAACTGAATATTTCACTTGATAGGAAGAACTTTTGTGAACAAATATTTTCTTTGAGCAAGATTTTCATAACATTTTCCCACTATCAATGATGATGGAGAATTCACAGTGTTAATGAAAAATTGGAAGGAAAGAAAGGAAATAAGTGGATCTTTGGAGGTAGGTTTGCTTCCCTTGAGGAAATCAAGATATATAAAAGCAAGTGATAGGGTATTATTCAAGAACACTTTGCAAAATACAAAGAAAACTAGATGACAGGAGGTAGATAATAAATGCCTAGAATAATTTCTCCATTTTTCTCTTTCGTGGACTCTTATGTGTGCCCATCTATTTTAGGGTTTATATATTTTAAAGGCATTTTTAAAAGTCATGGTTACAATTGGGAAGTTTCAAACCTTGAAAATCCATCCATAATGTTCCGTGCTTCTTCATAAGTAGAAAACAATTAGGATAAACTTCAACTTGTGATGGGCTACACACTTAAAGGCTTTCATCTTTCTCAGTTATAAGTAAATTATATTGCAAATGCATTTTTAGATGTTGGCAAGTTACTAAAACAATTTTTTGTATATTTGAAAGAAAAATGGACTTTGCAATGATCAAAACAAGGGCTTTCTTTGCCTTGCAATTTCAGAGTATAACAAGCCTGCTAGCAGGCTTTAAAATACTGAAGCAGTTAATTATTAACTAAAGAACAGTAATTATACATTTTTTCTAGTGTCATACTAGATGAGTTATATTCTTTTAATCAGTTAGCTAACTGCTTGCCTTTGTTTGATCAAAATTTACCATATATATTTAGTTACAGGTACATAGAATAGGCAGTCTGCACAGCAAAAAAGAGTTGAAAAGTACAGGATGAAATTATACTTTTCATTTTCATCACATTGATGGGCAAACCACTTCTCTGGCTTATATTATCTACTTGGAGCAAATTAAGCAAATAAATTATTAAATATTCTTTATTTTTGTTATGGCTATATCCAATACAAACACATATTTTAACCATCTTAATCATAAATGTGAAAAGCTATGGGACTGGTCTCACTAAGACATGTCCAGAGAACCCAAATATTCTGACTTTGGAGAAGTATACTCCTACTGATATCAATATTAGGCTACAGGAAACAATATTTTGCCCTTCCTAGGAAGAACAAAAAATACTTCCCATGCTTTCCATGAGTGAAGATATTTATGTGGTATAACACAGAAACTATGTTAGTCAGGTATACATTTGGGCCCAAATAAATGTTCTAAATCTGGAAAGATATTTTCTTTAATCTGAAAAGTATGTAAACTGTGATAGGTAAAACTAATGCAAAGGATATATAGGTGCAGTTCTCTGGACCCATAGATTGTGATCAATAACAGGTTACACCATATGCCAGATGGTTAAAAAGTTTTAAAATGCAAGAGTTATCGACCCTTCTTGAGATTATTTTATGTAGTATTATGTTACATTCAAAGTAGACTTTAATTCAATCATCTTATCCCAATTTAGGTCTCCATGACAAGTTTTAAAACATTATTGACATTCAGCATAATCCTTAGGACACAAACAGATTGACAAAACAAACAATACAGAAGGTTATAATTATATACTTGGGAAATCCTGTAGTTTCCACTAAAAAACTAAGTGAAACAATAATTGTTGCAAAGTAGCACAATATAAAATAAACCCCTATAAATTATCAGCATTTCTATATATCACCAACAAAACCTTGCATGAAGAAATACCTTATTTAAAATAATCATAGACAGCATAAAATACCTGGGAGTCTACATGCCAAAACAAACCCAGGAAATACATATTTGTAAAACCCTTTTAATTCAAAGTCAGATTTAAATAATTGGAGAACTACTGTTCATGGGTGGACAGAACCAAGATAATAAAATTCATAATCCTACCTAAACTAATCTACTTACTTAATGCCATCCCAATTAAATTACCAAAAAAAAATATTGAATCAGAAAAAATAGCAAAATTAATATGGAAGAACTGAAGGGTAAGAATATAAAAGGAATTAATGAAAAAATATTAAGGAAGGAGTTAAGCAGTATCAGACCTTAAACTATATTATAAGGCAGTAATTATCAAAACTATTTGATACCAAGTTAATAGAAGGATAGATCTTTCTATTTACTTAGCATCAGATAGTTTTGATAATTTATGTGGGTTTATTTTATATCCTGCTAATTTGCTAAAATTATTGTTTCACTTAGTTTTTTAGTTGAAACTACAGGATTTTCCAAGTATATAATTATATCATCTACAAAATTTTGATTACATTAAATTAAAAAAAGGTTTTGTCAAAATAAAAATAATGTAGCCAAGATGAGAAGGAAAGCAGAAAACTGGGGGGAAATTATAGACAGTTTCTCGGGATAAAAGTCTCATATCTCGAATATATAGAGGACTTGGTCAAGTTTTTAAGACTGAGTCATCCCCCAACTGATAAATGGTCAAAGGATGTGAACAGTCAGTTTTCCAAGGAAGAAATCAAAACAATTTATAATTGCATAAAAATTCTCTGAATAATAATAATTATTATTATTATTTTTTCAATGAGGCAATTGGAGTTAAGTGACTTGCCCAGGGTCACACAGATAGTAAGTGTTAAGTATCTGAGACTGGATTTGAACTCATTTACCCCTGACTCTAGGGCCAATGCTCTATCCACTGTGCCACCTAGCTTCCCCTCTGAATAATTACTGACAAAAAATGTGAATTAAAACAACTTTGAGATATCACTCACACCTACCAGATTTGCTAAAATGATATAAGAGAAAAACAAGAAAAGTTGGAGGTGATGTGGAAAAAATGAGACTCTAACATATTGTTGGTGGAGTTGTGGTCTGAGCCAACCATTTTGGAGAGCAATCTAGAATTATGTACAAAGAATTATATAAAGTTGTGTGTACCCCTTGACCCAGAAATACCAGTATTAAGTCTATTTCTTTTTCTTTTTTTTTTTTTTTTAGTGAGGCAATTGAGGTTAAGTGACTTGCCCAGGGTCACAAGGCTAGTAAGTGTTAAATGTCTGAGGCCGGATTTGAACTCAGGTAGTCGAGGGCCGGTGTTCTACCCACTGCACCACCTAGCTGCCCCAGTATTAAGTCTATTTCTTAAGGTAATGAGGGATAAAGGAAAAGATATATGTTCTAAAATATTTGTAGCAGTTTTCTTTGTGATGGCAAAGAACTGGAATTTGAGGCGATGCCCATAAATTGGGAAATATCTAAACACATGGTGGTATAGAATTGTGATGGAATGCATATATCCTATAAGAAATTACTCCTAGATTGAGATAGAGTGAAGAGAAACTTTGGGTATGTAGAACAAGCTGATGTTGTTAAAATAGTTTAAATGAGGTCTTATATAAGAGTGCCAGATCAGCATAAAGTTATGTGGAATGCCCATGGTTGAGGAACATAATCTATATAAAGATCCAGTCTCCTGACTGAGAAGGAATGTTCAGATTGATGAGGAAAGCACAAGGAGACAGTACAAAAAGCCCAGAATGAAGAGAGTATCAAGGAGAAGAATGATCTACAACATAAGAGGCTGTAGAAAATTTAAGAAGAATGAGGAAGGAGAAAGACCATTAGATGGCAATTAAAAGATAATTTATACCTGGAGAGAGTGGTTTTGCAAGGGTTTGTGAAGAAAGTGGAAACGTGGTCATCTTTGTAGTTAGTAAAGAAAAAGCCAATAGATAGCAAGTCACTGAAGATTCCCAAGATAGTAGTGGTGATAAAGAGGCCATCTTACTAGAGAATATGGGATGTTGTATAATTTGTGTATGAAGAAGGGTTTACCGTGAGAAGCAGAAGAGCTACAGCATTATATGAAATGATTGAAAGTGAAGATAATGGCAAAATTTACCTGTAAGTTATGGATTGAGGAGGAGAGAAGCAGCTCTCAGTGAATGTTCTAGAGGGTAAGCCAAAAGTCATGAAGGGATCTGATGTTTTAATAAATTCTTAAAAATTACTTTTATTTCATACATATTCATATATGTTTTATTTACTATATTTATATATGAAATATATATTTATTTCATGTACATAAAATATATATATGTATATATGTATGTATATAGATGCTGTACATGATACTATGGCATAGTAAATTAAAAACAAAAAAAAAAATAGGGGCAGCTAGGTGGCGCACTGGATAAAGCACTGGCCCTGGATTCAGGAGGACCTGATTTCAAATCTAACCTCAGACACTTGACACTTACTAGCTGTGTGACCCTGGGCAAGTCACTTAACCCTCATTGCCCCTCAAAAATAAACAAACAAAAAAATCAATCAATAAAAGGATTATTAAGTATTGAAATCCCTTCATGACTTTGTGACTTTAGCCCACCATTTATAAAGAAAAAATAAAATAAATACAAGTTTCTCAGATAAGAGTTTGGGGGGAAATGGGGTATCTGAGATTTGAGGAGGGATGAAAACATTTGGAAAAACCACTATGATGAGTGGGAAAATTATTCAATTAAACTTGTGTAAAATTATTATTTTGCTTCAGTGAGGGCCCAGTTGGGATTATGTAAAATAAATATTTAGTGGATCCTGGAAGTTAAATTTTGTCATTTTCCTCGAATGTCTTCTGGCAGCATATGACTTGGAGTGATGGTAAAAAAATGACAGAAGTAGGGGCAGCTAGGTGGCATAGTGGATAAAGCACTGGCCCTGGATTCAGGAGGACCTGAGTTCAAATCCAGCCTCAGACACTTGACACTTACTAGCTGTGACCCTGCACAAGTCACTTAACCCTCATTGCCCTGCCAAAAAAAAGACAGAAGTAATTTATGCCTGAGCCTTGGTAGGACAAGATTAGCAAAAGGATAAAAGGTCAAAGGATTCAAAATAAGAAGAAAATGTAGAGTTGACCTAATTCACTAGAGGATCGAGAGGAGTAAGGGCAGTATTTTTGGCCATACAGGGGAAGTCCCTGGAGAGGACTAAAAGGATTGGAGGCCACCTTGTGGATGAAAAATTGGGTTGGGGGGTACTAGGCAGAGGGAGAGGTGAATGACAATAAATTGCCATCAAATAAGGGAATTTCAGAGGTCATAAGCATGAAAATAGAACATATGTGAGATGAAGAACAAGCATCATTGTATTTGTGGTAGGGTGAAGTAGGTCATAGGAAATTGCTGCTGTTGATTTTCATGCCTATGTTGCTGCCCCCTATATGTACATTAACAACTCTGCTATGACCACATAATTTTCTTGGTGACTGCAGGCCAATGAACACCTGCTGCTGGTACCAAATCTGCTGCTTCCTTTAGGCCAAGTATTATTACTTCTGGTATACTCTGGGCTGCTGAGGACAGTGCTGTTTCATCACCCTCTGCATTTTTTTCCCTAAATCAAGGTCACTGAACAAAGTTAATCTGTTTACAATGCAAGTGCCTTAGTCACTTCATCACCTACTACAATGGATTATTACTTAGTGCCTGGAACCATAACAGTTATTTTTACTAAAATTATACTCAAATACTCTTAAGTAGAACATATTTTGAAGGCTGATAAGAAGCACTCCAGGAAGGTAAAATTTTAAAAGGCAAAACAAGGGAAAGAAAAAAGGAAAGGGTCCTATTGGATAAAGAATAAATATATAGCCTTTTTTAATACTATTTTTTTCAGTGCAAAGAACTGGAACCTAAGTGGGTACCTATTAATTGATAGTTGTTTGAACAAATTATGATTTATGAATGTAGTAGGATATTATTGTGTCATAGGAAATAAAGAAAATATTCCAAGAAAAGTAATCAGAACTGAAAAAAATAATTTAAACAATAGCATCCATTGGGAAATAAATGAATAATTTTTAAAAACAAGATCTCATTAAAATAAGGATCAATACTGATTCCACATGACCAATGATAAGGAATGGTACTTAAGTCCTGACAGATAGATAATGAACTAATATGCATAGATACATCCATTTTGGATCACTAATATGAGAATTTTGTTTTCCTATTCTGTTATGGTAGAAAGATATTATCTTTTTTTCAATCAGTGGGGGAAGGGGGCTGCTAGGTAGCACAGTGAATAGAGGACTAGCCTTACAGTCAAAGGACCTAATATCAAATTTTGCCTTAGAATCTTACTAGCTACATGACCCTGGGCAAGTCACAATTCCAATTGTCTCAAAAAAAATCAGTGGAGAGAAAGGGAGAAAAACTGATTGCTAGGTAATTGAAAACAATTTAAAAATAAAGTAGAATCATGTAGTCTCTCCCCCTCATCATATATAAGAGGAAACTAAAGCCTAGAAAGATTAGGAACCTTCTGTAAGCCCCTAAAGGTGATAACAGTGTGTTGTTTACACCCCAGCTTTTCTGACCCAGTTTTTTGTTAAGAAATGGAAAGGACCTAAGGGATCATCCAATCAAAATTTCTCACTCAAATGTGAGTTTAGAGAGGTTAATTCTAATGCTCTGTTAGAATGGAGATTCTACTTAGGTGGGGGAGAGGGTGAATAAAGAAGTGACATTGAGGCAAGACAAAAGCATCAATAGCTAAGTCTTTTAAAGTTAAAAATAGTATTATATTTGCACTTTTCCCACATATAAAATTCTAGAGAAAAAGTAACATTTCCAATTACAATCAGATTTATTTTGATGTGCAATTATAGTGGTTGCAAAAAAGCTGTCAATGTCAGTATCAAATATCAATAATAGTAAAGAAAAACAATGTTTTCATATAAAGAATAGTCTATCAAAATAATCCTAATGCTGCTGTCTTCTTTGATTTCCTAGACATTTCTTCAGTTCAGGTATGTCAAGATATTCAGACACCCATGAAATTCTTTGCTCGTAAATGTCAAAATATAATTTAGGCATTTTTAAGTGTATATATGTGTATACTTCTCATTAAGTCACTTTATAAGTCTGCCTTCTAAAATTCAGACTTGAACAAATTTATCAATTTCTCTTTTAGTAAAAATAATCCAAATCCAATGATAGTGAGTGTGTGTGTGTGTGTGTGTGTGTGTGTGTGTGTGTGTGTGTGTGTGTGTGTGTGAGAGAGAGAGAGAGAGAGAGAGAGAGAGAGAGAGAGAGAGAGAGAGAGAGAGAGAGAGAGAGAGAGAATGCATATTAATCCAGCAGGATTTCTTACTGACCTTGGTCAATGCAATCAGATTCACCTGGAATTCAGCCAGACCCACATGAAGTTATTTCCTGGCCCGACATCAGGGTCAGCCAAGAAGTGCACCAAGGGCAGAGAGAACTCATGATAATGAGTTTTTTAGACCCTTGGGAGGGCTTAGCTAGACTCATTGGCATTTAGTTATTAACACTCCACAGAATGATTTCTCCCAAAGTGAGTTCTTGTACCAAAAAAAGGAAAAAAAAAACATGTAGGTTACAGAGAAGCAGCAAGTCATCTATGACCTGGGCACAGCTGTCAAATATCTCTAATCTTTTAATAAAATAGATTACCTTGAGGCTTCATATATGCCTCTTTCTTCAATTTTATGCTGGGTCCCTTCAACACAATCTTTTGCCCTTTCTTTTTATATTCGTTACTGAATTAAAGAAATGAGAGTCACTGGATATTAAGATTCTGGGCCAGGCAGACATAGTTGGCCCCTATTATAGTCAGGGACAATTGATCATAATTAATCTCACTGAATGCAGCTAGAAGATTTATGATTTTAAAACTGTCCTCAGAAAGTGTTTTAATAATAAATTTTTCCCCTAGAACATACCTTATCTAGGTCTGTTAAGCATTTAACAGTGAACTGAACAATAAAATACGATTGTGATTACAATATCAGCCAAGAACTTAATTCATCTTTCTGTTTCAAATAGGTCAAATTCTGTATCCATTACCAGCAACATCATTATTGTAAAAAAAAATTTATTCTATAATGTTGTGGTTTGACCTGAGTATCTACACAGATCAAGTTAAATAAATAAGTCCCCTCAAAGGATTTTGCATATCAACTATAATTAGTGTAGTACCCTTTATTCAGAATCCTTTTTTAAACCCATGGATATTATTTTCAGGCATACATAATAAAATCTGAAATTCATATGACATATTATTTTTTTTATCTTTTTTTTTTTTTTGGTGAGGGAATTGGGGTTAAGTGACTTGCCTAGGGTCACACAGCTAGTAAATGTTAAGTGTCTGAAGCCGGATTTGAACTCAGATCCTCCTGAATCCAGGGCCGGTGCTTTATCCACTGCGCCATCTAGCTGCCCCGACATATTATTTTTAATGAATTGTATATAAAATATATACAATTATCAATACTTAGAATAACCATTTAAAGTACTACTACCACAGGTACCTACTCATTCTATGGAGGAGGAAACTGAGCCTCATAGATTATGCAAACAAGTCTTCCTCAATTCAAGTCTGGCCCTCTTTTTGTTATAGCAGAAATTCTTATCCTGACATCTAATGACTCTCAAAGGGTCTGTCCATGGACAGCTTTCAGTGAGTCTGTGAATTTAGATGGGAAATTGTATGTATGTATATGCATGTATGTATGTATATGCATATATATTTATATACACACATTTACACAAATATGTATACATCCATATCTACATCTACATCTACATCTATATCTATAGCTATATCTGTCTTTTGAGGAAATTGGTTTTCCTTGTATAATTTATTGTATGCATTTAAAATATTTCTATGGAAAAGAAGACCATCAAATTCACCACACTGATAAAAGGGACTAGCACACAGAAAACCTTTAGAATTCCTTCTCTATACCATTCTGCCTTTTGAGAGGCATAAGCCAGGGTTACCAAAGAATGTACAGAAATTTCTTAGTGTGGTAAGAGAAGATATGTCTTCCTCTCATTAGGGAATGTTTTGGACTTCGAATGGGATGAAAGAGAAGGGTAAGAAATTTTTCCTTCATGTTTTCGAACAAGCCCATTTTCTACACACAAGTTTAATAAAACTAATTATTATTCTTTTTTTTAGAGAAAATGTGACACCTGCCATTACCATAGTAGTTTGAAGCAACAGAGTTCTTTCAAGATAGTTTAGAATGTACTTTGTAAGATATTTGATTTGAGTTTGTGCATATATGATGTCTCAAGAGAGCAAGCCTGTTAATGACTTTTAAGAGAAGGCCAAATAAAACAAGGGACAAACACTAAAGAACAAATGTACATAAGTATCCAAACAAATAAATGTATAAAATATAAATAGATTAAAAAGCAAATGAATAAATACACTAATTAATAAGTAATTGAATAGATAAATATGGGTTTAAATTTTAAAAATGGGTAGAATTGTTGGGCATATTTTATAAAACCTTAGGAACTGCATTTTAAAGAGGAACAATGCTTTTCTTGTAAGCTAAAATAAACTTCATGAGTATAGACTTTTCCAGACATATTTATTGAGACTTCAGAAATATCCTAGAAATAGTCATTGTTCACTTATTTTTTGTTTAAACTTAAATGTTAGCTTTTAATGTAAATAATCAATATTATCTTATAGTGGATAAAACATCCAAACTCAGGAGGGGCTAAATACTGGTTTTGTGACCCAGGGAATATTGCTCAACCTACTGTTGCCTTAAACAGAAATGTATTCATCTGCTTTGGAAATGTTATACTAAAGAATAGCCATTGAAATGAAATAAAAGGCTTTCTTTTCTATCTTAATATTTTTTCTGATTACATGTAAAGATAGTTTTCAATATGCATTTTTGTAAGATTTTGTGCTCCAAATATTTCTCCTTTGCTCTCATACCTACCCCCAGCCCAACAGAGCAACCAATCATAGGTTTTATATACATATATATGTACATAAATACATATATATGTATATACACACATATATATATGAATATATATACATATATATATATACACACAATCAATTTAAACATATTTCCACATTAGACATGTTGTGAAAGAAGAATCACAATCAAAGTAAAAGATCTCAAGAAAGAACAAACTATTACCCAACAGTGAGTAAAGTGAAAATAGCGTGCTTTGATCTTCATTCAAACTCCATAGTTCTTTTTCTGAACGTGGAGTATATTTTCCATCATGAGTGTTCTGGAATTGTCTTGGATCATCATAATGCTGAGAAGAGATAAGTCTATCACAGTTGAACATTGCACAAAGTTGCTGTTACTATGTACAATGTTATGATTCTACTTACTTCACTCATCATCAGTCCACTTAAGTTTTTACAGGTTTTTTCTGAAGTCGGCCTGCTCATCATTTCTTATAGCACAATAGTATTCCATTACATTCATATAACACAACTTGTTCTGCCTTTCCCCAATTGATGGACATTGCCTCAATTTCCAATGCTTTGCCACCACAAAAAGAGCAACTATAAATATTTTTGTACGTGTGGATCCTTTTACCTTTTTTATGATCTCTGAGATACAGATCTAGTAGTGGTATTGCTGTGTAAAAGGGTATGCAGAGTTTTATAGGCTTTTTGGGATAATTCCAGATTGCTCTTTAGAATGGTTGAATCTTTTCTCAATTCCACCAATAAGGCACTGGTGTTCCAATTTTCCCATATCTTCTCCAATGTTTTTCATTTCTCTTTTTTATAGCACAATAAGATTCCATCACTGTGGGGCAGCTAGGTGGCACAGTGGTAGAGCACTGGCCCTGGAGTCAGGAGTACCTGAGTTCAAATCCAGCCTCAGACACTTAACAATTACTAGCTGTGTGACCCTGGGCAAGTCACTTAACCCCAATTGCCTCACTAAAAAAAAAATAATAATTAAATAAATACATAAATAAATAAATAAACAAAAAGATTCCATCACCATCATATGCCACAGTTTGTTTAGCCATTCCCCAATGGATGGACATTCCTTTGATTTCCAATTCTTAGCCACCACAAAAATAGCTGCTATGGATATTTTTGTAAAAATAAGTGTTTTTCTCTTTTTGGAGATGTCTTTGGGATACAAACCTAGCAGTGGTATTGCTGGATCAAAGGATATACACAGTTTATAACCCTTTGTGCATAGTTCCAAACTGCTCTCCAGAATGGTTGGATTTTTTCCCAACTCCACCAACAATGGATTAGTGCCCCAGTTCTCCCACATCCTCTCCAACCTCCAATATTTTCCATTTTTGTTATAGTTTCTATGCTGATAGGTGTTAGGTGATACCTTAAATTTGCTTTAATTTGCATTTATCTGATCAATAATGATCTAGAACATCTTTTCATATGATTATAGTTAGCTTTGATTTATTTGTCTGAAAATTGCCTGTTCATATCCTTTGGCCATTTATCAATTGGGGAATGACTTGTATTTTTATAAATTTGACTCAGTTCTCTACAAATTTTAGTAATGAGACCGTTATAATAGATATTTGTTTGAAAATTTCTTTCCCAGTTTTCTCCTTCCCTTGTAATCTTGGTTATATTAGTTTTGGGGGATTTTGTGCAAAAGATTTTTAATTTTATATAATTAAAATGACCTATTTTATTTTATTCACTATATCTTCTTTGGTCATAAATTATTCCTCTACCCATAAAAATGACAGATAAATGATTCCACACTCCCTTAATTTGCTTATGGTATAATTCTTTATGTGTAAATCTCTTTTCAATTTCTTATTCATATTTTAGCCTATTTCATAATTTTTGAGTTGAGCTCTGATCCTGGGGCAGAGGGGGCACTGCCCCAAGTTTCTTGTGCTGAGGACCAGGGGCTTAATCTGGCTTTCTGCTCTGAGGCATCAGGGGCTTGCAGCTTGTTTTTTTCACTGTGGTGGCCAGGCCTAGTCATCCTGTTATGTATAAAATACCCCAACTGGCAGTTTTCCTTCTGCCTTAGGGCTGGCAGCCTCACAACTGGCCTGCTGTGCCACTAGCCTACTGAGCCAGGACCTAGGGGCCTCAGCTATTGATCTGTGCTATGGATAAGAGCTTCCGACTGGCTTGCCCAGACATCCTCTGTGCTACACTACACTCCCTTATTACCCAAGTGAGACAGACCTTTCCTGAACTCCTTCTAAATTATATTAAGCTGTAAAATTGTTTTACTTTATTTTTTGTAGGTTTTTAAACTTACAAAATCTGTTTGGATGCTTGATTTATTATTGTTTCTGATGGAAACTCAGGAGAACTCAATAAACTTACTTGCTTCTTTCCATCATCCTATCTATGCCCTCAAGAAAAGTCTTTCTTAGGCATTTTGGAAGATTGTCAATTCTGTTTTTCCTAATGTAAATTGTTATTAAACACAATTTTCAGTAGTAATCTTGTAACCTATATTTCTCTTTGGATAAGCAATCTCTTGGACCTGGTCACAAGCAGATACAGGCTCAACCACACTGTTTTCCACTGAAAGATTTAATATGTTAGAAATAAGCATGGAACCAGATAGGTATTAATAATTATCATTTAAGTGATGTGAATATCTCCATAAGATTGACATTTAAAAAGAACAATGATGAAAATGGAAAGATGGAGGAATAATGATGTTAGGATAGGTAGCAAAGTTAAAATATGGGGCCTGGAGATCTTGTCCAGTACCTCCAAAGCCTTCATATGCAAAAAAATCTGTTTAACATCCAATTCTTGTGGAAACTAAATTCCAAGGCAATAAATGGCAATTGTTCAAGACATCTCTCCTTGAGTGGGTCTTTTGAAAAATGAGGGGGAAACTTAGTATATGATGTTCTCCTTCTACATGTTTTTGTGTTGTGTCCTTCCACCTCTTCAAATTTTTGACAGCTCTTCATTTTCTGATTTTCTATGTAACAGAAGATAGTTAGTTTCTCCTTCTTAGACTTTATCTTTCCTCTGTGATTAACAGTTCAGCATCTGGACACAAGGACTTTGACTGTCAATTCAGTGCAATTTCTATGGTCTCCCAACTTTTCTAATCCAGTTTTCTTGCTGATGGGAGAATTCTATAAGTTCTAAATAGGCATTGCATTCTAAGCACACACAGGAAGTTTAGAAAAGGATCGTGGTTCAGGATTGTTCTAAGTGGTAAAAGCTAGGCCAAGGTTGTATGATCATAGACTTAAAGATGCAATTGAGATACTTTTCCTTTTACAGATAAAGAATGTGACATCTAAAGGGCCTAGGTTACCTACCCAATGTCCCACAGCTAGTAAATATAGAACTGGGATACAAACTCAAGTCTCCTAATGCTACCTTGTGCTTCACAAAAAGCACTATCTTTCAAAAGAGTTGTACCAAATCTAGATCTTAGATTATATACTTTGAAATTCATAATTGTCATTTTTTGTGGGGCAATGAGGGTTAAGTGACTTGCCCAGAGTCACAAGCCAGTAAGTGTTAAGTATGTGAAACTGGAGTTGAACTCAGGTCCTCCTGAATCCAGGGACTGTGCTTTATCCACTCCACCACCTAGCTGCCCCCAATTGCCATTTATGAACTGTAGGAAAAAAGCCTGCCTTCTATAAACTTATTTTCAGGATTAACTTGATTTAATAAAGCTTTCATTATAAATTTCAACTCTTTCAGCTACTTTGGAGATACTTCTTTGATGAGATAAATTGTTATTATTACTGTCCCTTTCATTAGTAAAGTAGTTACAACTACATCAAAATTATGTTTAAAATATCCTGCAAAGTGCTGAAGAATCATGATTTCTCTTAAAGGTTTGTAAGTAGTTTTTCTCCTGAATTAATATTCTCCATATTAGGATAGTTTATTTTTTCCTAAAAAGAAATGAACCCCGAGGAATAAAAGACCTTAGATATCAATTATCTCCCTAAAATTGAATAAAATTGAAAAGAAATTAATATAAATTCTAAAGGGATATGTTGTGTTTATGGCAAAATCAGTTAGTTTTGCAATTATGACACCAATAGTGGCTGTGAGAAATCCTTTTATCAGAGCTGGGCAAATGAAAAACAAACCTGCTTTTGACTATATAGTTCTTTATGTTTATTTTGCTTCCATCTAAATAGCAAAATCCCCCAAAAGAGCTCCCCAGCCTCTGAATTAATAGTTCCAGTGTAGGAGCTCTTTATCTACCATGATGTCTAATTCCATTTTTTATAGCAACTCTACTTATTTTAATATTTTTCCTTACTTTAAATCAAAATGGTTTGCATGTAACATCTATTGCTTGTTCCTAATTAGCTCCTCTGCAACAATAAAAATAAATTGATGGGGCAGCCAGGTGACACAGTGGATAAAGCACCAGCCCTGGATTCAGGAGGATCTGAGTTCAAATCTGGCATCAGACACTTGACACTTACTAGCAGTGACCAAGAGCAAGTCATTTAATACTCATTGCCATGCAAATAAACAAATAAACAAACAAATAAATGAATGAATGAATGAATAAATAAATAAACAATAAATAAATAGATGAATAAATTAATACACAAATAAATAAATAACAAATAAATAAATTTACATTGTATCTACAACCTTTATCATTGTGATCATCTTCCTCTGGAAATATCTAAATTCATTAATATGTCTCTTAAAGTATGCTGCTCAGAATCAAGTAAAATATGACAGATGTGATCTGATCAATAAAGAATATAGTATCATTTCCTTGCTCTGGATTTATACTTCTATTAATTAAACAATAAAAAATCGAATTAACTATTTTTGGAAATGTCACATTGGATACTCATATATACTTTGGCATATAAAATCCCTCCATCTTCAGTCATATGAATTGTTGTTGATTCCACAACAATTTTCTGTATAGTTTTATATACTTTGTATAGTTGGGTTTTAAAATTAATTAATTAATTAGTTTTAGTTTTCAACATTTGTTTAGATAAGATTTCCAATTTCCAATTTTTCTCCCTCCCTCCCCTCCCTCCCCCCTCCCCTAGACAGCAGGTAATCTTATATAGGTTATATATATATATATATATATATATATATATATATATATATATATATATATATATATATATATATATATATATATATATATATATATTATACACATATATACATACATATATTATATATATAATAACATTAACCATATTTCTGCATTAGTCATGTTATAAGAGAAGAATCAGAACAAAAAGGAAAAACTTTTTTTTTAATCTAATTGGAGAACTTTGCATTTTTTGTTATTACATTTCACTCTATTATTTTTAGCTCATCATTACAGTTTAAATCAGAAAATCTTTTGACTTAACATATGTACACAGTTTTGCTTTGAATCTAAAGAAATTTGAGGGCCAAATACAATACTTAAATGCTTTGAGAATAAATAATTTTATATTTTTTTGTCACCCTGTTACCAATTTGGTGATGAAACTCTAAATAATTTTGACATTGGCCCTCAGATGACTGACATAGTTTGTCAGAGGTGAGTTTACTAGGAATTTTTCCCGATTGGTAAAATCTGCCAGAGCTTATTCTTTGTTGAGAAGCCATGATCATTTTAGGATGAGACCTCAAAGCAATTTTTGTTGTCTATTTCACATTATAGAGGGAACAAATTATCTTTCAGAATTAAGGAAAAGAACATTCATTCATTTAAATCACCAATTAAAAATTTATGGTTTTAAGGATGCTGTGCCAAGTACTAAATATGTCAGTATAGAATTTGGACAAGATAATATGTACTGTCCTGAAATGAAGTCTAGTAAGGGAATATGACACATATAAAAATATGTATTCCCATGATGATGGGTGGAAATATTACCAAATGTGAATATGGATAAGGAAAGGCTTCCTGAAAGAAATGATATTTAGTTTGGATTTTAAAGGATTTGGAAAAATGCATATTGTAGGCAATACAACATTCCAGACATAATAAATAGCCTGAATAAATGTATTTGGGGAGGAAAATACACTTCCTATAGTGAGACCAAGGTAGAGTGAGAACCAGTGAGTAAATTGTTCAGTTTGACTAGAGTTTAGAGTAAATGGAAGAAGGTCATAGGACAGAAAACTGGAAAAACAGGTTAAATAGCAGATAATAGTAACACCCCCCCCAAAAAAAAGCAAAAAATAATCAGTCACTAATATCAATGATTTTATGATCTAATTTAGAGGCAACATGAAAACAATTATGTACAAAAAGGATATAGAATAGAAGAGGAAAACACTAAGATTAAGGAGGACTAAGAATGGCTTCTTGCAAAAGGTGAGACATTAGCTGAGATTTATAAGAAGACAGTGAAATTCTGGAAGCTAGGAAGAAAATATGAGGAGGGAGAAAGCAATTAAAATACTCAAAGTCAGAGGTATTTCATTCAAAGACTAGCAAGGAGACTGTGGTTTTCATTAGTATGTTGAGGGAAGTAAGGTGTAAGACCATAAAGGCAGGGAGGGGTTAGGTTATGAAGAGATTTGAATACCTGAGAATTCATTTATTTTTGATCCTGGAGATTAGGAGGAACCAGTAGAGTTTATTAATTCCTTTTAAAAAAAAGTCCATGAACATCTTTTAAAAGAGATTCCAAAATAAAAACTTCTAGGATTGTCATAGCCAAATTAAAGAACTCCCAGGTCAAGAAAAAATACTGCCAGCAGCAACAAAGAAACAACTTAAATATCATGGAGGTATACTCAGGATCACAAAGCTTTAGCAGCTTCCACATTAAAGGATTGGAAGGCTTGGAATATGATAATTCAGAAAGAAGAGAGCAAGGATTATAAGGAAAACCAACCTATTCTGAAAAACTGCACATAATCCTTCAAAAAGGGAATGTATACTTTTTAAAAATTCATTATTCATGAGGGATTTTTTTCTGCTTTTTATTTTGCAATAGGCTAATAAGGAAATATTTTACATGACTACACATGTATAATCTCTATTAAATTGCTTTCCTTCTCAAGGATGAGATGGGAGAGAAGGGAATTAAACAATTTGGAAGTCAGAATTTTGAAAAAAAACCTGTTACATTTTTGATTAAATGTAATTGAAAAAAATAAAATTAAAATTAAATGTGAAAAATATGATTGGAGGGAAAAATCTGGAAGTGGGCAGATTTGTTTGGAGTCAATATTGGAGTTGAACAGTAATGTGAAATTGAAATAGATCACTGACCTTGGGAAAAATAGAAGGGCATTTCAAAAGTGAAACTGTTATTTACCAATATATTAGGTAATCATGAGAAGTAAAATGACAAAATGGCTAGAGATCCACAAAGACCTTGGTTTGGCTATTGCCACAGAAGCATACTGCTCATATGATTTTGGGCATGTCATTTGGGCACTTAACCTCTAGTGTACCAGGCAACTACGTAAGACTGTAAGTCAAAGGTACGGGCCTACAAAGGTAGAAGTTTCCTATCCCAATGAAAAAATGACAAGTCATCCACAGTTTCCTGGGTCATTACCTGTAATCTTAACTTTTGTCCTGTCACTGAACTTCATTTTCTCTGGATGAGAGAATGAGAGAGAATGACAACTTGGCCTTACAAATGTAATTCACTGATGAGTCAAGACATCACTGTGTGATGTTATTGGTCCCATTTGAAAATGAAGGACAAACAAAATTATTAGAGATAGAATTTGAACCTACCTTGCTCTCTCTCTCTCTCATTCATTCATATATGTTCATATATATAATATATAAATTTATTCAACAGTAATATGATATTGTCTCTTGGACAAAGTTATATGGTTTTTATAAAAAGATGTTTTTAAATTTTAATCAAACATCTCAAAATTTCTAATGACCTCTTTATATTTATACAGTGAAGACCATTTACAGGGTTTTTTTGTTTTTGTTTTTTAGTTATATTCATTTCTTAGCAGAACTTTTAATATTTGCATGGGCATTGAAACGACTGAAATACGAGGATTAACTTTAAGGAATAACTTTATTTCTGTCAAGTGGAATAGAATAACCAGGCAAACTAAAACCAACAAGTATTTGTGACATATGAATTACATCCAACTGAAAATCTCAGGTGGGTTGTATCATTTATGAACTTACTAGGTGGAAAGAAATTGCTGGAATATGAATCATTGTCATGCTCATGGCTTCAGAGTGTAAACACATAAGAAACTGAGATGATAATTAGTCACATTAGAGAAAACATCAAGATAAAAGTCACAGAAATTTGAGAACAATGCTCTCTCTCTCTCTCTCTCTCTCTCTCTCTCTCCATATACATTAAGGGACCAAAATAAAGTGAGACCAGGAATAATGAGAACTAGGGAATTTCATTAGGGAATAGCATACTATACAAATAGAGGTTAAAGGAATACTACCAATGTTTGGTCCTAAGGTAGTGCCCCACTTCACATGGACTAAAAAATAATAGGTACTAAAAAAAGAAAGTGGAGGAACTATTGATTGCATATGTTACTAAAATAAGTCCTATCAATGTTATAATTTACAATATAACATAATATACATAATATGATATATATTATATACACTATGAATAAGGAGACAATTACTTTTGCTGGTGATGCCTTATGACTTGAGATTTGTATAAAATGTCTGGAGACTGCAATTCTTGGGTATTTTGGAGAAAAGGGCTTGATATTTTTCTCTGCCTTTTTTTGGTTGTCAATATGTGCTATTGTTGGATGATTATCTACATTTTTAGCATGCTGTAAAGATTAATGAGCTATTGTTGGAATGGATAATAGATTCAATCTTTTTATGCTGTTCTTGAGGTTCTCTTCTAAAAATGTCATTAAATGTGTGGTTAGACTGATGTGGAAGGTAGAAAATTTCCAAAATCCTTGTTTATGAGAATAACTTACATTTTTCTTTGTTTCCTTGTTTCTTTTTCTTTCTTTCCTTCTTTCTTTCCTTCCTTCTTTTCTCAAACAAGCCTGTATAACCCAAATAACTGTGCCATACTCTCAAGCTAAGACATGTTTGCAGCATCTTTGCCAAATGAAAATGATGAAAATAAATCTAGCTGACCGAATGCAAAGATGTGTATGTGAATTGTTGCTTATGCTTTGTTTTTTAAGAGGTCCATTGACATTGCAAGGTAAGGACTTGCACATCAATCAGATTTAAGCAATGCAGACTTGCACAGAATTGTCAAACTCTTTCTTCCAGAGTCATTTAAGTCCAGTGGCAAGACAAAAGTCAGTATGAACGGCAATGACCCAGAATGTAGTAGATAACCTTGGTGTCTTCATTGTCTGACAAGGCTCTAAGCACTCCACAGTGCCTGCTTCAGTTCACTTTTTAGGCTGTTGTAACAAATTCCATCCCATTTTACTGAGGGAATTCTTCACATGTTTGAGGTGTTCATCCCCCTAACTTTCAGACATGTTTGAGGCTTCTAGGTTAGGTTCAGTCTGGTTTAGCTTCTTTGCCATGTTGATTTTAGCAGGATGTTGCTTCTGGGCATGCTAAAACTTCTTAGATTCACAGATGAGAGTCGTGGAAGGTGGACACCAAAGGTGAATAAGCAGCTATGAAAGGGGTTCATCAAACCCTTAAAGCAGAGGTAATAGTCCTTTCTGTAAATGCCATATACCCCATATATTTGCATGAACATGTATTGACTGGTATAAGTACATTATCTACTTTGTAATTATTATGTCATCTACTTTTGGATGCTTTATCTTTAAGTATTTTTGGTTCTTAACACTACACTCAATCAATGGTCAATAGGTGGTGTAGTAGATAAACTTTGTACCTGAAGTCAAGAAGACCTAAGTTCAAATCTTCCCTTAGACACTTTCTAGCTTTCTGACATGGGCAAATTAATTAACCTCTGATTGCTTTAGCTTCTTCAGGAGGCGGAGCCAAGATGGCGGAGAGGAAACAGCAAGCTGCCTGAGCTCTCCTTCTGTTCCCTCAAAACAAACATTAAATCAAGCCTCTGGACAGATTCTGAAACTACAGAACCTGCAAAGAGACAGAGAGATACAGTCCTCCAACCAGAGATAATTTAGGAGACTTCAGGAAAAGGTCGGTCTGACTCGGGCAAAAGGGAGGCCCAGCGCAGGGCAGCAACCCAGCCCCAAGGGGGTCACGGCAAGTCAGCAGGGGCTGCGGGCCACAGCCGAACAACTGAGGCCCCTGGAACCTGGTTCAAAAATCTGGTGGCCAAGAAGGACAGTGGAAAAACCTACCTGCACCGGCCGAGAGGGCCACGAACAGGTTGGGCAGGATCAGACGCCGGGGTCCGGCGCCTGGCTGGCCAAGCACAATCAGACAGGAAGTGCAGGGCGGGGGATTTCCACACACCATAAAGGCCTCAGAGTAAAAACCCGGTCACACAGCACCCATACCCCTGCACAAGAAGCCCAAAACAGGGACCCTGGTACCCACAGAGCAGACCTCAACTTAAAAAATAAATAAATAACCTGCAATAATGAGTAAGAAGCAAAAAGGAGCCCTCTCCATTGAGAGCTTCTGTATCAATAGGGAAGAAGCCAACACAAACTCAGATGAGGACAATAGCCTCAAATTGCCTACATCTGAAGCCTCATGAGGGAAGGTGAATTGGTCTCAAGAACAAAAAGCCTTCCTGGAAGAGCTCAAAAAGGATTTTAAAAATCAATTGCAAGAGGTACAAGAAAAAATGGGGAGAGAAATGAAAGCAAAACAAGAAAACTATGAAAAAAGAATCAGCAGCTTGGAAAAGGAAGCACATAATTTCACTGAAGAAAACAAAGCCTTAAAAAATTCACTTGGTCAAATGGAAAAAAAGGTTCATAATCTCACTGAAGAAAACAATGCCTTAAAAATTAAAGTGGGACAGTTGGAAGATAAGGAATCCATGAGACACCAGGAATCAGTCAAGCAGAATCAAAAAAATGAAAAAATAGAAGAAAATGTGAAATACCTCATTGGAAAGACAACTGATCTGGAAAACAGATCGAGGAGAGACAATTTGAGAATCATTGGACTGCCTGAAAGCCATGACCAGAAAAAGAATCTAGACACCATATTCCAGGAAATTATTAAGGAGAACTGCCCTGATATCATAGAATCAGAGGATAAAATCATCATTGAAAGAATCTACCAATCACCTCCTGAAAGAGACTCCCAAAGGAAAATTCCAAGGAATATTGTAGCCAAATTCCAGAATTTTCAGGTGAAGGAGAAAATACTCCAAGCAGCCAGAAAGAAGCAATTTAGATATCATGGAGCCACAGTCAGGATTGCTCAGGACCTGGCAGCTTCAACATTAAAGGACCGCAAGGCTTGGAATATGATATTCCGGAAGGCAAAGGAGCTTGGATTGCAGCCGAGAATCTATTACCCAGCAAAAATGTGCATTTTCTTTCAGGGGAAAAGATGGACATTTAATGACATTGGGGACTTTCAATCTTTCCTGGTGAAAAGACCAGAACTGAATAGAAAATTTAATCAACATACAAGACTCAAGAGAAGTTTAAAAAGGTAAACAGAGGGGGAAAAGAAAAGGATACCCTATTAGGTTAAACTGTTTATATCCCTACACAGGAAAATAATACTCATCACTCTTAAGAACTGTAAATGTATTTGGGCAGAGAGAAGGACTTTACATAGAGGGTATAAATACAAATTGTCTTTGATGTGATGATACAAAAGAATTAAGGGGTTAAAAACAGAGTCTATGGGGAGGAGAGGAAAGGGGAGGTGGAATGGGATGAATTATATCATATGAAGAGGTGGAAAAAAAACCTATTACACTAGAGGGAAAGAAAGGAGGGGGGAACATTGCTTCAACCCTATTCTCATTAGATTTGACTCAAAGAGGGAATAACATATATGTTCATTGGGATAAAGAAACTTAACTCATTCTTTAGGGAAGCAAAAGGGGAAGGGAAAGGGGGGGACTGATAGAAGGGAGGACAAAAGCAAGAGAGAAAAGGGTAAAGAAAAGAGAGGAGGGTGATGAAAAGGGAGGGCAGATCGGGGGAGGCAGGGGTAAGAAGTAAAACGTCAGTGAGGAGGAATAGGGTGAAAGAAGGGGGGAAAAGTACAAAGGGGGTAAATAGAATGGAGGGGAACAGTCAGTAATAATAACTGTGAATGTGAATGGGATGAACTCTGCTATAAAACGGAAGCGAATTGCAGAGTGGATTAAAAACCAGAATCCTACAATATGCTGTTTACAAGAAACACATCTGAAGCAGAGAGATACACACAGAGTAAAGGTAAAAGGCTGGAGCAGAATATATTATGCCTCAGCTAAAGTAAAAAAGGTAGGGTAGCAAGCCTTATCTCAGACAAAGCGCAGGCAAAAATAGATCTCATTAAAAGAGATAAGGCAGGGGGCAGCTAGATGGCGCAGTGGTTAAAGCACTGGCCCTGAATTCAGGAGTACCTGAGTTCAAATCCGGCCTCAGACACTTGACACTTACTAGTTGTGTGACCCTGGGCAAGTCACTTAACCCCCATTGCCTGCAAAAAAACAAACAAACAAAAAAGAGATAAGGAAAGAAATTACATCTTGCTTAAAGGTACTATAGATAATGAAGTAATATCAATATTAAATATGTATGCGCCAAGTGGTATAGCATCCAAGTTCTTAGAGGAGAAGTTAAATGAGTTACAAGACGAATTAGACAGTAATACTATACTAGTGGGGGATCTGAATCTCCCCCTCTCAGAATTAGATAAATCTAGCCAAAAAATAAATAAGAAAGAAGTGAAAGAGGTGAATAGATTACTAGAAAAGTTAGACATGATAGATGTCTGGAGAAAATTGAATGGGGATAGAAAGGAATATACCTTTTCCTCAGCAGTACATGGCACATTTTCAAAAACTGACCATGATTAGGGCACAAAAACATCATAGTCAAATGTAGAAAGGCAGAAATAGTAAATGCATCCTTCTCAGATCATGATGCAATAAAAATTACATGTAAGAAATAGCCAGGGAAAAGTAGAATGAAAATCAATTGGAAACTAAATAATTTCATTCTAAAGAATAAATGGGCCAAACAAGAAATCATAGAAACAATCAATAACTTTATCCAAGAGAATGACAATAATGAGACAACATGCCAAAATCTATGGGATACAGCCAAAGCAGTGCTTAGGGGAAAATTTATAGCTCTAAATGCTTACATGAATAAAAAACAGAAAGAGGAGATTAATGAATTGTGCATGCAACTTAAAAAGCTAGAAAAAGAACAAATTAGAAATCCCCAATTAGACACTAAATTAGAGATCCTGAAAATTAAAGGAGAAATTAATAAGATTGAAAGCAAAAAAAAAAACTATAGAATTAATCAATAAAACTAAGAGCTGGTTTTATGAAAAAACCAATAAAAATAGATAAAATATTTGTTAATTTGATTTAAAAAAAGAGAGAAGAAAACCAAATTACCAGTATCAAAAATGAAAAGGGGGATGTTACCACCAATGAATTGGAAATTAAGTCAATAATTAGGAATTATTTTGCCCAATTGTATGCCAATAAATTTGACAATCTAAATGAAATGGATGAATATTTACAAAAATACAAACTGCCCAGGTTAACAGAAGAGGAAATAAAATCCTTAAATAAACCCATATTAGAAAAAGAAATTGAACAAGCTATTAATGAACTCCCTAAGAAAAAATCCCCAGGGCCAGATGGGTTTACAGGTGAATTTTACCAAACATTTAAAGAACAATTAATTCCAATATTATACAAATTATTTGGAAAAATAGGTGAAGAAAGAGTTCTACCAAATTCATTTTATGATACAAATATGGTGGTGATACCAAAACCAGGCAAAGCAAAAACAGAGAAAGAAAAGTATAGACCAATTTCCCTAATGAAAATTGATGCTAAAATCTTAAATAAGATATTAGCAAGGAGATTACAGCAAGTGATCACCAGGATAATACACTATGACCAGGTGGGATTTATACCAGGAATGCAGGGCTAGTTCAACATTAGAAAAACTATTAACATAATCAACCACATCAATAAGAAAACCAACCAAAATCATATGATTATCTCAATAGATGCAGAGAAAGCTTTTGACAAAATACAACACCCATTCCTAATAAAAGTACTAGAGAGATTAGGAATAGGGGGAGCTTTCCTTAGAATAATAAACAGTATCTACCTAAAGCCATCAGCAAGTATTATATGCAATGGAGATAAATTAGAGGCCTTCCCAATAAGATCACGGGTGAAACTGGGATGTCCATTATCACCAGTATTATTTAATATTGTCCTAGAAATGTTAGCTTTAGCAATAGGAGAAGAGAAAGGAATTAGAATAGGCAAGGAGGAAACAAAGCTTTAGCTTCTTCAACTTTAAAAAGGCATGTTATGTCATTTGATTTTTAAAACAGCCCTGTGAAGAAGATACTAACATTATACCCATTTTGCAGATGAGATAATAATATCATGCCAGACAATCACAGAAACTAAGAGGAGGTAAGTTAAATGTTTGGATAGGTATCTGAGTAACTATCCTAGAATATCTCTGAGTACATTATAAAAAGAATCAAGAAATCTTTAGTTTATGGCTATGTCACAAGGAATCAGTATAGTTCTTTCCAAACTTAAACATACAATAAACAAATACTTTCATGTTGAAGAACAGAATTTATGGTAACTAAACATAGTTTAAGAACACAAGAAAGGAATAAGTCACACGTAGCAAAAGTAGGCTTGGGATAAGCATTTAATATATTATGTATATCATTTGGTTTTATGATAAATATAATTTTTATAGATTTAATCAATGAGTAGGAAAAATAAGAGAAGGAAGTATAGGTTGATAGTTTGTGGTAGGAGATTAGATGCTTCAAAATATACAAGAATCTTAAGATTTTATAACAGATCTCTTGTTTTGGCTTTCCTCCACCAAAGCTATTTATTCAAGTGCCTGGATCTGATGCTGCTCATTAAATAAAAGGAGATATGAAGATCTAAAATAGATAGAGCATGTCAGAAAGTTTTCTGGTAGGCAGATCTGCCAGATGGTCTTAGCTAGCATCCATTATATTGAGAAGCTATACTTAATGAGCCACTGTCAGCTTGAGAAGGTATGCTTAATGATGCATGATTGTAGTAAAAGATTATAAAGCTTCAATGCTTGTATATCATAGGTAGGAGGGAACTAAGTGGGAAGAAACCCTCAACAGAGATGCAATTCTTCTGTGTACAGTACTGTTTGTGTGTGTCTGTATATATATATACACACACACATATATACATATACATATACATGTTGTTGTTCAGTCTTGTTTGATTCTTCATGATCCCATGAACATTTGGTCCATTGGTTTTCTTGGCAAATATACTGGAGTGCTTTGGCATTTCCTTCTCAAGTTTCATTCAGTCAGAGTTTAAGTGACTTGCCCAGGATATCATAGCTAGTAAGTGTCTGAAGTCAGATTTGAACTCTGTTCTTTCTGACTCCAGGCCCAGTGTTTATCCACTATGTCACCTTGCTGCCCAATTTCTCTCTCTCTCTCTCTCTCTCTCTCTCTCTCTCTCTCTCTCTCTCTCTCTCTCTCTCTCTCTCTCTCTCCTCTTCATATGTATCTATGTACAGATGTATGTGTATATATGTATATAAGATTATATATCCATGTTATATATCTTTATCTATATCTATCTATCTATCTATAGATAGATCCACACATATATGCATACACATGGAAGATGAAGTTGACACATGTCTTGGAAGAGCTAGCTCAATGTTTGGGATACTCCAAAAGAAAATGTGAGAGAAAAGACATATTATACTTCCTACCAAACTTAAGGTCTACAAAGCTGTTATTCTGACCTCATTATTATATGCCTGCAAAACCTGTGCAGTACACCAGCACCATAACATTTAAGTAAATGGCTTCCATTTCAATTGTCTTAGGAAAATTCTGAAAATCACCTGGCAAGATGAGGTACTAGACACTGTCACTGAGGTCTTTTTTGAGATGAACTGTTAAGTATTCAAACACTACTGGAGAGAGCACAACTCTGATAGTCCAGCCATGTTTGAATATCAAAAGTACATTTGCCTCAAAGACTATTTTACAAAGAACTTACACAAGACAAGTGACCACATCGAGATCAGAAGAAATAATACAAGGAAACTTTCAAGATTTCTCTGAAAAGCTTTGGAATCAATTGTGAGACATGGGAGACAATGGCACAGGACCACCCAACATGGTGTGACTGCATCAAAGAAGGTGCTGTGCTGTATGAGCAAAACAAAATGTCAGTAGCTCAAAAGAAATGTAAGATGTGCAAATTTAGAGACATCTCCATTCCAAATGTTGTATTCATGCCTGACCTATGGTAGAGCCTTTAGAGATCATACTGGTCTGACCAACCACAGTCTGACACACCATACCTTAGCCCCAATATGGTGATGTCATTTTGGTTCTCTTCGAGAACAAAGGACAACAACAACTATACACACACACACACACACATATAAACATACATGTGTGTGTGTGTATAGAGAGATATTATTTGTCTATTCATTTACTATCTATCTATATATCCACATGCATTAAATGACTGCTATGTTCTACACACTGCTTTAGGTATAAGGAATACAAATAAAATAGTGAAATGGTCTGTCCCTCAAGATGCTTACATTCTACTGAAAGTATGCCTGTACTTCTATGTGTTGATCTATTTATTTCTTGTTGCTGTGGTATTTTAATCATATCTATTTGGTTCTGCATCACAACTCCCCACCCCAGTAGTGTGTAAGCTCCTAGGAATCAAGATCTATTTATCTTTTCTCTTTTATGTCCTGGCATCTAGGTTAGTTCTTTACATATAATAGGCACTTTATAAATGATTATTTAATTGAGCTCAAAGAAATAACTATTTTAATGTAGCTTGAAGTTAAATTTAATTATCTTTGTATATTGCTATACATTTAAATTTCAACCTACTGGAAGAAAGCAGGATTTAAGTGGACTTAGACATGTGAAGACCTTGGGTAACTCAGTTTGCAACACATACTCAAGTAAAAAATACCCTCTGTAACTCTGTCTTGTGTATGTGTGTGTGTGTGTGTGTGTGTGTGTGTTTGAGACGAACTATAAGCTCATATTAGAACAAGAAACTGAAAATGAATATCAACTAACAAACCATCAAAACATTAATAACAAGAAGGAGTCTCCATAACTTACTTGCTAGAGTGCTCGACTTGGAGTCAGGAAAACCTCAGGTCAAATGAAGCTTACACACTTATTAGCTGCAGATCCCTGGTCACTTAACATTTTTAATTCAGTTCCCTCTACTTTAAAATGGGGATAATGACAACACCTAGTTTACAGGGTTGTTCTGAGGATCAATAGATAATATTTGTGAAGTGCTTAGCACAGTGCCTAGCATTTAGTAGGTGCCATACAAATATTTATTTCCTTCTTCCTTTTCTCTCCAAATAATTAGTTTTATTAGATTTTTGAAAAAAAAAAACTCGTAAATGTAATTACTGTGTATTCATGCAGATATCCAAAATGTCCTCCTCCTACAATACCTTAAAGTGTTATAGAATTGATTAGGTTACTGGATAGTATACTACAAGTCCTTTGTCATAGGACACTATAACACAAATCTTCAAAGACCTTACAAAGCTGGAGAAGATTGAAACAGGAGACCAGAGCTGAAGCTATCACTGACACATCAGAGATGAGGCTACCACTGAAATATTTATTATTTTTAGCTAAACTTTGTATCTCCCCCAGTAACTAGTACAGTGATTTGAAAACATAACTGTCAAATAAGTATTTTCTAGCATTATATTGCTTTCCTCATGTACTCAATATACTCTCTTACTGAGTTATATATTATATAGGATAAAAATCCATTAATATCTAAAATAATTAAAGTTCATTTCTATAAAGGAATATCTTTATGGTAATTAGCTAAGGTGATAGAAATCAAATGCATGTGTAAACACATATAAATGTATGTTTATGCATATTTATATGTTTTATTTATAGTATATATCAAATTATATATATGTATTATTACTAATTTATGCAATTGCAGATAGTTGGATAGAGCTTTCATCACTATGCAGGAAAAAATCCTTGTTATTTTTCAAGTATTCAAATCCTTTCATCACATAATCAACCAAAGGTATTTTATATTCTTTCAAAATTACCTTATTGTATTTGTTTTGCTATGGACAAATTAATTTGTTTATTCATTCAAGAGTTTCTTTTACTAATAAAAATTATTTTTCAAATGACTGAATCTTCAGATTTGAGGCTTTTCAGTTACCAAGATAAGTTGATTCTTTTAAAATATGTTTCCAAGAATATAGTGAGTTTAAGATCGAGATACCTCTATAGGGAGATATAGATTATATAGATAATGTGGATAAAGACACAGAATTAGATTAATTTTTGATGCTTAGCTGAGCAGTTTAATCAATTATTATTTCAGCAACTCTTCCTTGTTGTGGGTTTGAGTTGTGGATTTCAGAAACAAGCTGTTTCTTTCTGCTATATGTAGCTAAATGGTACAAATTAAACTGTTAGGTGTTTTTTTTTTTTCATTTCATTCTACTTGGAAGTTTCTCCTAATGGAAGCTCCCCAGTGTGTCTTTAAGGGCAAATTATAAACCAGTGACAAGAAGGTTCATGAGGATATATAAACAAAAAAAAAGACGGAAAGAGAAGGGTAGTTCTAGGAAAATCGTTGTTGTTGTTGTTGTTGAGTCATTTTCATTTTTTTCTGATTCTTTATGACCCCATTTGGGGTTTTATTGGCAAAAATACAGGAGTGATTTGCCACTTCTTTCTCTATCTCATGTTACAGATTTGGAACTTAGGCAAAAAGGGCTCAGTGATTTGCCCAGGTTCACAAAGCTGGTCAGTGTCTGAGGCCAGATTTAAATTTAGGAAGATGAGAATTTTTTATTTCAGGTCTGGAACTCTAACCACTATACCACCTACCTGCCCCTAGGAAAAAAGAGGCAAGAGTAAAAATTGGGGCTAGGGAATGCATTTTGGGGAGCCAGGTGGTAGAGTGGATAAAGGGCCACCCTGGAATTAGGATGACCTGAGTTCAAATTGTGCATCAAACACTTACTAGTTGTGTGACACTGGGTATGTCACTTAATCCTGTTTGTTTTGGGTCCTGATGTGTTAAAAAATGATCTGGAGAAGAAAATGGCAAGTCATTCCAGTTTCTTTTCCAAGAAAACACCAAATGGAGTTGTAAAGAGTTAGACATGACTGAATTGACACAATAACCACCACACCAACAAGTAATGCATAGAAAGTGTAGTCTTTGACGTTTTGGAGTACCTGCAGCCAGAGAGCTGATCTGGAGGAGCCTAATATCATGGAACATAATCTAATTGATTTCGCATGAGATTATGGTAATCCAGAAAACACTCATCCCATCACAGTTCCAGAGGATGAGACCCAGATGAAACTATCCATAAGGAAGGAATTTACAGTATAGTAGCAGAGTTAAGGGGGATTAAAGGGTCTATAGTAGACCTCTGTGACACTCATTGAAAACATAACAGGAGATGAAAGAATAACTTACAGATTTCTTTACCTATGTGTGCACCTATAGGCACATCTTCTTCCCTCAATATTACCTTAGTGTTGGTTGGGACGTGTTGATGAGTGGCAAAGATTCACTCCTTCTATTTTGATAGAGACTGAATTCATCCTTGGAAGGAGAGTCACTTGGCAATCAGTGGAGGAAAGATCTACTTTTTTCATCAGTTATTTTGCCCCATCCCCAAGGTGGGCACCAAGGTTAGTGAAATTAACATTCTTATAACACAGGAATGTGTTAAGGGCAAGGAAAGAACTCATGATAATAAAGTGTAACTCCAGGTCAGCTAGATATAGTTTCAAATGCAGCCTCTGAAATTTAATTGATGTGTAATAATAAGTCACAACCTCATGTGCACTTCATGCAACTTTTTAAGACTTATCTAATAATTATAAGTTTATTAAACTGATGAAATCACACATTATGCTTTTGAGAGTAAAGTAGGGTTAAGTAAGAATAAATATTTCAATTAAACTATTATTATTATTATTATGATTAAATGATCCACAAATATCATACCTTGGAACCATGTCTTTATTAAAGCATCAAAGAGTCTCTCATACAAACACAACATATAAGTGTATAGAATAAAGTTAAATCAAACTTGAAACAAACCCAAAGAACTCAATCTCTTGAGACTCATGCCTTCCAATACAGAACAAAATGTTTTGGTTACAATTTCATCAAAACGTTCAAAGCCTGCCAAACAACTTCATCCCAAATCTTCTTCACTTTAAACAAGCATGGGTATCTGAAACTCTGTGAGTATAAGTGGTTTTGAGCTCCATAATGAAAGGCTTGAGCACTGCTCTCAAAGGGAGCATTACTTGGCAAAGCCTCAAGGAAAAAAAAAGAATGTTGTGATTGCTGGGAGATTAGAAATTCTGATTGCATTATGTTTTCATCATTCTGAGGGATAGCCTGTCTGTCAGTGCTTTGTCAGAAAGGGTGATAGATCTGTATCAGTTGCACTTGAGAAAATTCAAGATGAACTAGCCTTTATTTTTTTTAACTCTGTAACTCACCTAATCACTTTATTTTTTTTAACTCTGTAACTCACCTAATCACTTTTTAGGGTCCAGGCAGCATCATTCTCCTTAAAAATTTCATTTTTTCATTTTTGCTTAATATTAATTTTCAAAAATAATACAACCATTTGTATGGTTATCAACAGTGTACATTTATTTTAGAACATGAATTAAAGGCCAGAATGAGAATAACTACTTTTTCCCCTCCCATTTATAAGCAAAAAGGAGATGAAACATTGAATGAACTATAACCAGTAAATTAACAAATGTTTATTGAATATTACTATATACAAGAATGGGAGACATATTTAGTATGGGTTTTTATTGATAGGCAAATGTTTAAATTTTCTAAAAAATACGTGTCTGTGTTTATATTACTAAATGAAAAAAGAGACACAGAGACGAAGTTTAATTATGATAGCAAATTATATCTTTGCCCCCTAATTTTCTTAGCCCTATAGAAGAAAACATAGCTAGGAATATCTCTTTTCTTTTCATCTAGCAGTCTAGTCTGGGGTTTTTAAGGAATAGAAACACATTTGCACATTTTGTTGATCAAATTTTTATGGTTTATTGATAGTATATAAATTACTGTTGGTAAACATGCCATGGTTATAATGAAACATAAGCTCATTTGTTTCTTGCCACTGTATGTCTCAGTTTTGTCCTCCTCCTGAGAGACAAAACAATGCATATATAAGTTCTAGGAGACCAATCCTGGACAGAGCTGTTGGATGAATTGGAATGTCTCAAGGTCAAGCTACAGCTAATTTGTATGTGTAAATCTAGGTTAAGTATATACCACTCACATACCTTGGATATAATCTAGATAAGGATGAACACACACAGGCTATTAAACTTCATTTAGTATACCAGTGGCTGTACCCATGGACTTATCAGTCATTCTAGCTGTCTTTATAGAGGCATCTAGGAATCCTACACCTGGAATACCAAGGTTCAAATCCAGCTTCAGGAACTTATTAGTTATGTGACCCTGGGCATGTCACTTAACCTCTATCCACCTCAGTTTACAAGAAGGGGAAAATGGGAATAATGATAGAATCTACTTCCAAGGTTTGTTGTGAAGATAAAATAAGATAGACCCCCATTTATTTTATACTGTCTACAGTTATTATAAGAGGAAATTATCTTTATATCTCTGCCTGCTGTACTTTGTTGGTAATATTTAGAAATGTTCATGATTTATATGGGTTTATTTTATATCCTGTAACTTTACTGAAGTTGTTAATTATTTCAACTAATTTTTAGTTGAGTCTTTAAGGTTCTCTAAGTATGCCATTTTATAATATTCAGTGATAATTTTGTTTTCTCATTGCCTATTTTTATTCATTCAATTTCTTTTTCTTATTTAATTGCTCTAGATCATATTTTTAGTATAATATTAAATAATTCCTGGTAAAAATCCAACCTGATCCTAGTGTATGGTCTTTGTATGTATTGCTATAATATCCTCTCTAGTATTTCAATTATTTTTTTTATTATATTCATTAAGTAAATGGGTTTATAGTGTTCTTTGGTTTTGGTATCCCCGGTTTAGGTAACAAAACCATATTTGTGTAATGAAAGGAATTTAGAATTTGTAATCATTCATTCTTTTCCTATTTTTCAAATAGTTTGTATAGTTTGGGGATTAATTGTTGAATGTTTGGCAGAATTCACTTGTAAATGCATCCTGGGAATTTTTTCTTAGGAAGGCCATTTGTTGCTCATTTCAATTTCTTTTTTTAAGTTGGGGTAATTTAAGTATTGTTTCCTCCTCATTTCAGTTATATCTTTGTGATCCCATTGGCAAATATATTAGAGTGGTTTGACATTTACTTCTCCAGCTCATTTAACAGGTACAGAAACTAGGGTAAACAAAGTTGTGACTTACCCAGATTTACACAACTAGTACATGTCTGAGGACAGATTTGAATTCAGGTCTTCTGGACTCTGGGTCTAGTACTCTATCCAGTGTATAGACAGTGGATATCTAGTGGATAGACAGTGGATGTCCTTAACAATGTACTTTTTACAGTGTCTTTCCTCTAAAATCTGTTTTGCTTCTGACCACTGCCTTCTTTTATTTACTTGAATTTTATCACCTCTTTTTCTCTTGTGCCTCTTCACTCTTCTCTTTTCAGTAAGAGAGATTTCTATAACCAATTGTATATATGTATATAAGCATATTTATATATTCTAATTACCCTGAAAATGAAAAAAAAGATCTTATAAATTTCATACAGAAACGTAGACATTTAAATTTTATTGATTCACTTATATTCTTTCATGTTTTCTTTTTTAACTTTCTTTTGGGTCTTGTCTTTGATTTCAAAATTTTCTATTTCTCTCTGATCTTCTCATTATTAAACATCCTTTTTTCCCTCCTGAAGTGTTATACTCAGTTTTGCTAGGTACATTATTCTTGAGATGATAGATCTTTTGCCTTCTAGAATTTTATATTCTAAGCCCTCTGGTACTGTAATGTAGTACCTGACAAATCTTGTGTAATACTGACTGTGGCATCATGACATTTGAATAGTTTCTTTCTGGCTGCTTGCAATATTTTTTCTTTGACATGAGATTTCTGGTTTTGGGCCATAAAATTCCTGACTTTTCATTTTGGGATCTCTTTTGGGTGGTAATCAGTGGATTCTTTCATTTTATATTTTGTCCTTTGGTTCTAGGATATTGGGGACAGTTTTCTTTGATAATTCCCTGAAAGATGAAGTCAAGTCTCTTTCTTTGATAATGAATTTCAAGTAGTCCAATATTCTTAAATGATCAACTCCTTGATCTATTTTCCAGGTCAGTTGTTTTTCCAATGAGACATTTCACATTTTCTTCTGTTGGTTTTTTGTTTTCATTCTTTTGATTTTGTTTCATTGTTTCTTGATGTCTCGTGTAACCATTAGCTTCCAGTTACCCAATTCTAATGTTTATGGAATTATTTTATTTAGTTCGTCTTTGTATTTTTTTCTTCAATTTCGCCAATTCTCTTTTTAAGGTGTTATTTTTTTCAGTATTTTTGTTTCCCTTCTTCCAGGTTAATTGTCTTTCCATCTTCCTTTGATTTCACTTCTTTACCTATTTTTTTCCCTCTACCACTTTTATTTGATTTTAACAATCTTTTTTAGAGCTCTTCCAGGAATTCTGTTCAGCATGTGTTGTGTTCACATTTTTTTCCAAGTAAATCTTTACTTGTATCTATTTGGATTTCATTGTCTTCTTTTTGTCTTGATTTTCCTTGTCACCATAGTAGCTTTTTATGGTTATGTCTTTTGTTGTTCCTATTATTTGCTCCTTTTTCCATGCTATTTTTCTTTAAATTTTTTACTTTTTATTAAAGTTGTGATCTGGTTACAGTTTGGGAAGGTCACCATCTCAAGCATCACACTTTTTCTACACTACTTTTTTTTTTCAAAATTAGTTCTGGGGATTTAGAAGTTTTCAGTTCTTCCAATGTGATGTGATCTCAGGAGAGGTATGATAACTGATTCTCTGGTCTACACTCTGATTTTTAGTTAGAAAGGCCCCCAATTCTATGGGGATTGCAGTAGATATTACTTTTTGGTACCTCTGTTTCCTTGGTACCAGAAACAATACTGCTCTTCAGGGTCCCTAATCTATTGGAACCATAAGGCATACTGTTCATCAGTATCAATATTTGAAAAGATTATATCATTACTCTAAAAAATTAATGTCTAAATATCTCTCTTTCTTGCTTATGAAAACTACATAGGAGACATCGCAATTTTTTTTCTTTGTGGATCAATGAAGATTAAGTGACTTGGCTGGGTCACATAGCTAGTAAGTGTCAAGTGTCTCAGGCAAGATTTGAACTCAGGTCCTCCTGAATCCAGGGCCTTTGCTTTATCCACTGTGCCACCTAGCTGCCCCTAATTAATATTTTAAATACAGGGTTCTAATCAATAAAATATTTATTTTTTGTAATAATTCTATTATGGAGAAGTATGACTAAATTTATTAAAAAAAAAACTCATGTCAAAGCTAAGAAAACTTGAATCTAATCCCTGCTTCTGACAATAGCCATCTTATAGTAGGCAAATCCTTTAACTTGTCTACAGAAAAGAGGATTCAAAATCAAATAAAGTTGAGGGCCAATATTAAGTAGATAAGAAACCCTGTGAACAGTATATTAGTTTTAAAATGTAATATTATCGGGGCAGCTAGGTGGTCCAGTGGATAGAGCACCTGTCCTGGATTCAGGAGAAGCTGAGTTCAAATGCGGCTTCGGACACTTGTCGCTTACCAAGCTGTGTGACCTTGGGCAAGTCACTTAACCCTCATTGCCCCGCCAAAAAAAAAAAATGTAATATTATCTACGTTTTATTTTTGTATTTTTTTTGTCAAATATGTTCCAATTGCATTTTAATGTGACTGTTTTACACCTTTGCTCTAGGCAGGTCCATAAGGCAATAGTCTGCAGAAAAGATCCTTAGCTTCATTAGTAAAGTATTTCCTTAGCAAAGAGTTTCTAATATTTATCAAATATGTCCCATTCCTAGCCCGACCTGAGAAAATGTGTTTGAAAACATTCCTTTAGGAATCAGGAACTCTTAATTGGGGTCCGTGAACTTGTTGTTATATATGGATAACTATATTTCAAAATATTTCCTTTGTAATCTTAGAATTTTAATTTTACATACTTAAAAGCAGTATTATAAGAAGAGATTGATAGACTTCACCATACTGCCAAAGGATTACAAAAACAGGTAAACCTTGCTTTGGATTATACGGAAGAAGGAAAATATATTCTTTTTGAATCCTTATAGCTTCCATTATTCTAAAGTGCATGTTTTTAGATAGATTTAGTAAATGTTGTATGAAATTCCCACCCCATTCATTTTAGGAGAATGATTTTTTCTTTCACATGTTACCTACATAAAGGTAGGTAAAGACAGATTTTTGCCCAGAATGACTTCCCATTAGTGACAAGTTTCATAGATTATTTTTGCTGAGGGAGGAGGGAAAGGATGCTCTTGCTAATTCTAATTAGTTCAATTTGCTTATTTGTGCAAACAAATAGACTTTCCTCACCGATCTATGACAAGTTGAGGGCTATCCTACAGTGAAAATTGCTATCAGAAGTTAGTAGGTTCACCCTTAAATTCACCATTTCAGTAATATAAAAGTTATTATGGGGGCAGCTAGGTGATGCAGTGGATAAAGCACAGGCTCTGGATTCAGGAGGACCTGAGTTCAAATCTGGCCTCAGACACTTAACACTTACTAGCTGTGTGACCCTGGGCAAGTCACTTAGCCCCAATTGTCTCACCAAAAAAAAAAAAAGTTAATATGTGCTCCTTGAAAACAGAAAATTACAGAGGCAGTGGCAGGGAAAAGATGTGTCCTGTTTAGTCTTTGCACAATAGCTGAACTTTTAGATTTACTGTGGATAAACTATAGCTGAATAATAAAGAATTGCTTGAATTTGTATACCAAGTACCAAATTTTAATTATCATTTGTGTCCAGAAGTCATTCTTTGTGTTATCTTGCATAATCAAAAGAAATTATTAGAAAGATTTTCTACATATGAAATTGCTTATTCATATCGCTTATTTTCCCCTGTTATTTTTCATCTATAAGCATAGTAAATTATCTTGGTGACTATACTTTTTCATGAGATTTATTTTATATTATTAAATCAGAGACCTCATCAGATAATATGGAAACTTAATTATAATCCCATATTGCCAGTGACTGGCCTGGTATAAGGTAGCAAGTCTCTTAACTTGCAAGCTTTTCTTTTTCTTTATTAGATCCTGGGGGTGTTTAGTAGTATCTGACTTCACAAAAAGAAAAAAATATATAGCAACTCTATCCATTAAAAAAGTACAAAGTGACATAATTAATAATGTGAAATTTTTCAATATACTTCCATCATTTCCATCTTTGAATGTTTTTGACTTTTTAGTGATTTGACAGTTCCCCTACCCCTGCCTTATCCTGTCAACACATACCAGACTACCAGAGTAGATTCTCAGAGGACTATAACTTTTCCCCATTATTTGGGGATTATTTTATGTCTGAATAATCTTAAGACTTTTCTTCTGTTTTTTAATGATTTTATGCCAAGGCCAGAATGTATGTTGAATGTTAGATATGATAACTAGACCAGGTCAGGCTATAATTTCTGTATGAAATTGTGTTTTAGTATGCCTGTGTCTTGCCCTCCTTATTATTTGGAAATCAGTACTCTGTAGTGCCTAGGTTGAAAGCTGCCTTTGTCCAGAAATTGTTTCTTTCCACAACCCAAGCCTGGGCTCCCAGTCCTAATCTAGCAATAGGTTCTGCATGCAGCATTGTTGCCAAGCCCTGATCTCTTCTGGGATATCCTCTGACATCTGGTCATGATAGTCTTCTTGTCCTTATGAAATTATCTATTAGCCATCCATTGTTTTAGGGTTTTACCACTAGAGCAGAACCAACTTAAGAATAAGTTGATTTTAGGTCATTCTCATAATGGATCCCCAGAAGCCCAGATCATCTGATCTTTTGCAATTTTGTTGTCAGTCACCTACCTGGAGGGTTATACCTTCAGGTCTTTACCTCTAGAATTGGTTCCCCCCATACTGGTCCACTAGTAGATGCACAGATTCTTACTAGTACTGGCCATGAACTCAGTTCCTTGTGATGTTACCCATTAGAAGACTTTATACCCTACATTTGTTATAGAATTAGAACTAATCAACTTGTGCTGTTCTTTGTGGGATAGGGGAACTCAATGGTGTTTTTCTTTGTCTTCTTATTTCATAAAACACTTTCCCCTCATTATTAATATATCTGGGTTTAGTTAGAAACTTTCACTTTGTCATCTTGACTTGAAGTTTTAGGGCATCAATGAATTAAGCAATGTTTTTCACACAATATCCTTGATGAGGTTTTATCTCATCTTGTTCTTTGTACTTAAAATTTAAGAATTATTGCTTAAGTCATATATAGTCAAGCATTTCAGCTATATTAAAAATGGGGCTAAAAACTGGAAACAAGTGGGATTTGGAAGTTAAAATAGCAAGATATTCAAAGTCAGATCTCTGATAAATAATCTCCATAACCATAGATTCCCTCTATGAAATTAAGTGGTCTCAAATACGGGAGCAGATAAAAAGATTGATGGACTGACAATACATTTTTAGGTTAAGGGGGAAGGCAAAGGTATGGGAACCAGTAGCAATGTCAAAAAATATGAAAGAGTTTCTGAACACATGGAGGAATTCCAGGATTAAGCCTCCTGGATAGCAAAGCAATATTCCTGAACAATAAATTCCTAAAATAAATGTAGGATTTCTAGGACCATGTAGGAGCATCCAGGTATGAATCCAAATGTGGAAAATGAAGTTGTGCTGTGAGTTATAGGGATTATGTAGATCCTGGAAGAGAAGGAATTTACTTTCTAATAAGCCCAAGTTCTTTCCCTTTACAGGACAGTCTCAACCCTAGTTCAATAATATTAATCTGGAAGACTTTATAGATCCTGTAGAAAGGAAGAAATGTTCTATAAAGCTAAGACATACTGTACTGGCTATTTATGGGCATGATTGTGAGTCATTCTTGTTTTATGTTTTCAGTTAAGTTCTCATTGAATCTTATCTTATATAGAGAATTGAGCTAAGTAAGATAAAAGCCATTCACTGATTAGTAAATAATGAAAGGATTTGAACTGGCATCTTTCAGAAGATAAAAAGTAAAGCTATGTATAATCATAGGAAAAATGCTCTACATCTCTGATTAGAGAAAAGTATATTAAAATAACTCTAAGATGCCATCCCATATCTGTCAAATTGGCTAACATGACAGAATAGGAAAAACAATAATTGCTGAAGAAGATGTGGAAAAATTGGGACAATGATATAGTATTGGTGGAGTTGTGAACTAATACAAGAATTATGGAGATCAAGTTGTAACTATGTTCAAAACTCCAAGAACTAAGCTTACCCTTAGGCCCTGAAATACCATACTAGTTCTATCTCAAAAAGATAAAAGAAAATGGAAAAGGGCAATATATGCAGGGGAAATATTATAGCAGCTCTTTTTGTGGCAGTAAATATTTGTAATTGAAGGGAGATCCATCATTTGGGGAATGACTAAAAATTGTGTAATATATTATTGTGATGGAATACTATTGTGCTATGAAAAATGGCAAACAAAACCTGGGAAGACTGACACAATGTGAATTAAGCAAAACCAGGGGATCATTGTATAAAGTAATAGCAATATTGTAAAAATGATCAATTGTGAAAGACTAAGTTACTATAATGAGTACAGTCATCCAAGATGATTCCAAAGGACTCATGAAGAAAAATGCCTTCTGCCTGGTTGAACTCAAACTTAAAAAATATTAGGGAAATAAAAGTTGTATATTCAAAGTATTTCAGTATCCAAAATAGATAAGGCTCTTTCCTTTTCTTCATGAAAACCAATTCATGAGGAAGATACTGATGTTCTAATAACAAACTCTGAATATGATCCTGAGCCTGATATTTTTCAACCCAGAGATTCTATTCTGGTCCAGAGGTTACATACATATGAGTAACTCCAAGGCCAGAGAAATTGTGACTTTGACTAAAGGGACATTCTGGATGCTATTTGATATCAATAGTACTTACTGCCTTATAATCATAAATTTGAATTGTAGGAAAATATTTCTCTATTAAACTTTAGAGAAAGTTTGAGAGTTCAATCAGTCCAACATTAAAATAATCTAAACATATTACTTGCTAGACATTTCATTGCAATGTTCAAGAATAATTTTAACTATTATTTGAAAGGATCGATTTAAAACAGTGAATTTCATTACTTTGCAAGAGGTAATTTTTGGAACTGGATTATCACATTGGGTATTTTTTGGAATAACCACACAGTTCTTCAAAAATTTCACCAAACACTGCTTTTGAAATGTCCTCCATAGAAAAATCTATTTTTTCTAGGGGTGATTATGAATAAGTGAATATTTTAAAAGAATAACAAAATCATTCATATTTGAGGATTGAATAGAGTGTTTAATTTTGAAAGAATAACAACTTAGTCTTTAGTGCTTATAAGTAATGACATTAATGGGAGACATTGGAGGGAAATGTAATATCCCAAAGGCAGACAATAAATTAGTGACAGCCAAATAATATAGCTACAAGTAATGCAGAATAGTCACACATATACCCCCAAAATCTCTACATAAATTTGAACTTGAAAAAATGCTATGCTCAGCAAAAGAACAAGTTAAAATATATATTTATAAAAGGATAGCTTTTTTAAGCCTCAGCTATATAATGATGAATTTAATTAACTTTTAACATATAATAATTAAAAAACATAAACTAAATTTTAATAAAAGATATCTTTCTTCTTTCTTGGGCCTAAATAAAGGTATCACATGTCCTTTTCTACAGATATATAATTTTTAATTAATATAAAATCCATCTTTCTATGGGACAGTCCATTGTAATATTGGCTTGTAAAATTTTAGAGAGAATATATGTAAAATCAACTAACTTCAATACTGAGAAGTTATTAACATGGATAAGAAAAAATTATTTAATTTGCATAATTGTTAAGTTTAATTCTATTTGATCTCTTAAAATGTGTTTATTATTTAGGGAGATCTTAACTTGTTCTAACCATCGGATGCAGAATAATTTAAAGGAAGATGGGAATAACTGATAATAATGGCAAGTTTGTAAGGAAGGGTGCTACGGGAAGGAGAGGACTGGGTACCAGGGTACAGAAACAAAGTGATATAAGTTCATTTTTTTTAAAAAAACAATAGACAGGGACGAAATACAGGGCACCTTATTTATCAAAACATGATACTTTAACTTTTCTTAACACAATTTAGAACAGACAGAAAAAAAAGAAAATAATCACACAATAACAAAAATGAATACAGCTATCAGGAATCCTGGAATTTTGCTATCTAAGGAAGGCTTTCAAGAAATAACATTTGTTAAAGCTATTTTGCACAGTTTATACATAACTCAGTCAACTGTTTTTAAAAAGCAAGGAAATATATAATAGGCTTTTAAAAGAATTTTACTAGAACTGTCAAAATCTTGAAACTTCAGAATAGAGTAACTAAAAATTATTTGGAAAGATTGCTTGTGGAATCCATACCTTCTTGATGATACTGTATAAATGGGATCTGATGATAATCTTCTTCTTTGAAGGTTAGACTTCCAATAGTTTTAACTATAAGGAATATGGCCATGACTAGAAGAAAATGAAAAGGCATCTGGGTAGTGTCTTCATCCTTGCTTCTGTACTCTTTCCTCTCAACTTTCCAATCCAACTTAACCCTGAAAATAAGAATACAAACTACTAGAAGACAAAGACTTGTTTTCATTTTTCATATCTCTGTTCCCCCATTGTTTATTATAGTGCAATGCATATAGTAGATTTTCAATATATACTTGTAATTGTTTAATTTATAAAGCTGTCATGAAATTAAACTTATTTACTTAGCCTTTTCTGTAGTTGAGGTTAAGGCACCCTTAATTTTTTACCCTCATAATTTTTCCAACAAACAATGCATCAGATTAATAGAAAAACGTGTGGAAAAGAGAAAATCTTTTCTAGCTGGGAATAGAGGAAGGAAATTCACATGCATAAAAGCATAGAGAGGAACAATAAAAGCACAGGAGTGTAGGATCATTTAGTATAGAAATAGAGCACCTATATATCTGAAGATCCCTTGAGGATAACACTATTTACAGTCTTGTAAAATAATTAATATACATGATGGTAATTTCTAGTCATAAAGCAAAGGTTACATTTGATTCATTATACCACATATAAGAGAGAAGGAAAATACTTAATATAATTAAGAAAGATTACTTTTAATGAAAACTTTATTTCTCTTGCTTAAAGGAACTTTATTAACTAGAGTTATTAAATTTCAAAATTTTAAATTTGCAAAACACTTTAAATAACATTATTTGAATCTCACAATAACTCTGTCAGTTGTGCTACAAGAATAACCACTCTCAGGGCAGCTAGGTGGCACAGTGGATAGATCACTGACCCTGGAGTCAGGAGCACCTGAGTTCAAATTCGGCCTCAGACACTTACTAGCTGTGTGACCCTGGGCAATTCACTCAACCCCAATTGCCTCACCAAAAAAAAAAAAAAAGAAAGAATAACCACTCTCATTTTACAAATGAGGAAACTGAGGCTCAGAGAGCTTAACTTATTCATGAAAATGTAGTTAGTAAATTTCAGAGGTTGGTTTTCAGTCAAGGACTTCCTGATTCCAAGTATTACATTTTGTCTATTATGTTGCTTTTTGTTTAATATTTTTTGAGGAGGGAATCACTTTAAAATAATCCCTTATTCATTTAGGATGTTCTGAAAAACATAATATTAGTGACATGGCATTTGATTTGATGTGACTAAAAAGAACCAATATAACATACAATAATTATATAATTTTCTTTTGTTGGGAATGAGTTAGGGACCTATGAGTGAATTTTCATGGAAAATTTTAAGTGGGCAAACTCCTTCTATCATTGCAGATTCTCCTTTATTACAGAGTCCAGATAATTGTCCAGGCCATTGAGAAGTTCTGCAATTGTGTATGACTCAGATAGTATGTGTAGAGGTAGAATGAATTCAAGTTCACTGATTTTAAGGTTAGTTTTCTATCCAAAAACAGCATGCTGCTTTTTGATTTTAAAATGGATCAACTAAGAAGATATTTTTTTCTTGTAGATTTTGTTAGTTTCCTGACATAAATTAATAAAACAGTAATTTGACTAAAAGTACATCTGGAGGGGCAGCTAGCTGGCACAGTGGATAGAGTACTGGCCCTGGAGTCAGGAGGACTGCAGTTCAAATCCGGCCTCAGACACTTGACAGTTACTAGCTGTGTGACCCTGGGCAAGTCACTTAATCCCAATTGCCTCACCAAAAAAAAGCACATCTGGAGGCACCAAAATGGAAGCCATATAAGAGGAGTGTTCCAGTTTCCTGGTGTCATTAGCAAGAACTCTGAAAATAGAGACTTTTGCCTTCTAAATATGAGACTCAGCAGAATCATAATAGGTTTCTGAGATTATTTTATGGCATTTATCTAATTCTCTACTCACTTATGCATATGTAGTTTCTAAGAAATTCAGTCTCATGTCTAGAATTGCCTACATCTTCAATTGTCATTTTTGCCTTAGACCATACATGTAAAGTCAAGATTAACAGGAAAAACTTCTGTTCTATAGCATGTGGAACACTTTGTCCATTCTGAAAAAATGGGAAAGAATCCCTAAGGGCCATGTCTGTTTATTATTTATAGATTGGAAATAATATTGAATTACAGAAGTCCAACAGATGAATTCAAATTAAAAAAATAAACTCTAGAGAAATAAAAGAGAGGAAAGAAGTTTCCTCTAGCCAATTAAATTCTGAAGCATCATTAGGTACCTATTATTAGGGTTAGTAGAGAATTGATGAAATCTTCAATGAAACCCGAAATAGTCTAAGGACCTTAGGGGGTTGATTTAGAGTACAAAATTTTCTATTTCCCCAGCTCTATTTCCCTTTCTAATTTACATAACAAATGAAGGCTGCTTTCAGATTAAAAGATTCTAAGTGTTCTGGTCTTACTGAATTTGATCATAAAGAATTACCCAGAAGATTGAATATTGGAGGAAATCACATTTCATATTTTATATGACTTCCTTCCTATGGTGAAAAATATATAATGTTGCGTGCATCAACACTTTCCACACCAACTCCATGACTGTCTAAATGGGAGGGGATGATAATATTCTTTTATTTACAATTTAGAGAACAACTTGTTACTTAAATTTTCAAGAAAAATAGTGACTTTCATTTAAAATGATAAAGTAATGATTATCTGATATGGGAAAGCAGTCAAGACTAGGAATTAGAGGACTTATATTTGAATCCCAGTTCTGCACTTACTACAAAAAGTGGCTAAGTTGTGAAGAAAAATAAATGCAAATAAAGGACTTTATAGTGATCCTTGAGGTAATGGGAAAACTAGAGGCAGCAGTGATATGTCAAGACCTACACTTTAGAAAGATCTTTGCCAATGATTAGATGATGGGTTGAAATGGGGAGGGATCTTAAACAAAATAAGTTCAGAGGCTATTGCAATAGCCTAGACAAAATGTCATGAGAGTTAGCCATGAATGAGGTTGGTGGCCATTAGGGTGGAAAAGAGTCAGAGACTAGAGGTGTTTTGGAGGTAGAAATGATAAGATCTGGAAAGTAATTGGATATGTAAGATGAGAGAAAGTGAGAATTTGGAGATGATTTCAAGTTTAGGAAGGGAAGGAAGAAGGAAATAAGGATGAAGAAAAAGAAGGAAGGAAGCAGGGAAGGAGAGAAAAATGAGCATTTAAAAAAACTATATTTCTGGGGCAGCTAGGTGGTGCATTGGATAGAGCACCAGCCCCAGAGTCAGGAGGACCTGAGTTCAAATCCGGCCTCAGGTACTTAATACTAGCTGTGTGACCCTGGGCAAGTCACTTAACCCCAATTGCCTCACAAAAAAAAAACAAAAAACAAAAAACAAAAACAAAAAATATATTTCAAACACTTTTATAAGAACTAGAAACACAAATATATATATAAAAAAGAAAGTCTTTGCCCTCAAGAAGCTTACATTCAAGTGGAAGAAAACAGCAAAAATCATCTAAAAAGCTGTGGGGGAGGGGGGGGAAGAGAAATGATGGTTTGAAAAAACAGAGAAAGGCAAAACCACAACCCAGATATGAATGAAGGTCAACCTATACAAAATGGAGGCTTCAGAAAGAACTCAACATTAGAAGTAGGGAGATGATACATGGATAGCACATGAAGAAAGATAATACATGGAAAATAGGGTTATAGGCTACTCCAGAATAAGAAAGTCACAGGTGCTGAATGAATTTGCAGGATGAACAAGCAGTAGAAAGGGAATAATTTTGAAGTCCAGAGAAAATCAGTCTAGCTGTGCAACCCTGGGCAAGTCACTTAACCCTCATTGCTCTGCAAAAAAAAAAGAAAGAAAGAAAGAAAGAAAGAAAGAAAGAAAGAAAGAAAGAAAGAAAGAAAGAAAGAAAGATAAGAAAGAAGTCAGGTGGGGGGGGCGGGGAGCCAGGGTTGAGGTAAAGAACAGATATAAAAAACCCAGTTTGAAGTGTCCAATAAGGCAATTGAAAATGTGTGGTTGGATCTCAGGAAAGTGATAAGAATCAGATATAAAAATTTGGGAATCTTCAGTATAAAGATAATAACTAGACCCATGGAATCTGATATGATTCCCATGTGAGATAGTTTAGAAAGAAAAGAGAAGATGATGAAATGTAGGGCCTTGGAGACACTACTAGTAAGTGGTCATAGCATGAATGAGATTCAGAAATAGACAATTAAAATGAGTCATCATAGAGATAGAAGAAACACCCAAAGCAAGAAATATCACAAAAAAATGTAAAGTGAGATTAACTAGAAAGAGAAAGTGATTCACTGCCATATGGTCTGACAATTCTTTATTATTACTGTGTTGTGTAAGTTGTGTCTAATTCTTTATGACCCTATTTGGGGCTTTTATAGAAAGGATACTGGAGTAATTTTCCATTTCCTTCTCCAGCTCATTTTACAAATGATTAAACTGAGGGAAATACGGTGAAGAGACTTATTCAGGGTCAAACAGGTAGTAAGTATCTGAGGCTGAATTTGAATTCATGAAGATGAGTCTTCCTGAATCCAAGCACAGTGATCTATCAAGTACCTAGTTTCCCTTATATCTTTGTTAAGAAAGAAGAGGTTCAGTTGAATGATGAGGTTGGAAATCAGAATGAAGAAGGTTTAGAAGAAATTGAGAAATGAGAACATGAAGCTACCTGATCTAGATATTATTTTCAAGAAACTCTAGTTGATAAGGAGAGAAGAATACTGGAAAACAGCAAGTAGAGATTTGTGAAGAAGAAATGAGCAAACTGCTCCAGTATCTTAGCTAAGAAAATTTCAAATGAGGTTACAAAGAGTAGCACAGGACTGAAATGACTGAATAATTGAGGATTTTGTGATTTAGTATGGGTATCACGTATATTGAAAAAATGAATATATTTTTTCAGTAGAGAAAAAATCAGTAGGTAGAGACAAATTGAATTCTGTTTATTCATTCATTCATTTATCTAGCATCTATTTATTTCTGCATTTATTTGTTTGTTTATTTATGTATGTATTTATTTTTCCTGATAAAATTATTTGATTATTTTTCCAGTTACATGTAGAGATAGTTTCAATATTTGTTTTTATAAGATTTCTAATTTCAAATTTTTCTCCGTCTCCCCCTCTCCGCTTCCCTAGACTGCAGATAATCTGATATAGGTTATATATTTATAATAACATCAAACATATTTCTGCATTAGTCATATTATAAGAGAAGAATCAGAGCAAAAAGGAAAAATCTCAAAAAAGAAAAACAACAGCACACCCCCCCAATAAAAGAAATAGTTTGGTTCAATCAGCATCTATATTCCACAGTTCTTTTTTTTTCTTCTGGATTTGGAGAGCCTTTTCCATCATGAGTCCTATGGAACTTCCTTGTACAGTTATATTGCTGAGAAGAATCAAGTCTATCACAGTTGATCAACATACAATGTTGTTGAAACTGTGTACAATGTTCTCCTGGTTCTGCTCATCTCACTCATCATCAGTTCATGCAAATCTTTCCAGGTTTCTCTGAACTCCTCCTGTCCATCATTTCTAAAAGCACAATAGAATTCCATCAAATTCATATACCACAACTTGTTCAGCCATTGCCCAATTGATGAACAGCCCCTCAATTTCCAATTCCTTGCCACCACAAAAAGAGCAGCTATAAATATTTTTGTACATGCGGGTCCTTTTCCCTTTTTTATGATCTCTTTTGGAAAAAGACCCAAAAGTGGTATTGCTGGGTCAAAGGGTATGCACAGCTTTATAGACCTTTGCGCATAATTCCAAATTGCTCTCCAGAATGGTTGGATCAGTTCACAGCTCCACCAACAATACATTAGCGTTCCAATTTTTCCACAGCTTCTCCAACATTTATTATTTTCCTTTTTTGTCATATTAGCCAATATGATAGGTATCAGGTGGTACCTCAGAGTTGTTTTAATTTGCATTTCTCTAACCAATAGAGATTTAGAGCATTTTTTTCATATGGCAATAGATAGCTTTGATTCCTTCATCAGAAAACTGCCTGTTCACATCCTTTGGCCATTTGTCAATTGTGGAATGACTTGGATTCTTATAAATTTTATTTTGTCCCTGATATATTTTAGAAATGACGCCTTTATCAGAAGTACTGTCCATAAAAAATGTTTCCCAGCTTTCTGCCACACTTCTAATTTTGGATACATTGCTTCCGTTTGTACAAAATCTTTTTAATTTAATGTAATCAAAATCATCCATTTTGCATTTCATAATATTCTCTATCACTGGTTTGGTCATAAACTGTTCTCCTTTCCAGAGATCTGAAAGGTAAACTATTACTTCCTTTCCTTATTTAGCTATGGTATCTCCTTTTATGTGTAAATTATGTACCCATTTTGACCTTATTTTAGTATAAGGTATAAGATGTTGGTCGAGGCCTAATTTATGCCATACTATATTCCAGTTTTTCTAGCAGTTTTTGTCAAATACTAAGTTCCTATGTCAGAAGCTGGAGTCTTTGTGTTTATCAAACAGTGCATTACTAAAGTCATTTACTACTGTCTCCTGTGCCTAGCCTATTCCATTGATCCTCCACTCTACTTCATAGCCAGTACCAAATAGTTTTGATGACTTCCACTTTATAGTAGAGCTCCAGATTTGGTACAGCTAACCCAACTTCCTGTGCACTTATTTTCTATTATTTCCCTTGATATTCTTGACCTTTTGTTCTTCCAGATCAATTTTGTTATTATTTTTTCTAGCTCTATAAAATAATTTTTAGGTAGTCTGATTGGTATGGCACTGAATAAGTAAATTAATTTAGGTAGAATTGTCATTTTAATTTTATTAGCTCGGCATATCCATGAGCAATTGATATTTTTCCAATTATTTAGATCTGATTTGATTTGTGTGAAAAGTGTTTTGTAATTGTGTTCATAGAGTTCCTGGGTGTGTCTTGGCAAGTAGACTCCCAAGTATTTTATATTGTCTACTGTCACTTTAAATGGAATTTCTCAGCTCCATGATATTTAATGGCTTCTTTCTGGTTGCTTGCAGTATTTTCTCCTTCACCTGATAATTCTGGAATTTGGCTATGTTATTGGTTGGAGCTTTCCTTTTGGGATCTCTTCCAGGAGGTGATCATTTGAGTCTTTCAATGACGATTTTATCTTCTGATTCTATAATGTAACGATTGGAATGATGCCACCTGCTGGAGACTTACTGTAGAAAAGCTCTGCCATGAAAGTGAAGGTCTTTGAGGGCAAGACCAGGAGTCTTTTCTTTGGCATCAGGAAGTGACATTGGCTAGTGGGAGGAAGAAGGAAGAGACTGAAGCTCTGTCTCACGTGCTCTATCCTTTGGACTCTGGTAGAGAGCAGAGCTAGAAATGTGCTCTCCCTTTAATAGATAGGAATCTAGGCCTTTCCTTCTCTCTTTACCAAATTCTTATTCTCCTTAATAAATGCTTAAAAGTCTAACTCTTGCTAAAGCTTATATTTTATTGACGACCACTCATTAGATATTTTAGACAGACTAGCTAGAATTTTAGCCCTTAACAGATGGCTGACCATGAAGAGGAAAGCTGAATCTCACTCTTCTGATCTTCAGGTTGGGTAAGAAATTTCCCCTACCCTGTCCCTTTAAATCCAAAGTACTGCTGAATTCCCAGGTGTTTTCCCTTTAAATTTTTTCAGATGGACATTTTAAACTAACTAATTACCCTATTTTTGATTTTAGTCTGTTTAACCAGACAAATGGGGGATAAGATCATGTTAATGCCTTGTTTTTGTGGATTTTTAATTTTTGTTAAAAGAGCCAGCAAGGTGCTTACACAAGGGTGTTCCCCCTCTCCCAGCCATGCTTTTTCAGAGAAAGCTCTGATTTCTTCAGCTTTTCCAAATTCTAACACTAATAGTTGCTCTAATTTTGCATGCCTGGAGGCTTCTCTAGAAGCTTTTCACTCCCTAGAAGCTGGGGAAGGGGAAAGCAGGCCTGAGTTTGATTCCTGGGCTGTACACCACATGGAAGAGGTGGTCCCCTCCCCTTCTCTAGGGACCCCACCTCCTCCCCCTCCTCTCCTTGATTCTCCTGCCAGGGAAGTCCAGAGATCTGATGCACATGTGTAGCTTTCTCTACCTGCATTTGCAGCTTCAGGCTCAGCCCTTCACTGGCCTGGCTGTGCTTCTGACTCAACCTTAGAAAGCCCTTTAAATTCCAGATATGCTCGTTTCATAATTTTGCTAATATGCTTTTGTCTTTAATTAGTAACCTTCTAAAGCATTTGTATTATGAAAGGACCAACAGACAATAAAGAGGGGTTAAGGAAGAAAAACTTAAGCTGAATAAAAATGACAATCATAGTTCAAGACTCTGCTTCTTTTGCCTTGGAAGGGTATATATTTTACAGAAATGTAGAAGTAAGCAGCAAGGTATTAATATGAGTATTGGGGATTTTTGATACCAGAATCAAAAGTGTTCTGAATTCACTTAGAGTAATAGTATCAGTTCAGAGGTTACATAGGATTTCTATGCTATTACATCTACATTTTGAAATTAATGGTATGGGTTTATTTTCATAGAGATTTTCATGCTTTTGAGATTGTGTTTTATACTTAGTTTTTAAAACAAGGAGAATATTTGTAAAAGATTTTTATAGTCATGTTATCAAGTTTATGTTTTATAATATTCTTATTAATATTAAGTTCATATTAATTTAGATTTCCTTAGTTTGAATTTCATTGTCTTTTATTGTTCCATGTGTATTTTCTTCTATTCATTCATCTATCTAATTTTGAAACATTGCAAGATGGTTTTGATTTCATAATACAATGTTAATTCTGGGAGTATTGTGCTCCCATATTCTGAGTTGTTTGTTTTTGCTATTTTTTTTTCTCTCAAATGATTATTTGATCAAACTCTTTAAAGCATTTCCTTGGCAAATTGGTTGCCATGGCAAGTGTAAATTTATTCTAGAAGTATTATTTTTGATAAGCATATTCCAAAAAAAAAAAAAAGAGGGGAATGTTTGTAAGTTTTCTTTTTTCAAAAAAAGTTTTCTTTAAGATCGTGTTATACTTTAACTTGTATTTAAAGATGTTCTGATTTTTCACAAAAGTAATTGTATACTAAGTAAAAAAAAGGGGTATTATTTGGAATTGTTGCATAATTATATTGTGTTCTGAGTCAAGATGTATTCACATTTTTTGCGATCATTTATTATCCTCAATTTTTAAAATACATATGAGACTTGGATTATGGAAATTTATCATTTAAGAAAGTAATTGTCTTTATTCTGAGTTATCAGATGCCAGTTGGCCAAGATGCCATCCAATCAAAGAGGAATACATGCAAGAGCAGACATTGAACTGTCACATGAGAGGAGACATACATGAAGTCAAGGTGTGGTCGAGGGAACGGCTTTCGACAAATGTTGAGGTTGGATTCTCTTGGTTTAATATTTTATTTTCTTTGTCCTCACAATACTGTACAGATGGCTGGAAGTTTTGATCCCACCCATCTCATTCTACACCTGGCTTCTATGCTCCCTCCTATATAACTGATGCCACAGACATCTCAATCCCATGCATCTGATTAAGTCTGACTCAGTTTTCTCCATTATGTTTGGGGCATGGACATATATTCCATCCACCTATTTTAAGCCTGGCATACTGCATGGACAGTACATATTGCTCAAGTGTGGGAATGCTCATATCCCATCATTTCTCTGTTCTTTTATGGTAACCCCCATAATCATCTCAAGTGTCATGATAAATACAGTGTTGAATTTGGCCTTGACATCTGTTACCAATTATATTAGATTTTAAAATTTCTCATAATGGCATGAGGATAACTAGACAGATGATGGAAAAAGTGATGAAACAAATATTAAAATTGTTTTTAGAAATTAATGTCACAGCAATTGTCTTCTCAATTTACCCTCCATAAGGGGTGGGGGGACTATAGTAATATTAATTTTAAAGAATGTTTCAATTTTTGTTTTATTATATATTTTGTGTGTAACAACTAAGATTCTGAATTCCCTTAGACATATTTTTGAGAACTTTCATTGTTTGATTTGATTATTGACAAAGCTATTTTAAAGTTGTGTTAAACTCAATTTTGTAGGAAATTTTCCTGGCTGATTACCAGCATCCACACATCAACCCCTGAAAAGACTTCCATTCCATGACCACACCTAGAGGACATCTGAGAAAAGACTTTCAAAGACTTTAAATGAACAGTTTTGTTTTGTTGGGCTTTTTTTTCTCTTTTCTTTTTCTGTTAAAATATACACCATCTGTAACATGTACTCGCTGGAGAGGCCCTCCCTTTGCAAGACCAATGTCAAAGCATCAGTTCATGAGGGCAAAAAATTGCCCCTCTGGACAAAACTTTCCTCTCTTCCTTTTCTATATTGTTATTAACATATTGTTAGTTAGCATAAGTTATTATATTCTGTTATTTTTTGACTGTTTCTTGAGGAAACAAAGGGGGGACTGTAATGATTGGAATGATGCCACCTGCTGGAGACTTACTGTAGAAAAGTTCTGCCATGAAAGTGAAGGTCTTTGAAGGCAAGACCAGGAGTCTTTTCTTTGGTGTCAGGAAGTGACGTTGGCTAGTGGGAGGAAAAAGGAAGAGACTGGCGCTCTGTCTCACGTGCTCTTTCCTTTGGACTCTGTTGGAGAGCAGAGGTAGAAATGTGCTCTCCCTTTAATAGATAGGAATCTAGGCCTTTCCTTCTCTCTTTACCAAATTCTTATTCTCCTTAATAAATGCTTAAAAGTCTAACTCTTGCTAAAGCTTATAATTTGTTGGCGACCACTCATTAGATATTTTAGATAGTTTAGCTAGAATTTTAGCCCTTAACAATAATATCAAGGCAGTTCTCCTTAATAATTTCCTGGAATAGGGTCTCTAGACTATTTTCCTGATCATGGCTTTCAGACAATCCAATGATTCTCAAATTTTCTCTCCTGAATCTGTTTTCCAGGTCAGTTGTCTTTCCAATGAGGTATTTCACATTTTCTTCAATTTTTTCATTCTTATGATTCTCTTTGAATGATTCCTGGTGTCTCATGAAGTCATTATCTTCCAGCGGTCCAGTTTTAGTTTGTAATGTATTGTTTTCTTGACTGAGATTATGTACTTTTTTCCATTTGGCCTAATGAATTTTTTAAGTAATTGTTTTCTTCAGTCCATCTTTGTGCTTCCTTTTCTTTTTTTTAATTAATAAAGTATTTTAATTTTTTACCCATTACATGTAATGATAGTTCTCAACTTTTGTTTATACAAGCTTTCCAATTTCAGATTTGTTGCCCTCCCTCCCCTCCCTCCCCCCTCCCCTAGAGAGCAGGTAATCTGATATAGGTTATATATATATATATATATATATATATATATATGTATATATAAATATATATACACATAATAACATTAATTCTATTTCTGCATTAGTCATGTTATAAGAGAAAAATCAGAGCAATGATGAAAAACCTCAAAATAGAAAAAACAACAGCACCAAAAACATAAGAAATAGTATGGTTCATTCAGCATCTATACTCCACAGTTCTTTTTTTTTTTCTTGGATTTGGAGATCCTCTTCTATCATGAGTTCACTGTAAATCTTCTGTACCATTGCATTGGTGAGAAGAATATAGTCCATCACAGTAGATCAACACTCAATGTTGATGATACTGTGTACAATGTTCTTCTGGTTCTGCTCATCTCATTCATCATCAGCCCATGCAAGACCCTCCAGGTTTCTCTGAACTCCGCTTGCTCATCGTTTCTTACAGCAAAATAGAATTCCATTGTATTCATATACCACAACTTGTCCAGCCATTCCCCAATTGATGGGTACCTCCTCAACTTCCAATTCCTTGCCACCACATAAAGAACAGCTATAAATATTTTTGTACAAGTGGGTCCCTTTCCCCTTTCCAGGATTTCTTTGGGAAAAAGACCCAAAAGTGGTATTGCTGGGTCAAAGGGTATGGACAGCTTTATAGCCCTTTGGGCATAATTCCAAATTGCTCTCCAGAATGGCTGGATCAGTTCACAGCTCCACCAACAATGCATTAGTGTTCCAATTTTCCCACAGCTTCTCCAACATTTATTATATTCCTTTTTTGTCATTTTAGCCAATCTGATAGGTGTCAGGTGGTACCTCAGAGTTGTTTTAATTTGCATCTCTCTAATCATTAGAGATTTAGAGAATTTTTTCATATGGGAATAGATAGCTTTGGTTTCCTCATCAGAAAACTGCCTGTTCATATCCTTTGACCATTTCTCAATTGGGGAATGACTTGGATTCTTATAAATTTGTTTTAGTTCCCAATATATTTTAGAGATGAGGCCTTTATCAGAAGTACTGGCCATAAAAATTGTTTCCCAGCTTTCTGGCTCCCTTCCAATTTTGGATGCATTGCTTCTGTTTGTACAATTTTTTTTTAATTTAATATAATCTAAATCATCCATTTTACATTTTATAATATACTCTATCTCTTATTTGGTCATAAACTGTTTTCCTTTCCAAAGGTCTGATAGGTAGACTATTCCTTTCTCTCCTAAATTACCTATGGCATCACCTCTTATGTCTAAATCATGTATCCATTTTAACCCTATTTTAGTATAAGGTGTCAGATGTTGGTCTATGCCTAATTTCTGCCATACTATCTTCCAGTTTTCCCCGCAGTTTTTGTCAAATACTGAGTTCCTATCCCAGAAACTGGAGTCTTTGGGTTTATCAAACACTACATTACTAGTATCATTTACTACTGAATTTCCTGTGCCTAGCCTATTCCATTGATCTACCACTCTATTTTTTAGCCAGTACCAGATAGTTTTGATGATTGTCACTTTATAGTAAAGCTCCAGGTTTGGTACAGCTAACCTACCTTCCTGTGAATTATTTTTCATTATTTCCCTGGATATTCTTGATTTTTTGTTTTTCCAGATGAATTTTGTTATTATTTTCTCTAGCTGTATAAAATAATTTTTAGGTGGTCTGGTATGGCACTGAATAAGTAAATTAATTTAGAAAGTATTGTCATTTATACTATATTAGCTCTGCCTATCCATGGGCAATTGATATTTTTCCAATTATTTAAATCTGATTTGATTTGTGTGAAGAGAGTTTGGTAGTTGTATTCATAGAGTTCCTGGGTTTGTCTTGGCAAGTAGACTCCCAAGTATTTTATATTATCTACCGTTACATTAAATGGAATCTCTCTTTCTATCTCTTGCTGCTGGACTTTGTTGGTCATATATAGAAATGCTGATGATTTATATGGACTTATTTTATATCTTACTACTTCGCTAATGTTGTTAATTGTTTCGAGTAATTTTTGAGTTGATTCTCTAGGATTCTTTAAGTATACCATCATATCATCTGCAAAGAGTGATAGTTTTGTTTCCTCCTTGATTAATCTAATTACTTTAATTCCTTCCTCTTCTCTGATTGCTAAAGCTAACATTTCTAGTACAATATTAAATAATAGGGGTGATAATGGACATCCCTGTTTCACCCCTGATCTTATTGGGAAGGCCTCTAATTTATCTCCATTGCATATAGTACTTGTGTATGGTTTTAGGTAGATACTTTTGATTATTTTCAGGAAAGCTCCACCTATTCCTAAACTCTATAGTGTTTTTAGTAGGAATGGGTGCTGTATTTTGTCAAAAGCTTTCTCTGCATCTATTGAGATAATCATATGATTTTGGTAGGTTTTCTTATTGATGTGGTTGATTATGTTAATAGTTTTCCTAATGTTGAACCAGCCCTGCATTCCTGGTATAAATCCCACCTGGTCACAGTGTATTATCCTGGTGATCACTTGCTGTAATCTCCTTGCTAATATCTTATTTAAGATTTTAGCATCAATATTCATTAGGGAAATTGGCCTATAATTTTCTTTCTCTGTTTTTGCTTTGCCTGGTTTTGGTATCACCACCATATTTGTATCATAAAACTTATTTGGTAGAACTCCTTCTTCACCTATTTTTCATTAATGGCTTGTTCAATTTCTTTTTCTAATATGGGTTTATTTAAGGATTTTATTTCCTCTTCAGTTAACCTGGGCAGTTTGTATTTTTGTAAATATTCATCCATTTCATTTAATTTAAAAAATAATTTTTTTTTTGGTTGAGGCAGTTGGGGTTAAGTTACTTGCCCAGGGTCACACAACTAGTAAGTGTCAAATGTCTGAGGCCAAATTTGAACTCAGGTCCTCCTGAATCCAAGGCCAGTGCTTTATCCACTGTGCCACCTAGCTGCCCCCCATTTCATTTAGATTGTCAAATTTACTGGCATACAGTTGGGCAAAATAATTTCTAATTATTGATTTAATTTCTACTTCATTGGTGGTAACATCACCCTTTTCATTTTTGATACTGGTAATTTGGTTTTCTTCTTTCTTATTTTTAATCAAATGAACCAATATTGTATCTATTTTATTGGTTTTTTTCATAAAACAAGCTCTTAGTTTTATTGATTAATTTGATAGCTTTTTTTTTTGCTTTCAATCTTATTAATTTATCCTTTAATTTTCAGGATCTCTAGTTTAGTATCTAATTGGGGATTTCTAATTTGTTCTTTTTCTAGCTTTTTAAGTTGCATGCCCAATTCATCTCTTCTTTCTCTTTTTTATTCCTGTAAGCATTTAGAGCTATGAATTTTCCCCTAAGTACTGCTTTGGCTGCATCCCATAGATTTTGGTATGTTGTCTCATTATTGTCATTCTCTTGGATAAAGTTATTGATTGTTTCTATGATTTCTTGTTTGGCCCATTCATTCTTTAGAATGAAATTATTTAGTTTCCAATTGATTTTCATTCTACTTTTCCCTGGCTCTTTCTTACATGTAATTTTTATTGCATCATGATCTGAGAAGGATGCATTTACTATTTCTGCCTTTCTATATTTGACTACGATGTTTTTGTGCCCTAATACATGGTCAATTTTTGAAAATGTGCCATGTACTGCTGAGAAAAAGGTATATTCCTTTCTATCCCCATTCAATTTTCTCCAGACATCTATCTTGTCTAACTTTTCTAGTAATCTATTCACCTCTTTCACGTCTTTCTTATTTATTTTTAGGCTAGATTTATTTAATTCTGAGAGGGGGAGATTCAGATCCCCCACTAGTATAGTATTACTCTCTAATTCCTGTTGTAACTCATTTAACTTCTCCTCTATGAATTTGGATGCTATACCACTTGGCGCATAGATATTTAATATTGATATTGCTTCATTATCTATAGTACCTTTTAGCAAGATGTAATTTCCTTCCTTATCTCTTTTAATGAGATCTATTTTTGCCTCCACTTTGTCTGAGATAAGGATTGCTACCCCTGCTTTTTTTACTTTAGCTGAAGCATAATATATTCTGCTCCAGCCTTTTACCTTTACTCTGTGTGTATCTCTCTACTTCAAATGTGTTTCTTGTAAACAGCATATTGTAGGATTCTGGTTTTTAATCCACTCTGCAATTCACTTCCATTTTATAGCAGAGTTCATCCCATTCACATTCACAGTTATTATTACTGACTGTCTATTCCCCTCCATTCTATTTACCCCCTTTGTAGTTTTCCCCCCTTCTTTCACCCTATTCCTCCTCACCGACATTTTACTTCTTACCCCTGCCTCCCCCAATCTGCCCTCCCTTTTTATCATCCCCCTCTCTTTTCTTTACCCTTTTCTCCCTTGCTTTTGTCTTCCCTTCTATCAGTTCCCCCCCCTTTCCCTTCCCCTTTTGCTTCCCTAAAGAATGAGCTAAGTTTCTTTATCCCAATGAATGTATATTTTATTCCCTCTTTGAATCAAATCTAAAGGGAGTAGGGTTGAAACAATGTTCACCCCTCCTTTCTTTCCCTCTATTGGAATAGGTTTTTTTTTTCACCTCTTCATATGACATAATTCACCCCATTCCCCCTCCCCTTTCCTCTCCTCCCCATAGACTCCCTTTTTAACCCCTTAGTTTTCTTTGTATCATCACATCAAAGACAATTTATATTTATATCCTCTGTGTAACCTCCTTCTCTCTGCCCAAATACATCTACAATTCTTAAGAGTTATGAGTATTATCTTCCTGTGTAGGGATATAAACAGGTTAACCTAATTGAGTAACTTTTTTTTTATTCCCACTGTTTACCTTTTTAAACTTCTTTGAGTCTTGTATGTTAAGATTAAATTTTCTATTCAGTTCTGGTCTTTTCATCAGGAATGATTGAAAGTCCCCAATGTCATTAAATGTCCATCTTTTCCCCTGAAAGAGAATTCTCAGTTTGGCTGGGTAATAGATTCTTGGCTGCAATCCAAGCTCCTTTGCCTTCCGGAATATCATATTCCAAGGCTTGCAGTCCTTTAATGATGAAGCTGCCAGGGCCTGGGCAATCCTGACTGTGGCTCCATAATATTTAAATTGCTTCTTTCTGCCTGCTTGGAGTATTTTCTCCTTCACCTGATAATTCTGGAATTTGGCTACAATATTCCTTGGCGTTTTCCTTTGGGGGTCTCTTTCAGGAGGTGATTGGTAGATTCTTTCAATGATGATTTTATCCTCTGATTCTATGATATCAGGGCAGTTCTCCTTAATAATTTCCTGGAATATGGTGTCTAGATTCTTTTTCTGGTCATGGCTTTCAGGCAATCCAATGATTCTCAAATTGTCTCTCCTCGATCTGTTTTCCAGATCAGTTGTCTTTCCAATGAGGTATTTCACATTTGCTTCTATTTTTTCATTCTTTAGATTCTGCTTGAATGATTCCTGGTGTCTCATGGATTCCTTATCTTTCAACTGTCCCATTTTAGTTTTTAAGGCATTGTTTTCTTCAGTGAGATTATGCACCTTTTTTTCTATTTGGCCAAATGAATTTTTTAAGGCATTGTTTTCTTCAGTGAGATTATGTGCTTCCTTTTCCAAGCTGCTGATTCTTTTTTCATAGTTTTCCTGTTTTGCTTTCATTTCTCTCCCCATTTTTTCTTCTACCTCTCACAATTGATTTTTGAAATCCTTTTTGAGCTCTTCCAGGAAAGCTTTTTGTTCTTGAGACCAATTCACCTTCCCTTGGAGGCTTCATGTGTAGGCAATTTGAGGGTATTGTCCTCATCTGAGTTTGAGTTGGCTTCTTACCTATTGATAGAGAAGCTCTCAATGGAGAGGGCTCTTTTTTGCTTCTTACTCATTATTGCAGCTTGTTTGTTTATTTTTTAAGTTGAGTTCTGCTCTGGGGGCACCAGGGTCCCTGTTTTGGGCTTTTTGTGCAGGGGTATAGGTGCTGTGTGACAGGGTTTTTACTCTGAGGCCTTTATAGTGTGTGCAGTTCGCCCCCCTGCACTTCCTGTCAAAGTGCGCTGTGTCTGTGTGCCTGGATGTGCCTATCCTGTTCGTAGCCCTACCACTGGCAACTTGCCCTCTCGGCTGGTGTAGGTAGATTTTTCCACTGTTCTTGTTGGCCACCAGATTTTTGAGCCAGGTTCCAAGGGTCTCAGTTGTTTGGCTGTGGCCCGCAACCCCTGCTGACTTACCCTGATCCCCTCGGCGCTGGGCTGCTGCCCTACGCTGGGCCTCCCTTTTGCTAGAGTCAGACTGACCTTTTTCTAAAGTCTTTTAAATTATCTCTGGTTGGATGACTGTGTCTCTCTGTCTCTTTGCAGGTTCTGTAGTTTTATAATTCATCCAGAGGCTTGATTTAATGTTTTTTTTGAGGCAACAGAAGGAGAGCCCAGGCAGCTTGCTGTTTCTTCTCTGCCATCTTGGCTCTGCCCCCTTTGTGCTTCCTTTTCCAAGCTGCTCATTCTTTTTTCATAATTTTCTTGTGTTGCTTTCATTTCTCTCCCCATTTCTCTCAATTGATTTTTAGAATTCTTTTTGAGCTTTTCCAAGAAGGCTTTTTGTTCTTGATTCTTCACATATGGGCAATTTGAGAATATTGTCCTCATCTGAGTTTGCATTTGTTGCTTCACTGTTGAGACAGAAGCTCTCAATGGTAAGAGCTCTTTTTTTGTTTCTTACTCATATTGCAGCTTATTTATTTATTTTAAAGTTGAGGTCTGCTCGGGGGCACCATGGTCCCCGTTTCATGCTTCTTGTGTTGGGGTATAGAGGCTGTGTCACTGACCTTGTATACTGAGGCCTCTATGGCTTGTGGATTTCTCACCACCCTGTGCTTGCTGGTGTGCAGTGGGATTGGTAGGCCTGGTTGTGCCTGTCCTGTGGGTGGCCCTCTAGCTGGAAACCTGCCCTCTCAGCTGGTGCATGTGGGTTATACCACTATCCTGCTGTGCTACCAGTTTGTTGAGCCAGGATCCAGGAGCCTCTATTGCTTGGCTGTGGCCTATAGCTTCCTGCTGACTTGCCCTGATCCTCTCTGAGCTGCCATATATTGTGCCTCCCTTTTGCCTGATTGAGACTGACCTGTCCTGAAGTCTTCTAAACTATCTCTGATTGGAAGACTGCATCTCTCTGTCTCTTTGCAAGTTCTGTATTTTCAGAATCTGTCCAGAGACTTGATTTAATGTTCTTTTTTGAGGGTACCGAAGGAGAGCTCAGACACCTCAATGGCTTCTCTCCACCATTTTGTCTCCGACCAACAGTAATGGAATTCTATTGTGCTGTAAAAAACAATGAGCAGAAGGAGTTCAGAGAAATCTGGAAGGACTTGCATGAACTGATGATGAGTGAGATCAACAAAACCAGAAGAACATTGTACACAGTATCATTATGTGTTGATCAACTGTGATAGACTTGATTCTTCTCAGTAATACAATGGTACAGGAAAGTTCCGAAGAACTCATGATGGAAAAGGCTCTCCAAATCTAGAAAAAAAAAAACAACATTTATACAGTACGTTATATGTGACAAATGATTTTCTTCACAATAGCCCAGCAAAGTAAGTATCATCATCATCTTCTTCTTCTTCTTCTTTATCCTCATCTTACATTGCTCTTGCCTCTGCTTCAAATTTCTTTCCCGGTTATTACTGCAAACTGTCTTTCCCTCCATCCTATTCATTCCTCATGATATTTTCTTTATTTTCTATCTTCTTTTACCTTTCCTCTCCTCAAAAGTGTTTTGCTTCTAACTGCCCCTCCCCCAATATGCATTCCCTTCTTTCACCTCCCCCATCCACTTCCCCTCCCAATTGTCCTCAGGGCAAGTTAGATTTCTATACCCAATTGAGTGTGTATGTTATTCCCTCTTTGAGCCAATTCTGATGGAAGTAAGGCTCATTCACTCCCTTGCTCCTCCCCCATCTCCCCTCCACTCCATAAGCTTTTTCTTCTTCTTTTATGTGAGATACTTTGCCCTATTCCACTTTTCACTTTCCCTTTCTTCCAGTGCAATCCTCTCACACCTTAATTTTGTTTTAAAGATGTCTTCATGGGGCAACTAGGTGACACAGTGGACAAAGACCCCACCCTGGACCCAGGAGAAGCCGAATCCAAATCTGGGTTCAGACATAAGACACTCCCCAGCTGTGCAATGCTTGGCACATCCCCTCCCTGACTGCCCCCCAAAAGATAGATACTGTAATATAAAATTTATAAATATATTTAAATATTTATATCATTTGTTTATTAGTAGTATTATTTATATGTTTATATTATATATTTATATTATAAATGTAAAATTTATTAATTTATAAATAAACAATTTATATATATATATACACTTATTTGTGTGTAGTAGATTTAGTTTTTATTATATTTTTAAGCAAATGCTTGTTTTATTCCACAAATTAAAATAAGTTAGTTTTTTAAAAATCACTTTGAATATTAATTCATTAGATCCTCAAAACAATGCCTGTGATGTAGGTACTATTATCATCTCCATTTTAGATAATGATATTGAGACTGAGGGGTTTGGGTGACTTGCCTAGAGTCATATAGCTGGTAAGTGTCTAAAGCAGAATTCAAACTCATCTTCCTGTCTCCAAATCCAATTCTTTATATGATGTAACCTACATGCCTGCAGCTTCCCTTCCTATTGACTTTTTTTTTTTTAGTGAGGCAATTGGGGTTAAGTGACTTGCCCAGGGTCACACAGCTAATTAAGTATTAAGTGTCTGAGGCCGGATTTGAACTCAGGTACTCCTGACTCCAGGACTGGTGCTCTATCCACTATGTCATCTAGCTGCCCCCTCCTATTGACTTTTAAACTGACAAGCACATGAGATGAAAAGGTTTCATGAAACAACTGCAATGCAATTTATATTATAATTTTATCACCAAATTCAAGAGCTCCCAAGGCAAGCAAAAAATATTGCAAGCAGCCAGAAAGAAACAATTTAAATATCACAGGGCCCCAGTCAGAACAACACAAAATTTAGTAGCTTCTAAATTAAAGAATCAGAGGTCTTGGAATATGATATCAAAAAGGACAAAGCTAAGATTACAACCAAAAATCAAGTACCTATAAAAGCTGAGTATAATCCTTCAAGAAATAAATTTACATAAATGGAAAAGAGGCATTTTAAGAATTTATTACTTATTTGTTTATTTAAAAAAAAACATTTTTATTTATAGTTTGGGTTCCAATTTTTATCCCACTTTCCTTCCATCCCCTCTCCCTTCCCTGAGGTGTCAATCAGATATGAGTTAAACATGTATGATTATGTAAAACATTACCATATTTGAAATTTTGTACAGAAAAACCTTAATTAAAAGAAAATAAAAGAAAATGAATAATAGCATGCTTCAGTTTCTTCCATCAATAGCAGTTCTTTCTTTAGAGATGGATAGTATGCTTCATCAGCAGTCCTTTGGGATTGTCTTAGTTCATTCTCTTGTTGAAAAAAGTCCTAGAAAACAATTTTTACAGTCAGGGTTTCTGATAGGGGCCTCATTTGTCAAATGTATAGGGAACTAAGTCAAATTTATAGGAATGCAAGCCATTCCCCAATTGAGAAATGGTCAAAGGATATGAACAGGAAATTTTCAGATGAAGAAAATAAAGCTGTTTATTGCCATATGAAAAAATGATCTAAATCACTATTGATTAGAGAAATGCAAATTAAAATAATTCTGAGGTACCATGTCATACTTATCAGATTACCTAATATGAGAAAAAAGGAAAATAATAAATTTTGGAGAAGCTGTGGAAAAATTTGAACACTAATGCATTGTTGGTAGAGTTGTGAACTGATCCAACAGTGTTGTAGAGCAATTCTGAACCATGCCCAAAGGGCTATGGGACTGTGCATACTCTTTAACTTAATAATACCACCACTAGGTCAGTATCCCAAAGAGATCATGGAAGAGGGAAAAGGACCTACATGTATGAGGGAATGGCTGAACAAGTTGTGGTACATGAATGTAATGAAATACTATTGTGCTGTAAGAAATGATGAGCAGGCAGATTTCAAAAAACTCTGGAAAACTTAAGTGTACTGATGCTGAGTGAAGTGAGCAGAACCAGGAGAACATTGGACCACAGTAATAGCAACATTGTATGATGATCAACTGTAACAGACTTGGCTCTTCTCAGTAGTGCAATGATCCAAGACAATTCCAAAGAACTCATTATAGAAAACGTTCTCCACACCCAGAAAAAAAAACTGTGGGTTCTGAATGCAGATTGAACCATACTTTTCCTACTTTTTGACTGTTTATTTTTACTTTTTGAGGTTTTTTCATTGTTTTCTGATTATTCTTTCACAATATGACAAATGAAGAAATATGTTTAATGTGAGTGTAAATATATAACCTATATCAGATTGTTGCTGTCTTGAGGAAGGGGAGGGAAGGGAGGGAGGGAGAAAAACTTGGAATGAAAACTATCTTTAAAATGGCAGAGGAAAGGCAGTAAAACACTCAGACTTGCTGACACAATTACTCCAAAAAACTCCAAATACAGCCAGAAACAACTCCTGGAGCTGCAGAACACACAAAAAGATGGCTGAGACTATTTCCCAGTGAAAGACAGCTTGGAAGTTTGGAAGGGGGGAGGGGGGAGCCAGGCTAGAAGTAGAGTCTGGCCTTGGAATTTCACCAAAACAGATCCAGCCCCAGCCAGTCTGTGCTGGAGAAATTTACCCCCAAGCCTCCAAATCAGATGAATTGCAGTTCTTCAGGAACTAAGCTCATGGTCTGGTGAGAGGGCTGAATGGCTGGTGACATGGGGAGGACCAGGGTGGGGGGTGTCTACAGGGTATATGCAGGAGCTAAGAGGGGATTTTGATTTCCTACCCCAACAGAAAACTAGGAAGAAACTTTGAGCAGTGGCATTCCAGCTGAAGGAGGGGTGCAGGCTCCTCGGAGCTAACACAAAATTGAGCTGCTTGGTTAATATACAAGTTGGCCTGGGGTTATATACAGAGCAGAGTAAAGGCCAGGAGAGTGAAGAAACTGCCCCCATTAAATCATAACACCTGGGACTCCCTGAAGCTTGAGACAGTAAAAACTGGAAACAAGACCCCACACTCAGAAGGAGTTAAAAGTCAAGTAAAGATGGGAAAGATGAGCAGGCAGAGACAAAAACTAGAGTAAATGTCATTGGAAAGAAAAAGGATGGAGGGAAACAGTTATGATAATTGATTAATGATTGATTGATGATAATGGCAAAACATGTGGTACTTTGCTGGGCTATTGTGAAGAAAACTCTTTGTCAAGTTTAAGGTACTATATAAAAGTCATCTATTACTGTTGTTGCAATAATCAACCTCATGGATTTATTGTAAGGAAATCTCTCTTTAAAGTACTATGTAATTGTAGCTTACTATAAAAAAATGATGAGCAAGATATCAGAAAGACATGAAGGGTGGGCAGCTAGGTAGCACAGTGGATAAAGCACTGGCCCTGGATTCAGGAAGACCTGAGTTCAAATCCAGCCTCAAACACTTGACACTTACTAGCTGTGCAACCCTGGGCAAGTCACTTAACCCCTATTGCACCATAAAATAACATAAAAAAACAAACAAGCAAAAACAAACTAACAAAGCAAACAAGCAAACAAAAGAAAAAGACATGGAGGGACCTGCATGAGCTGATGCAAAGTAAAATCTACTGTATACAAAAGAACAGTATTTTGGGAGGGGCAGGGCAATGAGGGTTAAATGATTTGCCCAGAGTCACTTAGCTAGTTAAGTGTCAAGTGTCTGAGGTTGGATTTGAACTCTTGTCCTCCTGAATCTAGGGCTGGTGCTTTATCCACTGCATTATGTAGCTGCCCCCAAAGGAATAATATTATTGTGCGATTATCTGCTGTGAATGACTCAGTTATTTTCAGCAATGCAATGATCCAAGATAACTCTGAAGGTCTTATGAAAAATGCAATCCATCTACAGAGAGATAACTGATGGTATTTGAATACAGATTGAAACATAATGATTTTTTGTTAGTTACTTTATAGGAAACAAAAATAAAATATATGATGAACAGGATGCTATCAGAAAAACCTGGAAAGACCTACATGAACTGAAGCAGAGTGAAATATACTATATACAAAAGAACAACAATAGTGTAAGATGATCTGCTATGAAGGACTTGGTTATTTTCAGTAATGTAATGATCCAGTATAACCCTGAGGGACTTATGAAAATTGCAACCCATCTATAGAGAAAGAACTGATGATATCTGAAAAGAGAATGAAACATAATATTTTTGATAGCTCCTTAATCTGAAGTTTTGTTTTTGTTTGTTTTCTTTCACAACCTGGATAATGTGAAGATGTTTTGCATGACTAGTCCTGTATAACTTATATTGAATTGCTTGAGTCCTCAGGGGTGGGGGGTGGGAAGGGAGATAGGAAGAGAAGTTGGAACACAAAGTTTTAACAAACTGATTTCAAAATTTGTTTTTACATGTAATTTGGAAAATAAAATTCTAAATGAAAAAAATAAATTATCTTTATATATAACTGGAAAATAATAAAATACTTTTAAGATTAAATAAAGAATAGACAACTCATTCACAGTTCTTCATCAAACAATATTGCTGTCTCTGTGCACAATGTTCTCTTCATTCTGCTCACTTCACTATACATCATTTCCTACATGTTTTTCCAGGCCTTTCTGTGATCATCCTACTTTTCATTTTCATATCGCAAAAATATTTCATCATCATCATATACTGCAGTTTTTTTTAGCCATTCCCCAATGGATGGACATTCCTTCTGATTTCCAGTTCTTTTCCACAACAAAAAGTGCTGCTATAAACATTTTTGTACAAATAGGTCTTTTTCTCTTTTTGGCAATGTCTTAGGGATGTAAACCTAGCAGTGGTATTGCTGAATCAAAGGTTACGCACAGTTCTATAGCCCTTTGGGCACAGTTTCAAATTGCTCTCCATAATGGTTAGATCTTTTCACAAATCCACCAACAGTGGATTAGCATTGTAAGGGGCTAAAATTCTAGCCATAAGCTTTAGCAAGAGTATTTAAGTGTTTAAGTATTTATTAAAGAGCATTAGGATCAGAAAGAAAGGTAAAAATCTAATTAGTTCTAAGAGACCCCATCATCTGACCCACCATAGTGAGGTCAGGAACCAAAAGAGAGAGAACCCCTCCACTATCGTAAGCTTCCTAATTCATGTTCTCCCAGAAATGGGAGGCTCCTCAAGTTGATTGACTGGTAGTTTTGATAGGCAGTACCCATAAGCAAACATCACTTCCTAACGCCAAAGAAAAGCCATATGGCTTACCCTCAGATGCCTTCTCCTCATGACGGAGCTTTCCTATAGTAAATCTCCAGCAGGTAGCATCATTCCAATCTTTACAGTAGCCCCTTTGCTTCTTCAAGAAAAACAGTGTGTTTCCTTGATGAAACAGTCAAAAATAACAGACTATATTACCCTATGCTAAGAAACAATATATTAATAACAATATAGAAAAAGAGAAAGGGTAAACTTTGTCCAGAGGGGCGGTCCCTCGTGAACCAGCACTTTGACACTGGCCTGCAGAGGGAGGGCTTCTGCAGAGAATACATATTTAAAAAGTTGTGTATAATAACAGAAGGAAAAAAACAACAACAAAACGAAACAGGAAAATGTCCTCTAAAATTAAGCTTAACACAACTTTAAAATAGCTTTGTCAATAATCAAATCAAACAATGAGAATTCTTAAAAACATGTTTAAGGTAATTCAGATTCATAGTTGTTCCACGTGAAATATACAGTAAACAAAAATTGAAATATTCTCTAAAATTTAATATTACTATATTTCCCCACACACACACTTGTGGAGGGTAAATTGAGAAGACAATTAAAATATTAATTTAAAAAAAATTATCATTGTTTCATCACTTTTTGCATCATCTGCCTAATTATCCTCATGCCTTTATGAGAAATTAAAGAATCTAATTTAATTGGTAACAGATGTCAAGGCCAAATTCAACACTGTATTTATCATGACACCTGAGATAATTATGGGGGTTAGCATAAAAGAACAGAGAAATAATGGGATATGAGCATTCCCACACTTGAGCAATATATACTGCCAATACAGTACACCAGGCTTAAAATAGGTGGAAGGGATATACGTCCATGCCACCAAACATATTGGAGGAAACTGAGTCAGACTTAATCAGATGCATGGGATTGAGATGTCCATGGCATCAGGCATATGGGAGGGGGCATAGAAGCCAGGTGTAGAATGAGATGGGTGAGATGAAAACTTCCATCCATCTGTACAATATTGTGGGGAAAAAGTAAACCAAGAGAAACCAACCTCAACATTTGTCAAAAGCCATTCCCTTGGCCATACCTTGACTTCATGTATGTCTCCCCTCATGTGACAGTTCAATATCTGTTTTTGCATGTATTGCTCTTGTGATTGGATGGCATACTGGCCAACTGGCATCTGATAACTCAGAATGAAGATAATTAATGGCTTAAATGATAAATTCCTCAAATCCAAGTCTCATATGGATTTAAAAATTGAGTATAATAATGATCACAAAAAATGTGAATGTACCTTGACTCAGAATATAATATAAAAGTATGCAACAATTTCAAATAATACCTTTTTTTTACTAAGTATACAATTACTTTTGTGAAAAATCAGAACATATTTAAATACAGGTTAAAACACAACACTATCTTTTTTTTTTTTTTTGAAATCAAAGTCTCACACTTTTATTGACATTTAATGACCACAGAGGACATTTTCACAGAACAGAAAAAAAAAAAAGACTGACCTTGTATAAAGAAAAAGATAACATACAAATTAATATTCCTCACCTTCCTCTTCCCCATCAGCACTATCTGCTCCAACCTCCTCATAATCTTTCTCCAGGGCAGCCATATCCTCCCGGGCCTCAGAGAACTCTCCTTCCTCCATGCCCTCCCCCACATACCAATGGACAAAGGCACGCTTGGCATACATCAGATCAAACTTGTGGTCCAGGCGAGCCCAGGCCTCGGCAACAGCCGTGGTGTTGCTCAATATGCACACAGCACGCTGTACCTTGGCCAGGTCACCACCAGGAACCACAGTGGGAGGCTGATAATTGATGCCAACCTTGAAGCCAGTCGGGCACCAATCCACAAACTGGATGCTATGCTTTGTCTTGATGGTGGCAATGGCAGCATTGACATCTGTAACGATTGGAATAATGCCACCTGCTGGATACTTACTGTAGAAGAGTTCTGCCCATGAAGCGAAGGTCTTTGAGGGCAAGACCAGGAGTCTTTTCTTTGGCATCAGGAAGTGACGCGGGCTAGTGGGAGGAGGAAGGAAGAGACTGGCACTCAGTCTCAGGCTCTTTCCTCTGGACTCTGGCGGAGAAGGGAGCTAGAAATGCGCTCTCCCTTTAATAGATAGGAATCTAGGCCTTTCTCTCTCTCTTTACCAAATTCTTATTCTCCTTAATAAATGCTTAAAAGTCTAACTCTTGCTAAAGCTTATAATTTATTGGCGACCACTCATTAGATATTTTAGACAGACTAGCTAGAATTTTAGCCCTTAACACATCTTTGGGAACCACATCACCACGGTAGAGCAGGCAGCAAGCCATGTATTTACCATGGCGAGGGTCACATTTCACCATCTGGTTGGCAGGCTCAAAGCAAGCATTGGTGATCTCTGCTACAGTCAGCTGCTCATGGTAGGCTTTCTCAGCAGAGATGACTGGGGCATATGTGGCCAGAGGGAAATGGATACGGGGATAGGGCACCAGGTTGGTCTGGAATTCTGTCAGATCCACATTCAGGGCACCATCAAATCGAAGAGAGGCAGTGATGGAGGACACAATTTGGCTAATAAGGCGATTCAGATTAGTGTAGGTTGGGCGTTCAATATCAAGGTTTCTGCGACAGATATCATAGATGGCCTTACTGTCTACCATGAAGGCACAATCAGAGTGCTCCAGGGTGGTGTGGGTGGTCAGAATGGAATTGTAGGGCTCAACTACAGCTGTGGAAACCTGTGGGGCCGGGTAAATGGAGAACTCCAGCTTGGACTTCTTGCCATAATCAACGGACAGAAGTTCCATCAGCAGAGAGGTAAAACCAGAGCCAGTCCCACCACCAAAGCTGTGGAAAACCAAGAAGCCTTGGAGACCTGTGCACTGGTCAGCAAGCTTCCGAATTCTGTCCAAAACTATGTCAATGATTTCCTTGCCAATAGTATAGTGTCCACGGGCATAATTATTGGCAGCATCTTCCTTGCCAGTGATCAGCTGCTCAGGGTGGAAGAGCTGGCGATAGGTTCCAGTGCGAACTTCATCAATAACAGTTGGTTCCAGGTCTACAAACACAGCATGAGGAACATGTTTGCCAGCTCCTGTTTCACTGAAGAAGGTGTTGAAGGAGTCATCTCCTCCCCCAATGGTCTTGTCACTTGGCATCTGCCCATCAGGCTGGATACCATGTTCCAGGCAGTACAGCTCCCAACAGGCATTGCCAATCTGGACACCAGCCTGGCCAACGTGGATAGAGATGCACTCACGCATGATAAAAGTGTGCAGGGTTCTGCTGGGCTAAGAAGAAACTGAAAGGAAGGCAACACAAGTTTCTCCCCGATCGACCGTTAGGAAGTCTCCAGGAGAAAAGTTAGTGAGGCAACACTATCTTAAAGAAAACATTTTTTGAAAAAAGAAAACTTTTACAAATGTTCCCCTCTTACTTTTGAATATGCTTATCAAAAATCATACTTCTAGAATCAATTTATACTTGCCATTGCAACAAATTTGCCAGGGAAATTCTTTATAGAGATCAAATAATAAGTTGCAAAACAAAGAAACAATTTAGAATATGGGAGCACCATTCTCCTAAAGTTAACATTGTATTATGAAATGAGAACCATCTTCCATTGTTTTAAAAAAGAGATAAATGAATACAACAAAATACACATGGAACAATAAAAGACAATTAAATTCAAACTCCTTGTGTGAGTACCTTGCTTGCTCTTCTAACAAAAATAAAAATAGAAAATCCACAAAAATAAAGTATTAACATGGTCTTATCCCCCATTTGTCTGGTTAAATGGACTAAACTCAAAAATAGGGTACTTAGGGAGTTGAAAAAAAAAATTTTGAAAATTTTAAGGGAAAACAGCCAGTACTTACCAGTACTATGGAGTTTAAAGGGACAGAGTAGGGGAAATTTCTTACCCAACCGGTAGATCAGAAGATGGAGATTCAGCTTTCCTTTTCATGGTCAGCCATCTGTAAGCGGCTAAAATTCTAGCTAGTCTGTCTAAAAATCTAATGAGTGGTCTCCAATAAATTAAAAGTTTTAGCAAGAGTGTTTAAGTATTTATGTATTTATTAAAGAGCATTAGTATCAGAGAGAAAGGTAAAAATCTAACTATTTCTAAGAGAACCCATCATCTGACCCACCACGGTGAGGTCAGGAATCAAAAGAAAGAGAGAACCCCTCTGCCAGCGTCCACTTCCTACTTCATGTTCTCCTCCCAGAAATAGGAGGGTCCTCAAGGTGATTGGCTGGTAGTTTTGATAGACAGTATCCACGAGCAAACATCACTTCCTGACACCAAAGAAAAGCCACATGACTTGCCCTCATACGCTTTCTCCTCATGGTGGAGCTTTCCTACAGTAAGTCTCCAGCAGGAGGCATCATTCCAATCTTTATAGCATCCCAGCTTTCCCACATCCCCTGCAACATCCAATATTTTCTGTTTATGTTATATTTGCCACTGTGATAGGTGTGAGGTGATATCTCAGAGTTGTTTAAATTTGAATTTTTCTGATCAATAGTTATCTAAGAGCATTTTTTCATATGATTATAGATAGCTGTGATTTCTTTGTCTGAAAACTTCCTCTTCATATCCTTTGATCATTTATAAATTAGGGAATGATTTGTATTTTAATAAATTTGATTCAGTTTTCTATATATTTGAGAAATGAGGTCTTTAACGGAGATATTTGTTTCAAAAATTCCCAGTTTCCTATTTCCCTTGTAATCTTTGTTACATTGGTTTTGTTTTTGCAAAAGCTTTTTAACTTTGTATAATCAAAATGATCTATTTTACATTTTATTTTACTTTCTATATCTTCATTCGTCCTAAATTCTTCTTCTGCCCATAAATCTGACAGATAAGTGATTCCATACTCTCTTAATTTGCTTATGGTATCATACTCTATGTGTAAATCATGCACCCATTTTCACTTTATTTTAGTATATGATGTGAGATGTTGCATCTAGAACTCATTTCTGCCATACTCTTTTCCAGTTTTCACAGCAGTTTTTGTCACATAACAAATTTTTGTCCTAAAAGCTTGAATATTTGGGTTTATTATATGCTAGATTACTATATTCATGCACTATAGTATAATTTCTATCTATTCTATTCCACTGATCTACCTCTCTACCTCTTAGCCAGTACCAATTTTTTTGTTTTTATAATTACCTCTTTATAATGCAGTTTGAGATCTGGTACTGCTATACCACCTTCAATTGTATTTTTTTCATTGATTCCCATATTATCCTTGAAGTTTTGTTTTTCCTGATGAATTTTCTTAGTATTTTTTTCTAGTTTTATAAAATATTTTTGATAGTTTTATTGGTATAGCACTAACTAAATAAATTAACTTTGGTAGGATTGTCACTTTTATTATATTGCTCTGCCTACCCATGAGCAATTAATATTTTTTCAATTATTTACATCTGACTTTATTTTTGTGGAAAGTGTTTTTAAATTCTGGTCATATAGTTCTGGTCTTATATGTTGGTTTGGGGAGGTAGACTTCCAAGTATTTTATATTGGACACAGTTATTTTAAATGGAATTTATCTTTCTATCTATTGTTGCTGGACTTTTTGGCAATATATAGAAATGCTAATGATTTATGTGGACTTATTTTGTATCCTGCAACATTGCTAAAGTTGTTAATAATTTCAAGTACCTTTTTAACTGATCCTCTAGGATTTTCTAAGTATAACATCATATCATCTTCAAAGAGTGATAGCTTTGTTTACTCATTACCTATTCCAATTCCTTTAATTTCTTTTTCTTCTCTTATTGCTATAGCTAACATTTCTAATATAATATTAAATAATAGAGGTAATGATGGACATCCTTGCTTCATCCCTGATTGTACTGGGAAGGTTTTTAGGTAATTTTAAGTATTCTTGATTAAAAGACTGAATAGAAAATAGAAAAGGCTGAATATAAAATTTGACTTTCAAATATGAGACTCAAGAGAAGCATAAAAAAGTAAGCAGAAAAGAAAACTCATAAGGGACTTAATAAGGTTAAATTATTTGCAGTCCTACATGGGAAGATAATCCTTGTAACTCATAAGAACTTTCTCATTATTAGGTTAGTTAGAAGATATATATATAGAAGCCATACGTGTGCATTAAATAACAAGCAACATTGTTTTAAAAAGTAAAATTAAGGGGTGAGAAGAATGCACTGGGAGAAAAGGAAAGTGATAGGAAGAATGGGGTGAGTGGATGACATCATATAAAAGAGGAAGAAAAAAGACTTTTACAGTGGAGGGGAAGATGGGGAGTTGACAAGGAGTGGTGAACCTTACTTTCATTAGAATTCACTCTAGAGAGCAGTAAGGTTGCACGGTGGATAAAACACTGGCCCTGGATCAGGAGGACCTGAGTTCAAATCTGTCCTCAGACATCTGATACTTACTAACTGTGTGACCCTGGGAAAGTAACTTAATTCTCATTGCCCCACAAAAAAAAAAAGGGAAAAAGAGAGAATGACATACATACACAATTGGGTATAGAAATCTATCTTACTCTACAAGAAAATAAATGGGGAAGGGGATAAGAGAAGGGAGAAAGTGATAGACAGGAGGACAGATTAGAGGAGTAAGATGCAAAAGAGTTTTGAGGAGAGAAAGGGTGAAAGCAGAGAATAGAAAAAACAGGGCATAATAGAATGGAGAAAATAAAATTGACAATTGCAATTACTTTAAAAAAGGCTTCATTTTTCAACTATATAGAGAACTGAGTCAAATTTATAAAAAAAAAAATAAGAGCCATTCCCCAATTGATAAATTATCAGAAGATTTGAATGGATTTCAAATGAAGTAATCAAAGCTATCTATAGCCATATGAAAAAATGTTCTAAATTATCACTGATTGGAAAAATGCAAATTAAAATAATTATGAGGTACTACCCCGTACATATTTGATTGGCTAATAGGACAGAAAAGGAAAATGATAAATGTTGGATGGGATGTGGCATAAAGGAAACATTAATGAACTACTTACTGGTGGAGTTGTGAACTGATTCAACCCATCTGAAGAGCAATTTGGAACTTTGCCCAAAGGCTATAAAACCATAACATAGCAATATCACTACAAGGTCTGTATCAAAAAAGATAAGAAACCAAAAAGGAAAAAAAAGACCTATAGGTACAAAAACATTTATAGCAGCTCTTTTTTGTTGGCAAAGAAGAGGAAATTGAGGAGACGCCCATCATTTGTTGCATGGCTATAAAAATTGTGGTATGTGATTGTGATGGAATACTACCATGCTCTAAGAAATAATGAGGAGGATGCTCTCAGAGAAATCTGTAAAGACTTAAACTGATGCAACGGAAATGTATTTTGTAAAAAGTCACAGCAATACTGTAAGATGATCAGTTGTGAATGACTTAGCTCAGGAAAACAATGATCCAAGACAACCCTGAAGGACTTAGGATGAAAAATGCTGGCCATCCCAGAGAATGAACTGATGGTGTCTGAATTCAGATTGAAGCATACTTTTTTTCTTAAGTTTTGTTTTTTGTTTTTTTGGTCTATGTTTTCTTTAACAACATGGCTAATATGGATTTATGTTTGGCATGACTACACATATATGACCTATATCAAATTGTTTGCCTTACCAATGAAAGCTGTGGGGTGGGAGTAAATGAGAGAATTTGGAACTCAAAGTTTTGGAAACAAATGTTAAAAATTGTTTTTATGTGTTATTCAGAAAAATACTAAAATGCTAATATATATGTGTTTATATATATATATATATATATATATGTATGTATGTATGTATGTATGCATGCATGTATGTGTTAGAAGTTCTCTGCTTGTTTTGTTTCAATTTTGGGAAAGGCTACAGTCCAAATGTGCAAAAATACACATTTGAAGAGAATAATGTCTGCAAAATGATAATACCTATATATAGACAAGAAATATGTGAGTAGAAAGATTAATGTCTTTTACATAGTTAGTAGCCTATATACTTTTTTTTATGTATAAGATATTTTATTTTTTCCCTTACATGTAAAGATAGTTAGCCTATATACTTTTACATAGATAGTAGCTTATATACAAAGCTTTGATACTTTACTGGAAAAAACTGAGACTTTTCACAGTGAACACAGTTCATCTCTCCTTATCTACTGATTCCTTCCTTTTTTCTTCAAATATATCCCAGCTCTCTCCACTCTGAAAACCTTCCTTATGACTAACTGCATCCTCAATCTACGATGCTACACTTCGTCTCTCAAACTTTAGGAAAAACTCTATATTAATTGCTTCCACTTTTCTGTTTACCCACTTTTAAAACATTTATACTCTTGCTTTCTACCTTGTTACTCAAGTGATACTGCCCTATCCAAAATTACCATTATTTCTCAATTGCCAAATTTGCTAGTTATTTATCAGTCCTCATCTGCATTTGACAATAGTGAATAGCTCCTCTTTCTGCATACTCTCTCTTTTTAGGTTCTGTTGGCCTTACTTTCTCCTAGTTCTCTTACCTGACTCATTACTACTCAATCTCATTTGCCAGATCATTTTTCCACAACACAGCCACTTTGAGTGTTCCCCAAGGTTTTGTTCTGAGTATTCTCTCTTCTTCTATACTCTTGTTGAACTTATCACATGGGCCTAAATACAACCCCTATATGCATGACTCAAAGAACTATAAACACAGTCCCAACCTTGCTACTGAACTTCAGGACCACATCACTAAGTGCCTTTTGGACATTTTAAACTAGATGTCCTAGAGGCATCTTTAATTCATTTTATCAAAAAACAGAAGTCATTATATTTTCCTCCAAATCTATCCTTCTTCCAAACTTCCCCATTTCTGTCAAAGGCACCAACATTCTGCCAATCTCCAAGGTTCATACCTCCTGTGGTATCTTTAACTCCTTACTCTTCTTGACTTCATGTCAATATGTCAGTCACTTGTCAACTCTTCCCTTTTTATTTTCACAATAGTTCAACACCTCTGAGAGAAATTATTATTTCTATCATATTACAAACCAAATATTAATAGAAATTAAGATTTTCCTTTTCTATTTCCCCATTCAGAAATATGCCCTTGTATGTTATTCAGCCAGAATTCAGTCATTGCTGATAGATAATATTGCCCAAATCCTTGGCATGCATACTTTGCAGTCTTGAGTGGGACCCCACCCAACTAGATAAACTTACAAAGATAATGTAATCTAGGTGAATTCTGTTCTCTTGTGGTCTACTCAAGCAGGCTTGGGTGCAGGTACATCCCTTTATGGACAACAGATTGCCAGAGGCAGGGGTGGTCTGGGTAAAAAGGAGTCATTTAATCAAATACATGGCCCTGAGTCCCCTTAATAGAATTGTCCCACTTCTCATTATAATATTAATTTTTAATTAATTGTTAACTCACCTCATTATAATATTAATTTTTAATTTATTTTTAACCCATCAGAGTTTATTTCTACCTGTTTGGACCATCCAACACCTCTTCCAAGGGTGTATATATATATATATATATATATATATATATATATATATATATATATCCTTTGTTGTTGATCCCCAAGAGTTCCACTGACCTCCTTTACTAATTATTTGCTAGCCATAATGAAACAAAATGATTGTTAATTACCCAAGAATGATATCTCTCAGACTTTTCATATGTCACACCTTTGACCTATTCTTTCTGCACACATAGTCAGAACTTCAGTTCATACTCACATCATCTTTCATCGCAACTTTTGCAGCAACTTCCTAATTAATTTCCCTTCCTCAAGTCTCTCAGCAATTTTCCTGAAGTGTGAATCAGGCTATGTATCTCACCTAGTCAATAATTTCCAGGTACTTAATTGCCTCTACAATCAAATATAACATTTTCTATTTAGCTCTTAAAACCCTTCACAACCTGGCTACAAGATGTCTTACCTATTACACATTACTCTCTTCCCCAAATCTCTGATTCAATCAAATCTCTCTCTTCTTCAAATACAGGACTCTTATTTCCCATCTCCATGCCTGGAATGCACTTGTTTTCTCACCAACATCCTGTGGAATTCATCTGATCTGATCTCAAAATGCAGATTAAACACTACTGCCAACCTGAAGCCTTTTCTAGTTCCTTCAATTACTAGTGCTCTTCCTATCCAACTTCCTTCTCTACAACTACTTTAAATTTATCTTGCATTTATAATATTTGTATTTATTCTGTTTGTACCTATAATATGTATGTTCTTTGACTGATAGAATGTTAGCCCCTTGAGAATATGGATAGCTTTATCTTCTGTCATTATTATATTTCCTCTGCCTAGCATATTACCTGGCGCATAGTTGGCCTATTAATTGATTGACTAATAAATCAACAACCATATTCAATAATATGTAAACACACTTTTCATTAGATATAAAATATTTCAAGAAAAACACTTTTTGACACACACATATACATACATATGTATATATACATAAATGTGCCAATCTGAATATATTGTAAATAGGCTATTGACTTTTTAAAAATGAATCAAGAATTGAAATACATTTAATTTTGTTTCATCTTATTCTGTACTTATTGAATGTTATGTAATACTGAAACAACAGGCAATGTAATTTGTGTGGTGGGGAAATATTTGTTTCATGTAAGACAAAAGCATAAAAAGATGTCTTTTTTCCCATTTTTTGACTGATTGTATTGTGTAGGCATAGCCTCTTTATGGTAGAATTCTCCACTTTAACTGTGTGAGAGTGAAAGAAAACTGTATTCCAGCAGGGCTATCAAGTAATTGTTCTTTTTTTTTTTCTTAGCATTTTAGTATTCTTCAAGGTGCCCCTGTTACTGCTCTCACCTCATCTCACAGGAGGAAATTGAAACATCTGTTGCCAAATCATGGCATATGGACTTATCATTTTTATTACAATGTATTTCTATCTGAGTACAATGGCACCTCTTATAGTAAGGTATTTTTTGACTCTCCAAATAACTTAAGCACGAATTAGTTTCAAAGAAGGGAAATGCAGCTTGTCTCCTGCAGTACCTGAAAAGCATTTAGAATTTCATTGATGTTTATAAATACATAGACAACAGTGCTACTTTTCCCTCCTAGGGGCTACATACAGTTAAAGAATGTATTATACATCAGGAAAAAGTTAATTACATGATTACTTGTAGAAGCCAGATGTTTAATAGAACCTTTTGGCAGCAAAATCAGTCCCCCTGATATCAGTAAATGTGAAAGTTTAAGGAAAAACTAGTACTAAAATTCTGACATAGAAAATCAAAGATACTTTTTTTACAAAGGATTTCTTCCTCCATTTCCTCATCCTCTCTCCCCCCAAAATTATTTTGCATTGAATATCAACCCATTAGACTTTCTGTGACAACTCCCCCACCCCCATTAAGGGATTATTTTTTACACTTAATCTAATATTTTTATTTTAGAGCAGGATTCTTTCAGTGCAAAGGTATTCATTGGGACATGAAATAATCTTTTCAGAGTCACTTGACTTTAATAAATTACTATTTTGGAGCACTTAGTGCTACTCTAGTGACTTAAATGCATATTCTCAAAGTACCTACTTAGATTATTTCAACACAAACTCATTCAGCTTAAATAAACAAAAAAAAACCAAATGTCATTTTACTAAAGTAGCTTCCTTATTTAAATGATATTTTTCAAAATCCAAACTGCTAAAATAATTTTAAATGTTATAATTTTGGAGATTTGGACTCATGTTCATAATGACTACCAATTTTTCATAATTAGCAGGGGTTAATGTTAAGTCTGTGAACTCGCACTATAACATATTTTGAAAATTGATTTCAATATAACCATTTTCCTTTGTAATCATATGTATTTGATTTTATGCATTTTAAAATGTTGTTCTGAGAAGGGATTCATAGGAATTATCACACTACCAAAGAGGTTCACGATATGAAAAAGATTAAGAAGCTGTGAGAAAATAATTATTAATAATTCATTTTTTTTGGGAACCCAGAGATCATTTTCTCAGTTCTTTCTTGAATTCCAGGCAGCTAGGTGGCACAGTGGATAAAGCACTGGCCCTGAAGTTGAGAGAACCTGAGTTCAAATCTCACCTCAGACACTTACAATCTCTGTGACTCTGTGCAAGTCACTTAACCCCAATTATTTTAAACATCTAGTCCCAACTCCAGTTTTCCTGATATATATCTTGATACTGGACCCAGATGATTCTGGAGGAGAAAGTAAGGTTGGCAACCTTGCCCTCCCTCACTTAAATCCAAGTCAGTGCAAGTCATAACATCACTCTGATGTCATGGTCCTCTTGGAGAATGAAGGACAAACAACAATCATTTCCCCCCTTACTCTAGAAAGTTCAGTTCTCCTGGAGAAACTTCACCAAATTTTATCTAGCACAGGCCCAAGGGAACAAAAGGAATGGAGATAGATTATTTTGTCTAGATTGTTCAAGGACTGATGGGATTAAACCACATCTAGAAAGTGGACTTTGCCTTGAGTAACTACAGTGAGGAGTTTTTGCATTATTTTCCTTGATGTCATCTCTAGAGTTCATTTTAATGTAGATCACCTTTTAAGTCATATCAACCAATAGAGTTAAATGATGCTAGCCAATCAATGTATAATGGTCCACCTCTATCAAAAGAGGATAAAAAAGCTCTTGGAAGACAACATTCAGGTCTCTTAGTTCTTCTGGGACTTCTTGGGCTTCTGAACCTCTCTTGGTTCCTTGAGACCACATGGTCACTGTTTCTGTCTCTACTCAGGTCTCCTTGAGACTACATGCTGTCTCTCTGGGAGACTACATAAGTCTTTGGGGGCTTTTCTCCTGCTTGTGCTAATTGGCATGCTGAAGTTCTCTGCCTACTTTCTCTACCGCACAGCCGGAGATGATAAGAAGTTAGGGATACATGTGGTCAATGCTTTACTGGTACAATATTTGTTTGTTTGTTTTGTTTTTTAGTGAGGCAAGTGGGGTTAAGTGATTTGCCCAGGGTCACACAGCTAGTATGTGTCAAGTGTTTGAGGCTGGATTTGAACTCTGGTCCTTCTGAATCCAAGACCGGTGCTTTATCCACTGTGCCACCTAGCTGCCCCCTTACTGGTACAATATTGATAAATTAATAATATGCTTACCCCAAACTGGTATCTATAATGATTATTTTAACCATAGGATGGTAGAGGGGATAGTTCATTCTTGTTATAACTATCAAGTATCTCTCTAGAAATTTAAAATAAAATGTTTCAATCTGAAGAAAAAAATTTGGAGGGGTTTTTAAATACCAGCATCAAGACAATGATGATGCATTTAATAGGCTATTCATTTATATTAATTCATCCATACATCTACATATGTAATACATTATAAACATAGTTAGTTGTATGCATAACACTAAATATTTCTCCATGAACTTAAAGGGATTTAATCTCTTTCCTTATCCCTCCCCCAGAAAGGTATCATAATTCTCTCAGAGCATACCAGACACAGTGCTTCATACACATAAACAGCCTCTTTCTTCCTATTTCCAGTACTAATTTCTTATATTAATTTTGTCAGCCTTGCCTTTAAAAGAGTGATTCAATGTAGTGAGCTGGACTGACTTGTACAGAGAAGACAGGAACCAGGAGGCTGAAGACTTGTGTTTGAGACCTAGCTTTGTCACTAACTAGGTATTTGAATATCAGTCTCTTGTCATATCTAGGTCTACGATTTCTCGACTATAAAATGAGGGGGTTGGATTAGATGATTCCTAATGTACTTTACAACCCTAATGATCCATGAGTCAGTAAATATTTGGTACTGTAGAAAGAAAAAGATAATTGCGTATGCACTTGCTTGGGCCTAAGAGAGTTGGAAACTGATATCAGACCGCAAAATTATTTTTGATATATGTATTATAAATAAACAATGTGTAGAAAGATTAAAAAATTACCAGAAGTCATCCTGAAGAAATACTTTATTAAAATATTTGCCCTCAGCAGGATATAAGGAAGAAAGCACAAGGACAACTTCTTTAAAATTACATCCAAGAACTAATTTCCATAGATAAGCAGAAAAAATGCTAATCAACTACCTAAAAAACTACTGGGAAAATTTAAATCTGCTAGTATGATAGATTCCTCAGTGGGAAAATTAAAAAAAAAATGTACTTAAGTGCAAAGGGGAAAAAAAGGAGAAACAAAGAAGCCATTAGTTTGAAAATAATTGCCTAAAATGCAAGAAGTCATAAATATCATTTAAAGGTTTTATTCCATTAGCATGATTCTCTTACCTAAATAACTTTTGTTATATATATAGACAGCAAATATTGAGTTGGTCATTATTATTGATTTTAGCCGATTTTATCCTCTCCATGTATCTTGGAGAGTGACAATATCATTGTTTAAAGCAATTGAAGGTTTCTCTGGTCAGTGGAAAACATCCTTGACATTTTTTTTTCAATTTACACATATACAGACACATATATAGGAACATAATTTGTTGCCTGTACATCTCTATATATACATGGATAAATACACATATACATATATAAACATATATACATATATAAACTTGTTTCTGCGTGTGCATACATTCAAATATATTCATACACACTAAGAAAACAAAACAAAAGCTTGTTTTCTCTTGCTTTAAAAAAAATAAGAGGGCAAAGAAGATATGCAAGTAAGAAAATGTATCATCCCCAAGAAAATCCTATTCATTTTTACCTAAAAGAGAAGAGCTTGGAAAATGGATTTTAATTTTTAGAATTTTTATTTAAATCTTTATAACCTTCCTTTTCTGTATTCACCAAAATATATGGTAATAAATTAATTTCTAGATGATACAGACTAAAAAATACATTAAAAAATTACTGTTTTTTTCATTAAAGAAAAGGATTTGGGGACCTTTATTATCTACATGACTGTCCTCTTTTGTTTTTATTTTGTATAAAATCAGCCTTTCCTACTCACTTTGAATTGTCTCTGAATTTTTTTTAATCCATTGGAGACTTCATGTTCACAAAATAAACCAAAACACAATATTAGATTCAATGGTAATCATTACAGTAACACCAAAATTCCAAAAATTCCTTAAAGCATTTTTTAATGAAAAGATTAATAAGGCATATCAGCTGTTTAATGGGTAGATTATTGGACTCAAAAGGAGGAAAATCTGAGTTCAAAGCCTGATTATAATACATATAAAGTGTGTGACTTTGGATAACGTTTTTGTGCCTTAGTTTCCTCATGTAACATAAGGCATTTGGGAATAATAGCCCCCCACCCCAATCCCCTTATAGCTCTAGTTATTTGATCCTATGATATCTGAATCCAAAAAGTTATAATAAGGCTCATGACTTTATATTAACTTTATATTATAGTAACTTGTCTAGCTTGAACACAAAGGTCTCAGCAAGCAAGTAATCTTTGATTAGAAGTTTCTACCTGTGATCATTTCTAGCAGATTTGTCAAAAGCATGATATTCAAAATAGGAGGAATTCTCTATATTGCATTTCTTAAATTTATGTCAAACATTTAATGTGTTTTGCATGATATTACTACTACAGAATTACTTGGCTCCCTGCCCAGGGTAATTATGCTCACTATCCTGCTCTCTTTCCTAGCTGCCAAAATTGGCAAAGGAGGCATTTTTCTCAGACAACACTGTTAATGAAAACTGTCAAAGTCCTTTCAATCCTTATTTTGTTATACTTAAGTTGTCACTAAACTCAGTGAATTTTTTTTTTGTGGTTTTTTAATCTAAGCAATGAATTTCTACCTTTTATTCCTATTATAACAGCTTCTTTGAAGAACTGTAGGTTACTATTAACCTTTTGGAAATTTAAAATTATTATATTGTATAAGATGCAAGATTTTATACTTAGGATCATAGATTTAGAGTTAACAAGGAATATAAAAATATTATTATTATTTATGTTGAATATATTCAGGCAATAAGTAAAATAAATGGAATTCAAATCCAGGTATTTTGACTCTAAATTTAATTCAGCAAACATTCCATCCTAATCTTTTATTCCTTTTCAATAAAATGCTCTCTTAAAGAAAAAAAAAATTATTCAAGGAACTGGAGATTTTTACCCATAAAAGAAAAACAAATTCTTTGAAATAGAGCTAGCATCAATGTTGCCAAAGGTCCAACAAATTTTAAATAATTTCCTATTCAGGTTCAAATAAGGAGGTATTTTCGTTTTTTTTTTATTTTTATTTTTTTATTTTTGTGGGGTTAAGTGACTTGCCCAGGGTCATACAGCTAGTACATGTCAAGTATCTGAGGCCAGATTTGAACTCAGGTCCTCCTGAATCCAGGGCCGGTGCTTTATCCACTATGCCACCTAGCTGCCCCCAAGGAGGTATTTTCAAAGATATCTCATCTCTCTGCCTCATTTTTGGCTCTATCAAGTTGGAAAACTAGAGCAAGGTAAGGAATAGCACTGAAACAGTAACATTTAATCATAACTGGAATGAATGAATGAAAAACAAGTATTTAGCAATTACTATATGACAACCACTGTGTTAAGAGATAAAAATACAAAAAACAAAAAGATGATTCCTGCCCTTAAGAAATTTATTTCCTAATATGGGGGAAACAGTGGAGATGAAACATTAAAGGAATTGATAAACTGGGAAATCACAAAATAGTTGTCCATTGACATACTTTCCAGAGATCATGGTAATATTAACTTTATTAAAATTCTCAGCAGGGGTGAAGGGAAGAAGAGTGGAAAGTGTGGGAAGTAAGATAAGGAGGAAAGACAAAATGACTGGGTGAAGATGAAGTTGCATCTGCAAGCTCAGAGCTTAGCACCTATTAAGAAGGACTAGTTTTTGCAGGCTAGTTAAAAAGTATAGAAGCAGGAGAAATAATTGAAAAATAATATAATTTGTATTCCCAAATGAGTAAAATTGATTTGTTTTTATTGCCAAGACAATTTAGAAATGAATCTTTGTCAAAATTTAAGCTAAAATATCATATGTAAGAATAAAGGACAAATAATTGGACTCATTGCTTGTAGTTGGCCCAGTCCAATATAATAAAAAAGTATATGACAGATATTAAATGTAGAATTTATTGTAATGTCAATAAAATTATCAAAGCTAGAGAAAACTATGAATAATAATCAACTTGGAATCTCAAAGGAAATAATGAGAAAAAAGTACAGTTGAAACTGTAGTAGTGTTATCAGGCATCAAAATACATTATAAAGCAGTAATCATCAAAACTAATTGTTATTGCTTAAAAATATAAAAACAGTTCAAAGATATAGACTAACAAATGCAAAAATAATTAAGAAGAGTAGGTCAAAATTTTATAAATCTGAGAACATTAATTTCTAGGGAAAGGGAATCTATTTAACAATTTCTGGATAACTGGAAGGGAGTTTGGCAGAAATTCGATTTAGACCCACTACTTGCACTATATAGCACAATAAACTCAAAATGAATATGTGACATGAATATAAAAGGTGATGTCATAAAGTTATATCATTTTAAAAAGGAAGCTAAACAAGAAAAAAATAAAGAAAATAAATTAACTAATATGATTACCCACAATTAAGGAGCTTTTGCAGAAATATAACAAGAAGAGGAAGCATTTTCAATTGAGGAAAATAATTGAATCAAATATAATTTTCTTTAATTCAGAATACAAAGAAAATTGACTCAGATATGAAAAATCATGAGCTATTTCCCAAAATGTAAGTGCTCAGTGTATATGAACAGTTTTCAAAAACATTACAAACTAAAATGACCATTTCAAGACGTATATATATTCATGAAATCCATCATTACTTACTGAATGATGCTTCATTATTATAAGATATTATATATATACATTATAATTTAAATTTATTTTGCTTTTTATTTTTCATTAGATAACATTTCATTATTTAAACATGCCTATTTTCAAATAATGAAATATTACTATTCAGTTAATAATGGATTTTATGATTTCAAAGACCAATGGGATGATATCCACAAATTAATATAGACTAAAATAAATAAGAACATTGTGTGTGTATATATATACATATATACTTCATATTTTTTGTAGTCATACAAGAATGCTGACTAAGGGACTGCTAAAAGAAAGCTAAACTTCAGTAAATGAGAAAAAATAGTGAAAATTCTGAAGATCATCCTGGATAATATAATATGACTCACTTTGTATTTTACTGGGCCAGAATAATGGTTTATTATTATATTCGATCATCATAACAGGTGTGGTTTTTTTCTTGTTTTTCTTTGTTACAAGAGAATGTTTAATTTAAAACTAGAGGATTTTGCTTTTTCCCCCCAAAGTAAGTATTATGCAAGTATAAAAATATCAATAAAATGCATTTTTCTAAAGAAAAAAAAATACTGCTTCACAAGAGAAGACTGGCAAAGTATCAAAAGCCTGAATATACTCCTGGTTAAGTCTTGATATCGACAGTCTCACTTAAGGGTCATACCTATGTATATGAAATGTATCCTCTGCTGCCATCCCAGCACACCCATCTGGTTAAACATCTCTCACTCTCTTTCTATGGCTCCGAGCCATATATCATTGCCATGAAGTTTCCCACGTGACTTGCCTCAGACATTATTTGTCATTCTGATTGAGGTCACTGTATGAACAGCATGCATTTCATCTTTTTACACTCCAGATGGGACTCATCTTTTAGAACCCAATCATAACAACATCAACACCATCAAAAATAGCCTTAAGCCTTCTATTGGCACTGCTAATTCTCAGAAGTCTTGATTACTTCATTAGGTCATAGAGAAGCAGTGACTTTCATTCCTCCTCTTTTTTATTTTTTCTTACTGGAGTTCTTTCCTTTATCCTACTAGAAATAGCATGGTAGAAGTGTCAGAGTGGGGAATCAGAAAGACTTGAATTCAAATCGTGCCTCACATACTTCTTAGCTACATGATCCCTGTAAAATCATTTAAACTTTATCAGCCTCAGTTTTCTCATTGGTAAAATGGGGATAATAATAAAATCAATTTCCAGGTATGTGGTAAGGGTCAAATGAGTTAATAAAAATAGGCACTATATAAATAAAGCACTATGAAAATTCTAACTATTATTATTGTATGAGATGATTATGGATTTGAGTCAGATTAAACTCTGAGGATGGAGTCTGGAAGATACCCAGCCCCGCCCCAGTATAGTTAGTTTAAAAGTTTATTGTTTGTTAAATTCTCACTGTCTCCTTTAAGTTTTATTGCCAATTAACAGTGTTTTTACTTCTGCTCAGTCTCCCCACTCATTAGCTACATCTTAGTTTTATCTGTAATCCATCCTGTGTCAGAACCCCAGTCTCTGTTTAGTGGGTCAGGGAGTTTGCCCACCAATTCAATACTTGGGACTCAAGAAGAAAGGGCAGGCCATCACAGGGCTCTGCACAGGATGCGACAATTAAGTTGAGACCAGATGTTAAGTGACATGTTTCTTTTTCTCAGAGCAGAATCCCCTTGACCCTAGGGTCCCAACAATGGATTATTCTTTTATTCTTTATTCTATTTCTTTCATTTCCCAACATAGCTGAAGATAAATTTTAACATTGTCATCCTTCTAAAATTAACATGACTACAAAACAATGCTGAAACATCTGAGTGACTCTTCCTGTTATTCAAGTTGAATATCTTTAGAGATAGGGGCCAGGAGAGGGGAAGGAGGAAGTCAGTAGGAACTGTGATTCCTCTCACTGTCACTCCCCCATTCCCTCTTCCTTTGGTTTGACCTTGGTCCTCCTCCCCTTTTCCCCCTTGTTCGTGGAACACGTATGCATGTCTCCATACATTGATCACGAGCTAAACATGCACCCTGGGTGAGACAGGATTGGATGTTAGATTGTGAGCTCACCCTAGTGTATGTGGGGACTTCCTCCCCACCAACATTACTATAGAAGCTCAAGGCATGTATTGGTTATTGAGACTCAGTTATTGAGTTTGCCCATTCTTGCAAGAATGTAATAAATCTGTTTCTGCTTGACTTAGTGGTCTCCTCGAGTTATTTGGGTAAACTGAGGTAGTTTGCCCCCAACATTATGATTATTAATCCCTTCTTTCCCTGTGTCATAGGTACATGAATCTATGAGAAATTGAGCCATTTTTCTCCTCTGGTGAGTTTTCATATTCTTTACCAAGATCTCAAGATCTCCTGGAAAATATAGTTTTCTCTACCTTGGTCAAGCCTGTTATATAAATATTAATAGAGTTGTCAAGAAAGAGAGAGAGAGAGAGAGAGAGAGAGAGAGAGAGAGAGAGAGAGAGAGAGAGAGAGAGAGAGAGAGAGAGAGAGAGAGAGAGAGAGAGAGAGAGAGAGAGAGAAGACAGCGAGAGAAAGAGAAGAGAGAGGATAGACAGAGATTTGACCTGTTTTGCTTGGCTACAGAAATAGAACTAGGAACAAAAATAGAAGTTAAAAGAATATTTTAGATCAATATAATGGAAAAACTATCCTCCCTAATAAGTGAAACCATACATATGTGAAAAGATGATTTCTCTTAGGAAGTAGTTGAGAAAGCTAGATGAGGGGCAGCTAGGTGGCGCAGAGGATAGAGCACTGGCCCTGGAGTCAGGAGTACCTGAGTTCAAATCCAGCCTCAGACACTTAACACTCACTAGCTGTGTGACCCTGAGCAAGTCACTTAACCCCAATTGCCTCACTAAAAAAAAAAAAAAAAAAAAAAAAAAGAGAAAGCTAGATGAGTGCTTGTCAGGAATCTCATACATAGACTTACTCTTTAAGTTTGGCTTGGACTAGATTATTGAATACTATTTCTACTCCATGATTCTATTGTTCTCTGAAAATAAACTTGTGTGACTGAAAAAAAAAATGTCTATTCCATTAATTAGAAAAGGAAAATCAGCAGGTGAACTAATTTTTGCAGTAAAGATAAATTGGGTTTTGGATCTGCTGATGTTAAAATCTTCTGGCTTTAAAAAAACTCACAAAAAGCACTTTTTAAAATATTCACTAAAATTGGAAAGACAAATGCATTTTTCAAAAAATGAATATTATCTACTTTCCCACATGTAAGTAGATACCAGGCCCATCAATCAATCCATAAATATCAGTTATTTTAGGTAGATTTTCTGGGTAAATAATGAGTTGCATTAGAAATTGGGGAGGAAAAGATTTGTTTAGCTTAAATTTGCAAAATTATGAACTATTCTTGATGATCACAAACTGGTCATGAATGGATAGTATCTCGTTTTCACAGCATATAGGTGCAAAACATCATATAGGTACACAATATAAAATAGTAAGGTAAAAAAAAAGAAAACTTAAATTACAAACAAATGGAGGTGAATAGAATAGTGAGGAAAAGCAGATTGGGATGAACCCACTACAGTAACTTTCATGTTACATGAGAAGTGAACTAAAGTACTTTGAGAACAATCTCTGAGAGAGCTAACCCAAAACTACATTCTTAAACCTAAGGTATAAATAGAAAACGAGGAAAGCCTACAATACACTGGTAAATTTCTATGAAGGATTTAGGGTAGGTAAAATGGGTACAAGATTGAAAAAAGGATTAAGGAGGAGAACTTGTTGTATAAAGGGGAAAATGCTGGGTCTGGAGTCAGAGGAAAGGAGTTAATATCTTCTCTCTTTCAAATACTGCCTTCTTGACCTAAATAACTTTAGCTTTCATGGAAGGGCAAATAGTAACCTCCAGCACAAGTCTCTCTGCTTCATTATTCAGGTTTTGATGTCTAAGAATGAGTGTAAATAGCTATTTTTGCTATATTGACCAGAAACTTTGAGGGTCTTCCCCTCCCAGACTGATATTGCTTATGATGGTAAACGAGGCTCTCTTTTGTATAAATTCTTACCTTATTAAATGGATGTTTCCTCAGACAAACTGAGGCCTGAGAATGACACTAATTTAGAAAGACCAAGATCATGTACTGCAAACAGAAACATTCAGTCCTCTGGACTTTTGTCTTGCCACTGGACTTCAATGACACTATCTCACTTAACTCAAATTTATACATAAGTTGAGATATCACCCTCTTGATGTCATAGGTCCTCTTTGAGAATGAAGGACCAACTTAGTGAATTTGGTAACCTCAAACAAGTTTCCTCATATAAACTAGAAAGTTGCATTCAATTATTTCTTAAAATTTGTTCCCTTCCATGAACTCTACCATTGAGCAACACAGGTCTATTTGCTATTCCTCACACATAGCATTCCAATTCCCTGACTCCATGCTTCTTAATTTCTTTGACTTTTTCAAGCTTATGCTCAAAGCTTACTTTCTTTAATAGGCCTTTCCCCAGTCTTGATCCCCTCCTACTAGCCATATGTTATGTATATATTGTATAACCATATAGTTTTGGGTTTTGTTTTTGTTTTTGTTTTTTCTTCTTGTTTTGTTTTGTGGGGCAATGAAGGTTAAGTGACTTGCCCAAGGAAAGGTCACAAAGTTAGGCAAGTGTCTGAGGTTGGATTTAAACTCAGGTCCTTCTGAATACAGGGCCAGTGCTTTATCCACTGTATCACCTAGCTGCTCCCAACCATATAGTAATGTGCATATTATCTCTCCATTAGAATATAGGCTTTTTCAAAAAGAAATTTTGTGGTTTTGTTTGTTTCTGCTTTTCCTAATATTGATGCACAGAGCAATGACTATCATAAAGTGTTTAATAAATTCCAGTTACCTCTTTCTATAATATTCTTTTAGCTTTAAGTAAACAGTCTGAAAGAATGGGTTCTATGTTAATGTAGAAATATGACCCCTGTGTAAACCATAGAGTTTTTTTGTATTCTGAATATATTAAGAAGAAAATAAATTAATTCAAAAGAAATATGAAAAATGTTATAGATTACATTTTTGGTTATAATATGGTATTTTGTACCTAAGATAACATTAAGGAAAATGTAAATGAGGCATAATAAAAACTAACCATACATACTCCATAGGATGTGGTAACAAATGAAGCAGTTGTAATGCTTTGCGGCAGGCAGGCAACAAGTACTTACTATGCACTTGCTATGTTCTAGTCATTGTACTAAGCACTGGAGACACACATAAAGCAAAAAGAAAGATAGTCACTTCCCTCAATAAGCTTACATTCTAATTGAGGAAGAAAATACACATAAGGTAACTGAAAGGGTGGAAGAGGAGCAGGCAATGGGGAAAATAAAGAGACCTGGAAGGGCCTAAACTACTGAAGTTCTGAAAGTTTGAAATACAGGTAGGAGGAAAATGTAGGCTGTCCTACTTTGGCTTCTTCTCAAAATGGGAGCCTGAGAGGGACTCACAAATAGAAGAATGAATCCATAATGTAAATGGCAAAGATATAGTCAAGGGTTAGAATGCAGGAGAGGTTTTCAGTTCTTCAGAGGAAAATGTTAGATATTAAATAAATCAAAATGATGATGATGATGACGACAACGACAAAGATTCATTGCTTTTGTCTTTCTAGAATGTTGAAGTTCCTTTACATCTTATATAAACTAGTATACCAAAGGCTAAGGAAGGATCTTTACCTAACAATAATCATCTTAGTTGTTCTTGATGGCCTGTACTTCTCATGCTGACTGTTGGATGCAAACCTAGACAGTCTGTCTTATCTAAAGTAGTGTAATCCTGTTTCATATTGTCTATTTCTAATAACTAACATATATACCCATTAAATATGTTTCTGGGAATAAAGATTAACATGGAATCAAACACAATGAGTCCTAGTTTTCTTTTACAAAAACTAGTTTGCAGATAGCTCTTTTCATACAATTTTCAATATTATAGCAAATATGCTTATTTTCTATGACTTCTTTATGCTTAAGCCAGTTTCTCTTGCCAGATAAATGACCTCTACGCATAACATTAGCTTTCTTAGAGGGATAGGCATTTCTCTTTCTTCTCTAAGTAATCCATAGTGCTTTTTCCATATTCAGGAAACAGCTGTCTTTTAACTTACTCTGTGGATATTTCAGGCCAGCTTCATCCCTAACTTAGCAGTCACCTCTTGTTATCCTCTGGAAGACACCAAAGGATTTGGTGTCACTAAAAACAATAATTATGCCCTAAAAAGGGACAATCTAGGAACCAATTTCTCATTTTCTTCTCTAGCTCCTCATAGTCACCAACTCTTTATATAGTCACCCCCATCTTCTTGTCCTGTTTTTAATCACTGCCTATTTCTTTATTTCCCTATGTGTGTACAAACATGCTCAGGTATCCCCTATTAAAAAAAACCCACAAAATAAACAAAGAAAACCTTTATTTAACTCTGTCATTCCTACAGGGCAGCTAGTTGGCACAGTGGATAGATTGTGAAGCCTGAACAAAAGAAGACCTAAATTCAAATCCAGCTTTAAATACTTACTAGATATGTGACCCTGGGCAAGTCACAGCCCCATATATCTCCTACCTCTCACATCCAAACTCCTAAAAATATGTAATCTACATTCCCTGCCACTATTTCTTAGTTTTTTAGTCCAAGGAGAAAAGTCTATCAAACATACAGGAAAAGAAAAAAAAAAAGGGATGTATCACGCCTATAGTCCAGATCATGTCATGCAGATGGATTGGTACCCTCATTAAATTAGTCTATTAGTACATGTGATTTGGAAAAAGGAATAAGATGGGCTTAGAATAGAGTAGAATGAAGAAAGCTGCCAGGATTGCATCTGGAAATCTGTATAATATTTTCAGTGATTATAACCTTCTCTGTCTCTCTGTCTCTCTGTCTCTCTGTCTCTCTCTGTCTCTCTCTGTCTCTCTGTCTCTCTGTCTCTCTCTCTCTCTCTCTCACATACACACACACATACGAGTATATTTTGGATACCAATATCCTCCCTATGGAGCTATATGGCGAAATTTTATAGAACATAGTAATCCTCAAAGACATAAAACTCTAGACAATCCAAAAGCAATTTTTATCATAAAACAAACTATAATTTGTACAAAGTGGAACAAAAGGGGGCAGCTAGATGGCACAGTGGTTAAAGCACTGGCCCTGGATTCAGGAGTACCTGAGTTCAAATCCGGCCTCAGACACTTGACACTTACTAGCTGTGTGACCCTGGGCAAATCACTTAACACCCATTGCCTGCAAAAAAACCAAATAACCAAAACAAAACAAAAAAAAAGTGGAACAAAATATAATATCCAGGAAATGTATGATTAAAAAACAGAGGCAGATTGATCTTGTAGCAAGCATTAAGAGACCTCAATGTTGCACTTTTAGAATGCACTTTGCCTAAAGGAAAGCCTCTAGCATGTTAGGTGCAGCAGATGACAAAAACCATCCCTGGAATCAGGAGCACCCCACCCCCAAACCACCAGTTCTGTATCCAGACAGTCCCCCATAGCCATAGTCCAGGAAAGTAAACCTCATGGAGATATGACCAGGCAACTTCCTTGGAAGGTGTTGCAGTTTCAACCTACTTAGCAGCCATGATTTAAGACACAAAAATAAAGTTCTCACCATCAAAGTCCTTGTCATAGTCAAACAATTAAACCCTGGAATTTGATATGATCTTGTTAGTGGACACAACAGCAACATGCATGCCTTAACATCCAATTGCCCTTGTTCTGTAAAGACAAGAGTCTTTCCATTTGAGTTGCAAGTGAAACCTTGCTCTCTCTTTACACTATGAATTCATTAAAAACAAAGACTCTCTAATTTTATCTTTGAAGTTTTGTTTTGTAGTATTTAGTGCAGTTCTTTGTTTAGTATTTTATTTTTCCCCAATTACATGTAAAAACAAATTCTAACATCTGTTTTTAAAATTTTGTGCTCCAAATTCTCCTTCCACCCCAGCCCCACCCCCACTGGAAGGGAAATGATTCAATAAAGCTTAGACATGTGTAGTCATGCAAAATATTCCATGGCCTGGGACCACCACTCAAGACTGACCTGGATCCGAGTATGGGCAAAACAACAGAATCCTGCCTTGGTGCTAGGAAGGAGACCCCTGTAATCTCCTTCTACTGTTCAACCCCCTTACCATCTGTGGGCTAAGAGTTCCAGAAGCAGTTGCTGTTGCTGTTGATTCAGAGGCTCTAGTGGCCTGCTCCTGGTTTGTAGGGGCTGGGGCTGCACTCACTGTGACTATGCTGGCACAGCCTGCACTGGACTGCATTCCATTCTCACCCCAGTACTACAGACATTTCCTGCTAACCTTCTAAGTTGTCTTTGTCTGGAAAATTATTTTACCCTGGCCTTTTGTGGGTTCTGCTGTTCCAGGAATTATCTCATGGCACTATTTGAGGGTATTTGGAGGGGTCTCAGGGAGAGCTCAGCAAGGCATTTTGTCAATTCTACTTTTTTAATATAATGTAATTTAATTTTTTTAATGTAATAAACATCTTTATTTATAGTTTTGGGTTATAATGTTTATCCCTCCTTCCTTCCCTCCCCTCCCCTTTCCCTGAGGAGGCAAGCAATCAGATATGAGTTGTATATGTATGATTATATAAAACATTACCATATTTGTCATTTTGTACAAGAAAACTTGATTAAAAGAAAAAAATTAAAGAAAGTGAAAAATAACATACTTCAGTCTGTTCCATCAATATCAGCTTTTTTTCTTTGGATGTGGATGGTATGTTTCATCTATGGTCTTTTGGGATTGTCTGGGATCATTGTATTGTTGAGAATAGTCAAGTCATTCACAGTTCTTCTGGTGCATCCCATAGCGTGTTTAAATAATGTTTGTTCACATGACAATGATCTTTCTCTGCCTCAGATTCCTCTCCCATAAAATGTAGAAGGAGAGCTGTACCAGAAGATCTTTGAAAGTTTCTTCCAGCTCTAAATATAGGGTCCTGATTAGGTGGGACCTTATTTTCAAGATGATGAAACTGAGGCAGAGACAGGGGAAATAAAATGTTCAAAATCAAGAGATATTAATTGGCAGAATTTGAAGTCAGGGAATCTTTCCCTTTACTCCAGATCTCGTAGATCTCTTCAAACTGCCTCGGAGAAAGAAAACACACAGAGCAGTTGTGAATTGTACCACTGAAAAGAATTTAAACATCATTGAAACCATAGATCTGTAGAATTATTAGTGTTCACTGCCTTGTACTTGGACATAACCATTTGTTTCGCATTCCATTGATGCATTTATCAAGTGTTATTTTCTATTTTGGTTCTTTTTTTTGGTATGTCATATATCCTACTACATTTCTATTAGATTTTTTATTGTTAAAATTATGTAACATTCATTTCTATTAGAACAACATTTTTCCTCTCTGATGTTTACATCTCCCTTACAACCTATCATCTACACTTCCCAAGTATTTGTTGATTTGAATTTGTTGGATTGAATTCTCATGTCTGATTGTTAACTATTTTCTGCTTATTCTCACTTTGAGACTACCAACTATTAATAGATAAATTCACCCATAATTGTCACCTACTAATCTGCTACAGACTGGGAAACCAAATTACTGATCTTGTTAAGATTTAACTCTAAAATAATAGCAGACATGCTCCAAGTAAAGTAGAGGAGTTCGAAAGTATGAACCTTGTGATACAAAGATTGGTAGCTCAGAGGGTTTCTTTTTTTTTTTAAAGTAAAGTTTTCATTTTTTTAAAATCAAAACTAAATTTCATGGTTTTGTTTTATATTGTTACTAGATAAGTGACCTCTTTGTTGTTGGGATGTTACTGTACTTTTCTGTATTTCTGGGAGTCAGTTGGTCAAGGAATCTACCTTAATTCTTGACACAGAGTCGGTATGCAAATAAGTGACTTTTAGAAACTCATTTGTCCCCTTTTTTGTGCCTATACATTAAAGGATAAGTGAGTTCCTAAATCTTATATAATCAATCATTTGCAAAAGCATACACATTATTTCCTCATATCTGATTCTATCATAGGGTTACTAGGTATATATATTTTTTTAAATATGCCTTAGTAAACTGTGTCTGAATACACTAATGGTAAGTTTTAAGTGTTTATCTCATCTATTCCACTTTAAGAACACCTGTCAGAAGGTGTGCAGCCTGCGTTATTCATAGTCTACTTTATTCATAATGTTTTAGACATTATTTTAGAAGGATAATAGACCCAGGCTAATGCATACTTGAGCATAGTTTCCTATTTAATAATTTTTTCTGCCTGCAATTTTTTAAAGTCTTTTTGGAAAATTATAATTTTCAACACAGGAAAGAAAAATCATCTTTTTCACTACCTAAAACATATGAGTTTATATTTATAAATCTCTTTCCCAGGAGTAAAATACAAATCCTAGAAAAGCCAAACAGAAATATAAAGCTCAATATATGTGCACAGGGATAATGCAGACTCCTTATTGTAATAATAAACTCTCCTTTCTCTCTAACTTTAAAAAGTTAGGAATAATAATATATAGATACATGGCCCAGAAAGTTTTTAACCATTTAGAATTATATGTATGTAATATTTCAAATGAATGTCACAAATTGATAATAATTTGACATGAAATAAGTGGTTATTCCTGTATTTGACATTTATAATCCAGCTTTCTGTGTATGAGTCAGACCACCAATTTGTTTAGAACTATGATTAGAAGCAATGTGGAACTAGTGAAAGCCTAGAATCAAGAAAAGCTGAGTTCAAATCCAGTCTCAGATACTTACTGGTTTTGTGACCCTGGGGTAAGTCACTTACCTCTATTTACCTCAGTTTCCTCATCTGTCAAAAAATGAGCTGGAGAAGGAAATGGCAAACCACTCCAGTATATTTATCAAGAAAACCCCAAATTGGATCACAAAGAGTTGGACATTGTGATACATGATTTATTGTAGCCCTATTTTATTGGACTTCTATTTTATTCCAATCATCATTAATTAGTTTGATATGACTCCACATGGGTGGTGATTAAAAGCTCTGCATATTAGGCCCCAGAGCTGTGAACTGCAGACTGCAAATTCAGATTGCTTAATTATAGGAATCTAATTGGAGGACCTCCACCCTTTGTTTTTCCTTATGATGATGATCAAGCCCACCGGAACAGAGGTGGCTTAATTGTGTGGTAAGTCTCCCAACTATTTTTGTTGCCCCTCTAGCTCTTGTTATCTCTCTATTGTACAACATGGAGAGGTCACCATGAGCCAATGAATGACTCTCATTGCCAGTCAACAGCCTGCCCTTCTACCAGCCCATCAGCCCACATAGATGTTTTGACATCTGCTCATCAGACCAGCTCCATGAGACTGTTCATTGACTTTGGCAGGACCTCCTAGAAGGTCAAGATAGGTGTATTAAATTCTGTTCACAAGCCTGTTTTTCAAACAATAGGATTCTGTATTTTGTGTAGACCCCTGTGGAGAGTCATGGGTAAGGTTCATGTACCAACAAGACTCTGTATTTCTGGTCTTCTCTACCTGTATTGTCTGGGTATCAACAAGGTATAAAACCAAAGACCTGGAATTAGGGGACATCTCAGATCATGAGGAAGATCTGAGGTCCACTTCATGAGAATGGACCATTGAACTTTTGCTAAAGTGCCATTGGCTAGGAGTTCTGGCTCAGTGTTTTTTCTTGAAGATTGAATAATTTTGAAAATTTGTACAACATCACTGAAATGACTGAAAAAAAACAACAAACTAAAACTAGAAGATGTGGTGTATGATTGAAGCTATGCTAACCTGATCTTTTTAATATATCGGTCAACACAAAATATAAAATTAGAGGGGAAAGGGGATAACAGAAACTACATTGACTCAGACGGTAACCATTTCTATAACAGGTTCTTTCTTTGCCATAACAAAACTGACTATAAATTAGTTAACTAGTTCAAAATCTTGCCATGCTCATTACTTTTTTACTCAAAATTTTTCCATTTACTGTGATCAGTGGTTCCACATATGAATGGTACATTTCTTACTGGTGAAGGATCTGTGTTTTCTTTGGTGTTGATAATCTGGCCAAAATTAGCACAGGTAGCTGATAATTGACCCATACTCTGTTGTATCTGCCTCAGAGGCTGCACTCCCTCTCCACTTTGGTCTTGGCTTGTAGCCTTTTCAAGTTAATTTACCTTCAGTGTAGGAGCTGATTTGGATGCCAATTTTTGTCCTTTTTGAAGGTTTCTAATAACATTGTGGAAAGCACGGCAAAAGGCATGAGAGCAAGCACACAACCCTGATTTACTCTGTTGGTGACTAGGAAAGCATTAGAGAATTGTCCTTCATCCAGAACCCATGTGATCATGCCACCATGAAACCAGAATATAATGCTGACACACTACTCCGGGCACCACATTTTCACCATGATCTTCCATAGGCCCTCATTACTGAAAGTATCAAAGGCCTCAGTCAGGTCAAGAAACATTGTATAGAAACTTCTCTTCTGTATAGACAACATTTTGAATGCTGTGGATAAATTCACAAACCTCAACAGTACACTCTCCAGGGCTGTCCAAATAGATGATGAGTTGATGCATGTATTGCCAGAACTTACTGTTTGGTAGGCTTCGAAAGAAAGTGTACGAGAAAAGACCTATCAGGCTGCATACCAGACATAAGGTCTACAGAATCATCATGCTGACTACACTGTTGTATACCTGTGAAACCTGGATAGTGTATTAGTACCATGCCGATAAGTTGAACCACTTCCACTTCAATTGTCTGAGGAAGATCCTGAAGATTATCTGCCAAAATAAGATACCAGGCACTGAGGTCTTTTCCAGAGCTGAACTGCCAAGTATCCGAATTCTATTGCAGAGAGCACAACTCTGATGGGCTGATGAGGTCATTTGAATGCCAAATGCATTATAAACCAAAAGACTATTTCATGGAAAATTTGTAAAGAGTAAGCACTCACACGGTAGTCAGGGAAAGCGGTATAAGGACACTCTCAAGGTAGGTCTGAAGAACATTGGTATTGACTGTGAGACATGGGTAATGCTGGCATGGGACTGTCCAGTATGGTGGCATGGATGCAAAAAGGAAATGAGAATTGCACAAATACAAAGCCACGTCTCCTCTAAATGTTCTGATGGACCTCTTATGCCAGGCCTGTGGTCATGCCTTTCAAACTTGTACTAGTGTCTGATCAGCCAAAGATGAACATTCCTTAGCCTTACTCCAACTTTGTAATGTTCATGGTCTTCTTTGAAAAAGGAGGAATAACTTTTTTTTACTATTCAAAGACATTTGTTTTAATATGGTCAAATGCATCCTTAAGGACTTTTTCCACCAAAAGTGTATTCTACTTGTGTGCCAAAATAATAAAATAAGAAGAAGCTCAACAGTTGAAATCTCATCATCATGTGGAATGACTTAGCTTTGATATTCAATATCTACTCAATGCCTTCAGTTTATTCTCTCCTCTGATTGCAAAGTAGTAGGGTAAAGCATAAAATCCCTCCAAAGCCTTCCTTTATAGAGAGTTCAGATTTTTCCATGTACCTACAACTTCTGCCATTGACTTTGCTTGGTTACAGCTTCATGAACATCACATCCTTAGTTCAGATACGCCTTGGTTCCCCCTCCCAATTCCTTTGAGTTTCCTCCATCAAACCATATGTTTATTGATGGCAAACAACTGTGTTTGTGCATGCTTGTGGATGTATGAATGTATGTGTATGTATTATTGTTGCTGCTATTTGTCCTTCATTCTCAAAGAAGACCATGAAATTGGGGTGATGTCATGACTTGCACTGAATTGGATTTAAGTGGGTGGGTGGTTAGGTTGTGTGCAAGGTTTCCAACCTCACTCTTTCCTGTATAGCCATCTGGGTCCAGTGGAAAGATATATATCAGGATGACTGGAAATGGCCATGAATGTTTTTAATGAAAGTGGGGTTAAGTGACTTGCCCAGGATCACCCAGATAGTAAGTGTCTGAGGTGAGATTTGAACTGAGGTCCTCCTGACTTCAGGGACAGTACTCAATCCACTGCACCACCTAGCTTCCCATATACACATATATGCATGTATATGTATATGTATATATGCTTCTTTCTTTTTCTTTCTTTCCTTCTTCCCTTCCTTCCTTCCTCCTTCTCTCTTTCTTTCTTGCTTTCTTTTTTCTTTCTTTCTTATATCCCCAGTGCTTTTCAAAGCACCTGATACACAGTAGATGCTTAATAAATGTTGATTGATTATTAATTATAAGATTTCTTGAAAATGTGACAAGAAACGTATTTGTCTGACATTAAATTTTATATAAATAGATGGTCATGAATCAGAATATTTATTTTTACTCATATATTATTTAGAATAAAAAATGCATTTCATGTTATTTGTTATAAAATGTTTTCATTATTTGAAAATGTGACTTTTTTTTGTTTATATGAAGTTTTGTAAGCTCCCTATCTTGGAATTTTAAATGCAAAGGATTAAAAATATTCCCTATAGGGGTAAGGAGATGTAATAAGGTGCACTGTTGCTTAAAATGTTTTATGAATATCATATAAATCACCTTAGTAGTGAAAGGGTTACAAAAACTACTTTTATGTGAAGGAAAAGAGTTATATCATCTCTCAAATTATATAAGATATTGTTACTGATTTGTAAAAAATGTAACAAAAGAAGTTTGTCTCATAGAAACTGGTAACAAATATAATTTGATGTTTTTATATCTATAAAGAAATAGATTTCTATTGGGATGTGAGCAGGATTGTACAGAAACTGAACTGTAGCATAAATATAAACATTGAAATTACCTTGTGAATCATGTAAAATCATACCTTGCTAGAACAATGCTTCCTTTGTATGTGAACAATTTGATATTTTATAGAAGTAAAGAACTGTTATTTATTTTTAAAATGAAAAGATATTAGTATGAACAAACACATTCTCAAACACATAAAATAAGATACTGTACTATACTGAGGACTTTATAGCTGCAGGGCATTGTGTTTACTCTGCTCATTTGCATATAACTCTATGGGTATTAAAGTAGATAAAATGGGAAATCAACAGAAACATTTGCAAACTGAAGTATGATTTTTTAAAAGATTGTCAGTTTCATAGAGGAATATGGAGGGTATTATCTTTTAAGTGAAAGGTAGGTTAAGAGTCAGAAGTCTCATTTAAGCCATTGAAACAAGATGGATCAGAGGAAGTAACCTGACATAGAAACCTGTGGAGAAGAATCAAAGACATTGCAAAGGATTATAAAATTGTTCTTTCAGAGCTAAGGCATCTATAAGCAGCTAAGAGAAGGCTTCCATGAAGGGATTTCTGATTGGTAGGAGAGAGAATTCATTTCTCTGAAATCTCATCATCATGTGGAATGACTCAATTTGATACTCAATGACTACTCAATGCCTTCAGTTTCCTCTCTCCTCTGATTGCCAAAGAGCTTTATGCACAGGTATTACCCTTTCCTCACCACCTAGAACTGGAAAAAGGTGAGATTTCTTAGTAGAGTGTGTAGTTCTGCATTGCCACCTACAGTTTGAGAAAAAATAAATGGAAGATAGACTTAGAAGCTATTTTGTAAACTAGATTTTTAGGATACTCAGGCAGAGAGAATTGGGCCTGGAGTCAGAAAGACTCATCTTCTATAGTTGAAATCTGGCCTTACACTATCTATGTGATCCTAGGCAAGTCACTTAACCCTGTTTCCCTCAGTTTCCTCATCTGTAAAATAAGCTGGAGAAGGAAATGGTAAACCACTTTGCCAAAAAGAAAAACAAACAAGATCACAGAGTTGAACAAAACTGAAAAAATAACTTGAATAACAACATCCTAAATTTGATTTGCTTAGAAAATCACCTTGAACTTGATAACAATAAAGTTAAAATAATAAATAATAAAGTGAGCTCTGCCCTTACTAAACAAAGAAGCATCTGGGTTTTTAAATAACTAGATAGTTTGGTCTACATAGGGCAGAAACAGCCATTCTTAGTGGTTTTATGTTTCTTTGGCTTAAATGGAATTGCTATTCAAAATAAGAGGGCTCATTTTCTTTTAAGGGTAATAGCGAGTTGAAAGAACTTGTCAATACTATTTTGGGCTATAAAGGAAAAGATTGGTGAGGACTAATCAACAAGCAGGAAGCAAGCACATGGGGTTTCCTCACTCAAATGTTCCTTTGCCAGATACTAGGTACATTGGAGGAAGAATTCCACCTTAGTTTGTAAGTGGATTGTATTGTATTTTTATTATTTATGCATTTGCTTTAATATGTTAATCTTATTGTTTATAAGAACAAACTCCAAAACTTGAGACAGTTTTAGAAAGAAATTCATTAGGTTGCATGGTACACACTGTATCAGAAAGAAGAGGTGGTTCCTTTCCAAAGTTCTTGAAGTTTTACACTACATAGGATTTTGACAAAGATGTTCAAATAGATGTCACATATGAATCACATGGAGGGAACCCAAAACACAAGCTTGAGAAGATACAAAACAACTGTTGGGTGTAGAGACCCAAGAGAAGAATGTTTTGGTTGGCTCAAGACCCTAGGGGAAGACAAAACTCATTGTAGTTATCTCCAGTATTCCTAGAATGTTACTGAGGTCAGGAAACATTCTGGGTATAACCAGCCTCTAAATCACATAAAGTTAGATTCGAACATTGTGATTAAATGATAAATCATTTCTTTTGAGTTTAAAGTCCAACAGTCTTTATGGTTTTATTGCCTTTGCTAAGTAGTTGTTTTAAGATCAAAACTTATCATTATTATAAATGGCTGCTTGCCTAAAAAGAGGAAGAACATCAATAAATTGTCAAGAGCTACAATAATAAGTAGGAGGAGATTTTTCATCTCAGCAGAGTTACCCCTAGGGCCATGAGATTTATAGCATAACAAAAGTAACTGTGGCATATGTCCGGGAACCTAGACCTACCAGAATGAGGACAGGTTGTAGTGAATGCACCAAACTATATAGAGAGGGGTTATTTATTCAAATAATAGAAGTGTAAGGCCCCTATACAATGTGGATGATTATCCCCTTCACCAATACTCATGCACTGCCACTAAACTGGCATCTAAAGGCTTTGGCAGTCTTCAAGGAGAAGGGACAATGTTTCATCAGAGACAAAGGCATAGAATGTCCAAGCATGTCAAAAGGGTTTGAGATCTAGAAAATGGGAAAAGAATGACTTTGATTTTCTCTATTACTTATGGGGTGGTATTCTCTATTGAGAAAGGGAGGAGGGATAGTTGTGGAGGCTTGAAGAAAGAATTTTTTTAAAAAAATCAGATATAGAAACAAACTCTGTGGAAAGTACAAGAAAATAGTAAAAAGGGTTGCCTTTTTGCAGGGAGACAATGGTTGAGATTAAATAGCACATGCTTGTAGTGGATGCAGTCAGTAGAGTTGCATGAATTCTTCCAGAACCATCTAGCAGCTCATGAGTAAGCACAGAAAAGGTGGGTGTGTAGGGGAAAATTCAGGGTTGAGATTTTCAAAGCCTGAATGGTGATAGGACAAGAGATTGTATATATTTGAACTGGTTCATTGTAGGGGTGACTGAAGGAAGAAAATGAAGCCAGAGCCAGTGTGATCACCTGGAAAAGAAAAGGGAAGGGACTAGAAGTCATAGTGAGAGGGGGCGAAATTATGAGTGAGGCACAAGTGACAATGGAAGGATAAGATAATGCTAAAGTAATGAAACCAATTTCCAGAAGCTATGCATGAAAAGCAGTTTTATTGCTTGAATAGTCAAACCTTCTAGAGGCCAACGGTAGTACATTAGCAGAACCACTGAGGTGCAACTTGAAATTATGCTACAGCCCTAAATTACTATAGAGACACCAATTTGAGGACACTCCTTGGGGATTCTGATTGTATCTGAAAGGGTCCTATGTGGTCTGAATCAAGCAGAGAATTTCCTTTTTCCCTTCATGACTTACTTGAAATGACTCTGGTGCTAGTTTGTGGTGCTAATGGAGTCCTTACAGAAATTCATGCATGCCTTTTTCTAGTTGTAGCATCAAGGACTTTTGGACAGCACAAAAGCGCAGGTAGTCATATCTCCTCAGAAGATGGTCAGAGTGAATATTAGCTCTATTGTGAAAGGGAAACTATCAGTTAATCTTTGTTACTTTGAATCCCTCTCATCATCTCACGGAAGGGAAAATAAAATGTTCAGGTGAACATGGGTAATTGAGGATTCTAATAACAAATCTAGTACACATATTATATTTTGGTAGGTTAGCTGTACAAATTTTACACCATCCCTTTTTCCATCAACAATAATTCCATATGCCATAAAATTGGGGGTACAAAATATCCATAGTAGCACATTTGTAGTAGCAAGGAACTAGAAACAAAAAAGAAGCCCATGAATGGGGAGGGGGTTGTCCAAACAAATTGTAATTTCATGAAAGTAATGAAAATTTTATAATGTTAAAAGCACTGATTAGTGAAGAATTCAGAGAAACAGAGAAAGATTTATGGAACAAAGTAAATGGAGCTAGGAAAATAATGTACCCAATTACTGTAACAATGTAAATGAAAAAGAAAAAAACAATTAATAAAGTAGATATGAACACTGAATAATTATAATGACCAAGAAGGTTGGACCTGAAAAGGGATTAAAAATATACTTCCTTCCCATTTTTACCAAGGTGGGAAAGAAGGAGGAGATTTTGGAATAATGGGGCATCAGTAAGATATGCAGCACCCATTCATATCTTGTATATCATCTTGAAGACCTTGATATTCCTTATCAGTATACTTGGGTCATGTCCTGCCACATCTTATACCTGAGGTGAGAGAGCTGTTTTTCCCTTATTCTTAACAGTTTGGATCTTTAGGTTTCTCAGGGTTCCACTGTATTCCCATAACGCTGAGATAGAGGTCAAATCCTCCTTGCTATCCACATTTGGCAGACCATATGGGCATGCACACAACCTACATGGGCTACAGATATATACTACAAGAGAATAAGGGAAGTAGTGGGAAAATAGTTTAGCAAAATAAACCCAACAAATCAACTTTCTGAGAGTGTACGTAAACCAAACAAAATATCTTTCTGTTAATATAGCTAATATTCTACATCTATAGTCCTCTTCCCTGTTTTCCCTCCCTTTTGTTTTAGAACATTACAAAAGGTCAGTCTTCTCTTACTCTAGTGGGACAGTTCACCATGGTGATCTGTTGCCCGGCCATATATTACTCTCCTAATAAATTACAAGAGTTTTTTTTTACAAGATTCATGATGAGCCTTCAATTCTTTGGGCAAACTAGCCTCCCCACCCCGATCTAGGTCACAAGTCCCCGCAAGCATCAGGAATCTTGTCAATTAATCCTATGGAATGTAATGATTGGAATGATGCCACCTACTGGAGACACTATAGGAAAGCTTCACCATGAAGGAAGGTCTTTGAGGGCAGGACCATGCGTCTTTTCTTTGGTGTCAGGAAGTGACGTTTGCTGGTGGGAGGAGGAAGGGGGAGCCAGGCGCTCTGCCTCTCTCCCTTTTCCTGGGGACGCTGGTGGAGAAGGGAGCTAAAAATGCACTCTCCCTTTAATAGATAGGAATCTAGCCCTTTTCCTCTCTCTTTACCAAATTCTTATTCTCCTTAATAAATGCTTAAAAGCCTAACTCTTGCTAAAGCTTATAATTTATTGGCGACCACTCAGATATTTTAGACAGTTTACCTAGAATTTTAGCCCTTAAAAGGAAGAACAGAAGACAAGTCACAAAGCTAACTGCTATTGTTCTCTTTAGAGAAGAAGTAGCAGACATGAATTATATCTACCTAAAATATTCTTCTAAATATTGCTAATATAGGAGAAATTATTTTTTCTTAGGTTCAAAGCATTTTTCTGGTCAATATCTCATAAAAAGAGAGATGTACCTCAGACTTATATATAAAGACTTGACTCATTCTCAACATGCTACTAACAAAAAAGAGAGAGAATAGGTTAAAAGATTTATCCAAGCAGATAGTAAATAGTAATCAGAGAAATTATACAGATTAGAATATATCAAACTGTACTTAAAATGAATGAGCTCTCCCACTGAGATCATGATATCTCATTTTAACCAGGACCACAGTCTGACACAAAGGGAAATTCCCCATTGTCTCTATGGAGGCAAGCAGATATAAAGGAAATATTAGGGATCTTTCTTTCCATTTTCATTCTTCCAAGATCTCTCCCTGAAAAGAATCTAGAACTTGGAATGCCCTCTTTATTTATTTATTTATTTTCCCGTTACATGTAAAGATAATTCTCAACTTTTGTTTAAACAAGCTTTCCAATTTCAGATTTTTTTCCCTCCCTCCCCCATCCCAAAGAAATCAGGTAATCTGATATAGGTTATATATATGATAACATTAATCCTATTTCTGCATTAGTCATGTTATAGGAGAAAAATCAGAGCAATGATGAAAAACCTCAAAATAGAAAAACAGCAGCACCAAAAACAAAAGAAATAGTATGGTTCATTCAGCATCTATACTCCACAGTTCTTTTTTTTTTTTCCCCTGGATTTGGAGATCCTCTTCCATAATGAGTTCCCTGGAACTCTTCTGTACCAGCACTGGTGAGAAGAATAGAGTCCATCACAATAGATCAACGCTCAATGTTGATGATACTGTGTACAATGTTCTTCTGGTTCTGCTCATCTCACTCATCATCAGCCCATGCAAGACCCTCCAAGTTTTTCTGAACTCCTCCTGCTCATTGTTTCTTACAGCAAAATAGAATTCCATTGTATTCATATACAACAACTTGTCCAGCCATTCCCCAATTGATGGGCATCCCCTCAACTTCCAATTCCTTGCCACCACATAAAGAGCAGCTATAAAGATTTTTGTACATGTGGGTCCTTTGCCCCTTTCCACGATCTCTTGGGAAAAAGACCCAAAAGTAGTATTGGTGGGTCAAAGGGTATGCACAGCTTTATAGCCCATTGGGCATAATTCCAAATTGTTCTCCAGAATGGTTGGATCAGTTCACAGCTCCACCAACAATGCATTAGTGTTCCAATTTTTCCACAGGTTCTCCAACATATATTATTTTCCTTTTTTGTCATTTAAGCCAATCTGATAGGTATCAGGTGGTACCTCAGAGTTGTTTCAATTTGCATCTTTCTAATCATTAGTGATTTAGAGCATTTTTTCATATGGGAATAGAAAGCTTTGATTTCTTCATCAGAAAACTGCCTGTTCATATCCTTTGACCATTTCTCAATTGGGGAATGACTTGGATTCTTATAAATTTGATTTAGTTCCCTATATATTTTAGAAATGAGGCCTTTATAAGAAGTATTGGCCATAAAAATTGTTTCCCAGCTTTCTGCCTCCCTTCTAATTTTGGATGCATTGCTTCTGTTTGTACAAAACCTTTTTAATTTAATGTAATCAAAATCATCCATTTTGCATTTTATAATATTCTCCATCTCTTGTTTGTTCATAAACTGTTTTCCTTTCCAAAGATCTGAAAGGTAGACTATTCCTTTCTCTCCTAATTTACCTATGGTATCACCTCTTATGTCTAAATCAAGTATCCAATTTGATACTTGATTTCATGTTGGTCTATGCCTAATTTCTGCCATACTATCTTCCAGTTTTCCCAGCAGTTTTTGTCAAAGACTGAGTTCCTATCCCAGTAGCTGGAGTCTTTGGGTTTATCAAACACTACATTACTAATGTCATTTACTACTGTGTTTCCTGTACCTAGCCTATTCCATTGATCCTCCACTCTATTTTATAGCCAGTACCAGATACTTTTGATGACTGCTGCTTTATAGTAAAGCTCCAGGTTTGGTACCGCTAACCCATGTTCCTGTGCATTTTTTTTCATTATTTTCCTGGACATTCTTGATTTTTTGTTTTTCCAGATGAATTTTGCTATTATTTTTTCTAGCTCCATAAAATAATTTTTAGGTAGTCTGATTGGTATGGCACTGAATAAGTAAATTAATTTAGGTATTATTGTAATTTTCACTATATTAGCTCTGCCTATCCATGAGCAATTGATATCTTTCCAATTATCTAGATCTTATTTGATTTGTGTGAAGAGTGTTTGGTAATTTTGTTCATAGAGTTCCTAGGTTTGTCTTGACAAGTAGACTCCCAAGTATTTTATATTATCTACCATTACTTTAAATAGAAATTCTCTTTCTATCTCTTGCTGCTGGATTTTGTTGGTCATGTATAGAAATGCTGATGATTTATGTGGATTTATTTTATATCCTGCTACTTTGCTAATATTGTTAATTGTTTCCAGTAATTTTTAGTTGATTCTCTAGGATTCTCTAAGTATATCATATCATCTGCAAAGAGTGATATTTTTGTTTCCTTCTTACATATTCTAATTCCTTTAATTCCTTCCTCTTCTCTGATTGCTAAAGCTTTCTAGGACAATATTAAATAATAGGGGTGGTAATGGGCATCCCTGTTTCACCCCTGATATTATTGGGAAGGCCCCTAATTTATCTCCATTGCATATAATGCTTGCTCATGGTTTTAGGTAGATACTGTTTATTATCTTAAGGAAAGATCCACCTAATCCTAAACTCTCTCGTGTTTTTGTTAGGAATGGGTGCTGTATTTTGTCAAAAGCTTTCTCTGCATCTATTGAGATAATCATATGATTTTGGTAGGTTTTCTTATTGATGTGGTTGATTATGTTAATAGTTTTCCTAATGTTGAACCAGCCCTGCATTCCTGGTATAAATCCCACCTGGTCATAGTGTATTATCCTGGTGATCACTTGCTGTAATCTCCTTGCTAATATCTTATGTAAGATTTTAGCATCAATATTCATTAGGAAAATTTGTCTATAATTTTCTTTCTCTGTTTTTGCTTTTCCTGGTTTCGTTATCACCACCATATTTGTATCATAAAAAGAATTTGGTAGAACTCCTTCAGCTATTTTTCCAAATAATTTGTATAATATTGGAATAAATTGTTCTTTAAATGTTTGGTAAAATTCACCTGTAAACCCATCTGGCCCTGGGGATTTTCTCTTAGGGAGTTCCTTAATGGCTTGTTTAATTTCTTTTTCTAATATGGGTTTATTTAAGGATTTTATTTCCTCTTTAGTTAACCTGGGCAGTTTGTATTTTTGTAAATATTCATCCATTTCATTTAGATTGTCAAATTTATTGGAATACAGTTGGGCAAAATAATTCCTAATCATTGATTTAATTTCCACTTCATTGGTGGTCACATCACCCTTTTCATTTTTGATACTGGTAATTTGGTTTTCTTCTTTCTTTTTTTTAATCAAATTAACCATTATTTTATCTATTTTATTGGTTTTTCATAAAACCAGTTCTTAGTTTTATTGATTACTTATATTGTTTTCTTGCTTTCAATCTTATTAATTTCTCCTTTAATTTTCAGGATCTCTGGTTTAGTATCTAATTTTGGGTTTCTAATTTGTTCTTTTTCTAGCTTTTTAAGTTGCATGCCCAATTCATTAATCTCCTCTTTCTCTTTTTTATTCATGTAAGCATTTAGAGCTATAAATTTTCCCCTAAGCACTGCTTTGGCTGCATCCCATAGATTTTGGTATGTTGTCTCATTATTGTCATTCTCTTGGATATAGTTATTGATTGTTTCTATGATTTGTTGTTTGACCCATTCATTCTTTAGAATGAAATTATTTAGTTTCCAAATGATTTTCAGTCTACTTTTCCCTGGCTTTTTCTTACATGAATTTTTATTGCATCATGATCTGAGAAGGATGCATTTACTATTTCTGCCTTTCTACATTTGACTATGATGTTTTTGTGCCCTAATACATGGTCAATTTTTGAAAATGTGCCATGTACTGCTGAGAAAATGGTATATTCCTTTCTATCCCTGTTCAATTTTCTCCAGACATCTATCATGTCTAACTTTTTCTAGTAATCTATTCACTTCTTTCTTCTTTATTTGTTTATTTATTGGCTAGATTTATCTAATTCTGAGAGGGGGAGATTCAGATCCCCCACTAGTATAGCATTTTTAAATTTATTATTATTATTATTTTAAAGAGTGAAATACAAGTTCTGTTAAAAAACAAACCAACAAAGGATCACAAGGAGGGGCTGGCCTAGGTCTGGGTCGAGTCCCTTCTGCTCTGCAGGTGACCAGTGCTGGCAGAGTTGAGGGGAGAGGGGCCAGCTCTGTGCTACCCACAGTGGACAAAAGGACAGTGTGTAGCCAGTCACAAACATGCTGCCGGCTTGCCTCGCTGCATCAGGGCGGTGTGAGGTGGCAGGAGAGCTCTGCTGCCCCCAGAGTGGACACTGCCTCTGACCAGACTATGGGTTCTCTTTCCTGTGTCCCCACCTCCTGACTCTGTACAGGGGTGTAGCAGGGCACACTCTAGGGGCCCACCTGACCGTGTTTGTGGTGGGGGAAGGCCCTCCTGGCCCCACGCGTGTGCCTGTGCATGCGCACATGTGCCTCCGGGCCAGGGGGTCACAGGGGCTGTAGCAGCCTCAGTGTCTGCAGCAGGGCCAGGGGCTCCGAGGCGTCCAGGTACTGGAAGCAGAGCCAGTCCTCCAGCTCCACAGCGGCCCAATCGTCCAGCTCCTTCTCAGCCAGCTTTATCCTGAGCAGGGCGCGATTCATGTGCAGCCACTTCTGCAGTGGGCCTTGCAGCAGCTTGTGCCGCAGCCCCCGCAGCAGGCACTGCAGGGCGCCCTTGGCCTCTGAGATGTGCAGCCGCTTGATGGGGTCTGCCTCCAGCAGCCGGTGGGCCAGCCCCTGCAGGCCGGCCAAGTAGAGGGACAGGGCGGGAACCGCGGGCAGGTCCTCGGCCTGGTAGTCCTGCTGCTGCAACTGGGCCCGCTCCTCGAAGAGGTTGGGTTGGTGTAGCAGTTCATAAATGAGAATGCCCGTCTGGAACTCGTCGAACTTCTCGTACTGGGCTGTGGCCAGGATTTCGGGGGCCAGGCGCGCCTGGGTTCTCCTCTGTTGCTTGTCGATACTGCCACCCCGCGCCTGCTGCTTGGCCTGGAGGAAGTTGCTGATGATGAGGTGGGGCAGCGGCTGGGTCCTGGGGGAGGACCCCGGGCAGGGCGCCAGGAGCAGGTTCTCCAGGCACAGCGCCCAGTGCGTAATGCCCTGCTCCTTGAGGGTCTCCAGGCCCTGGCACAACTGCAGCAGCAGCAGGCAGACCCGTTGCTCGTAAGCCTCAAGCTTGGCCCAGTGGTGAGAGGCTGAATCTCGCACAAAGTCTGTGGCCGTCTGGTGGGGCACCTCACTTGTGATCACCACCATGCAGTCCTGGGGCTCTTCGGGGGACATCAGCATGCTAGAGGGCACCGACTAGTATAGTATTACTGTCTAATTCCTCTTGTAACTCACTGAACTTCTCCTCTAAGAATTTGGATGCTATACCACTTGGTAAATACATATTTAATATTGATATTACTTCATTATCTATAGTACCTTTTAGCAAGATGTAATTTCCTTCCTTATCTCTTTTAATGAAATCTATTTTTGCCTGTGCTTTGTCTGAGATAAGAATTGCTACCCCTGCTTTTTTTTTTTACTTTAGCTAAAGCATAATATATTTTGCTCCAGCCTTTTACCTTTACTCTGTGTGTATCTCTCTGCTTCAAATATATTTGCTGTAAACAGCATATTGTAGGATTCTTGTTTTTAATCCACTCTGCAGTTCCCTTCCGTTCTATAGCAGACTTCATCCCATTCACATTCACAGTTATTATTACTGTCTATTCCACTCCATTGTATTTACCCCCTTTGTACTTTCCCCGTTCTTTCACCCTATTCCTCCTCACAGACATTTTGCTTCTTACCCCTACCTCCCCCAATCTGCCCTTTTTATCACCCCTCCCTTTTCTTTACCCTTTTCTCCCTTGCTTTTGTCCTCCCTTCTCAGTCCCCCCTTTCTCTTCCCCTTTTGCTTCCCTAAAGAATGGGCTAAGTTTCTTTATCCCAATGAATGTATATGTTATTCCCTCTTTGAATCAAATCTAATGAGAGTAGGGTTGAAACAATATTCACCCCTCCTTTCTTTCCCTCTGTTGGAATAGGTGGTTTTTTTTCACCTCTTCATATGATATAATTCACCCCATTCCCCCTCCCCTTTCCTCTCCTCCACATAGACTCCCTTTTTAACCCCTTAATTTTCTTTGTATCATCACATCAAAGACAATTTATATTTATACCCTCTGTTTAAAGTCCTTCTCTCTGCCCAAATACATCTACAATTCTTAAGAGTTATGAGTATTATCTTCCTGTGTAGGGATATAAACATGTTAACCTAATTGAGTAACTTTTTTTCCCCTCTGTTTACCTTTTTAAACTTCTCTTGAGTCTTGTATGTTAAGATTGAATTTTCTATTCAGTTCTGGTCTTTTCATCAGGAATGATTGAAAGTCCCCAATGTCATTAAATGTCCATCTTTTCCCCTGAAAGAGAATTCTCAGTTTGGCTGGGTAATAGATTCTTAGCTGCAATCCAAGCTCCTTTGCCTTCCGGAATATCATATTCCAAGCCTTGTGTTCCTTTAATGTTGAAGCTGTCAGGTCCTGAGTAATCCTCACTGTGGCTCCATGATATTTAAATTGCTTCTTTCTGGCTGCTTGGAGTATTTTCTTCTTCACCTGATAATTCTGGAATTTGGCTACAATATTCCTTGGGGTTTTCCTTTTGGGTTCCCTTTCAGGAGGTGATCAGTGGATTCTTTCAATGATGATTTTATCCTCTGATTCTATAATATCAGAGCAGGTCTCCTTAATAATTTCCTGGAATATGGTGTCTAGATTCTTTTTCTGATCATGGCTTTCAGGCAGTCCAGTAATTCTCAAATTGTCTCTCCTGGATCAATAGTTGTCTTTCCAATGTGGTATTTCACATTTTCTTCTATATCTTCATTCTTTAGATTCTGCTTGACTGATTCCTGGTGTCTCATGGATTCCTTATCTTCCAACTGTCCAATTTTAATTTTTAAGGCATTATTTTCTTCAGTGAGATTATGCACCTTTTTTTCCATTTGGCCAGATGAATTTTTTAAGGCATTGTTTTCTTCAATGAGATTATGCACCTTTTTTTTCCATTTGGCCAGATGAATTTTTTTAAGGCATTGTTTTCTTCAGTGAAATTATGCACCTTTTTTTCCATTTGGCCAGATGAATTTTTTAAGGAATTGTTTTCTGCAGTCAATCTTTGTGCTTCCTTTTCCAAGCTGCTGATTCTTTTTTAAATAGTTTTCTTGTTTTGCTTTCATTTCTCTCCCCATTTTTCTTCTACCTCTCTCAATTGATTTTTAAAATCCTTTTTGTACTCTTCCAGGAAGGCTTTTTGTTCTTGAGACCAAGTCACCTTCCGTCGTGAGTCTTCACATCTAGGCAATTTGAGGGTCTTGTTCTCATCTGAGTTTGTGTTTGCCTCTTCCCTTTTGATACAGAAGCTCTCAATGGAGAGGGCTCTTTTTTTGCTTCTTACTCATTACTGCAGCTTGTTTATTTATTTTTTAAGTTGAGGTCTGCTCTGGGGGCACCGGGGTCCCTGTTTTGGGCTTCCTGTGCAGGGATATAGGTGCTGTGTCACCAGTTTTTTACACGGAGGACTTTATGGTGTGTGCAGTTCCCCCACCCTGTGCTTCCTGTCTAAGCGCACTAGGATTAGTGGCCCTAGTCGCGTCTATCCTGTTTGTGGCCCTCCAGTTGGCAATTTGCCCTCTTGGCTGGTGCAGGTAGGTTTTTCTACTGTCCTGCTGGGCCACCAGATTTTTGAGCCAGGATCCAGGGGCCTCGGTTGTTCAGCTGTGGCCTGCAGCTTCCTGCTGACTTGCCCTGATCCCCTCGGAGCTGGGCTGCTGCCCTGCGCTGCACCTCCCTTTTGCCCAAGTCAGACTGACCTTTCCTGAAGTCTTCTAATTATCTCTGGTTGGAAGACTGTGTCTCTCTGTCTCTTTCAGGTTCTGTAGTTTCAGAATCTGTCCAGAGGCTTGATTTAATGTTCTTTTTGAGGGAACAGAAGGAGAGCTCAGGTAGCTTGCTGATTCCTCTCCACCATCTTGGCTCTGCCTGGAATGCCCTCTTGAAAGATAAAACCTATATCAGATTACCTGCTGTCTAGGGGAGTGGGGAGGAAGGGGAGGGAGGGAGAAAAATTTGAAATTGGAAATCTTATAAAAACAAATGTTGAAAACTATCTTTACATGTAACTGGAAAATAATAAAATTCTTTTATTTAAAAAAGTACATTCATTAGATTGTCTCTGGGAATAGGAGGGTTCATACATTTTTATTCACTGTGGTGGCAGGAAGCTCATAGCATAGGATAAATAGTAGTAGGAATCTGAACATATGTTGTAAATAGATTTCAAGTAATACAGTAGTAGTAGTAGTAGTAATAGTAGTAGTAGTAGTAGTAGTAGTAGTAGTAGTAGTAGTAACATAATGTAAAGAAGACATTTCTGCTGAATATTTGTTCCCCACAATGAGGATACCCAATTGTTGGATGTATCTTTCTTTATTCAAGTTACTCTCAAGATAGTATATTGCTTTCTCATTAGAGGCAGTAACCTCCAGAGAAACTACTGGGGCTAAGACCATGCCACAAAGATGCTATAGTTATCCCTTCCACATGGCTAATTTCCCCCTGGCATTTTCAATATATTATGGGTTGGCATAAAAAATAAAATGAGAATTTGAGGGTGAGTTTTGCAGAAGCCACCAATGACACATAAAGGGCAGCAGACAACACAGAAAAAAGTTCAAAAATGCATAAAGCATATGTATAGTATTACATAACATCAAAATATTTTATCTTTTCATACCAAACGAAGGGAGGGCCAAAAAATTATGCTTATTTTTTTATATCATGGGTGTTCTGCATCCCTAACCCCTGTGATGTGGAAGGGAAAACTATTAGATAAAGGTCATTAGAAAGTATATTGAATTTGTTTCTTGTCATTTCAGTGGAAAAGTTCCAGATTTCTGGGGCAGATTATTTGCTAGTGAGAAGGCTGTAGCTGGGGGATAGGATACATTTGGTGATATTTTAGGCACTCATATCAGTTATAAAATGTACTTTAAATTTTGAAGCAGAAAAAGGCCAAGGCACAAACACACTACTGCCCAGGGGAGGACTACCTATTGTGTGGGTTCATTACACAGAAAACTGTTCTGCTCCTGAGTAAAGGTTGATAAGCCAACCCATTTATTTTAAAAGTTTATACACAGCAGATAATTCAACTACTAAGGCTATAAAAACACCCCTGAATTGATAAACTTTAAAGTGTAAAGTAACTTAAAATCACAGGAAGACTTTTAAGCAGATACATACATACAAACTACCTCTCTGTTTCCCCAGTATGCTTGTCTTACTAATAATCAGAATGAAAAAGTGGCTTGGGAGAATTTTGATTAATGTGGCATATGTTGAAATCCTGGCAAAATTTTATCAACAGTGGCCAAAGTTCAAAATAATATTAGGCTCTGACTAATTTTATGCATCTAACAGGTGTTTCAGGCTACATACGCAACTGGCAGGGGCAAGACATCTGTACTTTAGCTAATATTCCTCCTTCTCTGATGATAAAAAATGAGAAGTACACTCATTGTTTGAACAATGGATGAGAAAAGAAGCTTCTAATTGCATTTAGAGTTCCTTTAATGGTTTAGTCATAGCAAAGTGGTGTCATGGCTAGTACCTTGAAAATAGAGTATGGGAGAAGTGATTCAAATCCTACCTCAGATTCATTCTCTCTCTCTCTTCTCCTCCCTCTCTTTCCCTCTCTCCCCCCTCCCTCCCTCCGTTAATTGTGTTTACTTAAGCTTCACAATAATCTTGAAAAGTCGGTGGTATTATAATCCCAATTTTACAGATGAATAAACTGAGGTATACATAGGTTTAGTGATTTACTCAAATATTAAATTGCAGAATCAGGATTTAAACTCAGATTTTCCTTATTCCCAGTTTACCACTTTACGCAGTACAAAATAACCCCTTCCCCCAATTACCATGTTTGAATATATAATTACCATTCAGATAATTTCCTTAGCATAAAGCTAACATTTTATTTTGAAGTAGTTAATCAGTCACAAAAGCATTTATTAAACACTAATTTTGTGTCTGGCATTGTTCTGAGTACCTAGTATATTGTAACAATTGGAATGACGCCACCTGCTGGAGATTTACTATAGAAGAGTTCCACCCATGAAGCGAAGGTCTTTGAGGGCAAGACCAGGAGTCTTTTCTTTGGTGTCAGGAAGTGACGCAGGCTAGTGGGAGGAGGAAGGAAGAGATTGGCGCTCGGTCTCAGGCTGTTTCCTTTGGACTCTGGTGGAGAGCGGAGCTAGAAATGTGCTCTCCCTTTAATAGATAGGAATCTAGGCCTTTCCTTCTCTCTTTACCAAATTCTTATTCTCCTTAATAAATGCCTAAAAGTCTAACTCTTGCTAAAGCTTATAATTTATTGGTGACCACTCATTAGATATTTTAGACAGTTTAGCTAGAATTTTAGCCCTTAACAATACAAAGAAAAAATATAAACAGTTCCTGGAATTGTACATATTAGTGGGATTGGGGAGAACATATAATTTATCAGGTAAATAAAAGATGGAGTAGGTAGAAGGCAATTTAAAGGGGAAGGGGTGCTGGGGACAGGGGTGCAGTTAGAAAGCCATCTTGCAGAAGAAGCTATTTTAGCTGAGATTTGAAGGAAGCCTAGTAGACTATAAGACAGAGATTAATAGGCAGAGCCTTATAGGCCTCAGGGATAGCTAGTGAATGTCAATGAGTGTCTTGTGAAAGAAACAACAAATAGGGCAGTTTAACAAGATCTTAGAGTGTGTAAAATGGAAATAAGTATAAGAGGACTGGAAACTAGGAAGGGATGAGGTCATAAAAAGGTTTCAATGGCAGACAGAGGACATTATATTTGATCCTGGAGGGAATAGAAAAGTTAGTGATGGGAGGATGTTTCTTAGTGAATAATTATAATAAAAATAATGACAACAAGAGCAGGAATAATAAATAGTTCACATTGGTCCAGTACTTTAAAGTTTACAAAGCACTTTTCTCTCAACAACTGTGAAAAACATACAGTTAAGGATAGGAACTGATTTGTGATTTCATTGTATAGGAAACTCCCTGGTGAGAAAACACCCTCTACTAATGGAGGATTATACTTTTTTAACAAATCTGCAACAGCTTGTTCTCCAAGAGCCAAGACTGCTATATTTCCCCTTCAGAATTCCAAGGTACCCTGATGAGTTTGGGAATGTCTCTCTTATACTGAATTTGGCTCAATCTCAAATCGTCTATGTTTCACCACTGCCTTGTTTCTCCCACTGTTAAGTTCCAGTGACTAGTTCCCCAGTTCAATAAGATAAATTAGCATTTACAAAAGGATATTTACTTTTGAAGTTATAGCAGGAAAAAACATACACACATTTCCTTCCAACACACTGGTACTATATTCTCAATTCTACTAGCTTTTCTGGATTAGTTGGTTCAAATTACCTTAGACCCAACAAGTTCAGATCCAAAGGCAGCATCTTAAATGAAGTAGTCCTTATGTTAGCTACTGCTAGAGCAGCTAGGTAGCACAGTGGATAGAGCATTGGCCCTGTATTCAGGAGGACCTGAGTTCAAATCCAGCTTCAGACACTTGACACTTACTAGCTGTGTGACCCTGGGCAAGTCACTTAGCCCCAATTGCCTCATGAAAAAAGAAAAAAGACAGAAAGTCACTCCTTTTTTCTTAGGGTATAAATGCTAGGCCAGCTGCAAAACTTCATCTGGATTCTGAATTCTGGATTCCTGTGTCACAACCCACTCACTTCCAAATTAGTTTCCTTCACCCAAAATGAAAAACAAAAACAAAAACAAACAAATAAAAGAACAGTGCCCCATACTAAGGCCTATTCACAAGGCCACATAGGGCCATGATAACTCTCCCCTTGCAACATTGTCTCTCACTATATGCCATGTGGAAAGGAGTCAATGAGATACCCCAAGAGCATTCAGTCAATGAGGCCAAGGCCAAAGGTGACGGGGCTGTCTGAATTCCTCAATAACAAATCAAAGGATATTCTCTTCACCATAAATTTAGCTCACGAGAATCAGTTACAGAATGCCTATGAATGTTCCGTAGTCTCTCCAAGACACTTCCATTCTGTGTTGCCACAATATCCTTGGAAGTACACTGCTCTTCTTCATCATGGGGAGATGCTACCTTAGGCACTCTGCACATGGACCAAACAAAATGCCTAATATATGAAGATCTCCAAGTATTCTCTCAAACTTTACTTGGAGACTACCTCATGGACAATATAAAGACAAGGAAGCTTTATTTAAGCTAAACAGAAGCTCAATATGCTTTCCCTTATATAATGACCTTTCCCTCTGTGACTAAGTGACCTCCTTTATGTTCAATGCCTCATGTTCTACAAGTGGTAGGACTTAAGACATAAGCTAGAAATCAGGTCTTGAACATGTTTTGGACCTAGATCATAGATCCCCTTCCTTGTGTTGTATTGAAGATCATCTCACTTACTTTTAGGGAGATGAGGCCCTATGTATTCTGTCTCTGTTGAAGAGTAAATTTTACCTTAGTTTTCCCAGTGTCTATTATTCCTTCTCCTTTTCACTGCTCCTCCTGCCCCTGTATCTTTGATATCTTCAGCTGTGTATTTCCTGGTATGAAATAAAAGGTACCCATATTTTTATAAGCCTATTTTAAAAACATTATTGGCTAGTTTATATACTATTTTGAAATCTTTATTTCGCCTAAATATCTGCAATGCATACAGAAAAGGAGGGAAGGGAAGGGAAGGGAAGGGAAGGGAAGGGAAGGGAAGGGAAGGGAAGGGAAGGGAAGGGAAGGGAAGGGAAGGGAAGGGAAGGGAAGGGAAGGGAAGGGAAGGGAAGGGAAGGGAAGGGAAGGGAAGGGAAGGGAAGGGAAGGGAAGGGAAGGGAAGGGAAGGGAAGGGAAGGGAAGGGAAGGGAAGGGAAGGGAAGGGAAGGGAAGGGAAGGGAAGGGAAAAAAAAGAAAGCAAGACAAAGAGAAGGGAAGGCAGGGAAAGAGAAGGAAAAGGAAAGCAAGTCAAGGGAAGAGAAGAGAAGACAAAGGAAAGCAAGACAAGGAAAGGCAAGGCAATGGAAGAGAAGAAGCACTTATTAAGCACTGGCTATGTGCCAGTCACTGTGCTAAATGCTTTACAAATATTATCAAATAGTTAAGCCCTGAAATCTTAAATGAAAACAGGCCAGAAGGTTCTTGAATGTCACCTTGACAAAGACATATATTCAGACTTATTTGCATTATTTGGAATGACTGGAATAATGTAGTCAGCAAATGTATTTCACTCAAAACAATTCTAAATATTGAAACGTGAACACAGAAATTATTACTTTTAAGTGTCTATATAGAAAAGAAAATAGAAAATCCTATACCAAAATGATCTTATATATTTTGTTTCTCACAAGAACAATAGACCAAATTTTCTTCAAGCCAGAGTAGAAAAATTATCAAATTTGGGAATTGTAAAGAAGTTTCACTTTTGATATCTCCTTTGAAATCATTATATAGGTGGTATAGTGGAAGCTGGGTGTCATAGTGGACCTTGCTCTAAATCCAACATCAGACTCTTACTAGCTATGTGACTTGGGACAAGTGACTTAATGTCCCTCAACCTCACTTTCCTCATCTGTAAAACTGGCCTAATAACTGTATGTTTCTCACAATGTTGTGATCAAATAAGATAAATAACAATATAAAGCACTTTACAATCCTTAAAGCACTATTTGAATTCTAGCTATTATTCTTATATTAAGAAAGGCAGTCTTTCATAGTGTATTATCAATAAGTAAAGAGATTTATATGAGGCACTATGTAACTGTCTTTATTCTCACATAATCATAGAAAATTACAGGAAGTTATATTTTAAAGGGCAGTGTCTGCATGCAAAAGTGGCCCAGTTATGATAGCTTAGCCAGATTCTCACAGTCCAAAAATTGACCCCTTGCTTATAAAGTTGGCACCAGAATTGCCCTCTTTCCATTGACCGTCATATTTCTGGAAGGAACATTAGCTCTTTCAGGGCCAACAGAGTGCTACTTAATCCACTGAAGCAATACTTACTAAATAGTCAGTAAAGCACTGTCTGTTTAAAAGTCAAGCACCTTTGGAAATTGCATCAACTGGATCAGGTCATCAGGAGAGTATTAAGTAAGTTACTGCTTCGGTGAACTAAAGAGTACTTGGTGGGCTAAAAAGGTAGCTATCACTGTTATAATGTATGACTGATAACTAGAGAACCCCAATTCCCCCCCAACACACACGTATACACATACAAACACACACACACACACATGCACAGAATCCTGTTTAATTCAAAAGAATATATAGCTGTATCTGGAACTTGATACTCATGAAGATGAATAGTAAGTTAATAAAAAAGCTTTCTTATATTATATTAAACCTTTTTTTGCAGTCACTATTTTTAGTCAAATGAGGTTGTTTTTTTTTTGATGGCTATAACATTTTACAGCACATTTCCATCTGTGCTTTAGTAATGTTTCCATCTGTTCTTTAATAATTCATTAAATTGCTAATCTAATAGACATGTGCTCCAACAGTCAATTAATAAGCATGTATTAGTTATCTAATATATGCTAAGCATTTTACTAGGAACTGGAGACAGAAAGAAAAATCTTTCAATGAGCTTACATTCTACAGAGTAGAAGAAGAGTAAGAAAAGATTCCCTTTCTAATAATGTTATTGGACCCCTGGGGATGGTATGAATCTTTTTTTCTTTCTTTTTTTTCATTCTTTCTTTCTTTCTATCTATCTATCTATCTTGTCTGTTTTTATATAGTAGCTTGTGTAATTTAAGATTCTAAATGTGGATTCTAATCTGTTCCCCCAGTTTTGGGGGAAACTGACCAAAATCATTGATATAACGAGTTTAGGTTTTTAAGGGTTTATTGAAAAATAGAAAGAAAAAGATTGAGAACAGAATTCCAACAGCCTGGCATTCCTATCTTTCCTCAAATTTCCTGTGAAGTCCTCTGCTGCCACCACCACCATCAAGTCAGGAACCCAAAAAGAGCGAGAACTCTCCGCGCAGGCTCTCTTTCCTCCTTCCTGTCTCCTCCCAGAAAATAGGAGGCTCCTCAAGTTGATTGGCTGGTAACCTTGATAGACAGCACCCATGAGCAAACATCATTTCCTGATGCCAAGGAAAAGCCACATGGCCTTGCCCTCTGAGGCATTTTCCTCATGGCGGAGCTTTCCCACAGCAAGTCTCCAGTAGATGGCATCATTCCAATCATTACAAGTTCCCCATGATCAATACTGGTTGTAAAACTCATATAAATTCTGACCACATGGGTAACCTTAGTAGTATCTAACCAGATTTGAACAAATGAATAAAAGCATAAAATGGCTCATTTAGTGGTGCTTTTTTTAACCATTGTGATCAACAGTGAGAATGTGTCAGCCAAGTCAGAAAAAAGAAAAATAAAGGAGATATAGACTAAGACCCTTTGGCAACAGATTTATGTTCATAGATAGCAAGAGATAGACTATGCCTTGGGTATATTATTAACCCATAGACTCATAGATTTATAGCTGTTGAATATCTGATAAAGGTCTTATATTTAATATATATAAGGAACATTCTCAAATTTATAAGAATAAGAGCCATTCCTCAATTGGCAAATTGGCAAAATATAAGGACAAGCAATTTTTAAGACAACAAAAGTAAGCTCTCTATGGGCTTAAGAAAAGTGCTCCAAATCGCAAATAATTAGAGAAATGGAAATTTTAAAAAATCTTAGTTTTCATCTCACATACACAGGTTGTCAAAGTTGACAGAAAAGGAAAATGGCAAGTGCCCGAAAGGCTCAGGAAAACAGACATATTGATGTACTATTGCTGAACTGTGAATTGATAAAGCCATTTTGGAAAGCAACTTGGACCTATTCCCCCAAAGCTACTAAAAGTGTGTTTATCCAGCAAAACTTCTGCTAGGCTTTTTTTTTTTTTGCTCCAAAAGATGTTAAAGAAAAAGAAAAAAAGCTTCTGTATATACAAAAATATGTATAGTAGCTCTTTTAGTGATGGCAAATAATTCTAAACTAAGGAAATACCAGGAAATCATGGGATGAAAGGGGAAAATGTGGCAAATGAATATAACAGGATATTGTTTTCTGTTCGAAACTAAAAAGGGGTTGTATCTGAGAAAGCTGGGAAATTTTTTTTTTTGAACTGTTGTGATGTGAATTGAGTAGAAGCATGGTAATAATTTCTAATATAACAATAGTATAAAAATGAATAGTTTTGAAAGACTTAAGAATTCTAATAAGTTATGAACCATGACACTATAAAACCCATGAAGAAAAAGGTCTCCTCGTCCTGATAGAGAAATGATACAGGAAATATGCCAAATGAGACTCATTTTTGGATATTGGGCAATGTGGTAATTTGTTTTGCTTGGCTATGCTTATTTGTTATAAAAATTTTATTTTTCTTTATTTTTTTCCAGTGGTAGAGCATGAAAGAGAGAGAAAAACAAATGCTTCTTAATCAGAAATTGTTGGCCAATATAACAGAAAAAGTAAATGAAAAATGTTGGAGGGGATGTGGGAAAATTTGTACACTAAAGCACTGTTTATGGAGTTGTGAACTGTTCCAACCATTCTGGAGAGCAATTTAAAACTATGTCTAAAGGGAAATAAAATAGTGCATGTCCTTTGATTCAACAATACCACTACTAGAGCTTTATCCCCAAAAGATAAAAAGGCATCGGGGGCATAACTACTTGTACAAAAATATTTATAGCAGCCCTTTTTGTGGTAATGAAGAATTGGAAATTGAGGGGGATGCCCATCAATTAAGGAATGGCTGAATAAGCTGAAGTATATGAATGTAATAGAATGCTACTGTCTATATAATAAATGACTAGTAGGTGGTTTTCAGGAAAAACAAAACAAAACAAAACACCTGGAAAGGCTTCGATGAACTGATTCAAAGTGAAGTGAGCAGAACTAGGAGAACATTGTGTGTAGTAACAGCAACCTTGTACAATAATCAACTGAGTGACTTAGATATTCTTAACAATACAATAATCTTAGACAATTCCAAAGGACTTATGATCAAAACATGATCAAAGTATTCACATCCAGAGAAAGAACTGAAATCTGAGTTGGTACAATTTAATTATGATTTAAGGAGGGGCAGGTTCTTCACTTGCCTGGCCTGTTCTCTGTTCTGTAGATGACCCCAGGCCAACTTGCTAATTAACCAGGAAGCAAAACTTTGTGTGCTGTGGATGTTAGCTCCAATGAGTCTGCGCCCCTTCCCCACCAGGGGTACTGCTACTCAAGCCTACTTCCTGGTTCCCAGCAGGGCTGAAATACCCACATTCTGACTCAGCACCAGTAGAGATCCCTGTAATCTCCCCCCGGCTAACTGCTCAGCCCTCTTATCCTACCATGAGCTTAGTTCCACTGCACTGCAGCTGATTCAGAGGCTCCAGAGGTCTCTTTCTCTTGCTTGGCCTGCCTGGGACTGGATCTATGTGAGTGTAACTTCAGGGTTGGAATCCACTCCTGCCCCGGCACAGCAGCCCCCTTTTGCTGAATTCTAAGCTGTCTTTGGCTGGAAAATGATCTCAGCCCATTCTTTGTGGGGTTCTGCTGCTCCAGGAATTGGCCTATGGCATTATTCAGAACTGATAAAATTTGAATACAGATCAACCAATAATATTTTCACTTTCTTTATTTTTTCCATGTATTTTTTTATCTTACTCTATTTCTTCTTTCACAACACAATTAACATGGAAATATATATATGTATATATATATATATATATATACACACACACTATATCAAATTGCTTACTGTCTTAGGAAAAAGAGAGGTAAATGTGGGAGGGAGCAAATTTGAGGCTCAATTTCTAAATATAAATTTAAATGTAAATTTTTTAAATGTAAATTTAAATTTATATGTAAGTTAAAAAAGAAAATACCATAAAACATCAGAAATTATAAATTTAATTTAAAGAATTAAAAAAATTTATACCTGGGGAGAACCTGAGATAATTTAGTCAATGCCTCTAATTATAAAGACAAAACTTAAGGTCAGTGACTTTCCAAAGTTACACATCTAGTGAAATGCAGAGTTGAAGTTTAAATTCCAAGTTTCTAATTCATTGTTCTATATGAATTCTACTGGTACTAGTTTAGAAAAAGCAGAGGTAACATATATTCCACAAAATGTAAAGATCAGTTTAGTCATATTGTTATGGCACTATAGACACAGAAAATACTCAGCCAGGTACTGGAGGTGGAGAGAGAAAGAGTTTATTACATGTGTGGGTCCATGGGGGTCAGAATTCCAACAATGGACCCCAATCCTTTTAGCCCACTTGGATATATACAAAAAGAGTGGGCGTGATATAGTGGTATAGACGTCATTACAGGAAAGCAAGATACATACAAGTTTATCAAACAATGACAAGGGCAGAGATTACCTTACAAAGGACAAAGGAGAAACAGGACTGCAGCTAGAACATGGAAAGGTCAGAGACTTTCTGCTACAGACAAGGTCAAAGCCCCCCTTCTACATTTAATTTTCCACGTTATTTCCCCTTTGTGATGCTATCACTGTTAAGTCGAAAGCATCTTCTGTCGAGTGGGGTATACTTTGGCATGTATTCTCCCTGGTTCTGTAAGGGTTGATAGGAGTACATAGCAATGAGATGGGCCCTGGTGGTGCTTGAAACGGATTCACAAATCAGCTGGTGCAGAGCTCAGAAAGCACATGGTCCCACAAGTGCTAACAGGAGGACAACAGCAAGTGGGCCCAAAAATGGGGTTAGCCATGTCCAAAGAGGGGAGGAGTGGACACTGAAGAAGTCCTGGCTCCTTAGGATCCATGAGCATTCTGGCTCCCTTATATCCCTGATCTTCTGTACCAGACTGGTTCCCTCAGCCCAGGTGGTGGTGGTGGGGGTGGGGTGGGGGGGTCCCATGTAGTCCATCCAACCCCAGTGTCCCAGTATATGTTACCCCAGGACACACATCCCTCCCACCAGGTGTCAGGGTCAAAATACCTATGGGAGAACTGGGTAAGCAGCGGCCCAGGGCACATATATACAAGGGTATCCCTCCAGCTCTGTTCATCAATTCTGGAGGGCAACACACTGCATACATCAAACTTAATGGTAACAGGTTTGGGACCACAAGTTCATATAAGGGATGAATTTTCCCACAGGGCCCATCACATACTGATATGCCTGACTGTACATGAGGATCAGGGCCAGTATATATAGGTGGGCCAACGTGTCAGTGGCAAACTCCATGAGCTGGGAAATGTTCATGCCTGCAAATTCTTCCAATTTCTGTAACTTTCTGAATGCCTGGGGCTGCCTGGGCCACAGAAGAGGCATTAATTATGCTTTGATTAACCAATTCCACAGGATCAAAGGGAATATATGTTCTATAGGCATCACACAGCCTTTCATAGAGGGCTTCTGAGGGTTCATCTGGTTTTTGGGTGACCAGAGTGGTTTTCGGTAAGTTCATAGCCTTACAGGCACTAACTCAAACTCCTCTCATGATGGTATTTCTGAATTGCTGAAGGGCAGCTCTCTCTTTGTCACTGTTATATTCCCAATGAGGGTTGTCATCAGAAAAGACTTGATCAGCCCAATGATTTACATCCATTACTTCTCCTGGGGCATATTCCTGGGCCCAGTGTCTAGTCCCCATAAGGACCCTATGTCTTTCTTCTGTATTAAAGAGGTTTAGGAGGAGTTGATGGCAGTCCTCCCAAGTAGGGTAGTGGGTTTGTATTATCGAATCAAGGAGAAAAACCATGGCTTATGGTTTTTCAGAGTATGATGGGGTGTGATTTTTCCAATTTAAGAGGTCAGTAGTTGTGAAGTGCTAGTAGTAAAAAAAAATAGTGTCCCGGTTGGGTGCTGCCATCTGGACAACTGTCACTGGACTATTGACCTCTCTAAGGGGCATTTGGACTGCCACTCCCAACTGAATACTGGGATTGGAAGGGACAAGAGGTGTCTGGCCCTGTGGTGGAGATGTCTCTATTAAGGCAGGACCAAGAAGAGGAGGGGCCAAAGGAGATGGAGGTCCATGCAACACATATGGAGGAGGCTCATCTCCAGATGAATCCTGGAGGATGGGAGGGTCAGATTTTGGATATTTTTTCAGACTAACAAAAATTTGGGCCTGGACATTGTTACCAGTGCACATTCTGATCCAACAGGGTTTAGTTTTAGCTATTTCCAGCCAGGTATCAATCAATGTATGGAAATTGGTCAGGGTGGCCGAGATCACCTGTAATTTTGTTATGGACTTTCTTGATTGTTTCTATATCCAGGGTGCCTTCTGGAGGCCAGCCAATCCCAAAAGTGGGCCATTCAAGGGTATAAAAGGTTTCACGTTTCCCTGGCTTCATCCTAACTCCATAATCCTTATTACAATATCCCTTTTTGAAATTTTTGATCATACAAAGGGCGTGGACCCTCCCATTTCTAGATCAGTGTCGCAACAAGGGTGGGGTTGCCCAGAAGGGCCATTCAGATGCCCGACTGCTTGCATCTCTCTCAGGAACTTAGGTCTATCTTGGCTAAGGCTGCCTGTGTAAAATCTGGGTTATTCCCCAGCCATTATGTCATATGACATAACCGCGGACAGATTGGGGCTCAATCAGACTCCATAGTACGGGCTGTAGAGCCACCGTCACTCACTCACACACACATTTGTCACACTCTTTCCAATTTTAAAACAGTTCCCTCCCAATCCTGTTTTTTTCCTTACGAGGGTTGATCAGACCCCTTTTCTGCCCAGTAAGGTTAGGCCTGTCTTGTGGGCCCCTGGCATAACCTTCCCAGTAGTCTCAGGCTCCATCTTCTACACCTCTAATGAGTCCGGATTCCAAGTTACACCATGGTAGGCTGCTTCAGAGGGCCCTGTCCAAAAACGGTCCTGAAAACCATTCAGGTCGCACCTCCCTGGCCATGACAGGGCTCTCCGAGAGTCCATGAAGCCTGAAGAGGTGGCACAAGGGGTCAATGTGGTTGAGGTTTCCTGGCCAACACTCCAAATATTACAGCATGATAGACACAGAAGGTACTCAGCCAGGTATTCGTGGTGGAGAGAGAGAGTTTGTTATATGCTCAGGCCCACAGGTGTCAGAATTCCAATAATGGGCCCCAATTCTTTTAGCCCACTTGGTGATATACAAAAAGAGTGGGCGTGGTATAGTGGTATAGTCATCATTACAGGAAAGCAAGATACATAGAAGTTTATCAAACAAGGATGAGGGCAGAGATTACCTTACAAAGGACAAAGGAGAAACAGGACTTCAGCTGGAACATGGCAAGGTCAGAGTCTTTCTGCTACAGAAAAGGTCAAAGCCTCCCTTTTATGTTTAATTTTCCACATCAATATTAATCTCTGTTGAGGATACAAAGGGTTGCCCTGAGTCTCTCCTTCAAGATTCAAGGCTGCTATGTTCAAATTCATCTAGTAGAGCCACTATGAGAGAATATGACTTTAAAATCCATTCATAGGCTCCACAGTAATTGTTGTAAGAAGGCAGAACATCTGGCTTAATATGATCTTGATTTCACATGATAGTAAAGATCTAAAGTTATATTATATTCAGAGTGCCAGAAATGAAGTACCTTCAGGATAATGCACTACACAAAATTGCAATTGATAAATAGAGGTATGTAAAATGAAAATTGACTTGAGTCGTATATTTATAACTAGCATAGATTTTGTCTACAACATAGCCTCACAAGTTCTGTGGACATCATAGCATTATTGAAATAGATCTGCCCCTTAAAGTGCTAGTTATGAAGTTAACATTATTGGAAGTTTTCTTGGGAAACATGCAGTATGGTTTCTTTTCAAAAGAATCCTCTCTTCTTCACAGAACATAAATATGAGATGTGCATAAAACATGAACCTGGTCTACCCAAGTGTACTGAAACAAGCTGGAGCTTACACGCATGTCTTTCTCAGGGGGAAGGCAACAGAGAATATTGGTCTAAGAGTGATCCAAGTCAATTCCTAAACTCCATGAATGCTTATGGGAGTAATGCAAAAAAAACCTTTTTAGGAAGCAATCATTTTTCCTTTTGTTGTTATTGTTCAGTTGTTCAATCATGCATAATTCTTTTTGATCCCATGGACCACACTGTCAATGGGGTTTTCTTGGCAAAGTTACTGGAGTGGTTTGCCATTTCCTTTTCCAAGTTTAAACCTAGAAAAATCAATCTAAAAAGAGATTTGTTTTTAAAATTCTTGCATTGGTTATAGGGGGAATAAAAGAGGAAACCAGGGTTTTTCTGTCTAGAAGCTGAGATTCTGAATCGTGGTCCATTAAACTTTTGTTTTTCTTAAAATTTTGGTACTTGTATTTCAACAAAATTCTTTTCCTTTGTAATCCTATTTTGGAATAAATTTGAAAACATTATTCTAATAAGTGCTTCATAAGCACGTTGGAGGGGTCCATGTCACAAAAAGAGTAAAATAGTCCTGATCTAGAACTATTCATTTCATCAAATCAATTGAAAGTACCAACCTGAAACTTTTCCTCTAAAATAGAAAAAGAAATGTTTGAAAGAACTTGAGCATTTGAACATTAAGATTTCTTCAAATCAGCTACCCACAGGTATAGTGGGCTATTTTAGTTAAACCTTTACTAAAAGATAATGGCATGGTAATATTTTGGGGATAATGACTGAAGTGTTAATAATGTGCTTGGGTAATGCCGATGGCAGAGTCTATAGTTAATTGAAGCCTTGATGTTATTCCTTGTACAACTTTACCTTGCCAAACAACTTCCTTCTAGATACTCCGTAGTATTTTACTTTCAATTAAAATGATGAGACTGGACGATTCAAAAATTCAAGACTTGCTGAACTTTTACCAGGAGCTTATTGTTGAATGATCTGAATATCATTGAAACATGATGCTGCATCTAAAATACTAGATTAAAAGATAAGAACAAATACCCTCTCCAATCAAGGTCAATCTTCTACTGTCCCATTCTTCTTAGTCTTTAATCATCATTCTATTTTACACAAGCTCCATTGAATCTTTGAAATTCTTAAATAAATGCCTTCCCTCTTTTTCCTTTACCCAAAACTTGGTATCTATGCTGAGTTTTGTTTATGTTGTACTTCTCAATTTGCGAACAATCATTCTCTCACTCCTAGTACTCTCAGGTGGAAGAATTAGAAGACTACATACTCCCCATGATTTTATCAAAACCATCTGTCAATCACTATCTTTCAATAGCTTTCTTTTTCTACTTTTGAAAACTTTACTGTGAATATTAAGAGGCAGAGCCAAGATGATGGTATAAAGGCAGGGATTTGCCTGAGCTTTCCAAAATTACCCTCTAAACAACTTTGAATTAACACCTCAAAATGACTTGAGGTGGCAGAATCAAAATGAAAATGAATTCTGAAGTGGCAGAACCAAAAAAAAAGGGGGACCAGATAAAAAAATAATCCAGCCCAAGATAACTTAGAAGTTTGGCAGTATAGGTCTTTTCATTAGGTGAGGGTGGAGCAGTCAATGCAAGCCAGAAAGTCAGCAGCAGGCTTTGGGTGTTGACTGAACCAGAGGAGGCAATTCCACAGGTGGTAAGGAATTCAGACAAGTGATCAAAAGAAGATTATAGAAGACTCTGTGCTGACCCTGGCTGTAAGACTCTGTTGCATTGCCCATACGTGGTTCCAGGTCTCAGCTCCAGGGTGGAAAAGAATGCTTGTGGTCACTCACAAACCAAATCACAGACCAGTAGTGAAGTGAACATATCTTGATTTAGATCACAAAACCTTGGAAGAACTGACAAGTTATAGGCATTACAGAACTAGCTCTGAAAACAGCACCATGAAAAAACCTGCAGCTTGAGACAGTAGCCCCTCCACTTCAGGAGCAGACTTTGACTACAGAATGACACTATGGTGATGGGCAATAACAAAATACAATGCCAGAAGAAGATAATAAAGTCAAACCTACTACATCTAAAGCCTCAAAGAAAAATGAGAATTGATCTCAGGCCCAAAAAAGAACTACTGGAAGAGCTCAAAAAGGATATTTTTTTTTTTGCCTATTCATTCATTCCTTTTTCATTTATTATTCATTGATTCATATTTCTTTTTTGGTGAGGCAGTTGGGGTTGTGACTTGCCCAGGTCACATAGCTAGTAAATGTAAAGTATCTGAGGCTGGATTTGAACTCAGGTCCTCCTGAATCCAGGGCCAGTGCTCTATCCACTGTGCCACCTAGCTGTCCCTAATGATTCATCATTTAATTATTTGTTTATCTACCTATTTATTCATTCGTTCATTTGTTTACTTACTAATTCATTCATTAACTCATTTATCTCTTCATTCATCCATTTATTTATTTGCTTGTTAGCTTATTTGATTATTTATTTATTTAAAGGTACACATGTATTGTCATGTAAAACCTTTCCATATTAGAAAGGTTGTGAAAAAAACAGATAAAAACAATACTTCAGACAAAAGAACATGAAAATATATATATACTTCAATCTCTACTCAGATACCATCAGTTCTTTATGTGTAGATGGATTACAGTTTTCATAAATCCTTCAGAATTATCTTTGATCATTTTATTGCTGAAAATAACTAAACCATTCACAGGAGATCATCTTACAATGTTGTTGTTATTTTGTATACAGTACATTTCACTTAGCATCAGATCATGTAGGTCTTTATAGGGTTTTCTGATAGCATCCTGCTCATCATTTTTTAATTTTTTAATTTTTAAAATTTTTTTTTTTACGGGGCAATGGGGTTAAGTGACTTGCCCAGGGTCACACAGCTAGTAAGTGTCAAGTGTCTGAGGCTGGATTTGAACTCAGGAACTCCTGAATCCAGGGCTGGTGATTTATCCACTGCGCCACCTAGCTGCCCCCCTGCTCATCATTTTTTAAAATAGTAAACTGTATTTATAAAGTATTTAAAAGAGAGATTTCCTTACAATAAACCCATCCGGTTCATTATTTATTTATTTTGGTGAGGTAATAAGGGTTAAGTGACTTGCCCAGGGTCACACAGCTATTAAGTGTCAGGTATCTGAGGCCAGATTTGAACTCAGGTCCTCCTGAATGCAGAGGCAGTGTTTCTTCCACTGTGCCACCTAGCTGCCCCAATGAGGTTCATTATTGCAACATTAAGAGATAACTTTTATACAGTACCATATACCTGAAAAATAATTTTCTTCACAATAGTCTAGGAAAGTACCATACATTTTATCATCATAATTAATCAAACCTCCTCCTCATCATCATCATTCAAACCTCCTCTTTCTCATCATCAATAAAACCTCATCCTCATCCATCAATCCTCTTCTTCATCTAATCAATCATCAATCTATCAATCATTATAATCATCCTAAATTAACCTTGCCTCAGCTTCAAAGTTTTTTTCACAGTTACTATTACTGTGTTGCCCTCCATCCAATTCCCTCCCCATGATATTTACTATATTTTCTATCTTTTTTCAAACTGTCCCTCCTCAGTAGTATTTTGCTACTGACTGCCCTGTCCCCCAATCTGCTCTCACTTCTTTTACCCCTCCTCCCTTATTCCCTTCCTGTCCTACTTTCCTGCTGGGTTAGATACATTACTCTACCCAATTGAAAGTGTATGTTATTCCCTTTTTGAGCCAATTCTTATGAGAGTAATGCTCACTCATTCCCCAGCACCTCCCCCATAATCTCCTCCACTCCATAAGCTTTTTCTTGCTTCTTTTATGTGAGATAGTTTACCCCATTCCACCTCTCCCTTTCCCTTTTCCCCATTGCATTCCTCTCTCACCTCTTTTATTTTTTTAAGATATCATTCCTTCATATTAAACTCACATCTGTGCCTTCTGTCAAAATATACTCCATCCACCTGCCCTAATTATGAGAATGTTCTTATAAATTACAAATATTATCTTCTCCTGTAGGAATGTAAAGAGTTTAGTTTCTTAATATCCCTCATGACTTCTTTTTCCTGTTTGTCTTTTTATGTTTCTCTAGGATCTTGTATTTGAAAGTCAAATATTCCATTTAGCTCAGGTCTTTTCATCAAGAATGCCTGAAAGTCTTCTCTTTCATTGAATTCGATTTTCCCCTGAAAGATTATACTCAGTTTTGTTGGGTTGGTTGCAATCCCAGTTCCTTTGCCCTCCAGAAGATAATATTCCAAGCCCTCTGATCCTTTAAAGTAGAAGCTGCTAAATCTTGTGTTATTCTGACCGTGCTTCCACAATACTTGAATTTTTTTCTTTCTGGCTGCTTGCAGTATTTTTTCCTTGTCCTGGTAATTCTGGAATTTGGCTATAATATTTCTGAAGGTTTTCATTTTGGGATCTCTTTCAGGAGCTTATTGGTGGATTCTTTCAATGTCAATTTTACCTTCTGCTTCTAGAATATCAAGGCAATTTTCCCTGACAATTTCTTGGAAGATGATGTCTAAGCTCTTTTGTTGATCATGGCTTTCAGGTAGTCCAATAATTTTCAAATTATCTCTGCTGGATCTATTTTCCAGGTCAATGGTTTTTCCAAGGCAATATTTCATGATGCCCTCTACTTTTTCATTCTTTTGGATTTGCTTTATTGTGTCTTGATTTCTCATGAAGTCATTAGCTTCCATTTACTCAATCCTAATTCTTAAGCAATTGTTTTCTTCAGAGAGCTTTTGTATCTCCTTTTCCATTTGGCTTTTCAAGTTGTTGACTTTTTTCATGACTCTCCTGAATCACTCTCATTTCTCTTTCTATTTTTTCCTCTACTTCTCTTTCCTTATCTTCAAAGACCTTTTTGAGTGCTTCCATGGCCTAAGAAAAATTCAAATTTTTCTCAGAAGCTTCGGGTGTAGGAGCTTTGACTTTGTTATCTTTTTCTGAGTTTGTATTTTGATCTTCCTAATCACCAAAGTAACTTTCTGGAGTCCTCATTTTTTCTCTCTGCTCATTGTGCCAGTCTATTTCTTGACTTTTAACTCCTTATTAAAGCGGGACACTGCTTTTAGGGCACACGGTCATAAGCTTCAGGCGATCCCAGGTGGTACAATTTAAGGAGAGGCATGTTCTACAGTCCCCTGGCCTATTCTCTATTCTATAAGTAACCACATGCCTGTTTCCCAGTGGTTGCAAAGGTCTGGCATGTCTGAGTCCCTCCCCGACCTAGGTCCCCACTCAAGACTGCTTCCTGGTTCTGAGCATGGGCAACACTAGAGAGTTCCACCTTAGCACCGTCAGAGACCCCTGCAACCATACCCCAGCCAACCACCTGACCCCTTCACTTGTCTGTGAGCTAAGTTCCAGAAGTAGTCACTGCCTCAGCTGATTCTAAATCTCTGGAAGCCTGATTCTTTGGGACTGGGTCTGGGTCCTCAAGGTGCAGCCCAGATCTGCACTCTACATTCACACCAGTATAATAGAGCTTTCCTGATGACCTTCTAAGCTGTCTTTGGCTATAAAATTATCTCACCCCATCCTTTTGTGGGTTCTGCTGCTCCAGCAATTCTTTTTTCTATCTTTTATCTAGTGCAATCATTTTCAGGGTCTTCAATATTCACCCTCCCTCCCCAGGTTACTATTTATTTATTTTAAACATTCTTTTATTTTTAATATAGAGTTCCAAATTCTCTACTTCCACCCCTTCCCCCTTACCCACTGATAATTTAAGCTAAGGGATAACAATTATACATGTAAAATCATACAAAACACATTTCTCTATTGGCCATATCAAAAAAGTAAAATAAATATAGAAAGCAAGAAAATCATACTGTAATTGAGATCTTTAATTGAGTTTTTCAGCTCTCTCTGGAAAGAGCATATTTTTATCATGAATCTTTTGAATTTATTTTGAATTTTTGTATTGATCAGAGTTGGCAAGTCTTCTAGAGTTGATCATGATCAAAATGTTGCTGTTACTGTGCACAATAACCTCCCTGTTTTTCTCACTTCACATGCATCAATTGATATAGATTGATATAGATGTTGCCATGCCTTTCCTCCTGAAAATAAACCCCTGATTTCTTATAGCAATATAAAATTACATCACAATCATATGCCACAATTCGTTTAGCAATCCCCAATTCATGAACATTCACTTAATTTACAATTATTTTCCACTACCAAAAAAAAAAAAACTGCTACAAATATTTTTGTACACATAGGTCTTTTTTTTTCATTTTCTTTGATCTCTTAGGTATACAGACCTAGTAGTATATTGCTGGGTTTAAGGATATGGACAGTTTTATAGACCTTGGGCATAGTTCCAAATTGTTTACCAAAAGAGTTAGGTAAGTTCACAACTTCAGCAGTGTATTAGTGTATCTATTTTTCCTCATACACTCCAGCATTTGTCATTTCTGATAGGTGTGAAGTGGTACCTCGAGTTGTTTTAATTTGCATTCCCCTAATCAATGGTAATTTATAGCATTTTATATTAATATAGAGAACTTTTATTTCTTCCTCTGAAAACTGCCTGTTTATACTCCTTGATCATTTATCAGTTGGGGATTTGACTCAGTTCTCTACATATTTGAGAAATGAGACCTTTATCATAGAACCTTTCCATAAACTTTTTATATTACCTCATTGCTTATGATACCTTTAAGAAAAAATGTAGTTTTCCAGATTATCTCATTTAATTAGGTCTATTTTTCCTTCTTTTTTGCCTGAACCCATGATTGCTTACCCATCTTTCTTACTTCAGCTGAAGCATAATAGATTCTACTCTAGCCCTTTATTTAAACCCTGTGTGTTTCTGTTTCAAATATGTGTATTCTAAACAACATATTGTTGGATTTTGATTTCTAATCCATTTTGCTTTCTGCTTCCATTTTATGGATGAGCTGAATCCATCCCCATTCACAGTTATAATTAATATTTCCCCCATACTATTTTTTTTCTCTCTCTCTCCCCCCTCTTCAAAATTCTGTTTTCCTTCTGATCACTGCCTCCCTTACTCCTTTTTAACATACCTTGTCCCTCTCCATATCTTTTATACTATTCATTCCTATTTAGTTATCAGGTAAAACAGATTTCTATATTCAATTGAATGAGTATGTGTGTATACCTACATACCTACATACACATGTACATATACATGTGTGTATATATGTATATATGTGTATATATATGTGTGTACACGCATATACACACATATATTCTTTCCTCTTTGAAACAATTTTTGTCAGTAAAGTCTACACATTGCCCACTATACCCCCAGTTCTCCCTTCTATTCTAAAATCTCTTTCTTGTGAACCTCTTTTATTAAAAAAATTATCCTTTGTACCTCAATTTTCTCTCTTCTTCCATACCCTTCTACTTCTTTTTTTGGAGATCATCACAACATAATCAACTGAAAGGTCCCAAAGCTGATCTTACTGCTCTGTCACTGCCACCTTCGATGCCCACCTTGTCTATAGCAGTGTGCTCCAGGCTACCCCAACCTGGATGTCACAGATCTATCCTGCAGATCTCCTAAATTGTCTCATTACGGAAAAATTTTACATGCTAACGTATCACTATCTTTCTATCTCTCTGTCATATATAATATAATTATATATTATATTACATCATATAATTATACATATATATAAATTTTAAAAACTTTTCTTCATGCATGCAGCCATTCTAGCCTTTCAGATATTTCTCAAATGTAACATTGTATATCTGTGCCTTTGTAAAGGTTTTTCTTCCCATGAACAACCTCCTCATTTCTGCTTTAAAATGCCAAGTTTCTTTCAAAGCACAGGGGAGGCCTATCCTAATCTCTTTCGCTTTTATAGGCTCCTTCCCATTCTCAATTACTTCGTATTTATTTCACAAATACATCTTATGTGCTTATTTATGTGAGTGAACTCCTTCTCCTCCCAATAGAATGTAAACTCTTTAACGTAAGGGTCTCTGTTTCTTTTGGTCTTACATTTCACACATGGTGTGAGGCGATTAACAAATGCTTAATGATTGATCCATTTTCCTCTGATATCTTCATTTTTCAACATCTACCTTTTGACTAATTTCCAGTATACTCAGGTCTTCTCAGTAATAAAAAGAAAGTCAACCCTTGAGCCTTCTATTTCATCCTTCTACCGTCCCATCATCCCAAAGCTTAACTTCCTTAAAAACGTTATCTATAAGGGGGCAGCTAGTTGGCGCAATGGCTAAAGTACTGGCCCTGGATGCAGGAGGACAGGAGTTCAAATCAGTGCTCTGACATTTGACACTAAATAGCTGTGTGACCCTGGGCAAGTCACTTAAACCTCATTGCCCCACAAATAAACAAACAAACAAACAAATAAATAAATAGAAGTTATCTGTACCTAGCATTTTCACTTCTTCCTCAGCTGTTCTCTGAAGAATCCTATCTAAAACAGTTTCTACCACTATCAGTCTACCAAAACTCCTCCCTCAAAGATCAAAATGACCTTGAAATCAATATTAAACCCAGACTATTCATTTTAATAAAGCTTCATCTTTCTTGAGATCTCAATTAAAAAAAAAAATAATATTGATCAACCCATAGTACTACAGTTTCTGTTCCCAGTATCAGAGATTTAGAACGAGAAGGTCCCTTTGAGGCCATCAAGTCCAATCATCTTTTCAAATGATGGAAATGAGGCTAAAAGAGACTAAAATAAGCTGTTTAGTGGAGATTTCAACCTAGTTCTTCCAGACTCTAATCACAATTCTTTATCCACTGTGCTACTCAGCTTCTCCCTTTGGATTCAGTGTTTTCTCATGGTTTTCCTCTTTCCTTTCTTAAAACCTTTGATCTATTTTTTTCTTGCTAGATCCTCATGCCTTCCCCAGTCTTTTAATTTGGTTGCTTCCCAAGTGTATTTGTTTTTTCCTTTGGCTACCTTCTCTTCATTTTCTACAGTTTGTACCCTGGAAATACCATCTTGTCAACTAATTTTACTACCGCCTCTATGAAGATAGACCTGGTAGCAATAATTCCTAAAATTGCATATAATCTTCTATTTGGTTATTTTTTGTATGTAGAGGCTGGGAGATAGCACCACTCACTTATTCTCCCATTTTTAAGTTCTTAGTGTTATTTATTATCCTCTTCCCTTTTACCTAGAATATTGTCACTTACCAAATCTTGTTACTTCCATAACCACATCTCTTGCATTCTTTTCCTTTTCTCAGTTCTCACAGTCACAATCTACATACAACCTATTGCCTCTGACCACATCCCTCTCCGCAACCCAGATTTATTTTATATGCTTCCTAAATTGTTGCCCTATTTCTCCTTTGGAATTCAATTGTATTGTTAATAGAATATTTGTGATAATTTCAAATAATGAGTCATTTATTATATGGTGATTCTAATTGCCTTAAAGTTATGATTATATTGAATAGATTTATTCTAAGAAATGAATACACCTCTCTTATTCATTATTATAGTATTAATTAGTATTAGAAATATGAAATTACATCTATAGCCCTGGGCATTTTGCCACCTCAGTTGTTATTTTGCAGAATAAATCTCCCTAGACTTAATTTTATAACTTTAAATAGTTGGTGCAATGAATCATTATTTTGGAACTTATTTTGGAAATGAAAATTAAAAAGCTGTTTTTTCCCATTATCTTAATTACTTATGATTGACACAAATAATGAAAATTCAAACTATAAACATTTCATAAATGCATTTGGTGGTTTTGTGTTGTCCACCTTTCACTTTTCCCCAAAACAAGGCATTTCCTCTATTTCCTTACCTCTTCTCCCCACTACACCTCCCTCCCTAGACAACAACCAAGTTATCCTGGGTCAGAGGATTATCTGACACATGGAAGCCTTGCTATGGAATTGTCTAACAAAAGAATTTTCCCTCACTTACTTTGAAAAGAGAGCACGAATACCAGAGGAAAGAGTCAGTCAGGATTTGAAGACTAAAAGGGAAAAGAAGAGGGAAAGGTAAGCAGTAAATAGAGAACTGTGTGGTAGCATTGGTGATAAAAGCAGGACTCCAGAGACTTGGCTGTCAATTTTTCAGTGGTGAAACTGCAGTGGAAGATAGAAAACCCTGAAAGCTTTTCCTCTTCTGACTCTTTAAACTCTATGGAGGGGGGCAGCTAGGTAGCACAGCGGATACAGCACCGGCCCTCGAGTCAGGAGTACCTGAGTTCAAACTCAGCCTCAGACACTTAATACTTAGTAGCTATGTGATCCTGGACAATTCACTTAACCCTCATTGCCCCATAAATAAATAATCAAACAAATTAATTAATTAATCAGTCAATTAATTAAGTTAATAAAAATAAATAGATAAAGAAATTAAAGAAATAAATGAATGAATAAATAAATAAATAAATAAATAAATAAATAAATAAATAAATAAATAAACGAATGAATGAATGAATGAATAAATAAATGGAAAATAAACTCTATGGAGATAATATCCTTGTTGTGCAGCTGGAGCACCAGAAAAGAGAATGAGAGGGCTCTTCCCACCTGACTCACAAAACTGGTCCATATAGAGACCAGCAAAGAAAAGTACTTTTGGGGATGTCCATTCAGAAGACTTCTCATGTGACTACTGGTACTTATATGGATCATTATGGGTTGAGTTTTCTGTTTTGTTTTCTTCCTTCTTTTAATAAAGCTTTCTTCTGTAAATATTGTGAACTGTACACTTGTAGAAAATCAGTGTCAATATGCCTTGTAGGTAGCAAGATGGCACAATGAAGAAAGGAAAGAAATTGGAATTAACTGAAGAAATGAGTTTTGAATTCTGCCTCAGACACTTCCTAGTTGAGTGACCCTGGGCAAGTCACTTAATCTCTATCTGCCATAGTTTCCTCATCTGCAAGATGGGGGTAATAATAACATCTAAATCCAAGTGTGTTTATGAAGATTAAATGAGTTATGTGGGGGCCAATTTTTAATTGGGGAGCATTAGCTAAGTGGCTTGCCACTCATTATGGCAAGGAAGGAGACCCGCAGCCTCCCTCAAAACAGAACAGGATTTATTTTAAGAAGAACGAACTTAAAAAAAAACACACAAACACAAACAGGATCAGTAGGATCAAGAGAAAGGAAATAAAATGGGGAAAAAGGAAATTATAGGCTTTAATGAAATACGAAGTTGCCTCTCAATTAACTTACATGTGATTATTTACAATGCCTGCCTATCTATAATTGGTTCCTAACACTTGCTCTTAGAAATATCCTAATAAACCTTGGAAATGCTGTATCCATTTTACTGAGCAGGTGGTACACATACATACATACATACATACATACACACACACACACACACACACACACAGAACTTGAATAGTTTTCAATCAGAAATTTTTTTTTTGTATTTTCCAAAAATATAATGTGCTTTGTGGGGATGGGGAAAAGTATCTTTGGAAATATAATCAATCACTTTTTTGTGCCTAATTGTTCTTTTAAAAAAGACAGTAAATGAATGATACAAAAGAGGCTACACTAAAACACTAAACTAAAAATTTACCTGGCAATATAGCTCTATATTAGTTCCCCAAATCCCTCCAACCCCTATCCCTCCTCACCATATTATCTGCCTGGTGAATATGCCTCAATTATCATAAAAATAAATGCTGATTTGCATTCCACTTTTATGTTTTTGAAAGGGAAATGTAATGCAGGCTCAGTTTATTAGAGTGTGACAGACAATAAGACACTGCTGTGCTGGATCATATTCAGTCCTATTGAATGATGCAGCTGCAAACCATCCTAAAGTTTACTAATTCTTGCTCAGTTCATGTACCTTTGTAATGTAACTTTTCGTTTTACAAAATGTTATTTAAGAACAATAAAGAATAGGGGTCGGAGCCAAGATGGTGGAGAGGAAGCAGCAAACTGCCTGAGCTCTCCTTCTGTTCCCTCAAAACAAACATTAAATCAAGCCTCTGGATGGATTCTGAAACTACAGAACCTGCAAAGAGACAGGGAGACACAGTCCTCCAACCAGAGATAATTTAGAAGACTTCAGGAAAAGGTCGGTCTGACTCGGGCAAAAGGGAGGCCCAGTGCAGGGCAGCAACCCAGCGCCAAGGGGGTCAGGGCAAGTCAGTAGGAGCTGCGGGCCACAGCCGAACAACTGAGGCCCCTGGAACCTGGTTCAAAAATCTTGTGGCAAAGAAGGACAGTGGAAAAACCTACCTGCAAAAGCCGAGAGGGCCACGAACAGGTCAGGCCGGCGCCTGGCTGGCCGAGCACAATCAGACAGGAAGTGCAGGGCAGGGAATCTCCACATACCATAAAGGCCTCAGAGTAAAAACCCGGTCACACAGCACCAATACCCCTGCACAGGAAGCCCAAAACAGGGACCCCAGTGCCCCCAGAGCATACCCCAACTTAAAAAATAAATAAATAAGCTGCAATAATGAGTAAGAAGCAAAAAAGAGCCCTCTCCATTGAGAGCTTCTCTATCAATAGGTAAGAAGCCAACGCAAACTCAGATGAGGACAATAGCCTCAAATTGCCTACATCTGAAGCCTCACGAGGGAAGGTGAATTGGTCTCAAGAACAAAAAGCTTTCCTGGAAGAGCTCAAAAAGGATTTTAAAAATCAATTGAGAGAGGTAGAAGAAAAAATGGGGAGAGAAATGAAAGCAAAACAAGAAAACTATGAAAAAAGAATCAGCAGCTTGGAAAAGGAAGCACATAATTTCACTGAAGAAAGCAAAGCCTTAAAAAATTCATTTGGCCAAATGGAAAAAAAGGTGGATAATCTCACTGAAGAAAACAATACCTTAAAAAATTCATCTGGCCAAATGGAAAAAAAGGTGCATAATCTCATTGAAGAAAATGCTGCCTTAAAAAATTCACTTGGCCAAATGGAAAAAAAGGTGCATAATCTCACTGTAGAAAACAATGCCTTAAAAATTCAAGTGGGACAGTTGGAAGATAACGAATCCATGAGACACCAGGAATCAGTCAAACAGAATAAAAAAAATGAAAAAATAGAAGAAAATGTGAAATACCTCATTGGAAAGACAACTGATCTAGAAAACAGATCGAGGAGAGACAATTTGAGAATCATTGGACTGCCTGAAAGCCATGACCAGAAAAAGAATCTAGACACCATATTCCAGGAAATTATTAAGGAGAATTGCCCTGATATCATAGAATCAGAGGATAAAATCATCATTGAAAGAATCCACCGATCACCTCCTGAAAGAGACCCCAAAAGGAAATTGTAGCCAAATTCCAGAATTATCAGGTGAAGGAGAAAATACTCCAAGCAGCCAGAAAGAAGCAATTGAAATATCATGGAGCCACAGTCAGGATTACTCAGGACCTGGCAGCTTCAACATTAAAGGACCGCAAGGCTTGGAATATGGAATATGATATTCCGGAAGGCAAAGGAGCTTGGATCGCAGCCGAGAATCTATTACCCAGCAAAAATGTGCATTTTCTTTCAGGGGAAAAGATGGACATTTAATGACATTGGGGACTTTCAATCTTTCCTGGTGAAAAGACCAGAACTGAATAGAAAATTTGATCTCAACATACAAGACTCAAGAGAAGTTTAAAAAGGTGGCATGATGAAAAGAGCCCTGGACCTGAAGTCAGGAAGACCTGAGTTCAAATCCTGGATCAAGCAATTACAAGCAGGGCAAGTCACTCAATCTCCCTCAGCCTCAGTTTCTTCACCTGTATGAGGTGATAACAGTACCTCTCTTCAGGGTGTTTGTGAGGATTGCTAAAATAAGTATGTGAGGCACTTTGAAAAACTTAAAGTGCTATACAAAGACTTTGTTCAGTACTTTTGGTCATGTCCAGCTCTTTGTGACCCCGTTTGGAGTTTTCTTGGCAAAGATATTGGAGTGGCTTGCCATTTCCTTCTCCAGCTCATGAGGAAACTGAGGTAAACAGGGTTAAGTGACATGCCTAAGGTCACACAGCTAGTATTTGAGGCTAGATTTGAACTCAGGTCACCCTGACTATGCTAGCGATCATTTAAATATCCCATTTCTTGGTTTTAGCTAGGTTCATAATAAAAAAGACCAAAAAAATATTTAAGGGAGTAAAAGAAAAAGCTCTGCCCTCTGCCTGAGCTGCTTGTATTTGCCTATTGCAGCAGACTAAAGAAAGCTGAAATCTGAGGTCCCAGACTTCCCAACACAAGGATAGCAGACACTAAGCTGGGAGTGCTTAGGGTGGATTTAAGGTTCTTAGGCATTTTTTAAGAGCTCCCCACCCCCACCCCATTCTGTGTTCCCTACCAGGTACCTGCTGTTCCCACATTATTCCCCAATACCCAGGGATTCAATCATGTTTCCTATTTGATCTCGTATCCTCCCCTCCAATGCCCCCCAGTGCAAACTTAACTATGCTGGGTCCTATCCCTTAAGGCTTTATTCTCTGCTCTTAATGAGAAGGAGATCAATATACTAATCCCTGATAAAATGCTAAATTATCTGTTATCCCTCTCAGATAATCAGTCAATGAGCAAACATCTAATAATTACCTTCTATGTGCCAGGCCTGGAGATAAGAACAAAGGTGAAATAGTCCCTGCCCTCAAGAAGCTTACCATCTAGCTCAGGGAGATAAATATACGTACAAAATCACAAGCAATAATTAGTGGGGATGGCAGGGGGAGATAGACTGGAAGCTGAGGGGATCTAGAAAGGTTTCATGTGGAAGGTGGAACCAAAGCTGAATCATAAAAGAAACCAAACATTCTAAGATGCTGAGCTCTCAGGTGAATACATTCCAAGCGTGGGGGACACCCAGTACAAAAGGATGGAGGTGGGAGATGGAATGCTGTGTATAAGGAACTGTTTGGGGGGAAAAAATAGTTTGATTGGACCTTAGTGTATGGGAAAGGTCTAATAGGCTGGAAAGTTACAATGAGGCCAGGTTAGGAAGGGCTTGAAATGCTAAATGGAGGAATTTATATTTGATGCTAGGATGAACAGGGAACCATTGAAGTTTCTTGAACAGGAGAGTGACATTGCCTGATGTCACTTTAGGAAAATTACTTTTGTAGCATGCCTCACTCTAACTAAAAGGCACAAGTCTCCAAAAGGCAATGACTGAAATTTCCAGCATCATTGTGAGGCTGCCAAATGAAACCTTTTTGGGGGCAGAGGAGCCTTTTGGTGTTCCTGAAAACAACTACTCTTAGGGAGCAACCAATTTTGAACTCTTCCTCTAAAGTCCTGTCATGGTCAAAGAAAGGACTAGATCCCAAGAAATAACTATTTCCCACCCATTCCCATGACTACTTATAGGATTGTTGCATTTAGAGTTGGAAAAGACCTTGAAGTTTGACTGAACCATTACACAGATGAGCAAACTGAGACCAAAAATGGTCGGGTTACTTGTCCAATGTCACACAGAAAGTAAGTAGCAAACCTAGGATATGGTTTTTCTACTCCAGATTCCTTTTCTTTGATATCACGTCATAAGGGTCTCTGGTTGCAACATTGTTCTTCATCAAAATTCAAGCAGGCAAAATATAAGATATATAGGAAAAGTGACTTCCACATTGAGCCCTGATTCCTCTTCCTCATAAGCTTCTTTCCTCTTTGAATGACTGTGACTGAAGCCCATTTGCTCATATCATTCCTGGCAGCTTTATTAATATAATACAGTCCTCAAAGAAGGGTGGTTTTCTCAGAACATATACATTCTCATATGAATATATATATTTAATACATTAAACCCCAAATTATGTTACCTGGTTCATTCTTGCCAAGAGACCATTCTGTGTTTTTAATTTTTAATATATCATTTTTTCCAATTACATGTAAAGACATTTTTACATACTTAAAAACAATTTTTACTTCTGAATTCTCTCTCTCCCTTCTTCCCCTCCCCCCCCATAGAGAAGGCAAGCAATTTGATGTAGGTTATACATGTACAGTCACATAAAACATATTTCCATATTAGTCATATTGTGGAAGAAAACTGGCCTTCCCCCCCAGGAAACAAGAAAAAGAAAAGAAAAGAAAAAAGTGATTTTTTTTTTAAAAGTTTGCTTCAATCAGCAGTCAGACTTTATCAGCTCCTTCTCTGGAGGTTGATAGCATTTTTCATCATAAATGCTTTGGAATTATTAAATCACTGGAATGCTGAGAATAGCTGTTATTTTCAGTGGATTATTATACAATTTTGTTGTTACTGTGTAAAATGTACTCTTGGTTCTGCTCATTCACTTTGCATCAGTTCATGTAGGTTTTTTCCAGGTTTTTCTGAAAGCATTTTTCTGGTCGTTTCTTATAGCACTGTTGTATTCTATCAAAATCTTATACCACAACCTCTTCAGCTATTCCCCAATAAATGGGAATCCCCCAATTCCCAGCTTTTTGTCATCACAAAAAGAGCTGCTATAAAGATTTTTGTGTAATTAGGTCCTTTTCCTTTTTAAAAAATCTCTTTGAGATACAGAACTAGTAGTGGTATTGCTGGATCAAAGAATATGCCAAGTTTGATCACCCTTTGGGCAAATTGCTCTCCAGAATGGTTAGATCAGTTCACAACTGTACTAATATGCATTAATATCTTAATTTTCCAGCATTCCCTCTAACATTTATAATTTTCATTTTGTGTCATATTAGCCAATCTGATAGGTATGAGGTGATGTCTCTGAGTTGTTTTAATTTGTGTGATAAAATAATGGGATTTAGCAGATATTCAAAGACCTACCTGGAAATTAATCTAAATGGAATCAAGTGAGAGTGATTGACTGCTGATTAGCCTACTTCAAAGTTAACTAGACTGTAATCACACCTGGCTAGCTCTTAAGAAGGTATTGTTCTCAGAAGCTGGACTTTGAACTTAACTTGAGAACAATAGTGATTTAGAGTACTTTAAAAATGTAAATATAGATAGCTTTGATTTCTTCTTAAAACTGCCTGTCCATATCATTTGACTATTTATAAATTGGGAAATTAATTGTATTCTTAAAAAAAAAGAACAATAAAGAATACATACTCATTCCAGATGTTTCCATAAAGAATATATGAGGGGAGGCTAAAATAAATGAGATTTAGTTGTTGTTATTTTTTTAATGTATGTCACATCTTAATGTTTACAAGATGGCTTTAAAACCTGACAAAAGGTTTTGTCAAAAAAAAAATCCTCAATGGATTCTTTTTAGGCAGAATTTCCATTTCAGATTGCAAATTCTTTGAAGAAATGTCTGTTTTTGTTTTTAGGAATCTTGGAAGAAAGGTTATTATAAATATATCGAGTTCAACATTTTACCTTTGTACCCCTGTAGATTTTTTACAAAGCTAGCATTATTCTGAAGGCAAAAGAAAACTTTTCTCTTGACCGTGTTTTGACACTATCATTTTCTGATAGGAGAGCACCAAACAGTCCAATGCATCAGTGTTGGTTTTGTTTTATTGAATCTCTTTGATTTTGAGTTTGTGGTTAGATAAGGGAAAAAATAGTAATCTGAAGTAACTTGTTTGACATGGAAAAGTCCCTTAATTTTTCTGAGCCTCAGCTATTAAAAATGAGAGTTTGGAATAGATGAGATAAAGGTTCCCTTCCATTCCTAAATCTATTCTTCTATGATGCAAGCTCTGGGAATATCATGAAATAAGTATTCCAATCTTTCCATCATTGAAAATTTATGAAAAATATTGAATAATATTCCCATTATTTAATAGGTCAAGCATCCTGGAGTTTATGTTCCATTTGATTTATTGACAAAATAAAAGATAAAACAAAACAAAACAGAATATGTAATCATACCCGCCCATCATCTTCAGATAATATGCAAATAATAAATATTTGAATCATTGACAAATTAGAATACCCCGTACCCTTTGTTCTTTTCAGGAATACAGTAACATACCCTCTGTAATATCATAGACTCTTTCTAAAAAACATGACATTAGGCAACATGGCATTAGAAGGAACACAGTTCCAAGGGAATGATGCTAGAAATAGACAATTATCCTATTAGTGTTTTCATCAGGGATTCGTGCTGTAGAAGTTGGTTTGGTTATAAGAAATTAACAGTTCTAATAGGAAAGACCATTGGTAGGGTCAGCTTTAACTGGGGCATACCTGTAACTTAAAGAAGTTGAAACTTTCCAGGCTTTCATAGTTATTTCAGGGAGCAGAGTATCAAACAAGCTTTCTTCATACAAAGATTATGTGAATGACTGATTTATCCTCAATGGTGCGGGGGGGGGGGCAGGAAAAAACTGGCTTATTTGCAATGACAGTCTCCATTGGTATTGACATATACTGTTGTGGTTCACAACTCGCTTTTCCTCACTTGAAAATGATTAGTGTCACTGAGACCAACCTCAGACACATGATGGCTGAAAGAAGTACTCTTAAATTTAATGGCCAGTGCTATTTGTCTACATGGCAGCACAATGAGAATGATTAATAATTCCAGGTCTCATTTAATGATTGGTTTGACAATAAGAAAAAAAAAATTAGCACTACTCTATCACCATGTCTGTGGCTATTTATATTCTCCTGATCTCTTCCTAACTTTTCAGGCTTCTTACACTTTATTCCCCTCCTCATATCTACATTCTAGTGACACTGGCTTTATTGCTCTTTCTCACTCCATCTTCGAGTTCTATGCATTTTCACCGGCTGTCCTGCATTCCTGGAATGCTCTCCTTCCTTACCTCTGCCTTTTTACCTCTCTGACATCCTTCAAATTTCAGCTAAAATCCCACTCTCTGTAAAGATCTATTCCTAGTCTTTCTTATAGGCAAGTAACTTCCCTCTGAGATTACCTCTAATTTATTTATAAATATATATTTTGTTTAAACCTAGTCATTTGCATTTTTTCTTCCCATTTAGATTATGGGGTCCTTTGAGTTCAAGGAATCTTTTGCCTGGTATATCATAAGTACTTAATAAGTTCTTGTTGACTTGATTTCATTCTTCATGATTTTAATTAATTAGATATCTAGGAAATTCAGAGTTCTCATTCTGATATGAAATAATCTGTATTACCATTTTTAAATTCCATGCTTCTGATTTGCCATCAAAGAGACAGTTGGGCAATGATAGGGATATGATAGTGTTTAGGCCTGTGAAGTATACTCTGAATTGAAGGACCCCAGGAAAATGAAGATATTATTTTCAGAAAAATCATCAATTTTGATTTGATTTATATTAGACCTAGCTGTCTTTGATTCTGTGAAATGCTATATACATTTTTTCCAGGGGCCATCTCTAGTCATCCTGAAATATATCTTGTCACTGAACCCAAATGGCTCCAGAGGAGAGAGCTAGGCTGCTGACTTTGCAGAGCCCTGCCTCCCTTAAATCCATTTCACTGCAAGTCATGACATCACCTCCCTGATGTCATGATCCTCTTTAAGAACAAAGCAAGAAAAACAACAACAACATTTTTTTTTCCATAAGAGTTCTGGGGCAAACTATTTCTTGGGAGGGAATAATGTGTTAGCTACATATAGAGTATGTTGGAAACCCAAATGAAGCAACCAAAGTTGCCTGTAATATCTAGTGGCTTTACTGCTTGAAGTCTTTCTAGTCTAAGAGTAAAAAGGCAATTACATTATTATAAAAACCTCTTGGATTCTGATCTTTTTGTTTCCTCACATATAGTGTAACACTGGAGTTGGAGTCCAGAGATCCCAGTTAAAATCCTGAATCTGCCACTTACACTCTTTGTGACCTTAGGAAATCTGATTTAACCATACTTAGTTTCCTCATCTATAAAACGCTGAAATTGGAATAGATGTCTTCTAAGAACTTTTCTAATTTTAAATCAATGTTTCTATGAACCATAATCCCAGGGGTGTTTAAAGATTCCAAGTGTCGTATATAACATGCCAATTCATTTTCTCCTTTCCCAAAAATCTTTGGATCATGTTTGTGTGATGAAAACCTATGACTATTGGCATTTTTCAGGGACTTTCTAGGTTGGCCCCTAGTTATCATTAATATCATTGGTGAAAATTACTAATACATACACAAAGAATGGAATATTCCCTGGGTTGTTCATATTTCCAATATGTTAGAATCAGTGGATTTCCTTTCAAGTATAATGTTTCTTAAAATATTACTTTCACAGACAATTTTAATATCTCATTGTTCCTTAGATTGGCCTACTACCCAAGGATTAAAGATACATTTATTTAGTTTTAGACTTTTTTCTAGTTTTTAAAGAATAATGCTTTGAATTTTATCTTTTTTTTTTCATACTAACACCACTAGCTCATTCTCTTCAAAATGTATTTTCTGCTTTGGCTGAAGGAAATAAGAAATTTAACGTCTACATTTCACAGGCATGATCATTTATAAGGGAAATTGCTATGCCTATGTTCCTCCATTTCACTAGCCAATTAAAGTGTTAAAAATGGAATTTTAGCCTAAGGGAAAATGTGGCATATTCAATATGATAGAACTCACTAAAAAAAAGTATAATGCCAATTCTAAGTGTTCTCTCATCCTGAATATGAAAAATTGATTGATAAATATAGGACCAAGTAACAAGACTAATAAATAATATCCTGTGCAGAATATGTAGATTTTTAAGCAGGTAACAAATGGAAAAATATATGTTCCTGCATTTTCAGTTGCTTATTACTATGACATATAGACTCTCAAATAAAAATATGAGTTATAGAAAGGTAGGTAATTCTTTCAGTGTCCCATGTTCACTTTGAGCTGAAGATGAATAGTTTGTAAGTGATGACCAGGAATTATGAGATTTGTGAGAATTTTACATGGATTTTTCTTGTTAAACAAGACTTCCACAATTTAAGATTTCAAAATTAAGAAGTTTTGTGGATAACTTGTAGCTCAGCCCCCCCTACCATCCATTCTCATCCCACAGTTATGAATTTATCTGCAATCAATGTGTGTGGTGCCCCGAAAAGATCACTCTTTCTTTGGCTCATCAAGCCCTCCACGAGCCTTCCACTCAGTTTATTCTGGATATGTTCTTAATATATTTAATATTTAGTTTCTGAATATGTTTTTGCAAATGTGGATAATAGTATTCAGTGCCAATACAATTAACCACCTCAGATAAAAAGGGCTTATCAGGTATAGAAAAAAATTATTTCAATCTGTAGAATATGAACAAATGAAGAGAGAGCATTAGAGGACTTACAATAACCCATCAACAATCACCACAATTTTCTCTTTCAGTCAATCAAGAAGGTGCCATACACCATGCTAAGCACTGAGAAAACTAAGATTTTAAATAAATAAATAAATAAATAATGCCCTACACCCAAAGAATTCATAGTATGGGGAGACAACATTCAAACAACTACATACAAACAAAACCTACATAAGTTATACATATATACATATGAACATATTAAATTGTATGTGTGTATATGCATATATCCATACATATATAGTAAATTTAAGATAATCAAACAGAGGGAAGAAAATAGCACTGATCAGGAAAAAGGAAAACTGAGTTGACCCAATTTGCATAGTATTTGGAATTGTTAAACATCTGAGAGATTATAGTTCATAGAAACATAGATTTAAAATTAGAAAAAGGTTAGAAAATATCTAGTGTAAACTCTACATTTTACAGATGAGGAAACCAAGGTCCAATGTGGTTAAATAAGTTCCCAAATGACTTATGAAGGAAGATATTATCTGCATTTAGAGAAAGAACTGATAAATAGAAGTATGTATAGGATTCTACCTATATATGTATATAAGCATACATGCACATATAATGCATACACACATATATGTGTATATGTATACACACACCTATATATTATATATATATATATATATATATTTATTTACATAAATATTTTTGTCTAATGGTAGACTTTTTTTTTAGTGAGGCAATTGGAGTTAAGTGACTTGCCCAGGGTCATACAGCTAGTAAGTGTTAAGTGTCTGAGGCTGGATTTGAACCCAGGTACTCCTGACTCCAGGGCCGGTGCACTATCCACTGCACCACCTAGCTGCCCCAAATGGTAGACTTTTTTAGGGAGAGAGCAGATGGGAGAAAAAAATCGAAAAAATAAATAGACACAAGATATTTATTATATATTTAAGAGGAATTATATATGATACATATTAGAAATCAGTATAATTTAAAAATATACTGTTATGGAAATGTTTTATTTTACAAATTAAAAATAAAATAAATATTTTTATAGTGTTTCCCATTGTCACATATATTGTAAGTGGTAGATTCAGTATTTTAACTGAGATCTTCTGATTCCAATTCCAGTATTACACTCTATATGTGCATATACATGCATGTATACATATACATGCATGTATACATACATACATGTGTGTATGTATATATGTATACACACAGAAGGATCTAAAAAGATCAGATTCTAAACATTCTTTTATTAAGCCTCTTGCTTAAAGTGGTGAAACCACTGGATATTACAAAAAGATTTCACTAGCTATTTTATTTGGGTTTTCCATATAGACTACATGTAACTAAATTATTATTCCCTTATAAGAAATAATTTGCAAATATTTCATGGAAATTTCAGAGTTCTTTTCTTCTCCCCATACCGCAATATGTTTGGTATGGTCCCTTTCATCTCATCAAGAAGTAAGGAATATGTAAGAAATATTTTTCTTCCTCAAATAGTCCAGCATCTCAGGGTTGTTTTTTTTTTTGGTTTTGTTTTTGTTTCTTTCTCTGTATAGAAGGCCAATTCCCTGAACCATCAAGCATTTTGGCTACTCATGAGACAAACCCTGAAACTGACATTCCCCACTAAATCTCCATTATCTCTCTAGAAAACTATATTGTGGGTCCTTGATGCGCAGGGAATGCCTCCCTTCCTTTAATTAGGAGTCGGTAATTTAGCAACATTGTCCATATGCTTTATATTGTGCTAGGTGGGTAATAACATGTAACTTGATAATGATGTCTCTTGTACTGGAAGAGTTTTCTGGTTTCTGACCAGAGATCCAGTAACGTCCTCTTTCTTCCTATTGCAAAAGAATGTGTACAGGTTGCTATGTTCTTCCACCAAAAGGCAGCCATTAGAAAGAGGTTTACTGTGAGGAAGAGGAGATAAGGTATGCTTCCCCAATAAACACCTACATGCTCCCCTTTTAGAATTTCTTGGACAGAAAGTTGGAAGAGAGGAAAAATGAAAAGTCATCAGTCAGTTCTCTTTGGAGGAAGAAGAAAGTGATATCTCTAACAAAGAATCTATTTTCCCAAGAGTCCTGGGCAATGCAATTCATCAATGAAAACTGTTCCAAGAGACACCACAGGTCAATAACAATATTCTAAAGAGGGATATAATCTAAAGTCTCAAAGGCTCATCATGCTATAAACTATTTCAACTCATTGTTCCTCCCATTTGATTGGGGGACCTCTGATCAACTACCTACCTACAAATAACTATAGAGGATAAGAACAATAATAGTCAGGGCAGGCCAAAATTTAAATACCATTTATCACTACAACTTGCCCATGACCTGGGCAAGTATGTTTATGCTGCTGGAAAATCTTAAAACAGTTTAAAACAAAATCCATGATGACATTTCCTTTGGGGGCATTGTGACTGACAAAATCAAGTCAGGAATTCAAAATGTGAACTGAAGTTGCTGTTCTCCTACTGATTTTTCAGCAGCTGTCAAAATTTGCTCTCCTTTGTACATTTTAACAATTGTACAAGCAATTGTATGAGCTAAATGTGTATCATTCAAACTCAATCAAAACATTATAAACTAAGAAACTAGGTCCTGACATTGGTTATAAATTCCTACTTAATGCCCCCCCCAATTATTTTGAAAATACTTTCAACCAAATCACTCCAAAAGAAATCTTGAAAAACTTAATTCTTTTCATGTCATTTTTAATGGATAAGAGAACAAAAATTTAGCTTTTCAAATACACTGCAATATTTAATTAACAGGAGATGATATACCCCTAAATGGCTATAAAATGTTACAAAATATATACAATAAGGCTACTCAAATTCCACTTTCAAGAAGATGCCATTTCTGATTCTCTCTCTCTCTCTCTCCCTCTCCTCTCTTAATCTTAGTTTGTTCCCTTGGTTGTCTCCAATTTACCCTGTTTGTAAATGTATGAATGTGGTTGTGTGTGTGTATACATATACATATATATGCACACATACATATACTTGCACACACATACACATACATATATTTGCACATATATAACAATATATACAGCTATATGTATATGACACGCATATATACACAAATGTGCATACATGTCTTATATAAAACATTTACACAGATATGTGTGTACATACATGCATACATATTCATAAAGACATAAACACATGCGTACATACCCACATATACATATAACATGATTCTACAAAATTATTTGTATATTGTCTCCTTGATTAGACTGTGAGCACCTTGCCAGCAGCAACTGTCTTTCACATTCTTTAGTATCCCTAGGACTTCTTGTTATTCAGCCATGTCCAGTGCTTCATGACCCTCTGGGCCATTGTACTCCAATGCTGTACATAGGGTTTTCTTGGCAAAGACACTGGAGTGATTTACCATTTCCTTCTCCAGTGGATTAAGGCAAACAAATTTAAGTGACTTGCCCAGGATTTCAATGTTAGTTAAGTGTTGGAGGCTGGATTTGAACTCAGGTCTTACTGAATCTAGGCTCTGTGTTCTACCCACTAAGTCATAGCTGCCTCCCCAGGACTTAATGACTCTCAAACAGTAGGTACTTAACAAATTCTTGTTGATTGAGCCTTCATCAAAAGAAAAAACAACAACAACAAAACCTATTAATCCAGGGTTAGTGTTAAAGTTTTTGAAAAGTACATTTTCTTTCTGTATGAATCAGGTAAAACCACAGTGAATTCATACTTGGTGGAGTTCAATATATATAAAGGCACTAGTTTTCATGCAATGGCATTTTCAAATTGCTTTATTTTCCAAAGAGTCAAATAGCTTTGTATCTTTCTTTAGTGTAAGGATGTTTCTACACTACAGTTTTGTAGAAAATGAAACTTCTAAGGTCCCCTTCTACTATAAATATCTCTGATTCCATAAAAGGGCTTTGCATGAACAGGTACTCATGTATTCCAACAATAAGAACAGAATTTCATTGTTATAACTTTTTGTGTAAAACAACAGAGTTTCTCGATCCTAGTTGTCAATACTAGTCAAAGGGCATAGTGGGAAAGTTATCCAATGCAGATAGCACTAGTGCTTTTAAATAGTGGAGTATGATATACGATCTTGGGGGGGGAATGTATGAATAGGCAACTTATCAAACCATTTTTTATCTTTGACTTGAAGCATTCATTGAAGAAAGGTGCTAGAGTTTTACTTTTCACAGGAAAAATGCAACTTAAAGGTTTTATTTGTGGAAATAAATGTGCTTTTAGGTTTTGAGCTCTTTGTATGCAAAGTACTCTACTAATCTAAGATGCCATGGTAGTGTGAAATTTAACTTAATAAAATTTAATGCTTTTAATATAATTGTTTTTCCCCCTGACCTATGGATTTCATTGTTCAACAACTCCCAGTGTGGAACCACTAATGCAGATAAACAATTCATATTAAACTTCATAAATTAAGGTTTTTCCAGATACATTGAGAAATTAATGATTTTCCTTTGGTCCTATAACTGTCTGTGTTAGAGATTAAATTTCAACACAAATCAAGGCTAGCTTTGTAATCATTACACAAAATTACCTGTTATCAAATTCATATATGGATGATTCTATATATAAAAATAGAGATTGTAAATTCCAATCTATTGTTCCATAGAATTTTCTAAACTAAATTTTCCTAATAGATAAACAAACCTCTAGTCTCCAAAGATATTGACTCTTGTAGTGATTTATTATTACATCTTTGCTTCATAAATTAGATGAACCCCAATCTCAATGAACCAAGATCCTGTGCTTGATCCATATGTGGGCTAGTTAATATTGCTCTCTTCTTTGACCACAAACAGTACTCCTACTTGAATTTTACAAATGCGTGAAAAAAGAGAATGTATTGGAGCATTTGGATTCCATTATTCTAATGAATGACCCAAGAGGTAAAAGAAGTGTGATGTAGTGGAAAGGACATTAGATGACTTGCAGTAAGGAGACTTGGGCTTCTTTTCCCGCTATCCCACACAGAGAATGTTTGTCCTTGAGGAAAGCATCCACATTCTCTAGGCATCAGAGAATTAAAGGGACGTATTAAAATGACTTCTGCTGCCTTTATTTCTAACATTCTCTGAGTTTCAGATCAGATATACTAAAAATGTTGTTTGTCCTTCTTTCTTGAGAAGGACCATGACATTGGGGTAATGTCATGACTAGCAATGAATTTTATTAAAGTGGTCACAGATGTTGTAAGGCAATTGGGGTTAAGTGACATGTTGCATAGCTAGTAAGCAGCTGAGGTGAGATTTGAACTCATGTCCTCTTGACCATCTGTGGTCATCCTGATCTACATCTTGCCACTGGACCCAGATGATTCTGGTGGAGAGAGTGAGGTTGGTGACTTTTCACAGGCATCCCTCACTTAAATAAAATTCAGGGTCAGTGCTTTATCCACTCTGCCACCTAGCTGCCCTTACTAAAATGTATGCTCTACTGAGGATTAGTCACACTTTCATTTCTTATGAATAATTTACTTGCAAACATTTTAAATGTCTTGAAACTAACACCATAACTAGGGTAGCACAAATAGGGCTTTATCCCTAGTCACCAACCTCTGATGGGGCACATTTCCTTCTTCATAATGACCCTTTCCCAACTTTTCCTTTGCCAGCCAGCATAACTACACCAACTCTTTTGTCCAAATCCAGGATACTATCTCCAGGGTATCATTATTATGGCACAGTATTCTCCCTCTCCCATTCATTGCTAAAATGTATATACAGACAGGGTCATTATTATTGATCACATCTGTTTTAAAGGGCAAATACAGGGTTGTTTTGGATAACCAAAATATTTAAGCACTGGGGAAAAAGCAGTATTTAATAGAAGGTATTCCTTATAATTAAAATCCCCAATATGTGCATTTGTGTTTGTTTTTGTAATGCATATGAATGAATTGAAGAAAAATGAGTTGTCAATATAAAAGCTTTAGTGTTCCTTTTTTGTTTCTTTGTTTTACTGAGGTTTGGGGAGGGGGTGTTATCCTGTCTTTTATTTCATGTATAAAAATTATCTTGACCAAAGAATTCTGTTTGTAAAATTGGAATGAAAAAAATGTGTTAAAATGTTCTGTTCACTTCATGCCTCATTGAAATTCCTTTCTTTTCAATTTAAAACAGAAGCAAAGGCCAAAGTACCAACTCAAAATTACAGCAGCAATTTCACTTACTCCTGAAAAGTAGCATTCACAAGTAAGTTTGGAGGACTTTCAGCTTTTCTGTGGTAAAAGCAAAGTATCTGAAATGGTCAAAGTCCTCCTGTACCTACAGCTCTAATACTAACCCCTAAGACAACAACATGTGTGTCTTTTGGCACAGTGATAATCTTTTACTTGGATATTATCCTTATAAACAAAATGAGGACATTGACTGCTTATATAAACAAAATGAGGACATTGACTGCTTATATAAACAAAATGAGGACATTGACTGCTTAACAGATGAAGTCAGTAAAGTTAATATCTGTTGACTGAGAGGCCTTTGCATTTAATTTAAAAAGTGATAAAATGTGTTCATTTAGCATAGCCCAAGGAATGCTCTCTCTCTTTTCGAGTGACCAAGTACCAAAACAAGGCATATAAATTCATTGATCCATCTTAGAGGTGATGGAGGTGACTGATATCATTATCATCTCTACTTTACAAACAAGACAGGAGAAACCCAGAGAGAGTCAAAGACTAGCCCAAAGTCATTCAAGTAGTAAAGAAGTAGAGAGGATTCTAGAACCTTGGTCTTCTGTCTCCTAGCACCACAGCCTTTTCTTTCAATTGTAACATGGTAATTTCCCACAAAAAACTATAGGCTAGATTGTATGAAATTGTGGTCTTTCTGAACATATGCAAATGACTCAAAATATTCAGGAAGTGAAAGCATAGGAAAAGATAGAGTATTGATGCCAAAGAATCAATGCCTGCATTTTCTTAAATGGGCATCAAAGTGTTATTCTTTATTATTAACAATCATTTGATAACTATATAACAACTATGCATAGTGTAGATGAGAAGGAAGAAGGATTTAGACCCTAAATCTTAGACTATGGCTAAATGCAATCCTCTAAATCTTATATTAGCCAAAGGAAAATATATGTCACTGGGGGAAAGAAGAGTAGCTTGAAGGTAGAAAAAATAGTCAGGAAAATATAATTTGTTCATGCATTTGTTCATTCATTTATTAATTACCTATTATTTTGAGGAAATGTGCTAAGCACTAGGAAATATGAAGCTAAAATAAAACACAGTAACTGCTATAAAGGTATTTATAACATTTGCAGAGAAATGTCATATACATAGAGTGCAGAATAGAATATTAGAGAAACAAATGAGGTGCTATAATAAGGAGAAGATCAGTTCTGTCTCAGGATCACAGAGAAAAACATAATTTAGATATTAGGATTTTCATTGGACCTAGAAATATGGGTGGGTATGTTCAAAGTTTTATAATGACTCATCTATAGTGAGTGCTGTAAGCTAAATTTCAGAAGCAGGAAATTTCAGTACCTATTTGAAAGGCAAAATGCTGCTTTTCCAACCATCCCTACATATATAGCATATGAACTATGACTAGATTTTAAAATGTCTTTTTTGCCCCATAGTTAATATATTTGTACAAAAGAAAATATAAAAGATTAAACTATCATCTGTTTTTACTCCATATTGGGATAAAATTCTTCTTATTATTCCCATTATTATTAAAAGTAATTGTCATTTAGACAGCACCTTAAATTTTACAAAACCCTTTTCATATGTTATCTCAGCTTATTCTCATAATAACCCCATGAGGTAGGGACTATAAATCAGATTTTACAAAAGAAGAAACTAAAGGGAAAGAGAGGAGATGAGTGACTTGTCCAAGGTTACACAACTATTAGGTATTTGAGACAGGACTGGAAGTCAGGTCTTCCTGACTCCAAGTGCATCATTCTATCCACTGCCTACCTCTTTGAAATACAAGAGAAGTGGATGCTAACCATTCATAGGCCAATCTACCATGAGGAACCATTGTTATGTGAAAATGTACATGTTCTAAAAAGAATGTCCATATTTGTGAGAAAAAATAAAGTTGTGATTACTGAAACTGCGTAATGAAGAATCCAGATCTAATTGATATGAATAATAATCACTGAAATTGAACTAAATAAAACTTTCAGTACCTCCCATGTTCAAGGCGCTGTGGATACAAAGGCACTGTCAGCTGCACTTTTTGCAGAACCAGTCTCTAATTTATGTGTGGCCTGGGGCTGCACAAACTAGGCCAGAGACAGGTGTCAGGAATTTTGAAAGAGAATTTATTTTCTAAGTGAGGAAAAAGGCTTGCAAGCAAGGTAGAGAGCTGTGTATGTATGTATGGTGGGGAGATCTCAATACTTATACTAGTGACTCATCAGTGAATTGTAGCCCTAACAACGAGGGAGCAGCAAGCATGTGACAATTTTGATTGAGTGCAGGATGTTTCAACTTTGTCCAGTGTTTGTCTTTGACCAGAGTGACCAGGGAACAATTGTGTGGCTAGCCCAGAGAGGAAGTTCATACAAAGGATTTTTGTCCTGCTAATCTCAAGGCACGTTTGTTTGTTGGGATTTAGCTCTGGAAACAGGGTGTCTAAATTTTACTTTGTCAGCACAAAGGAAATTGTCTCTGCCTTCAAGATGCTTACATTCTATTGAAATTATACAAGTACTCAAGTAAATACACATAGTTGTTACTTTTTAATCCAGTATAAATTAAAAGACAAGTGGTAAATAATAAATCCTGTAATAAATAATTTTGAAGTGAAATGTTAATGTGGGTTGAATTGATTTAAAAAAGGCTTTCTGGGGAGATGAAGCAAATTGGGTCTCTTTTTAATGCTCTGCATTCTGGCTTCTGATCTTATCATTAAACTGAAACTGCTCGCTCCAAAGTTACCAATGAGAAATCCATTGGCTTTTGCTCAGGCCTCATCCTTCTTTTTTTTTTTTTTAAATGGGGTAATGAGGGTTAAGTGACTTGCCCAGGGTCACACAGTTAGTAAGTGTCAGGTGTCTGAGGCCAGATTTGAACTCAGGTCCTCCTGAATCCAGGGCCAGTGCTTTATCCACTGCGTCACCTAGCTGTCCCAGTCCTCATCCTTCTTGACCTCTCTGTAAGCTTTGCTGCAGACAATAACCCTTTACTCCTTGCTATTCTCTTCTCTCTAGGTTTTTAGGATACTATTCTCTCCTGGTTTTCTTCTTACCTGTTTCACTCCTTCTCAGTCTTCTTTGTTGGATCTTCATTCAAGTCACATTCACTAGAGTACTCCATAGTCCTGGGCCCTCTTCTCTTTTCTCTCCTTTTGATGATCTCATCAGCTCCCGTGGATTTAATTACCATTTTATGTACAGACAATTCTCAACTCTACATATTTTACCTTAACCTCTCTGCCAATTTCCAGTCTTGCATCTCCAACTACCTTTCAGAAATCTCAAACTAGCTATTCAATACACATCTTAAACTCAACCTATCCAAAACTTAACTCATTATTTTTCTTCCAAACCCTGACCCATTTTCACCTTCACACCATCTCTCTAATGAGACCCTTTCTCTACCACTCACCCTCATCAATTCACATTTAGAATATTACAATAATCTGCTGATGGAACTGCCTGCCTTAGGACCTTCCTCACTCAAGGATATCCTCCATTCAGCCATCAAAGTGATGTTCTTAAAAAGTAGGGTAACCTTATAAACCCCAATAACTCACCATCACCCCTAGGACTAAATACAAAAAACCTCTAATTGGTCTTCAAGGCCCTTAATACCCTACCCAACTCCTATATTTCTTGTCATATACTTAGAACCACCCATACCACATCCTCTTTGATCATAATACTAACTTCATTGTCATTCTCTATCTTTTAGCTCTGGACATTTTCTCTGGACATGTCCTCTATGATTGGAGCACCCTTCTTCCTCCTCTCTGCTTTTTGGCTTCCCTGGCTTTCTCAAAGTCCCAGATAAAATCCCATATTTTGCAAGAAACTTTTTCCATCCATTCTTAATTCCAATACCTTCCCTCTATTGATTATTTACTATTTATTCTTATACGTTTTTGTACATATTTGTTTACATGTTGTCTTTCCCTTTAAACTGTGGATTCCCCAAGGGCAGGTATTATATTTTGCCTCTCTTTGTATCCTCAGTACTTAGCACAGTGTCTGACAGAGCAGTCACTAAATAGATGTTTATTAACTAATGGACTGATAGATGTAGAATATAGGACAAGGTGCTCTAGGTAATCAAGAATGGACCTAATATAACCATCAGTGTAGCATGTAAAGGGGGAAAGTGAACAGAATAGCCTGGCAGAAGCAGAAGATATGTTCTTAAAGTTTTATTTTTTTATTCTTTTTATCAGAGACTAACATAATGAAATTCATATTTGCACTTTAGAGTGAATGTAAGTTCTATGTTATCACTGACTTCTAGTTTCCTTAATTCACGATCTCAGAAAGACATAAGTAGAAAACATTAATTCTTTAAAGTTAAAATGATACTATCACCTCAATTAATTTACTCATTTAGTATAAGACCAGTAAAAAATTGTCAAAAATATTTTAAAGAAATAAAGAATACTACAATTCATATGGAAAAATAAAGGTCACAAATCTCAAGGGTAAAAATGAGAAAAAGTGGGGGGGAGGGGGGACACTTGATATTGGTTAAAAAAGAAATGTCAGAGGGACAAAGGCAAATAACATATGGAAATAAGCAATTGTAGTAGCCCTCAAACCTTAGGTGCTCAGAGAAGGACTCACTATTTGACTAAAATACAAAACCAAAACCAAAAAAACCAAAAAAATCAAAAACAATAAAACAAAAAAAACCAAACAAGTCTTAGGAAAAATTGACATCAGTATGGAAGAAATAAGGTTGAGTCCAACACCTGACACAAAACACTAAGATAAGAGTTAATTGGGTATAGAAACTAGATATTAAAAGTCATATAATAAACAAATTAGAAGAACAGAGAAGAAATTACTTTTGGATCTATTTATAGGGAAGGATTCATGAATATGCACATATTAGAAAGTCTGATACAGCATGAAATTGACTCTATAGGCTGACACCCCCCCAACACACACATCCTACTGTACTGGTAGCACCATCAAGGTCCTCATGGATGGATCTCCTTGGTCTGAAGACTCCACTGCACTCACTATACATAGAACTGGAAAAGGGTCAAACAAAATAGACCAAAAATTCAAGTCTAACAGGAGTTTAAAAGTAAAGAGGTAGCTCTTTACTACACAAATACTTGTCTCTGAATGAACAGGGCCTTCAATCCCTTTGTGAATGTGATAGTCCAAGTCTGATATTTATAAGGATATAGCTTGTTTTGGCTACACAGCTAGTGGAATTTCCCAAAACCTTTGTAGGAAAACAGAATACCTTCTTCCACAAGCAGTCTGTTATGGTGGAAAAATGGGGTAAGGGGTTGGGTTAGGGATAGGCGTTCTTAGGAATTCCTCTTTAATGAATTACGCCCTCTTGCACACAAAAGCAGTTAGAATAAGATGGTAGTTTATTTATAGGCAAGGGAAGGGAAGGGGCAGGGAAGGGAAACCATGAAAGAAATCCTTGGACTTCTCATGGGGAGAGAGGTATGGCACAAAGCACATGGCTCTGAGGTACCAATATCCTGGAGCAGGAGGCTGGTAGGTACTTTTATAGAGGACTGATGGGGGTGACCATTTCACGGTGGAAAGTTCCTCTAGTGAGGGAGGACCATCCCCCACTGGTGGTGGCTGGAGGACTTGGGTGAGGGGTGGCTGCCAATCTCTCAAGCCACCTCCTCAGAACACAAAAGAAGCAGCCATACCTAATCTTATCTCCCCCAAGGTAAGGGAGACCAGAATGCAGGGTAGAGGTCCCAAAGCTAACTCAGTCTGATCTGGTTCTGCTTATCTCTCTGGGCATATCTGTACTCTGGTTTAGTTCCTCAAGGAGAAGATTCCTTGGTGTGCCCCAGAGAACTTCTGGGGTACTTTGGGCCCCATGACAAGTCTACCACATCATGGCATCTTCTCTACTTTTATGTAAATTGAACTTTGAGGGTACACCTCAAACTTATCAAACTAGCAATAATGATGACAATGACAAATATTTGAGGTTCTGTAAAAAAAAAACAGATATGCTCGTGTACTCTTGGTATTTACAGGAAGATAATTTGAAACTATGGTCAGAAAGTTACCAAAATTCTCATTACCTTTTACCCAATTATAGCATTGCTAGCCTTAAATCTTCCCACCTCCTTCCCAACTTTTAAAAACTGGAGGATCTAAATGTACACATAAAATAAGATTACCTTTTTTTAAAAAAAGCTAGTTTGGTGATGTGGTAGCCAGAAACTGGAAACTAAGGATGTACACTCCTGTTGTGGAATGGTTAAACAAATTGTGTTACATGAATATAATGGAACATTGTTGATCAATTAAAAATGATAAAATGGACTATTTCAGAGGAAATTATGAGCTGGGAAAGAATGAAATTAATATCTAGACAAAAAATTCATGCAGTGATATACAGTGATATTATAGAGGAAAAATTACTTTTAAAGATTTTAGAAATTTGATCAACACAATGAAAATTAAAATAATGAACTATATAAAAAAGCCAACTTCCATTTCTCCTTGGAATTGATATTTAGCCTTGATGGTAATTAGCCTACAATAGCCAATTTACTGCTGAGAACTGGGAATGAGCGAATCTCTTGGATTGTACTGCATTTGCTCCTTCCATTGTATAATTTCTGCAGGCTGAGCAGAATTTGGAAATAGAACACATCAAAATGGCACCATTTGGTTCACCATTCTGTACACCAATAGAAAGTATTGTCTCTAATATTTATTTGCAAATACAAAACAACAGGCTATTCTCACAGCAAGAACTAACTGTTCCCACAATATTGTCAATGCCAGCAAGTTACTTATCCATTTGTCAGCTAATAGAAGAAAAGAATTTCTTGAAAAAAAAAACAACAACAGAAAAAACAGGGAAAAGTTAATTAGAGCTAGAAATCTGGAGAGAATCAATAAATAGTAGAATAAATAAAAAAAAAAAACTCCTCAGTGCAAAAAGATGCAACATGTAAGGGTGTGAGAATGCGATACCTCTACTGAGAAAGACATTGTGAGAACCAGGGAAGGGCACCCTGAGGAGAAAGCATGTGACTAGCATCTGGAAGTTACATCTATTCACAAAACCACCTGGAAGTCATGTCAATCAATGCTACCAGCTTGGAGCTGTGTGTGGGGACTGCCCCTCTTGTAGTCCCACAGAAAGCTTCTGTTTTAGGAGAATAGGGATCTTTCATTTTGGTTAGAGGTCCTGGCAGAGTCACCAAGGTAGCTAGGCTTCTTCTTTCTGAACTCCATGTGTTCTTCCTCTCTCTTTTGCTAACTGCTAAATACTTTTATAAATGCTTAATGTCCAAAGACTGCCGCTATAAGCTTTTAATTTAAAGCAACCACACATTAGATTTTTAGTCATCAAAGTTAGATTTTAAACAACACAAGGAAAAGGGAACTAGCCATAGTGAGAAACATAAAAATGAAAATAAAAAGATATAGGACTGATGTAAATTAAAGAAAATAGAGTAAGAGTTGGAACATGGTCATGCTAAAACTGTGAATGAAATCAAATAGTAAATATCTTGAAATATGTTAATTTATCTTCAGAATAATACATACTTATATAAAATGATATTTTATTTAATATGGGTTTCTGATTATGAAAGCAGTTTATAAATATGAAATAGGATTAGCTATGGCCATATTGGCTGTACATCTCCCATTTGTAAAAGAATATTTTGTCTAATAAATCTTTTTTGAAGGTGACCTTTATAAATTGCTTATTAAGTGTTTTAAGAGGTGATAGTGTTTTTTTTTTTGGTTTGGTTTTTGTAAGTCTAGGAGGATATGAAATGGTATACTGAGAGAGATTTAGAAAATACAGATGAAAAACTTGAATAAGGTTTTGGCTGTAACCACCAAAACATATAGATGAAAAGGTAAATAATTAATCACACGAACATCCTGTCTATATAGTGCCAAGTCTTTTTATAGGGTAGGCCCAAAGTCACGAAGGGGTATGATGTTTTAATAACTTTTTAAAAATTATTTTCTTTATTTCATATTTATATATACATATATGCATACAGGTATCTGTTTCATAGATATACCTTATATGATGCTATGGTATTATAAATTAAAATTGAAAAAATAAAGGTGTTATTAAATATTGGAACCCTTTTGTAACATTTGGCCCAGTCTGTATATTTCTAAATATCATAATGTTTAGGGATTTAGTCATTTTAATAAGGTCAAAATATAGATGAAAATTATTAAGAAATAGAAGTAGGAATTAGGATTGATAATATATTTAAGGATAAAAAGAGAGATATAATGAATACCTTTATGGGCCTCAAAGGACAACAAGTATATCTACATTTCCTTGGTACTGTATTTCAAAGAATCATATCTTATAATTCAAAAAATGTGGCTCTTTTGCTTTATTTTAAAGATATTTTTATTTCATTAAATATTTCAAAATAACAGATAAGAATTCATATTCAGTTTTTTTAATTAGTTCCAAATTCTCTCCCTTTGTCCTGCCCCCATGAAAAGACAAGCAACTTGATATCAGTCATACATGTGATATCATATGAAACATAATCCAATTTTAGCCTTGTTGCAAAAGAAAACACAAAGAAAAATTTTAAATATATACATATATACATACACACATATGTATATGTGTGTGTGTGTGTGTATATTTAAAAGTATGTTTCAGTTAGTATTCAGAATTCATCAATTCTATCTCTGGAGGTTGGTAGCATCTTTCATCATGAATCCATTTAAATTGTCTTGGACCATTGCCTTGAATAGAGTAGTTAAAGCTTTCTTTCACAGTTGACCATCCTTACATTACTGCTGTTACTGTGTACAATGTTCTCCTGCTTCTGAGCCCTTCAGTTTGCATGAACTTGTCTTCTCATGTTTGTTTGTTTGTTTTCCTGAAACCACACTCATTTTCATTTCTTATGGCACAACAGTGTTCTATCCTACTCATATGGCACAACTTGTTCAGGCATTTTCCAATTGATGGGCATTCCCTTGATTTCTAATTCTTTGCCACCACAAAAAGAGCTGCTATAAATATTTATAAATATGTACAAATAGGTCATGTCCCCTTTTCTTTGATCTCTTTGGAATATAGGCCTGGGAGTTGTATTGCTGGGTCAAAGGGTATGCACAGTTTCATAGCCCTTTGAGAACACTGTTTGCCAGGATGGCTGGAGGGAATTTGGAAAAATCAAGACCCTAATTCACTATCGGTGGAGTCTTGGTTTTACCACATTCTCTCCAGGATTTTTATTTTCCTTTTGTGTCAGGTTAGCCAATCTTAGAGGTATGAAGTGTTGTTTTAATTTGTGTTTTTCTAAGCAGTAGTGATTTAGAACATTTTTATGGGACTATTGATAATTTTAAGATTTTTGTCTGAAAAATGCTTGTTCATATCCTTTGACCATTTATCAACTGGGGAATGGCTCTTGTTTTTATAAAGTTTGCTTAGTTCTCTATAGATATAGGTATTAATATAGATATAGATGTAGATCTAGATGTAGATGTAGATAGAAATGTAGAGAGAGATAGAGAAAGAGATGTTATAGATATAGATATATAGATAGGCAGGGCAATGAGGGTTAAGTGACTTGACCAAGGTCACACAGCTAGTAAGTGTCAAGTGTCTGAGGCTAGATTTGGACTCAGGATCTCTTGAATCCAGGGCTGGTGCTTTATCCACTGTTCCACCTAACTGCCCCCCAGTTCCCTATATATTTGAAAAATAGGCTTTTATCAGAGAAATTTTCTGTAATTTCCCCCCAGTTTCTTGTTTTCTTTGATGGAAGATTTTAAACTATTACTTAAATAATTCAAGGATCCATGACCTAATAGCAACACACCTACATGTATCTCATTTTGCATGCGTTTTGCTTGCATAAATGATTTGCCCAATGCATTTGAGGCATTTCTTTCATTCCAATGTAGCTATGACTTTTTTGTCTCATATCTTATTTTTACCATGTGAACATTCTACATCCCTTTTCAATGGTTACATGTATTCTTGATTATATTGTTCATCTATGCCTTGTTTCCTCATTTCATTTTGCATGTATTCAAGATGTGTCATTGCATTTTGTTCAGTCATTTCAGTCATGTCCTACTCTTCATGACTCCATTTAGGATTTTCTTGTCAAAGATACTGGAGTGGTTTGTCATTTCCTTCTCTAGCTCATTTAACATATGAGGAAACTGAGGCAAACAGGGTTAAGGGACTTGCCCTGACTCTTACTTCTAGTGAGTGTCTGAGGCCAAACTTGTATTCAGGGAGCTGAATCTTTATCTACTGCACCAACTAGTGGTTGGTCATTCCACTATTTTATATATATAAATACACACACACACACACACACACACACACACACATATATACATACATATATTTATTTATTTATTTTAAGATTGTTTGTAGTCCATGATTTTAAGCCCTATTTCATCAATATAAAAATACCGATGCTAAAAATAATGTACCTAAATGACACAGTGGATAGAACCCTGGACTTATAATGAGGAAGACATGAATTCAAATCCAGTCTCAGATACTTACCAGTTGTGTGTCCTTGGACAAACCACTTAACATCTTTTTTATTCAATTTCCTTAACTGTAAAGTAGAGATAATAATAATACCTATGTCCAAGGGTTAAAATTCACTACAAACCTTGAGACACTATATCAATACTAGCTATTATTATTTTGCACCAGTGAGCAGTTTGTGAACATTGAAAACATTCTGAAAGCAATTCTTTGCAGAGGTGAGGGACAATGGTTATTTACCTTTGCATATACTATTAAACATACGTAATATATTCAATAATTTTGCTGAATTACTTATTTTGATGTTCTTTTGTATTTTTTTAATAAGGAAAAGTTCTCAGGGGAGTTGAGGAGAGATTATATTCAGAAATGGGGTCATATCAAATATTTCAATAAAATAATTTAATGATTTGAAAATGTTTTAAAAAGTAATCATTTTAAAATTTCCCAAGTAATGTAATAGTGTTTTATTCCTATTGGAATCTGGGCTCTAATTATTATACTTCCTCCGTATGTGAAGCTATTCCAAATCTTCACTTTCCTCTCCAAGGCTCCAATAGTATTCCTTCCCTCACCTTCTCAACTAAAGTCTTCACTTTATACTTAAACTACATATCTGAAACTCCTAGGATTATGACTACTTTATTCCTTTGGATATTCTCTTTTCTTTCAATTTGGGGTATGCTGCTGTCTCCTAATTCTCTTCAGTCTCCATTCCTGATTCATTATAGATATTGCATGCAATAAATGTGGATGTATCTCAAGACTTTTTGCTGAGCCCTCTTCTCATTTTTTCCTTGTTACAAAACAGTTTTATTGTCATATCCAGTGGGATGGGGATAGGGGAACATTCCTGGAGGAGAACACGGCCAAAAAAAAAAAGCAGGCAATAGAATCCTGGATTCCTGGATGAGTGAGAGCAAGGGGCTTAGGGACAGGCAAAGAAATATCCCAGGAGCTAATTAATTGTGTGTAGAGGAGTGACAGGGAAGGGGTGTGGAATCAGGATATAGAAACTCCCCTAACACTAAGAAAGTGATCAGTCACAGATCCCCAAAACCAACTAGGAATGGCTTTTTAGACATTTGTGTCCCTGCCCTCTACTTCTGCTTAGTGAGGGTGCAACTGAAGGGGTATTTGTCTAGGGATGAGATTCATGAGGGGAGAATGATAAGAAATTCAAGTCAAACAGGAGAAGCTAAGGCCAAGATACTCAGATCACCAGCTGGCTTCAGAGGCTGATACAGCAAGCCTTCTTCTCCTGAAACCCCAGCTCTTGTCCAGTTTGGTTGTTCTGCCACTGTTGGGACACCTTGCTGAAAATCTCTTTGAGGACAGTTTCAAAAGCCAGCTCAACATTAGTGTAGTCAAGAACTGAGGTTTAAATAAACATGAGTCCATTATTTTCAGCAAACATTCGAACCTCATCAGTGGGCACCTCTCTTGCATGGCTCAAGTCACTCTTATTGCCCACTAGCATGACAACGATGGTGGCCTCTGCGTGGTCATATGGCTCCTTCAGGCAGCGCTCTACCTTGGCATAGTTCTGGTGTTTGGTTAGGTCAAATACCAGTAAGGTCCCAACTGCCACCTCTATAATACGCGAAGTCATGGCATGGCATCACTCCAGCCCAACTGTGTCCCAGATTTGGGCTTTGACAGCAGCTGTTCCTAGCAGCACAGTTACAGTAGAGAATTCCATCCCAATGGTTGTCTGACTGTCATGGCTGAACTCATAATTCATGTGAATCTTGACAACAGGTTGGTCTTCCCCAGTCCAGATTCCCCTTTCAGCACCACCTTGAAGATAAAGTTATAATCCTCTTCTGCTCTATTTCCCATCTTGGTCCTGCATGGAGTGCAGTGTGTACTTGGGGTGAGAGAGGTGGATGGAAAATGAGCTTAGTGCATTGGCTCTGTGCCCCTCAACCCTCTGCTCTCCTGAGGATTTGACCTGATTCTCTTCTCCTTGGGGACAGTCAGCCTTTGCAGTGGGAAGGAATCAGGGCAGGGTCAGTCACCACTGGTGGGCTGATGAGTCTCAACTAATTCCCTCTTCTTTTTTCTCTCTACCCTCTCTTCTTTGATGTCTTCAGTTACTATGGGTCATTCAATTATAATTTCTATGAAGATGCCATAGATATATGTGTATGTATATATGCATACACACATGCAGTTGTATAAATATACACATGTGTATATATATCTATATATGTGTTGTATATGTATACAAGGTAAACATATACACATGTACACATATCGATGCATATATACATTTATATGCCTATATACATTTCCCTACCATTATCCACGTGTACCACTATCACCAGATGCCAAGGTTCATAACATAGTATCTTTGGTAAATCCTAAATTACCCACATGTACCCTATCTAAACATTTGCCAAATCTTGTTTCTTGCTCTATTATTTAACTAACATGTGTCCCCCCACCCCCTTTCCACTAACACAATCACCATCCTAGTTCAGGATCTCCTCTCTTTCCTGGATTGATCTTTCTGTCTCAAATTTCTCCCTACTTCCATCTATCCTCTACATATGCAAAGATTTTTTCCCCTAAAGTTCAGGTCTAATCATGTTACTCCTTTCCTCCATATACACAACAAATTATAGTTTTTCTATTTTCTTTCTACTATCCAATATAAATTTATCTCATTGACATTTAACTCTCTTTAAAATCTCTTCCCTTCCTAATTTTGTAGGGTTCTTTACATTTTACCTCTCTTACCCAGATATGTTCTGGTAAATATTTAACATCTGGCTGTCTAAATAGAACGCACTTTTAAGTTTAATCATAATTATTTATTTCAGTTTTTTTCAATATGAATTAATAGATGAATTCTTATTTTATCCAATTCTTTCTTAAATGTAAATAATCAACGAATGAATAAAGCAAGCCCTGACTTATAATAATTACTAATTTCCTGCATAAAAATACTCACAATGGAAATTAAACAATTGACTCTTAAGAGTCACAGAGATGCGCTCATTTTATCATACACCTACATAACATGCTGCGATTTAGCTATACTGGCCAACTTATTATTCCTCACATATGACACTTAGTCTGTCCTCTTGATGCCTTTGCACTGACTGTCCCTCATGACTAGAGTATTCATTTCTTCAACTCTCAAATTTCCTTTAATACTAATTGAAATATTCCCTTTTTTATGAATTCTTTCCTATTCCCTACAGTTCTTAGTATACCATTCTCCTAATTAATTTATATTCCCTTTATATATTCTGCATATTTTCATGTACATATGTTTCCATCCCCATTTGAATGTGAGTTTCTTAAGGATAGGGACAATTTTACTTTTGTTCTTTAAAATTTAGCAATTAGCATTGCACTTCTACATGAAAATATCTTAACAAATGCTTGTTGATTGACTAATCAGTGGATTGCTAGATTCATTTAGTGGACTGCCTGTTCAACTTTATGTGATAATCTGTGATAATTATCTAGATTAAAAACAGAAGAAATCTTGGTGCAGCAAAAAGGACATTGAGTTTAGGATTTGTTTTCGAATTCTGGCTCTGTCAGTTGCTACTATTTGACCAGGGGTTAATATTGCAGCTTTACAATGACATATTTCAAATATATGACATTAAAGTTCCTTAAACCTGTAAACCTATCATCCCATAACCATGCATAGATGTTTCTTATCTACTTTTTTTTTTTAGGTATGGATAGACTAATTTCCTCATAATTACTATAGATTTCAATGAGATGTCTTTAGACTTCTCCAGCACTGAGAGTAATCAAAAAAGTCTAATCTCTGAATAGGAGTATTCAATTTATAAAGAATTGTTCTTCTGTTTAGACTATGTTTGATATCCTCCTTGAAACTAGCGAGCATCTGAAAGAACCCTATTTCCTTGGTTTATACTTTGGTTGAGATTAAGGTTAAGCAGATTATTAAATAAAGCTATCTCACATCTGCCATTGAGTAATTTATTTATTATTTTTTTTTTGTGAGGCAATTGGGGTTAAGTGACTTGCCCAGGGTCACACAGCTAGTAAGTGTTAAGTGTCTGAGGCCAGATCTGAACTCAGGTACTCCTGACTCCAGGACCGGTGCTCCATCCACTGCGCCACCTAGCTGCCCCTGAGTAATTTATTTTTATAACATCTGAGTGGGAGACACTTTGTGTGATGAACAAGACCCTTAAAAGTAACTTATTGTCCTATTGAATAAAATGTCTTAAAAAAAAAAAACCCACAGCAGCGAATACTTGAAACAATAGAATTTGATATTTTCTTTGCCCTCAGGCAATTGTGTGACTTTAAGGATGTAACTATCTCTATCTCTATCTATCTACATGCATAGATTTATTTTCATGGATCTATATATCTAGATAGACTTAGATAGATATAATTTTTAAATGGTACACATATAGTTTATCTTCTATAAAATAAATACATGTATAATATATGTAAATAAATGTAAAATATATTATCTCTGTACATTTTATATGCACACACAATTATTGTGTCTTGCACTAAATTTTTCCTGTTTCCTTCTCTTGTTTTCATCAACTTATTAGTGAATGTATAGACTAGTTTCACAAAGATTTTATAGACTTGAAATAATAGGCATATAAGTAGCTTTTTGCTCATGTCATCTCCATTATATTTTTATAGCAAAAGTATATCCTACTGATACCCAGTTATCAAAGATCCCTTCTTAGTTATCTGGCCCCAGTTTTTGCATTTCCCCTTATTTTGTAACTCCCTTCCCTTTCTTTGTTTTGTAAAGATACACCAGACCCTTCTCTTACTCCAATGGGACAGCTACCCATCTCTTTACTCTGGGCATTCAGTTTTATTGTTCCTTTTCCCCTTGAATATTCTGCTTCCTCTCCTCTGCCTCTTATCTCTCTACCTTTCTTAAAGTTCCAATTTAAATTCCTTGTTTTACTGGAAACCTTCTCCAAACCTCTTAATTCTAGTATCTTCCCTCTGTTAATGACTTCTTATGTATCTTATATATAACTTGGTCTTTTTTATTTATTTGTTTTCCATGTTTTCTACATTCGATTGAAAACTCCTCTGAGATCAGGGGCTATCTTTTGCCTCTTTTTGAATTTTTACCATGTAGTGTGGTGTCTGACATATACATGTTTATTGGTGGCTTTATTAAAACCATTATTATCAATTTATTATATTGATTTAAACAATTACATCCCATTATTTTTCTGTCTTTATCCTTTACTTTATCCTTTCACATATTTGAGAACTACTTTTCGGTGAAACTGTTCACTCCCTTGGAGGCAGCTAGGTGGCACAGTGGATAAAGCATCAGTCTTGGATTCAGGAAAACCTGAGTTCAAATCTGGCCACAGACACTTGACACTTGCTAGCGGTGTGATCCTGGGCAAGTCACTTAACCTTCACTGCCCCATTTAGAAAGAAAGAAAGAAAGAAAGAAAGAAAGAAAGAAAGAAAGAAAGAAAGAAAGAAAGAAAGAAAGAAAGAAAGAAAGAAACTGTTCACTGCCATCATCTCTAGATAACTCTAAAATAAGTTTTGGGGAGGCACTGATTTGGGGAAAGAGCCATCAACATGTGATCTCCTATATTAAAACAAATAAGACTGAGATGGGTATTTTTGTTTATTCTTATGTCAATGCAGTCCCCATGAGATTGGAAGAAAAAATGTAGGTAAATATGCCAGTATGCTTTAATTCTTTCCTTCAGGCCAATAGCCTTTATGGAAATTTCCTCTGAAATCATATGCTACTGTCATATCTGGAATTTTCCCTAAAATCCTATTGATATTTAGGGTGCACATTTCATATATGCGATTTTACTAAAGAAAACTTAGGGTACAATGCTATTATTCTCTATTTAAATGTTATATTGTAATATTGCACTGAATTGATCTCACTGGGATAAATTTAAAATAAAAATTTTAATTAGTATTGCATTACACAGCATGCTAGAACCTCAGTAAGCTGTTGTATAGTTATAAATACAGCTATCTCTACAGCATTTCATTATAAAACAGCATGCTGTAAATGGATTATTCATATTGTATAATAAAAGGTAGCTTACAACAAGAAGAGAAAATAATGTGGATATATAACCCAAGACCATTTTAAAAAAATAAACCTCCTAGCATAGTGTGGTAAAATAGGTTGCCTATGAAGTTGAGATTCAATCAGGTATATTTAAGTTACAACTTTGAGGGGGCATAATGATTTAATAATGATAGCATAAGGTGGTATACATCCCAACTAATAATTACCTTTTTGTTCCTCAAATAAAAAATGAGATTTGTATTTCAATCCAGTTTACTAAAATATTAGTCATATTTGTAACCATAGTTCTAATGCTGGCAATTAGTTTATGAACTTTTTTAAAAAGAAAAAGAAAGATAGTTTTCATTTTTTTATGATGCTATCTTTCTAAAAAATATTCACTAATTATATAAGACTCCTGGTTAATAATGAGAACCATGACAATTTACTTGTTTCCAGGTTTTTATGTAATTCTAGGATAGGTCTCTTGAGATTATAGGTACATGAAAGTTTCCTTTCTCTTTGTTTTAGTACCATAAATTCTAAAAATAACATCTGGTACATAAGTCCCCTAAAAAATCATTTTCAAGGGAATTTAAAAGCTGTGTTGCCTCTGAATAGCAAGGGAGCCCTGCTAATGATGATGATGATGGTAAATAGTTCTCTTCCTTCTCTTAAAACTGATAAGGTTGACAAAGATGTCCTTGCTTTTTGTTAATACCGATGCCAAAGAAAAAAGAAGATGTAGTTTAAGATGTTATATCTCCTTTATTTTGGTGCTTCAGGTTCTGAGTCTGAGTTATTCAGATTTTTGACCACCTGTCATGCCTTATGAGAGTTAGTAGGGCTTGTAAGGTAAATAGAGGACTGGCCTTGAAGTCAGTCAGACCTGGATCCCTCTGACACATACCAACTGTGTGACCACAGACATGTCACTTAAACTACAATTGCTCTAGATAACTAAGATTATAAGTTATAGACAACTTGTTAATCTCCTTTGTTAGAGGGAGTTTCCATACCAGATACTCACTTGAATATTGAAATCATTGGTCTAGAAAACAAAATGTATCATACCCAAATAAACTGTGGAACTAACAATAACTTGGTCAAATTGTTTGTATTAATAAAATGATAAAGGTAACAGAGTAATTTTGAATCACATATAAATATGACTGAAATTATGGGATAACATAGGGTTTAGTATGCTTTTGTTTATGTGTACTAGGTTCTAGAAGAATCTTAAAGAAACCTGATGGGTCCAACACAATACTCTGGAAGATTAAAGTCTTCCAATTTCCTTGTGTTTTCCTGACTGTTGTTGAGAAATTCTAAAAAGTAGAAGTAGCAATTAACAAAAAGTAAAGTTTCAGAAACAAATGTTTTGTTTTTGTTTTTGTTTTTGTTTTTTTGCAGGACAATGAAAGTCGAGTGACTTGCCCAGGGTCACGCAGCTAGTTAAGTGTCACGTGTCTGAGGCGGAATTTGAACTCAGGTCCTCCTGATTCCAGGGCCACTGCTTTATCCACTGTGCCACCTAGTTGCTCCAAGCATTGATTTTAAAAGGTAATTTTCTATTCTTATATTTAGGAGACTACCATGAAAATACCAATTTTCAAAGGCACACATTTCCCTTCAACTCATTCTGACGCGAGTTGAAAGAATCAGTGAATGAAGCATTTATTAAATTCTTATAACAGAAAATATTGTACAAAGTGCTGGGGATAAAGAGGAAAAAGATAGAGTCCTTTCTCTCAAAGAGCTCACATTTAACCATATATATGGGTGATTTCAGCTGCAAGACAGATGGAAAGGTTCTGTGTTCCTTCAAGTACAGGGAGAAGATAGATATTAATGCCTTATTTTACGTAATTTCCTTTGATAAAAAAGTTGATAAGCTAACACCCCATGGGTACTTGTGGTTTACCTAAACTCTCAGGGCATCCAATCCCAAATTTCTTTTGGAAATTGAAATAGAAGGTTTTGAAATGTTTTCATTTTTCTACATTAATTTCTGTAGCAGTAAAGATCTCTTTTACTTTTTCATTCTGATATTAGTCACTTCTGTCCAGTCTTCTAAGATATTAGATCAATTCTCATAGTGAAGTACAGGTTATGTGGTCTTTTCAAAGACTATGCCAGCATATTACTAGTTCCAAAAAGAGGCATGGTTTAGTGGAAAAAATGATAGATTTGCAATTAGAGGAACAGGGTTCAAATCTTGGCTTTGTCATTTATCAACTACAGAACAAGTAATAGGCCCCTCACAGAGGGCATCACTTAAGACCTATCTTTCTTCAACTGAAAATTGAGGGGATTGGACTATGATTATATATCTATGATATTAGAAATCTATGATTATATAAGCTTTAAACTTTGAGTTTTCACTTTCTAATGCACTGTGTCTTATCCAAAGCTGGAAATGAAATGAAGATTAAATTGGCCACACACATTTATGAAATCATCTCCTAACATAATATAGATAGGTAGTCTTCCAAGGTAAAGGCAGATCATAGATAAATTACATTACCATCTGTTTTCTTTACAAGCCATGTGTTAAAGAGATAGCCATGGTTTCCTTTAATTTCTAGCTCAATCCTCTTTTTCATACCCAAATTAAGATTCAATATCTTTAGCAATAGCCCCAATTTAATAATATGATTTTTTTAAGGAAAATGAAAATTCATATAAATCAAGAATAAACAATTAGCAAGTATCTCATTAACAATTAGCTAATTAAAAATTAGAAAATATCCGTTTCAATATTAGAAATTAACACATAGGGGCAGCTAGGTGGCACAGTGGATAGAGCACTGGCCCTGGAGTCAGGAGTATCTGAGTTCAAATCCGGCCTCAAACACTTAACACTTACTAGCTGTGTGACCCTGGGCAAGTCACTTAACCCCAATTGCCTCACTAAAAAAAAAAAAGAAGAAAGAAAGAAAAAGAAATTAACACATAGAAAATTAAGGAACAGCATTGTGTCAACATGGACAAAACATAAAATTCTTGTCTTTTTCTTCCTTTAAAGCATACTTATACTGATGATAATAACAACCCACATTTATAGAGAGTTTAAGTTCTACAAAGCACTTTTCTCAAAAGAACTGAGTAAAGTAAGTATGGTGAATATAATTATTTATATTTTACAGATGAGAAAATAGAAACTTGGCAAATTTAAATGACATGCCTGGCTATGGTCACATAGTAAGTGTGAGAGCCAGAATTTGAAATCACTTTTTCTGGTCCATTTTGCTTGTCACTACATCACTTTGCTTTGTGAGTGATATTTTCCCCATCCCTTAGTAACAAGAGATTCACCATAGTTATAAGTGATTTAAAATAATAATCAATATATTAACTAAAAAATTGTGATTTATTATATTTAGATATTATTTTGTTACAGTTACATAAGGTCAAAGGTTAAGTCTTTCCTCATATTTCCTAAGTTTCCAATGTCAAAGATTAAGTAATATCACAAGATATAGGAGTCAGCAATGTTATATTTTAGTAACCACGAGTGACATACTTTTCTTTTGACCAGTGGCCTGACAATGACCCGCCCTATTGTCATCATAATGTTGACATTTATTGTCATTTAGGTAGCTCCTCATATTTCATAAGAATATGTTCTAATTTTAGAAGCACAACTAATAAAGATTAATAAAATGTTGTATAACTGTAACTTTTGGAAGGGTATATAAACCCATGGATTTTGTAATTCTAGGTCTTTCAGGTCCAATGCCTGGATGACTGGCTTTATTGGGAGACTAAACCTCTCTCAATAAACCTATTGGCTTTGTTGGGGGACTAACCCTCTCTCAATAAACCTATTTGCTTCAGCCTGGAAACTTTGTTGTTTTTGTTCTTCCGTCAGACTTAAAAATTTCCCCAACAGCTTCCAAAGTTCTTCCTCTCTTCCTGTTTAAGTAAGACTCACTATATAAAATTCCACTGTCATAACCATGTCCTTTTTTTTTTTTTTTTTGGACAAGCAAAAGTTTAAGCAAAAACAAACTATTTGGTTTTGGGCATTAAAACTGTGCAACACAGGAAAACATACTACAGAAGTGAATTGCTATTCATTCTTTCAATTGTTATCATATGACATCAACTTGAGACCATTCATCATCTTTATTGCCTTTCTCTGGATAAAATCCAAGTTATCAGTGCTCTTATTAAAATAAGACTCCCAGAACTGAATACAATATTTGAGAAAGATACAGGGAAACTACTGCCTCCACATTCCTTGAGGTTATGATTCTCTTTTTTCTTAATGCAGTCAAAGACTAAGTTAAGTTATTTTAATGGTTGCTTGTTAGGAAAGCTTTGGCAAAAAAAAAAGGAAAGCTTTGGCAAACTTCAAAGCACAATGTAAATTAAATTATTATGTTAATTATCAGAATTATAATTTTTCCCTTCCTAATTTACCCAGGTAACTGTCTTAGATGTTTTAGTTATCCATGAAAGTTCAGAGAATTTAGAGCAAATCTGTTCTTCAAATTGATACATCATCCTTTCAGACATCCTGATAAAGTTGGAGAAAGCACTAATAAAATCAAGTTCCTATGACTCTAGGGTTCCCCCTCTCACTATCCACTATAAACAGGCTTTAAAAAGCATGAGCTGAGCCTGGGAGGGAGGGGAGGAGCTTGAGGTGGTGCAGTGGATAGAGCAGTGGCCTTAGAGTCAGGAGTACCTGAGTTCAAATCCGGCCTCAGACACTTGACACTTCCTAGCTGTGTGACCCTGGGCAAGTCACTTTAGCCCCAGTTGCCTCAGCAAAAAAAAAAAAAAAAAAAAAAAAAAAAGCATGAGCTAGGGGCAGCTAGGTGGCACAGTGGATGGAGCACTGGCTTTGGATTCAGGAAGACCTGAGTTCAAATATGGCCTCAGACACTTAACACACTAGCTGTGTGACCCTGGGCAAGTCATTTAAACCCAATTGCCTCACCAAAAAAAAAAAAAAAAATCATGAGCTACTCCATAATTATTCTGCTTCCAGAGTTTTCTGAGTTAGAGGTTATACAGCAATACAGTCAAGATCAGTCTAGCTTTCTTTCTTCCAGGACTATATCCTTAGGACAGTTTTAAAGATACTATGTACCCACTGGAGGTGTTGTAACTCTAAAACAAACTGAAATATGAAGATCTGGGCAACAGATCCTCTATGGAATCTTTTTCCTTACTAGGTCATTTTAGCACATAGGAAGCTGGTGCTTATGGTAGTAGTGGTGAGTCTTGAGACACAAGGCCTTATAGTGAGAGGATACAGCACAGGAGACAATTGACAGGGACAAGAAATATTTTAATGAGGGAAGAGTTCATTTTGAATGTAGGAATTTCTCAGAATCCCACCTCTATCTGATTTAGACTTTAACTTCATTGTGCTTTAGCATTTACCTGTAAAATACTCCACTTATATCCCATTGAGTAGCTGAAGACTTTTGCCATAATCCCCATGAAAAGTTAGGGTAATTGAATGGTCAGTAGGTTGGAGAAGGATTGTGATAGGACGAGGAGATATGGTAGTGATTTTCTTCTTTGATTCTAGATGAGGTAAGAACATGCCTATGCTATGGCAGACTTTACTCAGGAAAAAGAGCGATTTTGAGACTATAACCAGGATAGGAAAAGTGAATAGAGATAGGTTAGCTGTGGATATAAGCAAGAAGTTCCTCAGCACTAGCCACTAGGAAAAGGAAGTTATGTCCCAAGGATATTGGCTACCCACCCAATCTGTCATTTGAAGGAATACAAAAACTGTCAGCACCCTCTGAATTGTAGCATCCTGAGTCATAATCTGAGTTACTGCTCTGTTCCTGTCCAATCATTCAATAAGTTTTTTTTTTATTTCTTAATGTTCTTCTGTGAATGTTCTTTTATAAACAACTATGTCATGGAATCTTTTTATTTCTATAGCACCAAAATGTTTCTACAAACCCTGAAGATCAGTTTGGGATTAGTGATTTAATAGACACCTGACCTCAAAGGGTAACTCTACTTTCAATTATTGAAATCAAAGTGTCCTTAGAAAATATATGAGTGACGGAACTTCTTTTTAGAAATCATGTTTTATACTCAATCCAAACCATTTTCAAAGGGGAATTAGTAAAACCTATTTTTTTTTCTTCCCACAGACCTTGCCTATGGTTTCCTGGTCATGTTCACAAATTGTTACTTCTGAAGGAAAAAGAGAAAGGAGAAAGGAAAAGGAGGAGAATATCACTTCAATATGTTCTGAGTCTGAGAAGAGCCAAAGCAAAAAGGTCAAAGAGAGGGTGGGAACAACTTAATTGCTGCCAACAACATTCCAATTTTTTTCTATATTTCTACCTATTTCTATGTTGTATTTTAATTTCTGTATTTAATATGTTCAGAATCAGATTTTCCTCTAAATTTTATGGGCTATTCCAAATTTCCTGATTTCTCCTCCCTTACTTGCAAATGAGAATACCTGTTGGTTTGTTTACAACTTAGCTATGGACCTAAAGTCACTGACCCTAAAGTTCACTGCATCTGTGTCATTACAGGTACTGATCTAATCTTCCCTAACTGGGTATATTCTCTCCTACAATAATTCCTTTCAGGTCATGTGGAAAATCTATTGAGAGTCATCAAAAAAAAAATATTATGAGACAGGTCACACAATGCTATAGATAAAATTACTTGGTATTGACCTATCTTACATATATAATAAATTCATAGTCTTCATCTTTGTGTATGAGAGACTAGAAGAAGGAAACTTAGAAGACATAATATTCATATAATTCATATAATCACAACTAGAATAAGGTTGTGGGGTGAATTAGAACTTAACATTTGAAACAAACGTGTACCTTACCTAACAAAATCTTGCTTCTGTAAGAAGAAAAAAAGAGCCAGATTAAAAGTGATTTAAGACTATTATTCATTCTCTTTAACTCAAAGACAAGACAATCCTGAATGTCTAATAATATAACATGATTATAATTAGATTTCCATCCTTCCTTGTGCCACTGTGAAAATTCTTTTATATTCAGGTCTTCCACCTTCAGTCTCTCTTGTCCATGAGCCATTATGCTTCTGTGTCTTTGGCATCTGTTTAATGGCAACGGTTTCAACATTTTGGAGCTGAATAATGAGCCCTCATTAGACAACTGTGAATGGTAACATATGTTTAGTTCCTTCAAATAATGATGATTACTGCCTGTACTTTGAAATGTAATGTGATTTGGTCAGTTAAGTCAGGTTGAAACAATGCAAATTTAACATAATTGCGCCTTTGAAAATGCATTCTGTTTAACACAAAGGATAGTGGTCATAATATAGTCTCTTCATTTTTCACTTGTCCTCTTTGAAGTTTCTTCTGTTTTTTGAAAAGGATCTCTTTATTGATTTTCTACCTTGGTTGAGATATAGAATTCTCAGGAGGCAATGATTTGGGTATAACAGTGGATGCACAAGGCAAAACTTATAAATCCCATCCTACTCCTCTAGTGTTTTAAATTTGGAGGATAATTTAAGTACTATATAAATGTTAGCTAATTATTTTGATGATCGTGACTCTGGAATTGACAAAGAAATTATGGGAATTGAAAGAATTTTCTCATCTCAATCGACATATCAAGTCAGTCAGGTAGAATTACCATTGAATGAGGTTGTCTTAAAAAAAAAAGTCCAATTTGATCTAAGAGATTCTTTGATGTTCTGGCTGAGTTTGGCTGTAGGCCTAACTGAAAAAAGAGCTGAAATTGTCCCAATGTAGTCTTATAAGTGATAAATAAGTACTCAGCTGGGGAGGATGAAGAGGCTCCAATAATTGATGATTATTACATCAGATAATAAAAGCAACTCAAGAAAAAAGTCTTGTGGTAGACAAGAATTGCAACTCTGGGGAGAGAAAGTAATTATCAACTTTCAGGATGGAATGAGTACTAAGGAACTAGCAGGTTGCTGGAACACTGAGCCAAGAGAAATGTGAGAAGAGTTTTAGTTGAGATGAAACCTGAAGAGAATGATTTGCTCAAGGAGTGTCACCTCTTTCACATGATATATTAGAATCTGTGCAAGGGTTTTCATATTTTAGTTTAGTCAAATGCCTTTTTCTTTGAATTCCTGTGTCTTCTGGCTTGTTCTGTTATAGTGGGAACTCTGGGTTATGGTTCTGAATAAAGGATTAGATCAACAGTTCAATGAAACTGAGTAGACTTGAAGATTAGAAACTGCAAAACCATGGGACCCTGTGCTACAGAAATAGAGAATTACAAATTTTAAAGTTAAAAGGGATTTTAAGGACTTATATATGGGCCTCATAATTTTTTTTGGGGGGGGGGGTGGAGCAATGAGGGTTAAGTGACTTGCCCAGGGTCACACAGCTAGTAAGTCAAGTTTCTGAAGCCCGATTTGAACTCTAGTCCTCCTGAATCCAGGGACCATGCTTTATCCACTGTGCCACCCAGCTGTCCCCCCTCATAATTTTTTGATTGTGGAAATTGAGGCCCAAATTGATAAAAATACTTTGCCCTTGGTTAAACAGAGATTCATAATTTTATAAATGAGAAGACTAAAATAAAGAGGTTGTCACATTTTTTATCTTTTTCTTTTTTTTTTTCAGGGCAATGGGGGTTAAGTGACTTGCCCAGGGTCACACAGCTAGTAAGTGTCAAGTGTCTGAGGCCAGATTTGAACTCAGGTACTCCTGAATCCAGGGCCGGTGCTTTATCCACTGCGCCACCTAGCCACCCCGGTTGTCACATTTTTAAGCTCATACAATGATTTTGGAGGAGAGATTAACTGGAAAGCAGGTCCCCTGACTCCTAGTTTAGTACCCTAAGCTTTGATACATATTTTTGTTCCCTATAAGTTTAGATTAGCATGCACATTTACACAAAAATGTGCTTTTAATAAGAAAGGTGTTTAGTATCATTGCTTTAAGTGTAAGAAATGTCTTTATTCATATACTTTTACAAAAGTAATTCTACTAATCCACCATAATCATGTAATCTAGTTTATATTAGTTTTCTGATAGCATTGGTTAAGGGCAGCTAGGTGGTTTAGTAGATAAAGTGACAGGCCTGAAGTTAGGAAGAATCATTTTCCTGAATTCAGGAAGTTACTGGGCACTTCACCTTCACCTTGTTTGTCTCAGTTTCCTCATCTGTAAAATGAGCTGGAGAAGGAAATGGAAGATCACTCCAGTATTTTTGTCAAGAAACCACAAATGGGGTCATGAAAAGTCAGACATGACTGAAATGACTGAACAAAAAAGCATTAGTTAACCACTCTGAAACATCCATAGTATCTTACTTACATAAATCTTGTAACTAGTGACATGCATTTGTGAGATGGGGGTTTAAGGCTTTATTCCACATGGGAATTCCACCCAGGAGTTTGACCTCCTTAGCATCACTATAACGTCATCAACCAAGCTAGTCAAATATTAAATCAAGTGTGTGTGGTTTTATGTGTTTGTATCTGTGTACACAAATAACAAATTTCATTGTCTATCATTATTTAGCAAATACATTGTATACAGTGTAGCAAATGCTAGTATCATATAATACTAGTATCAATTAATTGTGAAGCAAAATATATGAAAGCTATTTGTGTGATTAATTTCTTTTATTTGAATAATGCTATATTTTCTGAAGGGCTCTCACATATATTAAATTCTCATTAGATTCTAAAAATGAGCCTATGAGGTAGGTAGGATCAGCATTATTTACATTGGACAACTGAAAAATCTGTCTCATGAAATCAAATATTTATTGAGTACTTACCATGGGTCAGGAACTGTTCTAGGCATTGAGGATATAAATAACTTAAATACAATGACTTAAATAAACTTCACTCATAAGTAGTTTACATTATAATGTTGGAGACAAGAAGATACTTGCATACATTATTGTCCAGGTACATTCATACATGTAAACACATGTGTGTGCATATATGTCATTATTGCATGCACATAACAAAAATAAGGAGAATAACATAGAAAAATAAGAATAACAATACAAAGTAGTTTGAGAGGGAGGGAACTTGCAGTTGCAATCATCATATTTATGTAGATGAGGTTACTTGAATTGTATATTGAAGGAACAGAGAAATTCTGTGAGGCAGAGGTGATGAGGGAATGCACGCTAAGCATAGGAGATGGCCAGAGATGTGTAGTATTATGACCATGGTCATATATTTATTTAATATAAGAACTAGGAATAAAACACAGATGTTTTGACTCCTTTATCCCCAAAGTCACCAGCATGAGAGTTGTTATGAGACTCAAATTAGTTTATATATTTAAAGCATTTGCAAACCTTAAAACAGAATCATAATGCCAATCCATACATTAATACTCACACCTACTCCTATTCACCAAATTAACATCTACTATGTACACCATCTCTCAATAGTGGTAATTGGAAGAAAAATGCTCCTAGTTTTGTTATCTAACTTAGAGGAATTATCCTAATGGGTAGGGATATACAATTAGTCTGAATACAAGGGCTATGTATTCAGGACATAGACTCCTTGTCACTCTTCCATTCATACCTTATAGATGACCATCTACTTATTACTATTGCAATCTATTTGAGGCAACTAAAGTGTTTATGAGATGTCTAGAAGGAAGAAGATGTTGTGGTACTGGAGATCATAGTAAAGGTTGGAATGAAATCTCCACATGAAAATTAGAAACCCTATGAGATCAGTGAAAGACACAGCTGCAGCTGTTTGTTGTTATTTGTTCTTCCTTTTTGAATCATCAATCTTATTCTGTCTTCTAGAGTAATCTAATTAAAGTGGAAGGACTAAAATCAAGATGAGTGGTGAGGACCCAGGATGCAGTGGATCAACTTGACATCTTTGATGTCTTATTGAGCTCTAAGCACTTGCTTAAGCCACCATCATTGAAACAAATTGTTTCCATCTGCTTATTATACCAGGGGAAGTCTTAACATGATTTGGATTGACATTCCCCTAACCCACTGATGGGTTTGAGGCCTGTGGATTACCCTCAACCTAGTTTAGCCCATCTGTGGGAATGGCATGTGCTACAGTTTCTTGGAGCCACAGGTTAGAATTGGGTGATGGCGGACACTAAAGTTGGAAGAGCAGCCCTGAAAAGGGTTCAGAAAGCTCTCACACATGAGGTGCTAGTCGACCTTGAATAGAGAAGAGAATCATAGGATCTTATATTTAAAGCCATAATGGACTCAGATCAATAAATTAATCAACAATCATTTATTAAGTGTTTACTGTGTGACATACACTGGATGAGGTTGTACATATACAAGGACAAAGAATTAAATTAACTCTACTTGCAAGGTCGTGTTTTTTTACATCAATTTTTTTTTAAAATTTGTGTTCCAACTTCTCTTCCCCCCTCCCTTCCCACCCCCACCCCAAGAACTCAAGTAATTCAATATAGATTATACGTGAGTAGTCATGGAAAACAACTCTATCTTAGCTAGGTTGTGAGAGAAAAGAGATACAAACAAAACTTCAGATTAAGGAATTGTCAAAAAAAATGTGTTTCAGTCTGTTTTCAGATACAATCAGTTCTATCTCTGTAGATGGATTGCAATTTTCATAAGTTCTTCAGAGTTATATTTGATCATTGCCTTACTGAAAATAACTATATGCTTTCCAACAGATCATTTTACACTAATGCTGTGATTTTGTATACAGTACATTTTTCTCTGCTTCAGTTCATGTAGGTTTTTCCAAGTTTCTCTGATAGCATCCTGTTCATCATAACTTTTATATAGTACCTTAAACTTGACAAATAATTTTCTTCACAATAGCACAACAGAGTAGGTACCATACGTTTTGCCATTGTAGTCAATCATCATAACTATTTCTCTCGATCCTATTCCCTTCCAATGATATTTACTCTATTTTCTTTCTTGTTTTGCCCTATTTCTCCTCAAAAGTGTTTTGCTACAGACTGCCCCATTCCCTGCTCTACCCTCCCTTCATTCACCCTTTCCTCCTTATCTTCTTCCCCTCCTACTTTCCTGTAGGGTTAAATAGATTATTCCTCCAAATTGGGTGTGGGGGTTATTCTCTCCTTGAGCCTACTCTGATGAGGTTAAAGTCTTTAAGCTAATTCTATTTTCTAAATTTTTCTTCCTCCCTCCCTCCTCAACTTTCCCTAGCAATCAAGCAATTCAATATATGTCATACATGTGCTGTTATGCAGAACATCTTCACCTTCCTTGAAAGTGATTTGCTTTTTACTCTTCTCTCCTCAAAATCTGCCCTTCCCTCCTTCCCCTTTTCTCCCCACCACCCCCATCTCCTTCCCCTCCCACTTTTGCTCAGGACAGAAATATATTACTATAGCCACTTCAGTATGTATGTTATTCCCTCTTTGATCCAATTATGATGATAATTCACTCACTCCCCCACTCCTTCCCCTCTTCCCCTCCCCTGCATAAGCTTTTTTCTTGTTTCCTTCATGTGAGCTACCTCTCCCCATTACACCTCTCCCCTTCCCCCTCCCCCAGTCTATTCCTCTTACCTTCCAACCCTATTTTAAAGATGTCATCATGGGTTAGCTAGGTGGCACAGTGGACAAAGCACCAGCTCTGGGCCCAGGAGGCCCTGAGCCCAAATCTGGCCCCAGACATAAGAAAACCCACCATGTTTGCTCCACAAAGAACAAGGATACACAAAAATAAATGCTTTACAGATACCATCCCTTCATATTCAGTTCAGACCTGTGTCCTCTGTGTATTCCTTACTGAAAAGTGTCTTATGAGTTGGAAGTATTATTTTCTCATGTATGAATGTAAACAGTTTAACTTTTTAATGTCCCTCATGGTTTCTTTTTTCTGTTTACCTTTTTATGGTTCTCCCATGTCTCATATTTGAAAGTCAAATTTTCTGGTCAGTTCAGGTCTTTTCATCACAAATTCCTGAAAGTCCTCTTTTTCATTGAAGTCCCATTTTTTCCTCTGAAAGATTATACTAAGTTTTGCTGGGTACATGATTCTTGGCTGTAGTCCCTGTTCCTTTGCCCTCTGGAATATCATTTTCCATTCCCTATGGTCCTTTAATGTGGATGCTGCTATATCTTGTTTTATCCTTATTGGAGCTCCACCGTATTTGAATTCCTTTTTTTCTAGCTGCTTGCAATATTTTTTCCTTTACCTTGGAGTTCTGGACTTTGGCTATAACATTTCTGGGGGTTTTCCTTTTGGGATCTCTTTCAGGAGGTAATACATGGATTCTTTCGATTTCTATTTTAGCTTCTGCTTCTAGAATATCAGGGCAAATTTCCCTGACAAACTCTTAGAGGATGGTGTCTAAGCTTTTATTTTGGTCATGGTTTTCAGGTAGTCCAATGATTTTCAAATGATCTCTCCTGGATATATTTTCCACGTCAGCTGTTTTTCCAAGGAGATATTTTACATTGCCCTCTATTTTTTCATTCAATTGGATTTGCTTTACCATGTCTTGGTTTCTCATAAAGTCACTAGCTTCCATCTGTTCAATCCTAATTCTTAGGTAATTATTTTCATCAGACAGCTTTATCTCCTTTTCCATTTGACATTTCAAACCATTGACTTTTTTCCTCATAACTCTCCTGCATCACTCTCATTTCTCTTCCCATTATTTCCTCCCTTTCTCTACATCTTCCTTCTATCTCTCCTACTTTCTCTTCAAAGTTCCTTTTGAGAGCTTCCATGGCCTGAGACCAGTTTATATTTTTTGGAAGCTTTGGATGTAGGGACCCTGAGGTTGTTTTCCTCTTCTGAGGGTGCGACTTGGTCTTCCTTGTTGCTAAAGAAACTCTATAATTTTCAACTTCCTTTGCTTGCTCATCTTGCTGTCTTTTACTTGATTTGTTTTTTTTGCAGGCAATGGGGGTTAAGTGACTTGCCTAGGGTCACACAGCTAGTAAGTGTCAAGTGTCTGAGGCCGGATTTGAACTCAGGTCCTCCTGAATCCAGGGCCGGTGCTTTAACCACTGCGCCATCTAGCTGCCCCCTTTTACTTGACTTTTACCTCCCCACTGGGGGGCTTTGCTTCTAGGCTATACTACTGTTCCCAGCTTCAGAGGGTCCCAGGTGTTTTGGTTTGAGGAAGGGAAGGTTTTTCTCTCACCTGACCTGTTCTCTGGTTCAAACATAACCTCAAGCCAACTTGCTAGTTCACTAACCAGCAGAGCACTGTGGTGGTTTTTTGCTTCGACAAGAGCCTGTGCCCCTTCCCCACCTGGGCCTCCTGCTGCTCAGGATTTTTTCTTGGTTCCCTACTGGGGTGGGACAACGGAATTCCACCCTAGGTCTCACTGCCACCCCTGCACTTCCCCCCAGTGAGCCTTTAAGCCCTCTCTCCCAACCACAAGCACAATTCTAGAAGATCCTGGTGCTGCAGCTGATTCAGAGACTCAGGGATTAAGTTCCTCTGGTGAGGCCCACCTGGGGTCTCTGTTGGTGTAATCCTGGGGTTGGACTTTACTCTCAGTCCAGTACAGTCCCCTTTAATCTATCTATGTCTGGAAAATAATTTCAGCCCATATTTTCGTGGGTTTTTCTGCTCTAGGGGTTCTTTTATTGCTGTTTTTGGGGTAATTGTATCAGGAGCTCTGTGTGTTTAATGTCTTTCCTCTGCCATCTTGGCTCTGCCCCCCCTACTTGCAAGGTCTTAAGGAAAGGGCGCTTAACCTGATGTCCATGAATTTAGAAAAAAAATCAAAACTGAACTTCAATATAATAGATTTCATTTGTAATATTCTGTATATTACTTTATTAATTTAAAAATAGTATTGTGAGAACATGCCATTAGTTTCACTAGACTCAGTCAGTCAATAAGTATTTATTAAACACCTCTTAAATGCAGAGGCCTTCTCCTAACTTGGGAAAACTGAGGCCCAAAGATATTGTGTTCTCTAGCTCCATGTGCAAATACACATGTCAATATTCTGACGCCTGCTTTTAATGCTTGGGACAGGCAAGGTATATAATATTGAAAATAAAAAGAATTCATATTTATACAGTGCCTTAAGGTTTGTAATTATTTTGCATACTTTATCAGTTTTGATCCTCATAACACTGTGAGCTAGGTGCTATTATTATCCCCATTTTGCAGGTGAATGAATTGAGGTTCAGAGAAATTAAGTGATTTGCCAAGCATCTGACAACTAGGAAAGAGAATCTGGCTGTGCAAACATTAAATTTGAATAAAAACTCCTGGGGCAGCTAGGTGGAATAATGGATAAAGCACTGTCCCTAGATTCAGGAGGATCTGAGTTCAAATCTGGCCTGAGACACTTGGCACTTACTAGCTGTGTGACCCTGGTCAAGTCACTTAACCCTCATTGCCCTGCCCCCCCCAAAAAAAAATCCCAGTTACTAACTGTTTGACCATGAACAAATTATCTTCTCTGTGTTTCCAATTCCTCATCTGTAAAATAGAGATAATACATTATCCACCTCACTTGGCTATTGTAAAGAATAAATCAGTAATATATATATATATATATATATATATATATATATGTGTGTGTGTGTGTATATATATATATATATATATATATAATGCAATTTCTAAACCTTTAATCATTATATGGATGTTAGTTTTTGTTATCCATAAGCAACACCAACTTCTGGCAGGGATTCCATATTGTATTTTATAGCACAGGGAGGTTGTATCCTTCAATCGTCCATTACAGTAATATAGAAAGATTCACCCTCCAAGCTAATGATTAGTTCTTGAAAACATAATTTTTGCTTCTTTGTCTTTGGGCTCATACAAGCAAAACTGATCTGAACATTTAACTCCACATAAACAGATTAAATATTGGGTAATTAATGGCATTTCTGCTTCAGAGTATAATACTCAAATTTCCTGACTTTCACCATGTTTCTGGTAATACTGATTATTTTATACTCTAAAAAAAATTAAATATAACCCATAAGATGCCTGTCTCATACATTAGAATTCATAAAAATTCAGGTTATTTATAAAAATGTCAGGTTAAAGATTTTTCTCCTTCCCTTCACCCTCCTCTGTGCTTCATTCACAACTCACAATTCCTTTTCTCATCCTCATTCTATTCAACCTTCATTCTTTATGACTTCACCATGGAATTGTTGAACACAAAGCACAGTGCTATCACAGATTTGTTTTGTGTGTATTGATTAATCATCACTGTCACTATTCATAGCAACACTTTCCCTTAAGATGTTTCTTGAGTGTTTGACAGTGTTTAATAATAAAAACACTGCCAATCTAAGGGGTTAGTGTGGGGCTGCATCCACTCAGCATGCTACAACAATAAGACTGTTTATCTAGTGGGGATAATGAAATGGAAGGCAAACTTGAAATGTCAAATTAGAAACAAAGGAAATGTACATATCACCTGTTTGAAGTAAAAAAAGACATTAGAATTCACGTATTGTCCCAATCATTCTCAGCCTTTCTCTCGCTGCAATATACAAGCATCCATGCCTAGCATCTGTTCATTTATTCAAAGACCTTTATTGAGTATCTAATATGAGCAAATCATTGTTCTAGGTATATATACAGAGAGAGAGATAAACTATATATAGTTTAAATCCTTTGTTGAATAGTGAAAAACAGTTTTAATGTTATGGACAGCTGGCAAAACCAAGATGGTGGAGGAAAGGAAGTAAACACACAGACTTCCTGACACAATTACTCCCCAAAAAAACACCTTCAAACACAGCCAGAAAACAACTCCTGGAGCAGCAGAATCCACAAAATGTTGGTAAGTCTATTTTCCAGTCAAAGACAGCTTGGAAGTTCAACAGAAGGGAGAGTATAGTCCTGGCTATACTACTAACTTTTCCTATGACCAATATATTTTCTTACTGATGATAGTTGATTCTCCAACTCTATATGTTTGAGCCCTAAGGTTTTCTGAATCTTTGTCAGGAGTATGAAAAGCATTTTGTGGTTTACTTCCAGAAGTAACCCCTTTGTGGTTTTTCTCTCATTGGTGGACAGGGGGAAATGAGGCTAACACACTGAAACTGTTCCTTTTTTGCCATCTTTTTCTCCTCTGCCTTGTGAGTAGTAATTTACTATCATCCCAAAATGCTTCTGTTTCTCTTCATCCTTACTCTCATGTGTTTTAAAACCTATATTGAGGCCAGGAGACCCAGAGTCAATGTGATGGGTGGTAGACAGAGGGGATAATGTGCAAATACTTCTTCACTTAGCAAATTCTTGAACTAATTGTAGTTATAACATTAATTACTTTCTCATGGAGAATATCCCCAAAATTTCCCTGTTCCTCTAGTGGGGGCTAGTGTTTCCTTGGAATAAATTCTTCTATTTTTTTTGTCTAAGGAATCCTTTATACTTTTAAAATTATTGTGGGTCCCCTAAAGAACTTTTGTTTATTTAGGTTATATTTATTGATATTTATTATATTAGAAATGAAAATAAAGATATTTTTATTATTATGAAAAGTTTTGACCTTGAAGACCTTCAAAGAGTCTCAAGGACCCACAGCCATCCCTGAATGATACTTTGAGAACTATTGCTTTACTCCATCATTGCACACTTTGCTCTCTACCTTGCCCTTCCTAAAACTATTCTTCATCTTTAACATCCTCTGGAATCATTTTTAAGTAGCTATGAAATGCCAGGCCCCTCTCAATCAACCCTTCTCTGCTTTTCCAATTCACAAACCTACTTCTGGCCTTACTTTCTTCCCTTTTAAATCTTGATACTAAAAGTATCAACCATTTTATACATGACTTTTCTTTGACTATTCAATCCCTTGTCTCCCACTAAGCTTTAATTTATTTGCAATTGGAAGAGACCAGCAATTAACAGAAAATATTCTCTCTAGCATGTCGAGTAATATCCTTTTCTCAGGCTTCATTCTTCTTGAGCATTCTGAAAACATTTTATATGTAGAAATCCTTCTCTCAGGGAACTAGGTGGTCCAGGGGATAGAGTGCAGAGCCTGAACTCAGAAATAACTGAGTTCAAAAAATTGACCATGTATTAGGCCATAAAACCTTTACAACAGATGCAAAAAAGCAGAAGTAGTAAACACATCGTTTTCAGATCATAATTCAGTAAAAATATATTCAATAATGGACAAATGAGAGATTAAAAATTGGAAATTAAATAATCTGATCCTAAAAAACAAATGGCTCTAAGAATAAATAGAAGTAATTGATGATTTCATTAAAGATAATAACAATAATGAGACAAGATATCAAAATTTATGGGATACAGCCAAAGAGGTACTTAGGGGAAAATTTATATCCCTAACTGCTTATATCAATAAAATTGAGAATGAATTTGGCATGCAACTAAAAATACTAGAAAATGAAAAAATTAAAAATCCTTAACTAAACATCAAATTGGAAATCCTGAAAATCAAAGGAAAGATTAATGAAATTGAAAGTGGGCAGCTAGGTGGTGCAGTGGATAGAGCATTGGCCCTGGAGTCAGGAGGACCTGAGTTCAAATCCAGCCTCAGACACTTAACACTTACTAGCTGTGTGACCCTGGGCAAGTCACTTAACCCCAATTGCCTCAAAAAAAAATTGAAAGTTAGAAAACAATTAAATTAATAAATAAAACAAAAAGTTGGTTTTATGAAACAAACAATAAAATAAATAAACCATTCTTTATTTGATCAAAAAAAAAAAAGGAAAGAGGAAAACAAAACTAGCCTCAGACACTTACCAAATATGTGACCCTAAGCAAGTGACTTAACCCTGTTTGCCTCACTTTTCCTCATTTGTAAAATAAGCTGGAGAAGGAAATGGCAAAGCACTCCAGTATCTCTGCCACAAAAACCCCAAGTGGGGTCATGGAGTCATTCAAGACTGAAAAATGCCAACTGATAACTGAATCCTCCTCCTGGATATTTTCTTCTATCCTGGCTTTTCATGACACTGCTCTGTCTTAGTTACCCTCTTAACTATTTGAACTCTCCTCAGTATCTTTGCTATATCATCCTCTTTGCCCTGATCTCCTCTTATCTGTGGGTATATACAGTTGCTTTTTTTTTTCTCTGTGGCCCTCATTTCATCTTTCTCTATCGTTCTATTTTTGGTGATTTCATTAGCTTTCTTAGATTCTTCATCTCTACACAAATTAATGCCAAATCTCAATATCCATTTCTTCTCCCTCCTCTCATATCAACTCTTTACTCTGTTAACCTGGAAATTAAGGAAACAATCAATATAGGAGAAATAAGGTCTTTAATCGGGGCAGAGGAACTATAGCTCATGGTATGGCAAAGCTTGGAAGCTAGGAATACCCAAAGATGGGAACAGAGGACAGAGTTTTAATGGGGTAACAGAACAAAAAGATTGCTCCAGAATGACATATAGCTAATTAATGTAAATGAACCTTTGACAAAAGAAATAATAGAACAGCTCCTAATTTAAGTATAGGTGTTACTGACTGAATAGAAACTACTTAATGCAGGTGGACCCTTTTTACATAATAACATAAAGTCCAGGGAGTAAGGTGGGGAACATTGGGAGGGGATAAATTGCTTGGGGGAAGGTCCATAAGTCAATCAAGAGTCTGGAAATGACAAAGACAGTCAGCCCCAGGCAATTCACCTGCCTGGGAAAGAGGGGACTGGGTGGGGAATCAGTTCTCAGTAAATTTTGTAGTTTTCACTCTCCTTTACCCTCTCTTACTTGTATCAAATCACTTGATACAGCTTATCAATTTAACCTCCACAACATCTCTTCAGCATCAATTGCTTTCTCTCTATTCACTTGGCTACCACCTATTTCCTATTGACTAGACAATTGAAATAGTCTGCTAATTACTCTTTTCTCCTCTGGATCTCTTCTTTTGCAATCCATCTTTCATATATTCACCAAACTGGCCATTTTCAAAGCACAAATGTCAAATTGCTGTTCAAGAAACTTTTATGGCATCTTATTGTCTCTAGGATGAAATACAAACACTTTTGGCATTTAAAGTCCTTTACAAACTCACTCCAACCTATCTTTCCTGACTAATTTCATATGATTCCATTGCATGCATTTTATGTTTGAAGTAAGATTTTCTTTGTTGTTATCTGTATGTGACTCTGATCTAACACCTCTATTCTATTTCCCAGGCTGTCTTGCCTACCTGGAAGATTCCTATTCTCAGCTCTTCCACTTAGAATCCCTGGCTCTCTTCAAGGCTCATCTTTTTGCTCCTCTTATAAGATCCCTTTTCTTATTCCCCAAACTGTTAATCTTGTCCTTCAAATATTAGTTACTTTAAATAAAATTTTAATTTCCTTATCTTTATACTTCTTGTTTCCCCTGAATAGAATGTAAGCTTCTGGAAAGCAGAGACTGTTTTGTTTGTCAATGAATTACCAGTGCTTAATGATATCTGACACATAGTAGGTATTTAATAAATGTTTGTTGAATTAAATAAATTAAATGGAATTTAAGGAGTCATAAATGTAAAAATCTTTTTCCTACTGCAAGATAAGCAACTGTGGATAATTAAACATCAGTTTTCTGATTATAATAAGCACTAAAGTAGCTGAATAGCTACTTAAGATAATTACATTAGTTTAAAAAACACCTTGATTAAATTAAAGAATTTTAAAAAATTCATAAATCATTTATTCCCTTGCTGTGTAATTGCTTCTCTTCCAGAAACTTTAAAATAGATTCTCTAATTTTTAAGTTAAATTATACCATCTGAGCATGTTGAGATCAGATGAGAATTTTTTTAAATTACTTTGCAAACCTTAAATTGTTATATGTGAGCAGCTGGTTGGCACAGTGCTAAGATAGAGTGCTAAGAGCAAAGTAAGGAAAACTAATTTTCCTGAGTTCAAATTTGGCCTCAGATGCTTAATAGCTGTGTGACCCTGTGCAAATCACTTAACTCTATTTGCCTCAGTTTCCTCATCTTTAAATTGAGCAGAAGGAAATGACAAACTACTCTAATACCTCTTCCAAGAAAATCCCAAATGAGGTCATAGTATCAAACATGACTGAAAAATGACTGTACAACAAAATTATTATTTTGCCATAGTTTTAATATTCTAATTTACTATTAGATCATTTAATAGCATTTTATGATCATTATTTAGTGACATTCAAAAACCTTTCAATATTTAATTCAATTTATTCTCTCTTCTTAATGGATACCTTCTCTAATGGTGTTTCATAACACACAAACATAACTTCTTACAATTTTCACTTATGTCTTCCCATAAATATTCCCTATGAGATTCACCCTACATCCTTGTAAATTTCCCTTAAAGCTCTTGCCATTAAATTAATATCACTGTAGCAAATGAACTGACCAATGGTTATCCTTTCAAGCATAACCAGTCCATTACCACTGCCAAATGTAGTACATATCTTTAATCATATCCACTATGGTATTATTTTTGCATAATGTTTTATTGGTAATCTGCTGTATCTCAGTGGCATTACACTCATAGAAATAAATCTCTGTGGTCTGCCTATTGACGAAGAAAAATGTAAATTAACGTTATTTATGTTTATTACATTACTATTTATTTTGTCAAATTTTTTGCAATTACGTTTTAATCTGGTTCTCTGGAAAGTTTTATTTGTAGCTGTAACTTTGACACCTCTGCTGTAACTTACCCATCTCCTCTCTCTCTCTCTCTCTCTCTCTCTCTCTTTCTCTTTCTCTATGGTGTGTGTGTGTGTGCACACTCAAGAGGTATATATATATATACTTGGATGGATGATACATAACTCTATCTGGAGACTGATATACTGTGACTTTTTCCCCCATATAGTATCATCAAAGGAATATTCCTATTCAAATGGATCTGTGATCTCTTCCATCTGAAATTACCTTCCAACAGTTCAAATCACCTCCCATCTATGTCTGCCTCTCCTGTGCCATGCTCATTCATGTTCCCTCCTAAGTTTGCCCCAGTTCTCTGTGTACCTTCATTTGCTTGCTAGTGACATTGAAAGGATACCAGTGACACATTTATTCAGTCCAGCTTTCCTTTTTGTCATGGCCACATCTTTCCTTCCTACTAAACATTTCCCCTATGGCATCTTAAAATTGTATTCTTTTTTTTTTAAAGTAACTCATTGACTTCATGTTAACTCCCACTAATAACTATTAAGTACCTCTCCATTACCCACTGTTTTATATATATTATCATGATTTTGGAGTCTCACAACCAAATCTTATTACCTGTAGAGTATGCGTATATAGTTTTGTTTTCAAAACAAGTCTTTGTTTTGTTTATAAGAGAAGCTTGGGATCATATAAGGAGCTTGGAAATGCCTGAAGATAATCACCCTGTTCTCCTCTTACTACTTAGTTGTGGACCCCAGTCAAATTTCATTTGAACTATTTGTTACATTTATGCATGCTAAGGAAAAGACTCTATAGGTTGTCCCAAAAATGGGAATGTCATAATATGGGAAAGACAGTTTTCATCCTTATGGTATTTGTGTGAAAGAGTAGTATATATCCTCTTTTGAGTGATAATTGATCTCTTCCAGGAAGTATTGAAATTTTCAAATCACAATTCAATCAAAACTTCATTATCACAAGGAGGAACCTCTAAAACAAATAGTGTCAAATTCAAACATGGGGGCCACTATCATAAGCATCCTTGTAGATTACATAGTGATAGTTTCAAAAGTTATATATTATCTGTGTTTATTTTGTTTTTATTTATTTTGTTAAATATTTTCCAATTATATTTGCATCTGGTTTTATGGTTCTTAGGCTACGTGGAGCCTAAAGGTGAATTTTGGAAGACTTCTTAATTGTAGAGGACCTCACCATCCAGAGAGTCTACCTCTCTAAATTGGACTAAGCACTGGATTTCTTCAATCACAGTTATGACAAATTCCAGAAACATAATTTCTGGGTAATTAATCATTTTACTAATGATGGCTAGCAAATAATTAATAAAAGAATTGGTCATTTGGCTGTTTCTTGTAAACCAAATATGGATCATGATGGCTTCTTGTTGATTATAAGCCCTTGAAAGAGTGGGTATGCTGAATAGGAAGCAATAGACTCCAATTGGTTAATAATGAGAAGACTGAATATTATCATGAAAGGTGTACCTATTCTGATGAGCATTTGGGAAACTTTGATTATGTCACTTTTAATTCCAGACTACCCCATACCAGGCAATCTAGAAAAAGGATCTGACTCCCCCTCCCCATCCTGCCCAAGCCTGAGTAGAACACAATGAGCCAGAATTCACCTAGACTAAAATATCTTTACTTTTGATCAGATCTAAACTTTCCCAGTTAGGTGGTGTCTGAACAAGATTGAGAAAAACTATTTTTCACTTGCTTTCATTTTTTTTTCTTTTATTCAAGTTTTCTTACACAAAATGACCGATATGGTAATGTTTTACATAATTGCACATGTATAACATATATCTTATTGTTTACCACCTCAGAGAGGAGAGGGTGGGAAGGAAGGATTAAATTTGGAATTCAAAACTTAAAATAAAACTGTTTATTATTATGAAAAAATTGAGGAAAATATTAAATCAAATCTCATTATGAGTCCTATTCTTAATGGGGCTGATTTCTGAATGAGGAAATAGAAAGGGAGAAAAACAGTCCTAATTCAACAATCAGTAACTAATATATGAGAAAAATAATCATTTCTCTCACTCAATAAGATTTTTGATACAGTATATAGAGCATGGGTCCATTTCTTATGTCTTCTATAATGTTTGTGATCAGAGAGTTGTTAAAAATGTTATCTCTTTTATCTTCTAAGATTTTTTAAAATGTTTTTTGACATATGCATGGAAGACCCTTTGTTAGAAGAGAACTTTTAAGATATCATTTTCATCTCCCATATCAAATGATTTTTCATAACCAACAAATAGCAAACAGAATAAGTTTTTGTAGTTTCTACCTGGTCAAAATTCCTTGGTTTCAGGAAGTTTCTTAGGGTTATTAAAAGCCTTCCCAAGTTTTCAAAGGAAATCCAGCCTTTTCTATTCCTTCCATTCAATTCTGCTACCAAGTCAATGTCCTTCTACAGCTTATGTCCAAGATATGTGTACTGATAAATCAGCTCTATAAACTGTCGTTCTATATCATAATATACATATTGGAAGTGAATTTTGCCGATTTCCCCTACTTTATCTTTCAATACCCAGCTCCAATTCTACATTATATATTTTCTGATCAGCCCTGTCCAGTGTTCTCTGTTTATGAACTCTAATAAATAGCATTAACTATCTTCATGTGGCAACTAATATGTGATAGAAGTTGTCTCGACTACCATATTTTTCCCCTTTTTATATCAAACTCTTCTTAATCAAGTTGTAACATTCTTAAAGGCAGAAACCATTTTATTTAATGATATTTTCCCCTTAGATTATCGTTTTTGCAGCCTCTAGATCAGCTAGCACAATGCTTGGCACACAGTAGGAACTACATGTATATGATTTGCTTTTGCTTTCAGAGACAAAAAAGAGTATCAGCATAAAAATTGATATTAACATAGCACTTTAAGATGAACACAAAATATTTTCCTGGAAACATCATTGTGGTGTAGGTAGTAGAAATATTATTATGGGGGCAGCTAGGTGGCGCAGTGTATAAAGCACCGACCCTGAAACCAGGAAGACTTGAGTTCAAATCCAGCCTCAGACACTAGCTGTGTGACACTGGGCAAGTCACTTAACCCCAATTGCCTCACAGAAAGAAAGAAAGAAAGAAAGAAAGAAAGAAAGAAAGAAAGAAAGAAAGAAAGAAAGGAAGGAAGGAAGGAAGAAAGGAAGGAAGGAAGGAAGGAAGGAAGGAAGGAAGGAAGGAAGGAAGGAAGGAAGGAAGGAAGGAAGGAAGGAAGGAAGGAAGGAAGGAAGGAAGGAAGGAAGAAAGAAAGAAAGAAAGAAAGAAAGAAAGAAAGAAAGAAAGAAAGAAAGAAAGAAAGAAAGAAAGAATTAATATTATTATCCTCCTCTTACATAAGAAGAAACTGAGGCTCAGTGAAATGAAATTGCTTTCCTAGTTATCATGTGTAAGGGGAAAACTGTAAGAGCTAGGATTTGAAAAGAAGTCTGAAAACCAAGACATTCCACTACTTGGGCTGCCTTACAACTAATATAGTACATTAGTGAATATAAATTTCCATATTTCCTCCCCCCCCCTTTTTTTTGTTTTTCCTCTCCTCCTCTGTACTTTGGTGCTGGCTAAATAAATTTGGCCTGTCAGATTGGATGAAACTAAGATATTTCTCAATGACATAGCCTGACAGTGATGCCAATGTACTTTCTCATGTTGTTGAAACTGAGAAGAACCAAAGAAGACATCTAGCATACTAATCTCCTCTAACATATGAAAACTGAATCCCAGTTCTTTTATTTCTCCTCCCAATTGGGTGGGAGCAAGGGTAGGATGGAAATAAAATTGATTTATTTTTTCTTTATGATTTTAAATAGAGTAGTTGGGAAGGTGTTGTTATAGGTATGGAAGGTTACTAGAAGGTGACTGAGGTCACTGTACTTTAAATTTTGCTAAATTATTTAGCTCGAGCAGTCTCTCATGGAGTGGGTGCTACCTACAAATGTCTGTAATATAAAAACAAAACACATTTATAAAACAAAAGCCAAGTTTGCTAGAGTTACTCAAAAATTTCAAATACACACACCCACATACACAGTCTTTAGTTTCCCTTTAGTTTTAACTGTGCACCCTTTTTTAATCAACTATGGTCATTCATATATAAAGTACAAGAGGCAGAATTTGAACCAAGCTACTTTGACTCCAAAACCAGAATTATTTTCCTTCTACCACATTTCCACTAGAGTAGCAGTATATTTCCATTGAACTATATTAAATGCACTTTCACACAGAAACTTAATATTCATATACCAAGAAATTATATCCCTATGAATAATCCCACCTCATGCAAAATTGATCAATTATATAGGAAGAAGAGGTACCAACATGGGTTCTGGTAATGAGCTTTTGAATAATGTACCCCCAAAATGAGATGGACATGAACTATTTTGTAAAATTAATCGCTAAACATTTCAATAACTTTTTATTTCCACTTTTACATAAGATAAGAAGTCATTAACTGATTGGGAAAAATTTCTATGTGAAATCAGACAGGCATCAATAATATTCTGTACAATGATATAACAATATATTTGGAAACATCCCAGCTTGGGGAGCTATATGGTGTAGTAGATAGAGTGCCAGCCCTGGAGTCAGAAGGACCTGAGTTCAAATATAAGCTCAAACACTGACTTGCTTTGTGACTCTGGGCTAGTCCTGATCTGTAAAATGAGCTAGAAAAGGAAATGGCAAACCACTCTAATGTCTTTGCTGAAAAAATACCAAATAGGGTCACAAAGAGTCAGACATGACTAAATAACAACAGCAACACTGAAAGTTTTCTTTCACATTCTAACTTTTTCTTATCCCATTTCTGTGGTACTTATAATCCACCTACTACAAGCTGTGGCCTGTGTTATTGTGAGGCAGCTCAGGAGCAGGTGGTAAAGACAATCTGACTGGAAATTCCAGAGAAGGCTTAGCTGATAAAGTGACAGGTTGAGTTCTGCTAGTTAATGTTATGAATTGGTTTTGCTGCAGGTGTGAAATGACTGACAGAATATTTCAGAGGTGTGAGAATACATCTCTGCTTTTTCTGCTCATAGGAAACACTGACAAGTTGTGTGTGTGTGTGTGTGTGTGTGTGTGTGTGTGTGTGTGTGTGTGTGTGTGTGTAGGAGATTAGAAAAATCCTGAGGCTATTTATAGATTGCAACTCATTCCTTTTTTCCTTCCTCTTCCTCCTTGCTGCTGCTGAGGCACATTGATTTAAATGTGATGACTTTTTCCCATAGTATGCTGGAAAAAGTGTCTTTGCTTTGTTGGTTTTCATTATTCATTTATTCATTCACTTTTTATCTATTCTATTCCATCTATCCATATTTCTATCTGTCTATTTATCTAATCTATCTATCATCTATCATCTACATTCTACCTGCTATTACCACCCTCCAAAACCCCCACCGCCAATGACTTTTCAGTCCTCCTCCTTAGGGAGGCTGAGTAAATGTGCGGCATTTTAAATCACAAGGTTCCCTTGCTCTTATAACATGCCACCACAGAGAATAAGGTTTCTTAGGCTAGGACCTCTGTAGGGAAAGCCTGACAGCTGTCAATTCCTGAAATACCTCTCAAATACAACTTATAAATTTTGTCTTTTCAAAGAATTTTACAGGATACAGGGCAAATCAGCCAACTACATCCAGAATCTGAAATAGTGGCTCCAGTATGAACTCGGCTAATTGAGAGTAGCATCTGTATAGATCTTTTTTTAAATCTATTTTTTAATAATCTACATAGCTCTATTTCCCAAAAAACCTTTTACTTCTTTTCTACCCTCTTCCCATTCTGACTGCCATTACACACACACACACACACACACACACACACACACACACACACACACACACACACACACACACACACACACACACACAGGCTTCCCTTCACACTAGGTATGCAGTATAGGCCTGAAGACTTGCCAGGGAAGAAGTTGGCCTCCTGGCTACAAACTTAGTAGTGCTCACTGCCATAGTAGTTATAGCCCAAGATAAAAGCTTCAAAGAAACCAGGAATAGCTTCAGAGGACAGTAGCCCAAGTACTTGGACAATTGTTGCTGTCCAGGAGGCAGAGTATTTCTGGGGGAAGCTTGGACCAGAAATTGTAGAAATCTCAAGACTAGAACTCTCCCTACTTCCTACGGCATAACTTGTTTGGTTGGTAACTTCATTTTCCCCCCACAGTATGGTATTTTCACAATCACTTGTGGGTTGGGTCTGAGCTTGCTTCGAGGCATACTCGTTTTCTTTAGGAACTAGCTATGTGGGGCTGCAGCCTTCCACAGAGCAGGGGCTTAGCTTCTCAGAAGCATCATCCTGTACCCTTCTTAGAGAGGGAGAAATATTAGGAATTCCTAGTAGAATTGGGACAGTCTTCTGACATTCAAGGGCAGTTAGATGGAGCAGTAGATAGAGCGCTAAATGTGAAGTCTGGAAGACCTCAGTTCAAATGTGGTCTCAAATACTTACTAGCTGTATTATCCTGGGCAAGTCACTTAATCTCTGTTTGCCTCAATTTCCTCACATATAAAATGAAGATAATAATAGTGACAATTTCACAAGGTTGTTTTGAGCATCAAATGAGATAATAATTGTAAAGCACTTAAAGTGCCCATTACATAGTAAGTGCTGTATAAATATTAGCTTTATGTTTATTAGGTAAAATTATTAAATTCTATGAGAGCATTAATTTCATGGAACATTCAGCTATGACATAGACTGGCAAAATTCACTACTAGGCATAATACTTTTTTTTTTTTAAGTGAGTCAATTGGGGTTAAGTGACTTGCCCAGGGTCACACAGCTAGTAAGTGTTAAGTGTCTAAAGTCGGATTTGAACTCAGGTACTCCTGACTCCAGGACCGGTGCTCTATCCACTGCGCCACCTAGCTGCCCCTACATTTTCTTTTTGAAGTTAGAATTCAATCCTTTGTTTTCTAACAACCAGATTCCAACAAAACTTTAAATTTCATAATTTATCCTTTTCCCATGATTTTTCATTTTTTCATGCTTAGTTTACACTGTCCCATGTCCCTCAGAAAAACCACTGTTTGTAAACCTCTATCATATTATGCCCTGAGTACCAAAGTAGATACGTTATTATGTAACTTTTATCTCTCTCTTCCTTCATCCCACTAAACCTAATCCCTAGCAACCAGCTTTAAAGGAAAAATGGGAAATGTCACTATTTTTTTTTTGTACAAGAAATATTATTTTAGGGATTCATTAACATAGTGAGAAATTCCTGATCCCCCTGTAACATTCAACTTTATTTATGTTTTGTAAGGTCAGGAAAGATAGGGAAGAACTGAGATGATGGTTCAAGTGATAGCAACAGAGAAAGTTTGGGAGGCAACAAGAAATAGTGGATGGAGGGGCAGCAAGGTGCTACAGTGGATAGAGCACTGGCCCTGGAGTTAGGAGGACCTGATTTCAAATCCAGCCTCAGACACTTAACACTTACTAGCTGTGTGACCTTGGGCAAGTCACTTAACCCCAATTGCCTCACCAAAAAAAAAAAAAAAAGAAAGAAAGAAAGAAAGAAAGAAATAGTGGATGGAGATCTTGATTTGGAGTGTGTTGCTTAAAATCTAAATGTGGGTTCTAATCTGCCCCCTCTTGCTTTTAGGGGGGAAGCTGATTAAAATCATTGATAAATTCAGCAAGAGTTTAGGCTTTTAAAGATTTATTAAATCTTGTATCTATTTGGTATAGCCAGAGAGAAAGAAAGCAATTTTCTTTCCTCGCAGCCCATGTTAAATCCCTCACCACCAAGCTGGTGTCCAAACAACTAAGAGGAGCCCTTCTGTTCTCTATCTCTCTCATGCCATGTGCCTCTTCCTCACCAAAAAGAATGAATGCTTCCGTGTGTGTGTGTGTGTGTGTGTGTGTGTGTGTGTGTGTGTGTGTGTGTATGTGTGTGTCCACTTCCTACCTATTTTCTCTGTCTCTCCCCAAAAAGGGAGGTCCTTCAAGCTGGTTGGTTGAGACTGGTCTCTTGCTGACATCAGTAGTACACCAACATGTCACTCAGGGTCTGCCAGGTGTGGCCTCTATCCAATTCAAACAACACTAAATCAATCAGTTGGGGCCCCTGGGCATCTGCCAAATTCCATTATTTTATGACAGGAGTCAGGAACCTATGCTCTAGTTTTGGTTCCACTATTTGTTAAGTAACTTGGACAAACCATTTCTTTAAAAAAAAAAATCAATGCAACTTTTTTTTTTTTTGAAAAAATTTCACCTAACTAGGTCTCAGTTTTCTCACTTGTATAATGAGTTAGATGAGCTCCAAGTTCTCTTTTGACTCTAGAAATCTTGAAGTCCATGGTTCCATAAAAAGCTGCTGTCCAAGTAAAAGTAAAATGAAGTAGAGAACAAAGAAGCTAAACTGTGAAAGTGTAAACAGAATAGAAATGAGAGAAATGAAAAGGGAAAGGTGGAGCAGAGGTGCTGGGAAAAATAAATACTTGGACTAAAAGCGATACATTTTCCCCAAATAGAATTTTTCCAGGCATGATGTGAAAGAAGTTTCATTGAAATATTCTAGGCTTCATTCTGGAGAGCAATTTGGAACTATGCCCAAAAGGCTATGGGACTGCCAATGATCCAAAACAGTTTCAAAGGACTCATGATAGAAAATGTTCTCAACATCCAGAAAAAAAGAACTGTGAACTATGAATACAGATTGAAACATACTGTTTCTACTTTTTGGACTGTTTTTTTTTCCTTCTTGTTTTAGGTTTTTCCTTTGTGCTCTGATTCATTTTTCACGAGATGACTAATGTAGAAATATGTTTAATGTGATTGTACATATACAACCTATATCAGACTTCTTTCCGTCTTGGGGAGGAGGAAGGGAAGGGGGTGGGGGGTTGGAAAACAAATTTAGAATTAAAATTCCAGTGAAAACAAATGTTGAAAACTATCCTTATGTATAATATAGAACTGGAAAATAAAATAATAAATAAATAAATGAATGAATAAATACACAAATACATAAATAATAAATAAATAGAGAGATAAATACATAAATAAAAAGAAATATTCTAGGTTTCAAAATGTCACATTTAAACCTTTCTGGATGTGGTAAAATTCATTTCCAAGACTTGAGCATTAGGAATAGAGCTATTTAAGAGAAGACTCATCGGTCATTGTGTAGCTATGAAAATATCATAATGCCTTTGTCACTGAGGAGCAAGAGTGGCATATTTATTGTCAGATATTTGGTTACTGGAGTCACAGATGATATAGAAAATACAGGGAAATTTTAAGGTCCATAATCCTTCATTGTGCTTTAAGGGTCAGATGTGTCTTCACTCCTTCCCCTCTTTCTCAGTGTCAGATGAAGGCTGCACTCCCAGTAATTCTGAACATTGGTTTCTTTATTTCTTTTTTGTTTTTTCATTCCCACTTCTCTTTTGCCCTGACCAGTTTACCATCCCGTGGAAATAATCCTGATCTTAGTCTCTACTTGTGTCTGTTCTTACCAATATTGTGTCATTTTTAAAAATAACATTCATTATTTATTTATTTCCTGATTTTTGCTCTCAGGAAAAAGAAGACTTTTTTAAAAAACCCTGAAATTATCTTAGTAAAAGAGTTTTTCAAAATTAAGAACAGTTTTGTTAATGATGATGTCTTAGACAGGGCAGTGAAAGAGCATGATACATATGAATGGGACTAAAACACTGTCTGGTAATTTTTGAGCCACAGAAGAACCAAAGTTTTTATTTGAAGGGGTGGCACTTGTGTAACATGTAGTTTCACAGTTCAGTTCAGCCAAGCTGTGACATTTTGAGGTCTTAGTAGAAGAATCAGGCTTGGGCAGAAAACCATGTTATGGGGTTGTATTGTTTACTTTGTAGTTCCAATGCCAATTTACTGAGCAAAATGGAACTTTTACCAAAGCTAATTACTTTAAAAGCAAAGAAGAACTAATTATATTGTTTTTATACCACTAAAGAAGAAGTATATGTACTTACTTGAACAAATCAGCAGATCAGAATTTAAATTGACATTCCAAATAAAGGATGCAGCTATTTTTCATTCTACATCATGCCCTTTAATATACATATCCTACAAAGCCTGTTAAGGTCTTTCCCAGGAAGATATATTTCTGTTCTGACTTGTAAAAGCAGTGCTCAGACCCTCACTTAACCAGGAAGATCAAAAAATAATGTATTATTCCATTCTTCCATCATTAAATCATATTTGTGGATAGGTTTCAAGGAGACAAGAGGGACCTTAGAAAGGTCCACCGTACATTAACTAAACCTAGCATCCACAAGAATTATAATTCTGCCTCATGACTCCCCATCCTTCCTGTGACATTAAACCAGTATAAGTAACACCTGCTTTGCCTTTGCCTATGTACACATAGTTTGTTGTGATTACCAGCTGTAGACCACCTAACAGCTTCCTGTAATCCTGGTGGCCCTAGTTTTGCTTTTGCAAAGAAATCTGCTGCTGTATGAGCACTAAGTATTTTATTGCATCAATTCCAGTAGGTCTGTGTTATTATATTAGAGTTGAGGGGTTCAAACAGCTTCAAATTCTCAATATTAAAAACCTAGGTTTGCTCTTTTGAGACTCAGTGTGCACCTGCTGCCCTAGGCTTCTGGTTGTTGGCTCTTAATTCAGGAAACCTTAGGATGATGATTTTAAGGGGAACCTGGGTGGTTATTGAAACTGTGACCTAGAGCTTTCTATTTTAACAGAGCCATGGTATTAGACCAGTATAAAGATGCTGAAATTCCAGACAGGCCACAAAATCACTTTTGGTCTCTCCCAGGTATCTCTGAAAGGGACAAGCCAAGAAACAGGGATTATATAATGACCACCATTTGATTTTTCTTTAAACTTTGCCAGGCTTTCATGTTTCTAGCCCTAAAATAATAATCCCCTCTCCATTAGAATTGCTATGTCAGCTTTTGAAATTTAATGGCTGGTCCCTGTAAGAGGGATTTGTATATAAAATGCAATCATTTGCAGCACATAGGAGGCATGTTTTATTCCTTACTCAATTTATTGCCTGTCAATTTTGTTTTTGTGAGGAATTTTATCCTCTCAAAAGTCTATATCCCCATTGAATGGAGCCCCCTTTTAACTACCTCTATTTAGGATGGAGCCAAAATTGGGAGGCAACTACTAGTTTCCTTTAAAAGACTTGCTTCATACAGACACTATCCAAATTTAGAGAGCAGGGATAAGGACAAGGATTAATTAAAAAGCTCTTTTAAAAACTTTTGAATATTCACATTACAATGCCATTTTCTGTTGGAAAAGTGAAATTGATTCAATGTTTATGAGATGGAACATTCTCTTATCAGATATTTTATAGTCTGAGATATATTTATATGTATTCTGCACTTACAATAAAAATATTTTGTCTCTATTGGAAAATTAGCAATTTTAAGATGGAGGAAATGACATTTGCAGAGCCATATGTGAATGAAAAGGCTCAGTGGCCAAGAATTAACCTTTTACCCCAGAGAATGGAGTTCAAGCTTCTCATAATGTGATGACAATGAAAATACAATAAACTTTTGTCAGAAATTTATGATTAAATATGTGTTTTCTGACTGTAGATCAGTTCTTTTGGGACCAAAGCTAATTCATGCTAAAATTATTACAACTACTTTATCATTATTCCCTGTGCGACAGTACTAGTGTTATGGATTTAAATTTTCTGATATGGTTTATTAGCAGAATTCCTAGAGTAATTTTACTTTTGGAGGGGAATTAAGAGTGGAGGTGGGGATTGCATACTAAAGTACTTTATTGTTTTCAATCATCCTTCATCTTAATATTTTCGATGTATTTGGATGTAGGAGGGACTCATACTACTGTCACATCTGTTTTGTGTACTAGGAAGTGCCCTGGTTTTGGAAGCAGAAGATATAATGAGAATTTCTTTGAAGTCCTTCAATGTCTTAGAGTTAGACTATTATGTGGAATAATAATCACCATCATCACAAAAAGCATTAAATAGTACCTTAAGGTTTGGGAAAAAAAAACAAAACAACCTTACATAGGTTCTTTCATTTGATCCTCACTATGAGACAGATGCTTTTTATATCCATTTTCCAGCTGAAGAGACTGAGAGTGAGAAAGCTGAAATGACTTGCTCAAGATCATATATCTAAGTAAATGACAGGTAGAATTTGAACTCATGTCTTCCTGACTCCAAGTCTAACACTATCTACTGTACCATTCAGTTGCCCTTTTTTTAAAGCAGCAACAGCTATGATTTGATTGCAATTCTTGTGGACTGTTTTTGAAAATTCATGTAATAAAATTTCTTTAAAAATTTAATTGATTTTATTTATACCATCATCATTTTCTATTACCTAACCCTTCTTCCAAATAGAATACCTTCTAATAAAGAAAAATAGTTAATTAAAACAAACCAACAATCAGGTATATAAAATCAAGAATTGGACATTTTATATAACAATATTTCTTTAGAAGCTTGGAATGTAATATTTCAAATCAAATAAAGTCATCCATTCCTAGTCTTTGTCATGAGCTCCAATATTGTATCATGAACTGTCTACTGGATGGTTCAATCTGGATGCACCCCACTCTAAATTCAACTTAACTAAAACAGGACTTAACCTTCCCCCCAAATCCAGACTTTTCCAGATTCTCCTAGAGCTCTTAAGTGCAACCCTCCTTGTTACCTAGTTTATTAACGTCTTTGTCATACTCAACTTCTTATTCTCACTCAACTTACATACTCTAATGTATCTCACTTGCCTCTAGAATCAAATAAAAACTCATCTGTTTGGAATTTACAGCATCACAATCTGACCCATTTCTACTTTTGCAGTTTCCTTAAACATTATTATTGCAACCTGAACTTTTCACTCATTATCACACCAGATATTTTAACTTCCATCCATGTCTCTTTTCACTGGCTGTCTCTCATGATTAGAATTCCTTCATTCTTTGCCTCCTTCCTTAATAATGCCTCTTGGAATCCTTAATTATTTTCCAAGACTCAAATCCAGTGTTACCTTCTACATGAAATCTTTGTTGACCCCTCTTGTTAACACTGCCTTCCCTCCAGCAAGCACCTTTTATTCATTTTGTATATAATACGTATGTTTTTATTTTAGTCAAAAGTCATTCAGTAATCACTTGTTTGGTATTTTATATCAGTAAAAAAGTATCAAAAAGAATGATCTTAAACACTTATTCTGTTTCAGACAGTGGCCTATATACTAGGAATACAAAGCAGGATAATACATGGCTATATTTTCCTCTGCCCTTGCCACCAGTACAATGTAAGGTCATTCAGGGTAGAGACTATTTCACTTTTGTCTTTGCAGCACCAATGCTCAGCATATACTATGTAATTAATAAAAGCATATTTATTGATTTGGGCAAGACCTCAGTCAAAACTCTTGGAAATGTTAAAATTGTCTTGAACATTTTCACCTAGCTCTGAAATGCAAATTAAAACAAATCTGAGGTACCAACACCTATCGGTGTGACAAACAAAACAAAAACGGAAAATATTGGATGTTGGAGGGGATGTGGGAAAGTGGGGATGCTAGTCCTCTGTTGGATTGTGAAAAGATCCAGCCATTCTGGAGAGTAATTTGGAACTATGGCCAAAGGGCTATTGAACTGTGCATACCCTTTGATCCAGTAATACCACTGTTAAGTGTATATCCCAAAGATATCCCACAAAAGATAAAAAGACCTATTTGTACAAAAGTATTTGTAGCAGCTTTTTTGTAGTGGCTAATAATTAGAAATCAAAGGGATGCCCATCAATTGGAGAATGTCTACACAAGCTGTGGTAAATGATTGTAATGGAATATTATTGTGCCATAAGAAATGACAATCAGAAAGGCCTGGAAAGACTTATATGACCTAATGTAAAGTGAAGTAAGCAAAACCAGGTGAACCTTTTACACATTGACAACAATTTTATTTGATGAAGAACTGTGAATGACAACTATTCTCAGCAATACAATCCTAAAGGATTAAGCATACTATCCACTTGCAAAGAAAGAACTTAATTTGATTGAACACAGACTTAAGGATACTATTTTTCACTTTCTTTTATTTTCTTGAGTTTTCTTATACAAAATTACTATGGTAAAGTTTTATATAATTGCACATGTATAACCTACACCTGATTGCTTATCACCTTAGGGAAGGGGAAGGAGGGATAAAATTTGGAACTCAAAACTTTAAATAAAAATGTTTATTTTAAAAATGGCTCTGCTATGTTGCACAGGAGGAGAGGGGGAGAGAGAAGAGAGAACATAGCATTATAGACTATAAACTTTCAAGTCAAAGCCTTTTTGAAATGGTCAGATATTTTCCCACTCTTGTGTGTGAATTCTTATATCTGGGAAATATTAAACCTATTATTTCATGAAGATCTTCATAATCATCTGAATGACAAATGGCAGTCACACATTACTGATATGCTTACTTACTACTTAGTTTCCTATGTAGGAAATAAAAACACCAAGAAATAATATTTTAGACCCAGAGTGAGGACCTTGAGGGAAATAATGACAATTATTTGTAATGGCTTAAAGTGATTTGTTACATTCTTTAGCTGCTTGTTATAGTTCAAGAACAAACGGTTTAAGGAATATCTACATTCTTCAGAAATTAATACATTAATTTAAAAAAAATAGAATATCTGTTGTATTAAACTAGGATGAATGAGGCGACATCATCAATTGTTTATAGGATAAGAAATAGAAGGCTCATGTAGCTACTAAAACACCAGTTTCAGAAAATGATGTAAACATAAAGAGAACAACAGTGTACCAGTTCAACCATGATTAAATCCCAAATGAACTGTAAATGGACAGCTGGTGGCACTTCCAATTAGACACTTTCTATCATATAAATTTCTTACGCTCATTAGTTTTATTTTTTAATGCCATGGAAACCCATTTATAATCACCAGGGTAAATCTCTTTATAAGAGACTATTGGACAAACAAAACCAACTGCTTTCTAGGGCTTATACTGGTTATAAACCATCTTAGGAAATCGCATGTATATCTACATATCTATCTATGTATCTATATGGATTTAGATGCATAGATATGTAGATATATATGAGATACATATAGATACATAGCTAGATATGTTGATATATATGCCATTTCCTAAGATGGTATATATATATATGTGTGTGTGTGTGTTTATGTATGTATGTATGTATGTATGTATGTATGTATTCCCCCCATATACGTTCATGTTTTTTTACTAGGAGCAGCTATGTTTTTTGTGTAATGCGTGCTGCATTTGTATCAAGACCTGAAATCAAATTCCAGTTCTACTTATTGTTAGCTGTGCCTCAGTTTCCTCATTTATCAAATGAGAGTGTTGGATTCCATGGCCTCTAATTTCTTTACCACTTTGAACTGATCCTCTGAAATCACTTAACCTCTCTTGGCCTTAGTTTTAGAAAACATCAGTGAAAAGGCAATAATTATACCTATACTATACATTTCTCTGAATTATCTTAAGGATCAAGTAAAATAATAAACAGTAAAGCACTATATAAATGGTGATCATTATTAATGTATCTTTTATCTCCTTGAGCTTTTCAAATCGTTGGCTTCATTTGTCTCCAAACCAGAGGAAGTTCCCTGAGGTGATTTTTAAGAGTGCAGAGGGCACTTGCATCAAGGATATGAATAAATGGATAAATAATACATCTATTAAATGCTTGCTATACACAAAGCATGGTGCTAAATGATGAAGATATAAATAAAAATATTGGACAGTCCTTGTCCTCAAGTACTTCACATTCTAATAGGGGAAACAACATATATGAATGTTTCAATTTCAAGTCAAATGGAAAAGTCCCATGCTCCCTAGGATGCATCAGAAAAGCAGATGGCAATGCCTCCTCTCTAATGTCATCCCCACTCATACAATCATATCACTTTCTGTTGTTGAGTCATTTGACTGCCTCAAAGACTTTAGTAGCAAGAACTTTATTTTCTGTCTGAGTCTTAAAAAGATAAGTCTATATCACCTGTAAGAACAGTTGTTAGGCTTCTTTTCCTAGTATGAGGACTACATGCACTAGGCTGGAAGGCTATTCCATTGGTTCAGGATCCTGGTCTGTCTCTACTGCCATCTGAGGGGAGATGGTGGCAAAGGCTGGAATTGTTGTTTCCTTTAGCATGCCTTGTCTCCTCTCTTTGCCTTAAAGTTTCTTACTGCTTTAATTAGTCTGGAGTGCCTGCTCTGTGTTTGCCAGTTGGTTGGCAGTTGGTGGGGATGGTTTGCCCCATTCTCCACAGGAGTTGCTCCCCTAGATAATGGTTCTGGTGGATGGGCTAGAGGCTTTGTCTATGCAGATCTGTCTGTTGGTAGCAGTCAGCTATTGCTGCTGAAGGTTATGACGAAAGTAAGCACCCTCTCAACAATGACCTCTCCCTTCCTAGGAGCTGCAATTGTTCCTCATACATGACATCCCATCTCTAAAGTCATCTCTTAAAGCTTAAATCTTTTAAATTGTTAAGGCTAAAATTCTAGCTAGTCTGTCTAAAATATCTAATGAGCTGTCACCAATAAATTATAAGCTTTAGCAAGAGTTAGACTTTTAAGCATTTATTAAGGAGAATAAGAATTTGGTAAAGAGAGAGAGAAAGGCCTACATTCATCTATCTATTAAAGGGAGAGAGCATTTCTCTGCCAGAGTCCCCAGGAAAAGCTCCAGTCAGAGCGCCCAGCTCCCCTTTTTCCTCCCACCAGCAAACATCACTTCCTGATGCCAAAGAAAAGACACATGGTCTTGCTCTCAGAGACGTTCACCTCATGGCGCAGCTTTTCTACAGTAAGTCTCCAGCAGGTGGCGTCATTCCAATCATTACAAAATTATACCCTACAGACATGGTTTTGGAAACCATGCTAATTTATTTTCCTCCTTTGCTTTAGCTATACACTAGGTTGAATTTGTCTTGTTGACCACGGAGTCTTTAGAGTGAGTACTGGCAAATTTTAACTCAACAATTTTCAATAGTTGTTGTGACCAATCTCACTACTCTATAATCTCAAGTCACAGCTGACAGTGTACATGACATCCCATTTAATTCAAATATTGCTGAAACTTATTTTTCAGTGACCTTCTGAATTTTATATTTTAGAATTTATTGGCAATCCCTGTGCTTTTCTTAATATAAACTAGAGTAATTTGTGGCCATGAGCCAGACATTCTTTCTCACACTTTATCCTCAATTCAATTAAGACATGACATGTTCTCCTTTCCTGAGGATCCCTTTTTATCTATCTTTGTTCCTTTGTTTCTTCTTTCTTCTTTAAACTATACTGATGTAACAGAATACCTATAAACCAAAGTTATAGCTGGCCAAGTCAGTTATTTTTTAATGACCATATCAACACATTAGTAAAATTGATTTTTAAAATATCCATAGCACCAGTTCATTCCCTGAGTGGATGTGCCTTTGCCCAGGAACACTCAATCAGAATAAGAGAGGTGTGAGATAAATGAGTGGTATGGGTAAGGAGACAAGGATGAGGGAATAAGATTTCAAAAGTACATTATTGAAAGACAGGTTTATGGTGAGTCTTTATCAAAGAGGGCCTGCCAAGAGTCCTGCTGTTGTGTGTGTGTGTGGTTTTTGTTTATTTTTTTGAATTCTTTCATTTGTGTCTGGCTTTCCGTAACCCCATTTCAGATTTTCTTGGTAAGGATAATGGAGTAGTTTGCTATTTCCTTCTCTAGTTCCTTGTACAGATGAGGTTCTGATGCAAACAGGATTAAGTGACTTTCCCAGGGTCACACATCTAGTAAGAGTCTGAGGCAAGATTTGAACTAAGGTCCTTCTGACTCTAGAGCTGGCACTTGATCCATTGTGCCACCTAGCAGCCCAAGAGTAATGGAAGTGAGAAGGTATTCATATACCCTTCTTGGAAGCATATTGCTTGAGGATTTATAAGGTAGAATTATAGAACCCTAAAATCCGAGAATTAGAATAGGCTTGGTCATCGAGTTTAATTTCCATCTAAAATATGAATTCTTTCTGCAGCATACTCAGCATATAGATATCCATACTCTGTTCAAAATCTTCAAATGGTGAGGAACTTTCCTTTTTTTTTAAACAAATCTAATGATTAGGATTTTGTTGTTGTAGTTGTTCTCAAGTCCAATTCAAACTTTCTGTGACATATCAATTTGTGCTAATTTTGCCCTCAAGATCTTACAGAACAAATCAAATGAATCTTCGTCATGGTACCTAAATAATAGAAGACAATCATCATGTCCACTTATGTCTTTTTTTTTTTTCCCTGTGAGTCACATCTCTCTACTGAACAGGTAGGTGGTAAGATGGATAGAGAGTGCTCAGTCTGGAATAAGGAAGACCTCAGTTCAAATCCAGCCTCAGATCTTGTAAGCTATCTGACCCTTTGCAAGTCACCTAACCTCTGCCACCCTCAGTTCCCTCAACTATAAAAGGAGGATAATAATAGCACCTATCAATCAGGATCATTATGAGGATTGAATCAGATAATATTTGCAAAGTACTTAGCACAGTGCCTGTCACATGTAGGGCACTTAAATGATTATTTCCTTTCTTTCTTCCTATTAGTCCTTATGTCCTACCAATCAGGTTATGTTTCTCTGACCACATTTCAGATTGTAAATTTCCCTTCTAAAATCAAATCCCTAGACTGAGCATAATAGGATGGAGTAATCATCTTTATTATTCTGGCTACTGTTATAACAATACATCTGCTACTGGGTTGAAGAAGAAGGGATGGGGCTGGGATGATGCAAATTCTCACTCTCTGATAAGGGGCCTTTCAGGCTCTGAATCAATGCACATGGGCCTAGAGGCAGGTCTTTTGTCTCATTTTCTCTTTGAGTCTTTGAACCCTGACTTCAGATCCCTGGAGGAAATTACTTAAATTTAGAACTGGCTGATGTCTAGGATCTCCCCCCAAAAGAGAAATATTCAATCTACAGTGTAGATTGAATATAGCCTATTTATGTCCTCTGTACAAAGGAAATGCTACATACATAAAAGTCAAACATGCATTGACAGTAAGGATTTAAGGAAGCCCTGATAATAATTTATAACTGTTGCTTTACTCTCCTATGATTGAGATTTAATCCATCAAACTTCAAGGCACTTCCTGAGACTGCTGATTAGACAGATTATGTTTTACTTCAGCTCTACTTTGTCTAAATTATACCTTCCAGTTCCATGCCCTATGGCAAGTCAGATTAGGAATTGGGCTCATCTTCTGACTTGGCATCATCATCTCCCAGAAAATCCATAGTGAGTATAGAGAGGCCATCTCCTACTGTACAACTAAAACCAAATGAGTAAGAAGTATTAGCTGACCTCTTAAACTCACAATTTGGACTATCTTCAGTTCTGGACCTGTACAGAGTAGTAGAGTAGCATGATTGGATAGATGCACTGCATTTGAAGTTAGGAAGCCTTGGGTTCAAATCCTCCCTTAGATGTAATCCTCCCTGACAAGTCACAATCTCTCTAAGCTTCAGTTTCCTCAAAGGTCTGTTGTGATAAAGATGTGAGTTGTTAATATGAATATATGGATCACCTGGATTTGATGGAAGTACCTTGCTATCCAAAAGTATTTTTATGAAACCCTGGGTTAATAGGAGCAAAATGTCCTTCAACTGAACTCCAAACTGAACCCAGATAGCTAGCAGATAATAGACCCTACCTAGTGACTTCTTTTCCCTCAGGATAGTAAGTCCCTATTTTATGGTAACATCTGGGCATCCTCATCCTTGCCAAACCCTTTTTTGGAATCCTGTAATCTTATCATGATGCTTCTGTATTTCCTCCATACTTGTTATAACTGAAATTGTTAAACTGCTTTTTGCTTCTAGGTGGATTTTTGTATCATGTTATTGAAACTAACAATGCCCTGTAATCAGTGGACAATAAAACTATATATATACCTTCAGAAATGGGGAGTCTCTAAGCTTTACTCTTAAAAGGGGAGTCTTGGGGCAACAAGATGGTGCAGTGGTAAAGTGCTTGCCCTGGATTCAGGAGTACCTGAGTTCAAATCTGGCCTCAGACACTTGACACTTACTAGCTATGTGACCCTGGGCAAGTCACTTAACCCTCATTGCCCCATTAAAAAAAAAAAGAGGAGGGAGTCTCCACGTGATCATGTATTATATATTTCTTCTTGGGACAAACTATTAAATTGATATTATGTTTATTCTGTCTGTCTCTGATCTGTTTTTCAGGAGGACAGGTATGGATGTTATGTTCTCTGATCTGGTTAGTAGGAGATATTTTAAGATATTATAATTTCTCTGATCTGTTTGTGGGAGACAGGCAGATACAAAAACTATATTTTAATATTCAATGGAGTCAATATATGTAAAGTGCCTTTGTTATTCTAAAGTACTATTACATACCCACACACATACACACACATATGTGTGTGTTTATATATGCATGTATATATTTATATATCTAAATATCATCATCATTATCATCAAGTCAAAGTCAGGACTTGATGACAACAAATTAATTAATTTTATGTTCACACATGATCAATGGTAGGACTACTTCTGCCCAGACTCATTCCCCTGAGCTCATGCACATTTCAAGTGGAGAGGGGATTCAATAGCTAGAAGACTTTTATAAACCACCTCCAACCACCTCATTTTTCTGCATTTTTAAGTACTCTCATTATATGCATTCCTCACAGAACACAATAATCTCAAAGTTTTAGCTTTCAACTTTAAAATTCAGTATCACAAATCTCTAAATCCCTATTAAGAAAATTTGTTCAAGGAGGAAAATAGTTTAAATGAGGTATTATGCGTTTTATGGGGAACACACACACATACATATTGACAAACACAATTTACTGAGAACAGATTGACTTAATTTATTTTCTTTCCCCAGACCAATGAATGACCTAGGGCTAACCAAACTTTGTCAATTCCAGGCTCTAATTACTTTGTAGATATCCCAAAGAATCTGTTACTCTCAGTTTACATAAAAATTTAACAGGTGAAACAAAGGATAGTCACCCCCAAAGGCAGCCTTTGCACAGACTCTTTTGTTGTTGTTGTTGTTGTTGTTGTTATTGTTGTTTGTACCCTATATAAACTTTGTTTTGGGCCATCACTTGGATATTACTAACTTGCTATGGCAGTATCATGAACTACAATTCCTTTGTCCCAATTAAATACCTTAATTTTATTATAGTCATTGTTTTATTAATTTTCATGTTGACTACATATATGTCTATGTGGGTGTGTATATATATGCAGAATAGTTAAATACAACATAGTTTGGGAAGAAGCTCACAAGCAGTTGTGAGATTAGTATAGACTTCATGCAAAAATGATGCTTAACCTGAATCTCAAAGGAAAGGACGTTATGAGATAAAGGACAGGAGAAATGAATTTGATTTCAGGCATGTATAATAGCTAGTGCCAAGGCATAGAGATGGAACTGGAGTTTTCTCTGTGAGAAATTGAGAGAATGCCAATTTGTCTAGAACACAGAAAATGGGAGAGGAAGTAATGTCTAATAAGCATGGAAAGACAAGTTGGTGTCAGGTTGTGTAGGACTTCAAAAGCTAAATAGAATTTATATCTGATCATAGAGTGATATGGTCAGAGCCCAGCTTAGGGTAAATTAGTTTTGCATCATTGAATAGGAAAGACCAAATTGATGAGAGTTTTGAGACAGAGAGTTCTATTAGGAAGCTGCAGAAATAATCTAGGGGAAAAGTAATGTAGGACTGAAGTAAAGTAGTTGCTATGTGAATAAAGATAAGGGATAATATATGAGAGTTGTGAAGATAGAAACAGCAAGATTTGATAACTTATTGGGTATGTGCAGTAAGAGAAAGAGAAGAGTTCAGGACAATGATAATATTATGACCTTGGGATACTGAAAGGATGGTGGCCTTAGACAAAAATATGGAGGTTTCCAAGAGGGAATGGGAGAAGTTGGAAAGATAATATGGTCATGTGTGGACTTAGTAGGTTTAAAATGTTGAGTTTAGTATAAGAAATATTGTCCATGTTTTCACCCAAATGTTAACTGAATGAAGGAACCAAACTCTTCTCCCTTCTCCTCTTTCTCTTAGTGAGTGAATTAGAATGAAAAGTTGGCTTATTTAGTTTCTTCTTAAGAGCTCTATCTTTAGATCAAATAACTTCACAGATCAAACATTTGCTGCTGAAAAGCATTCTCAAAGATTCATCAGAACATCACTTTTATGTAATAGTCAAAATCAAATTCCAAATCATTTGAATACATAAACATAAGGCACTTGATTCATTATTTTAATGTTATTATTTTTGGTCACTATTATTTTATTCATTATTATGATTGCATTGGGATCCAGAAGCCCTGAAAGCAGTAATATTGGAATTCATAAAAATAATTACAATAGCAATAAGCATTTCTTTGCTAGCATACTACTGGAGAGTAGTAAAAAAGAAAAAAGGATATTAACTTACTTTGTGATTCTTGCATTAAAAAAAACTCTCATATTCCTTTTTGTCAATCCTATTGATATGGGGTTGGAACATATCAAGGAATTTGGAACTATTAAAGTTTAAACTGGCCCATCAGCTAAAGGTCAACACACCTTGAAAATTAAGAGAGATAAGCCTATTAGGCATGGCTGCTGACTGATAGGTGCCAGGGGACAGAGATAACTCTGGAAATCAGGACCACCATCTCACTCAAGCTTTCCCCCACCCCCAAAGGGAACTTTCCATTGTCAGGTAGTGATCACCCCATCTATAATCTATAAAAGCTTTTGCCTTTCCTCTGTTCAAAGAGATAGGTATCTCAGAGAATCGTATCTGAACATCTCCCCTTGAGAAAAGTCCTTGACTACTCTCTTAGTTTCCTTTCTCTAGTACCTAAATAAAAGATTATTTTATTCTAATTTGGTTTGTGTACAAGAGGGTGTAATTATTATTATTTTTTTTTTTTGGTGAGGCAATTGGGGTTAAGTGACTTGCCCAGGGTCACACAGCCAGTAAGTGTTAAGTGTCTGAGGCCAGATTTGAACTCAGGTACTCCTGACTCCAGGGCTGGTGCTCTATCCACTACACCATCTAGCTGCCCCAGAGGGTGTAATTCTTTAAAGAGGAATATGTAAGTACCTCCACATCACCAACAATTTTCCCCATGACAATATCATTTAAAAACAAGATTGTATATACAGGCAAAAATCAATAATGATGCTTAATTTGGTTAACTAACTCTTCTTTCCACTTCTTATCAGCTTATGATAATTTGCTCCTGAGCAAATTAGAAGGTAGAAAGATGAAGAACAAAAGACTAAAGCATTTTTTTTTAATTTTGCAAGTAGTGAAAGAAAAGAGTAGAAGTGTGAATGACAAAAGACATTTAGGTTATGTAGGTGTTTGTAGATTCAATTATCTGTGCTAAGCTTTTATCTGGTTAGTAAGGATTAAAAATGTTTTCTGTACAATACAGTAACTTCTATATTGTTGAATACAATAAAATGATAGTATTTTAATAGTAGCAAAGTGGAAAGGAGACATCCAGCAATTATAATTATAATCTAAGCCAAAAAGACAACTTGGTTTTAAACATCTATCTAATTAGGGAACAACATTCATTGTGTGTTTGCTTGAACTATTTTTCTGATTGTTTAATTCTTTATTAACCTTGTTAAGTGTTAACTACTGGCTTTCATGTAAAATGTTACAATTTCCATGTTCAGTCTGCCTAGGTCAAAAGAGCAATACCAGAGAATTACAGTTATGGCAAAGTTGGTTTCATCTCAAGTACTGCCTTTCTGTAGAAGCATTTATTCAGCTTGGTTTCAATTAGAGACTGGAAGGGAAGGAATGTCAATATTCCATATTTTTAAAAGTAATAAAAATGGAAATCAATTTTGAGCAAATCTTAAGTCCTATTAATGTGGAAGTTTTTGTTTTTTAATTCATTGTTTTTTGAACTCTCTATTTTGACATGTCTGAGAAAAAGATTTGACAAATGTTCTTTTTGCTTCAGAAGTGAATCAGTTTTGAAAATACTGAAACATCTCATTTAGATCATATCCCCAAAAGAAATCAGCAAATACAAATGGAATCCTCCATCCCCATAGTTTTAGGAATCATACCTTCATTCATTCTTCAGATCTTCTTTCAAATTTAAAGCCAATTAGTTAAAAGAGAGAACTTAGTTGAATTGAAAACGGTAACTTCTGAAGTTAAGTCATGGAGAAAACCCAGATAATAACACAGATTTCTATACACAGAGAAGAAAGGTGCCCAGGGTAAAGTGTTGGCAGCTTTAGGTTTTTAATATATATTTTTCTTTTCTTTTTTAAATTTCAAGGCCTTCATTGTTTTGTAGGAAAGAAAAAGCCAGAAGAGGATTTAAAAAAAAAGACAGAAAAACTTATTATTCCAAATCTAATTCATTCTTTTCCTTCCATAAACCAGGCATGTTGCAGAACATAAATTAAATCAGTAGCTTTCAAGGCAGAGAGTGAATTACCAAATTAGTGGTTTGTGTTGATATCTTGTCTTCCCCTTTCCCCAAACCATGAGCAACATAAAGTAAATTCCTATATATGTTTATTAGCTAAATTTCACTAACACATAAAAGCATTCCATAGAAAAGGTTGCTACATGGGTTGGCTTTCCACATGTTTTCAATTGTATGTGATCCCCTAAGTTTTGAAGTATAAATATTGTAAATATTTTAAACTAGTCAGAGAAGCTGAATTTCTAGGACAGAATAAGTCAGAACTACTTGCAATATTAAATGACTCTAAGTACATACCTTAAGTCCAAAGCCAGATAATCAGACTATAAAGCTCAGATCTTTTATTACCTAAACATTTCCAAACAAAGTGATTTTGATACAGTTGACTTAATATAATCATGACTTTTTGGCTTCTGAAATGACAACTTTAATTGCAATTGAAGCACCATAATTTCTCCAAAAATGCTATATAGTTTGCAAAAGTGACCTACATTTGCCTTCAGAGAGTTAGTTTAAATGCTGAGGAAAATCTGGTTTAATTTATTCAGTTGTATAATGGTCCCTTCTCAAACTCCAGCCCCATGAAGTCTTTTTCCTTAGTAAGAAAGCCACATTCATCTTCAAAGTAAGCTTTTGGCTACCATCTGAAATTTCTTTTTTACCTGATCAAATAAAAGAACACATTAATTTAGAGAGAGAGAGAGAGAGAGAGAGAGAGAGAGAAAGAGAGAGAGAAAGAGAGAGAACTAAAAAGATTAAGGTAAATAACAAAGACTCCCCTGACCCCATACCCCCAAACATTTAGGTGCATACTTCCCACAGTTTCCCCTATGACCAGTGATAGGAAAAACACAATGGAGGTTGTATAGTCTAGACAAGTCAATCTCCTTGGGCTAGATGTCATTTAGAATACCTTTCTGACTCTAAAGTTAATGCTTGATAGAAAAGTTATTGATTCTACCTGTTGGTCTGTATTCTCTACTATTTTGCTGATGTTAAGTGCTGGATAGTTTTGTTTTGTTTTTCTTTTCCTACACTGAAATTCTGGGTAGCTCCTTAAACTCTGGGTAATATTTAAAGTTTTATTTTTTTAATAATGTTACTTAAATTAATTATGTATTTATTAAGCAGAGCATAGAGACATAGGTTTAGTTTGACAATTTTTTTTTTTTGGTGAGGCAATTGGGTTTAAGTGACTTGCTCAGGGTCACACAGCTACTAAGTGTTAAGTGTCTGAGGCCGGATTTTAACCCAGGTCCTCCTGACTCCAGGGCCTGTGCTCTATCCACTGTGCCACCTACCTGCCCCTAGTTTGACACTTTTGAAAATCATACCCATAGTCATACCTAGCCAGCATAACAAGAATCTCTTGTCTGACAATTCAGTCATATGCTTGTAATTTAGGCACAAGTACAATTTAGTTTGAAGTAAACAAAGCCTTATTAACTCCTATCATGCCCACTGACAGGTAACAGTAGGGCTGTGACATTTACTCAGGCTACATTTAACAAATCTAACAGATTAGGGTTTGTATTTAACCTATGCCCTAGTAATACCCTTCCATTAAGATAATAAACTTAGCTGAACATTCCTATAGTTCAGGTAAAGAGGGACTGTTGCTCAGTTCTGCACAAAATAAGTTTTTATATGTCTATGTCTATAAGTCTTCTATGTCTAATATAAATATATTATAATTATTATAGTATAAATATAATTGCTACAATATAAATATTTCATATATAATAAATACATTATAATTATTATAATAGAAAAATATTCATATGTCTTATATAAATAGACTTAGAAGTATAAATTCACACTGGATTCTATATGTTCACCATGTTTTCTTTTTTTCTTTCTTTTTTTTTTTTTGCATGGCAACGAGGGTTAAGTGACTTGCCCAGGGTCTCACAGCTAGTGAGTGTCAAGTGTCTGAGACTGGATTTGAACTCAGGTCCTCCTGAATCCAGGGCCTGTGCTTTATCTACTGCACCACCTAGCTGCCCCCCACCATGTTTTCAATTGTATGATCCCCCAGGTTTTGAAGTAAAAATACTGTACATATTTTAAGATAGTCAGCTAAGTTGAATTTTTAGGAGGACAGAATAAGTTAGAACTACTTGCAATATTAATTGACTGTAATTACATACCTTAAGTCCAAAGCTGGATAATCAGACCCTGCCATCATCATACCCAGGGGTAGGTACTCACACTCCCTTAGTTCCTTTGTCATTGTTACCAATGACCCTTTTTCTCTAGTTCAATTAAGAATGCTGTTTTTCAGAAAGAGCTTTAATAACAATTTTTTAAAACCCCAATAAAATAAAGATGGGGGAGTTAACTGGTTTACTGGACAGAGCAGTGGGCCTAGAGTCAGGAAGATCTGTGTCAGACAATTACTACAGTTATCCCTTCCACATTGTGACTCCCCATTGTGGTTTCAATGTATTGTGGGTAGGCATATGAAATTAATGGGAATTTTGGGGGAATTTATGGAAGCTGCAGATGACTCCTGAAGATCAGTAGATGACACAGAGCCTCAGAACAAATACTTAACCAAATTTTATAAAAAGGCACTGTAAACATTCCATAAAAGAAAAAGAAAAAATCAGACTTCTCTGGTATGAAGGTAGGGACAAAAAATGTTATGTGGATTTTCCAGATCAATGATGTGACACACTTCTAACTGCCCCCCGCCCCCACCATGATGTAGAAGGGATAACTGTATTTGGGTCACCCTGGGGTCAAGTATAGTCACATAAGACTGAACAACTAAACAACAACAGCAAACATGTAGAAAGTATTTAGTATTTAGAACATAAAAAAACAATATTCTGATCTTAAAATACCTTATCCACAGAATATCTTATTAAGCAAAGGTTAAAGTAGGTTCTTTGTTTGGTTCTATTTCTCCCTAACATATATACTAAGTGCTCACTAAAGCTGATTGTAACTATATGTAATGTAGTCAAAAATTATATTTACCCATAATGGAGTCAGAGGACCTGGGCTCTGCCATTTATTACTTTTGTAACTTTAGGCAAATCATTTAGAGTTGCTTGTCTTTGCTATCCTCATATGTTAAAAATGATGAGGAGATTAAACTAGAAAACATGTAAAAGATCCTTTCCAACTCTAAACCTATGAATTAATGATTATTATATTAAGGAATCATGTTCACAGTTTGGGTCTTAGTCATCAAGTTGCATTGGGATGATGGACATGGAGCTAGGATTATAGATATTCATAGCTAAGAGGACACTTTGTAATAATTTTATTCAAACCCTTATTTTCCAGGTGAAGAACTTTAAAAAACTAAAAACCTGAAGAAGTCTAATTCAATGTCATGCAGCTCGTCAATGACCAAGCTTCAACTTCAATTTAGTTAAGGTGGGGCTAGGGTGCTGGTTTCAGTTTTAGAAAGACCTATGTTTGAATCCTACTTTGGTCATTTATTAGCTCTGTGACCATGGAAAATGGAACTAACTTTTTTTTTTTATCCTCGGTTTCTTCATATGTAAAATGAGGATAACAGAAGCAACTATTTTACATGGACTTGGTGAGGATCATATGAGAGACAGCATACATAAAGTGCTTTATAAACCCTAAAGCTCTAGTTAAATGCTAGCTTGTGTTATTATTAGAATGAAACTTCAAGTACAGACAATTTCCTATGTGTCTTTATATCCCCAAGTTCTCTAAAAGGGGGCTTGTCTAAACTAGGCAATTAAACATCAGCTGCATTGTTGAAATGTATGATGACAGTCAGTGCTCATTTCACTAGATCACACCTTTTCCATGGAAACTTCTGGCTTCTCAGACATGCAGATAACCAGGGAGTCAGAGAACCACTTGAGATTGATGATTTTGCCTTTATGTATAAATATATAAATGTAAATATATATGTAAGTATGTATATGTGTATATATGTGTGTATGCATTCATATATAACTGTAGACATGAAATATACATGTTTAATATATAGACATGAAATATATAATTAATACACAGACATAAATATATTTAATGTATAGATATGGTATATGTATATATTTAATGTACAGACATAAACATACATTCTCAAACCAAGTTTTTTAGTAAAGATGACAAGAAGGGGGAAAAAGATATATTTTAAAGAAAAAATCAGAAAAAAAGACTCATTACTCTGAAATGACCCAGATTGTGTTATTTCTCAATAACAAGTGAAATAACCCTTTCCCTTTTCAGTTGCTATCAATAGATATTTCTCTCATCTAGAAGCACTCTCACCCTGCTTCTTTATATCCATACTGTTCTGTACGTACTGTATGTACCCTTGATGCTTTGGCTTGCTATGGCCTATCTGATCCTTCCATTTTTCATTGACTTAACTTTAAAAAAAAATTATTGAATCAATTTAATGTGACAGAAAGTACACTGGACTAGGAAGGAAGGAATCAAGCATTTTTAAGCACCTACCATGTACCAGGTAATATGCTAAGCATTTTACAAATATGATTTCATTTGATTCTAATAATAATGCCATTGGATAGCTGATATTATCCTCATCTTACAGTTCAAGACTGAGACAGACAGGGGTTAAATGCCTTGCCCAGGGTCACATAGCTAGAAAGTATTTGAGACTAGATTTGAACTCAATTTTTTGTGAAACTAGGCCCAGTGCTTTATCCACTGTATCACACAGATATTTTAATTAAGCATCAAGGGATGTGGGCTCCAGCTTCTACTAACCTAGTAGCTAGCTGTGTAAACTTTAGGTAACTAGAGAGTTAGCCACAGTTTTATTATATATAAAAAGAGTTGCTTGAATTTGATCATAGTTGAGCATAAGGTCCTTGGCTACCCTGTTGTGAATATTAAAACATCAGAGATAAGAGTATATCAGGCAGGGGGCAGCTAGGTGGAGAAGTGGATAAAGCACCAGTCCTGGATTCAGGAGTACCTGAGTTCAAATCCGGCCTCAGACACTTGACACTTACTGGCTGTGTGACCCTGGGCAAGTCGCTTAACCTCTATTGCCCCGCAAAAAAAAAGAGTATATCAGGATAGTTTTATATCCCCTAACCTTTAATCTTTCTTAATAATTCAAATTTAGTGCCTTTTTTTTTTAATATTCTTAGATGTTCTCTGCTGAACATGTACTAATGTGAAAGAATACAATTAGTCCTTGAATTTGTTCCACATGAGGTTGTTTTAAATTTTAGGAATGTAATTTTTCTTGAAAATAATAATTCTCATATATCCATTTTGAAAGTCTTATAGAATGTGATATAAATAGTTGGTCAAAACCTAATTTGTACTAGATTGTTTTCCAATTTTCCTAGCAGTTTTTTTTTTCTTACCACTGTTTTCCTTTACCCTTTCTATGAGAGTGAGGCTGTCCACTAACCACCCACCATTTCTTCCAACCTGTAAAAGTTGTTCCTTGTGGGTCTATTTTAGGTGAGATAATTGTCCCCATTCCTACTATCACTTGCATCCGTCTTTCTCTCATCCATCCATTTTTTTTAGGTCATCCCAATTTAATCAACACATCCCTATGCCTTCTGTCTGTATATAATTTTTCTGTCATAATAGTGAGAAAGTTCTTAGTAATTGTGTGTATCAACTTCCCATAAAGGAATATAGAGAGTTTAACTTTATTAAGTCCCTTATGATTTCTCTTTCATATTTACATTTTTATACTTGTCATATCTGAAAGTCAAATTTTCTGTTCAGCACTGGTGTTTTCATCAGAAATGCTTGAAAGTTATCTATTTCATTAAATATCCATTTTTTCCTCTGAAGTATTCTACTCAGTTTTTCTAGGTAGGATATTCTTGGTTATAATCCTAGCTCTTTTGCCTTCTGAATTATGTTAATCTAAGACATTTGCTCCTTTAACATGGTACCTGCAAACTCTTGTATTTTCCTATCTGAGGTTCCATGATATTTGAATAATTTCTTTCTGACTGGCTTGTAGTATTTTCTCTTTCACCTCAGAGGTCTGGAATTTCACTAAAATATTCATGGGGTTTTCATTTTAGGGTCACTTTAAAGTGGTGATTGGCAGATTCTTTCCATTTCTATTTTATCCTCATATTCTAAGGTATTAGAACATTTTTCCTTAATTAGTTTTTGAAACATATCTAAGCTCTTTCTTTGGTCATGACTTTGAAGTAGTCCAATAATTCTTAAATGATCATCAGTCCTTAATCTATTTTCCATGCCACTTATTTTTCCAATGAGATATTTCATATTATCTTCTTTTTTTATTCTTTTGAGTTTTCTTGATATCTCATGAAGTCATTTTTTCCCACTCCAATTTCTTTCTTTCTTTCTTTTTTTTGATCATGGTTTTCAGGTATTCCAATAATTTTCAAATTATCTCTCCTGGATCTATTTTCCAGGTATTTCCAGGTATTTCCAAGGAGATATTTCAAATTGCCCTTTATTTATTTTTTTCATTTGTTTGGATTTGCTTTATTGTTTCTTGATTTCTCATAAAACCATTAGCTTCCATTTGCTCAATCCAAATTTTTAAGCAATTATTTTCTTCAGAGAGCTTTTGTACCTCTTTTTCCATTTGGCCAATTTGACTCTGCAAGCTGTTGAGTTTTTTTTTTTTCATTATTTTCTTCTATCACTTTCATTTCTCTTTCCTTTTTTTCTTCTACCTCTCTTACTTTATTTTCTATGGCCTAAAACCAATTCATATTTTTCTTGGAAATTGCTGTCCTTCACAATTTTTAAGACCAATTTGAAGTGTAAGTCCTAATTACTTTTTTGTTTTTTGTTTTTGTTTTTTTAGTGAGGCAATTGGGGTTAAGTGACTTGCCCAGGGTCACACAGCTAGTAAGTGTTAAGTGTCTGAGGCCAGATTTGAACTCAGGTACTCCTGACTCCAGGGCCGGTGCTCTATCCACTGCACCACCTAGCTGCCTCTAAATCCTAATTACTTTTTAAACGTTTGATGGAATTCAGGAATAGGATGGTTGTTTTTGTTGCTGTTGTTGTTTGTTTTATTCAGGTGTTATTGTTGTGGTGGTTGTGGTGGTTTTCCCTTTTGGTAAGAACTTTATTTCTAGGTCTAATAATTTTTCTGTGATTATGTTATATAAGATTTATATCTGGTCTTCTAATAGTTTTGCTATTTTGTTTTTGAAATTATTCCTGTATGTTATGTTCTAGGAGTTAGCAAAACATTTTTAAATTTGATTTTTTGTTTTTTTTCTTTTTAATCAGATTAGCTAAAGTTTATCAATTTTATTAATCTTTTGAAAGAACCAGCTTTAACCCTATTCAGCAGGTGTTTGGCCACTGTATGTTCTACAGCTTGTTAGAGGCATAGTTGAAAGCTGGGTTCTTAGTCCTGTGACTTGTTCATTGACTCATTCCTTATTTAGAATTCTGGGGTGCCAGGGCTATCACAGAAGATTAGTACTTATGGTGTGAGGGCTGTCAAGCCCTTTTCAGGTCTGCTTTTCAATTTTGCTGACCACATGCCACCCAGATCTCATCTGTGGCTTCAAGAAGCTTTGGCACTCAAATTAGCCACACTCTGGTATATTTTTTTGGCCACATTGCCCACCTCTGGCATGAGGAAGGAGATAAAAAAGGTTTCATAAAAATTGTCTGCTTTACTCAAAACTGGAATGCTTACTGTGGCAGGTATGGATCCCAACCTGCAGTTGAAATAAACAAAAAAGTAAAAACTTTTGCGAAGATAATTCCACTGACCATTGGATCATGTAATGTGCATATGCTTACGGAAAATAAGAAATCCAGTAGACCTGAAAGACAAATAGCTCTTGCTGTGAAAGAACTCAACAAGTATTGTATCCAAATAGCTGCCCAAATTGATAAAAGGCTGGCAAATGAATTCCAGCTTACTGAAGTTGAAACTAGAGGCATAAATTTTCTAGAGAGTCTCCAGTGATATGGAGTGCTTTACAGGAGGCATAGATTTTGCAATTAAAATTAATCTAGTCAAAAAGTTTCTATGGCTCCCCAAATGAGTACAAAATATGAACAAATATAGCAATGTGGTTACCACTTGCAGGAAAGCACCACACCACCATCATCAGTGTGAATGCTCCCACAATGATCAAAACTGATTAGATCAAAGAAAAAAATTATGAAAACTTAGAGACCCTCTTTATTAATGTGCCAAAAGAGGGGAAGCTTTTACTTCTAGATGACATTTTTGCCAGAGTAGGCATAGACATTCAGACATAGCAAGTAATCATCAAGAGTAATAGCAACAGCAATGGTCACTTACTACTAAAGATTTGTGACACTCATGACTTTCTCATTACCAACACTGTCTTCTGTTAATCTAAATGCAATAAATCTTCATGGACACACCCTTGCAGAAAACAATGGTATTTATTAGACTATGTTTTTGTAAGAAAAAGAGACATATATGATGTTAGAGTAAAGAAAGCAATGAGTGGCACAGTGTGCTAGATTGATTATAAATTTTTCCTCTCCAAGGTAAATATTGCATTTAATAAAAACTGCAGTCTCAAGCAAGACAATACTTAAAGATTATTGTCAACAGATTAGAGAGTTTCTTTGTGTGTGAAAAATTTGTTGCTATCTTGGAGTGAAAGCTGACTGGACAGTTTTCAAAAATTTGGTGTACATCACCCTATTTACTTATCTGTGCCAAAATACAAACATCAAGATTGTTTTGACAAAAATAAAGGGAAAATAAAGAAGCTGGGAAGTCAAGATGGTGGAGAAAAGGTAATAACCATTTGGATCTCCTCACATGATCATGCCAAAAAAATCTCCAAATAATGCCTTAAGACAATTCCTGTAGTAGCAGAACCCACAAAAAGTTGGGGTGAGATCATTTTCCAGCCAAAGATGGCTTAGAAAGTCAGCAGAAAAGGTCTGTTGTACTGGGGTGGAAGTGGAGCCCAGACTGGGCCACACCAGTGCAGATCCAGCCCCAGGCAGGCTGCACTAGAGAAAGAGACCTCTGGAGTTTCTAAATAGGCTACAGCTGTGGCTACTTCCGAAACTCAGCCCACAGTCTGGTGAGAGAGTGGAGTGGCTGGCCTGGGGGAGATTACTGTGGTCACTGCTGGTGCTGAGGTAGAACTCAGTTGTTTTTCCCATGTTGGGAACCCTAAAACAGTCTTTAGTGGTGGTGGTCCAGGTAGAGGTGAGGCTCTGGCATGCCCAAAGCTAGCAACCATAGTGAGACAGAATTCTGTTTCTGAGTTAAAGAACAAGCAAGCCTGGGGCTACTTACAGACCAGGGCACAGGACAGGGGAGTGAAGAACTTGTCTCTCCTTAAATCAATCCACCTAGGAATCCATAAAGCTTGGTACAGTGCATCCTGGAGACAGGGCCCCACTTTAAGAAGGAACTAAAAGGCTAGCATATATATAGAATATAGGCTAGCAAAATGATCAGACAGAAAAAGATGCAAACCATAGAAAGTTTCTTTGGTGACAAGGAAGATCAAAATACACCCTCACCAGAAGAAAAAAAGTGAAAGCTCCTACTTCCGAAGCTTCCAAGAAAAAATATGAATTGGTCTCAGGTAATGGAAGCATTCAAAAAAGTTTTTGAAGATAAAGTAAGAGAGATAGAGGAAAAAATGGGGAGATAAATTAGAATGATGCAGGAAAGTCATGAAAAAACTCAACATCTTGAAAAGCCAAATGGAAAAACTCTCTGGAGAAATGAGAGTAATGTAGGAAAGTCATGAACTTATACTCTGAAATCCAGTGTCACCAGCCTCTTTTGCTGTTCCTTGCCCCAAACACTCCATACATTTTCTCTGCTTGCCCCCATTTCTCCCATATTCTTCTCCCTCATAACTACCTTTTGCCTTAGTCCCAGCTAACGTCTCACCTCCCATTCCCTTTAAGGCCAGTTTCTGTTGATTATCTCCAATTTCCCCTGTATCATATATGTATGTATGTGTGTATAATATGCATACATGTGTACATATGGGTGTGTATGAGACAGTCATAGAATTTTTTTAACTGTGTGTGTGTGTGTATGTGTGTGTCCTCAGCACTTAGCACCGTGCCTGGTACATAAGAGAAGCTTTATAAATGCTTACCAAACTGACAGGAGAGAGAAGTAGAGTTTTGTTTTTGTTTTTTTCTAATGAAATACTTCAGAACTACTCATTTTTTGTTGTTTTTCCTAGTAGCTTTGATACTCTGCTGTTTCTATCTTTGTCCTCTATTCACATGCCCCTGCATTGAAAAGCAAATGTAGCTGCTTGGCAGAATGAGAACAAAGCAGACTGCTAAAATCATTTGAAAGCTCTAGAAGTTCAAGTTGGATTATTAACATTATAGATCTGGCTTAGGATAAATTAGACTTATCAAGATTTTTTTTCATTAAATATGCCACTTAAATTTGTTCTTATAAAAATAGTGGGAGGAGTAAGAGCTCTAATTTTCTGAAGTTGTAGGTTAGAGGAGAGCATAAACTAAGGTTTAGAAGATTAACCTTAGAATGAGGAAGACCAGCGTTCACATACCACTGGTTACACATTTTGGTTGTGTGGACCCAGGCAAAAAAATGTCTCAGTGCCCCAGGTAAATTGGATTAAGTGCCATCTTTCTGAATTGTTAGGAGTTTCCTCACCAGGTGCTCCCTACTCTGATTAAGGTACAGATATGCAGGGGGGAAAGAACAGTGAGTTAGTTTCAATTGTTAAGTTAAAAGAAATAATTTGAAAGTGTCATTTAACTCATATTGAGGGTATAATGAACCATCTTCTCCCAAGGCAAGGAGTATTCCCTGGGAGCAAGTTAGGCTTTCAGGGATGCTGCATTAACTCCACTATGCTAATGCACCATCACAAAATACCAATCATTCTCCTTTGGGAGTTAATATCCTAAGAGAATCTGACTGATTCTGCTTAGACATTTTCTATCTGATATTTAAAGGGAAATTGGGCTAGGAGGTTTACTGCTATGAAATGAATCCCAAATTTGTGGTCTACATGCTGAAATCCTTATCATCTGTGCCTTCATAATCCTCGAGTATGTAACCACTAGTCAAATCCCTACTGATAAAAAGAAGCCTACAATTGAGAAAAGAAATGTAGTTATTTAGCATTTAACACAGCTCAGTGGAAAGAGACCTTGCCTTTGAGTCAGGAGAAATTTAGTTTTAAATATTGATTCCCATATTACTAGTTGTATGATTCTGAGTAAGTCACTTAAACTCACTAAAGTGAGTCTTGGTTTCTTCCTCTGTGAAATGAGGTGAATAGTAACAATAATAGTAATGATGATGACAATATATTTTCTACTGAGAAAATGCTTCGTAAATCTCAAACTGCTCTAAAAGTATGAGCTAGTGTTGAGTTACTTTAATTACCAAAAAAAGAAAAAAAAAGCATGATAAAAATTATGCTGGATTTGGAGGGAGAGGGAATAGGTTGTGGCTTTTCCACTTTCTATGTCTATGTTCTTAGTCCACAGTTCCTTCATTTATAAATCAATTACTAAACAATTAAATAATTACTAAACTCCCTGGGGCAGCTAGGTGGCAAAGTGGAGAGAGCATTGGCCCTAAAGTTGGAAGGACCTGAGTTCAAATCAGACTTCAGATGCTTATTAACTGTGTGACACTGGGCAAATCACTTAACCCCAATTGTCTTAAGACATCTGGGGCCATCTCCAGTCATCCTGATCTATATCTTGCCACTGGAACCAGATGGCAGTGGAGGAGAGAGTGAGTCTGATGACTTTGCACAGCTGTCCCTCACTTAAATCCAATTCACTGCACATCATGACATCACACCAATGTCATGCTCTTCATCAAGAACAATGGACAAGCAACAACAACTAAAGTTCTTGTTCTAAATTTATGATGCTTCAGAGAATCATTTCATAAAACAAAAAATCAGTGCTGGCAATATTATTTTTATCATGAAATGTTCACTACTAATAATAGTTATACATGTTTGGGGAGAGGGATAGTGGGGAGTGACTGCAATGTTTCTCCCCTCATCTGGTTCAATATGATGTAATCAAAATATCAGTGCAGACCACTGGACTTGGACACAGTAGTTTGTTACCTTGGACAAGTCATTTGAAATCTTTGGACTTCAGTGTCTTCATTTTGAAAATATGGATGGGGGCAGCTAGGTGGTGCAATGGATAAAGCACTGGCCCTGGATTCAGGAGTACCTGAATTCAAATCCAGTCTCAGACACTTGACACTTACTAGCTGTGTGACCCTGGGCAAGTAACTTAACCCCCATTGCCCTGCAAAAAAAAAAAAAAAAAAGAAAGAAAGAAAGAAAATATGGATAAGACACAACATACCTCATAGAAATATAAGGAAATTACTTCATAAATCATAAAGCACTATATAGATAGCTGTAATCATTATAAGAAATAAAACATTAATATTATTAGAAAATTATTCAGCACAAATATGCAAATGCTATTTTTAAATCATGTATTCAGACTGAATTAGAGAGGAGACTTTTGAGATGTCATGTGTTCTATATCAGAGATATATAGAACATTTTTTTCTTAAAATGCTTTCTTTCATTGAATGTTTCTCAATGACACTTGGGAAAAAATAACATTCACTTAAAATAATTTACAGTTTCAAATTCTTTCCCTCTTTACCTTCTTTGTCCCCCTTCAAGAAGGCAAACATGTTGATAGATTCTACGTGTGTAGTCATGCAAAAAATATTGCACATTAGCCAAGACAAAACAGACAATAATAAAGAGAAATAAAGAAAGCAAAGTATGTTTCAATCTACATTTAGAGTTTATCACTTCTCTCTCAAGAGGTGGAAAGCTTTTTTATCATGGGTCCTTCAGAATTGTCTTTGATAATTGACTTGATCAGAGTGATTAAGTCCTTCATAGTGCATCATGTTGATCATCATTGCGTTGTTGCTGTAATGGTGTCCAATGTTCTCCTGGTTCTGCTCATTTTACTTTCTAAGAGTTCATATAAGTCTTACCAGGTTTTTCTGAAACCATCCTCCTCATCATTTTTTTTTATAAAATAACAGTATTCCATCACAATCATATAGGACAATTTCTTCAGCTATTCCCCAATTGATGGACATTATCTTCAATTTCTAATTATTTGCCACCAAACAAGAGCTTCTATAAATATTTTTGTACAAATAGGTCCTTTTCCCTTTTCTTTGATCTCTTTGGGATACAGACCTTATAGTGTTACTATTAGGTCAAGGGATATGCACAGTTTTATAACACTATGGCTGTTATAAATTTGTTCTCTATAGTGGTTGTACTAGGTCACAACTCCACCAAGAGCACATTCATGCCCTAATTTTTCCACATCCACTCTAACATTTTGCCTTTTCCTTTTCCATCATGTTAGCAAATTTTATAGGCATGAAGTGGTAGCTCAGTGTTGTTTTAATTTTCATTTTCTAATTAATAGTGAATTAGAACATTTTTATACAACTATTGATAACTTTGATTTCTTCTTCTGAAAACAGCTTGTTCATATCCCTTTACTATATATCAACGGGGAAATTTCTCTCAGCTCCTTATGTATTTGAGAAGAGAAACTTTACCCAAGAAATGGGGGTTATAAATCCCCCCAACCCCAGTTTCCTGTTCTCCCTCTAAGTTTGACTGCATTGGTTTTGTTTGTGCAAATGCTTTTTAGTTTCATGTAATCAAAATTTTATATTTTACTTCTCATGATTCTTTCTATCTCTTGTTTGTTAATAAATTCTTCTCTCGGGGGCAGCTAGATAGCACAGTGGATAAAAGGACCGGCCCCGGATTCAGGAGTACCTGAGTTCAAATCCGGCCTCAGACACTTGACACTTACTGGTTGTGTGACCCTGGGCAAGTCACTTAACCCCCCATAGCCCCGCAAAAAACAAACATATATATATATATAAATTCTTCTCTTATCCATAGATCTAATGGGTACATTTTTCATGATCCTTATATTTACTTAAATATCACCATTTATGTATAAATCATTTTCCATTTTGACCTTATCTTGGTATTCTGTTGTCTACAATTATTGCTACTACTGTATTTTATAAATTAATTGCTATTTATATATTAATGGCTATTATACCAGTTTTGGCAGTAAACATTTATTATTAATTAATATTATTTGAGTATTGACCACATGTCTCCCTAACTTCTCATGGGCTCAGGCCTTCATTACCTACATAATCCTAAGAGGAAGAGCACACACCAAGAGAGAGCATTCAGAGTCAAGAGAACAAGTAAAGAGAGGGCATGAGGGTGACCCTGGCATGGCCAAGGGTTTTATCCTCTTGATAGAGGTAGGTCATCATACATTTGTCAAAGCTAATTGGTTAGCATCATTCAATTCCATTGGTTGACATGATTTGAGGGTGTTCTAAATTAAAATGAACTCTACAGATGACCCTCACTCAAGTTGCCTAAGGCAAAGTCAATTATCCAGATATCATCTTTCACTGAGCAAGAAAAAAGAGTCTATCTCCATTTCTTTTGTTCTTCTGGGTTTTCCCATACAAGATTTGCTGAACTTCCTCAACAACTGGACTTTCTGCAGGGAAGGTGGGGAGAAAAACTGAAACTGATCTCTGGGTCCCCCCAAGAAGTTCATTATTAACAATTTCTCAAGGTATATGATGTGAGATATTGTTGTATGCCTAGTTTCTTCCAAATTGCTTTTAAAATTTCCCAGCAATTTTTGTGAAATGGTCAGTTCTTACCCCCAAATCTTGGGTCTTTGGGTTTGCCAAATAGTAGATTATTAGATTAGTAGATCATAGGGTAATTTAGTACTGTGCATTGTGTACATACTCTATTCCACTGATCCACCATTCAATTTGTCATCCAGTACCAGATTGCTTTGAAGATTACTGCTTTGTAATATGGTTTAAAATCTATAACTAGAGGGGCAGCTAGGTGGTGCAATGGAAAAAGCACTGCCCCTGAATTCAGGAGGATCTGAGTTCAAATCTGGCCTCGGACACTCAACACTTACTAGCTGTGTGACCCTAGGCAAGTCATTTAACCCTTATTGCCCTGAAAAAAAACCCCAAAACCTGTAATTAGAATACCTTTATTCATATTCATTGATTCCCTTTATATTCTTGACCTCTTATTATTCCAAATTAATTTTGTTGTTATTTTTTTCTAGCTAATGAAAAAAAAATCTTTGGTGGTTTGATTGGTATGGCAGTGAATGAGTAAATTAACTTAGGTTTATTTGTCATTTTTATTACATTGGCTTGGCCTACCTAAAGCAATGAATATTTCTCCAATTGTTTAGGTCTATCTTTGTGGGGAAAGTGTTTTGTAATTATGTTCATATAATCCCTGTATTTGCCTGGGCAGGTAAATATTTTATATTGTCTGTCATCATTTTAAATGGAATTTCTCTTTCTGTTTCTACCTGATGAGGTTTTTTTTTTTTTTTTTGTGGGGGGTAGTATATACACATGCTAATGATTTATTTGGGTTTATTTTATATCCTAAAACTTTGTATATCATGGAAGGAGTCATTGACATTCAAACACATAGCTATGGATTTTACCCCAGTAGAGTGAGGGCATCAGGACCCTGCTCAGGAGAGCTATATGGGAACATGTTGCTGGAGAAATATGGAAACCAGAGTTGACTGTGTAAAGATGACTCCCTTGCCACTCAGAGTGTGCTTATTGTAAGGTTTCTCAATCCTTCCTTTCCTGCTAAATGCTGTTGGTTATCTCTCGAGTGGTTGATGTGAAGCAAGTCAGTGGCAGAGATCGATAATCCTTTGGTGGCTAGCTGACTGGGTACTTCTTCCAATTACCAGCCTTCCTGGCTTGTCCAATTGTCCCCTGAGTAACTAGAACTGATTTCAAAGGTTTCCCTGAAGCCCACACTTTCCCATTTCCAGTGACTGGGATGTGCAGCTTCTAAACCAGATGTGATTTGTTGGTTAGAGCAATGGGAAGGCCCTTGAGTACCACAAAGAGAAGGCACAGTAGTCAGCTGTCCAGGTGACTGAGGGAAAGCAAGGAAGGGGATCATGATAAGCAGCACAAATTCTGGTCATTCAGGGGAAGATCTCCCCAGAGCTGTCTGAAGAAACCTTAAGAAAGCTGAGCCTGCTGGCATGAGGTCCTAGGTAGAATCCCAACAATTCATTTTGTGACCATCCCTTCTCTTATAGGTCCTCTGGACTCAGAATAAGGGGCAACTTCAGTAGTAGAGAATGAGACTTGTGTTCGTCATTCCCCCCTTCTACTGAACCTGCCATGGCATTTTCAGTCATTCACTTTCAAAGCCATGTTCTGGCTTCACCCCTGATCTTACTGGGAAGGCTTCAAGTTTATCCCCATTACAGAAAATGCTCGCTCTTGGTTTTAGATCGATATTATTTATCATTTTAGAAAGATTCCATTCATTCCTATGCTTTCTAGTGTTTCTAATAAGAATGACATAACTAGAGATAAAATCAAGATTAAAAAGTTTTTGTTTCTGCATCTAAAAAAGTTTTTGTTTCTGCATCTATTGACATAAGCATATTGTTTTTGTTATTTTTCTTAATGATATGGTCAATTTTGTTTATAGTTTTCTTAATATTGAACCAGCCCTACATTCCCTATATAATTCCCACCCTACAATTTTGTTGCTAGTATGTTGTTTAAAGTTTTTGAATTTATATTGTCTATAGGGTTTTTTTTTTGTTGTTTTTATTCTGTCCCTACTCTAAAGTCTGTTATGCTTTTGACAAATGCTTTTTTTCTTCACCACTTTTTTGTTATTTCATTCTTTCCCTTATATCCTTCCCCTATTACTTCTTTGTTGTGCAGATAGATTTCTATTACCAATTGAGTGTATGTGTGTGTATGTGTGTGTGATTTCCTCTTCAAACCAATTTAAATGAGAGTGAGGTTCAATCATTGAATTTGCCACCCCCATTTCCCCCGGTACTTTAAAAGCTCTTCCTTGAATTCCTCTATAATGTGAGAGATTTTTTCTATTCTTCCTCTCCCTTATACCTCAGAATGCATTTCTTTCTCACCAACCATATGTTTTTGTTTGTTTGTTTGTTTGTTTTTTGCAGGGCAATGAGGATTAAGTGACTTGCCCAGGGTCACACAGCTAGTTAAGTGTCAAGTGTCTGAGGGCCGGTGCTTTATCCACTGCGCCACATAATACTCTTATTAATATTAAGTTCACATTCATTTAGATTTCCCTAGTTTGAATTTCATTGTCTTTTATTGTTCCATGTGTATTTTCTTCTATTCATTCATCTAATTTTGAAACATTTCCAGATGTTTTTGATTTCATAATACAAAGTTAATTCTGGGAGTATTGTGCTCCCATATTCTGAGTTGTTTGATTTTGTTATTTTTTCTCAACTGATTATTGATCAAACTTTTTAAAGCATTTCCCTGGCAAATTGTTTGCCATGGCAAGTGTAAATTGATTCTAGAAGTATTATTTTTGATAAGCATATTCCCAAAAAAATAAAGAGGAGAATGTTTGTAAAAGTTTTCTTTCATCAAAAAAAGTTTTTGAAATTGTGTTGTGCTTTAACTTGTATTTAAATATGTTCTGATTTTCCACAAAAGTAATTGTATACTAAGTAAAAAAAGGGGTGTTATTTGAAATTGTTGCATAATTATATATTATATTCTGAGTCAAGATGTATTCACATTTTTTGCAATCATTTATTATCCTCAATTTTTAAATCCATATGAGACTTGGATTATGGGAACTTATCATTTAAGACATTAATTGCCTTTATTCTGAATTATCAGATGCCAGTTGGCCAAGATGCCTTCCAATCACAAGAGGAATACATGCAAGAGCAGACACTGAACTGTAACATAAGGGGAGACATGCATGAAGTCAAGGTATGGCCAACGGAACAGCTTTTGACAAATGTTGAGGTTGGATTCTCTTGGTTTAATATTTTATTCTCTTTTTCCCCACAATATTGTACAGATGGCTGGAAGTATTCATCCTACCCATCTCATTCTACACCTGGCTTCTGTGCCCCTTCCTATATGTCTGATGCCATGGACATTTCAATCCCATGCATCTGATTAAGTCCGACTCAGTTTCCTCCAATATGTTAGGTGGCATGGACATATATTCCATCCACCTATTTAAAGCTTAGCATACTGCATGGGCAATATATATTGGTCAAGTTTGGGAATACTCATATCCCATCATTTCTCTGTTCATTTATGGTAAACCCCATAATTATCTCAGGTGTCATGATAAATACAGTGTTGAATTTGGCCTTGACATCTGTTACCAATTATATTAGATTTTTAAATTTCTCATAATGGCATGAGGATAATTAGGCAGATGAGGCAAAAAGTTATGAAACAAAGATAAAAATTATTTTTAGAAATTAATATCGCAGCAATTGTCTTCTCAATTTACCTTCTGTAAAAGGGGGGACTATAGTAATATTAATTTTAAAGAATGTTTCAATTTTTGTTTTATTATATGTTTCATGTGTAACAACTAAGATTCTGAATTTGCTTAGACATGTTTTTGAGAACTTTCATTGTTTGATTTGATTATTGACAAAGCTATTTTAAAGTTGTGTTAAACTCAATTTTGTAGGAAATTTTCCTGGCTGATTACCAGCATCTACACATCAACCCCTGAGAAGACTTCCATTCCATGACTACACCTACAGGACATCTGAGAAAAGACTTTCGGAGACTTTAAATGAACAGTTTTGTTTTGTTGTTGTTGTTGTTGTTGTTGTTTTCTTTTTCTCTTTCTGTTATAATATACACCATCTGTAACATGTACTCTCTGCTGAGGCCCCCCCTTTGTAAGACTAATGTCAAAGTGCTGGTTCATGAGGACAAAAAACCGCTCCTCTGGACAAAACGTTCCTCTCTCCCTTTTCTATGTTGTTATTAACATATTGTTAGTTAGTATAGGTCATTATATTCTGTTATTTTTGACTGTTTCATCAAGGAAATGCCCCGTTTCTTGAGGAAACAAAGGGGGAACTGTAATGATTGGAATGACGCCACCTGCTGGAGACTTACTGTAGAAAAGCTCTGCCATGAAGTGAAGGTCTTTGAGGGCAAGACCGGGAATCTTTTCTTTGGCACCAGGAAGTGATGTTTGCTTGTAGGAGGAAGAAGGGGGGAGCCTGGCATTCTGACTGGGGGCTTTTTCCTTTGTACTCTGGTGGAGAGCAGAGCTAGAAATGTGCTCTCCCTTTAATAGATAGATGAATGTAGGCCTTTCTCTCTTTACCAAATTCTTATTCTCCTTAATAAATGCTTAAAAGCCTAACTCTTGCTAAAGCTTATAATTTATTGGTGACCACTCATTAGATATTTAAGACAGACTAGCTAGAATTTTAGCCCTTAACAATGTCAACATCAGGGCCCCTAAATCTAAAGCTTCCCAGAAAAATATGAATTGGTCTCAGGCCATAGAGGTGCTCAAAAAGGATTTTGAAGATAAAGTTAGAGAGGTAGAGGAAAAAATGGAAAGATAAATGAAAGTGATGTAGAAAAGACATGAGAAAAAAGTCAACAACTTGAAAAGTCAAATTGGCAAAATGGAAAAGGAGGTACAAAAGCTCTCTAATGAAAAATAATTGCCTGAGAATGAGGATTGAACAAATGGAAGCCAGTGACTTTATGAGAAACCAAGACACAGTAAAGCAAATCCAAATGAATAAAAAAATAGAGGGCAATGTGAAATATCTTCTGGGAAAAACTGCTGACCTGGAAAATAGTTCCAGGAGAGATCATTTGAAAATTATTGGTCTACCTGAAAACCATGATCCAGGAAAGAGCTTAAACATCATCTTCCAAGATATTCTCAGGGAAAATTGCCCTGAAATTCTAGAAGAAGAAGCTAAAATAGAAATTGAAAGAATCCACCGATCACTTCCAGAAAGAGATCCCAAAAGGAAAACTTCTAGGAATATTATAGCCAAATTCCAGAGCTCTCAGGTCAAGGAGATAATATTGCAAGCTGCCAACAAGAAAGAATTCAAGTACTGTGGAGCCCCAGTCAGGATAGCACAAGATCTAGCAGCTTCTAAATTACAGGACCAGAGGCCATTGAATATGATATTCCAAAGGGCAAAGGAAATGAGATTACAACCAAGAATCACCTACCCAGTAAAACTCAGCATTATCTTTCAGTGGAAAAGATGGGACTTTAATGAAAAACAAGACTTTCAGATATTTGTGATGAAAAGACCTGAACTGAATGGCAAATTTGACTTTCAAATACAAGACCCTAGAGAACCATAAAAAATTGGAGCTGGGGGACATACTTAGGGTCGTACAGTGGGTGACTGTCTTGTCTCTATGGCCAGGTTTTGGCTGGGATCCCCCTGGGTCCAGGGGTGATGTTTTGTCCACTCCGTCACCTAGCTAGTTGATGACATCTTTAGGGTTAAATTGAGGGGTGAAGGGAATTCACTGGGGTGGGGAGAAGGGCAGAGGTGAAATCCTACATGAAAGAAACAGGAACAGGCTTATGGAGTGGGGGAAGAGATGGGAGAAGAGCAGGGCAGCAAATTAATTTTACACTCATCAGAAAATGCTCAAAGACCTTAAACTCATCAGAGCTGCCTCAAGGAGGGACTAACAAACAAACCCAACTGGGTGGAGTAATCTATTTAATCTGGGCAGTAAATGAGCCTAACACTCATCAGAATTGTCTGAAAGACCTCAATCTCATTAGAATTGCCTCAAGGAGGGAATAATGTACACATTTAATTGGGTGGAGTAATCTCTCTAACCCTGCAGGAAAATAGGAGGGGAAGGGGATGAAGAGAGAGGGGCAAAAGAAGGAAGGGCAGATTGGGGGAAGGGATAAAGAGAGAGGGGCAAAAGAAGGAAGGGCAGATTGGGGGAGGGGACAGACAGAAGCAATTCCCTTTTGAAGAGTGATAGGACGAAAGAAGAGGGATAATAGAATAAATATCATGGGGAAGGGAATAGGATGGAAGAGAAACAATTAACAATAGTAATCATGAAAAAGAGAAAAGGGGAAAAAATTGTTTGAAAAATATTTATAGCAACTTTTGGTGGAAGCTAAGAATTGAGAATCAAGGGAATGTCCATCAATTGAGGAGTGATGGAAAAAGCTGTGCTATATGATTGCTGTGGAATGGTCTTGTGCTAAAGGAAATGACAAAAAGGATGATCCCTGAAAAACCTGGAAAGACTAATGAACATCGATTTATAGTGAAGTGAGCAGAGCTGGGAGGACATTGTGCATAGTGACAGCAGTATTGTTCAATGAGCAATTGTGAATGACTTAAGTACCCTCAGCAATGCAGTGATCCAAGACAATCCCAAGGAGCTAACGTGGAAGCTTACAATGCTACCCCATAGAAAGAACTGATAAAAAGAACAGTTGTGAATTGTACATATATAACATGGTTGTGATCTTGTGGAGGGGGGAGGAAAGGGAGGGAGGGAGGGAGAAAAATTTGGAACTCTAAATCTTATGAAAATGAATGTTGAAAACTACCCTTATATGTAACTAGAAAATAACATAAATGTTTGTTACTTAGCTGACAATAGGTATATTCCAACGTTAAACTAAGTTTTACAGTGTTCTATAGTACCCCTAGTTCACTTCAATTCCCTTATTTACTCTCTGATGCAGAATAGTACAGAGAAAATTTACACCATGTAAATCTGTCTTGTATCTGCTATTGATACATAAGGGAAAAGCAGAAAAAAATGGAAAATTTCAGGATTATTTTACAATGAATATAGATATAGAATTGTGAAAGACCTCAGCAATCATTTAATCCAGTCCTTTCATTTGATGGATTATGAGAATTAGAGACTCACCCTGAGGAGAAAGCATGTGGCTTGGCATCTGCTTGTGACTTGGTGCCTGGAAGTTATGTCTATAGAACCGCCTGTACTTATGTCAATCAAAGCTACCACCCAATTAGCTTGGAGCTGTGTGGAAGGCCCTGCTTTCTGTTTCACAGTGGGCTTCTGGGAGAATCTGCTGAAGATTGCACTCTTTTTCTTTCAGACTTCTGCTTGGCAGAAGAGAGATTGAAAAAAAGAGAGGGCTTCTTTTCGCCTTGGATTTTGGCATGGCAGCATAACTTCACATGGGTTGCTAGGGCTATCCTGCAGAGATCCAAGCTAAGGTTTTCCACCCTATCTCTCTTCATTAACTTCTAATACACTTTAATAAATACTTAAAAGTCTAAACTCTTGGTGAATTTATCAGTAAATCTGAGCCAGTTCCCCCCAAAAAAACTGGGGCAGGGGGCAGGTTAGGACCCACTTAGATTTTAAACATCACAGGATGAAGACTCTGAAGCCAAAAAAGGATAAGTAGTTCATCCTAGGTCAGAAAAGCATTAAATAAATAGTAGATTCAGATCATAACCATGAGGTTTTCTGAACCCATATCTTTCCAACTTTTCACTATTGCAGAGCACTGCAAATACTGGGTTGAGAATCAGAAGACTGACTTTTAATCTTCATTTTGTTCCTGGTTGTGTGAATTCTCACTTTTCTGCAGAAGAGAATGGAAAAAAAACCCAAAAAACAAACAAACATAAAAACCCCAACACAAGCAAAGTCCCAAAAGGAAGGAACAATGTGAATTAGACACAAGCCCAATAAGAATTACTAGAAGACTTTAAAATAATCAAATGAGATAATTAAAAGAAAATTAGATAAGCAAATAACAGCAAAAGGGGATGAAAAGGCAATAAATAGCTTGGTAAAAATAAGTTACAAAATTACCAATGAAAATAAATAATATGTACAAAACTCACTGAAGAAAAAAATTCCTTGAAATGTAGAACTAGGTAAGTGGAAGCTAATGACACCATGAGACATCAAGAAACAAAAAATTTTTTAAAAGCCAAAAGCTTTAAATAAAATGGAAAAAAATTTCAAATATCCCACTGAAAAATAACTAATCTGTAATATAGATTGAGGAGAGATAATTTAAAAATGATTGGACTATCTGAAAGCCATTTTTTTTTTTGCAGGGCAATGGGGGTTAAGTGACTTGCCCAGAGTCACACAACTAGTAAGTGTCAAGTGTCTGAGGCCGGATTTGAACTTAGGTCCTCCTGAATCCAGGGCTGGTGCTTTATCCACTGCGCCACCTGCTGCCCCCTCTGAAAGCCATTTTTAAAGAAAGAGGAGTCTTGATGTCTTATTTCAAGAAATTATTAAGGAAAGGTGTCCTGATATTATACAGCAAAAGGGTAAAATATAAATTGAACAAATCCACTGATTACCACTTGAAAGAAGTCCCAAAATAAATACTGCTAGGAATATTAAAGCTAAATTTTAGAGCTCTCAGATCAGACAGAAAATAGTTTGAATATTCAGAAAGAAATAATTTAAAATAAAATGGAGATGGTCAAGAACACACAAGATTTTTCAGTTACCATATTAAAGAATCAGATGATTTGTACCATGAAATTGTGGAAAGCAAAAAAAGCTGAGCTAAAAACCCAGGATAACTTACCCAGCAAAACTGAGTATAATCTTTTGAGGGCAAAAAAATGGACATTAAAATAAAAGACTTTCAAGCATTCCCAATGAAAAAAATTTTTTAAATGCCTTTCATATACAAGACTTAAGGGAAGTGTAAAAATGTAAACATGAAAGAGAATCAAGAAAGTCAAATTGTTTACCTTTCCATATGAAAAAAATATATGTATCTTCTAATAACTTATTTTTATTATTATTGGAGCAGTTAGAAGGAAACTATGTAGACAGAGAGCACAGGAATGAGTTGATTATATTGGGATGATATACAAAAACAAATGGTTGGGGGGGGGGGGCAGCTAGGTGGCATAGTGGATAAAGCACCAGCCCTGGATTCAGGAGTACCTGAGTTCAAATCCGACCTCAGACACTTGACATTTACTAGCTGTGTGACCCTGGGTAAGTCACTTAACCCCCATTGCCCTACCAAAAAAAAAAAAATGAGCATTATAAAATATAAACTTGATCACATGACTATAAAAGGCTTTTACAAATATTCTCCTTGTTTTAAAAACTAAGTATAAAACACAATCTCAAAAGCATGAAAATCTCTATGAAAATAAACCCATACCATTAATTTCAAAATGTATATGTAATAGCATAGAAATCCTATGTAACCTCTGAACTGACATTAGTAATCTGAGTGAATTTAGAACACTTTTGATTCCGATATCTAAAATCCCCAATACTCATATCAATACCTTGCTGCTTACTTCTACATTTCTGCAAAATATATATCCTTCCATGGCAAAAGAAGTGGAGTCTTGAATTATGTTGATGATTGTCATTCTTATTCAGCTTAAGTTTTTCTTCTTTAACCCCTCTATATTGTCTGTCAGTCTTTTCACCATACAAATGCATTATAAGGTTACTAATTAAAGACAAAAGCAAATTAGCAAAATTATGAACAAAACGAGCATAGCTGGAATTTAAAGGGTATTCTAAGGTTGTCTCAGAAGCACAGCCAGGCCAGGGAAGGGCTGAGCCTGAAGCTGCAAATGCAGGTAGAGAAAGCTGTACATGTGCAAGATCAGGACCTGAGGAAGGTGGATTAGATCTCGTGACCTCTCGGGCAGGAGAATCAAGGAGAGGAGGGGGAGGAGGTGGGGTACCTAGAGAAGGGGAGAGGACCACCTCTCCCATGTGGTATACAGCCCAGGTATCAAACTCAGGCCTGGGTTCCCCTTCCAGATTAAAAGCTTCTAGAGAAGCCTCCAGGCATGCAAAATTAGAGCAACAATTAGTGTTAGAATTTTCAAAAGCTGCAGAAACCAGAGGCTTCTCTGAAAAAGCATGGTTTGGAGATGGGAGGGGGGGGGGCAGATATTTATATTCCCGTGTGTGAGCACCTTGCTGGCCCTTCTAACAAAAGTAAAAATAAAAATAGAAAATCCATAAAAACAAAGCATTAACATGATGTTATCTCCCATTTGTCCAGTTAAACAGACTAAAATCAAAAATAGGGTAATTAGGGAGTTTAAAAGGTCCATTTGAAAAAATTTAAAGGGAAAACACCTGGCAATTCAGCAGTACTTTGGATTTAAAGGGACAGGGTAGGGGAAATTTCTTACCCAACCGGAAGATCAGAAGAGTGAGGTTCAGTTTTCCTCTTCGTGGTCAGCCATCTGTTAAGGGCTAAAATTCTAGCTAGTCTGTCTAAAATATCTAATGAGTGGTCGCCAATAAATTATAAGCTTTAGCAAGAATTAGACTTTTAAGCATTTATTAAGGAGAATAAGAATTTGGTAAAGAGAGAAAGAAAAGCCTACATTCATCTATCTATTAAAGGGAGAGCACATTTCTAGCTCCGCTCTCCACCAGAGTCCAAAGGAAAAAACCCCCAGTCAGAGCGCCAGGCTCCCCCCTTCTTCCTCCTACAAGGAAACGTCACTTCCTGATGCCAAAGAAATGACTCCTGGTCTTGCCCTCAAAGACCTTCACTTTCATGGCAGAGCTTTTCTACAGTAAGTCTTCAGCAGGTGGCGTCATTCCAATGATTACAACATCTTCCTCTGAGTGTGCCCCTTGGTCTTCCTTGTTACTGAAGAAACTTTCTATGATCATCACCTTTCTCTGTCTGCTCATCTTGCCTTTCTTTTGACTTTTAGCTCCTTAAAGTGGGGCATTGTGTCCAGGCTGCATTATCCCAAGTTTAAGAAGTCCCAGGTAGTGTGATTTAAGGAGGATCAGGTTCCTCACTCGCCTGCCCTGTTCACTGGTCCATAGATGACCCCAGACCAACTTGTTAATCAACCAGCATTGTGTGTTGTCATTGTTAGCTCTGAAGAGCCTGTGCCTCTCCCCCACCTGGGCCACTGCTACTCAAGCCTACCTCTTGGTTCTCATCAGGGGTGAAAAATCCAAGTTCTGCCTCAGCACCAGCATAGACCCCTGTATTGCATCCTCTCACCAGACTGTCAGCTTAGTTCCAGACAACACTGGTGCTTCAGCTGGGTCAGAGGCTCTGGGAGGTCTTCTCTGGTAAGGCCTTCCTGGGATTGGATCTGTGTCAGGGCAACTGTGGGGTTGGGCTCGACTCCTGTATCAGCACAGCAGCTCTCTCCTTCTGACCTTCCAAGCTGTTCTTGGTTAGAAGATGATTTCAGAACATTCTTCTGTGAGTTTTGCTGCTCTGGGCATTTTCCTATGGCATTATTGGGATGTTTTTTAGAGTGATCATGTCATGAGTCACTATTGTCAGCTAAGCAACTCAAGAAACTAGATCCTAATTTATATAAAATATCTCTCTCTTTCATGGTCTGAATTAGAAGGTACCATGAATAGAAAATGCATTCATTACTCATTTTCTCTTTATGGGCAGTACAAGTTTTAGCCCTATTCAAAGATAGATTACAAAATTGAAGTAGAATATTTAAAACTTTTCAAAACAATATATGTCCCTAAAGTTGCTCAATGACCTGTTTTTTTTTTTTTGTGGACAGATAAGATCCACTCTCATTTATAAAATGATCCCTCAATCAAGTCTCTAATGGCATTAAGCAAACATCCATTATACATAATAGACACATTATACATTATGTTAAAAAAAATAGAAACACCCTTTTAAACTACAAATTGATATTTCATGGTGTGTTTTCCTTTAATTATTTTTTGAAAGAGGAAAACATTTTAACTATGGACAGACTTAAAGAAGATAAACTTAGGAGAAGAAAACCATATGTCAGAAAGAAATTCTGAATGTCTGTTAAAAAAATACAAAAACTTAACCATCAAAGATTTACATTAATGACCTACAGTCTAACATATAAATCATATAACTTTGCAATGTTTGAAAATGTGTAGTTGAAAATAAGTAAGTAATAAAAGACTGTTCATATTTTTTTTAAAGTCACTGAAATATTTCTATTGTTCCATTGTGGATTTTCTTTTCCTTTTTTGGTGCATATTGCCTCTTACCGTGAAGAATTTTTTAAAAAGCAAACATTTAAAAACCCTCTTTTTTTCCTATGTTAAGTATTTTATTTTAATATTGGGCTCTTATAGGAACAGACATTATTTTTTGTTTGTTTGTATCTTTTGTTTTTAAAGATCTCTTAAGAGTTTGAAATGTTCAGGGCAGCTATGTGGCACATTGGATAAAGCACTGGCACTGGATCCAGGAGGACCTGAGTTCAGATCTGGCCTCAGAGACTTGACACTTACTAGATGTGTGACCCAGGGCAACTCACGTAAATCCCATTCCCCTGCAAAAAAAACAAAAACAAAAAGAGTTTTAATGTTATCATTAATATCACAAAAGGCAGAATCACCTCTAACTCAAACTTAATTAGAAAGAAGTTGAGCATGTGACATATTTCAGGGAAAACTCACTAGTAATTTTCTTTAAAAATTACTTTAAACATGGACATGTCAACACCTCGTATCCAGTAAATGCAGTAATGTGTTGTAGCTAATGTAACTATAAGAATGATCTAGGCAAGAATTTCCTCAGAGAGGACACAAAGGATCTAATCTAGATATCATATATTATCATATAGATATCATATCATATATTAAGTATCATATATGTATCATATTATATATTAAGAGCTAGAAGTGACATTAGAGGCCATCCATTCTACCCCATTCATTTTATGAATGAGTAAATTGAGACAAAGTGTAGTTAAATTATTTGCTCAGAGATATATAGGTAGTAAATGGAAGAGGCAGAATTTGAACTCATGACCCAAGACTCTGTATATGATACTTTACCACTATCTCCCTTCCCATTTTAAATCCTGTGACAATGATTATGAAATAAGCACCAATTTGAATAAAACCTAATGGAAGTTTATTAGAGATGGGTTATTAAAAGATAGATGTGAGATCTATGATTTCATTGACTTAGGAAATTCCCAAATGAAGAAATTATTTTCTACCATTATAGGACACTATCTTCTCTAAAACTTTAATCTTAGAGAATTAAAAGCTTAAGTGACTTGCCCAGGGTAGGTGTCAAAACCAGGTGTCAGAGCTTGTGTTGAACCTAGGCTCCCAAAACCAGTTATATAATTACTACAAAAACATTGCTTCTTATATTGGTAAAATGAATGACAAAATGAGATGAATTGAAACTGGAAATGTGTTTCATATATAATATTTCACATAAATAGAAAATAAACTGAATAATTAAACTTGTGGAAAGTCTGTTCAGTATAGTAGAAAGAGTCCTTTCAGAAATGAAAAGACCTTTTTCCACCATAAATTATGTAAATTTGTATAAATTTCTTAACCTGACAGAGGATCATTTTTATCACCTGTAAAATTAGCATAATTCTCATATTACCTACCTCTCAGTGTTATTGTGCTTACTAAATGAGATAATGGACAGGAAATGCTTTGCAACTATAAAAAATGCAATTAATTTAAACAATTGTTATTTTCCTGTATGTAAGATGGAAATCATTGCATATTATCAATCACTTTTCTACTATACAACATAAAGATAATTCAGTAGTAGATAAGAAATCCCCTTGAAAACAGCTGTTCTTTATAAATGACTCAAAAGTTACCTGTTCTTTGTTGTTCCAGATTATATGTAGGTACAGTAAAATAATCTTTTCTATTTGTGTTTGATTATATAATAGGATTTTGTAATTGTGCAGTATTTAATAAGGTTTTGCCCTATTATTTCATCCCTGTAGGGCATTCCTAATGTGTAAATTCCCTTTATCAATTTGGATTAGCAGCTGATATTCTTAGAAAGTTGCCTGGGGGAGCATTGTGTGGTTAAGTGACTTGTATATAATCTCATGGTTAGTATTTTCAGCATGTCTTTCTAATTCCAAGGCAAATTTTCTTTCCACTATGCTGTGTTGTAGCTCAATAGACAACACTTTAAAAGAAACATTCCAGAAAAATCTATGAATGTGTCTACTCAGTCTTTCTTCTTTAGCTTATTGGCATTGGATTTTTAAAAGCAAAGCCATTACCTATATTGTTTAAGACATAGGTAACCATAAAGCTGCGACACTGCAACATGGAGACAAAGGAATTATGTAGGTGACACCAAATAAAAGAAGATAGTTTTTCTATTGAATGTGTGAATAGACCATTTATGGTTCTGCTAATACATAAAAATGGAGGAACTTATCATTCACTTAATTCATATAGATATGTAGTAACATATATTTTTACTATTTGATAAGTATTAATATAATAAAAGTTTAATAATAATAGTAATTTGTTAAATAGTATGATGTGTCTGTCCGGAAGCTACTGAAGTGCTAAAAGGGAATTCAACTGTGTATTGCCTCATTTATTCTTATTATATCCTGTGGAGGTAGGTAGGTGTAAGTTATTATTTAAAAGAATCTTTTTTTTTTGGTTAATCTTAATCATAAATCCTATAATTATTTACTGATTCTCTTTTTTTCCACTGACCATGAGTCTCAATTTTTCAAGTGTGTTAGTATTTTAAGTATCAAAATAATATCTCAATCTATGACTATAGCTGCATGATACTAATGCAATGAGCTAATTCAATCTGCTAAGTTTAAAAAGTTGATTAGAAAAACATTACTTTTATATTAGGCATATGAAACAATTGGTAGAAAGGCTTTTTAACAACAAATTTTGGAGTAACTTTTAGCTGTGTCTCCTTAGTTGATGGAGTTCTCTGGAGTGGTGTTGGGAAAAGAAGACTGAATTTAGAATGAAAAAGCAGAGGTTCAAATCCTGACTCAAATCTTTACTTTCAAAGTTTCCTTGTTTCAACAGGTGTCTAATTCTTAATCTATAAAATGAAGAAATCTGACAAGATTATCTCCAAGTAGGTAGTGCTTGAGCTAGGGTTTCTAAAAGAGAGAATAGGAAAGACAAAGAGAGACACACAGAGAGAGATAAACAGACAGACAAAGACAGAGAGGGAGACAGAGACGGAGACAGGTACTGAGGCTGAAACAGATAGACAGAGAGAAAGGAAACAATGAAAGGAGGAGAAAGATAGGAATTTCAACATGTTCCTTCACAGAGGAAATGGTATTAAGTGACTGGGGGATTCTGACTCATTGAGATTTGTTTAACAGTATATACTATAATCACTAATATTAGCAGGAAGCGAGAGAGAGAGAGAGAGAGAGAGAGAGAGAGAGAGAGAGAGAGAGAGAGAGAGAGAAGCACCACCATAGCCATCCTACTTACAATCCTTTCCTCAGGATGAAGTTGAGTATCCTGGAAGGATTTAGTGGGTGGGGCCTCTTTAAAAATAGCCCTCATTTTCTGGACTATAAATGGCTCTGGAAATGGATACATCTCTGACCAATTAGTGGTTGAGCAGCCATGGATGTCTTTCCTATTTCCTCCCATTTTATATTTTTGTTTCCCCTAATACTGGGAAATTCATGACTGCAAACTCCAGGGAACCTGGAGCAGGACTGAATGCTTATGTTGTTCCATATTTGCTGGGTGAAGGTTCTAAGCTCATTGATAGTACACCCTTTATGTGTACCCAGAAACTTGGTGTCATGTAAGAGTTTTTGACATAAGGACTACAAAAAACAAATAAAATGGTAGTAAATAATGGTGTGGTCTCCTTTTTTTCTGGAGACAGGTAGGTTTTGTAGGACATAGACGGATGGACTTGGAGTCAAGTCTAAATCCTGCCTTAGATAATTATTGACTGCATGATCCTGGACGTCACCTAATCTTTCATCCTTGATTTCCTCAAGCATAACATGGGAGAAATAAGTGTCTAATTCAAGGTGTGGAGATCAAATGAGATATTTCATGCAAAGTGTTTTGTAAACCTTGAAGTACTATACAAAAGTTAGTTATTATCTTTGAAGGCTAATTTCATGTTACTCTCCTTCCTGTACCGTACATTCTAGCCAAACTGGATGATTTGCAGTTCTTCTGTCTGACTCTTTTCATAGATTTCTACTATGCCTCCCATCTAAGATTCCTTATTTTCCTTCAAGCTTAAGTTTCATCCTGCCATCAATTCTGAGGATTCCTGTATTTCCTTCCTTAGAGGCACCAAGGTCTAGTTTCAGGGAGAGCCAAGTTCGATTGTGGCCTCAGGCACTTAATAACTGTATGACCTGGCACATGAAAATGATTTTTCCTCACCCTTTCTTTTTCAAAAGCATCATATGGTGAGCTTTTTGAAAGTAAGTTCTCCTTTTCACATTTCTTTGTGTCCCTGATGCTTAGCAAAAATACTGGTAATTTAATGGTAATTTTCACTTAAAATAGTAGTCAAGTTGTTTACTTTTCATTTTATCTGATGTACAATTAAGTATGTGAACACTGGTCTAGGTCTAGTTTAGTCTTGGAAAGGAAAGGGAATACTATTCAAACATTAAAATTTTTAAAAATCACTACCTCTTAACTTATTATTTAAAACTCTGGATAACAAGGGAAGTGACTGAAGAACATGATATCCCTTTGGGATGGGATGGGGCACCTGAGTGAGATCATTGATTTTGTTGATTTCATTTTTGAGTTGTATCTCATTCAATCACCTAGACAAAAATGAAACCAGGCTATAAAGGAGTTAACATGAAAGCTGTTTCTGTGGCAAGTACATAAGTCTAGTGCAAAATGATGGTAGGAACATACTAATTTTTAGATTTCACTACCCTCTAGTGATCAGTGGCTTTTATATTTCAGCCTTTTAGAAATGACGTGCACATTCATGCAAGTGACTGAAGAGGCCTCCAAAGGTACTTGAAGTAAAATGCTATCTGGAATACAATTCAAATATTGCCTTCAGTCAATTCAAACTTCAGTTGGATAAATAACCCAGTGACACGATAGCTCTCTGTATGCTTAAAGAAGGCAGCACTGAATTAAAAAAAAAAAACATGTATAATATCTATCTCTGTCAGCATTACTATCTATTAAGGTAATTGCATAGAAAGGTCCACTTCATTATAGTTAACTAAAATATAGAACTTTTAAGTTCCATTATTATTAATTATTTGACTTCATTTAAGGAAATTCTGGCTATAAATTGTTAAAATTTACAACTACCTTGTACTTATATTTTTAGAAATATTTATGATACAATTTGATTTTTATTATTTCTTCTCCAACTTCTGCTATTAGCATATATAATATGATGGAGGAATGTAAAAAAGTTTATGATTAGAATTTCTTGTTATGTCTTTTAATTGCTTCCATAATAGCAATTATATAGCTCTTTATGGTTTTATACATATATGTGCATCTATATTTTACACATATATGCATATATTATATTTTTATATGGATTATATATCAACATATCTGAATATTTGCATATATTCATAACGCAGCATGTATATACACATATGCACATGGACATACATGCACAATGCATACTTATAAATACAGGCACATGTATATTATGTGTGTTTATATACATATATATACATACACACATGTATATAAAATTTTTATTTCTCACAACTATGCCACAAAGTAGGTCCTCTTTGAATTCCCATTTGTGAATAGTTATATGATGTAAAAGAAAAGTTATTGGCCTTAGCATCATGTTTAAGTTGCTTCACATTCTGACTTTGGTATTTTCTAACTGTATTATTTTGGGTGAAACATTTCAATTTCCTGAACCTCAGTTCCATTTGTAAAATTGAATAATAATACATGAATTGCTGTTGTCAACCATAGAAAACTCTTTAAATATGGAATATTATTAGTATCTATTTTAACTTTCTAGTTTTTAATAAGCCATTATGTTATAATAATGGATTATATTATATCTTCTAAATTAAATGAGAGGCACTGTAGCATGAAGGATAGAGGGTGACAGTTGGAATCAGGAAGACCTGATTCAAGAGCTCCCTCTGACACATATTAGCTGTGAGATCACAGGCAAGCAATCCACGGAATATTTCAGTGACCCTGATAATTCTCTAAGACTTTAAATTCTGAATTATTTTGCTCTCCAGCACTGGTAGATGGGGCTTTCATAATGACATTTCTCTACACAGACCATCAAGAAGGAAAAAAACAAAACAAAACAAAACTAGAATGTTTCTGAATTCAGTATTATTTATTAGTTGGATAATATTTAACACCAGATTTGAAAGATATTCCAGAAGTGGTTAAAGGGTAGGTACAAAGGCAAAAGCTTTTCATGTATTCATAACTGGTTCTTCTGCTAGTTTACTTCTTCCGTGACTGGAGCAAGGAATTGGGGCTGATGTTAATCTAGAAGGACAATCACAGCTCATGAAAGAATCATCACTGCTAATCAAATCAGAGTGAAAACCCACCACTCTGTATCACTGGAGACATTTCATGTGCTGAATATTTCATGGCAAGGGGACTATGAAAGGGGAGGAAACACTCTCAACAATTCCTTGTTGCGTGCAAATATTTACTTAAACATTCTAGCACTGTCCAGCTGGTGTGCAGTAACCCAGAGCAAGGAAGCCCAGAGTGATCCTTATAAATAATGGTAATTGCTTGTGACACCACTCCCACTAGGTCACAATAGGTCATAGTTTCCCCACTTCACCCCACTCCTCCTGCCCCCACCACACACACACATACTCTTTGTCAGTGTGTCCCTTGCTACCATCATTAAGTGGGCAGGGTGCCACAGGAAATTTGATGCCTAGACGGTGACAAATGTCTGTTTTGGCTGTTGAGAATTGAACTCAATCACAGATCTACAGAAACATCAAAACACAATCAAGAACTGACATCAAGCCTAGGAGCCACAAGTGTTTCTGATGCTGAAGAGAAATGACTTTAAAAGCATATGAAAAGACTGCATGTGTTTCATAGGAACTGCAACACCAATCCCTAGGAAAATCCCCACAAATAATTAATGTCACTCTTGCTTTCTCAAGCGACATTTAAAAAAAATCATAGAATATTATATCTAGAATAGATTTTTGTGATAATGTAGGCCATATGTTTCTTTTTGGATATAAGGAAACTGAGATGCAAAGAATCTTAGTGATTTGCCCAATGTCATCAAGCTAAGTGGTAGATTCAAGCCCTTTGCAGAAAAGATTATATCTTTTACAACCAATTGAAAAACAAAATCATGAGCAGTTTTCCTATCTTTAAAAAAAATCTGGTAAATTATTTTGAACCCTGAGAGAAAAGTGAAGTTTTATTTTGGAAAAGTTTAACATGACTTAGGAATTAAGTGTACCATCTTAAAATAGTTAAACTTTTGCTATAGAGAATATTTATCTGATCCAGTAGGGATTGATCAGCCTAGACATGGCTGTTACAAGTGGCCAATAGACTTTACTTCAAGGATTCCTTCTTGTTCCTATCTTCTCAGTTAATCCTTATGATTCCATCCCATATTCTCAGTGCCAAACTAAAAATAGTTACCAGATCCTTTACTAGCCAAAAATGTCTTGTGAATTTCCCTTGAACTAAACTTTATGTACTATGGCTAATATTTTGGATCTGGTTCATCAGCAAGGTCTGAGCTAGAAAATATTGTACAATTTGAATGACAAGAAAGATGCTAAACACCTAGTTAATTTGGGAATGATAAGTCTATAAACTATGAAACAGTTGGCTATCAAAGATACAATAAATTGTACCATGTAACTCACAATATTTGAAGAATGTTTAAAATATTAAGAAAAGATAATCTGTTAATTTGGAAGTAATTAACATTAAACATACATGAGTTTTACAAATGAAGAAATATAGAAAAAGAAAATTAAATATAATAAAGAACCTCCAGTGGCAGCTCACATTGATCAAATATCTTCATCTTACTCAAGCTGAAATGGAGGGTATGGATGCTAATAATATCAGAAAACCAATTAAAGAACAAGAATAAAATTGAACTGTCAACTCTGAGATATTTTGTGTCACAGTATTCTAATTAATGAGTTAGTAATAGATTTTCAAATCAAAGAGAAGTTGCTAGGTACATTTCAGAAATCTAATATACTTCTTTGTTTCGACAGTTGATCATTAAGTATCAATGAAGAAAATTTGGAGCATTGCTATAAATCATGATAAAAGAGGATACAGAAAGCAGGATAAACACAAACTTAAAGTTTTAGATGTAAATAGAAATAGATGAATTTTTCTCCTTAAAAGTATACTTTTAACAAAATTGCAAAAATGGAGAAAGAAGATGAAATTGAATCAAAATTTTCATGGTATATATGAAAAGTAAATGGTCATATGAATAAGTAACAGATTTTTCTGTCAATGGCAAAAATTTTCATTCATGGTAAGAGGTGGTAGCTTTTGTAACAAAATGATATAAATCTTTCAAACTTTAAGTTTAAGAATGGGAAATGTATACTTTTGGTGTACCTTAGACTGCTATTATGATGGGCATTCATTTCTTGTACTGTCTTTTCAAACAGAAATATTTCTTTCATGGAATTCTGTACCATAAACTCTTTCAAATGATACACCAAACAAGGTCCAATACAACTTGGAATTATAGGACTGTTGAAAGCCTTTTGGTATACTGTATCATGCTTTTGCTCAGTTGGTGCTTAAGATAAGAAGGATAATAGTTGAGACTTGGAACAATTTGTTATATAGTAAATTTTTCATGATAGTTCTAATTGTAGAAGGAGTTGATAAATACATTGATTTTAATTGTGCTCTGCTACAATTTTCAGATTACTTTTAGATGTAAAAATTATCATTATTATGTTTGTTTTTTTAGTGAGGCAATTGGGGTTAAGTGACTTGCCCAGGGTCACACAGCTAGTAAGTATTAAGTGTCTGAGGCCGGATCTGAACTCAGGTACTCCTGACTCCAGGGCTGGTGCTCTATCCATTGTGTCACCTAGCTGCCCCCATTATTATGTTTTAATCTGGATCTATGATTTTATCAATATTAGGAAATCCTAATGTGGAAATTTCCTTCACCAAAGAAAACCAGTAATTGAACAATATATCGTCTTAGAGAATGGAGTGTCACATTCATAGATTAAATGATTTGTTCATTAAACATCAAACATTTACTATGTGTCAGAGTAATTTCTTACATGTCTGATTCTAAGACCATTTATTATGCCACTTAAAAACTTAAATAAGAAAAACAAAAATCTACTTTCTATTAAATCAATCATTGATTTTCAACATCCTAAACTAGGGGATAGGAAATTATGGGAAAAGAGGAGAAAGAGAAATAGTAATAGAAAAAGTTGTAGTAGTAGTAGTAGTGATAGTGGTGGTGGTAGTGAATAACCAATTTTCTGAAAAAAATATTTTGGAAAACTACCATGAAGAAAGTTGTCAACTGATTCTTCCCAACACTAAAAAATGCACATCAGATGACTCAAATCATTAGAAGGCACAGTGTCATTAGCAAGAAATTTTACTACCAGCAGTCATCAAGGTATTTACAATGAGTATTTCAGAATAAAAATGGACAGGGAAATTACTGGGTCATTAAAAATGATTTTGAAGGCCATCTGGCTTCTTTCAAGTGCAACATTATTGTAGGTTCTGCAAGCTGCTGCTTTTCTGTCTTCAATGGTATTTAAATTATGCATTGGTTTCTCTTCCCCTTTTTATTAAAAGTACTGTTTTCAAGATTTGGTCAAGCTGTGATGTCCTCCTAATTATTAAGATAGTAGAATTACACTGAGGAGTTAAAAAATAATGATTTGACCTTATTTGCATCAGACATAAAGTAGAAACTGCAAAACAAATTCTCAGTAAATTAATATAATGTATCTTTGATAAGAAATGTTAAAATATAAAGAAGTTTTCATAAGGAAACATTGAAGCATTTACATGCAGTTTTTATATTGGTCTCATCTTCTAGTAGGAGCAGGTGGGTGGCACAGTGGATAGAGTGCCAGACCTGGAGACAGGAAGACTAATTTTCCTGAGTTCAAATCTGGTCCCATACACTTAGTAGTTTTGTAACCCTGTTCAAGTCACTTAATTCTGTTTGCCTCAGTTTCTTCATCTGTAAAATTAGTTGGAGAATGAAATGGCAAAGCCACTCAAGTATCTTGTGAAGAAAACCCTAAATGGGGTTACAAAAAAGTTGGACATGACTGAAAGACAACTTAGTAACAACAACAAACCAGCAGCCCTTATAAGGTCAGATGGACAAGAGGAGAGCCCTGAAACAAGTTTTTGGGAGAACATGACAAGTTGTGCAGCATGAGCAGTTATAGATGGATATTGATGATCATCCTTGGAGAGAATGACATTACAAACCATATTGGTTGTTGGAGTACCCCAAGCCATTGTTGAAATGTGCATATGACTGACAACATTAAAGAAAATAAGCCCTTACTACTTCCACTTCTTTGAGTAAGAGATGTAAAAGTATCTACACAGCTCACACTTTACAACTTTCAATTTGGTAGTATTAACTAGGGAATATGGCCCCCTGGAATTTCCTTTGGGAAGCCAAGGTCAACTCCATGTCATGAGGAGATACTGGAATATGATTTTAATGGAGGGCCAATATAAAGGATGACAAGTTCAAAGTGAGTCCACCTTCTTTAAAAATGGTTGAATCAATATGACACAAGCTAGAGAGAAATTGCTCAAGGGTGAAATGACTTAGAAAATCTGCATATTATTTTGAACATATCCTTGTTCAAAGAACTTTACTTGTCTATAACTTTCAAGGCAGTAGAGGTCAGTAGGAGGAAAGAAGAGTGATATGGTAAAATTAGGTTGCAGGATCTGAGTATTGAAAGGATGTTAACATTTATTCAAATATGGTAAAAATAATAGACAGAGTGTTTAGTTGCCTTTCAAAAGAGATGCACTCTAGCTAGTTTTTTACTTTAAATGACAGGCCTTAAGAAAGCAAGGTAAGAGGTATGCATAATTAGTATTTGAGTTGAGGTTGTACAGAGTCTTAGAAAATAAGTCAGTAGGAAAACTGTAATTTTCTCGAATGTCAGCATAGGTGAAGTTAGTGATGTCTGATACATAGATGCCCTTTTCTTTTTGCATTTCCTGATATTTGAGTTTGAGAAAATACACACGGACACATTTGTATTCTGTTGACACTTGCTGAGTTATACAGAGTGTAAAAATTATAAATGTGTGGGAAAAATAAAAGGGTTAAAGCCCATGGGCATATATCAGAGATCACCACTTATAGTTAAATACACTTATTTTGAGCAAAATCATTGCAAAGATTTAAAATAATATTAGCTTTGTGGGAAGAACAACTGGGAAAAAGTATTAACTGGAAAGAAATGCAAGGTTTTTTGTTTTGTATAACATGGAAAAGACAAGATTACCTAAGGATTTCTTAAAGAGATTTCTCCATCGACAAGGGCATTTCTAAATGTGAATGAATACAAAGGATTACCAATCGATCTACTACATAACTGCAACAGCTTAATTCAGTCCATTTCATGGAGCCAATAGCATTTACTCCTCCAGTTTTATGAAATAGAAGTCTTTGCTACTTGTAACAGTCTTAAAAAAATCTTTAGCAAATCAGAACTACCAAATCTTTTGGTCACATCTGTCTTGACTATGTTTAAGTACCACCATTAACTAAGATAAATTTATAGTTTTATGTGCAGTGACCATTCATTTTGATCTTATTGAAACTTCTCAGTTATACATGTGTTTAAACATATAAATATGGGCTGTCGAAATGATCTTCCTAAAGCACCTTTCTGACTCTATCATACCCCCCTCATGTCATTCATAAAACTCCAGTGTCTATTATCCACAGGATATAAATCATGTCTGTCTTCCAAAGATTATTATAATATGGCCCTTACCTGTCTTCCCATTCTTCTTACACTTTCTGTACCTGACTTATGAACCAGCAAAATTTGGACTCCTTGTTCTTTTTCACCAAAAACCACTCCATCTTCCAATTAGAGGGATTTTCACTGACTGTCCCTTATGCCTTGAATTCTTTATATCCTCATTTCCACTTCCGCGCTTCCCTTCCTTCCTATAAATCTCAGATACAGCCCACCTTCTATCAGATATTTAAAGGGTTTTTTTGTTTTTTTGTTTGTTTTTTACCATTTCACTTTAATACTATTTCTTTCCCTTTAGATTATGTCCAGTTTATCTTGTATATATCTTATTTGTACATAGATATTTTCATGTTATCTCTCCCATTAGACTGTGAGTGCCTTGAAAGAAGGGACTTTTTTCATCTCTCTTTGAAGTCCCATTACTTAGCACAGCCCCTGAAACTTCAAAAGTGCCTGGTACATGCTTGTTGACTCAACCTGAAAATCATGCTTCCATGTTTGTACACTTGATCCCCACAGAAGTTATAGGGTCAACCAATATATCCTTAATCGTGAGGGAGAGGAGAAGATCTCTTAGAATGTAAGTATGTAATATCCTTTCCCAACTCTGCCATATCAGTCAACATAGTAAACACTTCAAAATATCAAAATTCTGCAAATGAAAGACATCACCTTCTTATACAGCTATCCAATTATAAAAAATATTTTTTTCTCTTCTTCTCCCCTTGCCTTGGACAAAAGTAAAGAAAGCAGAGGCTGTGCCCCTAGATCTTCAACTATTGTTACCACCACCACTACTACTAGCTCCACTTCTCCTCTTCTTCCTTCTTTTATTTTTCCTCCTCTTTCTTCAATTGCTGTCTCTACTACTCTGCTGCTGCTATCTATCCCAAATACCTCTGGACATGAGATAGTGTTAGATTTTTATTATTCTGTTCTCAAAGATGTTCACTTTTTAATATATGATTCCACAATATACTACTAAAGCTTGGGGTCTCAACTTTTCTAACCAAAAGTTTTAAAAAAATGTTGTGTTGGGGCAGCTAGGTGGTACAGTGGATAAAGCACCAGCCCTGGATTCAGAAGGACCTGAATTCAAATCCGGCCTCAGACACTTGACACTTAGTATCTGTGTGATCTTGGACAAGTCACTTTACCCTCATTGCCCCACCCCAAAAATGTTGTATCCTCAGTGTATCTAGGACTACATGTGGACAAATAAATTTAAAAAATATGAAGTAAAGCTAAAACTGACATTAGATCAAATCATATACTGAACATCTTGGCTTCATATTCCATACTGTATTCTGTATACCAGAGACTTCTTTAACTTGAAAACATAGGTCCCAAAAAACCAAATTGTCTTTATCATTATGTGATATTAAGTGGCATACATACCCTGCCAATAAAAATTCTTCCCCCCAAGTTTTCCATCATTCAACTAGGATATAGCTCACTTTTTTCTATATGTTATTTCAGTTCATTTGATTTTCTTTCAAAAAAATTCTTGAGGGATTTTTTTTTTCAATTGTTACATTTAGAGGAAAACTGAATTAGTTATTAGGTATTTTCAGATTCTTGACCCTACAAATACTCTCATTAAAAAATTCACTTTCATTATCCATTCAGAGGTAACACAAAAGTGAATGCAATTCTTGTCAAAGAATATCTTAGGACAGCTATATTGTATTATCAGAAGTTTCCTTGGCAACAAGCTTTATTATTTCCAATAGAAATAATCATTCATGAAACTAGCTGTAACCAGTTGCAATATCTCACATAGAGTATAAGAAATTAATATATCCTTCTTATATTTTATAATTTAAAAGGTTCTATGAAACTGCCAAATGCAATCATTAAATAGGAATGTCAACTAATTGTTTTCCCCTTAGAGAAGGAAGATAAATTTAAATTTGAAGTTTCTGAATTATAAGACAATCTTAGTGATCATGGGAAACTTTCATGGATATATTTTTAATTACCATAGAAGAAAACAAAGAAAAATTGAAATTACTTGGTTCTTCTACTTTTATGGACTAAATTTGGAGTTCTCATCTCAGAATTTACATTCAGTTATATATGAATCTCAACAAAATCATATCACGTTTTCATATTACCATATTAGCACCATATCATTTTAACATCATACCATATTTACCACCATGTTCTGGGTATGCAATGCTGAACAGGTCCAACATCTGTTCCCTTTTTCATCACTAGATCTGAGATGATAAAATTACAGCACTTCCCCACCCATATCACCAAATTTATTGCTATGTATGAAAGTAATACCAAGAATTGTAACTGAGAATTACTATAAATGTGGAAAATAAGTAGGAGATAGGTACATATAATTTCTCAAGGATTTAGCCATATCTCTAGGGGAGAAAGCAGTTAGGCCATCATAAAAAGTCAACCACAGGTATAGTTTTGGGGATGAAGCCCATTTCCTTTCCCTAGTCATTTGATGTCTTTTGGCCTATGATGCTCTCCTCCCTCTCCAAGTATCAGGAATTCCTTCTTCTCATCCAACTACCATAGGATCTGTTCTCAAATAGTAAAATGGTGTGAAAGGATAGAGCTGATCCTCTTACGATATTTCACAGACTCATGCTGTTGATTGTTTGTCCTCTCACAAGGATATCTCACTGTAGAATCCACAGGAATATAGGCTATAGGAAGACTATGAGTTTCAAGGTGAGGGGACACGGGTACAGTATGAACATGGTATCAAAGTCAGCTACTGCATTGATGGTAAATGCTTCAATTTGAAAAGGCTACAAGCCAAGACTAAAGTGGAGGGAAAGTTGGTACATGAGGTTTTTTGTTTGTTTGTTTTCAGATGATTATACACTCAATGCAGCTTCTGAAGCTGAGTGAGATGCACTAAAGTATGGACATCTCTAGTACTTGTGCTAATTTTGACCTAAAAACACAAAGAAAACACAGGTGCTCCATCAGCCAGCACCACACCATCCATACATAAAACCATCAATTACAGAAAATGTGGAAGTCTTGAATACTTTGGAGAAGTTTACTTACATTGGAAGTATACTTTCCAGGGCTGTTGAGGTTGATGCATGTGTTGCCAGAGCTATGTCAGCATTTGGGAGGCTCTGACAGAAAGTGTTAGGGAAAAAATGGTATTAAACTAATTACCAAACTGAAGCGTACAGAGCTGCTTGTGCTGACCTCATTGCTGTATGCTTGTGAAACCTGGACACTGTACCAGCCCCATGCTAGAAAATTGAATTACGTTCATTTGAATTGTCTTAGGAAGATTTTGGCAGGATAAGATACGAGACAGTGAGATCCTCTCTTGAGCTGAACTGCCAAGCATTCAAACACTACTGCAGATAGTGCAACTCCTATGGGCTGGCCACATTGTTTGAATGCTAAATACAATCTGAAATCTGGGTAATAATATTTTGTATAGATAGTCATTCATTTCACATAGATTGTAAAATTTATTGGCATATAATTGGGTAAAATGGCTTGTAACAATAGTTTTAATTACGCTTCAGTAGTGGTGAATTCACCCCATTCATTTGACATGAGTAATTTGGTTCTCTTCTTTCCTTTTTTAACCAAAATAACTGGTTTATATATTTTATTGTTTTTCTTTTCATAAAACCAGTTTTATTTGTTAGTTCAAAGGTTTTCTTACTTTCAATTTTCTAACTTTCAATTTTATTAAGCTTTCCTCTGATTTTCAGTATTTCCAATTTGGTGTTTGATTGGAGAATTTTAATTTGTTTTTTTCCTAGTATTTTAATTGCATGCCTAATTCATTTATCTGCTCATTATCAATTTTATTGATGTAAGCAATTACATATATACATTATCTCCTAAGTACTGCTTTGACTGCATCCCATAGATTTTGGGATGTTGTCTCATTGTTGTCATTTTTAAAATGAAATTATAGATTGTTTTATGATTTGTCCTTTGACCCACTTTTTTTTAGGAACAGATTATTTAATTCGAATTCATTTATTGTCTCTTTAAACATTTTGTATCTCTTATCTTTCCACTTTCCATTATTGAATGCAGTTTTTATTGCATTGAGATCTGAAAAAGATGTCTTTTCTATTTCTGCTTTTCTGCACTTGGTTGTGAGAGGTTTTTTATCCTGATACATGGTCATTTTCTGTGTAAATTGCATGTACTGCTGAGGAAAAAGTATATTCCTTTCTATTCTCATTCAGTTTTCTCCAGAAATCTATCATATTTAACTTTTTCCAGAATTTTATTCATCTCTTGAGCTTCTTCCTTGTTTATTTTTATTAGAGTTATGTGGGGACCGATTTTTAATTGGGGAGTGTTAGCTAAGCGGCTCGCCACAATATTGGGCCAAGGAAGGAGACCGGCAGTCTCCATCAAAACAGAACAGGCTTTATTTTAACAAGAACAAACTTAAAACACACACACACACACACACACAAACAGGATCAGTAGTATCAAGGGAAAGGAAATAAAATGGGGAAAGGGAAATTATACAACCTGAAAAAATATCACTGCCCAGGAATCAGCTGAGAATATACCACAGCACTTCTGTCGCCTTCCAGCTTCCAGCTAGAATGGTGAATTCTCCTCCCCAGTCCCAGCAAAACCCAGCAGTCCCCAACCAATTAGCTGACCACTCTTTCCTTGATGGAACAATAATTAATAAAGAATAAATAAAAAAACAACAGAATATCATAATCAATGCTGACAAACAATATACTAATAACAATATACGAAAGGGAAAATACATAATACAGATGATGTATATAGTAACAGAAGGAAAAACAAAAAATAAAAAAAGTCCATTTAAAGTCCTTAAAATCTTTTCTTTGAAGGAGGGTTGAGATGTCATCAGGGGAACTGGACTCTGGTCTGGATTCTGGCTGTCTCTGGATTCTGGTTGTCTTTGGAACTTCTGAATTTTCATTAATCTTTAGCATAGCATTGTCCAAAAATGTTCAAATTAAACAATGAAAGTTCTTCAAAATATACAAAACAAGTTTAAACTTTATATATATATATATATATATATATATATAGCATATTGGAGTCCCCCCTTTGGAGAATACTCATATGCATACACAATACAAAATTGAGACAGTTATGACATTACTGATACTTTTTACCACTATATGTCTGGATCAAGGTCAAATTTAGTTATGTGTCCATGATGACACCTGAAAATGTTATGGAAAGGTAACCATACCACATCTCGTGGTGCATAGACATCTAATAATTGTGCTAGACCTCAGGTGGATGGATTCTGACCATGCCACCAGATTGAGTGAAGAAGCCAAGTTAAGTTAAACTAGGGCATGCATTAGGGCTAACATGACACCAGAACATTTTTGGAGTAAGAGAGGAAGAAACTGGACTATGTCCAGCAATTGTGCTTGACATAGCTGATCTCATAAGCAAACTATGGAATTCCTGAATGTATTTGGCTGTTCTCTTAGCCTCCATCAGGGTATCTTACATGTACCTGTCTCTCCTTCTGTTGTACATATATTCTCTCCAGGGCCTGAACATGGAGTTGAACCATCTCCATTAAGCTCATTGTAAGAGCAATTAATTAGTCTCTGAAATGGTAAGTTTCCAGAAATCATAAATCTCATATTAATTTCACCAAAGACAATTTGATGGTAAAAATGTGTTCTACACTGCATAACTTACAATATACTTGAAATATATATATAATCCCAAATGATACCCAGAGTATACATAGTCACAATATCATACAAATGATAAATGAATCTAAACGGCTGATATTAAACATTATTACAGAATCTTCATTTAGCAAGTAAACCACGTCATCTTGTCCATGAATTCTCTATCTAGTACAATGACAATAACTTGAAATGATAAACAATTTATCAAAAGGAAATAAAACATCAAGACTCAATATGCTCATTAAATGTCTTATAAATCCAGCAATAAGGTTCAATAACCCTTTCTAGAAGACAGAGCCATGTGTGCTTGGTGGAGAAGCTCTTCACCTGTAGGAGGAAAAGCTCCTTGATAAGGTCTCTGTTAGCAATAGCTTTGCCAGAGGATGTTAGAAAGCCCCTCTGTAGTCAAAGCATGACTACAGCATGGCATACACAAAAGGCATATCTGGAATCTGTATAAATGGTAGCCCTCTGCCCTTTGGCTACGTTACAGGCTTGTGTAAGAGCCACAAGTAACAGCTTGTGCACTAAAATGTGAAGGCAGAGAAGATGCCCAAATAATATCATAATCAGAAACTATAGCAGCCCCAGTGAAATGGGTGCCATCTTTCATAAATGAAGAACCATCCTTATAGAGGACAATATCGGGGTTCTCTAAAGTTGTATCCAAAAGGTCATCACGGGGTTTCTCAGCCATATCCACTAAAGAGGCACAGTCATGCAACGCCCCCCCCCCCCCAAGAGTGGTAAGTTAGAGAGCAGTGTTGCTGGGTTAAGGACTGTACAGCATTTTAAAGTGATATTTTCATGACCTAGCAGGGTTACTTCATACTTAGCCAGCCTTTGATCTGAAAAGACTTGTGTTCTATGGCATAGTAAGAGGGCTTCTACTTCGTGGGGACATTGTATTGTAAGAGGATTACTTAGGACCAAATCAGAGGCTTTTTCTACCAAAAGGGCTGTAGCTGCCACTGCCCTGAGGCAGAGTAGCACCCCAGAGGCCACAGAATCTAGTTGGCTCGAATAATAAGTTATTGGATGCTGAACAGGTCCTAATGATTGAGTCAGGAACCCAGAAGCCACTCCCTTCTGTTCATGCACAAAAAGAGTACTGTAATCTGGGAGTTCTAGTGCAGGTGCTGATAATAATCCCTGCTTCAATTCTGTTATAGCTGAGAGATGCTGGGAATCCAGCTGTAAAGATTCTGGGACAGAATTTTTGGGTAGAGCTATAAGAGGCTTAGTAATTTCACCAAAAGAGGGTATCCATTGTCTGCAAAACCCAGCTGCTCCCAGAATGGCCCTTACCTGCTTCTTAGTAGAGGGAGCAGCGAGTTGTTGAATAGCCTGGACTTGCTTAGGAGAGACAGAGCAAGTTCCAGCAGCCAGAATGAAGCCCAAATATTCTACCTGAGGTAAACACCATTGCACCTTTGACTTAGAGACCTTGTGGCCTCTCTTCTATAGTTCTAATAATAAATGGTGGCTGTCTTCCTGGGAGATGTCAGCATCAGGGGAGGCTAAAAGTAAATCATCACCATACTGCACTAAAGTGGAACTTTTAAAAGTAATAGAGGCCAAGTCCTATTGTAAAATTTGAGAAAATAATGTAGGACTGTCCACAAATCCCTGTGGGAGTCTAGTCCAGGTCCACTGTGTATTTTTCCAGGTAAAGGCAAATAAATACTGGAAGTCCTCATGCACTGGTATAGAGAAAAAGGCAGAGCAGAGTTCTACCACTGTGAAGCATGTAGCCTCACATGGGATTGAAGAAACTATGGTGGCAGGATTAGGGACTATATAGCATGTCTAGGAATAACATAATTGTTAATTGCTCTAAGATCTTGTACAAAACGATAAACAGGTTTGCTATCTGGGCCAGGCTTGCATTTTTTAACTGGCAAAATGGGAGTATTACATGGAGAATGATGGCATGGGACAATAATACCCTGCTTTTTCAGAGCCACAATTATAGGGGTGATCCCTTCTATAGCTTCTTTAGATAATGGATACTGTGGAATGGATAGAGGTGGTCCCCCTTTAATTTTAATAGTAACGGGCATAGCAGATTTAAAGAGCCCCACTTCAGTAGAGGATGAGGCCCATAGGGACTCAGGAATGTCAGAGGGGATTTTGGATGTATCCCCTACTGCTCCTTGAGGGTCTGCAATCAAAATTGGTAATAAAAGAACAGTATCCTCTGGCAACTGCAGAGAGACAGCCCCATCTGGAGCACAAGATATGGTTGCTCTAAGTTTATGAAGGAGATTACGACCTCATAAATTTACAGGGGCCTTAGGCATAAGGAAAAATGAATGTTCTACAGTTAAAGGCCCCATAGATACCATGCAAGTGGTTAATTCTGCCACTCTTTGGGCCTTACCTGAGACTCCTACCACATTTAAAGATCCAATAGCATCACATCCAGTGTCTGGTTTACTCACTAAGACTGGATCTTACAGAGAATCATAATATGTGTCTCCAACTTTGAGGGTCACATGGGGATCATTACTCTGGGGAGGTGAATGGATTGGTACAAGAGGGTCCAAATATTCAGGGTCTGGAGAAGTAAAGCTTTCTGCATTTATTTTTCCCTCCTCCCCTGGACACCATAAATCCTGTGTCTCCCTCTGAGGGATTCTAGAGGTACCCCAATTCTGATTCTGTCCTTCTGAACCTCCCTGATAGGTTCTACAATTATACTGATTCGGGTTGTAATAAGGTTTGTAATTACCTTGGTTATTTCCTTTCTGGTAAAAATTTCCATAATTATTCTAGTTTCTCCTGAAAAAAATATTCTAGACCCTAAGTTATTGCCCACCTGAATACTTGCTTTCTAATTCTACATTCTTTCAATTAGTGTCCTTGTTATTCACATTACTGAAATAACATTAATTCTTTACAGTTACCTAGTTCTGACAGGGGAAAGTTGAGGTTCCCCATTAGTATAGTTTTATTAACTATTTCCTCCTATAAACTCATTCAACTTTTCCTTCAAAAATTCAGATATTATACCATTTGATGCACATATGTTTGGTATTGATATAACCTCATTGTCTATGGAAACTTTCAGCAAGATATAATTTTGTTCTTCATCTCGTTTAATTAGGTCTATTTCTGCTTTTGCTTTGTCTGAGATCATCATTGCTACCCCTGCTGTTTTTGCTTTGGGTAAAGCATAATATATTCAGCTCTATCCACTTACAATTATTTTGTGTGCATCTCTCTGCTTCAGATGTGTTTCTTGTAAACAACATATTGTAGAATTTTGGTTTTTAATTCATTTTACTCTCCCCTTCCATTTTATGAGTAAGTTCATACCATTCACAGTTATAGTTAGGATAACTAACTGTTTATTTCCCACCATGATATTTTTCACTTACTTATCCCTCTCTTGTTTCCCATGTTTTCCCTTCTAACAATTGTTTTTTTTTTTAAATTTCTGATTATCGCATTCCCCAATGTACCTTCCTTTTTATCAGTCCCCCCTTCCCCTTATGTTATACCTTTACCTTTTTTACTTCCTTATAGGGTAAGATAAATTTCTATATCCAATTGAGTGAGCATGTTATTCCCACTTTGAGGAAATTTTGATGAGAATAAGGTTCAAATAAATATGTTCAGTTTCTGATAATTTCTTGAAAGATATTATCCAAAATATTTTTTTAAATAATAGCTTTCAGGTAGTCCAATGATTCCTTTATTATCTATCATGGATCTATTTATGTTTTAGAACTTTTATTTTTCCAGTGAGAATTTTCTGTTTTTCTTCTATTTTTTTTTATTTTATAATATCTTGATGTCTCATAAAGTAATTAGTGTCCACTTGTTTAATTTTACTCTTTAAGCAATTATTTTCTTCAGTGAGATTTTGTACCTCTTTTTCCATTTGACCAGTTCTATATTTTAAGAAGCTATTTGTCTCAGTAAATATTTATGTATCTTTTCCCATGCTACTTTCTTTTTTTTTTTATGATTCTCTTGCATTACTCTCATTTTCCTTTCCAATTTTTCTTCTACTTCTCTTATTTGCTTGATTTTAATTTAGAACTTAAATTAAGGAATTTAAATATTAAGGAACTTAATTAATTAGGAATTAAATTTAATTAAGGAATATAATTCTTCTAGGAATTCCTTTTGGGCCTAAGACCAATTTATATTTGTCTTTGTTTCTTCAAATGTAGCCATTTGATACTATTGTTCTCTTCTTCTGGGACAGTCTCCAGTTGTCCTGATAATATATCTTGCCACTGGACCGAGATTACTCTGGAGGAGAGAGTGAGGATGGTGGCTTTGCACAGCCCCCACCCCCACTTAAATCTGGTTCATTACAAGTCATGACATCTGTCATGTTCCTCTTTGAGAACAAAGGACAGACACCACCACCAACATTTTCTTCTTCTAACTTTATGCTGTGATCACCCCTATCACCATATTATTTTTCTATGGTTGAGTTCTTTTTATTTATTGCCTTTTTTTGGTGACTTGGTATTTTTTGTTTTTTGTTTTTGTTTTTTTGTGAGGCAATTGGAGTTAGGTGACTTGCCCAGGGTCACACAGCTAGTAAGTGTTAAGTGTCTGAACCGGATTTGAACTCAGTTCCTCCTGAATCCAGGGCCGATGCTCTATCCACTGCACTACCTAGCTGCCCCCGTGACTTGGTATTTTTATGTGAGTTGGGCTCTGGTCCTGCACTGCCCCAAGCTGGGTGCTGGGTCTCTGGGTCTTACTGCTGGCTTTAACTGGACTTTAGGGCTTATCTATTTGCTTTTCCTGGAGGTTAAGCTTCCCTTCTAGTTTGTACTGGGATTGGGTCCCTGTTGGCTTTCCCTGGGTTAGCTACTGGCCTCCTCTAGAGGTAGGCCTTATTGCTGGGTTGATATGGTAATAGTCTTGATGGCAGCCAGCCTGGGGGGGAGGGATATTCTTGCTGGTCTGCCCCAGGGGTGGGATCTCAATGTTGGTCATTCCTGGGGTGGGGCTTCATTACTGGCCAGCAGTAGGGAAAATGACTTGATGATGGTTTATACTGGTGATGGTGTTGCTATGGTAGAGCCTTGCTCTGCTGTCCAAACTCCTCGTGTTCCTAGGGTGCTGCTGGTTTGCAGAACAGGGACTCACTGGTGGATTGCCCCAGGTTTGAAACCTTGTTGCAGGCCCACTATAGTGAGGCTGGCTGTTGCTGTTGCTCTTTGATCTTGCTTCTATCCCACCTCAGTGAGACAGAACTTTTCTGCCAGGTTGGTATGTAGCTTCCCTCCTTCTAGATCAATACTGAAGTATTTTTTTTAGTTGTTTAGAGGGGAATTTGGGAAGGCTTCAGAAGGTTTCTTCTTTGCTCAGTCATCTTGGCATCAGAAGTCTAAAATATGTTTTTAAAATAGGTAAATTTAATAGAAAGAAAATCTAGTTAAATTAGTTTAAAAAGTTTCTATTTTAATCTGTTTGACAATTTGAAAGAATGTTTTATTTTCTCATGAGGCAATTTAAGAAGGTAGTATAAATGACTTATGAGACATAAAAACATCAAGCAATTGTAAAGTGGGATAGTCAAGGGGGTTTTCATGGTCATTTTAAGCACCTCTATCTCACAATAATGTATAAGCATTCATATTAGCATCCTATTACAAGAACAAACAACATTTCTTAATTGATTTCCAAGGATACTAGAAGACTTGAACAGAAGAAGTTGGATTCAACACAGTAATTGTCCCTTTTCAGTGACCTGTAAAAAAGAGATGAAGGGGACAGCTAGATGGCTCAGTGGATAAAGTACCAGCCCTGGATTCAGGGGGACATGAGTTCAAATCCAGCCTCAAACACTTGACACTTACTATATGTGTGACCCTGGGAAAGTCACTCAACCCCTATTTCACTGCAAAGAGAGAGGGAGAGAGAGATGGAGAGAGAGAAAGAGAGAGAGAGCTTGAAATACACCACCTTCATTTCCCTTTTATGACTCCATTCATGTTTAGATTAGGAAAGCTAATGTGTTATATGGCATGGAGAGCTCCCCTTACAGCAAGGAAGACCATGGTTCAAATCATACCCCTGGCATATTGTTGCTGTGTGATTCTTGGTAAATTCATCAACCTTTCAGTTTTTTAAAAAAATTAAGTTGGTGATAAGTTGCCAACCCGCATTAGTAAAAAGAGTTTCCTTACCTAAGAGTTCCCTATATCACTGATATCACAGGTCCATTCTCTTTCCCTATGGTTTTTCAGATTAAAGAATAGAGAGCAGTATGACGTTGGACCTGGGTGAGAGGAGGAAGACTTTGTTGTTGTTTTTTGTTTGTTTGTTTGTTTGTTTGTTTGTTTTGTTTTCCTATATATGGCAGTCTTCAGGCACCTACCACATGCTTTTAGATTTTACTCCAAGTAGAATTCATTTCATTTCAAATTTAAGAAACTGTATGATGTTTTATTACTCACACATTGCCCTCTACGAAGTGGTAATGACTGCCATTGTTCAGAAGCACATGGGAGTTACATATGCTTGCTCACAGTTCAGAATACGAAAAAAAAAGTCAGAGACCACTATAAAACAATATAAAGAAATCATCTGTTTCCCATAGGAAAATTAATTGGATACCCTGGAGAGCATAGAGAAGGTGGGGGAAGAGATAAGATTGTGGAGAGAAGCCAGTGAGTTGCCTGAGCTCTCCTTTGGTTCCCTCAAAAAGAACATTAAATCAAGCCTCTGGATGGATTCTGAAACTACAGAACCTGAAAAGAGACAGAGAGACACAGTTTTCCAACCAGAAATAATTTAGAAGACTTCGGGAAAGATCAGTCTCACTCAGGCAAAAGGGAGGTACAGCGCACCACAGTGCAAAGCAGGTGGAGGGGGGTAGAGGGGGCAGGGTCTGGGCACATTATCAGGAAGCTGTGGGCCACAGACAAGCACCTGAGGCCCCTGTATACTGGCTCAACAAGCTGGTGGCACAGCAGGACAGTGGTAAAACCCACGTGCACCAGCTGAGAGCACAGGTTGGCAACTAGAGAGCCACCCACAGGACAGGCACAACCAGGCCTAGTGATCTGAGCATGCTGCCAGCAAGTCAAGGGCAGTGAGAAATGCATAAGCCATAGAGGCCTCAGTGTAGAAAGCCAATGACACAGCCCCTATACCTCAGCACAAGAAACTTGAAACAGGGACCCTGGTGACCCCAGAGCAGAGCTCAAGATTAAAAAAAATAATAATAAGATGCAATATGAGCAAGAAACAAAAAAGAGCTCACACCATTGAGAGCTTCTGTATCTACAAGGAAGAGGAAAACTCAAACTCAGATTAAGACAATAATCCCAAATTGCCTACATGTGAAGCCTCAAGAGGAAAGATGAATTGGTTTCAAGAACAAAAAGCCTTCTTGGAAGAGATCAAAAAGGATTTTAAAAATCAGTTGACACTCTTTGCAGATGATATGATGGTATACTTAAAGAATCCTAGAGAATCAACTGAAAAATTACTTGAAACAATTAACAACTTTAGCAAAGTAGCAGGATATAAAATAAATCCACATAAATCATCAGTGTTTCTATACATGACCAACAAAATCCAGCAGCAAGAGACAGAAAGAGAAATTCCATTTAAAGTAACAGTAGATAATATAAAATACTTGGGAGTCTACTTGCTAAGACAAACCCAGGAACTCTATGTACACAACTACCAAACACTTCACACAAATCAAATCAGATCTAAATAATTGGAAAGATATCAATTGCTCATGGATAGGCAGAGCTAATAATGTAAAAATGACAATACTGCCTAAATTAATTTACTTATTCAGTGCCATACCAATCAGACTACCTAAAAATTATTTTATAGAGCTAGAAAAAATAATAACAAAATTCATCTGGAAAAAACAAAAAAAATCAAGAATATGCAGGGAAATAATGAAAAAAAATTCACAGGAAGGTGGGTTAGCGGTACCAAACCTGGAGCTGTACTATAAAGCGGCAGTCATCAAAACTATCTGGTACTGGCTAAGAAATAGAGTGGAGGATCAATGGAATAGGCTAGGCTCAGGAAATGCAGTAGTAAATGACACTAGTAATGTAGTGTTTGATAAACCCAAAGACTCCAGCTTCTGGGATAGGAACTCAGTCTTTGACAAAAACTGCTGGGAAAACTGTAAGATAGTATAGCAGAAATTAGGCATAGACCAACATCTTACACCTTATACTAAAATAAGGTCAAAATGGATACATGATTTAGACATAAGAGGTGATACCATAGGTAAATTAGGAGAGAAAGGAATAGTCTACCTATCACACCTTTGGAAAGGAAAACAGTTTATGACCAAACAAGAGATAGAGTATATTCTAAAATGCAAAATGGATGATTTTGATTACATTAAATTAAAAAATTTTTGTACAAACAGAAGCAATGCATCCAAAATTAGAAGGGAGGCAGAAAGCTGGGAAACAATTTTTGTGGCCAGTACTTCTGATGAAGGCCTCGTCTCTAAAATACATAGGGAACTAAATCAAATTTATAAGAATCCAAGTCATTCCCCAATTGAGAAATGGTCAAAGGATATGAACAGGCAGTTTTCTGATGAAGAATCCAAAGCTATCTATTCCCATATGAAAAAATGCTCTAAATCTCTAATGATTAGAGAGATGCAAATTAAAACAACTCTGAGGTACCACCTGACACCTATCAGATTGACTAATATGACAAAAAAGGAAAATAATAAATGTTGGAGAAGCTGTGGGAAAATTGGAACACTAATGCATTGTTGGTGGAGCTGTGAACTGATCCAACCATTCTGGAGAACAATTTGGAATTATGCCCAAAGGGCGATAAAGCTGTGCATACCCTTTGACCCAGCAATACCACTTTTGGGTCTTTTTCCCAACATGATCATGGAAAGGGGAGAGGGACCCACGTGTACAAACATATTTATAGTTAGTCTTTACGTGGCGGCAATGAATTGGAAGTTGAGGGGGTGCCCATCAGTTGGGGAATGGTTGGACAAGTTGTGGTATATGAATACAATGGAATACTATTGTGCTGTAACAAATGATAAGCAGGAGGAGTTCAGAGAAACCTGGAGGGTCTTGAGTGAGCTGATGATGAGTGAGATGAGCAGGACCAGAAGAACATTGTACACAGTATCATCAACATTGAGTGTTGATCTACTGTGATGGACTATATTCTTCTCACCAATGCAATGGTACAGAAGAGTTCCAGGGAACTCATGATGGAAGAGAATCTCTAAATCCAAGAAAAAAAAACAAAACTGCGGAGTATAGATGCTGAATGAACCATACTATTTCTTTTGTTTTCTTTTTTTAAATCAATTGAGAGAGGCAGAAGAAAAAAATGGGGAGAGAAATGAAAGCAGCACAACAAAATTATGAAAAAAGAATCAGCAGCTAGGAAAAGGAAGCACAAAAATTGACTGAAGAAAACAATACCTTAAAAAATTCATCTGGCCAAATGGAAAAAAATAAAGGACATAATTTCACTGAAGAAAACAATGCCTTAAAATTAAAATTGGACAGTTGGAAGATAATGTCCAAGAATCAAACAGAATCAAAAAAATGAAAAAAAAATAGAAGAAAATGTAAAATATCTAATTGGAAAGACAACTGACCAGGAAAACAGATCCAGGAGAGATAATTTGAGAATTATTGGACTGCCTGAAAGCCATGATCAGAAAAAGAGTCTAGACATCATATTCCAGGAAATTATTAAGGAGAACTGCCCTGATATTATAGAATCAGAAGATAAAATTGTCATTGAAAGAATCGACCAATCATCTCCTGAAAGAGACCCCAAAAGCAAAACTCCAAGGAATATTGTAGCAAAATTCCAAAATTATCAGGTGAAGGAGAAAATACTCCAAGCAGCCAGAAAGCAGCAATTTAAATGTTATGGAACCATGGTCAGGATTGCTTAGGACCTGGAAGCTTCAAAATTAAAGGATCGCAAGGCTTGGAATATGATATTCTGGAAGGCAAAGGAACTTGTATTGCTGCCAAGAATCTATTATCCAGAAAACCTGAGCATACTTTTTCAGGGGAAAATATGGACATTCAATAAAATTGGGGCCTTTCAAGGTTTCCTAATGAAAAGACCAGAACTGAATAGAAAATTCTATCTTAACATACAAGACTCAAGAGAAGATTAAAAAGATAAACAGGGGGAAAAGTTACTCAATAAGTTTAAACTCTTTACATCCCTACGTGGGAAGATAATCCTTATAACTCTTGAGAACTGTGGTGTATTTGGACATACAGAAGGATTATACACAGAGGATATAAATATAAATTGTCTGATGTGATATAAAGAAAATTAAGTGGTTATAAAGGAAGTTTATGGGGAGAAGAGGAAAGAGGAGGTAGAATGGAGTGAATTACATCATATGAAGAGATGGCCAAACTAATTTTTTTTGGGGGGGGGGGTTGGTGGGGCAATTGGGGTTAAGTGACTTGCCCAGGGTCACACAGCTAGTAAGTGTTAAGTGTCTGAGGCCGGATTTGAACTCAGGTCCTCCTGAATCCAGGGCCGGTGCTCTATCCACTGCGCCACCTAGCCAAATTAATTTTTTAAGGAATTGTTTTCTTCAGTTAATGTTTGTGCTTCTTTCTCCAAGCTGCTGATTCTTTTTTCATAATTTTCTTGTGTTGCTTTCATTTCTCTCCCCATTTCTCTCAATTGATTTTTAAAATCCTTTTTGAACTTTTCCAAGAAGGCTTTTTTGTTTTTGAGACCAATTCATCTTCCCTCTTGAGGCTTCAGATGTAGGCAATTTGAGAGTATTGTCCTCATCTGAGTTTGTATTTGCCTCTTCCCTATAGATACAGAAGCTCTCAATGGTGAGAGCTCTTTTTTGTTTCTTATTCATACTGAAGTTTATTTTTTTTTTTAAGTTGAGGTCTGTTCTGGAGGCACCAGGGTCCCTGTTTCAATCTTCTTGTGCTGGGGCATAGAGGTTGTATCACTGGCTTTCTACACTGAGGGCTCTATGGCTTGTGGATTTCTCACCACCCTGGGCTTGCTGGCTGTGTGCTGTGATTGGTAGGCCTGGTCATGCCTGTTGTGTGGTTGGCCCTCCAGCTGGCAACCTGTCCTCCTGGCTGGTGCAGGTGGGTTTTTCCACTGTACTGCTGGGCCACCAGATTTTTGAGCCAGGATCCAGGGGCCTCAGTTGCTCTACTATGGCCCACAGTTTCCTGCTGACTTGTCCCAAACCTCTTCACACTGTGCTGCCGTGCGCTGTACCTCCCTTTTGCTTGAGTGAGACCGACCTTTCCTGAAGTCTTCCAAATTATCTCTGGTTGGAAGACTGTATCTCTTTGTCTCTTTGTAGGTTCTGTCATTTCAGGATCTGTCTAGGGGCTTGATTTAATGCTCTTTTTGAGGGAACAAGAGAGCTCAAGTGACTCCCTGGCTTCTCTCCACCATGTTGGCTCCACCCCCTGCAGAAATATGTTTAATGTTATTATATATATATATATATAAAACCTATATCAGATTACCTGCTGTCTAGGGGAAGGGAGGAGGGAGGGAGAAAAATTGGAAATTGGAAATCTTATAAAAACCAATGTTGAAAACTATCTCTACATGTAACTGGAACATAATAAAAATACTTCTATTGATTTTTGTTTGTTTGTTTGTTTGTTTTGGGGGGGTGTGGTTTGTGAGGCAATTGGGGTTAAGTGACTTGCCCAAGTTCACACAGCTAGTAAGTGTCAAGTGTCTTAGGCCAGATTTGAACTCAGGTCCTCCTGACTCCAGAGCAGGTGCTCTATCCATTGCTCCACCTAGCTGCCCCAAAATACTTTTATTGAAAAAAAAAAAAGAGCAGACAGAAAGTAATGAAGCAAAATTAGTTAAGCTTTATTTTCCTTATGAAAATGGTGTGAGGTTTAGATGATGTAAATTGAATTTAGTCAAATGGTGGAAAGTACTATGTTAAATTATTATGACAGTGAAATTTCAATGAGCCACAAAAGATACATCTTTCTAAACAAATCCTTGCTTAATAATTAATTAATTAATGGTACTGTAGCAATAGAAATCATAACCACATGTTTTTTTTTTTCAGCATTTGAAAGTATTGGAAGCACCTGATATCTTACTTCACCACCACAAGGTGAGTGTTTTTAAAGTTCTTTAAAAAAATATTCTTTTTAATTTTTGAGTTCCAAATTTTTCTTTATAGCCCCATCTCCACCTATTGAGAAAGCAAGAAGTATGATACCCATTATACATGTGAAGTCATGCAACATGTGTTATATATTAGCAATGTTGCCAAACAATTAAGAAAATAAAGTAAAAATAATATACTTCAATGTGTACTCAGAGTTTATCAATTCTCTTTTTGGAGGTTGCTAAAATTCTTTTTTTTTTCTTCCCCATGTGTTCTGTGGAATTGTCATGAATCATTGTATTAATAAGAGGAGCTAAGTCTAAGTCTTTCACAGTTGGTCTGCCAGGTGGTTTTAAATAATAGTAAGCAGTACATGTGAAATTTATATACAGTGAGAATCATTTCCAGAAATCTCTGAAACCCTGATTATTTTATTTAGCATGAAATCTTGTAAAAATATCAGAATCAGGATTGGAACAACATGTTAGAGAATGTAAAAAAAAAGGTCCCTCTTTTGACAATATAGCAATAAAAATTGTAGTTAAATTGCCACCTAATTTTGTTTCTTAAAAATAAAACTAATAATTAGTATTTTAGAATTTATGAATTTGACATTTGCATTAATGTGCAATTCATAAAAGGCCTGACATAAAGTTCATTGTCATACAATACAAAACAAAATAAAAGTTGGTTATCAGACACTCACCTTAAAACATATACATCTGTAATGATGTATGTATTTATGTTTGGATGGATGGATGGATAGATTGCCCCTCCTGGATTACTGCCTTTTGTGGCAGAGGGGTTTAGGAAGTCCAATGAAACTATTAGCTATGCTAAGCAGGGTTACACAAGATGGACAGGCCATAGTGGAGAGTTCTGATAGAAGGTGATCCACTGGAGAAGGAAATGTCAAACCACTCCAGTGTCTTTGCCAAGAATACCCTATATGAAGTATTAAAATGCATGATATTGAAGGTAAGCCCCTCAGGTCAAGCTCCTGGAATAATATGGTCCATGGGGTCATGAAGAGTTAATCATGACTAATCAACCAACTGAACAATGGCAATAACAACAAAGTGTGTGTATGTGTGTGTTTGTATAATTTAGTTTTTTTTAATTAAAAAAAAGAAAATTGGTATGCAATATTGCTAAAGTGGAAGAAAAATTATGAAAATCTTTCTAAATTAAAAAATAGACTAATGCAAAATTTTGTTTGTAAAACCTTTTTTTTTTTTAATTTTTATCTAGTTATTTATAGCTACTTGAATGTCCATCAAGTCAACAAGTATGAACTAAATACATCGATTCTTGTGCTAAGCAACTTTTAGTTACCTTAGTAACTAAACCATGAAAAATCCATTGGGTCATAGATAATTTAATTATAAAAATAATAAATAATATTGACATATATGCTCTTTAAAGTTCTTTCAGCACAACAGCTATGTGAGATGGTTGGTATTATTGTTCTAATTTGATTGATGGGGTAATGGAAACATCAGGTAGCTAGGTGGCATAGTGGATAAAGTGGAAGGTCTAGAGTCAGGAAAATGGCTTTTTCTGATTTCAAATATGGCTTCAGGCACTTACTAGCAGTGTGAGTCTGGGAAAATCTCTTAATCCTGTTTACCTCAGCTTCCTCATTTGTAAAATGAGCTGGAGAAGGAAATGGCAAACCATTATAGTATCTTTGCTGTCAACAGACAATCACAAAATCATGAGACTCATGTAAAAAACAGGTTTATTACAAAAGAAATGAACATGCATTTGGAACCCAAAGGGTTCCCCAATTTTACAAGTTTACACTTTTATAATAGCAGGACAAAGGGAGGAGATGATACCAGAAAGGGGCATGACATGGGAGGGGGAAGAGTGTAGCAAAAGTGGGAAAAAAGGATGAGATCACTCTATATGTGAACTCTTCCCTTGGGAAATGCTAGGCTATGAAATAGGAGGGTCTGTTTATCCGTAAAGGACCCCAGCTATGCTAGCCTTATCCCAGCCTGGTACATACTAGATGATGCTGTCTTGCTTCCCAAGGATACATAGAGAGTCCAGAGTGGGATGCAACAACAAATTTTTCCAGCTCAGAGGGGATTTTCATCCTTAACACATTCAGGGACTCTAACATGTTTTGGGTCCAGTGTTTTTGGAAAATATGCAAACTCAAAAAGATAAGTTAACAGCCTCTAACAGCCCTAAATGTGACCAAGAAATCTCCAAATGAGGTGCTGAAGAGTTGGACACAACTGAATAATAGAACAACAATAGGAAGCATCAGTCAGGCTACAATGTGGCCAATAGCACTGGACCCAACCTTTGATTTGAGATACTAGTGTTCTTTGAAAATACTGTACTAATTTTTTTTTTAATGAGAAATGGGAAAAAGAAAGGCAGAATGGAATTAGAAAGAAAAGAAGGGATGGGGCAGGGAGGGGAAGGAAGGGAAAGAATAAAAGCAAAGGAAGGAAGAATTTCTGGGTTTGTTTTTAAATTTATAAAATTAAGTGTGGTTATTTTAACCTGAATTAGAAAGTCAAGTGATATTTATGATACCTAATGGTTGTATATTCCTAAGAACACTAAATATCCTTGATGAATTCATGTAATACATATGTAAAACTATAATTAAAGTAATTTGAAATGGGTTTTATCCTGAGAGAGGTTAAAGGTCACAGGACCAAAATTTAGCAACTTAGATTTTACTTACATAGAGATGCAGTTTCGTTCTGCTTTTTTTAAGGGAGAAGGAAGAAAAAATAATGTGTGAATTAGCTTCATTTGTATTTTGCTTATAGAGTTTCATCGTTTGGAAATAGTTTATCCCTTCATTATGTTATATGCCATGATAGGAATCCTAAGGTCTTGTTACATGTATTTTAAAGCTAAGAAAAAAAATGACATCAATATTTGTAAGATCTGTGATTTCATCAGTGTAGGCCCTCCCTCCATTGACACAAATCATCACCATTCATAATTTAATAGTTTACCTTACAAAGTCTCTGAGACCAAAGTATTTCTCACTCTACAACCAAAATTGTAATGAGCCTCTCTAAAATTAGCAATGCTAGTATTCAACTTAGGCACTCAGATGAGGCTCAGAAGCATGGAAATAGCATTTGCTATAAGATGTCATCATTGTTTTCTGATTTTATTATGTGTTATACCTGTACATTTCAATTCAAATTCACTGTCCCTACTTGGGGTTTGGGAAGGGGAAGTGTTGGGAAAGACTGTGTTTGTGTGAACATACATTTTCATCAAGCAATTCAATATTCCATATTTTGTTGGAAACTTCTGATTATTGAATTGCATAGCTTCCTTCTCCCTTTATTGTTATAACTATTTTCCTTATAAAATATCTCTTTTGAAAGGAAATTCTGTTTGACCTGGTAAAATATTTTGATCATCATGTTTCAATATCATTGATCTCCCTTGTAATTATTGTATTCTGTTTTATGCATTAAAAAAACATGGTACTGTTTTTGTGTGCATTAGACTAGATAACAATTGCATTTTCTTAAAAATCTAGGGGCAGCTAGGTGACACAGTGGATAGAGCACCCGCCCTGGAGTCAAGAGGACCTGAGTTCAAATCCGGCCTCAGATACTTGACATTTACTAGCTGTGTGACCCGGGGCAAGTCACTTACCCCCAATTGCCTCACCAAAAAATTTTAAAAACCTGAATTTCTGTCCTCCTGTAAGTTGTAGCTGTCATTAAATTTCATGTCAAAGCACTATGCCATATATATCATGAAATATTTCAAATCTTAAATTGATCTATCTCAATGATGGATATATTCCAACTAACTATTCAGATCAATGTCATTCATATCTATTAATCCTTCATGATTCTTATAAGACCCTATTCTTTGCATAAGGATCACGAAATAAAATGGTAGCTTTCTTCACAGTTTTTTGACATTGCAAGGATACCACTACAATACTTTGATGGTCTATCTGTCATTTCTTTCTTTTTTTTTTTTTCTATATGGCCAGACTGAGTTAGTTGTCATATAGTTTTCTATTGATATCTTTTGCTGCAATTTTTCCTAGAAGTTTATTATTTTCTTTACATGGCATTCCTCATATATCTATCATGTGACTCAAAATTACTGAGTGTTATTCCTTTTTCACTCTTCAGAGACTGTACAGTGCTGAAAATTGATTGGATATTGATATTTAACAAACGAACCTTTATTTTTGACAGAAGTTTACAACATTAATGGTGCTTCGCGATTTCCTGATGCCTTATTCCCTTTGTTTAATTCAAATTAAATTCCATTGCCCATTAGCACTGTTGGTTGAAGACTAACTAAATAGATAGATAGATAGATAGAAAGAAAGAAAGAAAGAAAGAAAGAAAGAAAGAAAGATAGATAGATAGATAGATAGATAGATAGATAGATAGATAGATAGATAGATAGACAGACAGATAGATGGTAGAAACTTGTGTATTGTTTTGGTTGTATGAGGAATATCATTCCCTCATCCTTTTAAATCTTATTTTTAATTTATTGAATAAAACAAGCATTTCCATTATATAGTGTAATAAGAGATGATTGTGCATGAAACTGCAAGTGCATTATCCACAAATTTCTATTCCTTTCAAATGTAAAACAAAATTATATAATTTTTGTCATCCCTTCACCCTTGGAGATGGCTGCTATTAGACACAAATAGGTATATGTCTATACACACATACACATATACATATATACATATACATGCAAAATTATTCTATACATCTATTTATCAGTTCTTTCTCAACTTATTTCATGGAACTTATTAAGTTAATTATGAGTATTATTTTTTAAATCTATTATTCATTTCAAACATAAATACAAAATGAGAAAAAAATCCCTTCTACACAAAAGAATATGAGAGGATCCAATATAAGACAATAAATTTCTATTTTAGAAAAACCTATGTAATAGACCCTATACATTGTTTTCAAAGCAATCCAAGTATTCTCTGTTTCCTTTTAGGTTGTTTTTGTTCTCTGCCGTGTAATTTTTATTTTATTTTTTTTCTCTTCCCTTTCCCCTGCCCTAGAGCAGGCTACAATTAAACATGATTACACACTTACACACACACATATCCATACACATATCTATCTATCATCTACCTATTTATCTATCTATCCACATACACCTATATGTATATACATACCTATAAACACATATATATGTATGTGTGTATATATATGACCATATTGTGTATATTTCTACTTCTCAATTCTTTCTCTGGAGGTGGAATGCATTCTCTTCATAGGTCCACATCTTTCTACATGTTTCTAAATCATCTAGCTAAAAATTTCTTTTCTTTTTTTTTTTTTTGGCAAGAAAATGAGGTTTAAGTGACTTGCCCAGGGTCTTGCAGCTAATAAGTGTCAAGTGTTTGAGGCTGGATTTGAACTCAGTTCCTCCTGAATCCAGGGCTGGTGTGACATCTAGCTTCCCCCTGGTTCATAATTTCTTATATCACAGCAGTATTCCCTCACAATAATTTCCTACTTGAGAGATTGTCTATGAAACTTTTTTTCCTCCTCAATTTTCTGCTTTTCTTCTAATCTTGACTACATTACTATTATTTATACAAGAAAATTTCAAATTAAAATAATCAGAATTATCTACCTTCAACAATACTTTTGTGTTATAATATAGTTTAAGGCATGCTGAATCTCCTTCCTTTATATTTTCTCCTTAGTTTCTTTTCATTCTTTGAAATGAATTCTATTACTTTTTTTCTAACTCAATAAATACTTTTTTAGAAATTTATTTGGGTGTCATCGTACAAATAGATTATCTAGGTAAAATTGTTGCACTCTATTACATTGTCTTTACCTCCCCATCAACAATGAATATTTCTCCAATTATTCAAATCTGACTTTGTAGAAAGAGTTATCTATGTCCATGTTCATGTGACTCCTATGTATTGCTTTTCTGGTATACTCTCAGGCATTTTATATTGTCTATTTCAAATGGTCTAAATATTATTATTTAGACTAAATAATATTAGTGACAGTAATATTTAATTGTAATTATATGTATGTACATAAAAAGCATTTACTTCCTTTAATTCAAATTTTTCATGAAACATGTTTTTTCACTTGAATAAATGGAATTATTGTGAAAATTTGAGATGGTCAGGGGCAGCTAGGTGGTACAGTGGATAAAGCACTGGCCCTAGATTCAGGAAGACCTGAGTTCAAATCCAGCCTCAGACACTTGACACTTACTAGCAGTGTGACCTTGAGCAAGTCACTTAACCCTCATTGTCCTGCCAAAAAACAAAACAAAACAAAATAAAAAATTGAGATGGTTAAAATAAATTGATTCAAATTAAAAGATCATTTGATGAATACCAATATTGAAGTGATTTCTAACACAATCAATCTGTAATACTAAGCATAGAAGATGATTGTTCTACAATTTAGGTGGAATGGAAATTAATTCTAGTTATATATCAGTATACAAATAGGAAATTTTATATCATAGGTCATTATCCTCAAAGGGACCTTTTGGATTTAGTAGGTACATAATCTCAGAGTGCTGTCCATTAGCTCCTTTACTATAGTGCTGAATGCTACTAATTTGCTTTATAAAAGTAAATTTAGAACCTTTAAAGTCCTCTAATTTCATACTATTCATTGTTAGAATTCTAATATTAGTCTTATAAATATTCTTGACACATCATCTTTGATGTCATCAATGACAATAATCAATTATTTTAAAAATGCCATATATGCATATGTTTGTATTATTTTTGCTTATCCACTTGACTGTAGCTCAAAAATATGTCAATTCTTTTGAAGAACTATTAGCATTTTTCCTTGTTTAAGAGTGATTATGATTTATAAAAGAAGCTTCCTTACTATCTTATTCCCAGGGAGCAAATACAGAATTAGAGCAGTCACAGGATCATAATTCATACATAGATTTTTAAAGAAATATTAGCTGTCCTCTACTTTAACATCTGCATTTTAGAGAAAGAAAACTAAGGCCTAAGATTTTGAATGACTTGGTCAATGTAATATAAATAATATATCATTGTAGAGATTTGAATTTATGTCCCCTGGCTCCAAATCCAGCACTTTACTATAACAAGCTTTCCTTTTAAATAGTCTAAAGCAAGTAGTTCCCATTTGGTGATTCTCAAACCCTTTTTGGTTTGTGAAAACAGTCTCAGGGTTAGATTAGAATTTCTTTAATGTTATGAGTTGTAAATAATTACATGAAATTATCCTGAGGGATCACACCACATTCGTTGTTGTTTTTATTGTTATTTTTATTGTTAAAAGAGATTCATGACAAGAAGGAACAAAGCATATTAGGAACAGCTATCTAAAGGTATGAGATTTTGGCGGTGCTTATGTATGTAGACTAATTTAGCAAAATATGTTTAAACTTATATACCAAGTGCTTTTGTCATAGCTCAAAACTTTAGGACACTATCATTTTGTCAGTGTGGATATTCCTTTCACTGATGCAACAAGTGTATGGTCCCCCAAAAAATAATCACCCTGTGGCCAATCTAGTGATGAGACTCTAAATTTATGGAGACTGATCTCAGACAACAGACACACAGTCTGTCATCTGGCCCATATGTAAAGCATCTCAAGCCTGAAAGGCAAAATTGAAGAAAAAATAATATTGACATAAAAATGCTCCTCACAAGAATAAACTGGCAAGATTACTAAATAATATTATTGGTAATATTATTGGTATCAGGATTTTAAAAATTTTCCAATAATTAAAGGCTCATGAATTTTAAATTATTTCTAAATTATCTATAAATTCCAAGGTTAAAAAATCAATCTCAATATAAAAATGACACTATTCAGAAAATAGTTAGAAAATGATCATTTAAAAACTAGATATTTTATAAGACTGAAAACAACAGATAGCAGAATTTTTCTTCTTTTTAATACAACTGATGTTTTTATCCTGTCTTATCACATTTAATTTCAAACTGTGTGATCTTTTTTTCTTATATAGCAAACACCAAAGATAATTTGAACAATCAAATGACTACTTTTTGAAAGATAAGTTTAAAAATCTAAGGTTATTTTCTTCTCGGTATGTCTACTTCCAATAAGATTTAAAATTAAATTAGATTATTGACAGAGGGCTACAATGATAAAGTATTCACAGCCATTGAGTTTCCTCCTGAAAAATTTCCATGATATTCTGCAGATGTGGCAAGTATTCTTAGATTCTTTTTTTTTCCTGGTGCTGATAACATAAGCCAAACAATGTAATTAACCATTTTTCTTCTTTATAGTACTCACAATTGACAAGTTATAGAAACTCTATTTATACATTTAGTATCAGGTTGAAGGCACTCAATACATTTCATTGGTTGTACATTGTAGCCATAGAAAAAGTGTTTAGCGTCTTTTTTATTGATTTTTAGACTAAGCAATTTCATTTTTGTTTGGTTTCATTTTTGTATTTTGACCTATGACCCTAAGATCCATTAGGACAATGCATCAGCAAGGTGTAGACACATCAACTACAGAGAAAAAGAACTAAAATGACACTGTCTCTAGCTGGGGATGCATTAATAGACCTGAATTCAAATGTAGAAAAGGCATTTTTTTCTCCCTGCTGGGAAGTGAAGTCCTCAAGGGAGTCATCACAGACTGAAGAACATGATATGAAAATCAATAAAGGCCCTATTGTGTTAGTGATGTGTCCGGGAAGTGTCATTTTATATCTTGCTAGCGGATATCTAAAGGAAGTTAAAGCTACTTTGCTCTTAGTAATTGGATAAATCCTCTTTCATCAGTGGTCTATTTTCCTGTTCAAAGTAAAAGTGAAATATTATGTGGACTCCAGTTTGAAATGGGATATTTTGTAAATGAATTAATATGAGTAACTTTGGGTTTTGCCACCAATATAATAATGGCTTCAGTGATGTTCTCCTAAAAATTCCCATAATGAGATGTACATTTAAACAGATAACTATAACAATAGGCTAATTAGCAGAAAAATTGATATTGGAGAAATGCAGTATGTTGTCCAAACGAATAAAGAAACTTAAAACACATCATGGTAACAACACAATGATTTGAAGTCATTAAGTAGCTTATAGATTTGATTTTTAAAGTATTTATTGCATTAATGCCAGAAGGGTGAAATACTTGAAATTCATTTAAATTTTGTTCCTGGAGTTTCCTACTTCAAATATATATATATACACAAAATATTTCTCTCCATTAAGTTTTTTTTTTTTAAGTGAGGCAATTGGGGTTAAGTGACTTGCCCAGGGTCACACAGCTAGTAAGTGTTAAGTGTCTGAGGCCGGATTTGAACTCAGGTACTCCTGACTTCAGGGCCGGTGCTCTATCCACTGTGCCACCTAGCTGCCCCTCTCCATTAAGTTTTAATACAGGATTCAAATTTTGAAAGAAAAAAAAAAGCTTCAGTTACCAACCCTCATATTTGTTATCTGATAGGACTACCCTCAATGCAAACATCCTCTTTACCTACCCAACCTTTTCTTATACATTAAGTCTATCCCTTTTCCTTTAACCCCTATCTCCAAATATGTATGGCCAAAAGGAGTTTACTTACAAATTGCAATTGGTTCCATCCAGCTCAGTGGAAATATGTGATATGAATTCAAATAATGGGTCCAACTCAGGAGGTTTATTATTCATACTAATTAGGATCTACATATACTCTTTGCTTTTTTATAAAAATTTCAAATCTGTACTCTGTCACCATTGCTAAGTAAATTGCATAGGTAGGTACCACCAAAAAAGGAAGACTCTAATCAGGTATTTAACAGAAGCCTATCTTTCTTCATTAAAGTAGTTTGTAAGCATAGGTAATGAGGAAAAGAGATACTCTAATCACTTTAAAGTAATTATTAAAGGTGGAAGGGATTCCAGAATAACTGATGGTGTGGTATAACTGAAAAAATGTTATACCCGGAACCACAGGACCTGAACATGACTGCCAACTCTGCCACTTAACTAACTTTTATGATTTTAAACAGAACACCATTTCCCCTAAAATGTGTCTGCTCTTGGAGACCCATCCTTGATAAGCTTTTACAAGTTCATCACCAGGTTTGCCAAAAGATGATGACTTTTATTTGTTTGCCTAGATTTCAGGGTATTTTTAATTATAAAAAGATGGAACTAGGTTAGATATCTCACATTTTTTCCCTTTCTGGTTCTTTGAACGCCCAGGGACAAAGGAGTTTGTTCTATGATGAGAAAGTAGAAATAGCATAGCCTGTAGGTAGGATGAAAAACAACAACAAACAGTTAAAAGCAATAGGCAATAGGTAGAACAGCTCTTAATTTCCAACTCTATTTTTAGAGTTTTCCTGTGAAGATTGCTATCCTCAAGAAATTTCAGACATCTTAATTAGTGTTCATTTTATGTTGAAAAACATAATTTTCTTAATGGCTAAAGCAGAATTTTAGGATTTAGAATAAGCAGATATGGGGAACAGAGAAATGAGAGTATACTTTGTGAAGTACTGTTTTGTTTTTTGTTTTTTGGGTTGCTTTTTTTTTTAAATTTTATACATCTCAATCACCAGTACAAGGCCTAGGTGTGTATTCAGAACAGAAATATATTTATGGTATTTCATTTTTCCTGAATATAATTTAGGGGCTGGAGGTTACTGCCATTTACAATAGTTTCTTAATTATCCTGCATATCTTAACACTGTAACATTAATTCAAAGGAAAAAATAGCGTTCAGTTAACATATTCCATTAAATTACTGTTCCAGAATTTAAATGACCACCTTAACTGGATAGTTTCATTAATGTGAATACTGTACTTTATTAAAATCATACTATAAATTCCAAACTAGTCTTGCCACATTAGTTTCTTTGTTTCCCATTTCACCTTGCTAGCAAGAGTGGCGTTCTAGTAGCAATTTTAGTAATAGTTCCTAAAATAGCTTGTTTAATGAATAGACCTTTAAAAACTAGTGTTTGTAGGTATTCGTGTGTGTATGCATATGTACATGTCTGTATATATTATATGTATATGTATAGGTTTAAAATAAAATAAATTTATAAATTGGAGAGTCCTTATAAGGATATTTAGTTTAAACTCTTATTTTTCACATATAGAAAATGAGACCTCAAGAGAAGTGACTTTCCCAAGGTTGCATAACTAATAAATTTGTAGGCTTGGGTTTGAAATTAATTCTTCATTTTTCCAAGTCCAGCACAATATCTACTATATCTAAAAGCTTCTCATATTATTGCTATAATGTCTTATTTGGGTTTCCTACATCTAGTCATTCCCCTCTCCAATCCATCTTTCACACAGCCCAAATAATCTTCTTAAGGGACAAGGTAGACCATAACAATTGCTCAAAAATCTTCTATGTTTTACTGTCATCTTTAGAATAAAATACAAACTCTTTAGCCTGAAATTTTCTGATTCTTTGTAAGAAAATCTTATTCTAGTTTCCTTTTCTAGCCTTATGCCACATTTTACCCATTTCCTATCTCTATGTTCTAGCAAAGTGAACACACAACTTCTCCCCAAACTGTACATGCTGTCTCTCTACTGCCTGTATTTACTCATGTAATTCCTCATGTTCCTCACCCTTGTCTTTCATAATGCTTATTAGAGAGGGGAGCTCTCCAGTCCTTCTTCCTGCTACTCTGTAATTTTGGTTCCTCCCCAAGGGCATTTCTGATTTATTTTTTGTTACATAGCTATTTCAATAGATTTTTTGTAATTTTTGTATGACAATTCCATTTGACATTGTAGATTACAAGCCATCCATGCTCACTTGTCTCTATTAACCATGTCCTTCTATTATTTCACCCAATATGTTAGATGTCTTCCTAACATTTTCATGGTATCAAACTCTCACTATTAGGATGCTTTGTCTTAATTGTCAGTTGCCTTATTTGTCCACTATATCTAAGTGCAGCCCCAGGCACACTTCATATCACTCCTTGATCATCCTTTTTGGCATCCATAATAATTCTGTGAACATATTACCACTACTTCCCCATCCTTTCTATTTCTTCAATCTTAATTAAATTCATTCAATCATGGCTCCTAGAAAGGGTATTTTAATCTATTTCTATATTCCCACATCGTTGTGCTTTTCCAAAAAATATTCCTCACTGTTCAACACTTTCTTCTGTGTGTTATCTCCCTTCACTTTTGGAAGGCAAAAGCTGTCTCCATCTTTTTATTACCCAAACCTGACATTGCAAAATATTTGTCAAAATTATAAGAACTGAATATACACTTTTTAATCCACTCATACCAATAGAACTTGACAGTTTCCATTTTATCTCATTTAAGATAGGAGTTCATGTTTGTTTGTTTTTGCAGACATTTCTTTGATGACAAATTTTATACTACTTTCTCTTTATCATCTCTTGATTGCAATGTGTGGCTGCTCGCTCTTTCACAGAATGAACCTACCTTTCCATTGTCCTTTGGATGATACTCAGCTTCAATTTTTCAGAGACAGAAAGATACTATTATATCAAGTTTAAATAGCAGTACACAAAAACACTGTGAGTTGGGCAGGACAAATGTTATTATCCCATTTTTACAAAGAGAAGTGTATCCAGGATCATACTGTTAGTGACCACTAGATCTAAGATTCACAACTCAGGTCCTGGCCTTTTTCCAAAATCTACTCTGCAATGAAAGCATTTCTGAGATAAATCATGAGATATTGTCAATGAATTGATAGCATTGAAACATTATAAATCTCAAATATATTGTGATACGAGTAAAAGTATGTTAGGGTGATAATTGGGTTTCATCATGGCACAGTGGAATAGTGACAGGGGAAGATAATGGAAAGAGAAAGGAATAAACATTTATATAGTACTTACTGTGCTTTAAATATATATGTATATATCAGGGGGAAGGTAGGTGGCACAGTGGAGAAAGCACTGGCCCTGGATTCAGGAGGACCTGAGTTCAAATCTGGCCTCAGACACTTGACTCTTACTAGCTGTGTGTATATATATCATTTGACACTAAAAAAACAAACAAACCTGTGAGGTAGGTGCTATTAGTATCCCAATTTTATAATTGAGGAAACTGAGGTAAGAAGAGGTTAAGTGACTTAACCAGGGTCACACAGCTAGTAAGTGCCCAAAGCTGGATTTCAATTTAGATCTTCCTGACTGCAGGTCCAGAGTTTTATCCATTGTACCACCTAGCTGCCTCCATAATTTAAACCCAAAATACTGGATAGAATTTTCATATTTTCATATTGAATTTTCACATCAAATATTTGTAGTTACATGTGATATTACAATGTGCCATAAGAAAATGGGCATAAGCACTTATCAGAGGTGATAAGGATTTTAGAAATCATTTATTTTTTTTTAGAAAATAAAGTACAAACGTATTTTAGTGAGAAGATAAAATAATTATATTTCTGAAAGCCTAACTCTTCTGGTCAGAGCCAATGCCTATTCCACTGTGCCATGCTGCAATATCATGTGTAACTAGAAAGTATGTGATATATGTGTGTATAGATATGCATATGTATATCTGTATATACATTTGCAAATTTAATAAGATGACCTGAATTCAAATTCTGACTCTGGCATTTAAAAGCTGTGTGATTTTTGGACGTCATTTAATCTCCCTGTGATTGCTGTCATTATCAAAATAAAGATATTTTATTGGATAGCTTCTGAGATCCTTTCTAGCTCTAGCTCTACGATTCTATGACTCTGTGACTTATCAAGTGCTATGATTCAATGAAATCTGTGTTGGGTAGGGTTGTAAGCATGCCTGCCTATTTAACGGTGACCAGTAAATATAAATATTTATATTTTTGTTTGATGGTTTTAAAACTACTTGGTACTTTAAAAATGTAAATGCTAAAGAGTTACTTCATTTTGGTGCATGGATTCTCAAAAGTAAAGTGAATGGAAGAAAAAAAACCTTATAGTTCCTATTTCTCTAGAAACAAAGAATTGGTCCTGAACCAATGGCATAGTCTAAGGACCCAGTTCAGCACAAGAAGTTTGGCTAGCAGGCGACAGAATTTTTCTTCTTAACCACAGAAATCCATGAAGCCCATCTATTAAGACTGAGAAAATTGGTGATCTCTATTGATAGACTTAGTGGCTCCTTGAAATCATGATGAAGCAGTTATATAAAACAGTATTTTCCTTAACTTTCATTAAATTTGGAAAATTCATATAAATATATGCTGTACATAGCATATACATAGCATAGTATATACATAGCATGTATGAAGATATTAATGATGCATGTGTCTATCTAAACATATATGTATGCATATATATGAAATTCATGCCATAAAATTATTCCTTATTAAATATCTACTAGTAAAAGTACTCATCTGCTATCCGATCAGAAATTTTCCAACCTCTGGCAATGTTGGTAGATATAAGATCTGCAAAGGGATCAATTAAGGATAGAGTAATTAGAATAAAGTCCACATTTTCAAAATTTCAGTACCCTATAAGAGTCTGTTACTTTAGGAGCTTCTTTAATACTAATATGTGGCCTCATATATACATAGGTATAAATTCAGAAACTTATTCATAAATGCATATTTAATCTTGCTTTTGTGTGTATATGACATCCATAGTTATCAACTTCAGGGATAGAAGGAGGGAACCTTTCTATGTACCTTTTAAAGAAAAAGAGAATTTGCTCATAACTTTTGGAATATGAATAATATCAGTCTCTAAAGCAACAATATTTTGCTGGATTCTATCATACTAAAAAGTTCAAATGAATGTTGCTTCACATGATTTTTTCCCCCTATTCTCATACATTGTCTCATTGCTTCTAGGACAGTCAATATCCCATTTGTCTTAAGTGAAGTCATCAATGATGATGGCTTCAATTAACCTTATTTAATTGTCAGATGTTTGAATGAGTAGTTCTCTTTTATAGTCTTCAAGGTGGTAACTGAAGGAGTAAGCAGCTAGGATGAACCTATCTTTCTGAAATGGTTTTCCACGGTAATTGTGTAAAGCCTTTAGTTTTTTCTTTTGTACAGATCAACAAATAACTTCACAGCTCTTCCCTCAATAGGATTAAATCAAATAAACTGTCTTGCAGTTATTATAAATATTACTAACACAATGATAAAACTCTTTCCCAGAGGACTTGATTTCTGTTTCCAACCCATACAGCTTCTAGCAGTGGGTGTGAGATTTAATGTTGTGAGATGAGCCAAGTCATCAGGAAAAGTGATTATCTAGTCTTATTGATCCTACCTTTGTCATTTCCACTTACTTTCCTTCTTTCTTTTCCAACCCAGCCCACCCATACACCATGGAGAAGCCAGTAAGGAATGGAGGCATGACTGTTTAAAATCCTTGGATGAGATCGATATTATCAACTGTCATCTTTCTGTTGAGAGGGATGACCACTAGACCTTACAATATACCCTGCCTCCGGTTTTCAGAAACATTCATCTGATGTATTGATGTACTCTAAAGACCCTTGGGCCCTGACATTTACAGTACTACCATACCCTTAGGAATCCTAGATCTTTCAATTCACCTTGAAGTTGAAATAACTTTTTATCAGTTCTCTTTTTACAGTGCTTGACAAATAGAAAGCACTCAATAGATTCTTTACTATTCATCAATTAATTCACATCTGAAATGTCTGCACAGCCTCTTGCCTTATGTCCTCAGAACCTCTCACCTAAATTACTGCAATGTCCTTCTAATTGGTCTTCCTTTCTTTAATCTCTCTTTGTTTCAATCCATTCTCCACACAACTCTCAAAACGATTTTTCTAAGACATCTGGCCTTGTTAAGACCCCCTGCTCAATAAACTCCAGTAGCTCCATATTAAACCCAGGATCAAAAATAAAGTTCTAGATTTAATAGTTGAGGCTCTTCACAATTTGGTCCCTTCTACCCTTTCCAGGTATCTCACACCTTGATCCTCTCTCTGTATTATACAATCCAGTGATACTGATGTACTTGTTATTCCTTGCCCACAATACTCCATTTCCCACTTCATTGTTTTTGAATGAACTGTTACCATGCCTGAAATGATCTTCTTTACCCCAACCTCTTAATACCTCAAGCTGCTGTCAAGACAGCTTAAATGCCACAATCTGCAGGAAACCTCATTGGTTCCCCTAGATATTTAAGCCTTTCCCTGTAATTTTGCCATCTTTTCCTGTGGTTATACCATATGTGTATATGTATACCTTCAGTAAATAAGTTTCATGAGGAAGGAACTGTTTTGTGGTTTTGCCTTTGTGTCCTTATTGCTTAGCACATTACCTAGGACACAGTAGGTAAGTAACAAATACCCATTATCTGATTGATTGATGCAAGAATGACTTAAGACATTGGTTGCATGCTAAAAGGTTAATTTCAAACATGTCATATTATTACATGTTGCAATGTGTTGGTGTATCTAACTTCATGACATATTCCCCTTTTTTATATACAGAATAAAATTTCAAACCCTGTGTAATTTTAAATATTATTTTAAATAAATTCATCTTTTCCTGCTTTCCAATCTTCTTATTCTTTGCTCACCTCCATATACTTCATTATACAGAGGAATTGGCTCTCTTGCTCTCTCATGCTCTTGCTTTCCTCCATACATGGAATGCTCTGCCTTCTAATTTTTACATCTTTACTGATCTAACTTCAATCAAGATTCAGTTCTAATAATGTACTTTCTTCTGGAGTCCTAACCTGATTTGTGCTCTTTATAACCTAGCCTCTTCCTACTTTTTTAAATATCTTATACATCTGTCCTATTGACCCAGTCTACAGAGTAGGTATATTAATCTTTATGCATTTCCTCAAACACATCTCTCCATCTCCTATGTTATTGTTATAGACCCTGCCTGGAATGTTCTGTCTCCTCAGCTCCTCATCTTAGTTGTTTGGCTTCCTTCAATTCAACTTCCCACTTCTTCAGAGTCCTTATCATTCCTCTATCTGTTAATAATCTTATAAAAATTACATATTTATAAAATGCTTTTCAAACATTTAAGTCCTATATAAATGTTAGTCCATATTATTAATGGTAGTAGTATCTTCCCTTTAGAAGACCTCTCATGCATGTATCTTAAATGTACTTAGTTATTTAAATGTTCCCCCTTTATAATGTGAGCTTCTTATAGGCATCTGCTTGGGTCCTCAGATATTAGCTTATTTTCTAACATATAGAATACATTTAATGTTTGTTAATTGATTGACTGACTGAGACTATGGTGATGTCAATCATAGGAAAAAAAGGAAGGGAATAGAAGAGACAAGTGGTGAATTATGCATTACATGATTTTCATGTAACAATATAAAATTTTTTAAATATATGTCTGTGTGTGTGTGTGCACCACTTGTTTTCCTCAACTAGATTATATTTTTCTTGAGGATTAAGGTCATGTCTTTTCTTACTTTTTATTCTATATAACACTAGATAGTAAGCATTGTATCTCTCTAGTTGCTAAGCTGGATGTTTTATGTAAAGTATTAAAGAATGTTGATTGAGCTGAAAATAGGAGGGGGAAACCAAATAGGAACATTTTCAATGGTATGATTATATACATACATATGCAAACACACACACACACACACACATATATGCATGTATATGTGTGTGATATGTGTATATATGTATGCATGTCTATCTAGCAGTCAGCAATGTAGACTCATTTACATAAAATATATGCTACAGTTAATTATGCTATCTCTGTACATTCTCTGCTGGAAATACCAAAACAATGAAAGAAACATTAATTTATTGATATGGCTAAAAACATGGCTGTTCAATGTAGAAAGTGAATCTTTTGGAAATCTTAATAGCAATTACTTCATTGAGTTTGCTGAATTTTTCTTTTCTAAAACATTTTAAGCCATTATATGAAAACACCCATAACACAATGAATCTTCACTACACTTGGCATTATCATGATGAAGTACCATATAATTCTTACAAATTTGGTTAGACCCCAATATATGGGGACATAAGGAACTAAAAAAATAATTGTAGGCTATGCTCCTGTACCTGTACAGTGGATTAATAAATGGCCATTCAGTTTATTTTGTGTCAGGAAGATTTAAGTTTGAATATTATTTCAAACACTTAATAATTGTGTAACCCTGGGCAAGTCATTTAACCTCTTTAGGCCTCAGTTCCCTTATCTCTAAAGCAATTTAATTCAGTGGCAACTAAGGTAACTTCTAGCCTAGATCCATAATCTTATAATATGAGGTTATTTGAAATTTCCCAAAGCATATTTAACATTAATGCTACAAGCTAGTAGGCATTAGTATTCAGTTGATCAATAAATATGGCCCAGGGAATAAATATTCCATGGCTTGCATGAATTAGTGAATTTCAATCTTTCATTCTGTTCCTTTTCCTCTAAGATGACATGTAAGTATATGCTTATGTTTGTAGGCATGTATTTATATACACCTATTAATTATAGGCTATGTGGCACAATGGATAAAGAGCCAAATGTGGATCTTAGAACTGGACCTTGGAGTCATGAAAAGTTGCACTGAAGTCCTTACTCTGTTATACTGTAGAAGAGAAAACTTGATGGAGTGGGTTTGGTGGGTGAAAAGGTGGGCTTGCTGGGTAAAAAGGTGTGGGTATTTGGTGATAGGCTCTCCTACAGAAGCAGTGTTAGATTCATTTATATTGGCTCCAGAATGCAGAATTAGCAGTAGAGAACACTCAATATCTTTGTGACCCCAAGCAAGTCACTCAATTGCTATCAAAATTTCTTCAACTAAAAAATAGGGATAACAGACCTTATCTGCCAGGGTGGTTATGGGGCTCAAATAAGATGGTATTTGTAAAACACTTTGCACAGTGCCTGGTAGATAGTAGGTACTTAATAAATGCTTCTTCCCCTTTCCCTAATATGTTAGTTCTCTCTCTTAATTTTGTGTCTTATGTAACTTTGATATGCATATCATTTAAGCCTTTATTAGTGGTATATATATATATATATATATATATATATATATATAAAATGAAATATCATGTTAATAATAGCTAATTTTTATAAATTTTATAAATTAATTTTCATTAAATGCTTTACACACACACACACACACACACATATATATATATATATTATCTGATTTGATCATATTTTTTGGGTGGGGTAATGAGGTTTAAGAGACTTGCTCAAGGTCACACAGCTAGTAAGAGTCAAGTGTCTGAGGCCGGATTTGAACTCAGGTCCTAATGAATCCAAGGCTGGTGCTTTATCCACTGTGTCACATAGCTACCCCCTGAACATATACACTTCATAACAACTCTTAGAGATAAATATTAGAATTATCCACATTTTATGTGTGAGGAAACTGAGACAAAGCAAAATTAAATGACTTGGCCAAAGTCACACGGTTGTTAAGTATGTGTTGAGAACTGCATAACGGTGCCATAAGAAGTAACATATATGAAGGATGCAAAGAAATAATAGAAGTCTTTTTTGAAATGAGGCAGAGAGAAGACATCAAAATCAGTAAAGAAAAAAATTAAATTCCCAATAACAATTTTGATTGCCTATATGCAAATGATAATAACTACTAGAAAATCCACCTTAACTACTCAGAAGAAAAAAGTTCACAAGAGGACTTGAAAACAAACAAGATTTATTTGATTATTTTATTCAAGCTAATAAACAGAAACTTAAAAATTAAATAATGGATCTTATTGATTTATGTAAATTATTTTAATCTTATGCATATGAATGCCTATTTTAAAATAGAAACTTTGTTTTATTTTTAAGAAAAAAACTGAGATCAAACAATTCTAAGACATAAATTGTGATCAATGTTCTAAGGACATATATTTCTATACATTTCTTTCTCATTGGGGAAAGGGTGATTAGAAGGAAGGATTGAGTTTCAAAATCACCAAACTTTATTCGTTTTAGTTCTAGAACAACCTCATTTTCCAGCTTACAATTTCAGTATAAATAAATAATTATTATACTGGTGGATGTTCTGGATTCGTTTTACACAGAAAAGAAAAGCCAAATGAATAAGAGAATACTTTGCCAGGCTATTACAAACAAACTCCAAACTGGATTAGATCTAGTAGAGCTATTTACACAATAAAAGGAAAAGCCATCTGGGTAGGTGGATGTCTTTGTTGTTGTTGTTTTCCTTTTTTGTTAAATGATTGTGTCTTCTTGACAGAAAATACTTGAATTTTCCTTCTAAGAGGAGCCCTTAAGTTTACCCTTTAGGAGGAGAGGCTTCAGCAAAACAAGAAACAACAGATTTTTCTACAACATTCAGTCACCAAGACCATGCAACCATTCCATTTCTCCTTTAGGCTATAGTCACAACTAAAGAGTATGGCATTTGAAATAAGACTTCTAGGTCCACTTTTCTTTTTGACTCAGGAACTATGTTTTAGTGATGGATTTTCTCGTCTTTTTCTTTGGGAAAGCAAAAAAATAAATCAAAACTTCTGTTGTCTTTGCTAGGGTAGGGATGTATTGATGGAGATGAACATGCTTGTGTGAGCATATACAAACATATAAACACTTGGCTCCGGAGCCTGAAGGGGATCTTGTCTCACCAGCAGCTGATAATTTGAGCTGTCAAATTAATAGAATAACGGACTAAAATGTTGACCCAAATCTCCAGGAATTCTTTACTACACATTTTTTCTTTTTTTTTTCATTTGACAAATAACAATATTATATTTGCCATTTTGATGTATATATAATTATTAGGTTATTTGTCATATTATAATATTTATGTTCTTTAAGGTACATTAGAAACACATCAACTGCAAGCATTAGGGAGAAAAATGAGGAGCCTCAAAAACAGACTTTTTAGATGGTAGTGAGATTTCCTTTTTAGAGTAGTTAGAGAGGGATAAGATATGAAAATTAACTCTTGATGAGTTTGAGTACTTAAATCATACTCCTGAATAGAGAATCATAGAACCACTAACCCAAATTGTTTACCAAGTGAAGCAACACTAGTAGGGTGTCATTTTAGAAAAGGTGAAGTGTTCTTACCTCATCAAAGTGACCAGATTTCAACATGGAAGAGATTGTTTTGACACTAACATGAATAATAATAAAGTGAAGAATAATCTTCCAAACGTATTCATCTGATCCAGATTGATGGGCTGCTCATTCAAAAAGTCTAGATTTGAGAAAATACATGGGAATCAAGAAACAAAACATGATGTAAAGATGAACCCGGAGTAGTAGATAGTACATGAGTGTGTGCAGACACACTTAAAGCATACTCAAAATGCATTAATTCTTTTCGGGCTTTTTTTCCTGTTTTTCTTTCTGTGTCTAATATGTTTGGTTTGTTAATGAAAGATAACTAGGGAAAATGAAGTGGAACTTGAAAATACAGTTAAATGTTTGTTTAGAAAAGGTGATTTCATACTTAGGCCATATAGGAAAAGTACTCTTGATTTTGAGTCAAGAAGACTTGGGTTTGAATGTTGCCTCAAAGATTAATCATCACTGTGACACTGGGCAAGTCACTTACCTTTATCTTCCTTAGTTTTCATATTTATCAAGTGGTAATATTAATAACTGAATCAGTTCCTTTAAAAGGTGGATATGAGAATTAAATGAGCTCACTTTGTAAGTCTTAAATGTTCTGTAGACAACTCTTTCTCCCAGGGGAAGAAGTAGACAAATGAATGTGGAATAAATGCAATCCCAGTTATATTACTTATCCCTAAACTAATAGTTGACTTCCTTGCCATATTCTTGATCATATAAATAACAGGCAGATATAATTTTGCCAGTATATTTCAATGTGATCTTTCTTGCTAATGGAAATGGATTTGGCATTTTGAGTTCTAATCTCTATATTTAATGAAGGACAAATTGTTGTCTTATCCATGTACCAAGAATATTGAAACAGTGCTTTAGAAAGTTGAAGATAGGGGCAGCTAGGTGGCACTGTGGATAGAGCACCGGCCCTGGAGTCAGGAGTACCTGAGTTCAAATCTGGCCTCAGACACTTAACACTTACTAGCTGTGTGACCCTGGGCAAGTCACTTAACCCCAATTGTCTCACCAAAAAAAACCCAAAACAAACAAACAAAAAAAAGAAAGTTGAAGATATCCCCCCCCCAAAAAACAAAACAAAACAGGATATCTTTTTACTTTAGGGCTGTACTCTTTCATGAAGAAGAGAACACTAATATATTATTGACTGTTTTAGTGTTTAGTGGACTATTAAGTATAATTCTGATCAAGCCCATATGTTTAGAAAATCCTTCAAAGAGAATGGTTTCTTACTACATAAACAAGTAATGAGATAATAATGTAGTTCTTTATCAAGTCAGATATAATATTTGGCCTTGAAGTAGCTATAGCATAAATGACTTTGAGCTTGGAAACCTAACTAATATCTCTTTCATGATAAATTAGACCCTTTTAGAAGCTCAGTTAAATACTAGCTGTCATATTCTAAAATGTAGAGATAATGACTGACAGAAAAGATAAACAAGGGTGTGCATAATTTGTCTCAGGCTTAGTTTTAAGAAGAAAAGTGAAATTTAAATATCAAATGAATCTCATTTTAATGTACCCTGTCCATCATTTTCTCAGTCAAGTTAACATCATCCTCTTTTACCACAGCAGGAGAAGCTACCATTGTTTCACTAGGTTTAAGATTGTTTTACTAAGACTACACAGTATGAGCACAAACCTATAATACTGAAATATTGTAGTTGTCTTTAGAATCAGTCAGTTTTTTTGTGGTGTTTCTTCTGAAAGCCAGCTGTGCATTTTTAACAGTCCCTTTGCTAGGGGTACCTCCTAGGTGGCACTGACCCTGGATTCAGGAGGACCTGAGTTAAAATCCAGCCTCAGACACTTTACATATACTAGCTCTGTAACTTTGGGCAAGTCACTTAAGACTCACTGCACTGCAAAAACAAATAAAAAACAAAAGACTCAAAAAACAATAACAAAAAAACAATCCCACTGCTGTGACAAATATTTGACATGGGAATTTGAATGATCAGAAATAAAAATGTTGACTAATGAAGATCTTTAATATTTAGACACTTGGAGTCTATTCTATTAGTAAAACTTTTCTTTCTCTACCTTCTCCAAACCCAGATTAGGGGGGCAGTGGGTATGGGAGATGATCATTCTACAAGCTAAAGCTGCAGAATTAAACACTTTGGCCATGTTAAATAAATTACAAAGAAATACTTTTGAAAGAATTGAGTTTCCTAAAATGTTAGAATGAAAACTTTGTAACCACATAAGAAAGAAAATTACCATCTCGTTTACAAGAAAATGTGTAAGTCTACAACACAAGGCATTCAGAAACTAAGAGAGTAAAGTCCTCAGGATAGAACTAGAATTATGAGGTACTATTTCAGAGAATACTCCCAAGTCTATACGCTAAAATAACTAGATAGGAGTCAAGATGGCAGAGAGGAATCAGCAAGCTGCCTGAGCTCTCCTTCTGTTCCCTCAAAAAGAACATGGATTCTGAAACTACAGAACCTGCAAAGAGACAGATGTGAGATAAAAAGATAAATATTAGATCATAAATCTCCCCTACTTAACCTTTCCCTTAATTTATCTCCCAGACTAGTAAATGGAAGAAGCTTCTGGTTTTCTAGATAGAGCCTTTATTGTATGGTAGTCACAAGGTGATGTTGATTAGAAGGATAGGAAAGTAGAAATAAAATACAAATCGTCTTAAGTCTAGGCTTAGTCTATATTCTGTATAAAACTCACCAAAAACCCAAGGCCACTTTTGGGGAGAGAGACCAAGTCAAGCGCGTGCTGTTAACCGAGAGCCGGGCCGAGTCAAACTCCCATCTGCGTCTCTCTGTGCCGCGCCGCCAGCAGCCCAGCGGAGCAGGAAAAAGCCCCACTTCCGTTCTCTCCACCCCGGAAGTCCAGTGCGTAGCAGGTAGTCTGAGGTGCGCAGCAGGTGGACTGTTGGTCTCCTCCCCAAAAGGGTGGTCCTTCAAAAACTGGAGTCTTTCAGTTATCCTAACCAACTGTTAAAAAACTTTCATATTTTTTTTACCACACAGAGAGACACAGTCTTCCAACCAGAGATAATTTAGAAGACTTCAGGAAAAGGTCAGTCTGACTCAGGAAAAAGGAAGGCACAGTGCAGGGCAGCAGCCCAGTGCCGAGGCGGTCAGAGCTAAAAAATCTAGTGACTTAGTAGGACAGTGGAAAAACCTACCTACACTAGCCAAGAGGGCAAGTTGCCAGCCGTAGGGCCACGAACAGGACAGGTGCAACCAGGCACACTGATGTAGCACTCTTAGACAGGAAGTGCTGGGGGGGTGAACTGCACACACTATAAAGGCCTCAGAGTAAAGAGCCGGTCACACAGCACCTATACCCCTGCACAAGAAGCCCAAAACAGGAACCCTGGTGCCTCCAGAGCAGACCTAAAATTAAAAAATAAATAAATAAGCCACAATAATGAGTAAGAAGCAAAAAAGAGCCCTCTCCATTGAGAGCTTCTGTATCAATAGGGAAGAAGCCAACACAAACTCAAATGAGGACAATACCCTCAAATTGCCTACATGTGAAGCCTCATGAGGGAAAGTGAACAAAAAGCCTTCCTGGAAGAGCTCAAAAAGGATTTTAAAAATCAATTGAGAGAGGTAGAAGAAAAAATGGGGAGAGAAATGAAAGCAAAACAAGAAAACTATGAAAAAAGAATCAGCAGCTTGGAAAAAGAGAATGACAATAATGAGACAACATACCAAAATCTATGGGATGCAGCCAAAGCAGTGCTTAGGGGAAAATTTATAGCTCTAAATGCTTACATGAATAAAAAAGAGAAAGAGGAGATTAATGAATTGGGCATGCAACTTAAAAAGCTAGAAAAAGAACAAATTAGAAATCCCCAATTAGATACTAAACTAGAGATCCTGAAAATTAAAGGAGAAATTAATAAGATTGAAAGCAAAAAAACTATAGAATTAATCAATAAAACTAAGAGCTGTTTTTATGAAAAAAAAAAACCAATAAAATAGATAAAATGTTGGTTAATTTGATTTTAAAAAAAGAAAGAAGAAAACCAAATCACCAGTATCAAAAATGAAAAGGGTGATGTTACCACCAATGAAGTAGAAATTAAATCAATAATTAGGAATTATTTTGCCCAACTGTATGCCAATAAATTTGACAATCTAAATGAATATTTACAAAAATACAAACTGCCCAGGTTAACTGAAGAGGAAATAAAATCCTTAAATAAACCCATATTAGAAAAAGAAATTAGGGGGCAGCTAGGTGGTGCAGTGGATAGAGCACAAGCCCTGGAGTCAGGAGTACCTGAATCCAAATCTGGCCTCAGACACTTAACACTTACTAGCTGTGTGACCCTGGTCAAGTCACTTAACCCCAATTGCCTCACTAAAAAAAAAAAAAAAAAAGAAGAAAAAGAAAAAGTAATTGAACAAGCCATTAATGAACTCCCTAAAACAAATCCCCAGGGCCAGATGAGTTTACAGGTGAATTTTACCAAACATTTAAAGAAGAGTTAATTCCAATATTATAAAAAATTATTTGGAAAAATAAGTGAAGAAGGAGTTCTACCAAATTCGTTTATGACACAAATATGCTGGTGAGAGCAAATCCAAGCAAAGCAAAAACAGAGAAAGAAAATTATAGACCAATTTCTCTAATGAATGTTGATCCTAAAATCTTAAATAAGATATTAGCAAGGAGATTAAAGCAAGTGATCACAAGGATAATACAATATGACCAGGTGGGATTTATACAAGGAATGCAGGACTGATTCAATATTAGAAAAACTATTAACAAAATCAACCACATCAATAAGAAAGCTAACCAAAACCATATGATTATCTCAATAGATGCAGAGAAAGCTTTTGACAAAATACAGCACCCATTCCTACTAAAAACACTAGAGAGTTTAGAAATAGGTGGAACTTTCCTTAAAATAACAAACAGTATCTACCAAAAACCATCGGCAAGCATTATATGCAATGGAGATAAGTTAGAGGCCTTCCCAATAAGATCAGGGGTGAAACAGGGATGTCCATTATCAACCCTAACATTTAATATTGTACTAGATATGTTAGCTTTAGCAATCAGAGAAGAAAAAGGAATTAAAGGAATTAGAATGAGCAAGGAGGAAACAAAACTATCACTCTTTGCAGATGATATGATAGTATACTTAAAGAATCCTAGAGAATCAACTCAAAAATTACTTGAAACAATTAACAACTTTAGCAAAGTAGCAGGATATAAAATAAATCCACATAAATCATCAGTGTTTCTATACATGACCAACAAAATCCAGCAGCAAGAGACAGAAAGAGAAATTCCATTTAAAGTAACAGTAGATAATTTAAAATACTTGGGAGTCTACTTGCCAAGACAAAGCCAGGAACTCTATGAACACAATTACCAAACACTCTTCAAACAAATCAAATCAGATCTAAATAATTGGAAAGATATCAGTTGCCCATGGATAGGCAGAGCTAATATAGTATAAATGACAATACTACCTAAATTAATTTACTTATTCAGTGCCATACCAATCAGACGACCTAAAAATTATTTTATAGAGCTAGAAAAAATAATAACAAAATTCATCTGGAAAAAACAAAAAATCAAGAATATCCAGGGAAATAATGAAAAAAAAAATTCACAGGAAGGTGGGTTAGCACTACCAAACCTGGAGCTTTACTATAAAGCAACAGTCATCAAAACTATCTGGTACTGGCTAAAAAATAGAGTGGTAGATCAATGGAATAGGCTAGGCTCAGGAAATGCAGTAGCAAATGACACTAGTAATGTAGTGTTTGATAAACCCAAAGACTCCAGCTTCTGGGATAGGAACTCAGTATTTGACAAAAACAGCTGGGAAAACTGGAAGATAGTATGGCAGAAATTAGGCATACACCAACATCTTACACCTTGTACTAAAATAAGGTCAAAATGGATACATGATTTAGACATAAGAGGTGATACCATAGGTAAATTAGGAGAGAAAGGAATAGTGTACCTATCAGATCTTTGGAAAGGAAAACAGTTTTTGACCAAACAAGAGATAGAGTATATTATAAAATGCAAAATGGATGATTTTGATTATATTAAATTAAAAAAAAATTTGTACAAACAGAAGCAATGCATCCAAAATTGGAAGGGAGGCAGAAAGCTGGGAAACAATTTTTGAGGCCAGTGCTTCTGCTAAAGGCCTCATCTCTAAAATATATAGGGAATTAAATCAAATTTATAAGAATCCAAGTCATTCCCCAATTGAGAAATGGTCAAAGGATATGAACAGGCAGTTTTCTGATGAAGAAACCAAAGCTATCTATTCCCATATGAAAAAAATGCTCTAAATCTCTAATGATTAGAGAGATGCAAATTAAAACAACTCTGAGGTACCACCTGACACCTATCAGATTGGCTAAAATGACAAAAAAGGAAGATAATAAATGTTGGAGAGGCTGTGGAAAAATTGGAACACTAATGCATTGTTGGTGGAGCTGTGAGCTGATCCAACCATTCTGGAGAGCAATTTGGAATTATGCCCAAAGGGCGATAAAGCTTTGCATACCCTTTGACCCAGCAATCCCACTTTTAGGTCTTTTGCCCAAAGAAATCATGGAAGGGGGAAAGGGACCCACATGTACAAAAATATTTATAGTTGCTCTTTACGTGGTAGCAAGGAATTGGAAGTTGAGGGGGTGCCCATCAATTGGGGAATGGCTGGACAAGTTGTGGTATATGAATACAATGGAATACTATTGTGCTGTAAGAAATGATGAGCAGGAAGAGTTCAGAGAAACCTGGAGGGTCTTACGTGAGCTGATGATGAGTGAGATGAGCAGAACCAGAAGAACATTGTACACAGTATCATCAACATTGAGTGTTGACCTACTGTGATGGACTATATTCTTCTCACCAATGCAATGGTACAGAAGAGTTCCAGGGAACTCATGATAGAAGAGGATCTCCAAATCCAAGAACAAAAAAGAAAGAAAGAACCGTGGAGTATAGATGCTGATTGAACCATATTATTTCTTTTGTTTTGGGGGCTGTTGTTTTTTTTTTCTATTTTGAGGTTTTGCATCACTGCTCTGATTCTTTCTCTTGTAACAGGATTAATGCAGAAATAGGATTAATGTTATTATGTGTATATATATGTGTGTGTATATATATATATGTGTATGTATATGTATATGTATAGAGATACATAGATATAACCTATATCAGATTACCTGCTGTCTAGGGGAGGGGGGAGGGAGGGGAGGGAGGGAGAAATATCCAAATTGTAAAGCATGTATAAACAAAAGTTGAGAACTATCTTTACAAGTAACAGAAAAAATAAAATACCTCATACATTAAAAAAAAATGGATACACGATTTAGAAATAAGAGGTGATACCATAGGTAAATTAGGAAAGAAAGGAATATTCTACCTTTCAGATCTTTGGAAAGGAAAGCGGTTTATGACCAAACAAGAGATAGAGTATATTATAAAATGCAAAATGTATGATTTTGATTATATTAAATTAAAAATTTTTTGCACAAACAGAAGCAATGCATCCAAAATTGGAACGGAGCCAGAAAGCTGGAAAACAATTTTTGTGGCCAGTACTTCTGATAAAGGCCTCATCTCTAAAATATATAGGGAACTAAATCAAATTTGTAAGAATCCAGGTCATTCCCCAATTAAGAAATGGTCAAAGGATATGAACAGGCAGTTTTCTCATGAAGAAACCAATGTTATCTATTCCCCTATGAAAAAATGCTTTAAATCTCTAATCATTAGTGAGATGCAAATTTAAACAACTCTGAGGTACCACCTGACACCTATCAGATTGGCTAAAATGACAAAAAAGGAAAATAATAAATGTTGGAGAAGCTGTGGAAAAATTGGAACACTAATGCATTGTTGGTGGAACTGATCCAACCATTCTGGAGAACAATTTGGAATTATGCCCAAAGGGCGATAAAGCTGTGCATACCCTTTGACCCAGCAATACCACTTTTGGGTCTTTTTCCCAACATGATCATGGAAAGGGGAGAGGGACCCACGTGTACAAAAATATTTATAGCTGTTCTTTATGTGGTGGAAAGAAATTGGAAGTTGAAGGGATGCCCATCAATTGGGGAATGGCTGGACAAGTTGTGGTATATGAATGCAATGGAATACTATAGTGCTCTAAGAAACGATGAGTAGGAGGAGTTCAGAGAATCCTGGAGGGTCTTGCATGGGCTGATAATGAGTGAGATGAGCAGAACCAGAAGAACATTGTACACAGTATCATCAACATTGTGTGTTGATCTACTGTGATGGACTATATTCTTCTCACCTACGCAATGGTACAGAAGAGTTTCAGGGAACTCATGATAGAAGAGGATTTCCAAATCCAGGAGAAAAAAAAAAGAACTGTGGAGTATAGATGCTGAATGAACCATACTATTTCTTTTGTTTTTGGTGCTTTTGTTTTTCTATTTTGAGATTTTTCATCATTGCTCTGATTTTTCTCTTATAACATGACTAATGCAGAAATATGTTTAATGTTATTATGTATATATATACACATATATATATACATACAGATATATGTATGTGTATGTGTGTGTGTGTATATATATGTGTGTGTATATATAAAATCTATATTAGATTACCTGCTGTCTAGCGGAGGGGGGAGGGAGGGGAGGGACGGAGAAAAATCTGAAATTGGAAACCTTGTATAAACAAATGTTGAGAACTATTTTTACATGTAACTGGAAACAAAATACTTTTATCAGAAAAAAAGAAAGAAATAGGCTGGCAAAATGAGAAGACAGAAAAGATGCTGACCCTAGAAAGTTTCTTTGCTGACAAGGAACATCAAAATACAACTTCAGAAGAAGATAAAAAAGTCAGAGCTCCTACATCCAAAGCTTCTAAGAAAAAATATAAATTGGTCTTAGGCCATAGATACACTCAAAAAGGACTTTGAAGATAAGGTAAGGGATTTAGAGGAAAAAATATAAAGAGAGATGAGAGTGATGCAGGATGGTCTTGAAAAAAAAAGTCAAAAGCTTGAAAAGTCAAATGGAAAAGGAGATACAAAAGCTCTCTGAAGAAAATAATTGCTTAAGGATTGGGATTGAGGGGCAGCTAGGTGGCACAGTGGATAAAGTACTGGTCCTGGATACAGGAAGACTTGAGTTCAAATATGGCCTCAGACACTTGACACATACTAGCTGTGTGACCCTGGGCAAGTCATAGAACCCTCATTGACCTGCAAACAAACAGACAAACAAACAAACAAATAAATAAATAAATAAGAATTAGGATTGAGCAAATGGAAGCTAATGACTTTATGACAAATCAAGACATAATAAAGCATATCCAAATGAATGAAAAAATAGAAGGCAATTGGAAATATCTCCTTAGGAAAACAGCTGATGGAAAATAGATCAAGGAGAGATAGTTTGAAAATTATTGGACTACTTGAAAGCCATGATCAAAAAAAGAGCTTCATTTTCCAAGAAATTGTCAGGGAAAATTGTCCTAATATTCTAGAAACTGAAGGAAAAATAGAAATTGAAAGAATCAAATTATCACCTCCAGAAAGTGATCACAAAAGTAAAAATTCCAGAAATATTATAGCCAAATTCCAGAGTTCCCAGGTCAAGAAGAAAATATTGAAAGTAGCCAGGAAGAAAAAATTCAAGGACTGTGGAGCCACAGTCTGGATAACACAATCTATGAGCATCTACATGAAAGGATCAGAGGGCATGGAATATGATATTCTGGAGGGCAGAGGAATTGGAATTACAACCAAAAAATCACCTACCCAACAAAACTGATTAATAAACTTTCAGGGGGAAAAATGGGACTTCATTGAAAAAGAGACCTTTCAGGTATTTGTGATGAAAAGACCTGAAATTTTACTTTAACATACAGTAACCTAGAGAAGTATAAAAAGGTAAACAGGAAAAAGAAACCATGAGGGATATTAAAAGGTTATTATTAGGTCACTATTGGTGCATCTGAAAGGATTATACTTAGAGAGCACAAGTATGAGTTGAATATGAAGGGATGATATCTTTAAAGCATTTATTTTTTATTATTTTTTGTAGGGTGGTTGAGTTTGGGTGGATTGCCTAGGTTTGTGTAGCTGGTGAGTGTTGGGTGTCTGAGGCTTTATTTAGCTTGGGTCTATCCTCCTGGGTCCAGGGCTGGTGCTTTGTCCACTGTGCCACCTAACTTCCCCATGTTGATTACTTTTGCAGGGCAATGAGGCTTAAGTGACTTGTCCAAGGTCACACAGCTAGTTAAGTGTCAAGTGTCTGAGGCCAGATTTGAACTCAAGTCCTCCTGAATCCAGGGCCAGTGCTTTATCCACTGTACCACGTAGTTGACCTCACCATGTTGATATCTTTAAAAAAAATTGAGGGAGGAGAGGAATGCACTGAGAAAAAGAGAAAGGGAAACATGGAATGAGATAAAGTATCTTACATAAAAGAAACAAGAAAAAGTGTATGTAGTGGAAGGGAATATGGGGGAGCAGTAGGGGAGTGAGTGAGCCTTACTCTCATCAGAATTGGCTCAAAGAGGGAATAACATACACACTCAAGTGGGTATAGTAATGTATCTTGCCCTGTGGGAAAGTGGTAAAGGAAAGGGATAAAGGGAGAGGGTTGAAGGAAGGAAGAGCAAATTGGGGGAGGGATCAGTCAGAAGCAAAACACTTTTAAGGAGGGAAAGGGTGAAAGAAGATAGAAAATAGAGTAAATATCAAAGGGAGGGAATAAGATGGAGGGTAATACAGTTATCAATTGTAACTGTGATAAAAAAGTCTTGAAGCAAGTTTGTCTGATAGACATCAGTTCTCAAACACATAGATAACTGAGTCAAACTTGTTGAAATGTGAGCCATTTCCCAAATGATGAATGATCAAAAGACATGAAGTCTTCAGATGAAATAATCAAAGCCACCATAGTCATATTTTAAAAAATGCTCTGGCTTATATTGATCAGAGAGATATTTGTCAAAACTATTCTGGGTACTACCTCATACCTATTGGATTGGATCATAGGACAACAGAGGAAAATTATAAATGTTGTGGGGATATGGGAAAAATGAAATATTAAGACACTTTTGGTAAAGTTGTAAACTGATTCAGACATAATGTAGAGCAATTTGTAACTGTGGCCAAAGGGTTATAAAACCTAACAATACTACTACTACGTTGGTATCCTAAAAGAGATTTAAAAAGAAAAAAAGTTGAATTCAAAATTGGGATGATGCCCATCAATTCAGAAAAGGCTGAACAAATTGTGGGATGAGATTAGGATGGAACACTATTGTGCTGTAAGAAATAATGAGTAGGATGCTATCAGAAGGATTTATGAAAAATGCAGTCATCTACAAAGAAGGAACTGATGGTAGCTGAATACATATTGAAGAATATTTTTGTCGGTTCTTTCTAAAGTTTTTTATCTGTATTCTTTCACAACTTGATTAATATAGAAATGTTTTGCATGACTACACATGTATAACTTAAAATTTTTGTTTTCATTTTTTTTTTTACATATATAACATATTGAATTGCTTCAGTTCTTAAGCGGGGGGTTGGGAGGGAGGGAGGAAGAGAATTTGGAACACAAAGTTTCAAAAGTCCATGTGAAAATTTCTTTATATGTATAACTTGGGGAAAATTCTAAATAAATAAGTAAATTTAATAAAAAAGGAAAAAATAAATGGTTTTAACCTGTTTAACATATTCAAGTACAAATAGGCTAAAATGACAATTTGACTTTTAGCATCTGAAAAGGATACCAAACAATTAATCTATATATAAGTATGGTACAAAAGGAGTAAAGAAAAAATATTTTAATTGTCCATACGGAAAAACCACTCCACTCATTAAGATGCTGAAATGAGCTGCTAAAAGAGTATATAACATGCCTAACTTGGGAGATATTTAAAGAGAAAACAATCCATTCTGCCTAGAAATGGCAAGGTGGCACAGTGGCTAAAGAGGTGAGCCTTGAATTAAAAAAGATCTGATTTTAAATCCAGCCTAAGATATTTACTAGGGAGGTAATCCTGGACAAGTTCACTTAATTGCTGTCTGCCTCAGTGTTGTTCTTATCCATAAAATGGGGATAATAAATCCATCTACTTCCCTGAGTTCTGATAATCAAATGAAGCAATATATCTAAAATGTCTAGCTCATAATAGATACTTAAATATTTATTTCTCTTCCCCAAATGATTCACATACCTGGCTGACAGGAGATAGGTTTCTATATGCTTACTGGTTTTACTCAACAAATATTCACTTTAAACAAGTGTATTCTGCTATATGAGGCAATTCTCTATCTACAAGCATGATAACGAGTTATGGATAACAGCATTCATGATCACATTAGTACTATACATTTCCTTTATAATACTACCTCCCTTTTTAGTACCTTCTTTCCTTTTCTCTAGAATAAGGATATGAGAGGAGAAATTATTATGGAGCCAAATTATATGAGAGACTTTGTGGCATAGTGGATAGAGAGATTCTCTAAGAACCAAGAAGACATATTTCTGCCTGTCTCCATGACCCTCTTGGGCAAGTCCTCTAACATCTCCATCCCCTGGGCAACTTTTCAAAACTATAAGTTTCAGAGAAGCTGACAAAATATTAGGAGAACCCCTGTTTTCCAGACCTAAGGCTCAGTAAGCAAGCTGTGCCCTGAACTTGGCAGGACAACAATTTACCCTCTGGATGATCCAACTCTCTGGCAAAATTACATAATTCATCAGGTGTTCTTTGAACTGGACAAGAGCAGGACAAATTTGGAAAGTCCTGCAATGAATCAAACTTGTCACATGCTTTCTGCTCCCTCTTTCTCAGAGTTACAACTCGCTGAGCTATTAATAGTATAACTATTGATATTTCTCTACTCTGCCTTGGGTTCCCCCACTAGGGGTGGAGCCCAAGCACATGTGTCTATTGTTCCTCCTTGTTTGCAAGCCTTTTTCCTCACTCTGAAAACAAAACTTTATTTAATTCCTGACTCTCCTGTCTCTGGCCTTCTGTTTGGCTCTGGCAATTCACAGGTTAGAGGCCAGTTCTGTCCAGTTGACAAAGGTGATGACCACCATTGACATAGAGAGTTTTATCATCTAGGATTAAGAAGATAGGCCAACAGTTATTCTTAATGACATAAATATTATCACTCTATGGCTCAACTAGAGGTGAATTTCTCTCAATTTTGCCAAGCCGGTGCTTGAAATCTTTATGTAATTTTATTTCAGAGGATATTTCTGTTTTGAAGAATATTTTATTTTCCAATTTACATGTAAAACAATTTTTAATATTCTTTTTTTAAATTATGAGTTCCAAATTCTTCCCTTCCTTGAGGTAGAACCAAGATGGCAGAGGAAAGGCAGAAAGATGAATAACTATTCACCTGTGCTCTCCCCAAAACTTCTCCAAATACCTTTAATAATGCCATAAAACAATTCCTGGCACAGCAGAACCCACAAAAGTAGAGGAATTCATGACCAGTTTGGCCATAGAGTGAAAATTTCCACACCCATCAGGTTTCTAATGTCATCTGCCAAATTAAACTAATTTAAAAAATGTATCAGTTGTAGGGAGTACCAACATTGTGACAAAATCACAAAGCTTTGAAATGTTAAAGCAAGACTTTTTTTTTTTTCCTGTAAATCCTTCTTATAAAATCTACTGAATATGGTCAGAGGGTTGAATTTATTTTAATTACTAAAGAGGACCTGCATAACAATTGTCCTCTCCATCTATTATTTCTCAGACTTTTCACTTAACTGATCCACCTTATTTTCAAGTTTTAAATGTCTATGATGTTGTCTTCTCTATTTCTTACATTAGAATTATCATAGGGAAGATATTGTCTCTTGGAGCAGCTAGGTGGTACAGTGAATAAAACACCAGCCCTGGAATCAGGAGAACCCGAGTTCAAATACAGCCTGGGAAAGTCATTTAACCCTCATTGCCCCCCACCCCGAAAAACATATTGTCCTTTATTGAAAATTCCCATTCTCCACCATAAATTATTTGCACTTTTGGGAAACAGCCCAAGGAAAAGATATACAGAAAGAAGGTTGGCCCATCTTTTCGAGCAATAATCACAAAGGACCCTGATAATAGTCAAATTAATGTTATTTATAATTAACTTTATTTAATGTAACTTTATTTATTTTATACTTTATTTCATATAACTCCAAGGGACAAAAGTTAATAACCAATACAATTTATGTTCATAAGAAAAGAACTATATAATAGCAGCAAGTATTTACAAATTAGAGAATAAAAAATGTGAAGTCCAGGAAATGGAAGCCATACATACACACACAAAAAAACCAAAAACCCTCAATTAATTGATTTTTTAACAAATCAGTGTATTGTAGATTTTAGTTAAGATGCCGTTTATGTGGGTCATTTAAAGAGATTTCTCCTTTCAGTGACTATTCTAATGTCTAAAACATTTAAAAACATTGTATATACTTTACTTCAATAAATCTTGATTACAAAGCAAAATAACAACTATGTTTTTTAATGATGTGTTAAGATTTGAAGTATTATCTACATTCAAAGTACCCAAATTCTATCAAATAACCAACTATTTTGAAAACAGAATAGACAGAAAAATAAATTATTTATTCCTCAGAAAAATATTAGCAATTATTTGATGAAAAAAAGAAAATATTTTTAGATCTAATGGTCTGGTGAATTCACATTCTTGTGAAAGTAAGTTAGTCAAAAAATGATGTCTAAACAGAGTGGTATTGCAGTCAGAGACCTAGATTCAGAAAGATTATCATTGTTTTCCATGCCTCTTTCTTCTTATGCAATCTTGAACAAGGTGAGAGTCAAAAAAAGCTTCAACAAGGGTACTGGTAATATAAATAGTGAATAAATAGGCAAGAGATTCTGTGCAAAAAAAATTTATCAACTATCACAGTTCAAAATGTCCCATAGAAAATTGGTGTTGTGGGACTGAGGTTCACATGAGAGACTTGTACTGCCTGAATAGATGTGGGGTTCATCTCCTCATGCATAGAGATGGTAAATTTACTTATGAATTCACCAATAGAGATTACTTTGTGATTATGTCAGAGAGGGACAGAGATTCATAGGGAGGATGGGATGGAGAAAGACAAAGGCAAAGAAAGACAGAGACAGAGAGAAAGAGAAATTGGTCTTTCCACTGGACAATATTGATTCCTCTGTTTCAATACATTTTCTTATTGTATAATCTCTTGGTGATCCATCATTTTGGCTACCTTGCAAGGGAAGGAAAATCTTTTTCATGGAGGGTCAATTTGTTCTGGAGTTTGATGGATTCATCACAGAAATGTGATATAAGGGATTTACAATCCAAGGTAAAATTACTGTTTTGTGATGTCAATCAGTAGCACCTTCAGGTAGATATGACAAAATTTGATTCACTTCATGAAATATTTTTTAAAGTTTATACTGAGCAAGGTTCTGGGGTCATCCAATGGACAAAAACATGGCAGAACTGGATTGTAAGGAGATTATAATCTAATGAATCAGATAAACTAAATTACTTTAATTCTATCTTATCTAAGTAGACTCATGTAGACAAATCATGGATATTCAATTTCAATAAGGTATCTGACAATATTAAAACTCAGTAGGAGCCTCTTCATGAATGAAATATTCAGCTTATACTTATGCTCAGTGTGAATCCAAATGGTAGTTGTGTCTGATCCAGTAATTATGATTCAGTTTGACAAGAGATGATAAAAGAGACCAATGCGTCTTAATCCTTTACCTTCTTGGCAAGAGCAGGAAGAATGGATAACTTTTATCGTGTTACTGGTGGTATTAAAATTATTATGAAATGAGACATATTGAAGAATTTTTTAAAAAAGAAGTTGTAATCTTTTTCTTTTTTTATTATTTTATTTACTCATATTACATGTAAAAACAATTTTTAACATTCATTTTTAAAACTTAAAGTTCCAAATCCCCTCCCTTATTTCAATATAGGTTATAAATGTGTAGTTATGCAAAACATTTCCATATTGGTCATGTTGTGATGAAAAACATTGACCAAAAAACCCCCTAAAAACCAAAAAACAACTCAAGGAAAATAAAGTAAGATCCAATCTGTATTCATACACCATGAGTTCTTTCTCTTGGGATTGATAGCATTTTTCATCATTGTCTCTCAAAATTTTCTTGGATCATTGTATTGCCAAGTTTTTCACAGCTGATTATCTTTAATATCGATGTTACTTTGTACAAAGTACATTTCCATTTGCATCATTTCACATTAGTTTTTCCAGGATTTTCTGAGACCATCCTCCTCATCATTTCTCATAGCTCAATAATATTCCATCATAATCACATATCACAATTTGTTCAGCCATTTCCCATTTGATGGGCATCTCTTTGATTTCTAGTTCTTTACGACTAGAAAAAGAGCTGCTATAAATATTTTTGTATGCATAGATCCATTTTTTTGTTTTGTTTTTCAATCTCTTTTTGGATATAGACATAGTAGTGGTATTGCCAGGCCAAAAGGTTTTATGGTTTTACAGCCCTTTGAGCATAGTTCCAAAATGCTCTACAGAATGGGTAAATTAGTTCACAACTCCAACAATGCATTAATGTCTCATTTGTTCGACACCCCCTGCAACATGTGTCTTTGTCCTTTTCTGTCTTATTTGTCAGTCTAATAGTTATGAGGTAGTACCTCAGAATTGGTTTGATTTGCATTTCTCCAATCAATGATGACTTAGACCATTTTTAATATGTTTATAGGTAGGTATAATTACTTCATCTGTAAACTATTCATATATTTTTATCATTAATCAATTGGGAAATGACTTTTATTTTTATAAATTCTACTCAGTTCTCTATATGTTTGAGAGATGAGGCCTTTATCATAGAAACTTGCTTCAATTTTCTATCACAACTACTATTGCTAACTGTATTTCCCCCAGCCCATTCTACCTCCCCCCATTTATTCAATGTTTTCTCTCCTTTCACCCTGTCCCTCCTCAAAAGTATTTTGCTTCTGACCACTGCCCTCCCTTCTATAATGCCGCTTCTCTTATAACCTTCCCATCCTACTTTCCTGTAGGGTAAGATCAATTTCTATACTGAATTAAATGTTTATGTTATTCCCCCCTCAGTTGTCATCTTAATTAACCTATTTGCTACGATGCTTTTTAAATAATTCTGACTAAATAGATTTATTTAGGAAGCATCTTGTCAAAAAATGTATAAAGTTCATAAATTTCGATGAAATATTAATTTTACTTATTTTGTATTGATAATATATGGACATACATACATATATACATACAAATATCTAGACACATATTCACACTTGTATATATATATGTGTGTGCATGTTATATACATATTATATATATATACATATATGTTCATTTATGTGTATATACTTGGCATTGTTGATGGATCCTTTTTAACACCTGCTAAATTGATATAAAACACATGTATACTTACTAATAATATATTCAAAGCTGGGCAAATACTCTTAGGGATTTGGCCTATCTTCACTTAAGATACTGTAGCTTATGCTATGCTAGAGTACGATATAAGATCTGCTGCTTAAAATCAGATTCGTTCTGAAGTAATTATCTGGTTAATTGGTCTTGTGTGAACAGATAGTAGTCAGTCTAAGGACCTGAGCCAAAGGAAGCTGAATAAGCTGGTGACAAATAGCATAGTTGTTAATCACACATTTCATTTATTGCCAGCTGCTTTGTAATCAGGATTGGTACACATTAAGACTATATGTCTCCACAATGACCCACAAACAGTTGTAAAGTCATGAAAATAACTTCCCTGATTGGCTTTTCTTGATAGCAACTCTGGGTAGGGCAGCAGCTGTGGGAGCCTAAATGGAGAAAAAGGGGTAAAAGACACTGTGACTAAAACTGATGAATATGTCATCTTCAACTTTTACCAAAGAAGAGTATAAAAGGAAGTGTACAAGAGGGTCCTGTTTGTCTATTTTAGGGGAATAATTCATTTTCTGCTTAAACAATATGAGAAAAATTTGATATAGCCCCAGGCAATAATTTCTAATACTTGCCCCAAATTCCAAGTTTTCCTTGTTTTTAACACTTTGGCAAACATTGAAATGGGATATAACAATGAATTTTGATTATGGTAATCCAAATCAACTAGCCCAATGATTAACCTTCAAGGAATATTTGAGTTCATCAAATGGATACCCTGTTAATGGAGACACAAATACTTCCAAATTTTCTTCCAGCCCTTCAGAATCTACATCAAGCCTGTCTTTCCAAATATTTCACATTATTTATTTTTGCATGTTTTGCATTACAATGAAAATGGCCTATTTTCTGTTCCCTGAATTTGAAATCTACTACCAGCTATTTGCATAGGCTGTTTCACCTTCCTGAAATTCCCTTACTTTCTCTTTATAAAATCCTTCAATTCCCTCAAGGTTTTGTTTAGTTATCATTGTCTGCAGGAAACCTTCCTGAACCCTTTCCCAGTTTTTAATTTTTGCTTCCTTCGTGGAGCCGCCTTGTATGTTTATGTGATTTAACCCCCAGCAGAACAGAAACTCTAGTGTCTGCTTTAGAACCTTGGAAAAATTTGCATCACATTAATGTTTATTGAATGGAATTGGATTATAATATGCAATTGTTGCTCGATAAAACTTTCATAGGTGGGAGATTTTCCCAATGTTTTTGGATATCTTCTTCTAGGTCTTTTCATATTCTGTGGATATCAGGGCATCATATTAAGTATTAAGGGTGGGGGGGCAGCTAGGTGGCTCAGTGGATAGAGCACCGGCCCTGGATTCAGAAGTACCTGAGTTCAAATCCGGCCTTAGACACTTAACACTTACTAGCTGTGTGACCCTGGGCAAGTCACTTAACCCCAATTGCCTCAATAAAAAAAAAAAGTATTAAGGGTGGATTTTGATGTACTTAAATTGTTTTACCACCTTTTTGTGAATAAGCATAGAATAAATACAGATTAAGTATTCAAAAAAGAATTCTACAACTTTTCAAAAAATTGTATGATTATGAAAAATTGGTATGATATGAAAAAATATCTGAAACTTTTTATTCCTAAATATTCATTGAGTATTTTCTTAAGAGGAAATATGAAATAGTGGCCCAAGATTATAGTCAAAATTTAAGTCACACCTCAGACTGCATTCCAAAGTAATTATTTAAGACTATTATTATTTTTTATATAGAATTATATTTTCCAAGATTACAGGTAAAAATAAATTTTCACATCAGGTTTTAAAACTTTGTGCTCCACATTCTTTTCCTCCCTCCCTCCCCACCCTCCCCTTAAGAATTCAAGCAACTCAATATAAGTTATACATGTATAGTCATGCAAAACATCTTATTAAACAGAGGAAAAAAACCTAGAAAAAGGAACTAAAAAAATATGCTTCAATGTGTATTCAGATACCACCAGTTCTTTCTCTGTAGATGGATTGCATTTTTCATAAGTCCTTCTGAGTTGTTGTGGATCATTGCATTCCTAAAAATAACTAAGTCATTCACAACAGATCAACTTACATTATTGCTGTTATTTTTGTATAAAAACATCTTAATTTGCATCAGCTCATCTATGTTTATCCAGGATTTTCTGATAGCATCCTGCTTATAATTTCTTACAGCATAATAGTGTTCCATCAAAATCCCATTGCACAATTTTTTCAGCCATTCCTCAGTTGATGGGCATCACCCCAATTTTGAAGTCAACATTTTAAAAAATCTCTTTTAGGATATCAACCTAGTAGTGGTATTACTAGGTTGAAGAATATGCATAGTTTTATAGTCCTTATACCAGAGCTCCAAAATGCTCTGCAGAATTTTTGAATCAGTTTACCAAGAATGTATTAATATCTCATTTTTCCCATATCCCCTACAACATTTGTCATTTTCCTCTGCTGTCTCACTATCCAATTCAGTAGGTATGAAGCAGTACCCAGAATTGTTTTGACCTTAATCCCTCCAGTCAATAGTGAGTTAGAACATTTTTTTCAATATGGCTATAGGTGGCCTTGATTATTTTATCTGATAACTTCATGTCTTTGATCACCTATCAATTGAGGAATGGCTCCTATTCCAACAAATTTGCCTCAGTTCTCTATGTGTTTGAGAACTGAAGCCTATCAGACAAACTTGCTTCAAGATTTTTTCAGTTACTATTTTTAACTGTCTTTCCCTCCATACTATTCCCTCCCATTGACATTTATTCTATTTTCTATTTTCTTCTCTCCTCAAAAGTGTTTTGCTTCTGACTGCCCTTGGCCCAAATCTGCTCTCCTTTCTTTCACTACTCCTCCATCATGCCCTTCCCTTCCTACTTTCCTGCAGGGTAAAATCGTTTACTATACACAATTGAGTGTGTATGTTATTCCCTCTTTGAGCCAATTTTGATGAGAGTAAGGCTCACTTACTCCCTTGTACCTCCCCATCTTCCCCTCCATTTCATAAACTTTTTCTTCTGTTTTTCTGTGAGCTACTTTATCCCATTGCACCTCTCCCTTTTCCTTTCTCCCAGTGCATTCCCCTTAGCCCTTAATTTTATTATTTTAAATATATCATCCCTTTATATTCAACTCACACCTGTGCCCTCTTCCAAATAAACTCCATTCAAATACCCTAGTAATGAGAAATTTTTTGTTACAAGTATCATTTTCTCATGTAGGAATGTAAAGAGTTAAAACTTTTATTATGCCCTATTATTTCTTTTTCCTGTTTACCTTCTTATGTTTCTTTAGGGTCTTGTATTTGAAAGTCAGATTTTCTATTTAGCTCTGGGCCTTTCATCACGAATGACTGAAAGTCCTCTCTTTCATTGAATTACCATTTTTTCCCCTAAAAGATTATAATCAGTCCTGATGGGTAGGTGATTCTTGGTTGTAATCCCTGTTCTTTGCCCTCCCAAATATCATATTCAAAGCCTCCTGGTTTTTTTTTTTTTTTTTGGGGGGGGGGCAATGAGTTTTAAGTGACTTGCCCAGGGTCACACAACCAGTAAATGTCAAGTATCTGAGGCTGCATTTGAACTCAAGCCCTCCTGAATTCAGGGTGAGTGCTTTATCCACTGTGCCACACAGTTGCCCCTCCCCTTTTCCCTTTTTTCTTTTTTCTTTTTTTTTTTTTGTGGGTGCCCTCTGGTCTTTTAATGGAGAAGCTGCTAAATCTTGTGTTAGTCTGACTGTGGCTCCACAATACTTGAATTGTTTCTTTCTGGTTGTTTGCAATATGTTCTGCTTGACTTGGGAGCTCTGTAATTTGGCTATAACATTCCTGGAAGTTTTCATTTTGGGATATCTTTCTGGAGGTCATCATTGAATTCTTTCAATTTCTATTTTACCTTTTGCTTCTAGAATATCAAGGCAATTTTCCCTGAAAATGTCTTGGAAGATGATGCCTAAGCTCTTTTTGTGATCATGGACTTCAAGTAGTTGAATAATTTTCAAATTATCTCACCTGGATCTATTTTCCAGGTCATCTGTTTTTCTAAGGAGATTTTTCACATTGACCTCTATTTTTTCATTCATTTGGATTTGCTTTATTGTGTCTTGATTTCTCATAAAGTCATTATCTTCTATTTGCTCAATCCTAATTTTTGTTTTTGTTTTTGTTTTTTGCTGGGCAATGGGGATTACGTGACTTGCCCAGGGTCACACAGCTAGTATGTGTCAAGTGTCTGAGGTGGGATTTGAACTCAGGTACTCCTGAATCCAGAGCTGGTGCTTTATCCACTGTACCACCTAGCTGCCCCTGTTTTTGTCAATCCTAATTTGTAAGCAAATATTTTCTTCAGAGAGCTTTTGTATCTCCTTTTCCATTTGGCTTTTCAAGCTGTTGACTTTTTTATGACCTTCCTGCATCACTCTCATTTCTCTTTCCAATTTTCCTCTACATCTCTTATCTTCAAATTCCTTTTTGAGCACTTCCATGGCCTGAGAATTTCATTTCTATTCATATTTTTCTTGGAAGCCTTGGAAGTAGGAGTTCTGACTTTTTTTTCTTCTTCTGAGGGTGTATTTTGATCTTGTTTGTCAACAAAGAAACTTTCTAGGGTCACCATCTTTTTCTGTCTGCTCATTTTGCCAGCTTACTTCTTGACTTTTAACTCTATCTTAAAGTGGGGCACTTTTCTGGGGCATACTGACCCAAGCTTCATGGATACCAGGTGTTATGATTTAAGGAGAGACATGTCCCTCCCCCCTGCCCTGGTCTGTGCTCTGCTCTATAAGCTACCACAGGCCTGCTTAATCTTTAACAGGGAACATAATTCTGTTTCACTGTGGCTGCAAGTTTGGACACCTTTGTGCCCCTCCCCTACCTTGGCAGCCACTTGAGACTGCTTCCTGGTTCTAAGCATGGGCAACACAACAGAGTTCTGCCTCATTGCCATCAGAGACCCCTGCAATCTCCCCCCAGTCAATCACTTGATTTTTTCACCAGTTCATGAGCTGAGTTCCAGAAGTAGCTGCTGCCTCATCTTATTCCAGATCTCTGGAGGCCTGATTCTCTGGGGCTTGGGCTGGGGTTGTGCCCTGACATCCAGATCTGTACTCCATTCCCACCCAGGTACCACAGACCATTCCTGATGACTTTCTAAGCCATCTGTAACTGGGAAATGATCTCACCCTATCCTTTTGTGGGTTCTGTTGCTCTAGGAATTATTTTATGGCATTATTTGAAAGTATTTTGAGGCATTTGTGGGAGAACTCTGAGGAGTCATTGCCTTTCATCTGCCATCTTGGCTCCACCCAGGAACAAAACCCTGTTGTACTATTTTTAAAAAAAGAAATGATTCTTATTTTGGTTATTACTACTTTCTGCTTATTAATATATAGTCAATTCCAATTTTGTAATCATGTTTTTGTTCACTATGTCAAGTATCTTCAAACTTTCTTATTGAAGAAGTGATTCAGCAGATATAAGCTTGAATTGATTAATATCAAAGTCTGTGTTCTTTTTCATTTGGGAATCTCTAAACAAACACCATTATTTTAATCTCTACCCCAATGGACACATTGATATCATCATTTAATATGAAATACGTGGTTTACTTGGTTTAGAAGATCTTATCAAGTTCCTTGAAAAATATTGACACTCTTGGTGTTTATATTACTTTCATTATCTGTCTTCAGATTCATCAAAATTGACTATTTCCTTCTTTTGTTTTTTTCCCCCCAATTTTTGGAATGAGTTAAAACATATAATTGTTTTGATTTATCTTTCCCTGTTCATTAGTGATTTAATAATATTTCATATGCTAGCTATTTTCAATTATTATTTTAAATATTTATTCATATCAATTGAGCTCATACATTGGGAAATGGCTTTGGGTTTTCTACATTTGTGTTAAATATCTATACATATTGGATAATATATTAGAGACATTTGGTGGAAACATTTCATGTTTTTCTCCATTTGTCATTCTCCTATCCTATTAACTTTTTTTTTTCAAATTCCAGGCTTTTGATTTTATAGAGTTAAAATTATCTTTTTGTTTTTTGTTTGTTTGTTTTGGTGAGGCAATTGGGGTCACATGACTTGCCCAGGGTCACACAGCTAGTAAGTGTTAAGTGTCTGAGGCCGGATTTGAACTCAGGTCCTCCTGATTCCATGGCCAGTGCTCTATCCACTTCACCACCTAGCTGCCCCTTAAAATTGTCTTTTTAACCATCCCTTAATTCAGTTAAAAATCTCATCCCCTCTATAATAATTGATGATATTTTATTAGCTAACTTCTATATTTTAATGGGATAGTTTTAAAAATTCAAGCAAAATATTAATTTTGAGTTTATTAATATTATTATTATTATATTTATATCATATAATATTATAATCAGTATTGTATAGCATATGAAGCTGGTCTAAATCTAATTTATACCAAACTGCTTTTCAGTCTGCCCAGAAGTTATTGTCAAATAGACAGACCTTCCACAAGTAATTTATTTTCTTGGGTTTTCTGAACATTGCATCATTAGCTTCACTTGCTACCAATTCATCATCATCTAGGTTATTCTTCTGTTATATGCTTTGATTTTTTAACTGGTACCAAATAGTTTTTATGATTACTACAGTATACCATAATTTCACAAGTAAAAGTCAACTTTTTATTCATTTCTACAATTTTTGTAATCTCTTTTTAGATTCTAAACCATTTATTCCTGTAAAAAGAATGTTGTTGTTGTTGTTGTTGTTGTTATTATTATTATTATTATTATTATTAAACTCTATAAGGCATCTCTTTGGTAATTGGATTGGCATAGCACTAAATTTAGACATACATTTAGGTAATGTCATCATTTTTATTACATTGGCAAAGCTCAGGTTTAAGTAGTGAATAATTCTCCAATTAATTAAGTCAAACTTTATTTCTACAAATATTGTTTTATTGCTCTATTCCTCAATCCAAAATCAGTTACCCATCCAAGCTTTGAGTGGTAGATTAAATCTCAGATATTTTATTCATTTTAAGTTTATTTTGAATGAATCCATCTGCACCACGGTCTTCCCCTCCACCACATTATCAAGTTCTACATAAAATTTGTCTACTTCAATATTTTTAATAAATCATAGTGCATCATCCACATATTGGTTTCTTTCTTTATATCTTTTATGAATAGTAGATGACCAAATTATCAGTAAAATCCCATCTGTTATTTCCATTTCAATCTGCTATAGCTGTTTTTTAAAGACTTAGAAATTTCTACAGAAGTAGCAAGCCAGTCAATGATGTTAAAATCAGTAGGCCTTTTCAAATGGGTACATTGCGTAGCACATAAGGAAGGAGGGAAGGAAGGAAGGAAGGAAGGAAGGAAGGAAGGAAGGAAGGAAGGAATGGAGGACAAGGTGGTGCTTTACCTTATATAACAACAATATGGGTAGAATAAAGTGGATAGAGCACTGAGGTTGGGGTCAGGAAGACCTGAGTTCAAATCCAGCCTCAGAAACTTGCTAGCCTCATGACCTTGGACAAGTCATTTCACCTTTGTCTGCCTCATTTTCCTTAACTGAAAAATAAGCAAAGCAATTGCACTTACCTCCCAGAGTTGAGATAAAATTTGTAAAATACTTAGCATATATTAGATGCTTAACAAGGGCTTCCTTGCATCTGTCTTTCTTTCCCTCCCTCCCCCTTCCTTCCTTCCTTCCTTCCTTCCTTCCTTCCTTCCTTCCTTCCTTCCTTCCTTCCTTCCTTCTTTTCTTTCTTTTTTTTACTTCTTTCTTTCCATACAGTATCTATAGAAAGTTCAGAATAATCAAGGCTCCAGTCTTGGATCTTATACTGTTCCGCCCTAGCAGAGGAGGAAGGAATCCATGAAAAAGTCACTTTTTTGATGTAGCACTCAAGTCATGAAGATATATGAATCAGTTCTCTAGCTTTTGTGATCACTATATGTTTTTTGTTTGTTTGTTTTTTGGTCTGGAATATCTGATTTCCCACTATGGTTTGTGCTGATATGGGAGAGTGACAAGTATTTTATAGGGACTAATATGACTTAGCACAGCTTCATTGTGTAACTAATGGAGTTCTGGACTTACATTCAGGTAGAACTCAGTTTGAATTCAGCCTCTGATGTTTACTAGCTTTGTGACACTGGGCAAAAAACTGCTTTCATCCTCCCTTCATTTGTAAAGTAGAGATAATAACACAAAGTTGTTGTGAGGCTCAAATGGCTTTTATACATACACACAAACACAATAGCCAGTATTTATATAACACTCGAAGTTTTACAAAAGACTTTACAAATATTATCTCATTTTATTGTCAAAATAAATCTCAGAGGTAGGTATTGTTATTTTCCCCATTTCACAGATGAAGAAATTGAGGCAGATATCACTTAAGTAGTTTCTTTAGGATCACACAGCTAGTATATGTATGAGGCCAGATTTTACACCATATCTTCCTAGTGTCTGGCATATAGGAGGCACTTAATAAATGTTTATTGATTAATTTATTGACACCAGCTCTATCTCTCTTTCTTTTGTGCTGCCTAGCTTCTGATAATTTTTAATATGTAAAGAATTTTATAAACTTTAATATCTTCTAAAATTTCAGTTGTGTTTTTAATATGACAAATTATTAAAGAATTGTAAAATAAGAGGTAGTAACATCAAATCATAATGGAGAGTTGGTGTCTAAGTCAGGAAAATCTAGCCTCAAGTCCCACCCTGATACATAATGGCTCTATTACCTTGAGTAGTTAATTACACTCACTGCTCCCAAGAATGCTATAAAGACTATGAGTAGGAGAGAAAGTGCTTATCTTCATTGATAGAAGAAATTGCTCATCAGAGACTTTCTATTCTCATGAAATCATTAATTTAATTTTAAAACATCATGAAAGTATAAAATAATATCATAACAATAATGTTATTATCATCATTCTATTGATTTTCCATTTCTGACCCCAGAGTTGAGGGCATAAAGTGATGTACACAAAATGTATTATTTTATGTTAGTGATTATGATTACCTTATTCTTTTCATACTTGTCTCACAGGTAGGGTTCCAATCAGGAAGGTTATGTGAAGCACTATATATATATATACACACATATATATATATACACACACATATATATACATATATACACACACATATATATATATAAACACACAAATATATGTATGTATATATATAGTTCAATTGCTGCCATTTTATATTAATGAATTTGTCATTGCACAAAATTTATACTTTTGTGCTTCAAAAGTTTTACTATTTTTTAAATGATTTAAACCCTTTGTGATTATTCTGTTATTCCTTCATTGTAGAAGCAGAAGGAAATTGCACAGAACTTGTTTATTTCTTTATTTCATGGGTCAACTTGGCCACACAATTCATTGTCTACTCTCATCTGGCAAACCTGCTGGTGGTAAGCCAACTTAACTCCACTTGGCTTGTCTTAGGACAGCAAGTACCATCTGTACTATAGGACTACAGGGGAAGCCTTTCTCTCTATCTCTGTGGACTCTGCCAGAACATGTACACTGATGAATTAGTCTTTGGAATACAAGCATTTGTCAAATATATGAGACAAATAAAGAAATAACATTTTGGAAGTTGATAATTGATAATATTTTAATATATTGTGTTTCCTTATATTCTTATGCAAATATGCTTAATATCAACAATCCTTAGAGACTATGAAAATATATTAAATTATTCTAATATTGTTTAGTTCTACTTATACAATACCAAATGTCTATCTGTGCAACATTGTATTTCAAATTATAATTTGCATTTTGTCTTAGAACCAGAATAATATTTTAGGACCTTAGATCTATTCAATGCATTTTTAAATGGATGTGCAGAAGGATCTTGGAAATATATATCATTATCATATGGAAATGCAAAGCCAATATCTTTAAAGTTACTAGTTCTTTTTCTTAGTATATTCTAGATAACCATACTCTCAGATATTAAAATTTATAATCAAAATTCCTTCTCCAGTTCATTTTACAAATGATGAAACTGAGGCAAAATGGGTTAATTGACTTGTCTAGGATCTCACAACTAGTAAGCTTCTGAAGCTGGATTAGAACTCAAGAAGATGAATCTTCTTGATTTTAGGCCTAGTACTCTTTCCACTGCACCACAGAAAATGACAATGTTTTAATGGAAGGTCAAGATAAGATGATGTAAATAATAAAGGTATATAGGCATAAGGGTATATATGATTAGACACTAAAATAATATGCTTCCTAATCTTGGACAAATGAAAGTTCATGATACGCATATGTAAAGCATTGACTAAATATCTATCTTATACGGCAATCCTTTCTCAAATCATCCTAATTTATAGTGTTTTTCCTTTGCTGATTATTTTTTATTTGTCCTGTACCTGGGAGTTAATTGGTTCAGTGGATAGCATCAGGCCTAAAAGCCAAGAATACCTTAGTTTAAATCTGGCTCAGACACTTACTAACTGTATGACCCTGGGCAAGTCAGTCAACCTCTGTTTGGCTGAGTTTCTTCATTTATGAAATGGGGATGATAATAGCATCTACTTAAGAGGGGTTTTGTGAGTCTCAAATGAGATATTTGTAAAGCACTTAGCATGATACCTGGGATATGATAAGTGCTATATTAATGCTAGTTCTCCTTTCTTCTCCTTGTCATTGTTGTCATCCTCCTCCTCCTGTCTTCCTTAAGAATAAGAATGGGGGATAGAGCACCGGCCCTGGAGTCAGGAGTACCTGAGTTCAAATCCGGCCTCAGACACTTAACACTTACTAGCTGTGTGACCCTGGGCAAGTCACTTAACCCCAGTTGCCCTGCAAAAAAAAAAAAAAAAAAGAATAAGAATGGGGCAGCTAGGTGGCACAGTGGATAAAGCACCAGCCCTAAATTCAGGAAGACCTGAGTTCAAATCCAGCCTCAGACACTTGACACTTACTAGTTGTGTGACCCTGGGCAAGTCACTTAACCCCCATTGCCCCACCAAAAAAAAAAAAAAGAATAAGAATGGTATTTTAACTTTTTATCTATGATGCCATGCCTGATACATAGCAGGCACATTAAACAATGTTTATTGACTAAATAAATTAATTTCATTCAAGAAATATTTATTAAGTAGCTATTATGTTCTATGTATTCTATGTATGTGTCATGTCAATTGTTAGGATATGTAAAAAGATGGAAAATTCCTTTATTGACACTATTAGAAACAAAATAATTGATTAGAATAACTACAGACTTGACCTAATAAGTTTTTGTCATTGTTTTTGTTGAGTTTTTCTGAGGAGGGGGCATTCTTGGGTATTGCCATTTTGCTTCTATTATTCTCCTAATATCGATGGCACACTAAGTAACCATATACAAACTCGTATTTGATTTTTCATAGTGACAGCTATTCAGGAAATGAAGGAAGCCTTTTGAATATGGTGGAAAGAATATAATACAAGGATATTATTAGTAGATGGGTCTATTTCTTGGCTTTGTTTTTTCAGTGAATCATAATTATATGGGTTGGAATAAATCCTTTTTATTTCTTTGCTATTCAACTGGATACCAGATTATAGTTTTCATTATTGAAACAACATCACATACAAATAATTAGCATCCTTCAGGACTCAGATCACAACTCGGCAGGGGAATTTGGGAAAAATTCCAGTTAGGTATTTAACAACAAAAGAATGTGAAGTAGGAAACAGTTCATTGAGTTACCTGAGTATCATAGAGCTATAAATACTTGTGTTTGAATTTTGGCCTTTTCATGAGAATTTTTCCCAAGTTTTTTATACCATGAAAAAGGATTATAGGAAGTTCTTCCTAGAGCTTTTCTTTTAACTAGGATTCATCAGAGTTGGTATCAAATCATATGAAATGCAATTTGTATCATTTACTCAAAATTAATTTTCTTTGACCTTTTATGTACAATGGGAAAGAACAACTTAAAAGTCAAATTTTATAATTAATAATTTTATTCACAACTTTATAATTAATAACAATAGTCTCTTTAGCACCTAACTGTTCCTCCATATCGTAATGGAATGTTTTGGGCATGAATTGATATTTGGACTTTTCAATTGTTCAGAGTAGGTTGGAAGCTGGTTGTAGCCAATTCTAATAAAAGTACCCTTTTTGTTCAGGCTTGATGTGGAGACAAAATGAGACATTTTCAAGACATTGAACACTTACAAACATGGGTTTTCCCTAACACAAGAAGAACATTCTAAAAGGATACTGTGGCATTTGGCTTCTCTGGACTTTGTCCCCCATGTCAATATACTGAAAAACATTCAGTCAGTAGGTCATCAGAGATGGCAACTCAAGTGGTCTTTATTACCTTCCAAGTAGTGAGAGGACCATACTCCAGATGGATGGAACTTTGTATGCGCTCCAGATGACCAGGAAGCTATATCAGAAAAGCTGGACATAAAGAGGATCTGAGGATAGCTTTGTCTTCTATCTATTCTATGTTTACAGGATAAAGGAAGGGAGTTCTATCAGTAAGCTGAGTCCAGTAGGACTTGCCAGCAAACTTGACTTCTTTTAGGTAAAACCTCCATGTTATTCATAGGCAGGAACAAGTTGCATGAGGGAAATTTTGGTAGTATCACCGGACTGAATATAGTAATTGATTCATGAGGTAATACTTGGAGATGAGCCAAACATATTGTGTGTGTGGGGGGGGAGGATTGGGGATTTGCCATTTTTTTTTTGGTCTATGAAATATTTATATGTGACCAATTGTGGTCTTGGAATCTGCAATACTTGGGTCTAGATTCCACCTCTAGTATTCCCTAGCTATGTCACCCTGGGCAATTCACTTTAACCCCATGAGTCACAGTTTCCCCTTCTATAAGATAAAAAGAATAACTATAGTACTTGCTTTACAGGATACTTGTGAGTCTCAAATGACTAAACAACAGCAAAAGCAACAATAGCAACAAACTTCCATATCTTATTTCAGAAAAATATAAAATTAACTAGATCTATTAGAAAAAGATAGCAAAAAAATTTTTTAAAATGCTTTTTAAAATTTTCAAATTGAAAAGACTCAAAAATCTCATTGCCCAAATCTAGAGGTCCCAGGTTTTTAAACCTGAATAAATTAGCAAATAATCAATCAAACAAATAAATACATAGTCAAATAAACAATTAAATGAATGATTGAATGGACACATACATACATATATACACATATATGCACATATACATGTACGTAGGTGATGCCATGACTTGCGGTAGCTTGGATTAAATAAAGTAAGGCAGTGCTGGTCAAAGTCAACAATCTCTCGCTCTCTTCTTTGGAGCCATCTAAGTTCAGTGGGAAAATATGGATAAGGATAAATGGAGATAGCCCCAGATGCAGTGGGAGACTTTGGTCTTTTTTAATTATTATTTTTTATCATAAACAAGGTAAAACAGCAGACATTTATTCAACACCTATGTGTGCTAGCACTTAGCACTGTTTCTTGCACATAGTAGGTGCATAATAGGCACATGGTAAGTGTTTTTTAATTGATCCATATGCCAAGCACTGTACTAGGCAATGCAGACACACAGACAGAAACTGATCAGCCCCTAGCTTAAAGAATATTACATTCTAGCAGGGAACAGGATACACACTCAAATAAATAAATACAAAAATCCAGACAAAGTAAATACAAAGTATTTTGGGGGTAGGAGGCTGAGAAAATTAGGAAAATCCTCAGGGTAGACTTTGGTCTTTTGAAGATAATGTTTTTCCCAGGTCTCAGTTTGTCCGAGGCAAAGTCCATTCAATGATTAAGGTTAGGTAAAAAAGGAAGAAAAGAATGACCTCTGTTACCTAGTCAAAATGAATGAATGAATGAATGAATGAATGAATGACTGGGTGAGTGGATGGGTGAATGAATGTGTGAATAAATAAGTAAATAAGTCAATCAGTCTAGGAGGGGAAGACCCTTAGGGTTTCTGGGCAAAACAGAGACAATTTCTATTTACACTCACTGTAAGCCATTAACATGCCAAAAAATGGTCAAATTGGTAGGGGGAGAGAGAGAGAGAGAGAGAGAGAGAGAGAGAGAGAGAGAGAGAGAGAGAGAGAGAGAGAGAGAGAGAGAGAGAGAGAGAGATTTAATAAAAGAAATTACCCTCAGGCATTCCTCAGTAAAAGATATAATCTTTAAGCAAAAAATCAAGGGACAAAGAAAAAGGACAAAGAGAAAGGAAAATATATTGGCAATATTTGAATGGGTTAAAAGATCATGAAATTTTTATATTCTGAGAGAGTAAAGGAAAGAGTGTTCTTTAGAACAACACTATCTTCTAGAGTCACAGAGGGAACTGAATGAAACAGAGGATCCAGAAGTAGTTGTATTCTGTAATATTGGATTAAAAATGAGGAATGAGGGGGAACACATTTTATATAGATTAATGGTGTGCATTAGAAACTTGTAAAACCTTGAAAGAAAGTATGAAGGGACCAGTTCTTGTATGAACTTCACTTTTACATAAATTGGTAAATAGATGATTAAATACAAAGAAAAAAAAGTTTGATGTAGTAATACATTAAATCCAAGGGGGAACCAATTGGGGAAAGGGAGAAAAAAGAAAGAATTGGGGTGGGGGGTAAAGTCAAGGAGGAAATAGTCATTAGCAAAACTAACTTTAGAAGGTAGATCATAAAGAAGCCTATTAAAAAGAGACAAAGAAAATAGAAGAAGCAATAATTTGTATCTGGGTTAAGTAATGAAAAGGAGAAAAATTTATGCGATGAAAATACTTCAATTTTAGACTTTCATTGTTGGTCACATTCCTTTTCTTTTGCCACTCTCTTAATAAAAAGGGAGTTAGAGGTAAAGAGAGGGGGAAATGTATTAAGAATATATGATGGAGGGCAGCTAGGTGGAGCAGTGGATAAATCACTGGCCCTGGATTCAGGAGTACCTGAGTTCAAATCCGGCCTCAGACACTTGACACTTACTAGCTGTGTGACCCTGGGCAAGTCACTTAACCCCCATTGCCCCACAAAAAAAAAATAAAGAATATATGATGGAGTGAAAATACAAAGGTACCAATGATAACCATGAATGTGAATGGTATAAAATCAACCTTAAAAGTTAAGGGGGGGAAAAAAAAGTTAAGGGGGGGGTGCAGCTAGATGGCGCAGTGGATAGAGCACCGGCCCTGGAGTCAGGAGTACCTGAGTTCAAATCCGGCCTGAGACACTTAACACTTACTAGCTGTGTGACCCTGGGCAAGTCACTTAACCCCAATTGCCTCACTAAAAAAAAAAAAAAAAAAGTTAAGGGGGGCAGGTAGGTGGCACAGTGGATAAAACATCAACTCTGGTATTCAGGAGGACCTGAGTTCAAATCTGGCCTCAGACACTTGACACTTACTACCTGTGTGATTTTGGGCAAACCACTTAACCCTTATTGTCCCACCAACAAAAAAACAAATAAAAACAAAAATAAACCAAAAAAAAAAAGTTAAGAGGGTAAAAGATATTCCCCCCCAAAGAGAAAAAGACCTATTTTTTTTGGTGGGGCAATGAGGGTTAAGTGACTTGACCACGGTCACACAGCTAGTAAGTGTCAAGTATCTGCTGAGGCTGGATTTGAATTCAGGCCTTCTTGAATCCAGGGCCAGTGCTTTATCCACTGTGCCACCTAGCTGCCCTGAAAAAGACCTATTTTTACAAAAATATTTATAGCTGCTCTTTTCGTGATGGCTAAGAATTGGAAATCAAAAGAATGTCCAAAACCTAGGGAATGGCTAAAAAAGTTGTGGTATATGATGGTGCTGGAATATTATTGTGATATAAGAAATGACAAACAGGATGATTTTACAAAGGCCTGAAAAGAATTGTATGAGGGGCAGCTAGGTGGTACAGTGGATAGAACACCGGCCCTGGAGTCAGGAGGACCTGAGCTCAAGTCTGATCTCAGACACTTGACATTTAACTAGCTGCGTGACCTTGGGCAAGTCACTTAACCCCACTTGCCTCACCAAAAAAACAAACAAAACAAAACAAACAAAAAAGAATTGTATGAAATGATGTATAGTTAAATGAGCAGAACCAAGAGAATGTTGTACACAGAGAGAGAATATTGTTTGAAGAAGAACTGTGAATAATGATCCAAGACAATCACAAAGGACTAATGATGAACCATACTATCCACCTCCAAACAAAGAACAGATATTGATTGAACACAGACTGAAGTATGCTATTTTTCAGTTTCTTTCATTTTTTATTTTATTCAAATTTCCTTGTATAAAATGACTAATGTGGTGATGTTTTGCATAATTGCACATGTATGACAAATATCCTATTGCTTACTGCCTCAAGGAGGGAGGAGAAGAGGGAGGAAAAGAAGGATAAAATTTCAAACTCAAAATTATAAATAAAACTATGTATTATTTTAAAATTTTAAAAATTAAAAAAATATAAATTAAGAAGGTAGAATTAACCAGAAGCTGAAATTCACTAGTGTGTTGTCCACAGAATATACATTTAGAATATAAATTCTAAAATAGAGTTAAAAGGGGGATTGGGTTTATCCTGCATCTGGTGATTGTTTTTTAAGTAGCAATATCAACTCGGAAATCCATCAAAGAATAAATAAAAGGCATATGTATTTGAATGAAATACAATTAAAAACTACAAAATTATTAAAGAAAACAGAGAAAATTAAATTTGACACTCAAGGCATATCATCTAAGTACTTAAATGAAAGAAGAAAAAGGCAGAAAAAGTATACAAGTTGGAGGCCACAGTATAGCTCTTAAAGCATAAATGTAAAAAGAAAAAAATGTGAAGAGAAAAGAAATAATAGATTTCTAGAAATTATTGAATGGGAATACATATACACACATACATACATTCATACAAATATATGTATATTTTACTTTATAAAAAATAAAACTGTCCAGTTAGCATGAAAAATATTAAATTTATTAAAGGAAAATCAATAAATGACACTTGATGAAAGTAAACTTGAATGGAAACACCATTTAAATATAATGAATGCAGGTCAATGAACAAATTACAGAAATAAAATATAATTTCATTATTGAAAATTAGAACCATGAGACAACATATTTTAAACTTAAAGCTATGTTCCAAAGGCTCCTACAGGAATTCTTTGACTGATTTTAAAAATATGTAGTTATCCCTTCCACATCACTGTGGTTAGGGGCATGGTGCCCTTGTGATCTGGAAAACCTACATACATTTTTTGGAACTCCATTCATAACAGAGAAGTCTGATTTTTGATTGGATTTGGATTTGGATTTTAGGGATTGGTTTCAGTATCTTATTGTAAAATTTGGGTTAAGTATTTGGTCATAGACTCTGAGTCATCCACTAGTTGTTTATTTCTTGTCTGTGGCTTCCACAAAACTCAAAAATTCCCATTTAATTTATCATGTCAACACACAGTATATTGAAACCATGATAGGGAAAGTCACAATGTGAAAGCAATAATTGTATTTTGATAACTGTATTTCAATATAATTGGTTTCATCTACAGTCTCATGTATTTAAAATATTCTGATAGCAGTTTTCTAAGATTCATCATACTATTGAAAGTACCACATCTCTTCAAAATTGTTAAGAAGACTAAAGGAATATATTTCTAAGTAATTTTGTAACAAAAAGAAAAAAAAGAACATGAATTGTCCCTACAACTAATGAATTTAGAAAAGCATCAATTCAAAAAGCCCAACTTAATATATAAATAGAAATTTTGAAATAAAAAGGATAAAATTGAAAATAAAAATAAAATCATTGAATTGATATATAAAAATGAGAAACTTAAAGCGAAATTCAAAATCATTAGTTATTTGCTTAAAAGAACTGACAAATTCAAAAATGCAAAAAAATTCACAAAAAGAGGAAATTGATAACTTGAATGGATGAATATTTAAAATATTTAAAAGCATAAAATTAAGAAACTGACATAGACAATTTAAATGGTCGAATCTTTAAAAAATGTGTATATCTCTCTACTTTAAATATGTTTCTTGTAAACAACATATTTTAGGATTTTGGTTTTTAATCCATTCTCTTATTCACTTCCATTTAATGGGTGAGTTCATCCCACTCACATTTTTAATTATGATGATTAACAGTTTATTTCTCTCCATGATATTTTTCACCTGTTTATCCCCCCACATTCTCACCCCCATCCTCTCCCTTCTCATAAGTGTTATACTTGTGATCACTGCCATCCCCAATATTCCCTCCTTTGTATCAGTCCCCTCTCCCCCTTCTATTAACACCATCTCTTTTTAAACTTCCTTATAGGGTAATGTAGATTTCTATATCCAACTGAATGTGTTTGTTATTCCCTCTGAGTTAACTTTGTTGAGAGTAAGGTTTTATCCTTGCCCATGCCCCTCCATCTTCCTCTCCATTATGATAGTTCTATTCATGCCTCTTCATGTGTTTGGGGAGGGGGGCAATTCACCCCATTCAATTTTTCTCCTCCTTCTTCCATACAACTTCTTTTTACCCCTTTATGTTGTTTTCTGGGGTATTGTTCTATCAATGTCACCTTATAACCACACCCTTTGTTTATATATACTCATTCCAAGTATTCTTCTAGTAAAGTTGTTAAGACTTACAAATATTGTCATCCCTTCAATATTACCTTATGACCACATCCTCTTTACATGTACTCCTAATTGTTCTTATAATAAATTATTAAGACTTAGAAATATTATTTATCATATAGAACAAGAAACTATTTTCCCTTATTAAATTTCTTACAGTGTTTCTTTCTTGTTTCTTTTTTTTTTTTTACCTTTTTATGTTTCTCTTGAGTCTTGTATTTGGAGGTCATTTTTTTTTAATTCAACTCTGATCTTTTAATCAGAAATGCTTGACAGTCCTCTATTTCATTAAATATCCATTTTTCCCTTGAAAGAATATATTCAATTTTTTTGGGTAGGTGATTCTTGGTTGTAAATTTTACCCGTTTGCCTCCCAGAATATTACATTCCAAGCCCTGTGATTCTTTAATGTGGAAGCTGCCAAATCCCGTGTAATTCTGATTGTAGCTCCACTGTATTTGAATTGTTTGTTTTTGGCTGCTTGCAATACTTTTTCTTTGAACTGTGAGCTTTGAAATTTGGCTATAATGTTCCTGGGAATTTACATTTTTAGATCTCTTTCAGATAGTGATCAGTGGATTCTTTCAATTTCCATTTTGCCTTCTGGTTCTAATATTTCAGGGCAGTTTTTTTAAAATAATTAATTGAAAGATATTGTCCAGGCTTTTGTTTTTGGTGATGGCTTTCAGGTAGTCCAATAATTCTTGTATTATCTCTCCTGGATCTGTTTTCTAGGCTAGTTTTTCCAATGAGAAATTTTACATTTTCTTCTATTTTTTTTTCCTTTTTTGATTTTGTTTTATTGTATCTTGATGTCTCATCAAGTCATTAGTTTCCATTTGTTCACTTCTAATTTTTAAAGAATTATTTTCATTGGTGACCTTTTGTATTTCCTTTTCCATTTGTTTAAATCTGGTTTTTAGGGAGTTATTTTCCTCAGTAAATTTTTGTATTTCTTTTTCATGGTTGTCTTGCATTATTTTTATTTCTTTCTTCAATTTTTCTTTTACTTCTCTAATTTGACTTTCAAAGTCCTTTTTAAGCTCTTCCAAGAATTTTTTTGGGGCAGCTAGGTTGTGCAGTGGATAAAGCACTGTCATTGGATTCAAGAGGACCTGAGTTCAAATCCAACCTCAGACACTTGACACTTACTAGTTGTGTGACTCTGGGCAAGTCAATTTACCCCAACTGCCTCACAAAAACAAAACAAAACAAAACAGAATTTTTGGGGGCCTGAGACCAATTTGCATCTTTCTTTGTAGCCATTTTGTTATGGTCATCTTCTGTGTTAATGCCTTGATATTCACTATAACCATAGTAATTGTCAATAGTCAAGCTTTGTTGTTGTTGTTTTGTTATTGATTTTGCTCATTTTTGTGCCTTGATATTTTTTATCCTATTTAGGTTCTCTTCCTAAAGTGTCCCAAGTTTTATGTTGAGGCTCTGAGTCTTATTGGTGGTGTTCACTGGGCTTCAGGGCTTAGCCACTTGCTTTCGTTGGGTTGCTAAAGTTAACAAAGTCTTTCTGGTTGCTGGCTCTGGAGGAGTGATCTTGTTGTTGGTTGGCTCCAGGGGTGGTGCCTTGCTGCTAGGTTACTCTGTTAGCAGGCCCTGGAAGAGCAACTTTGTTTCCAATCTGCTCAAGAATGTCTGTTTGTGTGTGTGTATGTGTGTGTGTGTGTGTGTGTGTGTGTGTGTGTGTGCGTGTGTGTGTGCGTGTGTGTGTGTGTGTGTGTGTGTGTGTGTGTGTGTGTGTGTGTTGGGGGAGTGGGAGTCCTGCTGCTGGATTGCTATGGTAACCACTCACTCTGCTAACAGGCCCTGGAAGGGAAATTTTGTTGTGCTCTGCTGAGTTATTGGAGCTGGTTTGCCCTGGAAATAGTCTCTCTGCTGGAAGGTTACAAGGGTGGAAACTTGCTGTTGACCTGTTTGGGTGGGGTTTCACTACTGGTCAGCAGTGGGGTCAAAGCCTCCCTGGTGGTCTGTTCTAGTTTTGGGGTACCTGGTGAGCATCCTTGCTATTCTGTCCAGACTGTTCACCTTCCCAGGGAGCTGCTGGTTTGCAGGTGGACGGAGTCTTACTGGTAGAATACCCCAGGCTTAGAGCCTTGCTTCATGGGCTCCATTCTGTGAGCCCAGAAGCTGCTGCTGCTACTGCTCCTGGACTTCATTTTCCTCCCACCCAGGTAAGACAAACCTTTCCTGCTGCACTGGACCAGCTCCTGGGACACTTTAGAGGCAGTTTTGTGTTGGTTTGGAGTGGAATTCTGGGAGAACTTCAGTGGGTTTCTTCCTCACTCAGCCATCTTGACACAAGAAGTCCCCACTCTATTAAGGTGTAACCTTGTAGAGGGCAGAAACTAACTTTGTTTTCCCTTTGAATCCTCAGTGCATAGCACCATTTTTAAACACATAGTGAGTCTTCAATCAGTCTTTTTAAATTTATTCATACAAACGTAAAGTCAAGGTTTAGAGATTAGCTTCTTAAATTATTGTTCATGACCACATATGACATCATTTTTCATGGGACCATGAAAAATTTGTTAACAGTAAAAGGTTACATATGCCTATTTTATATGCCTATAAACACTGGATTATATGAAAAATTCCCAGGCAAAAAAGGGTGGGGAGAAGAAAAAGTTTAAGAAGCCCTTGTTGAAAGGGTGAAATAGTATTGCAGAGTTGTATTGCATTGATTGTCAGAATCTCATGCACATAGCATAGACTTCATCTGATTCTCTTTGGCTGCTAATATTCTATATTAGCAAAATTTATTTTATTCATTTTATTTACTTTCTCTATATGTCAGATTCTTTATATGCCTGTATATGTACATGTTATCTACCCAAAATTTGAAGGCAAGTTCATTGAAAGGCAGAGCTGTTTCACTTTTGGACTTACCTTAATTCTACTACATACTTGGTGCTCAAGAAAGAAATGCTCTCTCACAGTTTTATGGTTGATGTATTCTTATAAAGGTTTCCCTAGAAAGCTGGGCAAATAACTTGTCCAGATTCTTACAGCCAGTCTGAGGTAGACCTTGAATCCACTTTTTCCTGATTCAATAATAGTTCTGTATTCATGATTCTTCATAGTTATTTTATTCCAGGCTTCTATGGACTTCTTTTGAGTACTAATGGGTCCCATTGAAGAGAATTTGTCAAGTTCTAGCAATTAATATCATCTATACCTTATTCAGAAAAAAATAAAAGGACCATATGGAGGGCTTCAGTAAACCTAGGAAATTGGGGTGTTTTTGGACCCAGCACACAATATCCTCTATAACAATAGTAAACACTTCTATTTGCCCTATTTTAAAAAAAAATCTTAATTATAAGAGACTTATTTAACGGAAAAAAATACCTCTTTGGCTGTGCCTATCAATATGTCCTTGGTATATGCAAGAAAGTCTTTGTTGGAGGAGAAACTTTATGACTTCATTTTCTCTAGAAAATCTAGTGTTCCTTTATAATCAATAACCAGCAAATATAGCACAATCTTATATTCTCTGTACCTTTCATTCAATTGTCAATATATAAAAATGTTGTCTGCAGTAGAAAAATGATTATGAAATTCTTCCTGTTCACATATTTTCACCAAGGATGCCTAAAATAGATGTGTAATTCATTCTCATAAAGGTGTTATAAAGATGAGAAAGTATAGATATAGGAGTATGATTTGGTATTTATTCAAGTCCTCTTAAGGACCCTTTCTGGGGGTAATAATTTTTCTATGATTTTCCTATTGATATCTTTTCCAGACTGAGGTAACATATAAAATCATGCTCCAGGGCTTTCAAGTGTTTGTTGCCTCTAGTATGGTTTTCTTCTAATTCCTCATGCTTGTTAATCAATAATATATATTAACAAAAACAAATATTGATATCAAAATTAGAAATATTTAAAATATATGTACATTTCTTATATTCTTTTTTAAAAATCTCACAAATTCCTTCAGTTTGCAGATTATTGATTTGGAAACAAAAAAAGCACCACAGAAGTCAAGTGCAACAACAGTTTAGAAGACAAGCTCATTTGTAAGTAATAAACAAAGGAAGAGAATAGAAGACTACAAGCCCTATTGCCAAATAAAATAGCAAAAAAGTAAAAATAAAAAAAAAAATAAAAAATAAAAAAAAAAAGAGAAAATAAGTATCCAAGAAGCTGGGCATGAGACATCAAAATCACAATCACCTACACTTAATTTTTTAGATGAAATTGGAAGGAGAGACATCAGTTTGTAATTCATATAACTTTTGGGATCTTATCTTTGACATTATGGTTTAGAGTTTACCTTGAGAGCAACTATTAATAATGCTGGGAAAATGAGTTTATCACAGGGACTGATAAAATCCCTGAATCTTTTTTGGCTCTTGTCCTCACTTAGCTTTTAGCCTTAGAAGATTAGACTTTTCCTCCTGGTTTGTTGTTTGTTTGTTTTTTCCTTGAAGGGAAGTTAGCTCCCATGAAAGCAATGAGATTATCAATCAAACAAGCACAAACCTTTGAATATATTTAACTTAATATTTATTTAACTTGAAAGAAAGCACAGAGGACCCTAACCTGAAGTTACAAAGAGGTAAGAGATATCTCCTTTGGGATCCCTAGGAGAAGCAATGGATAGTGTGCCTGACCTGGAGTCAGAAAGACTTATCTTCCTGAGTTCAAATCTGGCCTCAGACATTTACTAGCTTTATGACCCTGGGCAAGTCACTTAACCCTGTTTTCCTCAGTTTTCTCACCTGTAAAATGGTATGAAAAAGGAAATGAAAAACACTCCAGTATCCTTGCCAATAAAACTTCAAATGGGGTCTTGAAAAATCATACATGACTGAAACCACTAAACAAAAATTGACTTTCTGGTAAGCATCACCTTACATAGGCCTATAAATTACATATGAATTATCATTCCATTCTATAACAGAGGTCATACCTATTCAAGAATGAACCTAGTGTTGGCAGGGAGTCATTAAGTAACTCTTCAATCTGGTGAACCCTGCCTTCTTTAGAAAGATACATAATAGCTCCAAACTTATTGTGCCATCCTGTAGATCAGTAACACCTTGTGTGTGGAATAAGAATTTGGGGCTGATATCCAAAACCATCTACTCTGGCAGATCCGACCTTCCCTTGGAAGTGTTCTTGGGATTCACACCAGTAGCAAGAAATAGGTACCAGGTTACTCTTTACATCAAGGCTACATGCTTCACCATTCCTTCAAGGTACATCAAATGCAGTGTGCCACATGTGTCTTCTCACCAGATATAGGAGACAGGTTTTCTCACAAAGGTTTTGTTTTGTCCAATATTAGCCCTTTCTTTTCTCAGGCTGGGAAGTAGATATTTAGGCTTCTTAACTCTTCTTTCTGTGTGCCTTTGACTGTGAATCCTTGTCAGTCAGTGTTTTGACATCAGTGCTTTTCTCTGATATCATTACCCCCCAGTCCCTTCACTTAAGTCAGTGACTATCTAATTCCTGTTCTTCAGAGCCTTAGGTTCTCAGACACCTTGTATAAATTTTATCTTCCTTCTCAACATTAAACTCTAGGGTAAAGGCAAGTGATATGTACTAATTGTGAATTTGAATCAGTGCCAGAACAAAAGCTCCAATAGAAAGGAAAAGAAGAATCAAGGCAATGGGAATCCAAACCTTATCTAGGAAATTTAAACACAGATAAAAAGGGGATAGTGGACTGAAATAATTCCTGAGGGTTTCTGCTTCAGCAAATCTCTTAATATGTAATGTTGGGCAGCTTTTATTATAATTCCTTTAATTATTATTACTGAAAACACCATAAACATATTTGGAGTAAAACATATTCAATGTGTTATTAATGGATTCAGGCATGACATTTAGAGGATGAAGTCAGGACAGGAAGCTAGTTTGATTAAAGAAATGTAGAGCAAAAAATATTTTGTAGGTGAGAAAATTTCAGTCATTCATAGAATAATTTTCAGAATATATAAGATTAGAAATAATTACTATGTAACAAAGATACCATATTTTTAAATCACCAAAACCAGTTGAGAAACTATGTACATATGTATCCACACAGGCATTCAAACATATATGTATATATAGATGTGTGTATATCTATGTATGTACCTATATATAGTAAGGATTGGAATGACACCACCTGCTGGAGACTTACTGTAGGAAAGCTCCGCCATGAGGAGAAGGCCTCTGAGGGCAAGGCCATGAGGATTTTCTTTGGCATCAGGAAGTGACATTTGCTTGTGGGAGGAAGAGGGGGCGAGGCTGGAGCTCTCACTCTCTTTCATCAGGACTCTGGTTGAGAGTGGAGCTAAAGATGTGCTTTCTCTTTGATAGATCAGTGGCCTAGGCCTTTTTCTCTCTCTTTACCAAATTCTTATTCTCCTTAATAAATGCTTAAAAGTCTAAACTCTTGCTAAAGCTTAAAATTTATTGGCAACCACTCATTAGATATTTTAGAAGGACTAGCTAGAATTTTATCCCCTTACAATATGTACCTAGCCACACACACACACACACACACACACACACACACACACACACATATATAGACATATATACATATACTATATATATATAATTTATATTAAAAATTGTATGAAAATGATTTATGAATAGTATCCAAAATATCTTTTATGAAAACTTTATAAGGGAAAAGGGTCTGCATTGAAAAAGAAATTTAGAAAATGAAAAGAACCTATAGGTAAAAAAACCCCAAAAAAACAAATATTTATAGCAGCTCTTTTTCTGGTGGCAAAGAATTGGAAATTAAGGGGATACCCATCACTTGGGGGTATATCTGAACAAATTACAGCATGTGGTTATGATGGTATGTTCTTTTTCTATAAGAGCTGATGAGTAGCATGCTCTCAAAAAAACCTGGAAAGACTTACATGAGCTGATGCAAAGTGAAATGTATTGTATACAAAGTAACAGCAATATTGTAATATAGTCAGCTGTGAATGACTTAGGTATTCTCAGCAATACAATGATCCAAGACAGCTCTGAAGGACTTATGATGAAAAGAGGTATCCATCTCCAGAGAAAGAACTGACAGTGTCTGAATACAGATTGAAGCATAATTATTTTTAACTCTATTTTTCTTGTTTTTTTGTCTATGTTTTCTTTTACAACATGACATATGGAAATCCTTTTCATGATGACACATGTATAACCTGTATCCAAAATTGCTTGCCTTCTCAATGGTGGGGTGGGGGGAACCAAGGGAGGAAGGAAGATAATTTGGAAGTCATAGTTTTAAAAATGAATGTTCAAATTGTTTTACATGTAATTAGGGAAAATAAAATAAAGAAAAAAAAGAAAAAAGAAAATTGTTACCTAAGGAACTAGAAGTGCCATGAGACATAGGACTTGAACCCTTATCTTCCTGATTCAATGCCGGTTCTCTATCCACTTCATCATGCTATCTTTCTGATATTATGATGATGTCACTATTAATAATAATTTATATTTGTATAGTATGTTGAGATTTAAAAAATACCTTACATGCATTATTTCATGTGATCACCTGATGAAGTTGAATGGCAATCTATTGAATAATTCTTGCAATATTTTAGCCCTTGTTGATGAACAACAAACTGAGCTTAAGAATTAATTAGAAAGAGAAGAGTAAGTTGGATTGCATTTGTATAGGAATTTTATTAATTCCCAAATACCCTCTCACCAAAAACGCCTTATGATGGAAAATGTTTAAGCTTGAGTTCAATCTTATAAGTTATTGTGAGTTTCCTTTCCCTAGGATTTCACAGGGTTAGAATGATAATATATTTGAAAAATTCATCTAGTCCAATTCTCTCATTTTATAGATATGGAAACTGAAGTAAGGAAGCAATGAAGTAAGGTGTCCAAGGTCACATAAATATTCAATGACAAAGCTGGTACTCAAATCTAAATCTCTGACTCTAAATCTACTGTCCTTTCCCATACACTATGCTGATCAAATTTGTCTGAATAAATCTTGCCTTTAATACATTACTGTAAGCATGATTTCAAGTGGGAACTTATCTGTTTTCTGGGCTATTCTGTATACTGATTTTTTTCTAGAAATCTGAGGAAAGACTCAGGTTTAAAATAAGTGAAAAATGATTCCCTAAGGCAACAGGTACTTTTCTTGATAAATAAATCCTGAGAGAAGTATTCCTCTTCTATCAGTCCTATCTGTAGGTAACATAATAAGAGACTGTGCCTTGATTTAAAATGGTCAATTCACTTGTTTCAATAAAAAATAATTAATTGAGTCTGTTTTTTTCACTCAACTTAGTGTTCATTTAAATTGATTGATTATTAAATCAGATTGGAAGCATCTAGATAGTGACAATGGTTGTTATTCAAGGGATCATACCATTTGGATGCCTAGTATAGGTAATTGATTTGTCTTGAATCTCTTTGTTTCTTTTGGGTTGACTATCTACTAGACTGTAAGAGCCTTGTTCATAAGGCCTGTCTCTCATATAAAATTTATATTACATAAAAGGAAGCTTTTAAAAAAGTGTAGGGTTAATTTTAGTTGTATCTTTAAATCAACTTTAATGGGGGAACAGGAGGAAGGGAATAAAAATATCAAATACAGATGGTGAGAAGTTTATCACTAAGTTTTTAAATGGACTTTTCAAAGATTAAAGTATAATAATTTAGATAAAATTTCTCATTGTATATAAATGTGTGTGGGTGGGTGGGTGTGTGCACACATACACACACACACACATCCATGTCAGGACCAGTGCAATTCAAGTACTGATAGATTGCAATGCATGCACAAAATGCAGTGCTTTTTTTGTTTGTTGGTTTGGGGGGTTTTTTGGATTTTGTTTTTTTTTGTTTTTTGCAGGGCAATGAGGGTTAAGTGACTTGATCAAGGTCACACAACTAGTAAAGGTCAAGTGTCCAAGCCCAGAATTGAACTCAGGTCCTCCTGAATCCAAGGCCGGTTCTTTATCCACTGTGTCAAGTAGCTGCCCCCTGCAGTGCTTTTTTTTCCCAGACTTTATCAATTTAATTTGATAATAAATGGCAGAAAGGTAACAAGATCCACATGAATCTGTATGCACAAGCACATATGCAATTGTGTATACTATACTATAAGAACATTGTCAAACTAACACAATTCCAGTGAAAGAAGTAAAGCTATAGTAGCAAACACTTTGTATGTGACTACAGAGTTCTGATTAATCATGAAAAGCTTATAATAAAAATAGCTACAATAGATTCTGAAAGATAATGAAAAAAATGAATTTAAGGTCTTTGTAAGTGAATGTTTATTTTTCCCACATATGGTGATGAATGCCTTGATTATCTGACTTACTTCCAAAGTAGTTTGGAAATGATATAAATAGTTGAAATAGCCTAAGAGAAGCACTTAACTACTTTATATACTTAATGCTTGTAATTTATTTAACCACTTTAATAATATATTGAGAATAATTCATTTCATACTTGATTTATAAAATATTATTCACTTACCACTTTATTCATTAACTCAATATAATTAAGCAACCAGAAATGAATTTAATTATAGACTCATCTTTTTTGTAATTAATGAATATTTCCATATATCCCTGAAAAGGAAGGTTAAATATTATTTTAACAATAATATTTAAATCATAATTAATTTAGTTACATATTACCTTTTTGTCTTGGCATTTATTACTGTTGAAACAAATTGGGCATTTTAACACAATATCTAATATTAATTTAAATTACAAAAAAAGTATGTAGAGACAATAGTAAGCTCTTAATAAATATAATAATTTGCATTATGACTGGAATGATCCCATTGAGTGTGCTTGGAGTTGCTATATAAGCTGCATTATAAGCTGGTGAATTAAGCGTTTTGTATATAAATGTATGCATTTTTTATCTTTTTTTCTGAACAATGATTATTTTTAATGTGGGGAATTACTCAGGTGGACATGGATATTGTGTCTACCAATATCAAATTGATAGTTTTAGGAAGTTGCCTGAGGCATTAAGAAGGTAAGTGATTTCTCCACAATTACATTTCTATTATTTTTCTGGGGTGAGAGGTTTGGAATAAAAGAAGACATGAAGTTCGTCTAGTCCAGAAAAGTAAAGCCAGGACATTCTGCTATAGTAGTGATTGTGAGAAATCATCCCTCGGGCAATCTGAGTTCATAGCCTAAATTAAGACTGACATAAAGAACAATGAAAAAAAAAAAAAAGAACAAGTATTACAGGGCACTACGATGTGGATTGATAGACCTTGAGTATGGTGGAGGAAGAGTAACTAAACATAAATGTATAGAAGTAGCATACATGATGTAATTATAGAGTGGGCACTTTTTAATATACTTTCTTAGTGAGAAATTTATATCTTTTCCTACAGGCAATTGAATGACATTGAAGATTTTTGAGAATGTAAGTGATGTGGTCTGACATTTACTATCGAAAAGTGATTTTGGCAGCTATATGAAAAATGGATTAAAGGGGGCAAGAATGATAATAAAGAGGCTATTATGGTAGCTATTTCAGTAGTTTCCTAATAATAATTTGTTTTGTTTTGTTTTTTTTTTAGTGAGGCAATTGGGGTTAAGTGCCTTGCCCAGGGTCACACAGCTATTAAGTGTTAAGTGTCTGAGGCTGGATTTGAACTCAGGTACTCCTAACTCCAGGGCCAGTGCTCTATCCACTGCGCCACCTAGCTGCCCCCCTAATAATAATTTTAATGATGATGGGCAGCTAGGTTTCACAGTGGAGTCAGGAAGACTTGAGTTCACATCTTGACTTACACCAGTACTAGCTGTGTGACACTGACTCCTTTTGCCTCATTTTCTTTATCTGTGAAATGAGGGTAGTAGCACTTATACCATAATGTTATTATGAAGATTGTTAAGGGCTAAAATTCTAGCTATTCTGTCTAAAAGATCTAATGAGTGGTCACCAATAAATTATAAGCTTTAGCAAGAGTTAGACTTTTAAGCATTTATTAAGGAGAATAAAAATTTGGTAAAGAGAGAGAGAAAGGCCTAAATTCCTATCTATTAAAGGGAGAGAGCATTTCTAGCTCCCTTCTCCACCAGCATCCTCAGGGAGAGAGAGAGACAGAGCGCCCGGCTCCCCTTCCTCCTCCCACCAGAAAACATCACTTCCTGATGCCAAAGAAAAAACCCATGGTTTTGCCCTCAGAGACGTTCGCCTCATGGTGCAGCTTTTCCACAGTAAGTCTCCAGCAGGTGGCATCATTCCAGTCATTACAATATCAAGTGGGAAACCATATACAAAGAACATTGCAAAACTCGAAGCATTATATAAATGCTAGCTATTATTCATAACAGCCATACAGTGATGAAATCTTTTACAAAACACTTTCCTAGGAATAGTACAGTATTGAAGTGAAATAACTTTATTGAAGATCAATTCTACTCTCAATTACTAGCAAAAGAATTAAGTACTGTTTCATGAACTTTACACTTTTAAAACTGCCATCTTGAAGAGAGCATGATAAATTTTCTGAACATAAGTTTATTGTACCCATTGTAGTTGATCAGGTCTAGACAGAAAATTTGCTATAATTTTATTCCTTACTAGCTGACTCTGGTTCACTAAAGACTAAGAAATTCAGATGACTTCTGATATAGAATGGGTAGTTCTTGCCATAAGTTACTTTTCAGATAATGAAACTTAAACTCATTACAAAATTATATTTTAAAATAAAATTTTAAAAACTGTGAGACATTGCCACATATCTGCTGGGGGAAGTTTATGTTCATTTTCAGTCCTCTGGGGTCAAAATCAAGCATTTCACTGAATTCTAACTTCTTTTAGTGTCATTTTCTTTTACTTTTTGTTGTTGTCATTCACATTTTTTGTTTTCTTTTGTTTTGTTTGTTGGCGGGGCAATGAGGGTTAAGTGACTTGTCCAGGGTCACACATCTAGTAAGTGTCAAGTGTCTGAGATCAGATTTGAACTCAGGTCCTCCTGAATCCAAGGACTGTGCTTTATTCACTGCACCACCTAGCTGCCCCTATTGTTGTCATTTGGCATATGGTTTCCCTTGTTCTGCTTCCTGTACTCTGCATTTTAAAAAAGTCTTTCGGGGCGGCCAGGTGGCGCAGTGGATAGAGCACCAGCCCTGGAGTTAGGAGTACCTGAGTTCAAATCCCGCCTCAGACACTTAACACTTACTAGCTGTGTGACCCTGGGCAAGTCACTTAACCCCAATTGCCTCACTTAAAAAAAAAAAAAGTCTTTCCATATTTTTTTCTTAGTTCCTTACAGCCATCAGTTCTTATGGCATAATAATATTTCACTACATTCAATTACCAATATTTATTCACCAAATCCTCAATTAATGGTTATTCACTTTTTCCATTTTTTGCTAACACAAAGAATTGGACAATAGTATTTTAAGAGATATTCTTTCTGTCATTGACCCCAGTAGGGATAATCATACCCACTGATTTTTATCTCCCTTTATTTTATTGTCTTTGCAATGTGAAATAAAGCTTCTTGAGTTTCCTTCTTTTTATATCACCTTCATGTAGCAAAGTGCTAGGCATGGATATATATATATATATATATATATATATATGTGTGTGTGTTATACATGTATGAATATGCATATATGTATTCATTTTTGTATGTGTGTATCAATCATCCATCCAGCCATGCATCCATCCATCTATCTATCTATTTATCTATCTATCTATCTATCTATCTATCTATCTATCTATCTATCTATCTATCTATCTAGTAAGCTTGCTTAGTCAAAGCATAGGTACATGTTAGAGATTTTCCTTGGTTAATACCAAGTTATTTTCCAGAATGATTGGATCAACTCACAGTTTTACAAAGAAGAGATTAATATCTTAATTAATACTCTCATATTCCCTATCACACTATTTCATTCTTTTTTCATATCAACTATGTGGTTTTAGGAAAAACATACTTTTTAATGTTAGTTTTAATATGTTTTGGGGGTTTGGTGAATGTTTTATATGGTTGTTGATACTTTGTAATTCTTTTAAAAATGATTCATATTTCATAGATCACTTTAATTAGACAACTGGTATTTAGCTGTATCTCTCTGTATAAGAAGATCTACTAGACAAGAAATAAATAATGGCTGTTTTTGGCTTCAATGCTAGTCATATCCCTGCATGATGACATATTTTAATTACTTATATTTTTCTTCCTCTTCACCATGGTATGCCAGATTCAAACACTGCCAATCCTGGGAAACTTTTACCTCTTTGTGCCTGGAAGTAATTAACAGGAAGAATTAACAGGTGGGGAAGGGGTTCTAGAACAAGAAAGGAAAGAGAAGATAATGGTCAGAGGAGAAGGTTTTTTCATAATGAGGGGAATTTCATGTCTCTGTGGAAATTTATTTTGATTTGGGGACTCTACCTTTGGGTTAAGATTAGAAAGCCTTAGGCCCTCAGGGTCTCTTCTGTACTGGAGGTGCTGGTGCCCCTCCTCCTCAGCTTCAGCTGAGCCAAAAAGCCCCGTGGGCTGTACAAGATGCCAGGTCAGACAGTTGGGGAGAAAAAGGCCCCAGCTCCCTCCACCCTGAGCGGAGGTATCTGAGAGATGCTGGGATCTGGTGTGGCCTGTGCTGGGGCCTGTGCTGGGGCACGTGAGGCTCGAGCGGACCCCCCCCCCCCACTGCCACCAGCTGCAGCCCTGGCTGGAGGATTAGCTTGGTCTATGGGGGTGCAGGAAGCCCCGAGATTTGAGTGGAGAGAAGAAAAGGTATATATAGACCTGGGAGTTAGAAGAGTTTTGGAGGGATGAGACGAGGCAGAGAAGAGGTCAAGCTGCGGCTGACGAGATTAGAAAGGTTGGAGCGCAGCAGACTAGAGACAGGACTACAAGGACACAGGAGAAGACAAGAAGGACTAGGAGCAGGGAAAAGAGAGGCCAAAGGGCAGACTGATGGAGCAGACAGACAGACAGACAGAAGGTCGGTGAGAGGCAGTAAGGAGAGGAAAGTTAGAAGTAGGGGGATTTACAAAGTGAAAGGGGTTCAGAGTTAGAATAAAGGACCTGAGTGCCCTAAGGCAAGTGGTGGCTTAAGGCCCTTATTGTATTCAAGAAGTTCCAAAGAGACGCAGTGGAAAGAGAAGTGCCCCAAAGCAGTCAGGTTGTACATTTTATTTCCTTGTATTCTTAATTTAAATAGTATCTCATAAATAAACTCTGCTTTGATTATTTAGTTAACTTAACTAAATATTTTGCTTATCAATTTGGGAGTGGAGCAGTGTGATGGAACTTTATAAATGGCCCATGCTAAGTTAATAGCAGTCAGATAGCCAAATAGTCAAAAGTCCCCAGATTAGTCATCCACAGTTTAGTCCCCCCAAAATTAGGCCCAGCTAGTCATCTAAAATATTTCTACATTTTAATGGAGACCACAAAAGAACTTGTGACCCAATTATAATTTCTCTAAACTTATAATTTTTCATATAATCATAATTTTCATAAGTAGTTATTATAAATTTTCCAGGTTAGATTAGTTAACTAATAATTAATTTTTTTTTTACATTTCTCCTCCAGAAGCGAAAGAGAAATAGACATTATACAGACTTTTATCCTCATATCTGTATGTACATTTCTAGCTTCTGGGTAGAAGTTGGGCCATTATAAGTGAAAGCAGAGGCATCTAGGTGGCACAGTGGATAAAGCACTAGCTCTGGATTCAGGAGGACCTGAGTTTAAATCTGGCCTCAGCAGACACTTGACACTTACTAGCAATATGACCCTAGGCAATTCACTTAACCCTCATTGCCCTGCAGAAGAAAAGAAAAAAAGTGGAAAAAGGAGTAATTCCTTCTTGATCCCTCTTTGATATAATAAAAGAACAGTAGATATCAAGATATGATATTAATATTGGGAAGAGAACACTGTCAAGAAGGGATATGACTGTAGCACTAAAGCCAAAAAGAGTCATTATTTATTTCTTGTCTAGTATATCTTCTTCCCAACATTATTTTCAAATGTCCTCTATGTGTTTGTGTCTACTACCCATCAGAGTCTATCCTGGGACTGTTTCATTAATCATTTGTTATACCCCTTGCACAAGGTTTGCATATATAGTAATGTTCTCAGTTATTTTAATGATCAACAGTGAATTAACAATATTGCTATTTCATAGGGAAGCTTTTGCAGCTGATCACTATATAATCCTCCTTGGATCTTAAATAGGACTATGTTTTGCATCCCCTTAAAGCACTGGTTAATTAATGTTTGGTATGTTTTAGTTCTCTAGTGATTAGGAATTTACATTAACATTTAAAATATTGCAAGGAAAGGTACATAACATATACCAAATACAAAAATGCCTATTGTATTGTTCCTAATAAGGACTGGACTGCCCCCTCCCTTCAAAAATAAATCTAGTTTGTAGAAAACTTGAGTGCAGGAAGTTTCCAACAGGTGACTATGTGAGTTGCTTTGAATAAGTCCAATTCCCCATTATAACTTCAAAACAGCAACAAATATCCCAAATAGAGCTATCTAGGTGGAACATTGGCTAGAACTTTGCCTGGAGCCAGAAAAAATTTGAATTTAATTCTGGTATTGTGTATTTATTAACTTATTAAGTGACCCTTGGAAAGTTACTTAATCTCTATCTACAGTTTGACCAGCTGAAAATGGAGAGTATAAAAGTGCCTATATCACAGGTTGTTGTGAAGATCAAATGAGATGTTTGTAAAACTTTAACAATTCATTGGTGTTATCTTGTTGTTAACTTGGTTCAATCAGTTTTGGGGGAGGAGGATCGTAATCTTGTTATAACTAACATGGCAGAAATTTTCTCCATAAGTATCTTTTGCCCTCCATTTATCCTCCGCTAGGAAATCTCCCATTCACCTGTTCTTCCGCTCTCTTTTAAATCCCAATCAAACTCAATTATTGAATGGACAGAAATAATAGTTAATGGTCATATACTTATATAAACATACATATATGTAAACAGATATAAACATACATATATGACACAGGATTATATGATAGAATGAGGATTGCAAACATGCAGTTGACAGGATGATGTAGGAAAAGTGAAGAGGCATTGAAATGGATTTAGTACAATGAAAGGAAGGAGACTTGGACATATCATAGAATCAAATGAAATAAATTTAGTTTCATATGCATAAATTTTGTACATTTTATTATTTTTCATTTCTCTGGTTTGGCTACCTATTTACTATAAAATGCAATCTTTTACTGAGCATTTGTTGCCAAGTGGTAGGTAATTTCAAAGAAAGCAGTGAAACCCAATTTAGGTTTATAGAAAATTAGTCTAAAGGGTTTATTCTTTATACAAATCTTAGCCACCATTCAGATACATAGCTAGAACACCTAGGTGGTCTTGTGAATGGAAAGTTGAACCTGGAATCTAAAAGTCATAAGTACAAATCTGGCCTCAGACCTTTACTAGCTGTCTGACCCTGGTCAAATCATTAGCAATTTCCTTATCTGCAAAATATCACTTACCTCACAGTGCTGTCATAAGGATCCAAGGAGACAATACTTTAAAAGTACTTATCACATTGTTTGGCACATAGTAACCACTATATGTTAGTTTTTATTAGAATTACTGCTACTGGGGCAGAGGCAAAATGGCAGAGAAAAGCCAGCGAGTTGTCTGAGCTCTCCTTTGGTTCCCTCAAAAAGAACATTAAATCAAGCCTCTGGAAGGATTCTGAAACTATAGAACCTGCAAAGACAGAGAGAGACACAGTCTTCCAACCAGAGATAAGAAGACTTCAGGAAAGGTTGTTCTCACTCATGCAAAAGGGAGGCGCAACACACCACAGCACAGTGTGGAGGGGGTTGGGGCAAGTCAGCAAGAAGCTGTGGCCCACAGCCAAGCAACTGAGGCACCTGGATCCTGGCTCAACAAGGTGGTAGCACAGCAGGCTAGTAGAAAAACCCACCTGCACTAGCTGAGAGTGCAGGTTGCCAACTAGAGGGCCACCCACAGGACAGGCACAACCAGGCCTACTGATCCCAGAGCATGCCAGCAAGCCCAGGTCAGTGAGAAATCTACAAGCCATAGAGGCCTCAGTGTAGAAAGCCAGTGACACAGCCCCTATATCCCAGCACAAGAAGCTTGAAACAGGGACCCTGGTGCCCCCAGAGCAGACCTCAACTTTAAAAATAAAAATATATAAATAAGCTGCAATATGAGTAAGAACCAAAAAAGAGTTCTTACCATTGAGAGCTTCTGTGTCGACAGGGAAGAGGCAAATGCAAACTCAGATGAGGACAATATTCTCAAATTGCCTACATGTGAAGGCTCAAAATGGAAGATGAATTGGTCTCAAGAACAAAAAGTCTTCTTGGAAGAGCTCAAAAAGGATTTTAAAAATCAATTGAGGGAAATGGGGAGAGAAATGAAAGCAACACAAGAAAATTATGAAAAAAGAATCAGCAGCTTGGAAAAGGAAGCACAAAAATTGACTGTCTTTAATGTGATGATATAAAGAAAATTAAGGGATTAAAATGGGAGTTTATGGGGAGAAGAGGAAGGGGAGGTGGAATGGGGTGAATTACATTATATGAAGAGGTAAAACAAAAACATTACAATGGAGGGAAAGAAGGGAGGGGTGAACATTGTTTCAAACATACTTTCACTAGATTTGACTCAAAGAGGAAATAACATATACATTCATTTGGATAAAGAAACTTAGCTTATTATTTAGGCAAGTAAAAGGGTAAGGGGAAAGGGGGGACTGATAGAAGGGAGGGCAAAAGCAAGGGAGAAAAGGATAAAGAAAAGGGAGGGGGTGATAAAAATGGAGGGGATATTGGGGGAGGGAGGGGTCAGAAGCAAAACGTTGGTGAGGAGGAATATGGTGAAAGAAGGGGGGAAAGTACAAAGGGGGTAAATAGAATGGAGGGGAATAGACAGTTAGTAATAATAATTGAATGTGAATGGGATGAACTCTGCCATAAAAAGGGAGCGATTGGAGAGTGGATTAAAAACCAGAATCCTACAATATGCTGTTTACAAGAAACACATTTGAAGCAGATACACACAGAGTGAAGGTAAAAGGCTGGAGCAGAATATATTATGCTTCAGCTAAAGAAAAAAGCAGGAGTAGCAATCCTTATTTCAGACAAAGCAAAGGCAAAAATAGATCTAATTAAAAGAGATAAGGAAGGAAACTACATCTTGCTAAAAGGTACTATAGAGAATGAAGCAGATATTAATATTAATTATTAAATTATTAATTAGTATTAAACATGTATGCACCAAGTGGTATAGCATCCAAAATCTTATAGGAGAAGTTAAATGAGTAACAAGAGGAAATACTCAGTAATACTATACTAGTCAGGGATCTGAATCTTCCCCTCTCAGAATTAGATAAATCTAGCCACAAAATAAATAAGAAAGAAGTAAAATTGGTGAATAGACTACTAGAAACTTTAGACATGATAGATATCTGGAGAAAACTGAATGGGGGTAGAAAGGAATTTACCTTTTTCTCAGCAGTACACAGTCAAAAATTGGCCATATATTAGGGCATAAAAACATCATAGTCAAATGTAGAAAGGCAGATATAGTAAACGCATCCTTCTCAGATCATGACACAATAAAAATTACATGTAAGAAAGAACCAGAGAAAGGTAGACTGAAAATCAATTGGAAACTAATGTTTTTCATCCTAAAGAATGCATGGGTCAAACAACAAATCATAACAATCAGTAACTTTATCTAAGAGAATGACAATAATGAGTCAACATACCAAAATCTATGGAATGTATCCAAAGCAATGCTTAGGGGAAATGATTTGGGCATGCAACTTAAAAAGCTAGAAAAAGAACAAATTAGAAATCCCCAATTAAATAACAAATTAGAAATCCTGAAAATTAAAGGAGAAATTAATAAAATTGAAAGCAAGAAAACTGTTGAATTAATAAAACTAAAAGTTGGTTTTATGATAAAACCAATAAAATAGATAAAATATCGGTTAATTTGATTAAAAAAAAGAAAGCAGAAAACCAAATTACCAGTATCAAAAATGAAAGGGGTTATTTTACCACCAATAAAGTGGAAATTAAAGCAATAATTAGGAACCATTTTGCCCAATTGTATGCCAATAAATTTGACAATCTAAATGAAATGGATAAGTATTTACAAAAATACAACTGCCAAGGTTAACTGAAGAGGAAATAACATCCTTAAATAAGCCCATATTAGAAAAAGAAATTGAACAAGCCATTAATGAACTCCCTAAGAAAAATTCCCCAGGGCCAGATGGGTTTACAGGTGAATTCTACCAAACATTTAAAGAACAATTAATTCCAATATTATATAAATTATTTGGAAAAATAGGTGAAGAAAGAGTTCTACCAAATTCCTTTTATGACACAAATATGGTGGTGATACCAAAACCAGGTAGAGAAAAAACAGAGAAAGAAAATTATAGAATAATTTCCCTAATGAATATTGATGCTAAAATCTTAAATAAGACATTAGCAAAGCGATTACAGCAAGTGATCACCAGGATAATACACCATGAGCAGGTGGGATTTATACCAGGAAAGCAGAGCTGTTTCAACATTAGGAAAACTATCAACATAATAAAGCACATCAATAAGATAATTAACCAAAATCCTTTGATTATCTCAATAGATACAGAAAAAGCTATGGACAAAATACAGCACCCATTCCTAATAAAAACACTGGAGTGCTTAGGAATACATGCTGCTTTCCTTAAAATAATAAGCATTATCTACCTAAAACCATCAGCAAGCATTATATGTAATGGAGATAAGTTAGAGACCTTCAAAATAAGATCAGGGGTGAAACAGGGAAGTCCATTATCACATCTATTATTCCATATTGAGCTAGAAATGTTAGCTTTAACAATCAGAGAAGAAAAAGGAATTAGAATAGGCAAGGAGGAAACAAAGCTATCACTCTTTGCAAATTAGACTTAGGGAATCCTAGAGAATCAACTCAAAAATTACTTGAAACAATTAACAACTTTAGCAAAGGAGCAGGATATAAAATAAATCCACATAAATCTTCAGCATGTCTATACATGACCAACAAAGTCCAGCAGCAAAAGATAGAAAGAGAAATTCCATTTAAAGTAATGGTAGATAGTATAAAATACTTGGGAGTCTACTGCCCAAGACAAACCCAGGAACTCTATGAACACAATTACAAAACATGTTTCACACAAATCAAATCACATCTAAATAATTGGAAAGATATCAATTGCTCATGGATAGGCTGAGCTAATATAACAAAAATGACAATTCTTCCTAAATTAAATTACTCATTCAATACCATACCAATCAGACTACCTACAAATTGTTTTATAGAGCTAGAAAAAAAATGATAGCAAAATTCATCTGTAAAATCAAATGGTCAAGAATATCAAGGGAACCCATGAAAAAAAATACACAGGAAGGAGGGTTAGCTGTACCAAATCTGAGGCTCTACTTATTTAAAACAAAACTATTTGGTACTGGCTAAGAAATAAAGTAGAGGATCAATGGAATAGGCTAGGCACAGGAGACACAGTAGTAAATGACACTAGTAATGTACTGTTTGATAAACCAAAGACTCCAGCTTCTGGGATAGGCACTCAGTATTTGAGAAAAACTGCTGGGAAAACTGGAAGATAGTATGGCAGGAACTAGGCATAGACATCTTACACTTTATACTAAAATAAATTCGAAATAGGTACATGATTTAAACATAAAAGTTGTTACCATAGGTAAAGTAGGAGAGGAAGGGCTACTTTAGGTCTCAGATCTTTGGAAAAGTGAACAGTTTTTGACCAAAGAAGAGAGAGAGAATATTATGAAATGCAAAATGGATGATTTTGATTACATTAAATTAAAAAGGTTTTGTACAAACGGAGGCAATGCACCCATTATTAAAAGGGAGGCAGAAAGCTGGGAAACAATTTTTTTGGCCAGTACTTCTGATAAAGGCTTCATTTCTAAAATATATTGGGAACTAAATCAAATTTATAAGAATCAAAGTCATTTCCCAATTGACAAATGGTCAAAGGTTATGACCAGGAAGTTTTCTGATAAAGAAACCAAAGCTATCCATTGCAATATGAAAAAATGCTCTAAATCACTATTGATTAGAAAAATGCAAATTAAAACAACTCTGAGGTACCACCTGACACCCATAAGATTGGCTAATATGACAAAAAAGGAAAATAATAAATGTTGGAGAAGCTGTGGAAAAATTGGAAAACTAATGCTTTGTTGGTGGAGCTGTGAACTGATCCAACTGTTCTGGAGAGCAATTTGGAACTATGCCCAAAGGGGCTATAAAGGTTTGCATACCCTTTGGCCCAGCAATACCACTTTTGGGTCTTTTTCCCAAAGAGATTATAAAAAAGGGAAAATAACCCACATGTACAAAAATATTTGTAGCTGCTCTTTTCGTGGTGGCAAGGAATTGGAAATTGAGGGGTTGCTCATCAATTGGGGAATGGCTGAACAAGTTGTAGTATATGAATGTAATAGAATTCTATTGTGCTGTAAGAAATTTGAGCAGGTGGATTTCTGAGAAACCTGGAAGGACTTGCATGAACTGATGGTGAGTGAGATGAGCAGAACCAGGAGAATATTATATACAGTATCATCAACATTATGTGTTGATCAACTGTGATAGACTTGATTCTTCTCAGCAATACAATGTTACAATATAGTTTCAAAGGAGTCATGATGGATAAGGCTCTCCAAATCCAGAAAAAAAAAAAAAGAACTGTGCAATTTGGATGCAGATTGAACCATAATAGTTCTTTTGTTTTTTGTGCTGTCCTTCTTTTTTCAGGTTTTTCCTTATTGCCCTGATCCTTTTCTTATAATATGTCTAATACAGAAATATGTTTAATGTTATTGTACATATATAACCTATATCAGATGACTTGCTGTCTTGGTCTTGGGAAGGGGCGAGGGAAGGAAGGGAGGGGAAATTTTGAATGTAGAAATCTTATAAAAAACAAATGTTGAAAACTATCTCTACATGTAACTGGAACATAATAAAATACTTTTATAATTAAAAAAGATAATTACTGCTCCTACAATGAGTACTAAATCTATTTACCCGTGATCAATAACCACCATTTCTGTTTGTCTCAGTATTTTATACAAAAGAAAGAAGAAACATTAAGGCACCAGAGTGTAGAACCTACTCTGAAGCTACAGCAGTTAAATACATTAAAATCCCTGGCATAGGGATAGAATTAAATTTTACAACAATGGTGGAATGACATAGTGAGTAGGGTTATTCAGTCACCCAATCTTAAAAACTGTTTCCTTCCCCATGTCCCTGTTAATTTTCATCCTCTCTCTCTTCTCTCATCAGTTAAACTCCTTGCAATAGTCATCTGTACTAGGGGCCTTCACTTTCCCTCATCTTACTGTTTTCTAAATCTTCTGCAGTTTGACTTCTGACCTCATTATTCAACTAAAATAGCTCTTTCCAACTTCACCTATGCTGAAAATTAATGGCCTTTTCTCAACCCTCATTCTTTGACTCCCTTCTGTAATGGAACAGATATTCACATTCTCTTCCTGCACAATCTTTCTTCTTGAATGTATTGTTTTGTTTTTGATTCTTAAAATATTGTTCTTTTTGGATTCCTGGTGTCTTTTTTCTTCTTATCTATGTTATATTTGATTTGTCTGGTTCTTTATCTGTGTGGTACTAACTAATCATGGCTATTCCCTAAGACTAAGTCCTGGCACTCTTTCCTATTGTGCTCTATACCATATTATTTGGTGAAATTTTTTACATGCAGTTTTGAATTAGAAAGACTAAGCATTGTAGAAAACAATTTATAATTTTATTTAAAAACATGACTACATACTTCAAAGATGTATAAAGACATCAAGAGAAAGTCTCATAATCAACAAAAATAATTACAGTATTGCTCTATTAGTAGTTAATACCTAGAACCTTGATTAATAGCTAAACAAGTTGTGGAACAAAAATACAATGCAATATCATATGCTCGAAGAAATAATGAATATGAAAGAATAAGGGAAACTTGATTTTTTTATAAATGGATACAAAGTATAGAAAAGAGAACCGGGGGAATATTTTACATGATGATAACAGTAATTAAAAGGAAATGACATTGGAATAACTCTGAAAGTCTAATCAACACAGTGACCAATTCAGAGTACAAAATGAGGCATGTCAATATGCTCGTTTGTTTTGCTGAATTTCCCTTCTTTGTGAAAAAGGAAGGTTAAATGGTGGTAGTCAGAGGAAGTCGATAGAAAGTTACAATGACATAAAAATTCTAATAAAATGCTTAAATATTCAAAGCAAATGGACAAATCATATCTTCATTCTCATATTTTTTTTAACAATGTCACATCAGCAGCAGCTAGCATTTTTATAGCACCTACTTTGTTCTAAGCACTGTGCTAAGCTCTTTACAAATATTATCTCATTTGATACTCATAATGACACTGGGAAGTAGATACTATTATTAACTACATTTTAGAAATGATAAAACTAAGACAAGTAGAGATTGACTTCCCAATACACAGCTAGTAAATGTCTGAAGCTGGATTTGAATTCATATTGTCTTAACTTCAGGCCTAGTACTCTATCTATTTTGCCATCTAGTTTCCTCCAGAGGCACTTAATATATGAAAATAATCTTTAGATCATAATCCTTTTGACACACACACCCCCTTTTTTAGGGAGGGACATAGTAAAATCCTTATCTCTGATATTTTTCAGTCTTTTGAAATCTGTTCCTCTTTGAGTTGTTTTGAAATCATTCTCTAAGGACAGTATGTAACATATAGTAACATTTTTCTTTTGTGTATACTTCTTATTTTCTATAGTCCTGTATTAATAGAACATATATAGTTACAATAAAATTCAAGAAAGAGAATCAGCATAGGAGACTGTAAAATATTTGATATTTATACTTGGAGTTTATTTTTTTTTGCTTTTTTTTTTTTTTGCAGGACAATGAGTGTTAAGTGACTTGCCCAGGGTCACACAGCTAGTAAGTGCCAAGTGTCAGAGGTTGGATTTGAACTCATGTCCTTCTGAATTCAGGGCCAGTGCTTTATACACTGTACCACCTAGCTGCCCTATTTGTTGATTTTTTAAAAAATAATTTAAAATAATTTTATTGATAACTTTTAATTTATCACCTAAATTTCTTCTTTTGCCTCAAAGAAGCATACCTTATAACAGATTTGTGTGTGTGTGTGTGTGTGAGACAATTGGGGTTAAGTGACTTGCCTAGGGTCACACAGTTAGTAAGTGTTAAATGTCTGAGGCTGGATTTGAACTCAGGTTCTCCTGACTCCAGGGCCGGTGCTCTATCCACAGTGCCACCTAGCTGCCCCTTAACAGATATTTTTTAAACAAAAAGAAAAAAAAATCAGTAAAACTGATAAACATATCCATGTACCATACTCATAAATTTCCCCACTCTAGAAGAACATTTGGTGGGTGTACAAATTTGTAAAATTCATGTATCAATGAGATGATTAAGATTTTGTTAGAATTCCCTTATTTTCCAGAGTAGCTATATGAAAACCTTTCCTAACATATCCACATGCCCCTCCCTACAAACATCCTTTGTGATGACAGAGATTGAACTTGGCAGATATATAAGTAGTCAGAAACTCCTGAGGACAATAAAAGTACATACCAAGTAGTCTTCTCTTGAGACAATTGAGAATTTATGGACCATTTTACTTTCCTCAAACATCCTTATCTGCATTTGATAGAACTTCTAGAGACATTTTTTAATCTGAAAAAGACTCCCTAAGACTCCCTCATTTCAACATTACCTTATCAGACTGATTTCCATTGTACAAATGGAATTAAAAATAACCTGTTGCAATCCAGGAATCTGAATAAATCAGAAGCTGAAACTGACTGACATAGCAATTGAGACATTAAAATTTAACTATCCAGGGACTGCAAACCCTTCCTCCTTTTAACAATTATATGGCTCAACTGCTTAAACAGTCTCCTTCCCCAAGTCTGAGATGAACTTTTCTCTTGAAAAGTTCCCATGCATGCATGTATTGTTTGCTGATAGAATAAAAATGGATACTTGTCTTGCCAGATCATACTTAACTCAATCTGTTTTGTTTTCTGTGGCAGACTGGTTACTGTTTTTGATAAGGGTCTGTATTGTAACTTCTCTTTGGAGAAATATTTATTCATTTTAATTTCACAACATTCATTTTTTGAAAAGTATATATTGTTTCTATTTACATTTTGGTATTGTTGTGTATAGTGTTTCCTTGGGTTTGCTCACATCATTTCATTTCAGTTCATATAAATCTTTCCATACTTCTATTTATTCATAATCATCTTACAGTATATTAATATTCTATTACAGCCATATACTTTAAGTTGCCTTGCCCTTCTTTATTTTGGCTTCCAATATGTTTAGTTTTTTTTTTCTATACTGAAATGTGCTACTATAAATATTTCAGTACATTTGAAAACCTTTTTTTTTTCTTTTCAATAGCTTCTTCGATGTTGAATTTCTGGCTCAAAAGTTATGGACATATTAGTTGCTTTATTTACATAATTTTTTATGTTCCAGATTGTTCAATTCATTACTTCTACTTGCCCACCTTATGATCCTTTTTCCCCCTCCATTTGCTGCAAAATCCCCTCTCTGAGTTTCTGGGATATCACCCACTCTGCTGAATGTCTGTCAGTTGCCTACAGGAGTTCTTATTTCCCCATTTCCTGAGGCAGGATGAATGGTCTCTCAGCACCAAGTTTATGAATGTTTTGCCTATTGTAAGTTCCCCATCTCCCACTACAGAACATCTGACTACACTGCTTGGAAATGTTCTCTTAGATTTGTCCAAAACTAAACTCTCTTTTAAGGAGGTTTATGCAACCTTGCCAGAGTTTAGTGATTGTCCATTGGGGGGGGGGGTGCTAAGTAAATGAGTTGTGCATTAGAGGCTATTATTTCCATTGTTCTTTAAGTTATGGTCTTGTTTTTGTTCTTGCTGTCATGTAAAGTCAGCTGAAATTGTTTCATCTCATGCGTAGTTCCAATTTTGGAGAGGTCTGAAAGGTCTTGTAGAAGAGAGACTCTAGTTTTCTATCTTGTTTGTGCAGTCTTTCGCTGAATTTGCATTACTTATAATATTTTCATGTTTATTTTCATGTATGAATCACAGTATCTATATCTATATATATATGTATGAAATTTCTCAAGTTCAGCATGGTGTTATAAAGATATTAAAATTTTTATTTTTTAACATCATATTGTCATATGTATAAATTTCTTCTTTTATGTTTTTATTATATAAAGTATATAAACTTATAATTGAATATTCTCTAAAATTTAAGCATGATACACAGGCAACCTAACACCATAATTATAACTGAAAATTTATAAAACAAAAATTTTATATTGTTTCTTTATAAGAATGTGATTTCCCTGCCCTAAAAGATGAGTTAGGGACTAAATTCTTTGAAAATGAGATAGGAAACATAATTTAAAAGATGCCAATTTTACCTTATGGATAATTTTAAAGTATTACGAGGTCTCCATTTATTTTCTATCTTATCATCTCCAGTGTTTGAGAATCCTAAGCTTTGTCTGCTGAATGTATAGCAGTAAATGGTTTGAGGGAGAAGTAATGCTGTTTACCTATAAGTGAAAAAAGGCTGTTCAATAAATTGACAATGATTGACAGGTTTTTAAATTTCAGGAAATTAGCTCATACAGAAAACTCTCTAAGGTCAACTCTACTGAAGTATATGACAATTGTTTCTTCCTTATTCCAACCTAAGCCATTATGAACTTCTTTGCATGACAATATGTCGAGTATTTTTTTCCTTTATTGCTTGCTAATATAAAGATGAAAGAATGAATTTATGGAAATGCTGATGATTTGAATTGTGAACTCTTTATATTAGCAAGTCATTAGAATACTTATAGAAGCAAAAGATTTTGAAAATGTATTTCTGGGGTCCTTGTGGATACTAATGGACTGTATGCATTCAGCTGTGTGATGAGCTTCTCTGAGAGTTGAGTAGCATTATACTCAGGCTGGGCTGTCCCAAGTCAACAATTTCAATGTAATACAGAATTGGGTATGAACTGATACTGTGGAAACCAGGAAAAAAATATTATGGAGAAAAAACAGTTTATTAAAAATGATTAAAACAGCTAATTCCTCTCAGAATAACCAATCAATGTATAACTAGATTTCTAGACAGAAGTAGGATCATATCAAAATAGTCTGAAGATGTGTTCTATTTATCTAATAACTTTTTTTCTTTTTCTTATGGTGGAGTGGAGGGAAGATATTTAGCCTATTGATTTCATTAGTATAAGATATTTGCAGTGTACTTTCTCCCAAAGCAGACCATCTTTTGCTTTTTAAATTAAAGTGTTGGGGTGGCTAGGTTGCGCAGTAGATAAAGCATCAGCCCTGGATTCAGGAGTACCTGAGTTCAAATCTGGCCTCAGACACTTGACACTTATTAGCTGTGTGACCCTGGGCAAGTCACTTAACCCCCATTGCCCCACAAAAAAAAAATTAAAGTGTTAATAAGTAACCTGGAGGAACATAGAGTTTATATGATTTGTCCAACCTATCAGAATTGTGACCTGAATTCCAGTCTTCTGATCTCTCTAGGCTAGCTTTCTATCTATCATATCAAGCTGCCTTATAAATTGCTATATTTATATATAACTTGGATTCAGAAACTAGACTTACCAACAATGTTCAGTTAATATTTGTTAATTTTGCAATAATTATATTTTCTGTAACCATTCTTAAAGAAAGCACATGCAGAATTATTTTACAGATTAATGCATTGTTTGTAGTAATACAATGCTGACCAATCTGAATTGCTGCTGAAGTATTGTTTTTATATTTAAAAGATCAGAGCTAGAAATACTATGTTATTATATAAGCATTTTAATTACATATGTCATATAGTTATAGAAGAATTTTGTAATATATACAACAAATCTTTTACATGGAGCTGCCATGGGATTCTTAGCAGCCACTTTTCTCAATCTGTTTTGACAATTAAAAAGTCAATTTAGCAAAACAAAATATTGAAGAGAATATTGAACTTTAAGTTAGCAAGTTACCCATCGAGGATCATTCATTGTCTAGCTATAGGATTTTGCATGTCAGTAAATATTTATGAGTTTCAGTTTTCTCATCTGGAAAGTGGGGAGAGTAATAATTATCTGACCTACTTCATATTATTTTGGGGAGGGTCTACTTAGAGATTTCATTTGAAAATGTTTTAAAAACAACAAAGCTCTATGGAAATGTAAAGTAAAGTGATTTTTTAGAATACAAACACAGTGGACTAGATCAGAGGAAATTCTATTCAAATGTAAACTTCTTAAAGGGAGGGACTTAGTTTCTCCTCATTCTTTGTATCTGCAGAGTTTATCACAGTGTCTGACATATAATGAGTACTTAATAAATCCTTATTTATTGATTTAAAGATCTAAGAAAGGGGCAGCTAGGTGGCACAGTGGATAAAGCACTGGCCCTGGATTCAGGAGTACCTGAGTTCAAATCCGGCCTCAGACACTTGACACTTACTAGCTGTGTGACCCTCGGCAAGTCACTTAACCCCAATTGCCTCACTAATAAAAAAAATAAAGATCTAAGAAAAATGAATTTATTTTCTTAATATGTTTAAATCTGCAGGAAATGGCAATTATGTAACTAGATATGAGTAAGGCTAAAATTAAATGCTTTAAATTTCCTACGAATGAGGTTTTTAGATGGACCTGGGGAAAATCCCTAAAAATATTTAAAGGCAAACCTAAAACCAAAGCTATTCTATGTTGAAAGATAAATTGGTATCTGTGTAAATATTGTATACAAATAAAATGTGATATATTTCTGGTTCTATTCTACCATAGAAAAATCACTCATAGGGTGTCAGGGACTATTCCTAGATAATAGCAAGGAGTATTACATTCACAAAAACAAATAAACAACAAAATCCAGATTTCTTCAAGAGGCATAAGGAGATAAAATATTTTATTAAAGAAAGTTTTAAGTGATTTGTTTTTGTTTGTCCATCAAACTTTATTTCAAAGGAAAACAAATCACAAAAAATAATGGATTCTATTATAATACATGAAAGTGCATCTCACCCCTCTCCATCAAATAAATAAGAACATATAATTCAATTCATGCAAAGATGAATCAAAAATGTTTGGCTAACTACATTAATTAATCTTTACTGAAAGTTCATGTAAGATTCTTAACTTGTAAATACTTACAGTTTTATGACAGTCAGAAATATATATTTATTAATATTCCCAGAAAATGGGTTTAAAGGTTATATGATCATTTTTTTTTGTCTACATGGGACTAAAATATCTGGCTTAACATTTGTCAGTTGAAAACACAATGCAAGCCTTAAAAAGTTGATAGAAAGAATTTTATTAAAGTGTTCAGCTAAGTATAAAGTCCGAAAAAGATGTGACTTACTCTCTCTACTACTATGGTGTCTGTTAGTTTTACAGTATATAGAGTACAAGAAAGGAGTTCAGGTAAGGCACATGAGTTGCTATATATATATGTGTGTGTGTGTGTGTGTGTGTGTGTGTGTGTGTGTGTGTTTGGATGTATCTCATCAGGTAAGTCTTAAACTTAAAAAAAAAATTAAACAAAGCATAACAGAAGTTTTCATGAAGTCCCAATATAGAACCTTGATAGGACCCCAAAATTCATTGCAACAATCTTTTTTTTCCTCATGGGGAGCCAGGGGGAGTGGGGAAGGGTAAGGGGCTAGTGTCAGTATGATCTACCCATCATGAGTTAAACAATATCTAGCAACACAGCCTATAGTCAAACAATATTAATAAATAATAATACAATTTCCCCATACAATTCAAAGGAGGGAATCAGTCAAATTCTTTGTTCTGTTATGTGTTGTTAAGATAAATGTATGGATAACTTGGATTTGATGGAGGTGTCTTATTATCCAAAAGTATTTTTTATGAGACCCTGGATTAATAGGAGCAAAATGCCCTTTGCTCAAAGACTTCAAACTGAAACCAAACAGTCCCTATTTACTTTCCCCAAGAGAATAAATAAATTTAAATTACCCTTTGAAATTCTTATTCACTATCTTTTCCCAAGAAAGTAAATAGATCTTATTGTTCTCCTGATCAAGTATCTAGACCTCCTTATCTTTGATAATATCCTTCCTGTCTCCACATAATCTAACCATAGCATCTGCTTTAAGTTGAGCCAGTAAACTGGTTTGTATTGATTCACATTTGTAGTATTTGATTTGGGTTGATTTGTATCATGCTAATGAAGTTATTCTGTAATCTGTGAACAAGGAAATCTTAAAAACCCTTAGAAAAGAAGGAGTCTCCACATGATCATGCATGGTTCTTTCTCCTTGGAACAAAATTAAGTTGGTATTATGTTTTTTCTGTCTGTCTCTGATATGATTTATCTTGTAGGAGACATTAAATTTTCTTATCTGGTTTTTGGCTATGTCCTCTGATCTGGATATTATTTTTGTAGGAGAACAGATATGGAAACAAATTGTATTATATGATATTATAATTTATCTGACCTGTTCATTAATTCTGTTTGTAGGAGACAGGCAGATTAAACTATATATTTAATATTCAACATTGCTACATGATGCAGATCACTGGGCCTGGAGTCAGAAAGACTGACTCAGAAAGTTCAAATTTGACTTCAGACACTTACTAGATGTGTGAAACTGGACTAATCACTTAACGCCTCCCTAAAACTGGAGGAAAAAATGCCAAATTACTCCAGTATATTTGCCAAGAAAAATCTCATAAATGGTTGATAAGGTATATGTGTATGTCTGTGTGTGATATGTGCATATACCTATATGCACATAAATATATGTGTGTATGTATATGTATGTATACACATGTGTATGTGTATAATCCCAATAGTAAGACCTACATTTAAAATACCCAGAATCTACTTCACGGAACTAGTCTAATCCAAGGTTCTCTTCACCTTACATTAATTTCATACTGCATAGATTTCTTTTTCTTGTTCTTTCTTTCTTTCTTTCTTTTTTGTGGCAGGGCAATGAGGGTTAAGTGACTTACCCAGGGTCACACAGTTAGTAAGTGTAAAGTGTCTGAGGCTGGAATTGAACTCAAGTCCTCCTGAATCCAGGAACTGTGCTTTATCTACTTTGCTAACTAGCTGCTCCAGATCCTGCATAGATTTCTAATTTGTAATCCAGGGTGCCAAAAATACCAATCTGAATAAAAAGGGATAATGAGATTTGGTGGTTTTGTTATATTTCCATGTAATCACTTGGGTTTATTTTCAATTGAGGATTGGAATAGATTAATTACATGGAAGTTCTCCAGTCACCTCAAAACCCAGAATAATTTTACCCCCAATTTTCATTTTTCCCATGTGTCATTCAAAAATAGGTCTAACTATAAATGAGGATAAGAAACTATGGTAATAGTCATCTTGTCCAGTGATGTCAAAATCAAATGAAACCATATATAATGATCGCTGTAGACATATATTGACTTCAAAAAATTTATATTAACATTATCTGTTTTTATTGCATTTTCAGTTATTTTGTTTAGTATTTCCAAATCACATTAATCTGGATCAGGCCACACTTGGGAAGGTTGTGAGCAGCATAGCAACCTGAAAGCCATGTATTTGACTCCTCTGATCTAGGTCAACCCATATTGAAAACAAATTCTTAAGTTAACATATCCAACAAGAGGATGTACAGCTTCTAATTGGAAACTCCAAAGAGCAGGGACCCTATCACTTCCTGAGGCATTCCTCCCACTTTTTGGAGGGCTCTCATTGTGAGGAAGTTCTTTTGTTTGTTTGTTTCTCCCTGAAAGCAAGATTAAATTTGTCTTTGAAATTTAATTCCTATTTCTGCTCTGAAACCAAATGGTGAAACAAATTAATGATTCCTTCTCATGACAGTTCTTCAAACCTTGAAGACAATTGTCATATTCATCCTCAGTCTTTTCCTCTTTAGGTTAAACACCCCCAGTTCCTTCAGTTAGTCTTAACCTGACATGAACTCAAGGCCCTTCATTAAGCTCCTGCTCTTCTTTGGGTATTATATCTTAACAATCACTGCCTAGTAAAAACTGGGCAATGGAAGGGAGTTAGGCAGGCCATTGATACATGGTAGCTGGCTGACTGGGGCAAAGGAGGAGAAAATCGTCCTGCAGATTAAGTTTGCAATGTACTGCAATCTCAGCATTCAAATTTATTCTCTCTGTCCTCCAAATACTAAAGTAACATTTGATATCATAAGATAATATCTTATGATACTTAATATATTCTGCTTACATTAAAGTAATTCACATAAAAGTCATTTGTTATCCTTATCTACTGACATCTTCCCCTATTCCCAGGACATTCTCATTCTTTCCTCCATGTGCCTGTATCACAGTCTTTCTACCCAAATTTTTGACCTCATATTTCATGACCAACAAAAATTTTGATGTTCCCTCAAGTACCTTTGTGGTTCCTCAATTTACTTGACTTCCTTGATCCATTTCTCCTGTGAGAATCAGGCTGCCATCCCCCACACACACACTGAGAAAGACATTGTGAGAACCAGGGCAATGCCCCCCTGAGGAGAAAGCATGTGACTAACATCTGGAAGTTACATATACTCATAGAACTGCCTGTAAGTCATGCCAATCAATGCTACCAGATGATTAGCTTGGAACTGTTCATGGGGACCGCCCTTCTTGCTGTCTGGCAGGGAGCTTCCACTTGAGGAGAAGAGGGATCTTTCTTTCAGTTGGAGGTCCTGGATGAGTCACCAGTGTCGCTAGGCTTCTTTCTGAACTCCACATATTCTTCCTCTCTCTTTTGCTAACTTCTAAATACTTTAAAAAATGCTAAATTAGAAGCTTCTAATTTAAGGTTACCACACATTAGATTTTTAGCCACCACAGTTAGATTTTAAACATCACACTCCACTGTACCTCACCTACACATAGGGATGGCAAAAACCTTGATAAAAATGCTAAGACTTTAAGCACTACAACTCCATATTCAAGAACTCCATAATTTCCTGATATGATCATAATTGTTAACTCTGAAAATACCCAAGAGTTCACAGGAGTTATTATTTTAAAAAGCTGTCTTTATTACATTGGAAGATGGAAAATTAGACATGGGAGCTAAAGTCTGGTCTAGGACCAAGATGATCTAAGGCAGCAATGCTAAACCTTGATACATATAGAGCTGGCAAGACAAAGAATCAAGCAGTGAGGTGTAACAGCAGAAATGTGGTAAGTTTTCCTATTGACAAGTCTATTTATAGCAAGACTTCATGACAGGAATGTGGTGCCTGCAGATCCATGCCTACAGCTGCAGGATTGCTTAGTCCTTTTTTGAGCCAGTTCTCTGATTTTGCTGCAGCAGAGTTCATCCAGAGGGTGAACACAAAGGACTGCTGTTATGCCAAGCTCAGGAAACAACTTGATTACTGGAACTTACCACTGCAAAACAAGCTATTTCCTAATAATAAGAAAAGAGAGGAGTGATTTTGGCAAGGGGGTTGTGATGTAATATTTATCATTTCATCTCTTGTTATATATTTTTGGATCTAATCTTATACTTAATCCTCACTGTAACATTTAATACCTCCATGACTCAATAGTTTCTTAGGATATCCTTCATGCTTTTGATATACTTCCTTGTACTATCTTTTGCATTTGACACAATTGACCATTTTCTTCTCCTAGATACTCTCTCTTCTCTGGATTTTCATGACACTGTTCTCTCTTGGTTTTGTTCTTTTCTGTATGATCCCTTAATGGTTTATTTTTCTGTATGATAATCAATGCTACCTACACAAAGTAACTATGAGTATCTCCCAGAAACTCTGCTCTGGGGTCCTCTTCCCTTTTCTATGTATACTCTCTCTTTCTGTGATCTCACCTACTCCCATGAATTCAATTATATTTTGGCTGATGGTTTCCACTTATGTAAACTAGTCCAAATGTCTCTGAAGCCCCAGTTCTGCATCACCTATTTCCCACAGTTCATTTTAAACTGGATGTCCTGTAGTTTTCTCACATTTAAAATATCCAAACAAGAACTAATTATCTTTCTAAAAAATCTACCACTTTTCTAAACTTCTTCACTACTCTCAAGGGTATCACAATATTTCTGTTTTTTGTTTTTTTGTTTTTTGTTTTTTTAGTGAGGCAATTGGGGTTAAGTGACTTTGCCCAGGGTCACACAGCTAGTAAGTGTTAAGTGTCTGAGGCCGGATTTGAACTCAGGTACTCCTGACTCCAAGGCCAGTGCTCTACCCACTGCGCCATCTAGCTGCCCCCACAATATTTCTAAATGACAAGGTTCGCAGTCTTACTGTGTCTTCCATATCTACCCCCACATACAAAAATTAATTGCTAAATCTTATCATTTATTTCTCCATAACATGCTTTGGATACTTCTTCTTCTTCTTTCCACTGAAACAACCACCATAATCAACCAACTTTGTCATATATCATTTGGATTATTGCAAGAGCCTTAAGTCTTACCTCACTCTAAACTATCCTTCATACAGCTGTCAAAATAATTTCGTATAGTCTATGTCTGGCCATATCATCTCATCCTCCCACTCAGTTAACTCTAGTCATTCCCTATTTCCTCTGTAATAAAATATTTAGTAATCAAAATTACTTTGTTTGGAATTTAAAGTTCTTCATAATCTGGGCCCTTCCTCTCTTTGTAGTCTTTTACTTTTACCCACGACGCACTTTTTAACCCAGCTCTACTGGTTTACTTGTTTTGCACATTTCACTGCCCATTTCCTTGGCGAATGAACACATAACAAAAATACTTTCTTTTCATCTTCAACTCTTTGAATCTTTGGCTTTCTTCAAGACTCATTCCAAACTCCACCTTCTGAAAGAGGTTTATCTTGATCTCTACCTCCCTTCCCTGCACTAATCACTGACCTACTAAGCTTATTTGTAGCTAAAGAAATGTAGTATTTATAGACAATTTTTTTATGTACAAGTTGTTTTCCTTGATAAAATATGAACTCTTGATGGCAGGCACTTTGTTTTATTTATACTTCAGTGACTATTCAACACAGTTTATTATATAAAATACATTCTCATTAGTCTTATTAGTTACTCACCAAATGTCAATTGAAGGAATAAATGAATAACTATGTTAGAGATTTCAGGAATTTATAATATATAAAAATTCTACAAACTTGGGGATTATAATTATTGGAAAAATAGAATTTTTAACTTTTAAATTTCTTGGGAAAGTAATTACTTTCAGATTTCAAACACATGATGCAAAAATAACATTTTTCAAAAAGTATGTTTTGCCATTAATGTCTCATGTTTTGTAATAAACAGATTTTTAAATTGATGTTAAGTTAATGAACATCCTTGGAACTTCTTAATTATTTTTAATCAATAACTTTTTGTTATTGTTATCATTATCATTGTTGTTATTGTTTTCCACTAGAAAGTCTATTTTCATTAGGTTTGCCTGTGAAACAGATGATTTATTTAGTTCACTCATCCACCAAACCAGAAAAGTCTATTACTGAAGCAAGATTGAGCAGCAGAACTGTAGGTTAGTAATGTCTACAGGTAAGTAGATGTTATATCAAGACAGGAAATCATGTTGGGTCAACAGAAGAGAAAAATCATTAAGTCAAAGAAGCAATGAATTTGTTTGTTTGTTTTTGGTGGGGCAATGAGGGTTAAGTGATTTGCCCAGTGTCACACAGCTAGGAAGTGTCAAGTGTCTGAGACTGGATTTGAACTCAGGTCCTCCTGAATCCAGGTCCAGTGCTTTATCCAATGCACCACCTAGCTGCCCCTGAAGCAATGCATTTGTGAAAGTAATTTAATAACCTTAAAATACCTTTTTAAAAGGATATGGAATAGAGTAAAAAAGAACTAAGGATAATAATAAAATGATAGAGACTAAATGAAAGGAGAAATCTTGCTAAGAAATTTGAAAGTGGATGAGAAATAGAAAAGCTCAGAGATTATTGTCAATTTTATGATATAATATCATTTTGGTGCATATGAAAAACTGAAATGACAGGCTAGTCTGCTCTACCCCTACTCTTATTTGAATAAATGTCTTGTGAAATGTTCTATTCCCAGAACCCCCCACCACCCCATTTTTGCAACCACACCATTAAACTTATATTAGTGCCAAGTAACACTAAAGTGCTACACCAAAAATGGGATACTAAAGGAAGGGAAAATACTTCATAAGTTAACAGATATATCTTAATATCTGTCTTTTTTATTGATAATTATGTTTATGTTTACAGCATATAATTTTAATTTGCATATTGGACTCCATTTAAAAATACATTATTCTATTGCCTTCTGTAAGTTCTTGTGCCTATGGGGGAATATATATATATATATATATATACACATACATACATATACATATATATATATACATATACATATACATATATATATGTTAGTTTAACATCATAAGAACATAGGATCATAGATTTAGAGCTGAAAGGGACATAAGAAGATAACTAGTTTGTTTTTGAAGAGTAAACTGAAGCTGAGAGAACTTAAATGACGTGTCAAATGCCACTTAGCTGTTAGGTTTCTGGAGAAAGATTTGAACTCAGGCCTTTCTGACTCCAAGAAAAGTATTCTGTTCAATGGACCATTTCCCCTTATATCTGAAAGCCTTTCTCATCCATTTGAAAAAAAATGTTTTGGGTTTTCTTTTTTTTTTTTTTGGTCATAGGTATTGTTGAAATTAACCATGATAGCTTTTAACTAAAAGTTTGTTTAATCCTTTTCCTTGAGGTTATCTGTGAATCCTCTCATTTGGTGTTTTATTTACTCTATTCTGATTTTTAAATAAATTTATTTTGCTTTTATTTCTCAGATTGTAGTCTTTTCTTTTTATTTTGATGAAGCAATCAAGTGAAAGAGTATAGAGGCAGAAGAGAGCACAGAAATGAGCCTGGGGGGAACCTCCAATGTTGATAGGAATGATGTGAATGGAGAAAGGAAGAAGGAGAAAGAAAGAGGACAGAAAGAAAGGAGGAAAATCAGATGAGTGGTACTTCTGACAAAGGCCTCATTTCCAAAATATATAGGGAACTAAATAAAATTTATAAGAATCCAAGTCATTCACTAATTGAGAAATGGTCAAATGATATGAACAGGCAGTTTTCTGATGAAGAAATCAAAGCTATATATTGCTTATGAAAAAATGCTCTAACTTACTATTGATTAGAGAAATGAAAATTAAAACAAATATGAGGTACCACCTGACACCCATCAGATTGACTAACATGACAAAAAAGGAAAATAATAAATGTTGGAGAAGCTGTGGAAAAATTGGAACACTAATGCATTGTTGGTAGAGCTGTGAATTGATCCAGCTATTCTGGAGAACAGTTTGGAATTATGCCTAAAGGGCTATAAAGCTGTGCATACACTTTGACCCAGCAATACCACTATTAGGTCTTTTTCCCAGGGAGATAATGGAAAAGGGAAAAGAACCCACATGCACAAAAATATTTGTACCTGCTCTTTTTGTGGTTGCAAAGAATTAGAAATTAAGGGGCTGCCCATCAATTGGGGAATGGCTGAACAAGTTGTGGTATATAGATGTAATAGAATTCTATTGTGCTGTAAGAAATAATGAGCAGGCAAATTTCAGAGAAACCTGGAAGGACTTGCATGAACTGATGATGAGTGAGATGGGCAGAACCAGGAGAACATTGTATACAATATCATGAACATTATGTGTCGATCAATTGTGATAGACTTGATTCTTCTCAGCAACACAATGGTCCAAGATAGCTCCAAAGGACTCATGATGGAAAATGCTCTCCAAATCCAGAAAAAAAAGAACAATGGAATATGGATGCAGATTGAACCATACTATTTCTACCTTCTTTTTTTCTTTTTTGAGGTTTTTCCTTTTTGCTCTGATTCTTCTTTTATAACATGACTAATGCAGAAATATGTTTAATGTTTTTGTACATATATAACCTATATCAGATTACTTGCTGTCTTGGGGAGGGGGATGAGAAAGGGGAGGGAGGGAGAAAAATTTGAAACTAAAAATCTTATAAAAACAAATGTTGAAAACTAAAAAATAATCAAATGAGTGGTGTCAGAAAAAATTATATAGAGAGAGTAGAGGCTTTAAAAAATAAAAAAAATATTTTATTATTTTTCAGTTACATGAAAGGATAGATGGAGAGATTTCAACATTTATTTTCTCCCACTCTCCCTTCCCTCCCCCCTCCCCAAGACAGAAAGCAATCTAATATAGGTTATATATGTACAATCCCATTAAACATATTTCTACATTAGTCATATTGTGAAAGAATTATAGCACAAGGGAAAATCCTAAAAAAAAAAGAAGGGAAAAAACAGCCAAAAGTAGAAACAGTATGATTCAATAAGCATTCAGAATCCACAGTTCTTTTTTCTGGATATAGAGAACATTTTCTATCATGAGTTCTTTGAAATTGTTTTGGATCATTGCACTGCTGAGAAGAGCCAAGTCTATCATAGTTGATCATCACATAATGGTGCTGTTACCATGTATAATGTTCTCCTGGTTCTGATCCTCTCACTCAACATCAATTCATGTAAGTCCTTTCATTTTCTCCTGAAATCCTCCTGCTTATTGTTTCTTACAACACAATAGTACTCTATTACATTCATATACCACAACTTGTTTAGCCATTCCCTAATTTATGGATATTACCTTGATTTTCAATTCTTTGCCACCACAAAAAGAGCTGCTATAAATATTTTTGTGCCTGTGGGTCTTTTTCCCTGAGAAGAGGTTTTCAAATTCATATTGATCTATTCATCCATAGTCAGACACCCTGTATCTTGACTCCAAAATAACAAAGACATTTTGGTCCTCTTTGAGAACAAAGGACAACAGCCAATCAAACAACCAGTCTTGATAGGGTAATGTTGGGGTCGAAGTCTCAAGCCCTTGAAGACAGGGGTTGAGGATTAGAGACGATTAATAATTGACACATTAGCACCATATTAGGGTGAATAACTGATTTATTCTTGGGACAGCTCAGTATTTAAAGCAAAAGCCCACAAAGTAATCAAATAAAGTTTCTGCAAGAATAATTCTAAGAGAATAAGAGTAATCTTTCAACCTTTCAGCCTTGACATGTCAGAACTTCTTCTAGGCCTTAACAGAACAAGGTTTGTACAGCTGAGTCTTTGGACCCTGGGAGACCAGCCAAGCATTGTCTCTGGAAACTCTTGCTGCTTCAGTGACCACAGCCCAAATATGGGGAGGAGGAACTCAGTCAGAGGGGTGAGAGAGAGCCCTCTGTTTTTGCCACAGGGTAATAAATACAGAGAGAATAAAACTCAAAGAAGGGGATGTGTCTGAGCCATTATGTAGAGAAATCTTGAAATGGCAATGGAAAGCAAGAAATAATCTGAACTCTATCACCACAACCAGTGGGTCCAAAGTATGACTGACAGTGCAACAAGTACTGAAAATTGTAGCCATGTATCATCAGGAGGGAACTACATCTTAGTGTGTTCAAGAACGTGGAATGAGTAATAAAGGAAAAGATTTAAGGTAAAATCTAGTTTTTTATCTATGAAACAGACATTCCAGCGAGTCTAGTGTAACAGGTAGCTTTACAGTAGGAGACTGAAGATGGAGGGAGTGGTACAGGTTGAGAAAGATGGAAATAAGAAAGAGATCAATGGGAGATAGGTTTTGGCAGTAGCAGCCCTGGGGTTCACAACCAATGGGATGGTGTTGATTCAAGCAGATTAATTAGCAAATGAATTCAGGTAGGTCATAATTATCCAGAAGTGTTTAGACCAAGGGGGGAACTGGGTGGCTCAGTGGATAAAGCACTGGCCCTTGATTCAGGAGGACCTGGGTTTAAATATGGCTTCAGACACTTGACACTTACTAGCTGTGTGACCCTGAATGAGTCACTTAACCCTCATTACCCCGCCAAAAAAAAAAAAAAAAGTTTAGCCCCTGTCTATGCCTGTAATGTGGGAGGAAGATGTTAGTGGGGTGGGGGACGGGACAAATCTTGTGGAGCTATAAGTGTCATGAAAAGATGCCTGCTTCATAAGGAAATGGTACAGGCACAGGCAAGGCAAATCCACTTTCTGATTTGTTGCTAGGTATTCTTAAGTCTTGGTTACAAGATTGCCTTTGCCCCTTTACATTGATGGGCATAGGATTTGTTAGCCTGTGTCCCTCCCCTGAGTACCCTTTCAGAGAACAAGACTTCTTGTTGTTCATTCTTCATTCTCGAAGAGGACCATGACAGATGTCAAGACTTTCAATGAGTTAGAATTAAGTATGAAGGGCTATGCAAAGTCAACATCCTCATTCTCTCCTCTTGAGGCATCTTGGTCCAGTGGCAAGGTATTTATGAGGATGACTGAAAGTGGCACCAGATGTTTGAGGCAATCAGGTTAAGTGACTTGCCCAGGGTCACACAGCTAGTGAGTGTTAAGTGCCTGAAGCCACATTTGAACTCACATCCTCCTGACTACAGGGCCAGTGCTCTATCCACTGAGTGACCTAGCTGCTCCTAAGGAGAGCAAGACTAGCCAAAATTTGATTGTCAGTTCCCTTATAGACCTTGCACAGAAATGTATGTATCCCGGTCCCTTGACCTAATTGTCTCTTAATTAGGGTCCTTTTCCTTCTGTTATCAAGATTGATTAAACAACTTTTGCCTATTGCAGAATGTAGGGAGGACAGGCAAGATGTTTTGCATAGAGTTTTTGTGCCCAACCTATATTAAGCTCCAGTCAAAAACTGAATTATTTTCTATCCTCTCCCATTCATCCTCTTTTTTTTTTTTGCAGGGCAGTGGAGGTTAAGTGACTTGCCCAAGGTCATACAGCTAGTAAGTGTCAAGTGTATGAGGCCAGATTTGAACTCAGAAACTCCTGAGTCCAGGGCCGGTGCTTTATCCACTGCACCACCTAGCCGCCCCCTCCCATTCATCCTCAACTAAGTTGGAGTAAGAGTGAGGGGTCTTAAAGAGACTGTCTGGATCAGGAGTCATAAGAGTTCCCAAGAATGGAGCTATTGTTTAGCTTATATTCATTTTCAGCTTTAATTCATAAGGGGTTTTACATTTTCAGGACTTTCATCTTTGCCCTATATTTATAATTACTCCACATCTGGCACGTGTTTTCTTTAAGAACTGGAAATTCAAAGAAGCCCAGAGAAAATGACTAATCCTTTTTTGTTTGGTTGGTTTTTGGTCATTTTAGATGGAAGTTTGTCCTACTTGTAGATTTGGAGTAAAAGAAAATAAATCTCTTTCACTTGGAATTTTTTCATGGACATTTTCATGTGGCTTATTTTTTAAAGAAATAAACATTTTATTTTTAGGTTTGAACTTTTATCTGTCCTTCCCTCCCGGAGGTGGTGAGTAATGAGATATGGATTATACATGTATGATTATGGAAAACACTACAGTATTAATCATTTTATACAAGAAAACGAAAGAAAAAAAGAAAGTAAAAAAAATATCATGCTTCAGTCTGTGTTCAATCACTATCAGTTCTTTCTTTGGAGGTAGATAGTACATTTCTTCAATATTCCTGTGTGATTGTCTTGAATTATTATATTGTTGAGAATAGTTGTCATTCACAGTTCTTCATCAAACAATATTGCTGTCTTTGTGCAAAACATTCTCTTGGTCCTACTCACTTCACTATACATCAGTTCATACAAGTCTTTCCATGCCTTTCTGGAATCATCCTGCTTGTCATTTCTTATAACACAATAATATTCCTTCACAATCATATACTACAGCTTGTTTAGCCATCTCACAGGTCATGGACATTCCTTTGATTTCCAATTCTTAGCCACCACAAAAAGAGCTGCTATAACTATTTTTATACAAAAAAAAAAACAAAACCCTTTTTCTCTTTGGGGATGTCTTTGGGATATAACTCCAGCAGTAGTATTGCTGGATCAAAAGGTATACACCAACAGTGGCTTAGTGTCCCAACTTTTCCACATCCCCTCCAAAATCAAATATTTTCTGTTATTGTTATATTTTCCACTCTGATAGTTATGAGGTTATACCTCAGAGTTGTTTTAATTTGCATTTATCTGAACAACAGTGATCTGGAGCATTTTTTTATATGTTTATAGATAGCTTTGATTTATTTGTCTGAAAACTGCCTCTTCATATCATTTGATCATTTATAAATTGGGGAATGACTTGTATTTTTATAAATTTGACTCAGTTCTCTGTATAATTGAAAAATGAGGCCTTTATCAGATATAATTGTTTCAAAATTTCTTTCCCAGTTTTCTGCTTTCCTTGTAATCTTGGTTACATTAGTTTTGGTTGTGTCAAAACTTTTAAATTTCATATAATCAAAGTGATTTACTTTACATTTTGTTTTACTCTCTATGTCTTCTTTCATCCAAAATTCCTCCTCTGCCCATAAATCTGACAGATAAACAATTCCATACTCTCTTAATTTGCTTATGGTATCAACCTTTATATGTAAATCATGTGCCTATTTTCACCTTATTTTAGTTTATGGTTTGAGATGTTGGTCTATACTTAGTCTTTGCCATGCTGTTTTCCAGTTTTCCTAGGAGATTTTGTCAAATTACGAGTTTTTGTTCCAAAAACTTGGATGTTTGGGTTTATCATATACTAGATTACTATAGTCATTTACTATAGTGTAATTTTTACCTTTTCTATTCCACTGATTCACCTCTCTATTCCTTAGCCAGAACCAGATTGTTTTGATAATTACAAGTTTATAATAGTTTAAGATCTGGTACTACTAGACTACCTTCTTTTTTTTCCCATTGATTTGTGTGATATCCTTGAGTTTTTGTTTTTCCAGATGAATTTTGTTATTATTAGGTGATTTCCAAACTCTCTTTATCTTCAGGGTTGTTTAGTCTGAACTTGTATAGTTAGATATCCCCTGCTCATCTTCGGTTCTTCCACAATTTCTTCACAAATAATTCATTCATCTTTGTTTCATCTGAATAGTTATAGAATTTTATACCTAACAAATCATAGAAGGCTGCTACTGAATTTTCAGAATAAGAGTTTCCACACTCATAAGAGTTACATATCATCAATTCATTTTCAGGTAAATTCCTTTTCCAATGCCCTTGTACAGTGGAGGTCATTACTCATGGAAATGATTATTTGAATTACTGTTGAATGAGTCAGATTTTCCAGTTCATTTTAGTATTTGGGAAAACAAGTGAGACTTGCTTATTAGGAAGAATAACAAAAATAAATACATTTTAGCCAAAATGGAATTATATAAAAATAGCAATTACATATATATGTATATGTATATATATGTGTGTGTGTATGTATGTGTGTGTGTGTGTGTGAAAGAGAGAGAGAAAGAGAGAGAGAGAGAGAGAGAGAGAGAGAGAGAGAGAGAGAGAGAGAGAGAGAGAGAGAGAGAGAGAGATTGAAATCCTTTTGTTGGAGCTATTTAGGTCCACTCTCAAGCAATGCATAGCTACCTAGAAACTCTAATTATTGATACACTTTTTCTTTGTTTACACAAGACTAAGTCAAAATCTAAAACACTGATTTTTTAAAAAACTTCATGTCCTTATACTTATGTTTAGTTTAGTTTAGCCCTCATTTTACCAATGATGTCCAGATAGGTAAATTGACTTGTCCAAAATCATTAAATTAAAGAGAATCAAAATTGGAAAAAAACAATGCACACACTTCTGAATCTCAGGCTAGTGCTTTTTTGACTATTCCAAAAATCTTTAGTGCAATTTGAGTAACTTAACTCATAGAAAGGAATTTATGAGAATCTTCTCTTCCTTAGATAATATTCTCTAACATATGGCAAATGGAAGTGTATCCAAAAATAAATTATCATTATTAAAACTTGTAACTTCTTTTATCCACTGATTTATCCTAGGGAATCATGGCACTCTCAAATCAGCCTCTAATATCTTGTATACACATGGAGCAAAATGTTTTTAACTTAGAACAAGCAGCATTGAATCAAGGCAATAGAAGTGAAATAAGATTTTTAATATGTTTGTGTAAAGGGTAGTATAGAGAGTAGAGTGTATCCCATTTCTTTGGAAGAAAAGGTGGTTAGGTTCATTATAAAGATGAAGGACAGATCTTATACCCACTGATAGTTTAGGCAGTTATTCTTTTGCTCAATTTTCTCTAGGATTGTTCTAATGTCTTATAAATGTAAATGAGTCACTTTAGGTAATATTTCATAAAATTATCAGAGCTTTGTTACAAGAGCTTCAAATCTACCTGGCGATTATTCCAAAAGAGTAAAAATTCCAAGTATAATTTGTTATGTTATATGCCAATGAGATTTCTATATTTTCTTCCATTCCACATGGACCAAAATGAAATGGTCACTTTATAGTTTGCCTGTCTATGTGTCTGCATATCATTTGGATGAAAGGGCCAAGAATTTCCATATTCATCAAGAGTCACTTCCACATTAATACATAAATTTCACATTTGCCTTGGCAAAAGTAATAAACTCTTTCAGAAGCTAGTAGTGATTACATACAAGAGTTTCAGTCCATGACCCACCCTCAATCATATTACACTCTTCTAGTCTGTTCGCAGTTCTTCACTGGGTTCTGACTTAGAAACTGACTCCATATTCTCCTTGGCATCTGTGCTAAGGAACCACATTCACCATCTCTTCTTTACCTGACTGGATATCAGCAAATTATTCTCCTTTATCTAAGACTCAGTCATTCATGAAAGACAGAGAATGCCCTTTACCAGGCAAAGTGACCCACAATATGGTCTCAGCAGTTTATGCCATATGGTGGCCTGATGTGGCTAACTCTGGGTGATGCCATCACACCAACCCTTTCCAGCATGCTTTTTGAAAAAAAAACACTACTTGGAGACATAATTCATGGAAGGTTCATTAATTTTAGTTCTAAGAGTGGCATGGGAGAGGAGGTACCATCAGATTGTTCAGAATAAAATTGATCTCTTAGGACTCAGACTCTCAAGTCCTGGGAGCATACAACAATTGCTGCAAAGAAGGAACACCACTATAATTGGTTTATCTCTTCTTAAGAAATATGATTTAAAAAAAAACAACAAAAAACCTTGGAAATGGAAAGAGGACTATTTTAGATTATTCCTTCTTTCTTCCCCCACCCTATGACCTTCGCAACCTTGTTTTTGCTTTTGTATATGTGTTTCTGGATCCCATCTTCCACACTCAGTTTTGTCTACTTTCTGGGATTACAAAATAGGTATGGTTGCTTGTGGCTCTATTAATACCTCTCCTCTGGCAGAGCCATTGACAATGAGAGCATTCTGAAAAAGAAATAGAAAATAAAAAGCTAGACCTGTCACTAACTCTTGACCTCTCAAATCATAGCATTCAGCTACCTTATTTTACTTCCCATTTGAGGTAGAAGTTGTGCCCATCAGATAAACAAAGATGATGAAAATAAAAATGACAATTGTTGGAGGGGTTATGGGAAAATAGGCCCACTCATATATTATGGGTAGAGTTGTGAAGTAGTTGCCCATTCTAGAAAGCAATTTGGAATTATGCCCCCAAAGACTCTAAGCTTTGACTCAAGGATACCACTACTAGACCTATATCCGGAAGAGATAAAAAAAAAATGTGCCATATGTACAAAAAATATTTAGAACTCTTTTTGTTATGATGAGGAACTGAAAAATAAGGAGTGTCCATAGGTTCAGGAATGGCTGAACAAGTTTTGGTATATATATATATATATATATGCATATATATATATATATATATGAACAAGTTTTGGTATAAATATATATGTATATATATATATTTATATATGTAATATTTTTTGCCATGAGTTTACAAAAGGCATGGCTTGTGAGAAACCCAAAGAAATTTATATGAATTGATGGAGAGGGAAGTAAGCAGAAACAGAACTATTAATACAATAACAATATTATTACAAAGAAAACAACTTAAAAACTTAAGGTATTTGATCTTAATAGTAAAATAAATAACTCTCAACCCAAAATTTAAAAAAAATGTTTCTCACAGGTGCGAAATTCAGTGTTTAGAAAGAGACATATTTTTGGAAACAGTCAATGTGGGAATTTGTTTTGCTTTTATGGCTATGAGGTCAGTTCTCTATCCACTATGCTATGTTGCCTCTATAGACCTTAAAATACAAAAGAGGTTATATGTTTTAATTATTTATTAACTTAATACATATTTTTAATTCAATGAAATTCAAATAGAAATGTTCCTGGGATTAGACAGTATCCTGCTATTAATCCTTTATTTTAAATTTCCTGCAGGCTTCTTAAAACAAGGATAAAATAGATGATTTTTAAAAAATCAATAAAAATATTGGAATGCAAGCTAATCTTTTGTACATTCTCTAATAGCATCTTGTTAACAACTCTAATGGCATACAAAAGAAACAATATCTATTTAATTCTGTTCCAATGCGGTGTTGATTTATTTTGAAAGTTTTTTTTCTCAAAACTTGGAGATAATGAATAAGTATGACAATATGTTTTAACAAGTTTCATTTTTACTTTTTTTTGTTTGGTTGCTTTTTTGGTTAAATTCTAGTGATATTAGGTCATAATACTGGATGTGATAGTGTACTGGTTCTGGTATAGTTTATTTTTTGAATTCTCAAGAATATTTTGAGGTCTATATTTAAAGTGAAGGGATTTATAATCTCTCAGTTTATAAAATATATCAGACTTCCTATAAATACTATAAGTAAGATGATGTTTTGATAGATGCAAAAATGTTTTTGCAGTTCTCTATTTCATGATACATGATTTCTACAAATTCCTTGCATGCGCTTTTTTGTTCAATAAGCACAGACCATTTAAGGATAATCCACCCATAATTTCTCACGGCAATGTCCTGATCCTGAATTGTCATCAGAAATAATTCTGTTTCTATAAACTTAATCTCATGGTTCAGAAATTTATGTCTCTTTTTTTTTTTTGAGGGGGGGTTTCACCTTTTTTTTTTTTTTACTTTATGTGAGTTACTTTTTGATTCCCCTAATTAATTTTGGCTATTTCATAGGCTCCATCTGTTGGAAAATCACTTTTTTTACAAGTCCAGTACTAGAGCTTCTTTTCAGGCTTTATCCTTGCTCAGTGTCAGATAGCTCCAATGGTATTTCTTTAAGTTTTTAATATGTTTATCAATGGCTTTGATAGTATCTCTTGATCATGATTTTCCTTTTTCACTAAGGGATTGTTGCTTCTTCTTTTGCTGTCTTAGAATAGGCCTATGTGTAGCATTTCATTAGGAATGTAGGTTTTTGTTTGATTGTTTTCTAAAGTTGATATGATACAATTTACATTTCAGAAGGTATATTTTCATCTTTGTATTGCATAGGTGTTACTGTTTTTTGTTTGTTTTGTTTAATTTTCCCCATTGAGATTTCATTTTAGGATGATGGTAAGTTTCTTGACATGCACAAATCCTTTGCTGACTTTACACTTCTTGTGTCTTCCCTGCAGGAGAACATATTAATAAGCATCACATTTATCCCTTAGTTAAATTCGAACCCCTGATTCAAGTTCAAAACCTTTACTCTCTTTCTCTTCTTGATAAATAAATTTAACACTTACCAATATTAAGTGAGATTTTGACATATTTGGAGAGAGATTCCACAAGAAAACTTAGCTGTTTTTGTATTTTTCTTTCAGTGAAATTTTATAATTCAATAATATCTACATGTATCAAATGATTAATAGAATATTTTGCTACAAATCCTTCTTTAAATTGGAAGCCATGTTTAGTTCTATTTAGGAGAAATACTAATGGGTTTAAGGCCAAGCAGAAACAGGAGTGATTTAACCTGTTTTCCTGAGTCACATTTTATACCAATTATCCTTGCTGGTATTGTGTTGTTGGCATGTTTTTAATGGACTACTGTTTTTTTCACATGGACCAAAGCTTAAAGCCATATAATTATAATTAGGTCTACTTTGTATTTGCAGTGCATTAATAAACCATGTGTATGGAAATTGAGTCAAAGGTTTTGTGATAATTAATAAAGGCAATAAAATATTATGGTGCATTTGGTTGACTTGCTCAATAATTACTGAATGAATAATAAGTTGTTTTTAATGACCTTGGGAACTTTTCTCAATCTTCTTTTGTTTTCATGATATTATTTTCTTTTTATTATAGATTTGTTAGTTATACATAATATGAATGATTTGTATAAAGCCCATACATGTGTAATTGCTCTATATTTGGAGAAGACAGATATGCTCATCTTTTGGCCACAGGCATGTGATGCCTTCTATTCATAAAGGTAGCATCAGTTGTGCATATGAGAGGAATCTGGGACAAGTACATCACTAGGAATTCAAGCACAACTCTGAAACATTTGAAATAATAACCTTGATTTAATTTTTCCCTGCCACTTTTCAGATTTGCAGAGCTATAGTTTCTGTTACATTCCTTGCTATAACTATTCTGTCATTCATTATATTACTAGGAAGCAAACTTTTTTTTTTCCACATTTGATGAAATTTGCCCTTTCATTTTCTGGAACTTGCAACCATATAGTCAAAAAGATATTTTGTGAATTGTCCTCTCTCTCCTCTAACTTCTTTACTTCTTATACCTCTGTAGTATAGGTTTTTTTTTTTTTAATTAATGTTGAATTCTTTATTTTCTTACTTGTGCAGTTAGTTGTGATGTCTCATGTTGCCTTTAATTTTGACATTTCCTTTCAACTGATGGTTAATGGTTTCTAAAATTAGTTATATACATCAATTTTTCAAATTCTTTTCTGAATGTTTCATTTTTATGTATTAAATTGGATGATATGATGTTCAAATTTTCTACTACATGTGCCTAATTTTCCAATGTCTTTCTAAAGGTTTTTTTTTTTTATCATTTCTGCCATGGTAGTGTTTGAAAACTGTTCTTAGGATATTTATGGATTGTTTATCCTTTTCTCTTGTGATTCTTACTGTGTCCATGACCACTGCATATATCATGATGTTTGTCTTGATTCATTTAATTTATTTCTCTATTTAATTAATCATTCAGCTACTCATCCATTAATTAATTTAATTGTTTTGGTTTATTTATTTTTGGTTTGTTTAGATGTCATGGGAGAAAGCATTTCTTCATGATAATTAAATAAAATATTACCTTTAAAAATTACCTTGTTTAGATATAGTTTGTCCAATGGCTGAATTCATATCATCAAATTCAAAGAGCCTAATAAAATATAAATATTCAAATCTCTTAAAACTCATTTGGGACATCAAATTTTTGTTATCTTTTTATTTTTAATTAAAATTTTTGGATCCTTTATTAACTGAATGTTTTTAATTACCTCAGATTCTTCAACCTTTTGTCTTTATATTTAAGGAACTTTATAATTATAATATTTATAAGTAAAATTAATCTGACTTTAGGGATTAAGATTTTTTCCCAAGATTTTCCCCAAACTCTTGCATCATTTCTCTCTGAATAACTTTAAGATATCCTGTCACATTGAACTCTGCAGAAGTATAACCAACAAAAGTTTACAATGAGACTTTTTTTCATCCAGAGACAACTTAGGAGGTCAGAGGGAGAGGCACTAGGGTGGAGAAAGGCTGGGAGTGCAACACATCAGCAACACCAACTGTTGTCCTTGAAGGTGGCAGCTACTGCAGCAGTAACAGCAAAGCAGGAGCAATAGCAGAAGCAGCAGTAGTGACAGTAGTAACCAGTGTTGGACTTCTCACTGTCCATAATGTTAAGGAGATTGAATATCAAGTCAGAAAGAGATTACAAGGGACCCCTGTGCAGGCACTAGGTGCAGTACCATGCATTATTTGGCAACTCTATTGCACTTTACCCATTTCTGGCTTACAGTTTCAGGTTGGAGATGCAGTCACATGGCAACAGTCCCAGGGCTGAGAAGAGTGGTAGCACTTATAGTCTCAAGGGAGCATGGGTCATTCCTAGGTAAGGACCAGAAATCAAACCAGAACAGTAGAAATATTTCCCTGGATTAAACTACCCTGAAAGTACCAAAAACCAGATAGGGCCACATCTAACTGTGAAAGATCAGGGTCAAAACTAAACTAAAACCAAATCCAAACAAAACAAAACAAAACAAAAACCCTGATGCTTAGAATAATGATCCACTACTCCCTTCCCAAAGAGATGATTAGAGCCCAACTCTAGAATAAAATTCAAAGTCAAGAAATAGACTGGGAGAATGAGAAAACAAAACAAAACAAATGGAACCTGACCATAAAAATCTTCTATTGAGACAAGGGAGCTGAAGACACAAACTCAGAAGACAAAGACATGAAAACATTTATAAGAAAAGTCTCATGGACAAGAATTCCTAAAAGATCTAAAGAAAAAAATATAAAAGCAGTAAATATGACTTTAAAAATTAATTGAGTAGTAAAGATAAAAAAGCTAAAGGAAAGAGAATATAAGAAAATTATGAAAAGAGAATTAACAGCTTGGTTAAAGAGGTAAAAATATTGAAGAAATCAACTTCTTTTTTTTTTTATGAGATATTTTATTTTTTCCGTTACATGTAAAGATAGTTCTCAACTTTTGTTTATACAAGCTTTACAATTTCAGATTTTTCTCCCTCCCTCCCCTCCCTTCCCCCTCCCCTAGACAGCAGGTAATCTGATATAGGTTATATCTATATATCTCTATACATATACATATAGATATATATATACACACACACATATATATACACATAATAACATTAATCCTATTTCTGCATTAATCCTGTTACAAGAGAAAGAATCAGAGCAGTGATGCAAAACCTCAAAATAGAAAAAAAAAACACAACAGCACCCAAAACAAAAGAAATAATATGGTTCAATCAGCATCTATACTCCACAGTTCTTTCTTTCTTTTTTTTTTTTCTTGGATTTGGAGATCCTCTTCTATCATGAGTTCCCTGGAACTCTTCTGTACCATTGCATTGGTGAGAAGAATATAGTCCATCACAGTAGGTCAACACTCAATGTTGATGATACTGTGTACAATGTTCTTCTGGTTCTGCTCATCTCACTCATCATCAGCTCACGTAAGACCCTCCAGGTTTCTCTGAACTCTTCCTGCTCATCATTTCTTACAGCACAATAGTATTCCATTGTATTCATATACCACAACTTGTCCAGCCATTCCCCAATTGATGGGCACCCCCTCAACTTCCAATTCCTTGCTACCACGTAAAGAGCAGCTATAAATATTTTTGTACATGTGGGTCCCTTTCCCCCTTCCATGATTTCTTTGGGCAAAAGACCTAAAAGTGGGATTGCTGGGTCAAAGGGTATGCACAGCTTTATCGCCCTTTGGGCATAATTCCAAATTGCTCTCCAGAATGGTTGGATCAGCTCACATCTCCACCAACAATGCATTAGTGTTCCAATTTTCCCACAGCCTCTCCAACATTTATTATCTTCCTTTTTTGTCATTTTAGCCAATCTGATAGGTGTCAGGTGGTACCTCAGAGTTGTTTTAATTTGCATCTCTCTAATCATTAGAGATTTAGAGCATTTTTTCATATGGGAATAGATAGCTTTGGTTTCTTCATCAGAAAACTGCCTGTTCATATCCTTTGACAATTTCTCAATTGGGGAATGACTTGGATTCTTATAAATTTGATTTAATTCCCTATATATTTTAGAGATGAGGCCTTTATCAGAAGCACTGGCCTCAAAAATTGTTTCCCAGCTTTCTGCCTCCCTTCCAATTTTAGATGCATTGCTTCTGTTTGTAAAAAATTTTTTATTTTAATATAATCAAAATCATCCACTTTGCATTTTATAATATACTCTATCTCATGTTTGGTCAAAAACTGTTCTCCTTTCCAAAGATCTGATAGGTACACTATTCCTTTCTCTCCTAATTTACCTATGGTATCACCTCTTATGTCTAAATCATGTATCCATTTTGACCTTATTTTAGTATAAGGTGTAAGATGTTGGTCTAAGCCTAATTTCTGCCATACTATCTTCCAGTTTTCCCAGCAGTTTTTGTCAAATACTGAGTTCCTATCCCAGAAGCTGGAGTCTTTGGGTTTATCAAACACTACATTACTAGTGTCATTTACTACTGCATTTCCTGAGCCTAGCCTATTCCATTGATCTACCACTCTATTTTTTAGCGAGTACCAGATGGTTTTGATGACTGCCGCTTTATAGTAAAGCTCCAGGTTTGGTACCGCTAACCCACCTTCCTGTGAATTTTTTTTCATTATTTCCCTGGATATTCTTGATTTTTTGTTTTTCCAGATGAATTTTGTTATTATTTTTTCTAGCTGTATAAAATAATTTTTAGGTAGCCTGATTGGTATGGCACTGAATAAGTAAATTAATTTAGGCAGTATTGTCATTTTTACTATATTAGCTCTGCCTATCCATGAGCAATTGATATCTTTCCAATTATTTAGATCTGATTTGATTTGTGTGAAGAGTGTTTGGTAGTTGTGTTCATAGAGTTCCTGGGTTTGTCTTGGCAAGTAGACTCCCAAGTATTTTATATTACCTACTGTTACTTTAAATGGAATTTCTCTTTCTATCTCTTGCTGCTGGACTTTGTTGGTCATGTATAGAAATGCTGATGATTCATGTGGATTTATTTTATATCCTGCTACTTTGCTAAAGTTGCTAATTGTTTCAAGTAATTTTTGACTTGATTCCCGAGGATTCCTTAAGTATACCATCATATCATCTGCAAAGAGTGATAGTTTTGTTTCCTCCTTGCCTATTCTAATTCCTTTAATTCCTTTCTCTTCTCTGATTGCTAAAGCTAACATTTCTAGAACAATATTAAATAATAGGGGTGATAATGGACATCCCTGTTTCACTCCTGATCTTATTGGGAAGGCCTCTAATTTATCTCCATTGCATATAATACTTGCTGATGGCTTTAGGTAGATACTGTTTATTATTCTAAGGAAAGCTCCCCCTATTCCTAAACTCTCTAGTGTTTTTATTAGGAATGGGTGCTGTACTTTGTCAAAAGCTTTCTCTGCATCTATTGAGATAATCATATGATTTTGGTTGGTATTCTTATTGATGTGGTTGATTATGTTAATAGTTTTCCTAATGTTGAACCAGCCCTGCATTCCTGGTATAAATCCCACCTGGTCATAGTGTATTATCCTGGTGATCACTTGCTGTAATCTCCTTGCTAATATCTTATTTAAGATTTTAGCATCAATATTCATTATGGAAATTGGTCTATAATTTTCTTTCTCTGTTTTTGCTTTGCCTGGTTTTGGTATCACCACCATATTGGTGTCATAAAACGAATTTGGTAGAACTCCTTCTTCACCTATTTTTCCAAATAATTTGTATAATATTGGAATTAATTGTTCTTTAAATGTTTGGTAAAATTAACCCGTAAACCCATCTGGCCCTGGGGATTTTTTCTTAGGGAGTTCATTAATAGCTTGTTCAATTTCTTTTTCTAATATGGGTTTATTTAAGGATTTTATTTCCTCTTCAGTTAACCTGGGCAGTTTGTATTTTTGTAAATATTCATCCATTTCATTTAGATTGTCAAATTTATTGGCATACAGTTGGGCAAAATATTTCCTAATTATTGCTTTAATTTCCACTTCATTGGTGGTAACATCACCCTTTTCATTTTTGATACTGGTAATTTGGTTTTCTTCTTTCTTTTTTTTAATCAAATTAACCAATATTTTATCTATTTTATTGGTTTTTTCATAAAACCAGCTCTTAGTTTTATTGATTAATTCTATAGTTTTTTTGCTTTCAATCTTATTGATTTCTCCTTTAATTTTCAGGATCTCTAATTTAGTGTCTAATTGGGGATTTCTAATTTGTTCTTTTTCTAGCTTTTTAAGTTGCATGCCCAATTCATTAATCTCCTCTTTCTCTTTCTTATTCATGTAAGCATTTAGAGCTATAAATTTTCCCCTAAGCACTGCTTTGGCTGCATCCCATAGATTTTTGGTATGTTGTCTCATTATTGTCATTCTCTTGGATAAAGTTATTGATTGTTTCTATGATTTCTTGTTTGGCCCATTCATTCTTTAGAATGAAATTATTTAGTTTCCAATTGATTTTCATTCTACTTTTTCCTGGCTCTTTCTTACATGTAATTTTTATTGCATCATGATCTGAGAAGGATGCATTTAGTATTTCTGCCTTTCTACATTTGACTATGATGTTTTTGTGCCCTAATACATGGTCAATTTTTGAAAATGTGCCATGTACTGCTGAGAAAAAGGTATATTCCTTTCTCTCCCCATTCAATTTTCTCCAGACATCTATCATGTCTAACTTTTCTAGTAATCTATTCACCTCTTTCACTTCTTTCTTATTTATTTTTTGGCTAGATTTATCTAATTCTGAGAGGGGGAGATTCAGATCCCCCACTATTATAGTATTACTATCTAATTCCTCTTGTAACTCATTTAACTTCTCCTCTAAGAACTTGGATGCTATACCACTTGGCGCATACATATTCAATATTGATATTACTTCATTATCTATAGTACCTTTAAGTAAGATGTAATTTCCTTGCTTATCTCTTTTAATGAGATCTATTTTTGCCTGCACTTTGTCTGAGATAAGGATTGCTACCCCTGCCTTTTTTACTTTAGCTGAGGCATAATATATTCTGCTCCAGCCTTTTACCTTTACTCTGTGTGTATCTCTCTGCTTCAAATGTGTTTCTTGTAAACAGCATATTGTAGGGTTCTGGTTTTTAATCCACTCTGCAATTCGCTTCCGTTTTATAGCAGCGTTCATCCCAGTCACATTCACAGTTATTATTACTGACTGTCTTTTCCCCTCCATTCTATTTACCCCCTTTGTACTTTTCCCCCCTTCTTTCACCCTATTCCTCCTCACCGACGTTTTACTTCTTACCCCTGCCTCCCCCAATCTGCCCTCCCTTTTTATCACCCCCCTCCCTTTTCTTTACCCTTTTCTCCCTTGCTTTTGTCCTCCCTTCTATCAGCCCCCCCCTTTTCCTTCCCCTTTTGTTTCCCTAAAGAATGAGTTAAGTTTCTTTATCCCAATGAACGCATATGTTATTCCCTCTTTGAGTCAAATCTAATGAGAATAGGGTTGAAACCATGTTCCCCCCTCCTTTCTTTCCCTCTATTATAATAGGTTTTTTTCCACCTCTTCATATGATATAATTCATCCCATTCCACCTCTCCTTTCCTCTCCTCCCCATAGACTCCCTTTTTATCCCCTTAATTCTTTTGTATCATCACATCAAAGACAATTTATATTTATACCCTCTATATAAAGTCCTTCTCTCTGCCCAAATACATTTACAGTTCTTAAGAGTTATGAGTATTATCTTCCTGTGTAGGGATATAAACAGTTTAACCTAATAGGGTAACTTTTTTTTTTTCCCCTCTGTTTACCTTTTTAAACTTCTCTTGAGTCTTGTATGTTGAGATCAAATTTTCTATTCAGTTCTGGTCTTTTCACCAGGAAAGATTGAAAGTCGCCAATGTCATTAAATGTCCATCTTTTCCCCTGAAAGAAAATGCACATTTTTGCTGGGTAATAGATTCTCGGCTGCAATCCAATCTCCTTTGCCTTCCGGAATATCATATTCCAAGCCTTGCGGTCCTTTAATGTTGAAGCTGCCAGGTCCTGAGCAATCCTGACTGTGGCTCCATGATATTTAAATTGCTTCTTTCTGGCTGCTTGGAGTATTTTCTCCTTCACCTGATAATTCTGGAATTTGGCTACAATATTCCTTGGAGTTTTCCTTTTGGGGTCTCTTTCTGGAGGTGATCGATGGATTCTTTCAATGATGATTTTATCCTCTGATTCTATGATATCAGGGCAGTTCTCCTTAATAATTTCCTGGAATATGGTATCTAGATTCTTTTTCTGGTCATGGATTTCAGGTAGTCCAATGATTCTCAAATTGTCTCTCCTTGATCTGTTTTCCAGATCAGTTGTCTTTCCAATGAGGTATTTCACATTTTCTTCTATTTTTTCATTTTTTTTATTCTGCTTGACTGATTCTTGGTGTCTCATGGATTCCTTATCTTCCAACTGTCCCACTTTAATTTTTAAGGCATTGTTTTCTTCAGTGAGATTATGCACCTTTTTTTTGGATTTGGCTAAGTGAATTTTTTAAGGTACTGTTTTCTTCAGTGAGATTATGCACCTTTTTTTCCATTTGGCTAAGTGAATTTTTTAAGGTACTGTTTTCTTCAGTGAGATTATGCACCTTTTTTTCCATTTGGCTAAGTGAATTTTTTAAGGTATTGTTTTCTTCAGTGAGATTATGCAACTTTTTTTCCATTTGGCCAAATGAATTTTTTAAGGCTTTGTTTTCTTCAGCTTCCTTTTCTAAGCTGCTGATTCTTTTTTCATAATTTTTTTGTTTTGCTTTCATTTCTCTCCCCATTTTTTCTTCTACCTCTTGCAATTGATTTTTAAAATCCTTTTTGAGCTCTTCCAGGAAGGCTTTTTGTTCTTGCGACCAATTCACCTTCCCTTGTGAGGCTTCAGATGTAGACAATTTGAGGCTATTGTCCTCATCTGAGTTTGTGTTGGCTTCTTCCCTATTGATACAGAAGCTCTCAATGGAGAGGGCTCTTTTTTGCTTCTTACTCATTATTGCAGCTTATTTATTTATTCTTTAAGTTGAGGTCTGCTCTGGGGGCACCAGGGTCCCTGTTTTGGGCTTCTTGTGCAGGTGTATAGGTGCTGTGTGACCGGGCTTTTACTCTGAGGCCTTTATGGTGTGTGGAGATCCCCTGCCCTGCACTTCCTGTCTGATTGTGCTTGGCCAGCCAGGCGCCAGACCCCGGCGTCTGATCCCGCCGTTCGTGGCCCTCTCGGCCGGTGCAGGTAAGTTTTTCCACTGTCCTTCTTGGCCACCAGATTTTTGAACCAGGTTCCGGGAGCCTCAGTTGTTCGGCTGTGGCCCGCAGCTCCTGCTGACTTGCCCCGACCCCCTCGGCGCTGGGTTGCTGCCCTGCGCTGGGCCTCCCTTTTGCCCGAGTCAGACCGACCTTTTCCTGGAGTCTTCTAAATTATCTCTGGTTGGAGGACTGTGTCTCTCTGTCTCTTTGCAGGTTCTGTAGTTTCAGAATCTGTCCAGAGGCTTGATTTAATGTTCGTTTTGAGGGAACAGAAGGAGAGCTCAGGCAGCTTGCTGCTTCCTCTCCGCCATCTTGGCTCTGCCCCCCAGAAATCAACTTCTTAATAAGGAGAATTGGTCAAATGGACAAAGAGGCACAAAACTTTATTAAAGAAAATAATCCCTTAAAAATGAAAGTTGGTATAAATGGAAGTTAATGACTCCACTCGACACCAAGAAACAAACAAAATCAAAATAATGAAACAAAAAAAAATCTTAACTATCTAGTTTAAAATAAACAGACTTAGAAAATAGGTCTAGGAGAGAAAATTGAAGAAATGTTTAATTATGTTAAAGCTATGATTAAAAAAATAGAGCTTACACATTCTATTTCAAGAAATTATCACGGAAAACTTATATTCTACAGGGTAAAATAGAAATTGAAAAAAATCCAATCATCACCTCCTGAAAAACACAAAATTTAAATTAGAAATATTACCATCGAACCACAGTCAGTATCAAAAAAGTTTTTGCGGTTCCAGAGAAATTGGCACATGATATTCTTGAAGGCAAAGGAGCTTGGATTATAACCAAGAATAACCTACACAGCAAAACTAAATATAATCCTAGAGATAAATAAATTTAGAAAAATATTCATACATACTAAAATATTTATAGTATCTATTTTTATGGTGGCAAAGAACTGACCATTGAGATCATTAATTGAGGTACATTGAGGTACATTAATTGGAGAATGACTGAAAAAGTTGTGGTATATGGTTTTAATACAATACTATTGTGCTATAAGAAATGAAGAGGATAGTTTCAGAAAAGCCTAGAAAGACATATGAACTGTTGCAAAATGAGGTGAGCCAAACCAGGAGAATATTGTAAACAGTAACAGGAATATTGGAACAATGATCAAATGTTAAAGGAGCAGTTACTCGGATTAACAAAATGATCCACAACAACTCCAAATGATTCATGATGAAAATTGCTATTGACATTGAGAGAGGGAGAACTGATGGACTCAGTGAAAATTTAAGCACATTTTTTCACTTTCTTTTTCTTGTTTTGCAATATATCTAATATGGAAATATGTTTTGCATCACTTAGTGGGTATCTTGTTGCTTGATTGCTCTGTAATCATAGACAGTGTAATGTCATGTGACTTGAAGCTGACAAAACACATTATGAAGCCTTGTCTTTAATTGCTAATATAATTAAAATTGTGTAACAGCATAGTCCTGTTGCATAATAAAAGTAGTTATAGTTTCACTCCATTTTGTTGTGACTTTTAATTTTTCCACATTGGTTGTCAATACTAACTATGCTGAATTTTTTTTTAATTTTCCTTTCCTACTTGTGTATATTGTTTTCTTGTGACCTCAGAACAAGAATGACCACCCCATAATCTACTGTCTTCTGGTGTCAGGGAAATTATAATGATGATTTAATGTAGGCCCACCTCTCACCTATAGACAACCCATTTCTTTCTTTGACTCAGGAATACTGGCATCATATAGATTGGTGTACTAAGCTTATCAGTGGTACTTTCAGGGCCCAGTTCATTAGCATATTGGGGTTCTTGTCAGATTTTTATAGGTATCATAGTAGTGGTATGGCTCACAAAATACTCACTGCTTATCATTCTGAATAACATTCCTTACTTTGCATGTGTCTGCTTCTATCTTGATATATGGAAGGTAGGTTGGTTTTTTTTTTTCTTATTTTTTTTTTAATGTATGAGGTATTTTATTTTTTCCGTTACATGTAAAGATAGTTCTCAACTTTTGTTTATACATGCTTTACAATTTCAGATTTTTCTCCCTCCCTCCCCTCCCTCCCCCCTCCCCTAGACAGCAGGTAATCTGATATAGGTTATATCTATATATCTCTATACATATACATATAGATATATATATGTACACACACACATATATATACACATAATAACATTAATCCTATTTCTGCATTAATCCTGTTACAAGATAAAGAATCAGAGCAGTGATGCAAAACCTCAAAATAGAAAAAAACAACAACAGCACCCAAAACAAAAGAAATAATATGGTTCAATCAGCATCTATACTCCACAGTTCTTTCTTTCTTTTTTTTTTCTTGGAATTGGAGATCCTCTTCTATCATGAGTTCCCTGGAACTCTTCTGTACCATTGCATTGGTGAGAAGAATATAGTCCATCACAGTAGGTCAACACTCAATGTTGATGATACTGTGTACAATGTTCTTCTGGTTCTGCTCATCTCACTCATCATCAGCTCACGTAAGACCCTCCAGGTTTCTCTGAACTCTTCCTGCTCATCATTTCTTACAGCACAATAGTATTCCATTGTATTCATATACCACAACTTGTCCAGCCATTCCCCAATTGATGGGCACCCCCTCAACTTCCAATTCCTTGCTACCACGTAAAGAGCAGCTATAAATACTTTTGTACATGTGGGTCTCTTTCCCTCTTCCATGATTTCTTTGGGCAAAAGACCTAAAAGTGGGATTGCTGGGTCAAAGAGTATGCAGAGCTTTATTGCCCTTTGGGCATAATTCCAAATTGCTCTCCAGAATGGTTGGATCAGCTCACAGCTCCACCAAAAATGCATTAGTGTTCCAATTTTTCCACAGCCTCTCCAACATTTATTATCTTCCTTTTTTGTCATTTTAGCCAATCTGATAGGTGTCAGGTGGTACCTCAGAGTTGTTTTAATTTGCATCTCTCTAATCATTAGAGATTTAGAGCATTTTTTCATATGGGAATAGATAGCTTTGGTTTCTTCATCAGAAAACTGCCTGTTCATATCCTTTGACCATTTCTCAATTGGGGAATGACTTGGATTCTTATAAATTTGATTTAGTTCCCTATATATTTTAGAGATGAGGCCTTTATCAGAAGCACTGGCCTCAAAAATTGTTTCCCAGCTTTCTGCCTCCCTTCCAATTTTGGATGCATTGCTTCTGTTTGTACAAAATTTTTTTAATTTAATATAATCAAAATCATCCATTTTGCATTTTACAATATACTCTATCTCTTGTTTGGTCAAAAACTGTTTTCCTTTCCAAATATCTGATAGGTACACTATTCCTTTCTCTCCTAATTTACCTATGGTATCACCTCTTATGTCTAAATCATGTATCCATTTTGACCTTATTTTAGTATAAGGTGTAAGATGTTGGCCTATGCCTAATTTCTGCCATACTATCTTCCAGTTTTCCCAGCAGTTTTTGTCAAATACTGAGTTCCTATCGCAGAAGCTGGAGTCTTTGGGTTTATCAAACACTACATTACTAGTGTCATTTACTACTGCATTTCCTGAGCCTAGCCTATTCCATTGATCTACCACTCTATTTTTTAGCGAGTACCAGATAGTTTTGATGACTGTTGCTTTATAGTAAAGCTCCAGGTTTGGTACCGCTAACCCACCTTCCTGTGAATTTTTTTTCATTATTTCCCTGGAAATTCTTGATTTTTTGTTTTTCCAGATGAATTTTGTTATTATTTTTTCTAGCTGTATAAAATACTTTTTAGGTAGTCTGATTGGTATGGCACTGAATAAGTAAATTAATTTAGGCAGTATTGTCATTTTTACTATATTAGCTCTGCCTATCCATGAGCAATTGATATCTTTCCAATTATTTAGATCTGATTTGATTTGTGTGAAGAGTGTTTGGTAGTTGTATTCATAGAGTTCCTGGGTTTGTCTTGGCAAGTAGACTCCCAAGTATTTTATATTATCTACCGTTACTTTAAATGGAATTTCTCTTTCTATCTCTTGCTGCTGGATTTTGTTGGTCATGTATAGAAATGCTGATGATTTATGTGGATTTATTTTATATCCTGCTACTTTGCTAAAGTTGTTAATTGTTTCAAGTAATTTTTGACTTGATTCTCGAGGATTCCTTAAGTATATCATATCATCTGCAAAGAGTGATAGTTTTGTTTCCTCCTTGCCTATTCTAATTCCTTTAATTCCTTTCTCTTCTCTGATTGCTAAAGCTAACATTTCTAGAATAATATTAAATAATAGGGGTGATAATGGACATCCCTGTTTCACTCCTGATCTTATTGGGAAGGCCTCTAATTTATCTCCATTGCATATAATACTTGCTGATGGCTTTAGGTAGATACTGTTTATTATTCTAAGGAAAGCTCCCCCTATTCCTAAACTCTCTAGTGTTTTTATTAGGAATGGATGCTGTATTTTGTCAAAAGCTTTCTCTGCATCTATTGAGATAATCATATGATTTTGGTTGGTTTTCTTATTGATGTGGTTGATTATGTTAATAGTTTTCCTAATGTTGAACCAGCCCTGCATTCCTGGTATAAATCCCACCTGATCATAGTGTATTATCCTGGTGATCACTTGCTGTAATCTCTTGCTAATATCTTATTTAAGATTTTAGCATCAATATTCATTATGGAAATTGGTCTATAATTTTCTTTCTCTGTTTTTGCTTTGCCTGGTTTTGGTATCACCACCATATTGGTGTCATAAAACGAATTTGGTAGAACTCCTTCTTCACCTATTTTTCCAAACAATTTGTATAATATTGGAATTAATTGTTCTTTAAATGTTTGGTAAAATTCACCCGTAAACCCATCTGGCCCTGGGGATTTTTTCTTAGGGAGTTCATTAATAGCTTGTTCAATTTCTTTTTCTAATATGGGTTTATTTAAGGATTTTATTTCCTCTTCAGTTAACCTGGGCAGTTTGTATTTTTGTAAATATTCATCCATTTCATTTAGATTGTCAAATTTATTGGCATACAGTTGGGCAAAATATTTCCTAATTATTGCTTTAATTTCCACTTCATTGGAGGTAACATCACCCTTTGCATTTTTGATACTGGTAATTTGGTTTTCTTCTTTCTTTTTTTTAATCAAATTAACCAATATTTTATCTATTTTATTGGTTTTTTCATAAAACCAGCTCTTAGTTTTATTGATTAATTCTATATTTTTTTTGCTTTCAATGTTATTAATTTCTCCTTTAATTTTCAGGATCTCTAATTTAGTGTCTAATTGGGGATTTCTAATTTGTTCTTTTTCTAGCTTTTTAAGTTGCATGCCCAATTCATTAATCTCCTCTTTCTCTTTCTTATTCATGTAAGCATTTAGAGCTATAAATTTTCCCCTAAGCACTGCTTTGACTGCATCCCATAGATTTTGGTATGTTGTCTCATTATTGTCATTCTCTTGGATAAAGTTATTGATTGTTTCTATGATTTCTTGTTTGGCCCATTCATTCTTTAGAATGAAATTATTTAGTTTCCAATTGATTTTCATTCTACTTTTCCCTGGCTCTTTCTTACATGTAATTTTTATTGCCTCATGATCTGAGAAGGATGCATTTAATATTTCTGCCTTTCTACATTTGACTATGATGTTTTTGTGCCCTAATACATGGTCAATTTTTGAAAATGTGCCGTGTACTGCTGAGAAAAAGGTATGTTCCTTTCTATCCCCATTCAATTTTCTCCAGACATCTATCATGTCTAACTTTTCTAGTAATCTATTCACCTCTTTCACTTCTTTCTTATTTATTTTTTGGCTAGATTTATCTAATTCTGAGAGGGGGAGATTCAGATCCCCCACTAGTATAGTATTACTATCTAATTCCTCTTGTAACTCATTTAACTTCTCCTCTAAGAACTTGGATGCTATAACACTTGGCGCATACATATTCAATATTGATATTACTTCATTATCTATAGTACCTTTAAGTAAGATGAAATTTCCTTCCTTATCTCTTTTAATGAGATCTATTTTTGCCTGCACTTTGTCTGAGATAAGGATTGCTACCCCTGCCTTTTTTACTTTAGCTGAGGCATAATATATTCTGCTCCAGCCTTTTACCTTTACTCTGTGTATATCTCTCTGCTTCAAATGTGTTTCTTGTAAACAGCATATTGTAGGGTTCTGGTTTTTAATCCACTCTGCAATTCGCTTCCGTTTTATAGCAGCGTTCATCCCAGTCACATTCACAGTTATTATTACTGACTGTCTTTTCCCCTCCATTCTATTTACCCCCTTTGTACTTTTCCCCCCTTCTTTCACCCTATTCCTCCTCACCGACGTTTTACTTCTTACCCCTGCCTCCCCCGATCTGCCCTCCCTTTTTATCACCCCCCTCTCTTTTCTTTACCCTTTTCTCCCTTGCTTTTGTCCTCCCTTCTATCAGTTCCCCCCTTTCCCTTCCCCTTTTGTTTCCCTAAAGAATGAGTTAAGTTTCTTTATCCCAATGAACGTATATGTTATTCCCTCTTTGAGTCAAATCTAATGAGAATAGGGTTGAAACCATGTTCCCCCCTCCTTTCTTTCCCTCTGTTATAATAGGTTTTTTTCCACCTCTTCATATGATATAATTCATCCCATTCCACCTCCCCTTTCCTCTCCTCCCCATAGACTCCCTTTTTATCCCCTTAATTCTTTGTATCATCACATCAAAGACAATTTATATTTATACCCTCTATATAAAGTCCTTCTCTCTGCCCAAATGCATTTACAGTTCTTAAGAGTTATGAGTATTATCTTCCTGTGTAGGGATATAAACAGTTTAACCTAATAGGGTAACTTTTTTTTTTCCCCTCTGTTTACCTTTTTAAACTTCTCTTGAGTCTTGTATGTTGAGATCAAATTTTCTATTTAGTTCTGGTCTTTTCACCAGGAAAGATTGAAAGTCCCCAATGTCATTAAATGTCCATCTTTTCCCCTGAAAGAAAATGCACATTTTTGCTGGGTAATAGATTCTCGGCTGCAATCCAAGCTCCTTTGCCTTCCGGAATATCATATTCCAAGCCTTGCGGTCCTTTAATGTTGAAGCTGCCAGGTCCTGAGCAATCCTGACTGTGGCTCCATGATATTTAAATTGCTTCTTTCTGGCTGCTTGGAGTATTTTCTCCTTCACCTGATAATTCTGGAATTTGGCTACAATATTCCTTGGAGTTTTCCTTTTGGGGTCTCTTTCTGGAGGTGATCAGTGGATTCTTTCAATGATGATTTTATCCTCTGATTCTATGATATCAGGGCAGTTCTCCTTAATAATTTCCTGGAATATGGTATCTAGATTCTTTTTCTGGTCATGGCTTTCAGGCAGTCCAATGATTCTCAAATTGTCTCTCCTCGATCTGTTTTCCAGATCAGTTGTCTTTCCAATGAGGTATTTCACATTTTCTTCTATTTTTTCATTTTTTTTATTCTGCTTGACTGATTCTTGGTGTCTCATGGATTCCTTATCTTCCAACTGTCCCACTTTAATTTTTAAGGCATTGTTTTCTTCAGTGAGATTATGCACCTTTTTTTCCATTTGGCTAAGTGAATTTTTTAAGGTATTGTTTTCTTCAGTGAGATTATGCAGCTTTTTTTCCATTTGGCCAAATGATTTTTTTAAGGCTTTGTTTTCTTCAGCTTCCTTTTCCAAGCTGCTGATTCTTTTTTCATAGTTTTTTTGTTTTGCTTTCATTTCTCTCCACATTTTTTCTTCTACCTCTTGCAATTGATTTTTAAAATCCTTTTTGAGCTCTTCTAGGAAGGCTTTTTGTTCTTGCGACCAATTCACCTTCCCTTGTGAGGCTTCAGATGTAGACAATTTGAGGTTATTGTCCTCATCTGAGTTTGTGTTGGCTTCTTCCCTATTGATACAGAAGCTCTCAATGGAGAGGGCTCTTTTTTGCTTCTTACTCATTATTGCAGCTTATTTATTTATTCTTTAAGTTGAGGTCTGCTCTGGGGGCACCAGGGTCCCTGTTTTGGGCTTCTTGTGCAGGTGTATAGGTGCTGTGTGACCGGGCTTTTACTCTGAGGCCTTTATGGTGTGTGGAGATCCCCTGCCCTGCACTTCCTGTCTGATTGTGCTTGGCCAGCCAGGTGCCAGACCCAGGCGTCTGATCCTGCCGTTCCTGGCCCTCTCGGCCGGTGCAGGTAGGTTTTTCCACTGTCCTTCTTGGCCACCAGATTTTTGAACCAGGTTCCCGGAGCCTCAGTTGTTTGGCTGTGGCCCGCAGCTCCTGCTGACTTGCCCCGACCCCCTCGGCGCTGGGTTGCTGCCCTGCGCTGGGCCTCCCTTTTGCCCGAGTCAGACCGACCTTTCCCTGAAGTCTTCTAAATTGTCTCTGGTTGGAGGACTGTGTCTCTCTGTCTCTTTGCAGGTTCTGTAGTTTCAGAATCTGTCCAGAGGCTTGATTTAATGTTCGTTTTGAGGGAACAGAAGGAGAGCTCAGGCAGCTTGCTGCTTCCTCTCCGCCATCTTGGCTCTGCCCCTCCGTAGGTTGGCTTTTAAGACCACATATTTATTGTTGCTAATTTAGCAATTAAGCACTTAATGTCACTTGAAAATTTTTGTATTGTTGTCTTTACATCTTATTTTTCTTCTTTCTTTCTTTCTTTTTTTTTGGGGGGGATGGGGGAGCGGGGCAATGAGGGTTAAGTGAACTAGCCCAAGGTCACACAAATAGTAAGTGTCAAGTGTCTAAAGCTAGATATGAACTCAGGTGTTCCTGAATCCAGGGCCAGTGCTTTATTCACTCTGCCTCTTAGCTGCCCCTTCATTTTATTTTATTTTTTTTTTCAGCTTTAATTATGCTCATACATCAGCTCCATGCCTAGACTGTAGAAACAAAATTTTAGATAATATCTGATCCCATACATATCTGAGAAGGAAATCCCTGTATAACACTTCGAAGTCACCCAGGTTCTCCTTGAATATGTCCAGTAAGACAAGACCAACCAGTTCCTAAGGCAGATCACTTAATTTTGGGATATCTCTGATTTTTGTAAAACTTTTTTTCCCTTGACCTTAAACTTAAGTTTGTCTTTGCATAATTCTCCCTAATTACTCTTATGGAAAAGGAGTTTGACATGTTCAAATTTGCATCTTTCAACGACTAGGAAATGGCTATTATTCTATCATCCATAAAATTTCTCTTCTCCAAATTCCCACTTTAAATTGCCTCCTGGCATTTCCACTTCCTTTAAAATAACCTCAGATGCTATGGCTTCTAGCCCTATTACTTGCAATTCTGGAAGTTCTACCCTTTACTCTTGTTGTAGCTTGTCAATTTATTTTCATGAACAAAGATGTTGGGGGGGAAAAAAAAAACAGGAAAATCCATTCCACCCAAAAGCTGTCTGACAGAAGATGCATATTCTAGACCTATTAGTCTGTTTCTTTTGGAGGAAGGTGTATTTGTTCAGCTTTTTTCGGGATCAGTTTGGTCATTATAATTGCAAAATGTTCAGTTTGTTTGACATTGATCTTCTTTCCAATTACATTGTTGTATCCATTGTATATATCATTTCCTATGCTCCCCAGGATTCTCCATAGTCAGCCTTTCTTATGGATAAATAATATTCTGTTGTATTCATGTAGTACAATTCATTTAGCTGCTGTGAAATCAATGAATATCAGCTTTCCCCTCTACATCTAGTTTTTACTATTACAAAAAGGGCTGTTTCAATATTTATGTGGATTTGGGACCTTTCTGTCTTTGATTTCCTTAGGGTATGTGTCTAGCAGTGGAATGTCTGCATCAAAGGGCAAGACCAATTTACTTGCATATGTTTTTTAGAATAATTAAGAATCCTTTCCTAGAATAGTTAGATTAATTGCAATGGAGTTTTTTTACCCAATTTTGAAGGAATTGCATGAGACAAAATAGAGGTTCTTCATTTCAATAATATAAGAATTTATTTCTAGAAAAAAAGAAAAATAACTGTAATTAAATATATTTGATAAATATGATGGATATAAGCTTAATTTGTAAAACACATAAGGAACTTAAAAATCTTATGTAGTTAACTGTTGATCTAATCATTAATTATATGACATTTATATCAATGTATATTAACAATTTTCAAAAATGGAAAAATGCAAATTATCAATAATAACTTTAAAAATTCATCCTCACCCGAAAAAGATTAAAAATTAAAATATCATCATGGTACAACTTCACAACCATAAAATTGGCAAAAATGATCAAAATTAAAGAAAGTAATTCTTAAAGGAGATGTGAAGATATGCATATTCATTCCTGTCAGTATCAACACCTAGGTGAATCTTTTGGGATACTAATATAGTGCTATGCAATGTTAAAAAATAATGCCCTTGAGGGCAGTTAGGTGCCACAGTGCATAAACCACCGGCCCTGAATTCAGAAGGACCTGAGTTCAAATCCAGCCTCAGACACTTGACACTTACCAGCCGTGTAACCCTGGGCAAGTCACTTAACCCTCATTGCCCCACCCAAAATTAGTATTGTTTGTCATTTCCTTCTCCAGTTCATTTTACAGATGAGTAAACTGAGGCAGAGTTAATTTCAGGGTCACACAGCTAGTAATGTGTGAGGCAGGATTTTAACTCAGGTCTTCTTGACTCAAGAACCAGCTCTTGGGGTACAGCGGATAAAGCACTGGTCCTGGATTCAGAAGGACCTGAGTTCAAATATGGCCTCAGACACTTGACACTTACTAGTTGCGTGAGCCAGGGCAAGTCACTCAACCCTCACTGCCCCCCCCCCAAAAAAAAAGAACCAACTCTCTATCCTCTGGGACACCTGGCTGTCCTACAGTATACAATTTTTTTTTAAAAGAATAAATCTAAATGTTGAACAATAGGGGAATTTTTTATATAAAATGTGGTAGATACCTGTATTCTAGAATTTGCAATGAATTCATCACTGTGGGAGTTTGAGGGCTAAACAGGAGAAACCAAGTGTACAAAATCCAAAATCTAAACTCCTCCAAACATGAGTCTGAACCTTGTATGAAGATATAAGAAATCAGGATGTAGGAAAGCTTGCAAATGTTAAAAAGTCACTTGGCTTTTACACTGTGACGATTCCATAGGTTTCAACCTGGAGACAGACTTATATCATACCATTTCATTCTATTCTATCACTGATGCTAATAACACAGTATATGAGACTGAGAACTCATTGCTTGAGGATATATTGGATGTTCAAGGAGGCTTGGTAACTACTCTTTGAGGGCTTTCTGAGCCCTTTCCAGGGCTGCTCATCCACCTTTGGTGTCCACCTGATTCATCCAACATATTGCTTCAAGAAATTGTAGCTTGTTCAATGACCACAGCCCAGTAATCCCTCTCAGCAGATGGGCTAAACCAGATTGAGTCTAATTGACAGAACTAAAACCCATTAGTGAGTTGTTATGTCTACCCCAAGCATGGGAAGCTTTTCCCTAGTGGAATGGGTAGAAGCAAAGAATTTGTTTCAATGGCCTTGAAGGCGGCTGAAGCAAAAGCTTTGAAGTGCTTGGGGAATGGTCAGGAATTGAAGACACCAAGATCATTCACTGCATCCAGGCCATTGCCACTCATTTTGACTTTTGTTTAGCCACTGTAATTTCATTACTCAGGAAGAGAGAATGAGGTTGACAAAATTGTGTACCTCTACTTCATTCAAATCCAATTCATGTGCCATTCACGACGTCATTCATGATGTCAGTGAACCTCTTTGAAAACAAAGTATAAAGAATAATACTTGAAAGGCTTACCACAGTTGGTGAGCACTGAAGCTTTAGCCCAAGTAAAAAACTGTGACAATGAGCTGGGATATTTCCTGGATGATCCTTAACATGGAACAGTTGGTGATGTGGACTAGATGAAGACTTTGTAGTGTTGCAGAAGCAATAGCACCCCACACCTGGCTCCTTCCTTCCTTTTTTTTTTTTTTTGGTTGGGCAATGAGGGTTAAGTGACTTGCCCAAGGTCACACAGCTAGTAAATGTCAATTGTCTGAGCCCAAATTTGAACTCAGGTCCTCCTGACTCCAGGGCTGGTGCTCTATCCACTGCACCACCTAGCTGCCCCTCCTTCCTTCTTTAAGTGGAAGGAGCCAAGTGTGGGCTGCTACTGATGAGGGAAAATAGCCAAGTGTGGACTGCTGTTGTTTTGATAGTACCATAAAATGTTCAACTAGCTCACACCACCAATTTTAGCAAATATATTGAAATAGCATAATTTGAATAAGAAACTAAAATATATTAAATATAATGAAAAATAGAACATAGTATCATCAATCGAGAGCTGTAAACATTTTCCACAGATCATCTAGGTAGCCCCACCCTTATCCAAATCAAAAATACTATACTATACTATACCATACTATACTATACTAGTTTACGATAATATCTTAGGATACTATAATAGTATACTATACTATCCTTCTTAAGAGGTTACATAGTTTTCATATAAAGATTTCTAGGACACCTATCTTCATATGAAGTGCATTTCATCCTTAGAAAGCTCTAATCACTAAGAAGTATATTACTATATAAGTCAAAAACTGCACCCATATAATTTCTAAATATGGATTTATAGATATAGGTCTATATATACAGATATTTATAAGTCTTGGGCAGTTTGATGGTGTAGTGCATAGAGCACTGGACCTAGAGTCAGAAAGATTTGAGCTCAAATCCAGCCTGACAGGTATTATCTGTGTGACCCTGGGCAAGTCACTTAACCATTATTTGCCTCATTTCCTCATATATAAAAAGGGGACACATTTCAGAAAGAAATGGCAAACCACTTTAGTAACCTTGCCAAGAAAAGCCCATGAGCAAAGTTCATGAGGTCAGATAGAATCAGAGACAATTGAATGACCAAACAACAGCAACATTGTATCTATCTATCCTCATACACATATACCTGGATTATATCTTTATAGCTATATCTAAATATACACACACACATATATGTGTTTATGTATGTATGCATATACATTAATATATTGTGTATGTGTATATATCATCATAGATCAATGTATCTGTCTAAATGTACAGATCTATATCTGGAGTACCAAACCTAGTATGTCAAGGTATATATGAGATCATATTTGTAACATTCTCATCATCTTATCTTATCTGGCTCTAGTTGACTCTACATAACAGTTAGCTATCATCATCATCATTGTCATCTTCTTCATCATCATATGATAGAGGAGAGAAGCTTCTGGAAGAAATGACAGGGAATGGATCAAGAATCCAAGTAGAGATACTGGCTTTAATAAGAACCAAAGAGGTTTTTTAAAAATGCCTTGCTAATATACACACACACACATATACATACATATATACATATATACATACACACACACACACACACACATATATATATATATGTATATATATATAGCACAACTTAAAATTTGCCTATAGCCTATTTTAGGATTACTATTATTTAATAATCATTTAAAACATAAATATGCTTACTTACTAAGATAATATTTTCTTTTACAATTTGAGTCTTAAACTGTCTTTTCTTTATCTATTGGTCATTACAATAAAATTTCCCAAGAAAAACTTGGTCAACCATTTGAAAAATATAAAGTTTACCTATTCAATCAAATGTTTATTTCTTCTAGTAATTTTTATTAATTTAAGACTTCCTTTTTTCATTACTCAAGAAAGGACCAGAAACAGATATTCCCCTAAAACAAAGAGTGAAGTGTGTAGAATGAAGTGATGGCATCTCTGCGATGGCTATTCTAGGTTTCTTGAAAATTACTGAGTTTTCATATCCTTGATTTAAACATCTGCATTTCAAAGCTTTCTTTAGAAAGCAGATGTCAGTGTTGAAAAGGAATTTAAGATATGAGAATTTAAAATAATGGTAGAAAGAAACAAGATTTCTTCTGTTTTATCTTGAATATCATTCACTTATAAGACAAAGGGTTTGCAACAATGTGTTATCTTGTCAGTAAATATGTACTGCATGTGAAATAAATTATGATGGGAAGGGAAAATGTCCAGGGAAGGAATGTTTTACAGATTTGATTGTTGCAAAAATTATCATGAGGAACAATAGCCTTTATGGAGTCATCCTGCCTTAGTTGATGCAAATCCGAGGCCTCAGCTTTTACATCAGTTTCGACACTGCAGTCAACTTTAACAGAGATAAATGATACTTGGGATCAAAAGAGGCATTTCTTATTGCTTTACACTTCAGCAACCTAAACTTTTTCCACTTACTTTGCCTTATTAATTTTAAAGGAGATGACACTTAAGAGCCCTACTCATGCAGTGCTTTCTCAAATCTTCAAACCTTGGGGATTTCAGTGGAAGAGAAAATTAATTCCTATAATAAAAAATAGAATAAAAATACTAGTAGATGAATTATGTTGCCAGTATTGTGCCTATACATTTTTAATTGTTAAGATGCAAGAACCATGTTTGTAAATATTAGTACTGTCTACAATGAAAGAAATTGCATTATAGGCCTTGATTATTTTCCTCTGTATAGCTAAAAGTATCAAAATAATTAACTGTATTATATTTCTTGGTCTTTTTGTTTGTTTGTTTTTGCGGGGCAATGGGGGTTAAGTGACTTGCCCAGGGTCACACAGCTAGTGAGTGTCAAGTGTCTGAGGCCGGATTTGAACTCAGGTACTCCTGAATCCAGGGCTGGTGCTTTATCCACTGCGCCACCTAGCCGCCCCCTATATTTCTTGGTCTTTTAAGTTTTCTTTCTTCTATTAGGGATTCTGCTATTCCCTTAGAGAATATTTTTTAAATGCTGTACCATTTGCTCTGTGTTATCAATATGAAATGCTTAACATTTGGAATTGCTTCAATTGTGTTATGTCCCCAGAAAAAAAAAAAATGAACAGGGATGTATATTGCTGTTTACAGGGAATACTTTGCTTTCCAGAAGCAGGCAGTTTTGGGGGAGAACTCATTGTTAGGAGGATTTTAGGGTCCCGATAAGTAAACATGTTCCTGAATATATGCATATGCCATCTGTCATGTACTGTATATGTGTCAGTTTGACCCTAAAGAAGACATAAAAGAGTCAAAATCTTTGTATTTGTAATTAAATAACCAAAAGCAGAACTTGTTAGAAGAGCCAATATCATTTCAAACGAACACATGTCTTCTATAAGGAGCCATGAAATAAAGGAATTAAGGAGATCCTGAATAAATAATATAGATATTGAAGATAGTGATTTCCAGATGGATCTGTCTGAAAAATTTTGCTTGGATTTTTGGATGTAAACTAAGAACATTATTTGTCTCCTGTTGATGGTTTTATGGAACATATTTATTTTTTAGGACAAAGCAATTTTAAGCCTCTATAATATAGTGATGAAGACAAATACAACATTCTCAAGTGCCCACATTTTGTCTTGGATCATTTGCTCTGAAATTATTTTGAAGCTAAGTTTACTCTTGCTCCCTATAACTTCATTTGAATATATGCCCTTTATGACTAAGGTCATATATACTTAACTAAACTACATACATGATTGCAATAACAACTAGAATGTGGGGACTTATCAAATCCTGATTTATAATGATATGTCTACACATAATGGACAGAATAAATATTTGTTGATCATGATATTTAGTCTGAGGAATCTTAAATAGAAGTTTGCTAATTTAGAGTGAGAGGGACCATGGATCCTTGCAGTCAGGAAGACCAAGGTTCAAGTCCTACTTCTGACATTTAATCACTATTTGTGAATGGGTGAATCACTTTAAGATCTTTGAACCCCCCACCCCCACCATTAGCTCTTTAAGACTACAAATTATAGAATATCCAAAAGAGAAAAAGACAGGTCTCATCACTAAAGTCATTTACATTATTAGTGGTTCAGTAAAAAATAAACGTGGATTTACCAACACACATGACATTATAAAAGGTGCATTGTCATCTGCCTGAACTCTGCAAAATAACTTTTTCTTCTGCACTGCAGCTGACACCTTCTGTATGTGCTTATTTCCCCTTTCAGATGTGAGCCCTTGAAAGAAGTGACTATCTTGCTTTACTATTTGTATCCTATAAACTTAACACAGTATATTACAAATAATACAAACATAGTAAATGATTTTATTCATTCATCCTTTCTTCCATGATAGCTTTCTTTATGCTTGTAAAATTATAGATTTGTTCTAAAGTTGTTCATAGTATCTGATAAAAAATGCTTATGAATGGTTGATATGGTGGATTTAGTAACCTTTCGTAAACTAGAATTTAAAAAGAACTGTGCCTTCCTGTTTTTTCAAGTATTCAATGAATTTATGTTACTATTCTTTTTTTAATAAGGCAATATAATGATTGCAATAAAGTGATATTTTGGGAAGAGACTTGGAGGTAAGATATACTGAAAGCATCATACTTAAATATTCAGTGAAATTATATTTTAGACCTTTTATTATAGGATCTAAGATATTTCTATTAGTGGAGAAGAACAGTTGTTTTTATTTAAGACTTGTCAGTTCTAAGTCACCATTTAGAGTAATATTCTTTGAGGCTGATCTTCTTGAATTGTCCCTCACATAATTTTTGAGAATGTTCATGATAAAATATGCCACATAGGGGGCAGCTAGGTGGCACAGTGGATAAGGCATTGACCCTGGATTCAGGAGGACCTGAGTTCAAATCCAGCCTCAGACACTTGACACTTACTAGCTGTGTGACCCTGGGCAAGTCACTTAACCCTCATTGCCCTGCAAAAACAAACAAACAAAACAAAAACAAAAACAAACCCTAAAATATGCAACATTTCTTTTGGATTAGGTTTTTCTGGAAATGAGTAAGGAATGAAAGGGAGATGTTGGTTTCTATTGCTAAACATTGAAAGAAAATGCCCATTCTAACATTCCAAGAATATACCTAAATAATTTAATTACATGTATCATAAAGAAATACATAATTTGTGATCAATGTTATATGATTGAAGAATTCTTTTTTTTTTATTTTTTGGAGTATATGTAAAGGATTTTTTTTTCTTTTAGAGAATTATGACTCCTTCACTGTAACAAGAATTGTCCTGGCTTTAGGTAGTTTAAATTCTAGTGAATTGTTCCTAGTAAAGGAATCAGATGTCTTAAATATGTTTTCAACTTTTATTTTACTCTTACTTACATTTTCATTTTGCCCTCAATAACTCCTGTTGCAAGTAACAAAATATACTTTTTTATTAAGCCCATGTCCTCTCCATGGAAATAAATTGATATAAACTTAGATGCAGAATCAAGAAGTAAATACAATGCAGGCTTTAGAGTCAGGAAAACCTGGGCTCAAGTCCTGTCTCTGACAAATGCTCTCTGTGTGTCTCTGAGTAAGTCACTTTACCTCTAAGTGTCCTAGGCAATCCTTTAGGAGTCTGCATTCACAACAGCAATCCCTCACTGGATGGCTATCTATGTGGATGAACTCACAAATCCAGTAAGATAAATATTTGAACATGTTGCTTGTTACCAATTGACCATAATCTCATTGAGGACAGGAATGGATAATGCTGGCCCTTGTATCCACAGCACCCATTAGAATGCCTGGAACATTAATAGTCCCTCAACAAATATTTGTGGAATTGAATTGAAATGGACTGAATTATAGTTTATACTACTTCAAGCTGTCCAGTAGACAGAAATTAAATTGTTCAAATGTTATTTTTCCTAATACACAAGAGTAAAGCCCTTAATTTTATTCAAGCATAGATTGTGGTCCAGAATATATCATTTAGGGGAATGGTGAATACCAGTCCTTTTGTTTGAGAGTGATGACTATAATTAGTCCTATAATTAGTTGCAAACCTGCACAAGCAGCAGGTTTTAATGCCCTTATCTCCAGAGAAAGCTGCTTTGGCCACAGGGCTAAAGCTTTTTTCTTAAACAGAAAGAAAAAAATGCTAATGCAACATAAATATTTGGGAAAATTGCCAGCCTAAAAGTATCATTTACAATAAAGTATATTATTTTTTTAATGAAATCTATGTACATGTATACATGTATATGTGTATACACATGGATGTGTATGCATAGGTTTGTATGAATATATGTGTGCATTTACTTCATACAAAGCACATACATGTGCATATATATGCATAATTCTGGTAGAAGTAAAAAGATACACATATAAATGCATGATATCTGGGAATCAAGTATTCAATCTACTCCTTATACTTTTGTATCAAACATTTCAATTAACATTTTCCCTAAAGTTTCATTTGAGAAGCCTTATATTTATGACTTAAAAATCTAACCTGAGGAGATATACATTTCATATATATACTAATACCAAAATAACTGATAGAAAGCATCATAGTTAAGTCACAGTTTGGTAGAGCAGAGGAATAATTCAACAATTCTGGAAAACATTTTAAAATTATATAAGAAAACTTAATAAATTGTTTGCAAACTTTTAACCCCAAATCCCAATACTGGAATTAAACTTGAGCAGTTATTTATAGCAAGAAAAGATCCCCAGGTATAGACTTTTTACAGTATTCCTTTTATAATAATAAGCTAAAAACAAAATATGATGGCATCTATAAAGGAGTAATAAAATATTGTTAGGTACTATAGTTTAAGGTATTTGAAGCATTTTGAGAAATATTGAAAGACTTGTGTGAAATTCTGTAGAGTGAAGGAAATACAGCACAAAGCACATAATTACTATGAAAATGTAAGAACAGTCAACATAGGGAAGCAAGAAAACTTGGGTAAAACATAATTGCCAATGTTGATATTCTATATTCAAAGGCAAAGTATGTAGGCCTTCTTTGGAGAAGGAATCAAATTGTTTAGAGGGACAAGGTATTTTATTAGGGGAGATATTGGGAAATTTGGGGATGTGTCAGTTTTGCTGAAACAAAATTTATCATGAGCTATAAAAACCAGAAATTAATTCATGTGAAAAATAAGCAAATAAACAAATTAATAAGGAAATAAGAATGTATATAAAAAGAAGTTATAAATGAAGGAATAGATAAGATTGTGTAGCCAAAAAAGCTTAGAATTGCCTTCAGAACTTTCTAATCTTTAAATTTTGATATTGGAATTGTTTTTTTGGAAATAGCCCAAACTATTTTACTCCATATTCTTATGCATAGAGGTTATATTGAATACATGCTTCTATTACCTATTGAGTCCAGCACAATGCCTTATACATTTTATGGAATAGGGATATTTTGAATAAATAGTGAATGAAGTGGTTGATAATTTGGAGGTGAAGGGAAAGTGTAGTATCTAAAAAAAAGAAAATAAATTAGCTTTCCTTGAAATCAACAATATTTCTTTTTTCAACTTTGTAACACTGAGCTCTAGGAACTTTGAGAAGCACCACATTAATGATGTATGTGATTACACAGGTCAAGGTCTTCTCTTGAGGTCGAATTTCAAGGGATTTTAAATCTCTCTTTGTAAAAGGGTAGAGGAGCTGGTCCAAGTGTAGATGGCAAGGCTAGAAGTGTCTGGAAAGTGCTATGGATGGTTATAACTGAGAAATACCAGGAAGAGGCTGGTTTTTCAAAGCTCAGGGAAGTTCCAAGGGCAGAGACCATTTTTCTGGTGGGGAAGGGATGGGAAATGATTGTGAAATGGAAAAGGTTATTATTGGAGAAAGAAATAGTATTTTTATCCCTGTTATAACATTATTGGGATCATTTGAAATATTGACCAACACACTAGTTCAATTTGCGTGGCCACAACCCTGTTTTAATAAATTTTAGAAGGCATATCAATCTCTTATTTCTTTAAAATTAGGCAAAGTATTTTCTAGTTCTTAGGGTTTTTTTTTTGACAGGGTTCCCCAGTTTTTCTGGCTAATCCTCCATTAGAGTGTATAATGAAGCTTCTTACTCACTGAAGTGAGATCAGAATGGAATATCACTGTCCATTAGAGATTGAAACAGATGAGTCATTTTCAGGAAGATTTGTTCCTAAAACATAGGGTTTTTTTTCATTGACTAAACAATTGAGATGAAATTTGTTATCACTGGAGTAATACAAGCCTGGGAATTAGGTAAGAACTATCCTCAAAACCCACTTCTTAGTTTTGTGAACTGTGTGACTGGATGTTATTTGTATGAGATTCAGTTTTCTCATTTGGAAAATGGGAATAAAAATAGATGCTGTACCTACCTAAATATTCATGGAAGTCAAATGAGATAATTCAGGGAAAGAGCTTGGCAAGTGTGAAAATGTATAAATGTCACCTCTTCTTGATAGATTGCTACCTAAAAGACTGAGAGAACAATTTGCTAGAAGTCTAAAAGAATGGAAGTAATTTCAACTTCCTAAAGAATTGAATTTCTTATCAGGAAATGGTAATGACAGTCATTGACTATTAGAACTAAAAGGACCTTTGTTTTATTCATAACATTTACATTTTTTGAACGAGCAAACTGAGCCCCAGAGAGACTATGTTCTTAACCATACAATAAACTAAATAAATGAATAAATTGTAGTGAGGTTTCAGGCTTCTGACTACATTCTGTGTTGTTTTCATTATAATGCTAGCCCTGGAATAATAGAAACTAAATAACACTAGCCCTAGCACTTTGAACACAATCCTTCCAAGAATAAAAAATAATATTGCAATTGAAATAATAGAAAACATAGAATCATAGAGCTAGAGCTGGGTGAGATTTCTGTAAACTGAAGAAGCAGTATTTAAACTTAGGCATTCTTTTTTCAGAGTCAGGGCATTTCCTACTACAACTCTATTAAAAGGCATGAATTGATTAAGGTCAATAATTTAAAGCTAAATGCAATTAAAAAAACAAATACATAAAAAGAAATCATTGGCAGGTGATATAAAGGATAGAGGGCTTGTGTTGGACTCAGAAAAACCTAGTTTCAAATTCTCCAGTGAAGTTATTGTATAATCATAGGTAAGTTAAAATGAATAAGTCTCCATGACCTGGGTATTTCTCTTTTTACCATTTTCCCTCATTTTATTTAAAGTTTTGAGTTCCAAATTCTATCCCTCCCTCCCTCCCTTTTCCCCTCTCTTCTCCTTGAAATAGTGAACAATCAGATTGGGTATTTCTTTAGGATGATAAATTATGAAGAAATAACTGATCTTTGCTGATAAGTGAGAGTTCCCGGGGCCCCGGGAATTCCTTACACCAGTGAAATCAGAGGTTGTAACAAAAATGTATAAATAACCATTGGTAATGAATGCATGTGTGAGGAGTAAAATGGCAATAGTTATTCTTTTCAGACAGTCATGTATATTGTTGAATGGATATTTTGACAGTCTAGCTTACTTCAGAGATTAGCCATAAAAATAAAATCTACTTACTTATTTCAGTTGACTATTCACCAAAAAACAAATATATAGTTTAGCAATTTAAAAATGATAAATTATCATTTAACTTACTCAGGGCTTAAAAGAGTGTCTGGGACATAGAAAGTACTTAATATATCCTTATTGGCTGATTGATTGACATTGTGTAATAATGCTGCAGATTACTTGATAAACTGAATATATTATTTTTATATATTAAATCAATTTAAAACAATACTTTTTCTTCTATATTATTCATGAAAGCATTTCATGGTTTATCTTTAACATAATTGTTTTACTCTAGTTCTAGTCTTTTAATCAATATAGTACAAAGAAAGTTAAGTATGGGAGGCGTGAGCAAAGGCAAAAATGTTATTTAAAGTAGCAACATTAATCTGATATCTCAATAAAAGCAATTACCAAGATTCATAATTTGTTGAGAAAGCATATCTAATTGATTATTTTATCACTACTAATGGACCACCAGATGATTTTCAGCTTGATAACTGGATTGTAGGAGAAAAAATATTCTAGAAATCCTATTTTCAGTACTTCTAGGGCTGTTAAATCTATGCAGAGGTGTATGTTGCATAAGGTTTGGAATAAAATCATTAAGCTATTAAAAATGTGTCTTTGTTGTCATGTAACCATTTCTTAAAAGACATAAGAGGAGGGGCAGAGCCAAGATGGCAGAGGAAAGACATTAAGCAAACAGAGCTGCTGATAAAATTACCCCAAAAACAAGGAAAAAAGAATCCCTGGAGCAGAAAAACCTGCAAAAATACGGGCTGAGATTATTCTCCAGCCCTAGACAGGGGCCAGTGCTGGGCTGCGAGTGAAGTTCAACCCAGTGATCATGCCAACAGAGATCCCAGGAACACTGCACCAGAGGAACTTAACCCTGAGCTTCTGAATCAGCTGCAGCACCAGTGACTTCTGGAACTAAGCATGTGGTAGGGTGAGAGTGCTGAACGACTGGCCGGGGGAGAAAGTACAGGGGTGTTAGCAGGACCTAGGGAGGAATGCTGTTGTCCCACCCCAGCAGGGAAACAGGAAGAAATCCTGAGCAGCAGGAGGCCCAGGTCGGGGAGGGGCACAGGGCCCGTCAAAGCTAAAAACCACCACAGTGCTCTGCTGGCTGGTTAACTAGCAAGTTGGCTTGAGGTTATCTTTGGACCAGAGAACATGCCAGTTGAGAGAAAAACCTGCCCTCCCTCAAACCAAAACACCTGGGACCCTCTGAAGCTGGGGACAGTAGTGTAGACTAGAAGCAGGGCCCCCCAGTGAGGAGTTAAAAGTCAAGTAAAAGACAGCATGATGAGCAAGCAAAGAAAGTTGAGAGCTATAAAAATGCTTCTTCAGCAACAAGGAAGATCAAGGAGCAGCCTCAGAAGAGGATAACAACCTCAGGGCTGCTACATCCAAAGCTTCCAAGAAAAATATGAACTGGTCTCAGGCCATGGAAGCTCTCAAAAGGGACTTTGAAGACAAAGTAGGAGAGATAGAAGGAAGATGTAAAGAGAGAGAGGAAATAATGGAAAGAGAAATGAAAGCAATGTAGGAGAGTCATGAGAAAAAAGTCAACAGTTTGAAAAGTCAAATGGAAAAGGAGATAAAAAAGCTCTCTGATGAAAATAATTGCCAGGAATTAGGATTGAACAAATGGAAGCTAGTGACTTTATGAGAAACCAAGACATGGTAAAGCAAATCCAATTGAATGAAAAAATAGAGGGCAATGTGAAATATCTCCTTGGAAAAACAGCTGACCTGGAAAATAAATCCAGGAGAGATAATATGAAAATCATTGGACTACCTCAAAACCATGACCAAAATAACAGCTTATACACCATCCTCCAAGAGATTGTCAGGGAAAATTGCCCTGATATTCTAGAAGCAGAAGCTAAAATAGAAATTGAAAAAAATCCACCGATCACCTCCTGAAAGAGATCCCAAAAGGAAAACCTCCAGGAATAGTATAGCCAAATTCTAGAACTCCCAGGTCAAGGAGAAAATATTGCAATCAGCTAGAAAAAAGAAATTCAAATACTTTGGAGCTCCAATAAGGATAAAACAAGATCTAGCAGCTTCTACATTAAAGGACCAGAGGGCATGGAATATGATATTCCGGGGGGCAAAGGAACTGGGACTACAGCCAAGAATCATGTACCCAGCAAAACTCATAATCTTTCAGAGGAAAAATGGGGCTTCTATGAAAAAGAGGACTTTCAGGCATTTGTGATGAAAAGACCTGAACTGAATAGAAAATTTGACTTTCAAATACAAGTCTCTGGAGGATCAGATAAAGGTAAACAGGAAAAAGAAATCATGAGAGACATTAAAAGGTTAAACTGTTTACATCCATACATGAGAAAAATAATACTTTTAATTCATAAGAACTTTTTCATCAAGGCATACACAGAGGACACAGGTCTGAACTGAAAATGAAGGGATGGTATTTGTAAAACATTGATTTTTTTGTGTATCCTTGTTCTTTGTGGAGCAAACAGGGTGGGTTGTCAGAGTAGGCTCAAGGAGGGAACAACACACACACCCAATAGGGAGGAGTAATCTATTAACCCTACAGGAAAGTAGGAAGGGAAGAGGATAAGGAGGCATTGGTGAATGAAGGGAGGTTGGAGCAGGGGAGGGGGCAGTCAGTAGCAAAAGTCTTTTGAGGAGGAATAGGGCAAAATAAGATAGAAAATAGAGTAAATATCTTTGGAAGGGAATAGGGTGGAGGGAAATAGTTATGATGATTGATTACAATGGCAAAACGTATGGTATCTACTATGTTGGGCTATTGTGAAGAAAATTATTTTTCAAGGTTTAGGTATTATATAAAAGTTATGATGAACAGGATGCTATCAGAAAAACCTAGAAAGACCCACATAAATTGAAGCAGAGAAAAATGTACTGTATAAAAAATAACAGCATTAGTTTAAGATGATCTGCTAGGAAGCACATGGTTATTTTCAGAAAGGCAATGATCCAATATAACTCTGAAGAATTTATGAGAATTGTAATCCATCTACAGAGAAAGAGCTGATGGTATCTGAAAATAGATTGAAACACATTTTTTTTTGACAATTCCTTAATCTGAAGTTTTGTTTGTATCTGTTTTCTCTCACAAACTAGCTAATGTAGAGATGTTTTCCATTACTACTCATGTATAATTTATATTGAATTGCTTGAGTTCTTGGGGTGGGAGGTAGGAAGGGAAGGAGGAAGAGTAGTTGGAATGCAATTTTTTATTGATGTCAAAATTTGCTTTTACATTTTCTCAAAAATAAAACAAACAAACAAAAAAAAAAAAACAACTGATCTTCCTAAAGCAAAAAAAAAAAAAAGACAACCGTTTTCCAGATAAATAATAGTAATTTCTACCATTTATATAGGACTTTATATTTATATAGATTTACAAAACACTTTACTAATATTATCTCATTTTATCCTCATAACGACCTATGAATTAGATACTATTATCATTATCTACATTCTCTAGATGAAAAAAACTAAGGCAAAGAGCATTTGAGCAACTTTCCCAGGATCACATAGCTATTCAAATATCTGAGATTGGATTTGCACTCAGGTTTTTCTGACTCCAGGTTTAATTATCTATCCTTTGGGCCACCAAGTTTCCTGTTAATAAATTTTATGATTTCTTAAAAGGCATGGAGAATCTCTTGGTGAAATCTAGAAATCTATACGCTCCCCAACTAATTTAGCTTAGGAAGGATGTTTTTGTTGTCATTCATGAATTAACGTTCATGGCAATGGAGTCATTCTACTTTCATTGAGAATTTAAACAAACTCATGGGGCAACTAAGTGGTTCAGTGGATAGAGTAAAAGACCTGAAGTTGTAAGGATCTGAGTTCAAATGTGACCTCTGATACTTAGTAGATGTGTAACCCTGGCCAAGTCACTTAACTCTAATTGCTTCAAACATCAGGGGCCATCTCCAGTTGTCCTGATGTGTATCTTTTTGTTTTGTTTGTTTTGTTTTTGTGGGGCAATGGGAGTTAAGTGACTTGCCCAGGGTCACACAGCTAGTATCAAGTGTCTGAGGCTGCATTTGAACTCAGGTCCTCCTGAATCCAGGGCTGGTGGTCTATCTACTGCACCACCTAGGTGACCTGATGTGTATCTTTTTGGAGGAAAGAGTGTATTTGGTGACCTTGCTCAGCCCTCCCTCACTCAAATCCAATTCACTGCAAATGAGAACATCACCTCCTGATGTTATAGTCCTCTTCCAGAGCAAAAGACAAACAACAACAAAAAACTCATAGATTTATATATTGTTAAAGTATCCAATTTACTGTTAATATAATTCCTTTACCCTACTTCTCTCTTTCATCATAACACATATTCTTTAGCCCTGAATTGCTTATCCAGGATATAGTGTAAATACGCCCATGGCCCATCTAAGGGAAGGGATTTTTTCAAGGTCCCATAAGTAATAAGGTCAGTTGCTGAGCCAAACTTCAGTTGTTAATTACATATTTTTCTTCCACAAAAACTATGAAGTTTTGAAGTGCATTGCTAATGCATTGCTTCACTGAAACATGCAGATGGGCCTGGATGTTTTAAGACAAGGTGAGATCAGAAGCTATCTGGAGAATATCCTACTAGACCTGTAATGGCTTTATGTATGAGCCAACTATTGTTTTTTTTTTTTTTTTGCCTGAGGATGTCCAATTAAATTTAGAGTGGCCCATTCCCGCAGAGGTGGACACCAGGTGAGTTTTCTTTTTGTTTTTTGTTTAGGGACTTTTTGGGGTGTGGTCACAGCTTTTAAATTAAATTACTTAAATATGTTTCATGGAGAGAGTTCTCATACCATTGAAAACATGGCTTTTTTCAAGTCCTCATATAGTGAAGAGGGATAATGTATAGCAAGTAAAATTTCTGATATGTGCTACTATATTTTCTTAGTCTTATTTTTTTCTTTATGGTGAAAGCACATTATTTAAAAAAAAACACTACAAGGGATTTTCCTCTTTGGTTGATGTCTGGTCCATTTTTCTTCCAAACTTCTGTTCTATTTTGAGCAAGTAATGAAGATGCTTTCATCTTACAAACCACTTATAAACCTGTTTCATCTTTCAGGCCCAGAGGGGATTTCTGCAATGATGCATTCCACTTGTCAATGCTATCGAAGGGCATCTGTGTCTCTAATGTCTAAATGGCTTTTCCAGCAAATGATGTGAACCATCTCTCAATAATCTCTCTGGGATAAAAAATACTGTAATCTTTGTCTACTTGGAGGTGGGGGCAGAGGGCATTTGTGATTTCCTCTATTAGTAGGAAATTTGAAATAAATTTATTGGGAAATTCTCTAAGAAATTATCTGGAATTTAAAACGTAATGCAAATGGATCATATACATAGAACTTTAAAGTTTACAATTGCATTTTATGAGTGTTATCTCATTTAGAACAATCCTGCATTAGGCATAATTATTATTTATTTTTGTAGATAAAGAAACCAGGGCTCAGAGAGGTTTTGTTTTTTCCAGAGTTACACAGTCAGTAAACATTTGCAGCAGGCTTCAGTTTCATGGCAATATAACTCTGAAGTCAGCAGATTACCCACCTTGCCATTGTTCTAGGAGATGATTAAAAGAACAAGGTGGTTCTTCTCTTTTTGTAAGTCAAGCTCCTCTATAAATCATGAGATCTCAATTTATTCCATATTCTCCAACAGATTGTCACCACTACTATCTACAATGTTTCATCCATTTTAAATATTTCCCTCTCTTTTAGCTGCTTCCCTGCTGACCACAAACATATCTATCTATTTCCCATCTTCAAAAAACTTTCATGTGATCAATATAGCCCACTAGTTATCATCCCATGCCTCTCTCCCCTCTCCAGAATAAACTAGTAGAGAACACTGTCTGGTATAAGTACCTCCACTTTTCTCTCACTCTGTTCTTAATTCTCTGCAGTCTAGGTTCCAGCCTCATCATTTACTTGCAATTGCTTTTTCTGTTCAGTCATTTTGGTTGTGATTAACTTTTCATGATCCCATTTGAGGTTGTCTTGGCAAAGATACATGAGTGATCTGTCTTTTCCTTCTCCAGTTCATTTTACAGATGAGAAAACTGAGGCAAATAGTGTTAAGTGACTTGCCCAGGGTAACACAGCTATTAAGTGTCTGAGACTGAATTTGAACTTATATCTTCCTGACTCTAGACACAGCAGGATCTACCTAGTTGCCCTTCTGAAGCTACCAATGTTTCTTTAATTGATAAAACTAATGTCTTTGTCCCAATTCTCACCCTCTTTGATCTCTCTGAAGCCTTTGACAGTGTTGATCATCTTCTTTTCCTTAATATTCTCTTCATTTTTGTGTTTTATTGCTCTTACCTAGTTTGATTCATGCCCATTGGAGTAGTCCTTTACAGTCTTCTTTACTGGATTCTAAACTTCTATAAGAAGTCTTTCTTGGCCTTGCAGACAGTAGTGGAGAGAAAGAAGAGAATAAGCATTTATTCAGTGCCTAGAATTTAACACATACTGTGCTTAGCACACTTTACAAATATTATTTCCTTTGATCTTCACAACAACCATGAAGATAAATACTACCATCATGACCATTTTACACTTAACCAAGGTTAAGTGACTTTCCCAGGGTCACATAACTAGCATGTTTCTGAGGCCAGATTTGAACCAAAGTCTTCCTGAGCCCATTTACAGTTTTATATACACAGAAACACATCATTGCCCTATGCTATGTTCCTAGTGTCATGTAATGGACACTTAAAAAATGCTAGTTTACCTGACCTGACAAATATTTACAAAAGTCATAGCACAACTTGGTTTGAAACAGGTATTACAGTCCAGTTGCAATTTTTGCACATGATTTTCTGTGTATGTGCATGTGATGTCTAAGGTTTACAAGGACCAATTGAATGCTAAATTGGATGTGTTCAAATGATAAAGAGCCCTTAGCTTGAGTTATAGGAGAAAGGTGTTTTTTTTTTCAGTTTAGTACATGAAAACCCATTTTTTGGTACCAGGTGTCTGGCATCAAGGAGTTCCCTGTGAGATCGAGGAGCTTCAACAAATTTGTTTTGTCAAGCATTTGGGATTTATTACATTTAATTTCATCTTTTTGAAAACTAAAACCTTTCTAAGAATTTAATCCAAACAGGATGCTCCAAAAATCAGCCAACCAAAGAAACATTGCCAGTGCCCTCTTTAGCAGATCAGGAGGGACAGAGATTAGAAAGCATTAAGGATTCCCTAGGCTACAGTGTAGTTGCTACAGCTTAAATTTACTTATCCTATTATTTCTATCAAACTTTTCACTTTATTTTATTATGTTTTTTGATATATTTTTTCATATTCTAATTGCTTGCACATAACACCCCACCCAACTCTAGTGCCTTTCTTAAAAGAAAAAAGGGTACAAAATACATTTAAATGGTTCAATACTATAACACAAACTGAAAATTTGTAGCATTTTTTTACCATTTTATACCAATTCTCTACTGAAAATTCCAGTATCACTCATCTGAAGCTAATATCAATCATTTAATGTGATCTGAATTTTGCTGTTTTGTGTGCTGTTTTCAACTTTGTTATTATAGTCACATTATATATTTCATATCTGTGCCCTCAGAAATACCAGATTGGGATAAAATATGTTCATATAGAAAGGATCTTTGAATGGCTAGTCATTTGGCAAATTTTTCCCCTCTTTTCTCTATGCATATCTTTCCCCCCTCTGTATTGAAACACTTCTCTTATATTAATATTGTCATGAGGGTTGAAATTTAAAAGACGTAAATGATTAAAGAATCAATATTCACTTTTTTTTTCTCTCACATACTAAAAAATCTCTTCTTACAAAATTTGTAGGAATCCTGGGTTAAGCAGAACAACTTGTTTCAGTGGCCATGAAGATGGCTAAAGTAGGCACAACGCAGCTTGGTCAGACATGAAAGACACCAAGGTCATCCATCCAATGCTTCCCAGACCCTATCTAGTCATCTGGATTATTTTTTTTTGTCTTGCCACTAGCCTTTGATGACTCCAGAAGAGAGAGTGAAGCTGACAACATTTCACAACTCTGCCTGCTTTAAATCTAACTCACCCAGGAGTCAAGAAGCCACCCATAATGATATCATCAGTCTTGAAAATAACATAATTTGGTCTAAACACTACCTTTTTCACAAAATTCCTCTTGCTCCTTCCAGCTGCTAGTGTCTCCCTCTCAAAACAGCTTTTATCTCTTTTTTGCCTAATTTGCCTATATCTACACAGTACATCCTCTTCCTCAATAAAATGTTAAACCTCTAGATGTAAATGAATGTTTCATTTTTGTCTTTATTTCCTTGATGCCTAATTCAGTGCCTTACACAAGTAGGTAATTAGTAAATGCATGTTGAATGATTCATTTTTTTCTTGACCTTTCTGTCATAGCCAACATTCCAGGATATGAGAAAGTTCTCAGTTAACGATTTGTAGAATAATGTTATTCAGACGTTCATGAAATGAGGAAAAAGAAGAGTAAAGAAATTCAAGGGACTCTGTCTAGTTCAGTGGGCATTTTTAACCATCAGATAATTAATACACAAATAATTAAACTACTGAATAGTACTGTCACACATACCAGAAAATAATTTTAATTATTAGAAAATAACATATTACCACAAGTTATCCTGTAGACTTATGTTTAGATAATATTCATCTTTCAAAACAAGATATCTGATATTACCATTCCTATGCTAGCTTTATTTAAAGTCAGGCACATGGACTTTCACTACAAAATTTTATAAATGCAGCATTAAAATGGCTAAAACTTCTAAGTGATTTAATGTTGATCATTGATTCTTTCATCTTATATGAGAACATATTAATTGGCAACTCTACCAAATTATTCCTACCTAACTTGTGTTATATAGAAATTCAATTGCTTCCCATAGTCCATATACACAAAATGTATATTAATATGATGGGCTATCAAATAATTAAGTGTAGGAAGAGGCAATAATATACCTAATAAAGATTATCATGCCAACATTGGAATGTGGTACTATATATTTTTCTGTTTTTGTTTTTGTTTTTGCGGGCAATAAGGGTTAAGTGACTTGCCCAGGGTCACACAGCTAGTAAGTGTCAAGTGTCTGAGGCCAGATTTAAACTCAAGTCCCCACTGTGCCACCTAGCAGCCCCCTTGTGGTATTATATTTTGAACTGTATTTTAAACCTTTCGCCCAGGTATGTGTGTATACTTACACACATAGGGTTATATATATATATACACACACACACACACAAATATACATATATACTGTATATATATATATATATATATATAAATACACAAATATACATATATACCATGTATATATATGTATATATATACATATATATATATACACATATATATATACACACACACACACTTGTAGCACCTACTTTTAGAGTCATAAGAGACTTTTGCCCACTGTGTACTTGAAACCATAACCCTATTTTTTTCAGTTAATTAAATCCAGCAATGAATTTAAATAAAATTTCATATTCTTAGGATCGCAGAGTTAGAGCTATAAAGGAACTTGACCAAGATGAAATAGGTAGTAAGGAGCAGAATTTGATTTCAAACTTTGAATCTCCTGAATCAATTACTTATTTCATCATACCTTTAATTTATTTAAAACAATCATAAGACAGAGAGCTACTGTCATTTGTTTTGAGAACTTTAAAAAAATATTTTATCTTTGCTAAAATATTTTAAAACTATTTTAATCATTTTTTTAAAAACATTTACTATGTGCCCCTACTATAGTAGCATGGACTTTGTATAAATTTTAAAAGACTGAGGTGAGATGCTTGTGCATTCCAACTATACAGAATGCCATCTCAAATGAAGAGATATGAGAGATGAATTTTCATTTGTGAGTTTCAGCAAGAAGTTTATTTTGATGGACTTCAGAGAAATGGAAGTGCAGAACACATTATCATACTGGAAGTATAGGTTTAGTCATTTAATAGATGAAGAAAATATGGCCCAAAGAGGTTAAATAATTTATCCAATCTTTCACAGGAAGTGTGTTAAAATGTGGAAATTCCCTTAAAAAAAAGAAAAGATTTACCTTAAAATTATGTCAATTTTTTGGCAGCCAGTGTCTGTTTTGGTTTAATTTTTTTTATATTTCCATTGCAAATTAATTGACTAATATATAGTAGATACTCAATAAAAGTTTGCTCATTTGTAAGTTGGTTGACAGCTGCAAATATTATTTGACATTATTTTGAAATGGCACAATTTTTTGAATGATCTGAATATATGTGTTGCTGGAAACATCTATCACTATATTTTCATTAATTTCCTCTTGATATATTGTTATAAATTGTGTAAGAACTCATGTTGAGAGAGAGTAGGAGGAAAGAAAGAAACAAACGAAGGAAGGAAGGAAGAATTGGTGAACAGCAAAATGTTACATTTAAAATTTTAGGTTATTAAAGGAACCACACAATGTATTTAGGTGGATCATCTAAAAAGGGATGAGACATGGATGAAAATCAGGATGAGAAGGCACGTGGGAGTTGTTCTCTCTATTAGTGTTGACTACAGCATACTCAAGAGATAATAAATTCATCAAAGTATATAAATAAACTCCCCCATATAATTCAATGCCTCTGCTTCTGGGAGTTGCACTATTTCCATTAGCCTGGAATACTAGAATAATCAGATTTTAGAGCTGCAAGGAACCTTGAAGTCATCCAATTGAACCCCTTCATTTTACAGATGATTAAGGCTAAAGGAACCAGTCTACAATGACATACTTACCAAGTAGCAAGTCTGAATTGAGAGCACTGCAAAGTGCTAACAATACCTTTTATTACACTTTATAATAATGAAACACTTGGGGATATCTAGTGATGAAACACAGCAGTTGTTATCTCAGAAACATCAGACCTCAGTTCAAGTTCAGTGGCCAGACAAGGTTTTTATTACAGCTACACTCTAAAGAAAGTTGTTTTCCTTTCTTTTTCCTTTCTTTTTTCACCCTTTCCCCCCTTAAATACAGTTGAGATGCTCTTGTGAAATGGAAACAGACATTATTGAAAGTATTATGTTTGACTTCTGTTTATATTAAATGCACATATAACCTGACTATAGTATGATTTTTTAATCCCAATTACCAATGCTTTATCTGATCCTTTCTCCATGCATGAGTCTCCACTTTCCAAGGATAATGCTCTTCCAGACAATATGGCAGGGGAACTGACAGTCCCTCTCTCATCATAACTCAATAAATCAATTTTCATTTAATTCATTTAGATAAAGCTAATATTGTGGATTACTATCATTCATTCTCATAGATAGTACAAACACACTGTATAGGAAGGACATTCCCATGTCCCCTCCCCTGTCTTTTTGAGAAGCATTTATTTTAAAGTTAATCTCTGTTCTTGAGACTTTCAAAGAAAAAATACATTCTAAGTGCCTTCTTGAATTCCACTTCTAATGCACATGCATTTAATATCAGTATTAGTTTGGATTGGCTAGCTTGAAGTACCTTAAGTTGCATTTTTACTTTGGATTTTTAAAATATTCAACATTAAATTCTATAGCATTTCCAATGTTTATATCTATGTTAGGGATTTCTCAACATTTTTCATACCTAATTCCCCCAGGCTTTTCTAGTCTAAAATTCACTGAGTCAAATAAATAATCATACTGATTTTTTTAATGTTTTCCCTATCCATATTAATATAGTCAGATAAAAAACAAAGCATGATTTTCAAAATATAAAAATATGATATGCAAAGAGACACAAGCTTAATTTGTCATGTGAATACTGTTCAATAACTATCATTTCCTTCAAGTAAACCACTTGGGTTTAACCAGCTTAAATTACAAGAATTTAGTGAATAACTAAAATTATTTTTATCGATGGGGAACTAAAATGAGCTATGTATAGGTAGTTTGATTAAAATATGAATTTATTTAAATTGCAGCTTTTTCTTCCTCTCTTTGTATTAAATAAGGAATAGAGTGGGATGGAATATAATGCATAACCCATTGCAGCATTTCTGGAAATTGAAGATAACAAAAACTGCATTTTAAATCCAAAACAAGGAAGGTAATCAACTTTAAGACTCTCCCTAAAATGTATATATTTCCTTCTACATAAGTGTATGCTGAATAAAAAAGCTACCCTCTCTCCTTCTCAAATTCTATAGCACTGAATATCTGGCAACTAGGCATGAGTCGTATTTTAATTAAATTTAAACTGTGTTCTTTCATTTGAGACATACTCATAACAAACAGCCAGAGAATAGCTTCCAATATCACCATTGCTGAGAGTCTTATATAATGAGGAATTAAGTGAAATAAATATAACTTGATTTGTACTCAATCCAAATGGCTGGAAATAGAATTTTTAAGAAATATCTTCAGACAGTTCACCATGATAACACATAGTCTAAAAGAACCAAGGAAAAAAGTTTAGCATGGAATCACATACCACTGGTGTTATTTTGAGAGAGGCAATTTTCCCACCACCTCCTTTTGTAGTTATTTGTCTCATCTGTTGGAACCACCTGTCTCTTCTAGGATTCCTCTTAACATTTCTTGGCAGCATTTGCTTGTGGTGGCGGAGAAACACTTTCTTAAAGGAAAGAAAATCTGAAGTGAGAGCAGTGTATTGATTTTAGCAGAACTATAATAGCAGGCAATGGTATATAAGGCAGTTTAACAGTCACTAGCAAAGAAACATTAGGTTATTAACATATATAGTCCTTATCTAAATGTTAAGTAATGGAGAAGAAGGGACCAATACAAGGGGGGGGGGGCGGGGAGAGGGGAGGGAGAACTTTAATCCCAGATATTAGAATAAGGACAGTACTTTTCATCACTTTTCAGTTGCAGTAAAAATGAGGAAGATTTACTTTTACAAGTTAAGTGAGAAGCAGCAGATACCAATCTTTTTGTCCATTAAAAGGACACCTAAAGCAAAGTTCATTTCTATGACCCTGTTATATTATCTATTTCTGTTTCATTTACTGCCCATATATTATGATGATCATTGTGTCCATTTCAGCCGTGGACTAGGCATCTTGTTTTCTCCAGTTCAACTTCAGAAAGACAATAAACACCACAAATGAAATTCAATATTTAATTTTCACCAGCAAAGCCATTTCAGTGCCACATGAATTTGACAATTATGGGGAGCAACAGAGGAACTGATTTCAGAAAGTCTTTAATATGAAGGATTTCAGAAGAAATGGGAAGGTAGGATTAGCCATATATGATGAGTAATAAAACATGTCTATGAAACCATAGCATTTGTATTGTGATAACTGCTTCTCTAATTTCAATTCTTATTTTGTTACCAAACCTAAATCCTAGAATTTACTTCTCACTCTCTTGTTCTCATATGTTACTATTTGCTTTTGTTGGGTTGGATCTTACTTACACTTCAGACAATTCTCTAGTTCTAAGAGTCTTTCAGCTCAACACCTTGTTCATACTATTATACTGTCCCCTACCTACACAGAAATATTTCACCTGTAAACTGTTCTTCAGACCAACTGACCAACCAACAAAGCAATCAATCAACCAAAAATAATAAATAAATGTAATAAATAAATACCTCCTAGGTGCCAGACTGTGCATTTACAAAGACAGAAATGAAATGATACCTATTTTAAAGAAACTTACTTTCTACTTGGGGAAATAATAAATAAATACATGTAAAATAAATATAAAGAGAATAAATACAAAGTGGATAAGTTATAAGGTAATCATAGATGATATTGACAGGTGGGGAATGGGTCAAGAAAAGCTTTATGTAGTAGATGGTACTCTATGAGATTAATGTTAATAGGTAGCACATTCCAGGCATGGGTATCATTAGTCAACACAAAGTCAAGAATATGAAAGAGATAAAGTGTTGTGCCTCAGAAAGAGAAAGGGCATTTTGTTTGGATCACAAGGTGTGGGAGGGGGAATAAGGTAAATCAAAACCAGAAAAAATGGGTTGTGAAACATGTTATAAGATGAAAAGATGATCTTATATTTTATTTTCAAGATATTAGAGGATTAATAACCTTTATTGAATAAGGAAGGAAAATCACTTTGAAAGCTGTGTGGAATGTGGACTCTGAGGGAATAGGGATAAGGAGTGATATAAGAGTCTAAAGTAAAGAATAGGATATTTGGAATACATTTGTAGGGAGTAAGATAGAGAATTAATTAGGGAGGAGTAAAAGATTGCCCTTCTTCAGTGAGGCCCTAGTGGAAGTTGGATGACATGTAATTATAGCAACTCTAGTCAGTCCAGTGTATACTTTTCTGAAGCTCTTTTCAATAGCATATAAATAGAAATACATAAGGTTGATGAAGGGAGTAAACTAGGGCTGGGTTCTTGAATAGATGAATACATTATTTTATAGTAGGGTTGCAAAAGGGAAGGAATAAATGGAAAGTTAAATCAGAAGTAAGCCATAGAAAGCATTGAGAAATAGAGAGACTGGAGGTTTCAATGAGGGCATGGGGGGAGAAGGGAGTGATCAGGATGGTGAATTAAAGTATTGCTAGTTCTGAGGAAGATAACTGGGGGTGCAGTGTTATAGAGGATGGGGAAGGAGGGAGGTCTCAGTGAGAAGAGGATGATATGAGGCATTTGAAAGAAAGAGATCCTCAGTGAATGGAAGTTTCTTCACTATGGTATATGAAGAGGTAACTAATTGTGGAAGCAGTGAACAGAGCAGGAGTAGGATATGAATTAATTAAGATTAAAGAAAATGATGATGAAAATATATAAGGTAGGGATTTGGGAAAGTTTGCTCTTAGATGTCCTATAATTGAATGATAGAGAGAATATCAAGTGGAGGAATATTGTTAGCCATAGATGTATTAATAGGCCACAGATGAATAATTTGCTCCTAGTGCAAAAAGGGCATTGCTACTATGCAAAGACCAGAGACCTCAAGCCATGTTCCTTCCACCTGCTCCTCTAGGCTCTCTGGGAAGGTTGCAGGTTAAGTAGTTTTTAAGGGTTACACCTAGTCATCCCTTCAACTTTCAAAGATCAATGGGCTGGGCATGGGCTCTGGGTTATCTTTTCAAAGATACAACTGATCTGTGATCCAGTGGGTCATGGTAGATGCTGCAATGAGTCTAAAATCAGTCCTTAAAAATTCAAATCAATTAGATATAGCCCATGTGGCTTGTTCTTGTACTGGACTGATGTTGCTGTTATTGTCCTTCATTATCAAAAAGGACCATCGTATTGAAGGTGATGTCATGACTTTCAGTGAATTTTATTTAAGTGAGGGAGGATTGTGCAAAGTCACAATTCTCAATCTCTCTTCCAGAGTCATCTGTGTCCAGCAGCTAGATATACATCAGGAGAATTAGATATGAACCCAGGTGTTTGAGGCCATCTGATTAAGTGACTTGCCCAGGATCACATAACTAGTGTCAATTGTCTGAGGCCTGATTTGAACTCAGGAACTCCTGACTCCAGGCTCTATCCACTGCAATACGTAGCTGCCCACTGAATTTAGGAGAATAGTTCACAATCCCTATACTAACCCCACTCACATTCCCACTGGCAACTAACCTTCTGTATTATCCAAAGTCCAAATATTGCAGGATTACTTTGCAAGGTGTTATGCCTTTCTACCTAATAAAAAGAACTATAATTAATCTGCTTAGAACCTTACATTGTATCTTCATTTCTGAATTTTTCCTAAATTTTAATCTGTTTTTTTTTGAACTGGTTTGATTGTACTCCACTCAGTTTTCCTTTTTGCATTCATAACATATTTTTGTTTTGCTATGTTCATTTTTAATAGATAGCCAGGTTGAAGTAGTCATAGAGATGCTGTTGACAGAAAGGCCTAAAACAGGAAAATAAGGGAGGGCTTTCTATCACCAACATCTCTATGACTACTTCAACCTGGCTGTCTATTAAAAATGAACATCTGGGGGCAGCTAGGTGGTGCAGTGGATAGAGCACCAGTCCTGGAGTCAGGAGTACCTGAGTTCAAATCCGGCCTCAGACACTTAACACTTATGAGCTGTGTGACCCTGGGCAAGTCACTTAACCCCAATTGCCTCACCCCAAACCAAAAAACAAACAAACAAACAAACAAACAAAAATGAACATCTGTGATCTCACTGATATATGCATTTACTCCAATTAGTTAATAATAAGTATTATGTACCCATGTGTAAGGCTTTGTGCTAAGGGCTGGGAATAAAGAAAAAAAAGGCAAAAGATAGTTGCTGCCTTCAAGTTGTTCACAATCTAATGTGAGAGACAATAAGAAAACACACACCATGTATTGGATAAATAGAAAAATAATTAGTTGAAGACATTAGAATTAAGAAACATTGGGAAATACTTTTTGGGGGGGAGAAGGTAAAATTTTAGTGGCATAGAAAGCAACATATTCATACTTTCTCATCCTGTAACTCTTGTGATGTCCACCCATCACTCTTGTGATATAAATCTTCAATATGGAGTACATCTAATATTCTGCTGGGCTTCTATTTTTAAAATTACTTTGGTGTTAATACAGCATCCAGTTGCATACAGCTATACCTCAATTCTCTACATTACTGTTATGCCTAATTTTACAATTATGTATCTCCTGGGAAATAACTTTTATTTCAATTCTTGTTTGCTAGTCATCATTGCTAATGTGCTAGTATATATTCTTGTTCACTGTTGTCTATTGGTTTACTCACAGATTTGTTTCTTTGGAGTGAGGGATGTTCCATGATTGATAGTCCTATAACCAAATAACATTGAAATAAGAATATTAACATTAAAAATGATATATTAGAAAATAGTATGGGATAAATGAAAGCAGTGCACAATTTCCCAATTTCAATCCAAACCCTTCTTTATTTCTTATTCAAGACTAGGTCAAGCTCATGACTTATCTTTTATGTCCATCTGAGAGATCTATATTGGTGAACTAGCTCTGTAGGCTATTCAATCACCTTTAAATTATGGTCAGAACAACAGTTAATATTCACTCACTTGGGGTCTTTGGGGAACTATTTAAGAAGAATTCTTTAGAATTCTTGTGTCTCTGATCAAGAAGGCTCTGTGGCACTTTAGAAATTGTAGTGATGAACACAATGGTATCTGAAAGCAGGAGTAACTGAAGGGCTTGGTATTTAACGGTAGTTCTCCCTTTGGGATATTCTGTGCTGAAAATATTTCATCAGTTGCCAATACAATTGATCAGTACACATTTACCTACATAATGCCTTACTTGAAAATCACAATAAGAAGATATTTGGATATGTTTACTTCTGTTTTTGCATATGTTGGAGAATCTTAAATTACCTTAACATAAGTGAGATATATACTTTTGTGGAGGAAAAGTTTAATACTTCATTTTGTTCAAATGCTTTTTACAAATAATAAATAACTAATAAATGAGTAAGATGGGATATTATATTCTCTATATCATGCCAGTCAAATATTTTTCTGACTATATTCATAATAATATTAAATTTAAATGACCAGTAATAGGTCTTATAATACTATCTCATAAACCTGTAAACAGATGCAGCTTGATAAGACTTTACAACTTATGTAAAGTTCATTTTGCTTAGGAAGAAATTAAGAATTAAGCAAAAAACTGAAAGTCATGAAAATAGTAAATATCAGAGCTGGGAATCAACCCCATGTCATTAGACAAAAAAAAAAAATCTACCATTCTTCTATATCAGGTTTGTTCTTATTTTATTCCCAAATGTTCATGCTCTCTATTCTAAAGACAATTTCAAGGATTGGAACAACAGCATTCTAGGAGACAGGCAGATTTATTACAAAGAAAAGCATGAATTTTTAATAAGAACAACTGACCTAATATGAGTGCTATCCATCAGAATTAATTTATGGGTCACACAAGCAAATATCTCATGAAATTCATACCTCATTTTTCAAAAAATACATAGTTTTCTTACAACATTATTAAAAAAAATGTCCTCAAATGACTTTTGTTGTTCCTAAGCATTTAATTCCACCCATTGCCACACACAGAGGCAAACAATGATTGAACATTAAAAAACTTTGAACAATCTTAAGCAGCCTCTCTAGCGACCCTAAATGTATGCTAAAAATGCTTTGATGGATTCAAGCTTTCTTGCAATAGTTATCAAGAATCCTGAGGTTACAGAACTTGTTGGGATATTTAAGCCTTGATGGAGTTTTGATAATTAGTCTTATCACTTTATACTCAATTGTTAAATATAAATTTGTGGGGACAAATTTAACATGTAGAGAGTTAATTGGGTAGCTCACTGTAATATTGGGGTTCAGAAAATAATGATGGACCTCTAGGTTCAATACTTCCTCCCCCCCCAAACTGCCTTTTTAGATATTTCTCCCAAGCCAATAAGAAAGGAGCTTAACAGCCTCTTTTCCACAAATGAATCAAGTTTTACTAATGGGAATAAAATACACAGCAAAGGTAAAATTGATAAAATCAAGGACAAAGAAATAGGGAAAGAGGAAAATGGATAATTTCCCTGGCTCTAACAATAACCTATACAATCCCTAAACTCAATTCCATCTCAGCTAATTCATAGGGCTGGATTGCCATTATTCCAAAATTTTTTTTATATATATACACACACACATACATAGATATATAAATGAATGGCTATATTAAACACATATAAGATTAATGATTATCTGCCTTTAAAAAAGTCATAATGGGGGAAGCTAGGTGGTGCAGTAGATAAAGCATGGGCCCTAGATTCAGGAGTACCTGAGTTCAAATCCAGCCTCAGACACTTTGACACTTACTAGCTGTGTGACCCTGGGCAAGTCACTTAACCGCCATTGCCCCACAAAAAAAAAAAATTGTAATGGATTGATTTTTATATTGTTGCTTGGAGTGAATCAGACTATATCTATCAAGTAAAAATCAGACATTGTCAAAGAGATCCTGCATAAAATTGGATTTCTGAGTATTATGATCTGGTATTCACTTATTAAGATACTAGGGATTCACTAGGAATCTTGGGATTCACAACATGAAACCTCCAAATAATGCCATAGGACAATTCCTGGAGCAGCATAACCCAACAAAAGAATGGGCTGAGATAATTTTCCAGCCAAAGACAGCTTAGAAGGTCAGCAGGAGGGGGCAGCTGTGCTAGCGCAGGAGAAGAGCCCAACTCCACAGACACAGATCCAGGCCAAGACAGGCCAAGCCAAGGGAAGAGACCCTTTGAGCTGCTGAATCAGCAGCAGTGCCAGTATTATCCGGAAATAAGCTCACAGTGTGGTGAGAGGGCTGAGCAGTTGGTAGGGGGCAGATTACAAGGCTCTGTCCTGGTGCTGAAGTAGAACTTGGTTTTTTCACCCCTGTTCAGAACCAGGAAGTAGGCTTGAATAGCAGTGGTCCAGGTGGTGGAGGGGTGAAGGCTCAATGGAGCTAACAACCACAACACACAAAGTTTTCCTGTGTGGTTAATTAATAAGTTGGCCTGGTTCTATCTATGGACCAGGGAACAGGTCAGGTGAGTGAAGAACCTGCCCCTCCTTAAATCATACCACCTGGCACCCCCTGAATCTTGGGAGGATACATACTAGAAGTAGTGCCCCACTTTATAAAGGAGTTAAAAGTCAACTAAAGGGGTGGCTAGGTGGTGCAGTAGTTAAAGCACTGGCCTTGGATTCAGGAGTACCTGAGTTCAAGTCTAGCCTCAGACACTTGACACTTACTAGCTGTGTGACCCTGGGCAAGTCACTTAACCCCCATTCCCCCCCCCCAAAAAAAAAGTCAACTAAAAGACTGTCCAGGGGAGCAGACAGAGAAAGGTGAGGACCATAGAAAGCTTCTTTAGTGATAAGAAAGATAGAAGTGGACCCTCAGAAAAGGACAGCAACATCTGGGCTCCTATATCCAAAGCTTCCAAGAAAATTATGAATTGGTCTCAGGCCATAGAGGCACTCAAAAAGGACTTTGAAAATAAAGTAAGAGAGATAGAGGAAAAAATGGAAAGAGAAATGAGAGTGATACAGGAGGGTCATGGAGGAAAAAAGTCAACATCTTGAAAAGCCAAATTGGCCAAATGGAAAAGGAGGTATTAAACCTCTCTGAACAAAAACATGGCTTCAAAATTAGGATTGAGGGAATAGAAGCTAACGACTTTATGAGAAATCAGGACACAATAAAACAAATCCAAATAAAACAATAAAAAAAAATAGAAGGCAATGTGAAATATCGTCTTGGAAAAATAGCTGACCTGGAAAATAGATCCAGGAGAGATAATTTGAAAGTTATTGGACTACCTAAAATGATTATCAAGGAAATAGCTTAGACATCAACTTCCAGGAAATTGTCAGGGAGAATTGCCCTGATATTCTAGAAGCAGAAGGAAAAATAGAAATTGAAAGAATTCACCAATCACCTCCTGAAAGAGATCCTAAAATGAAAACTCCCAGGAATATTATAGCCAAATTCCAGAGCTCAAGGAGAAAATATTTCAAGCTATGAAAAAGAAACAATTCAGGTACTGTGGAGCCACAGTCAGGATAGCACAAGATCTAGCAGCTTCTCCATTAAAGGACTGGAGGGACTGGAATATTATATTCCAGAGGGCAAAGGAATTGGGACTACAACCAAAAATCACCTACCTAGCAAAACTGTGTATAATCTTTCAAGGGGAAAAATGGGACTTCAATGAAAAAGAGGACTTTCAGGAATTTGTGATCTGAACTGAGTAGAAAATTTGACTTTCAAATATAAGACCCTATAGAAGCATAAAAAAGTAAACAGGAAAAAGAAATTAAGAGGGATGTTAAAAGGTTAAAGTGTTTATATTCCTACATGGGAAGATGATATGTCTAACTCATAAGAACATTCTCAGTATTAAGGCAGATGATAGAAATAAATTTAGACAGAGGACACAGGTGGGAATTGATTATGAAGGGATATCTGTAAAGCATTTGTTTTTTGTTTATATTTTTTGTGGGGTGGTTGGAGTTGGGTGACATGCCTGGGGTCATGCAGTGGGTGAATATCTTGTGTTTGAGGCTAGATTCGGGCTCGGGTCCTCCTGGGTCTAGGTTGGGTGCTCTGTCCACTCTGTCACCTAGCTGCCCCATGATGACATCTTCAGGGTAAAATTGAGGGGTGTGAGGAATGCACTAGGGGAGGGGTGAAGGAAGATGTATAATGGGGTAAAATCCCACATGAAAGAAACAGGAAAGGGCTTATGGAGTGGGGATAGAAATAGGGGAGGAGCAGGGCAGTATATGAACCTTATATTCATCAGCATAGGCTGAAAGACCTTAATCTCATCATAGTTGGCTCAAGGAGGGATTAACATACACAAACAATTGGGTGGAATAATGTATCTAAGATGGGCAGTGAAGGAGCCTTACACTCATCAGCATAGGCTGAAAGACCTTAATCTCATCACAGTTGGCTCTAGGAGGGAATAACATACACACTCAATTGGGTGGAGTAATCTATCTAACCCTTCAGGAAAGTAGGAGGGGAAGGGGATAAGGAGGGAGGGGTAAAAGAAGGGAAAAAAATAAAAGATACTAGGGGACAGCAATATGGTGCAGTAGATAAAGCTCCAGCCCTGGTTTAAGGAGGACCTGAGTTCAAATCTAACTTCAGACACTTGACAGTTACTAGTTTTATGACCCTGGACAAGTCACTTAACTATCACTGCCCTGCCCTACCCTCACTCCCAAAAGCTACTATAAATATTAAAAAAAGATACCAGGAGCTGAAACACATGAGAAATGAAAGATAGATATTTATTGTTAAGTCAACTTCAGTTGTGTCCAAATCTCTGTAACCCCATTTTGGGTTTTCTTTGCTAAGATACTAGAATGGCTTGCCATTTCCTTTTCCAGCTCAATTTATAGATGAAGAGCTGAGAGAAAGTGGGTTAAATGACTTGGTTCATGCAACTAATAACTGTGTAAGGCCAGATTTGAACTTAGAAAAGCTGAGTCTTCCTAAATTTATGTCTGGTATTCTATTCATTATTCTATCTACCTATCTTAACACAAAGATAGAGACTTTCTTGGTATTCATTCAAAGCACCCTTTACATTGACAGGATCACTTTTTCATCTTTTGCTTGAATTTGAAAATACCTTGAAGTCAAGGGACAGGGTAAAAAAAAGAGGAAATAAGTACATGAAAGTAGAATTTCTAAAGATTTTCTCATAGACAATAATGTTGTCTTTTAGATGATTTGCTTTCAGGATTACCTCTATGCTAATTATAGATCATCCTTACCTGGGAAAGTCCTACTAGGGTAATAACAGGATAAAAAGTAATTAATTACTGGGGGAGAGGGTCATTATCAGTGTTTCTCTTTTTTGTCATGGACACCTTTGTAAGTCTGTCAGTGCCTGTAGGTTCTTCAGAATAACATTTTTAAATTCCTAAAATAAAATTCACAGAATTGTAAAGCTAACCAATTATACTGAAATACATTACTCATTTTTTTTCAATATTTTTAAATTGTAATTTTATTCTTAACAACCTTTAATATTGAATCCCAAATTCCATTTCCCCTTCTTCACCTAACCCTTAAAACAGTAAGCAATATACTATTGATTATACATGTGAAGTCATGCAAAACATATTTCCATACTAGCCATGTTGGGGAAAAAAAAGCAATAAAAATAAAGTGAGAAAAATTATACTTTGATTCACATTCAGAGTTGGTCAGTTCTCTCTCTGGAGTTATATAGCATTTTCCATCATGTATTCTTCAGAATTGACTTGCTTCATTGTATTGATCATAGTAGCTAAATCCTTCACAGTCAATCACCATTACAATGTTGCTGTTACTCTGTACTGTGATTAACTGGTTCTGCTTACTATACTTTCCATCCTTTTATATAGGTATTCTCACATGATATTTATATTTTAAAAGTCCCTAGATCACAGTTTTAGAACCTCTGACGGGGAAAAAAATACTTATAGATGTATATATTTACTTAGGACCATCCAGAAATTTAGTTCTATTTATAGTGAGTAGGTGTAGTGAGCACACACAATTTGCCCTGAGAAAGTACCTCAAGAATAAGGCATTGGAGTTATCAACAAAAATCATGGAAAACTAAAAAAAATAAATTAAATTTAAAAATAAGGGCAACTAGGTGGTGCAGTGGATAGAGCACAAGCCCTGGGTTCAGGAGGACCTGAGTTCAAATTCAGCCACAGACACTTGACAATTACTAACTGTATGACCCTGGGTAAGTCACTTAACCCCAATTGCCTCACCAAAAAAAAACAAACAAACAACAAACAAACAAACAAATGAATGAATGAATGAATGAATGAATAGATAATAAAATAAAAATCCCGATAAACTGAGAAAGTCATTCCTGACAAAGCCTGAGGCTTAAGGGAATTTTTGAGATTGGGGGGAATGTGTTTTGTTTAACCTCTTGTTATTGTAGTGTTTATATCAATGCAGTCTGGTCAAAAACAATAAAATGAAGTAGAATACTACAGGACTTGAAACCAGAAGTCTTAGAGATGAGTGAAACCAGCCAAGTCATTCAAGTTCCTCTTAGCCTAAATTCTTTCATCTGTAAAATAGGAATAACAATTGGAATACCTATTCCTATTATGGAACTATTATGACTAAAATGCTATGAAAATATTAAAATTCTATACTAATGTGACTTTTTAGTAATGTTCCTTGGTTTAAATGGAAAGGACTGTATGAATATTTCTATCAGGCAATATGAAATTTTCTTTGAAAATTAGAAGAAAGGATTCAAATAGAAAACAAAGAAGAAAGAATCTAAAGAGAAGGGAATCCATTGTAAAAAGAATTGTGTTGTATAACACTAAAAGACAAAAAAAGAAAAAAAAATGAACATTTGGAACAATGTAAAAGGAATAAGACAGGTGACTTTTCTCTTGGAAGAGGATAGACCTTTTAAGCTAGAATAAACTGAATGTTGAAATTTTCTTCTCTAAAATTTGGGGTACATTTAGAACTATTCCCTAATTTCTTATCTTTCTACGTTCTAAATTCTAGTTTGAATTTGTCCCTACCTCCCCCTGTTCTTCTCATTCTTCTTCTAACAATAAGTTTTTTATCAGCCAGAATTAGATGATAACATCTCTCTTCATTGACAAGGTAGTTCATTATGCCTTGTGTATAAAATTGAGAGATATGGATGACAGATAGGGAAATATAAATAGATGGAAAATACATATAGATATATGTATATACCTATATATGTGTTTGTGTATTTTCTATATGTATATCTATATGTGTTTTCCATCTATTTATATATAGTTATATATTTATTTATTTTATGTGTATTTATGTATACATTTATATTTTTATATATAGGTACATGAATATTTATTACAGTTAAGTATATTGGGAAATGGTTGAATGATTGTACTGAAAGTAAGGATGAATGAATTTCCATCAATCTAGAGGAAAGAAAGAAGGTGAGGGATTTTAGTGAAATTCAATGATCCAATAGTATGACATATAAAACTATAAAAGCTAAAGTTATTATCCTCTGCAATATTAGCAGAAGCATAGAACCTAGAAAGAAGTAATTTGCTGTCCTGATACACTAAATTTTTGATAGATCACATCTAGACTCCAACGTTGAATTCCAGACACACATTTTAGGGATAATATTGACAAGAATAGTAGAAGCAAGATGGTGACATGATTTGAAACTGAGCCATATGTGCAATGGAAGATAAGATAGCAGAAGAATGATAGATATTTTCATGTATTTGAAGAGCTAAAAAGTAGAAAAGGAAATAAGGTGACCAAAACCAGTCACTCAGTCAATAAGCCAGTAGGCAGCTAGGTGGATCAATGGATAAAGCCTGGAGTCAAGAAGACATGAGTTCAAATCCAGGTATTTTGTTAGCTACATGTCCCTGGGCAAATCATTTAACCTCTGTTTGCCTTAATCCATTGGAAAAGTAAATGGTGATATCTAGAGAAGGAAATGGCAACCCACTCCAATATTTTTGCCAAGAAAACCCCATAAGCAGTATTGGCATCATATTTATTGGTTCACAAAGATTTGGACACAACCAAACATTGAACTAAGAACCAGAAATCATGTACCATGTATCATGACCAAGCACCATGCTAAGTAATGGAGATACAAAGGAAGGCAAAAGACAATCTTTGATCTCAAGGAGTTCAGCATCTAAAGGGGGTGACAATATTCAAACAACTATGTACAAATAGAACATTGGCAGAATTAACTGTAGATAATCAAGAGAGAAGGAAGTAACATTAAGAGTGATTCATAATCATTTATTATCAAATATGTGGTTTTAGCAGGAACTTAAATGAAGTTGGGGAAGCCAGGAGGCTGACAAGGAGGAAGAGAATTCCAGCTGTGGGGGATAGCCATTGGAAATTCCTATATTCTAGAGATGGAGTATGTTTATGAAGAACCATAATGATATCAGCCAGTGTCAACAGATTGAAGAGTATGTGGTAGAGAGTGAAGGTATCAGAGGATTGGAAACATAAGAATATACCAGGGTTTTGAAGCAGGGTTTTGAATGTCAAATGTAAGACCACTCTCTTGATTCTTAAGGTGATAGGGAGTTATTAGAAGTAAGAGGGTTGTAATAAACATTGGGGATCAGAGGGTAAGAACCTCAATAGAACAGTGTGGTGGTGAACTGGTTTACCAAAGAGTCAAGATGGGAAGGGAGGGAAGTATAGCTACTAAAGTGTTTACTATCTAGGAAAGAATTGAGAAATTAAGTGATTGGAGGTCAAGAGGAGGACAAGGAATAGGGGTTAGCATTGCAAAGCAGAAGGAGAGGTGAACGTCAAGAGATTATGATCACATAAGGCAATTTCAGAGTAAATGGACATGGAAGTGGTAGATTTCTGGGTTACAACATAATCAAGTATAGCATGTCTACTGTAGCTGAGTTGGGGTAGAAGAGTAAGCAATGTGATATAGAGAAATTGAGGAACTGCAATTATGGTGTTTGAGAAAATATGTTGAAATCCCCTGGTATAAGGGCAAGAGTTTGGGAAGAAAAAATGTGAGCCAGATCTAGACTAATTGAGAAAAGAAGGGAAATATCCTTGAACTTGGCAGAATACAAATTTCAGGATTTTATTTGGGTAGCTGATATAGATTGAGGGAGGTTTACGAAGTGTTTTTGATAGATGGTAAGCTTGAAAGTGGCAATGTGGAGCAATGAGTATTCCATCTGCCCTACCTCAAGAGTTTGTCTAAGAGAATAGGTGAAAGTACAACCAGAGATAGAAAGTGTGGTCAGAGAATTAGAAGACAGGAAGTCATCAGTACATTCTAAAAATATAGAAAGAATAGGAAAGGAAAATGTTTATGAAGAAAGTTTGTTTCCTTTTGAATAAGCTTTCCAGACAGCACAGTGTGTAGTAGTGTGTATCTTTACAGTGGGATATTAGGAAGAATCGGATTGGATTGATGGGAGTAGAAATAAGGAAGCAGGCAGTGAAGGGCATTGAATTAATAACAGGTATTCAGAAACTCTGGGTTGGGCAGGGGCGGTGGGGTGGGGGGGGAAGGGGGGGGAGAGGAAGTTTCCTGAGCTCTTCCAAGTTTCCCTCAGAAAACACATAAAGCCTCTAAATGTATTCTGAAACTACAAAACCTACAAAAAACATACACAATATTCCAACTTGAGATAATTTAGAAGACTTTGAGAAAGGTCAGTCTCAGTTGGGCAAAAGGGGAGCACAGCACAGCTCAGCAGAGCATGAAGGGGATCTGGACAAGTCATCAGGAGGCTCTTTGCCATAGCACAGATCAGCGGCTGAAGTCCCTTGGTCCCAGCTCAGCAGGCTGGTGGAGCAGCAGACCAATTGTTAGACACACCAGCTCCCACTGAGAGGGCAAACTGCCAGTTAGAGAACCACTGCATAACAGGCTCAGCTAGGCCAAGTCATCCCAGAACAGGAAGCAAGCCCAGAGAGGTGAGGAATCCACAAGCCACAGAGGCCTCAGAGCAGAAAGCCAGTGACCAGGCCCCTATCCCCAAGCACAAGAAGCTGGCAATAGAGGACCCTGTGACGCAGGAGCACAGGAGCACAGGAGCTATAATATGAGTAAGACACAGAAAAGGACCCTTACTATTGAAAGCTTCTATGGCAACAGGGAAGACCAAAACATAAACTCAGATGAAGACAATACTATCAAAATGCCTACATGTGAAGCTTCAAGGGGGAAGATGACTTGGTCTCAAGACCAAAAAGCCTTCTTGGAAGAGCTCAAAAAGGATTTTAAAAATCAAATGAGAAAGGTAGGAGAAAAATGGGGAAAAAATGAGAGAAATGAGAGTTACACAAGAAAATTATGAAAAAAAAAGTAAACAGCTTGGAAAAGGAAGCACAAAAATTGACTGAAGAAAACAATCGCTTCAAACATACAAGTGGCCAATGGGAAAAATCCACTAAAGAAATCAAATCCTTCAAAAGTAAAATTGGCTAAATTGAAAAGAATGTGCAAAAGCTTACTGAAGAAAATAATGTTTTAAAAATTAGAATTGGGCATATGGAAGCTAATGACTCCATGAGACACTGGGAATCAGTCAAATAGAATCAAAAGAATGAAAAAATAGAAGAAAGTGTGAAATACCTCATTATAAAGACAATTGATCTGGAAAATAGATGCAGGAGAGAAAATTTAAGAAATATTGGAGCACCTGAAAGCCATGAAAAAAAAAAAAAGAGTCTAGACAACCTATTCCAGAAAATTATCAAGGAGAACTGCCCTGATATTGTAGAATCAGAGGATAAAATAGTCATTGAAAGGATCTACCAATCATCTCCTAAAAGAGATCCCAAAAGGAAAAGACCCAGAAATATTGTAGCCAAATTCCAGAATTATCAGGTGAAGGAGAAAATAATCCAAGCAGCCAGAGAGAAAAAAAATTTAAATATCATGGAGCCCCAGTCAGGATTACACAGTTTTTGGCAGCTTCAACATTAAAGGTTCATAAGGCTTGGAATATAATATCCCAGAAGGCAAAGGAGCTTGGATTGCAGCCATGAATCAACTACCCAACAAAACTGAGCATTATCTTTCACGGGGAAAAATGGATGTTCAATGAAATAGAAGACTTTTATGCTTTCATAATGAAAAGAGCAGAAATGAACTGAAAATTTGATCCACAAACACAAGACTGAAGAGAAGTATAAAAAGGTAAACAGGAAAAAAAATGTTTTTCAATAAGGTTAAACTTTTTACATCCTTATAGAGGAAGATAATACTGATAATTCTGGAGAACTGTATCTCTGGGCAGATAGGAGTATACGTTGAGAGTATATGTATTAATTGGAATTTTATGTGATAATATAAAAATTAAAGGGTAAAAAAGAGTATACAGGGAGAAGAGGAAAGGCAAGGTGGAATGGGGTACATGACATGAAAAGGCACAAAAACCCTATTACAATAGAGAGAAATAAGGGAGCATTATTTCAACCTTACTCTCATCAGATTTGGCTCACAGAGGTAATTATATATATATATATATATATATATATATATATATATATATATATATATATATATATATATATATATATATATATATATACTCATTTGGAAAAAGAAATTTAGCTTACCCTTTAGGGAAGTAGGAGGGTAAGGGGAAATGGGTGAATACTGAGAGGAATAAGGGCAGAAGCAGAGGAGCAAAGGGGAAAGAAAAAGGAGGGGGCTGATAAAAAGAAGGGCAGATTTAGGGAGGTAGCGTCAAAAGCAAAATGGTGTTGAGGAGGAATAGGGTGAAAGAAGAAAAATGGTACAAAGAAAGGGGAAAATAGAATGGAGGGAAATAGACAGTTAGTAATCATATCTATGAATGTGAATTGGATGAACTTTCCTGTAAAACTGAAGTGAATAAGAGAGTGGACTAAAAACCAGAATCCTACAATATGTTGTTGACAAGACACACATTTGAAGCAGAGAGATACACACAGAGTAAAGGTAAGAGATTGGAGAATATGCTTCACCTGAAGTAAAAATAAAAGCAGCAGAGCTATCAGTCCTTATCTCAGACAAAGTAAAAGCAAAAAATAGATCTAATTAAAATAGATAAGGAAGGAAATGACATCTTTCTAAAAGGTACTAGAGACAATGAAACAATATCAACACTAAATATATATATGCACCAAGCAGTACAACATCCAGATCCTTAGAGGAGAAATAGTTACAAGAGGAAATTGAGGCCAAGTTGGCGGAGAGAAGCCAGGAAGTTGCCCAAGCTTTCCTGTGTTTCCCTCAAAAACATGAAATCAAGCCTCTAAACAGATTATGGTACTACAGAACCTACAAAAAGACAGAGACGCAATCTTCCTACTTTAGATAATTTAGAAGACTTCAGGAAAGGTCTTTCTCACCTGGGCAAAAGGGGAGGTAGGCTCAGAACAGCTTTGGCTCAGCACTGCTCAGCTCAGTACAGCTTGGCTCAGCAGGCAGGTCAAAACAATTGCAGCTTGACACAGCTGAGAGTGGGAAGCTGAGAGTGGTAAAAAGATTGCAACAGTGACCCCAGTTTTGACATTATTGTCTTTTTTTTTTTTTTTTTTTTTTTTTTTTTTTTTTTTTTTTTGGCAATGGGGGTTAAGTGACTTGCCCAGGGCCACACAGCCAGCAAGTGTCAAGTGTCTGAGGTCGGACCTGAACTCAGGCACTCCTGAATCCAGAGCCGGCGCCCTACCCACTGCGCCATCTAACTGCCCCGACATTATTGTCTTTTGAGTTTGTGTCTTGTTCTTCCCTGTCACCATAAAAATTCCTTATTGTCAGATTCTTTTTTGTTGTTTTTTTGTTCATCTTTTTGGGGCATTTTTCCTTTCTTCTTTCATTGATCTGGGTAATTTATACTTTTGTAGATATTCATCCATTTCATTTATATTGTCAAATGTATTGGCATATGATTGGGCAAAAGAGCTACTAATTAGGTTTTATTCTGTCCTTTTTTAAAAAAAATCAAATTAATCAATGGTTTACCTATGTTATTGGTGTTTTCATGAAACCAGTTTCTAGTTTTATTTATTAGTTCAATGTTTTTTTACTTTCAATTTTTATTATGATTTTCAGGATTTCCAATTCAGTATTTAAATTGGGAATTTTTAATTTGTTCTTTTTCTAGTTTTTTGTTCATATGCCCAATTCATTGATTTGCTTTTACTTTAATTTATTGATGTGAGCAATTAGAGATATAAATTTCCCCCATCTGTTTCTTTGGTTTTAGCCCATCAATTTTGGTATTTTTTCCTCATTATAATTTTCTTTAATTAAATTATTGTTTCTATTATTTGTTCTGTGATTCCCTTTTTTAAAAAAAATAGATTATTGTACTTTTGCTTTTTCTGAGATAAGGATTTATATACCTGCTTTTTTTTTTACTTCAGCTGAAGCATAATATATTCTGTTCAGACCCTTTGCCTTTACTCTGTGTGTATCTCTCTGCTTCAAATTTGTTTCTTGGAAACAACATAGTGTAGGATTCTGATTTTTAATCCACTCCGCTATTCACTTCCGTTTTATGGCAGAATTCATCCCATATTTCCCTCCATGCTCTTTTCCCCTTTGTATTAGTTTTTCCCTTCTTTCACCCTATTCCTCCTAAACAGTGTTTTACTTCTGACCACTGCCTCCCTCAATATGCCATCCTGTTATCAGCTACCCTTCCATTTCTTTCATTTTTTTGCTTGCTTCTCTCCTCCCTTCTATCAATACCACCCTTTTACCCTTCCCCTTTTGCTTCCTTAAAGAGTAAGCTAAGTTTCTTTATAGAAATGGGAGTGTATGTAATTACCTCCCTTAACCAAATCTGGTGAGAGTAAGGTTGAAACAATGCTCACCCCTCCCTTATTTCTCTCTATTGTAATGGGTTCTTTTTGTGCCTCTTCATATAACTTAATTAACCGCATTCTACCTCCACCTTCCTCTCTTCCCTCTAGTCTCCTTTTGTTCTGCCCCTTAATTTTCCTTATATCATCACATCAAAGTCAATTTAATAGCAATACCTTAATAGAGATACAGTTCCCAAGAGTTAAAAGTATTATCCTCTGTAACGATTGGAATAACGCCACCTGCTGGATACTTACTGTAGAAGAGTTCTGCCCATGAAGGGAAGGTCTTTGAGGGCAAGACCAGGAGTCAGGAAGTGACGCGGACTAGTGGGAGGAGGAAGGAAGAGACTGGCGCTCAGTCTCGCTCTCTTTCCTCTGGACTCTGGCGGAGAAGGGAGCTAGAAATGCGCTCTCCCTTTAATAGATAGGAATCTAGACCTTTCTCTCTCTCTTTACCAAATTCTTATTCTCCTTAATAAATGCTTAAAAGTCTAACTCTTGCTAAAGCTTATAATTTATTGGCAACCACTCATTAGATATTTTAGACAGTTTAGCTAGAATTTTAACCCTTAACAGATGGCTGACCACGAAGAGGAAAGCTGAACCTTACTTCTGATCTTCTGGTTGGGTAAGAAATTTCCCCTCCCTCTCCCTTTAACTGCTAAGTACTGGCGTACTGGCTGTGTTTTCCTTTAAATTTTTTCGAATGGACCTTTTAAACTCCCTAATTATCCTATTTTTGATTTTAGTCTGTTTAACCAGACAAATGGGAGATAAGATCATGTTAATGCTTTGTTTTTGTGGATTTTCTATTTTTCTTTTTATTTTTGTTAAAAGAGCCAGCAACTTACTCACACAAGGAAATATCTCCCCCTCTCCCAACCATGCTTTTTCAGAGAAACCTGAAGAGATTCCTACAGTTTTTCCCAGTTCTAACACTAATTGTTGCTTTAATTTTGCATGCCTGGAGGCAATGACCCACCCTCTAGAAGCTTTTAATCCCCTAGCACCTGGAGGCAAAGTGGGGGAAGAGGAATCCAGGCCTGAGTTCAAAATCAAGTCTGATTCAAATTGCTCTGGTCCCTCCCCTCCTCTCCAGACCCCACCCTCTACTCCTCCTATGGCCAAGCCCATAGCTTCCCCTGCCTGGGAAGTCCAGAGATCTGATGCGCATGCTCAACTTTTTCTACCTGCATTTGCAGCTTCAGGCTCAGCCCTTCCCCGGCCTGGCTGTGCTTTTGAGACAATCTTAGAAAACTCTTTAAATTCCAGTTATGCTCGTTTTGTTCATAATTTTGCTAACCTGCTTTTGTCTTTAATTAGTAATCTTATAAAGCATTTGTATGGTGAAAAGAATGACAGACAATATAGAGGGGTTAAAGAAGAAAAACTTAAGCTGAATAAGAATGACAATCATCACCATAGTTCAAGACTCCGCTTCTTTTGCCATGGAAGGGTATATATTGTACAGAAATGTAGAAGTAAGCAGCAAGGTATTGATATGAGTATTGGGGATTTTAGATATCGGAATCAAAAGTGTTCTGAATTTACTCAGAGTAGTAATAGTATCAGTTCAGAGGTTACATAGGATTTCTATGCTATCACATATACATTTTGAAATTAATGGTATGGGTTTATTTTCATAGAGATTTTCATGCTTTTGAGATTGTGTTTTATATTTAGTTTTTAAAACAAGGAGAATATTTGTAAAAGCTTTTTATAGTCATGCGATCAAGTTTATATTTTGTAATACTCGTTAATATTAAGTTCATGCTCATTTAGATTTCCTTAGTTTGAATTTCATTGTCTTTTATTGTTCCATGTGTATTTTTTTCTATTCATCTCTAATTTTGAAACATTGCAAGATGGTTTCGATTTCATAATACAATGTTAATTCTAGGAGTATTGTGCTCCCATATTCTGAGTTGTTTGTTTTTGCTATTTTTTTTTCTCTCAACTGATTATTTGATCAAACTCTTTAAAGTATTTCCCTGGCAAATTGGTTGCCATGGCAAGTGTAAATTGATTCTAGAAGTATTATTTTTGATAAGCATATTCAAAAAAAAAAAAAAAGAGGGGAACATTTGTAAAAGTTGTCTTTGAGATTGTGTTGTGCTTTAACTTGTATTTAAATATGTTCAGATTTTTCAAAAAAGTAATTGTATGCTAAGTAAAAAAAAGGTATTATTTGAAATTGTTGCATAATTATATATTATATTCTGAGTCAAGATGTATTCACATTTTTTGCAATCATTTATTATCCTCAATTTTTAAATCCATATGAGACTTGGATTATGGGAACTTATCATTTAAGACATTAATTGCCTTTATTCTGAGTTATCAGATGCCAGTTGGCCAAGATGCCATCCAATCACAAGAGGAATACATGCAAGAGCAGACACTGAACTGTCACATGAGGGGAGACATGCATGAAGTCAAGGTATGGCCAAGGGAACGGCTTTTGACAAATGTTGAGGTTGGATTCTCTTGGTTTAATATTTTATTTTATTTTTCCCCACAATATTGTACAGATGGCTGGAAGTATTGATCCCACCCATCTCACTTCTACACCTGGCTTCTATGCTCCCTCCTATATGCCTGATGCCATGGACATCTCAATCCCATGCATCTGATTAAGTCTGACTCAGTTTCTTCCAATATGTTCGGTGGCATGGACATATATTCCATCCACCTCTTTTAAGCCTGGCATACTGTATGGGCAGTACATATTGCTCAAGTGTGGGAATGCTCATATCCCATCATTTCTCTGTTCTTTTATGGTAACCCCCATAATTATCTCAGGTGTCATGATAAATAACAGTGTTGAATTTGGCCTTGACACCTGTTACCAATTATATTAGATTTTCTAATTTCTCATAATGGCATGAGGATAATTAGGCAGATGATGCAAAAAGTGATGAAACAAAGATAAAAATTATTTTAAAAAATTAATATCGCAGCAATTGTCTTCTCAATTACCCTCCATAAGGGGGGACTATAGTAAGATTATAATTTTAAAGAATGTTTCAATTTTTGTTTTATTATATGTTTCATGTGTAACAACTAAGATTCTGAATTCCCTTAGACATGTTTTTGAGAACTTTCATTGTTTGATTTGATTATTGACAAAGCTATTTTAAAGTTGTGTTAAGCTCAATTTTATAGGAAATTTTCCTGGCTGATTACCAGCATCCACACATCAACCCCTGAAAAGACTTCCATTCCACGACTACACCTAGAGGACATCTGAGAAAAGACTTTCAGAGACTTTAAATGAACAGTTTTGATTTGTTGTTTTTGTTGTTTTTTTTCTCTTTCTGTTATAATATACACCATCTGTAACATGTATTCTCTGCAGAGGCCCTCCCTTTGCAAGACTAATGTCAAAGCGTCGGTTCATGAGGACAAAAAAAAAAATCGCCCCTCTGGACAAAACTTTCCTCTCTTCCTTTTCTATATTGTTGTTCACATATTATTAGTTAGCAATAGTTATTATATTCTTTTTACTGTTCCGTCAAGGAAACATTTTGTTTCTTGAGGAACAACAGGGGGGACTGTAACGATTGGAATAACGCCACCTGCTGGATACTTACTGTAGAAGAGTTCTGCCCATGAAGGGAAGGTCTTTGAGGGCAAGACCAGGAGTCAGGAAGTGACGCGGACTAGTGGGAGGAGGAAGGAAGAGACTGGCGCTCAGTCTCGCTCTCTTTCCTCTGGACTCTGGCGGAGAAGGGAGCTAGAAATGCGCTCTCCCTTTAATAGATAGGAATCTAGACCTTTCTCTCTCTCTTTACCAAATTCTTATTCTCCTTAATAAATGCTTAAAAGTCTAACTCTTGCTAAAGCTTATAATTTATTGGCAACCACTCATTAGATATTTTAGACAGTTTAGCTAGAATTTTAACCCTTAACACCTCTCTCATAGGAATGTAAACAGTTTAACCTTATTAAACACCACCACCACCCCTTCTTGTTTACCTCTTTATACTTCTCTTGAGTCTTGTATTTGGAAATCAAATTTTCTGCAGTTCTGTTCTTTTTCTCAGGACACTTTGGAAGTTCCCTATTTAATTGAATGTCCATTTTTTCCTCTGAAAGGCAATGATCAGTTTTGCTGGGTAGTTGATTACTGTTTGTAATCCAAGCTCCTTTGCCTTCCAGAATATCATATTCCAAGCCTTGTAATTCTTTAATATTGAAGCTGCCATGTCCTGTGCAATTCTGTCTGTGGCTCCATGATATTTAAAAGAGATAAGGAAGGAAACTACATATTTCTAAAAGGTATGATGGATGATGAAGTAATATAAATACTAAACATGTATGCATGAAGTGGTAGAGCATCCAAATTCTTATGGGAGAAGTTAAATGAGTTACAAGAAGAAAAAGACATCAAAACTATAATAGTGGGGAATCTGAACTTTCCCTCTCATATTTAGATAAATTTAGTGACAAAATAAATACAAAAGAAGTTAAAGAGGTTAATAGAATGTTAGAAAAGTTAGATATGATAGATGTCTGGAGAAAATTGAATGGGGATAGGAATATAACTTTTTCTCAGCAGTACATGGCACATATTTAAAAATTGACCATGTATTAGGGCACAAACACCTCATAGTCAAATGTAGAAAGGCAGAAATAGTAAATGCATCCTTCTCAGATCATGATACAATAAAAATTACATGTAATATAAAGCCAAAGAAAGGTAGACTGAAAATTAATTGGATACTAAATAATTTTATCCTAAAGAATGAGTGAGTCAAACAACAAATCATAGAAACAATCAATAACTTCATCCATGAGAATGAAATAACAAGACAACATAACAAAACCTATGGGATGTATCCAAAGCAGTGCTCAGGGGAAATTTTATATCTCTAAATGCTTACATGATTAAAAAGAGAAAGGGGGAGGGCAGCTAGGTGGCACAGTGGATAAGACACCAACCCTGGATTCAGGAGGACTTGAGTTCAAATACTTAACACTTACTAGCTGTGTGACCCTGGGCAAGTCACTTAATCCCAATTACCTCACCCACCCACCCCCCCAAAAGAAAAGAGAAAGAAGTCAATGAATTGGGCATGCAACTAAAAAAAGCTAGAAAAAGAACAAACTTAAAATCCCCAATTAAATACTAAATTAGAAATCCTGAAAATCAAAGGAGAAATTAATAAAATTAAAAGCAAGAAAACCATAGAATTAATCAATAAAACTAAGAGCTGGTTTTATGAAAAAAACAACAGTAAAATAGATAAACCTTTGGTTAATTTGATTAAAAAAAAAGAAAACCAAATTACCAGTACCAGTGAAGGGGAAATTAAAGCAATATTTAGGAGCTATTTTGCCCAATTGTATGCTAATAAATTTGACAATCTAAATGAAATGGATAAATATTTACAAAAATAAAAATTGCCCAGGATAACTGAAGGGGAGATGAAATCATTAAATAGGACAATTTTAGAAAAATAAATTGAACAAACCATCCATGAACTCCCTATGAAAAATTCCCAGGGCCAAATGGGTTTACAAATGAATTCTACCAAACTTTTAAAGAACAATTAATTCCAATACTATACAAATTATTTGGAAAAATAGGTGAAGAAGGAGTGCTACCAAATTGGTTTTATGACACAAATATGGTATTGATACCTAAACCAGGCAAGCCAAAACAGAGAAATAAAATTATAGACCAATTTCATAAATGAATATCAATGCAAAAATCATAAATAAAATATTAGCAAGGAGATTACAGCACATCATAACCAGGATAATAGACCATGACCAGGTGGGATTTATACCAGGAATGCAAAGTTGGTTCAACATTAGGAAAACTGTCAACATAATGAACCACATCAATAACAAAACTAACAAAAATCATATGATTATCTCAATAGATGCCGAGAAAGCATTTGACAAAATACAATACTCATTCCTTATTAAAAACATTAGAGAACATAGGAATAGGTCAAGTTTTCCTTATAATAATAATCAGTATCTACCTAAAATTATCAGCAAACCTTATATGTAATGGGGATAAATTAGAGGCATTCCCAGTAAGAAATGGGGTGAAACAGGGATATCCATTATCACCTCTATTATTTAATATTGCACTAGAGGGGGCAGCTGGGTGGCACAGTGGATAGAGCACCAGCCCTGAAGTAAGGAGTACCTGAGTTCAAATCCAGCCTCAGACACTTTGACACTTAATAGCTGTGTGACCCTGGGCAAGTCACTTAACCCCAATTGCCTCACTTAAAAAATATATATATTGCACTAGAAATGTTAGCTTTAGCAATAAGAGAAGAAAAAAGAATGAAAGGAATTGGAATAGACATGGAGGAAACAAAACTTTCACTCTTTGCAGATGATATGATGGTATACTTACAGAATCCTAAAGAATCAACTAAAAAAAAAAATACTTGAGACCATTAACAACTTTAGCAAAGTTTCAGGATATAAAATAAACCCAAATAAATCATCAGCTTTTCTATACATGACCAACGAAGTCCAGCAGCAAGAGATAGAAAGAGAAATTCCATTTAAAGTAATGATAGACAATATAAAATACTTGGGAGAGACAGTTTTCTGATGAAGAAATCAAAGCTACCTATTGCCATATAAAAAAATGCTCTAAATTGCTATTGATTACAGAAATGCAAATTAAAACAACTCTGTAGTACCACCTCATACCTCTCAGATTGTTTAATATGGCAAAAAATGAAAATAATAAATGTTGGAGAAGCTGTGGAAAAATTAGTACACTAATGCATTGTTAGTGGAGCTGTGAACTGATCCAACCATCCTAAAGAGCAATTTCAAACTATGCCCAAAGGGCTATAAAGGTGTGCATACCCTTTGAGCCAGTGGTACCATTGTTAGGTTTATATTCCAATGAGATCATTGAAGAGGGAAAAGGACCTACATGTACAAAAAATATTTATAGCAGCTCTCTTTGTGGTGGCAAAGAATTGGAAATCAAGAGAATTCCCATAAATTGGGGAATGGCTAAACAAGTTGTGGTATATGAATGTTATGGAATACTATTGTGCTGTAAGAAATGATGAGTAGGAGGAGTTCAGAAAAACCACCTGAACTGATGCTGACTGAGAGGAGCAGAACCAGGAAAACATTATACATATTAACAGCAACATTTTGTGATGAACAATTGTGATAGACTTGACTCTTCTCATCTGTTCAACAATCCAAAACAATTTCAAAGAACTCATGCTAGAGAATGTTCTCAACATCCAGAAAAAATAACTGTGAATTATGAAAGCAGATTGAACCATACTGTTTCCACTTTTTTTTTTTTTTTTTGGTTAGGAAATGGGGGTTAAGTGACTTGCCCAGCGTCACACAGCTATTAAGTGTCAAGGGTCTGAGGTTGGATTTGAACTCAGGTCCTTCTGAATCCAGGGCTGGTGCTCTATCCACTGTGCTACCTACCTGCACCTCTTGCTTTCAATTTTATTAATTTCTCTTTAGATTTTTAGGATTTCTAATTTAGTATTTAATTGGGGATTTTTAGTTTGTTCTTTTTCTAGCTTTTTTAGTTGCATGCCCAATTCACTGATTTCCTCTTTCTCTTTTCAATCATGTAAGCATTAAGAGATATAAAATTTCCCCTAAGCACTTCTTTGGCTGCATCCCATGGGTTTTGCTATATTGTCTCATTATTGTCATTCTCTTGGGTGAAGTTATTGATTGTTTCTATGATTTGTTATTTGACCCACTCATTCTTTAGCATGAGGTTATTTAGTATCCAATTAATTTTCAGTCTACTTTTCCTTGGCTCTTTATTACATGCAATTTTTATTGTATCATGATCTGAGAAGGATGCATTTACTATTTCTGCCCTTCTATATTTGACTATGAGGTTTTTGTGCCCTCATACATGGTAAAAAATATTAAATAAAATATTAGCAAGGAGATTACAGCACATCATCACCAAAATTAAGATGGGAGTGAAAGTGATTGTAGGAGTAATCTGATAGAAAAAAAAAAGAGAGGAGATAATTTCAAGGGTATAAAAAATGAAGTTGATCTTGGCAATAATGGTCACCTCTTCCTTGTAAAGGAGAAGAGAATAAGGGATGACGCTATGAGGTTTAATGACAATAAATAGCATTTTCTACTACTTTAAAATTTTCAAAGCCCTATATGTGTGTGTACATTCATAATATTTGCATACTTACGTCTGTACAGATTATACATATATGTATACATATATATGTGCACATACATATAAAGTATGTGTATGTATGTGTGTGTGTGAATTTGATCTTCACAATCATGCTGTGAGGTAGGTGTAGAGAAAGTGACAAATACTGGATCACATAGCAAAATATCTGACCCAGTATCTGAACGCAGACCTTCTTGCCTTCAACTGCTGTATGTTATCCATTAAATCATCTAACTACCTCACCAACTTATCTAGATTCTTAAATGGTTTTGAGATGGGGAGAAGGGGTAAATAGGATGCTCAAGGCTATGGAGTATGAAATGAGTTCCTTATCTGAAAAGATTGGAGTGCAGAGTAGTGGTATAGACTGTCAGAGCAAAAATAAAGTAGCTTGAAAGTCATTCTTTGAAGAGTAGAAAAGATAACAAGTCAGGATAGGGTAAAAAGATTGTCTTCTACAGTAAGAGTCTATTTGAAAGTAGAAAGGTGTTTGAATATGCTGAGCTCAGATTCATCATTTATTCTACCTCAGATCAGCAGCCTATAAATGGGAAGAAAGCGTAAAGATGATGGGAGACATCTATAGTTAGTATTTTATAAGATGCAAGTATTCTCAGGACAGTGAGGCAAGAAATTTGAAGACAGTTTGGATGGAGGAAAGGTAGATTAAGAAGTGATCTAAGGGAAGAACTGAAGATTCTGGTTAGGACAAAAATATATTTAGGAGTGGTAATGCATAGGGGAAATGGAATGATAGGAGGCATCTGATAAAGGGATTGATGGGCAGATGATGAGTGTGACTATCCTCTGTATAGGTCAATTAGAATAGAGGAGTAGGTCGTGGGAGTGGAGATTAGGGGATTGAAAGATTAGGGCATTTGAAGGGATGTAAGGGGTGTTCAGGGAGGTATAACACCTCTCATGTGTGGACTTGTCCAGCCATTTTCAGGAATGCTATGCCACCTTTGTTGTCCACTTGCTTCATCTAACTCTTACCTGTGGCTGTAAGAAACTGTAGCATGTGCAGCAGCCACACTCCAGTATTCTGTCTGAGCAGATGGGTAAACTACATTGAGAGTAATTTATGTGCAAAAAAAAAAAAATAAGAAATGGGGGAAGCTAGGTAGTGCAGTGGATAAAGTAACAGCCCTGGATTTAGGAAGGCCTGAGTTCAAATCTGGTCTCAGACACTTGACACCTACTAGTTGTGTGACTGTGGGCAAGTCATTTAACCCTCATTCCCCCCCCACACACACACACACACAAAGATTAGAGTAATTTATGGGCTGCAAACCAGTCATTCCAACTTTCATCTTGCCACTGGACTTCAAGGACTCTGGAAGAGAAAGTGGGACTGATGACTGTGCAACTCAGCTTCACTTAAAATTCAATTCATGTGTAAGTGAAGACATCACTTTATGATGTCATTGATCCTCGTAGAAACAAAGGATCAACAACAAATGCTGATATTCAGGTGGGCAGGTTTTGGATATCTATCTAGCTCAAACTAGTACAAAGGGTCCTTATATGAATCAGAGACTGAAAAGACATATCTTATATTGAATATTGGGCATGATTCTCTTAATTAAGAGATGTAGTCCCTGATGAAACAATGTGGTCTAGATTGAGGAAGATGGGCTCGCTGTACATATAATGAGATTACATTTCCATCATTCCAAGCAGACTGCTTCCACTATCAGAGCTTGCTCTCTCTCTTCAATAAAAGTCTATGTCGTTGGATAGTAGATCTTACTCAAACAGTCTCTTAGTGGTTTCAGATTCAAAATGAAAACAAAATGAAACACTTGTAATCCATATAACAGAATCATAGAAGATAGCACAGCAATGATAAAAGAGAAATGTTTAGACTAAGAAGAAAGCTCCAGTCCTTCATAACATTGAATACATATTTATTTATGAAGAGCCTACTATGTGCCAGTAACTGGGCTAAGCACTGGAGATATAAATAAGAAAAAGAAAGTCAGTCCCTGACTTCAAAGAGTTTGCATTCTAACAGGTGAAGAAAAGATTTTTTAAAAAGCTGAAAAGAAGGGGGGTAAGGGTAAGGCTGCCAAGGATTATGATGTTCCTCGGAGTTAAAATCAATGGAGCTGCTGGTGGGAAATGTAATTACTTGGAAAGATCTGAAGTTTAGAGCCCCATATAAAAGAATTTGTTGAGAGAAACTTATTATTCCCTGTCTTAGCCCTCCATTTAAAGGCAAGATGGAAATGAGGGAGTTGAGAAGGTAATGAATATCAAAAACTCTGCAAAGACCAGAAGAACATTGTACACAGTATCATCAACATTGAGTGTTGACCTACTGTGATGGACTATATTCTTCTCACCAATGCAATGGTACAGAAGAGTTCCAGGGAACTCATGATAGAAGAGGATCTCCAAATCCAAGAAAAAAAAAGAAAGAAAGAACTGTGGAGTATAGATGCTGATTGAACCATATTATTTCTTTTGTTTTGGGTGCTGTTGGTTTTTTTTTTTCTATTTTGAGGTTTTGCATCACTGCTCTGATTTTTTCTCTTGTAACAGGATTAATGCAGAAATAGGATTAATGTTAGTATGTGTATATATATGTGTGTGTATATATGTATATGTATATGTATATGTATATGTATATGTATATGTATATGTATATGTATATGTATATGTATATGTATATGTATAGAGATATATAGATATAACCTATATCAGATTACCTGCTGTCTAGGGGAGGGGGGAGGGAGGGGAGGGAGGGAGAAAAATCTGAAATTGTAAAGCTTGTATAAACAAAAGTTGAGAACTATCTTTACATGTAATGGAAAAAATAAAATACCTTATACATTAAAAAAAAACTCTGCAAAGGGGAAAGACATTAAGTGGCAAAAGAGGTATAATTCAATGCATGATGATTTCATTTTAAGTTAAAGCAAATAAGCTTCTTTACCACATTAGTAGAACTTTTCATGTCATCATATTTCTTAGAAGTTTGTATTTTGTCTGTTGCATCCATACAGTAAAATGTATTGATTAAATTAATTTCATTAAATTTAGCTATCACCATTCCCAATCACTTTTAAAAGTTGCCTTCTGAAATGTTTAAAGAGATTTACTTTTTGTTTATTTTAAGACAAAACTTATTAAACTATTTAAGGAATAGGGGAGAAAGTAAGAGAAATAAAGAGTCTTTGAGGACATTCCCAAAGAACAGAGTTGTAAGACTATAAAGCACACTATCACACAAAAAAGAAATTAACTGTATCTTAATAATCAATATATAGCTTGGTATTTTTGTGGAAGTAATTTCTGAATCAAGTCTCTATGTGCAGTCAGACTATTGATTACTTAGAGCAAAGGGCAAAAGCAACATCAAATTAAGAGAAAAGATAAAGATGAAAAGAAGACATTAAGTGCAATTACAAAAAGATCCAAACTGACATGTTCAAGAAAATCATTCATGCCAACAAATGAGAAATGAAACAAAGAAAATTATCAAGACAGAATATAAATATTTCCTAAAAACATGTCCTACAGAATTGAATGGTTTCAGTTCTAGCTCCCAAGCATAACATGTATTTGTGCATATAATATAGAGTTGATGAAAATGAATTATATTATGATATTAATAAACATAACCTTGAACATAAATAAGTTAAACTATATTAAAAAGAACATATTTTAAATTAATCAAAATACAAGGTATTCTAAAAGGCTTTCCTTCTAAAAAATTACTTTGGCAACATATAAATGACAGACTAGAGTAAGGAGATTTGAGGCAGGGAAACCACTTAGGAAGTTGAAGCAATTATTCATGTGAGAAGGTAATGAAGGACTAAACTAAGGTGGTAGCTATGTTAGTGAAGAGAAAGGCACATGTGTTAGAGATGCTGTTGATCCATATAGCAAGGATAACAAAATTGCAAGAATTAGAACTTATCATATATGTGTGGTAAGAAATAGTAAAAAACTGAGGATAATATTAAGGCTATTTCTTTAACAGAAATAGAAAAGTATAAAAAAGATATATGTGTGTATATATGTATGCATGTATGTATATACACTTACACACATACATTTATATATATACATATATATATATACATATATATATATATATATTTTTTTTTTTTTTGCATGGGACAGAGAAAATAATGATTTGAGATTTAGACATATTGTGCTTGAGATGTCTTTTCGACATCCAGTCTGAAATACCCAATAGGCAACTGGTGATATGTGACTAAAATTCTGGGAAGAAAAACTGGGTATACATACAAGCATGTTTTTGTAAATCTAAATATATGTATATAACACAGGAGATCCATATAAGGATGATAGTTAAACTAAAATAAATAGGATTAAGTCTGCCAGGGGTATTGGTTTTGTGAGATCCATGGGACACTTACAAAAGTTTTTCACTGTCCTTCAACATATTCCTTAACCGTGAATAGTAATACTGTTTATAATTCTTCCTGATATTCTCTTTACATTGTTATTTGCTATTTTCAATAGTACTATGAATCTGACTTTCTCTAGATAAAGATCAATCAGTCATTCTCAATTGTCTTGAAAAAAATGACTAATTGTGTTGAGAGATAAGAAATTGGAAATGGCAAGGTCTAGTTATGCATAGTCTATAAGGATTTTGATAGTTTAGGAACTAATTTTGTCCTGATTATAAGAAAAAAAAAGATCCACATTCCTGTATTTTTTTATAAAAGTATTTTTTCCAGTTACATGTAAAGATTGTTCTCAACATTTGTTTATACGAGCTTTCCAAATTCATATTTTTCCCCTTCCCTCCCCTCCCTCTCCCTTCCCCTAGACAGCAGGTAATCTGATATAGGTATACACACACACACACACACACACACACACATATATATATATATGTATATATATATACATATATATAAAATCACAGTAAACATATTTCTGCATTAGTCATGTTATAAGAGAAGAATCAGAGCAATGAGGAAAAACCTCAGAATGGAAAATCAACAGCACCAAAAACAAAAGAAATAGTATGGTTGAAGCAGCATCTATACTCCACAGTTCTTTTTTATCCCCCTGGATTTGGAGATCCCTTTCCATCATGAGTTCCCTGGAACTCTTCTATCATCAACATTGGGTGTTGATCTACTGTGATGGACTAGATTCTTCTCACCATTCCCAATATTTTTAATGATTTCTTTAATAATCTACATTATGTTTAAGCTTTCACATGAACACAATAAGAAAAACTGCATTACTCAGAGAGTTGTTGCCTCTAAGCTAAACTCACAACTTGTGTGTGTGTGTGTGTGTTTAAGTAGACTGATTTCTTTATATGGTGGGCTAGACAATCTCTAACCTTTAGAATTTGGAGTGGAGCTAGGAGGAAAAATGTGGGGGAGTAGAGAATAAAGAGGGAAGGATAGCACAACCAAGTCCATGAGTGGGGACAGTCAGTGTCTGGGAGGAATGTAATCTTCCCTTTTTTGCCTTTTTCTGTGTGTGCTGGGATCAAGAAAATGTCCTCCTCAGTTAGGTTTTACAAAGATACTTCTGTGTTACAGGCAAATTATTTCCATTTTTCAGATAAGACAAGTGAGGCTAAAGAGGTTTTTGTTTGTTTTTGTTTTCTTCTTATCTTTTTTTTTTAATTTAAACACAGTCAAATAGACATTAAGAGTTCATTGGGGGTGGGGCAGCTAGGTGGCACAGTGGATAAAGCACCAGCCCTGGATTCAGGAGGACCTGGGTTCGGATTAGGCCTCAGACACTTGACACGTACTAGCTGTGTGACCTTGGGCAGGTCACTTAACCCTCATTGCCCCACAAAAAAAGAAAAAGGAAAAGAAAAAAAGGGAAAAAAAGAGTTCATTGGGATTTATCACTGTGACTTTCTGACTACTATTACAGGAACAATTTTCATAAAGCACTGATTTCATATACCATGATTTGGCTATTGAAAAGGACCTACCTATTCTAAAGCTTTAAATTTGGTGTCAAAAAGTCACAACTTGAGTACAGAAGGCATCTTTCCTTTTTGCTTATATTTATTCCCTCAGCACTTAGAATGATGCCTGGCACAAATTACTTAGTAAATGTGGATTGTTTTTCCTTGGCCTAAATGGATGGTGAAATACAGGAAAGGTGGCAGATAAGACTCCCCTCAATGACTTGGCTTCATGGCAAATAAAGAGAAAGCAGAGAATAGAGAAATTCACCAGGTCCTATCAGTGTGGCTATGCAGCATATTTAGGCACACACAAAATTATTTTTGGGCAGATTACTCTTTAAAACTGATCAGTTATTTGGTAAAGTTCCACGGTTTATGAATATGCTTGATTCTCTCATTCTTTGGGATTGCAATATTCTTATTCGTTGATGAGTTCAGAAGGTATGCATCTAGAACCTTGGGCTCTCCTTTCCATGGAGCTCCAAAGTTTCTGCACTTCTAAATATTCTCTGCAACTCCCTTTTTTGATTGTTCAGCTATTATTCCAGTTTGTAAAAGTTATACTTCCCAGCAGCCCCTACTCCTGTCAGTGATGAGGGATTATGGAAGATCATAGTAAAATTTGGTCGGTCATAGAATTTCATTGCTATTGTATGCCAGATTCATAACATTATGCTCGGTGGTTGACAAATAATGCTTTTGTACTTTCCCAGTTACCAATGGCATGAAGCAAGGCTATGTGCTTGCTCCTATGCTTTTTACCATAATGTTTTCAGCAATATTGTTGAATACTTTCAATGAGGTTGGAAATGACATCAAGGCTACAAATTATTTAACTTAAAAATCCTACGAGTCAATAATAAAGTAAAGGAAGAGTTGGTACAAGACTTTTTTTGGTTCACAGATGATTGTGAATTCAATGTAGCCTCCAAGGCTGAGATCAATTCTCTGCCAATTGTATTAATTTTGGCCTGACAATCAACACGAAGAAAACAGAGGTTCTCTACCCATCAGCATCACATCATTCATACATGAAACATCAGTTGCAGCAAATGGAGAAATTATGAATGCTATGGATAATTTCACTTACCTTGGCAGTATACTTTCCAGGGATGTACACATAGGTAATGAGATTGTAGCACTTATTTCCAAGGATGGCTCAGTGTTTGGAAGTCTCCTCAGGAAAGTGTGGGGGAGAAGAGGAATTAGAATGACTGCAAAACTGAAGGTTTACAGAACTGTTGTCCTGATCTCATTGTTGAAAGCCTGTGAAATCTGAACTCTCTACCAATACTACACTGGGAAACTAGATCACTTCCATTTGAATTATCTTAGATTATCTTATCCTAGATTCTGATGATCACCTGGCAAAGTAAGGGAAGGGAAATTGTGCTCCTTTCTTGAACTGAACTGTGAAACTTTCAAATTCTACTTAAAAGAATGCAATTCTAATGGACTGGCCATCTTATTCAAATGGCAAGAGTACATTTACCTAAAAGACTGTTTTACATAGAACTCACACAAGGCAAGTGTTTACATGAAGGTCAGAAGAAGTGATACAGGACATTCTCAAGTTCTCTCTGAAGAACTTCAGAATCAATTGTGAGACATGGGAGACACTGGCACACGACTGCTCAGCATGGTCTGACTGCATCAAGAAAACACTATGATCTATAAACAAAACAGAATTGTAGCATCTCAAAAGAAAAATGAGATGAAGAAATTTAGAGACATCTCTGCTACAAATTCACATAAGTATGATTTGTGACGAACATGAGATAGAGCCTTCTGAATTCATATTTGTCTGATCAACCATAGTTACTTACACTGTGCCTTAAGCTTGAAATAGTGATATTGTTTTGGTCTTCTTCAAACACAAAGAGCAACTTGTGGTTCCAGTAGGACAAGTTACTTAGGAACTTGTGATTTTTAGCTCTAACATCAGAGGACAGGCAAGACCATTTGAATTCCAGAAGGCACATGTTTTTGTATTCTAAATCCTGTCTTGGGCAGGACCATTTTTCTGATCAACTTTTGACTCAGTTCATCTATCACAGGATGAATGGATTCAGTTTCAAATCTTAGGAAGAAACATCTACCATTCCACCATTATATATTTCTCAGACTTTCAACCTTTTCCCTACATTTCTGCTTAGCTGTATCTCTTCATTTTTTGGTAACCACCACCTCTTTCTCTCCTTCCTCTGTATCATACCAGGGGAGGAAAAAACAAAAGGAGAATCCTACAGAGAGATGGAAGAAATTTTAAATGAATTATGTATAGACCTTGATGAGAGAATGAAAGAGAAGAATGAAAGAGAAGAATGAATGAACACTGATAAAGCATCAGTCAGGTTGCATAGATATTTGAGAAAAAAATTGAAGCCCTTCCACTGTATAGCATATTCTGATATTGCTTTCATTTGTTCCTATATTTTCTTTATTTAATCATATTTCTTCATTTGAAATGGCATACATTATTCTGCCAAAGCAAATAAAAATATTTTAAAGATTCCATTTTAAGCTATTATGCTCACATTTAAAATGATGAATTGTTTAAGTACGGAAAAACAAAAGATTCAATTTCTAGTAAAGTAAAAAGTTATGTTTAGGTTTATTTACTTTGGCTTAGTCCATTATTTAGCTATTTGAAAAAATCTTTTTAAATGACTAACATATGAAATAGGTTGCATCCACTGCATAACTCTCTTGATAACTAGGCAGAAAAATGGATGTCCCTTGCTAGTAATAATATAGACCAAAAGGAAAGAAAAAAAAAACAGGAGGGAAGCATTTAAGCAAAGATTATCTGGAAGAGATATTAGCTCTTCCCATATGAGATACATGCATAAATTGTAAAGCTATATGTTCCTTCCTCATTGGAGGAGGAAATTTAAAAAAAATCATTTCTGTCTTTCAAATATTTGAGCTTATCCTGCTTTAATGATTTTTCAGGTAATGTTTTATTGAAGTATGACTGAACTGATGAAAACATATGGGCTATGCCACTAATGTTTTTACTGTTTGTAATCGGTTTCTGACAACACAGTTTATCATTAAGTCCCTGGTAATGAACCATTGCAAACATGAGTTTTCATTTTGAAAGGGATAAATGCAAATCTACCTCCTTTGGAACAAAAGCAGTTTTTACATGAGGATTTCATCATCTACCCAGGATCCCTTTTTTAAGTCTTCATAATGCTGCTATAATTAGGGATAAAAAAGGCAGCTGTCTGCTCTGAAATACCAGTAATTTTTGTCATGAAATCAGGGCTAGCATACAACTATTTCTCTGTCACTAGCTTTGTCTTTGTATCCTACTGTCACTGATTTGCACTATCTTGGAAATCTAAGGGACCTTAGTGCTCAGTCATTCCAACATCTTCATATTATAGCTAGGCACATTGGATGTGGATTCATGGAATCATATGATCAGAGAATCATAGATTTGGAGCTGAAAACTGAGGCTCAGGGATCTTAAAATGAATTGTCAAACATCAAATAGGTGTCAAGTAGAAATAATAGGGTCATGACCTCTAACTCCAAATCCAAAATCATTTCTATTATATCACATTGAGCTTCAAATTCCAGTTTTCCCACTTAACTAATTTTTGTGTGACCTTGGGAAAATCATATCACCTCTACACATTCATTTCCTCATTGGCAAAATGACATTGCATTATATTATATCTTAGGGGCTTTCTAACTCTAATAAACAATGTTGCTACCAATTATCATGCAAATATTAAACAAAGAAACCAATATAGAATTGAGTTACTTGATACTTAATCTAGGGCTCATTTAACTATACATTTTATTATTCCTTAGTAATAATTAAATATTTAATTTTAAGAATCCATTTAAATAATATGTAGTTATATAAGAAATGTATAACAATTTTTATTTACTTCATATATATGTAGGTATAGTTAATCTTCATTCTTTACTGATTTATTTGCAAATTTGCCCACTTACTGAAATTTATTTGTAACAAAAATCAATGAACTAATGGTGCTTTCATGGTTTTCGTGATAATTTATGGAAATGCAAAGAATAATGAAAAAATTGAGTCCCCCTACAACATAGCAATGCCTGAGGTCAAACAATAATATTGAGTATTGGGTGCAACAAATCCAAAGGAATGTGTCTTGGTTGGAAATTAAGAGATAGCTAGACTGGATGAATTCTGTTTTATTTGCTTTATTTTGTCATAGTTTCTCATAAAGTCACTAGCTTCCATTTGTTCAATCCTAATTCTTAGGCAATTATTTTCTTCAGAGAGCTTTTGTATCTCCTTTTACATTTGGCTTTTCAAGCTGTCACTTTTTTCTCATGACTTTCCTGAATCACTTTCATTTCTATTTCCATTTTTTCCTCTACCTCTCTTACTTTGTCTTCAAAGTCCTTTTTGAGTGCCCTATGGCCTGTGACCAATTCATATTTTTCTTAGAAGCTTTGGATGTATGAGTCTTGATGTTGCTATCCTCTTCTGAGGGTGAACCTTGATCTTCCTTGTCACCAAAGAAACTTTCTATGGCTCTCAACTTTCTCTGCTTGCTCATCTTGCCCATCTTTTACTTGACTTTTAACTCCCTCTTACAGTGGGGCACTACTTCCAAACTACACTGTCCAAAGATTTAGAGGGTCCCAGGTGTTTCAGTTTAAGGAAGGGCAGGTTCTTCACTTGCCTGGCCTGTCTTCTGGTACTTAGATAACCCCAGGCCAACTTGTTAATTAACTAGACAGAAAAACTTGGTGTGCTCTGGTTGCTCCAACAAGTCTGCACCCCTCCTCCACCTGGGCTACCTCTACTCAAGCCTACTTCCTGGTTCCCAACAGGGGTGAAAAACCCCAGGTCCACCTCAGTACCAGCAGAGACGCCTATAATCTCCCACCCTGTCAACCTCTCAGCCCTCTTACCAGACTGTGAGCTTAGTTCCTAATGACATGTGCTGCAGCTGATTCAGAGTCTCCAGAGGTCTCTTTCCCTGGTTCAACCTGCCTTGGCTGGATATGTGTCTGTGTGATTGTGGGGTTGAGTTCCACTCCTGCCCTGGAACAGCAGCCCCTTCCTGCCAACCTTCTAAGTTGTCTTTGGCTGGTAAATGATCTAGGCTGGAGACATTCCACAGAAGCCCTCCAATCAGAGAAAGAAATCCAACGGGTAGAAGTTATGTTCAAGATATGAGTTTTGGGTTTGAAATGATCTTCCAAAGTAAAGAGGTTTGGGGAAGAAGACAGATAAGTTCATAGGAATGCAGCCCTAGTGGGAAATGATCGTTAAGATATCTTCCTGTTTTTAATCAATAATGATATCACTTTATGACCCATCCAATTGCAGAATATATAATTTTGTAATTTGGATATCCTAATCCAAACTAAATGAACTTCCCTCTTCCTAATCAGATTTGAATATTGTTGCAATATAGGTATAGTCATTCTGTTTTGGTCAGAAAACTGACCTACTGAATGTCCTAAGAGTTTGAGAATTTGAAATTTAACTTTTTCAAAGGACAAGGTTGTATAGAAATGCAGATCAAGAAAATGCTATAGTTGCCATTCTGGTTTATAACATTAAATCCCAGTGAGTGAAAATGAAATCATTTGCTTGAAGCAAAACTTAATAACCTCCCCACACCAAATATTGCATAGTGAATTAATCTTTAGTGGTTAGAAATTATAAACTGCTTTTCATTGGTAATTATAAGCTATTAGATGCACATGTAATGTTTTATGATATGAGGATAAGAAACACTTTGCTAAGTAACACATACCAACCAATGGCCAATGACACCAGTAGATATATCATTATTATCTAAAAATGATCAGTGGTAATTAGTTTTAAAATTATAACATGATTTATTTCCCCTAGAAATATATTTTGATAGACTCATGAGAGTTGTCCAAATTTCACTTAGAATTCTAACATTAAAAAAATATATAGAGATAAGATTCTCACTCTAATATCCTTTTCACATGTTTAATTCTATGTATAACTCAGGCCTATAATGATAGACAAAATACTTTAGTTTTAACTCCATTTCTACCATCACTTTCAATTAATCAATCAATTAGTATGTAATGGGGCTTTGGGAGCATGCACAGATAGCCTAATATGGAAGTACCAGTACCATTCTTTCTTGTTTTGTTTTTTTTGGCAGGGCAATGAGGGTTAAGTGACTTGCCCAGGGTCACACAGCTAGTAAGTGTCAAGTGTCTGAGGCAATATTTGAACTCAGGTCCTCCTGAATCCAGGGCCAGTGCTTTCTTTATCTACTATGCCACCTGGCTGCTCCCTACTAGTACCATTCTTGTGGTAGAAACATCTCTCGTTTTCCTACCACACTGAAGAAATTAACCTCTTTCTATGGGCTACATAAGTGGAACAAGCTGTACCTTTAAGACAGCCAGACTTAGGACAGTCTTTCTCTTTTTTTCTGTATGCTCTTTCCAGCACTGTCTAGAGAAGGTGAAGTTCACCTTCATTCATAATATAAGTACCTTAAACTGAATGGGAGGTAGAGAAGGCCTTTCTTCCTATGTCCTCCTTTTGTTTCCATGATAAATGGACTTGAGGTGTTTCTGCTTGTTCTGTTTCATTTGTTCTAAGTTTTAATGTGAAGGTGGTAATCCATACTGCACACAGAACTGAGCCATGGCAACCTTAGGGTCAAGATACCAGTGGGGTTCTGTAGCTAGCCCACCTGGACCTGGTGGGGACACCTTGTAGGAATATAGTATCTTCGCTGACCTGCTAAATGAAGAGGCCCCAGGGAAATTTTAAAAAAAGGTGCTAATATATTACTTAAGTCATCTTGTCAGAGTAATACTAGCAACATTAGCCCTTTCTCTTTCAGGAAGTTTGAAAATTAACTAGCTTCTAATTTCTAGCAATCTCCCCTCCCTACTCCCACTCACATAGATAGAAGAAAAATGTATCTGTCATATGTTGACAGATACAAAATACTCAACTTTTTTTTTTTTTTTAACATTAGGGATTACTTGAGCACATGTAAGATAAATGCATATGCTTTATGTATGACTATGTATCTTGAGTCAAAAAGAGAGATAGAAAGAAAAGCAGGGTTTTACCTTTCTGGAAATAAAAATTTAACTGTATATATTAAACAGCTCTTAAGAGTGATGACTGTGGCAGCTAGGTGGTGCAGTGGATAAAGCACAGGCCCTGGATTCAGGAGAACCTGAGGTCAAACCTGGCCTCAGTCACTTGAAATTTACTAGCTGTGTGACCTCTGGCAAGTCACTTAACCCTCATTGCCCCACAAAAAAATAAAAATAAAATAAAAAGAGTGGTAACCTTGTCAGGCTGAATCTTTCTACTTTAACTAAGAAATTCTAAATAAAATTCTATTTAATTGTTTTATTAAAAAACTCCTTGAAATTCTTGAATAGACATGAATGTTGTGTTGTTGACTTTTTTCTGATAAAACATACAGAGTCCAGGTTATTTTCTAATTAAATGGGGTTAGAAGGAATATATTAATTGAAATAGGTCCTCAATAATCCTAAAGCAAAAATATTAAGGTGATGGAGTAAAAAGGAAAATTAATTTAGAAATGGAAATTACTTTCTTATTTTCAAAATTTGGTGTTTCTAAAGGAAATAACTCTGTATCTACCGATGTGCAAAAGCTAATATATTAGCAATGGGAATTTAAAAGATTGTAAAGTATTTCTCCCTTTATCCCTGTTACCTCAGAAGAATTCCTAATACAGTTCCTTAACAATACAAAGCTTGGTAGCAAACAATACAATCTAAGAAAATAAGTTTTCCTTGCTAACACACAAGTATGGACTGGGAGATGTAATCTGTTGTGGTCCTTGGGCAACCTCCTCTGGTCCCCAGGAGGGCAGAGCTAGCTTATATCCACATAAGAGCTATTGATCCCCTCTAGACCTTCATAAGGTTCTAGAGTAAAATAGCCCAAGAAAAACCCTTAGATTTGAAAGAGAAAAAAAATGCCATCCATTTCAGGTGGTACATGTCACCCATGCTTCTGAGATAAATTCACTATAAAACTGTTGTTTTTTGTTGTCGTTGTTTTTTAATTTGTTTTTATGTACAGAGGGGCAGTGTGAAGTAGTGGTTCTTTAAAGGACCAGGTTTGGAATCAGGAAAATCTGGATTCAAGTTCTGGTTCTGACACCTATTTGCTATATGAGCCTGGACAAGAAAGTCACTTAGCCTCTCGGTGTCTGAGACAACCCTCAAAGAATTGAAGCTGCAGTAGAGTTGAATAAATGGAACAGTGGAGGGAATTCCATACCAAGAATGTCCCTGTTCCAATGGAATCAGAAGAGGCAGCCCCAGATTCTCCTCAACCTCCACTCCCACAACAAATATACAGAAGATCATGGAATTCTTCAAAGATGTGCAACCATACAGAATTAATTGTAATACAAAATGATATATTCTGAGTTTCCTAACAAGGGGCATACTGATGTTGCCTATGAGTTTAGTTGTTCAAGGGTGATAAATGACCAAGGAAAACATGTTTTTTTGATGCCATGTTTTTTCCCTGCCTGCTAAAGATCCATGTCTAATTTTGATGAGACTGTCCTAGCTCATTAGCAGTCATTTTATTACTTTCATAATTTTTTGAATATATGCCATACTGTAATTTGTCTTTAGCACCTCTTCATGTAATGGATTTTATCCTGCCTCATCCTTTCCTCTTCTTCCAGTACAATCCTTTTTTACCCCTTATTTTTTTTTATATCGTCACATTTGAGTTAACTTATACCCATATCCTCTGCCTATGGATACTCCTAACTTCCCTAGTAGAGATAAAGTTATCAAGAGTTACCAATATCATCTTCCTATGTAGGAATGTAAACAGTTTAACCCTATTGAATAACATATTTTTTTTTTTCCTGTTTTCCTTTTTTATGCTTCTCTTGAGTCTAATATTTGAAGATCAAATTTTCTGTTCAGCTATGGTCTTTTCTTCAAGAAAGCTTAAAAGTTCCTTATTTTGTTGAATGCCCATCTTTTCCCCTCCAAGATTATGCTCAGTTTTGCTGGGTAGTTGATTATTAGTTGTAACTCAAGTTCCTTTGCCTTCTAAAATATCATATTCCAAGACCTAAGATCATTTAATGTAGAAGCTGCTAAGTCCTGTGCGATCCTGACTGTGGCTTCTTGATATATGAATTGTTTCATTCTGCCTGACTGAAGTATTTTCTCCTTAACCTGGGGGATCTGGAATTTGGCTACAATATTTCTTGGAAATGTAATTTTGGGAAATTCTTCAGGAGGCAATTGGTGGATTCGTTCAATGACTCTTTTACTCTTTGGTTCTATGATGTCAGGACAGTTTTCCTTGATAATTACTTGAAACATGATGTCTATGTTCTTTATTGATCATGGATTTCAGGTAGTTCAATAATTTTTCAATTATCTATCTTAGATCTATTTTCCTGGTCAGTTTTTTTTTTTTCCAATGAGGTATTTTACATTTTCTCTTTTTTTCATTCTTTGGTTTTGTATGACTGATTATTTTTATAATTTATTTAGATAATAAAATTTTAATTTAAAGTTTTGAGTTCCAAATTCTGTCTCTCCTTTCCTCCCTACCCTCTCTCCTTCCTAAGGTAATAAGCAATCAAATATAGATTACACATATGCAATTATCTAAAATATTACCATATTAATCATTTTGTATAAGAAAATTCAAATAAAAGAAAAAACAAAGAAAGTGAAAATAGCATGCTTCAGTCTGTGTTCAATCAATAGCAGTTCTTTCTTTGGAGGTGAATAGTACGCTTCATCAATAGTCCTTTGAGATTGTCTTGAATCTCTGTTTTGCTGAGAATAGTTAAGTCATTCTTAGTTCTTCAGCAAACAAAATTGATATCATAATATACAATGATCTCTTGATTCTGGTCTTTTCCCCATACATAAGTTCATATAAGTCTTTCCAAGGCTTTCTGAAATCATCCTGTTCATCATTTCTTATATCACAATAATATTCCATTACAATCACATACCACAGCTTGTTTAGGTATACCACAATTGATAGGCATTCCTTTGATTTCCAATTCTTAGCCACCACAAAAAGAGCTGCTAGAAATATTTTTTGTACAAATAGGTCTTTTTAGGGATGTCTTTGGGATATAAACCTAGCAGGGGTACAGGGGTATTTCTGGATCAATGGGTAGCAGTTTTATAGTGTTTCACTAATTACTAATTAATATGGAGAGAGACAGAGAGACAGAGAGAGACAGAGACAGAGATTAGCTTTCACTTACCCAATTCTAGTTTTTAAGGAATTATTTTCTTCAGTTAACTTTTTTTGTCTCCTTTTCCATTTGGCCAACTGTATTTTTAAGGAGTTGGTTTTTTAAAAAAATATTTTTTGTGCTCTGTTATATAACTCATTTTCCCCCCAGGGCAATGAGGGATAAGTGACTTGCCCAGGGTCATACAGCTAGTAAGTGTCTGAGTAAGTGTTTGAGGCTGGATTTGAACTCAGGTCCTTCTGAATACAGGACTGGTGCTTTATCCACTGTGCCACCTAGCTGCCCCCTATAACTCATTTATTTTCCAAATTTTTCTCCTACCTGTTTTATTTGATTTTTGAAAACTTGTTTGAGCTTTTCAAAGGCTTTTTGGTATTGAAACTTATTTATCTTCCCCTTTAAGGCTCTACCTCTAGGCATTTTTGACAGTGTTGGCCTCTTCTGTGTTTGTGTTTTTATCTTCCCTGTTGCCATAGTAGCTTTCTATGATCAGGGCTTTTTTCTGTTTTCTTTCTTTTTCTTTTTTTTTAAACTAATTTTTAGCCTATTTTGTAATTTTTAAAGTTGAGTTCTGTTCTTGGGGCACAGGGTGACTGTCTCAACTTTATTGTGATGAGACCCAACTGCCTCATTTCTAGCTTTCTCTGCCAGACCTCAGGTTCTGGTGGCTTGCCCATCACACTAGAGTGGCCCAGCCTAGTTGTGTCTGTTGGTTCAGGGTTTCTGGGGCTGGCAGTTTACCTTAAACACTGGGGCTGGAGGCCTCACAGTTTGCCTGCTATATCACCAGCCAGCTAAGGCAGGACTGAGGGGCCTCAGTTTGCTGATCTTTCCTGTGGCTAAGAGCCTCCCTGTGGTTTGCCTGGACACTGTCTGTTCTGGGCTGCTCTCCCCTTTTACCCAAGTGAGACACATTTCTTGGAGTTCTCCTAGGCTCTCTTAAGCTGGAAAACTGTTTCACTCCATCTTTATGTAGGTTCTGTCACCCTAGAATGGTTTCCATCACTCTAGAATCCATTTAGAGTTGATTTAACATTGTTTCTGAGGGAAATTGAGGAGAGCAAAGAAAACTTCTTGGCTTTTCTCAATCTTCTTGCTTCTGCCTTTCTTCTTTTCTCAAGTGACATTTTGCATATTATTTGCCATTAGTTTTCTAAATTCTTTTTTTTTCTTTTTCTCTCCAAATGAATAATTTTCCTGAAATAATTACTTGCACTGTGGCTTTGCTCACAATATTCCCTTATACAGAACATTTATCCTTCTCAAGACTTAATCAAAATCTAACTATCTTTCAATGTCCAACTGCTTACTGTCCAAACTAGTATAGTACAATTGAATAGACAACCCATTGAGCTTAAACAACATTACAAGATATTAGATCTCTTCTACACAATGGTTAAATTGATACTCCTAAAGTACAAATCTCCTCAATTCATTCCATTACTCAAAAATCTTCAGTGGCTCTTCATCACCCCTATAAAAGAAAACATGCAAAATACCTTTCCAGTTTTATTTCATATTATTCTCCTTCATGCACACACCATTTCTTGTAAAATGAATCAATTATATATTCTCCATACAGAATATTGCATCTGCTTTTTTCATACCATAAGTTATTTATCATAGAAACGTAGATTCAGAACTGAAAAGGGACTTTATACGTCATATAGTCTAAAGTCTTTTACAGATGAAAAAATGAGGGAAAGGATTTTTTTTTTGTTTTCTTTGTAACTACAATATTTAATGTCTTACCATTACCAGGTACTTATTAAATATTTGCTGAATTATATCAAATTGACAAATGCTTGGAAAGGACAAAGCATTGAAACTGAAAACAAAATAGAACAGGATAAGAAGAGAAAAGTCTATATAAGGTAGGACAAACAAATCTGTGGATTATCTATATCGAGATGACAATTGAATCCAAGGAAAATGAAGAGATAACCAAGTGAGATAGTATATAAGGAGAACTCAGGACAGATAATTAGAGGACATCTAAGGTAAAATGAATGACTTGTTTGAAGATCCTGAAAATAATTTTCCACTTACACTTTTACATAGCTCCTATAACTAAAATTTTGCCTTATACACAGAAAGACATCAGTAAAATTTGCTGATTTGATTATTCATATTAGGTTTTTCAAAAGGGAAACTTATCCCCCAGTGTTTTCATGCTTCTTCTCTAATCCCTTCAGGTGAAGCATTGTTAGATCTCCTTTTCCCATGGATCTACAACAGGCAGATCTGTGGTGGGACCAAGAATGTATTCATTTCTGAACAAAAATCATTCCAACTTGCCTATCAGGTTAAATTATCTAAACTTCAATTTTACTTTGAATGAAATGAGTAAAGATGGCCATAGTCACAAAGCCATTTCTTTATATCTTTATAATGGGCTAAATCTCTGTCTTCAGCTATTCCTGTCATTATTCCTGTGTTGAAAATAGCATAGCTATTACTTCAAGTTTTTTTTTTAATGTTTTCATAATGCAGGTGTTAGTCTAATTGTCTGCAGGTGGTTTCTCATGAGGATGGAAGGGAACATTATTAGAAAGTAATATTTATTGAGCTCTCACAATGCACTAACACTGAACAAAGGGTTATATTGAACATATGGATGTGGTCACTACCTTCTTGGAGAATACATACTGAAGATAAGACAAAGTTAAATAACCCCTAAAATTCCAATTTTAAAACATAATATAAAAATATAATCAGATTATTGGGACCTGATGTTATGATAAACAAGGTTTCTCTTCTATGTATTTTGGATTTCTTTCATTTGCTTTTTTCTAACCTTTTTATTCTAAAATATTTTTGTCCCCCATGAACTACTAGTCTAACAAAAGCAATGTTTCATAGTTGAGAAAAGGGTAAGTTTTATGATCAGATGGAAGCATGTTTAAATACTGATTTTTCTACATTCTGGATTTATGACAGTGGGAATGGCATTCAATCTTTCAGTGCCATAGGCAAATTTTTAAGGTTATAATTATGACATGAGTTATAAATTAACATCGGTGGAGAGACTTTCCGAAACAGGAATTCCCTTACATTCTTGTTGATGTAATCACAGCTCTAGACACTCCCCCCCCCAAAAAAATGCTCTAAGTACCTAGCTAAGAGGAAATTAGGATGACTAGAAATACTGTACCTTCAAACATAAAGAATCAGAAAATCTAGTGTTTATGTCTACATTGGGTTTGCTTGGTATACAAAGTCTATGAAAGTGCTTTGAACAGTTTAATTAAATTTCAATTCTAATATAGATTCTAAAATGAAATGCAATAGAACATTCTCATTTTCCATCCCCAATACCACTGATAATTTTGGAGTATTGTCTAATGGTTTTGGACAAATAGGAATGACATAAAAAAACATTCTGGAAGGTTATTTCAATGTATAGATTAAGGCTTTTGACTAATCTTCATCCTATTTGGGCACAGGCTAGCCTGGTCTCTTGCAAAATTATGAAATGGTTGTCTTTAATACTAATGTCTTTTGTTAAAAGAGTAAATTCTAAGGAATTTCAGAGTTCTGTTTGAACTAAGGTCCTCTAAGTTTGTTAAGACTGTGGGGAGGTCAGGGAGAGAACACAGGCTAAAAGTCTGGTCTGACATTTTTTATTTTATATTTAAATTTATTTAATTGTTATTATTATAAACTTTTCAGACTATGAACTGAACTTGAAACCATGATTCTCAACTGCATTCAACTTGAATTTATGTATATATATATATATATATATATATATATATATATATATATATATATATATATATACACACACACATATATATGCATTCAAATATATACGATATATGTATATATATCATATATTTTGAAATTATATATGTGTATACACACGAATGTGCATGTGTATTTCTGATTTAACATAATGGTTCCAACACTAATTTTCCTATTTCCCTTGTGATTTTTTTTTTACTCTATTCTGTTATTTTAATTGCTTCATTTATGTTTTTCTTTCTTTTAACATCATTCTCACCCTCCTTCCCTTAAAAAATATTGCAATAAATAAATACATTCATGCAAATTGGTTATTTGAAAATGTAAGTCTCTCTGAATCTCTAGTCCATCATTTCTCTATCAAAAGGTAAGAAGCAAAATTTATCAAAACTTTTCTCAATTCACAATTCCATTGATCATGTCGTTAATGTTTTCTGGTTGCTTTTCTTTACAAAGTTGCCATATAAATTGCTTTTCAGTACTCCAAGGTTTCTGGGAATCCCTCCCTTTTATCATTTCTTACAGTACAATATTTCACTGAATTTTTATACCACAGTTGTCTTGATCTCAGTTGATGGATACTCATACTCATTTTATTTCCAATTCTCTTTTACACAAAAGTGTTGAGATTTTATATATATATATATATATACACACATATATATATGTATGTATATATGTGCATATGTGTATATGTGTATATATATATATATATATGTATACACATACATATTTTACAAATTACTTTCAAGAATTGTTGGGTCAGTTCAAATTTCTATCAAAAGTATATCAGTGGGGCAGCTAGGTGGTGCAGTGGATAGAGCACCGGCCCTTGGGGTCAGGAGGACCTGAGTTCAAATCCAGCCTCAGACACTTGACACTTGACACTTGACAATTACTACTTCTGTGACCCTGAGCAAGTCACTTAACCCCAATTGCCTCACAAAAAAAAATGTATATCATTCCAAAGCTTCTTAAACTGTGGGTTGCAACCCCATATGACATTATGTAACTGAATGTGGGGTGCGGTTCATGAAAAATTTTGCAAAAAAAACCCATTATGTATACTTATTTTATATACCTATATACCTGGGGTCATTTACAAAATTCTCAGGTTAAAAGGACTCACAAGTGGAAAAATTTAAGAGAAGCCCTGTATTAGTTTACCTCACCTTTCAGATCCTCTCCAACTATAGCAAGTTTCATTTTGCCACTGGGATAAACCTTTTCTCCTTCTACTCTTAAAGCTGTCAAAGGACCTATCCCAGAGTGTGGTGTGATGGGAATACTCATTGCCATTGGGTTTGTTTTACTCCTTCAGTATTCCCCTTCAACCTATTTATTCACATAGCTTGGATGACATAGGAGTCAACAATTCTATTGCTTATAATTAGATAGAAAACCACTGAACCTTATCCTTTGAACTTCCACTGTCTCCTAAGATCTTCTATGCTTTATAATATGCCCTACTTCTATATTCTGAAAACTCACTATACTATCATATCATCTAATTAAGAAATCTAACGCCTCCTGGAATCAGCCATCCATTACCACGACTGAACACTTGAAACTCTGAGACCTTTTCATATCTTCTACTACTGAACTTTCTTTGTATTTTATTCTCTCCAATTAAAGTCTAAATTACCTGAAAGCTGGGGGAGCCTTGATTTTGCTCTGTATATTAATAGCACTTAGTGAAGTACATAGCAAAATATTAAGCACTTAATGATTTTACATTCATTTATTATTATATTTGCAAATATGAGTGTATGTTGAATCTCAGATTGCTTTTAATTTACATTTCTCTTAATGATTTAGAATTTTTTCATTTCATTGATAGTTTCCCTCTCTTATTTTGATAATTATCTGTTTATAACCTTTGATTATTTATTTGGGAACAACTTTTATTCTTACATAATTAGCATCAATTTCCCTCACTCCCCTTTCCTACAAATTGACAGACAATTTTACAAGGTGAATTATTCTTGGTTGCAAGATGTTATCTCTTTCTTCATGCAATATTATATTCCAATATCCTCCTTTCTTTATATGGAGGCTGCTAAGTTTTGCATCATCCTGTTTATAATATCTTGTTATAGGAGCTCATTCTTTCTGATTATTAACATTATATTTTTTCCCTTCTTTTATTGGGAAGCTATGGAATATCACTATGATATTGTTTGTGTTAAGTTTAGGCCTTCTTTCAGCAGGTGATCCTTGATTTTTTCCTATTTTCTTATTCTAATGTGTCTGAGACATTTCCTTATTACAGTCCTAGCACTGGAGGGGCACTTAGTAAATGCTTATAGACTGACCTTGATCTCTTAAAAGGGGACATCTAAGTTTTTTCTTTTTTTTCTTTTTCTTTTATTAGTATCATCATAGCTTTTGTAGAGACCAATGATTCTTAAATTCTTTGTCCTTGACCTGTTATGTAAGACAGTCATTAATAATAATACATATTTTACATGACTTTCTGTCTTTTGACTATTCTAATATTTATTATTTTCTCATGGAGTCAATGAGTTCTGTTTCTTCCATTCTATTTTTGAGGATATTCACTACTTTTATAAGATTTTTCTACCCTCTCATCTTAGCTATATTTTATCCTCTCAAATTCTAATTTAATCTACTGTTTCATTATTTTCCTTGCTTCATTTTTTTCCAGTTGGTCTTTTAGCCCATTTTGCAACTACCCTCTCCCCACCAGAATCTCAAATGCTGATTGTTGAAGGATTACTTATTTCTGTGTTAACATCTTGTGCTTCTTTTGACCCAAAGTATCACCTCATAATTTTTTTTTTTTGGTGAGGCAATTTTGGTTAAGTGACTTTCCCAGGGCCACACGGCTAGTAAATGTTAAGTGTCTAAGGCCAGAATTGAGCTCAGGTCCTCCTGAATCCAGGGCCGGTGCTCTATTCACTGCATTGCCTAGCTGCCCTGACCTCATAATTCTTGGCATATTCTTCTTTCCCCATATTTTCAGGTTCCTATCTTGGTCTGGTAAGTTGTTCTAAGACAAGGCCCCTCTGACACTTTTGTATGGGTGAGCTAGAATTCCTTTCTTCCCATTCCCACTGAAGTCTAGGTTCTGCTGCTACTAATCCAAATAAGGTGGATGATATTAGTTTCTACATTCTGCCTCATTTCCTGGCTTCTACCTCAGTCGTATTGTCATCCATTGCAGATTTTAATCTTGATTGGACCCCCCTTCAGTTAAACAATTTCCCAATTAGGAGTTGTGCCCCTAAAAAGTCCCAGTGATTTGTTAGAGGTCATTGTGCTCTTGACTTCTGCTTATAACTCTAATTGCCCTATCTCCTTCTGTGGTTCCCAGTGCTCTCAAGAGTGTATGGTAGGATTCTCCTCCTACTCCACCACACAGCAATTTATGGGGGCTAATGCTCTCTCTTAAAAGCTGTTTTGACAGTCTGTTTTAAGCAGACTTTAGAGTAGAAAACCCTAGTTGGTGACAACCCACTACATCTGCTATTTCGATGGCTCCCAATTGCCATTCAAAAGTTTGAGTTTGCCTTTTGACTACCTCCATCAAATTCTCCCAACAATCTGAAGAAACTCTTTTTCTCTCATACTGGTATACAGTTTATAGCTCAACATTCTTTCTGGCAATTTCATATAACATGTATTCAGCAGAGTCCAATCACATGACTGTCCATTAGGGAAAATTATCGAATACAATTGAATAGAAGTAATAGCCTTTTGTTACATTTTTAGTTTCTTTGTTATTGAAGTTTCTAGTGTTAGCTTCAGAAATTGGTTGGGGTTCATGTGATGTGCTTAGCTTCTCTACAACCTTTCAATTCTTAATTTCTTCTTAAATCTTGCCTGAATTGACTCAAAAAGTCATTTGAATTTTTAAATGTTATTCTTGAAAAGACATATAAAACATGTCTAAATATTTAATTTAGCATGTATTTTTTCCTGATAATACTTTTTATTTGTAGTTTTTATTTGTGCAAAACATATAGGTATATATTATGAGTGAAGTATGTATTTAGTCATTTAAATGGTCTTTTTATTCCTTTTAAAATCATAAATTTGACAAGATTATTACTAAAATTTATCTTTATTGGGAAAATAACATGCTACAATTTCTTCTAATTATTAAGATGTATTGAATTTTAAGATTATTTTTAGGCCATTATACAAACAAGACATTTTTGAGTCCATGAAAAATCTATAGAAACAGACATTTTAAAATTTTCCAGTGTAATGAATACACCAGATTTCAGTAGGCAGGCATTTTGTTTCCTCCTGAGTTTTAAAAATGAATTTGGAAGAACTAATTCAAAAATTAACGCTCTACTTAGTGATAATTAAACTAACATCTGTTGTACTATATGGCCTCCCCTAACGATAAATTTGTTCTAAAATTTAACAGGAATATCACCAGAATGAGACAAAACCATTGTTCCTGGCACTCATTGGAAGTGAATCAATTTACAGGCCACCATCTAATTATTTGCCATGAATTTGTCAACATCAACAAAACAGATTTTTTTGACACTGTTCATTCTCCATTAGTTCAGAGAGCCTCCACTGACTATGTACTTGTGAAAATCATAAGGTAGGAAAAAAAAAAAAACTGAGCCAAGTTGGAGCAATAGGGGAAAAAAAATCTTTTCAGACACTTAGTATTCATGCATGTGGCATATGATCAAGATGGAAAACAGCAGATGTCATTGCCAAGTACCCAGATCATATCGTGATTTTTTTATAATTAGACTATCAGGATTAGCAGGGAGTTTTGTAATTTGTCACATTCAGAGAAGGTTAGTTATATTACAGGAGCAAATTAAATAAAATTAGACAGTATTTTTTCCTTACAATCCACACAGTTTTGCCTGAGTTATTATATGTGACAATGATTAGGGAATGTCTTAGGGAATTCAGAATGTTATTTGAATAACTCTTCAGGTTTTTGTTGTTGTTGTAATTATCACTCCAAAGTTTGTAAGCTTTTGCGCTGTGCCCACATCTTTCTGTTACTTGTTATTTAATGAAAAACTCTAAATCAGAAATAGAAAACATAATGGATCAAATGAAGTTGTCTTGAGTTGGGATCTATCAACTTATTTACTGTGGCAAAAAACAAACAAACAAATATTAGGATGCTCTGAAGCAAAAAAAAGGAGAAAAATAATTAAAGAAGGTTTGGAAGAACAAATTTTTACACTAAAATTTAAGTTTATATGATTTCTTGGTTTTGTTATTCTAGAACTAATCAAGTTGTAAATTATTTTCCTTCTGAATATCATGGAATTTATGCAGATAGACTCTTTTATTTATTCTGAAGTGGAAGGAAGGAGATATGAAAGCCAGTGCTTCATTATTTTCATATTTAATGGGAAAAAAAGAAAGCAGTGAACTTGATATATTAAAGTCCTGTTTTGGAGGTGAGTTTAGAGGGTGTCTAGACTTATAATTTCATTTGTTGATGGAACTCCTAGTATTGAGCCTCTGATTACTGATTTAGATTAAGCAAGTCACTTGTCATTTATAAGAATGTCCTTGACCTAGACAAGTTATGCAGATAAGTGTGAGTCAGAGGTAGGATTCCAATCTAGGTATTATTGACTACAAAGCTTGTCTTCTATCTATTATGCCAAAGTGCCTTTCTCAAAAAACAACAAAAACAAAATAACAATAAGCACACAATGTTCTCTTTACCAACCCCTAATATACTTTAATAAATGCTTAATGACTAAACTGTTGCTGAAGCTTCTAATTTATAATGAAATCCTAGCTATTTTCCGCACACACGGGGGGCAGAAAAAGGTTACTACACATTAGATTTTAAATGTCACAGTAGGTAGTCCAATAATTCTGAAATTATCTCTCCTGGATCTATTTTACAGGTCAGTTGCATTTCCAAAGAAGTATTCAACATTTTCTTCTATTTTTTTAAATCTTTTGATATTGTTTTTTTAATTGTTTCTTGATTTTTCATGGAGCTATTAGCTTCCAATTTCTCAATTCTAATTGTTAAGGAATTTTGTGTGTGTGTGTCTTTGTTTAATTAACAAAAATTTTTCTTTAAAGTTTTGAGTTCCAAATTTTATCCCTCTTCCCTCCCTCCCCTTCCTCCCTTTCTGATTTGGTAAGCAATGAAATATAGGTTATATGTGTACAATTATGTAAAACATTACCATATTAATTATTTTTGTAAGATAACTTGAATAAAAGAGAAAATAAAAGTGAAAATTAACATGCTTCAGTCTGTGTTCAATCAATATCAGTTCTTTCTTTGGAGGTGGATAGTATGCTTCATCATTAGTCCTTTGGGATTGTCTTGGATCATTGTATTGCAGAAAATAGTTAAGTCATTCAGAGTTCTTTATCAAAAAATATTGCTATCATTGTGTACAGTGTTCTATTGGTTCTGCTTACTTCAAAATGCATCCATTCATACAGGACTTTCCAAGACTTTCTGAAATTATCCTCCTTGTCATTTCTTAAAGCACAATAATATGCCATCACAATCATATATCACAGCTTGTTTAGCTTCCCTAATTGATAGACATTCCCTTGATTTCCAATTCTAACTCACCACAAAAAGAGCCAATATAAATATTTTTGTACAAATAGGTATTTTTCTCTTTTGGGAAGATATCTTAGGGATATAAACCTAGCAGTGACATTGCTAGATCAAAGAGCATTCGCAAGGGAAACATTTTCTTCAGTGAGTGGTCAATTCTACTTTTTAAGGAGTTCTTTTCTTCTATGATTTTCTAAAAATATTTTTTCCATTTCACTAATTCTTGTTTTTAAGGACTACTTCTCTTCTGTGGATTTTTGTGCCATTTTGTTCTTCTCTTTGGCCTATTTTGTTTTTAAGGTTCAATTTCCTTCAGTAGTTTTTACCTCCTTTACCAAGCTGTTGATTCTTTTTAAAAATTATTTTCTAAGATCACTTTCATTTCTTATCTTAATATTTTCCTCTCCCTATCTTGTATGATTTTTAAAATCTTTTTTGAATTCTTCTAGGAATTATTTTGGGGCCTGACACCAATTGAATTTTTTGAAACCTTGGATGTAACTCCTTTAATTTTGTTTTCTTATTCTTTTTGTTTGTTTGTTTGTTTGTTTTGACTTTCCCTCATCCCATAGTAACTATCTCTGGTCAAGTGCTTTTGTAGTTATTGTTGTTGTTGTGTGCTCCTTTTGCCACATTTTTCTTCTTTTTTAAGTTATTATCAAATTGAGCTCTCTACACTAATGCCAAACTTCAGGGTGTATGTGTGAGTGTGTGTGTGTGTGTGTGTGTGTGTGTGTTACAGTTTGCAGAGCTAAATTTTGGGGTAAGTAAATTTTCAGTTTTTCAAAGATGGTAGAATCTAAAATTATGTGTGTTAACTTATCTGTGCTCTGGTCTTTACCCAGAAAGTGTATCTGTTCTTTTGTGGCTACAATTACTACTATTTCACTTGATCTTATAACTATGACAAGGTCCTCTATATTCTTCATACTCATAGGTACTAGTACTCCTTTATATTTTTGGAACTGAGACAAGGAATCCTGCTGCCTTTTGACAGACCACAAATTTTCCTCCCTGCTTTGGAACTTTGATCCAGAACTTCTTAGGGACAATATAGTTGTCAATCAGTGCTAGCCACTCCCAGGGCCAGCAAAGAGTACCCTGTAATCAGTTTCTGACCAGTTATCTAACCACTTTAACTGATTTTAGATCTCCTGAATCTGTTGCTGCTGCTGCTTCCAGTGACCTTCCAATGCCCATTGCTGGTGCTGCTGTTTCACTCTGCAGTTGCCCCCACCCAGGTTTAACAGAACTCTCATGCAGATGTTATAAGCTGTCTCAGGCTGGGAAAATGTCCTACTCTTACCTTTCGTTGTCTTTGAAACTATTAAATTTGATTTTTAGAAATTATTTTAAAATTGGTTGGAAGGGACTATTCAGAGAGTTCAGCCATATTCTTCCATCTTGACTCCACAAATTTTTTTGTAAGGCAATGGGGGTTAAGTGACATGCCCAGGGTCACACAGCTAGGAAGTGTCAAGTGTCCGAGGCCAGATTTGAATTCAGGCACTCCTAAAACCAAGACCAGTGCTTTATCCACTACACCACCTAGCTGCCCCATTGACTCCACACTTTGAATATAACTTTGTATAAATGTGGATCTGTGTGTAGACTTTCCTCTAATAATCAGTATTGATTTTTCTATACTTATATATATCATAAGAAAGATTTTGTTTGTGTGTGCATCTTTATACTTGACAAGTGATTTCATTAGTGAAAGGAACTACAGGAAAAACATTTTTCTACCATTGAATATCAAAACCTCTTTTGTAAATATATTGTCTTACAGATTATGATGAAGAACTGAAAGGTTAAATTAATTACTCAGGGTCAAATAGCCAGTATATGGGAAAGACTGGAATTTAACTGAGGTCTTTCTGACTCCAAGGCCTTTTAATAAAGTTCAGGAAAAATACAAATTAGAGACTATGAAATAAATTTTGTAGGACTGGCTTTATGTTTCCTGCAATAATCTGAGAAATTCCTGACAATCATTGCTAGTTTTTAAGAAGAACTTCCTCTAAAACTGATGTTGACTACATCCAGTTTAACTATGATAAATTAAACAAGGACATAGATTTTATAGCCCTAAGCCAAACACAGTTTTGGGAGAGATTCTAACTTTGGTTACTCAGAATTAAATGAGAGAAAGAGACAGACAGAGAAAGAGAGACAGAAACACACAGAAACATACACACACACAGGACTTGGGAGAAGTTTTTCCCTTATTCATACTTTTGCCTTTGTAAGAGAGCTAAGTAGAAAAAGGCCATGGGCTTTAAATAAAAATTGGCAAAACCCACCACTTTAGAAAGAAGTGATACAAATTCCAGAGGAAATCAGAATTTGGGACCAAAGTGATAATCCATAATCCATCAGAACCAAACCTGACACTGACTCTAAAGGAATGTAGAACACCACTCTTGGGAGACCAGTAGAGAGCTATCTAGGCAAAGACTCTAGATTTCATAAATCTGGAAGAGGTTACATATACATTAGAGGCATATGGGACTAGTTTAGATCATGTCTGACAGTGAGGGAGGGGTAGGACAATGAGATTACATCACCAGATATAAATAACCCTATCTGTATTGGAGTTTTCTTTTCATGTGTATAATCTTCTATGCATATGTCCTGGCCATACTTTTTCATTAAATGTTTTATAACCTTATATGTGTGCTCCTTCTAATTGTTCTCACTTACCATTGATAATGTATATATTTCTTGGGGCCTATGTACCAGGTTTATCTTATAATGGATTACTGTTACTTTTATTGTTATATGATTTCATTATTTTTTTCCTTTTAACTGAGTCTTTTTGCTTAGTGGTAAAGGTAAAGACATTAGTAGAATCTAGTAAGATAAGATATTATTGTGGATATTTCTGGTGATATTTGTAGATAAATATGAAGCTCAAAGTACTCTGGACCTATGCTAACTTTGAACTATTACGTGAATTGCTTATTTCTCCTGCTTCTTGCATTTGTTTGGAAGAAATTATGTAATTTTATCCCACCCATTTTATTTTCCTAGCATTTTCCATAATTTCCTATTTCAATAATGGAAATTAAACTGTCTTCTAAATCACTACATGGAATTATCTTTTCTTCAAAATCAACCTAAATTAATACATTCCTTATTAGAATAGCTAATCTCTGATGACAAAAAATATTTTTGTCACTTCTAGCTAGGTAATTCTTAAAATAACATATTTACTATCCCTTCTTTGAAAACTGGCAAATAAGCACACCAATAGGTAGGCAGTTCCATCTTTTTGGGCATCCTAAATGCACATATAAATGAATTTTGTAAGCTTCCACTGATTTTTTATTTGCCTGGAAAATTCCTACTACTATAATCTTCCATAGCAAATGTGACAGAGGTCAGAAGATGACACAAACACAGATAGCCATAATACACAAAAATACATGAAAAATGCATTAGAGACCTGTGAAATCCAAGAGTTAAAAGGTCATCACTGATCTTTCCCTCCATGGGGGAAAAATAATGCTTTATTCTATTTCTTTTTTTTTATCTAAGGTGCTGATAGTGCAGAAAGGAGAAATTATATGGAAGCAAGTATCCAAAGGTTAAACACTATTTCCAAGGGCAGTGAAAGAATGTGAATAGAATTCATGCTACATAGATATTACTCCAAAGTCAGCAGTTGGGATATTGCTGTTTAAAGCAAATGAGACCAAATTATAAAATCTAGTATAGGAATTATAAACCTAGAATTTACCGAATTTTGGAGCTAAATAAGATTATTTATTAATTAGTCCCAATGATTTGTTTTGTGAGGAAATTGAAGTCCAGATAAGGGAAACAACTTGTCCAAGCTTATATGGCAAGTTATAGAGTCAAGACTTAATCTTGTCACCTAGTCTTGGACCCTGTCCCCTCAACCATTCAGAATGTTTCTGGTGACACAAGAATCAGTTATGAAGAGAATATCATGTCCTCTTTCTTCTTTTTATACATAATATTTCATCTCCAGACTCTGAGCCTTTTCTCTGGCTTCCTCATACATTGTCTGGAAATCTTTTTTCCCTTCATTTCAGCTTCTTAGTTTCCCTGGCTTCTTTCAGGTCCCTGATTAAATCTTGTCTACAAAATCAAAGCCTTTCTGGCTCTCACTCTTAGCATCTTCACTCTAAGATTAGTCCCAATTTATCCTGTGTACAGTTTTTCCTTATTGTTTTCTCTATTAAAGCACGAATTGTTTTGTTTTGTTTTGTTTTAAATACAGAGTTCTTTGAGAGCAAGGACTATTTTATTTGCCTGGTTTTTGTCCATAGCAAAGTTCCAAATATGGAGTAAGATGCTCAATAAATGTTTGCTGAATTGAAGAGAAAAGAAAAAGGCTCAGTTTCTTATATAAGTTGGAGGTGTGGGGATTGGGGTTCTTTGAAGAGAGACATATCTGACAGTTATAGCTTATGTGACCCAAGGTGAGAGAGAGGGTTGGATATCTCTGAGACAATGCCAGCCCTTCTTCTGAGAAGAGGTGCATTTCCAAATCTTCCCATACATATGGAAAGATTCAGTTTGTGTTTTCTAGAGTTAACTAATTAAGTCTTTAATTTCCCACAATGGGCTCAAGATATTCTGGAGGAGAAGAAGCAATATAAATTCTTCCCCTAGTGAACTCATTTTCAGGAGAGGCAAGACATAGGTGGAACCACCATTGTTTTATTCTTACGTAATCATAGAATATAAATTTGAAAGGACCTCTGAGGCCAGTTACCACAGTATTCCCCTAAATAAACAAGAACCCTTTCTACTCTAAAAGTGGGCACCAAGCTTTTAATTAAAAAACTTTAGTAAAAGGGGCTGCCTAATGCTGCTTGTTAATATGTATATAGCACTTTAAGATATACAAAATACTTGACACATATTATCTCATTTGATCTTCATACTTCTATAAAGTAAATGATATTATTGTATTTATTTTGCAGATGAACAAACTGATTTTAAGAGCAGTGACTTGACAAATGTGACATGAGTGACTGAGGCAGGATTCTAACTCAGGCTTTTCTTACTACAAGCATGGCATTCAATTTACCATTTAACATTATCTAATAAATACTATGTTATATGCTTTTTTCACCCTCATTGTTTCATGAGTAATATAGTGGAGTTTTCCAAAGGCTACATGACATGTAAATCAAAGACTTAGCTGTAAATATAAAGGCTGAGTTCATGTCTCATTGCCAAAATTCTACTCTTGCTTATAAATTGATGAATATATAACTTTTACTGAATTCAACTTTTTATTTTATATTTGACTGGTACTATCTCCAACTAGCCATTGAAAATGACATTTATGGGATTATTTGTCAACAAACATAAATGGTGATGAAATCCTCAAAGTGCTGAATACCTTTTTTTGAAACCTTTGGTTTATCCTGGTAAAACTATATTGACATTTTTGCCAATGATGCAAATATAATTGTACAACTGCTGATACCTCAGCCCAAATGAAGATAATGGCACCAAAGTGTACTCGAAGTTGTTGTATTTTTAAATACCACACACTTCAGGAGTGAGGGATGGGTGGACTTTCATATTTCATTTAAATATGTTTGATGAAGCAATAAAATTATTAATTTTAAATTTTAAATCTAATCCTTAAGCACATACTTTTCACAAATAGATATATGCAATGAAATGGGAAGTATACTTTAGTTGTATCAGTTCTAAATTATATCTTAAGTTCAGGACCTAAACTAGTTAGAATGCCTTCCACCCTGGCAGTTTCATAATTGTATGATATAGTATAGGCATATTAATTAACAAATAGAGTCCAAATCAATTACAATTTAATTTCTCAAGCATTTACTGCTTGCCTACTATGTGCCAAACATTGTGTTAGTCAATCAAGACATAAAGATAAAGAAGCATTATCTGCCTTTAAGGAGTTTTTTTTTTTTTACTTGGGGCATTTTACATATAAACATAAATAAGACTTTGGTAATTTGAATGAGTAAGGGGCTTAAGAAAGTGTGCCTGCTCTAGCTGAGAGGAGGAAAACCAGGAATTCTGAGAGGAAGACATGTGAATTAAAATAATAGTAGACATATAAGACTTCAGACTTGTCAAATTGGAGCAGTAAATCCAAATTCTTATTCTATACAAATATTCCATTAAAAACATACATAACTATCAATCCTGTAGGATCTATGCTTTTTATTAAAAATTTATATTTCCATGCTCTAACTACATAAAATATGTTCCAAACAATAGTTTGCATCATACAGACAAGAATACTTCCATTATACATACAAATAAATGAAGTTAGTAAAAGATGATTTCATTATCATGGCTTTAAAGTCATTATTGACAGTACCCAACATATTCTGAGGGGAGCTTCATCATAGAAGTTAAGGGTCCAAGATTTTGGACAGTAGACAGCAAATAACTTAAGCTTTCCTTCTGTTCCCTCAAAAGCAACATTAAATCAAGCCTCTAGATGGATTCTGAAAATACAGAACCTCCAAAGAGACAGAGAGACACACTTTTCCAACCAGAGATTATTTGGAGGACTTCAGGAAAGGTTGGTCTCATTGGGGCAAAAGGGAGGTGCAGCACAGTGCAGAGGGGGCTGGGGCAAGTGAGCAGGAAGTTGCGGGCCACAGCCGAGCAACTGAGACCCCTGGATCCTGGCTCAACAAGCTGATGGGACAGCAGGACAGTGGCAAAACCCACCTGCACCAGCCAGGAGGGCAGGTTGCCACCTTGACAGCCACCCATAGTACAGTATTTCAGCAAATACTCATTTAAAATAGTTTTCAATGAATTTTATTATACAAACTGCTGTGAAGAATTGTTCAAATTAAATTTGGATAATAGTCAAAGTCATGATTTCAATTTGTTGGAAGGTTGAGATCATGAAGATTTTATGGCTTGAGGGGAAAGAGAGAGAGACAGACAGAGAGACAGACAAACAAATATAGAGACAGAGATAGAGAGAAACAGAATGTTTCAGTGCACCCTTTTATCTCCTAGTACTGTACAAAAACTTTTTCAAACCTATCTTCCCAGGCACATATAACACATATTGTGAAAATGAGTCAAACTTATCTTAGAAGAAGGAATACTTCTCTGCTATTATGAGGTTCCATTTCTCTAATGTGTTGGTGTGCCCCCCTTGTTGATAATATGATAATTCAGTAAGCATTAGATTAAAAAGTTAATATTTCTTTTTTCAGGTTGTTTCATTTTCATGAACAACCAAGAGAGAATATGTGTGTGTGTGCATGTGTGTGTGTGTGTATTAATGAAGGAAGAAAAAATCCAAAAGAACAGATATAGTCTATTTTCTATCTTCTCATTAATTCCTGGTACATTTTCTGCTGTGTTCTTCTGTTTTAAGAAGAAAATTTGCTCAGTGAAAAGGAAACACCATATTTTCCTTTTTTAAAATTCTGTTACCTATTTTTAGCTTTTGCATTTTGCATTCCTTCTTTGGATACAAGGTATTTTCTTGCTAATAAATAGATTACTAAGAAAGTGTCCATAAAAATAACTTGAAAACTGTCAATATTAACCCTCTGATACTTCTACTTCTCTATGTCTCTAGTGTTCTAGTCCTCCAAGTTATTTTGCCTTCAATGAAGACAGTCAATAACCTGGGTAACAAAATGATAACCTTAGGTCACAGGATTTCTAGATGACAGTCTTATGAGTACTGAAACAAACTCATCTGCTTTAAAGAAAAGTTCCCTGGGATATAAATACATGCAACTTATCTTTTTTTTTTTTAATTTTTTAAAGCTGAAACTATGCTGGGGATTGGTATGTGGGAAGAATTAATGTCATGGTAGGAAAAGAAGTAATAGAATTGAGAAAAACAGATTGAATATATTGAATTTATAAAACATAGCAATTTGGATCACAGCAGGCCTTGCATGATTAAAGAGTTTTAGGAGATGGGTAAGATTGCAAAGACTAATTGGTATTCTAATTAGACAAAGACAAATGTCCTACAGGTGTCATCACAAATTTTCCCTCCTTCCCTAAAAAAGATTTTAGAGATACATAAAGTATAATAAACTTTCCCAGTGAAGTCTCTACATTTTAATTACTTCACATCTCTGCCCCACACCCCAAAAAAGAATTGCAAAGGTTGAAGGGCATGCAGACCATGTAGAATTGAGGAAAATCCCAGCACTTTCTGATTGAGCTTCCTAGAACCCACGTAGTGATACTGGCATTATCTTTACATAACTTCCTTTGGCATGAACTTCCCTGAAAAGGCTTCTTTCCCTCCTGCCAACCTCTTCATACAATATGATTGGTCCCAGTTTCCCTGGAGCAGATTCTTGGCCAAGAAAATAAAAAGTCCTAGCAATGTCTAATCTGGGCTTCTTGTACTTGGTGGGTACATAGAACCCACATGTGTACATAAGACCATACCTTGATGACCTTACTGACTAGATGGATTTCTGAGGGGAGCTTCATCATAGAAGTTAAGGGTCCAAGATTTTGGACAGTAGACAGCAAATAACTTAAGCTTTCCTTCTGTTCCCTCAAAAGCAACATTAAATCAAGCCTCTAGATGGATTCTGAAAATACAGAACCTCCAAAGAGACAGAGAGACACACTTTTCCAACCAGAGATTATTTGGAGGACTTCAGGAAAGGTTGGTCTCATTGGGGCAAAAGGGAGGTGCAGCACAGTGCAGAGGGGGCTGGGGCAAGTGAGCAGGAAGTTGCGGGCCACAGCCGAGCAACTGAGACCCCTGGATCCTGGCTCAACAAGCTGATGGGACAGCAGGACAGTGGCAAAACCCACCTGCACCAGCCAGGAGGGCAGGTTGCCACCTTGACAGCCACCCATAGTACAGGCATGACCAGGCCTACCAATCCCAGCTTGCAGCTAGCAAGGCCAGGGCAGGGAGAAATTCATAGGCCATAGAGGCCTCAGTGTAGAAAGCCAGTGACACAGCCCCTATACCCCAGCACAAGAAGCTTGAAACATGGAAACTAGTGCCCCAACAGCAGACCTCAACTTTACAAAAAAAAAAAAAGCTGCAATATGAGTAAGAAACAAAAAAGATCTCTTACCATCAAGAGCTTCTGTGTCAACAGGGAAGAGACAAACACAAACTCAGATGAGATCAATACTCTCAAATTGCCTACATGTGAAGCCTCAAGAGGGAAGATGAATTGGTCTCAAGAACAAAAAAGCCTTCTTGGAAGACCATATACTTCCAATATTATAAAAATTATTTGGAAAAATAGATAAAGAAGGAGTTCTACCAAAATCGTTTTATGACACAAATATGGTGGTGATACCAAAACCAGGCAGAGAAATAACAGAGAAAGAAAATTTACAAACAAATTTCCCTAATGAATATTGATGCTAAAATCTTAAATAAGACATTAGCAAGGAGATTACAGCAAGTGATCACCAGGATAATACACTATGACCAGATGGGATTTATACCAGGAATGCAAGGCTGGTTCAACATTAGGAAAACTATTAAGATAATCAGGGCAGCTAGGTGGCACAGTAGATAAAGCACTGGCACTGGAGTCAGGATGACCTGAGTTCAAATCTGGCCTGAGACACTTAAGACTTACCAGCTGTGTGACCCTAGGCAAGTCACTTAAGCCCAATTGCCTCACCAAAATCAAAACAAAGCAAAACAAAACAAAACATAATCAACCAAATCAATAAGAAAACTAACCAAAATCTTATGATTATCTCAATGGATGCAGAGAAAGCTTTTGACAAAATACAACACCCACTCCTAATAAAAACACTAGAGAGCTTAGGAAAAGGTGGAGCTTTCCTTAAAATAATAAGCAATATCTACCTAAAGCCATCAGCAAGCATTATATGTAATGGAGATAAGTTAGAGGCCTTCCCAATAAGATCAGGGGTGAAACAGGGATGTCCATCATCACCTCTATTATTTAATATTGTACAATGAGAGCAATATTGCACAATATTGAGCAATCAGAGAAGAAAAAGGAATTAAGGGAATTAGAATGGGCAAGGAGGAAACAAAACTATCACTCTTTGCAGATGGTATGATGGTATAATTAAATTATCCTAGAGAATCAATTCAAAATTACTTGAAACAATTAACAATTTTAACAAAGTAGCAGGATATAAAATAAATGCACATAAATCATCAGCATTTCTATACATGACCAACAAAGTCCAGCAGCAAGAGATAGAAAGAGAAATTCCATTTAAAGTAATGGTAGATTATATAAAATACTTGGGAGTCTACTTGCCAAGACAAACCCAGGAACTCTATGAACACAATTACCAAACACTTTTCACACAAATCAAATCAGATCTAAATAATTGGAAAGATATCAACTGCTCATGGATAGGCTAATATAATAAAAATGACAATTCTACCTAAATTAATTTACTTATTCAGTGCAATACCAACCAGACTAACTAAAAAATTATTTTATAGAGCTAGAAAAAATAATAAGAAAATTCATGTGGAAAAACAAAAACTCAAGAATATCAAGGGAAATAATAAAAATAAAATGCAAAGGAAGGTGGGTTAACTGTACCAAATCTGGAGCTTTACTATAAAGTGGCAATCATCAAAAATATCTGGTACTGGCTAAGAAATAGAGTGGAGGATCAATGGAATAGGCTAGGCACAGGAGACACAGTAGTGAATGACATTAGTAATGTACTCTTTGATAAACCCAAAGACTCCAGGTTCTGGGATATTAATTCAGTATTTGACAAAAACTGCTGAGAAAACCGGAAGATAGTATGGCAGAAATTAGGTATAGACCAACATCTTACACCTTATACTAACATAAGGACAAAATGGGTACATGATTTAGACATAAAAGGTGATATCATAGGTAAATTAGGAGAGGAAGGAATAGTCTACCTTTCAGATCTTTGGAAAGGATAACAGTTTATGACCAAACAAGAGAGAGAAAATATTATGAAATGCCAAATGGAAGATTTTGATTACATTAAATTAAACAGTTTTTGTACAAACAGAAGCAATATATCCAAAATTAGATGGGATGAAGATAGCTGAGAAACAATTTTTATGGCCAGTACTTCTGATAAAGGTCTCCTTTCTAAAATATATAGGGAACTAAGTCAAATTTATAAGAATGTAAGCCATTTCCCAATTGAGAAATGGTCAAAGGATATGAACAGGCAGTTTTCTGATGAAGAAATCAAAGCAATCTATTGTCATATGAAAAAATGCTCTAAATCACTATTGATTAGAGAAATAGACATTAAAACAACTCTTAGGTACCACCTGACACCTATCAGATTGGCTAATATGACAAAAAAGGAAAATAATAAATGTAGGAGAAGCTGTGGGAAAATTGGAATTGTTGCTGGAACTGTGAACAGATCCAACCATTCTGGAGAGTAATCTGGAATTATGCCCGAAGGGCTATAAAGATGTGCATACCCTTTGACCCAGCAATACCACTTTTGGGTCTTTTTCCCAAAGAGATCATGGAAGGGGGAAAGGACCCACATGTAGAAAAAATATTTATAACTGCTCTTTTTGTGGTGGCAAGGAATGGAAATTATTGGGTTGCCCATCAATTGGGGAATGGCTGAACAAGTTACGGTATATGAATGCAATGGAATTCTATTGTGCTGTAAGAAATGATAAGCAGGAGGAGTTCAGAGAAACCTGGAAGGACTTGCATGAACTGATGATGAGTGAGATGAGCAGAACTAGAAGAACATTGTAGATAATATCATCCACATTGTGTGTTGATCAACTGTGCTGGACTAGATTCTTCTCACCGATTCAATGGTACAGGAGAGTTCCAGGAGACTCATGATGGAAGGGGATCTCCAAATCCAGAAAAAATAAAAAACATTGCGGATTATGGATGCTGATTGAACAATATTATTTCTTTTGTTTTGGGGCTATTGTTTTTCTATTTTGAGGTTTTTTCTTATTGCTCTGATTCTTCTCTTATAATATGACTAATGCAGAAATATGTTTAATGTTATATATATATATATATATATATATGTGTGTGTGTGTGTGTGTATTATATATATGATTATCTGCTGTCTAGGGGATGTGGGAGGGAGAGGAGGGAGGGAGAAAAATTTGAAATTTTTAATCTTATGTAAAAAAATGTTGAAAAATATCTTTACATGTAACTTTTAAAAAATAAAATAGTTTTATCAAAAAAAACTAAGGGAAAAAAAGAAGTTAAGGGTCACTATCCTTGTTTATTCTTGCTTTGTTAGGGCAATGTAATCCTCCTTTGCTAAACATTTAAAGACTTTCAAGTGCCTCATTTCATCCCAACATTAAACCTGACCTAAGATAGCGTTGACCTTGGATTCATACCTCCTACTATCTGAATACATGAAAGCCAGCCTGATATTTCTGTGAGTTTATGGAAATAGGAAAGAGACTATCAGAGATCCTGGCAGTATTCTCTGACCAAGATAAATAGCACAGGAACCCAGTGCAAACTAATCCTCAGTCAGTGGCTGGCTTTCTTCATCCTGGTAAGGAGGGATCAGCAGCCTGAGAGTGTTCCAAGTGGGTCCAGTGCATAAAATAGAGCTTGTTGCTCATCTGATCCAAATAGTGGCCAGTTGGAGCCCTAATAGAGTATTAGAGCACTGCAGAGTCCAACTTGGCCCTAGTAGTCTGGGTCAAGCTGTGAGTGAAAGGTCATAGGCTAAATGCAGTTAATGAAGTCCAAAAACCTCTAGGAGGAGCTCAATAAGTCAAGAGATCATCAGTTGATCAACAGAGAGGAAGGAAAAGAACCAAAGTTTGCATCAGAGAGAGATCCCAGAACCCTATGATAACAAAGATCCCCAATAAAAATCCCACTTTGAAAAAGACCCAAATACCCTTAAAGAAACATAGTCTGGGTCAATATCCTCAGGAATAGGCAGATCCTACCCATATCATTTAGTTGTAGAAATTCAACCAAGCATAGACTTCAGAAGGAACACACTAAGTAACGCAGGAAATACCCTGGTTTAAGGAATTCCAGGGAATCAAAAGTAAGCAGGACATGTACCCTACAACTGATGAATCTTCAAAGACAAAACATGATTTGACTATAGAGAATGGAATACGTAGTCAGGAAAGAATGTCAAGGAAAATTGTAATGTTAGATCAAATAGTGGAAAACCTCATCCAATAACTGAATACACTGAAAATTGGAAAGGATTAGTCAAAAATCAGTAACTCAAGAGTACAGTAAGGAAAATGAAAACAAAATTTAGAAGTTGAAAAAAGAATATCTAATAAATATAATATCAAAAATAATTGGCAATGAAAATAGGTCAACAAGAGAACATACAAGAATTATCAGTCCACGTGAAAAAGGTCTGGATATCATGTTGCAGGAAATTGTAAATGGAAATTTCCCAGAACTCTTAAAATGAGATAGTTAAGTAAAAATAGAAAGAATCCACCGTTCACCTCTTGAAAGAAATTTCAAAATTAAAAGTTGTAGGAACCTTATAACCAAAATACAGAACTTTCTAGTAAAGGAAAAAAAATACCATAAGTAAATGAAAGATTTCAAATACTGGTATTCCACAAAAAGGATTACATAAGAATTTGCAGTTGCAACACAAAAAAGGAAATATTGGAATAGAGTGAAAGACATGAGATAAATGTTTATAACAAAGAATATTACACTCAACCAAATGATATAATCCCCTGGGAGAAAAATGAACCTAATGTGAAACAGAATTTCCAAGCATTCCTAATAAAAATTATAAAACCAAGTGAAAGGAAGGAAAGGAGAAGAGAATGGAATCAAACACTAATTTCTAAATTATTAACTGTAGAAATCATAGAAATAAATAGAACTTTCCTAAATATAGTAAATATTTTATCTAAATCCAAGAATAAATATTAAATCTACTGAAGAAAATTTGGAAGTATTTCCAATAAAATCAGGGATAAAGCAAGGGTGTGCATTATCAGTACTACTGTTTAATATTATTCTATAAATGCTATTTATAGTAACAAAAGAGGATAAAGAAATTAATCAAATAATTATAGGCAAAGATGAAACTAATATCACTATTTTGGCAGATGATATGATGTACTTAGAAAATTCTAAAGAGACAAAAATAATTCTAAATAATTTCATCAAAATTAGAATGTAAGACATGTCTTTACAAATCATGAGCATTTCTATAAATAAACAAAAAAGTTAGGAAGACATTGAAAGAAAAATTTAATTCAAAATAACTGCAGAAACTAAAGAAATAATAAAGTTTTTCTACAAATATTTAGCCAGGGACTATATGAATCTAACTTAAAAGTACTGATTGGAGAAACAAACACAGATCTAAAAATATAATGAAACTTTAATTGGACATTGACATATCCAGGGAATATAATAATTAAAACTATTTTAAAAAGTACTTATTTACTTGTATAACAATCAGCCTTCCAAAAGAATATTTTATAGAGCTAGGAAAATAATAATTAAATTCTTATGGAAAAAATTAATAATCTCAAAGGTAATAACTAAATTAAGAGGGAAGGAATATAGGAACATATAAGTACAAGATCTCAAACTTTATGAGAAAGTATTAATCATTAAAATAATGGTTTTAAAGTTAATCTGTGAAATATGCTGGATATGGAGCCATATAGAGTAGCATAGTGTTTGATAAACACAAAGAGTCTAGTTACTCCAGGATGTATTAACTATTTGACAAAAACTTCTGAAAAACTCAAAGGCATTCTTCTAGAAATTCACTTTAGGCAAACACCAGATATATCATATACTGCAATCAGCTCCAAATGGATACATGACCTACAGATACATTAGAAGAGCAAAGATATTTATTACTTTTCATATCTACTAATAGGTAAAAAGATCATGACTAATCAAGTTATAAAGATGATTGTAAAATAAAATGGATAAGCATGATTATATATATATATATATATATATATTTTAACTTGATGAATCTAATATATATTAGCTTCTGTGATAGCATTACTAGGCTTATATACACATATGCACTCACACACACACATATATATATATATACATATACATATATGTTATATATTGTTATGGGAAGGAAAGAAGGAAGGAAACAGCATTTATTAAGTATGTACTATGTGCTAGACACTCAGCTAAATACTTTACAAATTTAACCCATGTGATCCTCACAGCAGCCTTGGAAGGAAGGCTATCCCTATCTTACAGATGAGGAAACTGGGGCAAAGAGAGGTTAAGTGTCTTTCTCTGTGTCAAATATCTAGTAAATATCTGAGATAATATTTCATCTCAGATCTTGACTTCAGACCAAACGTTCTATCATTCTATCCACTGTGTCACCTAGCTATAAGCAATGCCCGGTTTTAGATAGATAGATAGTGTAAGAGGCTAAAATTCTAGCTAGTCTGTCTTAAATATCTAATGAATGGTTGCCAATAAATTATAAGCTTTAGCAAGAGTTTAGACTTTTAAGCATTTATTAAGGAGAATAAGAATTTGGTGAAGAGAGAGAGAAAGGCCTAGACTCAGCTGTCTATCTCAGGGAGCCAATGTCTCCAGCTCCTCTCCCCTGTGGTAAAAAGTGAAAGCTTGGTTGGTTAGGATAACTGAAAGATGGCAGTTTTTGAAGGACCACCCTTTCGGGGAGGAGACCATGAGGAACTGCCCGTGCATCTGCTAAGCACTCCACTTCCGCCTGCTAAGCACTCCACTTCCAGGGTGCAAGCTTAAAGGCAAGGAGAGAACGGAAGTTGGTCTCTTTTTCGCTCACTCACTTGACTGGCTCTCTCGGCACGCAGAGATGCTGACTCAGGTCCTTGGTGATAGGCCTGGTCCTCCGTAACAGCATGTGCTTGATGCGGTTCTCAGCCTCAGAGGTGGCCTTGGGTTTTTGGTGAATTCTATATGGAATATAGACTAAGCTTAGATCTAAGACTATTTATTTGTATTTCTACTTTCCTATCCCTCTAATCAACATCACCTTGTTTTGTTGGCTAATTAATTCCCAAACAATAAAAACTCTAACTAAAGTTCAGAGGCTTCTTTCACTTACTGGTCTGGGAGATATATATAAGGGAAAGGTTAAAGGGGAGTTTAATGCTCTTGTATTCAATTTTAAATCTCACACCCCCCTGAAGTCCTCCAGAAAGAGAGTGAAAGAGCAAGCCTTACCTCTTTGATAGAAAGTACCCACAAGCAAACGTCACTTCCTGATGCCAAGGAAAACCCCATGGCTTGCCCTCAGACACCTTCTCCTCATGGCAGAGCTTTCCTACAGTAATTCCCCAGCAGGTGGAATCACTCCAATCATGACAATAGATAGATAGATAGATAGATAGATAGATAGATAGATAGATAGATAGATAGATAGATGGGTGGGTGGGTGAATAGAGGGATAGATACATAGATACATAGATAGACACATAGACATAGACATAGAGACAGAGACAGAGACATAGACATAGATTTAGATAGACATGGACATAGACATAGACATAGACATAGACATATCTTTACCAAGGTAGATAGGCATCAGTTTGAAATCTATGAAGAAGAATTATAGATGGATTAACAAACAGGCAAGTCTTGTATTTCTACATTTTTAATAAATAACATGTCATTCATTTATGTATGTAATAATGACAGGTATTAATCATCTTCACTCACTAGTGAATCCTTGAACATCATTCAAGCTAACTGCATTTATCGTTACTGTGTTCTAGCTAAAATCCTTTTGTACATAACCAACTGATATAATTTTATTTTTTTTTCTTTCTATTCACTTCTCTTAGAGTGCTCTTTCATATAAATTAGTAACCATTTTATAAGTACAGAGCTTATGTGAACATATTGACTTGGTAAATGACTAATCACTGCTTAATTGCTTTAAAAAAATATAATTGAAGCATTATGGTTGTCTAGGTAGGTGACCAGTTTATTGAAGACATATTTTGTTTTATCTGAGTTAAAAAGCTAAATGTCAAGCCACCAAACTATGGGAGTCATTACAGAGCATGCCTTTAATTTACAATAATCTTATTCCTGAAGTTCTCATTCCTGGAGTTCACATGGTAAGTATAAATATTTTAGTTTAAGAGACTTATTAGAAACTCAGGTGCTTAACAGAGTTCAGAAGCAGAATTTCACAGGTAAGTATAATATGAACATTTTACAAGAACTAGTTTAATTAAAGAAAATTGGATTTTAATATTGATTGTGCTTTGATTTAACAAGATAAAACATGGTTCAAAATCATTTCATAATAAGAAAGTTGCTTGATTGGTGACTATGACAACTCAGGAATATGAATTACTTATATAGCCCAACTACTGAAAGTAATAATAAATAGTTCATTCCAGAACTTATATTGCAATGTGCAATTTTTTTTAAAAAGTGTTGGATTTGGAGTCAAAGAGCCAGTGATATAATCCTAATTCTTACATTTAATAATTCAATAAATTTGGGCAAGCCCTTAACCTTTCTAGGTCCTAATTTCTATATCTGTAAAATGAAATAATTGAAGTAGATGGCATTCAATTTGCATACTTGCTCATTTATGAAGCCAAAGACACTTTTTCTTCCTCTGTGCAATAAATGGACAGTAAGCAACCATAGAATGTGTACTGACATTCCAAATCCCATATAGGAGATTATACCAGGAGGGGCATCCTGGGGATGGAATTCTACTGGCCAGACTCCCAGTTACAAATGTTAAATGTTGTGTGTATATGTGTGGTTATCTCCCTCTCTTTCATCTATTTACCTCTCATCTATGTTTATCTATATTTGGAAATGACTATTCATTGGTTTGCATGGCTATGTTAATTATATTTTATATTTATTCTTTCACTTTATTTCTTTTTTGTTTGTCTGGTTGTTTTTATTTGTTTGTTTTGTGCAGGGAAAAGAGGATTAAGTGACTTGCCCAGGGTCACACAGCTATAAGTGTCAAGTATCTGAGGCTGGATTTGAATTCAGGTCCTCCTGAATCCAGGGCCTGTGCTTTATTCACTGTGCCACCTAGCTGACCCCTATTCTTTCACTTTAAGACTTTGACTTCTATGTGAGTTGATAATTAAATGTCATATAAAGTTTTCACTTAACCATAGTTTTTAAATTTATATAAATAAACATTTAAAGAAGCTTGCGTATATATTTTTTGTCTTTATTCAGTACTTTTGGACTTAAATCTTGCAATCTAAATATGTTATCAATAGAAACACACAAACAAACACACACACACACACACACACACTCTTCTAGATGCCTTCCATAGCCAACCCTGAGGTTGCCTAATATAGTATTTTTTGTTTGTTTATTTGTTTGGGTTTTTTTTTTGGGGGGGGAGCAATGAGGGTTAAATGACTTGCCCAGGGTCACACAGCTAGTAAGGGTCAAGTGTCTGATGCTAGATTTGAACTCAGGTCCTCCTGAATCTAGATCCAGTGCTTTATCCACTGCACCACCCAGCTGCCTCCTTAACGTAGTCTTTTAATCAAACGTTTAGTAGATGTCCACCTTACAGAGGCACTGAGTATATAAAAAACAAAATGATGGTGGATGGCCAATATACTATCTGGATAAAGAAAAAAATCAATAATATAAAACATAAGGGAAACATCAAAGCCATATTCTTATTTGGGAAATTATGAAAAATCTATACAGATTAATATTTTCCATGTGGTTTTATTTGATTAAAATATTGTCATCATTTGAATTTTTCTCTTCCAGTCTAGGGGTAGATGAACTTTCAAAATGTGTGTAATTTCTAATTACACAGTAAATGTTTTATAAATGGTTTAAATCCATTGAGAAGAATATATATATGTATATATGTATATACATATATATACACACACACATATATATAATTAAACATATATACACACATACATATATGCATGTACCAACTATATATGTATATATAGGAATCAATATTCTAATTAACTATAATTTTGCATGAGTGATACAAATGAAGAATATCTTACAGAACCTTTTTTTAATTCATGCTTTTGTATTTTTTTCATTAATCTGTGGTTACACAGCTAGTAAGTATGTGAGGCCAGATTTGAACACATGAAAATAATTCTTCCTGACTCCAGGACCAGCCCGCTATCCCCTGAGCCACAGTCCTAGATAGGCTATCATTGAAAGAAAACTTTACAAGGAAATGTAATAGCTTTAAAAGCAAATTTTAAGAGGCAATTTCAGATACTTGTTTCAGAATGAAATTGTAAATTATGCATCACTAAAATCCAATCTTACTTGCTTTTCCATTATAGAAGAAGAAGAAGAGGACAAAGAAGAGGAAGAACAAGAAGAAGAAGAACATGAACAAGAACAAGAACAGGAACAGGAACAGGAACAGGAACAGGAACAGGAACAGGAACAGGAACAGGAACAAGAACAAGAACAAGAACAAGAACAAGAACAAGAACAAGAACAAGAACAAGAACAAGAACAAGAACAAGAACAAGAACAAGAACAAGAACAAGAACAAGAACAAGAACAAGAACAAGAACAAGAACAAGAGATGCCTTCTCATGTAAAACAAATGCATGAGGTCTTAATTGACCAAAAAAAGAGACACAGTATATTTTAATTTTTAATTAAGGTTTAACTATCTACAATTATTCTGTAATCACTTTATGATTAATATACTCTTTGTTTTATAGTTCTTTCTTTTCAGCTTCTTTTGTCTCAAAAAGCAGCCTTTGAAAAACTTAATTCAACCTTTCTTTCCCAGATACACATGGAACAAAGGACTGAATTCTGGTCCAAAGACCTAGAAAAAAATACTGTATATCAAAAAAGTAGCATCTACATCAATGTATCAGGAAGATATTTTTTTAAAGAAATCCAACAAGCATTCTATATCAGGCAAATCACAGTGTCCTAAAATCCCACAATTTCCTAATACCTGACTCCATCAATTTCCAATATCTGTTTCTGAATAAATAGTATTTGCATGTCAAGGACCTCCTTAGGTTTAAGCTATTTCAGTGATGTCTGCTATTCTACAGATCTCTTTTGAGATGTCTTTTTACTAATCACAAATATGATTTTGTGAATTAGGCAAAACCCTCTATATTGTCACTCTGGTGGTAGTGCACTGAAATAATCTTCTAAATACCCTCCAATTATACATGACCTATACTGTCCATTGCTGGTGAGGCTAATTATCTACTATTTTATTGTCTTTTTCTCAGCCTTTGAGTATATTTGATTTTTTTCCCTGAGTTTTCTAAATATTAGTACATAAGTATTACTATTTACTACTGACATGGTCAATGACTATTTCTAGTGCAGAAGCTTATCTTTGAGGCTTTTCCCCCAATTGCATCTCATCTGACTAATTAGGCATCCTCACACTCTGGCAAATATCAACTACTACTTATTCTACAAAATTAATTTTTTCCTGGCCTAAAGAGAGCCAGAATTGTTATTATTTATGGAATGGCTGAATGAAAACTCAACTGAATCTGAATTTCTTTCTTTCTCTTGAAAATAGGGTTGAACATTCTTTCCCCATGAGATTACTTTATATTTGTCTGAGGGCTGGAAAAGAACCCCAATTTACCTTGGGGCAATAGGCAGTGAAAATCAAAGCACCCAATTCCTTCAATGTCAAACACTAGTTACCATCTCCCATAACAGGTGAGGCGACAGGTCTCAGTAATAACTAAAGTGTGTGTGCTTCCAATTCTCCTCAGTCAGCTTGAAAGGATGAGAGGTCAGAGTTCAGAATTCTGCTCTACCCCAGACATCCCACATATACAAATATCAAAAAGGGAGCAAAAGAAAAAAGCAAAGAAAAAAATCTAACAGCCCATGTATTGTTCAATAGTCTCCTGAAGAATTTCAAGTTATCCAAGTTTCTTTAATATTCTCAAAAGTTATATATTTCAAAAACATCAATTTTAGTAAAACAGATTATTATTTTTTTTTAATATTTAGGGGCAGACATTAGAGTGTAACAATTGGAATGACACCACCTGCTGGAGACTTACTGTAGCAAAGATCCTCCATAAGGAGAAGGCCTCTGAGGGCAAGCCATGTGGTCAAGGTCATTAGCATCAGAAAGTTTGCTACTGGGTACTGTCTATCAAGGCTACCAGCCAATCAACTTAAGGCACCTCCCATTTCTTGGAGGAGGACATGAAGTAGGAAGCAGACGCTGGCGGGGGGTTCTGTCTCTTTTTGGTTCCTGACCTCACCATGGTGGGTCAGATGATAGGGTCTGTTAGAAATAGTTAGATTTTTACCTTTCTCTATGATCCTAATGTTCTTTAATAAATACTTAAACATTTAAATACTCTTGCTAAAGATTATAATTTATTGGTGATCATTCATTAGATTTTAGATAGTTTAGCTAGAATTTTAGCCCCTTACAAGAGTAATGTAAAATAAAGTGGTCATCAGGAGAAGGTCTCAAAACTTAACCACATTTAGGGCAGTTTTATTATAATTCAAATAAAGTTATATGTTCAGGTGGTGTCAGATTAGTACTGGTTACTTTGAGTCTCAAATGTGTATTAGCTCATAAGAGAGCCCAGGTTAAGAGTATAGGTAGCCCATCAAAAAACAACCACCATTCTGGCAAAATTTAAAACAGAGTCTATTCATCCTGAAATCCTGAAACTTTATTCAAATTAGATTCATAGATACAGAGTTTTAAGAGGCCTCAGAGACTTTTTAGTATAAACACCCTCATAGTACAGATAAGATAGTCAAAGTCCTGGACAGTTAAATGAGTTGCAAAGTGCCACAGAGAAGATTTGAAACATATGGCCAGAGAAGAATTTTGCTTCTAATTACTCAATATTTACTTTTTGTTTTAAATGGTACATTTGTATGGAAGTTTTTTTTTTTTTATCATGAATCAAAGAAGCATATAGAGATATATAAAGATAAAGATATATAAATATATCATATGTAGATAGATATCACTATCTCTAAGTGTATGTATGTATAAGTATATGTATATATGTATGTATATACGTATATATGTATATATGTATGTATGTATGTGTGTGTGTATATATATACTTTCTCTAACTGTTAAAAAACACTAGTATTTACCTTGCCTCTTCATCAATTTTATTTGGGAACTGTGGTTAACACTGGATCCAAGGAAATACTGACAATTAATAACTCTAGGACTGGCAAAAATGACAGAAAGGAAATTGTAAAAGAAGAAAAATTAAGACAGTTTTCACAAAGAATGCCGGGATTATTCAGTCTCATTATTCTAGCTGCATGTTCCCATATAATGAGCATCAAAATCACTATTATAGGAGGCTAGTGAAGGCTTAATTTAAGCATCAGTGTATGAGACACTCCAGGTCTTTGAGATTCCAAATATTCACTCTCTTGCTTCTTGAAATATAAACAGTGTTTGTTTTCTTTTTCTTTCTTTTTTTTTGTTTTGTTTTTTTAAACCAAATTTTTTACATTGATTTTTTTAAAACTTTGTTTTGCAAATTTTCTTTCTCCCACCCTGCCTGCCCTTTCTTAAGAAATCAAGCAATTCAATATAAATTATACATGTGAAGTCATGTAAAACATTTCCACATTAGTCAGGTTGTAAAAGAAGACATACAAAATAACTTTAGAAAGAGGAACTGACAAAAAAAATTATACTTCAGTTTATATTCAAAGATCATCAGCTCTTTCTCTGTAGATGATATAAATGTTGATTTTCCATAGTATCTTCAATTTCAGTTTCATCTCTGAATAAATTAGGACAAATTTGATACAGTCCTATATGGAATAATGTGGATATAAAAATCATATGCAAGGAGTGACTTTAAATATCAGCATACTTAAGTTCAACATAGTTAAAAAGATATGCAATCATCCAATAGACTGTTTCTGTCGATTTAATTATACATTAGTTTCTTAAAACATCATTGATCTATTGTATCATATATCTTGGTTTGGTCTCTAGAATTAATAACAATGGTCTGACTAATCAAACACTCATGAAAGCAAATTAGTCAAATGTCTCAGTTCCCAATAGCTACTTCCTTAGAGATTTTTTTCTTATTAAATAGTTTCAAACAGTTCTTGCTTTACTTAGTTTATTATGTACAGAAAATTGAATAGGTTGAGGTTTAGGGGAATATTGTCTTTAGTGTTTTTACTAATGACATATATACATAACTAGTTAGGATACTAATAAAATTTCCAGGTTAAACAAAGATGAATGGGAAAACTTAGAGTGCCCAAGATAGCCTGGCTTAAGTCTATTCTCACTCCAATTCATGCTCTACTTTACTGCCAAAGTGATTTTCCCAAAGTGCAGATTGGAACATGTCATTGTCCCACTCAATCAATTCCCACAGTTCCCTCTTTTGTAGACTCTTTTTACTTGCCCTACTGTGATAAATTTTTTAGGGGTACTAAATAGTATATTGTCCTTTGGAGATATACCAGTGGAGGAATCTTAATCGTGATGTAACTTTTATTGTGAAACTTTTAATCAGCTTTAATAATAATGTCCATATAAGGTTGTCATTTATAAAAGGGAACAAAAAGTCAAGAATATCATGGAAATCAATGAAAACCAAATTTGAAGGATGGGTCTAGTAGAATCAGACCTCAAATTACACTATAAAGGAGTAATTATCAAAACAATTTGGTACTAGATAATAAATAGAGTGGTTGATTTATAAAATATATTAGATACGTAACATATACAAACAAATGAGCACAATAACCTAGTGTCAGATAAACTCAAAGAACCCAGTAAGCAATAACTCACTATGAAAAAAATTTCTTTGAAATTTATAAAGTAGTCTGGCAGAAGTTAGGCATACATCAAAATTTCACAACATAATCCAAGATAAACTCAGAATAACTATCAGATTAATACATATTTATAAGCAAATAGGAGAGAATGGTGGAGTCGGGGTGTCAGCTGTATGCACAGGAGAATAATGTAAAGAATTAATTGTTATTTGAGGTTTTTATGCCTCCACACACACTGGCCTGGGGCTCCACAAACTTCATGGTGCTCCACCCACTGGTTGTAGCCATTGCCATGACGCTGGCACCTTAAGTCTTCACCACTCGCCAACACCTACATAGTCCTGGCAAAATTATAATGATTGGAAGCCTAGTAAGGGCAGTCATGTGACTGTCAGAGTGGCCATCCCATTGGCTGGGGCTGTGTAGGGTTTTTCTGGGATTGGGGGGAGGAGAATTGGGCATTCTAGCTGGAGGCTGGAAGGCGACAGGAGTTCTGCTGTGTATTCTCAGCTGATTCTTGGGCGGTGGTATTTTTTCAGGTTGTATAATTTCCCTTTCCCCATTTTATTTCCTTTCCCTTGATCCTACTGATCCTGTTTGTGTTTTTTTTTCTTTTTTAAGTTCGTTCTTGTTAAAATAAATCCTGTTCTGTTTTGAGGGAGGCTGCCGGTCTCCTTCCAATATTGCAGCAAGTCTCTTAGCTAATACTCCCCAATTAAAAATTGGTCCCCATGAGAATTAATGACCAAAGAGATAGAGAGGTTATGGTTATATGATAAAAAATGTTCTAATTCATGAATAATTGTTGTTTTTATTCAGCCATTCATTCATGTCCAAGTCTTTTTGACCTCATGGACCTTAGCATGCTTCTATTGTCCACTATCTCTTGAAGTCTATGTAAGTTCATGTTCATTGTTTTCATGATACTATCTATCTATCTCATCTTATGCTGTCCCCTTTTCTTCATTTTATTTTATCTTTTAAAACATCAGGATCTTTTCCAGTGAGTCCCATCTTCCCAAAATATGGTCAAAGTATTTAAACTTCAGTATTTGACTTTCCAGTGAACAGCCTTAATTAATTTCTTTAAGTATTGACTGATTTGACCTACTTACTTTTCAAGGGACCCAAAAGTTTTCTCCAACACAACAATTTAATGATATGGCAGCCCTCATCCCTCTTTATAGTCCAACTCTCACAGCCATACATTGACCAAAAAAAAACCTTTGTCAGGACTTTTTAATATGCTGTCCAAATTTACCATAGCTTTCCTTCCAAGATGTTAGTGTCTTTGAATTTCATGGCTACAGTTGCCAACTACAATGATCTTTAAGCTGAAAAACATAAAAACTGACACTGCTTCCATTTCTTCTCTCTCTATATGCCAGGCAATGATGGGACCAGTTTACCAGTTAAAATCTTAGTGGGTTTTTTTATGTTATGTTCCAAGCCAGCTTTTATACTTTTCTCTTTCACCCCTATTGAGAGGCTTCAATTCTTTTTTACTTTCTGCCATGAGAGTGGTATTGTCTGCATGTCTGAGATTGGTGATATTTCTCCTGGTAACTTTAATTATAGTTTTTGATTAATTCATTCTGGCATTTTACATGTTGTAATCTGCTTATAAGTTAAATAATTATGGTGACAATACATAGCCTTGTTGTACTCTTTTTTTAATCTTAAACCAGTCAGTTTTTTCATGCTTGATTCAGTTATTTTTTGGCTAGCATACAGTATCCTCAGGAGAAAAATAAGATGATCTGGTACTACCATCTCTTTGATGATTTGCCAAATTCTGTTATAATCCACACAGACAAGGGTTTTAATGTAGGCAATGAAGCAGATGTAGATTTTTTTTTTCTGGAACTCCCTTGCTTTATCCATAATCTAGTGAATTTGGAAATTTGTTGTCTAGTTTTTCTACCTCTTTAAAACCCTGCCTGCTCTTATTGTAATTCTTGGTTCATATACTGCTGAAACCTAGATTACAGAAATTTTAAGTATCACCTTGCTGACGTGAAATGATACCCAGATAAGTTAAATCACTCCTAAAATCAAATGACTAGCCAATGGAAATAATTTAATTTTTAGACAAGTAATCATTTTACTACAATGTATAACCCCAAGAATCATAAGAACAAAGATATATTGGGTTCTGGCCTATTTTCCTATTTCACAACAGATTCTGGGAGTAGCTGCTGAAGAGTTGTTTTTTTGGGTTCCTGACCTTGGTATGGCGGGTCAGATGCTGCGGTCTCTAAGAGATAGATTTTTACCTCTCTGCCTCCTCAAGAACTTCTTATGGACTTTAATAAATACTTAAAGGGGTGGAGCCAAGATGGTAGAGAGAAGTCAGCAAGTTGGCTGAGCTCTCCTGCGGTTCCCTCAAAAAGGCCATAAAATCAAGCATCTGGACAGATTCTGAAACTACAGAACCTACAAAGAGACAGAGAGACACAGTCTTGCAAGCAGAGATAATTTAGAAGACTTCAGGAAAAGTCAGTCTCACTCGGGTAAAAGGGAGGTGCAGCACACTGTAGCTCAGCACAGTGTGGAAGGGGTCAGGCAAGTCAACAGGAAGTTGTAGGCCACAGCTGAGCAACTGAGGCCCCTGGATCCTGGTTCAACAAGCTGACGGGACAGCAGGACAGTGGCAAAACCCACCTGCATTAGCCAGGAGGGCAGGTTGCCACCTTGACAGCCACCCATAGGACAGGCATGACCAGGCCTACCAATCCCAACTTGCAGCTAGCAAGGCCAGGGCAGGGAGAAATCCACAAGCCATAGAGGCTTCAGTGTAGAAAGCCAGTGACACAGCCCTTATACCCCAGCACAAGAAGCTTGAAACAGGGATCCTGGTCCCCCAACAGCAGACCTCAACTTTACAAAAAAAAAAAAAGCTGCAATATGAGTAAGAAACAAAAAGTGCTCTTACCATCAAGAGCTTCTGTGTCAACAGGGAAGAGGCAAACACAAACTCAGATGAGATCAGTATGCCTACATGTGAAGCTTCAAGAGGGAAGATGAATTGGTCTCAAGAACAAAAAGCCTTCTTGGAAGAGCTCAAAAAGAATGAAAAAAAAACAATTGAGGTTTCCTCCCCCCCCCTTTCCCCCTTTCCCTCTTCCCTAGGTCCCCTCCCCCCCACCCCTCCCCAGCCCTTCTGTCTTTCCCTTCTCTGCTGGTCCCTCTTCTCCCCACCTCCCCTTTTCTCTCAACTCCTCTCCTCCCACCTTGCTTCGCCTCTGCCTCTGCCTCTGCCTCCCTCCTCCCTAGTCCACCAGCCACCTCTTTCTCCCTCCTCATCCTCCAGCCTACTGTTCCAGCTTCCCTCATTAGAGCCTAACCATCGGCAAACTGCTTTTCCTCTCCTGCGCACTATCACCTGGGCACAAGAGAAAGGGGGTTGAGGCCATTCAAGTCTGGCTCTCGGGCTTGTCCTCTACTCGCTTACCCCCTGTAGCGCTAACCCTCAAACAGTTCATGAGAAGGCAACAAGTCCTCCTCCTATACAGAAAGATTTTACAAGCAATTAGCCAGGTACCAAATGAATATGACTGCAAGTATCTACAGAACTGGGCAAGGGAAGAATTCCAAAGAAATAAAAGTGCCACAGAAGAGGTAAGGATGAACAAGAGCTCAACCTGGTGGCAGCAGGCCCCTTTTTCACTACTGTCCAGCTTCTTTTCAATGACTGGATACAATCCAAATGATGATTACTCAAGGAAATCTGCAACTGAAAGAATTGGAGAAAACATTAAACTTAGCAAAAGCATAACTTCATAACTTTCCCAAGGGTTTTTCAAAATCTCTTTTGGAGTACTACAAGGTAAATGGAGTTTTAAACTCATTGCAAGGAGTAGGAAGCTAAGGTGTTTGTAACAACCCTTGCCTAGTGATGATCCCACTACAAAGTCAAAGAACACGCTGCATCTCTGCAAAATAGCTACATATGGACCCTGACTTGTGTTAATTAAGAACAAAATAAACAGCATCTTGGCAGTTGCCTTAGCAGTGAAAAGTAAATACCAAGGACTTGTTCTATTATTTCAGATATGCTGTCAGTTTTCATGAGAAATAACACTAATCAAAACATAACATATTGATTTAAAAAAAAACATTAAAAATGTGTTTTCTTGCATGTAAAAAAAACAATCGAGAGAGATAGAAGAAAGAATGGGTAGAGAGCTCAAAAAGGATTTTCAAAATCAATTGAGAGAGGTAGAAGAAAAAATTGGGAGAGAAATGAAAACAACACAAGAAAATTATGAAAAAAGAATCAGCAGCTTGGAAAAGGAAGCACACAAATTGACTAAAGAAAACAATTCCTTAAAAAATTCATTTGGCCAAATGGGAAAAAAAAAAAGGTGCATAATGTCACTGAAGAAAACAATGCCAGGGTCAGAATTTCCACATATATATATATATATATATATATATATATATATATATATATATATATATATATATATACTCTATCTGATTCAACCATTCTTCAGAGCAATTTGGAAATATGTCCAAAAGGCTATAAAACTATGCATACCCTTTAAACCAGCAATACCATTACTAAATCTTCAAAGAGATTTTTTTAAAAAGGAAAAAATGCCTATATATATACAAAAATATTTATAGCAGCTCTTTTCTGGTAGCAAAGAAATTGGGGAGATAGCCATCAATTGGGGAATGTCTTGATAAGTTGTGGTATATGATTGTGATGGAATACTATATATAAGAAATGATGATCAGGATGCTTTCAGAAAAACCTGGAAAGACTTGCATGAACTGGTGCAAAGTGAAATTAGTACTACCAATAGAAATTTGTACATAGTAAGAGCTATATTGTAAGATGATCAACTATAAATGACTTAATGATCCAAGATACCTCTGAAGGATTTAAGATAAAAAATGCTATCCATCCCCAGAGGGGGACAAAAAAAAACAACTGTTGGAGTCTGAATACAGAACAGAGCATACTTCTTAAAAAACTTTTAAGAGTCTTTAAATCTGTGTTTTCTTTTACATATGACTAATATGAAAATATATTTTGCATGACTACATGTTTATGGCCTACATCAAATTGCTGCTGAGGGAGGGAGAATATTTGGAATTTAAATTTTAAAAAGTGAAAGTTACATTTTTTAGATGTAATTAGGAAAAATAAGATAGTAAATAAATAAGTTCACATAATGAAAGAAATAATTGTTTTTACATGCAAATGGGAAAAATAAATATTAAATAAAATAAAATTATTTGGATCTACTGTTATAAGCATGAACACAAATAATCCTAGCACTATTTATATAAGGACTTTGCTACTCACCACTTTGTGGTCTGTAAAGTAGCAGTGGCAAGAAATATCTCATATGACATAAATCCAATTATTTATAAGCAAGATAGTTTTTCTGATAATCTATTCTCTGGGTGTTATTGCAGGAGTTATTCCTTTGTCCCAAACACTAAGATGTAGGCAAGAACCTTCTAATATCGTCACAATTGCAACCTTAAAAAGAATCAGAAAAACAATGAAGCAATAACAAGTCAATGTCTTCATTAGTTAAAGCAAAAAGTATTCCCACTCCCTATCCTCACAGGCATGGCACATTTACAAAAACTGAACATAAATTACAATATTAAAAAGTCACAAAACTGATCCTGATGCAGTAAAATTATATTAAATAAAATGCTGGCTCTCGGGCTTGTCCTCTACCGGAGTCCAGAGGAAAGAGAGTCAGAGTCAGCGCCAGTCTCTTCCTTCCTCCTCCCACTAGTCTGCGTCACTTCCTGAAGCCAAAGAAAAGACTCCTGGCCTTGCCCTCAAAGACCTTCGCTTCATGGGCGGAACTCTTCTACAGTAAGTCTCCAGCAGGTGGTGTCATTCCAATCGTTACAGTTCCCCGCTTTGTTTCCTCAAGAAACGGTACGTTTCCTTGATGAAACAGTCAAAAATAACAGAATATAATAACCTATGCTAACTAACAATATGTTAATAACAATATAGAAAAGGGAGAGAGGAAAGTTTTGTCCAGAGAGGCGATCTTTTTTTGTCCTCATGAACCGACGCTTTGACATTGGTCTTGCAAAGGGAGGGCCTTTGCAGAGAATACATGTTACAGATAGTGTATATTATAACAGAAAGAGAAAAGAGAAAAAAAAAATAACAAAAACAAAACAAAACTGTTCATTTAAAGTCTCTAAAAGTCTTTTCTCAGATGTCCTCTAGGTGTAATCATGGAATGGAAGTCTTTTCAGGGGTTGATGTGTGGATGCTGGTAATCAGCCAGGAAAATTTCCTACAAAATTGAGCTTAACACAACTTTAAAATAGCTTTGTCAATAATCAAATCAAACAATGAAAGTTCTCAAAAACATGTCTAAGGGAATTCAGAATCTTGGTTGTTACACATGAAACATATAATAAAACAAAAATTGAAACATTCTTTAAAATTAATATTAATATAGGCCCCCCCTTATGGAGGGTAATTGAGAAGACAATTGCTATGATATTAATTTTTTAAAAATAAATTTTATCTTTGTTTCATCACTTTTTGCATCATCTGCCTAATTATCCTCATGCCATTATGAGAAATTTAAAAATCTAATATAATTGGTAACAGGTGTCAAGGTCAAATTCAACACTGTATTTATTATGACACCTGAGGTTATTATGGGGGTTACCATAAAAGAACAGAGAAATGATGGGATATGAGCATTCCCACACTTGAGCAATATGTACTGTCCATGCAGTATGCCAGGCTTAAAATAGGTGGATGGAATACTTGTCCATGCCACTGAACATATTGGAGGAAACTGAGTCAGACTTAATCAGATGCATGGGATTGAGATGTCCACGGCATCAGGCATATAGGAGGGAGCATAGAAGCCAGGTGTAGAAGTGAGATGGGTGGGATCAATACTTCCAGCTATCTGTACAATATTGTGGGGAAAAATAGAATAAAATATTAAACCAAGAGAATCCAACCTCAACATTTGTCAAAAGCTGTTCCCTCAGCCATACCTTGACTTCATGCATGTATCCCCTCATGTGACAGTTCAGTGTCTGCTCTTGCATGTATTCCTCTTGTGATTGGATGGCATCTTGGCCAATTGGCATCTGATAACTCAGAATAAAGGCAATTAATGTCTTAAATGATAAGTTCCCATAATCCAAGTCTCATATGGATTTAAAAATTGAGGATAATAAATGTTTGCAAAAAATGTGAATACATCTTGACTCAGAATATATAATTATGCAACAATTTCAAATAATACCCCTTTTTTATTTAGTGTACTATTACTTTTGTGAAAAATCAGAACATATTTAAATACAAGTTAAAGCACAACAGAATCTCAAAGAAAACTTTTTTTAAAAAAAAGAAAACTTTTATAAATGTTCCCCTCTTTTTTTTTTAATATGCTTATCAAAAATAATACTTCTAGAAACAATTTACACTTGCCATGGCAACCAATTGCCAGGGAAATGCTTTAAAGAGTTTGATCAAATAATCAGTTGAGAGAAAAAAAAAACAAAAACAAACAACTCAGAATATGGGAGCACAATACTCCTAGAATTAACATTGTATTATGAAATCAAAACCATCTTGCAATGTTTCAAAATTAGATAGACAAATGAATAGAAGAAAATACACATGGAACAATAAAAGACAATGAAATTCAAACTAAGAAAATCTAAATGAATATGAACTTAATATTAATGAGAGTATTATAAAATATAAACTTGATCACATGACTATAAAAAGCTTTTACAAATATTCTCCTTGTTTTAGAAACTAAGTATAAAACACAATTTCAAATGCATGAAAATCTCTATGAAAATAAACCCATACTATTAATTTCAAAATGTAGATATAATAGCATAGAAATCCTATGTAACCTCTGAACTGACATTAATAATCTGAGTAAAGTTAGAACACTTTTGATTCCGATATCTAAAATCCCCAATACTCATATCAATACCTTGCTGCTTACTTCTACATTTCTGTACAATATATACCCTTCCATGGCAAAAGAAGCGGAGTCTTGGACTATGTTGATGATTGTCATTCTTATTCAGCTTAAGTTTTTCTTCTTTAACCCCTCTATATTGTCTGTCATTCTTTTCACCATACAAATGCTTTATAAGATTACTAATTAAAGACAAAAGCAGGTTAGCAAAATTATGAACAAATTGAGCATATCTGGAATTTAAAGGGTTTTCTAAGGTTGTCTCAGAAGCACAGCCAGGCTGGGGAAGGGCTGAGCCTGAAGCTGCAAATGCAGGTAGAGAAAATTGAGCATGAGCATTAGATCTCTGGACTTCCAAGGCAGGGGAAGGAATGGGCTTGGCCATGGGAGGAGTAGAGGGTGGGGTCTGGAGAGGAGGGGAGGGACCAGTGCAATTTGAATCAGACTTGATTTTGAACTCAGGCCTGGATTCCTCTTCCCCCACTTTGCCTCCAGGTGCTAGGGGATTAAAAGCTTCTAGAGGGTGGGTCATTGCCTCTAGGCATGCAGAATTAGAGCAACAATTAGTGTTAGAACTGGGAAAAGCTGCGGGAATCTCTTCAGGTTTCTCTGAAAAAGCATGGTTGGGAGAGGGAGAGATATTTCCTTGTGTGAGTAAGTTGCTGGCTCTTTTAACAAAAAGAAAAAGAAAAATAGAAAATCCACAAAAACAAAGCATTAACTTGTTCTTAGCTCCCATTTGTCTGGTTAAACAGACTAAAATCAAAAATAGGGTAATTAGGGAGTTTAAAAGGTCCATTCGAAAAAATTTAAAGGGAAAACACAGTCAGTACGCCAGTACTTAGCAGTTAAAGGGAGAGGGTAGGGGAAATTTCTTACCCAACCAGAAGATCAGAAGACTGAGGTTTAGCTTTCCTCTTTGTGGTCAGCCATCTGTTAAGGGCTAAAATTCTAGCCAAACTGTCTAAAATATCCAATGAGTGGTCGCCAATAAATTATAAGCTTTAGCAAGAGTTAGACTTTTAAGCATTTATTAAGGAGAACAAGAATTTGGTAAAGAGAGAGAGAAAGCCCGAGATTCCTATCTATTAAAGGGAGAGCACATTTCTAGCTCCCTTCTCCGCCAGAGTCCTTAGGAAAAAGTGCAAGACTGAGCGCTAGTCTCTTCCTTCCTCCTCCCACTAGCCTGCGTCACTTCCTTTTCCAAAGAAAAGACTCCTGGTCTTGCCCTCAAAGACCTTCGCTTCATGGGCGGAACTCTTCTACAGTAAGTCTCCAGCAGGTGGTGTTATTCCAATCGTTACAGCACGTATATGTGTATATATGTATGTGTATATCTATCTATATCTATATCTATATCTATATCTATATCTATATCTATATCTATATCTATATCTATATCTATATCTATATCTATATCTATATCTATATCTATATCTATATCTATATCTATATCTATATCTATATCTATATCTATATCTATATCTATATCTATATATGTATATAGACTTTCCTCTAGTAATTTATCATTTGTATTGTTTGTTTGCTTATTTTAAAGTAAGAATGTTTTTTGTAGCACCCCTTCCAGGGCAACTTTCCTCAGCCCCACCCCTTATTACATACAGGTACTCTGTCTATGACAAGGTGCTCCAGATGGTCTTAGCATATACTCTCCCTGTATTAAATAATTTGTTATTGTTTGTGTATAACTTTGTTTTTGCCATAATGATAAATTTCCATATAATTACACTTAGATACTTTGAAATCTTGAAGTCAGATTTCAGCTATAGAAATCCTAGTTCTATGTGCACTGAACCTCATCTAGCAATTTTTATTGTGTCAGACTGTATCAAAGCATATTTCTCTGAAGAAGCATTGCCCCTGGAAACTGCTATATTATGTGTTCTTTCCTTATTGTTTGGAGTCTTGAAAAGGTTTAAACTTTTTTTTTTTTAATGAGCAACATACTTTTTTTTTGGGGGGGGCAATGGGGGTTAAGTGACTTTCCCAGGGTCACACAGGTAGTAAATGTCCACTTTATCCACTGTGCCACCTAGCTGCCCCTAGATCACCTTATGAAAGCCATTTTCCTTCTTTAGCTTTTGAATGATTGTTTCTTCATATATAGGGAACACTATCTTTATAAATGATAGGAGTCGTAATAAATAAAGCATTTTAAATTTAATTGTTAGGTATAGTTACTTGGGCTTTGGGAGTAAGATTCTCCCAAGTCCAAACTTCTTACTGGGAATAAAGGAGTGTCTTAAAAGGAAACACTGAAGGAAATGGATAGCGCTGTGGAAAGAGACCTGCATTTGGAATTAAGATGTCTATTAGGCAAATCTCTCCACTTAAACCATAGGATAATAGAGTTAGAACTGGAGAGGAATGCTGAGGTGATTTCATTCAGCCCTATCATTTTACAAACCAGGAAGTTGAGGGTTAGAGTGATTAAGTTTTTTGCTCAATCACAAATAGAATGTCAGGAGCAATATTTGACACACTGACCCAAAAGCTCAGTTTCTCCATCTGTAAAAACTAAAGAGGGCAATGATAATTGATTTCTAAGTTCCTTTTTAGATTTAATTCATATGATCCTACATTTTAAAAATTCTTAAAGATTATGAAGTAAACAAGATAATGATCTTCTTTTAACTTGTTTAGCCATCTTCTTTAAGGGAAGGGGGAGGGAAGGAGTGGCCTAAACCCATACCTGCTTCTTGGGGTTTTTCATTTTCCCATCCCTTTTCTCCCAGTAGTATCTCAAAAAAAAAATGTCATGCTGCCCTACACATAGCCATCATTAAATGGCTTCAGGAGTCTCTCATTGTGTCTCTTATTTCCATGTAAGTAATTGGGAAGGATAGATCTGGTAGTTTTAGCTAATCAAAAGAACATTGATTCCAAATTCCCTTTTTGTTCCTAGGTAAGGACCAATTATCCCTTGTTAAAACAATCTCTTTCCTACTTGGGGCATATATCATTAGCCTTTTATCTTGTACTTCCTGTCAATTTTGTAAGGTTCCCAAAACAGAATTTGAAAAGGAACTCTGGGCTATTTTCCTCACTAAATTAAAATTAAAAAAAAACTTAACATTTATTTTGGCTGTGATACCTCATGTTTAACACTTGCATAGCATAACAGCTTCAGAGTTTGTCTTATGCACTCCCTGAGGTCTCATAGTACTAAATGGAAAAATGCATTAGAACCCAGATCAAATTTTCATTATATTCTGCTGTCTGCTTAGGGAGTTATTTACATTTTATTTCTATTACTAATATCCCAGAACCAAGGTTCTGCATTCAATCTTGGGGGTGGCTCTCAGAAAATCTCATTTTGGCTCATGCTACTATAAAGGTCTCCTTTGAGCCTTTAATTTAGGCCTAGGTCTCTCCAAAAAAGTAAAAGACCTTTTTTTTTTATTATTCAAGAATTCAAATTAAGGAACCAAAATGCATAGGATAGAATTTATTGAACTTGGTCCAATTTCAAAAGACACATACCTAATTCCATAAGCAATCAAGATGACCCCTACCAAGTTTTCTGAATAATAAAATGACTTTGTTTACAACAAATCAATTAAGTATGAGGTTAAATCTTCAGCTGAGAGAGTGAAGAAAGTAGGTAGCATGGAAGGAATGATTTCTTTTACATTTTCCACTTCTCCCTTGTCACTAGTAGCTGATAACTGGTCTTTGTATATTATTTTGAGTCTTCCACAAATTTCAAAAAAGCACTAGAATCATTAGAAGAGGGGTATATTAGGGAATATTGGTCCCTACTTTCAATCCAAACATCACTAGGATTCTAGACTTGAGTGGAATACCAATAATATTTGTAAAAGCAACAATAACCTACATGAATGCCTAGGAGATTTATAAAAAATATCTTTTAGTACAAATGAGATTAATACATATTCAATTGTAAATAATAACAGATATGTGATATTCCTGTAAATTTTTCTACTGTAGCTTTTTAAACATTTTAAAATTTATATAAACTGATATAATTTCTCACATTTTCCTCTGTCATATAAAATTATTTTAGTGCATTTTAATGAAGCATATTCTTCTTTGGAAAATAGCTTTACCTCTCTTCTATAACGTTTTGTACTTATTTTCTCTTCTTAGGAACAGTCTGTCTTCCATCCAAACTCAGCTCACAGATTGCCTGTATCTATAAAAATGTTGGAAGGATTTATCCTTCTCTCATCAGGTATAATGCTTGTAACTCAACTTGAGCGCCTATAGTTCTTTTCCATACCATTGATATTAGAACTATCATTACAAAGCATTAACGCTCTGCTTCCTAAGCCGGCTCAGCCACTCACCCTGATGTCTAAGCTTGCTACACTGAAGTAGATATTCACCAACCCTGAAGCATATGCTTATTAAAACTTATTTAAAAGGAGCGTGAGCCAAGCATTTAGAACAGTGAAAAAGTGAGAACTTTCCTTCACAAATGGCACCCTCTTTTTGTTCCTTATATTGAGAAGGAATTGCAGAAATGAGGAGAGGTGATCGCCCGAAGGGAGCATCTTTGTGAAATACCCAGGGGAAATCAATGTGATGAGTACACTGCATGTCACTCCCAGAAGAAAGTGACTTTGCAACACCTGCATGTTATCAGAGCAGAGGGAGGAATCATTTCGCTGGGCATCACTATAATTGCTATGGTGTACAGGGACTTACAGTATGTGCACACACTCCATCACTACTAAGAAACCTACTCCAAGTGTCTTTGTTCATAAATATAATTTGATATGATATGAGAAATCATGAAGCATGCTGTTCTTAAACAAGATCATAAAAATAAGTCCTGGACATCTTATACCAATCAGTGTGTTTTGCATTCCAAGCACAAGAAAAACAAAAACAAAAATATAGAGTTTTTGGTAGCTTATCCTGTTAGTTTACTCAGTTGTCAATGAATAACAGATAATACATAAATTGTTTTTGTTTGTTTGTTTGACTATTCCTATTTAAGGCCAAGACATAATAGTGGAAGGGACATGTTTTATTGCCATTAAGTTTGCAATAAAAATTATATCATAACATAAATACAACACAATAGAAGAATACTCAGGTGATTGTCTTGTTTCAGTCTCTTCATATTTTCCCCACTATTTAATCCCCTTCCTTGCAACAAATATTTAACTTAAGCCATCTAACATCCACATACTTCATAGCTGGACTTAGGCAGCATTATAAATTAGGCCATTTTAGAACCTTCTTATCTGACATTTAAATAAATCATATAATCATTAAGTCTTTACAAATTTGCTGGAGAAAACAGAAGGGACTGGATGTGGGAGTGATCAGCTGTAATCACTACTGAAGAGGAATCTGAGATCAGTGGATTTCTTGGGATTGAGGATTCTGAGCTGCAATAACTAGGCAAATTGTGTGTCCACACTAAGTCAGTTTTTCAAGAAAGGAGGCTATATTTTTCAAGTTCTTTCCTAAAAGGCTAAGTCATGGCAGTTGGTAAATTTCTATTTTGTTCTATGAGGCCTCATTCATAGCAGGCAAGAGAAAACAAGGTATGAGGAAATCTGTTCAGGAGATGAATAGTAGCAGTGGCAGGTTGTTCCGGACAGTCTGTGGGCTAAAGACAAAGACTTCAGACAGATGACCTGATATGTAGCTAATGTGGGACTCTCTGGGAAGGCCCTAGAATAAAAGGAAAGGACAGAAATGGATGACCCAATCCTGAATTGATATAGGATTTATGAGATTCAGGACCACACATTCCTATACTGAGGAGTCATTGGTAAGACGTATTTGGGTGACTTAGACCAGCAAATATCTCAATGAAGCTCTAAGTTCTAGAGTGACAGCAAGAGTAAAGGAATGGTGTAAAGGAAGATCATACTCCATGAGCTTCCCTGTATGAAGAAGAAACTATGATCTAAGAATAATGTCTAAACCTCCCTAATGCTGGTTGAAATTCTGCACATGGAAAGGAATTCTGACTTTCAGCTCACTTCCAACAGCCAAAGCCTGCCTGATAGCAACATCTACTCTTGTCCTATATTGTCCACAAATAAAGTCCATCTTTCAACTGACAACTCACAGTAAAAAATCCCTCCACTATTCTTGTTAAAAAGAAGGTGTATTGTATGCCCGGGAGATGCACATGTCATTTCTCTTTAGCAGGCCCTCAATAAATCTGTTTAGTTTTAAAGATGTCTAAATTGCATGTATTGAACATGTTAATCAGAGTCCAGAATGTTGTTCTCACCCAATTTTACCTTGACTAATTTCCATGATTTAATACTACAGAGGCATATTTCTGTCTGTATAGAAGTTCTGCATCCAAAACTGAGCAATTAAAATTCAAAGAATAACACTGTGGTAAATGCATTTTTGTCTATCAGAAAAGACCTAGAATAAGTATTTTTTGGAGGATTGTCAGCTTCAGCCCTTCTTTGCTCTGAGGGAGCCTAGCTCAAAGCTCTAGTTCTTTTCTTCACCACAGGGTCTTAATCTCCATTATATAATTACTAATTTACCTCAGGCTCCTCTTTAAAATCTTTGTTTTCTTTTGAAAGGTGTTTAAAGGGATCTACCTCTTTCCTCTTGAGAATTCTTGAAACACAAAATAATAATTATAAATTATAGTAGGCCTATTTTATAGTTTCTTCCTGAAGCAGAGAATCCCATTCACCTTTTGAGAAGTAGCAGGGTTAATTCAGCCCAGTATCCTGAAGCTTAAGCAGAGAAGGAAAGATTGACACTATGCTACCTTTTGACTAGGTCATTAAGGTCTTAAGACTTTGTTCAGGGCTAAAATTCTAGCTATTCTGTCTAAAATATCTAATGAGTGGTCGCCAATAAATTATAAGCTTCAGCAAGAGTTAGACTTTAAAGCATTTATTAAGGAGAATAAGAGTTTGGTAAAGAGAGAGAGAAAAGCCTAGATTCCTATCTATTAAAGGGAGAGCACATTTCTAGCTCCCTTCTCCGCCAGAGTCCAAAAGGAAGAGAGCGAGACTGAGCGCCAGTGTCTTCCTTCTTCCTCCCACTAGCCAGCGTCACTTCCTGATGCCAAAGAAAAGACTCCTGGTCTTGCCCTCAAAGACCTTCACTTCATGGGTGGAACTCTTCTACAGTAAGTCTCCAGCAGGTGGCGTCATTCCAATCGTTATAACTTATAGACACTCATGGAATAAAGAACCTTTTCTCTCACTCCCCAAATGCTGGTTTGGTCCAATAATATAAGGAAATTAGGAAAGTGAAGGAAAGAATTTGACATGGGTGCTAAGGCAGAGATTTGCCAACAAGGTCTGAAGAAAAAAAAAATGAAATCCATATGGTGCCAGTACTGTCTCCCAAGAAGTTGCTCAGGACAGGAAGCTATTCTAACGAAATCTGTGTTCACTGATGTTGAGGAGACCAAAGAAGACTTCTAATTTATTTCCAAGAATCAACACCACATCAAAATGGCCAGAAAATGAGTGGAGGGGAATTAAAAAAAAAAAAGAGCTTAAACAGAAAAAAAAAATCAAGAGAAAAAAGTGTCAATGAAAACTCAGAGCACAAAGAGAAAATGAATGGGAAGGGTTCTATAACCAGAGGAAAGAATGAATAACTCGTCTTGGTAATACAAACTTTCTTAATATAAATTATTATATAAAGGAAAGTGAAGTGATGTTTGTAGACTCCCATGAACTCTTGGGACACTACAAACAACACCAAGATATAAGAAACAGAGATTCATAGTTTCATAAAGTGGTAAAAATTATTTGTGGTATAGGCAGCTTTTGAAGGACCTCCCCTTTTGGGGGAGAAAGGATTGAATGCTCTCTGAAGGGAGGTTGGGGGGCACTTCCAGAACGCTAGCTCTCGAGTGACTTCCAGCTGAAAGGAAACAGGTACATGTACTATATAATATCATGTACTATAATTCATATGAGGGAAATTAATTGAATTGAAAAAAACCAGTTCATATAATGAGTAGGAATCTTTAATGTTATACTTGGAGCTAGTTAAATCTATCTTAAAAATAGACAAAAAGGAAAATATAGACAACTGTTTTGTCTAAATGTACAGGTAAAATAATGGGATCTTATTAGGAACAAAGAATATATGTATGCTATATATAAAATATCTATATTAAACATTTACATATGCATATAATATACAAATAAATATATTTATATTTCAGGCACTTATGTTTATATGTACATATATCATATAGACAAGGAGATAGAGAAATCCTAAATACATTTTTAAAAGCAAAATTAATAAATGTATGCTTTGAAGGCAAAACAAATGCAAGAATAAAAATAGGAAAGAGAAGCAAAAGCTATAGACCTAATTGTTAATAAGGATACATTTATATAAAACATCTATGATAGCACTCATATGTTCATGTTATATATTTATGTGTATAAATATACATATATATGCAATATGCACATATATATACATATACATATATAATCTGTACCTTTACATAGATTTTCTAGGTATACTATACAAATATGTGTATTATATATGCACATATGTATATACTTGTATGTATTATGCCTCCATGCATATATATATAAACAAGATCCATTTCTCAAAAGACAAGTGATAGAAATTAGTAAGTCCTAAAATACACAGAACAATTCTATCCCATGTTTTCCCATGATCATTACTCTTCCCAATGGTCATGATATCTCATTACTTGTTCTATGTATATCCCTTCCCAAAGGTTTTTATTTAATTTTCACTTAGAGTTTCAGTTCCTTTGATTTTTACAATATTCTAATATTGTATCCCATTTCCTTCTATGATTTTTTTAATCACTAAAAACCATACTTGTATTATTGGGATTGACTTCCTTTTTTATTTGTTTCATTCCTGCCTGTTGGCAGAATTCACTGTTAGTCATATAAATTATAAAATATAACCACTATTTACCTTGCAATTTGAAGAGTAGGGTTATTTATTTTGTTTCTGGTACTAATCTGGAGATTTTCACAAATGGTGCTTGTTTTCTGTATTCACTAGTTCTGGACAGATTTTCTCATTTAAAAAAATATTTCTTCATTATAGTGTATTTTTCTTTATTGTTTTATATTTATTCTAGTAGGATCATGATCTTTAAGTTATATCAGCACATTCTCAGCACATTCTGTCTTTAAAGTCCATTAGTTTGACAAGTATAGAACTTAAAAATTGTGTTGTTGTTGTTGTTTGCCCTGTTGGCTTTTGCTTCTCTTCTTACAAATTTTCCTCCACTTCAGCAATGTTACTTTCCAAATTCATTAATCTTTTTTTCCTTCTTTGTGTAAACACTCCATAATGTATGCAGTTTGTTTTTCTATTCAGCTATTGAACTTTTAAAAGTCTTAATTGAGAGTTCTAAGTTCCTAACTTCTTCTTATAAGGGTTTCATTACCCTTTGAGCCATTTTTAAAAATTAATTAATTAATTAATTTAGAATTTTTTTTACCCACCTTACATGTAAAAACAAATTGTAACATCAATTTTTAAAATTTTGTGTTCCAAATTCTCTTCCTCCCTTCCTACCCCCCTTAATAACTCAAGCAATTCAACATAAGCTATACATGTGCAGTCATACAAAACACATCAGACAAAAAAATCATTAGAAAAAGGAACTAACAACAAAACTGTATACTTCCATCTGTATTCAGATACCATCAGTTGCTTCTCTGTAGATGGATTGCATTTTTCATAAATGATTCAGAGTCGTCTTGGGTCATTGCATTGCTGAAAATAATTGCCATTCACAGTAGTTCATCTTACACTATTGCTGTTATTTTGTATACAGTACATTTCACTTTGCATTAGCTCATGTAAGTCTTTCCAGGTTTTTCTTTGAGCCATTTAAAAAAATATATCTTGTGATTGTTGCCTCCTCTCATGGGAGTCCACTGAATTCTGTATTTCATCATACATTCACTGATTTTCCTTTGTTTTATATCTTTGAGGCTTTTGCACACATTGTTCCTTCTGGTTTTAGAATTCTATGCTTTTTCATATACTAAATAATATTTTTAAAGTACTTTTCTCTTAAAATCTGAAATGTATTTCACCTTTTTTCTCCTTATTTCCACTCTCCTATCACCAAATTCCTGATTCATCATGCTTTTCTGTTTGTTATATCTTCCTGATGTTGAGTTAAAAAGATATTTCACTCTTTTCCTGTGATTAGGTCTTTACAGTTTTCCAATCTGTCTCTAACCTTAGTATCCCCTAGAGAGACCAGACTAAACACAGTGGGATTTCAATCCCCATTCTTTCAGGTCAGGTGTAGCCATATGGAGAGAAAATGAGGGTTGGGTTATCCCAAAACTTAGTCCCAGACTCCTGTTGAGCTTGTATATCTTTAAAAGAAACAGGAAGCATAATAGGAGATGGATTCTGAATATGTCTTTTAAGAACTAGCTTAATAAACTTTAAGACAAGCTTTAAGGATTTAATAATGTGGGCGTTTCTCTTTGTTCTGTGGAATCAGTTGTAATTGCTCTATACTTGACACACATTTTCTTTCTTTTTTTTTCTGGAAGTTTCAAGAATGAAAGAGGTTATGAGATTATTGAATCTGACACTTTATTAGTTAAGTGACCCAGAAGTCTCCAAACATTTTTCAAAATCAGGAACATGAATTAATGGCAAGACTACTAGACTTGTACTGAGAAGACTATAAATAAAATTCTACCTCTGCTACTTATTCACTGTGTGACCTTATTTATAATTTCCACTCTCTGGGCCTCAGTTTCCTCATCTGTAAAATGACAATTCTGTCTTAGATGATTTTGAAAATGCCTTTCAGCTCTGAGACTATAATTTAATGATTGGTATGAAATTTTGCTCCAAGTGACTAATAGTAAGAGAAATGAAAATCAAAACATTTCTGAATTTCTAACTCATGTTCAACAATTTGACAAAAATGTCAGAAGATTGGAATACTTGATGATAGAAGAATAATGGAAAGTTAGAGCTATAATTTGGTACAACCATTTGGGAACATAATGTGGAAAGAAAATGCTCAAACCCTCTGTCCCAGAGATCCTACTGCTGGGCGTATGTGCTATGGAGATCAATAGTAAAAATATAGACTTCGTATAGATGTTTAGTGTTCTCTTTGTACCTTCCTTTTTTTTGCCTTAAATCCTTGGTAATTACATTTCCTAATTTCCCTGAAGCAGATTCTTTCCTCCCATCCACAACATGGCATGGCTTTACCTGAAAAAAGACAGATCTAGACCCCACCCCAACCTGCTCCAGGCCTGATTGGCCTTAACTTCCCCAGTGCAGTTTCCTGGTCATCTGGGGCAGGGCTTCTTAAACTTTTTCCACTTGTAACTCCTTTTCATCCAAGAAATTTTTTTGCAGCCCTGGATAGATAGGTATATGGAATAGGTATACATAGCCTTCTAATTTTTCACAAACCCCACATTCAGCTACATCATCCCATATGAGGTCACAACCTACCTTTTAAGAAACTAGTATCTAGGGGTATAAAACATTCCATCCATGTGGAGTTGGGGTCTCACAGACTGATTGGGGGCTCAAAAACTACCCTTAGGAGCTACTGACCACATGCATTTCCAAATGGAGACAAGGGGTACCTGTCCAGTGAAGTAACTTACAGCTGAATATTTTGCTTTGTTAGTGAAAGTAAAGCTGACTTGCAAATGCTTCATTTTGTCCAATAGTGAACCTGACCTAAGAGGTTGCTAGCATGAGAGCTGTACATCCAATAAACTGAACTGAGTCCCAAAGTAAGATAAAGATTCATAGAATACTGTTAGAGAATGGGGGTATAGCCCAGCTGATGGTGATGAATGAATGTTGAAATCAGATAGAATATCATCTAGGGAACAACCTGTAATCTAATTTTGCCAAGTGTATAATCCATGTAGGTAAAGAATGTGAAAAAAAATATTTAGAAAGGCAGACTGGAGAAAGATTGTGGAAAGACTTAAATGATGGTCTAAGTGGTTTATATTTTATCTTAGTGACAACATCAAGCTACTGGGTATATTTTAAGCAGGGAAGTCATATAACTGGACTTTCACAATCTTTGATAAGTGGTCATTCAGGCTTGGCTTAGAAACTTCCAATAAATGGGGACCCATTACTTCCCAAAGCAGTATACTTAAACTAAGGGATAAATAATTGTTTAAATACATGAAGAATAACAACACATTCCCTTCCCTCTCCAATTTCTCATATTTCACCTAATTTCAAGACTTCTCTTTTCCAGGCAGAATATCCCTTATCCTTTTAAATCATCCTCTTATAACATGTAGCATTCCCATTCTCTAAAATGAGAATTTTGCTCATATTTTAAATTATCAAATCTAAATTCTCATTCCAAACATGGTATATGTAAATATTTTAATTTTTTCAATTACTAAATAATCTTTTAATTACTTGCATAAAATTGGGGGGGATTTTTAGGATTTAGTCTCACTTTACCTAATGTATCTAATATCATTTTAAAAGCATGTCATTTCTAAAGACAATTGTTGTTTTAAAAGTGCAAGTGTCAGAGCTTTTCAATTGATGTTTATATTAGATTTATTCAATCACTTATCAAATGTAGTTTTTCATCTCAAATGTGGGACTGGAATTATATATACACTAATTTAATAATACTTTCTCCAGGACAATGATATTATGTGTACATCAATAATGCTTTGAAAACTACTCTACTTTTGATGTCTTTCCCTAGTGAAAACTTTGACCACATAGATGTTGACCACGTAGAAACTTTGCAATTTGATTTTTTAAAATACTTTGCTTGCTAAATTACTTGCATGATTGTTTTGTACATGAACTTGTGTGTGCAAATACCTTGATTAGATTCACATTTCTCATGCTAAGTTCTGAAAATCTATCATTGAAAAAGTAAATTTACATTTAAATGTACTCCTGCTACCACCACAAGTTAAATCCCAATTTAGCCCTGTCAACAAAAATTAAGCTTATATATACAAAAGACTGGGCTGATGGAGTGACAATCAGGTATGATGCATATGACTTTGAATCTGATGTTAGTTAATGCTGTCTGAATAGGCAGATAATAATAAGTTACAGAATGGAGGCTTAGGAACTTGAATGCTGTTATATAAAAAGTTGCTACATTGAGTTTCTCAAGTTAGAGATGAAAAGCTGAATTTGATTAGTGAGTGAATAAAGTTGGAAAGAGAAAACAGGGAAGGAAGATAAAGAAGGAGGAAGGTATAACTTGCTCTGTCACTTTTTTGTCATGTCCAACACTTCATCACTCTATATGGGGTTTTCTTGACAGAGGTACTGGAGTGGTTTATCTAAATTTACGTAAACTGGAAAATTACAGCTGAATTTTCCCAGTGTGATAACTTTCCAAAAGATTAAAAAATATTACAAATTATCTGTAAAGTATGTTATATTATTTCAAGTTTTATTTTGGTATGATGCATAGATGTACTGTAAGTAAAAGCGCTGCTATGAAAACAATCTTGTTGATGCAGGCTGAATAAAGAAAATATAGACATGTTTATGTCTAGAAGAAGCATAAAAGTGATGAATTTTGAGAATAGATACACTGCAGAAATTTGTAAATGGAAAATAAATTATAAGGTTCTTATTCTAGACCCAGCTTGACTAAAGTCATTCATTCTTGGGTTTAGAATAAAATCAGACATATAGACAGATTATATTTAATAAAATGGGGATTTATCGTATATGGAAAGGACACTCAGCAAGAATATAGTATTAGTTCAGAGAGGTACAGCTCAATTAGACTAGACATTGGTCATAGTGTGTTAAGCCAGAGGATCCTAAGGTCCTCAAATACTTAACTTTTTATTTATACTTTAGGACATTGGGAACATCTATGCATGGATTATGTCTTAATCCTTGCACCAATTGTATCTCCAGGGCAGTTTTATTTCCTTCTTAGGGGAAAAGAAGAAAAAAGCCAAATCCAAAGACAAAAACAAACAAATACACACACACACACACACACACAAATAGCATAGAATACGTTGAAGATACTTTCCAGTACTAGCAAATACTTATCTTACCTCAGTTACCCACTTTTTGGGGGAGAAGAAGGTTTATTCAAATTGTTAACAAAAAAAACCAAAAAAAGTACATTTATTAAACACTGTGCTAAGTGCTTTACTGATATTATTTCATTTAATTGTAGCAAAAATAAAAATGTGAGGTGGGCGATATTGTTATCACCATTTTATAATTAAATTATTATTTATAATAGCTATAATAATATTTACCTGGAGCTTCTACGTTTTTGACATATTTTACCTGGAAGGCAGTCCAAGATTTTAGTGTAGAGAATCATTCAGCCCAGCTTTTCCAATTCCCCTCCAAAAAGTTTTTTAAAAAGCACCTCAGGGGCAGCTAGGTGGCACAGTGGACAAAGCACTGGCTCTGGATTCAGAAGTACCTGAGTTCAAATCTGGCCTCAGACACTTGACACTTACTAGCTGTGTGACCCTGGGCAAGTCACTTAATCCCCATTGACCCACAAAAAAAAAAAAGCACCTCAAATTGGGGCAGCTAGGTGTCACAGTGGATGGAGCATCAGCCCTGGAGTCAGGAGTACCTGAGTTCGGAAAGGGCCTCAGACACTTAACACTTACTAGCTATGTGACCCTGGGCAAGCCACTTAACCCCAATTGCCTCACTAAAAAAAAAAAAAAAAAACACCTCAAATCAAATAATTTTTTTTTGTTTGTTTTGGTTTTGGTTTTTTTTATATTTTTGGTGAGGCAACTGGGGTCAAGTGACTTGCCCAGGGTCACACAGCTAGTAAGCCTTAGGTGTCTGAAGTCAGATTTGAACCTAGGTCCTCCTGCCTCCAGGGCCAGTGCTTTATCCACTGCCCCACCTAGCTGCCACTCAAATCAAATTCTAATACAGGAGCTCAAGACAATTTAGGATATCTGTGGGAAAGGTCTATCTTAAAATGAGGTTAGTCTGGCCTGGAGATAAGGAAATACCCTACAGCAGAAGCCAACAATAGGCTTTGGAGTTCTTTGACAGGCAGTATAATTTGCATTTCTTTACTCTTATCTTTTACATTGATTTTTATAAATAAACTCTGCTTTGATTATTTAATTAAGAGGCTTCCTAATCTTTTGCTTATCAATTTGGGAGTGGAGCAGTGTGGAGAAATTTTTAAATGGCCCATACTAAATTAATAGCAGCCAGATAGCCAGCCAGTCAAAAATCCCCAGATTAAGTCCCCAGATAGATTAGTTCCCCCTAAACTAGTTAAAAATATTCTTACACAAGGATATGAAAAAAAAAATAGAGACACTAAATAAACCATTGGGGGAGTTGTGAACTGATCTGACTGTTATGGAGAAAAACTCTGAATTTACTCCAAAAGTTTTAAAACTCTGTATACCCTTTGACTCAACAATAGCACTAGTAGTTCTATACTCTAAGGTGATCAAAGAAAATAGGAAAGAAGAACCTACAGGCACAAAAATATTTATACCAGCTGATTTGTCATGACAATGAATTTGACATTGAAGGGATGCCCATCAATTGGAAATAAGTTGTGAATAAGTTGTGGTCCATGATTGTGATGAAATACTTTTGTGTTATAAAAAGACAAGTACGATGCTTTCAGAAAAAACCTGAGAAGACATATATAAAGTGATGCAAAGTGAGATAAAAGGAAGCAGGAGGACATTGTACACACTGATAACAATATTATACAAGGATCCACAGTGAATGACAGTTCTTTTCAGTGATACAATGATCCAAGACAATTTCTGAAGGACTTATGATGAAAAATGTTATCTCCCTCCATAGAAAGGACTGAAGGAGTCTGAATCAGATTGAAGTATACTTTTTAAATACTTTATTACTCTTGGGTTAGTTTTTTTTTGTCTGTTTTATTTACAACATTGCTTATATGGAAACATTTTGCATGACTGCAAATGTATAATCTATATCAAATTGCTTGCCTTTTCAGAGAGGGGTATGGAAACAGAGAATTATTGAATTTGGAACTCATTTTTTTAAATGCTAAATTGTTTGTTTACATGTAATTGAGAAAAAAAATAAAATTTAAATAAAAACTTAAAAAACAACATAGGTGACCTAATTTTAGTCTTTCAGCATCTTTGTAAGCTATAGACTAAATTTAAAATAAGAATAATAACATAATTTATTATTTTGATATATTATGGCAATTTATTATTATATCTAATATAATATATAGGTTTATGCCATACAATATAAATTATATTGCTTATACATATATTATATAATGTATATATTACATGTGTATATTATATCATCTTTATTCCTATTTTATTCAGAAAGTTGAATGATTTAGACATTAATATGAAACTGACAGAAGTATTATTTGAATTCAAACTTACATTACTTCAAGCTTACCATTCTGATAACCTGCCTTTAGTTAAAACACATACACACACTTTCACACTCACACACATACACGATGTTAAAGCAGTAAAAAGTATTAGATCTCTTTATTCTCCAGCCCCCAATTTCACAAAGGAAGGATCTGAAACCCAGATACAGGAAGCCTCCTATCCACATTGCTAAATGAGCAACAGGAATTAAAAAACATAACTAAAGAGATAAAAATGAAATGTATGTTTTTTCATTTGAAATTAAGGAATATTAATTTATCTTTCATCCTGGTTAAGGCAGAATTTTTTAAATTGCTAATTTACTGCATGTAGGTTTTTTTTTTTGTTGTTGTTGTTGTTGTTCATCCTTTGTTTTTGAAGATACCTCGGGTGATGTCTTAATTTGTTCATGAATTGGATTTAAGTGAGGTAGAGTTACAAAGTCACCAGCATCATTCTCTTCTGTAGTCATCAAGTCCAATGACTAGGCAAAAAGTCAAAATGACTGGTAAAGATTCCAAATGCCATAGATGACCCTAGTGCCTTCAATATCTGACCAAGCTCCATAGAACCTGATTCAGTCACCTCCATGACCTTTGGAAGAATTTTTTTTTCATTTGCCTATTCTGTAGGGGAAATTTTCATATGTTTCAAGTAGACATCCTCCTAACTCACCAATAGGTTTGATGCCTCTAGGTTAACCTCAACCTGATTTGGCCTGTCTGCTAAGACAGTTTTACCAGGCTGTGACTGCTTTGCATGCTACAGCTTCTTAGAGGTACATGTGAGATTTGGATAAAGGTAGCTATCAATGGTTGATGAGTAGGCTTGAAAATGCAAGCCCTCAGCGGAGCCAAGATGGCGGAGAGGAAGCAGCAAGCTACCTGAGCTCTCCTTCTGTTCCCTCAAAACGAACATTACATCAAGCCTCTGGACGGATTCTGAAACTACAGAACCTGCAAAGAGACAGAGAGACACAGTCCTCCAACCAGAGATAATTTAGAAGACTTCAGGAAAAGGTCGGTCTGACTCAGGCAAAAGGGAGGCCCAGCGCAGGGCAGCAACCCAGCACCGAGGGGGTCGGGGCAAGTCAGCAGGAGCTGCGGGCCACAGCCGAACAACTGAGGCTCCCGGAACCTGGTTCAAAAATCTGGTGGCCAAGAAGGACAGTGGAAAAACCTACCTGCACCGGCCGAGAGGACCACGAACGGTGGGATCAGACGCCGAAATGAATCAGACGCAGAAAAAGAATCTAGACACCATATTCCAGGAAATTATTAAGGAGAACTGCCCTGATATCATAGAATCAGAGGATAAAATCATCATTGAAAGAATCCATGGATCACCTCCTGAAAGAGACCCCAAAAGGAAAACTCCAAGGAATATTGTAGCCAAATTCCAGAATTATCAGGTGAAGGAGAAAATACTCCAAGCAGCCAGAAAGAAGCAATTTAAATATCATGGAGCCACAGTCAGGATTGCTCAGGACCTGGCAGCTTCAACGTTACAGGACCGCAAGGCTTGGAATATGATATTCCGGAATGCAAAGGAGCTTGGATTGCAGCCGAGAATCTATTACCCAGCAAAAATGTGCATTTTCTTTCAGGGGAAAAGATGGACATTTAATGACATTGGGGACTTTCAATCTTTCCTGGTGAAAAGAGCAGAACTGAATAGAAAATTTGATCTCAACATACAAGACTCAAGAGAAGTTTAAAAAGGTAAACAGAGGGGAAAAAAAAAAGTTACCCTATTAGGTTAAACTGTTTATATCTCTACACAGGAAGATAATACTCATAACTCTTAAGAACTGTAAATGTATTTGGGCAGAGAGAAGGACTTTACACGGAGGGTATAAATATAAATTGTCTTTGATGTGATGATACAAAAGAATTAAGGGGATAAAAAGGGAGTCTATGGGGAGGAGAGGAAAGGGGAGGTGGAATGGGATGAATTATATCATATGAAGAGGTGGAAAAAACCTATTACAATAGAGGGAAAGAAAGGAGGGGGGAACATGGTTTCAACCCTATTCTCATTAGATTTGACTCAAAGAGGGAATAACATATACGTTCATTGGGATAAAGAAACTTAACTCATTCTTTAGGGAAACAAAAGGGGAAGTGAAAGGGGGGACTGATAGAAGGGAGGACAAAAGCAAGGGAGAAAAGGGTAAAGAAAAGAGAGGGGGGTGATAAAAAGGGAGGGCAGATCGGGGGAGGCAGGGGTAAGAAGTAAAACATCGGTGAGGAGGAATAGGGTGAAAGAAGGGGGGAAAAGTACAAAGGGGGTAAATAGAATGGAGGGGAATAGACAGTCAGTAATAATAACTGTGAATGTGAATGGGATGAACTCTGCTTTAAAACGGAAGCGAATTGCAGAGTGGATTAAAAACCAGAACCCTACAATATGCTGTTTACAAGAAACACATTTGAAGCAGAGAGATACACACAGAGTAAAGGTAAAAGGCTGGAGCAGAATATATTATGCCTCAGCTAAAGTAAAAAAGGCAGGGGTAGCAATCCTTATCTCAGACAAAGTGCAGGCAAAAATAGATCTCATTAAAAGAGATAAGGAAGGAAATTACATCTTACTTAAAGGCACTATAGATAATGAAGTAATATCAATATTAAATATGTATGCGCCAAGTGGTATAGCATCCAAGTTCTTAGAGGAGAAGTTAAATGAGTTACAAGAGGAATTAGATAGTAATACTATACTAGTGGGGGATCTGAATCTCCCCCTCTCAGAATTAGATAAATCTAGCCAAAAAATAAATAAGAAAAAAGTGAAAGAGGTGAATAGATTACTAGAAAAGTTAGACATGATAGATGTCTGGAGAAAATTGAATGGGGATAGAAAGGAATATATCTTTTTCTCAGCAGTACATGGCACATTTTCAAAAATTGACCATGTATTAGGGCACAAAAACATCATAGTTAAATGTAGAAAGGCAGAAATAGTAAATGCATCCTTCTCAGATCATGATGCAATAAAAATTACATGTAAGAAAGAGCCAGGGAAAAGTAGAATGAAAATCAATTGGAAACTAAATAATTTCATTCTAAAGAATGAATGGGCCAAACAAGAAATCATAGAAACACTCTATAACTTTATCCAAGAGAATGACAATAATGAGACAACATACCAAAATCTATGGGATGCAGCCAAAGCAGTGCTTAGGGGAAAATTTATAGCTCTAAATGCTTACATGAATAAAAAAGAGAAAGAGGAGATTAATGAATTGGGCATGCAAATTAAAAAGCTAGAAAAAGAACAAATTAGAAATCCCCAATTAGACACTAAATTAGAGATCCTGAAAATTAAAGGAGAAATTAATAAGATTGAAAGCAAAAAAACTATAGAATTAATCAATAAAACTAAGAGCTGGTTTTATGAAAAAACCAATAAAATAGATAAAATATTGGTTAATTTGATTAAAAAAAAGAAAGAAGAAAACCAAATTACCAGTATCAAAAATGAAAAGGGTGATGTTACCACCAATGAAGTGGAAATTAAAGCAATAATTAGGAAATATTTTGCCCAACTGTATGCCAATAAATTTGACAATCTAAATGAAATGGATGAATATTTACAAAGATACAAACTGCCCAGGTTAACTGAAGAGGAAATAAAATCCTTAAATAAACCCATATTAGAAAAAGAAATTGAACAAGCTATTAATGAACTCCCTAAGAAAAAATCCCCAGGGCCAGATGGGTTTACGGGTGAATTTTACCAAACATTTAAAGAACAATTAATTCCAATATTATACAAATTATTTGGAAAAATAGGTGAAGAAGGAGTTCTACCAAATTCGTTTTATGACACAAATATGGTGGTGATACCAAAACCAGGCAAAGCAAAAACAGAGAAAGAAAATTATAGACCAATTTCCCTAATGAATATTGATGCTAAAATCTTAAATAAGATATTAGCAAGGAGATTACAGCAAGTGATCACCAGGATAATACACTATGACCAGGTGGGATTTATACCAGGAATGCAGGGCTGGTTCAACATTAGGAAAACTATTAACATAATCAACCACATCAATAAGAAAACCAACCAAAATCATATGATTATCTCAATAGATGCAGAGAAAGCTTTTAACAAAATACAGCATCCATTCCTAATAAAAACACTAGAGAGTTTAGGAATAGGGGGAGCTTTCCTTAGAATAATAAACAGTATCTACCTAAAGCCATCAGCAAGTATTATATGCAATGGAGATAAATTAGAGGCCTTCCCAATAAGATCAGGGGTGAAACAGGGATGTCCATTATCACCCCTATTATTTAATATTGTTCTAGAAATGTTAGCTTTAGCAATCAGAGAAGAGAAGGGAATTAAAGGAATTAGAATAGGCAAGGAGGAAACAAAACTATCACTCTTTGCAGATGATATGATGGTATACTTAAGGAATCCTCGAGAATCAAGTCAAAAATTACTTGAAACAATTAACAACTTTAGCAAAGTAGCAGGATATAAAATAAATCCACATAAATCATCAGCATTTCTATACATGACCAACAAAGTCCAGCAGCAAGAGATAGAAAGAGAAATTCCATTTAAAGTAACAGTAGATAATATAAAATACTTGGGAGTCTACTTGCCAAGACAAACCCAGGAACTCTATGAATACAACTACCAAACACTCTTCACACAAATCAAATCAGCTCTAAATAATTGGAAAGATATCAATTGCTCATGGATAGGCAGAGCTAATATAGTATAAATGACAATACTGCCTAAATTAATTTACTTATTCAGTGCCATACCAATCAGACTACCTAAAAATTATTTTATACAGCTAGAAAAAATAATAACAAAATTCATCTGGAAAAACAAGAAATCAAGAATATCCAGGGAAATAATGAAAAAAAATTCACAGGAAGGTGGGTTAGCGGTACCAAACCTGGAGCTTTACTATAAAGCGGCAGTCATCAAAACTATCTGGTACTGGCTAAAAAATAGAGTGGTAGATCAATGGAATAGGCTAGGCTCAGGAAATACAGTAGTAAATGACACTAGTAATGTAGTGTTTGATAAACCCAAAGACTCCAGCTTCTGCGATAGGAACTCAGTATTTGACAAAAACTGCTGGGAAAACTGGAAGATAGTATGGCAGAAATTAGGCATAGGCCAACATCTTACACCTTATACTAAAATAAGGTCAAAATGGATACATGATTTAGACATAAGAGGTGATACCATAGGTAAATTAGGAGAGAAAGGAATAGTGTACCTATCAGATCTTTGGAAAGGAAAACAGTTTTTGACCAAACAAGAGATAGAGTATATTATAAAATGCAAAATGGATGATTTTGATTATATTAAATTAAAAAAATTTTGTACAAACAGAAGCAATGCATCCAAAATTGGAAGGGAGGCAGAAAGCTGGGAAACAATTTTTGAGGCCAGTGCTTCTGATAAAGGCCTCATCTCTAAAATATATAGGGAACTAAATCAAATTTATAAGAATCCAAGTCATTCCCCAATTGAGAAATGGTCAAAGGATATGAACAGGCAGTTTTCTGATGAAGAAACCAAAGCTATCTATTCCCATATGAAAAAATGCTCTAAATCTCTAATGATTAGAGAGATGCAAATTAAAACAACTCTGAGGTACCACCTGACACCTATCAGATTGGCTAAAATGACAAAAAAGGAAGATAATAAATGTTGGAGAGGCTGTGGGAAAATTGGAACACTAATGCATTATTGGTGGAGCTGTGAGCTGATCCAACCATTCTGGAGAGCAATTTGGAATTATGCCCAAAGGGCGATAAAGCTGTGCATACCCTTTGACCCAGCAATCCCACTTTTAGGTCTTCTGCCCAAAGAAATCATGGAAGGGGGAAAGGGACCCACATGTACAAAAATATTTATAGCTGCTCTTTACGTGGTAGCAAGGAATTGGAAGTTGAGGGGGTGCCCATCAATTGGGGAATGGCTGGACAAGTTGTGGTATATGAATACAATGGAATACTATTGTGCTGTAAGAAATGATGAGCAGGAAGAGTTCAGAGAAACCTGGAGGGTCTTACGTGAGCTGATGATGAGTGAGATGAGCAGAACCAGAAGAACATTGTACACAGTATCATCAACATTGAGTGTTGACCTACTGTGATGGACTATATTCTTCTCACCAATGCAATGGTACAGAAGAGTTCCAGGGAACTCATGATAGAAGAGGATCTCCAAATCCAAGAAAAAAAAAAGAAAGAAAGAACTGTGGAGTATAGATGCTGATTGAACCATATTATTTCTTTTGTTTTGGGTGCTGTTGTTTTTTTTTTTCTTTCTATTTTGAGGTTTTGCATCACTGCTCTGATTCTTTCTCTTGTAACAGGATTAATCCAGAAGTAGGATTAATATTATTATGTGTATATATATATATATGTGTGTGTGTATATATATATATATATATATATATATGTATATGTATAGAGATATATAGATATAACCTATATCAGATTACCTGCTGTCTAGGGGAGGGGGGAGGGAGGGGTGGGAGGGAGAAAAATCTGAAATTGTAAAGCATGTATAAACAAAAGTTGAGAACTATCTTTACATGTAGTGGAAAAAATAAAATACCTCATACATTAAAAAAAATAATAAATAAATGCTTAAAAGTCTACAAAAAAAAAAAAAGAAAATGCAAGCCCTCACATGAGAAGAGCTAGTCCTCCCTGAACACCTCATATGTCCCACTACTCCATGTAGAATCCCCCATGCAAACTTTTACATTTTCCAGATTTTCAACTGCAGGAATCATTATAAAATGCCTTTATTCTTATGCTTATAGGAATTTGGATTTATATAATGTATGGAGTAAAAAAAATAAGGAAAGAAAACAAAAAGTAATGCAATTTCACAAGTCACACATGGAAATCAGTCTCATTACTTGGTTTTAGTATTCCCTTATACATCCTTCACCATTTGTTCTATCATTAGATAGTAAACTTCTTTAGGACATTGTCTTTATGCCATCTGTTGCCTTTGGCATTTTCTAAAGGTCGAATAAAATTGTATACAGTCAGTTTAAATCTATTGTTAACATTTTCAATTATACATTGTATTCTGATATCTAATTTGCTTTTATTTTTGTTTTTTGTTTTTATTGTTTTTTTAATTTTTTTTCCACTTAATATGCTTTTAAATGACAGACTAATTATGATCTGGATTTCTGGATTTTCTATTGATAAACCACCATTCTGATAATTTTCTTTTACATAGCATTTAACCTGAGCTTAAATTTAAAATTAAAAGTGTAATGGGGGTCCAACCAAACCTTAAGTGTTTTGAATTTTTGGATGGAAAGGTGACACTTCATTGGCCTAGAGAATGCTAAAATGATGTGGTACTAGAGCATCTTAGAAGAAAGACACTTGTAGCTCCAGAGACTCTTGCTGAGAGAAACATACAAAGAATGGAAAGAAAAATACTTGCAAAGCTTCAATGTTTCTTTCTTCATTTAAAATACAACTTCTTTGAAAGCAGTTATTCCCACAATTCCTTTTATATGTAATCCCCAGCATTTAGCATAGGTCCTTACATATAGTAAATGCTTAATAAATGTCCTATCTATCTATCTATCTATCTATCTATCTATCTATCTATCTATCTATCTATCTATCTATCTATCTATTTATCTATCATATATCTATTCTTTATGGTTCCTCCCAAGTATAATTCTAAGATACCAGCATGTTATGAATATCATACAAAAGTGAGATTTCTATTGAGATTAAATGACATGAATACTCAATGGACCAACTGTCAGAGTTAAGTGATTTCTTCAAGTAGTATTCTAGTGCATTTCAATACCAATTGTCTCTTTATTATTGGCAGCTAGCTGCATCAGTGGATAGAGTGCCAGACCTGAAGTCAGGTAGACCTGAAATCAAACTTGCCTAGCTTTGTGACTCTGAGGAAATCACTTAAGCTGTTTGTCCCAGTTTCCCTGTCTGTATAATGGGAATGAGAGTAGTACCTGTCTCCCAGGGTCCTTGAAAGTCTCAAATAAGATAACAATTTAAAAAGCCTTAGTACAGTGACTGGAACATAGTAAACACTATAAAAATGTTAGTTCTTCTTGTTAATGTTTTCAAGAATTTTTCCAGGAATTGAAGTTAAGCTCACTGCCTTCATCATTTTCAGACACTGTCATTTCCCCTTTTTCTTTGAAAATTGAAAAAAAAAGTCTATCTATTTTGTGATCTTTCACTGATAGTGGCTCAGAATTCATATCTTCTTATTTACTTGGTACATGAGAATATAGTTCATCTAGGGCACGTGCCTTAAATCCAACAAGGACAAGGGGATGCTCTCTTATTATTTCTTTACTTATCTTAGTTATCAAGTCACTTTGTTAGTAAATTTGTTCTTCAATTTCTAGTGTAAAGGTTATGCTTCTTGGCAAGGATGATAAAAGGCAATAGAACAATTGAACAGCTTTGTAATCCTTGGTTTTAGTTTTCATTGTTCTTACTATTCCAAGATAAAGTCTTATAATTTATTTGATCCTCTTTTTCCACTCAGTATTTCCAAAATTCCCTTTTCTGTTGTCTTTATCTTTCTTCACAAACTCAAAACATTGTAAACTTCATCACTGCTTACATTATTTTGATAGAAATGCTTCAGCTTTGGGATTCACACTTCATCAGTACTTTCAACAGTTCCTTTTGTCACTCTGATTAGAGGAATGGAGGGAAAATCCAAAACAAACAAACAAACAACAAAAACAACAACAAAAACAACCCCAGTCTTTTTATAAAACCTCTTTTTATAAAGGGTTCAAAAGCATCACTATCACTTCTTTTGCCCCAAGTATTCTGCTTTGTTCATGTAACCTGACTAGATAGCCTTTGGTAACTCCTCTTCCTTTCAACTATTTAATATTGCCCCTCCCCCTTTAGATTGTAAGCTTTGTGAAGATAAGAACTATCTTTGTTCTTCATATTTGTATCCCCTCCTCTTAGTGCAGTGCCTGATACATAGTAGGCCCATAACAAATGATTTTTGTATCATATCATAAAATTGTACCATTACCTGACTATGCTTTCATCTTCTATACTTTTTTTCTTAAAAATCTAAGTTGTTTGCTGAGTTTCCTGTTTATCTGCATTGGCCTCTTCACACAAATACGATTTCCTCCTTACAGGAATGTGTCCTCCTCACAGTTGATAGAACATGGGTTTAACAAATTAGATATCAGAATACAATGTATAATTGAAAATGTTAACAATAGATTTAAGACTGTGTAGAGAGTAAATTGAGACCAAGTAAGGGGCATTGAGTTGGGAGTTAAGAGACAAGTAAAGTGATTAGAAGTCTTGATGATAACAGTTTTTTGTTTTGTCTTCCTTTTTATTGTTTTTTTTTTCTTAATAGGTTTTGGAGGAGTAAGGTGGAAAGAGAGACCAAATGACTGCAGATTTTCATTAGAAAGAAAATTTTAGTTTTGAATAATGGAGATTGCTTAGTTAAAGGTAATGGTGGATATATTAAAATTTTCATGTGAATCCCAAAATGTAGGTAGTTTGTTAGATTTGACCAGTTTGGGAGAATCCCTGTTTTGTTCTGAATATGTGTGTGTATGTATGTATAAGTATGTGTGTACATGTGTATGTATGTGTATCTGTTAAACAGTAAGTCATTCTGTTTTTATCCTCAGCTTAACAAATAGGTGACTCAGTATCTCTTGACAAGGAGTTACCAATCATTACTCCTTTTTTTTTTCCTCTATTGTTTTTTAACTTGGTTGGACCTATGAATTTAACATAGCTTCATCTTCATAGGGTTCAGTTCTTTGTAAAGGATTGCTTGCTGTCTTAGGGAGGGGGGAGGGAGGGGAGGGAGAGAAAAAAGTTTGAAACTAGAAATCTTGTAAAAACAAATGTTGAAAGCTATCTTTACATGTAACTAGAAAATAATAAAAACTTTTATGATAAAAAAGGATTAAGCCTCTTAAAAAAAGATAATTACCACTAAATTACCACTTTATAAAAGTTTGAAATCTAGTACTGCTAGACTTCCTTCTTTCACATTTTTTTCATTGATTTCTGTGATATCCTTGAGCTTTTGTTTTTTCCAAATGAATTTTGTTATTTTTTCTATATCTATAGAATATTTTTAATAGTTTGATTGATACAACACTAAATAAATTAATTAACTTAGGTAGGATTACAGTTTTATCATATTGGCTCAGCTTCCCCATGAGCAATTAATATTTTTCCACTTGTTTAGATCTGACTTTATTTGTAAGGAAAGTCTTTTGTAGTTCTCAATATATAGTTCCTGGGTTTGACATGGCAGGTAGATTCCCAAATGTTTTACATTGTCCACAGTTATTTTAAGTGGAATTTATTTTTCTATCTGTTTTTGCTGGACTTTGTTGGTAATATCTAGAAATGCTGATTATTTATGTGGGTTTTTTTTGTATCTTTCAACTTTACTAAAGTTGTTAATAATTTCAAGTAGCTTTTTAGTAGATTCTCTATGATTGTTTTTCTAAGTATAACATATTACCTGCAAAGAGTGATAATTTTGTTCCCTCTTTGTCTGTTCTAATTATTTTATTTTATTTTTCTTCTATTATTGCTATACCTAATGTTTGTAGTACAATATTAAATAATAGAGGTGATAATGGGCATCTTGGTTTCACCCATGATTGTATTTGGATCAACCCCATTACAGATAACACTAGCTGATGTTTTTACATAAATATTACTTATCATTTTAAGGTAAGCTCCTTTTATTCCTATTCTCTATAGTGTTTTTAATAGGAATGGGTGCTATATTTTTTCAAAGGTATTTTCTGCACCTTTTTAGATAATCATATGATTTCTGTTGCTTTTGTTATTGTTATAGTAAATTATGGTGATAGTTTTCCTCATATTGAACCAGCCCTGCATTCCTGGTATAAATCCCACCTGTTAATAGTATATAATACTCCTGATGTATTGCTGTAATCTTTTTGCTGGTATTTTATTTAAAATTTTTGCAGCAATATTCATTAGGGAGAGTGTTCAATAATTTTCTTTATTTGTTTTGGTCTTCCTGGTTTGAGTATCAGCACCATATTTGTCTCATAAAAGGAATTTTATAGGACTCCTTCACTTATTTTCTCAAATAATTTATGTCATATTAAGATTAATTGTTCTTAAATATTTGGCAGAATTCATTTGTGAATCCATCTGGTCCTGGGGATTTTTTCTTAGGAAGTTAATTGGTGACTTGCTCAATTTCTTTTTCGAAAATTGGTTATTTAAATATTTTATTTCTTCTTCTGATTGTCTGGGTGACATAGTTTTATAGATATTCATCCATTTTATTTAGGTTTCCAAATTTATTGGCATAAAATATTCCCTAATTATCTCTTAATTTCCTCTTCATTGGTGGTGCATTTACCCCTTTCCTTTTTGATACTAGTAATTAGATTTTCTGCTTTCCTTTTTTTGATCAAATTTACCAATGGCTCACCTATTTTATTTTATTTTTCATAAAACCAGTTCTAGTTTTATTTATTAATTCAATGGTTTTCTTACTTTCAATTTTGTTAATCTCTCCTTTAATTTTCATGATTTCCAATATGGTGTTTAGTTGGAGATTATTCCCAATTCATTAATCTGCTTTTTTCTCTATTTTAATTATGCAAGCAGTTAGGAGTATTGATTTTCTCTATGTATCAGTTTGGCTTCATCCCATAAATTTTGATAAATTGTCTCATCATTGTCATTTTCTTTAATGAAGTCATCATTTGTTTCTATGATTTGTTATTTGACCCATTTGTGTTTAAGGATCAGATTATTTAATTTCCAATTGATTTTTAATCATGATTGCTACCCTTGTTTTTTGGTTGTTTTTTTTTTTTTTTTACTTCAGCTAAAGTATAACAGAATCGGTTCCATCCCCTTACATTTACCCTATGTATATCTCTTCACTTCAAATGTGTTTCTTGTAAACAAGATGTAAGATTTTGGTTTATAATCCATTCTGCTATCAGCTTCTGTTTAATTGGTCTTTATGCCATAGAAATTTATAGTTGTTTTTTTTTGTTTGTTTGTTTTGTTTTTTTGGTGAGGCAGTTTGGGTTAAGTGACTTGCCTAGGGTCACACAGCTAGAAAGTGTCAAGTGTCTGAGGCGAGATTTGAACTCAGGACCTCCTCAATCCAGGGCTTGTGGTTGATCCACTGTACCACATAGCTGCCCCAACGTTTACAGTTATAATGACTAACTGTTTATTTCTCTCCATGCTATGTTTCACCTGTTTATCCTCCCCCTCTTACCCCACACCCTTTCCCTCCTCATAAGTGTTTTACTTATGATCACCACCTTCCTCAATATCCCCTCCCTTGTATCAGTCACCCTCACCCTTCTATTATCCCTGTTCATTTTTAAAATTTCCTTATAGGGTAAGATAGATTTCTATATCCAACTGAGTGTGTATGTTATTTCCTCTTTGAGCTAACTTTGATGACAGTAAGGTTTAATCTTTGGTTGCCCCCCAAACCTCCATCTTTCTTTCCATTATGATAGTTCTTTCATGCCTCTCTTTGTTTTTGTGCATGGGAAAATTTGCCCCTATTCAATTTTCCCCCCCTTCTATTTCCATGCAATTTCTTTCTTACCCCTTTATTTTGTTTGTTTTGGGGTTGTTTTTTTTTTGGTCCTGTCAATGTCACTTTATGAAAACATCCTCTGTCAACATATACTCCTAATTAATCTTATAATAAAGTTAAGACTTACATATATTATCTTATCATACAGAAATATAAACAGTTTAACCTTATTGAATTTGAATTTTGTATAGTTGTTCTTTCTTGTTTCTTTTTTATATTTTTTGTTTCTCTTGAGTCTTGTATTTAGAGGTCAAATTTTTCATTCAACACTGTCCTTTTTTTTTTTTTTTTTGGCAAGACAGAGGGGGTTAAGTGACTTGCCCAGGGTCACATAGCTAGTAAGTGTCAAGTGTCCAAGGCCAGATTTGAACTCAGGTCCTCCTGAATACAGGGCTGGTGCTTTATCCACTGTGCCACCTAGCTGCCCCAACAACTGTCATTTTAATCAGAAATGCCTGAAAGTCCTCTATTTCATTTTTTTTTCCTGGAAAGATTATATTCAATTTTGTTAGGTAGGTTATTCTTGGTTGTACACCTAACTTCTTTGCCTGCCAGTATATTATATCCCAAGCCCTGTGATTCTGTAATGTGGAAGCTGCCAAATACTGTATAATTCTGACTGTAGCTCCACAATATTTAAATTGCTCTTTTTGGCTGCTTGTAATACTTTCTCCTTGATTTGTGAATTTTGAAATTTGGATATAATGTTCCTGGGATTTTAAATTTTGGGATCTCTTTCAGGTGATAATTGGTGGATTCTTTCAATTTCTATTTTGATCTCTGGTTCTAATATTTTAGGGCAGTTTTCTTTGATAATTTCTTGAAAGATGTTGTCCAGGACTTTTTTTTTTTATCATGGCTTTCAGTTAGTCCAATAATTCTTATATTTTCTCTCCTGGATCTATTTTCTAGTTCAGTTGTTTTTCCAGTGAGAAATTTCACATTTTCTTCATTTTTTTTTACTTTTTTGATTTTATTTTATTGTATCTTGATGTCTCTTAGAGTCATTAGTTTCCATTCATTCAATTATTATTTTTAAACAATTATTTTCTTTAGTGCCCTTTTGTACTTCCTTTTCCATCTGGCTAAATCTGGTTGTTTTAGAGAGGTTGTTTAGGTTGTTTCAGGAAATTTTTGAATTTCTTTTAAATGATTTTCTTGCATTGCTTTTATTACTTTCCCTAATTTTCCTTCTACTTCTCTAATTTCCTTTTTTTTTTTCTTGTGGGACAATTAGGGTTAAGTGACACAGCTCTAGTAAGTGTCAAGTGTCTGAGGTCAGATTTGAACTCAAGTCCTCATGAATCCAGGGCTGGTGCTTTATCCATTGCACCACCTAGCTGCCCCACTAATTTGCTTTTTAAAGTCCCTTTTAAGCTCTTGCAGGAATTCTTTTTGGGTTGGAGATCAATTTACTTTTTTCTTTGAAGCTTTACCTCATTTTTTTACTATTGTCCTCTATGTTTATGCCTTGATTTTCCCATATCACCATAGTAATTGTCAGTAGTCAAGCTGTTTTCTTTTTCTTTTCTTTTCTTTCTTTTTTTTTTTAGTCTTTTGCTTATTTTTGTGTCTTTTTTGTGACTTGACATTTTTAAGATAAGTTTGGGCTTTATTCATGCCCTGTCCCAAGTTTTAGTGCTGATGCACTGAGTTTAGCATTGATGTGCTAAAGAGAAAGAATAATTCTTCTGGGCAATTGGGGGAACCTTTGGTGAATCACAGATTTATTTATTAGCACAGAAGGTTATTTACACATGAAGAAATAGAAGTGTGTAAGCATTACACACACACATGTAAGGAAAAGTTGCCCTTACAATGAGCCCCTAAGATACAGCAAATTCTGCTCCAACATATATAAAGAATGTATTGTTTTACTTGTAGTTAAATGTTTAACCATGTCAGGAATCTGGCAAACATACTATAATTGGGGAACCATATTGTTGATCACAGAATAACATACTGATGATAGATTCCTGTAGGGGTCAAATGTAATATGAGGAGAGTTAATTGGGTGGCTTGCTGTAATATCGGGGTTCAGAAAATAATGAGGGGCCTCTAGGTCCAAAGTTTCCTACCTTCTGAACTGCCTTTTTAGTTATTTCTCCCAGGGCAATAAGAAAGGACCTTAACAGCCTCTTTTCCACAAACAAATCAGGTTTTATTAATGGGAATAAAATATACAGCAAAGGTGAAATTAATTAAGCCAATGACAAGGGAAGAGGGAAAGAGGAAAATGGATATGCTCCCTGGGTCTAGCAAAGGCTAAGACAATTGCCAAACTTACTTCCAGCTCAGCTAATTCAAAGAGCTGGACTTGTTTTTATTAACTCACCATCTGGGGTACATACTTTCAATAGGAAACAGCTGTGTGCCCTCTCAGTGGTCTGCTCCCAGAAGCTCACCAACAGGAAAAGATGAGCTCCCCTCAATGAGCATTCCCTTTTCTACTTTTATTCTCCCTCCTCCAAAAGGGAGGTCCTTCAAGCTGGATGTCAGAGAGAGGTTCCCCTGCTGACATCAGCAGCATATGTCACTCAGGGCAGGCCAGGTGTGGCCCATATCCAATTATCCCTAGCTGGTTTCCCAAACAGTACTAGGTCATTCAGGTGGAACCCCTGGGTGTCTGCCAAATTCCATTATTTTATCACATTCAGGAAGATTTGAGGTCCAATTTGGCCTCAGACACTTAACTGTGTGTCCTTTGACTAGCTATTTCCATCTACCTCAGCTTGCTCAAATGTAAAAATTTATTATTGTTTAGTCATTTTCCAATCATGTCTGAATCTTCATGACCCCTTAGGGTTTTCTAGAAAAACTGGAGTGGTTTGTCATTTCCTTCCCCACCTCAATTTACAGAGGAGGAAACTGAAAGAAACAAGGTTAAGAGACTTTCAGGGCCACAAAGCTAGGAAGTGTCTGATACTGAATTTTTTTGACAAATGGAATGTGTGGATCCCTAATGCAGTTAGACAAAAAGACAAAAATATGTTAGAAATATTGGCAATTAGAAAACACCATTGTAGGGAAGTTCAATATTACTTTTTGTTTGTTTGTTTGTTTTTGTTTTTGTTTTTGTTTTTTGCAGGGCAATGAGGGTCAAGTTATTTTCCCAGGGTCACACAGCCAGCAAGTGTCAAGTGTCTGAGGCTGGCCCTGAACTCAGGTATTGCTGAATCCAGGGCCAGTGCTTTATCCACTGCGCCACCTAGCTGCCCCCTCAGTATTACTTTTTAAATTTTATCTTATAGAAAAGAAATTTATGAGAAGTAATTTACTCATTTTTGCTTTCCTTCTACATCTTAATTATGATGCTTTCATCCTTCAGCATATAATGTTTTAATTATGAACTAAATCAGGGTTAGGGTTAGAGAAAGTAAAATGAAAAATATTCTCTTCTTCCTTTGTGACCTTCCTTCATATGTTCTTCTTGTAGACCAGTGTTTCTCAAATTTGATCTCAGGACTTCTTTACCCTTTTAAATATTATTGATGATACCGCCCCCCCTCAGCTGGATGTTGGACATCACATCCCTCTGGCAACTCCTGCGGCGGCAGTGATGCCAAACTCTATTGGCTCTGCCTCTCCTTTGGATCCACCAATGTCATGGAGAAGGAAAACCTGCTGCATGGGCAACAGCTTGTTTTCCATATTGATCTGCCCCGGCCAGCGCCCAGGAGAGGACACTCCAGCTACTCCTCATGGGGTAGATACAACAGGGGATGCTGCAGTTACCGGTTATAAGTCACTCAGTAGCTGTGGCTCCCTTATTGGACTGCACAGCCACACTGTGGACTGTGGCTCTTCAAGGCGCTGATCCATGGTCGTCCGTGACTAGTAGAGGCCTACTACTACCCCACCCACGAAGTACTATTTAACCTATTAGAACTTAAGACAACTTAGCATCATTATTAAAATAATTTTTATTTCACAGATCCCCACAAAAGGTCTTGGGAATCCTGGAAGCAACCCAGAATATACTTTGAAAACTGTTGTCCTATGGTATTTAGGAGTAGTCATATATTATCCTTTTAAAAATATTCAATACTTATCCTAGATGTTAGATGTGATGAAATGGTATATTGAACATTGTACTTGTAGTCAGGGTGACCTGGGTTTGAATCTTGAGCCAGTTACTATTTATATAACCCTGGTAGATCACTAAAACTCCCTGTGATTTAGTTGCTTTATCTGTGAAATGAGGATTTTATACTCAATGACCTAAATTTTTCCAGCTTTTTATCAATGATTCTATGATCAATAATATAGTAGAAAATTATGTAACAATGTTTTTAGTATGATTAAGCATTGTGTATATTTACATTGCAGAATCATAGTTGTGAATTCTTGCATAATGAAGTTAGATAGGATTGTTGTAAACCCACCATTTACTATTTTGGTTACAAATCATCAAAAGATTGTATTTGATCCATGGCTTCAAACAAGAGCAGAAGACATCAGTTGACCCATTAAGAAAGGAACATCTCTTTCATTTCCTTAGAGTATTGCCATGTAGGATTCAAAACTGATCAACCAATGGCTTTTCTGATTTTTCTGAGATTCAGGCCAGGAAAAGAGTTTGTTAGTAACCTAGTCTGCTAGTTTATTTTTTCCCCTTTCTATCATTCCATTCCAAAACCACTGATCATGAGATGAATGATCTTGTGACCTTTGAAAAGTTTAAAGAATTAGGATTGCCACTGCTGTCTGTGGCAGTGTCCACTGGAGCCTGTAGCAGTGACGTTTAGTACCTTCTTCATTTAGATCTTAGAGACCTTCAGCAAAGAGATATAATGAATGGGAAATTTGTAAGAACTCAATACATGTAGAAAAGTCTTTCACTAATCAGGGCAGAATATTCATACAATTTAATTTAATATAATACTCACCCTGGATTCAGCAAGATCTTTTAGCCTAAATGTGAAACTATTGTACCCAAGGACTGCATGTGTGAAAGATGTCTCTACCTCTGATTTGATGGAATTTCTAGAATTACTCTTGGTAAACCTAATTAGTAAATACCATTTGTAAAAAAACTTGTCTGGCTGATAATAATCCTAGTAAATCCATGAATCTGCAGGAACAAAGGAAAAAAAAGTAGGAGGAAAGGGAGCTTTAGCAGTGTTCTATCTCAAACTATATTGAAAAACAATAATCATTGCAATGGTTTATTGCATTTTTAAAAAAACAGATCAGTGGAATAGGTTAGACATATAAGCTGTAGAAATAATTTAACTTAAAAACATTTAAAAAGATAATCTCAAAGAAATGAACTGCTGGAACAAGTATTCAACAAAAACTGCTGGAAAACTAAAAACATTGTATGAAACTAGGCTATTAATATCTCACACCATGTATCATAATAAACTAAATAGATACATGAACTACAAATAAAAGTTCATTTTATTAAAAAAAAATTAAACTCAATGGAAGGTGATATCTTTCTTGAATAGAGGGAAAGTCTTAAACAAGGGCTAGAGATCAACTTAAGTGAAATTGATCATTTTGATTAGTCAAATTGAAAATGATTTGAACAAACAAAAAGCAACACAATCAGAGGCTAAAAATTTAAAAGAAATATTTTTTGCAGCAAAATCATCTGATAAATATATAAATGGCCAAAAGATATGATAAAACAGTACTCAAAGGAGTCAACAGCATTAAAAATACTACAAATCATTTCTAATGTTCCATATTGTAATCATCAGATTACAAAAGATAGCCAAAAAAAAAAAAAGAGGAAATGACAACTGTTGGCTGTTGGGGGCAGTGGGGAAATTACACTGATGTTCTGTTGGTGAAATTTTGAACTGTTCCAACTATTCTGGGATATATTTTGGAGCTCTGTCTAAAAGTCATTAAACTCTGCTTACCCATTGATCCATTACTAAGTTTGTATCCTAAATGATCAAAGAAAAAAGGAAATGATTCATCAGCAGGAAAAATTTATACTAAGCTTGTTCTTATTATAGCAAAAACTGGAAACTTGAATGTCCAGCAACTGTGGAATAGCTGAACAAATTATGGTTAATAGATTTAGTGTAATATTATTGCCCCATAAGAAATGATGAAAGGGATAGTTTCAGAACAAAAAAAAAGGAGACTTGTATTGACTGATGTAGTTATGTGAGCCAAACCAGGAGAATTTTTTCTACAGTGATCACAGCATTACAAAGAAAAACAACTATGAAAGACCTAATAACTTTCAGAAATACAGATGATAATTCCAACCTTTTCGTGGAATGTTGATAGACTAGATATACAGAATGAGATGTATATATTCAGAAATAAGTAAGGCTACATATTTTTTTTCCCTTGACTATACTTTTACTTTTAAAAAAGGAAGGGATTTTATTTACATATAGAAAAATAGGTGGGGACAGGTCATTCCCCAATTGATAAATTGTCAAAGATATAAATAGGCAGTTTTCAAAGAAATCAAAACTATCTATATTCATATGAAAAAATGCTCTAAATCATTATTGATCAGAGAAAGGCAAATTGGTGTGTATCACTGCACAACAATCAGAGTAGCAAATGTAAAAAAAAGGAAAATATCGAATGTCTGATGGGATGTGGAAAAACATGGATGCTGATCCACTGTTGGTGGTGTTGTGAAAAGATCCAAGCATTCTGGAAAGTAATATGGAATTATGCCCAAAGGGCTATAAAACTGTGTATATCCTTTGATGCATCAATATCACTGCTAAGTTTATGTCTCAAAGACATCCCCCAAAAAGGGAAAAGGCGTATTTGTACAAACATATTTATAGCAGCTCTCTTTGTGGTGTCTAAAAATTGGAAATCAAAGGAATATCCATCAATTGGGGAATGTCTAAATAAACTGTGGTATATGATTTTGATGGAATATTATTGTACTTTAAGAAATGACAACCAGGACAATTTCAGAAAGGTCTCGAAAGACTTATGAGAACTGATGTACAATGAAGTGAATAGAACCAGGAGAACACTGTACACAGGGACAACAATATTGTTCTGTGAAGAACCATGAATGACTGACTTTGCTATTCTCAGCAGTACAACAATCCAAGAAAATCCCAAAGGACTAATGATAACTCATACTATCCACCTCCAAAGAAAGAACTGATATTAATTGAATACAGGGTAAAGCATGCTATTTTTCACTTTCTTTCATTTTTCTTTTATTCAAGTTTTCTTATAGAAAATTAATAATATGGTAATGTTTTACAGAACTGCAGATGTATAACCTATATCTGATTGCTTAGCACCTCGGGTGATAGGGGAGGGAGGGAAGAAGGGATAGAATTTGGAACTCAAAACTTTAAATAAAAATGTTTATTATTGTTTTTTATAAGTAAAGAAAAATGGGTGGGGTATAAAGGATAATGATTATTATTTTTAAAATAATAAAAAGGATTGTGAAATGTAAACTATAGAGAACAGAGCAGAAACAATTTTAGAAAGAGGACATGGAAAGGTGGAATAATAATAGTATTGCTATGTTTAAATTGTTGCCTAATTTATAAAATTATGAAATATGGATAGGTATGCCCTGTTCTTTGGATACACCTTAATTGGGAAACACCTTAATTGGCAGCAGGAATCAGTGAAAATCACTTTTTAATAAGGCACAAAGACAAACAGCAAAAAGTAGGGAGTGATACAGAGGCAGAGAGCAAGGTTAGAGGAAAAGGTAATGGGATTGTGAAGGGAAGCAGAGGGAAGAAGCAAAATGGAGAGAGGATGAGATACTTACATAACCAAGAATTGGAGGAGTGCTAAGTGCCATGGCAGTATGGACCCTTAGGAGTGGGAAGAGGGTTTGGAGGCAGGGAGAAGGAGTTTTAGATGTCATTTTTATATAGTTTTTTGCTTTGTTGTTGTTGTTGTTGTTGTTGTTGTTGTTTTGAGGGGGAACAGACCAACTCCTATCTGTGCCATCTTTGGGTTGGTTTGGTAACATATCAAAATCATTTCAAAGTTATTGGTTAAATTTCATATTCACCATCTCAAAATTAATAGCACCTTTTGCATATTCTGTTGGTATGGAGTTGGGGAGGTCTGGAATTTATCTAGAGTTTAAATATCAAACGAACAGAACTACACATCTTAGGAACCAAATTTTGACTGGAAATCTCTATATTATTTATTCTGATTTGGCATATATTAATAGAGTGTGAAATTTGGTCAATCTATGATACAATTTGAAAATTATTTTCCTTAGATCTTTGGAATTATTCGCATGTGATTTCCAGGTCCTCCTTTACAATCTTACTTCCAGGCATTGCCCCTTTATACTGGCTACTCATAAAACTTATTAGAGTGACAAAGGTTGTATATAAATAATATTGTGTTAAAAATGTAGAATTTATAATGTTCAAAATGTAATATTTTAACACAATATTATATATACACATATAATATGGAGTTATCTATAACTTTGCATTAAAACTTTATATATGTATATACAGGCAAACACATATACACACATATATAATGTATACATTATATATATACACACATATGTATAAGTTATGTGTATTTGAATAATGGTTTAAAGTACAATCTTTTTTCTACACTTCGTTGTTTTCAGAGATGTTTGTGTTTGTTGTTAAATTTCTAGTTCATAATAAAAGTTTTTAAAACTGTAAGGAAAAATAAGATATATTAGAATAGGATTTTTTTTTAATTAAGTACCATAAAACCTAACATAAAAAGGTAGAGAAGATGTAAAAAAAAAATCACAGGATTTCTTGAAAACCTTAAGCACACACAATTATTAGACTCGAATTGCTCACCTCTTGAAAGAAGACATACCCTGTACATTTTAAAACCTTTTTCACATTCTGTCTAGTCAGATTTCATATCCAGCATTCTCTGAGGTTTGGAAGCAACATCAGTTTTTCTATTACAAGTTCTAAGCCAGATATAATCACCAACTCTAGGAGGAATTGCCAACACCTTTTCCCAATCCAACCCTTCTATTTTTTTGGATGATTCCATTTATAATTGAAAGGGTTCAACCCCATTAAAATCCACAAACTATTTCCTTAATACTGTTAGATGATGAATTGTCACTCACCTTTTTCCATTTTTTTCAACATTCAATTTTTTTATAAGATTTGAGTTCTAATTTTTTCTCACTCCATTCCTTCCAAATATGGCGAGAAATTTGATATAGGTTATACATGAGCATATTTCCACATTAAATTATATTGTGAAAGAAGAAATTGAGAAAAAGGAAAAAATGCAAATAGTATACTTTAATATGTATTCAGAATCCATCAGTTCCTTCTTTGAATGTGAAGAGCTTTTTCTATAATGAATCTTCTGGAATTGTCTTTGATCATCATATTGCTGAAAAGAGGTTAGTCAGTCATAGTTGGCCACTGAACAGTGTTGTTTTCACTGTATACAATATTCTCCTGGTCCTGCTCACTTCACTCAGCATTAGCTGATGGACACCCCCTCAATTTCTACTTTTTTGCCACAACAAAAAAATGTTATAAGTATTTTTGTACATGTAGGTCATTTTCCCTGGTATATGATCTCTTTGGGATACAGACATAGTAGTAGTATTGCTGGGTCAAAGGGTATGCACAGTTTGATTGCCCTTTGTTCTCCGGAATGATTGGATGAATACACAACTCCACCAACAGTGGATTAGTTCCTCAATTTTTCCCCATCCCCTCCAACATTTGCCATTTTCCTTTTTGTCATATTGGCCAGTCTGATAGGTATGAGATGGTACTACAGAGTTCTTTTAAATTTCATTTTTTTATTTTTTCATATGACTATAGTTAGCTTTTATTTCTTCATCTAAATACTGCCTGTTCATATCCTTTGATAATTTATCAGTTGGGGCAATGACTTTCAGAAACCTATGAATCTGGGTGGGAAATTTACAGGTTATTATCCTTTCAGTTTCAAATAGGTAAAATGATACAGAATACTGCCTCACTTTCTTTAATGCATAGTGACAAATAAATGAATATATATGACATAAAATGTCTGCAAAATTTTTACTATGATTTTCAAGAATCAACATAATTATTTCATAGTCATATTTCCTACATGTATCAATTAATTAGCAAACCAATCAAGAAGAATTTTTGTGTATTTATTTTATAGCATGTACTCTCCTAACTGCTAGGGATAAAGATACAAAAAAGAAAGAGTCTCTGAACTTAGGATCTTACATTCAAGCATGGAAGACAACATACATGTATATAAATATCAATATGTAATATTAAAAATACAAAATAATTTTGAAGGGAAAGGAACACTAGCATCTTTTAGGATTGAGAAAGTTTCAAGGTTAGAAATGGTAAATAATGTTGGAAGCTGAACTTTGATGAAAATTAGGTAGAGGTGACGAGGAAGTGACTTCGAAGATAATCTTCTAGGAGACAATCTGTGTTGTTAGAGATTTATACATATGAAAATATTATATGCATTATTTAAAAAATATATGGATATCTCTATCCATATAGGTACATAATATGCATAAATTACAATGGAAAATGTGTAAAGTTTCCAGAAGTGAATAAAGCAATTTTGATAGACAAATATAGATAAATGTTCAAAATTAATTCTTAGTATCATTACCATATGTAACTCTGTTTTAATCAATGTGTGTGTGTGTGCATGGAAAAAAACAGGTAAAATTGAATAGTGCATACATGCAATGAGTATTTCTACATACATAACAGGGTCAAAATCATAAAATCATCAGTGATCTGTCTTTGAATGTTGTATTATAGTGGTATACTTTTAACATGAACTTAATTTTTAGACCTTCCACTTTAGGTAGTATGAGATATAGATGAATATGGGGAGTAAGAAAGAATAGAAAATTAAAAGAAAACATAAACATGAAGAACTTGGATTTTTCTAAGGAGCATGCCAAAGAATGAAATCTATATTTTTAAATGAAAAGTTAATGGCATGGGGCAGCTAGGTGGCGCAGTGGATAGAGCACCGGCCCTGGAGTCAGGAGTACCTGAGTTCAAATCTGGCCTCAGACACTTAACACACACTTACTAGCTGTGTGACCCTGGGCAAGTCACTTAACCCCAATTGCCTCACTAAAACAAAACAAAACAAAACAAAACAAAAGTTAATGGCATGCATAAATCACTATGTTGCAATTACTGTAACTGTGTAGTCAGAGTGCAACTCAACAAGCATAGGAGAACAACACTGTAAAATAACCTCAAAGATTATACTGCTATTTATAATGGGTACAGTTGAACACATGGAGGTACCATTTGTTTTGATTATATAATAAGTACTATAAAACTCAATGATGAATCATAATGCCTTTAATATTTTCCCTTCTCCCTAGAATATTGGAATTAAATATTTATTGTTAACAGGAAGTAAAAAGCAAATCATAGGGACCTATATATTTACTGTGATTCATGTTTGATAAGCCCATATATGAAAACAGCAACTTACACATGAATTTAGGTAATCTTTTTTTAAATAAAATATTTTATTATTTTCCAGTTACATGTAGAGATAGTTTTCAGTATTTTTTTAAATTTTATTTTACTATTTTCCAGTAACATGTAGAGATAGCTTTCAGCATTTGTTTACATAAGGTTTCCAATTTCAAGTTTTTTCTCCATCCCTCCCCTCCCTCTCCCCCACACAGCAGGCAATCTGAGATAGGATATATATATATATATATATATATATATATATATATATATATATATATATATATATATACACACACACACACACACACACATATACACCTATATACATATCTATATGTACATACACATATACACATACATAACAACATTAAACATATTTCTGCATCAGTCATGCTATAAGAGTCAGAGCAATAAGGAAAAACCTCAAAATAGAAAAACAACAGCACCAAAAACGAAAGAAATATTATGGTTCAATCAGAATCCATATTGCATAGTTCTATTTTTTTCTGCATTTGGAGAGCCTTTTCCATCATGAGTCCCCTGGAACTTTCTTGTACCATTGTATTGGTGAGAAGAATCCAGTCTATCACAGTTGATCAACACATAATGTTGATGATACTGTGTATAATGTTCTTCTGGTTCTGCTCATCTCACTCATCATAAGTTCATGCAAGTCCTTCCAGGTTTCTCTGAACTCTTCCTGCTCATTGTTTCTCACAGCACAATAGAATTCCATTACCTTCATATACCACAACTTGTTCAGCCATTCCCCAACTGATGGGCAACCCCTCAATTTCCAATTCCTTGCCACCATAAAAAGAGCAGCTATAAATATTTTTGAATATGTGAGTCTTTTTCCCTTTTCTATGATCTCCTTGGGAAAAAGACTCAAAAGTGGTATTGCTGGGTCAAAGGGTATGCACAGCTTTATAGCCCTTTGGGCATAATTCCAAATTGCTCTCCAGAATGGTTGAATCAGTTCACAGCTCCACCAACAATGCATTAGTGTTCCAATTTTTCAACAGCTCCTCCTACATTTATTATTTTCCTTTTTTGTCATATTAGCCAATCTGATAGGTGTCAGGTGGTATCTCAGAGTTGTTTTAATGTCCATTTCTCAAATCAATAGTGATTTAAAGAATTTTTTTCATATGGGAATAGATAGCTTTGATTTCTTTATCAGAAAACTGCCGGTTCATATCCTTTGACCATTTCTCAATTGGGGAATGAATTGTATTCTTATAAATTTGATTTAGTTCCCTATATATTTTAGAAATGAGGCTTTTATCAGAAGTACTGGCTATAAAAATTGTTTCCCAGCTATCTGCATCCCTTCTAAGTTTGGATGCATTGCTTCTGTTTGTACAAAAGCTTTTCAATTTAATGTAATCAAAATCATCCATTTTGCATTTCATAATATAGAGAAAAATAAAGAGATAAAAGATTTTAGGTGAATTCCTTTAATCAATTAACAGAAACAAAAACAGTAGTAATACCTCATATTTGTACAGTGATTTCATATTTACAGAAGATTCCTTCCCCCCCGCCATACACACACACACACACACACACACACACACACACACACACACAGTAGTCCTGTGATAATATGATATTACTATCATAGTAGTGCAATTTTTTTTTCTTTATTTTACTCATAAAGAAACATGGGCACATTGAACTCTGTATCATATAGCCAATTTGTGCCTGAATTTGGGATTAGAGCACCAGCTTCCTAATTCCTAGTCTAGAGGTCTTTCTATTTACGCTTCTGATATGAAGAAAGCACTTTTTTCTTTAAAGAGCTGAAACTAAAATAATGATTGATGATAAAATTTTCTTTCTTAGAATGAACTCCCAAGTGAATTAAACTTTTATTTCCTTTTTAAAATATGAAAAGAAAATAGTGCCTGAATATAGCTTTTCAGGATTATATGTATCTTTTACTACAGTGAAGCAAAAACAAAGGTATGCTGTTAGCAACTGGAACAGACTCATTAGAGTCCATTGTTAAATTTTCTGTGTGAGAATTTACACTTGAAAAATCTTCAAATCAGTGCATGATTCAATGTTTTGTTCATTTTCTAAAGTTAAGGAAGTGCTGGGGAAATGTTAATGGTATAGACCAAGTTTAAAAGCATGTCAGTCATATTTTTGTTTCAAAAGAATTAGTTATTAGACTTTGATCAACATGTCATTATTAACTGTAATACATCTGTAATGTATATTAAATTCATACCTTAATCAAATTAAATGAGAAAATAAATATAAGTTGATTTTTCAAGTGGAAGAGAGATTATAAATAATAATTTTAAAATGTTGAAAGAATCACAATCAGGCATTGAAAGAAAAGAGTTTAAATAAGGAAATTAGGAAAAGGTATCTGAGGCAACTAAAAGTTGGTATGGGAAAAAAATACAGTTGTTTCTTTAATGTTTTGAATTAGAGTAGGAAAGAGGGCAGGTACCCAGAAAAGAAATAACACATTAAACACTGAAGATTTATCCAGGTTGATTGGAAGCAGCAGTCAATTAAATATGTAACTATTTCTATAGCTCTCACATTGAGAAAATTATAATCCTCATGTTTGTGGTTAATGCTGAAGTTAAGTAGCAGGAGTTAAATAATGTCTATGAAACACTTTGAGCTTCTCAGCTAGACCTATATAAATATTGCATTCATATATCTCAAGGTTATTAAATAAGGTACTAGAAATAGGAATGGGAGATAAATGAAATGGGATTCATGAGGGAACTGAACAGGAAGAGACAGTTCATTGAAATTGTGTGTTGGAGACAGAGAGGCAAGACCCTGAAGGAAAATGGAATAAACAGAAGATATAAAGAATGAGAAATGATCCATGAATAAAAGAAATCTCAAGTTAAGGTGTCTTAAAAATGCTAAAACACATAGCCTTTATGTACACAAATTTATCATCTCTGTGCTCCTAAAAAGCTTTTAGGTAAACAAATAGATATATGCTTTTTAAAAAAAAATTCATTTTAAGCAATGTGAGCTAAGATTTTTTTCCAAAATTTTCACAAATTGAGATTATTATGATCCATCTCCTTCCCTTTTCTGACAATAATTGGTTGTGTGCTGCCATGTACATTACTCACAAAAGGTATAATGCAAAACCCAGAATGAATGGAGAAGACTATAACTCATGTGTTATTCTGGAAAGTCATAATCATTGAATTGCAAACAGCTTGACTGAAAGAATGTTTTATTAAGAAGTTTAGGTTCTTGTGTATTAGAATTTGGTTATCTTCAACTGTCTTCTAAAGTTCTCTAGTTAAAATTTGTTTGCTAGTGAAAATTTATTTAAATGGATATATTTGGGTTTAACCTATTCATTTCCTGGAATAATGTAGGGGGAGTTAAGTCATTGACATTCTATGACATGAAGATTTGATACTTTCTTCCCTTCTTGTCTGAGACACCATTGTACATTGATTTTACTCCAACCTTTATAACCACTTTTATGACCTCCTTTTCTGATTTCTCTTCCTCCTCCCATATCTACTAAATAAGTTTGTTCCCTAAGTCTTTGTCCTCAGCTTTTTCCCTCTACAATCTTTTGTTTCAATTCAAGTGAGTAATCATGTCTTTTCTTTTTCTTTTTTTTTTCTGGGAGTTTCCCAAGTTTATAGGGATGAAGACAAAAGTCAACGTTAAACAGTTCTTCTTAAGTGTTTTGAAATTCAACCCAAACAAGGTTGCTGAGTAACTTGCAAATTGAACAAATTGTCAAAGTCCAGGGGCTTAATAATTCAATGATCTCCTGATCCAAACTAGAGACCTCAGGGACCTAGTTATCTATTTTCTCTTTCTTCTTCCTGCAACTTTATGTAGATACTTCTCACCAAGCCTCTCTGGAACCACTTCATCAGATGAGTGATATATACTGCAATCTTTTGGCATTGCTTTTTGCTGAGGATAATGGTGATCTCCTCTCACCTGACTTGTTGCTGTGTAAGTTGTTTCCCCTATGGGTGTAGTACTTGTCAGTGATGACCCACTCTATTTTCTTGATGGTCTTGTTCTAAATGAGAGCAATGTTGGCAGGAGGAAAGGTGAAGGGAGCAAATGCCAACTGGAAAAAGAATCATTTGTGAAGTATCTACAAGTGACAACCCTTATTCTCAAGCAGTGTGCATCAAATATGGACATGTAATATGGACATAAATATCTTTAAATTAACATGAGATCAGTGCAACTGGGATATTAAACAAAGAGGTACATGAGACTACAGAAATAATTAGTGGTTTCTTCTGGCTGGAAGGATAAGTAAAGGCTTTATGGAAGAAGTGGCATCTTAGCTGGGTCTTGAATGATATATTCAGGCATGAGAGATAGCCTATGCAAATGTATAAAGTCAGGAGATTAAAAAGACAAAACTGAGAAACAGCCAGTAGTCCAATTTGATTATGTGAAGTAGTATTAAATATGTCTTAAAGTGTTAATTGGAGTTAGATTATGCAACCCATCATTTTCTGTCTTTAATTATCATTGTTTATTTGTTTATTACAAACTGCCAAATCAATATGGTTAGTCCTAGTTTCTGCCCAAAGCTCTTTCCCTACATATTGAACTTCCTAATAAACATCTTTCCTTTGATGACCTTGCTTAATATCAAATTCAACATAGTAAAAAACTAAATTGATCACATTTCTTCTTAAATTTATACTTTTTTTTTTGGTGAGGCAATTGGGGTTAAGTGACTTACCTAGGGTCACACAGCTAGTAAGTGTCAAGTGTGTGAGGCTGGATTTGAACTCAGGTGCTCCTGAATCCAGGGCCAGTGCTTTATCTACTGCACCACCTAGCTGCCCTAAATTTATACTTCTTTCTAATTTCCCTGTTTCTACTTCTTATACCACTTTATTTGGCAATGTCCAAAGCTTAGTTTTCTTTTACTTTTCCCTCTCCCTCCCCCAGTTCTAATGTATGCTTTGTCAAGGCTTGTAGATTCTATTTCTGTAACACCTCTCATTCTTAGGAGAATGTGAGCTCTCTAAAATCATGAACTATTCTTTCATTTTTATTCTTTTTTTAATCTCTGAAACATTGATACCTAGTACCAATTAGGTGCTTTAAAAAAGGTAAACTCAATTTAATATCTCCCTTCTTTCTACTTCATCTGGCTTTACTAGTAGAGCAGTCTCATGTCTGATTTCTTACTTCCATTCTTTCCCTTCTCTAGGTTATTTTAAATGTATGTCAAAGAAATCATACAGATGCCTGGGTGTCATAATGGCACTCCTATACTCAAAGGTTTTCAGTGATTCTCCATTGTCAATAGTATGAACTACAAATTTCTTATTCTGTTCTCCCAGGCCCTCTATGTTTATTGATAAAAGAATTTTTATTATCAATTACCTTAGTGTATATAGTGTGTATGTGTGTGTATACATATACATATATGTATGTATACACACATACATACATATATATGTATATATATAATTGGGGGGGCACGTGGGGGGCAAGGAAATGCTGGTTAAGTGACTTGCCCAGGGTCAGATATTAAGTGTCAAGTGTCTGAGGCCAGATTTTAATTCAGGTCCTCCTGAATCCAAGGCTAGTGCTTTATCCACTGCGCCACCTAGCTGCCCCCAGTATTTTTCTGAAGTAAACATAATATTATTTAAATAATAACTTCCTGGGAAAAACAAAACAAGTGAACAAAAAAAAATGTATTCTTTTGAGGAGGAAGACATTTCCAATGACAAAATAAGAAAGAATACACAATAAAGATTTCACCTTTGAAAAATCTTTTTTTATCTGAAAATGTCTCTACTCTTTATACTTATCCTTCCAGCTATAAGAAACCACTAATTACTTCCCTAGTCTCACATAGCTCCTTGTTTAATATCCCATTTGCACTGATCTCATGTTAACTTAAAGACATTTATGTCCATGTTACATGTCCCTACTAGCCAGCAAGCTGCTTGAGAGTAAGGGTTGTCACTTGTAGATATTTCACAAATGAATCCTTTTCCAGTTAGCATTTGCTCCCTTCACCCCTCCAACTGCCAACATGGCTCTCATTTAGACCAGGACCATCAAGAAGATAGGGTGGGTCATCATTGAAAAGCACTATACCCATAGGGGAAACAACTTACACAGGAACAAGTCATGTGGGAGGAGATCACCATTATCCTCAGCAAAAAGCTATGCAACAAGATTGCAGGATCATTGCTACAGACTGCTGCTGGGTCTCCTATCTCAAATGTCTCCTCATTCCAGTCTATCCTCCGTTCAGCTACCAAGGCAGTTTTCCTAAAACACTGTTCTGACCATGTCTCTTCAATAAACTCCTACCCAATAAATTCCAAAAGCTCCTTTATTACCCCTGTATCATATCAAATAGAAAACTCCCTATTTGGCATACAATACCCTTCACAACTTAACGCTGGTTCTAGTCTTCTTCCCAACATAGATGCTTAGATCCAGCGACATTGCCCTCCTTTCTGTTTAATGAACAAAGAGCTCCATTTCTGGCCTTAGAATATTTTCTGTGACTGTCCTTTATGTGTGATATACTCTTCCTCCTCATCTCCAACTCTTGGCTTCCCTGACTTCCTTTAAGTTCCAACTGAAAGCTCTTCATGTACAGGAAGCCTTTCTTATTTCCTATAAATTTTATGGCTTTCCTTCTATTAATAACTTCCTATTTATCCTGTGGATATCTTGTTAATCCATATTTATTTGCTTGCTGTCTCCCCCATTAAATTGTGAACTCCTTGAGGTCTGTTAGTTGAGAAAACAAACCCAAAAATCAGGGGGAAAAATGTTTTAGAGAAAATTTTATTAGCTCATTCAATAAATGAGAGAGCCAGGAAAAAAAGTTGTGACTTCCCTTCTAGTCTTTGTGATGTTATACTATATAGAGTTCAGACAAGGAGATAAAGACATTTACCTGATTGGCCACAAGTAAGTGGTAGGTAGTTAGTTTCCAGAGAAGAGAGGTTTGAGAGATTTTGTCAGCATAAATGCATGAACATTTAAATTTGGAGAAGCCAAAACATAAGCTTTGAGTGGGTTGAAAACAAGACCTGGAATCTAAGAATTCCCTTCATTTTATCAGTCTGGCCTCTACTGAAAGTTTTGAGTCAGATAATTTCTACCCAAGTAAAGCTAATTTCAAGCGATATTGATAAAGATAAGAAATAAAGTATTCTTCTCACAGTACAGGGACTGTGCTTTGCTTCTTTTTGTATCCCTAGAACTTATTGAGATGGTTGGTACATAGTAGGTGCTTAATAAATGTTTATTGACTGACTGAACCAAAGCATCAGAATTAGAAGAGATGTCTGAGGCCATCTAATGCAGCGAAGAGGAATCTCCTCTATCTATCCAAATGGTCTTTTGTTTGAATACCTACTGTAAATCAAATACTCAATGCCCTGGCAGCCTACTTTGTATTTGAATGGCTCTAATTTTTATGAAATTTTATCTTAAATCCTTACTTCCCCATTCTGGAGCCTTGAAAGAGCAAACCTATTTTTTTTTTCATTCGACAGCTTTGAAATTACTCTACCATATGACAACTAAATGCAGTTCCCATAATTCTTCTTTGCAATAGGAAAAGAATCTGCAGTTCCTTCAACCAATCTTTTTTTTTTTTTTGAATAAGCATATGTAGAGAAGAGAGTAGCTGTGGTTACAAGATGAATGATTACTTATGAACTAAGACGTCTGGAAATTTATTTTGATTTGGGGACCCTACCTTTAGGCTGAGATTAGATAGCCTAGGCTCTCAGGGTCTCTTCTCTGTGGGAGGTGCTGGTGCCCCTCCCCCTCTGCTTCAGCTGAGCCAAAAAAGCCCTGTGGGCTATACAAGACATCAGGTCAGACAGCTGGGGGAGGGAGCGCTAGCTCCCTCCACCCTGAGTGGAGCTATCAGAGAGATCCTGGGCTTGTCCAGGCTGGGCTCTGGCATAGCCTGTGCTGAGGCACAGAATGCTCAAGCATCCCCCCAGCCCCAGCTGCAGCCCTGACTGGTGGATTAGCTTGGTGTGTAGGTGCAAAAAGCCCTGAGATTTGAGTGGAGAAAAAAAAAAAAAAATATATATATATATATATATATACCTGGGGGGTCTAGACTGGGGAGACTGACAAGATTAGAAGAAAACGAGGCCAAAGGACAAGATTAGGAGGCTGGACTGACAGAGCTTGGGAGAGGGGCAGCAAAGGCGGCAGAGGACGGAGCAGACAGACAGACAGAACAGGAGGCAGTGGAGAGCACAGAAGCAGTCAGCACAGGCTACAGGCTGGAGAAAGCAAAAATTAAGGCAGGTGGAGTTAGAAATGTAAGTGAAGCGGGAAAGCTGAAGTGAAGGAGAAAAGAGTGAAAGTTAGAGAAAAGTGGAACATACTGGGAGGCAAGAGGCGGCTAAGGCCCTTATTGTATTAAAAAGGTTCCAGGGGCAGCAGGTGGAAGCACCTGAAGGGGAATGCAGTCAGGTTGTATGTTTTATTTCCCTGTATTCTTAATTTAAATTGTATCTCATAAATAAACTCTGCTTTGATTATTTAGTTAAGAGGCTTCTTAATCCTTTACTTATCAATTTGGGGAGTGGAACAGTGTGGTAGAACTTTATAAACGGCCCATATTAAATTAATAGCAGTCAGATAGCCAGTTAGTCAAAAGTCCCCAGATTAGTCCTCCAGTCAGATTAGCCCCCAAATTAGCCCAAGTCATTTAAAATATTCTTACATTTGAATGGCAACCATGAAGGGATCTTACAGCCCAATTATAATTTTTCTAAGCTTATAATTTTTCATATACTCATAATTTTTCATAAATCCAATTATAAAATTTTTCAGACTAGATTAGTTAGTTAATAATTAATTTTTTTTTACAAACTCTTTCTCTTGCCAGCTCCTGGTGGCCTCCCTCCCAAAATTACCTTCTGTTTTTCTTGTATCCCTTTTGTATATTCAAGTTGTTTGTTGAGAAAGAATGTAAATTTATTGAGAGTAGGAACTAGTTCCTAATCTTTTGTCTTTATATTTTCAGCACCTAGCACAGTGGCTGGTAGATAGTCAGCACTTAATAAATGCTCATTAATTAATTGATGATTCATCTGCAAAGTAGATAAAAATTATAGAATTTCCTCAGGCACAAATAAGAACCTATCATAATAAACATAGCTCTACATTGCCATAATTTTAGTTCTTTACCATAATTATAATTGAACAAAATAAGGGAAACAGTATAGTTGTAGCTTGACTAAATTTTAAGATGTTTTCCATAACACTTTTCATCTGGGATCTCATCAATGAAGATTCTCCCTTTAAGAAAAACATTCTTAACCTTTTTTGTGTTTCCACAAAACTTTTGTTAGCCTAGTGAAAAATAGAAAGGCCTTCTTAGAATGTTTTTAAATATATGAAATATAACATATAGGATTACAAAGTAAACCAAAGGTTAGTGAAAATAAATTTATTTTAAGTTATAAAATATAAAATATATGTTTTCAACTTCACAGACTTTATGAAAACCTTGCTTTTAAAATATCAATGTCAAGGCAGTAGTGCTTTCTTCATTTTCACATATAGGTTAATGTATAAAAACATTGCGTGTGTTAACACACAAAACTACACAATATCCTTCAGATGGGTTGGTCATTGCACAACAAAAGAGAATTCTTAGTCCCACCACGAATTTTCTATGGGCAATTTTTTCATGCAGTCTTCTATTGAATATATTTTTTTTAAATATTGCAATTCACTTAACATAAACTTTAAGGGTATCTGGCTAGCCATAATCATGACAAATATACATTCATTAAGAAACCCAGGCTTTGGCAATGCAATCTTTGTCTTTAAAAATTTCACAAGAAGCCAGCAATGATTAAGGAATGCAATGACTGATTTGTGGCCATTGTAAAATCAGCTGGCAAATATAGTTTCATCTTTCAATGGTTCTGACAGTGAAAGAGTGGATTAAAGAGCAAAGTAGTCTATAAATTCCTAGGCTAGACCTATTCCATATACCCAATGATTCTTTTCCCTGAATTACAGAACATCTGTAAATGGAATTTTCCCCAAAAACAATTACCCTAAAACAGTACCTTGTACTCAAGAAGATCTAATTCAAGTTAGTCTACAAATGTTTTAAAAATTTTAATTAAAAAAATATCTTTAAAGCTTTAGCAGACTCCCAGGACATTACTTCTGATGTCTATGTGAAAGTGTTTTCTGAATGTATATGAGAAATGAACCTTACTGACAAATGTTTATTCTAATAAAATGTCTGTAATTGCAATCCTTGCTATTGGCACATTACAGATAAAACAAACCAGAAGTTTGTAATGTAAGTGGAATAGAAAAATCATCCTTGAGAAGAGTTTAACATGTATGTACAAATTTCATAAAGATACATTGATTTGTTAACAAAGAATTTGTTTGTTAGTTTATAAAAAGTTGTTGGACTTAGTGCTGGAAGAAAGCACTAAGTGAAGCCAAGACCCCTTATTTTACAGATGAAGAAATTAAGGCCCAAGAAGATAAAGTGGCTTGCTTGGGGTTCACGAGAGGGATATAAGATCATATGTGTAGAGCTTGAAGGAAACTTAAGAGGTCATCAAGTCTAATTCCTTCATTTACACATGAAGAAATTGAGGCTTAGAGATTTTAAGTGACTCTGAATTATTACCTTGACATTTGTTATGGCATATGGATTTAAAGGAATAGGTAATAAACATGCAAATAAGTATATTGGCAGAATATTCCAAATTTTACTCCTGAATTATTCTTATTTTTCTGATTTCAAATGTTAATGACGAATGCATTTGTAAAAGACAATAGGAACAAGTGTATAGCTTTTGACTCTGTTGGCTTGTAATTTATCAAGTTCTATTTTTCCATGTGTGCAAATTGGCCTTTCAGCTAATATTGAACACAGCTTAGAGAGAATGCAGCTCTATGAAGGAGTAGATTTGACAGTGACAAAGAAGCAGGCCCAGGGATTTATGTGTTAGAGATATGCATTATTCATAAATAGGAAAAGGTTTACTGCAACCAGGATAGCAACAACTTGCAAGATGACAATTTATACCATTTTCATGTTGTAATTTATTATGCGGCCAACTCTGTTATGTATAAAATAAGCATTATTACAATGTGCTTTAGCAACTGTCACATTATGTGATACTTACGAAATCTTATGGTTGTGGCATATAAAATCAAAATCATTTTTCCCTCAAATGAAAAATTCAGATACCACGAATTCTATTGGTGCAAATCTCAATATAGAAAACAAGCAATATGCATTATAATTCCCATTTTCACAGTAAGTGATCTCAATAAATGTGAGAAGATTTTGCATATAAAATTGATTATTTTGGTAGTAGGAATAATTATTGGTAGTAATGGTTAATCAACATGGAACTTTTTTTCAGAATGTTGTTTAATTTGTTTCATTTCAGTAGCTGAAAAGTTGTTCAGGATAAATTGAGTGTCTGCCTATTTTCTAAGACTTTAGAAATCAAAATTTGCTTACAGTGCAATTTGAAACATTCATATGGTTACCATAAGCCATTTTATTCTTCTACATTTTCATATAAAAATTCATGTCAGTTCATACATTTCTCATAGTGACACAGGACAAACTTCATGTCAATTATTAGAATGCTAGCTTTGCTAAAAGTTGAAAGGAAAATAACCAGTGATTATTTTTATATAATAATAAATTAAGAGCACAAGAAAATAATTTCAAAAATATATAGATAGATATACATATACATCACACACATATATACACATATATACATATAGACATATAGACACATACATACATATACATATAGATAGGTATATTGATAGATAGATAGATAGATAGATAGATAGATAGATAGATAGATAGATAGATAGATAGACAGATACTCTATATATACTCTATGTTGTAATTTTGCTGTTCCAGGCTGGGAAAAAAAATGTTTAGTAAGAGCATTTATTAAAGAACCCAAATTTCATAAATTAAGGTTTAATTTCTATTTTGACAATCCCATTGTAGTTTCCTTATTTTAAACAATTATGCAGTCTTATTTGCTTATTTTTGTAACAGACATATAGGCTGTATCTCTGATTTAATTTGTAGAACCAATACTTGAGAGAGGGAACCCTCTCTAGGAAAGTAAGGTTAACTCCTGCTCTGTAGCACAGAATCTTCAAGAGCTTCCTAGAGCCTAAGACATTAAAGGACTTGCACAATCTCACACAACCTCCCCACACCCCCCAATAGAGCTTGAACCCAGAGAATTCTAGTGTGGAGATTAGTAATCTATTCACTAGCCAATGTTTCCTTTTAATTTTTGCAATAAACATGACCTATATATTTTTAAGAGTTGGACAGAGATTCTGTTCTAAATAAAGTAGTGGACAGAAAACTGGGCCCTGAGTCAGGAAGACATGAATTGAAATTCTGTATCAGATAATTACTAGTTTTATGATCCTTGCCCATTCACCTAACCATTTCATGTCTCAATTTACTCATTAGTACAATAAGGGCATGTTTGACTAATTTTCTTCTAAGGGTTTTTCCAACTCTAATTTCATCATTCTGTTGTTGTTTGCCCTTCATCCTAGAAGATGTCAAATTCTATCATTCAATATTTTTTTCTAACATCTTTAATTAGTTACTCCAAACAGGTAAAATAATTCTGCAAGGGGGTAGTTAGCAATAATGTTCTGAATGGAACCTTCTTCCTGGCTTACTAAAATACAAATAATAAAAATTTAAAGTAAGCACACTTACTGGATACTCTGTGATTGTTGTAATGATCTTAGGAACTTCTCTCTCTCTCCAATCAAAACTGACCCTACAATTTTACCCATTCTCTTTATAAGAATCATTGGCAAAGGGAGAGCCTCTCAAATGCATATTCCTCCAAGTCTGGAGTAATGATGATTTTGTTGACTAGGCTTCCAAACCAAGGTCACAATTCCACAAATTCAGTCAACTCTACTGTATTCCCCACATGTGATTCTTCTCTGCTCTGGTATTCAAATAAATATAATGAGCCCTGTCACACTTTCAATTCAGAGAAAGAAGAAAAATTGGAACTTTCTAATTATAACTGTTTTGGATTATTAGATTCATTACTTTCCACCAAAAAGATAGTACCTCTTATGATTGACTCTTATAATTGGTGCTGCCCAAAATTTAACTTAATGTTTTATTATACTGCATTAAGAACAGTGTGGCTTTAGGAAGAAATCCTGAGGGGCAGGAGTCTCAGGTGGGGGAGGTACACAGGCTCATCGAAGCTAAGAACCACACCACAGAAAGCTTTGCTGGTTGGTTGTTTAGTAAGTAGCCTTGGGGTTATCTCCAGATCAGAGAACAAGCCAGGTGAGATCAAAACCGGCTCTCCCTCAAATCAAAACACCTGAAACACCTGGGACTCTCTGAAGCTGAGAAAAGGAGTGGAGCTGAGAAGCAGCACCCCCCCACCCCCACCCCAGTGGAGAATTTCAAATCAATTAAAAGATGAGCAAACAAAGAAAGTTCAAAACCATAGAAAGGTTTTTCAGTGACAAGGAAGATCAAGGTACAACCTCAGATGAGGAAATCAACCAAGGCCCCTACATCCAAAGCTTTCAAGAAAAATATGAACTGGTCTCAGGACATAGAAGCTTTCAAAAGGGACTTTGAAGAGAAAATAGGAGAGATAGAAGGAAGATAGAGAGAGAGGGAGGAAAGAATGGAAAGAGAATTGAAAGTGATGCAGCAGAATCATGAGAAAAAGGTCAACAGCTTGAAAAACTAAATGAAAAAGGAGATAAAAAAAACTGTCTGATGAAAATAATTGCCTAAGAATTAAGCTAGTGACCTTATGAGAAACCAAGATACGGTAAAGGAAATCCAATTGAATGAAAAAATAGAGGGCAATGTGAAATATCTCCTTGGAAAAACAGCTGACCTGGAAAATAAAGCCAGGAGAGATAATTTGAAAATCACTGGACTACCTGAAAGCCATGATCAATAAAAGAGTTTAGACATCATCTTCCAAGAGATTGTTAGGGAAAATCGCCCTGATATTCTAGAAGCAGAAGGTAAAATAGAAATGAAAGAATCCACCATTCACCTCCTGAAAGAGATCCCAAAAGGAAAACCTCCAGGAATATTATAGCTAAATTCCAATAACTCCCAGGTAAAGGAGAAAATATTGTAAGCAGCTAGAAAATAGGAATTCAAATACTGTGGAGCTCCAATAAGGATAAAGCAAGATCTAGCGACTTCTACATTAAACAACTGCAGGGCATGGAATATGATATTCAAGAGGTCAAAGGAACTGGGACTACAGCCAAAAAGCATGTACACAGCAAAACTGAACATAATTTTTAAAGGAAAAAAATGGAATTTCAATGAAAAGAGGACTTTCAGGCATTTGTGATGAAAAGACCTGAACTGAATAGAAAATTTGACTTTCAAATACAAGGCCCTGGAGAATAATAAAAAGGTAAACAGGAAAAAGAAATCATGAGGGACATTAAAAGATTAAACTGTTTATAGTCATACGTGAGAAAATAATACTTCCAATTCATAAGAACTTTTTCAGCAAGGAATACACAGAGGTTTCAGGTCTAAAATGAATGTGAAGGGATGGTATTTTTAAAGCATTTATTTTTTGTATATCCTTGTTCTTTGTGGAGCAAACAAAGTGGGTTGCCTGGTGTCTGGGGCTGGATTTGGACTCTGGGCCTCCTGGGCCCAGGGCTGGTGCTTTGTCCACTGTCCATATGGACAACTAACCTATGATGACATCTTTAAAATAAGGGTGGGGGTAGGAGGAATAGACTGGGGGAGAGGGGAGGGAAGAGGTGGAATGGGGAGAAGTAGCTCATAGGAACAAAACAAGAAAAAAGGCTATGGAGGGGAGGGGAAGATGGGGAATGAGTGAACTTCACTATCATTAGAATTCTCTCAAAGAGGGAATATCATACATACTCAAGTGGGTATAGTAATATATTTTTGCACTGAGGAAAAGTGGGAGGAGGAGATGGGGAGGTGGGGAGAGGATTAGGGAAATATAAGGCAGACAATGGAATAAATATCATTGGAAGGGAATGGGATGGAGGGAAATAGTTATGTTGACTGACTACAAGGTCAAAATCTATGGTATCTACTCTGCTGGGTTATTATGAAGAAAATTCTCTGTCAAGTTCAAGGTACTATATAGAAATTGTGATGAACAGGATGCTATCAGAAAAACCTGGAAAGACACACATGAACTGAAGCAGAAAGAAATGTACTATATACAAAATAACAGTATTAGTGTAAGATGATCTGCTGGGAAGCACGTGGCTATTTTCAGCAAGGCAATGATCCAATATAACTCTGAAGAACCTAGGAAAATTGCAGTACATTTACAGAGAAAGAACTGATGGTATCTGGAAACAGACTGAAACACATTTTTTTTGACAACTCCTTAATCTGAAGTTGTGTTTTTATCTGTTTCCACTCACAACCTAGATAAGGTAGAATTGTTTGCCATGACTACTCATGTATAATTTATGTTGAATTGTTTGAGTTCTTTGGGTGGGTGTGGGAAGAGAGGGAGGAAGAGAAGTTGGAACACAAAGTTTAAAAAAAAAATGATGTCAAAATTTGCTTTTACATGTAATTTGGAAAATAAAAGTCTAAAATAAAATAAAAAGAACAACCAAAAAAAAAAAAAAAGAACAGTGTGGCTTTGGTTATGGCAAAGTTATTTAACAAATATTTTATTTCCTGATACCCCACAGGGTTATGTTCTTTCCCTTCTGAAATTATTTTGCATAATTTATATTTATACACCCCTTTAGATTGAATATAAACTGCTTTTGGGGAGGGTGGTTTTGTCTTTGCCTTTGCTTCTTCACTGCCTAGAACAATGCTTAGAACATGGTGGAGGTTTAATGAAAGTTTTTCATTTTTGAACTGTAAGATTGCTAAAATTCTAGCTATGCTGTCTAAAATATCTAATGAGTGGTCACCATTAAATTATAAGCTTTAGCAAAAGTTTAGACTTTTAATCATTTATTAAGGAGAATAAGAATTTGGTGAAGAGAGAGAAAAAAGGCCTAGATTCAGCTGTCTATCTGAAGGAGCCAATATCTCCAGCTCCTCTCCCCACTGAGGTCCTTCAGAAAGAAAGCAAGAGAGTATGACTTGCTTCTTTTATAGACAGTACCCACAAGCAAATGTCACTTCCTGATGCCAAGGAAAACTACATGGCTTGCCCTCAGATATCTTCTCCTCATGGCAGAGCTTTCCTACAGGGGGCATCACTCCAATCATTACAGAACTTTATATGAAATATGCCTTTATCCATTTTGGATCCAAAGGCATAATCCTTTAAAAATAGGGGGTTTTCAGTGTATATACATTATGTATTTACATTTACATGCTTATATGCTTTTTCTTTAAATTATTAGAATATTATATGGTTCCTATTTCATTGAAATTCAGGTTTATTTGTCTAGTTTTTTGGGTTTTTCCCCCCCAATTGATCTGGTCCACAATGACATCTTACTCATGAAATTCCTAAAATAAAAACAAAGCAACATCTCATATCCTGAGGATTGCTATATAATGCATGCCAAGATCTTATGTATAAATCCTCCAAATCAAAGGTATCCAGGATATCAGTTTCTAAAGGTATCAAGACTAAAATAGGAGGGGGTGGTTTTGGCCTCACTTTTTATGTATCTGTAAATATTGAGGAAAATAAAACTATAAGCTCATGGTCTTGAACCTGCCAGTTCAAAGCATCACTTCCTTTAACAACTGGCTTCAAAACCAAATCAATTTGTGACTTCTAGTTTGGAAATTTGGAACCACCAGAATTCCTTCCCCTAGAGAATAGCTACTACATTTTACCAAGTTTTATGAGGGTGTAAGCTATTTAGTAACATGTGAAATTGAGGAAAATGTTTATTTCAACATGTCATGTAAGAGAAGCATATCACTTCCTTCAAGATAATTTCCAAAATTGAAAGTTCTTACAATTCTCTTTCTGAATTTCTTCAGACAGACATGTGAATTATGAATAGGTAGAAATTAAACTATGTCTAGTCCCCCAAATTTTGTTTAGATTAAAATTATAGTCAACGAATAAAACCAAATAAGCGCCTTTAAGAAACCCATTTTCTCTAGCCTTGTTTTTGATCCTTTATTAAAAATTTTGTGCGAACTTTCCTGTACTGTGAGCACTTAAAATTAGTTAAGCAAAATTAATAAGTAAATCCGCAAAAGAATAAAATGCTTGGAATTCAAATTTGCTCCATTGCATGCTAGCTTTTCAAAAACTTATGTCCATGAAATTGCACCGTAGAGAAAGCTAATAATTTAAAAATCTATTGAAAATCTTCTTCACAGTAAAATTTGTACACATTTGATACTGATTGAAATGCTTTAATGCAGGAAGTTGTAAGTAACTTTAGAAGAATAAAAATTTTGGAATAAGCATCTTTGCCAACATGCTATCAATTATCTTTTATGTTTCACAAGCATAACAAAATACTTATGTAATACAACCATTTCCCTGTAGTATTGGAGAAGCCTCATAATGGAGGTACAGAATATTTTTGGCATCTTAAGGCTGTGAGGAAATAGATCATATCACTTTGATATTCATTAGTGTTGGATAATATGTATTTGCTCATAGATATGTTGATGGCTTAATACTCTCATTTTCTGGTGATGACTGCAAATTCTACTCCTTAAAAACTATTTTTTTCTTGCTTAAAAGTGTACCTAGGTATGAATAAGGGTTGGAGATCTACTTTGTTGAAAGTGAGGGAAAAAGTTTTATTTGCTAAGTGGCTATAGTTAAAGGATGGTGTACTTACTCCTTTCATTTTCCCCAACCCTTGAAATAAGATAATCACTAGTCTAGACCAGCTACATGCCTTCTCTATCTACCAGCAAGATTTCCTTTACAGGCACTCTTTTCCATATCCACCTCTTTGAAGAAGGTCTTTGTGAGTAAATGCAGAGGGGAATGATGGAGTAAGGAAAAATGACTTGGTAGCACCCAATAATTCATTGTCATCACTGGCAATCAGCTTTTTTTTTTTCAGGGAAATGAGGGTTAAGTGACTTGCCCAGTGTCACATATGTATTAAGTTTGAAGTATCTGAGGCCGAATTTGAACTCAGGTCCTCCTGAATCCAGGGCCAGTGCTTTATCCACTGTACCACCTAGCTTCCCTCAATCAGCATATTTTTTAATGTAAGGAGGGAAAACATGGGGGTGAATATTTTATCATGCTTTGAAATATTTATACAAAAATATGGGAAATATGTCACTATTATTTTTCTTCATTTAACTCGAGTCCCCAGCTAAGGGTAGATTCAAAAAGAGCTGTGTCCATTTAACTCATATTTTTCCTGCCACTGTTCCAACCTTTTTTTTTTTTAATAACATCTCATTAACAAATCACAGAGTGATTATGATGAAACATATTTTTTTTTATCTCATAGGCAATGCTACTAATATAAATAATGGGCAAACATACCTTAAAAACATGGAAACATCAAACATCTACCTTCTCAGTCAATGAAAATGAGGAAGTGGGGAAGATAGAAAATATCAGTGCTTTTCAAGTGTTAGTCTGGTCTAGACACACCCCTTTTCAGCGTCCCCGGAAGTTAAGGCTGCTCCAGGGCTACCCACCTTTATACCACTGATTCTTCCTGTCTCTCCCTTTTGTCTCTCTCATATTTTGTTTCTAGACTGCTACAACCAACTGTAAGAGTGTTTCCTTCCTCTGCTTACTCCCAGAGCTCAGTTTCTTGTTTACCATCTTCCTACATAAAATTACATCCTCCCCAACCACATTATGAGGAGGGGAAAATTTCCCTCTCTAAGATTAAACTTCTTGAATGCTCAGAATTGTTTTTACATGTAATTGGAGAAAATCAAATATTGCAAAAAATATTCAGCTCCTCCTGTTAGGGTCCATCCTGGGTCCTAATACACCAAAGATTATCATTCTGTAATAGAACTTTTTGTTTCAGGATACAATTGTCTAAAAGTAACTCTGAGATGTAAATGTAATATTTTGCAGTAACTTTCTAATAAAATTCTGTTTGCCTCAACCCTTCTTTCCCTAATTTATACATTTCCTTAATTTTGGTCAGTATTTTTTGGTTTACCAAATTATTTTCTATTAATTCATTTTTTCTCACTCCGACTCTTCTATTTCTTAATATGTGCATATATAAAAATATATACATATATATACTTATGTACATGCATGCATTCATGCATATATACATGCTTCCATGTGTATTTCAATGTCTGCTATTCTTTTGCTAAAGTCCATAGACAATTTTGGGATTCACTTTTCTCAAGGTATAAAACAAGATAATGTCTATTATATGTTTGTCTATATTATAAGATGTCTATGATACTAATTCCATGATATTTTGACTGATGAAATAAGTCTATTGTGTCACTTCTTTGAGAAGACAGTGATATTCTCTACATGGAACAAAGTGGTGCTATAATCTGAGAATATTTTTCCAATTCTCACAAATGGTGTTTCCAAACCTCAAAACCCCCTCAAAAATCTTAGTTCATGTAAAACCAACCATTAAATATTAGAGAGCTGGAAAAATATACATCCAGTTCATCTTGCCTTTGAAGTAGTTAGATTTGTTCAGTCTAATAATTAGAGCCAATAAGCCATAATAATTACTATGGATGATTTAATAGCTCCTTTGTAAAGAAATGTGATGATTTTTAAGTTTGAATAATTAAGTTATCTCTGATGAATTTAATTAATCCCAAACTCAAGATAACATGTGGTTTATAAAAAATGTATTTTAATAAAGTTTTAGTGGAAAAGGTAATGTTGTGATGAAACTTGAATTTGAAGATATGGTTGTTTAAAAGTGCTTATTTTCCACAGCCAAACTTCTGCAGATGATAATTGGTGATATATTCTGAAACTGTGAAATAAAATATATAGGGGCAAAATAAGCTTTTTACCTTTTGCCAATGGAATCTTCAGCTAACTTCGGATTATTGATCTCCAATGTCAATCTTCACCCTAAGCCACTAGATATAAGGTGTCAAGATAGAAGGCTCCAGAAATGAAAGAAATGTGTGATCCCTTCAGGGAATAAGAAGAAAGGAGCAGCTGGAAACTGCAAAACAAAAGTATTCTTGGTCAGTTTTCCTTTGAACTTGGAAAGGAGCTCTTTTCCACATACCTTCCCTTGAGAACTGGGGCAATACAATAGAGAGTATTACAGCAGACAGATGAAGAAGAAATGACTAACTGCTGATGAGGGAAAATAAATGAAGTCCTGATCAGGGTCTCTAACCTATTCTAGAATGCTGAGCTATATAATCACTACAGAGGGATTACATTAAAAAAAAGACATTTCCCCATGCTGACCTCCATCCATATTTTCATACTTGTACCTTGTATTTAAATCAGTGTATCAAGGAGGAAAATAAACTGGATAGGTTGAAGTATCTGCAGGTTCAGTACTAAGATTGATATATAAAATTAATTCAGTTTTGAGACATTCCCATGGAACAGCTTGATATCAATAATATTGTGATAGAGTTGAGTAAGGGGAAAATATTGGGTTTTATGAAATAAGAACAGTGCATCAAGCCAGATTTTCCTTTATTAACAACCTCCAAGCATAGGATATCTGTTTACTTGGAGGGAATTAAATATTGGCAAAAGAATAAACCACAGAAACTCTAGTATTCTCTTCCAATTCAATGAACCTATTACTCCTTTATGTGTTACAACACCTAAAAGAGTACTTAAACTATCTTGTTCTATAACCTGAAGACATAAGAATATAGAAATATAAAGCTTCAGGACAGAGATTTTGCCAGTGGTTTATTAATTTCCCTCCTCTACTTTTCCACTACCACCTTTTGCCCCATAACACATACAAAGAATAGGCTCATATATTTGACTTGTGCCCAAGAGTGAATAGGTATATAAAAAGATAGTGGTCATGAGAGAGAATAGGTTATTTCTGAGAAAATTCTGTTTTGTTTTGTTTTTTGTCTTGTATTTTAGATTGCAGGTTAGGCTTCATGTGGAGGTAGCACAAAATAGTGGTAAATAATAATGCCTAAAATATTTATTAGATTATCAGAATTAATATTGAGATGAACACATGTTGCCAGACTATTTTAAATTAGTTTTCTACTAGTCTTGTATGACAAGCAGCCTAGTGGCACACTAATGAGGACCCAGGACAGGGTCCTCAGGAAGACCCCCCTGAAGAAGTCTCAGGGGACTATAGTTTAACTGAGATCCAGGAAGAATGTTTCACAGGAATCCATTGTATATAGTATTAATCAATCAATTGATTAGTTAATTTATCTTCTTATTTGTTCACTTAACTGAATTTTTGTTTTCTGCTTATGTGTTTAGCTATCTATCTATTTATATTTGCAATCATTTATTTGACCTCTCTGTGGGTAACTTGCTTCTACTTGATACATTTTACGTCTTTGGATTCTAATCTATCAACCCATTTATTGTTTTTGCTATTTGTAGGGAACTATAAATAGAAAGAATAAAGCAATCAATTTCTAATAAGCTCCCATGGTTTTAATGATTATCTCTTTGCAGATAAGTCCCAGATATATAAATAACATATGCAGCTTTAATCTCTTTCCTGATCTTGTACATTTCCAACTGCCTATTGTATGTTTCAAACTGGAAATCCCATAACTATATTGAACTTCACATGTTATAAATGTCTTTTTGTTCCCAAACACATTTTTTTCCATTCTTTATTACAGTCAAAGATACCACCACACTCTCAATCACTCATATTCAACGCATTAGCATTCTCCTCATCTTCTCTTTCTCCTTTGTCTCACATATCCAATCAGCTGCTTAACCTTATCATTTATATCTCCACAACTAGTGCAACCTTACTCAGACACATATTTCTTCTCAGCTGGACTATAGTGATAATTCACTAATTATTTTAGCTATAAAAAAATTATTCTATCTATATCAGGCATCTCCCCACATCATATGTCCACTAAAATGATTTTCATAGAATGTAAGTCTGACCATGAAGGCCACTGTGCTAGTCAATAAATACCAATGGCAGCCTATTGCCTTTAGAATCATATATTCTCCCCTCCATTTCTCTTTTTAAAGCTATTCCTTCTCTACCTCTTCCTTCTTCCTCTTCTTCTTCCTTCTTCCTCTCCTTCCTCTTCCTCCTCCTCCTCCTTTTCCTCCTCCTCCTCCTCTTCTTCCTCCTCCTCTTTCTTCTTCTCTTCCTCTTCCTCCTCTTCCTCTTCCTCCTTTTCCTTTTCCTCTTCTTCCTTCTCCTATTCTTCTTCCTCCTCCTCCTTTTTCTCCTCCTCTTATTCCTGATCCTTCTTGTTCCCTTCCTTCTTCTTTTGAAGGATACTTCCAGTATTTTTAAAACCAAAAATGTGGAATTCTGCCACGAAATTCCTTGTAACTTTGGAGTCATCAGGAGATGACTATTGGAGCATTTTAATTTTTACTTTGTCCTCTAAAATGGATAATTCTAGGTAATTTTATTGAACCATAGCAAGCAAGGTATCTATAGTGTCCATTTCATTATGAATTTCAGGAAATTCACTAAATCTTAAATTATTTTTGTTCATCCTAGAGGCTGATAAGTAGCACAATAGATAGAGTGATATGTCAGGAAAACCAGTTTCAATCCTGGATCAGAACTTATTAGCCTTATGACCCTGGAGACCTAACCTCTACGATTATCCATTTCCTCACAGTGTTGTTGTTAAGACCAAATGAAACAACAAGTATAAAGTGTGTGCAAATCTTAAAAGTTCAATAATAATTTTAGCTCATCAAGTTCTGGGGCAGAGCCAAGATAGTGGGGAAAGGCAGTGAGCTCTCAAACTCACAACAGGATTGTTCCAAAAAACCTCCAAATAATGCCATAGGACAATTCCTGGAAGAGCAAAACCCACAGAAGAATGTGCTGAGATCATTTTCCAAACAAAGATGGCTTAGAAGGTCAGAAGGAGGGGGTTCCTGTGCTGAGACAAGAGTGGACCCCAACTCCACAGTCATACTGACACAGATCCAGTCCCAGGAAGGCCTCACCAGAGAAAGAGACCCCCAGAGCCTCTGAATCAGCTGCAGGACCAATGTCATCTGGACTAAGCTCACATTCTGTTGAGAGGGCTGAGTGCTTGGCAGGGGGGAAATTACAGGGGTCTCTGCTGGTGCTGAGGCTGAACTTGGGAGTTTCAGCCCTGCTGGAAACCAGGAAGTAGGCTTGAGTAGCAGTGGCCCAGGTCGGGGAAAAGCACAGACTAGTAGGAACTAACAACCACAGCACAAAAAGTTTTGGTGTCTGATTAATTAGCAATTTAGCCTGGGGTTATCTATGGACCAGGGAACAGGCCAGGCAAGGGAAGAACTAGCCCCTCCTTAAGTTATACCACCTTGGACCCCCTGAAGCTTGGGGCAGGGCAACCTGCAAACAGTGCCCCACTTTAACAAGCTAAAAGTTAAGTAAAAGAAAGGCAAGATGAGCAGACAGAGAAAGGTGAGGACCATAGAAAGTTTCTTTAGTGACAAGGAAGATCGAGGTGCACACTCAGAAGAAGATAACAACATCAGGGCTCCTACATCCAAAGCTTCCAAGAAAAGTATAAATTGGTCTCAGGCCATAGAGGCACTCAAAAAGGATTTTGAAGATAAAGTCAGAGAAGTAGTGGAAAAAATGGAAAGAGAGTTGAGGGTGATGCAGGAAAGACATGAGAAAAAAGTCAACAGCTTGAAAAACAAATGGAAAGGTGCTCTGATGAAAATAATTGCCTAAGAATTAGAATTGGACAAATGGAAGCTAGTGACTTTATAAGAAACCAAGACACAATAAAGCAAATTCAAATTATTAAAAAAAAAAAAAAAAGGACAATGTGAAATATCTTCTTGGAAAAAACAGCTGACCTGGAAAATAGATCCAGGAGAGAGATTTTTTTTTTTAATTTTGTTTTTGTTTTGCAGGGCAATGAGGGTTTAGTGACTTGCCCAGGGTCACACAACTAGCAAGTGTCAAGTGTCTGAGGCCAGATTTGAACTCAGATCCATCTGAATCAAGAGCTGGTGCTTTATACATTTCATCACCTACCCGTCTCCTATACAGAAGAGATAATTTGAAAATTATTGGACTACCTGAAAACCATGATCAGCGAAAGAGCTTAAAAATCATCTTCTAAGAAACTGTCAGGGAAAATTGCCCTGATATTCTAGAAGCAGAAGGTAAAATATAAATTGAAAGAATCTACCTATCACCTCGTGAAAGAGATCCCAAAATGAAAATTGCCAGGAATACTATTGCCCAATTCCAGAGCTCCCAGGTCAAGGAGAAAATATTGCAAGCTGCCAAAAAGAAAGAATTCTAGTACTGTTGAGCCCCAGGAAGGATAGCAAAAGATCTAGCAGCTTTTACATTAAAGGATTGGAGGGCATAGAATATGATATTCCAGAGGGTAAAGGAATTGGGATTACAATCAAGAATCACCTATCCAGCAAAATTGCATATATTCTTTCAGAGGAAAAAATGAGACTTCAATAAAAAAGAGGACTTTCAGGTATTTGTGATGAAAAGACCTGAACTAAATGGAAAATTTGACTTTCAAATACAAGACCCTAGAGAACCATCAAAGTTGCAGTTAGGTGACATGCCTGGGGTCATGCAGTAGGTGAGTGTTTTGTGTCTGAGACCGGATTTGGGCTTGGGTCCTCCTGGGTCCAGGGTGGATGCTTTGTCCACTGTGCCACCTAGCTGCCCCATGAAGACATCTTTAGGGTAAAATTGAGGGGTGAGATGAATGTACTGGGGGAGGGGGAAGGGGATAGATAGCATGGGGTGAAAACACACATGAAAGAAAGAGGAAAGGGCTTATGGAGTGATTAACACACACACACCCAATTGGGTATAGTAATCTATTTAAGCTGGACAGTAAATCAGCCTAACGCTCATCAGAATTGGCTCAAAGACCTTAAACTCATCAGAATTGGTTCAAGGAGGGAATAACATACAAACTCATTTAGGTGGAGTAATGTATCTAACACTGCAGGAAAATAGGAGGGGAAGGGGATAAAGAGAGAGGGGCAAAAGAAAAGAGGGCAGATTGGGGGAGGGGAGAGTCAGAAGCAAATCCCTTTTGAAGAGGGATAGAGGGAAAGAAGATAGATAATAGAGTAAATATCATGGAGAAGAGATTAGGATAGGGAGATACAGTTAACAATAGTAATTGTGGAAAAGAAAAAAGCGGGAAAATTGTACACACAAAAAAAATATTTACTGCAACTCTCTGGTGGGTAAGAACTGGAAATCAAAGGAATGTCCATCAATTAGGGAATGACTAAATAAGCTGTGGTATATGATTGTAATGGAGTGTTATTGTGCTGTGAGAGGTGATAGGCAGGATGATTTCAGAGAAACCTGGAGAGATCCATATGATCTGATGTATAGTGAAGTCAACGTAACTGGGAGGACACTGTGCAGTGAAAGCAGTATTGTTCTATGAGCAATTGTGAATGACTTCACTACTCTCAGCAGTGCAATGATCCATGAAAATCCCAAGAGACTAATGATTAAGCATGCTATCCATTCCCAGAGATTACTGAACTCAGACAAAAACAAAAACAAAAAAAGAGCACTTTTGGATTGTACATGTCTAACTTATGTCAGTTTGGTTGTTGTCTTGTGGAGGGAGAAGAAAGGGAGGGAGGGAGAAAAATTTGGAACTCTAAATCTTATGATAATGAATGTTGAAAACTACCTTGACATGTAACTGGAAAAAATAAAATAAATATTTGTCATTTTAAAAAAAGATAAAAATTATGAGTGGGGTGTGTATGTATATGGGGGTTGGGGGCTTGCTCTCTAAGCTTCCCCTTCCCTCACATTGTTACCTAGAAATGGAAACAAAGTCTAAGTAACTATGGGGATGCTATATTTAGATGTCATGGATGGTACTTCCATCTATATTTGTTGTAGCTTCCTCCTTTTGTAAAGGATCTGTAGGATGTTAGCTGGGTCCTCTTTTGGCTCCTCTACACATGCATAAATAAGACTTGTTTAGCTCCCATGGCTACGAGTGCCTCAGTCCAGGTTTGATCTGTTATAGTCCAGGGTAAGGCATCTTAACCTTTTTCCACTCACTACCCCTTTTTTGCTGAGAAATGTTTATGCAACCCTGTTTATATAGGTATAAAAATAAGTATAAATAAACTTTTACAGTTGCCAAATTTTTCATGACCCCCAATTCAGTTATGTGACCCAAATGGGGCCAGAACCCACAGTTTAAGAAGGCAGGGTCTAAGGTAAAAAATTCCTGAAAAATAATTCATGTCATATTTGACTGATTTGCCCCTAGTTTCACAAGATTTTAATCTCCTTCACAAATTCACATGACCCAAAATGATCAATTACATTATAAATGATAGTATGATTTAATGAATTTAATTGAAAGGGAAAGGTATGATGACTTTAAAACTTCCAAATGACCTACAACCAAACATTATTGAAAAACATTACAGAATTCTCTACTCCCTTGAATCTGCATTGATATTGAAACTAAAAATGTCAGCTTGAAGTCTAACATGCACCAACCATGTAGCACTCTGTTTTTTTGCCAAATGCTTTTATGTTAAGCTTGGATTTAGGTCAGTATCTTAACAATAGTCTGTTGTCATTTGTCACTAGGTAGGGGGTAAACATCACCTATCCTGAACCCTGAATGTCCTCTTTTGCTACAAGACCTGCAAAGATTTTTTTTTTTGGGGGGGGAGGTTGGAGAAGAGGGGAGATGCGCATACAAATCACAAGAGTGATTATCACTCAAGCTCATGCCACACAGAAGCACATCTACTTTTTAAAAATGTCCCCTCTGTATAATTGTCTTTATGATAAAATGTCACAAAGACAAGTGTAGAAAAATACCAAAGAGAAGTCTGAGTTATGAAAGTCATCTTTATTCAAGATGAATTAGACAGAAATATAGGATAATACCTGATAAAATACATCAGAAAATATTCTGGGGGTGAGGGGTAGAGGAGGAAGGAATTGTGATACATTAAGTGGAATAGAATACAAAGAATAAGAAAAGCATATTATATTGTTGGGATTTATAATAATGTTTCAATTACTTAATATAAAGAAATTGAGTAGTCTCTAACATCACAATGGTACACCTGCAAATAAATGAATGGTGAAAAGAGAAGAGTTTCCCTTTTGCCTTTGACTGAAAAAATCAAACATGGATTTTATGATCTTTGGTATAATTACTCTAACATTCAGAGAAATGATGACATGAAGTTAATTCAAATGCTACAGCAGAATCAAGTAGACTAGATGGTTAAAGTGTTGCTAATGTTAGTATAACCAAAGCTTCAAATCTATTTGCATAATATTCTCCTCAGAGGTAGATATTGATTACTTCATGCTCAAGCCTACTTGAAGGTTGGAAATAGCAATAACTTAAGAGGAAAAGATCTTATTCTTTTGTCTTCTAATTTTGGGAGAGAAGACATATGGCTCCAGATTCTCTTCAGGAACAGGTTCCTGAAGGAAGAGAAAGATTCTGGAAAGAAACTAACATAGAGAGGAGGCAGTACTTTAATGATCTCTTTCTCTCTCTCTCTCTTTCTCTCTCTCTCTTTCTCTCTCTCTCTTTCATCTCATGCCAAATGGGAGAACTGGTTCACTTTGTGTACAATCTGGCATAGTGTCATCTTTATAATTTCTCTGAATGTTGTTTGCTATTGGTTTCGATAAATTGACTTATTTGCTATTTCCTACGTGTCACATATGTGAAATTGGCACTTGGTGGGATATGAGTTAAGCCATATATATATATATATATATATATATATATATATATATATATATATATATATATATATATATATATAACTTAAGACATACATGTTGGCCATTGAACTTATTTCAGTCTTTTTTTTGATGTAATAATTAGCTATGATAATTTTAACCTCTTCTATTTCTTTATTCTTGTCTTTATAATATTATTAGTTTATGAGATGGCCCTCAGGGGTGAGAGGAGATATGAAAGTCACTGGTAGAAGTTATGGTTTTGTAAAAATGTATCCAAAACTTATTAAAAGAAAATATTAACACTAATAAAAAGAATTATGCTTTGAATTATAGATCCATAGATTTATAGATCTCAAAATGACTATAATGATGAACTAATATATCTCCAGGGAACTAATATATCTCAGAATTGAAAGTATTTTGAAAATCATTTTGTCATGCTTTCAAATTGTATACATTTTAACCATGAGGGAACTGAAATACAGAGAGATAAAATTAAGTGTCAAAAGATATTGTTAAAGGAATAAAAATAAAGGAAGGTTTGTTTTGGATTTCTATTAAGCATTTTGCATTCAAAACAAAACAAAACAAAACAAAAACAAAGTTAGACTGCCTAAGATGCCATACTACAGTAAGCTATATTTGTTTTTGTTTTTGTTTTTGTTTTTTTTTTGCGGGGCAATGGGGGTTAAGTGACTTGCCCAGGGTCACACAGCTAGTAAGTGTCAAGTGTCTCAGGCCGGATTTGAACTCAGGTACTCCTGAATCCAGGGCCGGTGCTTTATCCACTGTGCCACCTAGCCGCCTGACAGTAAGCTATATTTATGAAACCATTAAAACTAAGTAAGGAAGTTAATATCCTAGACTCTTTTAAGGTAACAAATTTCAGGATGTGCCATGGGATTTCAACACATTTTTCTCAGTTTCTCATTGTAACTGTGGCATTATTATTATGTTTTTGTGTGTGAGGCAATTGGGGTTAAGTGACTTGCCTAGGGTCACACAGCTAGTAAGTATAAAGTATCTGAGGCCGGATTTGAACTCAGGTCCTCCTGAATCCAGGGTCACTTAGCTACCCCAGCATTATTTTGTAATAAGGATCTTGGTGTACCATTGAAATATTAAAGTAAATTCAATATTTTTTTTAGTAAATAGAATCAAAATATATGACTTGTTTTTGAAATATGAGTTAAAAAGTACTGAAACAGAATATTATAGCAACAGTTATTAACCTTTGATTATCCAGATAATTTCATCTTATCACCATCTCATCATTTAATTTTATCTGATTACACAGAACATTTCAGATAGAACCATATGAAATATCAGGAATTATTTTTGTATTTAAAATTGTTATACTAAATATTAAAAATAATTGTGAACTCATAACATATAGATACATGTTAGACTTCATGATAACCAATTTATATTTCCATAAATGTCAAATGCTGAAAATAAAATCAACTATTACCAGGGGGATATATATGTATACACACACACACACTCACACACATACATATATGCATGTATGTGTGTACATGTGTATGCACATGTGTCAATGCATGTGTATATGCATATGTGTATATATATTTGTAGAGAGGTACATATATATATATACACACATACATACATTTAGAATTATGTCTCTAAAATTTTAAATCCTCTTCAAGTTTGTTCTTTTGAAGTTATATTAGCAGTTATTCAATTATCAGCATAACGTAATGAGTTTAATCCTGTATCTGAGTACTTAATCATGTTGTGTTATGCAATTCATTATACCTTCCCATTTGTTAATTTGTGGCATAGAGTAATGAAAATGTCAAGGTTAAAAATATCTCAATGTTAGAATTGTAAAACTGATTTTTAGTCTTGCTAGAGTAACTCATTTATTCTGTACTCTCTCCCTTTCCACATCCAAGTCTAGTCTCTTATTTGAAGGATGATTGCATGTCTAGATAGTGGTAGCAAATGAAGCTTCAACCTGTTCATTCTTAGGCTGGGCTTAAAAGAATCATTGGATTTTTGAATTGGGATGGACTTTATTTAGGGCATATATACACACACACACACAGACACATACATACAAATATATACATATACATATATATATACATACATACATACATACATACATACATACATATATATATATATATATACACACACACACACACACACATAATTTCTCCAACATACCCCAATATGGTCATTCAATTCTTTTTGAATTTTTCAAATGATTAGTGGTTCACTTCTAAACAAGGCAGTCTATTTCCTTTTTGGAAAAATGGTATTTTCACAAAGTTTATGCATATTTTAAAACAAAATTTACCTTCCCTGTAGTTTCTACCTACTGGTGCTACTTTCATGCTCAAATGCTATGAGTGGATAATCTCTAAAATTAATCTATTTTTCTTCCTGATAGTTCTTTGAATACTCAAAGATAGTTTCTATTTTTTTCCCCAACAGACCCAGAAAAATAATTGTTTTGTAGAAAAAGTGGAAAAGAAAGCATTCTAACATTCCATATATCTATTATATGCATCTAGCTTTAAAAAATAAATTAAATCATTTATTTTCAAAGTTCTCCTATTAGAGGAATGTATATCAAAACAACTTTGAGACATCATTTTATGCTTACCAGATTGGCTTAAATGATAGAAGGGACAAGTGACAAATGTTGGACAGAATGATGAATAATTGGGACAGTAATTCATTATTGGTGGAATTGTGAAATTATCCAACAATTTTGGAGAGCAATTCCTAATTATGTACAAAGAGTGATTTAACTATACCCTTTTGAGACCTAGGACCAAAACTACTTGGTCTAGGTCCTTTTTTAAAAGAAGTAATGAATTACTTTCTTAAAGCTAATTAAAAACCAAAGCAAATATTTCCACCATACATTCAAAGGAAATATTAGGAGGCAAATAGCATCGTTAAACATATTAATCAACAAAAGAAAGAAAACAAAATCTGATCAGTGAATTTTACACACAACCAAAAGAAAGTACTGTTAAATGTATAGAATAATTTTGTGTGTATGTGCATGTATAGATAGATAAATATTTGTGTCTAATGGAAGCCATCTTGGGGGAGGAGAAAAAACAAAGAAATTTACATAATCATTGTGTTGTATATTTGATAACAATACCAACCTGTGCTTATTAGATCATCTTTTTATTGTGTTATGTTATGGAAATGCTTGCTCATTCCATAAATCAAAAATAAAATTTAAAAATGTGTTTCCTCCTGAATTTTATCCTTGTTTCTTCTGTTCATTGTCTTTTGCAAGTCATATTTTGTTGATTTTCCTTCTGTGTCAAATATATTTTTCCATGTATTCTGCAATTCCCTCCATAAAAGTCATCCCTTATAAAATAGAGGGAAAAAACAGCAAAACTAATAATCAAGACTAACATCATACGCAATGTTCCATACTCATAGTACCTTCAATTCTTCAAAGATATGTGTGGGTATTGGAGGAAAATCTTCTCATGTATCTCCTTTAGAGCCATTTTTGGTCATTATATTCTCACAAATTTCACTTTTGATTTTTTAAAAATTTCTACTTTTATGTTGTAACCACAAATATTTTAATCTGACCCCATTTCCTTTTTTTTTTTTTCATATTTGCATTCTTACCCTGCTTCTCAGTTATTGTTGTGCTTTTAATAATATTTCATTTATATTGTGGAAATAAGCCAGCAAAAAATTCCTAATACAGTTCCAACAAAATCATTGAGGTTGTTTTTTGTTTTGTTTTTGGAAGAAAAAAAATCCATGAAAAGAAGATTTTTTTTTTGAAACTACTGTATGCTGGTCTGTTAGTATTAGTATTGCAGTGGAGAATGTTCAAGGACAGGCTCAAAAACCAATCACTAATTGCAATTTTTTTTTATTTTAACCTACTTGAATCTGAAAAGTATTTATGAAGAATTTATGATGTGTATGACAATTTTTATATATTAGGAATATAAAAACCAAAAGGAAAAATAGTCCCTAACCTTTAAGAAATTCCATTTTATTTTGAGGATGAATAGGGGAATATGCAATGTGTGTGTATTTACACTCATGATAAAGATTTAAAATTTCATGAAAGAATTACTAATAAAAAATAGCAGCTAATAAAGAGATCCTTGCTATATTGGATTGGTGAAAATAGAAATATGATGGACAATAGATTCACTAAGTATGTGCATGGACAAACACATACAATGAAACAGCACTGAATACAACTTTTCACAACTGCGGTGTCTTGGGAAGTTTTGACATCTTAATGGATGCAGGCTCTTCAATATAAATAAATGGCTCAGGATCCTATAAAACAAGAGGTAAAATAACAGACAGTTAAAGGATTAGCCATCATTAAATACAAAAATGGATACAAAGCTGTGGGAATGACAACTGGCTAAGCATGAATCTTTTTGACTGCCATCTTATACAAGGAGAGAACCACCTCTAGTAGCATCTGCTTTTAACATAAAGGACAATGATAGATGGAGTAGAAAATATTTTTGTCTGCTTCCTCTTTCTGTTCATATTTCCTACAAAATGAAACTGGTGCCATGAATATATCTTTCTGTCACTGATCTTGTATAATATGTTGCAAGTTGAACAATTAACTTTCTTTTGTCTGCTCTGTTGATTAGGAAAATGTCAGAAATAGTATATTCCTGGTGACAGACTCTGAACTTTTTTTTTCTTCATAAGCACAAACACATATTTAACAAATAAGAATCTGCCCTTCATGGAAGCAATTACAGTTTTGAAATGAGGTAAAATATCCAATGTAAGTGATGTTTGTAACATTAATATTCAGAAATCTTGGAAAAAGCAATATCTCTTCTGCATAAACTGTGCTCAGTAGCCTATTTACCAATTTTCTTTGTACTTCTCATACCACTACATGTTTCTTAGTATTTTCATTTTCTTTGTAAATGCAATCCTATGGTGCCATTGGCAATTACACACACACACACACACACACACACACACACATACATACATATGAGTGTGAAATAAACCATGGTTGACTTTGTTAATGACCCTCTTGAAATATAGCATCTAAAATTGAACATAATACTCCAGTGGACAATATTGATTCTGGATTGGAATAGTCAACTATTGGCTATCTGGTTGTACTGGGATAAATCAGTGATACCATGTTGAAAGAGAATGAAAACAGGTTATGAGACTACCTATAAGAAACAAAGTTAGTTCACAGATACTGCATGATGGGAGTTGATATGGTCTTATGATGAATCAAGCAAAGCTGAATTTTCAGGGCATTGAATTTTATTTATGGTGGGGAAAAATATTGAGTTGAACTACATCAGTAACTAAGTTAGTAAATAAACCAACCTTTAAAAAAATCAAGTTCAGTCAACAAATATTTTCTAAATACTTACAATATTCAGGGCATTTTGCTAAACACTGGGGATAGGAAGAAAGGCAAAAGACAATCCCTGTTCCTAAACTATTGACAGTCTAAACATGAATTTGTTGAATGATGACTAAGTACCAGACACTGTGATGGGGACTTATGTTACAATGAAAAAGATAAAATGCATTGCTCTTGAGGAACTTACTTAAAATCATTGAAAAAATATCATATAGAATATGTATCTTTGCCCCCCCAAAAAAAATGTTATGGACAATGTTAAATTTCAGATAGGTTGTCATATTTGTCTTTTAGAAGATCACGTAAGGATTTTTGTAGGATATAGTACTTAAGTGGAGGTGTATAACAAGCTAGGGAGTCTACAAAATGGAGAAGAGTAGGAATTGGATTCTAGGCATCTGAGACAAACTGAGTGAAGACAATGAGACAGGGGCCAAAATGCCATATGAAAGAAACTGTTAAGGATTAAAATAAGAAGAGAAGTCATAGAATACAGGTTTCTGCAACTGAGGTTATGTATTATCTTTTACTCCTCTAAAGGGTATAAGAAGCTTGTCAAGGAGGTACAAAGAAAAAACAATAAATTTTATCATTTTATGTATTATGTGCATATAGCCATTGTAAACACCTTCCTGTTGAATAGGAAATAAAGGAAGGTTTGCTGAAAGCTAGAGAAGCATGGAGATAAAAAAAGGCAGAATCCCTGATGCAGAGTGCAATACAGTTTACTCCAAATACCTCAGATAAGAAATTAGAAGACTGGACAATCCGCATTTTTCTTTTGGTACCAGATAATCCTCCTTGTACATTCCTTCTATTTCCATGTTTCATCATTTCTGCTTTCCATTTAGGATGACTTGAAGGATTTCTTGAATGACGCATTAAATACATTATTTTAGATAAAGAAGCTATAACTTAGTATATGCTATTTAAAATTCCCAATCCAATTTCCTGAACCTTTTTAAATAAGCTGCTCATGTCACTCCAAACCAACACATCCAAACCTAACTTTTCTAATATAATCCTTTAATGAGGTAGGAAATGATTAGCTCTAAATTCTACTACAGGATTCTATATCAGTAGATGACTTTTTAAAAAGAAAAAAAGAAAATCTGAGTATTATATAGTGCAAAGGAAATCAGGAGCTTGTCTCAATTCTTCCAGACTGACTAAGTTAAATTTTGGTATATTTAAGGGGGGGGAAAACACCAATAAAGTCACCAGGCTAGACAAAAATGAAACAGAGAGAGGGAGGGAGAGAAAGAGAGAGAGAGAGAGAGAGAGAGAGAGAGAGAGAGAGAGAGAGAGAGAGAGAAGAGGGGAAGAAATGAAGTAAAGAAGGATGGAGCAAAAAGAAAGAAAGAAAAATAGAAGGAAAGAAAGGAAGAAAGAAAGGATGGAAAAAAGAAAGGAGGGAAGGAAGGAAAATAAAGAAAGGCAAGAAAATGATAGAAGGTATTTCTTGAGTATTTATACTAGGTAAAGGACAAAGCTATTCCTTTTTTTGTTTTGTATTATACTGTTGTTGATGAGAGAATACCCAAGTATGCATAGATGGTTGTGTTTTTTTTCCCTCCTGATCAAAGTTCCATCATTGTCATGCTCAGTTCATTTATGCCTAGCAAGTGATACTTGAGCATTCATTATTATTTCTATTTGTAGATATTCTAACTCTTTACAACTAAATGAATGAAATAACAATGTGCCATTTTATTCTACATCACGAGACAAATTGAAGGAGATATGCTGTTTTCACCTTCTTGATAAAGTTCAAATGTGATAGATGAAATGTCAGAGAATTATCACTAATTCAAGGGCTAATAGCCTATTAATTCTATTTGATATGTGATGTGCCAAATTAAAAAGATAATTTCTGTGCCCACTGTATCCTGTGGCTTTCCTCAGATCCTTTGCCAAATGAAAATAGTTTCTCTAACAACTTCCTGTTTCCAGCATATCTATTGTAGCATGACCAGTGTTGAGAGAGAGAAAAAAAAGAACAAATACTTCACATGAATGCCTGCACATAACCTAAAATATTTCCATTTTTATGAAAAATACCATATTGAAATTGATTTAAATACTGCTTTGACAAATTGAAATGAAAGAACACAAAGAAGTATGAGGGAAAAACAGCCTTCTGAGCTGCCAATACCTTTATTATGGATACAAATGATTTAATAGTACCCTGTACTATTTTTTCCTTTAAATTACTTCATAGCTGAGTGATCCCCCTAGTTCAGAAAATAAAATAAATTAATTCCTGCTGGATAACCTGACACTTTCATACTTAATATTAAACACACACACACACATACACGTGAGGTTCAAAATCTAAATTGTGTGGTTGCCTTAAATTAGAAAGAAGCTTTAGCACCAGTCTTTGGGCATTAAGCACTTATTAAAGCATACCAGGTATTCACGTGGAGTTCAGAAAGTTAAGAAAAGGCCTATTGGGGCACCTAGGTGGTGCAGTGGATAGAGCACTGGCCCTGGATTCAGGAGGACCTGAATTCAAATCTGGCCTCAGACGCTTAACACTTACTAGCTGTATGACCCTGGGCAAGTCACTTAACCCCAATTGACTCACCAAAAAAAAAAAAAAAAGCCTATCTAGCCTAAAGTTCCAGGGTGGTAGGGTTCTTCCTCAAGTCCTCTGCCACAAGCCTTCTTCAATCACAAACTCTCCTCAAACTGAGTGTGGAAGCTTTTTATTCGTCCAGAGCATAGGAGGTCCTTATACACTGCTTCACACTGATTCATTAGCATCTTCCAAATCCATTGGTTCACTGGACTTGAAGGTGGTCTTGAGTTAAGTTCAAAGTCTTTAGCTTCTGAGAACAATACCTTCTTAAGGGCTAGGCAGGTGTGCTTACAATCTGGTTAACTTGAAGTAGGCTAATTGGCAGTCAATGACTCTCACTTAATTCAATCAGTTTAGATTAATCTCCAGGTGGGCCTTTGAGTATCTGCTAAATCCCATTATTTTATCATAGACATATATGATAGAAGGCATCAGCTACAATTGATTCATTATTCCATTACTCTAGATAGAGGGCATTATTATTAATTTATATTAGATAGATAGAAATATATAATATGTAATATATGCCTAATATATATAAAAATACATATAAAATATACTTGTACATTTTTAATAAATATAATGGTTTAAAGGGGAAAAGCCCGGAAAACCAATTCATAGGATTTAGAGCTCAAAGGAAGTTTGAAGATCATCTACCAGAGTTTGGTCAGGGAATGTTTCATAGGTGAAATAAGATTTTAGCAAGTATTTCAAAGTTGTTTATGATTTGACTATTCTGAGAGGAGGGAATCAGAAACAGTATAAAGTTGAATTCTACAAACAAAATATTTTCTTTGTCTTGATAAAATATCTTAGGTGAGTTGAGGAGTATGAGAAAAGCCACAAAGGTAGGGATTATCATCTGGATCATTGTTAAGAGATACACTGGCTAGGGCACTGGACATGTTTTGGGGAGGAGTGGAAAATAAGCTTTGTGAGGAAGATGAGAACTAGATTTTATGAGGCCTTTTATGAAAACAGAAAGAGATTCTTCTCCCCTGAAACAAACAAAAAAATTATGCTCTGCTCTGGCCACACAAAAATTATTTAATCTAAAGGTTTGATAAATTTTACACCTTAGATGGACAAAGAAAACAGCCACAAAATATTTATTTTATTTGACATTATTTGGAAAGCACTCAACTATGCAGATTCTCATATTATTAGCATGGACACTGATCAGGTGTCTATTATTTCTTTCCTATATACTAGCTGAACTCTAATATTCCATACAGTGACCCAGGATTATTGTGTTATGGGCCTAGCACCCCAGAAGTTTTCTGGGGTACATAAAAGAATCTTCTCCTAGAGAAATTAAACCAAAGGACAGACACACCTAAAGAGATAAGTGGTACCATGATCTGAACTGAGCTAGCTCCAGGACCACCACCCTTCATTCCAGTCTCGCCCACCCCTGGGGATATTAGATTAGGTTTGGCTGCTTCCTTTGTGGCAGGAGAAGGAGAGAGAAGGCTTGAGAGATCTGCAGCCATCCCTCATAACTCCCCCAGCTACCACCAGTGGGGGATGGTCCTCTCCCAGTGAAGGAACTTTCCACAGTCAGATGATCATCCCCATCAGTTCTCCAAAAAGTATCTGCCTGTCTCCTGCCCAAGGAGATAGGTATCTCAGAGTCATGACTCTGTGCCATGCCTTCTCCCCATGAAAAGAAGTCCAAGGATTTCTCTCTTGGTTTCCTTTCCCCAGCAGCTAAATAAATTATTATCTTATTCTATTGGATTTGTGTGCAAGAGGGTGTAATTCTTTAAAGAGGAATTCCTAATGACCCCAAATCCCTACCCCTATCCCAAACCCCCCACCTATTTCCCCATAGCAGTTGTTTCAGACCAGAGCTAGAACAGTGAAATTGTACTCTGAAGTTTGCAAAAGGTTTTAATTACAACAAGCTTCTGTTGTTTTTATTTGTCCTTCATTCTCAAAAAGGACCATAACTTTGGAAGGTGATGTCATGACTTGCAATGAATTGGATTTAAGTGAGCAAGGGCTGTGCAAAGTCACCAGCCTCACCCTCTCTTCCAAAGCCATATGGGTCCAGTGGCAAGATATGGATCAGAATGATTGGAGATGGCCCCTAATGCAGTGGGAGACCTTGGCCATTTTAAGCTAAGGTCAGTGGTTAAGACTAGGTAAGAAATGAGACAAAGAATGGACTCCTTTACCAAGTCACAAAATGTAATAGAGAATATAATGAAAATGACAGTTTGCTGCTATCTAGCAAGGGTTTTAAAGAGGTCTGATGGTTTTCTGAAGGATAATTGCTATTTTCACTGAGTCATTAAAAAAGCCAAACAAAGGCCAATGAAACTTGGGCTGGGACATATTGTAGACCAATATATAAGAATCAGAGTGATTTAGGCACTCACAGGTATGATTCCCTATGTGAACAGAGGAAGGAGATGGAGGGGGAGAGGGAAGGGGAGAGGGAGCTCCATTGCCCAGTTAGATTTTGCCCGTTGGGTCCCCATTGGGGCAGCTCTTACTCACAGAAAATTGGTTGTTGTTTGTCCTTCATTCTCAAAGTGGGCCTTGACATCCAGAGGTGATGTCATGACTTGAAGAAAAATGGATTAAAGCAAGGGAGATCTGTGCAAAGTCACCAGCCTCGCTCTCTCCTTCTATTGGAGGTAGTATAAGCATCCTTACTAACATTTTACCAAGAAGGAAACTGAGGTATAAAGAAGTTGGAATTGGTCTATAATCACACAGTGACCATAATAAGAGAGGCTAGATGTGAACCAATGGCTCTTGAATGAAATCAGAATCCTTTCTATAACTAGAATGCATACATGTATTGTTATAAGCCTAACATTTGGTACCTACTTGTGGTTCCAATATGGCTTACTTGATTGCCTAAGAATCTTTCAGAATAAGAGTTGACCTCAAAGGCATAAATCCCAAACTCACAGATTCCAGAAAACCTAACGTGTTAAAAGGTGATGACTATTAAAAATAAAAAATAAGATGAAGGACTTTTAATCCAGTGGCTCTATTTTGAAAGTCACAATGAAAAATTCAGGAGGGTAGGGAGCTCTTTCACCATACCTAGTACAACAATCTGCATACCAGAAGTGCTTAATAAATGTTTGTTGGGATTTTTCAAGAGAAAACAACTCTATGGCTTTGGCCCCTCAGAAAACCATAAGATCTGTTTAAAATGGTTTCTAGATAGCAGCAAGCTGTAAATCTTAAATGTAAATCAGATGTCTACATTTATGAATAATCCTGAAGCCCAAAATATACTGTATTAGAATTGCTTATGTGGATTTCCATTCAATGCACAGCATACCATTGACTCTGCATGATAAATAATAAAACATCTGTGGTGGTGTGTAGTTTTCATTATATTCTCTATTACATTTTGTGACCATGTTTAAATTGAGTTACAAAATTAAAATCTGCACATTTCTACATTCTTATTGCAACTCTTTCAGCTGTATATGAATAATTTAAATTTACATTTCATGATACTTTTGCATAAAAAAGTCAACCATTAATTATTATTAATTAAGTAATGTAAAAATAAGAGAAATGGAATTATGTAAAAAAAAGTTATTTTTATCTTTTCTTCTGACAAGACAGAGCTGATTAATCTATGCTTCATCAATAAGAAATTCATTAGTCTTTTGATTCATCAGTGAAGGGTAGGAAATTCATACTCAAGCATTGAATTTCATCTTCTTTTTTGCTCCATGAATCAATATCCTCTACTGCCTTTCTTCTTCTGGTTATTGTTTTATTCTTCATTAAGTTATAAAAAAAGCCAGGTGATTCAGATATATGGAATTTGTGGTCAGCAGAAGAATTTCAAGAAGGCCAAAAATTTCTTTGACTTAAAGTGGGAGCACAAGTTTAGTTTTCAAATGTGTTACTTACTCTCTATGTGACCTTGGACAAGTCACTAAACTTCTCTGCTCCTCATTTGTCTCAGCAGTAAAATGGCCAAGATGTATTCCTGCAATCTAAATCTCTGATTGTGGTGGTGACAGTATTCTGACCTAAAACAATGGGGCTACTAATTAAATCTGGAAGGTGTTGGGCCTATAAAAATATATATTGCCTCATATATTTGCCTCAGTTCAGAGGGTAATAGATTTAGAAGTGTAAGGGTTCTCAGAGGTGAAATTTGAAGTCTGGAGAGATTAAGTAATTTCCCCAAGACAGGAATTAAATGATAGAGCTTGGATTCAAACCTAGATGCCGAAGCCAGCTGCCAGAGCAGCATAGATATAGTTAGGATGCCCTGAGTTCAAATTTTATCTTAATCGATTATTATCTGTGTAATTCTGCACAAGCTATTTAACCTCTTTCTGTCCCACTTTCCTCAACTGTAATATGGGTCTAAGAATAGCACTTACCTACCTGGTTATTGTAAAGATAGAATGAGATAATATTTGCAAAGTAGTGGGAACGGTGCAAGCCAAATAGTAAGAACGTAATACATGCTTGTTCCTCTACCTTCACCTTGCTTCATTACACTACCCTGACTTTCACTGTGATGTCTGCTAAGTATTTATTGTAGCAAATACCTGGCTAACAGTTCAGTTAACTATTCTAAATATATAATTCAAGGGTTTTTTTGGGAAAAAAGGGGGGGGGCATTATCAATACTATAGTAAGGTATGCATAGCTTTGCAAGTAAATAAATCATATTGAGGGTACATTTTTATAGTACTTGGGAAAATGTAGTTAGGACTTTTTTATCCATTTGTTGATTTCAATCTGTTGTTATATTGAAATGCAAATTGTTAGTAATTTATACCTCATTATATCATGAAATACATCTGTAACATCATGACCATATATTTCCCATAGTATTTTACCACAAATACATCTTATTTCCATACGTATTATGTAAAAGTCAATTGTTTTATCATTTTAGTGACTTAAAACTCATTACACCAGTCAATGAAAAGCTTATAAATGTCAAGAATATAAGAAGAAATACTATGTCATATCTCCCACAAAGATCAATTCATAATAATACCCCTAAAGGCAAAATATTGCTTGATTTTTGTTTTCTATTACTGCATTTCCCATTATCAATTTCTCTTAAACTTTCTTTATGAAGAAATAACTTTGGGGAAAATGGAAGAATAGAGAATAGCAACAAATGCTTTTTTTGAAAGCACCTACTTGTATTCTTCTGGAAGTTAAGAAGATAGAAAATTTAGATATGTTCTCTGCGTTCAAGGAGACAGTTTAAGATGGGTAAGACACCAACACCATCAGCTATGAAGTTGATACTGCATTGCAAGTACATTAAATTATTATAAAATGAAGACAGAAGGAACATGGTATTTTTCAGAGTGCCATGGACTTGAAATGAGTAGATAAGGAGCCCAGTCTCATTATTGACCATGGAATATGTGGACAGACAACGTGAGGTCAATCTTGGCTCTTGACACCTATGTGACCTTTGGCAAATCCATAACATCTCTGGGCCTCGGTTTTCTCACGTTTTACTAGATGACTTTCCTGGTCCCTTTTAGCTCTAAATCAATGGCCCTATTAGTCGAGTGTACACTTTTCTTTGTTGGACATTTATTTCTTAATCTGTAAAATCAAGATATTGGATTAGAATATCTGAAAGGCTTTTTTCCCCATCAATAATTCTATGATTCCAGTGCAAGTATTTCATGTCATACACTAGCATTCAAAGGATAAAATTTTTGCATAACCACTTTTTTTTCCCTTTTTGTTTCATACAATGTTACTTTCTCTCTCTATGTATTTTTTTTTTTGGTGAGGTAATTGGGGTTAAGCGACTTGACCAGGGTCACACAACTAGTAATTGTTAAGTTTTCTGAGATCAGATTTGAGCTCAGATCCTCCTGTCCAACTCTAGTGCTCTATCTACTGTATCACCTAGCTGCCCCAAAGGATAAAATTTTAAAAAAATGTCTCAAGCTAATTTCACATGCCTGATGAAGTGGACCATGTATATATCCATGTAATCTATTTCTATCTATCTCTTTGTCAATGTCTTTATCTCTATGTCTATGTCTACATCTGGCTCTACCTCTATCTGTTCCTATCCCTATCTCTAGATATGTGTGTATCTATTTGTATACATATGTGAAATATTGTAATATATGTTTAAATAACTAACATTAAATATTTTATAACATATTATGTGGTATATATTCATTTCACATCCAACTGCTTTATTGGACTTCTTCATGGTCTCCAGAAAATAATTCTCTTGGAAGATGACATGACTAAGACAGCTACCTCTGAAGCCTACATCCTCTGTGACCCTAGGTCCAAAACATTTAACTTCCCTGAGCTATTCATAAAATGACTAGGCAGTTATGGATAGCCCCACATATCCCTTCCATCTCTAAATCTATGGATATAAAGAGGATGATGATAACAACGACAAAGACTAGCATTTATGAAGTACCTACTATGTGCAAAATACTATGCCAAGTGCTTTACAGATATTAGCTCACAACAACCCTATGAGGTAGGTACTATTATTAGCACCTTTTAATAATGAAGAAACTGAGGTTAGATGACTTGCTCAAGGTTACATAGCTACTAAGGCTGGATTTGAACTCAGGTCTTCTTGACTTCTGACCCAATACTCTATCCACTGCACCAGATTATTTAATCTGTGTTATTGACATTTTCTGCATCACTTTCTTAAGTCTAAACCACCAACAAAACAATTTATCAAGCCTTGATTTGCAGAGTTTGCTTATTTCCAAGGTCTAATTGTTCACGCAGAAAAATTTAACAATTGATTGACTCTAGCACACTCTTGCAAGTTAATAAATATTAGTTCTATGAAGTAACAATACAAATGTTGTCAACCCTATTTTATGGATGTCAAGCCAATAAATGTTTATTGACTTATTATTATTTTCCAGGCATTCTGCTAAGAGCTGCTGGTACAGAGAAAGGGAAAACAACAAACCAAACAACAACAACAGCAACAACATGTATTCCTTTAAGAAATTTATATTCTAAAGGAGGAGATAACACATAAATAAATAGGTAGATATAAGATATATACAGAGCAAGTGGGAGGCTATCTGATAAGCGAAATCATTAGCAATTGTGCAGCCTAGGAAGGGGATCCTGGAGAAGATATGATTTGTGAACTGAATTCCAAAGCAAGTGGGGGATACTAAAGAGACAGAATTGAGCATATTCCAGGCATGGGGCACTGATGGTTCAAAGGCACAGAGATAGAACATGAAGTGTCATGTTCAAGGAATTGCAAGTAATTAATTCAATGTTGCTGGAAAACAGTATGATGTATATGGAAAAGAATAAGTTATAAGAAAACTAGAAGATGTTGGAGTAAGAGTACAGTACATGGAGAAGAGCAAGGTATAAGTTAGGAAGGAGTCAGGCTATGATGAGCTCCAAATGGCAAACAAAGGAATTTATTTGATCTTAAAGATAACAGGGAACCACTGGATTTCAATGAGTTTGTGGAGGAGAGAAGGGAAAAGTAAATCTTTGGCAGCTTAATATAGGATAAATTGGAGTAGGGAGGGAATTGAGGAAATGAAGCCAATTCAAAATCTATTTCAATAGTTGAAGGGACAGGTTATAAGAGTCTATAGACTTATCATTACGTAAGTGAGGAGAAGGTGATTTATATGAGAGAGGTTGTGAAAGTAGAAGTGGCAAGATTTGGCAAGACATTGAATATAGAAAGAAACAGTAAGGTGAATCAGTGTGAGGAGTCAAAGATTCCATTGAGGTTGTGGGTCTGTGGAAGGATGGTGGTATCCTCAAAAATAACAGAAAATTTCAGTAGAGAGGAGACTTTGAAGGACAAATAATGATATATGTTCAGTTTGAGAACCCTAAAAGACATCAAGTTCAACATGTCTAACAATAAAATGATGATTCGGGACTGAAATTCAGGGGAGACTAGGGCTGGATATATGATTTGAAAATCATCTGCATTTAGATAATAATTGAGACCATAAGAGATGACTGAATTGCAAAGAGAGTAAAGGGGTCAGGATAGATATTTGTGGGACACTCCTGGTTGATAGATATATATGTTTGTCCTTCATTACTAAAGAGGTCCATCACATCAGGTGGATGTTATGACATGCAGTGAATTGGATTTAAGTTAGAGAGGGCTTTGCAAGGTCACCAACCACACTCTCTTCTCCAGAGTCATCTGGGTCCAATGGCAAGATATATATCAGGATGACTGGAGATGGTCCTGGAGGTTTAATTCAATTGGGGTTAAGTGACTTGCCGAGGGTCACACAACTAGTAAGTATCTGAGATGAGATTCAAACTCAGGTCCTCCTGACTCCAGGGCCAATGTTTTATCGACTATGCCACCTAGCTGTCCCAACATTGTTGGACATTGTTGCAAACACTACATTCAAAGATGTAGATTGCCATTAAAAAAAAAATAACTCTTAAGTACATATCCCCACTGCAAATTCTTACATATGTAAGCATTTCTAAATACTAAGAATGTGAACTCACTGATATTTCTAAAAGTGAACACTGAGACATTTCATCTAGGTTTGGTTGCAACCACTAATGCTCTTGCCTCTTAATGCTATTACTGCAGGTTCAGATGTCTTTGCTGTACTAATGGAGATGACTACTGTATTTGTCAGCATCTTTGATGGAAGATGCAAGAAGAGAGTGAAAAATTATTTGGTATGTAAGACTCAAACTTTGTGACATTTGATAATTTAAATGGAAAGTTTCCATTCCAAGTAGCTGTGTCAAATGTTAAAAATAAATGTTGATCCATGATTATATATTAAATTGTCATCATATGACTAATGAGTAAACATATTTGGAATCAGGTCTGATCTTTGATCCATACTACCTATGTGATTTTGAACAAGTCACTTAATTATCCTGGCACTATAAATATAAATATAAATATATATATATACATATGTAAAATGGAGAAGTTGGATTAAATACCCTCTAACATTCTTTCTAACTTTCTATCTACATCTTACTCTTATAAAACATGAGATGCATTTGTTGTATTAAGGAAAATCCAAATCATATGTAGGGTATTGATGAGAAGAATATTTGATATTTTTTTCTACAATTATTTCCACCTTTCACTAAAATATGATACTAGTTCCTCATCATATTATGATCTGCTTTTCTCAATCACTATGAAAGCAGAGCACAATTTCTGTCACATCCAAAAAATCTGGAAAGGCTTTGAATACAAGGCTAGTTTGAGTTATGACTCTCTTAGGATCGGCCCACCTAAGGCTAGACAGGCCACTGTAGATTATTTTATTATTGTTCCTGTTCTTTGTAACGATTGGAATAATGCCACCTGCTGGAGACTTACTGTAGAAGAGTTCCGCCCATGAAGCGAAGGTCTTTGAGGGCAAGACCAGGAGTCTTTTCTTTGGAAAAGGAAGTGACGCAGGCTAGTGGGAGGAGGAAGGAAGAGACTGGCGCTCGCTCTCAGGCTCTCTTTCCTCTGGACTCTGGTGGAGAGCGGAGCTAGAAATGTGCTCTCCCTTTAATAGATAGGAATCTAGGCCTTTCTCTCTCTCTTTACCAAATTCTTATTCTCCTTAATAAATGCTTAAAAGTCTAACTCTTGCTAAAGCTTATAATTTATTGGCGACCACTCATTAGATATTTTAGACAGTTTAGCTAGAATTTTAGCCCTTAACAGATGGTGACCACGAAGGGACAAGCTAAACCTCAGTCTTCTTCTGATCCTCTGGTTGGGTAAGAAATTTCCCCTACCCTCTCCCTTTAACTGCTAAGTACTGGCATACTGGCTGTGTTTTCCTTTAAATTTTTTCAAATGGACCTTTTAAACTCTCTAATTAAACTATTTTTTATTTTAGTCTGTTTAACCAGACAAATCGAGATAAGATTATGTTAATGCTTTGTTTTTGTGGATTTTATATTTTTCTTTTTCTTTTTGTTAAAAGAGCCAGCAACTTACTCACACAAGGAAATATCTCTCTCTCTCCCAACCATGCTTTTTCCGAGAAACCTGAAGAGATTCCTGCAGCTTTTCCCAGTTCTAACACTAATTGTTGCTCTAATTTTGCATGCCTCTTTTCAGTAATACAATGGTCCAAGATAATTCCAAAGGACTCATAATGGAAAATGCTCTCCAAATCCAGAAAAAAAGAACTGTCAACTCTTGATGCAGATTAAACCTACTCTTTCTATATTTTTTGTTTTTGTTTTTTGTTTTTTTGAGGTTTTTCCCTTTAGTTCTTATTCTTCTTCCACAACATGACTAATGCAGATACATGTTTAATGTGTTTGTACATATACAACTTATAGAGGATTGTTTGCTGTCTTGGGGAGCCAGGAGGGAAGGGAGGGAGGGAGAAAAATTTGGAACTAGAAATGTTATAAAAACAAATGTTGAAAATTATTTCTACATGTAATAAAAAATAATTAAATATTTTTACGACAAAAAAGAAATTAAAATACCTATACTCTTTGGGCATAATAAAAGAACAGTGTATACAATAATAACAATATTGTTTTAAGAATGACTTTTAGAAGATAAGTTATTTTGCCTATTAATAACCAAATTCACTGTAAAGGTTATATGATGAAAGATACTATCTGCATCCAGAGTTAGAACTGATAAACAGAATTAAGTATAGAATAATTTTACATTTTATATACCTACTTGTGTCTAATTGTAGCGATCTCTGGGGCAGCCATGTATGTACGGATAGAAGGAATAAAAAAAGAAAAATGTTACATGACAATTTTGTTGTATATTTGTATATTTGAAAGGAATAGCAAGTTGTGTCTAGTAGACTTGCAGTTTCATTTATAATCATCTTTTTACTATGTAACAGAAATGCTTTTTTCATCCATATATTAAAATGGTAAAAGTTTCAAAGAAATATAAAGTGGCTAAAAAAACTAAATATATTTTGCAATATTCTAAGAGAGTTAGAATGTATGATGCTAGTCTTCTATACTCTGACTTAGTAGGACTTCAGCCAGGGTATTTAGAAAACCATGTTTTTAAAAGTAATTTTACAGGGGCATCTAAGTGGCACAGGCCCTGGAGTCAGGAGTATCTGAGTTCAAATCTGGCCTCAGACACTTGACACTTACTAGCTGTGTGACCCTGGGCAAGTCACTTAACCCCACCAAAAAACAAGTAATTTTACAACCAAAATATTTACAGAGAAAAAAACCAAGGTGTTGAGAATAGAAATCATGCAAAATGAGAATGGGTTGATAAAATTTCAAAGGAAAGAAAATTGTTGAGGAATGTGAAAACTGTTTTGTTGTTGTTGTTACTGCTGTTGTTTGTTTGTTTGTTTTAGAATTTGAAGCTATCCAGAAGAAGACTTATATTCTTCTTGGTCCTAAAGGCCAAAACTAAGAGAAATAGACAATCCATTTCAGATATTTTAGACAGAATGCTGATTTGCATTGGACCAAATGATCTCTGAGGTCCTTCCAACTTTGAAAGCCTGGGATTTTGCTATTTAAAATTTGACTTTGGGTTTGGTTTGTACAAATTGGCTGTTATAATTACCTGTTTTCATTCAAATAACTAAAAAAGTTGAATTTTGTGTTAATGAATTAAATGTATAAAGATAAATATTGAAAACCTTTTTCTAATCAATTATCATTATTTGGTTTTATGATGATGTATACAAATATTTTAATCTTCTACCCAAAATACTTCAATATTCTATCCTGAAATTGCATTTTCCTTTGGTTTTCTAAAACATTTTTTAAAGTAACTATTAATTAAATTATACAATCACATTAGATTTTGATATAACACCATTGAACATTTTTCAATGAAAAAAGCATAGCTCATTCTTTTAATATACTTGATTTTCACCTCATCCATAACTTACATATAGAGACATACATATTCATTAAGTTCCTCTACTATTATAAAGCAAAAGATTAATTACTGACAATCTCAAAAGGTTTGCAAGGAACTACAGGTTACAATATAATTACTGCACCCAAGTGATTATATTGCAGTTCTCATTCTGTCTGGTGCATTTGTCTGTATGTGTGTGTGTGTGACTACATAAATGTGAATATCTATGTCTTTTCTTTTTTGTCTTTACCTGTGATTTTATTGGTAGAGGGACCTCTCTGGGGTAGATATACTTTTTAACCAGTTAACACCAGCAGCTTCTTTGTAACATAAATTTAAATAGTTGTCTTGGACACTATGAGAGTAGTCGATGTATTCAGAATGACACAGTGAATTTGTTTCATAGGAGAGAGGCTTGATTTTAGGTATTCCTGATTCCAAGGTTACTTCTAAACCCACTGTTCTGTATTGTGTATCTCACATAGACTTTTGTAACTCTTTCTGAAAGTATAACTTTAAAAGCATTTAAGGTTTTCCCCCAAACCATTTTGTGTGATGGGAATCAGGATTTCCTTAATTCCCCATATGATAGGATTGTCTAGGAGAATAAGCAAGAGCATTTCATGTTTTATTTTCAAAACTCAGAGAAGAGAGGGAAAGATTTGTAGAGAAGTTAAGATGCAGGTACTATATGTGTAATCTAACAACATGTAGCAAAGCACAGGGTGCTCCATTTCTAAATGGCATGTGAAGTCCCAGTTCCATTGAACATAATCACCCAGCAGGAATCTGGCTCTGCTCTTACTTGAATAAAGGATTTATGAAGGTCTAAGGGAAGGGGAGAGAAACAAGGAAAAAGAATCATCATTTATTAAGTATGAACTAGATCTCATTTGATCTTCATGATATCCCTGTCAGTTAAGTGCAATTGTTGTCTATGTTTTACAGTTTAGGAAATTGAAGCAGGAAGAGGGTTAAATGACTCACCCAGGGTCACACAACTAGTATCAAGTGTCTGATGCCAGATTTTAACTCAGGTCCTCCTGAATCCAGGGCCTGTGCTTTATCCACTGTATCACCTAGCTGCCCCCTCTCATTCTTGGTCTTATTTTTGTTTTCATCCTCCTCTTTCTTCTTCCTCTCCTTTCTCCTCCTCCCCCTCCTTCCTCCTCCTTTCTCGTCTTCATCCTCCTCCTTCTCTTTCTTCCCACCTCCCTTTCCCTCTCTTCTTCCCTCTTCCCCTCCTTCACACTCTCCTTCTCCCTCTCTTTCTCCCATTCCTTCTCCCTCTCCCCTTCTCTTTCTCCTTTTCCTCCTCCTCCTCCTTCTTCTCCCCTTCTTCCTTCTCCTCCTCTTCTTCTTGATGTTAATAAGGAATACTTATTTTTATATTTCTTATAAGAATATTAGCACTAAAGCATCATACATCTTCCCACTTCTCAAGTAAAATTATGTTAACTGATATTTTTGGGGGGTGGTCTTCAAAATTCCTACACAGTTCTTACCTTTTTATCAGAAATAATTGAGTCCATTAAAGATTCATTTTTGCAGAGTAAATCAATCTTAGTTTTAAGTCCATATCTTTTGTCTTTTCGAACACTAAATTCCAAGATCTCTTCTTGTTTTTACGATAGAAGAGACCAGATCTTGCGTGATCCTGATTATAGTTTCTTGGTATTTGAGCTCCATGGTAGATGATTGAATACACACACACACACATACACACACACACACACACACACTCACACACACGCACATGAACATACACACACACAATGTGTTTGTGCTTATATGTGTGTATATATACATATGTGTTCATTTGTTTTTTCTTTAATGTAGAACCTCTGGTTTTGGGATATAACATTTCTAGAAGCTGTTCTGAAGTTCCATGCATAAGGTGATCAGTAGATAATTTCTATAAAGCAGAAAATTTAAAAAAATATGCTTTTCAGGTAGTCTAGCAATTCTTATATAATCTGTCCTTTACTAGTTGATCAGGTCAATTAGTTTTAATATATGAAATATTGAATATTTTCTTTTATATTTTTTCAATCATTTGAATTTGTTTGAAAGTTTCTTATGCATTATGAAATTATTGATTTGTTTTGGTCTATTCTAGTTTTGAGGGAATACATTTCTTGGGTTAGATCTACTACTTTCTCTTTTGACTTTCTTATTCACCTTTCAATTCTTTACCCCCAAAGATGTAACTACATTTTTGTCTCATTCATTTCTTCTAGAAATCCATGTAGTCCTTGTGGACTTTTTTCTACCTTTTAGTCATTAATTCTTATGGTTATGAAGTTAAACTTCCATTAAGTTCTATATACTGTTTGGTATTTTCTTTGTTTTACTTTTCCTTCTAGCTTTATTACTTGACTTGATACTTTGTGACATTTTTAAACTTTGTCATTTGATGATTTTTTATTTGTTTGTTTGTATTGGGATAGTTTGTCCCACCTAGTCTTCCCTGGGTCATTTGAGTTAATGGGCTGACATTTACTTCCCAGAGTGAGTATTTGCTAGATTTTTGAAGTCCAGAGTACTAGATCTTTACAATCCTTTAAAGTCCTGGAGAAAGTTTTAGTGATCTTAAACTACCTGCTTATGGGGTATCTGGGATTGAATATTGGGGAGCCACAGAGGTTACTGGCTATTATTACTTACTTGGGCTTTTAAGAGTCCCACTTTGGAATCTTCTTGGGATCTTCTGACCCCCTAGGACTGACTGTCCTAGGGCTTTCTCAGAAGAACTTCCATCTCTTGTACTAGACACAAAGCCTTGCAGTCTATATATATCCTGTCTCTGGTCTGGAGCACTGGTGTTCCCTTCACCTCTTTCTTACTGGTTGAAAGTTTTTAATTGACTTTTTTGTGTGCAGTCCTGAGGTGCAAAATGCTAGTAATTATACTTTCTAAATGAATTTAAAAATTATTATTCCAGTCCAAATTTGTAGTTCTTGGTGTAGGTATGTCAGCGCTAGGCAGTATGCCTCCTATTCATGCACCCATGTTGGTGAGAAGTTCCCCAAGCTTCTTTGTCCCAGGTGGCTTTAAAGTCAAATTGACAAAAGCATCTCCAAATTGATAAGATCTGACACTGTGTCTATTCTCTCCTTCTAGAGTCTGTTGAATTGAAGCCACAGTTTCTGTGCTGGGAGTCCAGAGAATGCAGGGCAACAAATATAAAACTTCCAATTCAGATACATATTTCCATTGCTCTGCTTTTGCATTATAGATATAGTGATTGAAGAGAAATATTGCAGATGCTGAGTTTGTCACCCTCCCAAATTGGCTAAGGAGAGACATCTTGCTGTAGCATAAAGTGCACTTAATTTGAAGTGACAAGATCTGGGTTTGAGTTCTGGCTCTGTCATTTATTAGTTCTATGACTTAAGGTAATTCATTTAAGTTATCTGAGTCTGTTAACTCATATATAATATGCATATAAAGATATGTATACCATCTATATTGTGGAATCATTATGAAGAAATTGCTTATAAGCTTTGAAGTTTTATATCAAGTCAATTATAACATAGGGCACACCTTTTATTTATTTTTTATGTTTTTTAATTTAAAAATTTTTTTTATTTAATTTTTTTTTTTACATATAAGGTATATTATTTTTTCCGTTACATGTAAAGATAGTTCTCAACTTTTGTTTATACAAGCTTTACAATTTCAGATTTTTCTCCCTCCCTCCCCTGCCTCCCCCCTCCCCTAGACAGCAGGTAATCTGATATAGGTTATATCTATATATCTATATATCTATATAGATATAGATATATACACACACATATATATATACACATAATAACATTAATCCTATTTCTGCATTAATACTGTTATAAGAGAAAAAATCAGAGCAGTAATGCAAAACCTCAAAATAGAAAAAAAAAACAACAGCACCCAAAACAAAGGAAATAGTATGGTTCAATCAGCATCTATACTCCACAGTTCTTATTTTTTTTTCTTGGATTTGAAGATCCTCTTCTACCATGAGTTCCCTGGAACTCTTCTGTACCATTGCATTGGTGAGAAGAATATAGTCCATCACAGTAGGTCAACACTCAATGTTGATGATACTGTGTACAATGTTCTGGTTCTGCTCATCTCACTCATCATCAGCTCACGTAAGAACCTCCAGGTTTCTCTGAACTCTTCCTGCTCATCATTTCTTACAGCACAATAGTATTCCATTGTATTCATATACCACAACTTGTCCAGCCATTCCCCAATTGATGGGCATCCCCTCAACTTCCAATTCCTTGCTACCACGTAAGAGCAGCTATAAATATTTTTGTACATGTGGGTCCCTTTCCCCTTTCCATGATTTCTTTGGGAAAAAGACCTAAAAGTGGAATTGCTGGGTCAAAGGGTATGCAAAGCTTTATCGCCCTTTGGGCATAATTCCAAATTGCTCCTCCAGAATGGTTGGATCAGCTCACAGCTCCACCACCAATGAATTAGTGTTCCAATTTTCCCACAGCTTCTCCAACATTTATTATCCTATTTTTTTGTCATTTTAGCCAATCTAATAGGTGTCAGGTGGTACCTCAGAGTTGTTTTAATTTGCATCTCTCTAATCATTAGAGATTTAGAGCATTTTTTCATATGGGAATAGATAGCTTTGGTTTCTTCATCAGAAAACTGCCTGTTCATATCCTTTGACCATTTCTCAATTGGGGAATGACTTGGATTCTTATCAATTTGATTTAGTTCCCTATATATTTTAGAGATGAGGCCTTTATCAGAAGTACTGGCCTCAAAAATTGTTTCCTAGCTTTCTGCCTCCCTTCTAATTTTGGATGCATTGATTCTGTTTGTACAGAAATTTTTTAATTTAATATAATCAAAATAATCCATTTTACATTTTATAATATACTCTATCTCTTGTTTGGTCAAAAACTGTTTTCCTTTCCAAAGATCTGATAGGTACACTATTCCTTTCTCTCCTAATTTACCTATGGTATCACCTCTTATGTCTAAATCACGTATCCATTTTGACCTTATTTTAGTATAAGGTGTAAGATGTTGGTCTATGCCTAATTTCTGCCATACTATCTTCCAGTTTTCCCAGCTGTTTTTTGTCAAATACTGAGTTCCTATCCCAGAAGCTGGAGTCTTTGGGTTTATCAAACACTACATTACTAGTGTCATTTACTACTGCACTTCCTGTGCCTAGCCTATTCCATTGATCTACCCCTCTATTTTTTAGCCAGTACCAGATAGTTTTGATGACTGCCGCTTTATAGTAAAGCTCCAGGTTTGGTACCGCTAACCCACCTTCCTGTGAATTTTTTTTCATTATTTCCCTGGATATTCTTGATTTTTTGTTTTTCCAGATGAATTTTGTTATTATTTTTTCTAGCTGTATAAAATAATTTTTAGGTAGTCTGATTGGTATGGCACTGAATAAGTAAATTAATTTAGGCAGTATTGTCATTTTTACTATATTAGCTCTGCCTATCCATGAGCAATTGATATCTTTCCAATTATTTAGATCTCATTTGATTTGTGTGAAGAGTGTTTGGTAGTTGTATTCATAGAGTTCCTGGGTTTGTCTTGGCAAGTAGACTCCCAAGTATTTTATATTATCTACTGTTACTTTAAATGGAATTTCTCTTTCTATCTCTTGCTGCTGGACTTTGTTGGTCATGTATAGAAATGCTGATGATTTATGTGGATTTATTTTGTATCCTGCTACTTTGCTAAAGTTGTTAATTGTTTCAAGTAGTTTTTGAGTTGATTCTCTAGGATTCTTTAAGTATACCATCATATCATCTGCAAAGAGCGATAGTTTTGTTTCCTCCTTGCCTATTCTAATTCCTTTAATTCCTTTAGCTTCTCTGATTGCTAAAGCTAACATTTCTAGGACAATATTAAACAATAGGGGTGATAATGGACATCCCTGTTTCACCCCTGATCTCACTGGGAAGGCCTCTAATTTATCTCCATTGCATATAATACTTGCTGATGGCTTTAGGTAGATATTGTTTATTATTCTAAGGAAAGCTCCACCTATTCCTAAACTCTCTAGTGTTTTTATTAGGAATGGGTGTTGTACTTTGTCAAAAGCTTTCTCTGCATCTATGGAGATAATCATATGATTTTGGTTGGTTTTCTTATTGATGTGGTTGATTATGTTAATAGTTTTTCTAATGTTGAACCAGCCCTGCATTCCTGGTATAAATCCCACCTGGTCATAGTGTATTATCCTGGTGATCACTTGCTGTAATCTCCTTGCTAATATCTTATTTAAGATTTTAGCATCAATATTCATTAGGGAGATTGGTCTATAATTTTCTTTCTCTGTTTTTGTTTTGCCTGGTTTTGGTATCACCACCATATTTGTGTCATAAAACGAATTTGGTAGAATTCCTTCTTCACCTATTTTTCCAAATAATTTGTATAATATTGGAATTAATTGTTCTTTAAAGGTTTGGTAAAATTTACCCATAAACCCATCTGGCCCTGGGGATTTTTTCTTAGGGAGTTCATTAATGGCTTGTTCAATTTCTTTTTCCAATATGGGTTTATTTAAGGATTTTATTTCCTCTTCCGTTAACCTGGGCAGTTTGTATTTTTGTAAATATTCATCCATTTCATTTAGATTGTCAAATTTATTGGCATACAGTTGTGCAAAATAATTCCTAATTATTGATTTAATTTCCACTTCATTGGTGGTAACATCACCCTTTTCATTTTCGATAATGGTAATTTGGTTTTCTTCTTCCTTTTTTTGAATCAAATTAACCAATATTTTATCTATTTTATTGGTTTTTTCATAAAACCAGCTCTTAGTTTTATTGATTAATTCTATAGTTTTTTTTGCTTTCAATCTTATTAATTTCTCCTTTAATTTTCAGGATCTCTAATTTAGTGTCTAGTTGGGGATTTCTAATTTGTTCTTTTTCTAGCTTTTTAAGTTGCATGCCCAATTCATTAATCTCCTCTTTCTCTTTTTTATTCATGTAAGCATTTAGAGCTATAAATTTTCCCCTAAGCATTGCTTTGACTGCATCCCATAGATTTTGGTATGTTGTCTCATTATTGTCATTCTCTTGGATAAAGTTATTGATTGTTTCTATGATTTCTTGTTCAGCCCATTCATTCTTTAGAATGAAATTATTTAGTTTCTCATTGATTTTCATTCTACTTTTCCCTGGCTCTTTCTTACATGTAATTTTTATTGCATCATGATCTGAGAAGGATGCATTTACTATTTCTGCCTTTCTACATTTGACTATGATGTTTTTGTGCCCTAATACATGGTCAATTTTTGAAAATGTGCCATGTCCTGCTGAGAAAAAGGTATATTCCTTTCTATCCCCATTCAATTTTCTCCAGACATCTATCTTGTCTAACTTTTCTAGTAATCTATTCACCTCTTTCATTTCTTTCTTATTTATTTTTTGGCTAGATTTATCTAATTCTGAGAGGGGGAGATTCAGATCGCCCTCTAGTATAGTATTACTGTCTAATTCCTCTTGTAACTCATTTAACTTCTCCTCTAAGAACTTGGATGCTATACCACTTGGCGCATACATATTTAATATTGATATTACTTCATTATCTATAGTACCTTTAAGTAAGATGTAATTTCCTTCCTTATCTCTTTTAATGAGATCTATTTTTGCCTGCACTTTGTCTGAGATAAGGATTGCTACCCCTGCCTTTTTTACTTTAGCTGAGGCATAATATATTCTGCTCCAGCCTTTTACCTTTACTCTGTGTGTATCTCTCTGCTTCAAATGTGTTTCTTGTAAACAGCATATTGTAGGGTTCTGGTTTTTAATCCACTCTGCAATTTGCTTCTGATTTATAGCAGAGTTCATCCCATTCACATTCACAGTTATTACTGACTGTCTATTCCCCTCTATTCTATTTACCCCCTTTGTACTTTTCCCCCTTCTTTCACCCTATTCCTCCTCACCGACGTTTTACTTCTTGCCCCTGACTCCCCCGATCTGCCCTCCCTTTTTATCACCCCCCTCTCTTTTCTTTACCCTTTTCTCCCTTGTTTTTGTCCTCCCTTCTATCAGTCTCCCCCCTTTCCCTTCCCCTTTTGCTTCCCTAAAGAATGAGTTAAGTTTCTTTATCCCAATGAACGTATATGTTATTCCCTCTTTGAGTCAGATCTAATGAGAATAGGGTTGACACAATGTTCCCCCCTCCTTTCTTTCCCTCTATTGTAATAGGGTGTTTTTCCACCTCTTCATATGATATAATTCATCCCATTCCGCCTCCTCTTTCCTCTCCTCCCCATAGACTCCCTTTTTAACCCCTTAATTCTTTTGTATCATCACATCAAAGACAATTTATATTTATACTCTCTATATAAAGTCCTTCTCTCTGCCCAAATACATTTACAATTCTTAAGAGTTATGAGTATTATCTTCCTGTGTAGGGATATAAACAGTTTAACCTAATAGGGTAACCTTTTTTTTTTCCCCCTCTGTTTACCTTTTTAAACTTCTTTTGAGTCTTGTATGTTGAGATCAAATTTTCTATTCAGTTCTGGTCTTTTCACCAGGAAAGATTGAAAGTCCCCAATGTCATTAAATGTCCATCTTTTCCCCTGAAAGAAAATGCACATTTTTGCTGGGTAATAGATTCTCGGCTGCAATCCAAGTTCCTTTGCTTTCTGGAATATCATATTCCAAGCCTTGCGGTCCTTTAATGTTGAAGCTGCCAGGTCCTGAGCAATCCTGACTGTGGCTCCATGATATTTAAGTTGCTTCTTTCTGGCTGCTTGGAGTATTTTCTCCTTCACCTGATAATTCTGGAATTTGGCTACAATATTCCTTGGAGTTTTCCTTTTGGGGTCTCTTTCAGGAGGTGATCGATGGATTCTTTCAATGATGATTTTATCCTCTGATTCTATGATATCAGGGCAGTTCTCCTTAATAATTTGCTGGAATATGGTGTCTAGATTCTTTTTCTGGTCATGGCTTTCAGGCAGTCCAATGATTCTCAAATTGTCTCTCCTTGATCTGTTTTCCAGATCAGTTGTCTTTCCAATGAGGTATTTCACATTTTCTTCTATTTTTTCATTTTTTTATTCTGTTTGACTGATTCCTGGTGTCTCATGGATTCCTTATCTTCCAACTGTCCCACTCTAATTTTTAAGGCATTATTTTCTTCAGTGAGATTATGCACCTTTTTTTCCATTTGGCCAAATGAATTTTTTAAGGCTTTGTTTTCTTCAGTGAAATTATGTGCTTCCTTTTCCAAGCTGCTGATTCTTTTTTCATAGTTTTCTTGTTTTGCTTTCATTTCTCTCCCCATTTTTTCTTCTACCTCTTGCAATTGATTTTTTTTTTTTGAGATATTTTATTTTTTCCGTTACATGTAAAGATAGTTCTCAACTTTTGTTTATACATGCTTTACAATTTCAGATTTTTCTCCCTCCCTCCCCTCCCTCCCCCCTCCCCTAGACAGCAGGTAATCTGATATAGGTTATATCTATATATATCTATACATATACATATAGATATATATATACACACACATATATATATATACACATAATAACATTAATCCTATTTCTGCATTAATCCTGTTACAAGAGAAAGAATCAGAGCAGTGATGCAAAACCTCAAAATAGAAAAAAAAAACAACAGCACCCAAAACAAAAGAAATAATATGGTTCAATCAGCATCTATACTCCACAGTTCTTTCTTTCTTTTTTTTTCTTGGATTTGGAGATCCTCTTCTATCATGAGTTCCCTGGAACTCTTCTGTACCATTGCATTGGTGAGAAGAATATAGTCCATCACAGTAGGTCAACACTCAATGTTGATGATACTGTGTACAATGTTCTTCTGGTTCTGCTCATCTCACTCATCATCAGCTCACGTAAGACCCTCCAGGTTTCTCTGAACTCTTCCTGCTCATCATTTCTTACAGCACAATAGTATTCCATTGTATTCATATACCACAACTTGTCCAACCATTCCCCAATTGATGGGCACCCCCTCAACTTCCAATTCCTTGCTACCACGTAAAGAGCAGCTATAAATATTTTTGTACATGTGGGTCCCTTTCCCCCATCCATGATTTCTTTGGGCAAAAGACCTAAAAGTGGGATTGCTGGGTCAAAGGGTATGCACAGCTTTATCGCCCTTTGGGCATAATTCCAAATTGCTCTCCAGAATGGTTGGATCAGCTCACAGCTCCACCAACAATGCATTAGTGTTCCAATTTTCCCACAGCCTCTCCAACATTTATTATCTTCCTTTTTTGTCATTTTAGCCAATCTGATAGGTGTCAGGTGGTACCTCAGAGTTGTTTTAATTTGCATCTCTCTAATCATTAGAGATTTAGAGCATTTTTTCATATGGGAATAGATAGCTTTGGTTTCTTCATCAGAAAACTGCCTGTTCATATCCTTTGACCATTTCTCAATTGGGGAATGACTTGGATTCTTATAAATTTGATTTAATTCCCTATATATTTTAGAGATGAGGCCTTTATCAGAAGCACTGGCCTCAAAAATTGTTTCCCAGCTTTCTGCCTCCCTTCTAATTTTGGATGCATTGCTTCTGTTTGTACAAAAATTTTTTAATTTAATATAATCAAAATCATCCACTTTGCATTTTATAATATACTCTATCTCATGTTTGGTCAAAATCTGTTCTCCTTTCCAAAGATCTGATAGGTACACTATTCCTTTCTCTCCTAATTTACCTATGGTATCACCTCTTATGTCTAAATCATGTATCCATTTTGACCTTATTTTAGTATAAGGTGTAAGATGTTGGTCTAAGCCTAATTTCTGCCATACTATCTTCCAGTTTTCCCAGCAGTTTTTGTCAAAAACTGAGTTCCTATCCCAGAAGCTGGAGTCTTTGGGTTTATCAAACACTACATTACTAGTGTCATTTACTACTGCATTTCCTGAGCCTAGCCTATTCCATTGATCTACCACTCTATTTTTTAGCCAGTACCAGATAGTTTTGATGACTGCCGCTTTATAGTAAAGCTCCAGGTTTGGTACCGCTAACCCACCTTCCTGTGAATTTTTTTTCATTATTTCCCTGGATATTCTTGATTTTTTGTTTTTCCAGATGAATTTTGTTATTATTTTTTCTAGCTGTATAAAATAATTTTTAGGTAGCCTGATTGGTATGGCACTGAATAAGTAAATTAATTTAGGCAGTATTGTCATTTTTACTATATTAGCTCTGCCTATCCATGAGCAATTGATATCTTTCCAATTATTTAGATCTGATTTGATTTGTGTGAAGAGTGTTTGGTAGTTGTGTTCATAGAGTTCCTGGGTTTGTCTTGGCAAGTAGACTCCCAAGTATTTTATATTACCTACCGTTACTTTAAATGGAATTTCTCTTTCTATCTCTTGCTGCTGGACTTTGTTGGTCATGTATAGAAATGCTGATGATTTATGTGGATTTATTTTATATCCTGCTACTTTGCTAAAGTTGTTAATTGTTTCAAGTAATTTTTGACTTGATTCTTGAGGATTCCTTAAGTATACCATCATATCATCTGCAAAGAGTGATAGTTTTGTTTCATCCTTGCCTATTCTAATTCCTTTAATTCCTTTCTCTTCTCTGATTGCTAAAGCTAACATTTCTAGGACAATATTAAATAATAGGGGTGATAATGGACATCCCTGTTTCACCCCTGATCTTATTGGGAAGGCCTCTAATTTATCTCCATTGCATATAATACTTGCTGATGGCTTTAGGTAGATACTGTTTATTATTCTAAGGAAAGCTCCCCCTATTCCTAAACTCTCTAGTGTTTTTATTAGGAATGGGTGCTGTACTTTGTCAAAAGCTTTCTCTGCATCTATTGAGATAATCATATGATTTTGGTTGGTTTTCTTATTGATGTGGTTGATTATGTTAATAGTTTTCCTAATGTTGAACCAGCCCTGCATTCCTGGTATAAATCCCACCTGGTCATAGTGTATTATCCTGGTGATCACTTGCTGTAATCTCCTTGCTAATATCTTATTTAAGATTTTAGCATCAATATTCATTAGGGAGATTGGTCTATAATTTTCTTTCTCTGTTTTTGCTTTGCCTGGTTTTGGTATCACCACCATATTTGTGTCATAAAACGAATTTGGTAGAACTCCTTCTTCACCTATTTTTCCAAATAATTTGTATAATATTGGGATTAATTGTTCTTTAAATGTTTGGTAAAATTCACCCGTAAACCCATCTGGCCCTGGGGATTTTTTCTTAGGGAGTTCATTAATAGCTTGTTCAATTTCTTTTTCTAATATGGGTTTATTTAAGGATTTTATTTCCTCTTCAGTTAACCTGGGCAGTTTGTATTTTTGTAAATATTCATCCATTTCATTTAGATTGTCAAATTTATTGGCATACAGTTGGGCAAAATATTTCCTAATTATTGCTTTAATTTCCACTTCATTGGTGGTAACATCACCCTTTTCATTTTTGATACTGGTAATTTGGTTTTCTTCTTTCTTTTTTTTAATCAAATTAACCAGTATTTTATCTATTTTATTGGTTTTTTCATAAAACCAGCTCTTAGTTTTATTGATTAATTCTATAGTTTTTTTGCTTTCAATCTTATTGATTTCTCCTCAGGATCTCTAATTTAGTGTCTAATTGGGGATTTCTAATTTGTTCTTTTTCTAGCTTTTTAAGTTGCATGCCCAATTCATTAATCTCCTCTTTCTCTTTCTTATTCATGTAAGCATTTAAAGCTATAAATTTTCCCCTAAGCACTGCTTTGGCTGCATCCCATAGATTTTGGTATGTTGTCTCATTATTGTCATTCTCTTGGATAAAGTTATTGATTGTTTCTATGATTTCTTGTTTGGCCCATTCATTCTTTAGAATGAAATTATTTAGTTTCCAATTGATTTTCATTCTACTTTTCCCTGGCTCTTTCTTACATGTAATTTTTATTGCATCATGATCTGAGAAGGATGCATTTACTATTTCTGCCTTTCTACATTTGACTATGATGTTTTTGTGCCCTAATACATGGTCAATTTTTGAAAATGTGCCATGTCCTGCTGAGAAAAAGGTATATTCCTTTCTATCCCCATTCAATTTTCTCCAGACATCTATCATGTCTAACTTTTCTAGTAATCTATTCACCTCTTTCACTTCTTTCTTATTTATTTTTTGGCTAGATTTATCTAATTCTGAGAGGGGGAGATTCAGATCCCCCACTAGTATAGTATTACTATCTAATTCCTCTTGTAACTCATTTAACTTCTCCTCTAAGAACTTGGATGCTATACCACTTGGCGCATACATATTCAATATTGATATTACTTCATTATCTATAGTACCTTTAAGTAAGATGTAATTTCCTTCCTTATCTCTTTTAATGAGATCTATTTTTGCCTGCACTTTGTCTGAGATAAGGATTGCTACCCCTGCCTTTTTTACTTTAGCTGAGGCATAATATATTCTGCTCCAGCCTTTTACCTTTACTCTGTGTGTATCTCTCTGCTTCAAATGTGTTTCTTGTAAACAGCATATTGTAGGGTTCTGGTTTTTAATCCACTCTGCAATTCGCTTCCGTTTTATAGCAGAGTTCATCCCATTCACATTCACAGTTATTATTACTGACTGTCTATTCCCCTCCATTCTATTTACCCCCTTTGTACTTTTCCCCCCTTCTTTCACCCTATTCCTCCTCACCGACGTTTTACTTCTTACCCCTGCCTCCCCCAATCTGCCCTCCCTTTTTATCACCCCCCTCTCTTTTCTTTACCCTTTTCTCCCTTGCTTTTGTCCTCCCTTCTCAGTCCCCCCCTTTCCCTTCCCCTTTTGTTTCCCTAAAGAGTGAGTTAAGTTTCTTTATCCCAATGAATGTATATGTTATTCCCTCTTTGAGTCAAATCTAATGAGAATAGGGTTGAAACCATGTTCCCCCCTCCTTTCTTTCCCTCTATTATAATAGGTTTTTTTCTACCTCTTCATATGATATAATTCATCCCATTGCACCTCCCCTTTCCTCTCCTCCCCATAGACTCCCTTTTTATCCCCTTAATTCTTTTGTATCATCACATCAAAGACAATTTATATTTATACCCTCTATATAAAGTCCTTCTCTCTGCCCAAATACATTTACAGTTCTTAAGAGTTAAGAGTATTATCTTCCTGTGTAGGGATATAAACAGTTTAACCTAATAGGATAACTTTTTTTTTCCCCCTCTGTTTACCTTTTTAAACTTCTCTTGAGTCTTGTATGTTGAGATCAAATTTTCTATTCAGTTCTGGTCTTTTCACCAGGAAAGATTGAAAGTCCCCAATGTCATTAAATGTCCATCTTTTCCCCTGAAAGAAAATGCACATTTTTGCTGGGTAATAGATTCTCGGCTGCAATCCAATCTCCTTTGCCTTCCGGAATATCATATTCCAAGCCTTGCGGTCCTTTAATGTTGAAGCTGCCAGGTCCTGAGCAATCCTGACTGTGGCTCCATGATATTTAAATTGCTTCTTTCTGGCTGCTTGGAGTATTTTCTCCTTCACCTGATAATTCTGGAATTTGGCTACAATATTCCTTGGAGTTTTCCTTTTGGGGTCTCTTTCAGGAGGTGATCGATGGATTCTTTCAATGATGATTTTATCCTCTGATTCTATGATATCAGGGCAGTTCTCCTTAATAATTTCCTGGAATATGGTATCTAGATTCTTTTTCTGGTCATGGCTTTCAGGCAGTCCAATGATTCTCAAATTGTCTCTCCTCGATCTGTTTTCCAGATCAGTTGTCTTTCCAATGAGGTATTTCACATTTTCTTCTATTTTTTCATTTTTTTTATTCTGCTTGACTGATTCTTGGTGTCTCATGGATTCCTTTTCTTCCAACTGTCCCACTTTAATTTTTAAGGCATTGTTTTCTTCAGTGAGATTATGCACCTTTTTTTCCATTTGGCTAAGTGAATTTTTTAAGGTATTGTTTTCTTCAGTGAGATTATGTACCTTTTTTTCCGTTTGGCTAAGTGAATTTTTTAAGGTATTGTTTTCTTCAGTGAGATTATGCAGCTTTTTTTCCATTTGGCCAAATGAATTTTTTAAGGCTTTGTTTTCTTCAGCTTCCTTTTCTAAGCTGCTGATTCTTTTTTCATAGTTTTTTTGTTTTGCTTTCATTTCTCTCCCCATTTTTTCTTCTACCTCTTGCAATTGATTTTTAAAATCCTTTTTGAGCTCTTCCAGGAAGGCTTTTTGTTCTTGAGACCAATTCACCTTCCCTCGTGAGCCTTCAGATGTAGGCAGTTTGAGGCTATTGTCCTCATCTGAGTTTGTGTTGGCTTCTTCCCTATTGATACAGAAGCTCTCAATGGAGAGGGCTCTTTCTTGCTTCTTACTCATTATTGCAGCTTATTTATTTATTCTTTAAGTTGAGGTCTGCTCTGGGGGCACCAGGGTCCCTGTTTTGGGCTTCTTGTGCAGGGGTATAGGTGTTGTATGACCGGGTTTTTATTCTGAGGCCTTTATGGTGTGTGGACATCCCCAGCCCTGCACTTCCTGTCTGATTGTGCTTGGCCAGCCAGGCGCCGGACCCCGGCGTCTGATCCCGCCTGACCCGTTCGTGGCCTTCTCAGCTGGTGCAGGTAGGTTTTTCAACTGTCCTTCTTGGCCACCAGATTTTTGAACCAGGTTCCAGGGGCCTCAGTTGTTCGGCTGTGGCCCGCAGCTCCTGCTGACTTGCCCCGACCCCCGTGGCGCTGGGCTGCTGCCCTTCGCTGGGCCTCCCTTTTTCCCGAGTCAGAATGACCTTTTCCTGAAGTCTTCTAAATTATCTCTAGTCGGAGGACTGTGTCTCTCTGTCTCTTTGCAGGTTCTGTAGTTTCAGAATCCGTCCAGAGGCTTGATTTAATGTTCGTTTTGAGGGAACAGAAGGAGAGTTCTGGCAGCTTGCTGTTTCCTCTCCACCATCTTCAGGGCACACCTTTTATAAACCCTAGGTCTTGCCCTTTTGCAAATCAGGGTTAATGCGTGTGGAATATAGACATTGTCATAGCACCCACATACTCTATATGGCAAAAACTTCATGAAACAAGAGTAACAAAGGTATGATTAGGTTGATGTGTCTTCAACAGCACTATTTTTAAAAAATATTGCTAAGGTTCAGAGGTAATGCTTAATTATTATATTATTTTTAATTATCTAATAAGAATTTTCATTCAAACTCCTAGTTTTTGCAGTTTTCAGATACTCCCATATATGCCAGTTGTTTTGGCATATGTCATCAAACATCCTAGACACTACAAAATGTATGAAGCAAGGATTCTAATATAACACAATGTAAGAATGCTTTGCTTTTTTTTTTTTTTTTTTTGGTGGGGCAATGAGGGCTACGTGACTTGCCCAGGGTCACACAGCTAGTAAGTGTCATGTTAAGGGCTAAAATTCTAGCTAGTCTGTCTAAAATATCTAATGAGTGGTTGCCAATAAATTATAAGCTTTAGCAAGAGTTAGGCTTTTAAGCATTTATTAAGGAGAATAAGAATTTGGTAAAGAGAGAGAGAAAGGCCTAGATTCCTATCTATTAAAGGGAGAACACATTTCTAGCTCCCTTCTCTGCCAGAGTCCCCAGGAAAGAGCGTCAGAGCGAGCGCCAGTCTCTTCCTTCCTCCTCCCACTAGCCCGTGTCACTTCCTGATGCCAACGAAAAGACTCCTTGTCTTGCCCTCAAAAACCTTCGCTTCATGGGCAGAACTCTTCTACAGTAAGTCTCTAGCAGGTGGCGTCATTCCAATTGTTATAGTCAACTGTCTGAGCTCAGATTTGAACTCATGTCCTCCTGAATCCAGGGCTGGTGCTTTATCCACTGTGCCACCTAGCTGTCCCAAATGCTTTGCATTTTGAAAACAAGTTGAATAATGTCACTTCAAATCAATGACATAAAGTAATTAATAAGTTACATAGAGTAGAAACATCTAGTGGGGCAATAAATTTAAAATTAGTCTTGATTCTATCTCTGCCTAACTTATGGATGCTATTTTGAAGTCTTTTCAACTTATCATGCTGTACTTAGGTGGCACAGTGAATATAATGCTGGACTGATGTTAGGAAGACTTATCTTCATGAGTTAAAATCTGGCTTTAGCCATGTACTAGCTGTGTGACTCTGGGCAAATCACTTAAGTCTTTTTGCCTATGTTTCTTCATTTGTAAAATGAGCTAGAGAAGGAAATAGCAAAACACTTCAAAATCTTTGCCAAGAAAAACTCAAATGGAGTCACAAAGAGTTGGACATGACTGAAATCTCAACAACAAAATCAAAATACTATACTTAAAAATGATGACTATGAAAATATAGAAAGGCGTGGGAAAAGCCATGAAGCGATGCAAAGAGAAGTAAGCAGAATTGGGATATCGATTTATAAAATAACAACATTAATAGACATGGAAAGAACATCAACAACATTGGAAATTAAAAAGAATGCTTTGGAATTAAAATAATCAAGCCTTGCCCCAAAGTAGAGAGGACAAAATGTATCTCCTACTTCTTTTGTAAAGGTAGAGTATGGAACATTGTACATCCTATAAAACTTAGGTGATGTGCTCATTCATTTGGCAAACCTGATTTTTTCCCATTCTTTTCTATTCTTTATTCAAGGGCTGACTTTTTTGATGGGTGTGGAAAAGATAGGTATTAGAAATGAAGATGCTGCAAAGACAAAAGATATCACTAGAAATTAAATAAAAAAACAAATTAGCATGATCTTCTCAATGAATGTTATTCAGGCATTGACAATCAATTCATCCTTGCTAATTTTATTTTCTTTATACCTTCCCTCAATTATTGGAGTAAGCAGTAGATCTGTCTGATCTTTCCATTCTTATTTAAAATCTAAGAGCTACACCACAAGTTTAAAATTCCTGACTTTCTAATTGTCAGGAATTCACTTTGGTCTTTAATTACCATACAGTTTTCTTGAAGACACTTCTTTATCAAGCTGCTGACAGGATAGCTTAAAAAATTTCAATTTTATGCCTAACCCTAATTTATTTTCCATCTTGTTAAACTTACATTAACTTAACAAAGAAAGGATTACAAATTTCATGATAAAATCAGCCTTCAACTCATAACCTCACTGTGTATGAAATAATATTTCTTCCCAGGCCAATTTCACCCCACCATTTTGTAAAGCAGCCTCAAATTAAACATCATCTCCATTGTTAACTGCAGTCGCTAATATAGAAATGGTCTTCAACTAATATCTAATTAACCAAATGTCTTTAGAGATCTAAAGTTCTAGTTCTAAACTAGAATTGGCATATTCAGTTATCCTTACTAAGTCTACATTGAAATATTTTTCTCACAAGTCTAGCCAAAAGGGTAAGGTCAGGGCAGCTAGGTGGCACAGTGGATAAAGCACCAGGCCTGGATTCAGGAGGACCTGAATTCAAATCCAGCTTCAGACACTGGACATTTACTAGCTGTGTGACCCTGGGCAAGTCACTTAACCCTAACTGCCTCGCCAAAAAAACCAAAAAGGTAAGATCTCTCTACAATCTCCATCAAAATGCCCCCTTCGCCTGTACACATCGCTTCAGTCTCCTATGGAATTCCATATTCCATACTGTCACATTTCTCATATGATCATAACAATCTTTCTTGAAACATTTAAGAGTTCATATTTTCAAGGGAGTTCCCAGGTTAATTTGATGAGTTTACTTTGAAATTAACTTTTATGGAAGACTTTTGGTGGTGTACACCTTCAATTAATTGGATTAATTCAAAAAATATATATTTATTTGGAAAGTATCCTTGATTCTACACATTTGGGTTATGGTGCTGTCCTTTGGCACATACTCAAAGATGGTCTTCAGTAACTTGGGCAAACCCAAAATGAATTTCTTGTCTTAGACAATTCAAATTCAATAAACATTTATTAAAAACCTACAATGTGCCAGGCACTGTGCTAAGGGCTGGGAATATAATTAATAAAAAGAGACAGTCTCACCCCTTAAGAAGCTTACACTCTAAAGGGGGAGACAACACACAAATGAAGGTAGGAAATAGAATGTGTGAGGGAGTACTGTACATCCAGGGTTATTTTATTCTGTGGAGTAAAAAACAGGCAGGGCATCAGATGCAAACTGGAGTGAGCTGAGTTCAGTTTCTTCCCTTTGTAAAGTAAGGAATTGGGAAGAGTTTAGTTTTTAACCTTGTATTCCACCATTTGAAGAGGAGAGGAGGCTGAGCTGCAGATGAAAAGTAGATATTATTTTGAGGATAGCCTCTTGTTAAAGGAGAAGGCCCTTTTTACAGGCTTTTTAAAGGCCTTTTGTGAATGTATAGGGCTCTTAATGTGGTATATTGTATATATTGTTGTGTCTTTTGGATATATTTATAAGATCTGTTGGGGCAGTTAAGCGGCACAGTGGATATAATGCCATGCCTGAAGTCAAGAAGGTCTGAGTTCAAATGTAGCCTCGGTTAACTTTCTAGCTGTGTAATCCTGGGCACGTCGCTTAACTCTGTTTGCCTAAATTATTCATCTGTTAAATAAGCTGGAGAAGGAAATGGCAAACTCCAGTATCTTTTCCAAGGAAACCTCAAATAGGGTCATGAAGAGTCAGACATGACTGAAATGACTGAACAGCAACAGCAACATCAGAATTGCTGATTGTTCTATTCTTCCTCTCCCTTTTTTTTCTTTTAAAAATGCTTTTATTTTTCTATAAGGAATGATTCTATGGAAATGGAGAAGGAGAAAGATACAAGAGGACATTTTAGTGATATGAAGACAAGGGTTATCAGCAAAATGTATTCTTTTTAAAAGTATTCTTACTTGAGGACTGTAGTGTTTTATTTTTAGTTTAATTTTAATTTTAAAATTTTCACCCTGTTTTCTTTTTTATAGCTGGAGCCTGAGAATGTATGAAGTACTTTCTTCCCCCTTCAGAAGCTATTTAGGTCTATCTTGGCAAAAGCACATAGTAAGCTGTTTGTGCTTTCCCAATGGCAGTAGAGCAGAGTTTCTAAATCATTTAGTCTGTAAGACTATTTCATAGTCAAGTCTGAGTTAAGTGTCCTGGAATCTGCCCTTCTCACAAAAGAAGTGAACTTTTCCTGACATTCTTTCTAGAATTTATTCTTTTAGGTAGACCAGAAGGACTTCGTGGGTAGTACCAGGTTTGGAGTTTGCTCTGTATTGAATGCCAATTTCAAGAGTATTAGAATTCAGAAGTCTAGGCAGAGATGGGCAATTTGTAAGGAAGTAGTTTCCCAAAAGCTAGCATTCTATCTATAGAAGAGAAATTTCTTAGAGAATATAAACACAAGGTTTTGTCCCATAAACAGAAAAATTAATAATACTGAACATAGTTATCCAGAAAAAATCCTAAAGGGGATTTATTAAATAACTTGATTCTGAAGTGTAGCCTTCTGGCTAGAGTAGAGAGAAACATTAAGCAGCTCTAGCCTTAGAGGTATCTTCACAGAGAAACCCAAATTTGAAAATTTGAAGACATTTTCTGTCTAGAAGTCCCAAAGTTTGTTTCCCTTCTGGGACAGAATGAGTCACACAACTTTTTACCATTAATTTGGAAGGAATGTATACTGTTTAAGAACCTAGAGAAAGGTAGGGCCCACGCTGCATGTGGGAGATTTTGAACGACATGTGTTTATGTAGTAAATAATCATTTATTAATCAGGTACTATGTGTCAGGCTATCCCTGTGAATACTAAACATTTACAATACAGAGAAAGGCATAAAACAATCCCTATTTTCAAGGAGTTCACAATCTGAAGGAAGAGGAAAAAATGTAAATAACTAAGTACAAAATATATGTGTATGTACATATATACATATCTTGAACTTGAATCCTTTTTTAGCCTGCTTTTATTATCTTAATGTCTTCCTTCTAATACTGCCCTCAATATATACTTTAAATAAGTATATACACATATCTGCATATATTTACATATATACATATATGTATAAGCAAAAATATATGTGTATACATGCAGGTTTATACATATAGATAGATGATGGATGGCTAGATGGATGGATGGATGGATGGATGGATGGATGGATGATAGGTTGGATATGAGAAGGAAGGCACTAAGATAATAAAAGATGACTAGAAAAGACTTTTTGCCAAAGTTTGAACTTTAATTAGGCCTTGAAGGAAGCCAAGGAGTCCAGGAGGTGTAGATGAGGAGGGAGAGAATTTCCTATGTGGAAGACAGCCAGTGAAAATGCTCAGAGTTCAGAAGATTAAAAATATTTTGCTCAAAGAACAGCATGGATTCCAGTGTCACTGGATCAAAGAAGGGGATATATGTATATAAGGTATATGTAGACCAGAAAGATAAGAGGGAGACGTAAATTATGAAGGATTTTTAACACCAAATAGAGGATGCTATGTTTGATCATAGAGGTGATAAGGGCCCACTGAAGATATTGAATAAAGTGTGACATAATAAGTCCTGAGTTTTAGGAAAAAATAGTTCAATAGGTGAGTGGAAGATGGATTAGTAAACATGGAATCATGGCAGGCAGACCAATCAGCAGCCTATTGCAATAGTCCAGGTATAAAGTGTGAAAAACCTACACCAGGGAAATGGCAGTGCCAGAAGAGAGAAAGGGTCAGGAGACCAAAGCTAGAGGTACTATGGAGGCAAAATCAATAACCCTTAGAAATAGATTGAATATGGGGAAGCGAGAGGGATGAGTTGAGGATAATGACAGAAACTAGATTGTGAACCTAGACAACTGAGAACATAGTGATGTCCTTAGTTGTAATGGAGAAGTTTGTAAAAGGGGAGAGGTTTCTTTTGTTGTTGTTTTCTTTTATTGGGGGGGGGGCAATGAAGAATGAGTTCATTTTTGAACATGTTGAGATTAGAATATCTACAGGACATGCAGTTCAAAATCTCCAGTATTCAGCTAAAGATATGAGACTGGATATTGAAGAGAAATTAAGGATGGAATACTAGATTTGAGAATCATCACAATAGAGATGATAGTTGAAGCCATAGGACCAAATGTGATCATCAAGTGAAAGAATACAGAGAAAAATAAAGGAGCCAGGACAGATCTGTGTGAGATACTCACCTTTAGTATACCTGACCTGGATGAATATCTAGCAAAAGAGACTGAAAAAAAAAGCAGTCAGATAGGTCAAACAGGACCAAAAAAATGTTACAAAGAAAGAAAGAAAAGAGTATAAAGAAAAAGAGGCTGATCCATAGTGTCAAAGGCTGCAGAGAGGTTACAGATTGAAAAAGGGCACAGGAAATGGCAATTAAAAGATCATTAATAGAGTTGGGCACAAAATTGTGCCCAAAAGTTGAACTTTCCCAATATTCCCCGCCAAACAACTATAGAATAACAGCTCAAATAAAATTTTTGAGTAAAGGAGCCAACAAAAAGTCAATTTGAGACATTTTTTCCAGCTTAAGACAATTTGGGAGATCAGCAGAAGAGGTCTTAATATCAGGTTGGGTGCTGGCCCAGAGTTTTTGTACCATAGCACCTAACAGCAAGCCCTGGAAACAGTGGCAACTAGTGCTGGTAGCAATAGCAACAACAGCAGCAGCAGCAGCACCTTCAGTAGCTTTTAGTCCAAGGACAATAAGAGGGTCAGATAACAGAAAGAGATTACAGGAGACATTTTGCTGGTACTGGGTGTAGATGGCACTGGCTGACAACTCTATTGTCCATATGCAATTGTGAGTCATAGTTCCCCAGGTGGAGAACACTTTTAATTGATCACAAGGGAGAAGGGAACCTGGTGTCGGTTTCAAGTCCAAGAGGAGAAGCCCTAGGACAGACAAGAAGAGCAGTGACGACATATCTATCTAGATCACACAACCTTAGAAGCAAAAAAAACTTTCAGGCAACTAGAACTAGCTCTGAAACAGCAGCACAAAAAAGCCTAAAGTTTGAAACATTGTCTCCCCACCACCAGCATAAAGTTCATGGTCAAAAAATATGGTGGAAAGATGAGGAAATAATAACAAACAACAAAATAACTTGATCATAAAAAGCAACTATAATCACAGGGAAGACAAAGACACAAACTCAGAAGAAAAGAATAAAATGAAAACAACTATATAACCAAAGCCTCAAAGAAAATACTAATTGGACCCAAGCCAAACAAAAAGAAAAAAAAATTTGGATGAGCCTTTTTTGTTTGTTTGTTTGTTTTAAGAAATAAGTGGTAGACACTATTGGGTCTTTTTCCCAAAGAGATCATAAAAAAGGGAAAAGAACCCACATGTACAAGAATATTCATAGCTGTTCTTTTTGTGGTGGCAAGGAATCGGAAATTGAGGGGCTGCCCATCAATTGGGGAATGGCTGAACAAGTTGTGGTATATGAATGTATATGAATTCTATTGTTCTATAAGAAACGATGAGCAGGAGGAGTTCAGAGAAACCTGGAAGGACTTGCATGAACTGATAATGAGTGAGATGAGCTAAACCAGGAGAACGTTATACACAGTATCATCAACATTATGTGTTGATCAACTGTGATAGACTTGATTCTTCTCAGCAATATAATGATACAAGATAGTTCCAAAGGATTCGTGAAGGAAAAAGCTTTCCAAATGCAGAAAAAAAAATAAAAGAACTGTGGAATATAGATGCAGATTGAACCATAGTATTTCTTTTGTTTTTGGTGCTGTTTTTCTTCTTTGAGGTTTTTCCGTTTGGCTCTGATTCTTCTCTTATAACATGACTAATGCAGAAATATGCTTAATGTTATTGTACATGTATAACCTGTATCAGATTATTTGTTATCTTGGGGAGGGGGGAAGGAGGGGAGGGAGGAAAAAAACTTGAAACTAGTAATCTTATAAAAACAAATGTTGAAAACTATCTCTACATGTAACTGGAAAATAATAAAATACTTTCATAATTAAAAAAAGGATATAAGTGGTAGAGGAATAATTGGGAAATGGAAGGTGAATGATACAATAAAATATGAAAAAAATTAAATGTGGTAAAAGTGGTACAAAAATACTGAAGAAAATAACACCTTAAAAACAAAATTGGCCTAATGGTTAAAGAGGCAAAGGAAATTTACTGAAGAAAATAATACCTTAAAATCAGAATACGTCAAATGGAAAAAGAGGTATAAAAATTCACTGAAGAAAAGAATTCCTTTAAAAGCAAAATTGGCCAAATGAAAAATGAAGTATAAAAATTTACTAAAGACAATATTTCCTTAAAAATTAGAATTTGACAACTAGAAGATAATAACTTCAAGAGACATCAAGAAAGAATTTTAAAGGGAAATATAATTTGTAAAACAGAAGAAAATGCCACATATTTCATTGGGCAAAAAAAAAGAGAGATCTGAAAAACAGAGCAAGGAGAGATGATCTATAAATTATAGTACTAGATGAAAGCTACAATCAGAAGAGGGCCCATTATCAAGGAAAACTGCCCCAATAGCTTATATGCAGGGATAAAAAATAGAAATTGAAAGAATCCACTGATTATTTCCAGAAAAAGAGACCCAAATGTGAACTCCCATATCTTTTAAAGCTAAATTCCAGAGCTCGCATTGTCAAGTACAAAATATTGTCAGTCAGGATCACATAAAATTTGGTAACTTCCACCTTATGGTATTGGAGTGCTTGGAATATGACATTTCAGAAGGCAAAGTAGATAGAATTACATCCAAGACTAAGCTATCCAGAAACACTTTAGGGTGAAAATGGATATTTAATGAAATAAAGGACTTTCAAATATTCCTGATCAAAAGACTAGAGTGGAATAGAAAATTTGATATTCAAACATGAGATTCAAGTGAAGCATAAAAAGATAAATCTGAGAGAAAAATCCTGAGTATAATCTTTTCTTTTTTTGGGGGGGTGGGGGCGGGCAATTGGGGTTCTGACTTGCCGAAGGTCACATATCTAGTCGTGTCAAGTGTCCGAGGCTGGATTTGAGCTCAGGTCCTCCTGAATCCAGGACCAGTGCTCTATCTACTGTGCCATCTAGCTGCCCTGAAAAATGATGAGTCTTAATAAAGTTAAACTGTTTACATTCATGCATGGAAGATAATATATGCAATTCAAGTTTTATCCTTACTATGGCAGATAGAAGCAATCTACATAGACAGTGGGCACTGGTATCAGTTGATTATGTTTGGATGATGTAAAAGATAAATAAATAAATAAATAAATAAATAAATAAATAAATAAATAAATAAATAAATGAATGAATGAATGAATGAATGAATGAATGAATGAATGAATAAATAAATAAATAAGTGAGAAAGAGGGATGCAAATGGAAGCAGGTAGAATAGAGAGGTAGAATCAAGAAAATCATCTCACATAAAAATTGTCATATAAGAAAGAGCTTTTACAATGGAAGAAAAACAGTCACATTGGAATTACTCCAAAGAGTTAAAAATATATAAATACACACATATACATACATATGTACATACATATACAAATATACTCAGTTGGATATAGAAATTTATATATTCAACAGAGAAATAGGAGAAGGGGATAAGAGAAAGAAGGAGAATAATAAAAGAGTGGGCAAACAAAGGGAGGTAGTGGTCAGAGGGACAGGATAAAAACAGAGAGATAATGATAAACAGAAATATGTTTGACATGATTTCACAATTATAATTAATAATCATATTGCTTGTATTCTCAGTGGGTGGAAAGATCCTGGAAGAAGGAACTTTGGAACTCAAAATTTTAAATTAATAAATATTTTAAAAAATAAATAACTCAAAAAAAAGATCATTAATTTTAGAGAAAGCAGTTTTAGTTTAATTAATTCAGAAATCCAATTAGAGAGTTGAGAAGACAGTGTGAGGAAAAGAAGTGAAAGGATCTATTATTTTCAACCTTCTCAGGAATTTAGCCATCAAAGTTTTTGTGTATATGTGTGTGTATGTACATGCACACACACGTATGTGGGTGTGTTATTTAGGAAGTCCTGGGTTTATTTTGCATTTGTGCATTTTCTGTGCAGTTAATAAAAGCTGCCCTGCACAGGACCTCCTTACATTTTCATTCAATTTGATAGACCTTTTATCACATTATGTTTTAAGATTTTCCAGTATAACTGAATAGGGGAAATTTAAGATAAATCCCTTTGATCATTTTTTTTGTCAACCCTCAGGATTGAGGGTGCTAGGCCATGGATTATAATATATTTAAAATAGCCTCTTGAGAACTACCATTAGGGAATATAATTATGTAAAATCCAAGGATTTTAGAGTAGAAAGGGATTTTCAAATCATTCAACCCAATTATTTTATTTTGAAGATGAAGAAACTAAAGTCCAAAAGGAAAGAGAATTGCCCACTTGTCTGAGGCCAGATAGCTAGTTATGAGAATAATAATAATAATAATTATTATTATTATTAGTTCCATGAGATATAGTTTTATTTCTGTGAGATACAGTTTTATTTCTTTTATTTCTTCTTGCCTATAGCTTGTTACTTTTGCAATATAGGTATAACATAGACATGGCCACTGATCCTCAGCTGTTCTCTTTGTCTCTGAGCTGATACTAGGTTTCTTACTCTACCTGCACCCACAGTGGCAATTTTGGGTAGTTTCTCCAGAAAGATGGCTACTTAGGTACAACTCACTCTGTCAGAACCTTAGGGATAAACCTGGGGTTTCTGTTTGTATGAGCATGTGTGTGTGTGTGTGTGTGTGTGTGTGTGTGTAAGAAGTGAGGATTGTATACTTTTATTATATCTCATTATTTTTTCTGATTGCCCACTGATGTGCTTTTTTTTCATTTTTATTTAAAGTTTTACATTCCAAATTCTATCCCCAACCCCCACATTGAGGCAGTAATCAATCAAATATAGGTTATTCATGTAAAACTATGTAAAACATTTTCATATTAGTCATTTTGTGTAAGAAGACTCAAAAGAAATAAATGGAACAAAAAAAGTGAAAAATACATGCTTCAGTCTGTATTCAATCACTATCAGTTCTTTCTCTGGAGGTGGACAGTATGTTCCATCATTCCAATTCTTTGGGATTGTCTCAGATCATAGTATTGCTGAAAATAATTGCTATTCACAGTTCTTCATCAAACAATATTGCTGTTACTGTTTAAGGTGATCTCCTTGTCCTTTCACTGTGTTGGTTTTTTGGGGGGATTTTTTGTGAGGCAACTGGGGTTAAGTGACTTGCCCAGGGTCACACAGCTAGTAAGTGTCAAGTGTATAAGACCATATTTGAACTCAGTTCCTCCTGACTCCAGGGCCAGTGCTCTATCCACTGCGCCACCTAGCTTTCACTCTGAATCAGTTTATGTAAGTCCAGATTTTTCTGAAATCATCCTACTTGTCATTACTTATAGTACAGTACTATTCCGTTACAATCATATACAACAGCCTATTTAGCCATTCTCCAATTGAGAGGCATCCCTTTGATTTTCTTAGCCACCACAAAAAGAGCTGCTATAAACATTTTTCTACAAATAGGTCCTTTTCTCTTTTTTGGGGATGTCTTTGGGATATAAACCTAGCAGTGGTATTGCTGGATCAAAGGATATACACAGTTTTAGAGCCCTTTGGACATAGTTTCAAATAACTCTCCAGAATGGTTGAATTCACAATTCCACCGACAGTACATTAGTGTCCCAGTTTTCCTACATCCCATCAAATATGCAACATTTCCCTATTTTGTCATATTAGATTTGCTTCCTATTTACATGAAGCACTTAAAATGACAACATTAACTCTTAAACATATGGCATTGACTAAAATGAGCTGGCAGAAGCAAGAATAATCATAACATTTACTCAAAAGAAAAGGAGGAATAATAATAATAACATAATATTTACTCAATAGAAAGCCAAAGCAGGAGTAATTGAAACATCACATTGCGCTCATAAATGTGGATCATGTTTTCCCACCAGTGCACATCATGTTCATGGGTGGAATAGTAGGAACACATTTATAAAAACCTAACAGTATAGAACATAAGTAGAAAAAACCCTAGTGACTGTGAAATTCAAAACTCTGGACTGCAGCCCTTGATATCTTATTAGGTAATAGTTTATATCACATCTCACCTGCTATGCAAAATTACTTCTCGACTATTTACTTCCCTTTTGGTCTCCATAGTGCAAATGATAGATAAAGCCACTTCTCTGCTCCTTTCAGGCTACCAAGGGAGTGTAAAAGACTTTTAGCTAATAGCTATCTTTACAGGACACAGTGAAAGTGTTAGACCCTTTAAGAAAATAATAAAGCTAAAAAAAAAAAAAACAGAAGCATTGCACACTGTCATAAAAAACACCAGTATGCACCCGTAGTTGTGTGGCAAAGCAGTAGTACTGATAATTGTAGGCAACTCTTCACATAGCTTGAATGTGCTCCCTTCCACCAGCTCCCAGGAATAATAATACCACTCTTCCAATCAGCATGTTGTTGTTATTATTGTTGAGTCACGTTGATCCAATTTGGGGTTTTCATCACAAACATAATTAAGTGGTTTGCCATTTCCCTCTCCAGCTCATTTGACATATGATAAAACTGACGCAAACATGGTTAAGTGAGTTGTCCAAGGTTACAACACCAGTAAGTGTCTGAAGCCAGACTTGAATTCGTGAAGAGGAGAATTCCTGAGCCTAGGCCTGGTGCTCTATCCACCCGGACACTTAGCTGCCCCTCCAATCATTATAACACCTTGTAAAAAATTGCAAAACCAAAGTCTTCTCCTTTACTTTCAGTAAAAGGTAATCTTTGAGAGAGCTCCCTTCTTTTTAGCTAGAGATTGAGACAAAGGAAATCCAGCTTTTATTCAAACAACCAACTCTTCTAGATCAAACAACAACAAAACTAATGCTTCTCTTCTCATCAGTTTCTCTTCTCAGCAAACAGGATAGCAACCCTATTTCCAATCAGTTCTAATAGATCAAAGCAAAGGCAGGTCTCTGCTGTATTAAGTCTTCTAGAAGGAGTTGCCCCAACTTCTGTAAGAAGCTTTTCTTAGCTACTTCTATATCTTCTATCTTGGCTTTCTTTTGACTCTGAACTCAAATTTTGGTCACTGAACTCTATTGCCTCAAATCAGGTCCTCCTCATGAGGAGTGATCTGTCTTTAATTGAGGCTAAAAAATCCATCATTCTACCATGTATGGCAATAAACAGACAATTTATAGATTTTTTTCCTGAGGCCGAAATTTATTTTGTTTTGTTTTAATATAATTTCTCAGTTATGTCCTTCAAAATTTTTGACATAGCCATATATAAATAAGCTGATGAAGTAAAGTGGCCTACAATCAACATCACCATATTCAGTCCTCTTGAATCTGAGCTTCTTTCAGACAGGTCCCTTCAACACATTTCTCTGAAAGGCAGATGCTCAGAATTCTCTAAAACTACTTTTTTCCCCTACAGGAATGCCCTTTTCCTGACCCTTTAAATATCTCTAAGAGCCTCACGAGAAGTGCAATCTATCTTTTCATTTAAAAATAAATGTGTCTATGGGGCAGCTAGGTGGCACAGTGGATAAAGCACCGGCCCTGGAGTCAGGAGTACCTGAGTTCAAATCCGGCCTCAGACACTTGACACTTACTAGCTGTGTGACCCTGGGCGAGTCACTTAACCCCATTGCCCCGTAAAAACAAAACAAAACAAAAAATAAATAAATAAATAAATGTGTCTAAAGCAGAATTCATCTTTCCCCACTAAATTCTTCAACCTCACTTCCCTATTTATGTCAAAAGATTCCATCTCTTATCACTTAGGTTTGCAAATTCCAAATCACCCTTGATATTTCATTATCACTCTTTCCTGCATATCAATCCAGTTGCCAAATATTGTCCACTCCATTTCTTCATTACCTCTTGACCTCTTCTCTGTTCACACCACAGGTTTCCTAGTCCAAGCCCTCATTATCTATTGCTTAGACTGTGTCAATAGCATAATTGATCTCTGCTAGCTTCTTCAATCTTTCCTTTACAGTGGTGCCAAAAGTTCAGCTCTTACTATGTTACTTCTTTGCTTAGGCAGTTTCAGTAGCATCTCTCCCTCAACTCAGCCCCAATTGACTTTTGAATAAAATAGTAATTCATCTATAAAGCCCTTCACAATATGGCTCTAATCTAACTTTCCAGCCTTTCCAGACATTTATTTTCCCCAACATCTTCTATGACACAAGCAAACTATATTAAATATCTGTTATCTGTAAATAACTTTTCATCTCCTGCTTGTACAATTGTATCTGCTGCTTTCATGCCTGGCATGTACGCCATTTTCATTCTACTTCTAGTATAGATGGTACCTAGTACCATCTTCTTCAGGAGATCTTTCTTGATTCCTCCAGTTGTTAATGTACCTTTTCCCTACTCCTCAACAAAATCAGTCAATGACATTTACAATGACATTATATTCTGATTTTATATTTCTGTGTGCATATATTCATAGGTGGCACAAGGGATATCGTCCTGGGCCTGGAGTCATGAAGACTCATCTTTGTGAATTCAAATATGGCCTCAGATAATTACTGTCTATGTGATCCTAGGAAAATTACTTAAACTCGTTTGCCTCCATTTCCTCATCTGTAAAAGGAGCATGAGAAAGATATCTTTGCCAAGAAAACTCTAAATTGGGTCAAAAAGAGCCAGACGTGACTGAAAATGAACAAGAACAACAAATTAATTTATAATACATGTAATTGATAGATGAAAAATACACATTTGATAGAAAATAGATAGCAGATAGAATGGTAAACAAATAGACTGACATATAGATAAGAGAGAGGAGAGAAAGAAGGAACAAGGAAAGAGAAGAAAGGAAGAGAGAAGATACAGAGAGATATATTAAATGCTGTATCTCCCTAGGAAAATATAAGCTCCTTGAGTTCATGGGATGATGGGCTTTTGTCTTTGTATTTTCAATGCTTAGTACAATGCCTTGTACATATCAGTCATCTAATCAACGCTTGCTGATTGATAAATTGCTAGGGAAATAAAAATAAACCGCAAACCAGAATTTGAGGACCACCTCAGCCTCAGCTCATTCTTGATGCTTCAAAGTTAATGCATAAAATAACATTCTGGCATTATTTTTAGAGTCTAATCTGTTACATGGAATAATTTGTTATACAAATCAGTATGGGGATTACTGGCTTCATGTTTAAGTTGCCTTTATAAACATTCTGAGATGGAATCATTTCAGTTTTCTGAGCCAGTCCCTTCATTTTCTGCCTGTTTTCTTTCATAAGTGATTTTCATTTATTATCTGCCCTGGACGCTTGTCATCCAGTGATATTTATAATGAGTCAATAAGCAAAGGTGACTGAATTAATTGATTTATGCCAGATGGACCTATCCCCTTCACAAAAGTTGAAGTGAACTTTATAAATTTAATTTCTAAAGGTTTTAGATAGCTCTAATGAAAACAAAACAAAGGGAAAAGATCAATGTTTTTTTCCTTGTTATTATAAATTATAGGTGGCTCAGTGGATAGAGTACTAGGCCTGGAATCAAGAAGATCTGAGTTTAAATCCAGCCTCAGACACTTACTTCCTATATGACCCTGAGAAAATCATTTAACCTCTCTTTACCTTAATCCACTGGAGAAGGAAATGGCAAACCACTCTAGTATCTTTGTCAGAAAAACCTCATGGACAGGGTTGCATGCTATGGTCCATGGCTTCATGAAGAATCAGACATGACTGAATTACTAAACAATAATATAAATTATAATGAACCTACAGAGATGTACCATGTAGCTAAAGCAAATTTCTTTCTTATTTGTCCATCTATTTTGAAATGCACACATTTATATCTGCACATATTTTAAAATATTTTTAGTGTTTTCAGACATTTCCCCCCTCAATGTCTAGACTAGACATCTGCTCTCTGGATTCTGGGAAGTCTGACAGTTAGTCTAAAGTTTGTGAAAATATATTTTAAACAGGACAGCATCTTCAAGCCACCCCACACAGAAAGAGTTTCCAGAGTAATATTCCTGAAAAGTAGTTCAGATCATATCATTCCCTTACTCAGACAATTCCAGTGGATCCCTCTTCTCACCAGGTACAGCATATCTAATGTGTAAAATCCCTTCACTCTCTGACTTCAGTCTACTTCCTAAAGATTATTACACATTCACTTCCCCTCTTCCCAAACACACAATTACACATCTGTAATAAAGTCCAGCCAAACTGGCTTTCTTGTTTTTTATTGGCTATGACTTTCTATTTTTCATCCCCATGCCTTCATTCAGGCTGTCCTGCATGTTAAGGAAGTATGCCCTTTTCACCTTTGTCTCCTAGAATGCCTTTCTTCATCTCAGCTCAAAAGCACTTTCTTAGAGAGACCTTTCATGATTCACCCAGCTGCTAGTTCCTTTTCCCTTCAGAAATGGCATTGTATGTACTTGAACATAGTTTGTATTTACTTATATGTATAACTATTATTCCTGGTGGAAAATAAGTTCTTTGAAATCAAGGCCTATTTATTTTTGTCTTTGTATTGATTATTTGTGACAATCATTTTCAAATGGCTTTATTAGATTTTATGCCAACATAGTGTGATTCCATTCTTTTGGAGGTATTTTTTATTCTATAGTTTAAAAAACATTTAAGAAAGAATATTATTTTAGGGGCAGCTAGGTGGCACAGTGGATAAAGCACTGGCCCTGGATTCAGGAGGACCTGAGTTCAAATCCAGTCTCAGACACTTGACACTTACTAGCTGTGTGACCGTAGCCAAGTCACTTAACCTTCACTGCCAGATCAAATATATATATATATTTTTTTTTTTAAAGAAAAAATGTACAAAGTGTAGCTCTTAAAGAGCACACTTCAATGACAATCAGCTTGTTCTATGGGGAAATAAATAATTTTAAGGATAATTCTAGCCCCAAATGAAATGGGATCCATTGCACTGCAGCAAGAAAGAGTGAAAATAACAACAGCAATAAAATAGCCATGATGCTCACAAACTCTAACTGTGAACAAGCCCAAGGAATCTTCAGAAAACAAAGACCTTCCATGGAACCAGACAGCTAGGATTATTATTCATTTCTCTATTGTACAATGTAGGTCCCTTGAATTTGGAATCACACAGAGAAAGTCATTTAAAAAATATCTGCTTGCCAAGACAATATTGTTAAGGGTAAGATAATATAAAAGGCTTTAACATAAAAGATTTGGGAAAAAAAGTAACTTTTACTATTGAAACTCAATTTTGAAAATGTCTTTACTAACAGAACTGTTAAGTGAAATCCATATTAGCCATATTTCTACATCTTTATTAGCATGTAACTCTGATTCTCCATCTCAACATCACTACAAAAGCACAAGCATGCAGCATTTTTTGCCTGGTTTGGTTTAGTTTGGCTTTCAGTGGACCTGAAAGTCTTTTCCCATTCTGCAAATAATAGGTTTTCTCTAATATAGACATATTTTTCAACAGAGTCCAGTAATATTTTTTTTAACAATTTCATTTATACAGACATAGCTAACTCAAAGGAAACATGAGATAGACTAATATAAGTAAAGGTGATGGTAGAAGGCAGGTATCATTGCATATTTAGATGACATAATCACATGAGGAAATCCAGGAGACAGAAGTGGCAAGCATTGTGGAAAATATTTGGTTAATGATCAGTAGAGTCAGAAACAGAAACCATCACGTGTTTCAGATCTCCTGTAATAAAAAAAAATATATATGGACATAAATGAGAAGTTGAACAAATAGATCACAAGACTAAGAGAGAGACATGATTTAGTAGTTGTGGAACCCTCAATTATCAACAATTCTCTCTCTGCCAAATCAGAGTACCTAATATATATTAGGCTGGTCTTTCTGATAATTTCATTCTTCAAAATGTAAAGGAAGGAAATAGGGGAAATTCCACATCTGATTCTTAATAAAGAAGAATAGGAGGTTGTTGGAGTGGAAATGATGGGAACTTTTCAGGAATATTGGGGGGGAGGGGAAGGAGTCAACATTTCATCTTAGAATTTATGACAGAGAAGGAAGGAGAGTTGAGATTAGACTGTTGTCAGCCCTAGATTTTGGGAGAGTGAATTACAAATGGAGCAAAGAAAAGGTACATTAGATATCATGGCCTAAAATTCAATAATAGAAGGGATCCCAGGGCTGATGAGAAGTTTTCAAGAATGAAATTCTAGAGACACACAAAGAATTAATATGAGGGCAAACAAAAAGGAAGTTGTGTAAAGCTGTGGTGTCAAAGTAAAGCAGAAACAGGGACCACTAAACTGTACATGAGGAAGCCTATGGGCCACATATTGATTTATAAAGTGACAAATTAAAATGTTTTATTGTATTTTCATTTATTGTATTACACGTTTTATAATTATTCTAGTTTTTTAGGTCACATGAAATGTGTATGTTTGACACATCTGGTCCAAAAGCATTTTTCTGCATACACAGGTAACTCACTAACCAAATTAGATTTTCTATTTTTATAGATGACTGCAACTGTTGTCTCTCTTACTTTAAAGGTAAAAAGAGTAGGAGAACAAAGGCAAATGGAAAAAACAAGAAGGTAACCAAGGGAAGGCATAGCTGAGTGGTGGACTACTTAGTAAGAGACATGCATGTTTGTGGTGGGAGGAGCAATTCTACAATGGGACTGTGTCTTTTCTTGCCATTGTTATGGGAGTGAGATACAAAGCAAAATACTCAATTATTAAAGGCTTACCATGTTCTGGGCACTGTGCTTAAACACTAGGGATACAAAGAAAGGAAAAAAAATCAGTCTCTGCCCTAAAAAATTTTATATTCTAATGTGATACAACATGCAAATGACTATGTAAGTAGAGGATTTATACCATAAGCATGGGTGTTGAATTCCACAAGAATGAGGGCAGGAGTCATGGTGTGGAAGGTGATTATAAACATTTCCAAACAGAATTTGTTTACATTTCCTCCAAAATCTACCTCTCTTCTTAACTTTTGATTTATGGCTGAGAGAAGTACCTTCTTGTCAATTAGATTCATAATTTTGGTGTTAGCCTTCTCTCCTCCCTCACTACACATATACAATTGGTTATCTTATTTAATATCCACAGCAATTCTCATATACATTCCCCTTTTCTCTACTCCAACAGCCACCACAGTAATTTAGGACTGCATCATCTCTCATCTGTACTATTGTTAATAGCACCCTAATCGGTATCTCTTTTTCATGTATTCCCACTCCAAGCTGTTCTTCACAAAGTATACCTCCATTTACCCATGGTTACCTCATACCTCCCATACATATATACCTGTGGCTCCCAAAAGACCAAAAATAAATTCCTCTGCTGGACATTTAAAGTTCTTAAGCACCTGGCCAATTCCTACCTTTCCACTTTTCTTTCAAATTGCTCCTCTCTATACATCCGAGGATCCAGCCATCCTTTTTTAATGGCTGGTTATCCCTCACATATGTGAATGAGCTACCTAATACCTAGAATGCTGTCCTTTCTGCACCTCTTCCTCTTGGGATTCATGGAGGTAGATTAAAGAATTTAGCATTTTTATTTCAGTAAATTAAATTAGATGATTGCCAAAAATATTGAAATATTAAATGATTTGTCTGGATTCATATAACCGGTTTGTATGCAAGGTGGGACTAAAACAAAGCTCTTGTTCATTATAAAGCTATCTATTATACCATGCCACTTTTCTGTGACTACAAGTTGAAGCAAAAGGTAGAAACCTATAATAATAAAAGTACTTTCCTCATCTAGGGAATTTCTTTCAGGAAATTATGGGTAAGAAGATACCATGAAGTAATACAAATGTTCAAATGATCATGAGACAGGCAGTTTATTACTTACATTCATGGGGTCTTGGTGGCTCCCTTGCTTTTCAGAGCCCCAGGAACACATGGACAGTAGCTTCATATTTGATTATTGTGGAGGGACAGATGGTTGAGGGGACATTAGGAGGTATCAATCAGTGGTTGGTCTAGATTATGACCCCTCCTATAAACCATAAGGACATTCTGATTAGGAAAGTTTGACCACTGGATATCTAGATTTAGATGAGGTTTGCAAATCTGAGAGTTTGCCATTCTTTCTGATCCCTAAACGTAGCTAACAAACCCAGTTGTTAGGAACATAGGAACATCCTGGTATATAGGTGGGCAGATAAGTGGTCATATAGAGAATAACTTCCTTCAGCCAGGGCCTAGAAATAAGTCACAGTTTCTTACACTTTTTAAATCACAAGTTTGGTCCCTAATCTCAATATATCACTATCAAGTTCAATTGCAAACTAACATGATAATCATTCTACTTACAACAAGAAAAAAAAAATGACTGTGACCCTTCTCAAAGAGGTTGTCATATCTTTCTTTTCAAAATACTGACCTTTCAATGGACTATAAATTAAATATTAAACCTACTTAAGTTTTGGGATACATCTAATCCAAAAAGTTCATATTACCTTTTTCTGAAAAACCTTTTATCTAACTTCTAGCAATGGTGCCTTGGGTCAAGTTATAGACTGCTATGTGAAAAAAAAGTATGAGGGTATAAGGAAAACAAGCTTCATGTTTCACCTGAATGATTTAAATGGTGAATATCAAAATACTGAGTTTATTAGAACCCAAAGCCCCAAAGAAAAAAACCAAGATTGGAAACTATCTAGTTCTATATGGCTTCTAACCTTATATATGTATTCATACATGTACACATGCACAAACACATACAAACATACATATGTTTTCATAGCGTAACTATTAGAATGAAAAAATGCTCAAGGATGGAAATACTTATTCTTCACTTACTTGAAAGGTCAGTTGCTCTATCTGTGTGGGTCTTCTTTCCACCAATAGATACTTATGACCCCTCTTTTGTGAGATGCTCCTCATAAGTCTCTATGGGCTAAAATATCACCCTTTAGTCCAGCGTAGTAATGAGTCTCTCTAGTTTAGCTAAAATTATCCTTTAACAACGTACATCCTCAAAATCTCTCTGGCCAGAGCTGGTTCCCCTTGATTCTAGCCTTTGAGAACCCTGGCTTATTACCAAAACCAGAGTAGAAAATTGTTTTAGTCTCTATTTTAAAAAAAGGCATAATAACCCAAAACTTTTTAGAGACCTTTTGATTTTATCTGAATGAAGGTTGCTGGGGTAGGACATGTATTATTGTAGAGGAACTAAGGTTATTTAATTTTTTTTCCTTTTACCCATTCCAACTCTATTAAATCTGTATTTTAAAAAATGTGGGCATAGGGGGCAGCTAGGTGGCACAGTGGATAAAGCACTGGCCTTGGATTCAGGAAGACCCGAGTTCAAATCTGACCTCAGACACTTAACACTTACTAGCTGTGTGACCTTGGGCAAGTCACTTAACCCTCATTGCCCTGCAAAACAAAACAAAACAAAACAAAACAAACAAACAAAAAAAATGTGGGCATGTATGATTTTATTGTAAAAACTCAGTGAGGGGGAAGAATATTATAAATTCAATCTGCTATGTAAATCATAGGATTGTAAAGTATTTTAGATATTATCTAATCTTATCTTTACCATGTCACTCTATTAGTAAATAAATTCAAGGGGTTCCCTTTTACCTCCAGGATCATATATAAAGTCTGCTCTTTTAAAGTTCTTCATGATCTGGCCTGTTCCTACTATTTCAGTCTTCCAACACTTTATTCCCCATCACATATTCAGATTCATTGCCATAGGCACTGTCTGGTCTTCACACATGGCACTCTATCTCCTGACTGTGTTTGTTCACTATCTCTCATACTTAGAACACTTTTCTCCCTCAGGTCTACCTCCTGGCTTCCCTGACTGTCTTCAAGACTTGATCATATCCCACCTTTTGTAATAGTCCTTTTCCCTATTCCCAGATTCTCTGTTGCTATTTCCCTTCCTCTCAAATTAACTTCCACTTTCATTTTCTACATCTTGAATGTATATACAAATATATTTTCATGTTGTCTCCCCCATTAGATTGTGAGCTCTTTAGAAAAAGGGATTACATTTTCCCCCTTTATCTTCATCCCCAGTATTTGGCATATTTCCTGACATAGTAAACATTTTTTAAATGCTTATCAAATTTTTCATAAAATCTAATCTAAATCCCAACTGAAAATTTATGTAATTCTATAAAGCATCTTAAATATATAATTATCCCCTTGTATTATTAATAATAAATTCAAAGAAATGACCTACCTGGGTCTTTTTTTTGCTTTATTTTGTTTTGTTTTTCTTAGTGAGGCAATTGGGGTTAAGTGACTTAGCCTGGGTCACACAGCTAGTAAGTGTCAAGTGTGTGAGGCTGAATTTGAACTCAGGTCTTCCTGACTCCAGGGCCGGTGCTCTATCCACTGTGCCACCTAGCTGCCCCATGACCTACCTGTTTTTAAAACAGATAACTGAGAGAGTGGGGGTGGGTAAAAAGAAAATACTGTATCAAAAACTTTTTTCAACTTTTACATTACCCAGAGTTCCACTTCAGGAACCACCATACAGATAAAATACATGGTCTCTAAAAACTGTTTTTTGTTTTGATCTATACTGATTTTCTCATTTTATAGATGAAGAAACCAAGGTCTTAAAGGATGAGTGAGCAGCACTTGTTAGTGTTAAATTCAGTCCTAACACCAAGGTCTCAGGGTTTTTAGCCCTGTGTTGTTCCTGGCTCTACTCACCTACCCACCCCACATTAAAGAAGACTATTGTCACATTGTGTCTTTTATGAACTAGTTTATGGCTTTTTTCCATTCTGAAGAATAGAATGAATAAAATTATATGATGTAGAAATGAGGGCTAGAAGTGAATCAATAGCTATGAATCTTGAGGTACAGGTTGCTGCCATCTGTAGGAAATGAATACTTCTCAGGTGCTCTTCAAAGGACCCCAGATGTAAGGGAAAAATTCAAGTTGGTGTCTCAAAGAGCAGTTTTCCCAGTTCCAATCTTTAGAGTTGACAATGTTAGCTTCAGCAATTCTATTATATTTTAATCAGCTACAATATAGTATCCACTCCTTCTTTATACATTTTAATTTCCCTCTGTTCATGAGTCCCTGGCTTAATGACCACAAATATTATCAGATCTCTATTATTCTTCATTTTTTAAAAATCCTATGCATTATTTTATTATGCTATCCCCTCAAGTAATCATCTTCTATTTCTTTCACTCATTACCAAAACCCCAGTTTGAAGAACTGGCTACACTTACTAACTCCAGTTCCTCACCTCCCACTCACTTTGCTTTTTAAAATTTTATTCTGAATATAGCAAAGTCCAAATAAAATGAGTATTTCCTACAAAAACTAGAATAGAAAAATAGAATTCTACATGAAACTTTTTTTTTTAATTTTTGCAACTCTATCACAATCCCTTCCCCCTGCCCCCAGATTGGCTTGGAGGGAGGGAAATTTAATAAATATGTGTAGTTAAGTAAAATACATTCCCACATGAACTGTAACCATTTTTTTTTTGGTCTTGCTTCATACCTTAAGTGAATCACTCCTGTCATAAGGTGGCTAGGACTGATGCTTTGCAATCAAGTTTGGTTGTCTCATGGATCATCATTCTTAAGAATTTCAAAGTTCTTTTTCTTTATAGTGTTTTTGTTATTTTGTAAATTATTCTTTTATTTTTGCCCAGAAAGCGATATATTCCAGGTAAGGAGAAAAGCCAATACAAAAGCATAGATATAGGAGACTGAATATCATGAATGAGAAAAAGAAAGAACATTAGTTTGGTGGGACAGTAGAGTGTGTGAAGGAGAGTACTGTATAGTAAGACTGGAAAGAAAAATTGGAACTGTGTTGTAAAGGACTTTAAGTATAGCAGAGGATTTCATATTTCATTCTAGAGTAAAATCACTAGAGGAAGCAGCTGGGGCTCAATGGATAGAGCACTTGCCTGGAGTTAGGAAGACCTAAATTCAAACCCGGCATCAGATTAGCTATGTGACCCTGGCCAAGTCAGTTAACATCTACTTGCCCTAATCCATTGGAGAAGGAAAGAACAAACCACATCAGGGTCTTTGCCAAGAAAATCCCATAGATGAGATGGTCCATGGGATCACAAAGAGTTGTGTGTGACTGGGCAACTGAATGACAAACAAGCAACTCAAGTTTATTGAGTAGGGGAGTGATAGAGTCAGAATCTCACTGTAGGAAAATCACATTTGCAGCTGTTTAGAAGATGTGATGGAGAGGAAAGAAGATCAATTAGAATGCTGTTACAGTAGTCTAGATGAAAGATGATGAAGGCATTAAATTAGATGATGGATGCATTCATAAAGAAAAGAAGATAGATGTGAAAGGTGTTGTGAAGATAGAAAGTATAAGACTTGGCATCTGATTGGAAATAAAGGGTAAATGATAATGAGGAGTTGAGAATGAGTCTGGAATTATGAACCTGAGTGAATGGAAGTATAGTGTCACTCTCAAAAGAAATAGGAAATTTCAGAAAAGTGGTGGGTTTTAGGAGAAAAAATAATTATTTCAATTTTTGATATGTTGATTTAGTAATTGAACTATTCGTTTAAAATTTTTCAATAGACAGTTGATTATGTGGGATTATAGTTCAGAACAGAAATGTATCCTGTATATATAGACCTAGTCATCATTGGCATAGAGATGATAATTTAATTCATGAAATCTGATGAGGTCACCATTCAATTAGTTGCCAAATGCCATTCTAACTCTACAAAATCTCTTCCATCCATACTTTGCCCTACACTCAGACTGTTTTCATTCTAGTTTTTCAGGTCCCCATCACCTCTTACAAATACTGTTGCAATACCTTCCTAATTGGTCTCCTAGCCTTCAGTCCTTCAATCTTTTCTACACACAGCTACAAAATTGATTTTCCTAAAGCTCAGGTTTGCTTATGTCACATCCCTGCTCAAAAATCTTTAAAGACTCCCCCTCTGCCAATAGGATAAAATATAAACTTTGTCTGGCATTTTTGGCTATGGCTTTGTTCCAAACTATCTTTTCAATCTGATCTTATATTTATTCCCCTCATATAACTGCCAGAATTCTGTCTAGCAATAGAGATTGGAATGGAAACAGGTGTAGGACAAATATGTGTAGCTGCCCAATATCCAGCTGGGTCCAGTTCTATTCCATCAGAAGTCACTTGAAGCAAGGGACTAGGCTGTGGAACTGTGAATTCTCCACTGTGGAAGGATACTGTGACTCACTGAGAACAAGTCTCTGAGAAACTGGATCAAAGGGCAGGGAATCAGAAAATTAATAATAGGAGAAAATAAAGGGGGGGGGATAAAATATCCAAAGATCTCAGGAGAAAGAAAATTAAAGAACTTGAAAATTAAAAAAAAATAGGTAAGGTATTAATAACAGAAGGGAAAATGTCCTATAGTTGAGGGGCAAGATTTCAGGCATCTCTGAATATTTCATGATAAAGGAAAATGAATCCGTACTATATCTAACATTAAATTTTGGTGCAAAATTCTTTCACATAGGATATCCTCCATGCCTAGAATATTCTTGGCCCTCATCTCTACCTTTTAGAATTTTTTTTTATTCCAAAGAACAGTGAAGTTCAAAGAACTTTACTTGAGTTATTAATATCCTCTTACTCACCTTCAAATATTTTTAAAAATTTATTCTGCATATATTTTGCACATGTTTGCCCTTATGGATAGTTTCCTTTTGTAGAATATAAGCTTCTTGGGGACAGCTACGTGGTGCAGTGGATAGAGCACTGGCCTTGGATTCAGGAGGACCTGAGTTCAAATCCAGCCTCAGACACTTAACAATTGCTAGCTGTGTGACCCTAGGCAAGTCACTTAGCCCCAATTGCCTCAAAAAAACCCCAAAAACTAGAATATAAGCTTCTTGAAGGAAGGGGCTCTTTTATTTTTGCCTTTGTATCACTAGTGCCTAGTCAAGGGCCTAATAATTAGTAGGCAATTAATGTTTATTGAAATGAAGAAAGTTGGACTTGCTCTTCAATGTCTTCTGCCTGTTATCAAAAAGAATATTCCATTCTGCCATGACATTTTCATGATATTTTACTGATTTGGGGAATATCCAATGTGGAAAGTCTTTCCACTGATATTCCCTACTCTGGAAAATATTAGGTGAAAATATGTAATAAGTACTTAAATATGACACCAGGATGAAATGGTAATTTTCAATAGGGATATGGCTGTTAGATTATTTGTGTCTTCTTATTTTGCTTTCTAGATATCTAGAAAGTCCCCTACTAGTGAAGAAAAGTGGTTCAATAATGACTACTGAGTTTCATGTCCCTATCGTGTGATAGGCCATGCAGTTAGGAACTATAATTTTCTTTTCTTTCTTTTCTTTTTAATTTGCATGTAAAACCTAGCATATTAGATAAGCATTGCTTAATAACTGCTTCCTATAAATCAAATAGAAATCCAAAGGGATGTATTTGTCAGCAACCATGAATGAATATTATATGAGCCTTAGCAAGCTTGTTCCCTTATGCTCCCATATTCCAAGGGGATATGGAAAATAAAGTGGAGATTAGGTGTATGAAGTGTCCACAAGTATGTTCCTATCCTCACAACCATAGTATATTACTGAAAATTGCCCCCAACCCATCCATCAAGCCATTATTCTTGACCACAACTTCTGTACAAATTAAAGGTGGCATAACATCTAGAATGCTGAAACTGTGCTCTTATCCCATCTCTGACACCAGCTATAAGATCACTAACCAGTCACTCAATATCTCTCAACTTCTTTCCTCCTCTTTGAAATGGGAACATCTAATTTTGTTTTACCTCCCTTTCTCAGATGAATAGAGTAAAGCTATTGAGAATCTGGAAGAAAATTTTGTTTATTTCAGTTAAATCCTGGTTTTCATTTTAGAACTTTTCATATTTTATGGTGTGGATTTGTTTTTAATAAGAGTTTGATATTTGAGCATGACATAATATAAAAGGATAATATAGAGAGAGATTTTATAGAGAAATATACTATTAATAATAGTAATAATGCACACTAATACTTAGGTTTTTAAAGTACTTTTCAAATATTATCAAATTTTATCATTACAACCACCATTAGAAAATTATGCTCCCTGACAGGTTTGTATAGAGTGAAACCCAATATATAAACATATTTTCCCATAGACTTCTGTTATTGTAGTAAAAAAATGCCTCACAATTAAAAAAATCTTTTGGGACACTACTCTATGCTCCTAGAAGCTAGATATAGATATAGATATATGTACACACACACATATACATATTGCATGCAAATAGAAGCAAAGAAGTTCTATTATTTCCTAGGGGTTGGAGTCCCAATCAATATTGCAATATGTAGGTGTCCTGTTAAATATACACTGTCATGTGTACGAATTGTTAAAAGAAGATCCCAGGCCCAAAAGCAGGTACCTTTAATGAAACAGTCCAATTAGAGATTACAAAGCATCTACTGTCTGAGAAAAGCTTGTAGGAGAGAGAAGTTCCTGGAAAGGAAAAGAGGAGAGAGTTCTCAGCTGCTCCAAGGAGAGAGCAGAAGGGTGAGATAATATAGTTTCTAGTTGTTGGGGAACAGAGAGTTAAGAGAGAAGATACCTATTGACACAATAAACCAGGCAGCAGGATGTTTAGAAATTCTCAAGCAAGGTCTTTAATCTGCAGCTACTCTTCAACGTTTCCTTGAGCTGCTGAAGACTAGTCCTGTGATTTCTGGCAGCTACAGGCAACTCTAAATTCAGCTAGAGTTCACTGGCAAAGGAACTGGTATGTCAAGCAAATCTGAGACTCAGAAATCCTTGTAGTTGTTTGGTTATTGTTTAACCCCATTGTCCTGTTCCCCTGTAAAGAAGGAAGCTCTAACATATTGTATATTCATGACAGAGCCCATTTTCATGGCATATACATACATGTGTATATATGATTAAAATCCAAAGTCTTTACAGAATTGGGAAGATGACACTGCTATTAAAAGTAATAAGTTGCTATAGTCATTTAAAAATGCATTGATGTTTGTTTCATTGTTGTGTTTTTTCAGTTTTATGATCTTGGTTTGGAAGATTTCATCTCATCTTTTTACTTAGAGTAAGTTGAACATACTTTCACAATGTGGCATATTGAATCTCTTCAGAGACCTTATTTTTATTTCTGGAATGGATGACAAAGTTATTATTAAAATTGATGAGATAATCACACTAAACTGAGCCAATGGTGGAGTGGGCCAGCTTGATCTAGTGGCTCTGGCACTCCACTGTAAGCCCAGGATGCCACACAACTCTAACTCCAATATGCCACATAGTATTTGGTTAGTTAGTATTCAGCCTGGTAGTTTATGAGGCTTATTTTTGATCATATTTATTGGGCACAGAAAACACTTCAAATTTTGAGCACTTTAGTAAAATTACCCTGTAATAAATTCATCATTTCCTCTTTATTGGAGATAGAGGGCTTATAATGAACAAATAAGCTAGCATATTGTATGTCTGCTTTCTATTGTAAAAAGACGAAGAGTCCATCTGTGCAAGTTCATTCTGCCTATTGTTCTCATAATTCATTTTTAAAGACTTTCTTCTGTCAGTGATAATAGAACTGAAGAGTAGAGTTTTTTAACTCATCAGCATCCCTGTCCATGTTTTCACAAAGCCAAATATAGCTGCATCTATCAATCCTCATTCAAATTCGATGTGATCAAAAGGTTCATTAAGATAACAATTATATTTTGCATTTATATTACACTTTTAAAACAGTGATTTCACATCTATTATCTTATTTGATCTGTATATTTTAATTATAAAATGTATTTACATGTTATACATATTTATAAATCTTTTTTCATTACCAAAACAACAAAATTCTCACAAACACTGCATATCAATGTTTTAGAAACTCAGTACACTCAAATCTTCATTTCTCTAGTTTCTGTTTTTGTCCTCACAAATGAATTAAAAACCAGGTTCCACACCAAAAAAGTAAAAATAAATAACACACTCATGCAACATTTTAAGGTTTATGAATCACTGTCATCAAAATAACACTATAAAGTAAATAGTGCAGGTTTATTTTTTCAGGTGAGGAGACTGAGGCAGATAGAGGTTAAGCCACCTATCAATGACCTTAACCATTTGCTGATCATTTGTTCTAACTCCTTGTGAAGAAGACCCTCTCAACAGATTTCAGAAGGGGTCCTTGTCTTCCACTCATAGGAATTGCATAAATTAATTTCTATCCTATTTTTACTCATCTCCCTGATTATTTGGAAGACAAAATGGACAACAGACAAATTGGAATACTATCTCTTTTCTCTCATTTTTATAAAACTTTTTTTTTCTTTTACTTTCTTTTCTTCATCTGCCTCCAGCACAGCAACTGACATTTTTGGTTTTTTTTGTTTGTTTGTTTGTTTGCTTTGGTGGCAATGGGGCTTAAGTGACTTGCCCAGGGTCACACAGCTAGTAAGTGTCAAGTGTCTGAGGCCGGATTTGAACTCAGGTCCTCCTGAATCCAAGGCTGGTGCTTTATCCATTGTGCTACCTAGCTGCCCCCTAAAGCAATAGATAATTACAAACAACTCCTAGTTAAACATTTGAATCACTAATATATGTCCCAATTCCCTCTATTCTTTTTATCACAATAGAGTAATCGATGTGGTACAGAGAAATGTGTGCTGTATCTAAAATCAGAGGACTGGCTTTTGAATCCTGGTTCTTCAACATACTATCCGTGTGAATTGGGAAAGTCATTTTATCTCTTCCAATCTCACTTTTCTCTTATATCAAATGAGCTAGTTTCACTTGATTCCATCCTGATGAGGGTAAGTAATGAATCCTGTGAAATAGATGCTTTATTCAAAATTACACTGCACATTTCTATTAAACTAGAACCAATGACTGTATTTTATACAATTATAACTTTAAATAGTGTGAACGTAAATACATTTGGCCACTTTATACTATTTAGCATTGCTAATATGGACTTGACTTTCTAAGTTGCCTTCCAATGCTTTTTATGATCTGATGTTTTCATGTTCAAGAGTTGGTGTGGGCAAAAAAATTCATTGATCTTGGTCAGTTTTGTGGCAAGCTTCTCTAAAATTTAGCTTCGGTGATGGTCAGATGATAAATATAGTCCATCCTTGGGGCTGTATCTGAAGCCAGTCTAGCTTGGTAAGAGATGCTAAAACTTGTGCTTTGATACTTTCATGTTAAAAAATATAGTGACGGGGGCGGCTAGATGGCGCAGTGGATAAAGCACAGGCCCTGGATTCAGGAGTACCTGAGTTCAAATCTGGCCTCAGACACTTGACACTTACAAGCTGTGTGACCCTGGGCAAGTCACTTAACCCCCATTGCCCCGCAAAACAAACAAACAAACAAAAACAAAACAAACCAAAAAAGATAGTGAGGAAGCAACCTACTGGAGTTCTCCCAGATTTCTCCTCCAAACTGACACAAACCTGCCTCTGAATCATTCCAGGAGCAGGGAAACAGCCTACCAGCCTGGCAGGAAAGGTCTGTCTTACCTGGGTGGGAGGGAAGTGAGCAGCAGCAGCTTCTGGGCTCACAGCAGGGAGCCTGAAGCAGGACTCAGAGCCAGGGACAATCTGCCAATGAGGTTCCATCCACCTGCAAACCAGGAACTCCCTGGACAGCTGACCAGTCTAGGCATCATTGCAGAGACCCACACCAGGTACCCCAAAGCTAGCAGAGACCACTAGGGAGGCTTTGACCCCACTGCTGACCAGTAGTGAAGCCCGCCCAAGACTAGTCAACAAGTTCCCACCCCTGTGACCTCCCAGCAGAGAGACTGTTTCCAGGGCAAAGCAGTTGCAGGGACTCAGCAGAGCATAGCAAAATTACCCTTCCAGGGCCTGCAAGCAGAGTGACTGATTACCATAGCAACCCAGCAGCAGTCTCCACCCCCCAACCCCCCACTCCCGACAAATTTGAGCAGTTTGGAAACAAAATTACTCCTCCAGGGCCTGCTAACAGAGAGGCCCTACTAATAGAGCAACCCAGCAGCAAGGCACCACCCCTGGGCCAGACCAAGAACAAGATCACTCCTCCAGGGCTACCACCAGACTTTAGCAACCCAGAAGAAGCAAGCACTAAGCCCTGAAGCCCAGTGTTTAGGAATAGAGCCCAACTCGAATAAAAGCATCAATGCACAAAAAAAAGCACAAAAACGAGGGAAAAAAAAACAACCAAAAAAAGCTACAAAAAGCTACAAAGAAAATTACTATAGTGATAGGGAAAATCAAGGCATAAACATAGAGAAGGACAATAGTAACAAAGAAAAATGAAAATTGGTCTCAGGCCCAAAAATATTTTTGGAAGAGCTTAAAATGAACTTTAAAAAGCAAATTAGAGAAGTAGAAGAAAAATTTGGAAAAGAAATAAAAATAATGCAAGAGAACCATGAAAAAGAAATAGAAAAAATTTACTGAGGAAAATAGCTCCTTATAAAACACATTTAGCCAAATGGAAAAGGAAGTACAAAAGGTCACTGTGGAAAATAATTCTTTAAGAATTATAATTGGAAAAATGGAAACTAATGACTCTATGAGACACAAAGATAGAATAAAACAAAATCAAAAAAGTAAAAAAAAAAAGAGGAAAAGAGGGATAAAAATTGGAACCCCAAACTATAAATAAAAATGTTTACTAAAGAAAAAAAAGGAACAGTGCCATATCCATACATCAATGAGGATAAGGTGGGACCATGAAGCTATAGGACCACAGTAGAAATACATTAATATAATATTTTATGTTATCTTGTTAAATGCTAAAAATAAAAACTAAAAAACTAAAAGACTAAAGTAAAAAATGTATACTAAATGTTAACATCTTGGTAGACTAAATAATAAAAGAAACATGATAGAGGAAGAAAAGAAACAAGCATTTATTAAGCACCTACTATATTCTAAGCACTCTGCTAAGTTCTTTATAAATATTATCTCACATTATGTTGATAACAATTCTGAGAGGTAGCATTATTTCCATTTTATAATTGAAGAAAATGAGAGAAGTAAAGGTTAAGTGCCTTGCACAGGGTCACACAGCTAGTAAAGTTCTGAGGCCACATTTGAACTCAGGGCTTCCAGAGTCTATGCCCAAATCTCTATCCATTGCACCAGCTTGCTGCTGTTACTTACATTTGAATTGGGTTGCCCCAGATCACACATGTTATGAATGAGAGAACTCAAATTCACATCCTATGTCTCCATATCCATTGATTTTGCTCTTTTGTTTTCCCTACTTTATTATTTTGTCCTTCTCACTAAGGAAACAATAGATTCTTTCAATACTTTACTTTTTGTATGCATTTAAGGCATGAGGTAAATTAAAAGATAACTTAGGAGCAGCTAGGTGGTGCAGTGGATAGGGCACTGGCCCTGGATTCAGGAGGACCTGAGTTCAAATCTGGCCTCAGACACTTAACACTTATTGGCTGTGTGACCCTGGGCAAGTCACTTAACCCCAATTGCCTCACCAAAAAAAAAAAAAAAAAAAAGATAACAGAGTCTTAGAGAACATGCTCAGTTCCCTGTTAGTTATGTGACAATGAATAAGTCACTCAATTACTCAGAGCATTGGTTTTTTGTTTGGTTTTTTGTTGTTGTTGTTGGTTTTTTTGTAGAGCAATGAGGGTTAAGTGACTTGCCCAGGGTCACACAGCTAGTAAGTGTCAAGCTCGAGCTGCCTCCTAGAGCATTGATTTTCTTATGATTCAAGCAAAGATTATAACACTCAAACCTCATAGGATTGTGTTTAAATGTTATTAGTATTTTAACCCTAATGGTTACATATTGCTTTATTAATCTTGCTTCTGACTTCATCAATCAACTGAAACTACTCTCTCCAAAGTTACCATCTCTTAATTATAAAATCTAGTGGCCTTTTCTCAGTCCTTATCTTTCTCGACCTCTGTGGTCTTTAACATTGGATCATCCTCTTGTCCTTTATATTGTCTACTTTAGATTTTTCTGATACTGTTACCGCCTGGTTTTCTTTGAACCTGTCTGACCAAACTTTCTTATTCTTTTTTTGATGGATCATCATCCAGCTTGCACTCACTGAACATGACTATCCACTTTCCTGGACTATCTCTTCTTCCTTTCTACATATTTTTTTTTAACCTGGTGATCTTATCAGCTCTCATAAATTCAATAATCATCTGTATGTTTATTATTCTTATTTCTACTTATCCAGCCCTAACCTCTCTTTTGAACTCTAGTCTTGTATTCAGTCCCATTTCAGATTTCTTGAAATAAATGTCCCACAAAAATTCATAAACTTAACATATCCATCATGGAATTATCTTTCCTCCCACACACTTCATTCTTATTAACTTTATTATTACTATCAAAGGCAACACCATCCTCACAGTCACCCAGTATCACAACCTAGATGTTATCTACATCCATTCATTTTCTCTCACCATCATCCCCCATATCCACTCAGTAGCCAAGAACTGTGTATTCAGGCTTCTTTCATTTATGCTTCTTTTCTCCTCTGACTTTCCTCTAAGCCAAGGGCAAGACCTTATCACCTCATATATGGCTTATTGAAATGGTCTTTTTCTTCTTGCCACTTCAGGTCTCTCCACACTACAGTCTATTCTACACTCAACTATCAACTTAATCTTCCTAAAATTGAGATCCTCTATTCAAGAAACTACAGTAGTTTCCCATCACCTTCAGGATCAAATATAAAACTTTCTGCTTAGCATTCAAAGCTATCTATAACCTAGCAATCTTCTACCTTTCTCTTCTTCTTCTTCTTCTTCTTCTTCTTCTTCTTCTTCTTCTTCTTCTTCTTCTTCTTCTTCTTCTTCTTCTTCTTCTTCTGCTTCTTCTGCTTCTTCTGCTTCTGCTTCTTCTGCTTCTTCTTCTTCTTCTGCTTCTGCTTCTTCTGCTTCTTCTTCTTCTTCTGCTTCTGCTTCTTCTTCTGCTTCTTCTTCTGCTTTCAGGGCAATGAGGGTTAAGTGACTAGCCCAGTGTCACACAGCTGGTAAGTGTCAAGTATCTGAGGCTGTATTTGAACTCAGCTCCTCCTGAATCCAGGGCCGGTACTCTATCCAATCCACCACCTAGCTGCTCCCCCTTTCTAATCTTCTTAAATCTTATTCATCTTCATATTCTCTGTGACATTGATGCATCTCTATTCCTTGCACAAGACAATTAATTTCATGAATCTGTGCATTTTCATTGGCTGTCCTCCATGCTTGCAATATACCCCTTTCTCATCTTTTCCTTCTGGGTTGTTATATATGATTGTTCAAAAATAATTTTCTGTGTACTGTCTTCCCCAATGGACTATGAGTTCCTTGAGGGCAAGGGTCTTTTGTCACTTTTTTTGTATCCCCACTACCTGGTCTATAGTAGGTCTATAGTATAAATGCCTGTTGATTGATTGATCAACTGGTTGGGTGAAGGCCAAGTTGAAAAAATACAAAGAGAAGAAATTGTGAAGAGAAGTTGGAATTTGTTTAGAAGTGTACTAACGCACAGATCTGACCATATAACTACTTTCCTCCAAAGTAATTTTAGGTACTTCTCATTACTCAAGGGTGTGGAAATGCCAAAATGTTTGAGCTGATCAGATTATTAGACAATAAACAAGAATAACTTGCTTGGGGATATGCATACTAAAGTCAAAGATGTAGAGGCCAATAGCCATGTTGGTTTTACCAAGGCATTTTTTCTTTGTCCCTATATTTATTTACAACCTAGCTTCTCAAACTATTTGTTGTCACCCCATATGGGGTTGCATAAATGAACATGGAGGTTATGAAAAGTTTGGCAGCAGTAAAAGGTTATATAGAACTATTTTATATACCCTCATACTCAGGGTTGCATAAAATTTTCTTGGAGGAAAAGGAATCACAAGTGGAAAAAGTTTAAGAAGCCCTGATTTGCAAGACCAGTAGTAACATTATGAGGGTAGCTAAGTAGTGCAGTGGATTGAGTGTCAGGACTTGAGCCACAAAGATTCATATTCCCGAGTTCAAATTTAGCCCGACATTTATTATCTGTGTGGTCCTGGACAAGTCATTAACCTGTTTCCTCAGTTTCCCCATCTATAAAATGAACTGAAGAAGGAAATGGCAAACCACTCCAGAATCTTTGCCAAGAAAATCCCAAATGGAATTACAAAGAGTTGGACACAACTGCAAAACAACTGAACAACAACAAGAGCCTTATAGGATATTGAGAAAACCTAATCACCTTTCTCCACATAGGTTCTCTGTAGTTTTTGTTTTTCCTAATGGAGTCTACACAATGGCATAGAGAGATGAAAACTTACAGACATATATTTGATAATAATTAAGAAGAATTTTCTATACCTAAATCAAACTACTGGATGGGGACAGCTAATTTGATTCAGTACCGGAAGAAGCACAATTGAAATCATTAACTTAATCTAATTTTGGTGCTTCTCTAGGCTTTTCCTAGAGGCTTTCCTAAGTGTAGTGGCTCATTGCCTTATGCTATGAATTAAAAGATCTTTCTTTTCAGGGAGATACTTACTAGCTATAGAACCTGACCAGATGGTAGCACATATGAGCAGATGGCCTTGAAAATTTTGAACAGCTAAAGACCAGCAGATAATAGCAGAGAATAGTTCAGTGACCAGAAAGCTAATCCAGTGTAGAACAAAGATATCACCAACTGACAAGAGTGACTCTGCAGTGTATTGGGTTCAGAAGCATGTAGAATTATATATGGGGACATCCATAGCCAAGGTAAAAGATACATGTGTGTGGCTGTTGGTGAGTTGAGCTCAGTGGAAGTCCCTAGGGTGAAGGCAGGACTCATCAGGAAGGGGAAGATAGATGCATTGGTTGTTATCAAGCTAGAGTTGTGTTTTGTTTCTTCTCATTTTTATGGGGAATAAAATAAAGACGATCTTCCATAACTATTAAGTGATTACCTTGTATACTTTTACAGAGCCAGGAAATGCTTATTATCTATTTCTAAGGAGATAGATATGAGCTAAATTCTGTAATCCCTAGAAGGAACTCTATATGGTACCCAATGATTCACATGATCCAAAGAGAGGTTTTAAAGAAGACACCAAAATTGAACCTAATACATATAAGCTCAGAGTTTAGAGATATAGGCCACAGGCTATATGTAAAATGTTGATGCACTCCAGTTTAAGAAGTATAGTCTTATCTTTGATAAAATCTATGCAATGATGAGGAATTCTAACTGAAATCCACTAAAATGATTTTCCCCTCTTAAATGTCGTAAAACAAGTGATCTAAACAATCATTATAAGTACTAGTCACTATATCTAGGTATTCTCTTTTGGAGGGCTTTAAAGATGTTACTGTTGAACAATTAATGTATCACATATGATAAAAAATTACTAAATAGAACCATAATATTAATAGTAGCATTTATTAGTATTTCTACAGCACTTTAAGGTGTGCAAATTTCTTTACATCAGTTTCATAGTCAGAAAAATCCCATGAGGTAAGTGCCATTTTTATAAATTATCCTTATTTTACAGATAATGAAACAGACAAACAGAGATTAAACAGTTTGCCCAGCATTACATAGCTAGTGTCTGAAGCAAGATTCAAATTCTGGTCTTCCTGACTTGAAGCCTTTCTTTCTATTTAATAGGCTACCTGACTCTCGCTTTAGCCTCAGCAAACATAGAAACAACAACAAATCAATTTCTTATCATTAAATACATCTGTTATTTTTTCATAATGATAGGAAATGTATTCATGTTTTATTCAGTTGACTTTTCTTTCAAACAGATTATGACAAAAAATCATACACACAAACTTGTTAAGAAATTGTGGATAAACTAAGTTATTTAAAGAGTTGCTTTCAGTCAGCAAGGTTTTAAAACCAATTTTATAACAAATTTTCTGATTCTTTTTGAACTACAATTATTTATTAATCAAGTGTAGGCATTAATGATAAAAGTACAAAGAATGAAACAATCCCTAGTTGTAAGACCTTGCATATAGACACACATATGTGAAGTCAGACAGGATGATGTTGATAAATAAGCGATAGATCAACTTTAGTAATTACAAAACAGTCTTGAAAATGTGGTGTGAAGTGTCCTGTGTGCCTTTCAGAAGACAAGAATAGATATCTCTAGCATTTTGTCCTCCCACTCTTTTGCAAGAGAAATTTTAATTATTTCCAGGAATGGAATTAGGAGGTTGAGATCAGAGGTCTCTGCTGTCTTCAGAGAGAAGGTATGTTTAGCTAGACGTACTGATTTATTTACTCCATTAAACATTATTAATCTAGCAGATATAATATTTGGATTCAAGCTAAATTTCTGATTTCTGTATCATGATGGGGGAAATGGAAGGTAAACTCTCTATCCAAGTTTTGGCCTCTTTCCCACATGATAACAGTTCCACAATGAATATACATAGCAAATAGCAAGGAAACCCATTTGTCCAAGTTAATAGGAAAACAGAAAACAGAGAAAGCATACATAGGAGGATATATTCTAGACAATCAAAGGAGCTCAATCATTGGGAATAAAATTACTCAATTCAACAGAGTCCCAGACCTCATCCAAGGAGAAAACAACCCTGAAATTTTCTAATATAGGAAGCTGGTGATATGAACATGACAGAGATTGTCAGCTCATCTCATGCCACCTTCTTCCCATACTCTTTTTGTCCCTTCAGCTATGTAGAAACTGGAAGCCAGAGGACCCTGAAGAGACTGAATCTCTCATTTCTCCCATTTTTACCAATTCCATCTCACCATCAATAAAGGAATAGGACATTTACCTCCCTCCGTGAGAAAAACTTCTCATATCAATGAGCTTTGGGGCTCAGTTTACACAAGTAAGAGTAATATGTCTAGCCATCAATCTCTCATTTACTCCCCCAAAACTAGGCTAGTTTTATCCCCCTTTCAGAGTTCCAAGAATATTGTTAGCTTGAGCTTCCATGAGCTGTGTACTGTTCCTCTATTCCCTCAGGTGTCAGTATCAACATCCAGTTCAATTTAATGTACTAACAATGAATAGTTTTTACAAAATAGTTTTTAATTTGAACATATAGCAATTAAAAAAATACAAAAATTTCCCCAATATCACAGGGACATCTTTTCCCTATTCCATTTAAGTCTCTGGAAAGAGTGGAATCAAACTCAGCTCAGCTTCTATATAGCATTGGTCCCATTAAGCTCAGATGTAAATATGACAGCTGCTGAATGAGTTATTCCCTTAGCTACCAGTGAGTATTTTCCTGAAGGTCATTTCTGGCTTCTTGGGGAACTGATAGCTATAAAACCTGGTTTCTGAATGGGATACCAATCTTCTTTCATGTAAAATACAAAAGAATGGATGCTAAAGCAGGATTCTAAAGCAAAGAACTAAGTTAAACACTAAGATTGAAAGTTGTCTTAACAGAAAATAATCCAGAAGCTGGGGGACCAAAAAATTCCTCCTTCAAGAGGGTATATTTAATTTAAGTAAGTAAGCCAGGTATTATATAAGGTGAAGATGATAATGGCAAACATTCCAGGAAACAGTGGCAAACAGTGAAAAGAGATGGAATATTGTATCAAGGAGAGTAAGTAGTCCAGTGTGGTAGAATATAGAATACCTATGTATTGAGAGTTGGGGGTAAATGATGTGACAAGTAATGTATTAAAATCCAGATAAAATATGAAAAGACTAGGTTGTGAGTGACAGAGGGTTTTATATTTGATCATGGAAATAATAAGGATCCATTGGAATTTGTAAAGTCTGGGGTGTGACTTGTTCCGACTTAAAGTTCAGAAAAATCAATATGACAACTCTAAGGAAGATAGATTGGAGCAGATAAAGATTTGAATAAAAGTGTCTTCAAATATCTGAAAATAATTGAAATAGTCTAGGTGAAAGGTGATGAAGGTGTACGAGTGGAGAAAAAATACACATACATATATATTATAAATGTATATGTTAATATACATATACATTTGTGTTTATACATTTTCTATATTTTCTAGTTGGTTTTACAGAAATGAATGTTGCATTTTGTCAAAAAACTGTTTTCTGCATCTATTGATCTAATCATATAACTTGTTAATTTGTTCTTAATATAAACAAGTATGTAGCTTTTAAAATATTAAATCAAAGTTATAAATGATTTTATTAATATTTTATTTAACATGTTTGTATTACTATTTATAAAGAATAGTAAACTATATAGGGTGGAGTGAGAAAGATTTTTAGGATCCTATGCAGGGCCCAAAGAACAATTTATAAAATAACATCAGTATTATAAAAATGAACAATTCTAAATGTTTTTATAAGCTGATGAGGAATGAAATGAGCATAACCAGGAAAAAATCATTAGCAAGAACTCTATAAGTAAAAACATCTTTGAATGCTATAAGGACTCTGGATCAATGCAATGATTGTTCATGACTCCCAAAGACCAATGATGAAACCTTTCATCTCTTCACAAAAAGGTGATTAATTCAAGGTAAAGAATGGAGAACATTTTTTTTTAACATGGCCAATAAGGAATATGTTTTGACTATGCAAATTTAGTATGGTGATTTTTTTTCTTTTATTTTCTTAATTCAATATAGCGGACAGTGGGAAGAAGAGAAATAGATTTATATTAGTTAAATATATTATGGGTACCTGTACATATATATGTATGTATGTTTATATGTTCATATATCTTTATATATAAAATGAAATTTAATTTGTAAAGAAATCTGGGTAATTGAAAGTACGATTTACATCCATGGTGTCAATTTCAAATAGAAACAGCAGTCTCTAAAAGACATGAGGACAACTGGGTAACATATTGACTTAGAAAATCATATATTAATATTACCTATGTTTTATTGTATTTGTATATGTTTTGGTCAATATTTCCCAGTTATATTTTAATCTGTTATGGGTGATATGGAAGGACTGAGGGCTATATATGGCCTGTGGGACAGATATTTGACAACTGTTATTTATAGAATTCAATTCAGTTGTGTTCAACTGGTTTTGACCCCATTTGGGATTTTCCTGGCAAATATATTAGACTGGTTTCCCATTTTCTTCTCTAGCTCATTTTACAGATGAGGAAACTAAGGTAAATAGAGTTAAGTGACTTGCTCAGGGTCATACAGTTAGGAAATGTATGAGGTTGGATTTGAACTGAGGTCTTCCTGACTCCAGGTCTAGAACTCCATCCGCAGCATCACCTAGCTACATCTAACCCTATTCCAAAGAGGCTGAAAAGCCTGCTACCCAGAGTGTCAAGATGGTACATAATGGAAGTGCCTTGAAGAGACATCAGACTATATATGTAAGCTTTCATTAATTGGTTGGGGTCAGCCAATTACTTAGAGAATAGTATTTTTCTTTAATTAGCTGTAGAAGTGTTCAAAAAAATCTGAATCCTGAAGTGTCCAAATTTTGCCTATTATACATACGGGCTATATAATCAAGGGAAAGTCATTTGACTTCTCAGGAACACAGGCAACTCTCTAAGATTATAAATTACAGAATAGTTTCTGAACTGCATTTATTTATTTATCTATTTATTTATTTATCATTCATTCATTCATTTATTTGTTTATTTGCTTATTTGTTTGTTTGTTTGTTTGTGGGTCAGTGAGTGTTAAGTGACTTGCCCAAAGTCACACAGCTAGTTAAGTATCAAGTGTCTGAGGCCGGATTTGAGCTGAGGTCCTCCTGAATTCGGGACTGGTGCTTTATCCACTGTGTCACCTAGCTGCCCCCTCTGAACTGTATTCATAAAGGCATTTTGTAAACTTAGAAGTTCCTTCAGCAAGGAAATCATAGGTATAAAGCAAATAAGTGAATGAATGAATAAATGAAAAATAAAGAAGAAAAAAAAGATGAAAATTATCATGTTGTGCTGGTACCCAAATAATATTAAAATATTAAAAGGAGAAGAAAGCATCCAAATTTTTTGGTCAGACCCCCTATGGAGGAATCATAAGGCAGTATAGCTTAGAGAATATGGCACTAGAATTAGAGTCACAAGGATTGGAGTCTTGGCTCAAACACAATAATTGTGTAAATCTGGACAAGTCACTTACCCTCTTTTTGCCTCACTTTCCTCTTCCATGAAATGAGCAGATTGGACTCCTGATGACCACTAGATCATTTTCCAGTGCGAAATCTATGATCCAATGATTTTATGACTTAGAGAATAGTCAAACCGGGTGAGAAGGCATGAACAAATTGTGATCTGAACCACTGGATGATAAACCTACATTAAAGAAATAATGGCTTCGCCAAAGTATCAAAGGAGTCTTGTAATACTAATAGTTTAACATTATGTGTCATGGCTTACAATGTCATGTGAAACAATGTTCTGCTCTTAGCTAATAGTTCTCTATCTCTAAATGATTACACTTTTTTTGAAGAAAAATAAGGTGTCCTTGTTACCCCTGTCAGCATTAATTTTAAAACACTGCATTGCCATTTGATGGATTTTTCCTTATGATATATGACTGTGAAGAAATATAGAAAACATAAGTAATCCCTTCTTTTAAAAAATCATGAAATAAGACAGCATAATTCAAAAAATATGTTACATGAAAGAGTATTTGAAAATATACTTCCCTAAGAAAAAATAAATTATTTCTAACAATTCCAGTAGCTGAGACATTAAATTGGCAGGAATAAATAGCTTATTTGTCTCAAGTGTCCAAATGAACTATATAGAAAATTAATTTTGGCTAAACAAAGAACAGATGGTAAATAACACAATTGCATTAAAATGACTGTGATAGTAGTCACCACATAGAAATGAGCATTTTGTCAAGTATGCTTGCAATAGACAGGGGAAAAGAAATATCACAAGGGAATGAGAATATGTCTCATATCTCTTTCTTTTTATTACTTTCAGAGACGCCAGCATTATTGTAAGAAGATGAGTAAAATAGAACATTACAATAAGTCATAATGGAAGGAGATCATTTAGAGAAAGCATATAATTGTCATTTCCTTTGAAATTCTTGAATGCAAATGAAAACAAAGGGCATTTAATAAATATATTAAATGAAAATGTTATTCAGTTACCTGAACACAAAAGATCTATTATTCAATGGCTTAATTAACTGAGTTTTTTATAAACAGCCCTGCACATTGCTGCTAGCATTATGCAGGGTTTAAATTATGTTCTGTATTATCAGTTGATTTGAGCCACCCCCACCAAACTCTTCCAACTCTCAGCAGAATAGATTAATGTAATTTCTCAATGGGGCAAAATAGAACACAAGACAAAACGATGTCACATTATTTATAAAGCTTTGACTTGCTATATCATTTCATTTGCTTCCATGAGTGGATTTTAGACAAGATATTTAATGAAAGTGCCAAACACCTTATGCAATTATGAGAGAACCACTTTTTCATGCTCAGCTGGTATTCTGTCAGGTGAGTTTGGTCCCCTGGTTGCCATCTAAACAGCTCTAATCACTAATCACACAGGGTTGGGTTTTTTTTTTCCTCCTTGGTTCAACAATTTAGCAAACTTTTACTGGATAGCAATTCAATGGAAGTTGCTATTCTTTAGACTAGAGGGATAATTAAAATCCAGTAGACAGCAAAAGTACACAAACACCTAAATTTGGAATCAAATGACATGGGTTTGACTACTTGCTCTGCCACTTATTACCTGTGTGTTAATTTCCTCATCTATTAAATGAAGGGCTTACAAAGATGTAAACTAAGATGCTTTCCAATTATAGATCTATGTATGATACTATGTATAATATCTTGGGAAAGTTATGTAACTCCCTCTGCCTCAGTTTCCAATATGGAAAATGGAGGTTTTTGAACTGGATGGAGTCTGAGGTCATTACCAGCTTTAAATAAATGATCCTGTAACAAAAGGCAGAATGTAATAAATACCCTATAGGGGAGTTTTATGGGTCGGGGTACCTCATTTGAATGGCCCTGGGTACCTTTGAAGTGTTCTGCGGTAAATCAAAGAACCTTCTCCTTGAGAAACTAAACCAAGGGACAGACAGACCTAAAGAGATGAGTGGCACTAGATTGGGACTGAGTTAGCTCCAGGACCACCACCCTTCATTCAAGTCTCCCCCCACCCCTCAGGGAGATAAGATTAGGTATGGTTGCTGCCTCTGTGGCATGAATGGGGAGAGATGGCTTGAGATATTGGGAGCTGCCCCTAAGCCAACTTCCTCCAGCCACCACCAGTGGGAGATGGTCCTCCCCCAATAAGGGAACTTTCCACATTCAGATGATCACCCCATCAGACCACCACCATTGGTCCTCTATAAAAGTATCTGCCTGCCCCCTGCTCAGGGAGAAAGGTATCTCAGAGAGCCACAGCTCTATGCCATGCCTTCTCCCCATGAGAAGCCCAAGGATTTCCTTCTTGATTTCCTTTCCCTAGCACCCAAATACATTATTATTTTATTGTAATTGGATTTGTGTGAATGAAGGTGTAATTCTTTAAAGAGGAATTCCTAAGAACCCCTACCCCAAACCCCTATCAAGTCCCCATAACAGAGAGATATAAACAAAATTCAAGAAGAGCACAGAAGAGGGAGAGATCTAGGGTTTAGCACAGTTCATGGCACATAGTAGACAGTTAATAAATGTTTATTTAATTGATTTAGATGCATTTTGGGGTTACAACAGGGAAAACCATGCAGAACTAGGAATTTTGAGATGGGTAAGATTTTTTTTTTTGGTAAGATTTTAAAAACCAAAAATTGGTGGTATGAACCAAATAGAAAAAAAATTCCAAATGGGAAAAAAAAATCATGAGCAAAGCCATGAACACAGTAGTGCATGGATTGAATCTAAAAAAATAAATAAGTAGGCTGATTTGGCTAAAAGTGTAGTACAGGTATAGGGGAATAATCAGAGATATAACTGTCATGGTAGTTTTGTGACTAGATCACAGTTACATGAATGCTAGGTAAGGAGTTTGGAATTGATTCAGGAAGGAAAAGAAAACCTTTGCATGTTTCAGTCACGAAAAAATGATTCTTTCAAAGTAAAACTGAAGACATCCAGGGAAGGGAAACATAACATTAACTTCAATATTTCAAGGCTTATTGTGGGGAGGAAAGATTAAAGTTGTTTTATTTGGTTTCATTCCTTGAAACTAAGACCAATTAGTGGAAGAAGTAGGGAAACCAATTTTCTCTCAAAATAAAGGTGAGCTTTGTAATAGATAAAATTATCCAAAGATAGAATCTATTATCTTGGGCAATAACAGGTGAAGTAGTTATTCAGTGAGTGTATTCAGAAAGGGCACTATTACTTATGGGACTTAAAGTAGAAGTATCTGTGTTGTAGTTAGGGATTTGAGGAACATGATTTTGATATTCTATAATACTTTTCCATTACTCTGATATCCTAATGTAGCATGGATAGGAATAAGAAGAGTCGATTGCCTTACTCTAGAACAATAGTTCTCAAAGTGTGTTCTGGGTAGCACCAGAGATAACTGAGACTCAGGGGGTCTGAGAAGTCAATTTTTTTTTTTCATTATAATACTAAAATGTTTTAGTTTGTAATATGGTCAATAGAAACAACTCACTTAAATCAAAACTCTTTAGGGTATTTTTTACTCTAGGTGAGAAGGAATTGGAGCCTCAGTCATGGTAATTGCAGTGGTTTTGGGGGAGGGAAGTAGAAAATATAGAATGGAAAGAGCACCTGTTTTTCAGTCAAGGGACCTATTTGTTTACTACCTGGTTTACTACATATTGTGATTCTGAGCAACTCACCTAACCTACTTGGACCTGTTTTTTCTTATCGGTAAAATACAGGGGTAGAGGGTTGGGGGTAGGGGGCAAGGAAGAAGTTATTCTATATGGCCTCTGTACATGCATGCACACATGCACACGCGTGCACACACACACACACACCATAAACTAAGAAAGACTGGTGGGAAATAATATCATTTAATTAATGAAATTTTAAAAATAAACTCTTTAAGACTGTAGGAATGAAAAGTAGGTTACTCTTTGTCAATCTTTCTCAATTAAATGCTATTGTTGTTAGGGGGAAAATACCTTGGGTTAACAAGAAAGGAAATTGAGAAATAAAAGACTTAAAACTTCCCAAGTAGAGTGTATATCTTCATATTCATAGGACATGGTACAATGCTCTAAATTTTGTACACTTTCAGTAACTGAATTGTTGCTGTTGTTGGTTTTTGTTTTTGTTTTTCAATTTGTCTTCCTTTATCTACTGCCTTGCACTTAATGTGAGCTTAATACATTATTTATAAGATCATAGGTTTATAACTTCAAGAGACCTTTAAAGGTTACCAAGTGTAATCCATTTGTTTAAGAAATGAGGAAGGGGGCAGCTAGGTGGCACAGTGGATAAAGCACCAGCCCTGGATTCAGGAGGACTTGAGTTCAAATCCGACCTCAGACACTTGACACTTAGTAGCTGTGTGAGCCCCTGGGCAAGTCATTTAACCCTCATTGCCCCCCCCCCCAAAAAAAAAGACAAAAAAGAAAAAAGAAATGAGAAAATTAAGACACAGAAAGGTTAATGGATTTGCCTAGGGTTACAACTAGTAGATATCTGAGGCATTTGAATTTAGGTCTTCCTGACATCAAGACCAAAAGTCTTGTAGTAGACTTCATCTACTGCACATCCTAGATGCTTGTTGGATTTATTAGAGTCACTGATGCTGCTGAGCGCAATCATGATGAAGCTGGTTAACAAATTAAATATAATCTTTCAGCCCAGATTTTTTATTGTAACAACTTACTCATAAGGGCCCACCTCCTAGACTTCTGATAACTAAATATTTACTGATAACTGACTGATTCCCACCCAGGCAGGTGAATTGCCTGGAGCTGACCAGTCTTTGTCAATGCCAGACTCTTAATTGACTTATGGACCTTCTCCAAAGCAAAATGATCCCCCACCTCCTTACTCCCTGGGCTTTATCTTATTATGTAATAGGATCCACCTACATTAAGGACAGTTTCTATTTAGAGTTAAGTAGCATCTATACTTAATTCAGGAGCAGTTCTATGGTTTCTTTTATTAAAGGTTCATTTACAACAAGTAGTTAGTGCCTTTGGAGCAGTCTTTTGGTTCCCTTTTGTTCTGTTACCCCATAAAAGCCCTGTCCTTGGTTCCCATCTTTGGGTATTCCTTGCTTCTTGTTTTACCATACCAGGAAATATAGTATCTCTGCCAGATTAAAGACTTTATTTTTTTCTGTATTGATTGTTTCCTTAATTTCCAGATTAACACTTCCTAGTGGAGTTACATGTACATGGTCAAGGTTTTCTACTTCAAAGTCTTCATTATGCCATAATTTATTTAGATCTCTTTAAGAAGTTAACTTCTCTTCCCACAAGCCTAATAAAACATTTTCCAATCTTTTTACTCTTCTTTGTAGGGCTTCTCCCTGGATATATTTGGTTCCTTCTTTAACACGTACTAAATATTCTGATTTATTTCTTTAAGTATTTCCTTGAGAACATCCTCTTGGAAATTTCTTATGGTTTCTGTCACTTCCATTATTCCATTCTTTCCTTTGGGTTATATCTTAAATATGATCAAGCTGTGGTATTAATAAAGTATTTCTTATATCCAAACTATTTATAATGTGGCAGACATATTTATCTGTAATATATGTATTGTGGTAAAAATTATTTGTGGTAAAGATGAATATTGCAGTTTTTAGCTGACTTATTTGGGAGGGACCACACCTGGCCTACTCTGGGGTTATGTATGCTACTGAGGTCAGAGGGAGAACTCCCCATAGGCAGTTTTTGAAGGACCTCCCCTTTTGGGGGAGGAAAGATTCAACGCTCCCTGAAGGGAGGCATAGGGTCTTCCAGAACACTATGCTTCTTCCAGAATGCTAGTGGTCTGGCGGTCTCTTTTTCTTCTGCCCTTGTGGTGGTGGCGAGTGTTCGCTCTATCTGGGGCGGCAGCTTTTCTGGGTAGCACAGGCAACTGTAGACTTCCAGGTGTTGGTGAGTTAATTAAGGAAAACCCTAAATTCCTTTGAACTAGCTTAACTGGAAATGGTCTGGGGAGTATATAGGTTAAGTTTAGAGTTAAGAGTATTTCTCTGTATTTCTATTTTCCTATTTCCTTATCTTTGATTTTTATTAGTTTTGCCTTTGTTGTTTAATTAATTCCCAAGTAATAAAATCTGATCCTTTTGAAAACTAAAGCTTAGAGGCTCTTTTCTTATTGGCCTGGGGGAAATATCTAAAAAGGGCAGTTCAGAGGGAAGGGTGAACCTAAAAGATCCCTCATATTTCCAGGACCTCAATATTAAGACAAGTCACCCAAATAAAGCTCCATATATCAAATTTTGGCCCTTACACTTTACTATGCTTGCTGTGATAATTTTACAGGTACTGCAAACCCCAGTCCTTCCTTTTCCTTCTTCTTCTCCTCTATGATCACAAAACAATTATAAACCAGCAGCAAGACTTAAACTCAGTTCAAAACTAGAGTTCTCCCTGCAACCTATATTTTCCATGATATCTAGAATTGGAGGTATTCTCCCAGAAGGAGAAATTTTAGGGACGTGGAGAGATTTTGAGACACAGTTGAGGGCTTATGAGCTATAGTTTTAGTTTGAAGCCAAAAGGTATTCTAATACCTGTGGCAGTAATATCTACCTATAATGTGGAGATCAAAATCATACTTGTGATAGTAAATTGCATAAATAGCCCAGAGTAGTGATTTATTTATTGTGTCAACTGTGATTTCATTTATTATTATTTTTCATAATAAAAGTTATGTCTTTTTTATTTACATTAACTATCCTCACAATTAAAAAAAAAGAGAGAAAGAAAAGTAGCTATTATTCCCAGGGTGACTACATTTTCAAATTATTATACTTCTAGTAGAAGGCTTTGGGATAGGGGACCTGTTATTTCATCAGTATAGGATATTCCTTTGTGAGGAATTGGGGGATGGTTTGACTCCTCTCAGAATGAATAAAGATCCCCAGGTGCAGATTAAAGTGTATTCAGATTGAAAGATTTCTGTCTGGTAGAGTCTGTAGCAAAATTTATGGGAAGTTTTAGGCAGAGGGGTAGGAATTGTAGATTGTAACCCTTGAAAAAGGAAGGGGACATTTCACAGTGAGGGATGGGTAGAGATAAAAGCAGAGCCTCCAACCTGCATCCTTGGTCACTCCACCAGATGAAGGAGGAGTGACCCATTCTTGTGAGAATAACAATAAATCCAGAAGTTATTGGAGTGATTTTTCTCACATTGTTGATGAGGCAATTCCCTCTAGTGATGCAGATTGGCACATCCTCTGCAACCTATCTTTATAAAAAGGCTCCTAGTTCACCAAGAGTAAATTCATTGCCTAATGTTATTTCAGTGTGTTTCAGAGATAGGACATGATCCTGGGTCTTCGTGTTTCTAAAATCAGTGGTCTCTCTATGATGCCAGGCTACATCTTATAAAATTTTGGTCCATTTTAAATACAAATACCTGTGGGGGATGATGCTTTAAACTTTTATCATTCACTTATCCTTTAATGTCATTGCAGTACTACCTTTAAGATAAGAATTTTATTATAAGAAAAAGGGGAAAAATGTATCTCAGAAACAATGCCTGAGGGAAATGGTGGGATGAAGAGAAGAGTATAGAGAATGAAATCTATACCTCTTTCCCAATTTTGTCGTGATCATAGCCTTTGTTTTTGAGAAGCTTTTATAAATCACATGGCATTTAATGTGAAAAGATTAAGATAAAATTATTCAGTACTATGAAGAAATGGAGTTTGTTATAGTTTGCAGGGAAAGAGAGGTGCATAAAGAGGGGAATCATATTTATAAAAATTGGAAGAATTTTAAAAGTAAGAGTTCTATCAACTTCCTGTTGTGATAAAATGCATTAAATGTTGAGATAGCAGAAGTCTGGAATAAGCAGAGGCAAAGAAAAGTTCAATTCAGATAACAATATATAAAGTAACTAAACCATGAATTAGATTTAAGAGAACTTTAGCTTTTGCAGGGAATTAAAATGGCAACACTAATATTTTGTCCTTTAAGTTTCTGATATTGTGATAGCAATTACAAAAAAAAAAAGAAAGAAAATAGAAGATATTTAACTATGATCTATATGAGAAGTAAGGTATTTCAATGAATAGGGCAGGAAATAGAAAATGGGGTGAATTTCAAAGGTTAAACCTTGTAATTGAGACCAAAATTACATTGTCTTTCACACAGGGAAAGGATAATACTGACCTTACAGTGTTTTTACCAGTATATCTTTAACATCATCATTTTGAGTAAGTCTAGCTACCAGAATATTGTCTCATTTTAGAATATGGTAAAAATTTATCTCAGAGTGACGAAGCTTAAATAGTCATCTAGGAAATCTACAATTAGAGCTATACGTGTTCTATCCCAGTAAAGTAGAGAATGAAGACTCAGTTCTATCACTGTTGCCTTGTTTAGATAACTCATGTTACCTATCTGCGCATCAGTTTTTGCATTGTAAAATTAGAGACACAGGTTAATGATTCTAAGGTTCCTCTCAGCTCCTTAACTTCTATGACCATGTTAAGACTTCATAATTAGTTCATCAAGTGAGTTCCTACAAAAAGCTGTATGGCCAGAGTTTAAGCAAACCACAAAATAATTACTAGATATAATTTACGGGACAAAAGTGAATGTTTTAGTGACAAAAGATGCTCTTATAAAAAATATCACAATATTAAATAAACCATTAGCATATTAATAATTAATAATTTTATTATAACAATATTAATAATGCTATATTATAAAACTAATACACTATACCAATGAATACTAAAAATAGCTAGCAATTATATAGTGGTTTAAGTTTTGCAAGGCACATATCAATTGTTATCTTCTTAAATTTATACTTTATACCTTAGAAGGTAACTACTATAATCATCCTCATTTTATAGAAGAGGAAACTGAGGCAGACAGAGAGCAAATGATTGAGACTATATTTTAACCCAGATCTTCCTGATTTCAGGTCTAGTGCTGTATTCTTGTGTGGCCACACAGGTCTATAGGGGGTAATCTTACTTTTTCAATTAGCTAAATAAAATTGACAAGGAACTCTACTTTTCTAAGCCTCAGTTTCCTCAACTATAAAATGAGGACTTTGAACTGTTACCTGTAAAGTTCTATAATTCTTTTACAGTTTATTGATCTTGAACAAGGCCAACCTATCATATCTATAGATATACATGATGTTATATAGGATGCTTGGTATAAGAGATAAAGGTACAAGAGGTATAAGATAAAAATCAGAACTTGGTGATAGAAAAATATCAAGCACTATATCTATTACTTACTGAGTAGTTTTAGTTAAGTCTTTTAAACATTCTGAAATGAATTTATATCAACAAATATAAAATGGTGGTAGTATGTTTGTTAAGTAATAATAGTTCCCGTCTATGTTTACAATGACTGTCCACACTCAGTTTAATCAATTTGTCATGGGAAAAATGGGGTAGGGGGTTTGGGTAGGGGTAGGGGTCCTTAGGAATTCCTCTTTAAAGAATTACACCTTCTTGCAAACAAAAGCAGTTAGAATAAGATAGTAGTTTATTTAGAGGAAGGGGAAGGGAAGGAAAACCAAGAGAGAAATCATCAGACTTCTTCTCATGGGGAGAAAGGCATGACAGAGAACATGGCTCTAAGATACCAATCTCGTAGAGCAGGAGACTGGCAAGTACTTTTATAGAGGACTGACGGGGGTGACCATCTGACTGTGGAAAGTTCCTTTAGTGAGGGAAGACCATCCCCCACTGATGGTGGCTGGAGGAATTGGGTGAGGGGTGGCTGCAGATCTCTCAAGCCATCTCCTCAGGACACAATAAAGCAGCCACACCTAATCTTATTGACCCAGGGTTGAAGGACACTAGAATGAAGGGTGGAGGTCCTGAAGCTAGCTCAGTCTGATCTGGTTCCACTTATCTCTTTAGGTGTGTCTGTCCTTTGGTTTAGTTGCTCAAGGAGAAGTTTCTTTGATGTGCCCCACAGAACTTCTGAGGTGCTCTGGGCCCACAACAAATTCTACCCCATTTGTCACTTATCCCTAACACCTAGTTTCATCTCACAAGTACCTTGTTCTTTTCACCACTATTTCTTTTCTTGAGGTTGTATCCTACAACTTAGACTCTCCACCTCCTGATTTGTCTTGCCACAATTATATCCTCTGTCCTTGAAATACTCTTTCCGAGTATAACTTTGTGTAGGATTTTTGGTTGGCTGTCATTTTGAATTTTAGCTGCTAGGGCTACATACCCCAGATACATCTGAAAAACACAACTCTGGTTAACAATCATCTTGTATTCCCATACTTCATATTCTAGGTGACATCGGAAGAGAAACTTCCAAGAGAATTAGTTGAAAGGTTTTGGATGAGTGTATGTGAGTTGCTAAATGGCACCTCTGCATGCATTTAACTTCTTTTGAGTTTTTTATCTTTAATTTCACAGTTTATACATAGAAAAATTTATCAAGATTCTCCCAAATTTTATAGATGAAAATCTCAAACCATTTAAGAGAGTAATATCTTATAATTTAGTGTTTCTCCTGACTAATAGTAATAATAACAACAACACAACAACAACAACAACAATAACTGATAGGTCCCCTGGAATAGGATTCTAAGAATAGCTGGGCCTAGATCAAGAAGACATTCCCTCAGCATTTTTTTTTTCCTGCAGTTATGAGAGCTTTTGTGACATTTTATGGAAAGGCTTCCCAATCACATTAAGGGCAATCTGACCTTAACCTAGACTGCCACTGCCTTTCTTAATTTCTTAAAAGAAGAATGAAAATCTTCAATTACATACAAAGGAGGGTGTTCATATACTCATTCTTCCAGGAAAAGATCATAGAATCATAGATCTATAGCTGAAAAGACTTTAGAAATCATTTAGTCCACACTATGATTATTTAGGTTATTTAGGCAGCGAGGTGGGGCAGTGGATAGAATGCTAAATCCAGAATCAGGAAGACCTAAGTTCAAATATGGCTTCAGACACTTACTAGCTGTATGACACTTGGAAAGTCATTCTCACCCTGTTTGTTTACAGTTTTTTCATCTGTAAAATGAGCTAGAGAGGAAAATAGCAAACAACTTGAGTATCCTTACCAAGAAAATCACAAATGGGGCCACAAAGAATCACACATGATTGAAATGACTCAATAGCAACAGTCCATACCACCTACTTCCATTTAACAGAGTATCTACCATTTTATTATTTTCTTCTTTCTGTATGAAAAATGCCCTGGATAATTCACAGCAAGGTTCCCTACCAATAAGATCCAAGATGTGAAGGGGATGAAGAGGTCCTTAGAAATTGAACCTCCTATGGAACCATACAAAACTTAAGACTTTATCAAAACTTGACCAGAAAACTATAGATTTAATCTGCCCCTGTATACTTCTAATCATTGCCCACACCAGTCTCAACACTTGGAGAACACCAAATCCTCAACCAAAATTTCAGTCAGTCCATCAACAAGTATATATTAAATACCTAATATGTAGCCCAAACTGTGCAAAGTGATAAAGATACCAAGAAAAGTGCAAGAAAATACCCCCTTTCAAGAAGTTTATATTCTAATATCAAATCACAATCTGGTTTCATGGGAAAATATCCTTGTACAAGTTTCTACTATGATGGAAAAATTTCTGTCAAGGACATCTTTAGACACACTCAATCATACATAGAATCAGCCCATCCACTAGTCCATGTAATCTCCACCTTTGGCTAAGTTTTTTTCTCATTTTTGTCAGGGTCCAATGGCCAATCCTGAAAATCCCTCATCCCAGTTCTGTGAAGCAGATATTCCAGTCTCTTCAATATCTCCAATAGTGCCTCTGACAATTCCATCCAACTACCCTACGTCTAACCTCTTCTCCCAAACAATTAACAATCCTATTTTTTGCTAAGTGTCATAGTGCATAGACTTCTGGATCAGGAAGGCTCACCTTTTAATCCTGTCACAGATGCTTTCAAAGTCATTTCATATCACCCAGCCTCATTTTTCTCATCTGTAAAATGGGGATATTAATATCCTTGACTTTATGGAGTTGTTGTAAGGGTATAAATATTTCAAGGATATTGCAACATTCAGGTGAGATACATGTTGTTGTTCTTGTTGTTAGCTCAGGAACTAGGGAAACTGAACAAAGCAATGGAAGCAAGGTGAACACTTGATGTTTCCAACATTCTAGCAGAAAGAATCATTGTTTAGTTAAGTCGTTAAAGAGAAGGAAATTAAGTTGTTATAGCCAGTGAAAATAAGAGTAGCCTCAATCCCACAAAACTGGTGTAGAAGAGGGAAGAATACAATTTTGTCTTGATTATTATGTCCTTAATGCCATTTTAATAAGGGACCAGTATCTACTCCCTTGTTACTAACCCTCTGGGACAATGGGAGGCAGACTTCCATCTTTTTTGCCAAACTCAGACTCAGCAGAACCCGAATCCTTAGCTGGCTTTTACACAATAACAATAGGCAGGGATTTTAGTGGCAATCAAGTTCAACTGAAATCTGAGCATTGACACCCTATAGAAAATATACAAGTAGTAATGAGCCTTTAATTGACAACTTCAAATTAGGGAAGGGCGGTACCTCACTGTCTCCCAACACAATCTATTTCACCTGTTGTCTTAATTAGTACGAGTTGTTGGGACATCTAAGTGGCACAGTGGATAAAAACACTGGCCCTGGATTCAGGAGGACCTGTGTTCAAATCCGACCTCAGACACTTGACACTTACTAGTTGTGTGAGCTGGGGCAAGTCACTTAACCCTCATTACCCTGGCAAAAACAAACAAACAAACAAAAAACCCACTTTATTTTTCATGAATCAAGTTAAACTAAGTTTTACCCTATCTCTATTTAAGATAATTGCAGTCTCTCATCTACCAAAGAATTCTTCAAACACTTGAAGACAATGATGCTCATTAAGATGAGAGTACTATTATTCTCTGATTGAGTCAGGCCACACTTGAAGCATTGTTTATGGTTCTAGGTATTACATTTTAGAAAGGATATCAATAAGCTGGAGACTACCCAGGGGAGAGTAACCAGGAACACAAAGGGCTTGAAGTTCATGTCATATTAGAGTTGGTTGAAGGCGCTGAAGATATTTAGCCAGAAGTTATAATGATTTTCTTTTTCTTTTCTTCCCAGTGGGGTGCAGAATGAAAGAAAACAGACTTCTGTTAATTAAAAAAAATTAAAAGAACAAGATTTCTCATCAGGTCAAATCAAATCAAATATACATGCATCTAATGATTGGTACTATATTCCAGAAGCTATGATAATCACTAGGGATACGAATAGAAGCAAAAAGAAAAGCAGACCCTCCCTTGAAAAGATTACATTTCAATAGACAAAAGCAGTATAAAAGGAAGCTACACAATGTGAAGGGTTGGAGGGAAGGGGGAAATACTTACTCAGGTCCCGGTGGAGAAAGAAATCCAGAATCAGGAGGGGGGTCCAGAGAGGAATGAATGAGTGAACATGGCATATCTGGGGTATTTCTTAAAATGGATGTCATGAGAGGAAATTACTAAAACGAGAAAGGACTACATGGGTGGAGGAATCGTCCAGCATGTGAAGGCTGCTGGACCATAGTGGCAAAGACAGCTTCCACTTGACTTGACTTGACTCAGGCAGGGGAAAGGGTTAATATCATTTTAGTTCTGGAGCTACTTTATTGCTTAATAAAGCCCAAGATCCCATTAACTCTACTGGCTGCTACTTTTAAGCTTCTAGGACACTAAAAACCATTGTCTCTTTTTAAACAAACAACTATCTAAACATTTCTCCTCCAACTTGAATTTGTGAATTAGAGTTGTTTATCCCAAGTGTAATACTTCACATTTATCTCTAGGAAATTTCAACTTATTAGATTCAGTCCTAGACTGAAAAAAAAAATCTGGGATTTAAAAAATTCTGACACTTTAATCCAATCTGTTAACTATTTTTCCTAGATTTCTATCATCTGAAAATTTTTGTAGGAAGCCAGCTATACATTTAATGAAGGCATGGATTTAAAAAAAACAAAACTTAAATACCACAGTCAAGTATAGATACATTGCAATCCATTGGAGGTGACTCTCCAAATCAGATCAAGAATGACTACTTCTTGGGTCTGCCCATTCAATAAGCTCTGAATTGATCTAATTGTACTATTGATTGTGCCATATGTCTACCGTTTTTCCACAACAAAGACAGAAATGATTTTATAAAATATTTTTATAAAAAATAAATAATATCACCTAAACAACCCCCAATCAGTTTTCTAGACCTAATAAAAATAGGAAATAAATTTAGTTGTGTGATGTGACCCATTCTTGGTGAAGCCATTCTAGCTTTTCATCATTATCACTGAATTTTCAAGATATTCATCAGCCTCCTTGTTTTTGAGTTTTGGCAAGAATCAAAGTCAAGCTCAGTGGCCCTTTACTTGCTGAGGTGACAAAAAGGAAATGGTTTTCAGACTCGGCATGGGCTGTATAAATTGAGTCAAAAAATTCAATAATTCCAGTGCCATGTACTAGCAATGTTATATTTAATTTTGTCTTCAAGGGTTTTCCATTGCATGTATTAAGAAAGTAATCCATTGATTTCACATTTATAAGATCACGGGGATTATAAAATTAGCACAGGAAAGGGCCTTAGATCAATCCCCTCATTTCACAAATGAGAAATTAGGGAAGAAAAATTCTTTGCTCAAAGTGACAAAGCATATATTTGAACCCAGGGCCTCTGAGTGTAAATCTATTTTTATTTTTTTTTAAGTGGGGCAATGAAGGTTAAATGACTTGCCCAGGGTCACACAGCTAGTTAGTGTCAAGTGTCTGAGGCCAAATTTGAACTCAGGTCCTCCTGAATCCAGGGTGGGTGCTTTATCCACTGCGCCACCTAGCTGCCCCTCTGAGTGTAAATCTAACACTCTTTCCAGAACCAACTTTTTACCTTTAAAATTTAGCCATAGCCAGAAGATAATTTTGCTTACCATGGTTTGATTAAGCTTCTGCTGTCATGGCTACTCTGTCTCCTTCTTACCCCACAGAAGCACTGACCTTCTCTATATAGAGATTTTATTCTAAAACAGCACTGTCACATGTCAAAATGTCACTACAGTAAATATTAATAGCTCACTAAAGATGCTTCTTTTTATTTCATTACCAAATCCTTTAATTCTGATTCCTAAACTTTTACTCTACATAGATCATAGTGAGAGAGAGAGAGAGAGAGAGAGAGAGAGAGAGAGAGAGAGAGAGAGAGAGAGAGAGAGAGAGGGCTGACATTTGGGGGCAAAAGATTTCAGCAATGCAACTACATATATAAGAGACTATAACTACAAATTATTTACTAGGCTCTTCAAGAACTGACAAACTTTAGTCTTGATGCTGTCTTTGGAGAATGTGCAAAAGAGTCACTCAAGAAAATGGAGTCAGTATGTAGAAGAATAATGTGAATGACAGGGTGAATGCAAACTAATGAAATGGAATTGAGAAACCAGAAAGTGTACAGGAATATTGGTGCCCTGGCTATTTGTGCATTAAAATGCAGTATAGGGAGGAGTAAGCTATATAGGAGAGAGAAAGATGGAGAAAAGTATCTGGAAGCTTAAAACCTATTTGGTGACTGTCTAAGGTAGAGAGAATTAGTATTAGTATAAGTGTTGGGCCCTCCATCTCTACATTGCTCTCTGAAGTGAAATTTGATGCAAATATTAAAATAGGGAAATGGTGTCACAGTCTCAATCAAGTTAAATATATCTGAAAGGCAAATTTCATATAGGAAAAAAGAGTGTCCATCAGAGAAGTATTACTGTGCAAGATCTTAGGGAGAGGATTCCCTTAATAATATAAATAATTCATTCAATCAGTTCTAAATTGATCTAATTGAACTATTGATGTTTCCATATCTCTCCTACCCCTTTCCACAACAATAACTGAGTTGTGGAAAATCCTATGATATCTATTTATTTATTTATTTATTTATTCATTCATTCATTCATTTATTTATTTATTTTGTTGTTGTTGCAGGGCAATAAGGGTTAAGTGACTTGCCCAGGGTCACACAGCTAGTAAGTGTCAAGTGTCTGAGACCAGGTTTGAACTCAGGTCCTCTTGAACCCAGGGCCTGTGCTTTATCCACTGAGGTACCTAGCTGTCCCCCCCAATTTTTGTTTGTTTTGGGGTTTTTTGTGAGGCACAAAGGTTAAGTGACTTGTCCAGGGTCACACAGCTAGTAATTGTCAAGTGTCTGAGGCTGGATTTGAATTCCGGTCCTCCTGAATCCAGGCCGAGTGCTTTATCCACTGTGCCACCTAGCTGCCTCAATTCCTATGATATTTAAACTGGAAGGACTATGAATTATATTTTATGATTTGGATACTGGAATAGTCCAATTTAAATCTGAAAGGGAATTTAGAGAAATATATTTTACTCCAAGTACTTGATTTTACCAAAAAGGAAACTGGGTCTCAAGGAGGTTAAGTGATTTATCAGCTGTCACAAATAAGTAACCAAGGCAGATTTCAAATCCAAGTTTTCTAAATCTATTGCTCTTTCCATAGTTTATAAGACTAAATCTCTGTTCAGAATTTTCCATTACTAGGACTCCAAATCCCACAGTTCTAGACTAATGCATAATTTGTTATAGGTAAAGTCAAGATCATAGCAGATAGTGAGGAGATCTGCCTCCAGAAAAAGTAGAATGTATGACTAAACAGAAAACTATGATATATAATATGTCTGTGGTGTAAGACAAGATCCACTCTCATGTGTCATGTGTAATGTCACTCCTTCAGAGAATGTTCCATTCTTCTTTCCCAGCAGGGGCTTAATATACATTGATCTCATAAGGTCAATACTGATTAGTGTTCCACTCCCTAGATTTTCACTGGCTTCCTACCATTCCTGGATTTTTCTCCCTCCTTACCTCTACCTCCTGGCATACCTGGATTCCTTCAAGTCCAGAATTCTGAACAAACTTTTCCTCATCATCCTTAAAATTTAGTGCTTTCTCTGTGAAATTAGCTTCAATTTATCCTGCATATAATTTGTTTGTATATAGTTGGATGTGATTGGTTTTCATTTTCCCTTGACCCCATTATATTTGGAACCCTTTGATGACAGAGACTGATTCATCCCCTTTCTTTATATCTTTAGTGCTTATATCCCTAGTTCTTGTCATATAGTAGACACTTTATTAATGCCTATTGACTTAACTTGGCTGGACTTGACTCATCCTGCAAATTATACTTAGCTTCCCACAAATTCCCCTTATCAGCACTGTGTCCACTGTTCTGGCTGCCTTTCTGAGGGGGGACTTCAATTAGCTAGCATCTCTAACAGCCTAAAATAGAAGCAGCATTGTACGATCACATGACTAATGAACTTAAAGTCAGAAGGGACATAGGTTTCAATATCATTTCTAACACTGTGGTTATGTGAACATAGGCAAATCATTTAACCTCCATGGTCCTCAGTTTATACATCTTTAAAATGGCAATAATAATAATAATAATAATAATAATAATAACAACAACAACATTATTTACATAAAGTCAGTGATATTGTAAATTGCTTCACAAACCTTAAAGTGTTATCTAAATGTCAGGCATTTTTACCTCACAGATATTGCTAGTAATACTTATAGTCCTCACACAGCTGGTGGGAGGATCAAATAAAATAAATTATATAATGAATATTGTGATCACAAACCTCTTTCTGGGTAATAACATTTATCTAATATTTACATTTGTCAAGATAAACCACAGTTGAGATTGAACTAAATCCAACTTGAAATATTTATTAAATGGCTACTATGTTCAATGTACCAGGCTAGTCACTGGAGATATAAAGACAAAAACTGGGAGCCTAAAGAAAGGGTCACTGGATACTTAAAGATATTGCTTTCAGCCATCTCTTTCTGCTACATAGCTCATGCAAGTAGTCATATAATAGACTGAATGCTAGTGTGTCTCCTCTAGCCTGTTTTTTTTTCCATTTATTTATTAATTCCACTTGGAGAAATTGGTTTTGAGAATATTTTTCTATTAAGGTACATCTGTGGGCCTAGATGAGACACATTTTCAGGGCAAGTTTCTGATGGAAATTCTAAACTCTCAAGGTTTACAAGATGTGAAGGTTTCTATTTTACACTTGGAAGTACATTTATTTGTCTGCAGGTTCATAATATTGTAGCAATTGGAGAGATCCTTTTACTTGTACATCCTTGGCTAAAAATAATAAAAAAACAATACACTCTTGTTGGAACTTCACAAGCCAGAGAACATTTGTAAGGGTGAGGTCTATTCCATTCAACCTCATTCATCAAAGGCAAGATTGTCAGTCCCAGTGGAAGAATTGCTATTGCAGATGATGATGTAACATTCAGGGGAAATGCTTGCTGTGGTTTTGTGATCTCAGATGCATTGTTCACAAAAATAGTTATGGAAGAAAGATACAAATTAGGTTTACATGTAATTTTTAATTGCCTGATTGGGACAAGACATGGTTTTATTGCCAAGTAGTCACTGGGATAGCTCATCAATTGTTCTGATTTGTTCAATAAATCAACTAAAAATCAATGTTTATTATTTTAGCCATGCACACAACTGAAATCTAATAGATTAATAGATCAATGGGAGGAATACTGTAACTATTGGGGAAATGTGATTTGCAAATGATTCAATCAATACTTCATTGTAGGAATGACCACAGATGCTATACTTATTCTAATGTACAAGGTGATTTCTAAGGGTAAAAACTAGATTCTATTCTTTAAATTAAGTGCTAACAATAAAAGTTCCTTTAATAAAATTTCTGCTAATCTCATATTATTAGTGTTCTTGTGGCAAAAGCCAGAACAGTTTTAGCAACTGGACCACTCATTGTCCAGAGTCAAGCAGTATAAGCTGGGGTAAGCAGCATAGAAAAAACCCCTCATATCAACTTTTGAGTTCATGCTGTGAAAAAATATGAGCTTATTAAGTTAAATTCATATTGAAGTTATTTGTATTCAACCAGAGAATCCTTGTTGAGGGATCTTCTCATACAATCTATAGAAAAGAAGGTAAAAACTGGAATTAACATTCACCAATGTCACTGTGGAGTTGGAAGAAAATGTAGATTTAGTAAGCAACTACTATATGGCAGGCATTGTACTAAGCATTTTAGAAATATGATCTCCTTTGATTCTGACAACAACAATGGAAGCTAAGTAATATTATTATCACTATATTACAGATGAGGAAATTAAGGCAAATTAAGGTTAAACTATTTGTCTAGAGTCACACAGCTAATAAATATATGAGCCCGATTTTAACATGTCTTCCTGATTCCAGTTTCAGTGCTCTATCCACTGTGCCACCTAACTACATTGCTATGAGAATGGGAGATAATCTAATCTGCTTGAAAAGAGGAAAGTAAGAGAAAGATTTAGAGAGGAGGTGGTCCAGGTCAGTCTGATGATTTTTATATGAGATAGAAAGGAGGGAGTGAAAAGTCATTTAGTTGCTAAACATTTATTAAGTATTTGCCTTTAAGAGTAATTGTGCTAAGACTTATGGATAAAAATAAATAAATAAAAAGATTCTGTCCCCAACAATCTCATATTTTAATGGGAGATAAAAGAAATTAATTAATACTGCTTTTACATATACATGCATACATATATACATGCACATGTATATATATATATATACAGGAGAAGGAAAGGGGACCAGGGGACCAGGAAGGCTTCCAGATGGGATCTGAGCTAAATTTTAATGGAAGGTAAATAAGATAAGAGGTGAAGGAAAGGAGGGAATTCCAAGACTAAGAAACAGCTAGCTCAAAGCCAGGGGAAAAAAAAATGAAGTGATGCGTTTAATTAATAGCAAGTAGGTCATTATCACTAGATTGTAGGGTATGTCAAGGAATATAAAATTTAAGAAGACTGAAAAGGTTGGAAGGGGCCAGATTATGAAAAATTCCAAATATGAAGTACAGTTTATATTTGTTCCTTTATGAAATAGGGAGTCCCTGTGACTCAATAAGAAGTTAGTGTGCAGGGAGCTGGAGGGGAATCAGTCTCATGCTTTAGAAAAATCATCTTGATAGCTGAATAAAGGATGAGTTATAATGTGAAGAGACTTGAGTCAGAGGGACCAAATAGAAGGCTATTTTAATATCAGAGGTGAGAGATTATGAGGTTCAGAGCAGTAAGAAATATTAGATCATGGGAAGGTAGAAATGATGAGATTTGGCAAAGGAATGGATATGTGAAATTGAGGAGACAAGTATAACACTGAGTCCTGAGTTATTGTAAGGATTATATAATCCTTTTCTCATTAGTAATGGGGAAGTTAGAAAAAGGAAAATATTTTGGGAGAAAAGTAATGAGTTTTCTTTTATAATTGTTGGGATTGAGATACTTATAGGGCATCCAGTTCAAGATGGTGAAAAGATAAATGGTGATATGCAACTGTAGCTGAATATTAAAATTAATTCTGGATTACCATCATCAGGGAATCTTCAATATAGAGATAACTGAAAACCCCACAGGAGTCAATGCGATCATGTGAAATAGCATAAGGGAGAAATACAGGTCTTATGACATAGAATTGTAAGATACCTAAAGTTAATGAGAATGAAAAGAATAAAGAACAAGAAGGGGAAAAAAATGAAGAGCATAGAAAGAGAGAATCAGGAGAGAGCAGTATCTAAAAAAAATAAAAGTTGTAGATGAGAGAGTATGCAAGTGAAGAAATCGATCAATAATATTTAATCCTGTATCATAAGAATGAAAGATGAAGATTAAGAAAAGGTTAAAAAAACAGGTTTGCCAATTAGGTAATTATTAGTAACTTTGGAGAAGACAGTTCAGTTGAAAGATGAGGTCAGACACCAAGTGAGAGAAGGTTTATAAGCCAGTGAGAGGAGAGGAAATGCGGTCAAAAATTGTGGATGACTTTTTCAAGATATTTAATTATAAAAGTATTATAGAGATACAAGACAATAGCTAGCAAAGCTAGATAGACCACTTGAGGGTTTTTAAAGGATATCTAACAGAGAAAGAATCAGTAGTTAAGAAGAGGTTGAATTTTAGTGAGGAGCACATTGGGGACAATTTGCTAGAGAAATTGGGAGGGGGTGGAATCGTCAGGAATAGATTTGTGCAAGTTTCTTAAGTAATTGGCAGAATTTGACATTGTTAGCCAACTTGGGGTTCTTTTGATCAGGATAAAAATTACCTTCAGAAATGTCTTGAAGTATCACATTTAAACCTAATAAAAATGTAAAGCAATTTGTGGCCCTACCAAAAAGACATTCCACATTTCACCAATGATATGAATTGTCCAAACTGCTGGGCACTATCTTGTGACAGAATATACCGAACTTGGAAGAGTCTTTTTAATGATGATCATCTTTTCTAAATGCAAGGAAACTGTTACTTGACCCTTGCTACCATTTGGCTATTATTTTTTTTAAAAATCCAGAATCTCCAGACATTTCAAACTCACAAAGTCCATCTCAGGATAGATATCTATTTATGTACTATCAGGGAAAAAATAAAAATAGCAATAGCAAAAAAAAAAAAACCTAGCTTCAGGTTTGCCTGGGCAGGACATGTGTTTTGCATGCCATCTGGAAATCTGCTGTGGCATAGAGATTAAGATGAGCTGTCGCTCCCTAGCCTCTTTCAGGAAGTATCTTAAAACCATCCTGACAGGAACTAACATTGACAGAGAAGAGAAACCTCAGAGGGATGTCACTCCTTTTAAAATATTTATCAAAATAGTCATCAGCACATCTTGTTCTGCTGCAAAGAGGGAGAATGCTTCATCATCTCAGAGTGTCAGACTCTTATAATACTGAGTCATACTAGGCCAGAAGTAACCAAGGGTTCACTTGTGCCAAAGGACTATGGTGGTACAGTGAATAGAACACCAGACCCACAGTAAGGAAAACATGACTTTAAATCTGCCTCATACACTTTCTAGCTATGTGACCCAGGGCAAGTCACTTGACCTCTGTTTGCTTCAGTTTCCTCATCTGTAAATTGAGACTAACAACAGCACTTCTCTCCCAGGTTTATCTTGAGGACCAAATGAGGTAGTATTGTAAAATGTTTAGTACAGTGTTTGGCATGTATTAAATATTATATAAATGTTTGCTACTGCTACTAATCTTATTGCTGAATCATTAAACATGTCATCTGAAATCAAGAGGAGCAGTTTTCACATGGCTAGATCACTTGCATTTTTACTTATATCTATTTAGATATCTAGATATATATTTCGTCTAGATAAATATAGATATAGACATATAGATATATTTCTGTACATAGAGCAATGGATCAATTGATAGTTTTGTTTTGCTTTTTACTTTTGTCTTCCTTTGAATTTTGAAAACACCACTTTTCTGGTATTTGTTAAATTCAGCCTATTTGGGTTATCCACACTTTTGCTTAACACCATTAGTGCAGGTAAATAAGGAGAGACTTTTTGCTGATTTTTTTCCTTAAGAACCATTAGGGGGCAGCTAGGGGGTGCAGTGGATAGAGCACAAGCCCTGGATTCAGGAGGACCTGAGTTCAAATCTGGCCTCAGACACTTGACACTTACTAGCTGTGTGATCCTGGGCAAGTCACTTGACCCCAATTGCCTTACCAAAAAAAAAAAAAAAAAAGGAGAGAGAGAGATAATAAAACCCCTTGACCACACAGGGGTCACTCTTTTGGGGGCAGCTAGGTGGTGCAGTGGATAGAGTACCAGTCTTGGATTCAGAAAGACCTGAGTTCAAATCTGGACTCAGAAACTTGACCTTACTAGCTGTGTGACACTAAACACTCAGTGCCCCTCAAAAAAAATGAACTTTAGAATCTTTGAGTTATCAAGAAGTGAGATTCAAATATTACAGATTTTACCTTCTTTTAAAAATAAATTTATATATTTAAATCAATTTCCATATTTTTAGACACATCAATTTAATAAATTTACATATTTAAATAAATTAACTTACATATTTAAATGGAATAAATGAAAGACCTTTGCCTTCAAAATAGTTAAATTGTGGAGTAATAAATTTATTCTAATGATGATTCCATTTCTCAAACTGTTTTTGGAACATGTAAGGAATTGCCTTTGGAGTTTGTATTACTTTCTTTTAAATATCCCCAATGGTGACATACCTTTCATCTTTCAGAAATTCAATTGATTTTAGAAATTGCAGAAAGTAGTTTGGAGACATATTTGCCAATTAAGACCATTAATTAAGTTATAAGCAAGAAGTAGCTATAAAGTAATGAGACATATTCTTCTATGATACATATACAAATTCTGATGACAATTCCAAAGAGGATTTCTGACAAGTGCTTAAGCAATACCAATATCTAAAGCCACACAATATGCCTGTGATTTAGATGTGTAAATTCTGGTATGTTATTTAAAATTGTAATTTGCGTTATTCACTATATGTTAAGAAATATTTAAAATAAGGATTTATGCAAGATCAGGACATGGTTTCAATTTTCTTATTTATAACATGAGCTTAAAGATGCATATTCCATCTATATGTCACAGAAACGTTCAAAGGTTAAAGTCAGGAAATATATGTGAACAAATTCAATGGAGGAGTACGACAACAAAATATCATTTTTATTTCCAAGGGGTTTTTTTGAGAAGTATCACATGAGCATAAAATGGACATATGAATCAATATCCATTTATAATGACAAATCTAGGGGCAGCTAGGTGGCACAGTGGATAGAGCACCTGCCCTGGAGTCAGGAGGACCTGAGTTCAATTCTGTCCTCAGACACTTAACACTTACTACCTGTGTGACCTGGGCAAGTCACTTAACCCCAATTGCCTCACTAAAAGAAAAAAAAATGACAGATCTACTCTTGCATAGCTATATTGTAATATGTTATTAATGTATAAAATAGTTTAAATGGATGAGAATATGATTGTGCGCATTCGTAGTTTTATTTGTTTGGAATCAGAAAAATCAGTAGCCCTTTAAATTAAATACTTCAAGTGAGGTCTTCAATCAGCAGTTAACAGTCTATAAGTAGCCAATTAAATTACTATTAAGACTTTATTTGAAATTTTTTATTATAGTATGATAAAACTTTTTTTTTCACATGGGTGATATGTAACTACTACAAAGTATGGAAAGGACTGCTACGGAAGAGACTGTCATTTGACATTGATGCTATCAGTGGTATCTTCAAGCAATAAATATTGTCACATCTACAAACTACATCCACACAAGTCAATACATTATTTAGAAGAATCAGAAATCATTTGATTCATCTTAACTAATTAATATATTTGAAGTGAACTGAAATAGGAATGATTGTTTCTTTAATTATACTGTAGATGATATATATGTTTACATGGATGAGATTCAGTCTTAGATTTGAAATTCAGTTGATTTGACTGGTTTATAAATTTTTCATTTTTATTCTTCAGATCTGATGTATAAAATGTTTTTTAAATATTCTATAATTGATGTTAAAATAATTATTGGTAAATAAAAGTATTTGAGGAAAAAAGTCCTCTAATGACTTACACATGAGCAATTTCCCAAGATATATTTTCAGCTATTATATTAGTTGACACTGAGCTCAGTTTTTCCAGTCTATTTTGGAACTATTGTAAGGTTTAACAGATCAACTCCTTGTCTTTCAAGGGATAGAATGACCTATATGATTTCTTTTGTGGCTGGATAGGATGGAAAATCAGTTCTACCTTAAATCAATTCCCTGTCTTAAGTATCTCAGGATACTTGTGTATCTGAAGTCTTGAGGCACTGGCATGATTGTGCCATATATATATATATATATATATATATATATATATATATATGTGTGTGTGTGTGTGTGTGTGTATGTGTGTATATATGTATATATATGTGTGTGTGTATATATGTATATGTATATATGTATGTATATATGTATATATATGTGTGTGTGTATATGTATATGTATATATGTATGTATATATGTATATATATGTATATATATATACACACACTAAATGATATACTATACATCTATATTCATTGATTTTCATGGCAAGATACATCTTTCTCAAAGCTATCACAGCATTCCCCCATTGCAGAAACATATAGGCATCTGGCCTTGGCCGATTGTCTTTTGAAATCAGGAATAGAATGATTTGGTCTAGGAAAAGAATATTCAACAATATTTATAGGGGAAATGGAGAGACCATCTATATATTTAAATCTTCATTTGCATTTATTCATTTATTATATTTGTAGAGTAGGATTTCCTGTGGAAAGAAGTGAGGATTTTATTCCCTTTTGGTTGTTGAAAGTATTTTTTTTTCCTTTAAGGGCTTCCCATAAGTGATTATTGAAGTGATGTATTCCATCCATTATTTTGGTTAGGAGGGACAATAAATGTATATTGTTTAAGTTGAGCTTATTCCTTGTTCATTTACTGGTACCTAATATAGAACTTCTTTCTGTGATGAAGTTATGATCCTTTTAAAGCTGGCTAACCATAAGCAATGCAATTTAATTCTCAAGTGCTACTATTAAACAACTGAATGTGGTGCTACCCTGAAATTGGAACAGACTTTATACTTAAGTGGCATATTGAAGAGTTTGATGTCACTCTTATGTAAAATCACAGTCCTTCTGTCTTGATGAATTTGATAGTGAATATGCATCAGTCAATATATGATAACTTAAGAGAAAATATATAAAGAAATAGTTTTATGTCTACTGGCTCAGATTCACTTCATATCCAATGAGAAATGGCTTTAGCTTGATCAATAAGAAATAGCTTTAGTTTAATCAAAATGTATTGTATATGTGTATATTTGCATTTATGCATGTTTCTATCCATAAGTTTGTATGTTTTCTTTTAGGTTTAGGAACAAGTAGAACTTAAAATATAATCCTTAATCACACCTAATACATCTAAAGTTGATCCATTTGATGACTTTGTATGAATAAAGAAGATATATATCTCAGGAATATCAGCAATTGTTCAGAGATTTAAACTTCCACACATATAATCAAAAGGCTTATTAGTTCATTACTGCTTATTTGGTAGAGCTATAACCTTTTTTCTCTACTTGTAAATCGAGAATGCCTTAGATGACATTTTCTAGGGTTTCCTTTTCTGTGATTCCCTTCATCAGCATCTCTCGACGAAATCATGTATAATGCTACTAACCCCTTAAGTTCTTTACTATATCTCTGCTCCCCAATTACTGCCAAACTCATTGAAACTGTACATAACTATTGCCTCGATTTCCTTTTAACAAATTCATTTCTACATGCTATATAATCTGGCTTCCACCCATTTATTTGAAAACTTCTTATTGCTTCTACAATTTAATATAATCCTTTTTGCCTTACATTCGAAACTGATTTTAATCTGCCTCTCAGCCACCTTTTCAGACTTATTTTACTCTTCTATATATCCCATGGTGCCAGTCAAAACAGAATAATATCTCTCCTATTAACATGCCATTACATCTTGCTCTTCTGTGTTTCTACATAAAATTTCCCCTTATTTCTGGAATTCAATACCTCAGCATTTTTTGCCTTCATCTTCCTTCAAGATTCTACTACATTAACATAATCAACCACATCAATAAGAAAACCAACCAAAATCATATGATTATCTCAATAGATGCAGAGAAAGCTTTTGACAAAGTACAGCACCCATTCCTAATAAAAACACTAGAGAGTTTAGGAATAGGGGGAGCTTTCCTTAGAATAATAAACAGTATCTACCTAAAGCCATCAGCAAGTATTATATGCAATGGAGATAAATTAGAGGCCTTCCCAATAAGATCAGGGGTGAAACAGGGATGTCCATTATCACCCCTATTATTTAATATTGTTCTAGAAATGTTAGCTTTAGCAATCAGAGAAGAGAAAGGAATTAAAGGAATTAGAATAGGCAAGGAGGAAACAAAACTATCACTCTTTGCAGATGATATGATGGTATACTTAAGTAATCCTCGAGAATCAAGTCAAAAATTACTTGAAACAATTAACAACTTTAGCAAAGTAGCAGGATATAAAATAAATCCACATAAATCATCAGCATTTCTATACATGACCAACAAAGTCCAGCAGCAAGAGATAGAAAGAGAAATTCCATTTAAAGTAACGGTAGGTAATATAAAATACCTGGGAGTCTACTTGCCAAGACAAACCCAGGAACTCTATGAACACAACTACCAAACACTCTTCACACAAATCAAATCAGATCTAAATAATTGGAAAGATATCAATTGCTCATGGATAGGCAGAGCTAATATAGTAAAAATGACAATACTGCCTAAATTAATTTACTTATTCAGTGCCATACCAATCAGGCTACCTAAAAATTATTTTATACAGCTAGAAAAAATAATAACAAAATTCATCTGGAAAAACAAAAAATCAAGAATATCCAGGGAAATAATGAAAAAAAATTCACAGGAAGGTGGGTTAGCGGTACCAAACCTGGAGCTTTACTATAAAGCGGCAGTCATCAAAACTATCTGGTACTGGCTAAAAAATAGAGTGGTAGATCAATGGAATAGGATAGGCTCAGGAAATGCAGTAGTAAATGACACTAGTAATGTAGTGTTTGATAAACCCAAAGACTCCAGCTTCTGGGATAGGAACTCAGTATTTGACAAAAACAGCTGGGAAAACTGGAAGATAGTATGGCAGAAATTAGGCATAGACCAACATCTTACACCTTATACTAAAATAAGGTCAAAATGGATACACAATTTAGACATAAGAGGTGATACCATAGGCAAATTAGGAGAGAAAGGAATAGTGTACCTATCAGATCTTTGGAAAGGAGAACAGTTTTTGACCAAACATGAGATAGAGTATATTATAAAATGCAAAGTGGATGATTTTGATTATATTAAATTAAAAAAAATTTTGTACAAACAGAAGCAATGCATCCAAAATTGGAAGGGAGGCAGAAAGCTGGGAAACAATTTTTGAGGCCAGTGCTTCTGATAAAGGCCTCATCTCTAAAATATATAGGGAACTAAATCAAATTTATAAGAATCCAAGTCATTCCCCAAATGAGAAATGGTCAAAGGATATGAACAGGCAGTTTTCTGATGAAGAAACCAAAGCTATCTATTCCCATATGAAAAAATGCTCTAAATCCCTAATGATTAGAGAGATGCAAATTAAAACAACTCTGAGGTACCACCTGACACCTATCAGATTGGCTAAAATGACAAAAAAGGAAGATAATAAATGTTGGAGAGGCTGTGGGAAAATTGGAACACTAATACATTGTTGGTGGAGCTGTGAGCTGATCCAACCATTCTGGAGAGCAATTTGGAATTATGCCCAAAGGGCGATAAAGCTGTGCATACCCTTTGACCCAGCAATCCCACTTTTAGGTCTTTTGCCCAAAGAAATCATGGAAGGGGGAAAGGGACCCACATGTACAAAAATATTTATAGCTGCTCTTTACGTGGTAGCAAGGAATTGGAAGTTGAGGGGGTGCCCATCAATTGGGGAATGGCTGGACAAGTTGTGGTATATGAATACAATGGAATACTATTGTGCTGTAAGAAATGATGAGCAGGAAGAGTTCAGAGAAACCTGGAGGGTCTTACGTGAGCTGATGATGAGTGAGATGAGCAGAACCAGAAGAACATTGTACACAGTATCATCAACATTGAGTGTTGACCTACTGTGATGGACTATATTCTTCTCACCAATGCAATGGTACAGAAGAGTTCCAGGGAACTCGTGATAGAAGAGGATCTCCAAATCCAAGAAAAAAAAAGAAAGAAAGAACTGTGGAGTATAGATGCTGATTGAACCATATTATTTCTTTTGTTTTGGGTGCTGTTGTTTTTTTCTTTTTTCTCTATTTTGAGGTTTCGCATCACTGCTCTGATTCTTTCTCTTGTAACAGGATTAATGCAGAAATAGGATTAATGTTATTATGTGTATATATATATGTGTGTGTATATATCTATATCTATATCTATATGTATACGTATAGAGATATATAGATATAACCTATACCATATTACCTGCTGTCTAGGGGAGGGGGGGAGGGAGGGGAGGGAGGGAGAAAAATCTGAAATTGTAAAGCATGTATAAACAAAAGTTGAGAACTATCTTTACATGTAATGGAAAAAATAAAATATCTCATTAAAAAAAATAAAAAATAAAAAAAATAAAAACCAAAAAAAAAAAAGATTCTACTACATTGTATCTCTTCAAATGATGAACTAATTGTTATTTCTTCTTCCTATTTCAATTTATTTCTATATTGTCTGGATACTCTCTCCTCTTTATGTTAACGTGATTCTAATCTCTCCTGGGTCTCTTTCCCATGACTCTGACCACTCCTCAGTCTCCTTCACTGTATTTTCATTCTTGTCATGCATACCAGCTGTAGATTTCCACCAAGGCCCCATTCTCTACTCTCTTTTCTTCTTCCATATCATCACAATTGTTAATCTCATCAACTCTCATAGATCCAATTATCATCTCTGTGAAGATGATATAGAGATTTATATCCAGCCCTATCTTTCTCTTGAGTTATCATCTCACATTACTAGGCATCTCAAACTCAATATGTCCAAATCAGAAGTTCTTATGTTTCCCTATAAACCTACCGCCCTCTGCAAATTTCCTACTGCCAAAAGCACTGCCATCCTTACAACCTTGGTGTCATACATAACTCCTCACTCTCAGTTACCTCATATATCTAAGCTATTGTAAAATCTTTTTATTTCCTTTTCATAATATGTCTCATATAAGTCCACTCACAAAGTAACCATCTAATTAACATTATTCATCACTTCTCACTTGGATTGCTGCACAGTTTTCTAATCAGCCTCTCTGTCTCAAATCTAACCCCACTCCAGTATATCAACCATTCAACTACTAAAGTGTTATTTTTTTAAGTTCAATACTGATCCTGTTACCATCCTCCTTTCACATCAATAAACTCCAGTGGCTCTCCATTAACTGCTTGTAATTCAAATATAAAGGCTTCTGATCTCTGGAGGCCTTTATGATCAGTCTTCATATAATTTATTCCTCTCCATGCACTCTCTGTTCCAGGTACACTGGTCTATTTACTTTTTCTTAAAAATGGCAGTTCATTTAGGGACTCTATATTTTTCTACTCTCCATCCCCCAAATGTTCTCAATCCTCATATTTGTCTCTTAACCTCAATGGATTTCTTCACGACTTAGCACAAATCCAAAGGACTTTCCCAATCTGTGCATCTCCTTTCTTCTGCCACAACCCTTGCCAATATTTTCCCTCTGAAGATATGTTCCATCTACTTTTTTATATATCTCTTATGTACATAATTATTTACATGCTGTCTTCTCCATGGGGATATGAGCTCTTTAAGAGCATGGAGAGTGTTTTATGCCTTTCTTTGTGTCCTCAGGTTTAATACTGTGTGACTGACATATATTAAATACTTAATATATACTTGTTGACTATAAGATAGTTGTAATGTCTTGCAGTAGAATGTGAATTCATTGATATTCATAGAAATAAGGGAAGACTCACATGAAGAGATACAATATAAAGAAATAGTATCTAAAGAATAATACATCCTATGATTACGTTAATGAAAACATTATAAATGTTGATGAATAATGGATCTCTTCATTAAATTATATTATCAATCTCTGTTTCAGAGAACTTATGATAAAACATACCACTTCTCTCTCAAGAAAGATGGAGGAGTAGAGAATGTGGTATATGTTGTCAGATGTGGCTATTGTTGCTTTATCTATTGATATTGTTTAAATGTTTTGGTGTTTTTGTTTTTTTTTTTTGGTTTTTCAATGGTTTTATATTGAGGGGGGATTAAAAAGAAATAACTGTAGGGGCAGCTAGGTGGCACAGTGGATAGAGCACTGGTCCTGGATTCAGGAGGATCTGAGTTCAAATCCCACCTCAGACACTTGACACGAGTTGTGTGACCCTGGGCAAGTCACTTAACCCCAATTGCCTTACCAAAAAAAAAAAAAAGAAAAGAAAAAAAAGAAAAAAAAAAGAAATGACTGTGGTGTGTAAAAAAGGCAAAAATAAATAAAACTTTTAAAAAAAGGCTGAGTTGTAAAGAAAAAGAATCATGAAAGACATAAGAAACATGATCAATAAGCCCAATGACCAATGAGGAATTTCACTAACCAATTATGAATTATTCTCTCCACCCCTTGGCAGACTAGTAATAGACTAGAGGTACAGAATTAGAGACACATTAATAGACAAAAACAATGTGTGGGTGTGTTTGGCATGATTATACTTATTTTTTTCAAAGGATAGCCATTCTTTTTCTTTCTTTCTCTTTTTTTTGTTTGTTTTTTGGTCAGTTAGATGGGGAGCCCTGGAGTTTAGTGATATTAAAAGAAGGAAGAAGATAGAAGGAATAATTTAAAAATTAAGAAAAGATAAGAATGAATATCAGAAGTAGATAGACGTCGAGAAGTGTTGAAGCTACTGTATTCAATTTGAATTATTATGAAAAAATAAGAATGAGGTATATAGAGTAAAAAGCATATATAATAGAAATTCAGTCTCATATATAATCCTTATTTTGTTTTCTTTTGTATACAAAATGTTTGTTGATATTTTTATAATAACATTTTTAAATATAGTTTTTGAGAACTTTGATTCTTTTTTTTTTTTAATCTTTTTACTTCCAGGTGGTAGCATAGTTCTTTGCATATAGTTGGTACTTAAAATTGCAAAATTGAAAAATGGACCAAGGCAAAATTTGAGCCAGAGCTAGGGACAGCCAGGTAGCACAGTTAATAGCGTGCTGGTCCCGGATCAGGAAGACTCACATTCCTGACTTCAAATCTAGCCTCAGATTCTTACTAGCTGTGTGACCCTGGGTAAGTTACTTATCCCTTTTTTGCCTCAGTTTCTTCATCTCTTAAAATGAGCCAAAAAAGGAAATGGCAAACCATTTAATTACCTTTTCCAATAAAACCTCAAATGATGAGATCATGAAGAGTCAAACACAACTGAAAAGGCCGAACAACACCAGATCACTCCATTTCATGAAATTAAAAAAAAAAAAGTATTGCCGAACATAGCTGCTATTGGGGCAATGAGGGTTAAGCTCCTTGCCCAGGGTCACACAGCTAGTAAGTGTCAAGTGTCTGAGGCCATATTTGAACTCAGGTCTTCCTGAACCCAGGGCCAGTACTTTATCCACTGCACCACCTAGCTGGTCCTATAGCTGTTATTCTTAAAACAAAGGTAAAAAGGTCTTATGTAGTATAATAATAGGACTCAAAAAATATAAGAAATATATAATCCAGAAAGATATGGTATCAGAAAAACAATCTTGGAAAAATAAACAAAATACACATCAAAATATACAATCCCAGGAATTCTCATAACATTTCATATCCCCTGACAGTAGGTGACTTTTTAAAAAAGTTTTCTGGGACCTTGATGTGCTGGAGTTACATCACATTCAGAGTGAAGAGTGCCTCATGATACCACAATTGTTGGATGACCATAAATGATCCCTTTGCTATGTAAAAGATATTGCAAATCTTGTAATATTATGACTGCAACTTTACAGATCAAGAAACTGAGAAGTAGATTGGGTATACTTCCCAATGTTAAATAAATAGTAGGTAAGCCAACTATAAATAAAAATGTTTGTTACATTTTTAAATAAATTAAAAAATAAAGTTTAAAAATGTTGCCTTTGATTTATAGATACAGGCAAGTATAGATAAGAATATGTATACATGGTATATATGGAAATATGCTGTTATATATAGATCTGTATATATTGATAAGCATATTCATAAATATGTTTAAATATGCATATACCACTATACATTAGTTATGTTGTTATGGGGTTGGGAATTTGGAACTATTAAAGTTTAAACTGGCCAGCTAACCTAAAGGACACAGTCTGGGGTAATTCTCCTTGAGAAGCTAAACTGAAGGATGAACACACCTTGAGAAGAAAGAGAGATATACCCATTAGGTTTGACTGCCACCTAAGTGACACCAAGGGGATAAAGCTCTGGAAATCAGAAAAACTGCCCCTTACCCTACTTCTCCCAACCTACCCCCAATAAGGTACATTCCACCTTCAGTTGATCACCCCCATGTACCAACTATAAAACCTTTTGCCTTTCTCATCGTAGAAGAGATAGGTATCTCAGAGAACCATGTCTTGGAAACTATATCCCCTCGAGAGAAGTTTGACTTCTTTCTTGGTCTCCTTTCTCTAGCATGTAAATAAAAGTTTATTTTATTCTAATTGGATGTGTGCGCAAGAGGGTATAATTCTTTAAAGAGGAATCCCTCAGGAACCCCACATCAACAATTTTCCCCATGACACCATTTATACACACACACACACACACACACACACACACACAAATATATGTATATATATGTGTGTGTGTGTTTGCATGTATATATACACAAATATATGTGAGCATATACATACATACATATACAATTCCTATTAATATTTTCCCTCTATTTTCTGCCCCTTTACTCCCAGACTAATGCATCAATCATTCAACAAACATTTATTAATTGCCTATTAAATGTCAGGCACTATTAGGTGATAGTGATATAAAGAAGAAAATGTAACAGTTTCTGCTCTCAAGTGACTTAAATTTTATCAGGGAAGACAACATGTGCACTTAGAGGTATATACCCAATATAGAAGAAATAAATATACAAGGTAATTTGGAGGAGAGGGACTTACAGCTCTGGAAATCAGGAAAAAACAATTTATATTGATGTTGATGTTTAGTTGGAACTTCAAAGAAATCTAAAAATTGTAAGAAATGGATGTGAGGAGGAGAAGCATTCAAAGTATTAGGGGAGGACTTTTCAAAGACGTGGAGAAAAAAACATTGTGATGTGTAAAGAGCAGGAAGCCTAGTTTGTCTGTATCATAGAGTTCAGGAAAGAATAATATATAAAAATCTTAGAAAAGGAGGTTGAGGGGCAACTAGGTGACACAGTGAATGGAGCACCAGCCCTGGAGTCAGGAAGACCTGAATTCATATTCAGCCTCAGACACTTGACACCCTAGCTGTAACACCCTGGGAAAGTCACTTAACCCCATTTACCTCACACACACAAAAAAAAAAGTAGGTTGAAGACATACTTTGAAGGCCATTTGAAAGCCAATAAGAGTTCTTTATTTTTGAATTAGCTATCAAAGCTTACTGAACCTGAGATTAGGACTGTCAGATCTATGCTTTAGGAAAATAACTTTGGCAGCTAGATGGAAAATGGATTAAAAGAAGGGAAGATTTGGGGCACCCAGATGGCACAGTAGATAGAGCACCGGCCCTGTATCAGGAAGACCTGAGTTCAAATTTGACATCAGACAATTGTAGATTACTGCAATTATAGGATAAAGAACATTTAATAAGTACCTAATATGTGCAAAACACTGTCTTGAATTCTAGGGATACAAATACCACTTACCACCACTTCCCCCCAAAAAAACTAAACTCTTTCTCTGGTCCTGATTCACATGTCTATTTTCTTCCCCATTACAATATATATTCATTGAGAGCAAAGACTTATTTTGTTGATATCCCTTCTCTTAGTGCTGTGCTTGGAACAGAGAACATGATTGGCTTTTTTCCCAAAAGTTCATCTGAAGTGTTACTAATTTTAAATTTATCCCTTTTAAATGTCACTTTTCCACCATTGGCTGATGACATACTAATAGTCAATCCTTACAAGGTAACTATGCCCATTTAACTGAAGAGGGAAAAAAGAAAACAAAAACAAAACCCCTGACAATCTAATAAGGGAAGGAAAAGTGCAAAGAATTCATTGATTGGCCAAAGTTCTAAAATTCCTACTTTCTTTCAGAGTTCAGCTGAAGGACTATGTCCTATGTGAGGGCATTATTCATTCCCTAAGGTACTAGAGCTTTCTCCCTGAAATTATTTTGTAATTATGGTGTGTTGACAAACACGTCAGTTGAAAACTGACTGACTTCATCTAGTCTTCATTCCCAGGCCAATGAACTGCCTAGAACTGATCAGACTTTGTCAATTTTGGTCTCTGATTATTTTGTACATCTCCCACACTCTCCCCTTTAAAGAGTCTCAAAGTTTTCTTTATGTACATTTGCTTATGTAAAACAGCATACCTTCTTATGAAACTATTTGATACTTACTCTCCCAAAAAGTCACTCTCAGCTTGTTGTGTAAAAGAACTTAACAGGCAAAATTTGTGAGGTAATTTTCCTTACCAAAGAAGTCTCTTGACTCTGTTCTAGTACCCCATACAAACCTTGCCCCCAGTTCCCATTTTTGGGTACTCCTAGCACTCACTATGGCAGTATCACAAGATGCAATCCCTCTGCCATTATTAAAGACCTTAATTTTATTATATTGTTTTATTTTCAGGTTAACAATGATTAAAGATGTGTGTGTGTGTGTATGTGTGTATATGTGTGTGTATATATGTTATGGGCCCATAGCACCCCAGAAGTTCTCTGGGGTACATCAAAGAAACTTCTCCTTGAAAAACTAAACCAGAGGACAGACATGCCTAGAGAGATAAGTGGAACCAGAGAGTACTAAGCTATCTCAAGGACTTCCACCCTTCATTCTAGTCTCCCTCAACCCTTGGGAGATAAGTTTGGGTGTAGCTGCTACCTTTGTGTCCTGTAGAGATGGCTTGAGAGATCTGCAACCACCCCTCACCCAACTCCTCCAGCCACCATCAGTGGGGGATGGTCCTCCCTCACTAAAAGGAACTTTCCACAGTCAGATGGTCACTCCCATCAGTCCTCTATAAAAGTACCTGTCAGTCTCCTACTCGAGGAGATTGGTATCTCAGAGCCACACTCTTCCATGCCTTTCTCCCTATGAGAAGTCCAAGGATTTTTTTCATGGTTTCCTTCCCCTTCCTCTAAATAAACTACTATCTTATTCTAACTGCTTTTGTGTGCAAGAGGGTATAATTCTTTAAAGAGGAATTCCTAAGGACCCGAAACCCCTAAGCTCTATCGCTATCCCTAACCCCCTACCCCATTTTCCCCATGACATACATATCTACACACACATACATAATTATGTATATATGTGTATATCTGTCTTAATACTTGTGGATTGATTGATGTCCACCATTTACCTCATAATTAACAGGCCCCCTATTGGACAAAAATCATGAAAAGTAGCAATCACTGTGGTAGGCACTTCTTGATGATATGGTGGGAAAATGGGGTACGGGTTGGAGTTGGGGTTCTTGGGAATTCCTCTTTAAAGAATTATACCCTCTTGCACACAAAACGTAGTTAGAATAAGGTGATAGTTTATTTAGGAGCAAGGGAAAGGAAGGGTGGGGGGAGGGAAACCATGAAAGAAATCCTTGGACTTTTCATGGGGAGATTTGGCATAAAGCACATGGCTCAGAGGTACCAAATCTCCTCGAACAGGAGACTGGAAGGTACTTTTATAGAGGACTGATGGGGGTGGACCATCTGCCCTGAAAAGTTCCTTTAGTGAGAGAGGACTATCCCCCACTGGTGGTAGCTGGGAGAATTGGGTGAGGGGTGGCTACCCTCTTCAGAACACAAAGGCCAAAACCACACCCAAACTTATCTCCCCAGGGTAAGGGAGACCAGAATGAAAGGTAGGAATCCAAAGCTAGCTCAGTCGGGTTTGGTTCAGCTTATCTCTCTAGGCGTTATCTGTTCTCTGGTTTAGTTTGGTTTCTCAAGGAGAAACCAAAGGTGTGTCCCAGAGAACTTCTCAAGGTGTGTCCCAGAGAACTTCTGGGGTGCTCTGCACCCAACCTCTGGGTACTTCTAGGTTGCTATGGTAGTATCATGAGCTATAACTCCTCTGCCCTGATTAAAGACCTTTATTTTGTTATGCTGATTGTTTTATTAATTTTCATGTTGACAGATGCAACAATTATGGAATACAATGACTTTTTATGTTGAGGGGACTTGAGACCTGGTTCAGGAGGGCTAGCTCAACCCAAAAATTGGAGGCTCACTGCGAATCTTGTAAAATAAAAAGATTTATTAGAAGAGAGGAATATATGGCCAGGAGACAGAGTCACTATGGAGACTGTCTCTCTGAGTAAGAAAAAGCTGGTTATGTTGTATGTTTACAAAAAAAACTGTCAAAGCAACTGGGAGGGGCAAAACAACCAGCAGGGGATTCTTAGAGTTGAATAATGGGCAGTCTGCACCCATCCATATCTTGTATATCATCTTTGTTCCTTGCAGACCAGCCAGGGTCTTTTGTGCTCTGACTACATTCACCTTCCTAAAGTGGGACACAGAGCTGTTTTTCCCTTGGGATTCCTAGGGGGTTAGGGTCTTTGGGTTTCTTGGGGTCCTGCATCCTACTACAGTTATAATTAATTACAAGGTTCTATTTCTCAAATTTCTGTCTCTTTGCACTACTGCTTCAAACCTTTAGAGAATGGACTACTCCCAGGGGCCCTTGCCTTTTACGTTATAAATATCTTATTTTCCCTACTCCTTGATCCCATAGTGGCACATACTTCCATTGATTAGGGTTCCAACCTGTATATACCTTTTCTAACCAATGCTTTGGTTTGACCCATAATGCATATGGGTATTTTCTACAAAACTACTTGTCCATAGATAAACCATTTATTATTCATAGTGGAGGTGGTTTTCAAAATTATTAAAAGGCCAGCAAAGGCCTTTTTAAGGATTATCATTTTCAAACTGCATCTCTATTGTTTGTTCCACTGAATTACTCATAACAAACTTATCTCAGAGTACCTTCAATCTAAATGGCTTAGAGTGAGTGTAAATAGCAATTGTTTCTATTTTGGCTAGAAACCCTGAGAGTCTTCCCTCCTTCCTACCCTCCCTCACTCTCTCCCTTTATTTCCTTTTTGAGTAGAAAAAAGAGGGCATTCTTTGCTTCATCTCTTACCTAGCCTAAATCACTAAATGCACAATGCTTCAGGCAGACTGAGACCTGGGAGAGAAGTTAGCTTAAAAACGCCAAGGTCTCCCACTTCATTAAGGCCATCTCCAGTAGTCCTGATCTATATCTTGCCACTGGACCCAGATAGCTCAGGAGGAGAGGGTGAGGGTGGTAACTTTGTACAACCCTGCCTCACTTAAATCCAATTCACTTTAAGTCATGACTTAACCTCCCCATTTCAACAACAACAAAGTATTTACCATAATCTGCTGTTTACAGGATTTTTTAAAAAGATGGAGCCCTAAAGAAAGTCACATCTATTTCTAAAACAGGATAACAGCTACAGTAGAGCATAATCACAATAAAAACACTGATGCTTTTCTCATTCCATGTTATATTCTAAGCTGTATCTTATATTTTATGTATGTATCTTATCTCTCCCTAGTAAATTGTGAGCTGCTTGTAAGTGAAAACCATGTATTATTTATCTTTGACTCTCCCCTAGGACCAACTACAATAATGTTATTGTAGTTGTATTAGTAATTGTTGAATGAATCAATTATATTTTGTAATGCTTTGCAGGATAATATAAACACTATTTATTATTGTGGACCTGGTTACCTCATTTGAATGGCCCTAGGTACCCCAAAAGTTTTGTGGGGTAAATCAAAAGAACCATCTCCTTGAGAAACTAAACCAAAGGACAGACACACCTAACCAGTCTCCCCCACCCCTTGGGGAGATAAGATTGGGTGTGGCTGCTGCCTTTGTGGCATGAGGAGCAGAGAGATGGCTTCAGAGATCCAGAGCAGCCCCTCATCCAACTTCCCCCAGTCACCACCACCAAAATTGGGGGATGGTCCTCTCCCAGTAGAGGAACTTTCCACAGTCAGATGATCACCCCATCTGACCACCATAGGACCTCTATAAAAGTATCTGCCTGTCTCCTGCTCAAAGAGATAGGTATCTCAGAGCCATCCTCTGTGCTATGCCTTCTCCCCATGAGAAGTCCAAGGACTTCTCTCTTGGTTTCCTTTCTCTAGCCCCTAAATAAACTACTGTCATAGGGTGCAGAGCACCCCAGAAGTTCTCTGAGGCACATCAAGGAACCTCCTTGAGAAACTAAACCAGAGGACAGATAAAGCCTAGAGAGATAAGCGGAACCAAATGGGACTGAGCTAGCTTCAGATTCCCACCCTTCATTCTGGTCTCCCTTACCCTGAGGAGATAAATTTGGGTGTGGCTGCAGCTTTTGTGTCCTGAAGAGAGATCTGTAGCCACCCCTCACCCAATTCCTCTAGTCACTACCAGTGGGGGATGGTCCTCCACTCCTCACCCAATTCCCCCAGCTACCCCCAGTGGGGGATGGTCCTCCCTCACTAAAGGAACTTTTCACAGGCAGATGGTCCACCCCCATCAGTCCTCTATAAAAGTACCTTCCAGTCTTCTGTTCAAGGAGACTGGTACCTCTGAGCCATGTGCTTTGTGCCTATCTCCCCATGAGAAGTCCAAGGATTTCTGTCATGGTTTCCCTCCCCCCACCCTTCCCTTCCCTTGCCCCTAAATAAACTATCACCTTATTCTAACTACTTTTGTGTGCAAGAGGGTGTAATTCTTTAAAGAGGAATTCCTAAGAACCCCAACCCTAATCCAACCCATACCCCATTTCCCCCTTTACACTACTATTTTATTCTAATTGGGTTTGTGTGCAAGAGGGTGTAATTCTTTAAAGAGGAATTCCTTAGAACCCCTACCCCTATCCTGAACACCTACCTGAACCCCTATACCAAACCCCCACCCTATTTCCCCATAACATTCATCAAAGCAGTTTTCATGGGCAATTTTTTTCATGATTTCATTATAATCTTCACTGTATTTTAGTAATTTGTATGTGTGTCTTCTTTCATAATCTCCATTTAGGTGCAAAATTCCTTCAGAAGAGCTATCTTTGTATCACCATTGCCCAGGACACTGACTTTCAGGTATCTGGGAATTAATAAATGTTTATGGAAAGAAATAGAGCAGAAAGGAACAGTTTGGCAGGGAAGAGTACCAAATCATTAGATCTTAGCTAACTACTTCTTGCATTAACAATATTATCATATATTAAATGTGCACTTCCTAAATCACAAGGTGGTTCTGTAGTGGGATGTGGGACCCCAAGAAACCCAAAGACCCTAACCTCCAAAGTATCCTTAAAGTTTCCCAAGGGAAAAATAGCTCTGCATCCAAGTTCAGGAATGTGGTGTGGCTAAGCAAGGAACAAAGATGATAGAATTTGTGCTATTCATACTCTAGGCACTCCTTCCCAGATGTTTCCCTTCTTGGTTGTTTTTCCCCTCCCAGTTGCTTTGACAGCTTTGTTTGTAAACATATAAAAAGACCAGTCCTTCTCTTTTTCAGGGAGACAGTTTCAATAGTGACTGTCTCCCAGCCATATATCCCTCTCTCCTAATATATATGTGTGTGTATGTATGTGTGTATATATATATATATATATATATATATATGTTGTGGGCCCAAGGCACCCCAGAAGTTCTCTGGGGCAGATCAAAGAACCTTCTCCTGGAAAAACTAAACTAGAGGACAGACACACCTAGAGAGATGAGAGATAAGCCAGTTCAGACTGAGCTAGCTCCAAGACCCCCACCCTTCATTCAAGTTTCCCTCAACCCTGGGTCGATAAGATTAGGTGTGGCTGCTTCCTTTGTGTCTGGAAGAGATCCCTCCAGCCAACACCAGTGGGGGATGGTCTTCCACCCCTCACCCAAATTCCTCCAGCCACCACCAGTGGGGGATAGTCCTCCCTCACTAAAGGAACTTTCCACTGTGAGATGGTCACCCCCATCAGTCCCCTATAAAAGTACCTGCCAGTCTCCTGCTCGAGGAGATTGGCATCTCAGAGCCACACTCTATGCCTTTCTCTCCATGAGAAGTCCAAGGATTTCTCTTAATTTCCCTTCCCTTCTCCTTCCCTGACATAAACTACCATCTTATTTTAACTGCTTTTGTGTGCAAGAGGGTGTAATTCTTTAAAGAGGAATTCCTAAGAACCCCTAACCCAAACCCTGAAACCCATTTTCCCCATAACATATATATACATATACATATATTATTATATAATTATTCTATTGTATATATATAAATTTACCATATATACTTGCCATATATTTAATATATATGTGTGTGTGTATATATATTGAGAACTACAAAATTTACTGAGAACTGATTTCCCACCCAGTCCCTTCTTTCCCAGGCAGGTGAATTGCCTGGGGCTGACTGTCTTTGTGGTTTCCAGACTCTGGACCTTTCCCCAAGCAACTTGTCCCCTCCCAATGTTCCCCACCTTAGTCCCTGGACTTTATGTTATTATGTAAAAAGGGTCCACCTACATTAAGTAGTTTCTATTCAGAGTCAGTAACTAATGCCTATATTTAAATTAGGAACTGTTCTATTATTTCTTTTGTCAAAGGTTAATTTACATTAATTAGCTATATGTCACTCTGGAGCAATCTTTTGGTTCCCTTTTGTTCTGTTTTGTTCTGTTACCCCATTAAAAACCCTGTCCTCTGTTCCCTTCTTTGGGTATTCCTAGCTTCTGCAATACCAGGAGCTATAGTTCCTGTGCCCGAATTAAAGACCTTATTTCTCCTATATTGATTGTTTCCTTAATTTCCAGGGAGGGAGGGGAGGGAGGGAGGGAGAAAAATCTGAAAGTGTAAAGCATGTATAAACAAAAGTTGAGAACTATCTTTACATGTAATGGAAAAAATAAAATATCTCAAAAAAAAAATACATATAAGGAATCACAGTTAAATTTTATCACACTTGCTTAGAGCTCCAGGAAAACAAAAGGTCATTTCATAGTATTGTCCAAGTGAGGTCACCGTCAAGGCGTAGACCAGCAGCATATGTGTGTGTGTGTGTAAAATTTTACAACACTTGCCATAAGCCTCCAGTATGTTGGGTGAACTAGCCCCCAGATCCAGGTCACAAGTCCCATCAACAGCTCCAGTAAGTTTCTAAGATCTTAGAGCTATGACCTTAGAGGTCATCCAGCCCAGCATCCTCATTTAGTAGTAAGGAAGCAGGCCCACATGGTTTAAACATTCTGACTGAGAATATGTAACTACTCATTGGAAATGGCAAGACCCAGATTTCCTTACTATAGTATAGATTTTGGGATGAGGAAGACATTTAAACAAAAAATTAATTACCTCTCCCTAACATCAACAATAAAACCCACCAACTTTTGCATGACTAATGTTGTCTTATATTTCATTTTCTCTTTTTCAAAGCTAAATTTGTCTATTGGTAGAAAAATAAATTATATATCTCAATGCTCCTCTTCCCAGAGATATGACTGCAGGGATTTGGAAATGAGAATAAGAGTTTAAAGTTAAGTAAAAATCATACTATAAAGTTAAAATTAAAATGAGTGTTTATTTTAAAATCATTTTCCCTTTAAAGTGAACTTAATCTAAATTTCTATCTAACATGCTAATTTTTATTGCAACCAGCCTGGCAGCATACTTTTTTTCTATGAACACAATGTTATTCATGGGATTAAAGAAAGGAACTATATTTTATTAACAAGGACATTGCTTTCATCCTCTTTGGTGCCCATTATAATCAGACTCACTGGTGCCTTTATAAAATATTCATAGAGAGGAAATTTTGAATGGCTACCTCAAGAAATTGTCTTCCAAACAAACAAACAAAAGTCTGCTAACTGATATCTAAGCCTGACTAAAGCCTGAGTTAAGGGAATGACCAAGAAAGAAGATAATGGGATTCCCTCAGGGAGTCATACATTGATTATTTATCACCAGAATGATGCTTAATGAATGACAAACTGAACTGAATTAGGGACAGTCCTTACCAATTCTACTTTGCAAAGGAAAAATATTTTTGTCCTGACTACAGAATTTCTTAAAAAAAACTGAATGCTATCTATTATGCACCATGATTTCCAAATACGTTTTTAGAAATGCTGAGAATAGAGAGTATGAATTGACCATTCTTTCATAATTTATCCTTCACAGCAATACTATATCTATAGAATATCAAAATAATAGTATATGGGGGGAAATCTAGTTATCAATTTTTTGCTTCATGTTGGGGGAAAGGTTTTTTACTTTTTACAAAGATATGGGCACATCTGTGTGATTCCATTTTACAAAGTATAAATTTGGTCTAGTATTCTGCATGTTAAAAATTAAATGAGGTTAACCAATGTCTATTATAAGGAATCACAGTTAAATTTTGATATTAAAAAAAATACATAAACCAACCAAAATCATATGATTATCTCAATAGATGCAGAGAAAGCTTTTGACAAAGTACAGCACCCATTCCTAATAAAAACACTAGAGAGTTTAGGAATAGGGGGAGCTTTCCTTAGAATAATAAACAGTATCTACCTAAAGCCATCAGCAAGTATTATATGCAATGGAGATAAATTAGAGGCCTTCCCAATAAGATCAGGGGTGAAACAGGGATGTCCATTATCACCCCTATTATTTAATATTGTCCTAGAAATGTTAGCTTTAGCAATCAGAGAAGAGAAAGGAATTAAAGGAATTAGAATAGGCAAGGAGGAAACAAAACTATCACTCTTTGCAGATGATATGATGGTATACTTAAGTAATCCTCGAGAATCAAGTCAAAAATTACTTGAAACAATTAACAACTTTAGCAAAGTAGCAGGATATAAAATAAATCCACATAAATCATCAGCATTTCTATACATGACCAACAAAGTCCAGCAGCAAGAGATAGAAAGAGAAATTCCATTTAAAGTAACGGTAGGTAATATAAAATACTTGGGAGTCTACTTGCCAAGACAAACCCAGGAACTCTATGAACACAACTACCAAACACTCTTCACACAAATCAAATCAGATCTAAATAATTGGAAAGATATCAATTGCTCATGGATAGGCAGAGCTAATATAGTAAAAATGACAATACTGCCTAAATTAATTTACTTATTCAGTGCCATACCAATCAGGCTACCTAAAAATTATTTTATACAGCTAGAAAAAATAATAACAAAATTCATCTGGAAAAACAAAAAATCAAGAATATCCAGGGAAATAATGAAAAAAAATTCACAGGAAGGTGGGTTAGCGGTACCAAACCTGGAGCTTTACTATAAAGCGGCAGTCATCAAAACTATCTGGTACTGGCTAAAAAATAGAGTGGTAGATCAATGGAATAGGATAGGCTCAGGAAATGCAGTAGTAAATGACACTAGTAATGTAGTGTTTGATAAACCCAAAGACTCCAGCTTCTGGGATAGGAACTCAGTATTTGACAAAAACTGCTGGGAAAACTGGAAGATAGTATGGCAGAAATTAGGCTTAGACCAACATCTTACACCTTATACTAAAATAAGGTCAAAATGGATACATGATTTAGACATAAGAGGTGATACCATAGGTAAATTAGGAGAGAAAGGAATAGTGTACCTATCAGATCTTTGGAAAGGAGAACAGTTTTTGACGAAACAAGAGATAGAGTATATTATAAAATGCAAAGTGGATGATTTTGATTACATTAAATTAAAAAATTTTTGTACAAACAGAAGCAATGCATCCAAAATTAGAAGGGAGGCAGAAAGCTGGGAAACAATTTTTGAGGCCAGTGCTTCTGATAAAGGCCTCATCTCTAAAATATATAGGGAATTAAATCAAATTTATAAGAATCCAAGTCATTCCCCAATTGAGAAATGGTCAAAGGATATGAACAGGCAGTTTTCTGATGAAGAAACCAAAGCTATCTATTCCCATATGAAAAAATGCTCTAAATCTCTAATGATTAGAGAGATGCAAATTAAAACAACTCTGAGGTACCACCTGACACCTATCAGATTGGCTAAAATGACAAAAAAGGAAGATAATAAATGTTGGAGAGGCTGTGGGAAAATTGGAACACTAATGCATTGTTGGTGGAGCTGTGAGCTGATCCAACCATTCTGGAGAGCAATTTGGAATTATGCCCAAAGGGCGATAAAGCTGTGCATACCCTTTGACCCAGCAATCCCACTTTTAGGTCTTTTGCCCAAAGAAATCATGGAAGGGGGAAAGGGACCCACATGTACAAAAATATTTATAGCTGCTCTTTACGTGGTAGCAAGGAATTGGAAGTTGAGGGGGTGCCCATCAATTGGGGAATGGCTGGACAAGTTGTGGTATATGAATACAATGGAATACTATTGTGCTGTAAGAAATGATGAGCAGGAAGAGTTCAGAGAAACCTGGAGGGTCTTACGTGAGCTGATGATGAGTGAGATGAGCAGAACCAGAAGAACATTGTACACAGTATCATCAACATTGAGTGTTGACCTACTGTGATGGACTATATTCTTCTCACCAATGCAATGGTACAGAAGAGTTCCAGGGAACTCATGATAGAAGAGGATCTCCAAATCCAAGAAAAAAAAAAAGAAAGAAAGAACTGTGGAGTATAGATGCTGATTGAACCATATTATTTCTTTTGTTTTGGGTGCTGTTGTTTTTTTTTTCTATTTTGAGGTTTTGCATCACTGCTCTGATTCTTTCTCTTGTAACAGGATTAATGCAGAAATAGGATTAATGTTATTATGTGTATATATATGTGTGTGTATATATATCTATATGTATATGTATAGATATATATAGATATAACCTATATCAGATTACCTGCTGTCTAGGGGAGGGGGGAGGGAGGGGAGGGAGGGAGGGAGAAAAATCTGAAAGTGTAAAGCATGTATAAACAAAAGTTGAGAACTATCTTTACATGTAATGGAAAAAATAAAATATCTCAAAAAAAAATACATATAAGGAATCACAGTTAAATTTTATCACACTTGCTTAGAGCTCCAGGAAAACAAAAGGTCATTTCATAGTATTGTCCAAGTGAGGTCACCGTCAAGGCGTAGACCAGCAGCAAAATGAATAAATATGTATAAAACAAGCTATATATTTTTTTAAATAGAAAGGTACATATAGATAATAGATAGATAGATAGACAGACAATTTATTAACTGTTATGTGCCTGATGCTGTGCCAATATCTGGGGATACAAATATAAGGAAATATGACAATCTCTGCCCTTAAGGAGATTACAGTAGTGGAAGACAACACATCATGGGATGGTGGAAAGAGAAGGGAAGTATGCCCAAATGGAAGCATGGTATGAAGATTGCTTTGGAATGCCTGGGTCCTAAGTTAATACAAAAGTTCACTTATCAGAGTAAAGTGATCCATGGGAGGCAGGCACAAAGTCCAAGGTTCCACAGTAAGAGGGATATAAGAATGATACCTTTATAGAAGATGACATGATGTGGAAATGGCTGGAATTTGGATCAAGAATTTATCAACGAGAATTAAATTTGAAATTTAAATTAAACTGATTTGTTATTTTACATAAATAAAACTCATTCAGGTAATACCCATATCAAATATTTTGATTAGTAAAATGTATTTAAAGATTCCAATTGAGTTGAACTAATTTTTTAAAAGTTCCTATGAAGGCTCAAAAATAAGATCTTTCCATTAATGACTCAAGTCCTCTTTCCTATTCTTCAGGAGATTTTCCCCTTGCTTCACTTAATTTTGTTCCATAGTCAGTTTCTGGATAATACCATGGATCTCAGTTTCATGCCAATGAATACAATTAGGCAAGGTATAAATAGAGGCTTTATATAATCTCTTTACTGGGTCTAGAATCCAGATTTGTGATGATTACTCTCTAACCACTTTTCTACAATCTTCTAGTAATCATATATTCACAAGGCATTGATAAAGCCAATGCATATGCTACTCTGCTACCTAATGCACAGTTGGTGTTGTTTTTTTCTGATAAGCAAAAAAAAAAAAACTCTCCCCTTATAACTTCCATCTATTGAGATCATTTTTGCCCTCTCAGGATTGAATAGCACATTTCTAATCCCTCTTTCATATAACAACTCTCTAATGTTTGAATATTTCCATCCTGCCTTCCCCACTCCCCCACCTCCAAGCCCCCACACACTGTCCCATGCACTAAATTTACCCTTGCTCTTCAAGTGATCTCTTTATGTCATGATTCCTTTCAGATTTTTTTTAATACTAATATTTGACGACTCATTTTGTTACCAATCATTTCCACTATATTGTTATGTATTCAAAGCCACTTCTTGGTCACCTTCCATTGGGTTTCCTATTTATAACCTCCATGAACCAAACTTTTTAGCATGGCTGTGATCATTGAAATGCCATGATTTTAATTATATGAGCACCATTTCTTGTGCTTTTTCTTGCCCCTTGCTAATCTCTTAAACATCAAATCACTTCATTATTACTAAAAGAATGACATTTTCCATTTAGGTTTCATTGATATTTTCTTCTCATGTGATTAAAACCACACATGCAAGCACAATAACCCCTATCATACTGAACTTGCACTTGCACACATCTCCAAATAAATGCAATATCCCTCACTCCCCTCCCCCACTCCATAACCAGTTTATTTCACAGTTGAATGCTTGAGAGATGAATATTCCAGATATAGTTGAGGTATGAGTAGGGAATTTGTATTTAATGGGTCTGCACTACTAAAATTATGGAGTATGGAGTGGCAGTATTCCTAACAATATTTTCAATAGCAGCACAATTAACTCAAGGAAAAAGCACTTAATTAAATGTGATGGTGTTAATTATAACAACAAAATTATTCCTTATAAGCATATTCTCCCTCAAATATTCAAAGCACAAGAGTGGGCATACACAGAGTATACTGCCAGGGTGGCAGAGGTTTGGAACACGATCAGTTAGGGCAACTCATAACAATTACATTATCACAGTACCAAAACAAAACAAAACAAAAGGTAAGACTTTATCATTTTGAGAATAACTGAAACATGGTTATATAGTTTAGGGTGAAATAAGTAGAATGAAAAGAGAAACATAAATAATGACTAAAACGATGTAAGTAGAAAGATCAATTAAATAGAAATTTAAATAATTGAAAAACCAGTGATGGTACCAGAATACACATAATGAAATTTATTTCCACCCTTATGACTTAGCAGAATAGAACAGAATGTTGCATACATTGTCAGGTATGGTCACTTTCTCAGATATTTAAAATTAACCTTTACCGTTTTTTTGGGGGGAGGGGTGCAAGGAAGGGTTAAATCTAGAGGAGAGAGATCCTCTCCACCTTCAAAAAGGAATTAAATTAGTATGTGCCAGTCACTATGATATATGCTGGGGATACAAAAGAAAAATAGCCCACCATTAAGTAGTTTATGATCTATTGGAGATATTTAAAACAAAAAGATAAACTAAAAAGTAGGAGAGAAGGGAGGTAGTTTGATATTCAATGTTTCTGCAACCGAACATGACTGCTGAAGGAGAATGGAGAGTTACCTTAAAGTTCTAAGCCCTCTTAGAAATGATATCTTTGGGCTGCTAGGTGGGGCAGTGGATAGAGCACTGGCCCTGGAGTCAGGAGGACCTGAGTTCAAATCTGACCTCAGACACTTAACACTTATTAGCTGTGTGACCCTAGGCAAGTCACTTAACCCAAATTGCCTCACCAAAAAAAAAAAAAAAAAAAGAAATGATAGCTTTGAGAGTGTTTATTACTCCATTGAATGGAGAGACAAATGTGGGAGTTTAAGAAGGTGCTTAGTGGGAGTGAGAAGGTGTTGACTACTAAAAATTTAGTTAATCTGCAGGGTGATGAGATTTCAGATAATCATCTCATCATGAAGTAGATCATGATGTACCACACAACTAATCCCAAGGTCCAATGATGGAAAACATACTTCTCTATCATCTATCTATCTATCTACCTATCTATCTTTCTGTCTATCTACTGACCTACCTATCATCTATTACACAAACACACACACACACACATACACATATGAAAAATCTAAATGGCAGCCTCTGCCACATTTCACCTTGGAGTTTTCTTAATGGACTGATTCAACCCTTACTAATTTGAGAAATATTTACAGGAGATTTTTTCTTCTTTCTAATTATCCTCATTTATACAATAATTAACATTTACCAATAAATAATATATTTTTCTCTTCCTAGCTATAATTAAGCCCACATGAAATATCACATTATTCAAATTAACAAAAGGAAAAGGAGAACACCTAAGATGCATCCTGGCTGGACAGAAATTCTATTTTACATTTAGGATTGCAAATAGAAGTGAATGGCTGACTAAGACTAATGAGAGGAAATTGTCCAGATATTTCCTTTTTTCACATTAAGAAAGGAAAGTAAAAGAAAATATGATGGGCTAGTTTCAATTAATGATAAATTCAAACCTTTTCTTGTGATAAGAGACAGGAAAGAATTTATTGCTAGGAGATTTCTCTCCCCCCTCAACCTTTGATAAAAGATGAACAGTATAAAAATATAGAATATATTATTGCATAGAAAATTCCATGAAATGAATAGCTTTTGAGGCTTTCTAAATCAGGAGGCAAGGGAGTGAATATATCTTTCAATTTTAGTAGAATCAGATTTACACATGCATTGAAACATTCACATACAAATAGAGGTACACACTCATTATTTATCTTCTGAATAGGCACCAAAGGGGATTCCATTGTTTAATTTTTGACTGTTATAATATCCAGGAAAAAAAAAAAAGAAGAAAGAAATGAATTAATCCCCAAACTATTGCTTCAGTATGTTGGGTAGATAGGGCCTTTGTCTAGTCAGTAATCTAAAAATCTCTTTCCAGGTAGACATTTTAGTTGTGCTATTGTAATGTAAAGCTTGCTTTGACTATTAGAGGCTAGCAGTACCCTGCCAGCATTTACCCAGCTCTTTTTCTCCCTTGCTTTTTAGACAGAGATAAATTTCTTAAAACCAATTCAAACACGGCACCCTCTGGAAAGCCACAGTTTATCCAGCAAGTATACTTTGCAGCTGGGGATGTCAAAATAATGTTCATGACACAGTAGGATAAGGTGCTTGAGGCTGCAAATGAACATTGTTCCCCTACTGCTACTCCAGCTGCTCAGGTTTAAATGAAAAAAAAAATAGAATAAGATCCCGTTTAATAATATAATGGTTGAAACATTAGAGTGTCCACAGGGCTCTACAGATAATATCTTAAACAACAGATCCTTAGGAAAAGAATTACAACATTCTGTTTCCTGTCTAAATCATCTAAGTGATAACAGACTTGTTCAATTTCAAGTGAAAATGGGGTATAGGTCATTTATCTGATCTCAGAAATATGTACAGGTCAACTATCTGTTCTACTTGGCAGAATTATTCACTTCCTCCTTTAATCACAAATTTTAGCCACATGAAAATTAAATACATATTTCTATGTTTCAACTTCATTTCCCCTACAGAAAAAGATTTCTTATTTCTAACAGAATGTCAAAAACAGTCCCTGATATATAAAGCAATGTAAGGAAATGTATGTGTGGGGCAGGGGGAGGGGGCATACCTTTACTCTCCAAATATGATTCAAATCCAAATCTTTTCTTATTTTAGTTTCAGTCTGTTTGCTGCAAAGACACATTTGGCAGCTTTAGTCACACAAGACCTTTTCAGTTCATGGAGTGATGAAAAAATGTTTTGTATGTTTCAAAAAAGATTCTTCTGTAGTTTATGGTTATGTTGAAACAAAATTTTCCTTAAAAAGTATCACCTTATATTACAGAATCACAGATTATAGCTGTCATAAAGAGCCTTAGTCTATATCTTGTCCATCCAGCACCTGAACCAATTGTTCTTGTTTGTCCTTGATTCTTAAAGACGACTGTGACATTAGGGTGATGTCATGACTTGCAATGAATTTGATTTAAGTGAGGGAGGGCTATGCAAGGTCACTGACCTCACTCTCTCCTCCAGAGCCATCTGAGTCCAGTGGCAAGTTATATACATATTGTGAGAAATGGGTAGTTGTCTCCTCTCAATGTGGATATAACAAGTCAGTCATACTCCTCCTGACCTGTTTGTAGGACAAAGGTCTCAGATCCCCTCCTCCCCCTCAGGTTAGTAAGGTCACATGGTTCAAGGAGCCCTGGTCTCAATAAGGTCCGCTCCAGAGTTGTGTCCATATAAGGAAGTATAAGGTCCACTCCTGAGTCATGCCCATACAAGGAAGAGGGGTGGGAATACTGCGTTCCAATAAGCTGGTTTTTGAGGGTAGATTGTAACCCCGACCAGTGATGAAAAAGGGGCGGGTCCATTCGCATTAGGAACTAGGGTATAAAACAGGGCCTGTGAGCCCCCTTTCTGGGTACCCACTAGCTGCACACTAGGGTGCCTCCTTCTCATGAGAAGAAAATAAAGCCTTTGTTACTTCACTGCTGAGTTCCTGAGAATTATTGAGAAGAGGATGGATTTTTCCCTCACACATATACATACATATACACATACATACATATACATACATACACATATATATACTTACATACATGCACATGCACGCACACACACACACACACACACACACACACACACACACATATATATATATATATATATATATATATCAGTACAACTGGAGACAGCCCTGGATATTTAAGGCAATTAGGGTTAAGTGACTTCTTGCCCAAAGACACAACTAGTAAACATCTGAGGTGATTTGAACTCAGGTCCTCCCAATTTCAAGGCCAATGCTCTATCCACTATGCCATGTACCTGTCCCCTATCTGAACAAATATTCCCTTTGCTACATGTATAGTAAATGGTCTTTCAGCCTTTACCTGAATACTAGAGTGAAGGTGATTGTACATGGAGGAGTTTCATTCCAGTTTCATCACTGTCACTACCTTTGTGACTTTGAGCAAATGATTTAATTTCTTTGGGAATTTGGGTGTTCATACCAAAACCAGGCAGAGCCAAAACAGAGAAAGAAAATTTTAGACCAATTTCCCTAATGAATATTGATGCAAAAATCTTAAATAAGCTATGAACAAGGAGATTACTGCCAGTCATCACCAGGATAATACACTATGACCAGGTGGGATTTATACCAGGAATGCAAGGCTGGTTCAACATTAAGAAAACTATTAACATAATCAACCACATCAATAAGAAACTAATCAAAATCATATGATTATCTCAATAGATGCAGAGAAAACTTTTGACAAAATACAGCACCCATTCCTAATAAAAACACTAGAGAGCTTAGGAATCAGTGGAGCTTTCCTTAAAATAATAAGCAGTATCTATCTAAAAACATCAGCAAGAATTATATGTAATGGAGATAAGTTAGAGGCCTTCCCAATAAGATCAGAGGAGAAACAGGGATGTCCATCATCACCTCTATTATTTAATATTGTACTAGCAATGTTAGCTTTAGCAATCAGAGAAGAAAAAGGAATCAAAGGAATTAGAATAGTCAAGGACCTCATCATTACTCATACCTACAAAAGGCTCCTGAATGATCTTCCTGCTTTAAAACTTTCCACACTCCACTAAGATGTTAAGGTGAGCTCCCTAAGGCACAGTTTGAGTATAGCACTCCACTAGTCAATGCTATACTCTACTTTACGATCTGGATAACTAGAATGACATTAGTGTTCTTGATAAAAATAGGGAAATTCGAATGAAGAATGGATATCTGGGGAAGTACAAATTTAATCTATCAATATTTATTCTGCCATACTCACTCTGTCCCATTCAGTGTAATGGTGTAAGAACAGTCTCTTAAGAGAAATTAATCTAGAGTTATAGAGCCCACCCTCTGAGATGATTTGCTAATCAGTGGCAAAGAGAATATGTTTGTGTGTGTGTGTTTTCCCAATGGCACATACACAATGATTTCTGAGGGTATCTGGGTCATGATTAGGTTATAACAGCTTTTAGGTATAAACACTTGGGTTAAAATAGGGAAATAGAGAACTTCACTAGCAGCTGACGAAGCAAAAGAAGCAATATGGGAAGAGCAGATGAAGCTGTGAATAGTGATACTGGGGAAAGTGGTATATAACTCATTGTTGGCCCTTATGGTTATTTGGTCACTGACCTCTTGGGGACATTGACTCCCCCTTAATATCAATTTACAATTGTTTCCAAAAAAGAATAGCTGTATATAAAACTAGAAGATACTTTAGAGAATATCCAACCTCACATGCTAATTTTTTAAGATTAAATTAAAACTTTGCTGTTTCTATTTTGGAGAATTAAAAGACAATCACATATGTGAGCTTTTTAAGAATACAAAATTTAAAAAAATAAATGTTACAAAGATTAAAATATTGAAAACAAATACATATACTCTGGTTTCTCTTCAGAAAACAAATACATGATTTTTAAAAATTCTAAGCATTTCTGTAGGATTTTAGTATGCATATTTGTTGCTAGTTCAGATTTTTGTCCAATAAAATAATCAAATTATAATGGTATTTCACTATATCAAACAGCTGAAAAGTTTATAGATATATGTCAGTTGTGATTTACTCTAATTTGTGCTCCTACATCAGGACAATTCAGTAACAAAAATATAAACATATCCTTTTGAAAAAAATACATAGACATATTTATAATCAAACAGAAAGATTATATCAATGTCCATTCAGCCCTATCTCTGTCATAATCTTACATATTTATCTTACATCACCAAAATGTTTACCCGTGTTTAAAAAAACTGTCTTATCTTTTTCAAAATTGGCTCTCTTGAGGTCTATATGTACCCATCCTCAGTCCTATCTTATAAGAGTATAAATTCTCATTATATATCACTGAAAATTGCATTTGAAAAGTATGAATTTAATAGAATATCAGTATGATTTCAGAAATGAAGAAAAATATCAGAAAAACCTGGAATGCTAAAAAAAAACAGGGAAAAAATGAATATTTTGCTATCAACTTTATATATATATATGTGTATATATATATATATATATATATATATATATATATATATATATATATGCAAATCTGGAAGGATAGACAAATCCATTCAGCTCAATAATTGATCATTATTGCAGAGACCAATGAGGGAAAATGTTACTGAACTCCTAACAGAGAGGTAATGGTATAATGAGCCAAAGGATTGCCACATTTTGGACATGAATAATATGTGTGTTTTGCATGATTATGCGTATTTGTTTTGAGTGTTATACATTAAGCATATTTGCTTGATTATGCATATTTTTCTGGATGGAAAATACTTGATAAGTGAAAAAAAATAATTTAACTTTTAAAAATAAGGCAAAGATGGGGCAGCTAGGTGGTGCAGTGGATAGAGCACCAGCCCTGGATTCAGGAGGACCTGAGTTCAAATCTGACCTCAGACACTTAACACTTATTAGCTGTGTGATCCTGGGCAAGTCACTTAACCCCAATTGCCTCACCAAAAAAAAAAAAAAAGAAAAAAAAAATAAAGCGAAGGGTTTTACTTTCTACAAAAAATAATAAAAAAGAAAGAAGAAAAATATTGCTGGTTTATTACTTTGGAAGAATCACTGATTGCCTCTTGGATAATTTGCAGTAGCCATACCTTCTGGCTCAGCTTTTCTAGACTTCATATTTTTTAATTCTGGAACTTAAAACCTTGAAGCTATATGAGTAGAGTTTGAAAATGAAGAAATTTTGGTTTGATGTCAAAGGATAAAAGTTTATAATTACAGTTTATCAAAAGTAGAATGCTCTTTCTTGAGAGACTATGAATTTCCCCTTTCAGAAGATTTTCAAGTACAGGATTACTGGCAACTTGTTAGCTACTTGCAATGGTGATTCATTTAGAATATGGATTAGAAGAGATGACAACTGAAGTCTCTTCCAATACTCCAATCATTTAATTTCATTATTTTGAAACCTGAATAATTATTAAAAGGTACTCAACTCCTAGGCATAATTAGCAAATAGATAGAATTTTATAGATATTTTAGCTAGACTAATGATAGACAACAAACTAAGAAACGAAATGGAAAAAAGTAGTTAAAAGAAAAAAAAATAAAAATATTGACATGCCAAAATGCTGACACTTTCATTTTTAATTTATAGAAAAAAATGAAGTTAGTGGATTCTATCAGAGTTGAAATAACATTTTTGACATTTCACTAATTCTACTATTTGTGACACTAGTTTCAATAACCTCTCCCAAAGAGAAAATAAATACTGTTACTGTATTTTAAAAACCCAATAGAATTAATGAGTGTGAGAATTTAACTGCTGTTGTGGAGAGATTATTAAATGTGATAGCTCAAGAAAACAATGTGAGAGAAAGATGATGAATAAAATTATATTCCTGTGAGAATTGTTCTCAATTCCTATCCTAGAGTTTTTTCATGTGCCTGGAAAGAGACTAAAGAATTGTTAGTGTTACTTTGTTTTACCTGTTATGTCAAAAGGGAGACTTATGAGAAAGCAATGAATGATTTCTAAAGACGTTTATCTAGTTGATTAAATAAGTAACATATAATAAACATCAGTCGAGGATCAGCGCTAACTATTTAATAATGAGAAATTACTTAATTAATCCAATGCCTTGTAATTATAACTCTAAAATATTTGGGGGTATCATAAAAATATGCTCTTTATCTATATAACATTTTTCAAATCAAGAATTTTGACTTAAGCGATATTTTTCCCATATAAATATTTTATTATTTTCCAGTTTTATTTAGAGGTAATTCTTTTTTTTTCAGTGAGGCAATTGGGGTTAAGTGACTTGCCCAGGGTCACACAGCTAGTAAGTGTTAAGTGTCTGAGACAGAATTTGAACTCAGGTACTCCTGACTCCAGGGCTGGTGCTCTATCCACTGCGTCACCTAGCTCCCCCTAGAGACAATTTTCAACATTTGTTTTTGTTAAGATTTCTAGTTTCAATTTTTTCTCCATCCTCCCCTCCCCAAGGCAGCAAGTAATCGGATATAGGTTATATATGTACAATCACATTAAACATATTTCTGCATTAGTCATGTAATGAGAGAAGAATCAGACCAAAAAGGAAAAAACATCAAAAAAGAAAAACAACAATAACAAAAACAATATGGTTTAATCTGCACCCCTATTCTACAATTCTTTTTTTTTTTTTTTCTGGATTTGGAGAGCATTTTCCATCATGATTCCTTTGCATCTATCTTGGATCATTGTATTGCTGAAAAGAATCAAGTCTATCACAGCTGATCAATATACACTGTTGTTGATACTGTGTACAATGTTCTCCTGGTTCTGCTCATCTCACTCATCTCCTATTCATGCAAGTCCTTCCACGTTTTTCTGAAATCTGACTCCTCATCATTACTTACAGCACAATAGTATTCCATTACATTCATATAATACAATTTGTTCAGCCATTCCCCAACTGAAGGGAAACCCCTCAATTTCCAATTCCTTGCCACCACAAAAAGAGCAGCTATAAATATTTTTGTACATGTGGGTCCTTTTCCCCTTTTTTATGATCTCTTTGGGAAAAAGACCTAATAGTGGAATTACTGGGTCAGAGGGTATTGGGCATAGTTCCAAACTTCTCTCCAGAATGGTTGGCTAAGTTCACAGCTCCACCAACAATGCATTAGTGTTCCAATTTTTCTACAGCTTCTTCAACATTGACTATTTTCTTTTTTTGTCATATTTGCCAATCTGATAGGTATCAGGTGGTACCTCAGAGTTGTTTTAATTTGCATTTCTCTAATTAATAGTGATTTAGAGCATTTTTTCATATGGCAATAGATGGCTTTGCTTACTTCATCAGAAAACTGCCTGGTCATATCCTTTGACCATTTCTCAATTGGGGAATGACTTGGATTCTTATGAATTTGATTTAGTTTTTGATATATTTTAGAAATGAGGCCTGTATCAGAAGTACTGGCTATAAAAAATTGTTTCCCAGTTTTCTGCCTCCCTTCTAATTTTGGATGCATTGCTTCTGCTTGTATAAAAGTTTTTTTAATTTAATGTAATCAAAATCATCCATTTTGCATTTCATAATATTCTCTCTCTCTTCTATGGTCAAAAACTGTTCTCCTTTCCAAAGATCTGAGAGGTAAACTATTCCTTCCTCTCCTAATTTACCTATGGTATCATCTTTTATGTCTAAATCATGTACCCATTTTGACCTTATTTTAGTATAAGGTGTAAGATGTTGGTCTATGCCTAGTGTCCATCATACTCGCTTCTAGTTTTCCCAGCAATTTTTGTCAAATACTGATTTCCTTTCCCAGAAGCTGGAGTCTTTGGATTTATCAAACAGTACATTACTAGTGTCATTTAGTACTGTGTCTCCTGTGCCTAGCCTATTCCATTGTACATCCACTCTATTTCTTAGCCAGTACCAGATAGTTTTGATGACTGCTACTTTATAGTAGAGCTTCAGATTTGGAACAGCTAGTCCACTTTCCTGTGCATTTTTTTTTTCATTATTTCCCTTCATATTGCTGACCTTTTGTTTTTCCAGATGAATTTTGTTATTTTTTTCTAGCTCTGTAAAATAATTTTTAGGTACTCTAATTGGTATGGCACTGAATAAGTAAATTAGTTTAAGTAGAATTGTCATTTTTATTATTTTAGCTTGACCTATCCATGAGCAATTGACATCTTTCCAATTATTTAGATCTGATTTGATTTGTGGGAAAAGTGTTTTGTAATTGTGTTCATAGAGTTTCAGTGTTTGTCTTGGCAAGTAGACTCCCAAGGATTTTATATTTTCTACCATTACTTTAAATGGAATTTCTCTTTCTATCTCTTGCTGCTGGACTTTGTTGGTTATGTATAGAAATGCTGATGATTTATGTGGATTTATTTTATATCCTGTTACTTTGATAAAGTTGTAAATTGTTTCAAGTAATTTTTGAGTTGATTCTCTAGGATTCTCTAAGTATACCATTATATCATTTCCAAAAAGAGATAATTTAGATTCCTCCTTGCCTATTCTAATTCCTTTAATTCCTTTTTCTTCTCTGAATGCTAAAGCTAACATTGCTAGTAAAATGTTAAATAATTGAGGTGATAATGGACATCCCTGAATTACCCCTGATCTTATTGGGAAGGCCTCTAAGTTATCTCCATTATGTATAATGCTTGCTGATGGTTTTAGGGAGATACTGCTCATTATTTTAAGGAAAGCTCCACCTCTTTCTAAGCTCTCTAGTGTTTTTCTTAGGAATGGGTGCTATATTTTGTCAATAGCTTTCCCCTATTTCATTGAATGTCCATCTTTTCCCCTGAAAGAGAGTGATCAGTTTTGCTATTTAATAGATTCTTGGCTGTGATTCAAGCTCCTTTGCCTTTCAGAATATCATATTCCAAACCTTGAGTTCCTTTAATATTGAAGCTACCAGCTCCTGAGCAATACTGTGGCTCCATGATATTTAAATTGCTTCTTTCTGACTTCTTGGAGTATTTTCTCCTTCACCTGGTAATTCTGGAATTTGGCTACAATATTCCTTGGAGTCTTCTTTTTGGGGTCTCTTTCAGGAGGTGATTGTTGGATTCTTTCAATGATGATTTTATCCTCTGATTCTATAATATCAGGGCAGTTCTTCTTAATAATTTCCTGGAAAATTGTGTCTAGACTCTTTTTCTGATCATAGCTTTCAGGCAGTCCAGTGATTCTCAAATTGTCTCTCCTGGATCTGTTTTCCAAGTCAGTTGTCTTTCCAATGAGGTTTTTGACATTTTCTTCTATGTTTTCATTCTTTTCATTTTGTTTGACTGATTCCTGGTGTCTCACGAAGTCATTAGCTTCCAACTGTCCAACTCTAATTTTTAAGGCATTCTTTTCTTCAGTCACATTATTCACCTCCTTTTCCATTTGGCTAAAATAATTTTTTAAGAAATTGTTTTCTTCAGTCAATCTTTGTGTTTCCTTTTCCAAGTTGCTGATTCTTTTTTCATAATTTTCTTGTGTTGTTTTCATGTCTCTCCCCATTTTTTTCTTCTACCTCTCTCAACTGATTTTTGTCAATTTTTTTTTTGTGGGGCAATGAGGGTTGAGTGACTTGCCCAAGGTCACACAGCTGGGGTCAAGTGTCTGAGGTTGGCCTTGAACTCAGGTCCTCTTGAATCCAGGGCCGGTGCTTTATCCACTGAACCACCTAGCTGCCCTTCAATTGATTTTTCAAATCCTTTTTGAGCTCTTCCATGAAGGGCTTTTGGTCTTGAGACCAATTCAACTTCCCTCTTGAGGCTTCACACATAGGAGATTTGACAGCATTGTCCTCATCTGAGTTTGTGTTTGGCTCTTTCCTGTTGACGAAGAAAATCTCAATGGTGAGACCTCTTTTTTGTTTCTTGCTCATATTGCAGCTTATTATTAATTGTTTTAATGTTGAGGTCCACTCCTTGGGCACCAGGGTCACTGTTTCAAGCTTCTTGTTCTAAGGTCTGTGTTGCTGACTTTCTACTCTGAAACCTCTATGGCTTGTGGATTTCTCACTGCCCTGAGCTTGCTCCCTGTATTTGCTCCGGGCATGGGCTGAGATGGCCAGGCCTGATCGTGCCTGTCCTGTGGATGGCCCCCTAGCTGGCAGCCTGACCTCTTAGCTGGTGCTGGTGGTTCTCACCACTGGCCCACTGAGCCACTAGCCTGCTGAGCCAGGATCAAGGGGCCTTATTTGCTTCTTGCTGACTTTCCCTGACCCCCTCCAAGCTGTGCTGAGATATGCTGTTCCTCCCCTCCCACCCCCTGCCCCTGCCTGAGTTAGACCAACCTTTCCTGAAGTCTTTTAAATTATCTCATGTTGTAAGATTGTGTTTCTCTGTCTTTTTGTAGGTTCTGTAGTTTCAGAATCTGTTTAGAGGCTTGATTTAATGTTGTTTTCAAGGGAAACTTGGGAGAGCTCAGGAAGTTACTGGCTTCTCTCCACCATCTTGGCTCTGCCCCCAGTGATGTTTTTTTTTTTTTAATGAATTTCAAACTTGAATGGGTTTTGATTCATGTAATTTAAATTTTATCTTGTATGTTTGGGCAAAATACTTAATTTTTATTCTTGTGTGTGTGTGTTTGTGTGTGTGTGTGCACATATGCACACATATTGCACATATGGCAAGGATAAAGTTTGCGGGAAGGTCAGAAAGAAAGAAATCTGTATAAAAATGTTTTATGGGAGTCTAAACTTTTTTTTCTAAGGAAATGTTGAACAGAGATGTTTCAAATAATTAATTTCAAACAGAGCCACTATGATATATAAATAACTAGAAGCCTTACTAAGGCTTAAAGTTGTGAGAAATAAAGTTAATGATGGCTTAAATATGATCTTTTTACTCCTTTGCTTCTTTTCTCACTGGGAAATCATAACCCACTTACTCCCCCATCTCCCATCTCCCATTAATACAAATATAAAATAAAAACACCAAGAGTAGATATGAAGAAGAAAAAACTGTGGATGCTTTGTTTAAGTGAACAGAAGTCTAATTTCTTTGCCTTAGACATGGTAGAAAGCAATTTATGTGTCAGTTCTTAAAATATTAACATTGGCAACAGAAGTCCAGAACTGTGCTATAGAAATCATTGAATTGAAAGGGTGTACATAGGGAGAAATAATTACATAAAGTTCAATAAAAAGAAAGATCATTCTAAGTCTAACATGCTGTGATTCCATAATTATACAGCCATTGATTAGATTATACATGAATTTCTTTGGCTTATTTCAGAAAGAAATTTTTTGAATTAAGATTAAATGAATTGAATTATGATGAATTTATTTTTAGTCTAGTTATATCAAATAACAGACTGGGCTTAATATTTTCCTTTTTACCTTTTTTGTTTTTCAATGTGTAGAAAATGTTATAATAATTATAAATATTTTAACTCACACTGAATTCTCAAACTATATTACAATTTCAACAAAGCAAACACAGAAGTCAGGGAGTTCAATGAGAATTTTGGATTGAGAACTAGCATTGTATTCTATAGTAGAGGTGTTAAACATTGGGCAACTGGTCACATGCAACTAGCATGCTCCCAAGTGGGCCCAAACCAGATTAGTATGTAACTGGGAAATAGAGAACAAAATAAATAAAAATACAGTAAAACATAAATAATATTCCATTATAAAACTAAGCTAACATGTGTCTGGCTAGGATCATTTTGTATGGATTAGTGTTTCTATTTGAGTTTGACACCACTATTTTATAGGAATTGAGCTAAAGTATGTACCCAATCCCCTTCTACTTCCCAGAGACAAGAAGAAAGGGACATTATGTTTCCCACAGATTGGGGGTTGAGTTCATATATTTATGATTATACCTTTTAAAGTAAATATTCCTTTGAAAAAGTTAATCTTTCAAAAGTGGCTAAATGCAACTAAGATACAGAGGACTCCATATGGTACATTTGGAAGAACACCATTATTGAGGGCTATTTGTAGAAAGCTCAGATATCACCAAATTCTATTAATGGTAACAAAGAAGCTTGGAGCAGAGAAGAAGTATTTTATATCAGACAATGTGAGAGGGTGCAGATATATACATATACATACATACATGCATACATATTGTTTTATATATATAATATGTAAATGCATTATAAATATATTATGTATCAGAGATTACACTCATAAATTCAAAATTGTCCTTAAAATATACTCCTTTTAGGAGTCAAGTATTTTAATAAGTAATTACTATGTGTCAGGTACTGTGCTAAGAATTGAAGATTACTTACAATCAGAATCTTAGAATTTAAGTGAAAATGACTACACTTAAAAATACTTTCATTACCTAATAGAATTGCCATTTTGGATAAGGCTTTCCAAATAAAAGTTATTTCCATAGATTGTAATTATTCCCCATTCAACACACATTAAAGAAACAATTTTATTTTCAAGTTAAGGTAATCAATCATTGTTTTGACAATGCTGAAACATTCTCAGAGGAATTCATTCTGAATATTCCAATAAAATCAAATAATTAATGCACAAGGAACAAAAAAAAAGGAACTTATCTAAAAGAAAATGGAAAAGTTAGATTCTCTTTTGTAGTTCTACTTCAAATTACAGGTCTAACCTTTCATATATACAAAGCCCTTTTCTAATTTCCCAAATACATTAATTTAACAAATTACTTTAATTAACAAGGTACTAAACTATTATGACCACTCTTTAACAGAAACAACAACAATAATAAGCTCTGCTACTCCTGTTCTTTCACATTATAGGAGTAGAAGATGAAGGGACAATTGAAGCCTGATAGAATCCTATTACTGGACAAAAGTCAGCCTCTATCCTGTATTGCTTTTGCTTTCCTTTGCTTTTTTCCTCTTCTATGGAGGTGATTATTCAAGTTCGCATTTTTTTGTTTTTTGGTCAGGCAATTGGGGTTAAGTTACTTGCCCAGGGTCACACGGCTAGTAAGTGTTAAATGTCTGAGGCTGGATTTGAACTCAGGTCCTCCTGACTCCAGGGCTGGTGCTCTATTCATTGCTCCACCCAGCTGCCCCTCAAGTCAGCATTTTAATAAATAGACTTGGTCACATGTTATAACATATCATGAAATGGGAATTTGAAAAAAACTTTGATGGATATAATTCCATGCATATCCTTCATCTAATATACATGAAACCAAGCACTATGATTTTGATTACATGTATATTAAATGAAGGATATGCACTGTTTCATAAAGCAAACATTGTACTTCAATCATAGTATCTTCCACTAACATAGAGCAGTCCACAAGGGCTTGGATCCAGGTTAAAAAATTTAGAAGGACAAAAATTTCCGTTTTCCAAGGTGATTTTCCAGCAATAAATCAACATATATTTATTAATTACTTACTATAGGTGAGGGACTGTGCTAGGTGCTGGAGATAAAAATAGAAAGGCACAAATATAATAACATTTCCTGTCTTCAAGAAGCTTAAATATTAACAAAGTTAGCATTTGATTATCTATATATTATTATCCATTATGTAGGTCCTATCTATAAATTAGGAATTAATCTATGAACAAGGGAAGTTGAATAATTGCCAATTGACATATATCTAGTGTGTTCAAAGGTGGTATTTATTCATTCAGCAAGCAAATTCTATATCTAGTATTATCTAGAACCTGACTTTTAGGATATCAATGGGCAATTATATAAAGAGGGGGAGAAACTCTAAAAAAAGAAATGAGTGTGGAGGCTACAGAAACAGGTAAGGAAAGGAGATGACTGAACTATGAATTTTAATCCAGGTCTTACTGGCTCTAAGTCCCAAACTATTCATTCTGCCATGGTGATTCTATAAGAGAAACCATTTATAAGATAAATTCTATTCCAAACTTATCTTAATCTTATACTCTGCTTTATCTAAATGATTTATAGTGTGGAGAGCACTATATGTTATAGGATAAGGTTTTTTTTTAAATATTATTAATTTTGAACTTTTCTTTAAAATTTAACGAAGAATCAAAGTTAGGAGTAACAAAAAGAGTAATGGAAAAACATGTGATAACCGCAAAAGGTCTAGACAGATTTCCATTGATTTCATAATTCAAGTAGCAGAATAAAGTATACCACAGATAAAATATGTGACTTAAAAAGAAAATGTCCCAATTGAACTGCCCTCATTCTGAACTAAGAACTTGATGGTCTTCAAAAAAGTATTTATGCATAAGGCTATTAAACTATTGACTGCACTGTGTATCATACTGTGAGCATTTAAAGAATTAAATTGGTATACAAGCTAAAGTGTTAGTCGATAAACATGGGCCAGGCACTGTGCTAAACACCAGGGATACAAAAAAAGATCCTTCCTCTCAAGGTATTCATAGTCTAATGGAGAATAGAATATGCTAATATCTTTGTAAAAACACACTATAGGGTCAGGTAGGTGACACAGTGGATAAAATACTTAAAGATCTCTTAAGAGTTTTAAATGTTCAGGGGAGCTAGGTGGCACATTGGATAAAGCACAGGCCCTGGATCCAGGAGGACCTGAGTTCAAATCCGATCTCAGACATTTGACACTTACTAGCTGTGTGACCCTGGGCAAGTCAATTAACCCTCATTGCCCACCCAAAAAAACCCCCAAACCAAAAACCAACACATTTTACATGGCATAAACAGGGCATAATTATCAGAAGGAACAAAGAATAACAGAGGATCATTGCAAGCTCCTGGAGAAGATGGGATTTTAATTTTGATTTGAAGGAAGCCAGAACAAGAAAGAGATCAGATTATTTGGAGAAATTGACTAATTGTTACAGAAAGAAGAACTATGCTTTGTCTAAAGAAACAGCAAAGTCTGGAGATTTTAAATATTTGGGAATCAAATGCATCAAAATTCACTCACTTCAGGTGTTTTTTTTTTCAATGCCTAGTCAATGTAATAAAAATGAAATACATAATATATTAAACTAATACCTTATGTTCAATTATTTTTATAAATATACATTATAGAAAACTATAACTGAACAGGGGCCTTGTTTTAACCATTGGTTATTTTAAAAGAGAAAAAAATAAGCCCCAAACCCAAAAAACCCCTTTAATCATTTAAGCAAATGCTTTGTCCTTGGGTATCAGAAAAGGGAAATGGGGGAGGTGAGGGGGACAACAAAACAACAAGAATTGATTTTTACTGATCCTTCTCTTCAAAATCCATAGTAAAAATCAATGTTATCTTGGTTGTTTTATAAACAGATATCTGGTAAAGAAAATCATGAATTGTGGGAGAAGATCAAATAGTAGACAAGAGTTGTGCCAAAGAGGTCAAGTGTAATTTATGTGAGAACACCCTTTTTTACATATTTTATTAGGAATTGAATTGAAAGAATTATTTTTTATCAAACATAACAAATACAGGAACTTCTTTCCCTCTTGTAAATATAAAATTTTATATATTATTTTTTTTTACAAGTGAACAGACATTTTCTTCTGATATTTCAAAGGTTAAAATATACTTCCAATCAAATCTCTTCTCTTACTTCATAACAACTATGTATTTCTCTAATATTTCCTCCCATTTCATAATTAATAATATTTCTTGCACAAATTGAGCTGACTCCTATATATCATGGAACTATGCTGCTAATGTATAGTAACAATATTGTTTGACAATATTTATTTTAGTTACAAAAAATGCCTGCTTATCTGACAAGAATTTTAAAATTATTTTTTTCTGAATTGATGCTAACATATAGTATACCAAATTTCCATTTCTTTGTAGTAGTTAAGGAATGTATGAGGGAACAACTCAGTTGCTATGATAAATTGTTTTCCTTTGTATTGATGATAGATCATCTGAATCAGCCTCTAAGAAAATCAGAATAACAAAATCAACCATTTTGTGTTGAAGTTCTTTCTAAGAGGACAACCTAACTTCCATCTGGTGTAAATAGCCTCCATTGTTTCATAAATTCCTTATCCATCACATTTATTCCAAATAACATAGAAAAAAATTCCGTTTGCTTAGTGTCAATATGGAACTGGGCAGGCATGAATAATTCAGAGAACCATTTAGAGTCATCTAAAAGCCATGTTAAGCTGAGTGTTCCCTACACCTTTTCTTTTCTTTTACTCTGTATGTTTTAAAAATAAAAATGTGGGTTTTTCCTTGTGAGTGTTCAGTAAATAAATAGTTTTCTTATCCATTCTGTCATTTTCTTACTTTATTAAATTATTTAATCTATGCACATTTTAGGTGTGTGATTTTTATGTTTGTGTTTATTTTTTCTCTGTATGTTGTTCCTGTATTGATTTTCACCCTTTTTCCTTTTTTTATTTCAACTTTATGTCCCATGATAAATTTTATTTCAATTCCTTCTGTAACATTTGTTGAAAAACTGAAGAAATTATTTTCTCTTCAATTTCTCTTTAAGTTAGGTGGTGGTCCATTCTTATCATTTTCCTCTCCTATTCCCTATTTGTATTAGTTCCCATTGTTTCCTTGAATTTACTTAAATTGCTGGGTTTTGTTATTGTGCTTATGTATGTATGTATTTATCTGTTCTAACCAACTGTTTTTCCCCTAACTTCCCTTTCCTCATTCCAGGTTTAAAATCCTTTACTAACCAAGCATCTCAGCTTACTTAAAATTCTTTTATGGGACTGTTTTCCAGGATTTTTTTTTTTACTTTATCTTTGTTTCTATCCCACTCTATTCTAAACTTTATTTTCCCACTTATAGGTTTTACTGACACATAATTCTTGATTTTTTTCTTCTATTTTCTTCATGAATGGTAGATTCCAGACTACGTTTAAGCTTATTCCTGTCATTTCTATTTTACTACACTTGATGTGGGATGGAATAAATGTGATCAAAATGATTGTGAGGCATCCCAAAGAATTACAAGACCCAGTGACTCAGTTTCCCAAGTTTTATTGCAATACTGTGATCACAGGGAGAGAACCATGGAGGTGTCTCTCGAATAGGGAAAGAAAAGACAGTTATATTCATAGTATGGATAAATTGATTATCAGTCTCATTATAATAATCTCTACCTTTGGGAGGTACAGAGGAGAGCCTGTCCTAATTTGGAGTTCCTGGGCTCTCAGGCCAACCCCTGAGGCAGGTACCTTTTTCCCATGGAGGTATGCTTTTGGGGTTTACATGTCATAAGGTGAATCTGAGGACAAATTTGGCTCTCAGAATTATCCTGTTTTTTCAGAGAGGTCCTTATGAAGACATCTCATCAAGCCTCAAACTGTGAACTGCTTACTACCAAGGATGCCTTCTGATTTGTGAATCAAAGGCCACATACTTGACCCCTGGGATTCCTCATTCCCCTTCCCTTTGGGAATGGGACCTACTGACTCATTCCTTTCTAAACACACTTTTTCCTCCAAAATTCTTTATGTGCCTTTGTTTAAAATGTATACAAACCAACCAGGGCAGCTAGGTGGAGCAGTGGATAAAGCACCGGCTCTGGATTCAGGAGTACCTGAGTTCAAATTGGGCCTCAGACACTTGACACATGCTAGCTGTGTGACCCTGGGCAAGTCACTTAACCCCCATTGCCCTGCAAAAAAAAATAAAAAATAAAAAAATGTATACAAACCCAGGTGTCCTATTCAGCATAAGCTGGACAGTACTCATGCTGCATGTTCATTTTTTCTTTTCTTCTCTGATTCATAAAACTTTTCTCTTATTTCACAGGCATTGTCTTTCTCTCCTTTCCTTCCCTTTTAGGAAAAAGGGTATTTAAATCTCGAGAAGTGGCCTTTGTATTCTCTGGTCTTACCGTTGGAAGAAAGAAATCTAAATTCCCTCGAGTGTTTACCTCAGTTTACAGCAGCTAGGTGGTACAAGTAATAAGAGTATTATCCTCTCTCAGCATTTACTGACATGCATGTCCTTGAATTTGTCACTTAATATCTCCAGAACTCAGTTTCCTTTATCTATAAAATGAAAGTATTGAACTTTAACGCCTCTGAGGTATCTGTACCTCTAAATCTATGACATTATGATCCCATTTCTTATTATAAAGCAACAGCTACCTCTATCACTAAACCTTCCATTCAGATCCATCTTCTCAACTACTACCTTCCGCAAACCCTCTACATCTGTAAAAACAATAAAGAAATTCTGTTTCTTTCTGTTTCTTTTTGATTTAGTTGGGGGTTTATCTCCAAGTCCACTCCTATCTTTTTTCTTTCCTATCCCCACTTGAGATATTTCCCATTATTACTATCCTTCCCCTACCCTGACCACCATGATACTGTTGTAATTATAGAGAAGTATGAAATTTGGTCCATAGAATGTTAATTCAGTCCTTCTTTCTTTTGTCTTAAGTCATTAAGGTTTCTTTAAAGCATTAACCCCTTAAATACTTTGATATATTCTCTTGTCTTTATTAAGTCGTCTTTTAGGACTATTATTATGGCACAATTGACACAGAAATTCCTCAGCCAGGCACTCAAGGTGGAGAGAGAGGTTTATTACGCCCAGATCCAAAGGGGATTCTCAAGTCTCCATCAATGGGCAGTGAGTCTTGTAGCCCACCTGGTTATATACAAAAAAAGTATAGGCTTGGAATAGTGGCAAGTTTTTCAAACAAAGTGAGCTCAGTTATTCACTGAACAAAGGATGCATAGTGGTGCCTAGTGGTTAGGGGAGGCTTGTCATTGCAGCTGGGGAACCTCAAGGTCAGAGCCTGTCTGAAACAGACAAGGTTGGAAGGCAGAGATTACAGGCCTGCAGCTGTAGCTGGAACACAGCAAGGCCAAGGTCAGAGGCTACTTGTGATTTTCCATATCACTATGAATTCTGATGACATTTCCATCCAAATATTTTCTTTAAAATGTTTTATTTCTATTTTTAAACTTTCTAGAAGTTTTTATTACGGTTTCATTAGCTCTGCAGGTTCCATAATAATATTTTTTTCCATTATAGGTTTAGTTTATTTTATTTCATGAAATAAAAGCCATTTTGTTATAACTTTTTTTTAATTGACATAATTAGTTTTTCTTTTCTCTTTATGAATTTCTCACTTACTTAATCTGCTGCTTCTTTTCAACTTTTCTATCATGACATTTTTGGATTTTTTTTAGATTTTTTTCTCATATTTTCAGTTTCTTATCTCTGTCTCCACCCCTATACTTTTTGGTACCTCTCTCTTCCACTGTTGCATCATGGACCTTTTCTCCCTTCCCTCTATTCTTCCACAACACCTTCACTTGAGAATATTTTATTTATATCTTTAAAAGTCAGAGAAGGTCAACAGAACTGCTTTTCATTTGGATAAGAGTTGGTGAACTCCTATTCTAATGATTTGTCATAACCCTAAATGCTTTTTTTCAAATATGGCCAGGACTCATATGGCTATTTTGAAATAACTCTTTCCCAAATGAACTCTATTCTTTTTTCTTTTAGTATAACATGATATATATATATATATATATATATATATATATATATATATATATATATATATATATATATATATATGTATATATATATGTATATATATGTATAAATACACACACACACAGACACACACACACAAACATATATATATATATATATATATATATATATATATAAAGGTTGTACTAAAAATGTTTCACATTCCTTTGATCTTTGTACCACAACTGGATTATAGATTTAAACATGAAAGGTATTTTAAAGGTCTTTTGTTCCAGCCTCCTATATTCATATACAAGGAAACTAAGACCCAAATGTTTTAGAGACTTGTCCACAGTCAATACAGGATGTAATTGGCAGAATCCAGGTATGAATTCAGGTTTTTTTTGTTTCCAGATCCAGGATTCCTTCCTCTAAACAATGTTGCTTCAGAGAGAGTTTACTGACAACTTATTCATAAAATAACCAAGAGATTTATTATGATAAAGGAAATAACTGGAAAGAACATAATTATTTCCTCACAGCAAACTGATGTGATGATGGGAACAGGCAATTAAAAGGCTTGTTTTAAAGTGTGGGTTGGGAAGATGAAAGAATTGAGTGAGTTCTTTGCAATAGGACTTTCTGAAAGCAATTCCATACTAGCAGACAGAATGCAGGCTTGGAATCTGCGATAAAAGCACTATCAGACACCTACTGGTAGTTTTACCCTTCTTTCCCATTGTGGCTTCTAGTATTAGTGATCACAAAGGATCATTCAGAATCTGTCTTTCTCTTAGATCACAAAGAGAAATAGAATGACTAAAGTAGAGAATAATCATAGTTGGAGAAAGGATAATAATATCCATAGGAGGCAGATGGATTTCAGATTAATTCCATCAATTAGCGGGGGTGGGGAGGAGTAACTAAGGGAAGGACCATGAGCAGAATCTGGCAATGGTGCAATTGCAAAACCATTTACATAGTAGCACAGACTTCTGTTTACACAGCTGGTTTTGTCCTTGTTCTTTTTCTAAAACTGAAATTATATATCAAAAGCAGTTTGTTGCAGCATCAACACATTATAAAGCATGCTTTCTAGTTCTTATAATTGCAAGACCGATTTCCAGGTCATTAATTATCTACCCATAGCAACGCCCATCACCAGCTTCCTTGAAATGGAAGCAGTGTTAGCAAAATGCCCATGAGTAATTGCCTTCTTCTTTGGGATGCTCAAAACAGGGTGTTTATTTTCAACTGCTGTTATCCTTAGATGATTTTATCAGTTTGTCAAACAGGAGCTGTGATGTGTCTGGTTGCCTTGAGTCCCAGATGAATCCAAGTTAAGATCATTTCAGTTATTTAGATATTCACAGATTAATTCAAACAAACAGCATTGTGTGATAAATATGGTATTTTGGCCAATGGAATTTTGTGCTAGCCAACAAGAATTTTTCAAGCACCTACTATGTGTTGGGTTCTGTGCTAAGCACTGGGGATATAAAAAAGGAAGAAAACAAACAAACAAACAAAAACAAAAAACAAAGTTCTGCTTCCGAAGGAGCTCATTATCTAGTGAGGGAGAAAATATGCAAGCAATGATGTATAAGCAAGGTAAATACAAGATAAAATGGGAATAATTTCAAGGAGAAAGCACTGAGATTAAGGAGGAAAAGGAAAGGCTTCCTGCAGAAGGTTGGACTTTAGTTAAAACTTACAGGAAACCACAGAACACAAAATATAAAAAAGAGGAGGGAGAGTGTTCTCTGCATTGTTGCCAGAAAGTGAAAATACTGTCAAGAGACAGAGTGCCATGTGTTTGTTGACTGGATAAAATGACTGATTATCAGAGAAACTTATCAACATTCCCAGAGATGGAGACAGGAGAATTGGGTTAAAATCCCAATTTTGTTATTTGTTACCAGTGAGATTTTAACAAATCACCTCCAAATCTGTAGTCTCTCATGCTATTAGGTTTTGGTTTGTCTTTTTCTTTTTCTTTTTTTTTTTTGTGGGGCAATAAGGGTTAAGTGACTTGCCCAGGGTCACACAGCAAGTAAGTGTCAAGTGTCTGAGGCCAGATTTGAACTCAGGTCCTCCTGAATCCAGGGCCAGTGCTTTATCCACTGTGCCACCTAGCTGCCCCCCTGTCTTTTTCTTTTTAAAAACTTTTTTTTTAGCATTCATTGAACATAACTCTAGAAGTTAATACTACCTATTCACTAAGAGTGCTCAGATTTCTTATTCTAGATAATGTTTTAATTTACCATTATAAAGCTTATAAAATAACATGAAACCATGGCTATTATAGAGAGGATATTGGATGTTAGCAACACTGTAGTGATAGTATTTTTATGGAATACTTAAAATCTATTGCCAGCACCTTTCTCCCTTCTTTGCTATCATTGACCTAATCTTTTGTGATGGTATTCCAATAAATTTCCTTACTTCTACTTCCCTACCTCCCTTTTTCAATTCAATCAACAGATGTTGGATAATGGGAATCCCTGATCAAATTAGGAGTTTTCTTAAATAACTTATTAACAGTATGCAAAGCAGTTTCTTTAACAGTTGGGTGGATGTCTAAGGCATTGACCATTGACTAAAGACACCTGAGGAACCTTAGGAAACATCTAATTGTTGGCTAACAGAAGATAGACCAAGCTTTCTGGGCCTTCAAAAAGCAAGTTGTATACATTGGTCAACTTGAGGAATAAGATATTGAGACAATTCTGGTTTCCTGATAACTTATTTGTTCTAATTGAAGAGTACATAAAGAGAATTACTCTTTCCACTCATGCCTACTTTAGCAAAGTTACCTTCAGGAAGAAATGGTCAGTCAATCAATAAGCATTTATTAAGCATTTGCTGTGTTGTTTTTTGTTTTTGTTTTTGTTTTTGTTTTTGTTTTTGTTTTTGTTTTTGTTTTTGTTTTTGTGAGGCAATTGGGGTTAAGTGACTTGCCCAGGGTCACACAACTAGTAAGTGTTTTGTCTGAGGTCGTATTTGAACTCAGATCCCCATAAATCCAGGGCCAGTGCTCTATCCTCTATACCACCTAGCTGCCCTGGTCCCCTTTTTCTTACAAATTCACAATCTTACTTGAGACCCTCAATAGCTCCCATCTGTTCTGTTGTAATAGCCTTTGAATTTATCTCCCTGTCTTTTCTTTCCACCCTTCTAATTCATCCTCCACTTAGATGCCAAAGTAACTTTCCTAAAGTAGAGTTTGGTAAATATCATTTGTTCCCTTTTACCTAAAGGATCAAGTATAAAGTCTTTGTTTGGCATTTAGAACTCTTTACAACCCTCCCTTTAACATTTCTATCTCCTTATATACAATTCCTTTCTTCATTCTCTATGATCCATCCACTGGGGCCTTATTGCTATTCTTTTTTTTTTTTAATTTATTTATGTTTGCTCATTTAATTATTTATTTATTTACTCATCCATTCATCCATGCATTTTATTTATTTATTTACTTATTCATTCATTCATTTTTCTTTTCTTTTCTATTTTTTTCCTTTCCTTTCCTTTTCTTTTTTTTCCTTACTATTCTTCACACTTGACACACCTTCTCCTACTTTTTTGCCTTTCCACTGGCTGTGCTGAAGGCCTTAAATAGTTTCCCTTCTAACCTATGATGCTTCCTCTCTAAGGTTATCTTCTATCCACTTTATCTAAAATGTTCTGGTTTATATATGCTATCTCTCCACTAAAACCAGTCAGGTATGTTTTTTACTTGTTTTTTGTAACCAAGGGCTTAGCATAATAACTGACACATTGTAAGTGACATATAAATATGTGTTGATTGACAGAATGATGCCTTGACTCTGGAAACTAGCCCTTTAAAGAAGAGAAAGGAGATTTCTAGGGAAGCTTCAGCTTTGAGAGTTGCTTTGTGCATAATTCCAAATTCAAGAGTTTATAGGTCTCAAAATTCCAGGCATTGTATTCTGTAGAGAAAGATTACATTATAGTTCCTGTATAGCATGGAAAATACAAAGCTAGATAAGACTTCATGTATTCAACTTAATCTATGTGGCCTGAATTACAGAAATACAAATTGCCTTCACTCTCCCAAGTCATTTAATCTAGGGTACATTTTTTTTTTTATATTTCCAAATCTCTAGCTGCTTGCTCTTTGTTTATTCAATGAGCCATACTGACCCAATACTAGAGAAATTCCAACAGATAATCCTGTGTTCTTTGAATATACATTGAATAATTTTCTAGCCCTTTCAATATATTTGGATTTCTTCATATTTCATGTTTTCTTTCTCTGCAGGATTTTTATTTTCCAAACTGCTTAAGTTTTGTTTTCTTTCCCCTCTTTGGGGAAAATATTTAGAGGTCATGAATTCTGTTGTAAACCTATCTTTTTCCTGAAATTTTATTTAAGAATTTTTTTCCTGATTTTTTCTTGAAACATGTTAGAATTAATATATTCTACCAAGTCTATGGCATTTTTGCTTGGTTACAATATTTATTACATTTTTTTAATGTTTTTTACTTCTATTCCATGTTTTCTTAAGTATTTCCCACCTTCTTGAATTCTAAGCCACTCATTCTCTTTTTGAATTCTTTAAGAGATCTTGTTCCATGTTTTATACCTTTAGTTTAAATTAAAACAACTGAAAGTTGTTAATATTCTCTTTCCTGTTATCCTGGGTATATGTACTCCATTTTTATACAGGAAATTTCTCCCTTCATTTTTTTATACCATATGATTTCTTTCCTATTATGATTTGTTTTTGGTTTAATAATATATATATTCTTTCTACTCATCTTTGTGTGACATTTCCTTGGTAATTTTTATTTAATAGTTGTCTCATTTCCTTTACTTTATTTGCATATTTCTGACTTTGTGTCTCTGAGTTACCTCATCATTTTGAAATTTCCTTTAGTATCTGGATCCTTTTCACTTAGAAAAAAATCTTCACTATGCTAGTATCATTTTCCCATTGCTAAATTGCTTCATTCTGAGAGTCTCCAATTTGGAACCCAGTGGTGTTCTTAAACTATATCTTTAACAGTCTGATAGAGCCACTTGTTAAATTATCAAAAATGAGCATTTGCCCTGTGAAAGTTAACAAATGCTACAAATCAGGGCTTCATTCATTGTTTTACTAATTAAGACTTTAAAAAAAAGTGATGGAGAGAATGTTAATAATTCAGCTTAAACTCAGAAGCATGTCGTAGTACACATTTGCTTCCTTGCTTGTTCAGCATTCAAGAAGACAGCCTTGACTGGAACGTCATTCTCTTTTTGGTTATGCTTCAGACTTTCCCAGACTTTACCACCATGACTTAGCTTCCTTTACAATGTGAAATAATTTTTTTTTTGCCATTCTAGCCCCTTTATCCCACTGTGGAGTTCCTTATACGGACTTGAATCCGGAAATGGGCCTAGATCTGCCATGTTCTAGTTCCCTCCTGGTTGTTCTTCTGAATGTGTAGTCTTTGCCACTGTGAGGGCCAAAATTTCATATACAGAGCGTTACTTGGGTGACTTGCCTTAATATTAGGGTCCCGGAAATATGAGGGACTCTTTTAGGTTTAATCTCCCCTTTGGACTTTACTTTTTATATATTCCTCCGATACCAATAAGAAAAGGAGTCTCTGAGCTTTAGTTCATAAAGGATCAGGTTTTATTGCTTTGGAATTAATTAAACCACAAAGGTGAAACCAATTAAGGAAATAAGGAAGTAGAAATACTGATAGATAGTCTTAACTCTAAGCTTAACCTATGCAATCCCAGAGTGTTGCCAATTAAACTAGTTCAAAGGAATTTAGGATTTTCCTTAATTAAAACTCACCAACCCTGGTTAGTCTACAGTTACTCATTAGAACAGCAGTTGCCCAAAACAGAGCAAAACACGTGCATCCACTAGATCCAGGACTCCACCAGACTGATTCGACAGGCCGAAAGAGTAAAACTTTTGAACACGCCCCTCCTGTTGGAAGTTGCCTCCCTTCAAGTGGTGTTCAGTTTTTCCTCCCCTAAAAGGGGTGGTCATTCTTGGTAGCATACATAATGTTAGGGTGGGCCAGGTGTGGCCCCTCCCAAATGATTCAGCTAAAACTTTCGATATTAATCTTTTCCATAAATAATTTTTCCCACACCACCTTGACCAGTCTAGGTAGCTGCATCCCATTCCTCCATTTTGTATGCTCTCTTCCCACAGATAATGTAATCTTCTTGAAGGTAAAGATTGTATTGTTCTTCTTTGGGCTTTTATTTATATCCTCATCCCCAGAACTTAGTACAGTTCTTTGCATTTAAATGCTTTTTGTCTGCCTGTTGCTTTGAGGGTTCCTGAGCTCAGATTGTTATTCAGTCTTTCAGTCATGGTCAAATCTTTGTGACCCATTTGGGATTTTCTTGGCAAGAATACTGTAGTAGTTTGTCATTTCCTTCTCCAGCTAATTTTATAGGTGAGGAAACAGAAGGAAGTAGGGTCAAACAGCAAATTAGTGTCTGAGGCCAGATTTGAAGATGAGTCTTCCTTGCCTCCAGGGACAGTACTCTATCTACTGTACCACCTAACTGCCACAAGCTTAGATACATTCTCTTTTGAATTCATTTGATTGAAAATAAGAAAATTTTGGCTTAAATCCAGGGTCTATTACATTCGAGCCATAAGATATTTGACATTTTCACTTAACCTCTCCAATATGTAGAATGTTAACTTGATGATCTTAAAGGTATGCTCCCAGTTTAAATCCTTCGAATTTATGATGATATAGACCAGTGGTTTGTGCTCTGTAACACAATGGAAACCATTTCTCTCATTAATATATATTATCTTTAAGATGTTCAGTGGGATAGAGGGGGAGGGAGAGAGAGAGAGAGAGAGAGAGAGAGAGAGAGAGAGAGAGAGAGAGAGACTCTGAGTCTGAAAGAGTTTATCTTCCACATCTGAAAAATTTTAGTGTGTAAACTTTGGTAAGTAATATAACCAACCTCTCCTTATACATACACACACACACAGACACACACAGACACAGACACAAACATATATATATATATATATATATACACACACACACATATATATATACACACATATACACACACATACACTTACACACACAGGTATATATTTAACTTATTTTTCTTCTTTAATGCTGATTCCAATTACTCTCTCTCCCCACTCCCTCCAAACCAGTGAAAAGGCAAGAAAATTGTATCAACTATACATGTGAATTCATGTAAAACATATTTCCATATTAGGCATTTTTTTTTTAGTGAGGCAATTGGGGTTAAGTAACTTGCCCAAGGTCACACAGCTAGTAAGTGTTAAGTGTCTGAGATACTCCTGACTCAAGGGCCGGTGCTCTATCCATTGCACCACCTACCTGCCCGATATTAGCCATTTTTTAAAAAGCAAGATAAATAAAGAACATGATAAAATTAAACTTTAGTTTACACTAAGAATTTATCAGTCTAGAGGTTGATAGTATTTTTCATAATAAGTTTCTTTTGGAATTCTTTTGAATCATCGTATATTCATCAGAGTAGTAGGGTCTTTTGCAATTGATCATTATTACAATATTGGTGTTACTATGCAAATGAGCTCCTTGTTCTCACTTTATTTTGCATCAGTTAATATAGATCTTACCTTGCTTTTCTGAAACCACTCACATCACCATTTTAAAGAGCACAATAGTACTGTACCTTAATTATATGCTTCAACTTTTAAAATTATTCTCCAATTGATATGCATTCCCTTGATTTCAAATTCTTTGCCACAACAAAAAAAAATGTGCTGTTATAAATATTTTTGTATATATAGGTCCATTTACTTTTTCTTTGATCTCTTTGGGTCAGAGACTTACCAGTGATATTGGTGGATCAAAGGGTATAAACAGTTTTATAGCCCTTTAGTAATAGTTCCAAATTGTTCTGCAGAATCGTTAGACTAGTTTGCATCTTGACCAATAGTTCACTAGTATACCTATTTTCCCCTCATACCCTTTAGTATTTGTCATTTCTGAGAAGTGTGAAGTAATATTTCAGCATTGTTCTAATTTGTCTTTCTCTAATCAGTAGTGATTTAGAGCATTTTTTTATTTGACTATAGATAGCTTTGATTCCTTCTGAAAAGTCCATATGTCCTTTGACCATTTATCAATTGGGGAATGGCTTTTATTTTTATACATTTAACTCAGTTTTATACTCAGTATACATTGGAGAAATGGGGCTTTTATTAGAGAAATTTACTGGAAAATAATTTCATGTTATTTCATTGTCTGTGGTATCTTTTATCAAAATGCAGTTTCCTTGATTATCCCTTTTGACTAGGTCTATTTTCGGTTTTCTTTTGTCTACCTTTTTTTTTTTTTTAGTTCACCTGAAGAATGTTAGATTCTGCTCCATTTTAAAAAAACACTGTGTGTCTTTCTGCTTTAAGCATATGTCTTGTAAGCAATGTATTATTGGATTCTGATTTCTAATTCATTCTGTTTTCCATTTCTGTTCTATCGGTGACCATAATCCCATTCACATTTAGTTGTGATTACTATTTATTTCCTTCTATCACATTTCCTTCTGTTTCTTTTTCTCTCTTTCATTTTCTCCTGTATGCTCCTCAATAGTATATCATGCCACTAAATGCTGCCTTCCTTAATCTGTCCTTCCTCTTAACATCCTTCCCCCATTTTTCTATATCTTCCCCATCTATTTGCCTAATGAATAAATTGCATTCCTATACAGAATTATGTGTGTGTGTCTTCTTCCTTGTTTGATCCAATCCAGGTGAGAATGAGGTTCAAGTATTATCCACCCCCCCCCATTTTCTCCTTGACTGTTAAAGTTCTTCTTTGTATACCTTTTTTATGTAAGAAAAATTTCCCCATTCTACCTCTCCCTTAGCCTTTCTCCCAGTTGATCCCTCTTTCTAACTCCTTTATTTTTGGAGGGATATAATTCCAAAATAATCAACTTACACCTATGTCCTCTGTTTATGGAATCTATTTTGAACTTCCCTAATAATGATAAGGTTCTTAGCAGTTACATATATCATTTCCTGCTCCTTTGTGACTGAACCCCCACCATACCTTTCTGCCCTGGAATTGCAACCTCCAACTGCATATGGGCAAGAGAGTTGCCAAGTACTTTCTATTGTACCCAGTGCCAGCAAAGGGTTCCTTATAAGCTGTTTTTCTGACCATTTGTCTAATCCCTTTATGGTCTCTGTTCTGAGAGCTACTGAATATGCTGTTGCTGCTATTGCTTTATGTTGGGCCCTTGACAAGTTTCCACCCCATGTCACAAACTTCTCCTGTCAACCTTCTAAGTTTTTGAAGGCTAAACCTGGGTCTTCCCCTGTCCTTTTTTTTAGTCCTGTGGCTCCAAAATTTGATTTGGAGAGTTATTTCATACTTGCCTGGAAGGAAATGTTGAGAGAGTTCAGCTGCGTTGCCTCTAATACAAAGAACACTCTAAGTTGCAGTACAGTTTCAGTCTTCATTGGTAGAAGAAGTTTCCTCATTGGAAATTTTTTTCACTTATAAAATCACAAACAAATGAATACATATGATATAAAGTGTTATTAAAGAATTAGCAGAATCTCTGCCCCACCCCCCATTGGAAATTCTATTCCTCATTACAATCTACTACCACAGTATTGAAACCAAGGGAAACATTTCAAATACATTTTTTTTCTTTAAGTGATTTGCTAATGTTGCCTATTTTTTCTTGTGGATGGTGTTGTTTAATCAAAATTATATAGATGATAGATAGATAGATAGATAGATAGATAGATAGATAGATAGATAATTTCTGTGGCAAAGTTGGCAATAAATAAGAAACAATTTGCTTTGTGTATATATGTATATATATGTATATATGTGTGTGTGTGTGTATATATATATATATTCTAATGTAGTTTTCCTTTTATCTTATAAATCTCTTGATAATGTCTTTCTAGTGTCGACACAGTCTATATTATATTTAAATTCAAGTTCTGCCATGCTTTCAAAGACAAGGAACACATTTTCAACAAACATTTCTTTTTATACTAGATTTCCAGGGACATTTCATTGTATATCTTTTTATTAGTTTTAAAAAAATGTTTAAAGAAATGAATATTACACTTACATTGAATGCTGCATTTGAAATGACAATAGAAAGTGTTTGGAGTTTGCTATGACTAGGGATTTTATGCTATTGGGTCTAAGTTGTGATACATGCTAAATAATTTTGCAGATTACTCCATGTCACTAAAGCCACTCTATTCTATTTCCCATTTCAGAGGTGGAATTCTTTTAAATTATATTTTATTTCCTGTTTTCAATTGTGTGGTTTCACACCTATTATTACTAACCTTTTGTGTATTATAAAGGACATTTTATAACAATATTATCTTCTGTGAAATGCAAAATGTTCAACAATCATGATTGATGCAGCAATTATGTAATTAACAAATATGTTCTTTAAGTCATGACAAAGTCATATTTCAGTCAAACTCTATTTAAATATTCTAAATGATGATTACCCCTTTTTTGTGATTCCCAATTTACACCTTTTTTATTTAATATTATTACTCTCTACCACAACACACATATTCACAACCATTGTTGCGTCTGAGTAAAGAATGATCAACTGGCTCTAAACGTTTCTGATTATAATTGATTGATTTGTGGAATATTTAGCTAGAGATGCATAACTTCCCAGGACAAGCTAAAATGTTGACAATACTTGTTTACAAATTTGGCTACAATATTCCTGGGAGCTTTTGTTTTGGTGTCAGGATGTCATCAGAAGATGCTTTCCATTTCTATTTTTCCCTTTGGATATCAGAACAGTTTTTCCTTTATAAATTTTTGAAATATGAAGTCTATCATGACTTTCAGGTAGTCTAATAATTTTTAAATTATCTCTGATTTATTTTCCAGATCAGCTGTTTCCCTAGAAGTTATTTCACATTTTCTTCTTTTTAAAAAATATTCTTTTGAATTGGTTTTATTATTACTTGATGTCTAGTACTGTTATTATTTTGCAGTTGCCCAATTCTAATTTCTAAGAAATTATTTTCTTCAGTGAACTTTTGTACCTCTTTCTATTTGACCCATTCTGCTTTTTAAGGAGTTCTTTTATTCAGTGCAATTTTGTTGCTCTTTAACCATTAGGCCAATTAAGAGAAAAATATATCTTGTTGTTTTCTTTTGTTTTAAATGTCTTATTTTCTTCAGTAATTTTGCACCTCTTTTATCAAGCTGTTAATTCTCTCTTTCTCTCTCTCTCTCTTTTGGGCAGGGGCAATGAGGGTTAAGTGACTTGCCCAGGGCCATACAGCTAGTAAGTGTCAAGTGTCAAGTGTCTCAGACTGGGTTTGAATTCAGGTTCTCCTGAATCTAGGCTCAGTGCTTTATCCACTGCTTCACCTTGCTACCCCTAATTCTCTTTTCAAAATTTTCTTGCATCACTGTCATTTCTTTTTCCATGTTTTCCTCTATCACTCGTTTTTTTTTTTTAACTCTTCTAAAAATCCTTGTTGGGCTTGATTCCAATTAGTTTTTTTCTTTAAGGCTTTCCTTGTAGATGTTTTCACATTATTATCTTCTTCTGGGTCTATGGCTTGGTCTTCCCTGTTACCACAGTAGCTTTTTATCGTCAAGTTCTTTTGTTACTCTTCCCTCATTTTCCAGCTTATCTCTTGACTTTGAATGTTATATTGAAATTGGGTTTTGCTCAACTGGGAGTAAGGAAGCATTGTCCCAAGTTTCAGACTTTTTCATAGCTTGTTCTGGAGGTCTGCAAGTTTTCAATTCTTCAAAGGTACGTAACTGCTCTCCTGGACTGTGCTCAGGTCTGAAACTGTAGCTATTTTTCTTTTTACTTGGTACTGTAACAAGGGTCCTGCTCTTTTATGCCCAACCACAAGTTATTCTTTCCACTTTGGAAATGTGACCCAGAACTGCATAGGGGCAATAGTGTGGCTAATAATTGCCAGCTGTACTCAGTGGAAAAAAAGTGAGTCCTGTAATCTATTTCTGACCAGTCATCCAACCCCTTTACCAACTCTGGCTTGAGAGCTCTGGAAGATACTGCTGCTACCACCACTGTCACATATGTCTTCAAGGGCCAGAGCTGCTGCTGCTGCTGCTGCTGCTAAGCTATAAGCCAACTCTCTCTCCAGTTTCACAGAGCTATCGTGCTAACCTCATAGGTGTCTTAGCCTAGAAAAAACTTCACTCCCAAATTTTATTTGAGTATACATAAACCCTAAACTTATTCCTCTTCTTATTAAGGCAGCTTTTCTGTCAAACCTTTTTTCAAATGCATAATGAGTTTTACAAATTTGTTTTTATGTTGCAGAATATTATGACATTTTTATTCCTTGTTTGGTTTTACTAATAATTACAAGTTTCTTGTTTTACCATTAGTTTTTATGACTCATTTCTAACCAACTCAAATGCAATTATCTGCAATATAAACCATATGTATCAACATCTTACAATGAATTAATTCACTCACTATTCTGTCTTGTTTGAACTTGGGATAACATGATTTTTGTGGCTACATTTATAGACATTTGAAGATTATTTGATACAAACACCCCATATACTCTCTCTCTCTCTCTCTCTCTCTCTCTCTCTCTCTCTCTCTCTCTCTCTCTCTCTCTCTCTTTCTCCCTCTCTTTGCAGGGCAATGAGGTTTAAGTGATTTGCCCAGGGTAACACAGCTAGTAAGTGTCAAGTGTCTGAATCCGGATTTGAACTCAGGTCCTGAATCCAGGGCTATTGTTAATCCACTGTGCCACCTTCCTGCTCCCACCCCATATAATTCTTAGGATTTGGTAAATACTCCCATAGCAACAACTGAATTGATTTCTAATTTCCATAATTTCAAACTATTCATTAAAATATAAACAATTGTTGGAAATTTAGGTTACAAAAATTAGTTATTTCATTTTCTGCTAGTATAGGAAAGATAAAATAAAATGAATAATAATATAAAAATGTCCAACCAGTTGTTATGCCAACACTCATTCTCTGAAGTTTAGGGGTGGGTCTTTCTCTTGCAATTTGAAAACTCTCATGATTTATAATAATGAAGCAATAGAAAGTTATTATAATTAGAAAGCTTTCTAATTGCAATTTCAAAAATATTCAGTGTTTTTAACTCTCAGTTCACTTTTTTGTTCTGTTCATTTTTAAATTAAAATTCCATTGAATAATAGACAAAAGATACTTTCCTATACTCTGGAATAAATTTAGAACAAAATTTTCCTTTCTAACTGACCTAAGTTCATAAAAAACACAGTTCTGCAACCTAAATTCTCATGGAGGGGGAAAAAGATAATAGTATCCATTACACTCCAAGCTGATGTGAGATTTTAAAATGACAAAAAGTTATTATTAATAAGGTATTCTTCAATGTGATGACTATTACTGTAAAAGTCATTGATTGAATACAACTCTTACTAAAATTGCACATTAAGCATATAAGTACTTGCAAGATAATGTAATGGAAGTAATGCCCCAAATATAATGTAGTATAAAGCATTTCTCTCTTACAAACTAATAAAGGAAAATTACTTTTAAATCACTGAAATCTCTTTCCAAATGTCCACTTTATTCATTATATGATGCATTCATTATCACTGAGACATGTGCTTTGCTAATTAGAATATTAGCATCTAGGAAATAGCCCTTTAAAATTTATAGAGGAATCTATTTAGTTAATTAGTGAGTTATTGGATGTGAATGATGTGAAACTTAGTAAAGGAAAATAGAAGTCCCATGGTTTTAAATGACTATGAAAGTAACTACATTGTCCCAGTGATGGTTCTGGTAAAATTATGCCTTTATATATCTAAATTGCATAAAAAGTAGAGTTAGTCAGATTTTAAAACCTTTGGACATTGTCATGAAAACACTGGGTAACTTTGTAGCTATTTTAATTTTTGGTGACTTCCTCCCCAAGGTCGACACTTTGGGAAGGACCTCAGCCATACTTTCCCTCACAGTCACCTAAACTTGTTCCATACTCCACCACCTTTTCCTCTGCTTCTACATTCTCAACTTGGAAAAACGTAGACCCTTTTCTCCTCACTAGTGATCCCCTTTACAGGATCACCATTTTAGGGAGGGCCCAGTCATGTTCCACTTATTAACTGTAGCTCTTGTGAGGAGAAATCTCAACTGTCAAGGAATGAGAGAGAGAGAGAGAGAGAGAGAGAGAGAGAGAGAGAGAGAGAGAGAGAGAGAGAGAGAATACCAGTTTCTTTCACACATTTGAATTCCTTTACTTAGATGAAATGAATGAATGAATGAATGAATGAAGCACTACAGTTCAGACACTGTGTTAATTACTAAAACCATAAAACAAAGAATAAAAAAAAAATCTCTATGGGCAAGTTTACATTCTATTGATGGAAACAAATGTGTTTACACACATGTATGCCAACATTCATGCACAGATGCATGCATGTGTGTATATATATACTATTCATCTATCTATATATGTATTCCCAACATACAAGTGCATATATCCATATAAAGGCACACAAATATATATATATATATATATATATATATATATATATATATATATATATATATATATATATATATATGTAGAATAAATACAAAGTGAATTCATGCAAATAAATACATCAATAGTAGTTCATTACAAAGTAGTTTGGAAGGCAGAGTACTGTCAATGGAAGGAAACATGTCAGGAAAAGATTCATTCAAATAAGAGGGCTTGAACTTCAGTTAAAGGAAAAGAAGAACTTTATTTAACTTCAGTCAGGAAGCAATCAATTCCAGGTATGTGCGATAAAGAGGAAAAATGCATGGCATTGCAGGAGAGTTTCATAGGTGAGGAATAAAGAAACAGTGATTGGAGCATCATATCTATATTTTTAGGTGCTATTGGACCATCTGAGTAGAGGCAGAAACTTTATGTTATTATTACTAAAAAGGGAAGATCTTGGCTGTCTTTGGAGTGAAAACAAAAATTGGGATAATTGCTACTTACAATATACATTCTAATTATATGGCAGCTTTGGGAAAAGGAGCTTGAGTTATCATCTCAAGTGAGGAATCTATGACTCTTTCACCTCTTAGCAGTCTGAATATGGATACTAAATCGTATTTTATTGGACAAAGGAAAAAAAAATTAGTGGACAAAGATGCCTAACTTATTAAAGAGCTATAACTATGCTTATGCATGTGTGTATTTTATAATAAGGAATACTGAGATATTTTTATTCACTTTACTGAGAAAATGCAAAAGAAGTAGTTTAATAACTATAAGAAGACATACCATCTCCTTGTTCATGTGCATATGTACATGTATATATGCATGCATATATGTATTGTGGGAAAATAATGGGTCTAATTCCAGAGCCTTGCCTGACTTTTTTAAGGCCAGCCCAGAGTCAGTCAAGTTGGAACTTGGACTGTGAATAGAGACAGTTGAGATTTAAACCATACTACCTGAAAGCCTTTCCTCTCAAAGGGTCTGTCCTCTGGACTGTGACCTCAGCACATACTGCTCATAGACCACCCTCAAGTCCAGTAAACCAATAGATTTGAATTATGTTATCCAATTAGCTTGGAGCCCTGTGTAAGGGCTGCCTCTTCTCCTGACTAGAGAGAGCTTATACTCTCTCACACTTTCTCTTGATCTGGGACTCAGAAGAAGAAGCCACAGGCCTTTCTCTCTCCTCTATCCTAGGTATGAGTTGCTTCTGAACTTTCTAAGCCACATACTCTCTCTTTACTAATATTTAATGTGCTTTAATAAATGCCTTATGTCCAAAACTGATGCTAAACCCTCTAATTTTTAAGTAGCAATAGATTAGAAACCTCAGCTAAGTTCCCTAAAACTTGGATCAGAGATAGGCACCCCCATATAATGTCAAATGGCACAGTATATATGAGATATAGTATATATACATTCATACATACACATATATATTGAGTGTGTATATCCTTTCCACATCATGGTGGTTAGGAGTACAACACCCCTCCCCCATTCCCAATTCCTCCATCTGGAAAATCCGTCTAAAATTTTTTGTCCCTCTGTAGTAGAGAAGTCTGAATTATTATGGTATTGAAATAAAGTATATTGACAATTTACAATAATATATATATATATATATATATATATATATATATATATATATATATATATATATATATATATATATGTATATATGTGTGTGTCTGTGTGTGTGTGTGTATATATATATATAAAATTTCCAAATTTCTAAACTTTTCTGTGCCATTTGCTGGCCTTCATATTTGTCTGCAGATTCCCTGAAACTCCCCCAAGATTCCCACTTAATACTTTATGCCAACCCCTGATATATTGAAACCCCTGGTGGGGAAAATCACAATGTGGAAGGCATAACTATATAGTGTTTTGAGATTTGAAAAGAACTTTATATATGTTATTTCATTTGATACCCACAATAACCTTATTAGGTTAGTTTACCATCATTTAGCTTACCATCATTTTGGAAATGAGGAAACTGAGGCTGAGACATTAACTTGCCCAGGGTTACACAGCTAGTGAATATTGGAGGCAAAATTTGAACTCAGGTCTTCTAGAATCCAAGTTTAGCATGCCACTGAAGCACGTAGCTTTGGCTGTTAAATCTAATAAGAAGAGACGGGTAGTATGTTATAAAACATAGAAAAAAACCCTCAGAGTCAGGAAGATCTTCCTTCAAGTAGCCTCTCTGTCACCTAATGACTGCATGATTCTGGGTATGTCACTAAAGCTCTCAGTGTCCCTCAGGCAACTCTCTAAGACTATGGTTTGTAGATAAATAACAGTTACAACCACATTCACAATAATAATAGCCAGCATTTATATAGCACTTATTACTTGGCAGGAAATGTGCTAAGTAATTTACAAATTAATCAATATGTCAGTAAACATTTTAAGAGTCTATTATGTGTCTAGAACTGTGCTAAACTCTATTCAAATAAAAAAGGCAAAAGACAGTCCCCTGCCCTCCAGAAGATTATAATCTAATGGGGAAGACAACATGCAAATAAATATTTACAAAGTGACTTCTAGCCATGATTAATATGAAATACATAAAAGAGGGGGAGAATTCTAGTAAAGGATGATATTTCATTTGGGATTTAAAGGAAAACAGGGAGGTCAGGAGTTGGAATAGAGAAGGAAGAGTATTCCAAGCAAGGGGGGCTGACAGATAAAATGCCCAGAGTCAAGAGATAGTGTGTCTTGTTTTTGGACAGTGGCATGGTAACAAAGAGTCAATTAAGTTTAAGAAGCCTAGAAATGTAGGACAGGGCTAGAGTATGAAGGACTTTGGATGTCAGAGAATTTTGTATTTGCTTCTGCAGGCAATATTAAACCACAGGAGTTTAATAAGTAGGGATGGGGTAGGAAAATCACTTTAGTGGCTGAATAGAGGATGGATTGGAGTGGGAAGAAACTTGAGGCAGCAGACACATCAGCAGGCTACTGAAATAATCAAGGCTTGAGGTGATAAGGATGAGCACTAGAATAATAGCTGCATCAGAGGAGAGGAGGTGTATTCCAGAGATGTTGCAAAGGTGAATTGGCAAGCTTTAGCAAAGCTTAGATATGTGAGATATGAGCAAACCAGGGTGGTGGAGGGTAGGGGAACAATTTAGTGGGAAAGGCAATGAGTTCTGTTTTGTAAATATAAGGTCAATTATACATCCAGTTTGAGATATCTTAAGGCATTGGAGTTGCAAGAATAAAGGTAAACAGAGATTGAGGAAGGAAAAGTAGATTTGAGAATTATCAGTGTAGATGTGGCAATTAAATCCATAGACCATCATGATATCACCAAAGGAATCATTCTTTCCTCACAACTACTCTGGGAGGTAAGTGCTACTTTATCCCAGTTTTATAGTTGAGGAAACAGAGGCATAAAGAGGTTAAGATAAGGTAGAGGAGGTGGGGCAGCTAGGTGGCACAGTGGATAGAGCACCAGCCCTGGAATTAGGAGTACCTGAGTTCAAATCCGGCCTCAGACACTTAACACTTACTAGCTGTGTGACCCTAGGCAAGTCACTTAACCCCAATTGCCTCACTAAAAAAACCAAAAAAAACCAAAAAACAAACAAACAAAAATAAGGTAGAGGAGTCTTATCAAAGGGGTCTTCTTGCACAAAATAAATCATATATTTGTTCCCAAATTTAAAGAATAGAATTACAGAATAAATATTATTGAAAGTACTACAGCACAAAGATATGGAGAACATTACAAAATATAAAATAGGTAAATATGATTATATAAAATAAAAAGGTTTTTCACAAATAAAACTAATGCAACTAAGATTATAAGAAAGCAGAGAACTGAGGAAAAAATTTAATAAGTATCTCTCATAAAGGCCTCATAGTAAAATTTATAAGAATGCAAGGCATTCCCCAATTGAGAAATGGTCAAAGGATATGAACAGATATTTTTCAGACAAAGAAATCAAAGCTATCTAAAGTCATATGAAAAAAAATTCTCTAGATCACTATTAGAGAAATGCAAATTAAAACAACTTTGAGATATCACCTCATACCTATCAATGGTTAATATGTCAAAAAAAGTAAAATGTTACATGATGGAGTATATGATGTGAGAGGACTGGGATACTAATCCACTGTCGTAGCTGTGAAATGATCCAACGATTCTGGAGTGTAATTTAAAACTATGCCCTTTGATCCAGCAATACCACTGCTAGGTTTACATCCCAAAGACCTATTTGTACAATGATATTTATAACAGTTCTTTTTGTTGTGGCTAAGAATTGGAAATGGATGCCCATCAATTGGGAAATGGCTAAACAAGCTGTGGCACATGATTGTAATGGAATATTATTGTGCTATAAGAAAGGTAAGCAGGGTAATTTCAGAAAAACCTGCAAAGACTTACATCAACTGATGTATAGTGAAGTGAATAGAACCAGGAGAATGTCATATACAGTGATAAGAATATTGTTTGATGAAGAATTGTGAATTACTTAGCTATTCTTAGTCACACAATGATCCAAAATAATCCCAAAAGACTAATGATGAAGCATACTGTCTCCAGAGAAAGAATGGATATTGACTGAACACAGATTGAAGCATTCTTTTTTCCACTTCCTTTCATTTTTTTTCTTTTGAGTCATCTTATACAAAATGATTAATATGAAAATGTTTTACATAAGTAGTTATATAACCTATATATGATTGCTTCCCACCTCAGACAAGAAGGAGGGCAGGCAGGGAGGGAGGGATAGAATTTGGAACACAAAATTAAATTAAAATGTTAATTAAAAAATACTGTAGCAAAGTTTGGTTAGCTCAGGCACAGTCAATCAAACTTCAACATGTGGTCAATGAATTTTATTAGGGAGCATGTAGTCCTTCTAAAGATGAGGAAAGTGATTTCCAAATAAGTTAGGCAAGTTTCTCAAAAGCGTATAGGGAGGTAAAAAGTAGAATCGGGACCAGAACCCAGGTATCCTGGTTACTATTTTTTTCTACAAATCTGACATGTTTCATAAGGAATCAACCCCTCCCCCCCTTTTGCTGGGCAATGAGGGTAAAGTGACTTACCCAGGGTCTCACAGCTAGTAAGTGTCAAGTGTCTGAGGCCGGATTTGAACTCATGTCCTCCTGAATTCAGGGCCTGCCTGTGCTTTATCCACTGTGCCACCCAGCTGCCCCCAACACGCCTCTCTTTTTCTTTCAAAATAGCTCCCCCCCTTCTTTTTTTCCCCATTCATACTTCGACAACCAACTTTCACTTGCTTTGTACCTTCTATATGAATTACTTCTACAAACCTCTGGGTTTTCCCCTATAAAATCTATCCTTCATTCTGATAAGTTTAATCTTCCTTAACCAATATTTTCAATTAAATCCAATTCTACTTACATAGATCAAATGTCTAGAATGGCTAGATATTGTTTTTTTAATTATCAAAAACAACATAATCTATTCTCATGGAAGTTACTAAGTAACATTTCTATTTCACAAGTTATTATATAGTATTCTATCAATAACTATGGTGCAAATAAGAATCTGAAAAATGGTTAGGACAGGTCAAGAAAATTAAGAGGGATCTGTGATCAGTTTTGCCTGTTGCGGTTAGAAAATTCATAGAAAGGAGTACACTTGTACTGGTCCTTCAATAAAATAGCAATGATGACAATGACAACAACAAACACAGCAGCAGTAATAAGGACAACTACAATAACCACAACAATGCAAATAGTGAGGAAAGTGATGATGATGTGCAGTGAAACAAAAACAAAGACCCTCAAAGGCACATTGTAAAAATATGAGTATTTTGTTCAATACTTTAAATCTTTCACTTCTCTGTAAGTAACTAGTATGTGTCATCACTACTCTCAGAAAAAAACATGGATCACCATTTAAATGATTGAATTTCTTAAATCTTTCAAAGTTAATTGCCTTTATAATGTTGTTATTATTGTATACATTGTTGACCTAGTTCTGTTCATTTCATTCCTCATCAGTTCATAAAAATCTTCAAAATTGTTCTCTTTATAAAATTGACATTGTAGTATAAAATATTTTTTCTGGTGCTACTTAACAAATTTATGGATGACACTATGTCTCACAATACACTCCCACTGCATCCATATACCATAATTTATCTGACATCACTGATTTCATGGTCTTCCCTTTAGTTTACCACAAAAGAGATCATATATATATATATGTATGTATGTATGTATGTATATGTATGTATGTATATGTATGTATATATATATATATATATATATTATACATGTGGAACATATTTTTGTTAATTATTTGACCTTTTTTGGTTGAAGAATTAGCATTGGCATATAGCTAGATCAAAGGCCAGGTAACATTTGTGCACAATTTGCAATTGCTTTCTACAATAGTTGAATCAATTCACAGATACACAGACAGTACATTAAATTACCTGTTTTCTTATAGGCTGCCCATAATTTATGATTTCCCTTTTAATTGTTATCTTTTCCAAATTAAATCCCCAGAATTGTTTTACCTTTCATTTTCCTGATTAGTATTACTCAGGTATCCTGGCTCTCCCAATATACTATTTTTTTGTATTACAACATGAATGAGAAGAAAGATGTAAATTCATATATATGTTACTTTTAAATAAGAACCTGCATTTTTTTTCCTTTGGTGGGGCAATTGGGGTTAAGTGACTTGCCCAGGGTCACCCAGCTAGTAAGTGTTAAGTGTCTGAGGTAAAATTTGAACTCAGGTCCTCCTGAATCCAGGGGCGGTGCTCTATTTATTATGCCACCTAGCTGCCCCTAGAACCTGCGTTTTCAATGCAGGAAGGAAGGAAGAAAGGAAGGAAGGAAGGAAATAGGGAGGGAAGGAAGGAAGAAAAGGAGAAAGTATGGGAAAAAGGAAGAGAGAGAGGGATAGAGAAAAAAAGAAAAGATAGTTTAATAAAATTAAATAGCAGTGCAATTGTGTCTGACACATTATATAATGTTCCCTTCATGTATTCCCCTATTTCTTCAAAGAAGGAAGAGGGATGTATCTTCTGAACTTCTCTCTGGTTTGATCTTCATAATTGTATAACATTCATTGTCTCTTTTTTCTGAGAAACTTCATTTCTTAAAAGATTTCAAAACTAGATTGAATATGAGAAAATGTGCTTAAGCCATGGACAGCAGAATGTCTTTTTTTTTTTTTTTTGGCAAGGCAATGAGGGTTAAGTGACTTGCCTAAGGGTCACATAGCTAGTAAGTGTCAAGTGTCTGAGGCCAGATTTGAACTCAGGTCCTCCTGAATCTAGGGCTGTTGCTTTATCCACTGTGCCACTTAGCTGCCCCCAGAATGTCTTAAAAGGGAAAAAAAAATAAAGACTGCAAAAATCACCAAGCACTAGATGTGTTTTTAAGACATCTAGATATCTTAATAGTCAGAGCTCTAGGTCTGGGGTCAGGATGACTTGTGTTCAAATTCAATCTCAGACTTACTGGCTGTGTGACCCTTTGCAATTCACTTAACCTATTTGCCTTAATCTGCCAGAGGAGGAAATTGAAAATGACTCCAGCATCTTTGCCAAGAAATTCCCATGGACCACGTCCATGTGGTCACAAAGGCACAGCTGAATGAACAAAACCAAATGAGTTTATAAAGTGAGAATCTGGAATCTCTTCAGGAGACTTCTTTCAAAAAGAATTCATAATCCATGTCAAAAAAAAAAAGTCAGAACTTGAAAGATTTTCAAATGCTTGATTTTATTATTACAATTGTGATTTCTGCCTCTTGGCCTTTTAAGACTATATTCTAGAATAAAAGTTCCCTGAGGGGAAGTTACCATGTGTTTTTATGATAAAAAAGAAAATAATTTGTTGAATGAACATATTAATGAATAATGAATGACCTTTACATGATAATATAGCTGTCTTTAAATCTTCTTGCTTCCTCCTGTTTCAGATACCTACTTTTGCTGAGACTAATGGAAGAAATTAATTTGTTTTATAGTGGCTTCATTTGTTTTGATGTGTTTCTGTTAAGGGCTAAAATTCTAGCTAGTCTGTTTAAAATATCTAATGAGTGGTCGCCAATAAATTATAAGCTTTAGCAAGAGTTAGACTTTTAAGCATTTATTAAGGAGAATAAGAATTTGGTAAAGAGAGAGAGAAAGGCCTAGATTCCTATCTATTAAAGGGAGAGCACATTTCTAGCTCCCTTCTCCACCAGAGTCCAGAGGAAAGAGAGCCTGAGAGCGAGCGCCAATTTCTTCCTTCCTCCTCCCACTAGCCTGCGTCACTTCCTGACGCCAAAGAAAAGACTCCTGGTCTTGCCCTCAAAGACCTTCACTTCATGGGCGGAACTCTTCTACAGCAAGTCTCTAGCAGGTGGCATCATTCCAATCGTTATATTTCCAAAAGAATGGACATGAGATAGTGAAAATTTTACTCAGGGTATAGGGAATAAATTAGTTTTGATGGAGTAAAGATTTTAGAAAGGTAAATGTTTGTTAGCAAAAAAAAAAAAATAGAAAGCTTTGATTAGGCAAAATTATTTCAACCAAAAATAATATTCAGCGAGTTTTCTTTGATATGTCAGAATAGCATAATAAACTTGCCTTTCCTTTCTTTTCTTTTTAAAAATTGTTAACATCAGTTAGGAACAGAAATGGTTTAGGGAAGAAAGAGTATTCATTGCAATGTAATTCAACTTAGAAAACTAATATAGCCCCAGATGGTTCAATATGTTTAAATTGCCTTTTATTAGAATCTCTGAAGAAAGAGAATTTCATTTCAAAAGATCAGATGTATGGATTAAAGTGTGGGTTTCCCACTATTTAATAGTGGAATGATGACAATGAAAAGGAAACTGACTTATCTCCCACATATGCCATTGTCTGAGACAAAGGATTTATTTAGGATACTTACTCTTGGTACTTTTGTAAACTGACTTTTCACAAAGAAAAAAAAATCATCATTAAAATAGAGTGTGAATGCTTCAGATTAAACACAGACAAGTATGATTCAAACATACACATATGGAATATTTTCACTTTGATTATATGCTTTTGTAGAATTTCATCGTGTTTCAGTGAAGAAAATATTCTAGATTGATTCCAACTAATATTTGCTAAAGCTCAGATGCATAAATTATGACAACCTTGAAGTAATAAAGTAATTAATAAATAATTAATTTGTATTTAAGATATTTTTTTAAAAGCCCCTAATGAAGGCAGTGAATTAAATAAGAATCAAACTTTCTGATCCTTTATTCTCTTAAGCAAGTCACTTGGTCTATTTTTGATTTAGTTTTTTTTTATACAACAAATAGGGATAATTAATTATTTCTGCTCCACCTGTTTCACAGAGCTGTGAAGATCTAATGAGATAATGTAAGAATAACAAAAATATTAAAAATAATTATAAACGTCAGATCATGCTATCTGCTAAACTAGTTTGGAGTTCCCTTAAGGGAAAATACAGATGATTCAAATTTTACAAATAGCTTTAAAACATTTTAATTGAGTTTAAAGGTAGTTATGTTGAGTTAATTGAGTCAAACTTAATTATCAATGAATTTTGTTTATTCTATTAATTTTTTAAAATCAAAGTATCAAAGAACTCTTATCTGAATTGGTTGCTTCTATCAGTTATTTTCAAATATGCAGATAGCATATGATATTATGTGTATATTTGGGTTATTGAGTTTTATGATTTCAAATACACACATGTCAATATGCACACATATACACTTATAAACATTGCGTTCTGCATAGCTCATAATGTGTGACAAGCATGTGTAAGTTTGCGTCTACGTGATGGTGTTTAAGTACATTGATAACTCAATGTGAATCAAGACTAATTATGAGTTAAAAAAAACTAACTCAATTTTAGCCTAGCTGTCTCTACAGCTTAGCATATTGTATAGCATAAGAAGCTTTCTACCATGAAGGCCCTACATTAATGTTTCTGTTATATATTAGCTGTGTGATCATTGGTAAACCTTCTACCTTCTATATGGAAGAGAGTTATGGATAGATTCATTACTAGGGATCCCTTACATCAGTGACTTCATAGGCCTGCCCAAAATAAATCCAAAAGAAATTAAGCTATTCTATAAACAATATAATGCCCAACGTAAAAAAAAAAAAAAATTAGTCCAGTACTTGACCCTTATCTAACTATTTTAGGAATATGGTATATATGCTAGCAATGATCTAATAATTTTCATATATTAGAGAAAATTACTTGAAAGCACTATATATGTTCAATCTGGAGATGAATAAGCATTATCTGGAGAACAATCAGTTCAAGAAGATGTGCTCCAGGGCTCAGATAATTAGCTATCTTCTCTTCTATCTCTCATCTATTAATATAGGCATTTACCAAAGAAATATATTTCCTTAACTCTAACCTTTATTCACATTTTTCACTTTTTAAAAACTACCTGATAGGTATCTATACCTGCATATTTTACTAAAAAAGTTCACATAACCAGAACTGAACTACTCATCTTGTTCCCTAAATTGGACCTTAATTTCCATAAATCTATTGTTGAGTGTCATTACTCTGGTCACCTTGACTTGAAACTTTAGGGTCAGGCTGGTCACCTCTCTCTCCCTCAATTTCCATGTGTAATCAGTAGATATGTCTTTTCCATTTGACCTTATTATCTATTTCATCTGAACTATTCGTACAAGCTTCCCTTTAACCTCTTTTTCTCCCATAGAAGGAAACCTCTTTTTCTCCCATATAGAAGGAAAAAATATTTAGAATGGTTAGACCTAAGTTTATGTATCATATTGACTACTTAATAACTGTTTAACCTTGGTCAAACGACAGTCTCTTTGCCTTGGTTATTTCAACTATAAAATAAAAATATTATTTGCATTTTTAACTCATAGGATTATATGATTTATAGAAAGCTTTTAAAAATATTAAGGTGCTATTATCTCTTTTCTTTTTCCTCTCCTCTCTTCTCCTCTTCTCTCCTCCTCTCTCCTCTCCTCTTTTCCTCCTCATGCTTCTCTGTCTCTCTTTCTCTGATTCTCTCTGTCTCTCTTTGTTTTCTACCTGTCCTGGTCGCTCTCTTCCCTATTTCATGGGTTCAATTGTTATCTCTATTCAGTTTAATCTCTAACTCCTTGACTTCTCCCTGGAACACTCCAGTTCCATATCTCAAGATGCCTGCTAAATATCTTTATTATTATATGTTACTCCACTACCCGAAACTCAATATGTTGCAAAGAGAAATTATTCTCAATTTGATTATACCTCCACCCTACTCTTCACTTTTTAATTTCTGTTGATAATAATAATTTCTTGCCAGTCATTCAAGACTTTACCATCATTTTTTACTCTTCTCTCTTCAACACTGTCCACATCCAATCACTCAAATGACATGTTAATCCCACCTCCACAAGAATTCTTATATGTGTTTCCTTTTCTTCATCCATACAGCAAACACATTTGTTCTTATTAACTCTCACCAAGACTAATGTAATGATATCCTTTATGGTTTATCTACTTTTAGTCTCTTTTCTTGACATTAATTCTTCCTATATATATGAAAACAACCTTCTTAATGTACAAGTCTGATTTCATTTTCCTGATGAAAACCCTTCAGAGTTTCCTGATTACATTCTAGAAGTTGAAAAATGAAAGAGAAAACAAATTAGTATGTCCAAGAATGAAGGGACACACATCTGTCAATTATTGATTCTCATGTAGGTTGGTAATTAACTGGATTTTGTGAAGTAAAGGGTGGTAGAAAGAGAGGCTGAATGGAAAATTAAGCTTTGTGTTGAATAGAACTTATGGTTGAGTGGAACTTATGAAGTGGTGCCAAATATGAAAGTTGATTCAGGGAGTCAAAATGGAACTTGACAATATTAAATGGAGACCAAATGAGAAAATAAGTTATTATTTATTAAGTCTTATAGAGGAGAGAATCTTGTGTTTGGCTCTGGCATGCACATTATATAAGCATATTTATATATATATATATATATATAATTTATATATATAAGCATATATATATAATTTATATATATATATATATATATATATATTTAGACCTGATAGAGGGAAGATACCATAATGAGAAGGGGAGCCAAATCCATGCCATATACCAATTAGTTGGAAGAACTCGAAATGTTTAGACTGAAGAAGACAAACTCTACTTGAGACAATGTCTGTCTTTGAGGAATTAATGGGAAATTATGTGGAAAAGGTATTAGAAATAGGCTTCTTGCATACAGAAGACCAAATAGGTGCAGTGTCCTGCAGTTGCAGGAAGCCATTTTGTCTCTTATTAGGGTGGGGAGAGAATTCACTCAAAATTTTAGTTATTCAAAAGTGAAAAGGACTGTTTTGGTAGGTGTTTGTCTTTATTTCATTACAGATCTTTGATCAAAATTTTGCTGACGATGTTGGAAGATCTTGTAGAGGGCATTCCTTTTCAAATATGGGTTGGAAAGTTTGGTCTATAAATCCCATTCTTAATCAGTAACTCTGTAAGGGTTGTAAAAGAGATTCTTGCTTTAGGTGAGTGCTAGAATACATGGCCTATTCTGTTTCTTTTAACTCTTAAGGAGATGTGTATCTTGGCAGATATGAGAGATGAGATGGAAGTAAAATGAGATTTTTAGGCAAAAAGGAAAAGTGAAAAAAATAAATTAATCCATCAGTAAAGAAAAAATATATTGATCACCTATCATATGCAAGGCACTGTCCTGGGTATTTAAGGAAAAAAGACAAACCTGAAAAAAGTTACTGGCATCAGGGATAATCAGCCTAATCTGAGGATGCAGCATGAGCAAATGTTGATGGTGAAAAATAGGCACAAAAATATAAGAATTGTTTTTTCATGAATGCTTTAGCAGCTTCGAGGAACAGAAAAAGCTTCACTTGATCTTAAATGAAAATAAAGATTCTAAGAGGCACAAGTAAGGAATGAATGCACATTATGAGTGGGATATGAACAGTGGAAAAGTGGTGGGTGATGTTGTGTTTTGAATGAGGAACAGTGAATAGGGAAATTTTGATGAATTGAAACATGTGTCAAGGGGAATAATGCTTATTAAGCTTGGAAAAGTAAGGTTGGACTAGATTGTAAAAGGTTTTAAATACCAAGCAGAGGAGTTCATACTTCTTGCACCCTCATAAAGAATTATTAGAGAACTAATTTAATTTATTGAATATGGGGATGACATAATTAGAGTTGCATTTAAGAAATTATTTTGGCAGCTGTGCAGAGGCTGTGTAGTAATGCAGAGACGCTTGAGATACTGTGAGATACAAGAGATGCTGTGGAGGGAGAAATAACAAAATTTCACAATTTATTTGATATATGATTAATAAGGAGTCAACTGTATGAGCAAGGACATGAAACTGATTGACTATAAGGAAGGTTTTGCCCTCATAACAAAAAAAAAGTTCTAATGGAGGATAATATGGGTGCTATAGGATAATACGGTTGTACTCAGGATTAAATTATACATAGAAATAAGGGCATAGAGCTTTGCATGGGTTCCTTACTCCCTGAGGTATAACCAGCCAATCTATGAAAACCTAGGTCTCTGGAAATGTATTAGTATTTTTATTGAACTAGCATTAGAGCTTGTGGAAGGCAGGGAGACCATCCATTAATTAAATCATTGTATATTTTTAATCTCTTATTGTAAACAGACTAATTTTAACTCAATTTTATGCTCCTTTATAAGTTTGATTTCCAATAGCAAACCTGAATCTTTCTGCTGGTCTGTTTTATTGTTGTTCAGTCTTTCAGTCCTCTCTGACTCTTTGTGACTCCATATTCCCTTTTTATCCTCCACTATCTCTCAAAGCCTGTTTAAATTCATATTCGTTGTTTCCATGACACTATCTGATCATTTAATCCTCTGCCAATGCCCTTTTAACTAGATACATCCATATTTGAGCTTCCTTCTGGCTTTGGCCTAGCTGTTTCATTAGTACTGGAACTTTCACTCTTCCCGGGTAACATAACTTGAGGGTCTCATCTTCTGATGTCATCTTTTATCATTTTAGTTAGTACTTCTACTTTCCCCCCAAAAGTAAATAAAATGAGGTCTATTTTAGACATTTGCATTTCAAGATGTCTATTACAATCCTTATGTGTGATGCAAGCTCAGAAGACAGATTAGGGCTGAATACATTAAAATGGATGGTACCAGCATAGGATGATCCATACAATATGGTGACATCACAAAGTGAGAGAGTATAGAAAAACAATGAGAAATGGAGCCAACATAAAGCACTGCAGTATATTTATAGTTAAGAGATTAATGTACTTCATGATCTAGCAAAGGAGTAAGAGAAAGAGTGGTTAGATACATAGGAGAAATAGTGAGAGAAAAAAAAATAATTGAACAGCCACAGAAGAAGGAAGGATAAAAGGGAAGTAAAGGATGACAGAAGGAAAGAAGGAAGGATGGATGGATGGAAAGAAGGAAGGAAGGAAGGTAAATAGCTGTTTTATTTTTCCCTATCAATTTGAAATTAATTTTGTTATAAATATTAGTTCTCAAAAACTGCTTATTAGCCAAATTACAATTTCATCTTCTGAGTTTGAAAAGCTGTGGAATTAAAAGTTATATTCAAAGTTATTTAATTAAATAACAAATTTATGGCAATTTAAAATTATCTAGAAATAAAACAGCAAATATGGTTGTGGGAGGCAATCTTTCAAAGTATAAAGTGGTTTCACATGGTCCTTTATTTTTTCAACTTGGATTCAAACATTTTCCTTCTGCTGCTTGAATTTTTGATTTCTGAATGTGTTATCTTATTCTTTTATGTTTTTAAAGAATCAGTCATGGATTTTGCAGTTAGAAACCTCATTGGCTTAAAACAAATCAAGCACTTGCACTTGACTTATGAAATCAAATAATTTTAAAGCTAAAAAATACCTTGAACATTTTGTAGACTTGATGATAGAAGATCAACAGTCAATATCATATTTTTACTGGTCTCCTGCAAACTTTTACTACTTATGGTCCTTCTAAAAACATTATCATTTATTCAAATAGACCAATGATCATGTCCATTTGAAAGTACTCTTTAGTGATGAAAATCACAACCCCCCCATAACAGTGCCTCTGGTGTGACTCTTGTATATTTCCTCTGAAGCCAGGTTATTGGAGATCTTGCTTGCTTTCTTCTGACATCACAAGGGTATTAGTGTAGCACTCTGGTTTTCCATCTGTTAAACTTCATCCTTGTTATGTGACCATTCCATCTTCCCTTCTTATTATATAGTTCCTTGACAACTTTTTTGGTTTTTAATTGTAACTTTCAGTTTTCATTTTTAATTATTCAGAGACCATTATATTCCATATGTTGTTGCCGTATAACACAGGTAGAATGGAATTACAAAAGAACTTTTCTTTTATGGAAAATGTATAGTCAATAAAGAAGCATTGCAAGTTTTAGAAAGTAATCCAACCAGCTCTTCTCATATTAAAATAATTTTCTTTTTTTTTCAGGGCAATGAGAGTTAAGTGACCTGCCCATGGTCACACAGCTAATATGCCTTAAGTGTCTAAGGCTGGATTTGAACCCAGATCCTCCTAAATCCAAGGCAAAATCTTTTTTCTAACACTTATCCACAGGTGCTGTACATTCCAGATACAAATACTCCCAGATAAACCTTACAGATGTTGCCCATCCAAAGAAAGAGGTGTTTTTATTTAATCTACTTAGTATGTCCCATTAGGATGGTCAAGTCAAAATCATATGTATGATGACAAATCAATTCCACAAATTGCTGCAATATCAAGAGAGTTCTTAGAATCAGCACAATGATATCCACAAAGAGGAATGTCTTGGAAGACTTTATCATCCCCAGGGAATCTTTTTTAATAATGATTGTATCTCCAGTATGATCTGCTTTTTGTACACTTACTCCAATCTGGATGATTTTTCTTTGTTCTTTTTAGTGCCATTTCAGTTTCTCCAGCAAGTACACCCAGCACTCTGATATAAAGTCTATTTGTGGTAGTTCTATTGTACTTGATGGAGAATAGAATTTGTTCAAATATGCCTTACAAATATTTTCCATTTTTATTTGTTTTTGTTTTTCTTCTTGCATAGTCCCTTTACATATATGCCCTAAAATATTGGCTCCCCTTGTCTTTTCTTCCAGGTTCTTTCTTCTCCCATAGTTTCCTCTGGATCCTAATTCATGCCACTTCCAATGCTGGGATTTCTTAAGCTATATAAGCCTAAATGGTCCATAATAGAGAATTTAAATATTTGAACAGTCTATTGTAGAATATGGATTTGTAATCACTGATTCAAATATAGCTCCTTCTGTAATTCAACTCTTTCATTTTAAAGATGAGGAAATGGTTTCAGAATGGTAAAATAACTTGATGTGAACTATATAGGTAAAGCAGAGTTGGGACTTGAATCCAGGTTTCTTGATGTTAAATCCAGTTCTTCTTCTCATATACCATGATGATGCTTTTTTGAACTTCATATAAGGAAAAACTGATTTATTTTGCACTCATGCTTAGATGCATTTATAATTTCATTTGTGGGAACTTCCTCTATTCATGCAATTTGCAACTTCTCCTTGCTTCTTTCTTCTTTGCTATTATTATCCATGAGGTCATATATAATATAGCCAACACAATGAAGAGATTCCACTTGATTTAATTTCTGAAGAGATCCAATGTACAAGTCAGATTATTCTTTATTCCCTCTCATCCATCAACACAAGTGATATATAATTATTATGTATATTACATTTAGTCATTTTAAGTTTCTTTTGTGCTTTTCCAGTGTTTTTATGTTATTTATAACTTTAATTATTCAGAGGTCATCAGTTTCCACAACTGCTAACTTTATGGCATTACCATGATAATACTGGTGTAGCACTATTTCTAGGCACTATTGCTCAATTTACTTTCACAGATACAGGTTGGGGGATATCTTGGGTGGGGTGTAACTAACTCTTAGTTTGTAAAGGCATCATAGACTATGACCTTCAGAAGTTATACTTGTAACACTGAAATTCTCAAGCCCCCACTAAGGTGTTTCCAATTAGCAATCAGACAGTTGACTTAATTTTTAGGGAAAAATTCATAAGAGGATACAGACAAAAATTAATAATTTTAAGAGTGTCAGGTGCTTTCCCTTACAATTAAAAACAGAGTCCCTGGGAACAGATGGATTAAACTTAGAGAATAATGGCAGAGAAGTAAAAATGTTATGAATACTGCAGCAAATAGATGCCTCACAACTTTTAGTATTGTAAACTATTTTTTTTTTTCCTTTAGAGTCCTTATTTAGCTTATGGTTAGGCTGAGCTGAGATTATCGTTTTTCTATATCAGATTGCCTGCCTGGGGGAGGGAGGGGAGGGAGGGAGAAAAATTTGAAATTGGAAATCTTATGTAAACAAATGCTGAAAGCTATATCTACATGTAACTGGAAAATAATAAAATACTTTTATTTAAAAAATAAAAAAAATACAAGTCTATCTCCAAAAACTGCTTCTAGGATTGGAATTTTCTACCACTGAATGGGTTTTTATCGAAATTTTATTTGTTATATAAATATAATAGTTATTTGGTTAGCCATACACCCTTTTCCTCCTTTAATAAAAGATATATACCTCATGAATGAATCCTGTTTGTACATTTATATGGTATTGTGAGTGACTTTATTTTATCATTGTGATTGCATTATCTGAAATTAAGGGAGAGGGAGAATTACTACCCATTTCACTAGTATACAATCTCCGCTTAAGGGATGATATAAGATATATTCCATGCATAGACATCATTGTTATAAATTTGGCTTGATGGTCTCTCCTTAAGAGAGAATATAATCTTATAGAATATACTCATGCAAAAATAATGACCAAAAAATAGTTTTGAGACTTAGTACAGCTGAATCCTTTAAATAATATTTTGTCTACCACCACATTGTTTTTTCTCCATGATAACAATCAAGCCCCCAAATAATATTTTGCTCTAACCCCTAATATACAACTTATACACATCTAGGGGAACCATCGAAAATCAAAGTATATGAACCTCATTCTCAGAAGGGTACTTTGGTGCACATTCTCCCTTCCAGTGGGAGTACAGCTTCTTGCTGAGGTACCCTCTTCCTGTTGAATGTGTCCTCATCTCTGTGCTACACAATGTAGCATTATCCTTACATGAATTATACTTTATGTTATTGTCTATGTCTGAATTGTATGTTAAGTCCCTTTTCCTCTCTCTTCTTTTTCTTCCCAAAGTCTTAAAAAATATTTTCTTTGAACTGATTCCCATTGTTTTATATATTATCCTCAGCATCCAAAACACATTAAGAAGTTTCTTTTTTTTTTTTTTCTGATGTCTATATCTGGCCCACAGGCTTTTCCTTAGAGATAAACTCTATACCTGGACAAGCACTTAATATATTTATATCCACAGCTATACTAGAGGAGAAAGGTACTGAGAGTCTACTTATAGAAAGCAAGGGCCAATAAGGGAACTGTACATCTTCCCAAGAAGGAATGCCTTATGCCAGAAGACTGTCAAAACCATGAGCATATAGGAATAGGCAGCCTGTGATCAAGAAAAGAAAAAAGGGAAAAAAAAAACAACACCCTGGCACTTTATAGATTAACAGAATTTCATATTTGGAAACAAGCTCAGAGTATATTCAATCCATAGCCTAAATTTATGTCCTTTATAAATGGATCTAAAATGTTATAAAATTTGCTCAAAGACCTCCAAAGACAGAAAAACAACTAAATAAGGGAATCAATAGCTATTTGGAGAAGCTCTAATTATTAGGAAGATTTTAAGCTTTCAGATTTAGTTTCTCATCCTCCTCACTCCCTCCATCAAAAATAAATTTACCTCTTTCCAGTTTCTACTCACTACTCTAATTCATTTGCTCTAGGTTTTAAACATATTATTTTAAATTCTTTTTTACACCACATTCCTACAAATAGGAAAAGTTTTACTCTCAGTCCAATTCACCACTAATAATTCCATTCTCAGATGTTATCTTATGACTTGATATACATATTTCATGAACTTAATGCCTTTTACCATCCTAGGTGTCTTCTAAATATTCCCTTTATCTAGTCCAAAGAGATTGCTCTCTAGTTCACCAATATAGTGCCGAAAATATGGTGTGTTCAATTAAATACAATACCAAGTATGGGATCTGAAAAAGTGAATACAGAAGGACTGTTGCTGTTCTTATATTAACTTCAAGGTCAAATTATATTAACGTTTATACTGGCCATATCACACTACTGAGTGAATAAATGCATTAGAGCAAAATCATTCACTTTATGAGTAGAAATGGAACTTTTCCTGAAAAAATATATAGTACAACTGCATTGAAATGAAGATGATAAATGTGAAGTCAATTTGGCCATTAAGATATAAATTCCCAAACTTCTTTTGAACAATTTTATTCCCTGGAGCAAAGTATACATGTTATTGTGTAGGAGTAGCTTAAGTATACTTTTAAAAATATTTTTAATTTTATTTTTACCAATATCATGTAAAACACTTGTAAAATGATGATGAGGAGGAGGATGAGGAAAACGATGATGATGATGATGATAAAATGTATGGTACTTACTTTGCTGGGCTATTGTGAAGAAAAGTCTGTTAGGTATATGTACTATATAAATATTATCTATTATTGTTGTTCCTTACAATGAACCCAACATCATGACTTCATTGTAAGGAAATCTCTCTTTAAAATGCTATATAAATGTAATGTACTATAATAAATGATGAGCAGGATGCTATCAGAAAAATCTGGATGAGCTGATGCAAAGTGAAATGCACTATATACAAAATAACAGCAATATTGTAAGACAATCTGCTGTGAATGACTCAGTTATTTTCTTCCTTTCTTTATTTTTTTTGCAGGGCAATTGGGGTCAAATGAGTTGCCCAGGGTCACATAACTAGTTAGTGTTAAGTGTCTGAGCTCTGGTTTGAACTCAGGTCCTCCTGAATCAAGGGCCAGTACTCTATCCACTGCGCCACCTAGCTGCCCTATGACTTAGTTATTTTCAACAATACAAGGATTCAAGACAACTCTGAAGGACTTACAAAAAATGTATTCTATCTAGAGCTTTGCTTCTGACTGCCCACTCCCCTAATCTGCCCTCCCTTCATTGTTTTTTTCTTTTTCCTTTTTTTTTTTTTTTTGGCTGGGGCAATGAGGGTTACATGACTTGCCCAGGGTCACACAACTAGTAAGTGTCAAGTGCCTGAGGTCAGATTTGAACTCAGGTCCTCCTGAATCCAGGGCCAGAGCTTTATTCATTGCACCACCTAGCTGTCCCCATGACCTCCTTTATTTTATTTTATTTTAGTGAGGCAATTGGGTGTTAAGTGACTTGCCCAGGGCCACACAGCTAGTAAGTGTTCAATGTCTGAGGCCGGATTTGAACTCAGGTCCTCCTGAATCCAGGGGGGGTGCTCTACCCACTGTACCACCTAGCTGCCCCCCTCCCTTATTTCAAAACCCTCCCCTATATCCTTCCTCTCCTACTTTCCTGCAGGGTAAGATATATTACTATACCCGGTTGAGTCTGTAGGTTTTTCCATCTTTGAGCCATTTCTGATGAGAGTAAAGTTCACTCATTCCCCTGCATCTCCCCCATCTTCCCCTCCACTCCATAAGCTTTTATTTGCTTCTTTTATGTGAGACACTTTACCCCATTCCACCTCTCCCTTTCCTTTTCTCCCAGTGCATTCATCTCTCACCCCTTAATTTTAGGGTTTTTTTTACAGATATCATCCCTTCATGTTCAGCTCACACCTGTGCTCTGTCTAAATATATGCCATTAAGCTGTCCTAATAATGAGAAAGTTCTTATGAGTTACAAATATCATCTTCCCATTTATGAATATAAAGCGTTAAACCTTTTAATATTTCTTATGCTTTTTTTTCCCTGTTTACCTCTTTATGATTCTCTAGGGTTTTGTATTTGAAAGTCTAATTTTCTATTCTGCTCAGGTCTTTTCATCATGAATGACTGAAAGTCCTCTCTTTCCTTGAATTGCCATTTTTCCCATGAAAGATTATACTCAGTTTTGCTGGGTGGGTGATTCTTGTTTGTGAACCTAGTTCCTTTGCCCTCTGGAATATCATATTCTATGCCATTCCATCCTATAATATAGAAGCTGCTTGACCTTCGGTTATCCTGCCTGTGGCTCCACAATACTTGCATTGTTCCTCTCTTGCTACTTGCAATATTTTCTCCTGGAACTGGGAGTTCTGGAATTTTGCTTTAACATTCCTCGAGGTTTTTATTTTGGAATCTCTTTCAGGAGGTGATAAGTTGATTCTTTCAATTTTTATTTTAGTTTCTATTTCTAGAATATCAAGGCGATTTTCCCTGATGATTTTATGGAAGATGATGTCTAAGCTCTTTTCTGATCATGGCTTGCAGGTAGTCCAATAATTTTCAAATTATCTTTCCTGGATCTATTTTTCAGGTCAGCTGTTTATCCAAAGGAGCTATTACACATTGCCCTCTATTGTTTCATTCTTTTGGTTTTACTTTATTGTGTCTTGATTTCTCATAAAGTCATTAGATTCCATTAAGTCAATCCTGATTTATCTTGGCAAGTAGACTCCCAAGTATTTTATATTATCTACCATTACATTAAATGGAATTTCTCTTTCTATCTCTTGCTGCTGGACTTTGTTGATCATGTATAGGAATGCTGATGATTTATGTGGATTTATTTTATATCCTGCTACTTTGCTAAGTTGTTAATTGTTTCAAGTAATTTTTGAGTTGATTCTCTAGGATTCTCTAAGTATACCATCATATCATCTGCAAAGAGTGATAGCTTTGTTTCTTCCTTGCCTATTCTAATTCCTTTAATTCCTTTTTCTTCTCTGATTGCTAATGCTAACATTTCTAGGACAATATTAAATAATAGGGGTGATAATGGACATCGCTGTTTCACCTCTGATCTTATTGGGAAGGCCTCTAACTTATCTCCATTGCATATAATGCTTGCTGATGGTTGTAGGTAGATACTGTTTATTATTTTAGTAAAGCTCCACCTATTCCTAAGCTATCTAGTGTTTTTATTAGGAATGGGTGCGGTATTTTGTCAATAGCTTTCACTGCATCTATTGAGATTATCATATGATTTTGGTTAGTTTTCTTATTGATGTGGTTGATTATGTTAATAGTTTTCCTAATTTTGATCCAGCCCTGCATTCCTGGTATAAATCCCACCTGGTCATAGTGTATTATCCTGGTGATCATTGGCAGTAATCTCCTTGCTAATATCTTATTTAAGATTTTAGCATCAATATTCATTAGGGAAATTGGTCTATAATTTTATTTCTCTGTTTTTGCTTTGCCTAGTTTTGGTATCACCACAATATTTGTATCATAAACCAAATTTGGTAGAACTCCTTCACCTCTTTTTCCAAATAATTTGTATAATATTGGAATTAATTGTTCTTTAAATGTTTGGTAGAATTCAATTGTAAACCCTTCTGGCCCTGGGAATTTTTTCTTAGGGAGTTCACTAATGGCTTGTTCAATTTGTTTTTCTAATATGGGCTTCTTTAAGGATTTTATTTCCTCTTCAGTTTAACCTGGACAGTTTGTATTTTTGTAAATATTCATCCATTTCATTTAGATTGTCAAATTTATTGGCATACAGTAGGGCAAAATAATTCCTAAAAAAAAAAAGAAATTGAAAAGAAATTGATCAATTGATTTTTAAAATTCTTTTTGAGCTCTTCTTAGAAGGCTTTTTGTTCTTGAGGCTTTACATGTAGGCAATTTGAGAGTATTGTCCTCATCTAAGTTTGTGTTTGCCTCTTCCCTGTCAACACAGCAGCTTTCAATTTTAAGAGCTCTTTTTTGTTTCTTATACATATTGCAACTTATTTTTTTTTAAAGTTGAGATCTGCTCTGGGGTCACCAGGTCCCTGTTTCAAGCTTCTTGTGCTGGGGTATAGGGGCTTTCTACACTGAGGCCTCAATGGCTTCTGGATTTCTCATCACCCTGGACTTGCTCCGGGCATGCTGGGATGTCCAGGCCTGGTTGAGACTGTCCTGTGGGTGGCACTCTGGCTGGAAGCTTACCCTCTTGGCTGGTTCTGGAGTGTTTTACCTTTACCCTGCTGGGCCACCAGCTTGTTGAGTAAGGATCCAGGGACCTCGGTTGCTCAGCTGTGGCCTACAGTTTCCTGCTGACTTGCTCCCACGCCCTCCAAGCTGGACATTAGTGCGCTGTTTGTCCTTTTTGCCTGAGTGAGACTGCCCTTTCCTGAAGTCTTCTAAATTACCTCTGGTTAGAAGACTGTGTCTCTCTGTCTATTTCCAGGTTCTTTAGTTTTAGAATCTGTCCAGAGGTTTGATTTAATGTTCTTTTTGAGGGAACTCAAGGTGAGCTCAGGCAACTCGCTGGCTTCTCTATACCATCGTGGCTTTGCTTTCTATTTCTTGACTTTTATCTCCTTCTTAAAGTGGGGCATTGCTTCAAGGACACACTTTACCAAGCTCCAAAGGGTCCTAGGTGGAAAAATTTAAAGAGAGGCATGTTAACTACTCCCCTGGACTGTGCTTTGCTCTATAAGCAACCACAGGCCTGCTTGCCTTCTTACACGGAAGAGAATCCTGTTCCATTGTAGATGCAGACTCTGTCATACCTCTGTCCCCTCCACCACCTGGGATGCCAGTCAATACTGTGACCCCAATCCACCCTCAGGCAAACAACAGAGTCCTGCCCTAACCCCTGAAAAAAGACCCCTGTAATCTCCCCCTGGCAAACCGCTCAACCCCCTCACTGTCCATGAGCTGAGTTCCAGAAGAATCTGCCACTGCAGCCAATTCCAAGGCTTCTCTAGGGCTGGATTTGTGCTGGTGCAGTCTGTACAGGGCTGTGGTCTACCCCTACCCAGTCACATCAGAACTTTCCTGCTGACCTAAGCAGTCTTTGACTGGAAAATGATCTCATCCCATCCTTTTGTGGGTTCTGCTTGTCCAGGAAATATATTTTTTTATTATTTATTTGTTTATGTATTTAGTTGGTTAGTTAAAATTTTAATTTCCAAATTAAATGTAAAGGCAAATTTTGACATCAATTTTTAAAAACTTTTCATTCCAAGTTCTCTTCCTTCCTCCCTTCCCACACACCACCCCAAGCACTCAAGCAATTCAATGTAAGTAATACATGAGTAATCCTGGAAAACATCTCTATATTAGCTAGGTTGTGAGAGAAAACATGAAAACAAGACTTCAGATTATGGAGTTGTCCCTCAAAAAAAAAATGTGTTTCAGTCTGTTTTCAGATACCATCAGTTCTTTCCCTGTAGGTGTATTGCAATTTTCATAAGTTCTTCAGAGTTATATTGAATCATTGCAGAGCTGAAAATAACCACGTGCTTCCCTGCAGATCATCTTACACTATTGTTGTTATTGTATACAGTACATTTCTCTCTGCCTCATTTCATGTGGGTCTTTTCATGTTTTTCTGATAGCATCCTGTTCATCAAAACTTTTATATAGTACTTTAAACTTCCTCCTTTTTTTTGTGAGGCATTGGGGGTTAAGTGACATGCCTAGGGTCACACAGCTAGTAAGTGTTAAGTGTCTGAGGCCAGATTTGAACTCAGGTCTTCCTGACTTCAGGGCTAGTGCTCTATCCACCCCACCACCTAGCTGCCACAGTACATTGAACTTGATATAGAATTTTCTTCACAGTAGCCCAGCAGAGTAAGAACCATACATTTTGCCATTGTAGTCAATCATCATAGCTATTTCCCTCCATCCTATTCCCTTCCAATAATATCTATTCTATTTTCTATCTTATTTTGCCCTATTCCTCCTCAAGAGTGTTTTGCTACTGACTGCCCCCTCTCCGTCTCTACCATCCATTCACCCTTCCCTCCTTATCCTCTTCCCCTCCTACTTTCCTAAAGGGTTAAGTAGATTACTCCTTCCAATTGGGCGTGTATGTTATTCCCTCCTTGATCCCACTCTGATGAGGTTAAAGTCATTGAACTAATTCTATTTTCTTAAATTTTTCTTCCTCCCTCCCTCCTCAACTCTCCCTATGAAATCAAGTGATTCAATATGTCATACATATGCTATTATGCAGAACATCTTCACCTTCCTCAAAAGTATTTTGCTTTTTATGGCTCCCTCCCTCAGACTTCCCTTCCCTCCTTCCCCTCTTCTCCCACCCACCCTTATCTCCTTCCCTACCCACTCTTCCACAGGGCAAAAACATATTACCATACCCACTTGAGTATGTATGTTATTCCCTCTTTGAGCCAATTCTTTTGATAGTAAGATTCACTCACTCCCCCACTCCTTCGCCCTCTTCCCCTCCCCTCCATAAGCTTTTTTCTTATATCTTTCATGTGAGCTATGTCTCCCCAGTCCATCTCTCTTATTCCCCCTACCCCATTCTATTCCTCCTACCCCTCAACCCTGTTTTAAAGATGTCATCATGGGTTAGCTAGATGGCACAGTCAACAAAGCACCAGCCCTGGACCCAGGAGGCTGCGAAGCCCAAATCTGGCCCCAGACATAAGACACCCCACCCTGTTTGTCCCAGAAAGAACAAGGATAAACAAAAAAAAATGCTTTACAGATATCATCGCTTCATATTCAGTTCAGACCTGTGTCCTCTGTGTATTCCTTACTGAGAAAGTTCTTATGAGTTGGAAGTATCTTCTCATGTAAGAATGTAAACAGTTTAATCTTTTAATGTTCCTCATGATTTCTTTGTCCTGCTTACCTTTTTATGCTTCTCCAGTATCTTGTAATTGAAAGTCAAATTTTCTATTCAGTTCAGGTCTTTTCATCACAAATGTCTGAAAATCCTTTTTCATTGAATGCCCATTTTTCCCTATGAAAGATTATACTCAGTTTTGTTGGGTTCATAATTCTTGGCTGTAGTCCCAGTTCCTTTGCCCTCTAGAATATCATATTCTATGCCCTCCAGTCCTTTAATGTAGAAGCTGCTAGATCTTGCTTTATACTTATTGAAGCTCCACAGTCTGAATTCCTTTTTTCTGGCTACTTGCAATATTTTCTCCTTGACCTGAGAGCTCTGCAATTTGGCTATAACATTCCTGGAGGTTTTTCTTTTGGGATCTCTTTCAGGAGGTGATCGGTGGATTCTTTCAATTTCTATATTAGCTTCTGCTTCTAAAATATCAGGGCAATTTTCCCTCACAATCTCTTGGAGGATGGTGTCTATGCTCTTGTTTTGGTCATGGTTTTCAGGTAGTCCATTGATTTTCAAATTATCTCTCCTGGATTTATTTTCCAGGTCAGCTGTTTTTCCAAGGAGGTATTTCACATTGTCCTCTATTTTTTTCATTCAATTGGATTCGATTCGATTTACTATGTCTTAGTTTCTCATAAGGTCACTAGCTTCCATTTGTTCAATCCTAATTCTTAGGCTATTATTTTTTTCAGAAAGCTTTTTTATCTCCTTTTCCATTTGACTTTTCAAGCTATTGACTTTTTTCTCATGACTTTCCTACATCGCTCTCATTTCTCTTTCTATTCTTTCCTCCCTCTCTCTAAATCTTCCTTCTATCTCTCATACTTTTTGTTCAAAGTTCCTTTTGAGAGCTTCCATGGCCTGAAACAAGTCCATATTTTTCTTGGAAGCTTTGGATGTAGTAGCCCTGAGGTGGTTATCCTCTTCTGAGGGTGCACCTTGATCTGCCTTGTTGTTGAAGAAACTTCCTATAGTTCTAAACTTTCTTTGCTTGTTCATCTTGCAGTCTTTTACTTGACTTTTAACTCCCCACTGGGTGAGGGGGCTGCTTCTAGGCTACACTACTATCAACAGTTTCAGAGGATCCTAGGTGTTTTGGTTTGAGGGAGGGCAGGTTTTTCTCTTGCCTTGCCTGTTCTCTGCTCCGAAGATAACCTCAAGCCTACTTACTAAACAACCAACCAGCCAAGCTTTCTGTGGTGTGGTTCTTAGCTTTCACAGGAGCCTGTACCCCTCCGCACTCAGTCTTCCTGCTGCTCAGGATTTCTTCCTGGTTACCTGCTGGGGAGGGACAGCTGACACCCCTGCACTTACCCCCTGCCCCAGCCAGCCTTTAAGCCCTCTTACCCGAATGAAAGCTCAATTACAGAAAACACTGGTGATGCAGCTGATTCAGCAGCTTGGGGGTTAAGTTCCTCTGGTGTGGTGTGCCTTAGGTCTCTGTTGAGGGCTTGTACTTTACTGGTAGCTCAGCATGGCCCCCTTTAATCTTTTCATGGCTGGAAAATAATCTCAGCCCATATTTTTTTGGATTTTTCTGCTCCAGGGGATCTTTTACTGAAATTTTGGGGGGTAATTGTATCAGGAGCTCTGTGTTTTTATTTTCTTTCCTCTGCCATCTTCCATGAAATGGCTTACTGCATTATTTGAAGGTATCTGGAAAGTTCTTGGGGATAGCCCCCTGGGAAGTCACTGCATTTCCTCCTCTATATTGGCTCTACACCCTAGGGCAAATCTTAAGCATACTATTAATTTCACAATATTTACCAATATCTTTATTAGTTATTTTGAAACTTTTATTGTATTTAAATATCAAGCTAATAATTTGGCTCAAAATAAGCTGGTCCTATTTCCAATTCCCAATTGATGATGCCAGATTGTTGAAAAGAATATATTACCTATTTTCCCAAGATCCTTTAGACATTATTTCCTTGGGACCACTGAGACTTAGAAATAGGCAACTAGGTTTCTAGCCCCTTATTATTGTTAGTCTCCTTTAAGATATACAGAGATGACAGAGTGTGAATAAATATCTATACCTCATGGAATAGCTTTTTATACTTTTTTTTGTTTAAAATGTAAGTCATGAACAGTGATACATACACTGTTTTCTCAAAAAATTCAAGTATTCTTAAAACAGCAAGAAACCTGAAAAGCAGGAGAGACCCAGGGAATACTAGAAAATTGTTTTTCCTACAGGGCACTTTAACTTTAACATCAAACAATAAAACAATAGTATTTACCTTAGAATTGGATAGTTATAGCAATACATTACATGGTGGACAGAGTTATATGTCATTTCAGGAAGGGATGGGTTTAATTTCTCATTCAAACAACTACTAACTACACAGTCAAATTACTTAATCAACATCAGTTTCTTCATCAGTAAATAATGAATGAAAATCACAAAGACGTAGTGACTATAAAATTGACTTTACTCAGGAAGATTTAATGTCAAATCTTGCCTTTGACATCTACTGTACGTATGACCCTGAATGAGTCACATAACTTTTCAGTTCTTTACCAACTTTCTAAGACTAAAAGTTGTGGAGCATATCCCTCACAAGTGATCCCTAAATTATAAAATCTTATATTTTGTTTAATCTTATCACCAAATTATGGGAAATATTAGCACTTACCTCAAAGAATTGTTGTAGTGATTGAAATAGATAATGTGCATGAAATGGACCTCAAGCCTACACATTTGCATAAGGGATGAATATGATGGGGAGAATAAATACTCAATGCTGCATGACTCTTTACAATACAAAATTGTGAGAGTTTAGAAGGTTGTTGTTTTGTTTTGCCTTCCATTTTAGAGAGTATGCATGCAGTTCCAGGATTTATTCAGGGAGAGTTTCCTGATAGGAGAGAAGAATTGAGAAATAGGCCAACAAGTAGATGAGTCAGTGTCCCCAGTATGTTCCTATTTCTTGCTCACCTCAATTCCCCTTGGGTGAGATGGGAACACTTGATTGAACAGAGATATCTATTTTCCAATGGGACAAACTCATTTGCCCTTGTGCATTTTTGTGATGTTTTCTGATCTTTATAAATTCCTTAATTTCTGTTTACTCTTGACTTAAAGAAATATATTTATTTGCTTTTTTATTGTTGTAACAGTTTTTGTCAAATAGAATTTGGTAGGAAGAGTTAAATATAGTTGAGTATAGTTTGACATAGTGATATGGAATGCGAGTTGAGCGTAAAAATAATTTCTTCTAGACTAAAATATTGAGGGGTTAAGATAGACTTAATTACATTCTAATAAGGTTTATTTATTCCAGTTTCCAATAGTTAGAATGCCTTTCTAGGCAAGTATCTCTACTGTATGACATGTAATCAAAAAAGTGGACAGTGAATAAGTTAGTTGCCACTGTATGTGGAATTAATAATTTCATCAGGGGCACCTAGGTGGTGCAGGGGATAGAGCACTGGCCCTGGAGTGTTAAGTGTCTGAGGCCGGATTTGAACTCAGGTACTTCTGACTCCTGGGCAAGTCACTTAATCCCAATTGCCTCACCAAAAAAAAAATAATAATTTCATCACATTTATGTTTAATATAATGCTCCATTTCAATGAGTCATGTATGAAGGAAGGATAACTAAAATTATTTGGTATGTGCTTCCAGGTCTATATTTCAAAGATACCCAAAATAAAAAAGGGAAAAGGACCTATTTCTCCAAAAAATATTTATAGTAGCTCTTTTTGTTGTGGCTGGCTAAGAATTGGAAATAAAAGTTATGCCCATCAATCGTGGATGGCCTAAACAAGCTGTTGTCTATGATTGTAATGGAATATTATTGTGCTATAAGAAATGATAAGCAGGATGATTTCAGAAAAACCTGGAGGGGCTTCCATGAACAAATGCATAGTGAACTGAACAGAACCAGGAGAACATTGTACATAGTAATAACAATAATCTTCCATGAAGAACTGTGAATGATTTAGTTATTCTCAGCAATACAATGATCCAAGACTATCAAAAAGGACTATTGATGAAGCTTATTATCTGCCTCCAAATAAAAAATTGATATTGATTGAATACATATTGAAACATTCTATTTTTCAGTTTCATTTTTTTCTTTCATTTGAGTCTTCTTGTACAAAATATCTAAAATGGAAATGTTTTACATAATTGCATACATATAATCTATAATTGCTTGCTTGACATCTCAGGAAGGAAAGGAAGGATAGAATTTGAAACTCAAAACTTTAAATGAAAGTGTTGAATTTTTTAAAAATGGTACAGCATTGGAAATATGCCCTTCTAGGGGTTTATCTCTCTTTCTGGGAAAAGTACAACTCTATATGGACTCTCTGGCATTAAAATTCTACACCACTGATTCACTGTGTTTTACCCAGGTGATCTTGAGTTCTCAGTACAACACAAGCACTGAAATGCTCCAACATTGGTCAAATTTTATGTTAGACTGATCAGAGGACTCTATATTTATTTTAATCTTGTTTAATCAGTTAGCCCTAAAAAATTTGACATCCAAAGGTTGTTCATAAGTTTATGATTTATTTTCTTTCCAATCTCATTGTATGATCATAAATTCTATGTAAATATTAGATATCATTATTATTCATTCAAAATAAAAATCGTGCTTGATATGTCCTTTGATCCTTACAACAATACTATGAGATGGGAGCTATCCCTATGTGATTAATAAGGGGACTGAGCCAAAGAAAGGATAAATGACTTGTCCATGGTAATATGCTAATATATTTCAAAGATGGGATTTGAATCCAAGTATTCCTCACTCCAATACCTCACTCCAATACCAATATCTACCTTTCCAGTGTGAGATTAAAATTGAATATTAGATCATAAATCTACCCTACTTAACTTTTCCCTTAATTTATCTCCCAGACTAGTAAATGGAAGAAGCTTCTGGTTTTCTACATAGAGCTTTTATTGTATGGTAGTCACAAGGTGATGTTGATTAGAAGGATAGAAAAGTGGAAATACAATACAAATTGTCTTAAGTCTAGGCTTAGTCTATATTCCACATAAAACTCACCAAAAGCAGAAGGCCACCTTTGGGGCGAAAGACTGAGTCAAGCACGTGCTGTTAACCGAGAGCCGGGCCGAGTCAAACTCCAGTCCGCGTCTGTCTGTGCAGCGCAGCCAGGAGACCAGCGGAGCAGGAAAAAAGGCCCCACTTCCATTCTCTCCTTGCCTTTTAAGCTCGCATCCCGGAAGTTGAGTGCTCAGCAGGCAATCTGGCATGCGTCACAGGTGGACTGGTGTGTGTAGCTCATGCTGTTGGTCTCTTCCCCAAAAGGGTGGTCCTAAAAAAAACTGGCGTCTCTCCATTATCTGACTGTTAAAACTTTTTACCACACCAGTATATAAATATGATATATCAATCAATGGATTATCCATTCAACTATACATCATGGTCTGCATAATAACCATTCTTTATATAATTATTATAGTTGCTGTTGTTGATGTCTTATTCTATGAATTTAGGCAAAATGTTTTTTAAATGAATTTTATTCATATTTTTTTCTCACTGACATTTAATGAAATACTTAGTGCTTCTTTCTCTATAAGATACCAAAATTCATAACAAAAATAATAAACATAGGAGAAAAAGTTCATTGAAACTAAACAGCATATTGAAAAAAAGATTTATATTAAATGTTGTGCTCAATTCTAATGGTCTATCATCTTCGTAAAAAACCATATTTCTTTTTTCGGGACAAGGTTGGCAATTTAAATTTTGTATCATTGAATATCAATTGGTTCATGGTTTACATTCTTTTACATAATTCTTATTCTTTATATATTTTTTTTGTTGTTATGATAACTTAATTTGGGGTCATTCATTTAAGTCTTCACTTGCTTTCCTACATTCATCATATTAAGCATTTCTCATGGTATGATTATTTTTCATTATACATTTATATATACACACATATATGTATATATATGTGTGTATATATACATATATATGTATAACCTAGCAGTTCCCCAATAATCAGAATCTATTTTATTTACAATCCCTTCCTATTCAATAAAAAAGTGCTACTATAAATGTCTTGTATATGGGGGTCTTTCTGTTTATTGATCTCTTTCCAGTATATTCCTAGGAGTGGTATGTGTAGGTCAAATAATATAAGCATTTTAGTCACTTAGCATAATTCCAAATTGTTTTATGGAAATATTGGCTCAATTCTCAATTCTACCTGTATTGCTTTAGTGTACCAATGCTAAACCTCATCAATATTAACTATTTCTACCTTTCAATTTTGTGGGTGTGGTGGGAAACTTCAAAGTTATTTTTATTTGCACTTCTCTTACAATTCGTAATTAGCTACATTTATTCATATGACTATTAATAGTTTTACAATTGTTTCATAATTCATTATATCCATTGACTACTTATCTATTGGGATACGGTATCCACTCTCAAATATTTCTGTTGAATTCATATCATGTATATCAGACTGAGAGGAGGAATTTAATACAAAATTTTCCCCCTGCTCAAAAAAATTTCTTTTTTATCCTAGTTGCATTAATTTTGATCATGCAAAATTTTTTAGAATGTCATGTAGTTGAAATTGACTATTTTATATTTGCAATTTTTCTTTATTCCTAATTTGATTACAATTTACCACTTAGAGCTGTGAAAGATATCTGATATTCAGTTTTATTTTTGTTATTATATTTTATACTCATATTTCTTCAGTTTTGTTTTTGGGTATTTAATGTGCACCTAAACCTAAGTTCCATCTGTCTAACTTCTAGTTTTCACAGCAATTCTCTCCAAATATGGAAATATTGAATAAACTATTTTTATATTTTGGATCATTGAATTAAATTATGTTTTATTCTTCCTTATCTGTTTTACTTCAATGGCCTCCTTTCTAAACCAATTCTAAATGTTTTATTATTTGCTTCATTATAATGTAGATTTCTCTCTGGATGTATGATTTCTAGAATATTTCATTTATGATTTTCATTATTTCTCTTGAAATTTTACAGACTTTTTTTTTTCTGCAAATGACTTTTGTCATTTTTTTCTATTTAAAGAATCACTTTATGGGTAGCTAGGTGGCACAGTGGATAGAGCACCGGCCCTGGATTCAGGAGGACCTGAGTTCAAATCTGGCCTTATTACTAGCTGTGTGGCCAAGTCACTTAACCCCATTTGCCTCACCAAAATAACAAAACAAAACAAAACAAAAAGAATCACTTTGGAAATTTGGTTGGCATAACCATCAATGTGTGATTTATTTTCAAGAATATTAAAATATATACTGATTTGAACAAAGTTTGTACCCTGAATAGACCTCCAGTTATTTAAATTGTCCTTCCCCTCTTCCTATAAAAAGAGCAAGTATCTACTTAGGAACTGAGTATTCTTTGGGAGTGCATTCCAAATTATCTAACTTGTAATTATTTTGAATGAGATTTTCATTTCTGATATTCCACTTTGATTTTGTTATTGTTACATAGAAATACTGTTGATTTTTTAATATCTGTTTTAAAACTTCTTTTCTGAATCTAATAATTTTCTGATTTGGTTTCTTTGCTGGTTTCCTAGGATTTCAGCAAATCGTAGCTGAAATCAGCATGCAGAAGTATTTTTTTTTCCTTTTTCTTATAATTATACCTTTTATTTTTTCATTTTGTCTTCTTGTTTTTGCTAGCCTTTCTGGAAATAGGTCAGATAATAACAGGGAATAGGGACACATTTGTTGTTGTTTTTGGATTTAATGAGAAACTTTCCTCACTACATATAATACTAGCTTTTGAGTTTGGGTTGATATTTTTTAATACTTAAAAACAAATAAACATGTAAGAATATCCTTTGTGGAGGTTTTTTTGCTATAAAGTATTTTACTTTGTTAAAGATATAATTCATTAATATGATCCTGTTTTTTTGATTTATGGTTTTGAATATATTATGATTATTTGCAATCTGTTTTACTAATTTTGAACTATCATTGCATTATTGATTAATTCTAAATTGATTTTTGTGAATTAATTTTTTATAAATTATTGTAATTTTCCCCAGGATTTTATTAAGTAGTTTAGAATCCTTACTCATTAATGATATTGATTCTCTTTCTTTTCCTTCTGTTTCTCTTGTTTACATATTAGGACCATATTTATAACATAAACATGTTTGGTATACTTTTCTTTCTAGATGTTAGCTTCATTTCCATTTCTTCACATAGCTCATAAAGTATTATGATCCCTGACTAGGGGATCCACTCTCCTTCAGTGAAGAAAAAAAAAACAGTTTATTATGGGAATCTTAAATAACATTTTCACTTTTTAACTCTTTTGATAACCTTTAGCTGTATTAATTGGAACTCTCATCAAACTTTTTTCTTTTTCTTTTTTGCTACATTCAGAAAACAAACTTAAGAAAAAGAAACTAAAAAGAATATGCTTCTATCTGTATTCAGATGCTTTAAGTTCTTTCTCTGGAGATGGACTGATTTTTTTTTTAAGTCTTTCAGAGATGTCTTGGATCATTGCATTACTGAGAACAGCCAAGTCATTCACAATTGATCATCTTACAATATTGCTGTTACTGTGTATACAGTACATTCCACTTGGAGTCAGGTTTTTCTGAGAGCATCCTGCTCATCATTTCACAATTACTATTGCTAACTGAATTTCCCTCCAACCTACTCCCTCTCCATGTCATTTATGCTATTCTCTATCTCTTTCCATCCTTTCCCTCCTCAAAGGTGTTTTGCTTCTGACTGCCCCCTCCCTTCTATCGCCTCCCCCCCTTACCCACTTCCCCTCCTACTTTCCTGCAGAGTAAGATAGATTACTATATCCAATTGAGTGGGTATATTATTCTCTCTTTGAGCCAGTTCTGATGAGAGTAAGGTTTATTCACTCCCCAGAACCTCCCCAATCTTTTCCTCAATAGTATAAGCTTTTTCTTGCTTCTTTTATGTGAGATACTTTACTTCATTCCACTTCTTCCTTTCCCTTACATCCAATGCATTCCTCTATCACCCCTTAATTTTATTTATATATTTTTAAAAGATATCATCCTTTCATATTCAACTCATACCTGTGTTCTCTGTCTAAATATACTCCATCCACCTAACAATGCCCTAACAATGAGAAAGTTCTTATAAGTTATAAGTATCACCTTCCCATTTAGGAACGTAAAGAGTTTAAGCTTTTAATATCCCTTATGACTTTATTTTCCTGTTTACCTTTTTATGCCTCTCTTGAATCTTGTATTTGAAAGTCAAATTTTCTATTCAGCTCAGGCCTTTTCAACAAGAATGCCTAAAAGTCCTCTCTTTCATTGAATTCCCATTTTTACCCTGAAGGACTACAATCAATTTTGCTGGGCAGGTAGGTTCTTTTGTTCTCTGGCATATTATATTCCAAGCCTTCCAATCCTTAATGTAGAAGCTGCCAAATCTTGTGTCATACTGACTGTGGTCCCACAATACCTTAATTGTTTCTTTCTGGATGCTTGCAATAGTTTCTCCTTGACCTTTGAGCTCTGGAATTTGGCTATAATATTCCTAGAAGCTTTCATTTTGGGATTGCTTTCAGGAGGCGATCAGTGGATTCTTTCAATTTCTATTTTACCTTCTGGTTCTAGAATGTTGGGGATATTTTCCCTGACAATTTCTTGGAAGATGATGTCTAAACTCTTTTTTGATCATGGCTTTCAGTTAGGACAATAATTTTCAGTTTCTCTCTCCTGGATCTCTTTTCAAAGTCAGTTGTTCTTCCAATGAAATATTTCACATTGCCTCCTATTTTTTTCATTCTTTTGGTTTTGCTTTATTGTTTTTTGATTTCTCATAAATTCATTAGTTTCCATTTGCTCAATCTTAATTTTTCTTTGAGGCAATTCGGGTTGAGTGACTTGCCCAGGGTCACACAGCTAGTAAGTGTCAAGTTTCTGAGGCCAGATTTGAAATCAGGTACTCCTTAACTCCAAGGCCAATTCTCTATCCACTATGACACCTAGTTGCTCCTTCAATCCAAATTTTTAAAGAGTTATTTTCTTGGTCAATTTGACTTTTCAAGGAATTGTTTTCCTCATTGGCTTTTTGTACCTCTTTTATCATTTGGCCTAGTCTGTTTTTTTAAGGTGTCATTTTCTTCAGTAATTTTTTGTGTCTCCTTTACCAAACTGTTGACTTTTTTTTTCATGATTTTCTTACATCACTCTCATTTCTCTTTCAATTTTTTCCCCTACCTCTCTTCTTTTTTTTTTGTTTTTTTCCAAAGTCCTTTTTGAGTGATTCAATAGCCGGAAGTCAATTCTTATTTTTCTTAAGGACTTTGGATATAGGAGTCCTCTTCTGATGGAATATTTTAATCTTCCTTGTCACCATAAAATTTTCTAGGGTCAGCATTTTTTTTCTGTTTGCTCTTTTTTTCATCCTATTTCTTGACTTTTCAACTCTTTGTTAAAGTGGGACACTGGCAACAGGGTGGAGGGTGCACTGTTCCAAGCTTCAGACATTTTGTGCAGCTGTTTTCAGATATACTTCTAGGAGTTTGTAAGTTTTTAGTTTTTCCAAGGTGGAATGATTTAAGGAGAGTTATGTTTACTACTCTCCTGGCTTGTGCTCTGGTCTTTAATCAACCACCAGCCTGCTTTTTTGCCCTAGAACTATGAACAGAGTCCCACTTTACTGTGGCTGCATGCTCTGCTGTGCTTGTGCTCCTCTCTTGCCTGGGACTGCCACTCAAGACTGTAACATGGATCTGCGTTTGGGCAAAATAAAATAGTCCTGCCTCAGTGCTGTCAAAAGATCCTTGTAATCTCCTTCTGGCCAGTTGTTCAACCCCCTTACTCTCTGTGGGTTGAGTTCCAGGAGTAGTTGATGCTCCTGCTTATTCAGAGGTTCCCAAGTCCTGCTCCTGGTTTGCTATGGCTGTGTCCATGTCTGACCTGGGGTTGTGTCTGTGTTGGCATGGCCTGTAAAATTGCTGTCTGTAAGGTGGCTAAAATTCTAGATAGGCTGTCTAAAATCTAATTAGTGGTTGCCAATAAATTAGAAGCTTTAGCAAGAGTTTAGACTTTTAAGCATTATTAAGGAGCATAAGAATGCTTTCATCTATCTATCTAAGGGATCCAACATCTCTGCTCCACTCCACACAAGGTCCCAGGTAAACAAGAGCCTTGCCCCTTCTTCCTCCCAGAAGCCTCTAGAGAAAATGGAAATAGCCCATCCATACACACATCTCCAAGCTAATTGGCTGGTAACTTTGATCAACAGTACCCACGAGCAAACTTCACTTCCTGATGCTAAGGAACTGACCTTCCAAGCCACATGGCTAGTCCTCAGATGCCTTCTCCTCATTGTGGAGCTTTCCTACAGTATCTCTCCAGCAGGGAGTGTCACTCCAATTCTCACAGTGTTCCACTCTCACCCTAGTACAACAGACCTTTCCTACCAATCTTCTAAGTTGTCTTTGGCTGGAAAGTTATTTTGCCCTGTCTTTTGTGGGTCCTCCTGCTCCAGGAATTGTCTTATGGCATTATTTTAAGGTATTTAGAGGGTCTTGGTAAGACCTCAGGCAAGTCACTGACTTTCTTCTGCCATCTTGACTCTGCCCCCCAAACTTTTTCTGTACTTTTTTTAACTCCCCAGTGCTTCTTACTGTGTTATGGAATGAAATTGTTCACAATATCCCCCCTAGTTTCTCCACAAGATTTTCTTTTTGATGGGGCAAGGAGGGTTAAGGGACTTGCCCAGGGTTACACAGCTAGTGCCAAGTGCATGAGGCTGGATTTGAACTCAGGTCCTTCTGAATCCAGGGCCAGTGCTTTTTCCATTGTGCTACCTAGCTGCCCCCTCTCCATAAGATTTTGTAAATAAATTTATATGCTGATACAATCTATCCTAGGAAATAGTATATCTCTCCTTAAATGATGATGATGATGATGATTTGCCAAAATGTTCAGGAAGTTTCTAGACTCTTTTGTCCTTTTCATCTTGGAGATGAATTTAAATCAATTTAGCTTCCTTCAAAATGTTGATTATCTGCCCTTTTCTGTTCTTTTATCAATTTCCATTTGTTTTCTATGCTAAATAAACTGCTTGAATACTTTTGTTTAGAGGTAATTTATTGTATAAAAATTTTATTTTTTTTATCTATCCTAATTTGATATTGAATTTGATTTTTGACATAAAAAGTTTATGTTCTGACTGAACAGTTGGAAATAACTCCAATATCAGTAAATAGAAATTTTGTATTAGATATATTCAATTTCATTTATTTAATTCTTTTAATGATTTCTTTTCTAGTGTATACTAACTTTCTATTTAAAGAAAATATTTGGGCAGCTAGGTGGTGCAGTGGATAGAGCACTGACCCTGGAGTCAGGAGTACCTGAGTTCAAATCCGGCCTCAGACACTTAACACTTACTAGCTGTGTGACCCTGGGCATGTCACTTAACCCCAATTGCCTCACCAAAAAAAAAAAAAAAGAAAGAAAACATTTATGCTACATAGATTTTGTCATCTCCTAACCATTTTTGTTTCATATTTCTAAAATATTTTTAATCACCCTTTCCTAGGCCCATCTTTCCATCAAAGTCAACTTAACTTTGGATTTATTTTTACCAGTTTGACTTCTCATACTATACAATAGATTGTTGGTGTAGATGTTGCACTATTATTCTTTCTTTCCATAAAAGTATTTTAATGTTTTCCAGTGATTTTCCAGAGATAGTTTTCAACATTTGGTTTTATAAGATTTCCAGTTTCAAATGTTTCTCCCTCTCTCCTCTCCCTGCCCCTCCCCTCCCTATCCCTCCCTCTCTTCCCCCATCCCCAGGACAGCAAATAATCTGATGTAAGTTATATATGTACAATCACATAAAACATTTCTGCATTAGTGAAAGAAGAATCAGAGCAAAAAGGAAAAACCTCCAAAATGAAAAACAATAACAACAAAAACAATAGACATAGTATGTTTCAATCTGCACCTAGATTCCACAGTTTTTTTTTTTCTGGATATGGAGAACATTTTCCATCATGAGTCCTTTGGAACTCTCTTGGGCCATTATATTGTTGAGGAGTCAAGTCTATCACAGTTGATCAACACATGATGTTTTTGATACTGTGTATAATATTCTCCTCTCACTCATCTCACTAAGCATCAGTGCATATAAGTCCTTCCAGGTTTCTCTGAAATCCACCTGCTCATCATTTTTTTTTAATAGCACAATAGGATTCTATTACATTCATATACCAAAACTTGTTCAGTCATTCCCCAACTGATGAGCAACCCCTCAATTTCCAATTCCTTGCTGCCACAAAAGGAGTAGCTATAAATATTTTTGTACATGTGGGTCCTTTTCCCTTTTTTGTGATCTCTTTGGGAAAAAGACCTAATAGTGGTATTGCTGGGTATGCACAGTTTTGGGCAAATACCTTTGGGCATAATTCCAAATTGCTCTCCAGAATGGTAGGATCAGTTCACAGCTCCACAAACTGCACTATTATTCTTGATGGTAAACAGATCTTTAAAAATGATAGGTAGTCAAGAATCAGACATTTTAGTAACAAAATATTTGATAAACAAAAATAACAAACTAAAAAATTCTTGTGGAAATTAGATTTGGACATCCACAAACCCTAAATGGATACTCAAGCTCAATATAAAATCTCTCTGTCTGGCTCTTTCTGTCTCTGTCCGTCTGTCTGTCTGTCTCTCTTTCTCTTTTTCTCTTTCTCTCTCTTCTCTCTTTTTCTCTCTCTCACACACAGAGAAACACACAAATATTTTACAAAAGAAGAAAAAACAAGGTTTCTTGAATAAAAAAAATAGATAACAGTTTAGAAAAGATAAAATAGATCATTTTGATTTTAAGCAATTAAAATTTTCCCATTAGTAAGATAAATGCCCTTCAAATAAGAAGGGAATCCCCTGATTGGTAAAAAGGAAAACATTTCTTCAAATATATCAGATAAGTGTCTGCAATAAAAACCATATAGAGGAATAACAGACATATAACTGAAAATTTTTCCTCTATAGATGAATGGTAAAGTATATGAATAAGTAGCCCTTAAAGGATTACAAACTAATAAACATAATACTGATTTCTGTCAGTAATAATAAGAAATCCAAATCAAAAGTATTTTGAATTCTCACTACACACCTAAGAAATTGGCAAAGATTATGAAACTTTGAAATAGACAAGCCGTGGAAAGACAGTCATATTAAAATAGTAACATTAACAAAGATAGTCACATTAAAATGGTGGTATTGGGAGGCAGGCTGCTATAGTGGATAGACAACATAGGTTCAAATTCCATATTAAACATTTGCTGGCTGTGTGATCATAGGCAAACCATTTAATTGCTATGAAGTATAAGCAAAACATAACAACAACAACAACAACAATAATATCAATAACAATAATAATACCACCCACCTCATAAAATCATTATGTGGATAAGTGAGATTTTATGTGAAAAGTTCTTTATCAACAGTAGCCATTAAAATGATGTAGATATTAATTGGTCTAACATTCTAAGTAATTTGGCATTATTGTTGATATTGTTTAATTATTTCAGTCCTGTCTGTTTCTCCATGACCTCATTTGGGGTTTTCTTGGCAACAATACTGAAGTAGTTTGCCCTTTCCTTCTCCAGCTCAGTTTACAGATAATGAAACTGAGGCAACATATTTAAGTGACTTACCTGAAGATACATAGCTACTAAGTGTCTGAGGCCAGATTTGAACTGCAGGCCTGGCATTCTATACACTGAGCCACCTGGCTGCCCCTATTTTGGAATTTTACTTTTAAAAAGGGGCTAAACATCCATACCCTTTCACACAGAGACCTAACTGTTAGTCATATAGCTCAAAAATAAAAGATAAAAATATAAAATTTCTACAAAAATATAGACAGTAGTACTTTTGGTGGTACCAAAAAACGGAAATAATGTAGCTGTCCATTAATTCGAGAATAGGTCTTTGCTATTCTTCACACATATCACTCCATTTCCTTACTTTGCATTTTCCCTGGCTGTCTCTAGTGCCTGGAACTTTATATATGCACCTCTATATCTCCTGGCTTCCCTAAATGCCTTCAAGTCTCAGCTAGTTTGCAACATTCTGTAAGAAATTTCTCAGTCCTCCTTGATCTTAGTGCCATTTATGTGAAATTTTCTCCACTTTAATTGGAAAGCAGATTGTCTGAACCTAGGATCAATCTTAAAGGCTGTCAAGTATGATTAAACCTGCAAGAAGTTACACTTACATCACAAATGCTTTGAAAAAGTCTGTCATGATTAAGTATTTTAACTCCAGGATTCAATAAAATAAACTTTATTTACATGTGAACAATAAAATACTCATTTTTTTTTACTGACTCAAATAGTTTTTTTTTTTTCCAGAAAGCAAACTTATGAAAAGTACTGCTATATAGAGTAAAGGGTCCAGAAACATTCAGAAAGCCTGGATTCTAATTTTGGCAAAGCTAGGAAACCAGTGAATTTTATCCCTGTAGCAAGCTACCTCATCTTTCATGGCCCCAGGTTTTGTTCAAGGTGATCTTAGAGGTCCATTACAATTTTAAGATTCTATATTTCTTTAAAAGTTGGGGCTTCATCTTGATCTATAAATTAATCAAGAAGAATCAATAATAAGCAAGCATTTATTAAATGCCTTCTATGTGCCAGGCAATGTACCAAAATGGAAACAGTCCCTGTCTTAAGGACTATGCACTGAATACTGTGTATTGGGGAGTAGGAGTGAGAGAGTGGAGCAGGCAGAGAAAAACATGTTTACATATAAATAAATATAGGATTATGCAAAATAGTGATGAGTAAGCTCTTTAACTATATATACTCTGTATAATAAAAATTATAAACAATGAGGAGGAGGCCCTTAAAATCGGAAGAATCAGAAAACATCTCTGAAAGAAACTGTCACTTGATATGACCATCTAAGAGAGCTGAAGGGGCAAAGAGATGGATAGGGAGAAAATATCAGGTATGAAAGATAGCTTATGATGCAAGACCTATGTAAAAGAATAGATATAGAAGATGGAGGCTATGTGTAGAAAACAGAAAGTTCACAGCTTTGTCTGGAGTGCAGAATATATTAAGAAGCATAATGCTCAATCAACCTAATTTTTGAAAAAATCCTGCAGGTATAGATCTTAACTTATGTAAGGCTCATTCACAGCAGACAGAGTATGGGACTTGGAGTCAGGAAGGGTTGAGTTTGACTCCTTCCTCAATCAGACACTTATTAGTTGTATGACCTTGATAAGTCACATAATATCTTTGCATCCCAGTTTCCTGATCTGTGAAATTGGAATGATAATAACAACTACTTTAGAGAGTTGTTAGTAGGATCAAAGGGATTAACATATGGATAGTGTTTTGTAATTTTTAAAGTGTCATTAATGCTATTGTTATTGTAATTTCATTGTCAACATCAATATTATCATTATTCACAAGTAAAAACCAAGGCTCCTTTGATTTTTTTTAAACACTGGAAAGACTAGGCATGTTGGTCATGTCAAATGACACAAGATTTTTTTACATATGGAATTTTATTGTAATTTAATAGAATTTCCTTTATCTATACAATGGTACTATATATAAACATAATTATTAGCATGTATTATAATTTGATTTTAAAATAAAATTTTTCATCTTTAGTATTTGCCAATATACTGCATCAAATGGTATAACTTGGTGTGTCTAGGTATTTTTATTTTCCTCTCCTTAAATAACACATTTATTACTGCCCAGGTTATCAGCAAGGATCCTAACACCAAAGTAACACAGTTTTAGGGTTCAAAAGGACCGTGAAGATAACCTATAGGGTGTATTGTCACTGTTTTAGAAATAAAGAAACTGAGACACAGAGATGGTAAATGACCTACAGACCCAACCTCCAAGGTCATAAGGTTCTCATGAAATGGTGAATACAAAGGACTTTTTGAAGTTTATAGTGCAATATAATGCCAGTTATTATTAATATTATTAACCTGTAGTCATTGGACCTCCAACCTTGTGATGATTGCATTCCTTGATTCTTGTATTGTACTACTCCTAAGCTTAAGCATTATTTATAGAACAATAGAAATGAGTGCTTTCAAATGTCTAACAACTGAACTCTCTGGGGAAAAATTATGCACAAAACCTTTTAAGTTTAATTTTCATTATCAAAGCATTTTTTATTTTGTTTTTGATTTTGTTTGTAGGTCAATGAGGGTTAAGTGATTTGCCCAAGGTCACACAGCTAGTAAGTGTCAGGTGTCTGAGCCCAAATTTGAACTCAGGTCCCCCTGAATCCAGGGCCAGTGCTTTATCCACTGTGCCACCTAGCGGCCCCCCATCAAAGCATTTTTAAGTCTAGACAATCAACAAAAAAATTAAATTATCTTGATTTGGAGTAATTGCTGGGTTTTGAGGTGGAAAAGTTTAAACTGAAAATTTAACTATAGGTTTTTGCAAATGGATTAGAACTAGCTCCAGCACACCTCTGCTAAAATCACATAGTTAATAAGACAACTACGATTTGAACCACTTATTCCAAAAACAGAGCCCTTCCTTTAAGGTCACTGAAAAGTCTGAAAGGCCTTAAAAAGGGATTATTTTTACCTTATTTGAAATATTAGAAAATTACGTTATTAATGAACACCCATTGTTATTTAGCAGTGTTTTCAACAATGACAGGGCTACATGAACCTGATCCATGGATTCTAGCAGATCCTATAAAGGTAGATGGAAGACAGATCAATTTCAGGATTGCATGGAAGAGTATTTATGCATTATACTTCCAATCCATGAGGATCCAGAATCCAGAGGCCAGAAAATTAAGACCAATACTAGCAAACATGTTGGGTGAATTATGGTCCTAGCTTAGAGTCTACTTACTCTCTGATATTGTTGTTGTCCTGTCTTTTGTTCTGGAAGAGGACCATAACTTCAGAAAGGTGATGTCATGACTTACAGTGAATTTGGTTTAAGTGAGGCAGGGCTGTTCAAAGTTACCAGCCTCATTTTCTTTTCTGAAGGCATCTGGATCCAGTGGCAAGATATAGATCAGGACAACTGGCTTTTTTTTTTTTAAATTAATTTATTTTATTTATAGTTTCAGTTCCAATCTCTATCCCTTGTCTTTCCCCTCCCCAAGGTGGCAAAAAATATGATATGGGTTATACATATATGATCATGGAAGACATCACCATATTTGTCACTTTTTACAAGCAAATTAAATCATAAAAAATGTAAAAAATAATGCAAGAATGTGAGATGTAGCATGCTTCAGGCTGTTCCATCAATATCAGTTCTTTCTTTGGAGGTGGAGAGTATGTTTTGTCAATAGTCCTTTGGGATTGCCTTGGATCATTGTAATGCTGAGAATAATCAAGATATTCACAGTTCTTCATAAAACATTATTGCAGTCTCTGTGTAAAGTGTTCTATTAGTTCTTCTCACTTCCCAATACATCATTTCATACATGTCTTTCGAAGCTTTTCTAAAATCATTCTGCTTGTCATTTGAGACCTTGCCCTTTTGAATCTGAAGTCTTTCCCAGGTCTCAGTTCCTGATCTTTTTTCCTCTTTTTTACATGTTATGGGGAATGGGACTTATAATCAGAAAATTGTCAGAGATCTTCATTGTATTTATGCTCCTGATTTCAGCATGGAAAGACATACTCCAGAGATTGTATTTTCCTGATAAGAGCCAGAGTCTGAAAATTAGGATTCATATTAGCAAAGCAAGCTGAGTCCCTAAAGTTGTAAGAGTCAACAGTTTAGCTATACATGTATGTTGAATATAAAGGAGCCTACAGATTACTTATCAACTTTTCCTTAGATAGATAGATAGATAGATAGATAGATAGATAGATAGATAGATAGATAGATAGATAGATGATAGATAGAGGGATAGATAGATGAAATATTTATTATGTACTCACTATGTGTCAGGTATTTTATTATGTACAAACAAAAACTATATTCCTATCTTCAAGGAGCTTACATTTTCATAGGGGAAACAACATAAAAAGTGATACTACAAAGGAAGAGGGGTGAGAGAAGAAAGGAGCAATGTGACAAGTGAGGAAAAGAAGGTGGAATTCAGAAAAAGAGTAGAGGAAAAACTGAAGAGAAGTGTCACTGGGGACATTCCCATATAGGCAGTCATAGGGGAGAGTCAACAATTAAAATAGAAAAGCCTCAGGGAAAACTTTTCTGAAGTTGGCAATCTGACAGGGGTGGAGAAAGAGGTGGAATCTAGAGATATTCAATCTGAGAGTGTCTTACCTTGTAGTTGTCAACTAGGGGTGTGTCCTGGTAAACTAGGCCTGATCCTTGCCCACAGCTCATTTTGCCTTCAAATGAGTAAAGCGAGTGTGCTGTGTGGCTATTAGAGCAAAAAGAACCAAAAACCAAAAACAAACCCAAAACAAAAACACTCTCTATTCCCATCCTTGCATTGTAAAATAATTTTTATCATTCTTTATCCACTATGCAGAAATGCTTAACAAATGCTTGGTGGCTTAACTTCACATTATGTTGTCTATAGTCATGTAGGGTCCATATGTTACAATACATATTTGTATGTGAGTATATGCAGAAGAGTATACTATACATTCAATATAGTACATGTTTATACATACTGTACTGTGTGTACATACAGTACAGTATACTGTCCATTCGATAATTTTACTTGCTTGTATGTGTGTATACATACAGACATAGATGTGTATATAATATAGAATATTTGGTAAATAAATATATCTCGTATTTTTCATTTTAACTTTAAGTTAATAAGTATTGATATTTTCCACCTCTGTTACCCTCATTAAAAACAAAAGCAGGGGCCAGCTAGATGGCACAGTGGATAAAGCACTGGCCTTGGATTCAGGAGGACCTGAGTTCAAATCTGGCCTCAGACACTTGACACTTACTAGCTATGTGACCCTAGGCAAGTCACTTAACTCTCACTGCCCTGCAAAAAACCCACAAAAAACCAAAAAAAAACCCCCAAAAACCCCAAAACAAAGAAAAATTAAAATCCTTCTAAAAATAATCCTTTTAATAAATATAATCAAGCAAAACAAATAACACATGGGACATGTCCAATAATTCATATTTCTTTGTGCTTTTTAAGTCCATCACCTTTTTCAGGTGGAGAAAATTGTTCATCAGTTCTATAGGATAGTGGAAGTTTATATTTATCATTCTATACACAGCAAACTCCTAAACTTCATTAAGGGATGATAGAAGGTAGACATAAGAAGAGGTTGGTTGACTGCTGTTTTGTCCTTCCAGACACTCGTCATGGGCACTTGGGCTCCTTAATGGAGTACATCTGATGAGAGGAAAGGTTCCCCAGGGTGCTTGTAGGCTTTGGATAATGAGAGTACCAGGGAATATGATCCTGGTCTATTTATTGTGCTCTTTTTCACATGCTCAAAAATAGTCCTTTAAAAATAGTTTATAAACGTTGGTCCAGAGAGACACTATTATAGGGTTGTTGGCTTTATAAGGACATTCAATAGCAAGATTTTCTGACTTCTGTTTGTGACTTCTTGATGAAATGGACGTGGATAAAATGGAGCAGGAGTAGGACTTCTAGTTCCTATCATTTTGTGGGACAGCCTTCAACACAAAGAAGCATATTTTATTTGACTGTGTGTATAATGAGTTACCCACAGTCTTGAATTTGCAGCCATTACCCATGATTCTCAAATGAAACCAATTATGAATACAATTATTTGTGACTATGCTTCATGACATTATATAATTACTTTTTCATCATTTCTCCCTTATTCATTCAATTTTAATTTTTTCACATAATCATGATTATTCAAAGGTCAATTTTATATTACTTATTCTTAGGTAACCAGGAAGCATTCTGAAACATCATCTGGATAATCAATTTCAGCATCATTATATTATTTGTTTTTCACAACCTATCCTTATTTAATAATCCTAAGCATTTGGTCTTTGAATTGTTTATATTCATCTTCTAAAGAAGAAAACATTTCAATTCATGACTTTTTAAAAAAAAATTTGAGTGGTTGCAGATATGCTGCACAACAACAACAACAAAAGACCATCAAAATATTTATGTGCCATACAAATATATTCCAGATTTCAACACTTTATCCTGCTTCGTTGTACTTAGATAATTAAGCAATGAGACAAGACAGGGTGTGAATCATGTCACATTCATTTACACATAGTGGGTTGTTACTGGCAAGAGGCTGAAGTCCAAATGCTGTCAGTAGAATAAAGTGAGAATTAGATAAGAGGATTTCTTGTACTGGCATGTCTAAATGCAATTAGGAAATGTGACATAAAAACAAATGCACATATGTATAAATGCTTAAAAGTGATAGGGATTATCAGTGTCAGCAGAATTCACAGCAAAGGATTCTAAGAGGCAATAGTTCAGAATTACTGTCTACAAGTTTTAATACTTTATTTCCTTATTGCATTCAAAATAAGAGCTATGAAATGATTTTCTCTGACTCCTTGTTTTGCTTTACAAGTCTATTAGCAATCATGTATCAAATGGCTAATTTAATTTATCACATGGAACTAGCCACAGCATGCCATTGAAAAGAATGAAAAGATATATTATATATACATATATATAATTTATATTATATATTTACATACTTTGCAAATATACAAATATAATAATCTACATTATATATTTATAAATATATGTAATTCATATAAAATAAATTATATATATGTATATGTATGTGTGTGTGTGTGTGTAATTTATTTATTTTGTCTGTTTCTCCAGGCAATATGCTCCATTGATTCTCATCAAGAGAGCTAAAAACCCTCCTACTTTGTTAAGAGAATCCAGTTTAGGGTTTTACAGAAGAACATTATTAGAAGAAAAAAAATAAATATTTTTTGAACATTTGAGCAACCTATAAATATATAAGCAATTCTTTTGGCCTAGAATGGAATACCCTTAATGAGAATTTTAAAAATAGCTTAAAATTTACAAATCTAATCATGAGTACTTTGAATTAAAAAATGGGGAGAATGCCTAACATATCTGTTATTCAGAGAATATCAAGTACAATGTGAGGAAAAATAAAAAGGATCAGTAGAAAGGATGAATAATGTATAAGGACTGCTTAACAATAGTAACCAGGAAGGTGATGTGTAACAAATTTATAATTTCCTTTCTCCATTTTAAAATATACAGTTTATGGGAAATAATACAAACTGCGATCCCTAATGTAAGGAGGTAGATTCAAATCTGTATGAATCTTGAGACTTGATGGTATAGATTTCATGGATGGAGTAGGTCTTATTTTTCTTTATTAAAAATGATGTAGGGGTAGCTAGGTGGCGCAGTGGATAAAGCACTGGCCCTGGATTCAGGAATACCTGAGTTCAAATCTGGCCTCAGAAACTTGACACTTACTAGCTGTGTGACCCTGGGCAAGTCACTTAACCCCCCATAGCCCTGCCCCCCCCCAAAAAAAAAAAGAAAAAAAAATGATGTATAGTGAAGTGAGCAGAATCAAGAGAACATTGTGCACAAAGACAGCAATATTGCTTGATGAAAAACTGTTCATGACTTGGCTATCCTCAACTATCCAAGAAAATTCCAAAGGACTATTGATAAAATATACTATCCAACTCCAAAGAAAAAACTGATATTGATGGAACATGGAGATTTTCACTTTCTTTCATTTATTTTCTTTTAATCAATTTTCTGGTTCAAAATGACAAATATGGTAATGTTTTACAGAATCATACATGTATAATGCATATGTGATTACTTGCTGCCTCAGGGAGGGGGGTAGAGGAGGGAGGAAAGGAGGGATAAAAATTGCAACTCCAAACTATAAAGTGTTTATCACATAAAAAAAGAAAAAAGAAACATTCACAAAAAAGAAACAATATATAATTTTGATTACATGAAATTGAAAAACTTTTTCAAGAAACAAAAATCAATGAAACTATGATAAGAAGGATAGGATATATGGGAAAAGATCTTTGCATGAAATCTATTGGCTAATGCTCTAATTATGCAAAGGAAATTAACACAAGTGGTAATTTATCAATGAATAGAAAAGGATAAGAATAGACAGTTCTTAAGAGAATAATAATATGTACTATAAGCAGTCATATGAAAGATTACTCTAAAGCACTAATAAAAAGAGTAAACACCAAATATATATATATATATATATATATATATATATATATATATATATTTGCCATGTATTCTAGACGACATAAAAAGTTGGAGGTACTTGATAAAGAGTTTGAGAAACAAATCAATACATAGCATGGGGGCATGACATATTGGAGATAGAAGACTTGAATTCTTTATCTACATATTAGTTAGTCTCTATCTTTCATTTTGTATCTCTTTCCATGCCTCTCTCCTCTTCTCTCCTCCTTCTAAAATACTTAATGGCCTTAAGGACTTAAGGCTGATCAACACAGAGGAATTGAATACATAACTAGAAATGATGGGAGGGAAAATAAACCAGCCAATAGTTAGTTAGCTTATTAATATAGAGTTTAAAATAAAGAAACATCTTAACATGTTTGTGGTTTTATATACAGTCCTCTTTCTTATTAAAAATGTTTTTAATGTCATAATATCTGGAAAAAATAGGAATGCTTAAAATATTTAGGGAAAGTATACATTTCATCTTGGAATTCATAATAATAAAGAAAAAGGTAAGTCAGATTTAGTTAAGCATGTACCTGCAATTTTGCCAATATAGGTTGCAAAATGTTTAGGAAAGATAGTAGCTAAAATGTCATATTGTTTGACAAAAATGGACATACCATTGGATAAATTGAATAATATCAATTTTTGCATTATTATGTATGAAAAATAATAATATTAATATTTCATCTAAATACAATTTTTGAGGTTTGCAAAGTATTGTATATATTAGGTCATTAGATTCTCATAGTAACCCTATGATGTAGGTTCAATTCCTATCATGTTTACATTTTTGTTTGTTTTAAGAAATGAAGACACTCATTATAGGATATTAGTGATTTCTGCAGGCTCACATAAGGGTATGAGGTAGGATTCAAACCCAGGTTTTGCTAATTCCAAATTCAGGGCTTCATCTACTACTAGGGAGCTGCAGCTAATTAGCAGGATGGAGAATGTCTTCAAATAACATTTGCTGAATTGGTTTTCACCTTGGATATAAAACAGAAAGGACAATTATTTCATGGGCCTCTTGATCTTCTCATAATGCATTTTTTATTATGAGTAAAAATAATAACTGGTAAAAAAGTATAGTGGTAAAAAGAGACAAATGTAGAAAACATGCCAGTATCAGTTGTAGATAGTGAGGAGGCAAAAAAATTCCATAAAGGGTTCAAAAAGGCCCTTTGAAATGAATTCACATGAACTGTTTTATTCAAAGATGTCAAGGAAAATATAAGCATAAAAGGGAAGAATGGAGAAATTGGTCTGGAAGTAAGAAAAAAGACAAATGGTTACACACAGCTCCAAGCTAATTGGCTGGTAGCTTTGATAGACAGTACCCACAAACAAACATCACTTCCTGATGCCAAAGAAAAGCCACATGGCTTGCCTTTCAGATGCCTTCTCCTCATGGTGGAGCTTTCCTACAGTAACTCTCTAGCAGGTGGAGTCACTCCAATTGTTACACATGTAAAGATAATTTTCAACATTTTTTAAATAAGATTTTGTGTTGCACATGTTGCAATTTTTTCCTCTCCCCACTCCCCAAGATGACAAGCAATCTGATATAGGTTATATATGTACAATCACATTAAACATGTTTCCACATTAGTCATGTTGTGAAAGAAGAATCAGAATAAAAGGGAAAAAATTAAAGAAAGTGAAAAATAGCATGCTGCTCTCTGTATTACATCAATATCAGTTCTTTCTTTAGAGGTGGATAGTATGTTCATCAATAGTCCTTTGGGATTGTCTTGTTGACAATAGTTAAGACTTTCACAGTTCTTCATCAAACAATATTGCTGTCTCTGTGCACAGTGTTCTCTTTTTTAAAATTAAGTTTTCTTATACAAAATGACATATGGTAATATTTTACATAATATATATATATATATATGTAAAATCTATATTAGATTTCTTACTACCCCAGGAAGGGGACAGGGGAGGGACAGAATGAGGATTAAAAGTTGGAATCTAAAACTATAAATAAAAATGTTTATTACTTAAAAATGAACAAAAGGGGAAAACCCCAAAAAAGAAAACAAAAACAACAAAAAGGTTTAAATAGTATGGTTCAATAGTATGGTTAATATTCCACAGTTATTTTTCTGGGTGTGGAGAGCATTTTCCATCACGAGTCCTTTTAAATTGTCTTGGATCTTTGCATTCCTGAGAAGAGCTAAGTTTATCACACCTGATCATCCCACAATGTTGCTATTACTGTGTACAATGTTCTCCTGGTTCTGCTCACTTCACTCAGCATCATTAAAATTTAGTCTTTCCAGGTGTTTCTGAATTCTGTCTGCTTATCATTTCTTATTTGGGGTCTCTATTTCAAAGGTTGTTGTAAAATGTTATTTCCTGTGCATACACTTTACTGAACAACATTTTAAGATGGATTTAGATTTGGTTTCCTTATGTTCTTCAACCACAAAGTACTAATTATGTCAGTTCAGATTAACCCCCATTGTTTCTTTCAAACTCATTATATTTCTTAACTTTACATGGAAAATATGTATGAAATAATTGATTCCCACTCTCATAATGACTTATTTTATTCTACCAATCTAAGTTTCTCTACTACCAGAAACAACTTGCAGTTTCTAGAATTTAAGCTCCATAATACCAGAGAAAATGTTATTTAAAAAATGTGTATTTATATTAGAAAAAATGTCCCAAACATGCACTCAATTTGCATTTTCTTTAATTGAATGGAATAGAATTTATTTGAATTGAATTGAGTTTGTTGGATTTAATTGAAGCAAAATTACTGACTCTAAATTTAGTTAAATTATTTGTGCACATGTCTAGAACTTTTATTCATTTATAAGGTTTTAGTGGTGATTTTTATTTACCTTTCCAACTTCCATAGTCTCTTGAAATAATAGACTCTTGATTATATAATTCTTGAACTTGTACAGGATTAGTTTCTAACTGTGTGATGATAAACCAATCACTTCACCTCTGAGTATCTATTTGCTCATCTCTAAAATGGTAATAATGATATTTATTCTGCCTAAGTCACAAATATGTTTTGAGAAATATACCAACACTGCAACAAGTCTATGTTCTCAAATAAGTATATATTGCCACCAATGGGCAAATCCAATCTAATTTTATAAGCATTTGATTTAGGAGCTTCTGACTCACTCATTTCAGCTCATAATACATGACATTTTTCCATCCATTAATGGGAGTTAATGACTTCCCATTAGTCAACCACTAAGAATATAAATAGCTTAGTGGCCTTCTTAGCATTAGAGTCATAGCAGTGGAGAATGCAGGCTATTAATTGGTTATTCTTCCCTCTCTCCAACTGACTAACATATATTATTTTAAATGATATATTTTTATGACCTAGGATCCAAGGAGCATGGATTTATAGTCATAGACTTAGGGCTAGAAGGAAACTTAGAGGTCCTACTTTCACCATTCCCAATTTTACTGGTAAGGAAACTGAGCTCATAAAAGGTGAATTGTGTTGCCCAAGGTCACATAGATAGTGAACTCAGTTTGCCTGGTTCCAATCTCAATACTATTTATTCCGTACCATTCTACTGAGGAAATTTTATTATTTTATTTTTATTTTATTTTATTTTTTGTGTGGCAATGAGGGTTAAGTGACTTGCCCAGAGTCACACAGCTAGTAAGTGTCAAGTGTTTGAGGCCGGATTTGAACTCAGGTCCTCCTGAATCCAGGACCAGTGCTTTATCCACTACACCACCTAGCTGCCCCCATCTACTTGGGAAATTTTATACTAAAAGCCTTTATAATTCTTTGTGGCAAAAATATTTTAAAGTAAAATAAATGCTTTATGGATAGTTATTATCACAAGTATAACCAACAATATCATCACCACTAATACTACCACCACCATCAAAATCATCATCACCATCAATAGTAGTAGTAGTCATATTTATCATTGTTGTCATAGTAATACATCAACTGTGGGATTTCAAGCTATACTTCTGATTCTCTGGAATACATTGGTTTATAAATATAATCTTAATATTACATTAGAAAATTAAAAATGATATTGTGCAAGTTTGTGTATTACATAGGATCTAGGAAATAGAAATAAAATAAATTTTCTAAACTCCTAGTTCCTTTTTGTGCATTACTAAGCAAAGGAATTTTATGTTAAAAAATGGATAAAAAAGTGATCTATCTTATTAAACTGCTGAATAATTAATAGGGTTTGATATCATTGAATAAGCTATGTACATGAATGTGGGGTTAATTCATATTTTAATATTGATGGCAAACATTTTCACACTTTAATATGTATAGAAAAGAGGGAATTGTCTATTAAAGATGTATGTGAAGACAGAAATTTGATGGTATTTGGAAAATGACAGGCCAACTATGATTTTTTAGACAGCTTTTCCTTTTTAAATTTGCAAATTAGAATGAATGAAATCTGATTACAAGAAAAAACTATTATCTTCTGCACTATTATATGAAATTATTCAGATGGGTAGAAAGAGAACCTTTGTTAAGACTATATAGAAATTATATAATGAATAGAAGTACTGGGAGCATAATTGTGCTAAAAATGGAGGTTGAAAAACTGAAAAGCTGATTTAAATTTAAAATAGTACCTTGCTTCTTTGGAAATTTTGGAAGAAAAAAATTATTTCAATTTAATAAGTATACAATTTTAAATAATTTTAAAGGTGACTACATATGTGAATTGAACATCTATTCACTGCAGCATGCTATATTTCTGTGGATATGTTAAAAGTTATATTAAAATTGTTTGTATCATATTGATGTTAAAGTATCAAATTATTTCAGTTACTTTATTGAGAATTCAATTTATCATCTAGCTATGTTATCTACACAATATTATTCATGGAATTTTTGAATCTGTTCTATGTGGGGTTGTGGGGGCATGGCCTCTCATTTCACCCATTTAGGCAGATGCTAGAGAGAAAATATCTTCTATTAATGCACAATTTCTGGCTATTTTGCAACTTATAGTCATAGAATATTGCTAGGGTATGAAAAATGAAAAATCAAGCCTAAGATCACCTAGGCATTATGAGGCAAGCAAACCTGAACCTAGGTAATGCTTACATATGCTGAGTCTCTTCACTGTACCTCTCATGGCCGTAAAATACTTTTAGAAGGAAGCCACAAAGATAATTTGCTCTTACTACACATCCATCTTATTTTACATAATAAAAATTCAAAACATTCCCTTAGAAAGTACTTTATATCCTCTAACTGAATGTTTCCAAAGACAAGAACTATCTACACTATAAGCATTTCACTCAATTTGGGAAAATGTTCTAATTATTGAAAATGAATTCCTTATAGTGAGCCAAATGTTATTCCATCTAAAAAAAAAAAAAAGAAAGCCTACCTTTTTTTCTGAGCTGTATTGTTCTTTTGCTTCAGAGATCAAAATTATTCCCTTTTCCAAAAGACTTTTATATTTTCAAGACTGACATCATGAGAACTCCCATTTACTCAGTTTCTCTTCAATATGTTTGCTATGACCAGGCTTTTTTAAATGTTCTCTGTACAACACCATCTGAGCTGCTTTTGTATGGAGACAGATGATTCCCTTTAAAAATGAAGTACCCTAAAGCAGCTTCTGGTGACCAATAAAGTGGGAAATGAATCATTTTTTTCGGCTTTAAAAGAAAATATAGGGTATAACTAAATCCTTAAGATACTGAGACAATATAGGTTGGAGTAAAGTTGGAATCACAGGGATTACATCTGAAGACTTTTAATACATATTGTAATATTTAGCATTGCCTTCTCCAGTGTATTAAGGCAATGGGAATTTATGTGACTTGCCCAGGAGCACACAGCTAGTATGTGTTTGAGGTTATATTTGAACTCAGGTTTTCCTCATTACAGACCCAGGGCTCTATACACTGACTTGCCTGACCCTGATGGTTTATGGAACATTAAAGAGAAAAGTGAATATAACAGAAAAGTAAATTAATATGTAAAAAACCCCTCAAAAATACAATGAACAAATATACATCAAAAGAAGAAAATGAGCAAAACAATAGAGAAAATAAAATATGATTAGAAAATGGTATAAGACAAAGAAAAAATGAATTAGCAGTGACAGATGAAAAATAAAATCAGTCCAAAGATCATTCCTAAAAAAAATACTCCTGGACAGAGCCAATATAGTGGAGGAAAAGCATTAAAAGCTTAGAGTTCCTGACACAATTACTCCCAAAACTCCCAAACATATACATAGGACAACCCCTGGAACAACAGAACCCACAAAAAGTTGGGCTGAGATTATTTTCCAGCCAAAGACAACATAGAAGCTCAACAGAAGGGGGCCCCTGTGCTGGGTTGGGAGCTGAGTGCACCCAGTAATTGTGCCTGCACAGATCCAGGCCCAGACAGGATGCACCTGAGAAAATTACCCCCTAGCCTCTGAATCAGCTATAGTCCTGGAGTCTTCTGGAGCTAAGCTTATGGTTGGGTGAGAGGCCTCAACCGCTGGCTGAGACGGGGGGGAGAGGGGGGAAGTCAGGGGTGTCTGTGGGACCTAAGGAGGGATTCAGTAGTCCTAACCCAGCTGGGAACCAGGAAAAATCTTTAGCAGTGCTGGCCCAGGTTGGGGAGGGGCGCAGACTTGTTGGAGCTAACAACCTTAGCACACAAAATTTTGCAGCCTGGTTAATTAGCAAGTTTGCTTGAGGTTATATATGGATCAGAGAACAGACCAGGCAAGTGAAAAACCTGCCTTTACTTTAACCAAAACACTGAAGACCCTTTGAAGCTTGGGACAGTGTAGTTTAGAAGTAGGTCCCCCACTGTAAGAAGGAGTTAAAGGCAAGTAACAGACAGGCAAAGATTAGCAAGCAGAGAAAGTTGCAAACCAAAGAAAGTTTCTTTAGTGACAAGGATGGTCAAGGTGCAACCTCAGAAGAGGATAGCAACATCAGTTCCCCTACATCCAAAGCTTCCAAGAAATATATGAATTGGTCTCAGGTCATGGAAGCACTCAAAAGGAACTTTGAAGAGAAAGTAGGAGAGATAGAGGAAAAAATGGAAAGAGAAATGAGAGTGATTAAGGAAAGTCAGGAGAAAAAAGTCAACCACTTGAAAAGCCAAATGGAAAAGGAGATACAAAAACTCTCTGAAGAAAATTGTAACAATTGGAATGATGCCATCTGTCAGAGAGCTACTGTACGAAAGCTCCACCATGAGGAGAAGGTATCTGAGGGCAAGCCATGTGGTCAAGTTCCTTGGTGGCAGGAAGTGACATTTGCTCGTGAGTACTGTCCATCAAAACTACAGCCAATTAACTTGAGGAGCCTCCCATTTCTGGGAGGAGAACATGAAGTAGGAAGCAGAAGCTGGTGGAGGGCTTCTTCCCCTTTTTGGTTCCTGACCTCGCCATGGAAGGTTGGATGCCGGGGTCTCTTAGAAAGAGTTAGATTTTTACCTTTCTCTCTGTTCATTAGATCCTAATGCTCTTTAATAAATTCTTAAATACTTAAATACTCTTGCTAAAACTTATAATTTATTGGCAACCACTCATTAGATATTTTAGACAGACTAACTAAGATTTTAGCCCCTTACCGATCGCTGACCATGAAAAGGAAAGCTGAACCTCGATCTTCTGATCTTCTGGTTGGGTAAGAAATTTCTCATACCCTGTACCTTTAAACTCCACAAAGTACTACTAAGTAGCGGCTGTTTTCTACTTAAATTTTCAAATGTTTTTTTTTTTTTTTCAAATCCCTAAGTACCCTATTTCTGATTTTAGTCTGTTTAACCAGAAAAATGGTGGAGAAGATCATGTTAATGCTAAGTTTTTGTGGATTTTCTATTTTTATTTTTGTTAGAAGAACAAGTAGGATGCTCACACAAGGGAATGTGGATATCCCCCCCTCTACCAACCATGCCTTTTTAGAGAAACCTCTGACTCCTGCAGCTTTTCCAAATTCTAACACTAAGTGTTGCCCTAATTTTGCATGCCTGGAGGCAAAGACCCAGCCTCTAGAAGCCTCTATTTCCCTAGCAGCAGGGGAAAGGGAACTCAGGCTTGAGTTCAAAATCAAGCCTGATTCAAATTGCCCTATTCCCTCCCCTCCTTTCAGGATCCCACTTCCTCCCCATCCTCTGGCAACACCTCCTACTTCTCCCATGTCCAAGCCCTTTGATCCTCCTTCCAGGGAAATCCAGAGATCTAATCCACCCTCCTCAGGTCCTGAGTTTGAGCATGCGCAGCTTTTTCTACCTGCATTTGCAGCTTTTACTCAGTTGCCAGATCAGTCAGTCTCAGTCCTTCTTCAGCCTGGCTGTGATTCTGACTCGACTGGCTGTGGTTCTCCCAAACCAGCAATAGAAAACCCTTTAAATTCCAGATATGTTCTTTTGGTTCATAATTTTGTTAATCTGCTTTTGTCTTTAATTAGTAACCTTATAAAGCATTTATATTATGAAAGGACAAAAAGAAAATATAGAGGGGGTTAAAGACAAACTTAAGCTGAATAAAAATGACAATCACATTTCAAGAAGATATATTTTGCAGAAATGTAGAAGTAAACAGCAAGGTATTAATATGAGTATTGGGAATTTTAGATATCAGAATCAAAAGTGTTCTAAATTCACTCAGAGAAAAAATGTCAGTTCAGAGGTTACATAAAGATTTCTATGCTATTACATCTACATTTTGAAATTAACAGCATGGGTTTATTTTCATAGAGATTTTCATGCTTTTAAGATTGTGTTTTATACTTAGCTTAAAAAAGGGAGAGAATATTTGTAAAAGCTGTTTATAGTCATGTGATCCCGTTTAAATTTTGTAATACTCTTATTAATGTTAAGTTCGTATTCATTTAGATTTCCCTAGTTTGAATTTCATTGTTTTTCATTCTTCCATGTGTATTTTGTTGTATTTCCTTATCTCTATTTTAAAACAATTCAAGATGGTTTTGATTCTGAGTTAAGGTACATTCACATTTTTTTGTGATCACTATTATCCTCAATTTTTAAATCCATAGGAGACTTGGATTATGGGAACTTATCATTTAAGACATTAATTGCCTTCATTCTGAGTTATCAGATGCCATTTGGCCAGGATGCCATCTGATCACAAGAGGAATACATTCAAGAGCAGACATTGAACTGTCACATGACGGGGAGACATGCATGAAGTCAAGGTACGACTGAAAGAACAGCTTTTGACAAATGTTGAGGTTGGTTTCTCTTGGTTTAAATTTTGCCTACAATATTGTACAGGTTGCTGGAAGTTTTCATCCCTTTCATATCATTCTACACCTGGCTTCTTTGCCCGCTCCTATATACCTGATGCCATGGGTGTCTCAATCCCATGTATCTGATTAATTCTGACTCAGTTTCCTCCAATATATTTGGTGGCATGGATGTATATTCCATCCATCTATTTTAAGCCTAGCTTACTGCATGGGTAGTATAAATTGCTCAAGTGTGGGAATGCTCATATCCCATCATTTCTCTTTTCTTTCATGGTAACACCCATAATTATCTCAGGTGTCATGATAAAAAGAGTGTTGAATTTGGCCTTGACATCTGTTACCAATTGTATTAGATTTTTAAATTTCTCATAATGGCATGAGGATAATTAGGCAGATGATGCAAAACATGATAAAACAAAGATAAAAATTACTGTAGTAATATTAAGTTTTAGAGAATGTTTCAATTTTGTTTTATTATGTTTCATGCATAACAACTGAGATTCTGAATTCCCTTAGACATGTTTTTGAGAATGCTCATTGTTTGATTTGATTATTGACAAAGCTATTTTAAAGTTGCATTAAGTTCAATTTTGTAGGAAAGTTTCCTGTCTGATCGCCAGCATCCACACATCAACCCCTGAAAAGACTTCCATTCCATGACGACACCCAGAGGACATCCCAAGAATCATCTGAGAAAAGACTTTCAAAAATTTTAAATGAACAGTTTTGTTTTGTTGTTGTTTTCCTTTCTGTTGTTATGTTCACCATTTGTAATATGTATTCTCTGCAGAGGCCCTTCCTTTGCAGGCAGTGTCAAAGAGTTGGTTCATGAGGGACTGCCCCTCTGGACAAACTTTCTCCTTTCTCCCTTTTCTATATTGTTATTAACATATTGTTTGCTAGCATAGGGTATAATATTCTATAATTTTTTACTATTTCAATAAGGAAACACCCCATGTTCCTTGAAGAAACAAAGGCGGACTGTAATGATTGGAACAATGCCACCTGCTGGAGAGTTACTGTAAGAAAGCTCCACCATGAGGAGAAGGCATCTGAGGGCAAGCCATGTGGTCAAGTTCCTTGGTGGTAGGAAGTGACATTTGCTTGTAAGTACTGTCTATCAAAACTACCAGCCACTCAACTTGAGGAGCCAACCATTTCTAGGAGGAGAACACGAAGTAGGAAGCAGAAGCTGGTGGAGGGCTTCTTCCCCTTTTTGGTTCCTGACCTCACCATGGCAGGTTGGATGCTTTGGTCTCTTAGAAAGAGTTAGATTTCTACCTTTCTCTCTGATCACCAGATTCTAACGCTCTTTAACAAATACTTATATAATTAAATACTCTTGCTAAAGCTTATAATTTATTGGCAACAATTCATTGGATATTTTAGACATACTAGCTAGGATTTTAGTCCCTTACAAAAAATTGCCTAAGAATTAGAACTGAACAAATGGAAGCTAGTGACATTATGAGAAACCAAGACACAATAAAGCAAATCCAAATGAATAAAAAACATAGAGGGAAATATGAAATATCTTCTTGGAAAAACTGCAGAGCTAGAAAATAGATCCAGGAGAGATCATTTGAAAATTATTGGACTATCTGAAAACCATGATCAAAATAAGAGTTTAGACATCATCTTCCAAGAAATTGTAAGGGTAAATTGCACTAATAGTCTAAAGGAGAAGGTAAAATAGAAATTGAAAGAATCCACAGATCACATCCTGAAAGAGATTCCAAAAGGAAAACTTCCAGGAATATTATATCCAAATTCCAAAGCTCTCTGGTCAAAGAGAAAATATTGCAAGCAGTCAGAAAGAAACAATTCACATTGTGTAATTTAAGATTCTAAATGTGGATTCTAATCTGTTCCCCCAGTTTTTGGGGAAACTGACTAAAATCACTTATAAAACAAGTTTATGTTTTTAAAGGTTTATTGAAAAATAGAATGAAAAAGATTGAGAACAGAATTCCAACAGCCTGGCATTCCTATCTTTCCTCAAATTTCCTGTGAAGTCCTCTGCCGCCATCACCACCATCAAGTCAGGAACCCAAAAAAGCCAGAGCTCTCCACGCAGGCTCTCTTTCCTCTTTCCTGTCTCCTCCCAGAAAATAGGAGGCTCTTCAAGTTGATTGGCTGGTAGCCTTGATAGACAGCACCCATGAGCAAATGTCATTTCCTGACACCAAGAAAAAGCCACATGGCCTTGCCCTCTGAGGCATTTTCCTCATGGCGGAGCTTTCTCACAGTAAGTCTCCAGTAGGTGGCCTCATTCCAATCATTACAACATACTGTAGAGCCATGGTAAGCATAGCACAGGATCTAGCAGCTTCTAAATTAAAGTATCAGAGGGCATGGAATATGATATTCCTGGAGGGCAAAGGATTGGTATTACAACCAAAAATCACCTACCCAGCAAAACTGAGTATAATCTTTCAGGGAAAAAATGGAACTTCAGTGAAAAAAGCGGTCTTTCAGGTATTCTTGATGAAAAGACCTGAACTGAATAGAAAATTTGACTTTCAAATGTGAGAACCTAGAGAAGCATAAATAGGAAAACAGGAAATATAAATCATGAGAGAAGTTAAAAGGTTAAACTTTTTACATTCCTACATGGGAAGATGATATATTTAAATCATAAGAGCTTTCTGGGTATTATGGCAGATGATTGGAATACATTTAGACAGAAGGCACAGGTGGGAATTGATTATGAATAGGTGATACGAGTTAAGCATTTATTTTTTGTTTATGCTTTGTTTTGGGGGGTGGAAAGTAGTTAGGGTCTGTCAGTGTCTTGTGTCTGAGGCTGGATTTGGACTCGGGTCCTCCTGAGTCCAGGGTGGGTGCTTTGTCCACTGTCTTACCTAGCTGCCCCATTATGACATCTTTAGTGTAAAATTGAGGGGGTAGAGGAATGTACTGGGGAAGGGCAAAGGGGAGAGGTAGAATTGTGTGAATAATGAATGAAGGGAAGATGGCAGAGGAAGGGCAGTGAGCTCCTGAACTCATGACACAATTGCTCCAAAAAACATCCAAATAAGGTCATAGGAAAATGCCCGGAGCAGCAAAACTCACAGAAGAATGTGCTGAAATCATCTTCTAACCAAGAATGGCTTGGAAGGTCAGAGGGAGGGAGCTGCTGTGCTGATACAGGAGTCGGGCCCAACCCCACAGTCACCCTGACACAGATCCAGTCTCAGGAAGTCCTCACCAGAGAAGGAGACCCCCAGAGCCTCTGAATCAGCTAAAGCACTGGTGTTGTCTGGAACTAAGCTCACAGTCTGGTGAGTGGGCTGAGCCCTGGGCAGGGGAGAGACTACAGGGGTCTATGTTGGTGCTAAGGCAGAACGTGGATTCTACACCCCTACTGAGAACCAGGTGGTAGGCTTGAGTAGCAGTGGTCCAGGTCAGGGAGGGGCACAGGCTCATCAGAGCTAACAACCACAAAACACAAAGCTGGTTGATTGGCAAGTTTGTCTGGGGTCATCTAGGACAAAGAAACAGGCCGGGCAAGGGAAGAACCTGATTCTCCTTAAAACATACCACCTGGGACTTCTTAAGCTTGGGATACTGCAGCCTGGAAACAGTGCCCCACTTTAAGGAGTTAAAAGTGTAGTAAAAGAAAGGCAAGATGAGCTGACAGAGAAAGGTGAGGACCATAGAAAGTTTCTTCAGTAACAAGGAAGACCAAGGGGCCCCCTCAGAGGAAGATGTCAACATCAGGGCCCCTATATCTAAAGCTTCCAAGAAAAATACGAATTGGTCTCAGGCCATAGAGGTGATCAAAAAGGACATTGAAGATAACATTAGAGAGGTAGAGGAAAAATTGGAAAGAGAAATGAGGGTGATGCAGGAAAAACATGAGAAAAAAGTCAACATATTGAAAAGCCAAATTGGCCAAATGGAAAAGGAGGTACAAAAGCTCTCTGATAAAAATAATTGCCTAAGAATTAGGACTGAACAAATGGATGCCAGTGACTTTATGAGAAATCAAGACACAAGAAAGAAAATCCAGATGAATAAAAAAATAGAGGGCAATGTGAAACATCTTCTGGGAAAAACTGCCGACCTGGAAAATAGGTCCAGGAGAAATAATTTGAAAATTATTGGTCTACCTGAAAACCATGATCCAGGAAAGAACTGAGACATCATCTTCCAAGAAATTGTCAGGGAAAATTGCCCTGGTATTCTAGAAGCAGAAGGTAAAATAGAAATTGAAAGAATGCACTGATCACCTCCTGAAAGAGATCCCAAAAGGAAAACTCCTAGGAATATTATGGCCAAATTGCAGAGCTCTCAGGTCCAGGAGAAAATATTTCAAGCTGCCAAAAAGAAAGAATTCAAGTACTGTGGAGCCCCAGTCAGGATAGCACAAGATCTAGCAGCTTCTACATTAAAGGACCAGAGCTCATGGAATATGATATTCCAGAGGGCAAAGGAATTGGGATTACAACCAAGAATCACCTACCCAGCAAAACTCAGCATAAACTTTCAGTGGAAAAAATGGGACTTTAATGAAAAAGAAGACGTTCAGATATTTGTGATGAAAAGACTTGAAATGAATTGCAAATTTTACTTTCAAATACAAGACCCTAGAGAACCATTAAAAAAAATGGAGCTGGGGGACATGCCTGGAGTCATACAGGGGGCAACTGTCTTGTTTCTGAGGCCAGGTTTTGGCTGGGATCCCTCTGGGTCCAGGGGTGATGATTTCTCCACTGTGTCACTTAGCTAGATGATAACATCTTTAGGGTTAAATTGAGGGGTGAAGGGAATTCGTTGGGGGAGGGGGAAGGGCAGAAGTAAAATCCTACATGAAAGTAACAGGAAAAGGCTTATGGAGTGGGGGAAGAGGATAGGAGAGGAGCAGGGCAGTAAATGAATTTTATACTCATCAGAAAAGGCTCAAAGATCTTAAACTCATCAGAGCTGCCTCAGAGAGGGACTCATAGACACACGCAACTGGGTGGAGTAATCTATTTAATCTGGGCAGTAAATGGAGCCTAACACTCATCAAAATTGTCTCAAAGACCTCAATCTCATTAGAATTGGCTCAAGGAGGGAATAACATACACACTCAATTGGGTGGAGTAATCTATCTAACCCTGCAGGAAAATAGGAGGGGAAGGGGATAAAGAGAGAGGGGCAAAAGAAGGAAGGGCAGAGTGGGGGAGGGGACAGACAGAAGCAAATCCCTTTTGAAGAGTGGTAGGATGAAAGAAGATGGATAATAGAATAAATATCATGGGGAAGGTAATAGGATGGCAGGGAAACAGTTAACAATAGAAATCATAAAAAAGAGAAAAGGGGGAAAATTGTACAAAAAATATTTATAGCAACTCTTGGTGGAGGCTAAGAATTGAGAATCAAGGGAATGTCCATCAATTGAGGAATGATGGAAAAATCTGTGTTATATGATTGTAGTGGAATGGACTTCTGCTGCAGGAAATGACAAACAGGATGATCCCTGAAAAACCTTGAAAGACTAATGAACATTGATGTATAGTGAAGTGAGCAGAGCTGAGAGGACATAGTGCGTAGTGACAGCAGTACTGTTCAATGAGTAATTGTGAATGACTTAACTGTTCTTAGCAGTGCAATGATCCAAGACAATCCCAAAGACCTAATGAGGAAGCTTACTGTGCACCCCTATAGAAAGAACTGATAAAAAGAACACTTGTAGAATGTACATATATAACCTGATTGTGATCTTGTGGGGGGGGGGGAAAGGCAGGGAGGGAGAAAAAATTTAGAACTCTACATCTTATGAAAATGAATGTTGAAAACTACCCTTACATGTAAATGGAAAGTAAAAAATAAATATTCGTTGAAAGAAAAAAAATAATGAAGGAAGGAAGATGAGGATTAATGAGAATTGAATGATTTTGAGGACTGATTGATGATGATAAGAATTGAATGAAGAAGATGAGGATTGATTGACAATGAGGAGAATTGACTGAGGATAATAATGAGGATTGATGGGTGATGCTTGATTGATAATTGATTGATGATAATGAAGGCAATATGCATGTTACTTAGTTTGCTGGGCTACTGTGAAGAAAATTCTTTGTCAGGTATAAGGTCCTATATAAATGTTATCTATTACTTTTGTTCCATTAATCAACCTTATGGGTTCATTTTAAGGAAACATCTCTTTTAAGTACTATATAAATGTAGTTTACTATTAAAAAATGATGAACAAGACACTATCAGAAAGACCTGGAGGGACTTGCATGAGCTGATACAAAGTAAAATCTACTGTATACAAAATAACAGTAATGTTGTAAGATATTCTGCTATGAATGGTTCAGTTATTTTCAGTAATGAAATGATCCAAGACAACTCTGAATGTCTTATGAAAAATGCAATCTATCTATAGATAAAGAACTGATTGTATATGAAAACAGATTGAAGCATAATATTTTTTATATTTTCTACATTTGATGTTTTGTTTTTGTCTGTTTTCTTTCACACCCTGACTAATGTGAAGATGTTTTGCATGACTATTCATGTATAACTTATATTTAATTGCTTGAGTTGGAAACAAAGTTGTTTTTTTTTTAATGATGTCAATATGTGTTTTTACATGTATTTTTTTTGGTGAGACAATTGGGGTTAAGTGACTTGCCCAGGGTCACACAGCTAGTAAATGTCAAATGTCTGAAGCTGGATTTGAACTCATGTTCTCCTGAATCCAGGGCCAGTACTCTATCTACTGTGCCACCTAGCTGCCCCTTTTACATGTAATTTGGGGGAAAAATTCTAAATATATCTATTTTAAAAATCCCCCAAAGATAATTTTTTAAAAATAAGATACTCCAAAGATCATTAAAAAAGGTACTCCAAAGATTTTTTTTCTAAAAAAAAAAATAGATACTCCAAGGATCACTTGAAAGGGCAACTTAAGAGTGGCTCAAGTGAAAATAAAATGGCAAAATAAAAACAATGGATTTAATGACAAAAATTAATACTTTCCACAGAGACGATGCAATATTCAAAACAAAATGACAAAATCCATTCTGTAGTTCAGGGGGCAAGGCAGGGAGACTATAATGAAGACTATCTATAATGCAATAAAAGAAAATTAACATTTGGAACATAAAATTACTGGACACAAATGAAAATTTTAAGTAAGATATAGATTTGTTTATTTATATTTATATTTAATATATACATATATTTACCTATTTATTTATTCATCTATTCACTAATTTATTTATTCGTTCATCCATTTATGTATTTATTCAATCATCCATTTAATAATTTTCTTATCTATTCACCTATTTATTTATTTGTTCATGCATTTATTTATTCATTTATCTACTTATCTATCTACTTATTTACTCAATTATTTATTCTTTCATTAATTCATTAATTCATTTGTTTGTTTGTTCATTTGTTTATTTAGTGGGGGGGGTGTTTGAGCCACATGAATATTAGGCAAGACAATGTTTTGACCTTGAGGAACAATATGCCTACATAATTTGAGTTGGAAAACAAATCTAATATTGTTCAATTTATAAGGAAAACATTACTGAGGGAGCAGAAAGTCTTTGCAGTGCAGTTCATTCCTCAGCTAAAGATTTATAAGGAATTGATTAAAAATAATCAAAACTAAGAGACATTTAACTAATTGTTAAAAAGATGAAGGATGTGAAGAAACAAGTTTCAAATGAAGTAATCCCATCTATCAACAACCATACAATTCCAAATTCATTAATAATTAGAGAAATGAAAATAAAAGCAAGCTCACATCCACTAGACTTGCAAAGATGGTAAAATATGGAAATTATTAAAATTATAAACTGTGCATAACTTTTGCTTCAACTATTCCTATATTCAGCCAAACCAATCAGTGAAATAGTAAAGACAAATATATGTTCTTTTAGAAATTTCCAAAAATTTTTATGTAAGTGCTTCCTATCTTCCTATTGGGAAATCAATAAACAAATTATGGTTTGTGACTGTAATGGAAAGTCATTGCAATAAAAGAATTGATTTGGTGATGAATTTTAGAAGAAACAGGAACTGATATAGAACAAACTGAGCAGAATTAAGAGAACAATTTATAAAGTGACACATAATAGAAAACAAAACCATTTTTAAAGTGTTTAAAACTTATTAAAGCAAAGATATACTATTATCTAGAAGGCTGAAGATGAATAATGCTATTTACCTCTTGCCACAGGGGTTATAAACTTATAAGGTAGACTAAGAGGTATGTTTTTAGGCATGTGCAATATGGAGTTTTGTCTTGTTGGATTATGCTTATTTATGGTAAGATTTATTTTTTAAAAATTTCTTGGTTGTCAGTCCATATAAGGATGACAGATCTCCCAAAAGTACATGACAATTTTTAAATATTATAATACAATAGTGATATTTGAAGACAGTTGTCCAAAGCTTATAAATACAAATACATTGATACAGAAAATCATAGTTCACCACCACAAAATATTCATGTTTCAAACTCTAAAAATTCAATTGGTTAAATTTAAAATATAAAAGACAAACAACAGAATTCATAAGAAGCCAAGAGCCACAACTTTAAATATTAAGGGCAGTCTATATCATAATGTTATCCTATAGTTCAAACAAGTTGGAAAACAGAATGGAATAATATATTCCTTTTTAAAATGTAGCTTTAAGTGTAACCTAAAATCACGTATGCTGAAAATTTGAACTTAATCATCAAATAAAACTAAGTAATTGAGATATTTATTTTAAAGATATATGAGCAGATTAATTGACATGTAGACATATTTCCATTGCTATTGATTGCTATTGATTGAAAGAAAAAACAATGAATGTTAAATTCATATAGTTATCAATAAAAGAATGGGTAATGAAGAAAGTAAATACGGGTTAAAATAAAAAAAAATCATTAAGAGATTTTCTCAATGGCCCCCAAAATCTAAAACTTCATATCTCTTAAAGATTTATTAGAAGCTAGGATGTAATAGTTGAAATGAAGCATAGATTAAACTTTTTGACTCACAACAGGGAAGAACAGAATAGGATGTTGCATTAATGGAGAAAGAGGATTATAAATGACAGAGATGAGTGGGTAATGCGTAACTTCTTAGTCCATGATGGAACATTGTAGGTATAATTCTTACTGCCTCTTGGCAAGCGGTGAAGATACAAGAGAAGTAGGGTATTGGGCCAGGAAATTATTTGAGATATGTATTCTTCAAGAGAAGTATTTGATGTTTTTCAACAATGACAACAACAACAGAGGAGAAATGGCATAGAAAATATGCAATGGAATAAACTATTAAATAATTTAGAGATAAAAGACATATGAGAACATTTAAAAATTGAAATATTAAAGAATATTTATATAAATTATCAAGTAAAACTGACCTGATATCCTAGAATCAGAGGATAAAAGACAAATGTAAAGAATCCTTTGGTTACCTACTGAAAGAGATCTCCAAATGAAACCTCCCATGAATATTATAGCAAAATTCAATAACTCCCAGGTCAAGGAGAAAATATTACAAGCAGCCACTAAAAATATTAAATATTGTGGAGCTACAGTGAAGATAAGATTTAGCAGCTTCTGCATCAAAAGATCAGAGTACTTAGAATATGCTATTTGGAAGGGCAAAGGAGCTAGGATCACAACCAAGAATTACCTACACAGTAACAATGAATACAGTCCTTCAGGGGAAAAAAGAAAAGCGGATATTCAGTGAAATAGAGGACTTTCGAGCATTCCTGATGAAAAGACCAGATTTGAATAAAAAATTTTGACTTTCAAATATGACTCAAGAGAAACATAAAAAGGTAAACTAGAAAGATAAATCATATAGGATTCAATAAATTTAAACTGTTTAAATTCATACCTGGGAAAATGATACTTGTAACTCCTAAAATTCCTAAAAGAGAATGGACAGGGTGAAAGGAGAAAGAAATTAAGATAAACAGAGAAAAGATGATGGAGAGTAATACATAGTTACTAAACATTGCCATGAAGAAAATTATAGTGAGTTTCTCTGATAAAGATCTCACTTCTCAAATATATAGGAAACTGAGTCACATTTACAGAAAAAAGTCACCCTTCAATTGGCATAAGTTCAGATGATGAAAAGACATTTTTTTAAATTAAGTAATCAAAACTATCTATAGTTATATGAGAAAATTAACCCAATCACTATTAATTCAAGAAATGCACATTAAAACACATCTGAGAACTATCACCACACACCTATCACGTTGGTTAATGTGATGGAAAAGGAAATTGACAAATATTGGAGGAGATGTGGAAAAATTAATACACTAATATACTATTGGTGACATGTTATACCACTCCAACCATTCTATAGAACAATTTCAAACTATGTCCAAAGGGCTATACAACCAGGCATACCTTTTGACCAAGCAATCCCACTATAAGGTCTGTATCACAAAGAGATAAAAAGGGGGAAATGATCTATAGGCACAAAAATATTTACAACAGCTTCTTTAGTGGTGTCAAAGAATTGGAAATTAAGGAAATACCCACTAATTGGGAAATTATTGAACAAGTTATTAAATATGATCATAATGGAATACTGTTGTGCTATAAGAGAGGATGATCACAATGCTCTCAGAAAAACCTGGAAAGAATTACATAAACTGATGCAAAGTGAAATAAGTAGAACCAGAATATTGCACACCATAACTCCATATTGTAACGTTAGCTATTCTCAGCAATACAATGATCCAACCTAATTCCAAAGGACTTAACATGAAAGGTGCTATCCATCTCCAGAAAAAGAAGGGGTGGGGCCTGAATGCAGATCAAAGATACTTTTTCTTGACTTTATTTTTCTTTTTGTTGACATTTTCTTTCACAGCATGACTTACACAGAAATGTGTTTTGCATGATTACTGATGTATAACATATCAAATTGTCTGAATTCTCAATAAGGTAAAAAGTGGACGGAGGGGGAGAATTTAGAAATCAATTTAAAAAAAAAGTGTTAAATTATTTTTACTTGTAGTTGGGAAAATAAAATATTAAAATAAAAAAAAATATGAGAAAAACTATTCCCCAATGGATAAATCACTGAAGATTTGAATTATGCATTCTCAGATGAAGAAATACAAACCATTAACAGGAATTTGTAAATTGTTTAAAATAACTGGTAATCATATAAAAAAATTAAAAACCTCTGAGGTTCTATAACAAACCTGTATGATTGGCAAGTATGACACATGAGCAAAATAATCATTATTGGAAGAATTGACACAGAATAAGCACACAAATCCACCTTAAGCTTATGAACTGATTAAATATTTCAAAAAGTATTTTTGTACTATACCGAAAAAATCACTATAAGGTGAATATATTTTTAATCAGAATATCAATATGAGACATACTTCCCCAAAAACAATGATAGAAAAGTTAGCTCATATGCATAATGTTTAATAGCCCATTAGTAATAGAAAAGAAGTAGAGATTATACATACATACATATATACATATACACATATATATATATATGTATATATACATATATACATATACATATATATATATATGTATATATGTATATATATATATATATAGTAGGAGCCAGATTTATTATGGGGAGAGTTAATTGGGTGGCTCACCATAATATTGGTGTTCAGAAAATAATGAGAGAACTCTAGGTCCAAAGTTTCCTCCCTTCCAAACTGCATTTTTTAGTTATTTCTCCCAGGCTAATAAGAAAGGAAATTAACAGCCTCTTTTCAACAACAAACCAGGTTTTATTAATGGGAATAAAATTTACAACAAAGGTGAAATTAATAAAGTCAGGGACAAGGGAATAAGGGAAGAGAATATCAATAACCTCCCTGGCTTTATCAAAGACTGACTCAAACGCCAAACTTGCTTCCTGCTCTGTTAGCTTAAAGAGCTGTCCTCACTTTTTTTTTTAAAGAGCCAAACAATACATTTAATTCTTTATTTTCACACTCAAAATACTAAGGTAGAAAATGAATGACTTGCCTATGATAATGGGAAAAATTATGAACTATTTGACCATATGTTGAAAAAGAAGTAATACTTAAAACATGAAAGAATTCCAAAATGTTGGTCTTCCTTTAGGTCTCAATATATTCTTTGTTTTTTCCCAATTTTTATTTCAGTTTCTTTTTTGTAATAAAGTATTTTATTTTTTTCCTGTTACATGTAAAGATAGTTCTCAACTTTTGTTTATACAAGCTTTCCAATTTCAGATTTTTCTCCCTCCCTCCCCTCCCGCACCCCTCCCCTAGACAGCAGGTAATCTGATATAGGTTATACATACACACACACACACAAACACACACACACATATACATAATAACATTAAACATATTTCTGCATTAGTCATGTTATAAGAGAAAAATCAGAGCAATGATGAAAAACCTCAGAATAGAAAAACATCAGCAACAAAGACAAAATAAATAGTATGTTTCAATCAGCATCTATAATCCACAGTTCTTTTTATTTTTCCTCGATTTGGAGATCCTCTTCAATCATGGGTTCCCTGGAACTCTTCTGTACCATTGCATTGGTGAGAAGAATATAGTCCATCACAGTAGATCAACACACAATGTTGATGATACTGTGCACAATGTTCTTCTGGTTCTGGTCATCTCACTCATCATCACCTCATGCAAGACCCTCCAGGTTTCTCTGAACTCCTCCTGCTCATCGTTTCTTACAGCACAATAGTATTCCATTGTATTCATATACCACAACTTGTCCAGCAATTCCCCAATTGATGGGCACCCCCTCAACTTCCAATTCTTTGCCACCACATGAAGAGCAGCTATAAATATTTTTGTACATGTGGGTCCCGCTCCCCTTTCCATGATCTCTTTGGGAAAAAGACCCAAAAGTGGTATTGCTGGATCAAAGGATATGCACAGCTTTATAGCCCTTTGGGCATAATTCCAAATTGCTCTGCTGGCCTCACTTTTTTTTTTTTTTTAGATAGGCAATTAGGGTTAAGTGACTTGCCCAGGGTCACACAGCTAGTAAGTGTTAAGTGTCTGAGGTCGGATTTGAACTCAGGTACTCCTGACTCCAGGGCCCGTGCTCTATCCACTGTGCCACCTAGCCTCACTTTTAATAATTAACCACCTGGGATCTGTAGTTTCAATGGGAGTCAGCTGTGCAGTCCCTCTCCAGTATGCTCCTCAGCTCACCTAAAGGAAAGAGAAAGCTTCTCCGAGCAAGGGTTCCCTTTTTCTACTTTTTCTCTCCCTCCCCCAAAAGGGAGGTCCTTCAAGTTGCTTGGCTGAGAGTGGTCCCCCTGCTGACTTCAGTAGTACATGTCACTCAGGGCTGGCCAGGTGTGACCTCAGATCATTCCCAAGTAGGTCTTTAGCCAGTTTCTCATTCTCACCCAAATCACACAATACTAAATCTGGTGGAGCCCCTGGGTGCCTGCTAAATTCCATTATTTTATCTTTCTCTCCCTCTCTGTATATATATATACATACATATGTATATGTATACATACATATGTATATGTATACATATATATGTGTGTAGGCATGTATGTGTGTGTGTGTGTATATATATATATATATATATATATATATATATATATATATATATATATATATATATATATACCCACTGATTTGAAGAATGGATGAATAAATAGTTCCTTATGAATGTTGCTGAAAAGTGTGTCAACCTACATATCTATGATTTTAATCACACCCTATAACTTTCCAAAACAAAATGAAAATCACTACCTGACCACCCCTCCCCTATATGTATTTGATTCCTTTGTTAGAATGTAAGCTCTTCTATAGAGCAAAAAGGGTCTTGACCTGTGTATTTGTATTTTTGATGTTTAAAATACAGGAGTTTGGGTCTGTCATTACAAACATCATGCTACTACATTTAAATACTACTGAGCCATTATCAAAAAAAAAATGATGGTGGATATAGAGAAATAGAATGATCTGTAGGAACAGGGGCAAACTAAAATGAGCAGAAAGATTCAAAGAAGGCAAACACTCTGTGAATGTGTGTGTGTGTGTGTGTGTGTATGTGTGTTATAACAGCTCTCCAAGATCATCACATAAATCATACAGGGAATATGATCTACATTGATAAAAGAAGTACTCATATATCTTCAAAGAATGAAGTATTAATCAGTTAATAACTATTTTCTATTACCTATTGTGTATATGTCATTTTACTTTTGTTTTCCAAGGCATACAGAGCAGAATATGGCAGTCAAACTTAGATTGTATTCAAAGCAATATGCTACAGTTGGGCAAGTGGTGTTATACCAAGGCTGAAAGTAGCTTAACCAAAATCATTGAAATAATTTTCAATAATGCATGATGCTGGGGGCGGCTAGGTGGCGCAGTGGATAAAGCACCGGCCCTGAATTCAGGAGTACCTGAGTTCAAATCCGGCCTCAGACACTTGACACTTACTAGCTGTGTGACCCTGGGCAAGTCACTTAACCCCCATTGCCCTGCAAAAAAAAACAAAACAAAAGAAAGCAAAAATAATGCATGATGCATTGTTATTTTTGATTCATAGGAATTACAGCTAGAAGGGATATTAGACATATCACTGAGAGTTTCACATATCTATCCCACTTCATTTTGGAGGTCAAGAAATCAAAGTCTATAAAGGAAAAATGACTTCCCTAAGGTGGTATGTTTGAAAGAGGCTAGATTTGAACCTAGGTCATATGATTTCAAACCCATATTCTTTTCACTGAACTATAAAATATGAATAGTTTAATTTTCCATAAGTAAATAGGTTGAAAAGGATGATAGGCCCAATTTTGCTAATGAGAAGGTGCCTTAAATGGGTTGTTTGTAAGTACAGGGACAAGAGTATGTACCTTTATGTAAATTTATGCACAAAATGGCCACATGTGAAGCATATTTATTTATTTATTTATTTGTGATTTATTTATATATATATATATATATATATATATATATATATATATATATATATATATATATATATATATATTTATTTATTTATTTGTTCATTTATTTATTTATTTATTTGGTGAGGCAATGAGGGTTAAGTGACTTGGCCAGGCTCATACAGCTAGTAAGTGTCAAGTGTCTGAGGCTGGATTTGAACTCAGGTCCTCCCGAATCCAGGGCCAGTGCTCTATCCTCTTTGCCACCTAGCTGCTCCCATGAAGTACATTTAGAAAGGTACTATAACAGGGACAATGACCATGTAATGTGTAACAAAAATTACATTTAATGAATATATTTTTTTAAAGATAGGGACTGAATTTTGGTTTATGGATGTCCCAGGTGAGAAAATTCCTTCCAGAAATAAGGTTCAGCTCCTTCAGGTGTTGGGGAGTTTACTTATCTGCTAAACAATTAAAAGACTTATGGAGCATCACAGCAACCTTGAACACTTCAAAGGCACAACTTGAACCCAAGTTTTTGTGATTTTGACTCTAGTTCTTTATCCAAATGAATTCTCTGACTCTCTGTCTCTATCTCTCTGTCTGTCTCTGTCTCTTTATGTCTCTGTTTCTGTCTCTGTCTCTCCCCTATATTCATAGGCTGGGAAGAATTATGTTTGTATATTTATATCCTCTTGATTTGAGAAAAGCCTTTTAAGATAACATATGGATAGTTTTAAATGTTTATTTTATTCAAGTGAATAGTGCTCCAAATAAGTATTATGAATGAATTTAACTATAACTATAAAAATATATTTGAAACATTTTGCAAAGAATAAAGTTTATTGTCTGTTATTTGCAGCAAAGTAGCAAATGTGTGAAATATAATAAAGCTTCAGCACACTGGAAGAAAAGCAGTCATGTGAATATCAATGTACTTTGGCTTTTACTGCTGAAAGTATCAATTTCTTTTAAATATATTAAGTTCAGTTTTTAATTTCAAGTCAAATTTTAAAACTAAATGACTGCTCTGTTGCATGAGGTTTTAAACTTAAGGAAAAGTCTTACTATTTGCATTAGTAAAATAAAGCTAATTAAAAGAAAATGAGGATAGTAAATTAGTTTGCCTTTTCATAGAACATATATTATAATAATTTTATACAAACTCATTTTAACTTGTATTGTACCATGTTCTGAACATTGAATTTTATAATTTCTGTAATTAACGAATATTAAACTGTTGTAAAATCATATTTTCACCAAAAAAGTTATAACTTTGAAAAATTCCTATTTGGAAGCTTTAAGTATTCATTTTCCATTTTCCCCCACAGAGAAAAATAATACAGGGAATTCATTTCACACTATTGTAATTTATATTATAGTAAAGGGAAATTGCTCTTTTATGAAGTATACATAGAGTAAACACTCTTTAGTAATTCCCACAGATTAGCAGTCAAGACTAAAGAGCAGAGAAATTATGTATGTACTAATTAGTGGCTATCTCAGGAGGAATGGGATTTTCATTTGCTTTACCTACTATAGGTCATATTAAAACATTTAAATTTATATATATTTCTAAATCTTTAATAGTCAAGAGAAAAAAAAATCCCTATTCTTGTCTAATATAAGAACCCATTTTTTGAGGGTATTGAACTATGATTTCATTAGCATTTTTATTTCTTTTATGGAAACCAAACCTACTAATGACAATCATGTGAAATTTTGAGTATTAGAGAGTTTCCTGGAAGGCCAACTTGCTATATAAATAGGTATATAAAATATACCTGTTATCATTTACTCATTATCTCATAGCCATTATATAGCAGAGTCTTCCTAAGTCTTATATTAACAATTTGTAGACTATTCCAGAAATTGTTAAATGTTTTCTACTCATGACCCTTTTTTGCCCAAGAAATTTTTATGTGATCCCAGGCATATATGTATATAAAATAGATATACATAACCTGTTACTGTTCCCAAATTTTTCATGATGCCAAAATTCTGTTATATGGTCACAACTCACAGTCTCAGAATCTCTCTAGGAAAGTAAATGGAGGAACGACCAGACCAATAGGTATGAGTAAGGGAAAGGGTAGACTTTAAGGAAATGTCTTCACAGACTACCAGATTCAACGAACCAAGAAAAGAATACAATGGAATAAGTGAAGCAATGTTACTCTTTTAATAAGAGGGGTGGTGAAGTGCAGTGCTTGATTTCAAGTCAGCAAGATTAGTACTCAAATTCCATTTTTGGTCCTTATAAGTTGTGGTACCATGAGGATTTAGTATGCCTTCATAAGACTGCAGGATTTATCCTCAATTCAATGCAATAAATATTTAAGAACTGCCTACTATTTGTGAGGAAAGCTAAGGTAGTCAGAGGTACTATGCTAGGTGCTGAGGAAAAAGAAAAAGAATGACAGAAAACATACAAGAGAAAACAGGGAGGAAGAGGAAGGAAGGAAGAAAGGAAAAAGAGAGACTCTGACTTCAAGTACTGGTTATAGATCACATAGGAATAGATGGTATAGATATGGAAAAGTAATCAGGAATCAATAAACATTTATTAAGTGCCTACTATGAGCTAGACACTGCATTAACTGCTCTCAAGAGGTTTCTAATCTAATTGGGGAAGACAACACACAAAAGGAAGTGAAAAAATCAGGAAGCAGCAGATGGAGGAAGGGCTTGGATGGTACCCAAGGTAGGGTCACTGATGGAGAATTAGGCCAGAAAAATTTCAAATTAGCACAGCCAGTGTAGAAAAGAGAAATCTGAGCTGAGTATTCTCCTTAAATTAAAGTTTGGAATTCATGAACTCACTCTCCAATCAGAGAAGCAGGTAGTGATGAGGTAGAGTATCAAGAATAATGAAATCTTACTGGATGATGAGGTTATCTCAACAATCAGCTTCATAGCCTCTATCCATGTATCTATCTATCTATCTATCTATCTATCTATCTATCTATCTATCTATCTATCTATCTATCTATCTATCTATCTATCTTTATTAGTATCACCCTGGGCAAAACAATGTCTTCCTCACTTTCCTCATAATAATAATAGTACCTACCTCCCAAGATTGTTATGAAAATAGCATGAAGTAAAGCTTGTAAAGTAATTTGCAAAGTTTAAAACACTTTAATCCTAGTTACAATATTGTTTCCTTCAAAAATATCAGAGTTGGATTAGACCAGGTAGCTACAAACTTTTACCAGTGGTGACATAATTGGTCTGACTCAGTTTTGCAGACTTATGACTCCAGTTTAGATCTTAGCAACACAAAATTAGGCTTGAACCTAGTCAGAATTCATGTAGTTAGTTGTAGGCCCAAGTTCATGTCAACTAGGTGAAACACTCTGCAATTTCATCATAATAGAGTTGAAGTCCGATCCCCTAGTCTGCTATCCCTACCTTTGTGTTTCAGCTGCAGGCCTCATTCCAAGTCTGGAGTTTTGGAATGAATCTGAAATCCTACTTGGGAGAAGGGACAGAAGTATAGACCCACCCCTGGTCTACATTCTTATGCATCTTGTCTTTTGACAGGATATGAGAACTTAAGATTGAAAAATGATATACTATGGTTTCTCTTTAGATAACTGATCACTAATCTTCATCAATATTTATTGAAATTGAAGTAGGAATGAACTTACACTGTTTCTTCATACTCCACCAACTTTTTTGTCTTCTCTTCACAAACTAATTGATCCATATTCACAAATCAAAGGATGGAACTTGCAATTACAAAATATTAAGTAGCAAATATAGGCATCTATGCCATATCATTTCATGTCATGCTCTGTCCTGTCCTATCCCATCCTGTCCTATTTTATCCTATTATTCTTTACTCTACTGTACCATGTAATACCATACCATACCAGATCATACAGTACTGAGTTGGTGACCATGCCATAACACACCATAGCACACCATACTGTATCATACTATACTCTGCTAGTAATGTTGATTCATGTTTTATATGTTATGTTATATTACTTTTCATCATACTATATTATATATAATGTCATATCAAATTGTATTATATCATATATTATATCACATTTGTCATATTAATTTATCATTTCATATTTTATATAGACATTTGGGAATAGTGGCATGATATTAGATACTTAATGTTAATAAATACATTGTGTTACTTAAAGATTAGCTGTTCTTTTCATATATTAACTCATTAAGATTCAGATTTCTTATTATATATTAGGTACAATTTTGCCTATATCACTTGCTTCACAGGCTAATTTTTTAGGCTCAAAGGAAATGTTGTATGGAAAGCATTTAAGAAAATTTAAAGAGCTAAACTAATGTCAGTTATATGATTCATTTTATAAATGAACCAATGAGCCTTGATGCTATTTTGTGATGTGAAATTTCTTGATATTAGTAGCAAATCTAGTGGATGATACAAACTCACTTCTTCCTCTAGTTGCTCAAAGTGAAATATTGACTAATTGATTTTAACTGAGTTTCAACTTAGTACAGAACATTTGTGGATTCAAGCATAAACTGAGGTGAGAGATGAAAAGCTCTAGTCAGACCATTCCAAGATGAAAGTCAATCAGTCTTTAGCCTTTCTTTCTTGGAGAGGTCTTCCACAGAATAAAGATTAATAAGGCAACTGTGTTCATTTAAATATTGATAATAGAGAATAAGAACTAAAATTAGAAGCTTGATTTTCCATATAACAATTAAATACCATGTACAGGGTATGAAAAGCATCAAATTTTAGTAGATACAGTGCTAAACTCACAATCAGCAAGACCTAATTTCAAACCTCTCCTCTAACAATTACTAGATGTGTGACCATGAACAAATCATTTCATTTCTCCCAGCCTCCTCAAGATTTCCTCACATTTATATACACAAAGTAGAGAGTGCTTTCAGTTCTCACACAAAATAAATATAAAATCTTGACGTGATCAGAGCACTGCACTAAGTATTTCAGGGGATATAATGAGTTAAAAAAACACACACCACCACCATCCCTAGGAATTTATATTATATTTGGGGATGTGGTGGTAGAACAACAACAAAAATAAAGATAAACATATTGATGATGGATAAATGTCATAAATGAGATACAAATAGAACTGCAATGTGGAATTCAGATGAAAACAATTATTAAACACAATTGCAAGATAAAGAAAAGGAAAATTCAGTGTACCAAATGACATATTTAGACATATGGTGAACTTATTTTTCATGACATAGGAAAATAAGCTAAAATTAACATTTATGTATTGTCATGTTTTTGATAAATGGTGAAAGATTTTTGAAAGTATGTGGGGGTATAGTTTGTCTACCAATGACCAATTTCTATATTTGATGAATAATTGTCTTTGCTCCTTGGCCATAGAAACTCTGTCCCTATCATGACTTCCTTCTGAATTATCTTTTCCCATTTATTGGTGCTCCTAGTGATTATTTATTTAACTGGGGGTTTTTAATTCCAATGGGGTATTTCCCATTTTCTTCTATGTTTTCATTCTATTGATAGTGTTTGACTGATTCCTGGTTTCTCATGTAGTCATTAGCTTCCATATGTACAATTTGAATTTTGAACGCACTGTTTCCATCAGTAAGCTTTTGTACCTCCTTTTCGATTTGGCCAAATGAATTTTTTAAAGAATGTGCTTCCTTTTCCAAGTTGCTGATTCTTTTTTCATAATTTTCTTGTGTTGTTTTCAATTCTCTCCCCATTTTTTTCTAAATCTCTCAATTGATTTTTTTTTTTTTTGGTGAGGCAATTGGGGTTACGTGAGTTGCCTAGGGTCACACAGCTAGTAAGTGTTAAGTGTCTGAGGCCAGATTTTAACTCAGGTCCTCCTGACTCCAGGGCCAGTGCTCTATCCACTACGTCACCTAGCTGCCCTTCAATTGATTTTTTAAATCATTTTTGAGCCCTTCTAAGATGGCTTTTTGGTCTTGAGACCAATTCATTTTCCCTCTTGAGGCTTCACATGTAGATAATTTGAGAGTATTATCCTCATCTGAGTTTCTATTTTGCTCTTCCCTGTCTACACATAAGCTCTCAATGCTAAGAGCCTTCTTCTGTTTCTTACTCATATTGCAACTTATGTTTTTAAAGTTGAGGTCTGCTCCTTGGGCACAATGGTCACTGTTTCAAGATTCTTGTGCTGGGGGATAGGGACTGTGTCACTGGATTTCTACTCTGAGGCCTCTATGGCTTGTGGATTTCTCACAGGACTGGGCTTGCTCCCTGTGTTTGCTCCAGGTGCTGGGATGGTCAGGCCTGGTCTCACCTGTCTTGTGGGTGGCCCTCCAGCTGGGAGCCTGCCCTCTCCACTGGTGCTGTTGTGGCTGCTGTTCCACCAGCTTTCTGAGCCAGGATTTAGGGGCATAAGTTGCTCCACTGTGGGCAAGAGATTCCTGCTGGCTTGCCCAGAACACCTCTGGGCTGTGTGGCACTGTGAGCTATGCTACACTCCCCTTTGCCTGAGTGGGACTTACTTTTCCTGAAGTCTTCTAAATTATCTCATGTTTGAAGATTGTGTCTCTCTGTATTTTTGTAGGTTCTGTAGTTTCAGAATCTGTTTAGAGGCTTGATTTAGTGTTTTTGAGGGAAACTTGGGAGAGCTCAGGCACCTTCCTGGCTTCTCTCCATCATCTTGGCTCTGACTCCCCTTTTTAACTCATCTCTATTTTCTAATACATTCAAGGCACTATATCTAGATTAATCTTCCTAATGAAAACCATTTATAGCATTGCTTCTCTGCCAAAACAAAACAAAATAAAACAGTTAAATGACTCCATCTCATCTATTGGCATCTAGGTAATACAATGGACAGAGTGATGACCTACAATTAGGAAACCCTGCATTCCAATCTTACCATAGATATTAATTGTATGACCTTGGTAAAGATTATTACATTTTCTAGCCTCAGTTTCTTCACTTGTAAAATGAGGATAGGAATAATACCTACCTCCTATGGTTGTTTTGATGATAAAATAATATAATTTTTCTATACTACTTTGTAAACATTAAAACCCTACACAAATGCTAATCATTATTCTTTTTTCTTTAAGCTGAATGAAGTTAAAATTACTTAACCAAATATTTAAGGCACTTCTCAATTTGTCCCTTCAATGCTTTCCAAATGTATATCCTGCTATTTCCTTTCATACACCCTCTCCTCCTTTTTAGACTCTAAAGGATGGCTGAGTGAAATTCTAAAAAGAATATGACCCCTTATCTTATATATTACTGAGTGAGAAAAAAATCTTATATTTGATTGTGGATCTGAGGAATTATTTCCTTGAGATCACTCTCTCTAAAGTAAAAAGGTAACTATATGGGAATTTCCTAATGTGAATAAATGGCTTTCATAGGAGTGTCACTAGAGGCCTATATTTAAGGCAGTCTAACATTGAAATCAGTTAAAGGTAGTTATAACATGTAATGATTGGTGCACTACTTACTCATCATAAAGATTCAATGTTTCAATGTGTTTGCTTTGCTGTTTTAAAAGGATATTTCTGACATTTTGGTGAATAAAATCCATATTTTCATGTGTTATCAATAAATAACTAAGCTATGACACTCAATATATATTTACAATAATAGGACTACATGTTTTCAGTGATTAAAGCATAAGACTTTTAAAGTAGATTAATGGGAAACTGAATTTTGATTAAGGATCTCCAGATGTTTCTAAGTACAAATAGGGTACACAGACACACCTGCGCGCGCGCGCACACACACACACACACACACACACACACACACACACACACACACACACACACACACACTAGTTATTTCCAAACACTTTTTTATTTAAAAGAGTGATTAAAATTTTATTAGAGAAGAATGATAAATGAAAATTGACTTTTTGCCTCAAATTTTTATTACACCTTTTTCAATAATCCAAAGAAGTAAAAATCTTGATCACAGTTAAACAATGAAAAACTTATTTGTTGGGATGCAGAAGTGATCTTTTTGCTCCATTGAGGCTTAAAACAGAATTTGAATGGATTTAATGTCACTGATATGATAAATACATTGTGAAGTAACATAGCACTGTGGGGAAAATCCTAGACTTACAGTAAGAACATATGTTTTACTTTAACATTGCTTATTTGATGTTGGAAAAATAACTTAGATTCTATGAAATTTTGTAAAAGGTAATCATCATTAACCTGAAGTTAGAGGTTGTATCCCCAGTGGGGTGACTTAAGGGATCTGGAAATAGAGAGCAAGACAGAAATTTTTAACCCCAGTGTAACATTATCCTGTTGCTAATAACATAAAGAATATAATCCAAATAGAATATAAGAGCTTTACTGACTTTTTTGGTTTTGTGTTTGGGTTTTTTTTCTTTTCCTTTTTTTAAAGACTAGTTATTCCTATTATTGCTCAGACTGGAGCTAATTGACTACTGCTAATTGTTGCAGAAATTTCTAAGTCACAAGGTTTGTTGAAGAAAAACCACAGTCTAGTCTCCAAGTCAAAGAAAATAGATTTATTGAAAGAGGGATCCTGTCTCATAATAAAGCAGGTCTCAGGTCTAGGATCCAAAGACCCCAAGCCTCAGGATCCATGGATATTTATATACAATAAGATCTTCCCACAATTTAAACACAACCCAAGTGGGACATGTACAATAAATACAAAATAAAGAGAAATAAATCATCATTCTTCATCATCCAAGTTGCTAAACCCTTGGATTTGAGTTTGCCATCTAAGACAATGCTTTCTTGGTTGCTAAAATACTGATAGTTTGGATTCTGATGATGGCAAGAGGAATGAGGTGGTTTCTTAAATCTGATGGCAATATCCAACTTTTCTGAGCTCAGAAGTTACTATTTTTAATATTTGACCTTTAAACTCATTAGTAGATTGTTAGGTGTTAACTAAGCTCCCCTTTTAGTGTTCAAGGAAAGCTCACAGACAGAAAACCCTCCTTCCAGAAAATATGTGCTGATTCTTAGTTAGCCCTTGATAAGAGGGCTGTAAACCACAACGATCCTTCATGGATGCGGATGCATTTGCTGGGCACCAAGGATGATGCATTTGCATAGGCACCAAGGAAACTTCAAAGGACAGAAACATGCTCCTTATCATAGATAAGGCCTACATGGCCCAAGGTCTAGGAACCAATCCCCTCATCCTGCTCTTTTGGTGTGAACTTCACACAAAGACATTCCTTTTGCTCACCTCAGGTATAAAAATGTCATAGTGTCCAAATAAACCTTGCCTTTTGCCTCCACCCGAGTGCATGGGGCCCTTCCAATCCCATCCTATGTCTCTGTGTCTTTTTTTCTTAACATCTTACCTGTAGCAGCACGGGAACCTTTTCCAGCAGCGTCACGGATCTGAAACTGTCAGTAGATGACTAAACACAATTGCAATTAAGTTGATGGCTTCAGTTATCCAGACCATTTTACAATAGAGCATGCATATCAGTTCTGCCAATATCTATCTCACTCCATTATTATCTTCTTAAGCTAGTAAAGTTTGTGGTCTATAAACTCATTATTATCATAGTTAAATCACTTTTATCTAAGGAGTGGGGTAAATCTCATTCACATAATTGACACAAGAATTTTGATTTGTTTCATTTATAATCTGGCATTGTTCACTTCTCTTTAATCATCCTGATGGCCCCTAGATCTCAGGGGCTAAACATGTCACAGGTAGCATGAACACTTGGCCATCTTAGCACACTCTGTCTAACAACTCCCAAGTTAGAATTATCCACCAACGACAGTCTCCCCAGTAGCATTGATTAGAAATGTAGACCATAATACCTGGCTGGAGGTTTACTTTTTTTTTGTTTTGGGAGGTTTACTCTTAACTAAAACAACTTGAGGTATCAAAATTCTGAGAGATTAATTTAACTGAGTTAGTCCAAAATTATTTTTAAAATTTTCATCCTCCCTAACCTTTACCACCTGAGTCTCTCTATTTGACTTCTGTTCCCTTTTCTGAAACACAAACTACCATAACCCCAAAGAAACCAACAGATAATTATACAAGTATATAGGCTAAACTAACATACTTTATCCTCTTTAAGATAATTTGTTTACCAAAATGAATTATCTTCATAACCTTAAAATTGATTGCTTATGTGATGAGAGTGGAGATAGAGAATCCATGACACACACTTAATAAGTTATTTATTTAAAATAAAATTGGGGGCAGCTAGGTGGTGCAGTGGAAAAAGTACTGGCCCTGGATTCAGGAGTACCTGAGTTCAAATCTGAACTCAGACACGACACTTGCTAGCTGTGTGACCCTCGGCAAGTCACTTAACCCTCACTGCCCTGCAAAAAAAAAAAAAAAAAAAAAAAAAAAAGGTGCCAAAAATAAAATCAGCAAATATTTATCAAAGAGAATGTGGTGGGGTCCAAAGTTTGAATCTCACTTTTGCTGCTTACTAGCTATATGACCTTTGTCAAATTACTTATCATATCTAGCCTCATGTTTCCTTGTATATGAAATGAGAAAAATAATATCTATCCTGCTGACCTCAGTTCATTGTTGTAAAGATCAAATGATGTAAATTTACCCAAAAGGGTGTCACTTCAGAGAGGCAGTGTCATATGCTGAAAAAAGTAATAAATTTGGAATAAGATGATGTGGCATCAAAGCCTAAATCTTCAACTTATTGGTGTATGACATTGCACATCAGTGAATCACTCTGGCCCTCAGTTTCCTCAAATGTGAAATGAAAGGGTTGGAGTAATTTCCTTATTTCTTTTCTAATGTTATTGTACACAAGTTGGAATAATAGCCTGTCTCTTACTTTCATTCCCCTCATACATCATTCACCCCCTTTTCTACCCTCCTCCCAAATTGCAAATAGAAATAAATGAGTGAAGTTACCACTGCTAGAAACCTGTAATTGGAAGTTATAATTACATTTTAGGTTATACAGTAATTCTTATCCACTATTTACATTAGTTCAAAATGTCATGATTAGTAGTTATTGTTGCTGTTTTTTTATTCTGTAAGTCATCCTTTTGAAACTAAATTTTATTTACATAGTAAAAACACACAACTATAAATAGACAAATGTACCAAATAATAGAATATGATTCAATGAGATTTTTTTTCTCTGACTCAGAAGATGATTTAGAAACAAATATAAAAAAGAGTAGTAACATATTTTTGCAGTGTAAGTACCTTTAAAACAAGTTCTTTGCCTTTTTTAGGAAATGTTTGTAAGGTATGAGATGTATTTTTATATCTAAATTATCTAAGATTTTCTGATGGATCCATGATCTCATCAATATAGATACAGTCTCCCTCAATATAAAATAAAATAACCAAAAGTTCTCCTCCTGCATGATACTTGTCAGTGGCTTTCCATAAACCCTTATAGATGACCTACCAGAAATGCTGGTGGCCTTCTGCTGGGTATTTTAATATTTCATTGACTGAAGTGCAGCGCTTGAACTATAATTTTTGCTCCAGAAATGGCCCTCTGTTTTTGCCATATTTGACTCTGAAGGTATGTGCCTATATAATCTTTTCAATATGCTTCATCCTACTTGCATTGATTGATTTGATTTTTAATTCTTAAGTCTCTGTTATCCTGTGAAATCAACAATATTAACAATAAATCATCATCAGAAATATGACTCAATATTTAGAAGATGTGTGAGTGTTATATAAGTGAGGACACTTCAATTACTGAAACATTTTCAACTGGTTCATGGCTTAGTAACTGGTCTTCAAGTGTTTCTTTGGCCAGAAAATAGCACACTCTCAGCTTGAAGCCAACCTGGTGATGAAATTGTCTGATTTTAGTTAGGCTATTATTTAGATAGGGACAGCTAGATGGCCCCGGGAATAGAGCACAGGGCTTGGAGTCAGGAAGACATGATCTTAAATTAGGCCTCATATATTTGTTATCTGTGTGACCCTGGGAAAGTCACTTAACATATTTTTACCTTAATTCAGTAGAAAATGAAATGGCAAACCTCTCCAGTATTTTTGCCAAGAAAAGCCCATGGTGTGCCAAGGCCCTTGGGGTTATCAAGAGTCAAATATGACTGAAAGACTTGAGGACAATGATGACAACAACAACATTCAGATAAGAGAAAGACCCGTTACCAGAACATACTCTAGAATTTCTACCTTCATAGGGTATGACAGAGTATTCACCTTTCTGATGCAAGGCTGTGAACCCAGTGTCAGTTACATACTATAAGGTATACATGTGTAAATATATGGAAATCACACACACACATATATACATACATATATGTCTACACACAGATATATATATATACATATACATATATATACATATATATATACATTTATAGATTGATCCCATAAATATGTGCAAATTTGCAACACACAAACCATTACTCTTTTTAAATCCATACCTCTAATAGTCACTTACATTGGCTATTACAAAAGGCTACAAGAATATGAACCATTTCAGAAACTCACATTGAGTATAATAAAGACAATTAGGATATGTATTTTTGTAGATCAACTTAAAACTATTGCAAATGTAGATTCACTGTTGTATTTATCTTTCATCCTCAAAAACACTACAGGCAGAATTAAAAATTCTGCTTCATGGACTGGTTCCCAAGGTGATTTGGCATATCATTCAAAAGCAAAAGAAGTAGCAACCTAGAAGAAGGCACTGGGAATATAGAATGATAAAAACATTCAACAGGTATACATATCTTCACCCAGGCTACACCCTGTAAAAATGAATGGAACACAAGGTTCTATCCTGCACCTTCTTTCTAAACTATTTCAATTAGTGATCACATCAACTCCCAGTGATTCAATGATCATCCTTGTGCTAATGATCCTCGAATTTACCTTAAAGTCTCTTCTGATGTCCAGTCTCACATTTCCAACTGCTTTTTAGCAGTTAAATTCTATGTCATGAAGAAATTTTGAATTCAACATATCCCAAACTAATCTCAATATTTTGTCCTCTCAAACACTCTTTTCCTACTTCTCTATTATTATTGAGTTTACCACTATCCTCATACACACCCAAACTTACAGCCTAGGTATAACCCTCAATTTTTCACTCTCTGCAGGCCACCAAATTTAATCTATTGCCAAGGGCAATTGATTTTTATTTCATAAGCTCTCTTGTATTGTATTACCTTCTTTTCTCTAACATCACCATCACCTTTCTGGAGGCATTCATCAACTCACATGTGGACTATTGCCATAGACTACTGGTTTGTCTCTTTGTCATATCTCTACCCATTTAAATCCATTCTACAGTCAGCTATCAAAGCAATCTTCCTAAAGGAACAGTCTGACCATTCCACTATCTTATTCAATAAATTCCAATGGCTCTCAGGCACCTCCAGAAGCAAATATAAAATCCTCTATTTGGTATCCAAAGCCCTTCCTAAATGGATGTTCCCTGGATTTTCAGTCTTTTAACACCTTACTATATTCACCCCCCCTTTTTTCCATACTCTGCCATCCAGTGACTCTCCCCTCCTTGCAGTTCTTTGCACAAGACATTCCATCTCCAAACTCTGAACATTTTCATTAACTACTTTACATTTATAGGACTCTCCACCTCTTTATTTCTGTTTTCTGGTTATTTTGACTTGCCCCAAATACCTGTAACCCACATTCTGCAGGAAGCCCCTATTTCTAGTCACTTCCTTCTGTTGATTTTCTCCCATTTATCTTGAGGCAGCTAGGTTGTACAAGATGAAGTGTGCTGAAGCTGGAGTAAGAAAGACCTGAGTTGGGGGAAGCTAGGTGGTGCAGTGGATAAAGCACCGGCCCTGGATTCAGGAGTACCCAAATTCAAATCTGGCCTCGGACACTTGACACTTACTAGCTGTGTGACCCTGGGTAAGTCACTTAACCCCCATTGCCCCACAAATATATATATATATATAAAAGAAAGACCTGAGTTAAAATTGTTTTTCAGATATGTACTAGCTGTGTGACCCATCACAAGTCACTAAACCTCTGTCTGCCTAAATATCCTCTTTTTGCCAAAGGGAATAATAATATCACCTACATACCAGAGGTGTCTTGAAGATTATAAAAAGAACATATTTATAAAGTTCTTTGTGAATCATAAAGCATACATACACAAACACACACACATATATATATATATACACACACATATACACACATATGTATGTATCTTGTTTGTGCATAGTGGTTTACATATTGTCTCTCCCGTTAGACTGCAAATTCTCAGAGAGCAGACAATTCCCTGGGGGTAAAAGTCTTTTTGGATTTCTTTGTATTCCCAGAACTTAACAAAAAAAAATGCCTAGTATATAGTATGTGCTTAATAAATTATTTTAGACTGAAGGAATTATAGTTTTACAGGAATATTTCCAGGAAATCAACAAGGGAAAGATAATAGAGAACCTTCACAGAAGATCCTAGAAATGAACTATCATTCTAGGAAGAGGAATATCTATCATAACTGCCTTCTAAATGTGTGTGGGTTTTTTTGATCAGGGCAAACAGATTTTTGATATTAGGAACCTTGAAATTAGATTGAATCTTGATGTGTACATGAGTCTCTGGAACTCATTTACACTTCTACTTGTATATAAGCAGGATTGCTACCATTTTTAGTCCTATCCAATCATTTCCTGTTTTGATTTTTAGTTTGGAACAATTTGTGACATCTTTCTGCTCTGGGATATTACCGTGACTCTTTGTGCATAAATAGTGTCATTATCCATCCATAGAATAGTGCTAATTTTTCAAAATGTTCCACAGGCTCCTGCAGGTTATTTATTTTTTCTGCAGGTTATATTTTGTGAATATTTTTAAGGACTTGGCCATTAGCATGCCACTGCTTCAGCATTTTTGAAGATATAGATCCTCATTGGAATTGGAAGATTGTCCCAAAAGACCAACTTTCAGGTAGTTGAATATAACTGCATAAAATAGATTAAATTAAACTGGGCCTGTTGCAAGCCCTGATTCACCTGGGTGGTGATGGTGATTGGTTCATATAAGATGCCATCAGCCCTGAAATAAGGAGGGAAGTGATATGGGATAGTGAAAAGTGGAACTTGTCAGAAAAGCAAGGTCCTGTTCCTTAATCCATCAACAATTTATTGTGCTACCTAATTTTTAATGAGTTCAGTGCCTGGAAGTTGGTTCACCTGTACACAACTAGTATTGTCCTCATAATGGAGAATTTAAAATACATGTTAATATTCCATCAAAAATTCTAATGATTAAATTTACTCTCCTTTCACCTACTCATCCACTTCATCTCACCTACACACAAGCCATCATCCACAAGGGCTCAACTTCCATGTTCAAATAATTAAGATGTTATTTTTATCTGTTCACAATCTCATAATGTTCCATTGCTTCTTATACTTTGTCACCCCACATCATACTTATTACACTCACTGTGATCCCAAATCCCTCTTATTCAATTTTTTTCCAGGTCATTATTCTGTTTTGTCTCTGTAGTTCTTTATTTCCCTAAGCTCTAATCCTTGGAAAATGAGTTCTTCTCTACCATAACCCTTTATTATTTAATACCTTGCCCCCTTGACCTATGATCAAACACACCTTCATTAGTATTAGTATTATTAATGTAATTGATCCTCCAAAAATTTAGGGATTTCATCTTTTATGTGCTTCATTTCACCTAGCTTTAAGCTTATAAGCAAATGTTTGCTGTTCAATACTGAAAGAATGATTAGAAATGTCATTAAATTTTTAAATATCACTTTCATATAGAAGTATATATCTTCATAGTGATGACAGTGTTGGTACCTTTATATGACATAACATTGGAAATAGGAAGGAGGGAAAAGGTTTCTACTTAAAACAATGTCCCACTCATGTCTACCACTGTCAAACTTTTGTGAAAAAAATTATTTGATATGCCTCCCTCAAATACATTCTCATCAACTTTAGGTCTTCATTTTAGATTAGTTATGACCTAAATGTACATTTTTCAACTTAAAAAATGCATTGATGGGGCCAGCTAGGTGGTGCAGTGAATAGAGCACTGGCCCTGAGTCAGGGGGACCTGAGTTCAAATCCTGCCTCAGACACTTAACACTTACCAGCTGTGTGACCCTAGGCAAGTCACTTAACCCCAATTGCCTCACAAAAAAAAGAAAGAAAGAAAGAAAGAAAGAAAGAAAGAAAGAAAGAAAGGAAGGAAGGAAGGAAGGAAGGAAGGAAGGAAGGAAGGAAGGAAGGAAGGAAGGAAGGAAGGAAGGAAGGAAGGAAGAAAGAAAGAAAGAAAGAAAGAAAGAAAGAAAGAAAGAAAGAAAGAAAGAAAGAAAGAAAGAAAGAAAGAAAGAAAGAAAGAAAAAGAAAGAAAGAAAGAAAGAAAGAAAGAAAGAAAAAGAAAGAAAGAAAGAAAGGAAGGAAGGAAGGAAGAAAGAAAGAAAGAAAGAAAAAAGAAATAAAAATGCATTGAGTTTATTAAAATGAAAGATTGAAATTTCAGAGAAAGTTCTACCAATATTCAAAATACATTTTTAAATTCTTCATCCTCTGGCAGCAAAGTTTGAAGATTAGTGAGAAAATGAGGATGATACAAGAGACAATCTACTGGAGAAGACAGAAAGATATGGAATCACTTGTGTGTTTAGAAAAATTTGCCTGGACAAAGAGTAAGAATACTTTTTCATGTATTACAGGGATGCAAGAGAATACAGTTGTAGATGGTACCTGAGTGATGTGAGATGAGGATGAGGGGAGGAAAAAACATTCTTCAGAAATGGCCTTCATTTATTAGCAAAATAGGCAAATTTGACTGTTGTTCCCTGCTATATCTTAGATACATTAATGAGTTTGTGGAGAAACTTTTCAATTTCATACAAGCAAAGTTATACATTTTATTTTATAATTGCCACTATCCCTTGTTTGCTGAGGAGCACAATGCCTATCGGTAGTGCTGAAAATGTATTGTGTGCTTCTTTTCTTTTTTATGGTGTGATCTTTAACACTACAATCATCCATTTTTGAGGGTGGTGTTTTTGAGATACATTTCTTGGAATATGGGTCATGATGATATGTTTTCTGCAAATGTGCTTTGCTGTTTTTCCAGAAGTTAAATAAATAATTAGGGAATTCCTCAAAATATTTTAATAGGTATATAAGTACATTATTTGTAATATGTTTAATAATCCCAGTAAGAAATCTTTTGAATGTGAACCCAGAAAGATCATTGTATAAAATCAAGTAACCATTCTAATTAAGAATATTAAGTTAATATATTTCAATATAAGTTGTCTACTAAAGAAATAATTTTCAAAACACCTTCTGAAGGAATTATAAAAATCACATTAAGTATAGAAAGGTAAATGACTACTTGATGCTTTCCTGTAGATAAAATTCATATATCTCTTTCTTCCCACAGAAGATACTCAATCTTCTGACTGCATTTTCACTAGCTGTCCCCCATGACTTTAATTATGTCCACTAATGTGGCATTCTGGTATGGTACATGCTTTCATAGCCTTTTATAATGGCTAATATAAGTGACTTTAAAAGGTACATATTAAAAAGAATAGTGGTGTCTGTGATGCATATTTATATATACATATATATGTATATATATGCATATGTATATATGTGTATTATAAAGCTCTGTATCCCATATCTGTATATTTTGTGTGTGTGTGTGTGTGTGTGTGTGTGTGTGTGTGTATATGCATACACTTTCTAGAATGTCATTTATCCTTAGTTCACAGCCTTGTGTTAGAAGAATGAATACCTTGAAATGCCCTTTGAAGCTGGAAAGTGTTTCTGGTAATAGGTCTTTCTGTTACTTGGTAAATGAAACATGATTGTATTGAAATCCTTTGTTTCTTATTCTACTTTGGATAGCCTGTTTCACTGATCCACTTTTAAAAATAGTAAATGATTTTTATGGTTTCTACATTATTTGAGTTTGAATTTGAAGTGCTATTTTCCTTCACTTGTACCATTTTTATTATTTTTCTGGACATTGTATGTCCTTTTGTTTTCCCTTCAATTTTGAACCTGAGGAAATCTTAGTTTTCTTAGTCCACCCCCATATTAATTTTAGACATGAAGAACCTGAGGCCCAGAAATGTTATGATAGACACAGAAGTGGCAATATAGACAAGATTTAGAACTTTATCCTCTGACATATAATTCAATACTCTTTCCAAATACATTATATGATGGATTTGTTTTATATTTAAATAATCTACTGCATAATAGTGTTTACCATATAAATGCTTATATCACTATAGTCAGGTTTTATACACCAACACATGCATACATGTGTATTCACAGTACTCATACATATATATGTATCTGTACATACATGTATACTCATCTGCATATATTTATAGGTATAGACAAATACACACATGAATTTATTGTCCTGCCTGTGGTGATTTCACTAGTGTGTATGAAGGGAAATTCCTTCTAATCTGTCTAATAAAAGAGGCACAAAAATTACTGAGAAAAAAAATCCAAAAATTAGAATAGGTGAAATAGGAAATACGGTACAAAAATTCACTGAAGAAAGTAATTCCTTAAAAATTAAAACTGAGAAAATGGAAATTAATGAGCTTCTGAAACATCAAAAAAATAATAAAAGTAATAAGTGAAGAAATGGAAGAAAATATGTGATATGTCTTTCAAAAAAACCACAATTAACCTGAAATATAGATTGAGGAGAAATAACCTATAATATTCCTAGGTGATTTCATTTTTATGGTTTCTACATTATTTGAGTTTGAATTTGAAGTGCTATTTTCCTTCACTTGTACCATTTTTATTATTTCATTTCATTTCACTCTTCTAGGAGTTGATTGATAGATTTTTTTCTATTTTTATTTTACCTTCTGGTTCTAGAATATTAGGGCAGTTTTCCCTTATAATTTCCTGAAGGATGATGTTTTGGATCTTTTTTACTATTGTGACATTCAGGTAGTCTAATAATTCTTAAATTATCTCTCCCTGGTGTATTTATAGGTCAGTTGTTTTTCCAATGAGATATTTGACATTGTGTTCTCTCTCTCTCTCTCTCTCTCTCTCTCTCTCTCTCTCTCTCTCTTGTTTCTTTCTTTCTTCCTTTTTGTTCTTCCTTTTTTGCTTTGTTTTATTGGTTCTTGATTTCTCAAAGTCATTAACTTCCATTTGTTCATTTCTAATTTTGAAGGAATTATTTTCTTCAGTCAGATTTGTACCTCCTTTTCCATTTAGCCAATTCTTCATTTGTAAAGTCCTTTTCTTGAGTGAATTTTTGTTCTTCCTTTACCAAACTGTTAACTCTTTTTTCATGATTTTTTGTATACCTCTCATTTATCTTCCCAATGTTTCATCTACCTCTCTTACTTGATTTTTAAAATCACTGCATATATTGGGCATACACAATGAATATGCTCAATGAACTGGGACTAGGAAAAGAAGAAAAAGAACCAGGTTAATTGACATTGGGACCTTGTGAAATGTTTTAATCACTATGAAGTTTCTGCTTAAATCAAAGACCCATGTTTTAAACATTTGTATTTTTTTGGTGATATTGTGTACCTATAAATTAAGGAATGTCACAGTTTTTGAAGAATTAAAATTTCAAGTAATCCAAATAGAAATATAAAGTTTTATATTGGATGTAAATAAGTTACAACACATTACCAAGGTAACACCACAGTGTTCCTCACCCATGGGACTCCTAGAACATTGTCCCAGGTTACAGGTGTTTTATTCAACAAAATCCTTTCTAAACCAAAGCTTATAAAGCCAATGATAAATCAGAGGCTACGCTTACATCTAGGCAAAGGACTGAAATTTCATAATAAAGTAATAAAATAACATTTTTCAATAAAAGTGGAATTCACTTTTACTCTTCCATCTGACACTGCCACAACCTAATGCATATCCTTATCATATATTACAGGTTTTTTGTTTGTCTGCTTCAAATCTCTCATCACTCTATTCCATTATCCATTTCCCCTCAGCCATCAAATCTATCTTCCTACAGATCAGGCCTGACAATATTACTTAACCACCTCAACTAGCTATCACCTCCATAATAATATCCTTTTCTTGGCATTCAAAGCCCATTCCGCAGCTTTCCCTCTCCTACCTTTCTTGACTTGTTACAGCTAGGTGGCACAGTGGATAGAGCACTGGCTTTGAAGTCAAAAGAACCTGAATTCAAACCTTACCTCAGACATTTACTAGCTGTGTGACCCTAGGCAAATCACTTAACCCCATTTGCCCTAAAAACCCAGGACCATCTCCAGTCCAGATGCACATCTTGCCACTGGATCCAGATAGTTCTGGAGGAGAGATTGAGGTTGCTGACCTTGCACAGCCCTTCCTCACTTAAATCTAATTCGGTATAAATCATGACATAACCCCAATGTCATGGTCCTCTTTGAGAACAAAGGACAAATAACAGACTTCTAGATTGAGTGACATTGACTCCTTTGCTTATAATCAGTCACTATCAGTGCATTCCCCTCAGGAAGGTTTTATTGGTTCCTGATCTAGAGCTACACATCATGAAGAATGAAGTCAAATGGACCTTAGGAAAGATTGCTAATAATACAACTAGTAGAGATGATGGAATTTCAGCTGAGCTGAAATATGATGTTGTTAAAGTGCTACACTCAATATGCCAGAAAATTTGGAAAACACAATGGTCAGCCACTGGATTGGAAAAGATCAGTTTATGTCCCAATCCTAAGGAAGCACAATGCCAAGGAATATTCAAATTACCAAACAATTGCACTCATTACACATGCCAGAAAGATTAAGTTTATGATTATGAAAGCTATATTTCAGCAATATATGAACTGAAAATTACCAGAAAAGCACGGTGGTTGTTTAAGAGGAAGAGGAACTAGAGACCAAATTGACAATGTTCACTAGATTAGGGAAAAAGCAATGAAGTTCCAGAAAAAAAAAAAAAAAACATTTGCTTTTGCTTCACTGATTACACTATAGCCTTTGTGAGGATCACAACAAACTTTAGCAAGTCTTCAAAGAAATAGGAGTACCAGATCATTTTACTATTCTCCTGAGGAATCCCTATGTGGGTCAAGAAAGAAAAGTTAGAAGCAAACATGGGACAAATGATTGGTTAAGATTGAGAAAGGAACATGAAAAGGCTGTAGATTGTTGCCTTATTTATTTAACTTATATGTAAGTGTATTAGAATGAGATATATAGGTAGTGCCATGGAAACAACAAATTTGGATAGACTTTCAGAGATAATACAGGATAGAAGAGCCTACCATGCTATGGTCAATAGAGTCACAAAGAGTTAAATACATTTGATCCACTGAACAGAAACAACAACATTTTTCTCAGAATTTATTTACTTTCCAAGCTAAGACCACATCTGATATTTGAAATCCTCTCTCATCTGCTCTATTCTCTCAGGCTTACAATTCAATTCTCAATTGAATTATGTTCTAGAGCTCATTGTGTCCTTATTTCTGATTATATAACCCTGGTTATGACAAAGATTCTTAGGGCCCTACTTTCTCAACCACAAAAAATATATATAGTCTCAGGGAGGGAATCACAAATCATGAAAGCAGAACTTCTAGGTGAGGTTCTTTCCAGAGTAAAAACAGGTGGTGGTCAAGAAAAAGGCGGATTCTAGAGAGTGACCCCAAGCATGAGTAAGAATGAAGGCTGAGGTGTATGTTAATACCTGAAAGGTCAGCATATGGGAGGGAAATTACATGTGTCCTGCAAAATTATGGACAATGAATAGAATATTGAGGAAAGAAAAACCTTCCTGTCATGTATGACTGTCCAAAGATGTTTGTATTGGGCTAACTCAGGAAGTAATCATTTCTACTTTCACAAGAAATTTTAAGTAGAAGATTAAAAACTTTCCTATGTTGTAGATGGATATTTTGTTTCAAGTATAAATTGGAATCAATGTACTCTAAAGTCTGTGTCAATCTATGACATCAAATTCAATGTTGACTTTGCTATTAAGACTTTTTTATAAGGCAGTGTAACCATACTTACTATTACTAATGATCCTACTACTACCTTGAAAGCTATTTTTTTTCTTTTAATGAATCCAAATTCTGGTAGGAATAACCTCCAATTTTATATTCTTTTCACTTTTTTATCTGCTATCATTCATATACCCACAGATTATAATTCTGTTGAGCACTTACTATTTGTAAGACATTATGCTATTATTAAAGAAGTAAGTAGGAGTAGAGGTAAAAAGAATGGGTATTAGATAGCAACTTACACATTATGATTACAAATTGTTAGGAAAGAATTCCTGGGGGCAGCTAGGTGGAGCAGTGGATAAAGCACCAGCCCTGGATTCAGGAGTACCTGAGTTCACATCCGGCCTCAGACACTTGACACTTACTAGCTGTGTGACCCTGGGCAAGTCACTTAACCCCCATTGCTCCGCCAACAAAAAAAAAGAAAAAAAAAAGGAAAGAATTCCTTTAAGAATCTTTAGGCAAATACATGATCTTAAAAGCATTTCCATCCATTAATTTGATATGAAGTCTTTAGGATTTACCCTTTTTAAAGATTTCAATTGTAGGCAGTGTGGGTGGTTTCAACTATGCTAAGCCATTAATAAAGCATAATGAAAAAAACTTACCATTTGGGAACATTTTTTTAGCTGAAGGAAGAGCCATTTAAAAATGTACTTCTTATTAAATCTCTTTTTATTTAAATAAATCTATAAATTTAAAATATAATATCACTTCCCTCTGATTTGATTCATATGTAAATTACTTCATAGTAAAACTAACTTGCCACTCCTATAATTATTAATTATGTAATTATGATATAGGCATTGCATCAAGAAATAAAACAAGATCATTAGTGTATCAAATTCAAAAATCAATTATAATATTATTTACTGTACAGAGTAATTATGGTATTCCTTTCTATTCATTTTACTTATAACATTACATTATCAAAATATGCAATTATATTTATTAATAATAAATTGTAGTGCATAATTAAATATGTAGTTTACTTGGGTTAAGGTACCCATACATCACACAAGGTTAATTTCCTAATATTGAAATTACCTTCAATGTCATATACTTAATCCTGATCCATCCTACTACAATACTATACTATGATATTTATCCTATCAGTTATAGTCCACTCAGAAATTCCAAAATAAAATGAGAATGAGATAAAGAGAATAAGAAGAAAATGAGAGATGAATAAAATAAATGAGAAGTGAATTTTATTCAGATATAAAAATGAATTGCTGAGTACTTCTCCCTCAAATTAAAAATAATTAATGGCACCCAATATGGTTTAGAATATAACTTCAACTAAACCATCATTCCTAAATTGGAACACTAATGCATTGTTGGTGGAGCTGTGAACTGATGCAACCATTCTGGGAGCAATTTGGAACTATGCCCAAAGGGCTATGAAACTGTTCATACCCTTTGACCCAGTGGTACCACTGCCAGGTCTGTATTCCAAAGAGATCATAGAAGAGGGAAAAGGACCCACATGTACAAAATTATTTATAGCAGCCCTCTTTGTGGTGGCAAAGAATTGGAAATCAAGGGAATGCCCATCAATTGGGAAATGGCTAAACAAGTATATGAATGTCATGGAATACTACTGTGCTGTAAGAAACCACGAACAGGAGGATTTCAGAGAAACCTGGAAGTACTTACATGTTCTGATGCTGACTGAAGGGAGAAGAACCAGGAGAACATTGTACACAGTAACAGCAACATTGTGTGATAAAGAATGGGGATAGACTTGAGTCTTCTCAGCAGTGCAATGATCCAAAACAATTTCAAAGAACTCACGATAGAAAATGTTCTCAACATCCAGAAAAAAGAATTGTGAATTATGAATGCAGATTGAACCATACTGTTTCTACTTTGGGGCTGTGTGTTTTTTTCCTTCTTTTTTGAGGTATTCTCCTTGTGTTATGATTCTTCTTTCCCAAGATGACTAATGCAGAAATGTGTTCAATGTGATTGCACATTTATAACTTATATCAGATTGCTTCCCGTACTGGGGAGAGTGGAGAGAAGGGAGGGTGAGAGAAAAATTTGGAACTAAACATCCAATGAAAACAATGATTGAAAACTATTCTTATTTGTAATTGGAAAATAATAAAATACTTTAAAAGAAACCTCTCATTCCTTCCCAGTAACATTTAGATGAAGTCAAATGAGAAATGACTTTTTAAAAGACTTATTATTGTGTATTGTTTTATATTAAAATATTTACAAATTACTTCTACTTCTTCAGTTCTTTCATAAAAAATAAAATTAATAAAAAAGTGAAATATTCAAAGTGATATATATATATATATATATATAAAAACACTTCCCCACACCCCTGTAAATGAAGAAAAAGAATAATTAAAGGAATCTATTTTCTCTTTTCCAATCTCCAATCCAATTAGGAAAAAAAGAAAAGATGATCAAATTTCTTGTAAAAATATGCATAGTCAATCAGAATAAACTGGGTTTATGGAAAAACATTATGGACTCAATCTATTGCCTCTCTCTTTGGAAGTGCATAGAGTGTTTCAAAATTCATACTCAAAATAAAGGATGGACATTTAATTAATCTTGCTGTAAAAGTTGTTTATGTTTACATTGTTGATGTTTTTATATAAATTGTTTGCCTGGCTTGCTCATTTCATTCTTCATAAATTTAGGATGTCATTGTTAAGCATTTCTATAATATTGATGTTGTAGTGTAAATTATTCTTCCACTTATTACTTTCCTCTGCATCTTTTCATTCAAGTCTTTCCATATCTTTTTGAAATTATCCCTTTCCTCACTTTTTTTTGGGACAGTAGTATTTTATCATATTTATACATCATAATTTTATTTCTTTCAATTAAAAACCATCCATTTAATTTCCAAGTTTGTTTATTGTTTGTTTTGTAGCACAAAATGAACTTCTAGATATTTTTGTATAGTTTTGTTTTTTTTTTTAGGTAATGGTCTAGCACTAGTATGGATGGTCAAAGGAAATGGGAAATGTACTTAGTAATATTTTGTGTATAATTCCAAATTGGTTTCCAGAATGACCATATCTATTGTGATGTTTGAAATCTAAATGTGTGGTTGCCTTAAATTAGAAGCTTTAGCACCAGTCTTTGGGCATTAAGTATTTATTAAAGCATACTAGGTATTAGTAAAAAGGAAAACACATGGAGTTCAGAAAGTTAAGAAAAGGCCTATCTAGCCTAGAGTTCCTGCCTGATCTGGTTCTTCCTCAAGTCCTCCACAATGAGCCTGCTTCAACCATGAACTTCCCTCAAACTGAGTGTGGAAGCATAGGTCCAGAGTATGGGTAGTCCTTTCACACTGCTTCAAGCTGATTGGTAGGTGTCATCCAAATCCATTGGTTCACTGGATTTAAAGGTGGTCTCCAGTTGAGTTCAAAGTCCTTAGCTTCTGAGAACAATATCTCCTTAAGGACCAACCAAGTTTGGTCACAATCTAATTAACTTGAGGCTAATCAGCAAAGTCAATCTCTCTCACTTAATTCCATCAGTTTAGATTAATCTCCAGGTGAGCCTTTGAGTATCTGCCAAATCCCATTATTTTCTCACACTATTCACAGGACTACCAACAATGCATCAATATGCCTGTTTGCCCAAAGTCCCTCCAACTCTTATCATTTTCTTTTTCTTTTGCTCATCTTTGCTACTATTTTAGGTGTGAGTTGGAATTTCATAATTGGTTTAATTTCCATCTAATTACAGTGATTTGGAGATGTTTTTTATTTTATACTCAGGATTCAAATGCGCATTTTCTTTTATCATTATTCATTTAATTACTTGGTAACTCTTAAATTTAACATTTTAATAATCCATGATTTTGTCAGTTTGGATTATCTCTCTACTAACAAATCCCAATCCCTTTATAGGTTTGTAGAGGGCCTCTGAAAATTGCTGTAGTAGGAATGTTCATTGCCAACTAACCTATTTTAAGATAGATCTCTCTGAATTTTGCCAAGCTTTTCCTCTGACAAACATCAGTGGATCAATATCTTTCCAGTTTGGTAGAAGTTGGCAAAGCTTAGACTCTTAGATTATACAGTCCCCTCCCACTCAAATTGAGTGATGAGGATTGAATTTTATGGAAAACTATGGCTACCACAACCACTACCACCACTACTGCCAACAGCACTACCACCACCATCACCACTAATACAAATAATAGTAATGTCTTTTATATTTATGTTCTTTGGGAACATATATCAACCTTTCAATATTCTTCTCCTCGAAAGCAAGACCTGAACCAAATTCTATCTTTATACTGTAGCATGGTATCTTGTGCATTATTACATATTTAATAAAGTTTTGTTTAAATAAACACATATATGTGACAAACTGAGATTTTGAAAAAAAAAAGTTGTTTTTGTCCCCCAAAAGAAAATAAAAATCCCAAACATCAGGGAATGTCTGGGCAGTAAAAGAAAACTTCAGAATATCCATGTAAAGGAATATTATATCACCATTAAGATGAAAAATATGAGAAATATAAAGAAATGTTAGAAAAAATAATGCAAGTAGAAAAAGATAGAAATAGAAATATATCCATTGATTATTGTATGGTATAATATGTATAAACATATATTTTTGAATACAAAGGTTTCAAAGAGATTGTATGATTAAAGATATTTTGAATAAAAAAAACAACTCATCAAATTTTACCTGTTCTTTAAAATTATTTACACTTCCACAGTATTCTGATGAAATGCTTTCTGGTCATAATTGACACACTAGTCTTTGACCTCAACCAGACATTTTGTAAATTATGGTCTACAAGATATTTTTTTTAATGACAAACTCTTAGAAAAATACAGATTCAGATTTATAGTTAACCTCTGAACTTTCCAATGTTGGCAAAGTCATCTTATAATTTTTTATAAACAAGTTGATTATAAAGCTCTTAAGTAACTTTAAATTTTAATTATATTATATTGTACATGTAAAAACATGTAAATTACAAGTTCTATTTTATGTATGTGATGGTATTTGGGTAGATTTTTTATACAAATATTCATGAAATTACTGAGAAAGAAGTAAAAATTAGTTTTTAAAAGGTCTCACAAATCATGATGCATATATATATATATATATTAGGTTTAAAAACAGGCATCTTAGAGTGTGTATATATATGTGTGTGTACATATATGTATGCACACATATATAAATATATATATAAAATAGAAAATGATGTAACAATGATGCAGTTATATAAACTATAGTTTCAAAAATAGTCTTATTTTGCTTTATTTTTGATCTGGTCAGAAGGGACCATACAGCCATTATTTGCAGGTTCTTGGCATCAGCATTATTTTTTTAAATATCAGATGTATATCTATACCATTCAGGGATGTGCTGTAGTAAGTTCTTCTGTTACCTTCTAAAGAGAAAAACAGAGAGGGATTTATATATTATTTTTTAAAACATTGAATTAAATTAGGCACTTAATCTTCAGTTGAGAAAACAATAATGGTCATAAGTTTGCACATTAGGGAGCAGTACTAAAATGTCAATGTCAGTCTATTCATATATGTTTCTCTATCTATCCTCTATATATGGCACATAGCTTTAATTTACTGGAACCCAAATATTTCAATTAACCATAATATCTTTACAGTAATGAGCTTTTAAGTCAGTTATAAATTACTTTTGTAATGAATGCCATTTAATACAGATGGGGGAATAAATGTATTAAAGAAAGCACTCTAGGAGGCTGAAAACTATGCTGAAATTGATAGGAGATTCCCCAAATGAGTTTGGGCTCCTAGAATCTTGCTTCAAATGAAGAAAATGTAGCTTGCAATTTTAAAAAGTAAATATATTTTGAGAAAATTTCTGAATAGCTCTGAGCTATATTTCCTTGTAAAGAAATATGTTTAATTTTATTTGTAGATAAATTTAACTTGTCTCATATGACTTGTCATAATCAATTTCTCTTTTATAATGAACCCTTTTTTAAAGAGCTATATACAATTGGTTAAAAAAAAGATATGATTGATTTAAAATATAATTTGTCCTGAACCTTTGAAGATGCTTTAATAAAAATTTTAATTCTTGAAATTCCAAATTTGTAACTAATTGCAGATTAGTTAAGATATGTGAATTATTTAATAATTTTATCCTGTCTCACATGTAGTAATGGAAGGGAATTTCACTTATCATGAAAGAGATATAAGGAAGAGTTGATGCCACAAATGATAAATTACAAATACTTAAATTGCATTGTAGCAATTAAAGTAATTGTAGATGAAACTCACTATTTGAAATAATTGAACACCTAATAACAATATTGATTATTATATACTGGTATGCTTTATTGATATTACACTAACCAACAGGAAGGAGCAGACAAGCAATAGTTTATCTCACACAAAAGATAAGAGGTTTTTTGTTCTGTAGTGCATGATCAAATAACCTAAAAATATTAAAGTACATTTGCCTGATGTCCTATGGAATAATGTGAATTTTCTGTATTTCCCCAGAGAAATGAGCCAACATTCCTAGATCATCTATACTTCTTCCAAGAAATTTGCCTAGCTTGGTCAGTCTGGTTATCCCTAGGTGATACACTGGTCTGGGGAACAAACTAAAAGAAGTCAGTTTTGTGGAAATATGTTTAACATGACTGTAATATATAAACCATATCAAATTGCTTACTGGCTTCAGGAGGGGAAGGCAAGGGAGGGAGGGATAAAAATCAAAATTAATTAATTAATTAAAAAAAAATAAAAGAAGTCAGTCGGTTTCTCAGATAATTGTGTTTGTCATTTCCTCCTCTTGGTCAAGAGGAATTATGGAATTCCATTCTAATCAAAAAGAAGCACTAAGAGTCTGATATATTGCTGAATATTACAAAGGGGGTGATTTTATATACAATTACAAAAATTTTGTTCTGAAAGAATTGCTAATGGGAATAGATAATACAGAAAGAATCACAACTACTGTACATTCAGTAGCTGCTACTGAGATATAAGTTGTAAAAAAATTTAAATAACTATAAGTTGGGGCAAGGAACACAAGACTCTCAGCTCATGTTTGGTGTCTTTGGAATGTGGTCTATGCTTCTGTTCTTTGCTTCTTTTTCTAGGTAACTGGGACATCCATTGGGGGATTGAAACTCCTTTCAGATGAGAGATGTATCCACTTAGAGAGATGTGTCAACTTAGCTTCAGTTTTGCTGCAGAGGGGTTAGTCAGCAGGACTTAATAGGCCCCTTTCCACTTGGGATGCAGAGAATCCTTGTAAAGGTACCTTTTCCAGTAGACCCAATCTCGGGTTCCAACTGCAAATTCCAACTGACTGATTCAGGACTGAGTTCCTAGAAAATGACTAAGAAAAAAGGTACTTATGGTGTAAAAAACTTTTGAGTGTGTACCAGCAGTAGGATAGAAGGGAAATATTGGTAGTGAGGGAATTGCTGGAGGGAGAAAGGAGGGGCGTAGGATGCTGTGATGATTTCAAAAGGTGAAAGAGTATATTTACCAAAAGGGGTTTCCCTAAGGTTAAGAAAAATTAGGGGAAGGGCTTTTGGCTATAGCTGAGGCAAATCATCCATATATTTGCCAAGTTCTTCTAGGATCAATGTTAATTTGAGGCACACCCAGCAGTTGTAAAGGCAGAAGAAGCAATTAGCATTAGGAGCATCCAAGCAGTCTGCTTGGCATGCAAGTTAATAAGGGCATGGCATGACCTTGAGCATGGGAAGAATCTCCATGTAAGTGTCCTGGAACTTTAATAACAACCACTGATTCTGGCAAAAAAGAGAGTCAAGCCACCTCCACACTTGTGCCCCATTCTTCATGGAAGTGACAGAGGACGTTAGGAACCCTCAATATTTCCATAATATCCCTAAATCATGTGCCATCCCAAATACATATCTGTGAATTGTGCCAATGTTCAATTTTTCTTTTTGGTAATTCACAAACTCCAGTCAAGGCTTCAAGTTCAGGCTGTTGTATTGAAGAAGGCCAAGGAAGGGGTCCTGACTCAATGATCTCCTCAGTATTGCTGATAGCATGACTGACAGTTTACCAGAATCATTTCTTAGGCAGGAACCATCTGTGTACAGGGAATAATCTGGGTTTTCTATCTTGGCTTCATGGAGAGTTTGGGGGATTAAAATAAAGTCAACAATTTTAATACAAGTATGATCCTGAGTATAGTCAGGGTTCCCATTCTCTTGTCAGGGAGAAAAGTGGTTGGGGTTGAGAGCTCTATACTTGGAGATAGTTACATTAGGTTTGTATAGTAGAGAGATCTTTAATCATACAAGACACATTGATATCAGATATCCTAAAAATTTAACTTGAAAACAAGGTACTTTATGGTCTTCTAAAAAATTTATAATTGGCATATAAAACAGTGACAAAAGTTAATCTCATTAGCCATCTTAATTAAAAGTACAATGTGTTTTATTATCATTTTTTGCACTTTCATTAGAAATTAATTGTAAGAGTAATTGTACTTTTCGTACAGGAAAGAAAAAATAAAAATAAACAATACCTCATTAAGGTTGGCTCTTATATGTCACACTTGGTATGAAAATGCAGTTTGCCTAAAAATAACATAATAGTAAGAATTAGGACAACATTTAAAAAGTAGTTGAATATTATGAAAGTTTGTAATTCTTGCAATGAAACAAAATATAAAGAGAACAAAAGTGTTAAAACAACAAAAAATACTTTAACAAAAACACCAAATATTAATAAAACCAATTTCAGTTGAATATCCTTTTATGAAATAAAAACTATTATGAAACAAAACTTACTCAAGCTCCTGTCAGTGAAAAGGTTTCAAATGCACAAAGTCTTCATAATATTTGAATGCTAGGGGCATGGAAAGTTCAACTACCTTGAGGCTTGCAAAAACAAAACAAAACCCAAAAGCCCAGTAAACTATGTTTTAACTACCACACCATTATTAAATCATGTAATACTTCAATAGTATGTGATTGGTCTGACTTTAGATTAAGAAACTACTTAACAGAATTATTGAGGAAGTCTGTCAAACACTTTACCAAGGCTAAGTGGAACAAATTTATCTCGTCTATTAGGGAAAACTTTCAGATATTTTCAAAAACATTTTTGTTTTTGTTATTTACACCAAGAAGCCAAATTATTTTTGCCAGAGTCACACTTGCATTATGCCTAGGGAGTATTCCAGAGAATAAACTTGAACCCAGGTGTTCCTGACTTTGAGATCTATTCTTTGTGAATTCAGAGTAAAAACTTGGTAAATATCTTTTGCATTTCTAAACAAGCAGTTTCAATTACTTGACATCAATCTTTTAACAGTTGAATCTACAACAATTTATATCCCCAAAGAATACTGGTCTATAATTATCAAATATTCACATCACATATTGGCAAACTGAGGCAACTTGTTTTAAAATCATGGAATTAACAAATTACCAGATCCATAAAAATTTGAAACACTTCGTCTTAATGTAAATATCAGAAAAAATCCTGAAAAAAAATCAACATACATCTTATTAAGAGACATGTTTCACTTAAAATATTACTCAAATAAATTCAATTACAACTTGATCTATATTCCCAAATGGCATAATTTTCAATTTATCTAAGGATCATCTACTATTGGTATTTCAGTGACTGAGAAGTCAGACAGTTCCTCATATTTAAATTGAACCTGATCTACCAACATGGATTTAAAATTCATAATATTAGAGATCAATTCCCAATTAAAGTTTTAACAAATTTCTTAAAAACAGGTTTAAAAAGTAAACAGGTAGGGGGCAGCTACATGGCACAGTGAATAAAGCACTGGCCCTGGATTCAGGAGGAATGAATTCAAATTTAACCTCAGACAATTGAAACTTATTAGCTTTGTGTCCCAGGGCAAGTCACTTAACCCTTATTGCCCTGCAAAAAAAAAACCAACAACCCCCCCCCAAAAAAAAAACAGGATAGAAAAAAAATCAAGCTGTAGTCACCCTCTAACTGCCTCTCTATGTAAATTACCTTTCTGACAATTCTGCTTTCAGTGGCAGAGAGGATTGCATAATTCAATGCAAGATAAGGTACTTAGCTTGGACAGCAAGGGGGAAGAAGAGAAATAGTAAAATACCTTTTACTCGGGACACATGCAGACTCTCTCTCTCTCACACACACACACACACACACACACACACACACACACAGAAAATATTAACACAAATAAACACTCTACAAGGATAAACACAAGAACAGAAAACAGTTGTGATAAATATTCTTAAAATAATTTAGCATTCACAAATTAAGTCCTCTTCTACATCTTCAAAGCCCCATAATTTGAGAAAAACTAAATGTTTTTTTTAGAGGGGGATCCTCCTGTCAGAGGAGGGGAAGATATTGGGAAATCACATCCCACTCATAGCCGGCCCTCAATTTTTGAGCTGGCTAAATCAAGAGTAAACTCAAAAAGGAGACTCCACTGTGTGGCCATTGCTGTTGTGGGTGAGACTTAGTCAAATTTTGCCAATTTCCAAGTACTTACAAGAACATGGTGCATACTTGAATAACATAACCAGCAGTGGTCCTCTTTTGGTGGCCATGCCAATGTAGACCACACTTTACCCTTGGGTTTTGACAGATCCTCAATAAAAGAACTTTAGGAATTCAAGGAAAAATGTCATGGGTTTTGAGAAACTCACTTACCCAAGCTGAGCCACTGTAAATAATTGTTATTTGAGGGTTTTATGACCCAAACTTTTGGCTAGAATTTAAAAACCCTTGATCCAGACATATAGTGGTAAAAAGTGTTAGTAATGTCATAACTATCTCAATTTTGTATTGCATATGGATATGAGTATCCTCCAAAGGGGGGAATCCAATATGCTGTATATATCAAGTTTAAATTTGTTTTGTATATTTTGAAGAACTTTCACTGTTTTTTGAAGAATTTTCATTATTTAATTTGACAATTTTTAGACAATGCTATGCTAAAGATTAATTAAAATCCAGCAGTTCCAGAGACAACCAGAATCCAGAGACAGCCAGAATACAGACCAGAGGCCAGTTTCCCAATGACATCTCAACACTCCTTTGAAGACAAGATTTTAAGGACTTTAAATGGACATTTTTGTTTTTTGTTTTTCCTTCTGTTACTATATACATTACCTGTAATATGTATTTTCCCTTTCCTATATTGTTATTAGTATATTGTTTGTTACCATAGGGTATGATATTCTGTTATTTTATTTATTTAATTATTGTTTATTATTTATCATTCCATCAACAAAATGCCACAAATATGTTATTCAAGATATTGAAGGTAGAAAAGTTCTGTATGTGTATATACATGTATGTACACCATTTGGGGGGGGGTACAGAACTCTCCTATCTTAATATCTTTAATATTTTTGTGTATTGTGTAAATATCTTAATATATTTGTGTATTTATGTGTATGTTGTGAGATTCAAAATTGGATATACGAGCATTAAACTACCCCTTTTAACTTTTCTTATATATATATATATATATATATATCCCAGACCACTAAGAAAAAGAAGCCTCTGAGCTTTAATCAGTGAGGGATTAGTTTTTATTGCTTGGGAATTAATTAGACAACAAAAGGTGATGCCAATTAGGGAAATAGGAAAGTAGAAATACAAATGAATAATCTTAGATCTAAGTTTAGTTTATTTTCCTTGATAAAACTCACTGAATCCCAAACTGCCCGCCAGGCCGAGAACCAGCATACCCAAAGCCGAACACAAACTGTGTCCACCACCACGGCTAAGTTGAAAAGCCAGAGAGAGAGCAAACTTCTGTTCCTCCCTCAGTTTAAGCTGGTGTTCCGGAAGTTCATCATGGTCTCCTCCCCAAAAGGGAGGTCCTTCAAAAGCTGCTTCAGTAGCATGTGCTCAACTCTCAAACGATTCAACTAAAACTTCTGTTTTTTATATCTTTACCACAAATAATTTTTTTACCACGTTCCCCCCTTTGTTTCATTTGAAAAATGAATGAGTTTGTTCAATGAAACAGCCAAAAATAATATCCTATGCTAACTAATAATATGTTAATATCAATATAGAAAAAGGGAGAGAGAAAAGTTTTATCCAGAGGGGCAGTACCTCATGAAATGTGACACTTTGACATTGGTTTTGCAGAGGGAGGGCCTCTGCAGAGAGTACATGTTACAGATGGCATATAATAACAGAAGGAGATAACAAAAACCAACAAAACAAAACTGTTCATATAAAGTCTCTGAGTTCTCTTGTCTTCTTGAAGTGGCAAGATGTGATCAGGAGGAAGCTGGATTCTGGTCTGTAAAACTGGGCTCTGGACTCTGGACTCTGATCTGGAAAACTGGATTCTGGACTCTGGTCTGGAAAGCTGGATTCTCTTCTTTAACTGTTTTAATTGCTGGATTTTTACTAAACCTTAGCATAGCATTGTCAATGATCAAATTAATAAATTTCATTACAATGTGTATATATAATACATGAAAATATGTGTATATATATATTTGTACTATGTATATACATGCACATAGATACACACATATATGTATAAACATGCAACCACACATATAAGTATACACATATATACATACATATGTGTATTCATGTGTATATATACTACTAAAAGTAGTCAGTTATCAGTTTACATATATACATGCATATAAACATACACATATGTACACATACACATACATATCATATACATATATACACCTATGGCCATATATATGCTTATATACACATATATGCATGCATTTGCATATATATTTATATCTATATTTATCTATCTATATACTCTCAACTTATGTAAAAGAAAAAAAAAATTAGCAGGTGAAACAAAAAGTAATCAACCCCAAAGGCAACCTTTTCACTTGCTAGTCATTCTTGTTGTTCTATAAATTCTGTTTTCAGTCCTACCCTTTGGGCACTCCTAACCTGCAGTGGTGGTATCATGAGTTATAACTCCTCTGCCCCTTTGAAAGAAATTGCTTTTGTTATATTGATTGGTTAATAATTTTTCAGGTTGACCTATTTGTCTTATCTGGGATTTGAAGAGCCCCTGCTCAGCTGAGCATCATTTTTCACTTTGGACACTTGGTACCAGCTGGAATCTATTGGGTTCCCAGTCTAGACTCAAAGTTAGGTGGTGTAGAGAGCAAATTTTAATTGGAGAGTGTTAGCTAGTCAGCTTGCCACAATTTGGGGCAAGGAAGGAGACCACCAGGCTCCCTCAAAAACAGAACAGGGTTTATTACAAAGAATGAACTTAAAAACCCAAGCAAGATCAGTAGAATTAAGGGAAAGGAAAGAAAAATGGAGGAAGGGAAATGATATGACCTATATAACACCACTACCCAGGAATCAGTTGAGAACACACAGCTGTGTCCTGTTGCTTTCCAGTTTCAATCTAGAATGGCAAAACTCCTCCCTTCTTCCCAGCAGACCCCAGGCTGATCACACATAGCCCCAAGCCAATTGACTGGCAGCCCTGACTGACAGTCACATGACTGACCTCACTGGGCTTCCAGTCATTATAATTTTGCCAGGCCCATGTAGGTGTCTGCAAGTGGTGATGACGTGAGGTGCCGGTGCTATGGCAACGGCTACAGCCAGAGGGTGGAGCACCGTGCAGTTTGCAGAGGTGCTGTGCCTGAGCCCCAGGCCAGTGTGCTTGCCTGGATTTTTAAAATTCCAGCCAAAATATGGGGTCATAAAAACCTCAAATAACAATTAATTTCTTAGTGGTCTGGGATATATATATATGGGAAAAGTTAAAAGGGGGAGTTTAATGCTCGTATATCCAATTGTGAATCACAATATACACAACATACTCAAATATATATGTGTATGTATATTTAATATATATTAAAGATATTAAAATAGGAGAGTCCTGTACCCTCCAAAATGGTGTACATACATGTATATACACATACAGAACTCTTCTACCTTCAGTATCTTGAATAATATATTTATTTAAAATATGTATATAGTGTAATCACCTAATTTTGATATACACTTTCTAAGGATACATGCATATGTGTATATGCAGGTGTGTGTACATATATATGTGTGTGTGTGTGTGTGTGTGTGTGTGTGTATACACACATGTTTTCCTTGAAAATAGGATTTCTAACATCAAATTGTAGAAAAGCAACAATATATGACAAAGAAACAAAAACTTTTTTAAAAGCTCCCTTGCTTTTGTGTACAGTGTATTAAGTAGGAAAATAACTAGAAATCATACTTTGGTGACAGTATGATTTTTCTTCCTCTAATGAGCAGGTCAATATGTATGTATATATATATACACACATCTATATATACACATATATGTACATATATATCTCAATCATATGCATACATGTGCATATATACACAATTCAAATCAATAAACGTTTATTAATTATGTACTAATATACAAGACATAAAGGTAGTATGTACACACCCATATTTGTTAAAAAGTATGTTTTGAAAGCATGATTACTCTTCCTGAAAGAAAAGAGACTTTGCAAAAAAAAAAAATCCCTTCCTCTTTACAATACCTGAGTTAATTGTTTAGTTGGAATTGGAAGGTATATAAAAAAATCATCTAATTCAGAGAATCTCAAACTGCCATGCAAGAACCATTGTGTGTATGTGTATTTTATTTTGATAATGTTCTATCACTATGATTGTTTTAATTGTAGTCCTACACATTTTATTCTATGTTTTCAATAACATTTTTCTGAGAGGGAAAAAAACAAAACAAAACATGCTTTGCTAGACTGCCAGACACTACGTGAGGAAAAAAGGTCAAGAACTCCTGATTCTTATTCAATCCCTATAACTTATAGTCATTAAACTGAGATTTAAAGAGAAAAAAGAAAACATTCTCAAGATCTTATTAGGTTTGCTATCTTCTATGTAGTAAAATATCACTTGTTTATTTCTGGTCTAAAGAAACAATGGTTTATCTGTATAATATACCTTTGTAATATCAAATATCAGTTGTTGTTTATGGAGCAAAATGGACAGGCATATCACTTTGTTTTGATATCAAGAGTAGTTAGGTTCAGTGTTATTTTCAGAATATCTGTAAAAAGCATTACTTAATGAAAGGAATACACTACATCAAGTATTTCTTCCTTGAGAGATTGTGACAAGGATAAAGTCTGAGGCAGGGTTGTTTCCTGGGACAGAGTGGAGAAATCTTCATTGGACAATGTGTAAAGCCAGACATTGACAGATACAGCTTTTTGATGCCCATTTTTGACCCATTTATTATGCAGAATGTCATTATTAAGTTGTCCATTAGGTTTTTTTTTTCTTGTTTCCCTGAATTGATTAGTGTGGTTTTGCCACTGAAATGGAGTATCTAATATCTCTGTTTTTAAGCACTCATTTATATTGGTAAATAAGTCATATGTTGTTGAGAGTTGTATATACTTAATGCTGCCATTCAGAAAATTCAAACATCAGTTTATTTTCTTTTTTTAATTATAAAAGTATTTTATTATTTTCCAGTTACCTGTACAGATAGTTTTCAACATTTGTTTTTAATTTATTAAAAATTTAATTTTTTTTTTTTGCAGGACAATGAGGGTTAAGTGACTTGCCCAGGGTCACACAGCTAGTAAGTGTGAAGTGTCTGAGGCCGGATTTGAACTCAGGTTCTCCTGAGTCATCTCTGATGACATTAAGGTCTTTAAGCTAAGTCTGTGTTCTAAATTTTATTCCTCCTTCCTTCATCAACCCTCCCTATGAAATCAAGCAATTCAACACAAATTATACATGATATGCACATTATTCTTAAAATATTTAAAGTTTTGAGTTCCAAATTCTGTCCTTCACTCCACCCCTCCCTTCTCCCCTCTCTGAGGTGGTAAGCCATCAGACAGAGGTTATAGTTGTGCAGTTATTTAAAATGTTTCTATATTAGCCACTTTGTATAAGATGAGTAAAAGAAAATAAAGAAAGAATGAGAAATAACATGCTTCAATTTGTATTCAATAAATATCAGTTCTTTCTCTGGGGGTATATAATATGCTTGATCATTATCTTGGGATTATCTTGGATCATTGTATTATTGAGAATAATTAAATCTTTCGCAGTTCTTCATCAGAAATATTTCTGTCACTGTGCACAATGTTCCCCTGGTTCTTCTCATTTCACAATATAGTAATTCCTACAAATCTTTCCAGGCCTTTTTGCTTGTCATTTCTTTTAGCTGAATTATATTCCATTATAATCATATAATACAACTTGTTTAGACATCCCCTACTTAAGAGGCAATACTCTGACTTTCAATTCTTAGCCACCACAAAGAGTTGGTATAGATATATATTTTTATATTTTATTTTTATTTAGAATTATAATTTCCCAAATTATGTGTAAAACTAAATTTTGACATCAATTTATTTTAAAAAATGTATTCCAAATTATCTTCCTCACTTTTTATTTCTTTTTCCTATTTTTATACTTCTCTAGGGTCTTGTATTTGAAAGTCAAATTTTCTATTCAGTTCAGGTCTTTTCATCACAAATACCTGAAAGTCCTCTTTTTCACTGAAGTCCTATTTTTCCCTAAAAGATTATACGCAATATTGCTGGCTAGGTGTTTCTTGGTTGTAATCCCAATTCATTTGCCCTCTGGAAGATCATATCACATGCCCTCCAATCCATTAATGTAGAAGCTGCTAGATCTTGTGCTGTCCAAACTATGGCTCCACAGTACTTGAATTGTTTCTTTCTGGCTTCTTGTAATACTTTCTCCTTGACCTTTCAGCTCTGGAATTTGCCTATAATATTCCTAGAGGTGACTCTCAGTGGATTCTTTCAATTTTTATTTTACATTCTGTTTCTAGAATATCAGGGCAATCTCATAAAATATGATGTCTAACCTCCTGTTTTGATCATGATTTTCAGATAGTCCAATAATTTTCAAATTATCTCTCCTGGATCTATTTTCTAGGTCAGCTGTTTTTCTAAGAATATATTTCACATTGCCCTCTATTTTTTTATCATTTGGATTTGCTTTATTGTGTCTTGGTTTCTCATAAAGTCACTAGCTTCCATTTGTTCAATCCTATTTCTTAGGCAATTCTTTTCTTCAGAGAGCTTTTCCATTTAGCTTTTCAAGCTGTTGCCTTTTTTTTCATGACTTTCCTGTATCACTCTAATGTCTCTTTCCATTTTTCCTCGACCTCTCTTACTTTATCTTCAAAGTCCTTTTTGAGTTTCTCTATGGCCTGAGACCAATTTACAGTTTTCTTGGAAGTTTTTGATGCAGAAGCCCTGACAATGCTATCGTCTTCTGAGGGTGCACCTTGATCTTCCTTATCACTAAAGAAACTTTCTATGGTGCTCATCTTTCTCTGTCTGCTCATATTGCCCATCTTTACTTAACTGTACTCCTTCTTAAAATGGGGCACTGCTTCTGGGCTGCACTGTCCCAAGCTTCATGGGCTCCCAGGTGGTACAGTTTAAAGAAAGGCAGGTTATACACTCACCTGGGCTGTGTTTTGTTCTGAAAATAACCCCAGGCCTACTTTCTCTTCAACCAGAAAAAAAACTTTTTTATTTCACTGAGTTGATAGCTACAGGGAGCCTGTGTCCCTCTCCCACCTGGGATGCCACCACTAACGATTGCTTCCTGGTTCTCAGCAGGGATAAAACAACCAAGTTCCACATAACAGCCAGCAGAGACCCCTTTAATCTCCCCCTGGACAACCACTCAGTCCTCTCAACAGACTATGAGCTTAGTTTCAGAAGACATTGGCACTGCAGAAATACTGGAAGGGGGCAGTTAGGTGGCATAGTGGATAGAGCACTGGCCCTGGATTCAGTATGACCTGAGTTCAAATCTGGCCTCAGACACTTGACACTTACTAGCTGTGTGACCCTGGGCAAGTCACTTAACCCTCATTTCCCTGCAAAAAAAATAATAATGATAGTTTTGTTTCCTCATTACCTATACTAATTCCTTTAATTTCTTTTTCTTCTCTCGTCGCTATAGCTTACATATCTAGTATAATATTAAATAATATAAGTAGTAAAGGGTAACATTGCTTCACCCCTAATTGTATTGGGAAGACATAGCTAACCACCATTATAGATAATGCTCACTGATGGTTTTATATAAATGTTGGGAAGACAAAGTTATGTGCATGCAAGAAATGGGAATCCTGCTTTAGTATACATGATAAATATCTATAGGATACCTAAAGACTGACTTTGGTTTCATATACCTGATCAGTGATATTATCTGATAACTGATAGGGGGTAGCATATGTCCTGGTCACTGAAAGTGAGTGGACAAGATCTTAGTGGTTTATGGGCATTTTGAGTCTCTCTATTTATCCATAAATTGTCAGAACTTTCTTCTTTATCTCTGACTGTACCCTGAATTATACATTGTATTAATGTACCTTTTTGCATGTGTTATTTGATATGACTGCTAAAATATTATTCATTTATTATTATAATGCTTCAGAAATAAGAAAGGCAGAGAGAATAGTATAGACTTAGAGCAGTCAGTCAGTAGCATGATAAGGTCTTCAGTTCAGACTCAATTGTTTATTGTTGACTGGAAATTTCCCTCTTTGACTTCTACACTTTCCTTAGTTTATGGTCTTACAAGAGGCTTTAACCATTGGGGGAATTTCTTTTTTCTTTTGGAAGCCCAAGAGCTGAGTTGTTATGTTAAAATATAAATTCTCTCAAGATAATAACAAGCCAACAACAATCTTAATTTTTTTCTATTTGGAAGAGAAACAAGGCAGCACTGGAAAGATTGATGCAATGATTATTTAATCAAAATAATTTTTAATCAGACATTTTATAAATAGATTACTTTGGTTAATTATGGGTTCAGAATAAGGTATGGAACTACTCTAAGTAACAAGTGCTGAAATGTTTGATCTTGAAGAAAACTCACAACCACATTGATTATCTTCCATGTTCTTATAGTGTATTTATACTCAAAGAATAAATTATTTTAACTTTTTCATTACATAAACTGATTATAGCATCATGTTTTGTTATTAATACCAGAATTCAAAAAGAGATCCATGTACAGATCTTATTTTTCCTTGTGGGTCTAAGTCTATGATTCTATCATTGAAATAAATGAAATTCTATCTTCTTTTTTGCATAACAGGGTATCAAAATAAGGAATTAATTGAATTAAAATTATTTTCTTTCATAAATTTATATATAGGTATTGGTTTATATTTTTGTTAGTAAGAAAACATTTATGAACTTTTTTTTACAATTTTAAAATAAATTCCTAATTTCTCAAAAAAGAAAAATGCATTTACTTTGAAAATTATTAAAATTTACATCTGAAAACCAAAATCTTACTTTAAGAAAAGATGAAATGAAATGGACTTGTTATAGCATTCTTTAGTTTTTAAGGGAAGTAAATACTTTAATTTCAAAAATAAGAAGTCTCAAAGAATATTGACTTACTTAAGTTCGTCTTTTGTAGGTTTAGTCTTCTGAGTCGTGTAATCAACTTTATGTCTGTTTGCTCTCTTTCTCCATAACTTTCAACTTTCCAATCCTTCAACAAGCCGAAATTATATGCTAAATATAGGTAATTATAGTTTTTAATAGGATAAAATATTAAAAATGGAAAAATTCTCATAAATCAACATTGAAGAACTGCAGTCCTTAAAATATGTTTTTTTTTTCTAATATGCATGTCCCATTTAGCCTCTATAGTCCTGGAACAGAATCCTAGTTTGAAATACAATCTTGTGCCTAAGGAAAATCATAACTACTCACAATCCTCCTCCCCTCGAAAGGGCTAAAAATTCCCTGACTTCTAAGAGACCAAAATCTGAGTTATGAATGCCTTGGCCTGCAGAGACTACTGGGAACAGTCCAACAATCATCCACCATGCTTTTTCAGTAAATGGTTTATTCTAGTAGCTAGAAGGAAAGATTAAGAGCCTAGGGAGGGATGAAGACCAGACAGCCAGTGTATGTTAGTGAATCAGGCCTTAAGGCAAAGAGTAGAAGCAACTCTGTACCACACAGAAAGATAAGGAACTTAAGTAGGAACTCAGGCTAACAAAACCAATAGAAAACACATGGAGAGGCTGAAGCAATATTTTCCTCAGGGATATTGTTGTTGTTCAGTCATTTTTCAGACATGTGTAACTCTCCATTACCCCATTTGGGGTTTTATTGGCAAAGAAACTGGCATGGTTTGCCATTTCCTTCTCTAGCTCATTTTATAAATGAAGAAACTGAGGCAAACAGGTTAAGAAACTTGGCTGGGGTCACACAGCTAGTAATTGTTTGAAGTTAGATTTGAACTCAGGAAAATGAGTTTTCCTGAGTCCTGACAGTCTATCCCACTGTACCACCTAGCTTACCCTCAGGGTAACAAGAAAATGAGTCATGGGAAAAATATATGTGTGTATGTGCATATGTATGTAAAATGTATGTGTATACATATCTCCATACATATGTGTGTACCTATAGCAAATAACAGAACACACAGTAGTATATTAACATAGATCTTGTGTGTGAAATCCTGACAATGAGTAGTAGGTACTCAGAGAATGCAAAACCATACTAAAAATATTATAAAAGAAATTAAAGGTAATTAATGAAATTCAATAACCTCTAAACTCCGAAGAAAGCATGGAATAATAATTTTTAAAACTACAAAATGTTTTTAAAAGTCATTTAGAAAAGAAATATCTTTTTAAAACCAACAATTAGCTTCATATGAAAAAGAAAAAAACAGATTGGATTTTCTAACAATAAATAGATGAGTAAAGATAAGTCACATACCTATTTGTTGATGATATGGTAGGTAATGTAGAAATTAAAAAACAAACAAACAACTAATTGAAACAATCTATATGATTCCAAATCTAGAGTTATTAGGAGCTCTCAGAAGCTAAATTACCTCAGTTTACTAGTGAACAAACTGATCCTCAAGGAGGGAAAGAAGGAGGGGCAGCTAGGTGACATAGTGGATAAAGCACTGGCCCTGGATTCAGGAGTACCTGAGTTCAAATCCTGCCTCAGACACTTGACACTTAACCAGCTGTGTGAACCTGGGCAAGTTACGTAACCCTCATTGCCCTGAAAAAAAAAAAGATGGAAAGAAGGAAAATAACACCTATTGAGACCACTTATGCAATAAGTACAAATTTGAGGGAAGGCAGGTTTTTCTCTCATGTGACCTGGTCTCTGGTCCAAAGATAACCTCAATCCAACTTTCTAATTAACCAGCCAGCAAAACATTTTGTGCTGTGGTTCTAAGCTCTGATGAGCCTTTTCCGCTTCACCCACCATGGCCTCCCACCATTCAAGATTTCTTCCTGATTCCCTACTGGGTTGGGATAGCCAAATTCCTCCTTATGTCCCTCAGTCACCCCTGTATTTGCCCCCTGCCAGACATTCATACCTCTCACCCAACCATAAGCATTGTTCTGGAAAAAGTAGGTGCTGCATGTGATTCAGAGGCTTGGGGGTAAGTTTCTTTGGTGCAGCCTGGCTGGAGAGGTTGTCACTGCTATCACAGGTTTGGAGTCTACTTGCAGTCCAGCATGGCCCCTTCTAAGCTGTCTTTGGATGGAAAATAATATCAGCCTGTCTTTTTGTGGGTTTTGCTGCTCCAGGAGCTGTTTTATTGCTGTTTTGGAGGTAATTGTGTCAGGAGCTCTGTGCATTTAATGTCTTTCCTCTGCCATCTTGGCTCTGTCCCTGGAAGTCCCCTGTGAAATAAATACCAAGATTAATATGCAAATCTAGACTCTTACTCTAGAGCCAAATATTTATAAAATTTTATTTTGTCTCACTGATGGTTCAGCTCGGTGGTGCAATGGATACAGTACTGGCCCTGGAATCAGGAGGACCTCAGTTAACATCTTACCTCTGATACACATTAGCTGTGGGACCCTGAAAAAATCACTTAACCCAATTTCCTTAAAAGTATGGGGCCATCTCCAGTTGTCCTGATTGTCCAGTTGTCTTGTCACTGGACCCAGATGGCTCTGTAGGAGAGAGCAAGGTTGGTGAACTTGAATGCGTTCCCTCCCAATTCACTGCAAGTCATGACATCATCACCTGGATGCTATGGTCCTCTTCAAGAACAAAGGACAAACAAGAACTTAGATCTTATCCTTTGCCCATCTGATGATTTTGGAGATTGGGAAAGATTATCCATAGAAAAGTAGATTAGATTTATTAACTTTTGTTATGTTTTTGTAATTAGGGACTTTTCCAAATGACCATATATATATATATATATGCATATATAACATATTTATATATACAACAAATATACATGCTTATATTATATATGCATAAAGATGAATATTTTAAAATGGAGTTTTATAGCTTTATATATGTATGTGGTGTATATATAAATATATAATTTTCATCTTTATTCATTGATAAGTAGGTGGGTAACAAAATAAACTCACAATATCAACATATTTTCCTTGTAAGAATAAAATACTTTAGAAGGGAAAAATTAAAATGAAATTTCATTCAATAAAACTACAAAACCACATACTATATCTAGAGTTACTCAAATAGAGCCTAATCAAAATCCACATAGATACAATTATTAATCTCTCCATAAAGAAATAAAGGCCATTAATACTATGCTAATATCTAATGTAAAATATAATAAAAAAGAAATTAGAGTTCTCATATGCAGCAAAATATTTATAGCAGCATTTTTGTAGGATTAAATAAATAAAAACAATGTGGAAAATCTTTGATTGGGGAATTGAAAAACAATTTGTGGCACATGAAAATAATGGACTGTTACCTCAAGGTAAGAAACTATGATTATGACAGAAAAAAAGGATGGGAAACGTATATGAACTAATGGAAATGAGGAAAGAAATACCAGTAAAGCAATATACAGAATAACTAGTTAATGAAAAGAAAAACTAACTATACAACTATATATGAGACAAATAACCTTGTACAGTTTCCTCAACAATAAAATTAAGTAGTTGGATTTGATGACAAAAAAATTCTCTTCCTGGTCTAATGTGCTATGTTCTTTTTTTCCAAAATATACTTCTTTTTTTTTTTTTTTTTGAGGGGCAATGAGGGTTAAGTGACTTGCTCAAGGTCACATAGCTAATTAAGTGTTAAGTTTCTGAGACAGGATTTGAACTCAGAGACTCCTGAATCCAGGGTCACTGCTTTATCCACTGTGCCACCTAGCTGCCCCATCAAAAATATACATTTAAAGGAATTAAGATAATACTATCATAGATGTTGTATAAAGTTATAATATGTCTTTTGGGACATTACAATAAAGCAAATATATTATTATTTATAATATTAATATATCAAGATAAATCTCAAATATCTTTGAAAATTTGCATGGTAGGTTTTATATTTTTTACTTTCCTGACAAAATAACTTAAATATGTGGGCAGCTAGGTAGTACAGTAGATAAAGTGCCAGTCCTGGATTGAGGAGTACCTGAGTTCAAATCTGGCCTCAGACACTTGACACTTACTAGCTGTGTGACCCTGTGCAAGTCACTTAACCCTCATTGTCCTGCAAAAAAAATATTAAAAAACAAAATATGATTTACTCTTACTACTGGCTGGGTAAGATTACATCATAATAACCAGAAAAAAAAAAACTTTAAATACAGAGAGAGACAGAGAGAGAAAAAGAGAGAGAGAAGGGAAGAGAGAGAAATATGTATTATCATTAGTTCTAAAACTTTGCTCTACAACACTATGTAGAATTATTTCCTAGGTACAAAATAATATATAAAACTTTGGGCAATAATGCTGAAAGAGTGGTAACAAGTTTTCCCTCAAGGAACTTAGATTAATTTGGAAAATATGATAAATATACATGTGATACACATGCTATATACAAGATGAAGTATATAAAAATAGAGATGGCTATTAAATGGATATGGGTAAAACTTCATTATACTAAGCCTTTCAGTTAGAACTAAGTTTTGAGAAGAATTTTGAGAAGAAAAGAAGTAGGGGGAAAGACATATTATACAAAAGGGGAAAAGGAAATACACTTTAAGCAAAAGAAAAATATTGGAAGCCCTATTCATGAATTACATAATTACAATTAAGGTTACACATTTCTTCTATATTCATATTACATCATATATTAATGATATTTTTTCTCAATTGTTTGTTCACTAATATTTTGGAGTAGGTGACCTTTTATCTTATATAGAGTTGTCACTCAAAAATAAAACCTGCTACAATTTGACATTTGCATTTGTTAAAAGAATATAAGGTGAATAGAAGCACCTTCCATCTCATTTCAAAATTATTACTAAACTGAAAAAATAATCAAAAACATCTTTGTAGTTTATAAATACAACTCTGCATGGCAACTCCTGGGCTTCTCCACCTTTTGCTGAGATATATACACACAGAAGATGCAGTTCATTTGCCTCTCACTGGTTTTGATCTCTCACAGCAGGAATGTATAAGAAGAAAGACAACTGGCATTTCATTGTACTTCAGAAAGGTAGCATGCATTATGTACAAACATTATATTATATTATTCACCAATATTTGACATTCTAAGATCCTGTACAGGAAGACTGATCAAAGAGGTTCTTATGGCAAAATTCTTATTTCTATTAGGAAGAAATGGATGCTGATGAAAGGGAATGGCTTACAATGCATATATAAATTCATTGAAAAATTGATTCTTTTAAAACATATGGAAGATTCAGCCAAGGGCAGGTGACAAGATGAAAATGAAAGTGTGACATAATTCTATGTGAATAATATCTATAATGGTCTAAATTCAGAATTAGCTAAAGTTCACAATGAATACTAAGGACAGAAATTCTGTTGCAGTTATATCTGAAGCAAGAGAAAAATTAAAAGATTTTGTAGACCACAGATTGGAACGAAGTGAATAATGACTAAGAATAGCAGATAGAAAGTAGAATTATACAAATAATATTTTTCTTCTAATGTCTATGCCAAGAAAAATGGACACATAACTACGTGGGATAGAAATAGGCATATTAGGGATTTGAAACCTAAGTATGAAAATGGAAATATCTTGCTTAGCAACAATTAAACTAATACACCAGGCCATGATAAATTATTTGTCAGCATTTTGACTTTATAGCTATTATTTCTCAGGTATTGATAGCAATCTTTAGAAATTATGGAGAATGAGATAGGTGTTGTATAACAGGAAATGAGAAAAGTTTTCCCCAATGTTTAAAGAGGAGGCTGACACTTGAAGCTGACAAATATGACTTTAAAGCCTGGTAAAATTCTTGACCAAATTAGTAAGAGGCAGCATGGGATATATTTTCTAGTAAAGGAAAATAATAGAGAATACATGATTTAATTAATGACAGTAACCCACAAGTGAGGAAATTCCCTCCATCAGTGCAGGAATATATGTTCTCTTCAGCTAATATTTGTAGATAGTTGCTGAGAACGCTGAGAAATTAAATGACTTGTCCAGGATCACACAGCCAGTATGTATCAGAAGCAACATCTGAATTTGTCTTCTTGTCTTCTTGGCCTCTTGATCCACTATATGTTTCCTTACTGCATCTAATCCTTGGTTCTTCTTGTTATTTCTCAGGGAATGGATAGACATAATCTAAACAAATATAACTATAATCCAAATATAAATTATTTTATGAGTTGTAATATTTGTCTTAATTTTTCAAATATTCTACATATACTCAATATGCATTTTAAAATGACAAAGATGCAATAGCCAAATATAGTTTATTTTTTATTTCTCCAAATATATTAGATCCCTCAAAAATATTTTCCATTCATTTTGGTAGCATATGGGATAGCATGAAGCTTTCATCCAGACTATGCTGACCATGATTTCTGGCTGCTCTCCCAATGTTCCTCTCTATATTTTCTTCCTGTGGGATGATTCATTTTTCTATCACAAATTTTATTTGTTAGCAAGATCCATGAAGGAAATTGTATATCTATATAATCTATATCTCTGTATCTCTGTATGTATCTCTGTATGTATGTATGTATGTATGTATCTATCTATCTATTATTTCCTTCATAGATACACACACATATATTCAGGATTTCTCATCTATCTATCTGTCTGTCTATCTATCTATCTGTCTATATCTATCTATCTATATGAGAAATCCTGAATATACAATAAAGAAGGCATATCTAGTTTTACTCTGTTATATTGTAAAATGGAACAATAACAAATAGGGAAATAGTCAACTTTTTATTTGTTATTATTAAAAGATCTCTAGTGTTTACAGTTTGAGAGCAATCTCGTTAATTTTCTTCCAAGTTAAGGATATATATTTATGAAAGACTAATTATTAGGATGGCTCTTTCAATAATGTAGTATGTCAGAGTACCCCAGAGGAACATAGATAAATTGGAGAAAAAAAGAAATACAGAATAGAGACCTTAACATTTCCTTACCACTGATGGTCAAGATAAGCTTGAATAGGATGGGTAGAGGCAAGATGGCTGAGAGAAGCCAGGAAGTTGCCTGAACTCTTCCAAATTTTCCTTGAAACAACATTAAATAATGCCTCTAAATGGATTCTGGAGCTACAGAATCTACAAAAAGTTGGAATGAAACAATCATCAGGCTTAAGATAACTTGGAAGGAATTCAGAAAAGTCTGTCTCACCTTGGTGAAAGGGGAACACAGCACAGTGCATAGGGTGCATGGGAAACACAGTAGAAGCTGTTTTGCCACAACACAGATCAGCAGCTGAGGACCCTTTGACCAGACTCAGAAGGCTACCAGCACAGCAGGTAATTTGTGGCATACCTAACCCAAACTCAATGAAGAAGGCAATCTGCAAGCTGAGTTAAAAGGTACACAACAGGTGTTACTAGGTTGGGCCAGCCCAGTGTAGTGAGCAAGCCACTGATAGCAGTCAAGGCCTCAGAACAGAAAGCAATTGATAAGACCCCTGGCCCCCCATACAACAAGCTTGAGACACTTTCCCCTGCATCCCAGGACCAGAGATCAACTGTAAAAGTCAGGAAATAAGCTGAAATATGAATACAAAATAAGAACCCTCACGATAGGACCAAAAAGATTTCTTGGAAGAAGTCAAAAATGATTTAAAAAAAATGAATAAGTAGAGCAAAAGGAAAAAATTGGGAAAAGAAATGAGAGCAATGTAAGAAGGAATCTATCACTTGAAAAAAAGACAAAAATTGGTCGAGCAAACAATTACTTAAAAAATACAATTAGTGGTGGATGAGGGAAAAGGAAGGACTTGCATGAACTGATGGTGAGTGAGAAGAGTAGAACCAGAAGAACAGAGGAATGCTATAGACAGCATTATCAACGTTATGTGTTGATCAGCTGTGGTAAACTAGATTCTTCTTACCAATCTAACAGAACAAGAAAGTTCCAAAGGACTCATGATGGAAAAGGCTCTCTAAATCCAGAAAAAAAGAACTGTGGAATATGGAAGCTGATTGAACTATACTATTTCTTTTGTTTTGGGTATTGCTGTTTTTCTATTTTGAGGTTTTTTGTTATTGCTCTGATTCTTCTGTTATAACATGACTAAGGCAGAAAGATGTTTAATTATATATATATATATATATATATATATATATATATATATATATATATATATATATATATATATAACCTATATCAGATTACCTGCTGTCTAGGGGAGGGGGGAGGGAGAGGAGGGAGGGAGAAAAATTTGAAATTGGAAATCTTATATAAACAAATCTTGAAAACTATCTCTGCATATAACTAGAAAATAATAAAATACCTTTATTTAAAAAAAATACAATTAGCCAAATGGGAAAAAATCCACTAAAGGAAAATAGTCAAAAATAGAATTTGTCAAATGGAAAAAGAGGTACCAAAGATGACAGAAGAAAATAAATAAAAATTAGAAGTGGGTGGGTGGAAGCTAATGATTCTATGAGACATCAGGAACCAGTCAAACAGAATCAAAAGAATGTAAAAATTAGAAGAAAAGGTGAAATACCTTATTGATAAAACAACTGACATGGAAAAAATATCCAGGAGAGACAATTTAAGAATTACTGGACTACCTGAAAGATATGATAAAAAGGACAATAGAAAATATATTTGAGGAAATTATCAAGGAAAACTGTCCCAATATCCTGGAACCAAATAGTAAAATAGTCATTGAAAGAATTCATTGATCACCTCCTGAAAGAGATGCCAAAATGAACAATCCAAGGGATATTATATTCAAATTAAAGTATCAAGTGAAGGAGAAGCTACTAAAAGCTGCCAGAAAGAATAGAGCCAAAATTAGGATTACACAGGACTTGGTGGCTTCAACATTTAAAGGACTGGACAACTTGGAATATGATATTCTGGAAGGCAGAGTAACTTGGATCACAACCAAGAATCAACGACCCAGCAAAAGATATCATTTTCTTTCAGGGGAAAAAGACGGACATTCAAAGAAATAGGGGACTTTCAAATTTTCCTGGTGAAAAGGTCAAATCTAAACAGAAAATTTTTTCTCAAAATACAAGACTCAAAAGAAACATACAAAAGTAAAATAGGAGAAAAAAATCATGTTGTTCTATAAGTTTAAATTATTTATACCCCTATTAAGAGAAGATGATATTTGTAACTTTTGAGAACTGTGTCTCTACTGTAGCAGATAGATGGAGTATATGTAATCAGAGGATGTGGGTATAAGTTCATTTTGATGTGATGGTATAAAAAAGAACAAGGGATGAAAAATAAAGGACTAGTTTGGGAGAAGAAAAGGGAGGCAAAATGGGGTAAATTACATCATAGGAAGAGGGACAAAAGACCTATTACAATAGAGGGAAAGAAGGGAGGGGATGAGAATGGATTGAACCTTAATGTAGAAAGACATAAAGAGTAAATGCATCATTTTCAGATCATGATGAAATAAAAATATGTGTAATAAAGGTCCATGGATAGATGGACCAAATTTTAATTGGAAACTAAATAATCTCATCCTAACGAATGAGTGGGTCAAACAATAAATCATAGTAACAATCAATGATTTCATCAAAGAGAGTGAAAATTATGAAGCAACATACCAAAATTATGGGATGGAGCCAAAGCAGTTCTTAGGGTTACATGAATAAAATAGAGAAAGAGATCAATGGATTGGGCATGCAGCTAAAAAAACAAAAACAAAACAAACCTAACAAACAAATCCTAAATTATAGAACAAATTATAAATTCTGAAAATCATAAGAAAGATTAAAAAATTGAAAACAAGAAAATTATTGAATAAATAAAAAACTAAGCACTTTTTTTTGGGGAAAACCAATAAAACAAATAAAACTTTAGTTAATTAGATTTTAAAAAGAGAACCAAATTACTGGTATCAAAAATGAAAAGGGTGAATGCAACACAAAAGAAGAGGAAATTAAAGCAATAATTAGGAGCTATTTTGTCCAACTGTATGCCAATAAATTTGACAATCTAAATTAAATGGATAAATATGTAAAAAAATTAAATTGCCCAGATTAACAGAAGAGGAAATAAAACACTTAAGACTGTTTTAGAAAAAGAAATTGACCAAGTCATTGATGTAATCCCTAAAATAAAATCTCTAGAGCCAGATGGATTTACAAGTGAATTCTACCAAACATTAATTCCAATACTATATAACCTTTTTTGGGACAAGAGGTGAAGCAGGCATCCTACCAATTTCCTTTTATGAGACAAATATGGTGCTGATAGCTAAGCCAGGAAAAGCCAAAACAGAGAAAAAAAATATAGACCAATCATCCTAATGAATATTGATGCAAAAATTCTAAATAGAATATTAAAGAAGAGATTGCAGCTATTTATAACAAGGATAATATGCTATGATGAAGTGAGATTTATACCAGGAATGCATGGCTGGTTAAATTATAGGAAAACTATCAATATAAATGACCACATAAATAACAAAACTAAGCAAAATCCTATGATTATCTCAATAGATTCAGAGAAAAGTTTTGACAAAATATAGCACCCATTCCTAATAAAAACACTAGAGAGCATAGGAATAAATGTAATGTTCCTTAAAATAACAAGTAGTATCTATCTAAAATTATCAGTAAGCATTATATGTAATGGGAATAAATTAGAAGCAATCCCAATAACATCAGGGGTGAAACAAGGATGCCAAATATCAGCACTATTATTCAATATTGTAGTAGTAATATTAACTTTAGCAATAAGAAAAGAAAAAGAAATTGAAAGAATTAGAATAGGCAAAAAAGAAACAAAGCTATCAGTCTCTGCAGATTATATGCCTTAGAAAATCTGAGAGAATCAACTAAAAAAAGCTATTTGAAACAATTAGCAATGTTAGCAAAGTTGCAAGACATAAAATAAACCCACATAAATTATCAATATTCCTACATAAGGCCAACAAAGCCCATAAGCAACCGATAGAAAGAGAAATTCCATTTAAAATGACTGTAAACAATATAAAATATTTGGGAGTCTATCTGCCAAGACAAACCCAGAAACTATATGAACAAAATTACAAAAGACTTTTCACAAAACCAAAATTAGATTTAAACAATTGGAAAAATATCAATTGTTCATACATATGCAGAGCTAATATAATAAAAATGACAATTCTACCTGAATTAATTTACTTATTCAGTGCCAGACCAATCAAACCACCAAATATTATTTATTGAGCAAAAAATAGAACAAAATTCATCTGGAAGAAAAAACGTTTAAGAATTTCAAGGGAATTAATGAAAATAAAAAGGAAAGCTATATGGACTAGGCGTACCAGTTCTAAAACTATGTCAGAAATAAGCAACTATCAATATGATTTCATACTGGGAAAAATATAGAATGGTGTATCGATAGAATAGTTTATACACACACAAGATACAGTAGTAAAGAACCCAAAGACACCAACTTCTGGGATAAGAACTCACTATTTGACAAAAACTGCTGGGAAAACTGGAAAATAGTATAGCAGAAACTAGGCATAGACCAACACCTTACACCATATACCCAATTAAGGTCAAAATGGGTTCATGACTCAGATATAAAGGGTAATACCATACACAAATTAGTGGTAGAAGAAATAGTTTACCTGTCAGTTCTGTGGAGAGGGGAAGAATTTATGACCAAACAAGAGATAGGAAACATAATGAAATGCAAAATGGATCAATTTGATTACATTAATTTCAAAAAGTTTTGCACAAATAAAACCAATGCAACCAAGAATAGAAAGAAAGCAGGAAGCTGGGAAACAATTTTTCCAGCTGGTGTTTCTGGTTAAGGCCTCATTTGTAAAATATATAGAGCACTCAAGCAAATTTATAAGAATTCAATTTATTCCACAATTGAGAAATGGCCAAAGGATATGAACAGGCAGTTTTCAGATGAAGAAATTAAGGCTTCCTATAGTCACATGAAAAATGATCTAAATCACTATTGATTAGAGAAATGCACATTAAAAGAATTCTGAGGTACTAACTCACAACTCTCATATTGGCTAATATGACAAAAAAAGAAAGTGATAAATATTGTAGAAGATGTGGGAAATTTGGAACACTAATACATTGTTGGTGAAGTTGTGAACTGATCCAATCATTCTGGAGAGAAATTTCAAATTATTCCCAAAGGGCATACCCTTTGACACAGTAATACCACTACTAGGTCAGTATCAGAAAGAGACCATATGAAACAAAAAATCATCCACATGTACAAAATATTTATAACAGCTCTCTTTGTTATGGAAGAGAATTGTAAATTGAGGGGATGCCCATCAATTGGGGAATGGCTGAACAAGTTGTGGTATATTAATGTAATGGAATACTATTGTGCTGTAAGAAATGACGAGCAGGCAGATTTCAGAGAAACCTGGAAGGACTTACATGAACTGATTCTGAGTGAGATGAGCAGAACCAGGAGAACATTGTACACAGTATCAACAACATTATGTGTTGATCAACTGTGATAGACGTGACTCTTCTCAGCAATACAATGGTCCAAGATAGTTCCAAAGGACTCATGATGGAAAATGCTCTCCAAATCCAGAAAAAAAAGAACAATGGAATACCCCCCCAAAAAAGAACTGTGGAATCTAGATGGAGATTGAACCATACTATTGCTATTGTTTTTATTATTATTATTTTTCTTTTTTAAGGTTTTTCCTTTTTACTCTGATTCTTCTTTCACAGCATGACTAATGCAGAAATATGGTTAATGTGATTGTACATATATAACCTAAAACAGATTACTTGCTGTCTTGGAGAGGGAAGAGGTAGGGGAGGGAAGGAGAAAAATTTTAAACTAGAAATCTTATAAAAAACAAATATTGAAAACTATCTCTACATGTAAATGGAAAATAATAAAATACTTTTATGAACAAAAAAAGAAATGATGAACTGGCAGATTTCAAAAAAACCCTGGGAAGACTTCTCTGAACTGATGCTGAGTGAAGTGAGCCGAACCAGGAGTACATTGTACACAATAATAGCAACATTGTTGGATGATCAACTGTGAAAGACTTTGCTCTTCTCAGAAATACAATGATCCAAGGCAATTCTAAAAGATTTTTGATGGAAAATGCTCTCTACATCCAGAAAAAGATCTATGGAATCTGTAAGCACGTGTTTTTGGGGGGAGGCAATTGGGGTTAAGTGACTTCCCCAGGGTCACACAGCTAGTAAGTGTCAAGTATCTGAGGCTGGATTTGAACTCAGGTCCTCCTGAATCCAGGGCTGGTGCTTAATCCACTGCACCACCTAGCTGCCCCCTAAAGTATACTCTTTTCACTTAATTTGCTGTTATTTTTTCTTTCTTGTGTTTTCCTCTTTCCTTCTGATTCTTCTTTTACAAGATGACTAATATGGAAATATGTATAACATGATATAACCCACATCTGATTGCTTGGCATTTTGGGGAGGGGGTAGGGAAGAGAAGGAGAGAGAAAAATCGGGAACTCAAAACCTTACAAGAGTGAATGTTGGAAACAGTCTTTACATGTAATAGAAAAGTAAAATAAAATATTAACAAAAATGATAAGCTTGAATATTTGTAGGGATCTATTGTATGAATATTAAATAGGTATCATTTTTTGAAGTTTAAAAGGGGATGGCTTAGGCAGCTAGGTGGTGCAATGAATAGAGTACTAGTCCTGGATTCAGGAGGACATGAGTTCAAATCCGGCCTCAGACATTTGACACTTACTAGTTCTGTGACCCTGGGCAAGTCACTAAAACCCAATTGCCTCAGCAAAAAAAAAAAAAAAAAGGATGGCTTGCTCATTATAACCCCTTAATACTACATTTAATTTTTAAAATTTCTTCTTTTTACAGATTTATAAATGCTCAGAAAAATTAATTAGCACATCAACAAAATGACAGACAATGTGATTTGAGATATCCCTCAGGTATAAAATTTCATTCAGTGTAACCAGTAGATCATGTTCTCTCAAATAAAATATTATGTTTAAAAATCTGAATCCTGCTGCATGTCCTGGGGCAGGCTGTAACCCCTGTGATTTCCTTTATAAATATATGAATTTACATTCTATCTGATGTATTTAATGAGGAAATATCTGGCTATTTTATTCCAGAAAAAAAGGCGTAGTCTATTTTGTTACAATTTGTTTTCCTTTCATGTTAATTTTTCTTTTCCTGATGTAGTTTTTGAGAATATAACAGAAACTTCCAATGAGCATAAGTATATCCTTTTTAATCTGTGTAAAATCACCATGCCTATGCATTAGATGGCCTGACAGGACAATTTAAAAAGAAAAAAAATAAGAACCCCACCCCCCACAACTTGGAGTAGTTGTAACTCCAAAGGCTATGAGAGGTTTGTAAAAAGGATTAAGGATTTGAGGAATTATTATTTTTAAAAAATTATCTTTTTGAAATATTCAAATGTGGTAGTGTTAGTGGGAAGGAAATAGTTGTAAAGGGCTAAAATTCTGGCTATGCTGTCTAAAATATCTAATGAGTGGTTGCCAATAAATTGTAAGCTTTAGCAAAAGTTAGACTTTTAAGCATTTGTTAAGGAGAATAAGAATTTGGTAAAGAGAGAAGGAAAGGCCTAGATTCATCTATCTATCAAAGGGAGAGTGGATTTCTAGCTACCTTCTCCACCAGAGTCCTCAGGAAAGAGAGAGAGTCAGAATTCCAGGCTCCCCCTTCTTCGTCCCACAAGTAAATGTCACTTCTTGGCACCAAAGAAAAGGCATGGTCTTGCCCTCAGAGACCTTCACCTCATGGCAGAGCTTTTCTACAGTAAGTCTCCAGCAGGTGGCATCATTCTAATCGTTACATGGATTATATAGTGAATATGTAGAGAACACAGGAAATATGGGAAAAGAAGGAATAATTATAGTACCTCTAAAAAGTTGAAAAAGACAATTAAAAGAATAACTCTTTCTGACCAAAACTAAGTGAATTACATTTGTATATATAGGTTTTTCCTATTGATCTAGAAAAAGAAATCAGTAAAACTAATTTAATAAAATATAAGCTAATTGATCATCATATCTTGGAATAATAAATCAATTTCCAACCAATCATATTTTTTAAATGTCTGGTATATTTTTGGATGAATAAATCCCATTTTTATTATACTGTTCATAAGGCTTTATTTTCATTTATAACAAAGCATGTCTATAAGTACATTCCTAGTCTCATTGTCAATCAAATTTAAAGAAAGAAATAAAGTGGGAGCTGAGCATGATATTGGGTATCTTTAAAATATATATGTATGTATGTATGTATGTATGTATGTATGTATGTATGTATGTATGTATATATATATATATATACACACACACACACACACACACACACACACACTAAGGGAATTCAGGATAGTAGAACCAGAAGTTTAAAAAAAAAAGTATGGTTTGAAATAATTTTCTAGGCCAAGATCACTTAGACTGTTACCAAGAAAGGAATGTCTCATTGTGGTTAGAGTAGAGAGCAGTCGAGTATGGCCACACCCCAGCAATCCAGCAGCAGGAATTGGGGGCTACTGAATCTATAATAGAGACTGAATCAACATCAATGATGTTTTGAGCTCTCAGCCCACAGATGGCAAGGGGATCAGACAACTATTCAGAAGGACATAACAGAGAAGCCTTGCATGGTACTGGGGAAAAGGATTCCATTCCATTGCCCATAAGCAGTTCCAGGTGCCAATACCAGGGTGAAAAAGAGGAGAACTAACATACTAGAATATGTGGCCACAGGAGTATGAGGACCCTGGTCTTTGCTCCATGGTACAGAAGAGGGCTTGTGATTGCTTACAGGTCAGAAGAGGAGGGAACACACTTCTACTTAGATAATGTTACCTTAAAAATCAAAACTATTTCTGAAAAAATCAGTTTGAAATACCTTTGGAGTTTTGCAGGGTAAGGGACTTGGGCCTGTCATCAGGATCATATTAGAGTAAACAAAATGAACCACAAACAAGCACTTCTGAATTCAGAAGGAAGGATGTATATGCATACATATGATACATATATAGATATATGCATAGACATGCATTCATACCCTACATACTTGTGTGCAGAAAACAATTTAATGTATATATTTATGCCATATATACATATGTGAATATTATTGCTATTATCCATGTGTACATCCACATATATAAAATTCTATGTGTATTTATATACAAATTCACTTAAAATTTATTATTATTATTATTATTTTCTTTTTAGTGAGGCAATTGGGGTTAAGTGACTTGCCCAGGGTCACACAGCTAGTAAGTGCTAAGTGTCTTGAGGCCAGATTTAAATTCAGGTCCTCCTGACTCCAGGGCCAGTGCTCTATCCACTGAGCCACCTAGCTGCCCCAAATATATATTATTTAACAGGAAAAAACAAACTGGGGAAAAATTTAAAAGTTTATGAACTGTTATTAAAAAACAAAGAAAAAAATATTTTTAATGGTTTGATGTGTTCAAGGATCACCTTTAAAGCATATAGATACCTAAAGTGTGAAAATAAGGTAATGGATTAAAATCTATTATGTTTTACAAGATTCTAAACACAACGAAACAAAACATGGACAGCTAGGTGGCCCAAAGGATAGAGTGCTGGGCTCACAGACAAAACCACTCGTCTTCCTGAGTTCAAATATTCCCTCATATACTTACTATCTGTGTGACTCTGGGCAAGTCACTAAACCCTCTTTGGCTCAATTCGTTATGTGTAAAATGATCTGGAAAAGGAAATTGCAAACCATTCCATTGTCTTTATGAAGAAACTCCCAAATAGGGCCATGAAGTGTTGGACATAAGTGAGATGGCTTAACAACAAAAAGCATGTTTTCTTCACAATTTCAAATAAAGCAACAAAAAAGGCTACATAAGTATAGCTAGCTAGCTAGCTAGATAGCCAGCTAGATGAGAGATGAAAGATTATATGGATATAGATATATGGTTGGTTGGTGTTCTGGAAGAGTAGCAAAATGACAACACTATGTTAGAGTGAAGTAATGGTGTCTGACTGTGGCTAGTTAGAACAACATGAAATCTGAATATTTTCTCACAAATAGTCCATATCAACATTTGAGGTAGAGATGTCTCTCAATTTTCCCATCTCATGTTTCTTTTGAGCTACTACAATTTTACTTTGCTCATAGGACACAGCACCTTCCTTAGTGTGAGCGTGCCATGCTGGGCAGTCCTTTCCCAGTGCCACCCCTCCATGTTTCACAATCAATTCCAAGGTTCTATAGAGAGAACTTGAGGGTGTCATTGTATCACTTATTTTGACCATCGTGCAAAAATCTTCTTTCTTTCATAAGTTCTCTGTAAAATACTCTTTTAGGCAAGTGCATGTTTGGCATTTGAACAATGTAGCAAGCCCAATGGTGTTTCACTCTCTGCAGTAGAGTTTGAATATTTGGCAGCTTAGCTCAAGAAAAGACCTCAGAATCTAGTACCTTAGCCTGACAGGTGATCTTCAGAATCTTCCTAAGACAATTCAAATGGAAGTGATTCAGTTTCCTGGCATGGCAGTGGTATACTCTCCAGGTTTCACAGGTATACAACAATGAGGTCAGCACAGTGGCTCTGTAGACATTCAGTTTGGTAGGCAGTCTAATACCTCTTCTCTCCCACACTTTCCTTTGCAGCCTCCCAAACACTGAGCTAGCTCTGCCTGTGCATGCATCAGCCTCATTGTCAATGGGTACATCCCTAGAAAGTATTCTGCCAAGGTAAATGAATTTATCCACAGTATTAACAACTTCTCCATTTGCTGTAACTGATGATGCTTTGGTGCTGGCTGTTAGAGAACCTGTATTTTCTTAGTGTTAGTCATTAGGCCAAAATTAGCACAAGAAGCAGAGAACTGATCCATGCTTTGTTGCAATCTCAGCTTTAGAGGCTGCATTGAGGGCACAATCATCTGCAAACAAAAAATAATATATCAACTTTCTAAATGTTTCTTGGCTTGTTGCCTTTTCAAGTTAAATAGTTTAACATCAATGTGTAGCTGACCTTGATGCCATGTTCATCCTCATTGAAGGTATCTGACTACATGGCTGAAAATACCATGCTAAAAAGCATGGGAGCAAGTAGACAGCTTTGCTTCACTCCATTAGTGACTTGGAAAATTATATATACATATGTAGACAAACAGAGAAATTATGCTAAATAGAACTATTAATGAAAAAATAATTCAGATGTTTATGTGCCAAATGGAATAGCATTAACAGGGCAAGATGTAAAAAAGTCAGGCATAGTAACATGACGGTTATAGGAGGTTACAACATTCTTTCTCTGGCCTGGCTGAAATAGTATATAAAACAGAATATTATACAAAATTATCATGAAAAATCAGAATATTATAACCCCCCAATTCAAGAATAATATGCTTGAAAAATATATTGGATTTGTTGATTTTGAGGGGTAATATTGTATCATACAAATATACCTTAGGGGAGAGAGAGAGAGAGAGAGAGAGAGAGAGAGAGAGAGAGAGAAAGAGAGAGACGATGGTATCCTTAGCCAACTGATTATATGCTAATATAAAATAGAATCATAAACGAACATACAAGAAGTAATAAATATATACTTGAAAAATATCAAAGAAAAGAATGAAGAAAATAAAACATGATTAATAGCTTTAGTAAAGTAGCATGATGCATTTTTTGTTTTGTTTTGTTTTGTTTTGTTGTCAGGAACTATTATTTCATGACTTTAGTGAATTTCTAATGTGGAAAAAAGAACATACCTATTCAGTAGCCCCTAATGTCAGTGACAAAATAATAACAAAACTAATTTATTAAAAAAAATAAAAGGAAATGAGCAAATGATTTTCAAAATAATTGTTAATTACAAATAACCATTTTAAACATGTTCCAAGTAACTCATTATAAGGAAATGGCAAATGAAAACATCTTAAATTTTACACCTCACTTTGAAAACTGAAAGATGACAAAATGTGGCAAGGGACAATGAATAATAAAGGGATTAGAGGAATATAGGTGCACAGTATGTGGCTGGTGGAATTATACATAAATAAAACTATTTTAAACATAATTTTAAATGATGCAACAAAACTGATTAAAAATTTCATAATTATTTGAGCCAGTGATTCTGCCACTAGTCACATATTCTTGGAATAACAGTTATAATTCTACCTAACTACAAATTTCATAATTTTTCCCTCTTCTTTATAAAGTTTGAGCTACTAAATCTAATGTTTTAATGGAATGAACTATAGTAATTCTTTAAAAGTATTTAGTATTTGATTTTTTCCAATTATATTTAAAAGCATTTTTTTTTCATTATGAGGGCAATGAGTGACTTACCCAAGGTCACACAGCTAATAAGTGTAAATTGTCTGAGGCTGGATTTGAACTCAGGTCTTCCTGAATCCAGGGCCAGTGCTTTACCCACTGCACCACCTAGCTGCCCCAACATTCATTTGTAAAACCTTGAATTCTAAATTCTCTTCCTTTTTCCCTCCCTACCCCTTCATTGAGAAGGCAACCAATGGGATATAGGTTATATAGGTATACTTATGCAAAACATATTTCTGTATTAGGCATATTGTGAAAGAAAACATAGATAAAAAAGTTTAATTTCAGAAACCACCAGTTCTTTCTCTGTGGATGGATAGCATTTTTCTTTGTTAAATCCTTCAGAGTTGTCTGGGATCATTGTATTGCTGAGAATAGCTAAGGCATTCACACCTGATCATCTTAAAATATTGCTGTTATTTTGAATATCGTACATTATAGTTTGCATCAGCTCTTGTAAGTCTTTTCAGGTTTTTCTAAGAGCATCCTGCTGATCATTTCTTATACCACATTTTTATTCCATCACGATCACATCCCTCAATTTGTTCAGTCATTCCACAATTGATGGGTTGATTCAAATTCTTTGCCGCCAGAAAAGAGCTGCTATAAATATTTTTATACATATATCTTTTTTTTGGATACCAAACTAATAACGGTGATGCTAGGTCAAAGATTATGCATGGTTTTATATCCCTCTGTCCATAGTTCCAAATTGCTCTACAGAATGTCTGAATCAGTTTACAACTCCTCCAACAGTGCATTTTCTTCATATCCACATTTGTCATTTTCCTCTGCTGTCCTATTATCTAAACCAATAGATATGAGGTAGTATCCCAGAATTGTTTTGACTTGCATCTTTCTAATCAATAGTGAGTTAGAGCATTTTTTAACATGGCTATAGATTTGATTATTTCATCTGAAAATTGTTCATATCTTTTGATCATTTATCTCCTGAGGAATGTCTTTTATTTTAATAAATTTGACACAGTTCTCTATATTTTTGAGAAATGAGGCCTTTATGAGACACACTCACTTCAAAATTATTTGCAGTTACTATTGCTATTTCCTTCAATCCTATTCCCACCCCACAACATTTGCTCTACTCTTTATTTCCTTTCACCCAGTCCCTCCTCAAAAAGTGTTTAACTTCTAATTACCCATACCCCCAATCTGTTCTCCTTCATATCACACCTGAACCCCTTATGCTATTCCCCTCCTACTTTCCTGCAGAATAAAATAGGTTTCTATACCCAATTGAGTGTGTGTTATTCCCTCTCTGAGCCAATTCTGATGTGAGTAAGGTTTATTCACTCCCCTGTACCGCCCCCATCTTCCTCTCCAGTGTATAAGCCTTTTCTAGCTTCTTTTGTGTGAGGTTATACTCAGTTTTGCTGGGTAGGTGATTCTTGGTTGTGATCCCAGTTTCTTTGGCATCTAGAATATTATATTCCAAATTCCTTTAATGTAGAAACTGCTAAGTCTTGTGTTATCCTGACCGTGGTTCCCCAGTACTTGAATAGTTTCTTTCTGGCTGCTTTCAATACTTTCTCCTTGACCTGGGAACTCTGAATTTTGGCTATAATATTCCAGGGAATTTCCTTTTTGCGGTCTCTTTCAGGAGGTGATCAGTGGGTTCTTTCCATTTCTATTTTACCTGCTGTTTCTAGAATATCAGGCCAATTTTCCCTGATAATTTCTTGGAAGATGATGTATAAGCTCTTGTTTTGATCATGACTTTCAGGTAGTCCAATAATTTTCAAATTATTAAGCTACGTCAGTTGTTTTCCTAATGAAATATTTCATATTACCTTCTATTTTTTTCATTTTATTGGTTTTGTTTTGTTGTTTCTTAATTTCTCATAAATCATTAGCTTCCATTTGCTCAATCCTAATTTTTAAGGAGTTATTTTCTTCAGAGGGCTTTTGTACCTCCTTTTCCATTTGGCCAATTTGACTTTTCAAGGTATTCTTTTCCTCATTGGCTTTTTGTACCTCTTTTACCATTTGTCCATGTCTGTTTTTTAAAATATTAATTTCTTCACTATTTTTTTTTGTGTCTCCTTTAGCAATCTGTTTACTTTTTTCCTGATTTTGTTGCATCACTCTCATTTTTCTTCACATTTGTTCCTATACCTCTATTACTTTATTTTCAAAGTCCTTATTGTTCTCTTTGATGGTCTAAGACCAATTCCTTTTTTTCTTGGAATCTTTGGATGTAGGATCTTTGACTTTGTTTCCTTCTGAAGGTATATTTTGATCTTCCTTGTCACCATAGAAACTTTCTTGAGTCAGCATTTTTTTGTGTTTGTTCATTTTCCCAGACTATTTCTTGACTTTTAAACCTTTGTTAGAGTGGGGCACTGCTTTCAGTGTGAGGGATGCACTGTCCCAAACTTCAGGGTGTTTGTTGAGCTGTTTTCAGAGATACTTCTAGGAATTTGTAATTTTTAGTTCTTCCAGGGTGGTATGATTTAAGGCGTTTACTACTCTCCTGGACTGTGCTTTGGCCTGTAAGCAACCATAAGCCTGTTTTTCTTCCTGGGAACTATGACGACTGTCCAGTTCCAATGTGGCTTCAAGATCTGGTGTGTTACTGCTCCTACCTGGCCTGGGTTGGCCCCCCAAGACTGAAACCTGGATCTGAATATAAGCAAAATAATAGAGTCCTGCCTCAGTGCTAGGAAAAAGATCCCTATAGTCTCCTTCTGGCCAATTGTTCAATCCCTTTATCCTCTGTGGACTGAGTTCCAGAAGTAGTTGCTGCTGCAGCTGATTCAATGGCTCCAAAGGCCTGCTTCTGGTTTGCTGGGGCTGGGTCTGCACTGCCACAGACTGTGCTGGACTGAGTTCTACTCTCAGCCTGGTGTGACAGACCTTTCTTGGCAACCTTCTAAATTGTCTTTGTCTTGATAATTATTTGACTTTGTCATTTTGTGGAGTGTGCTGCTCCAGGAAATTGTTTATGGCATCATTTGAAGGTGTTTGGAGGGGTTTTGGGGAGAGTTCTGTTCTGCACCCTTGACCCCCTCAACTTTCTTTTTCCATCTCAACAACTGATATATTATTAACATATATTATTTGCTTATGCAATTAAAAATGTACAAAAAGAATAACAAGAGGATACTCAGTGAACTCATTTTCTTATCAGAAAAGGCATTAATATGGTAGCATGAACTCAGTAAAAGACAATTCTGCTTCTGATTAGGAGGCTTGCATTTTAGTCTTGGTTATATCTGTACCTAAATACAAATGGGAAAGTTGCTCCACATCTGACCTCAGATAGCTCATCTGTAAAATAAGAAGAGTCAACTCAATAGTCAGTAAAAACCACTATGGTTCAGTGACTATGTTTTTAATTTTCATTTATTTCCAGATTAAATGTAGCCCCCCACCCCACTCCCAATTTAGTAATGGCAAAAGTCTTTTGAGAGGATCACCTTTAATATTGAATTACCAAATGACTGGTTGTCAGAGTTAATTTTTTATTCTTGGATATGTATCAAAGAGTGCCAGCTGGATAGAGTTTATCATTTGGCATTATCTCAATGAAATGACTGGTTTCTTTAGGGAGAAAAGTATACAAAGTAATATTTAGAGCCCAGCAAGTTCTTCTCCTAATTGAAAAAAAAACAAATTGAGTGCTAAAAAAGCATTAATTATGAAAAATCATATTTTCCATCAAATCATAGTGGGTCATTATCTCAGTAAACATTTCAGTGAAAGTTTTTACTTTACTAGTGGAAAATACCAAGGATGTCAATGTACTAAAACTTCCATAAACTATGTCCTTGGTGTCAAAGCAAGGTCCTTTTAGGTTTTCAATGACTAATACCTTTTGGAAGAGGTCCAAGAATAATCTTCCTCATACTTATGTCTGTTCTATAGCATGTTCCCCAACTTGATTGAGTATGAGAAACTATTTTTTTATCATTTAAAATTTCACAGTCGCTCTAGCCAAGTTTAACCCTTTTACTATTAGCCCTATTGACTATTAACATGCATAAAAAACTACTAAAATCCAGTAATCCTTATAGATTAATTTATGTTGATAGATAATATTTACATAATATGAACATTTTAATGCATATATTTTAAAAGGATATAATAGATTCAGACTGCAGAACATGTTTGCATTTTCATAGAGCTCAATAGAGGTCAAAATAACAATAATTTCTTAGCATATGGAATCTTTTGTAATAATTTTCCTGTTCCTATCATTTTTCCATGAATTTGTGATATGTTGGTCTCTAAAATTAGTTCTTTTTCATTACATCTATTTGAATAGATAATTCAGAGATTATATATGAGATCAAATTGCCATTTTATTGAATCAACAATACAAAATAAATATTGCTTTTGTCTTATTGTTCTGAGGTTTCCACACTGACTTAAAATTTCTGTCATGTATATGAAGCCCTAAGAAGAATAATTCAAAGCAGGCTTTAGGGAAGGACCTACACTCTAGACAATTGTTCACATATATATGTGACCCAAATTTCCTTATTCAGGGATGGGGAAATGCTTTATCAGCTACCTCATGCTTTCCCATGTTAAAGTAAATTTTAACTTACCACATAAAATTTCCTAATTTCTAGTCTCTAATAATCTGATTGATTGGGACCATTCCTTTCTGTGTAAGTTGTGAGATGCAAAAAGCTGGTACCAGTAGCTGGGAGAAAAAAAAATCAACTCTATGATGTGGTAACTGCCTCACCTTCAGCCTCCATTTTAATCAAATAAGGGGTGGGACAAGACTGATTTCCCCCCACCTCATTCTTGGAACTGCTACAAGGCAAAATATAGAGTCCCCACACCAGAGATAATTGAGAAAACTGAAAAACTTAAATCTATAATGCATTTAAGCAACAAAATAAGGAACAAGTAATTGAAATCAAAACACACAGAGACAAAAGTAAAATAATAGCTCAGAAGAGAAGCAGAAAAATAACAATATTAAAAGAATGTGTCATTTATAAACAAAATATATTGATCTTAAAGAAAGGATGTAGAGATATGCTAAAGATTATAGTTCTTAGAGAACCCTAGTCATAAAATCCTGAACACTATAATGCAAGAAATAATACAAGACAATTGCTAAGAAATTCTGATCTCAGGAAAAAAAAAGTGTGTGTGTGTGGGGGGCAATCTAAAAAAATCTATATGTTGCCTCCAGGAAAACAACAACAAATACCTTTTGCTATAAATGGAGAGAAAGACATTAGTTTAATTCAACAATTCTAATGACAAATAAATGTACTAAAACAAGAGTAATGCATTCATAAGAAACAGGGAAAGGGAATGGAATAACGTGTTCCAAAGACTCAAGAAGCTCAAGATGCAACCCAAAATAACATAACATGTGAACATTAGATTAATTATCATTGACAAAACAGTATATTTAATTTTTTCAAAAGAATTTAAAATATTTCTATACAAAATTTAAAAATGAGCAGAAATATTTTTTCAAATGTACCATTTAATAAAAAACAATAAAGCTAAATAAATACAATAACCAAGGAAGACATCAATAACAAAATAAATTAACTCCCCCATAGGAGTAGAAGCTGAATGAGGATATCAAAGGATTTAAAAATAACAGAAGGAACAATAGCATCAATTGAGGTATCATTTTCTAGCTCCATGATCCATCCTTAAATTTTTTTAAAAAGTGTATAATTAATATTGCTTTTCCTTGGCATATGAGGGGTTATTTTTGCCTCTTGGATAGTTTTAATATTGCTCCTATCATGTATACTCAGAATTTCATGATACTGAGTTTATTCTAGGGTCCCTTCTTGTTTTTTTTTTTTTGTTGTTTGTTTTGTTTTGTTTTGTTTTGTTTTGTTTTGTATCCTGTCCTTATGTCAATCCATAAAGTATTCCTTCATAAACAAAAATTCTCAGAAATAATTTAAAGGTATTTCTTCTGACTTGATGGACAAAGACTTCACATATTTTTTGGTGATGAGTCTGAAAATTGGTTATTTGAATTTTTTCCTTCCATTATCTTTGATTATAAAGTTATTAAACTGTGTCTGAATTGCATTATGATTTAATTATTTTTTTACTATTTGAAGACATTTCTCATCTTGTTTCTAGTAATGTATATGGATATATTTGTATATATCAAATGAATGAAATTATTGTCTACAATGAGTAATATATAATAACAACCATGCCATGTACCAGTGACACAAAACCAAAAGTGAGGTAGTATCTGACCTCAAAGAAGAAGAAAAAGTAGGAATATCGAACACACTTAGGGAAGTTGATTGATATCTCCTTTACAAAAGTCATGGAAGTATTGATTTAATTATGCTATTCTGACCACAAAGTGGAGTAAAAGGTCAGGAAAGAAGAAAAAGATGGCAAGAGAGACAGATGAGAGGAGAAACACCATCCAACTTATATATTTTGTCATAGTTTCAGAATTTTTGTGATGTCATTATGGATATTATTTCATGGTATTTCTTGTTTTTCTTCTAGTGATCTGGTGTGGTGCGGAAAAAAATATGTTGGTTGTGAAATAATGGGAAACTATTGCTCAAATCCTGCTTCAGACACTTCTACCTGCATGACCTTGAGAAAATGATTTAAAATCTTTAAGTGTTGGTTTCCTCATTTGTAAAAATGAGGATAAAAATCTTCACAATTTTGTTGTGAAGAAAATTATTTTTAGTATTTATTCTGTTTGCTCATATCTATGCATTTTCTTTTTTATATACTGTGCAATGATTATTTAAAGCATTTATGATTTTTATTATATTTCTTTCTCTTGGAGAAAGGTATTATTGAGCAGTTTTGAGGATTTCTCCCTTTCTTTGTTTTTTTCTTTTTTTTTCTTTTTTTGCATGGGGCAATGGGGGTTAAGTGACTTGCCCAGGGTCACACAGCTAGTAAGTGTCAAGTGTCTGAGGCCGTATTCGAACTCAGGTACTCCTGAATCCAGGGCTGGTGCTTTATCCACTGCACCCCCTAGCTGCCCCCTGTCCCTTTCTTTTTAAGAGAGATTTTAACTTCTTTTTAAAATAACCAATCATTTCTCTACTCATAAATCCAAAATATTTTACTAAAAGAAAAGTATATGCTAAGATTTCAATTGAAAGCTTCTCATATTTAGCCCCAAGTTGGGAGACCCTTTGATGGAAATTAACTTCAACATCTTGGTCAAATGAAAGTTTTCTTTATTGTAATATAATCTATATACCCAAATCAAGTAGAATATTTCACAGGAATATCTCAGGTCATTATAATTACTTTAACTTCATGCATTCCTTCATAAACTTCCTATAATTCACTAAAAGGGTTAAGTGTTCAATTTTGATCAATGACTATTATTTTGTTTGGTTGAAATAGTAAGTACAGAAGAAAAAAAATCTAATTCAACAAGTTTGTGGAAGTAAATTTAAGTGTAGGACAAACAGAATCAACTTTCACTCATCATGACAAGTCAGGGCCCAGAGCTGGGTCTGTGAGGGTCCTAAGTAGTTTGATGGGGTTACAGCTACTGAAGAATTTGTGAAAAAAATGCAAGCAAAGCATAAACTCTAGAAAAAGACCTACAACTACTGAAGGATTTCAGGTATGAGTCTAATTGTGGAGTACATATTTTAATGTTTTTTATCCAAGAATCAATATATTTGGCAAGGATGAGAATGAGAATAAATACCAAGAATGTTTTTCTACATCAACTAATGCATATTAACCAGTAAAACATAGTAGGACTGTGAACTATTTTGGGAGAGTGCATCTTCATTGTAATGTACTCAAATAGATTTCATGTCTTAAAATATTGGATCTGGGGGGCAGAGCCAAGATGGCAGAGGAGAGGCTGTGACTCCCACAAGCTCCAGATAAACCTGTCCACTCACGCCCAAATAATGTGGTTAAAAAACAAAACAACAACAACAACAAAACCAGAACACAACAACAACAGAGCAGCCTAATGCACATAAGAACAGAGTAAGACTATTTCTCAGCTAAAGAGGGCAATTCCAGTCACCTACTGATCAGGCTGAACAGCTCAGCGCACAGTCTGGACACAGCCAGGGACAGTGCTTCCAGCACCAGTCAGAGTCTTCAGCACAAGCAGCTTTTGAGGCTGCAATCACGGACTGGTGAGTGGGTTTGGCAATAGAACAGAGTGAAGTGGAGGCAGTCTCTGCTGGAGTTGGGGCAAAGCAGCCTGGATCTGAACCAGTGGGCTGAAGAGAGTGGTTGTGGCCCACTGGGGGAGGGGCACAGGCACAGCAAGCTTCTGACCATAGAGAATCAGAGGTCAATCAGACTTCTGTTTCTGGGTCAAAGAGAAAGTGGTCATGGTTACTTACAGGCCAGGCAGGCTGAGAAGAAGCCCAATCACCACCTGGGCCCCACTGTAGCTCGAACAGTGTGTCCTGGAAGCAGTGTTACACTTTAAGAAGGAGTTAAAAGCCAAGAAGTAGTAAGCCAGGATGAGTAGGAAGAGGAAGCAGAAGACCATCAAAAACTTCTCTGGGGGAAAGGCAGACCACAATACAGGTAGAAGATAATAACAGGGTCAAAGATCCAACATCCAAAGCTTCCAAAAAAATATGAACTGTTCCCAGGCCATAGAAGCTCTCAAAAGGGACTTTGAAGAGAAAAGAGGAGAGATACAAGTAAGATGCAGAGATTGGGAGGAAAGAATGGAAAGAGAAATGAGAGCGATACAAGAGTCATGAGAAAAAAGTCAACAGTTTGAAAAGCCAAATGGAAAAGGAGATTAAAAAACTGTCTTATGAAAATAATTGCCTAAGAATTAGGATTGAACAAATGGAAGCTAGTGACCTTATGAGAAGCCAAGACACAGTAAAGGAAATCCAATTGAATGAAAAAAATAGAGGGCAATGTGAAATATCTCCTTGGAAAAACAGCTGACCTGCAAAATAAACCTAGGAGAGAAAATTTAAAAATCATTGAACTACCCGAAAACCATGACCAAATCAAAAGCTTAGACATGATCCTCCAATTGATTGTGAGGGAAAATTGCTCTGATATTCTAGAAGGAGAAGCTACTATAGAAATTGAAAGAATCCACCAATCATCTCTTGAAAGAGATCCCAAAGGAAAACCTTAAGCAATATTATTGCCAAATTCCAGAACTCCCAGGTTAAGGAGAAAACATTTCAAACAGCTAGAAAAAAGGAATTCAAATACTGGGGAGCTCCAACAAGGATAAAGCAAGATCTAGCAGCTTCTACATTAAAGGACCACAGGGCATGGAATATGATATTCCAGAGGGCAAAGGAGCTGGGACTACATACACAGCAAAACTAAACATAAACTTTCAGAGGAAAAAATGGAATTTCAATGAGAAAGAGGACTTTCAGTCATTTGTGATGAAAAGACCTGAATTGAATGGAAAATTTCACTTTAAAAAATACAAGACCCTAGAGAGGCATAAAAAGGTAAACAGGAAAAAGACTTCATGAGGGACATTAAAAGACCAAACTGAATACATTCCTACATGGGAGGATAATACTTTGAACTCATAAGAACAATCTCAGTAAGGAATTCATAGAGGACACAGGTCTGAACTGAATGTGAAGGGATGATATCTGTAAAGCATTTATGTTTTGTTCTTTGTGGGGCAGACAGGGTGGGGTCTCATGTCTGCAGCCCAGATTTGGGCTTGGGGCTTCCTGGGTCCAGGGCTGGTGCTTTGTCCACTCTGCCACCTAACTAACCCATGATGACATCTTTAAAATAGGGATGAGGTGTAGGAGGAATAGACTGGGGGAGAGATGGTCTGAAGAGAGGTAGTTCACATAAAGTAAACAAGAAAAAAGCTTATGCAGGGGAGGGGAAGAGGGGGAAGGAATTGGGGAATGAATGAACCTTAATATCATCAGAATTGGCTCAAAGAAGGACTAACATACAATGCCATACAGGTATGGCATTCTATTTTTGCCCTGAGGGAGGGGAGGGAGATTAGGGAGGGAAGGGGAAGGAGGGAAGGGCAAATTGAGGGAGAGAGCAGTAAAAATCAAAATGCTTTTGAGGAAGGTGAAGATGTTCTGCATTACTGCATAAGTATGACATATTGAATTGTTTGATTTCTTAGGGAGGGTTGAGGAGGGAGGGAGGAAGAAAAATTTAGAACACAGAATTAGCATAAAGACCTTAATCTCATCAAAGTGGGCTCATGGAAGTAATAACATTCACATCCAATTGGGAGGAGTAATGTATTTAACCCTAAATGAAAGTAGGAGGGGAAGAGGATAAGGAAGGAAGGGTGAAAAAAGGGAGTGCAGAGCGGGGGAGGGGTCAGCCAGAAGTAAAACACTTTTGAGGAGGAATACGTTAAAAGAAGATAGAAAATAGAGTAAATATCATGGGAGGGAAATAGTTACGATGATTGATTATAATGGCAAAACATATGGTACCTACTTTGCTGGGCTATTATGAAGAAAATTCTCTCTCAATTTTAAGGTACTACATACAGGTTATGATGAACAGGATACCATCAGAAAAAACCTGGAAAGACCTACATGAACTGAAGCAGAGTGAAATGTACTGTATACAAAATAATGGCAATAGTGTAAGATGATCTGCCAGGAAGCATGTGGTTATATTCAGCAAGGCAATGATCCAGTATAACCCTGAAGGACTTAGAAAAATTGCAACCCATCTACAGAGAAAGAACTGATGGTATCTGAAAATAGATGGAACACATTTTTAAAAATTTTTTTTTCCTCTTTGACAATTCCTTAATCTGAAATTTGGGGTTTTTTGACTGTTTTCTCTCACAACCTAGCTAATGTGAGAATGTTTTTCATGACTACTCATGTATAACTTATTTTGAATTTCTTGAGCTCTTGTGTGGGGGGGTTAGAAGGGAGGGAGGAAGAGAAGTTGGAACACAAAGTTTTAAAAAATTGAGGTTAAAATTTGTTTTTACATATATTTTGGAAAATAAAATTCTATTCAAGAATAAGAAAAAATTGGATCTTATCCAGATTTATCAGAAAAACACACTCTGTGGTCTTTTAATATTATTGGATATCCATCCTTTCAGTACAACAGGATAAAATTACTGAGGTTAAAAATGACCTTACAGGTCATCCAGTCCAATAGTCTAATTTTATGAATAAGGAAATTGAGGCCACATTTGGTTAAATGTTTTATTCAAGTTCACAAATGTATTAAGAATCAGAGGTAAGATTTGAATACAGGTATTTGACATCAAAACCCTTTACCTCCATATAGTACTATCTATAATGTATATCATTAGTCTATATTTAATCTAGCAAGATATGAAAATGATCAAACATTAGCTTTTAAAATAGTTTTATTAAAAATAACTACTACATTACTTGGAGAAGACCAGTTAATTTAAACAATAATAATCCAAACTATATTGTAAATAGTGATATTATCTGCTCTGACATTGAATTAATACCTCTGGTAAGGAAAATATATATAGAAATAGATTTAGATGTATGTGTAAATTTAGATATGGACATAAATATAGTTACACATAAATTATATAAATATATAGTGTCTTATAAACATATAATGGGACTTGTCTAAGCATTCCCAGATTACCTAACAAGTTTAGAGTGAAGTTCTGGGCATGTCCAGGAAAGCCTTGTTACATATAATAGATACTAAATAAATGTTTGTTGCATGAATGAATGAATGAATGAATGAATGAATGAATGAAAAGGTGTTTAAGAGCTGAATCAAAACAGGCCAAGTTAAACAATCTACACTTGGTCTTTATTTTTTTATCCTATTGTGGATTGCTTTCAAAGTATGTTTGTACTAAAATGAATGAATACAAAATAAACAAATAAATAAATTCAGGTCAAAGAAAAAGGGCAGTATGTAGCATCATGGTCTAAATCTGATACAGACTAATGGCAACTGAAACTCATTAGCTCATTGACAATTGCATGTGGGTTTGCATGTAATTGATTTGTAGTCATAATTTTATAAGACAGGTGGACACACACTAGACATTCAACCTATTCCCTTGGTTTCCTGTATCTACTTAAAAGCCAATAATCCAAGATTCTCATTTTTTCTTACATACTTTTTGCTGATTCAACATTACTAGGATTAAATCCACTGTAAATAAAATAAAAAACATGACAAATTTATACAGAAGCAAGTTTTAAAAAGTGAAAATATATGTGTTTCTTATTTTCTATATAATGTTTGTCCTTTGTCCTTAAGTTTCTAATTATTTGCATAGCATTTCAATAAAATTAGACAAATAAAGAACCATTAAAAGTTCTTTGAAATAAATTATTTGTGTTTGTGCATGTTTCAGTATGTTTTTTCTGGGGAGGGAAGGGCAGGGCAGCCTAAATTCTTTCAAAATAACAGGACTTTTTACATTATTATATTTATACTATTCTTGAAGCAATACTGTAGAAATTGATTTCTATATAATGTGTTTTTGTTTTTTTGTATTCATATTCTTTCCTCCAATTCTAAGCTATTTGGTAGCAGGTATTATTTCAATTCTGTCTGTATATTAACCACATTCTAGTACTTCCTTAATAAATAACAGTTAAAAAAAGAATGACTTTACATTGTAGTGATGTTTCCGAAAATTAGGCTTCTCTTTGATTATTTTATGAACTTCTAATATGCCACTACTTTCTTAAGTTGACTTTTTTGTTTTTTCCTTAGAGAGTTGAAATTCATATATGTTGTATTTTTTGCAACTTTTAAGTCTCCCACTAGTGTTTCTCTGCTTTGAAATATGTTCTAGACAAACTATTATACCATGTATTTTAGCTGATATGATAGACATTGTTGTAGACAACTGCAGAATCAAATGTTCTAGGAATTAAATTTCTATAAATATTCTCAAACACTTATGTCTTTTGATTGAGAGGATTCTCACCATCACAATGAGTGAAGACTAATAAAAATAATTTTCCAAGTTAACAATAAAAAGATGCTTTAGCTAACATGTATTTCTAAATAATAGCTGACATCTTTACTTACTTGAACTAAATATTTTTCTTCCCATTTTTATTCTCATAAATTTCACAAAATCCAAAATGAGACTAATAAAGTTTTCCCTCTCCTAGGCACAATCATGTAATTCTAGTGGGTCCCAATGAGGAAGATACTTTGATTCTTTGAGAGCTTGATTATTTCTTCCATCAGTGTAGAACATAGATTTCATAGATGCTCTTAAAGATCTTATAATAATAATGGTAATTATTATTATAATAAAATATTATGGTTATAGGACACATGGAATGATGGAAAAGCACTGGACTTGGAATCAAAGAACTTGTTTTAAATCATTGTTCTGCCACTTGACACTTCTACATTCCTGGACAAATTTCCTAAACTCTCTGATGTTTATTTGTTGCTTTGCAAAATGAAGGGGTTAGATTGTAAAATGTATGCATTCATGCATGTATGTATCTATGCATGTATACAAGTACATATTTACTTATGTGTGCATGCATGTGTATGTGAAACATGCATTATATATTATTGTAGCTTGTACAGTATTGTGTATGTATGTATGTATGTATGATGTATGTATGATGTATCAGGTCAGTTTGGATAAATCTTTCAAGCTGAATATACAGTAAGCTGATTCTTAGACATCAGACACAGAATATTTCACTGATTCTATTATATAAACTTTCCATCATAGTAGGAATTATCCCAACAAGGGTTCTGTGGGAATTACCTTTTAAAACTCAGACACACCTGCTTGCATTTGTGATAGTTTTGTTCAGAGGACTTTTCATCTGTTTTCATTCTCTCAATGATCCCTTGAGGCAAATTTTATGAATTTTACCATTTATGGATGAGGACATATAGACTGATATCCTTTAAATGACAGATCTATGGTCAAACAGATAGTATTAGACATCAGACTTACACACAGGTCTTTCCTGACTTCAATTCTAGGGGTCTTTGGATGACTATGCATGGTCCACATTATTGGGATATGAATCTCATTCCCTCTGTCATGTAGCTGTTATTACTTATTTTGACTTACACATATGGTATGTGTATATACATATATATGTGTACACACAGACACATACACCTCAACTCTTTCTGGCTATTTTAAAATTTCACATAATCTATTATCCCATAAACTTTAGAATAGGAATGATTATTTTTAAAGTAATAAACATTTTTATTTATAGTTCTGTATTCCATTTTTTATTCCTCCTTTCCTCCCTCCCTTCACCTGTCCCCAAGGTGGCAAGCAATCAGATATAGGTTATACTTGTATGATTATGTAAATGATTACCATATTAGTCATTTTGTATATGAAAACTCGAATGAAAGAAAGTTAAAAAAATACCATGCTTCAGTCTGTGTTCTATTAATATCAGTTCTTTCTATGGAGATGGATAGTATACATTATCTATAATTCTTTGGGATTGTCTTGGATCATGGTATTGTTGAGAATCATTAAGTCTCTCACAGTTCTTCATCAAACAATATTTCTATCTCTGTGCACAATTCTCTTGGTTCTGTTTTCTTTACTACACATCAGTTCATGCAAGTCTTTCCAGGTCTTTCTGAAATCATCCTGCTTGTCATTTCTTATAGAACAATTTTAAGGAATCTTTTTATAAGGTGAAATATCATTTACCTTATTTATATTTTTGATATGAGACTAAGAGGTCACTATGTTGTTTTTTTAAAGCTCAAACAAATGTTAAGTTATCCTTCTCCTATCCTCATTCACTTTTTAGATTTCCTTAAAGAAACTAACAAAATATGTACATTTTCTAACTCTAAAGTAGACAAAGCATTAGTAAGTGAATCAACTATATCATTTTCATTTTTAAAAAATTGACAAATTTCCTGAATTTAAATTAAATTTAAATCCTTTAAACAAAATTATTCATTGCCTGCAATGTATATTTTGTGAAGTTTTGGTGTAATTAAGACATTAGTTCATAGATGGAAATTACATTAGACATTAATTAATAAAACCTCTCATTTTGTAAAAGAGGTAACTGAGCATCAGTGGAATTATGTACTTTAGCCAAGATCATAGAAGTGTCTAATGGTAGAGCAGGGATATTAACTGAAGCCCTTTGACTCCAAATATATTGTCCCTTATGTCACATTTTTCCTCCTTTAATCATATTACTAGGCAATGAAGAGGCTAACTTTAGCCAATATAACACCAGAATCGGTGTCTTATCAGTTATTTTCTAATTTAGAATTCCCATCCTCAAATGAAAATGACCACTGGAAATACTAAATTTAAATGGGAAATTTCAAAATGTTAATTAAAGCACTTTGGACAGTTTTCTTCTCTTCACAAACTGTACACTTGTACCTTCAACATGTATTAAATGTTTATTTTATTTTATTATGGTGATGGTATTAATGGAATTGCTATATTCTTACAATAAGCAGGATTATCATTCCTTCATGTTTGCCCCCTACCTTTGTATGGGCTGGACTATTTTTCTCTCTCTCCAATTTCTTGGATCCTTGGATCCTTCTTTCTCGGTAATATTTACTCTTTCAAATCAAAAACAAAAGTAAAAAACATGAAAGAGTTCCCATCTTCTCTGATACCACAGTTAATTAATCCTTCCCCACAACCCAGCCTGATTTTCCAGAATGTTTCTTTCTATTTCTCTTTGTCTGTGTCTGTGTCTGTGTCTACCTGTATCCCTCCCGCCTCCACTTCTCTCTCTCTCTCTCTCTCTCTCTCTCTCTCTCTCTCTCTCTCTTTCTCAGAACTTTTTTTTAAATAAATAATTATAATTTTTCAGATCCTATTCCCTCATATAAAATTGTGCTCTGGTGGGAACATGCAACAATTGTAAAACTATTTCTCTCTATCTTTTTCCTATATATTCCTCTATTGATACCTTGTGCTGTATCTGGGTAATGATATATACATATTAGAAATGTAATACTTAGGCACAGTTGTAATAACAGGATTCATATAGCAAACTTAACACAAAGAAAAGAGAGCAGGTCCACATATCTGTAGGAATATCCCTAGAACTCTCTAAAGAGATTGGAGGGGGGCTGCTAGATGGTGATCTGGATAAAGCACTGGCCCTGGATTCAGGAGTACCTGAGTTCAAATCCAACCTCAGACACTTAACACTTACTATCTGTGTAACCCTGGACAAGCCACTTAACCCCAATTGCCTCACCAAAGAGAGAGAGAGAGAGAGAGAGAGAGAGAGAGAGAGAGAGAGAGAGAGAGAGAGAGAGAGAGAGAGAGAGAGAGAGATTGGAGGGGGAAATGAGAGAAAAGGGGGAAAAGAAGGATCTTAGTGCCTCTCAGGAGTTTTTACCATTTACATCAATGCACTGTTGTTCTCAGGTATCTTTTGATAAAGATTAATGCAACCTCAAGGTGCCCATCTGTAATTATAGCTGAATATATCTCTACCTATACTTTTTTTTTTTTGCAGGGCAATGAAGGTTAAGTGCAAGTGACTTGCCCAGGGTCACACAGCTAGTGTCTCAGGCTAGATTTGAACTCAGGTCCTCCTGAATCCAGGGCTGGTGCTTTATTCACTGCACCACCTAGCTGCCCTCTACCTATACTTCTTGGTTACAGTCATCATACCCCTACTTCCACAGAAGACTTCTTGGTGTCACCTGCTTTTCATGACTTCTGCTCCCTGTAAAAGTTAGGATGGCAGAAGCAAATAAACCCATTAAAATTTAGTCTCCATCAATCATAGCAGCATGCAAACTCTCCAGAGATGAAGTAGGGAATTCCAAGAGATTTATGCCTGAACCAGCTGTACCTGAAGACACTGCCATATTATTTCATTAAAATTATTTCCCTTTTTAAAAATCAACATGAAGCACCAGTAGAACACTGCTGAAGAAAAAAAAAAAATTACTGTCATTTGATACCTGAACAAAAAGTAAATAAAGACAAAGCATCACACACTATGTTTTGGAGGATATTTTTTTAGCACAATGCTTGAAAATTAAGCATGGATGGCACCCAAGCTCTGTGTGTTTTCTTTAAGACTTTCACTTCTGCCAGAACTGGGGGTTTAAAATTGGAATAATTAAATTCCTTCACTGATAATTAACTTTCTTGTGAAAAGATTTTCCTTTTCAAAGTTGCTTTTCAACTCTAGCCAAAGAGAAATCAGACAGGTTTATTGCTCCAAAAAAAGTTCAATTAATAATGTGAATTTCTTTGAAGAAATAATATGAGACAATCAGGCCTGCTTTACTTTTTCTTCTAAGGGTAGGTAAAGCAGTATGAAAATAATAGTTGTATATACTTAACTTCTATGTGTCTGCTGAGAGGATATTGCATTTTAAAACCCCATTTAAAAAGCAAATACTTGATTCATGTTTCCTTTGTTTTGCTTCTCCCTTCACTCTTCTTTTCTCATCTCACTTAATGCATAAGAAAAGTTCAGCTTTTGGAAATAGCATCCTCTTGGAAAAAACATTGGATTCTAAAACCCCATTACAAAGAGAAGGCCAATGTAAACTACAAGCAGTTGATTCATGTTTTCTTTAGTTTTCTTCTTCCTCCACTCTTTCCCCATTTTACTTAATGTGTTAACAGAATTCCAGCTCTTGAAAAGACAATTCTCTTACTCCAGCTAAAGTGAATCCATGTGGCCTTCAATTTTGACTGAAAGGGGAATTGACAGAAGAGGATATATTTCAGACTTGTTTCTTTGTTTTTGACCCCAATTGCTCAGCAATTTATAGTTTGGTACTTACTTTATTTTTCTGCCAAATGACCTCAAGGCAAAGGAAAGTTTCCCTTTTATATGTTATGGGCAGTATAGGTTATTACAGGATTGAGGGCAACATGATAGTTACAGGACTGAGACACAGGGAACATTTTGGAATCTTGGTAATGGAGGCTACCAACAATCACCCTTCTCTCATAAGACTAAAAAGTGTTCATTATTTGAGCCCACATGCAAGGACAAAAGATAACAGATCAGCCCCTTTTGGACAACAAGTCAGATAGCCTTGAAGAATGGCTTGGTGACATAAAGATACTAGAACTGACTCTTGTGTTCAGATACATCGCTTGAGGAAACACTAGATCATTAATTAGCAGGAAAACTGAATTTCTAAAATTAAGCTCAAGATAGCTGAATTCCTAACTTAGTTCAGAGATGAAGAACCATCACTTAAGCAATTACAGCACAAAAGAAGCTACAGGACAAAATCAATTAATTGTAAATGGGATAACTAAGAATATGATGCATGATCAGTATTAATCTTCTCAATTTCCCAACTTTGATGTATCATATATATGCACTCATATATATCCCATAGATCACTTATCTACAAACTAAAATTATAAGAATTTTAACATAATCTTTATCAACAGTAGGGTGCAATGATATAATTTTTTTTTTCTGCCAAAAGTTGAAAACATGCTTAAACACAATAATGAATTAAAAGTTGAATGAGAATAACAAGAATGATTAATCACATCAAAAAACATCATCAAAAAACATCTAAAACCTGCACTAAATTTTAGAGGAGAGATTTACACATCTCAAGGAAACTAAGAAAATCCTGGAAACAGATACAGTGAAGCAAAAGTCAAAGTAACGTAATAAGAATGGTCAATATTAATTAATATCAAATATCCTAGTAAACCAGTCCCAATATTGATTTATTAAGCATATTTTATCTTGGATCCCAGATGTCTGTTCTCCACTGACAACTTCTCTTAGACATTACGGAAAAGGTCTCATTCTTAGGGCATCTATGAAGGAAGCTCCTCTTCATTGGATTTGCTTCACTAGTTCCATATTACCTGTAGCATCTTAGATGTTCCTACTAAAATCCTTTTCAAAACAAATATCAATATGTTTTTGAACAGCATCTTAAATGTTTACTATCTAAAACCATCTCAAACTTTAGTTCTGATCTTATTAACAATAGAACTACAAGATGTCCAATTAACAACCCATTGCTTGCTTAAAACTTCAGAGAATTTCAATTCTTGAATGTCCCTTTGTGTTTTTTTCTAAAACCTGTACCTGACATAATAAACACTGACAAAAACAAGCTAAAGGAAGAATCATTAAAAACAAAATATGAAAAAAAATTTAAATATGATAATTTGATTTGAAAATGAATATTATGTTTAAAGATTTAATATTTAACAAATAGACAAAAAAATTTGGGCTAAGAGTGATTGTCTAATTTGGCATTGACTCTATTATCATTTCAGTTCCTGCAATGTAAATTGGCAAATGAGTACACTGATAAATTTGAGAAATTCAACTAACAACTGAGAAAAATAAAAAGCTAAATATTTTAAATACCCCAGAATGTATAATTCTTAAAAGATTTTAAATTACATGTCTGATTGTCAAATTTTATTATCCTCAAAAATTTTACTCAATTTTTTACTTGATGGTTACTTAGAACTAAAAATTTCTCAATTAATTAAAAATATTTCCCCTTTAGAATTTCATTTTGTTCAAATTCAATTCTCCCCTTAAGTGGAGTAGAAAAGGATAAGGATCTAATCCATACATTAAAAATATAGGCAACTGATAATGGCCAGAGTTGCAAAATATGGGCACATTTGAGGGATACATTGTGGGGTTGGGAAGCTCTTTCATTTTTATTCCTAATCCTAGACCCTCATAGGAAATAGGATTGGATTTCTCCCACCAATCTTTGAATACCACTGACATTAGTTGATGCTAGGTCTATTCCATCCTCAATTGCCAGAGTTACTTAGCATTGCCACCTGTTATATCAGTACCTGCTTGGACCTCTATCACCACAAAACCCAAGTAAGAAAGGCCATTAACACTAAGTAGAGAGAAAACTTCTTTGATATCTACTGAGATTTAAGGTTTCCTTAAGCCTGTGTCACTTCATTAACTGCACTATATCTATTTCCCACTTGCTGATTGTTGCTGGCAAAAGTCATGAAACTCTGCTGAGTAGATCTATTAGTACTTGTATTATTGATTCTCAATTGGGGTCTTCTACAACTTTGAAATCCTTTTATTCTTCTCTGATTTACTCTCCATTACACTTCCTGCATTAGCTATTCAAAAGTTTTCAGTCTGTAGCCCCCTTGGGAAAGCTAGATTGTGTATTAGATAAAACAATAGGCTTGGAGTAAGGATGATTTGACTTCAAGTCTGACCTTTGACACAGTCTGTAAACATAGGCAACTCATATCCTCTATTTGGCTCAATTTTCTCTTCTGTAAAATCAATTAATATTAACACCTACTTCCTGAGATTGTTGTGAGGATAAAAAGAATTGATATTTGTAAAGGGATTAGTACAGTGCCTGGTACATAGTAGGAACTATATTAATGTTAGCAATTATTACTATCATCATGAAATGGGGAGAAAGCACGTGGGTCCTTAGGATTCCTCTGTAAAGAATTACACTCTCACACAAGACCTAATTAGGCATAAAAGAACATGTTTATTGGGGTACAAGAGAAACTGGCCGGGATGAAGGTTTTGGAGAAACAAAACACTTTCCTCCCTGACTAGTTTGGGGAGCACCCTTTTATAGGGATTAGACGGTATGGGTAAGAGTGTCCCTTATTGTGTGAGGGGCTAGGGGTCCTCTTGCATTGCGCTGGGGTAGGAGGGATCCTTTGTGAGAAATCTGGTGATGGGTGTTAACTTTCTCCTGATGGGTTTAAGCAGTCTGCTGGTAAGTGGTTCCAGGCACAGTCTCCTGGCATAGTCTCTCCCCATGGATTACCTCATCCAGGTGCTCAGGAGGACTGGAATGCAGGGTGGTGGTCCTGGAGCATGCTCAGTTTGATCTGGTGCTGCTTCTCCCTTTTGGGTGTGTATGTCCTTGATTGAGGTCAAGGAGAGGCCTACTTGATTTCAAGGGAAAAATCCTGAGGTTTCAAGGAAAAAGTTCCTTGACCTCCCTAGAGAACTGTTGGGGTAACAAGGGCCCATAATCCTCCCAAGACATTGCCCCCTTCTTATATCTAGGGGAAAAGAGTGGTGGTCTCATCTTCTGTATCTGCTTCCAACTGATTATGGATGTAGAGATGTCCCTGAATCATTGGGAGTACAGTGGAAGTCATTATGGGCCTGGTCCAGGGACTGAAGAGGCATGTAGGCAGGGGTAGTGACTGCCATGAGGTTGAAGGCCTTGAGTCTCCTTGAGACAAATTTTATAAAAAGGTTAAAGAGATAAGGGCCAAAGATTAAAAGAACAATGACTAATGTCACTATCAGAATGAAGCGCGTTAACCAAGAAAAGAACCAAGAACTCTAGGAACCTGAGTGAGGAGAGAAAAGCTGCTCACATGTGTCCCTTATCCAGTGAGAGATATCATGGAGATTTTGTACTTGGGTCTCGACTTTCCTTGAATTATTAATATGCACACAACAAGATGTATTCTGAACCATACACATACCACCTTCAGCCACTAGGAGATAGTCTAAGGCTATTCTGTTATCTAACACTACATTGGCTAGAGTATCAAGGGACTCTTGAAAATCTTCTAGCCCCTTCTAGCCCCTTTCCTTATATATATAGAAGTGGGAAAATGTTGTGGGCCCAACATACCCCAGAAGTTCTCTGGGGCACAACAAGGAATCTTCTCCTTGAGAAACTAAACCAGAGGACAGATATGTCTAGAGAGATAAGCAGAACCAGATCAGACTGAGCTAAGTTCCAGATCTCCACCCTTCATTCTGAACTCCCTTATCCCTGGGGAGATAAGATTAGGTGTGACTGCTTCTTTTGTGTTTTGAGGGAGATGGCTTGAGAGATCAGTCAGCCACCCCTCACCCAACTCCTCCAGCCACCACCAGTCGGGGATGGTCTGCCCACACTAAAGGAACTTTCCACCGTGAGATGGTCACCCCCATCAGTCCCCTATAAAAGTACCTGCCAGTCTCCTGCTAGAGGAGATTGGTATCTCAGAGCCACACTCTATGCCTTTCTCCCCAAGAGAAGTCCAAGGATATCTCTTGGTTTCCCTTCCCTTCCCTTCCCTTCCCTTCCCTTCCCTTCCCTTCCCTTCCCTTCCCTTCCCTTCCCTTCCCTTCCCTTCCCTTCCCTTCCCTTCCCTTCCCTTCCCTTCCCTTCCCTTCCCTTCCCTTCCCTTCCCTTCCCTTCCCTTCCCTTCCTTTCCCTGCCCTGCCCTGCCCTGCCCTGCCCTGCCCTGCCCTGCCCTTCTTCAGTCCCTAAATAAACTATTATCTTATTATAACTTCTTTTGTGTGCAAGAGGGTGTAATTCTTTAATGAGGAATTCCTAGACCCCTACCCCTAACCCAGAACCCAGTACACCATTTTCCCCCCATGACAATCATCACCATCGTCATCATCATCATCATCATCTAACCTTTACACATTCAAATACTTGAAAACAGCTATCATGTCACTCTGTACAAGGTATTCTTCTACTGATCATTGTATGACATAACTGTGTGATACTTAGCAATCTTGCTCATCATGTCATTCCCTTTTTCATCTTCCATTTTTTCCCTATCTTCAAGCTCTCTCCCATCTAAACATGCGTGCTTATATCTGTATCATTTTTGTAAAAATCACTTGACTCTGCCTTCTCAAGTTAGCTTTCAATTTCTTTGCTTTCTTAGCTAAAGTCTTATGAAAATAATCTTTCTGCATCTCCATCCTTGCCACCTTCTCATTTCTCAACTTTCCGTAATCTGGATAATGACCATACTACTCAGCTCAGTTAAAATTGCCTTTTCTCAGGCTACAAGTATTTTCTAATTTGCTAGTGCTCTACATGTTGACTTTTTCTCAGTCCTCACTCACTTTGATTCTATAACATTGCTAATTATCACTCTTTCCTTTTGGATAGCCTTATCTCTAACTTCTGGGTCACTCATCTTCCCTTGTTTTCATACTTGTCAGCCTTTTTCATTTCAGTATCCTTTGCTTGATCATCATCCAATCAAAACTGTTGTGGACAAGTGTTCCCCGAGACTCTATGTTACGTTTTCTTGATTTACTTCTCATTCACTTAGTGATTTCACATGCTTTCATGTGTTCAAGTATGATCACTGAAGAGGACTCCTAGAACTAGATAGCTAATAACAGCTGGAGTTCAGATTTTGACTACTACAAGTTATCTTATTTCTGGGAAACTGAGCTCAACTCTAGCTTTATATTTTGAAAAGAATGTGCTCAGGATAAGACACAGGCTAGAATAAGAATCCAAGGGTACTAATTCTTAGAGAGGTCTTTTCACATGCACCCCACTTACCCATCCCATGGTTTATAAAGGAGTGTCCTTAATCAAAGCAAAAGAAGAAATATTTATTTAGCACCTGTTATGTATTAAAAAAACATACTAGTTACTCCTAAAGGCCATACATAGTCATCTGGTTTTAAAAATTGATGATAGATAGGCTCCACAGATGTATACACTGAGAGAACAGTGCCTCTCCCTGCCTCTCCATAGGTCTCTAATCATATTGAATGCACAGGGGTGAATGTATCCTGACTGAGCATCAATTGTGGCCTTACATCCACGGAGACAGGTAAAGAAATTTTAGATATAATTGTCATACAAACTGAAGGTGGACAGAAGGGGAATTAAAAATGAAAAAATATAAGAGAATATTCTAAACATTTCTATGAAATACAGTGAGTAATGAGGCAATTTATTTTTGAAAAGTATTACCCCATTGCTTCTAGCTATTTACAGAATTTTGTTGGACATTTATTTTCCACAAACTGCATAATTGTGTCACAGTTGGACAATGCTACAAGTACATGTGATAATATTAGATTTCTTAGCTTTGTCTTCTATATTTCTTTTACTTATTTTAGGACCAATGAGAGCTGAAATCCAGAGCTATTTACATTTCTTCCTTTATCCAAATTTCCATTCTTTGTGTAGAGAAATTTCACTTCATCCTAGGAAAACAATCTGAACATTTTTCATTAACTTTACACCTAAGGTCATGTTCAGTGTTATTCTAAAAATGCATTTTATATAGTGATTACTGTAATAGCAGACTTCATTTTCATACATGAAACAAATCATAATTGACACTTATTTTGGTTACTAATAGTGAAAATCAAATCACTTTCTTCTATTACAATTTCAACATGAGCCCAAGATTTCTAGTCTGCCTTTATAAGATTTATAACAGAAACCTCAATAGCAGAGTTTACAATAAAGATTTGAGCTATTGTATAAGACCATATTTATTAATGTTTCTTGTTATAGATACTTTTAAAGATTTATGAGTAATTTTTACTTTTAAAATGATTTACTCTGAAATTTCAGAATAATTTATAACCATTTAATGCAAAAATAATTTGTATTTTTTATGAGAACGAGTAATAAAATGCTTTGTAATACATATTCCATTTTTCCAATTCCAGTGTTCACTATGCAAAAGCTTTATATGAATCTACCTTCATGTTTGAGCATATTATCTAAAATTCTTTATTTATTTAAAAATATTTCAAAGCATAAATTTTTTGGATATCATATACATCTTATAGCAGACTGGATGCAATATGACAGTGGATATGGCACTGAACTTAGTCAGGAAGGACTATGTTCGAATCCTCTATCATCATTTTACTAACTGTGTGACCTTCGGAAGTCACTTAACCACTGTGTTCCTATGTGTTCCTTAGTTTTCTCATCTGTAAAATGAGCTTATGGACGTAAATAGTTTTCTAAGATCCCTTCTACATGGAAAACTATGATCCTATTACCAGTTTAAAGGATACATCATAGATACATAGATATATAGATGATAGAGAGATGATATTGATAGATCTATATAGATCTATATGGATATATACTCATATATATGTATGTAAATGTTTATATGTCTATGTGAATGCGTGTATATGTATATAGAAGCATATATATGGTATACTCATGTGTGAATTATGCACACATATGTTGTACATGTTAGTGTGTATATATGTATGTCTGTATAACCACATATGCTTATATATACACACCCCCACATATATGTACATATATGTATATATGTGTGTGTGTATATATATAACTTATGAGAATAAGATGTGTGTGTATTTTAAAGATTTTCTTTGGCAATAACAACTTAAGAATGCTGCCCCTTAAGAATCAGAAAAGTTGTCATGTGAATCAGTAGAAGGAGTAACACAAAGATAAAAATTAATTAATTTAATAAAATATAAATGTAAAAAAATAAAATTGCTAAAAGTTGAAGTTGAACAAAAGACAGTACGATGAGTTGTATGGCACATGTGGTGCATATCCACCCACATAAACAGAAGTATCACAACAATAGCTTCACAAAGTTTGAAGCCCTTTTTAATCAACACTCACCCAAGACCACAGCACATAAACTCTTCATGTATTTATTTTTTTTTCCAGCCTGTCAGAGAATGCTATCTCAAACAATATATTTGTATTGCCTTAATATGGAAATCTGCTATCAAGTAGCAGGTCAAACTTTTGCCCTTTGTTACATTTCTCTGAAGCCACCTTTTAAATTGTTTCACATTGAGGCAGCTAGGTGGTGCAATGGATAAAGCATGGACCTTGGATTCAGGAGGGCCTGAGTTCAAAACCAGCCTCAGACATTTGACACTTACTAGCTGTGTGACCTTGGACAAGTCACTTAACCCCCATTGCCCAACAAAACAAAACAAAACAAAACAAAAAAAACAAACAAACAAATAAATTGTTTCACATAATTCCTAGTTAGTAATGTGTTACTGCCTACTCATTCCTAATGTGCAGTATTTACTATATTTTTTGAGTTTTCCATATTATTTTTTACTCAGAGATTATATCTGGAACAATGTGAAATAGTCACTTACATCTACATAGTGATTTTAACTCTTTAAAGTGATTTAAAAATATATATATTCTTGGGGGTAGCTAGACAGCACAGTGGATAGAGTACCGGCCCTCCAGTTGGGAGTACCTGAGTTCAAATCTGGCCTCAGTCACCCAGGGCAAATCACTTAACCCTCATTTCCTCATTAAATATGTATATATATATATATATATATATATATATATATATATATATATATATATATATATATATATATATATATATATATATATATATATATATATATATATATATATATATATATATATATATTCTCATTTCAAGCTCAAAAAACCCTGTGAATTGAGAATGAATTAGCAATACAAATCTATTGGTGTTTTATTGATGTTTTTTGACATTAGATCACAATACTTACTTTAAAAGACTCTTCTCTTAGGCTCTAAGATCCAACCTTAACTTACAATAACAATTAAGCAAAATTATCTGAAGAGTCTATGAACCAGAAATGTTAGATAATCTTCTAAAAAAAAAATCTTCTCTCTGATATGTTTCATTATCTGAATATCTGTATGCTAGGACAATCATGGTTTTTTGTTTGTTTGTTTTAGGTACTTATCATTTGGCTTTATTTTATCTGTATTTTCATTAACTATTCTAAATTTATTTTGTGCATTTTTATTTTCATTGCACCAGTATATACAAATCTTCCCATTCTTTTCAAAATTACACGTTTGTGTAAGAAGGGCCAATGCAAATATTTTTCCCAGAGTATGTGGTAAATTTCGTAGAAAGAAGTATAGTGGGGGGCAGCTAGGCAGCGCAGTGGATAGAGTACCGGCTCTGGAGTCAGGAGTACCTGAGTTCAAATTTGGCCTCAGACATTTAACACTTACTAGCTGTGTGACCCTGGACAAGTCACTTAACCCCAATTGCCTCACTAAAAAAAAAAACAAAAAACTATAGGGTTTTTTTGTTTGTTTTTTTGTGGAAAGGCATGAATATAATGTAATTGAAAGTCTATTTTGCCTTATTCAGAATATGTGGAAGATTTCTGACTTTTTCTAATATTCTTGCCGTGTGCTTAAGATAAACACTTTTGGTTGGATGCCAAACCAGAAAACAAAAAGAGGTAGAATTATACTCTAATGGGGGAACTTGGTTCTCTTTCCTGCTTGCATAGTTCTTAAATCTTGATAGATAGGCCAGATAACCTCAGAAGCATGTAGAATAACAATAACTGAAGCTTATTGTTTGTGGGCATCATCCTGGGAAGCAATCCTTGGCAACAATAAAATCCTTAGAAATATCAAATGGTTCAAAATCAAAATCTGATGTGATTTTTGTCAATGAAAATGATATCAAGGAAGAATCAATATCCTTTTCTTTGCCACTTGTATCCTATAGACCATGGGGTTTTTTCCACCTAATTTGTAGCTAAAACCTTCCAAACATATTGTGTACAAAACATCCCCACCCTCACCCCCACTGGTCCCATTAGAATGTGAACTATTTGAATTCCCAATGCTTAAAACAGTCCTTTGGTCAAAGTATGTATTTAACAAATGCTTTATTCATTCATTCATGGCTTTTATTACTGAAAATAATATAATTGATGGTTTTATCTTTTAGAATTTCCTTTATTCGTTAAGACATCGACTATATCATCACCAAAATGACAATGGTCATCATCATCATCACTAGAATAATAATAGCTTTCTTACATATAGAGATTTAAAGACATTTTTTCCTTTATTATAGATAGCGACATTGCCGTGAAGTAAAAGATGTTACCATATCCACTTTACAGATGGGGAACCTGAGACTAAAAGAAATTAAATGATTTGCCCAGAAATACAGACCTCATTAGCATTTGAGGCTGGATTCAAACTGAGTTCATCCTCTGCAAGTCTAACACTCTATCCACTGCGTCAACTAGTTAACAGAATTTGTAACATGTTCCTGATCTTGCTTTGTTCTATTCGGGTATTGAATAATCTTCATTATCAAACTGCCTATGCATTGTAAGCTTATTTTATTATATGGTATAATATCTGCATCTAAACTAGTGGTTTCAAAATTAAATAGAAATACATCTCTATGGGTCACATTGACTTAGAAAACCAAAAATTAATATTATGTATGTTTTTTTTTTAAATTTTTAATTTATTTTGTTAAACTTGTCACAACTACATTATTAATTTGGTTTAGGCCACCCTCAGGAATTTTACAGGTCACAGGGGCCTGGGAGGTTATCATCTCTTGCTAAAGCTAATTTTCAGTAATCTCCTTTCCAGTTCTTTTCAGAAAGCAAACATCTCCCCAGTAAATAATATGTTGGGTTAATAAAATATTGGGCTCCTGCCTTACATAGTTTCTCTTGATTTCTAATGTGAACTGTTACCTGAGCTATTTTTTCTGTTATCATTTTTGAACTACAACCAAATAAAATTAGTGACTTTTTATTAGTTAATTTGAACCTGTTAATGTTATATCCTCTTCATTTGTATTTGCTCATCATTCTTTTATTGAGGAGGGGGAAGTGGCTTAGGAGGAAGCCTCATAAGCAATGTTCCGATGAGAGACATTTCAGAGATATTTTCTGAAAGAATTACATTGTAGTTCTTTTTCAATTTCCATTGTATTGTCATTAATATATATTTTCTCCCTTTGGGGGCATTTTCCACATCAAATAGAGTGGAATATGGGGAGCTACACCCTGTTATTTCTGTAACTTCTCTGGAGATATCCAATATACTTTTTTTTTTAAGTGAGGCAATTGGGGTTAAGTGACTTGCCCAGGGTCACACAGCTAGTAAGTATTAAGTGTCTGAGGGCAAATTTGAACTCAGGTACTCCTGACTCCAGGGCCGGTGCTCTATCCACTGTACCACCTAGCTGCCCCACCCAATATACTTTCAAAGAAAGAGGCCTTTGAATTTAAGAACACTAGTTGATTGTTTCTTCTTCTTAAAAACACATAAAATAGAAAGAAAAAAACAATAATTTGCTGTATACTTGTAGCCCAGTGAAGACTTAGCATGACTAACATCATAAGACTTAGTAAATTTGAAAATGTATTTGGAAATGTAATTCCACAAATTATTGTATTTCCATTTTGTCTGGTCTTGGAGGGACTTCTACTTAACATTATTTAAAATATGCTGCCAAATGGAAAAGGAAGATTTTGTCACTGAAGTTCTATATTTCTATAGACATGAATGAAAATGAAAAGTGGGCAATGAGAGTAGGGAAGGAGTGGCAATGACAAGACAGTATGTTTTTATTTTTGTTTTTGTCACATGACAGGGAGGATGGTAGGCTCTTATTGCTCCAGGAGCATTGAATAAGGGAAAGTAGAAATGGCAAGGACAACAGAGGCCAAGAAATGTTAACTAGATCAGGAATGGGTGGAATATCAGAAAGATAATTAGAAAATGATAAGTAACTGTGCTTACTTAAAACTGGCAAGATTTAGTACAGAATTAGTTGCTTTTCTTGTTTCAATCAGTAATTATTCTTTTTTGGAGGGCTGAAGGGTTTCTGCTAATGTTTACTATCTCATTTCCTCCCCCTTACTATTCCATTTCTCTCAGATTTTCTTTGAATAGAAGAGGATTATTCTAAAAATCAACCCCAGTCACCATGCCTATTAAATAAAATTTTATCTACAATGCCTAATTGTATTATCACATTACACAACAATTAACAGTGAGTAGCAAAATCAAGATGGTAGAGTGAGAAGTAATAACTTTGTCCTCAGAATCCCAAAAAACTCTTCTTAAATGACCATAGGAAAATGCATCAAAATGAATCCTGAGAGGAAAAGGTAAAAAAAAAAAAAAAAAGATTACAATGAATAATTTTTGCAACCCAAGGCAGTTTAGGAAGATAGAGAGATCTTCTGACCCTGTGGAAGGGCTGGCCAATAACTCAGTGCAGCAGTAGTGATGACACATGGCTATATTCTGGGCAGCAATTGCAGGGAACAGCTCAATGCCCAAAGATGTTCAAGGCACTGAATACTTGGTCAGAAAGAGATAATAGCAGAAACCTTACTAACACTGGAAGCAGAATTGGATACCATCTAGCAGCCCTGTTGTCCATTAACCCAGTTCTGGATTGCTGCCCTAGGTAGAATGGAATGGTTATGGTCTGGAGGGAGCAGAGGACCTACCTATGTAAAGAGCAGAATACAAACCAGGATAGCGGCAAATAGACCTCATCTTGGATCACAACAGATTGGACCAAAAACACCAAAATTTTACAGTACTCCAGATTGAACTGTGAAAGTAGCAGAAAACTATCAAGGAAGATGCTTAGGCTTGCCATCCCCACAACCCCACCAAGAGTGAACAGAGTTCTAATTTACAAAAGTCCAAAGTCAAGAAGTAGGCTTGAAAAATGAGCAAATATTGAATGATACAACCCTATGGGTGGTTGTAATTGAGCAGAAGCCATTAGATGAGATGTAGATTTGAGCTAGGCAATGAGGAATTTCAAATATTGGGGAAATTTTATATTATAGGTAATATCTGCTAGATAGATAGAACCTGGGGGCTAGCTACTGCTGCATGTGTGAGAGAATATATATCTGTATTTATATCTATTTATGTATATATAGGTATATGTATATATGCATATATCTACTTATCTATTTCTGTCTATATATAGATGCGTATTTGTATATGTATATATGCATATCTATATATATACATAGTTTATATACACACAAATGCATTAAGAGGAGAAAGATGTGTCAACTGTGTTTAAGATAATAGACATCCATTTACTTGCATCACAAAACTTTACAAAACAGATTGTAGTACTTATAGTACTTAACTCATGATGGTAAAAACGAAACTTCTCTGTAAATAGCATTAGAATTATCACCTAGTGTTTAAGGTTTACTTAATCAAATAATGTATTTAATACATCAGCATCTTAATATGGTAGTTATGATTATTGAAATAACTAAATAGTTACAAACTTCTAAACAGCTATACACTTCTCAATGGTTCCTGATATGATTTTAAAAATCAAAATAATGTCTTTTAAGGGGAAAACGTATTAGATTATTAGTTTCGCCTTTTTTCATTTCTTCTCGTCTTGACAGTTTAAAAAACAATGTTTTTAAGTACTTCCCTATCTTACAACTTACAATGAGTATACATTATTTCCATTTTGAATGAACTGAAATATATTGTTTCTTCTGAGGGAATAAAAGGAACAGTTGAGTAGAATAGTAGGAAAAAAAGAAAATTTGAAAATTTTGCTGAGATTAAAGGAAAAAAATAAGAAAAATGTGTTGTTTATAATTAAAGTATTTTAAAGGTATCTTGCAAACTATTAATAATTATATATGTTATGTATTCTTAAAATGTGATACTGTTCCTTTTGCTGTGCTACTTATGTATTTGGGGGCAACTAGGTAGATAGATCACTGGCCCTGAAGTTTGGAGAACCTGAGTTCTCACTCACCTCAGACACTTACTAGCTGTGTGACCCTGGCCAAGTCACTTAACCCCAATTACCTTAAACAGTTGGAGCCATCTCCAGTCATCCTGATGTATATCTTGCCACTGGACCCAGATGGCTGTGGAGAAGAGAGTGAAGTTGGTGACCTTGTACAGCCCTCCATCACTTAAAACCAATTTACTGCAAGTCATGATATCAGCTCCAGATGTCATGGTCTTCTTCATGAATCAAGGAAAAAAAAAACATGTTTTTACTTTTCTCATGATTATCAATGTCTAATATCTATAACTTATTCAATTAGCAGTAAGGAAATCATACAGATTTTACCATTTAAAATAAATAAACAGAAATTAAAAGAGAGAGAGAGAGAGACAGAGAGAGAGAGAGAGAGAAGGGTGGGGGGTAGATAAGTCCACCTGGATCCTAAACTCTCAAGACAAAAGTTTATTTGTGAAGCTTCTGTAGAATTATTTATAATGAATTCCAGCCAGTTCATTAAAAGAGAAAATCACCACAGAGACGTTTTAATGTTAATCATGCATGTTTTAGAGTCAAATTGCTGTGTATATATTTTACCAGAATTTCAAGAGAACTGTATCAAAGTAAGATTTATTCTTTATACCCCTTCCCTTAATAATATGATATTCTTCACATTTAAAGACTTACAACATAGAAATTTTCATTTGTGAAGTATTCAAATAGATTTAAGTACACAATAACATAAATCAGTTGTTTGTAGGCTGCAGGTAAGTTGAAATTTCCATTAAACAAGTTCAGGGTGTGAGAAATGAAAATTTCCCTCTTATATTAATAAATAATTATTGTATTATAACCAAAGTTTTTTTCCCCTTTTCTACTTCCTCATCCAGATATCAACCAGTGTGGGAATTTTTTCTTAGAGATTTAGCCAGACCAACATCCAATAAGATAGTAAAAGAAAATCTGAGTTTAAGCTAATGGGTGTATTTCTGTTCATTATGTTTCTGTTTCTTCATACATGTCTAGGGAAAATGCTGATTCTTTCTATTATCAAGACAGGTATTATGGAAATTGATGTCTCCTTGACCAAAATTTGAGTGTCTTAATATCCCAAGATAGCCCACATCTCATCTGATTAACCAACCAATCAGAGGTGATTAGGCATCTCTCAGGAATACCTCCTCTTTAAAGGGCATATAAACTGTGATCCCACCACCATTAGGGGTCTTTGGTCTAAGTGAGACAGAAAAATGACCATCCTTTTATTAATAACTGGATGGCCTTATTAAAAATGATTACATTACCCAGAAACTTCCCAACATTTTAATTATCACAAGGGTTTACCATTTTTTGTTGTTGCTTTGAAATATATAATAATCAAGAATTTGAAAAGTTATCAAGTCAAGCTATGTCTTGAGAAATATTCACCCCTCCTTATAAACTTGGGAGAACTGAAATGGTTTGTTTTACCTTTGTAATGTAAGAAAACAAAAAAAAATCACAATTTTAATTTACTAAAATCTTTTGTAGATTGCTTTGATTTAGATATCCCAATAATTTGATTTTCCTTTTTTAAAAATTTTGCTTTGATTTTCCACATTTATTATCCAAGATATCTTAATCAAGATAACTATATTCTTTCATAAAATTTTTTTAAGAAAGTAGCAGTTACTTAAAACATTCTAGCATTTAAGAAACCACTGAACAGTCTACCACTAGTAGATACAAAGGATTAATTTTTCATTATATTATCATCAATGATTAAAAATATAATAATGTTGCATTCATGTTCTTTAAAGCTTGAAGAGAAAATTAGCTGATTTTTTCCCTAATTTCATATTCATATATTTTGTTTCATCTCTACACAAAACAGATATTTTCTAGTTTATTGGAGAAGGAAATATGTTATCAAAGATTGAAGCAAATTTTGAAACATGGGGAATTTAAAAAATCTGTCATATTAAAAAAAAAGGGATTCTAGGACTGTAGGGGTCATGAAAAGATAAGATAGATAAGGATTTTTTTTTTCTTTTTAAATTATCTTTATTAATTATTTATTTAATTACTACTCTGAATTTCATCAGAATCAACAGATAGCAGCTACCTGATATAATGTCTAATCCTGGAAATTTCACTATACAGATAAAATATCTGGGAATGGAGCTGCTTCATTACAGAAAACTGAGACACTTGTAGTTTTGAATGTTAGGAAATTCAGTGGAAATTGGGAAATTAGAGTAAATTCCAATACAATTAAGAGAACCATAAAAGAGAGATAAAACTTTTAGTATGAAGCACCTAGGAGAACAATTTCAAATAATAGTATATTTAGGCAATTAGAACTGACAAGTAAGGTCAGTCGATGCCATTATATAGAACAATGGTGCAGCCTATGAGCCTTACTCTGACATTTGTTAAACAGTCCCTCATACTAGGATGGTATTTCCGATGAGAAAAAGAAAATAATAAACTCATGAAATTTTGAAATATAGGTCCACATATTTTGTTTTCCCTTGACTCCATTTCTAGAAAGGAAATTCACTAGAGAAAAAAATGTTCTTAATCCTTGGGTCCAGTGAAGCAGTTTACTAGTAAAGTGGATCAGGAATAACAGAGTTTAAATCTAGCCTCAGATGTTTATTTGATATGTAACTCTGGGAAAGTCACAGAATCTCTTTGTCCCCCAGTTTCCATAACTGTAAAATAGGGTAAGAATTGCCACTATGTTCCAGAGTTGTGAGAATCAAGTGACATGTTTATAAAGAGAATTTGTGTTAAAAATGCAACTTTTTCTGTTTCCCCTGCCCCTCTGCCCTCTACTTAGCATAGAAATAAGTTTAGTATAGTAATAAGTTTGTAAATAACCAGTATAAAGCAATAGCTGGTGATGCAGCAGACTGAACATTATGCCTGAAGTCAGGAAGACATCATGAGTTCAATCTGGCTTCAGACATTTGCTGGTTTTGTCCACCCTGAGCAAGTCCTTTCACCTCAGTTACTCATGTGTAAAATGACCTGGAAAAGAAAATGACAAACCACTCCAGTATCTTTCCACGAAATTTCCAAATGGGGTCACAAAGAGTTGGGCATGACTGAAATAACTGAACAATAAACATAAAGTAATAATAGCACAAAGTAAGATCAAGTGTACATACCATTCCTAATATCAAAGGAGCATAATTTTCTAAGAGTATCATATATTAAATGAAATATGCATCCTAAGAATATGTTCCAAAATAGGGAAGCCATCTAAAGCTTGCTCCCAGGAGCTTTTGATCCTATGATGTGTGAATAATAGATAAGTTCTAGACAGTCACAGTTATAGCAGTTCACCAAATGGTACTGATAATTTCAAGATTACGTGAATGCTAACTTTAATGTTTTACTGACAACTATGAGATGATTCAAATATGTTAATGAACTAACCCTAAGGTGGAATGGATAAGAGTTATTCTGTCCCCCACCAAAAGCCTACAAAAATGAAATTTCAAACTCCAGGCCCCTCCTACTTCTATCTCCATCTAGGTCCATGCTTCTGAGTGCTTGTAAAACTAATTCATGGTTTTTTGTGTGTGTGATTCCTTTTGCCTCTCCCTCCTCACTCTCTTTTGCATGATGACTGCCTTCCTCCACCACCCCACCCACATCCCCATACCACCCTGCTCTTTATTCACCCTATTTCTTCTTCCTTTTGTCTCTATACTTTCTGTGCTGTTTTCTCAAGCACTCTCTGTGCCTTTCTAAAGTGTGATTGAAGTCTTGTTTCCTGCCTCCATCTTGGTCTTTCCCAGAAAAATTCTCAAATGACCACGCATTCTTGCCCCCATTTCATAAATCCATAAATTAATTTGCAATTCAGATTTTGGAAACTTTAAAGTTCTATATGAATGTGAGTTATTATTAAGTGTAATGCTTGCTGTCACTTTACATTTGGGTTTTGCAGAGTTAATTTTCAAATGTTTACTCATCTTTGAAAAAGGATATATAAAACTTTTTTTTTTTTAAATCAACTTTTGGAACAGACTAGTGATTCTGGTGCAATAGGGAGCTCTGAATGAAGAAATTCTCCTTACCTTCTATATTCGTCTAGCTCCTCCAACAAAACTTCACTTTATTCTCCCCACCCTGTTCTCACCAGTTACCTCACTTCAAAAGGTATTACTCCCAACAGTTCTAGTCCTCTTTATCATTCTTAAGTTAGTGGTCTATTCACTACACATCACTGACAATTTGACAGTCTCCAAAATAAAGGTAATTTATTTTCATGTTCCATTATTTATGAAAATAAGAAAAAATGAACACAATTACAATTTTCTAAAGTAAAATTAAATGATTCAAGAAATTATGATCTTAAACAATAGTCTTTTAGAAGAAGCCAGAAAATATTTTAGCATCTATAACATAGGGAAAGTTCTTATTCCTGTTCTAACTGTAATAGATTGTCTCTGAGTTTCTTTCCAATTCTTTTTTCTTTTTTGGTGGGGCAATGAGGGTTAAGTGACTTGCCCAGGGTCACACAACTAGTAAGTGTCAAGTGTCTGAGGCTGGATTTGAACTCAGGTCCTCCTGACGCCAGGACTGGTGCTCTATTCACTGCACCACCTAGCTGCCCCCTCCTTCCAATTCTTAACTGAAGTGTTTCCAATGTTTTCAAAGGAGCACTGCTTTATTTTTTTTTAAATAAAGGAGCAGAGTAGATAAAAAGGAACAGGTGACTAGCTTTGTACATTAATATGATGCATCATATGAGGACCTATAGATATCTGTAGAGTAAGGGAGACATATGGAAAGTAATTTGGGAGGGATCAATGAATAGAGGAAGAGAATCAATATTGCCTTCAGAATATACTAAAATCCTTATACATAGAATAGGTATTCAGGAAATTCCAGAACTTTATTATAATACTATATCAGGGTATTGGTGAGTTAAGTTTCTGGGCTTTTCTCTATGCAAAGAATAGAGTATGTGATAAATTCTTGAGTTCCCTTATCAGTAATTTCATCTTAAGGAAAGGATGATGGCAGAAAAGAAGGAAGAGCATTGCCTAAACTCTTTCTAGTTTCCCTTGAAACTATTTAAAATCAGCCTCAAGATGAATTCTGGAGTGATAGAACCCACAAAAGGATGGGATGAAACAAATTTCCAGCCAAAAATACCTAGAAGGATTGTAGGAAAGGTGTGTCTCACCTGGGTAAAAGAGTAGCATAGCTCTGTGCAAGCAGGATCAGGACAAGCCAGCTGGGGGTTCCTTGGCCTAGCATAGAAATGGATGAGTATTTACAGAAATATGAATTGCCCAGATTAACAGAGGAGGAATTAAAATACTTAAGACCATTTAAAAAAAAAAGATGATAAAACCAGCAAACCACCCCCCCACCCCCCCCCACCCCGCAAACCAAAACCAAAACCAAAACAGAGTAAAACAATCTTCCAACTTAAAAAAAAAAAACAAACAAAAAACAAGCATAGATCTTCAAGAAAGGTCTGTTTCATTTGGATAAAAGCAGAGCACAGCTCAGCACAGAGCATACCTGGGCAAGCCAGCAAAAGGCTCTTAGTTACAACATGGATCAATAGCTGAGGATCCACAGTTCTAGCACAGCAAGCTAGGGGCACAGCAGGCCAGTTGTGTGATCTCCAACCCAAATGCAGAAAGAAATCTGCAAGCTGGGGTATAGGCTACCCAATAAGCCCAACTAGGCTGGCACTACTCCAGTGTAATGAGAAGCCACAAGCTGCTGAAACCTCAGAGCAGAGAGCTAGTGACCCAGCATCTGACTCCCAGCAAAAGACCTCTGGATGGTGCATGCTGTACACCAGGAGCAGAACTTGATCTTAAAAGACACAAAAGAGGCTAAAATAAAAATATGAATAAGAAACAAAAATAACCCTCACCATTGACAGCTACTATGGTGACAGGGATGATGAAAATATAAATTCAGAGGAGGACAACAATGACAAAACACATATAGGAGAAGCCTTAAAGGGGAAGACGACTTGATCTCAAGACCAAAAGGCCCTCCTGGAAGAGCTCTAAAAGTATTTTTTAAACCAAATAAGAAAGGTAGAAGAAAAAATTGGAAAAGAAATGAGAATTATGAAAAAGAAAATAATGCATTAAAATACAATTGGATAAATGGATAAGGAGGTGTAAAAGCTGACTGGGAAAAATAATTCCCTAGGAATTGGAATTGAGCAGATGGAAGCTAATGACTCAATGAGACAACAGGAAAAAATAAAGCAGAATTTTATATATAAAAATAGAGGAAAATGTAAAATACCTTTTCAGAAAAACAACAGACCTAGAAAATAAATCCATGAGGGACAACATAAGAATAATTGGACTACCTGAGGATCATGATCAATGAAAGAGACTAGACAACATATTTCATGGCATTATTAAGGAAAACTGGCTCACTGTCTTACAATCAGAGGAAAAAGTAGTCATTGAAAGAATCTACCAATTGTCTCCTCAAAGATACTCCAAAAAGAAAATGTCAAGGAATATACTTTCTAAATTCCAGAACTATCAAGTATAGGAGAAAATACTGAAAGCATCCAGAAAGAAATCATTTAAATATCAAGGAAGAAAAATAAGAATTATACAGGGCCTGGCAGCTTCAACATTAAAAGATCAGAGGGCTTGAAATGTGATATTCCAGAAGGCAAAGGAAGTGGGAGTACAACAAAGAGTGTACTTCCCAGCAAAATTAATCATAATCTTTCTAGGGAAAAGATGGACATTCAGTGAAATAGGAGACTTTAAAACTTTCTTAATGAAAAGTTCAGAACTGAACAGAAAATTAAATCTACAAATACAAGATTCAAGAGACACATGAAAAGGTAAAAAGGGGGGCAAAAGCATATAATTCAATTAGGATATAATGTTTGCCACCAGACATAGGAAGAAGATACTTGTATCTCTTGAGAATTGTATATTTATAAAGGCAGATAGCAGGAGTACACACAGACAGAAGGTGTGAGTATAAGTGTATTTTGATGTGATGATATTAAAAAAAAAAACCTAAGGGGAAACAAAAGGATTATACTGGGAGAAGAGGAAAGGGGAGGAAGAATGGGGTAAATTACATCACTGTTATGAGCCACAAAAGATCTATTACAATAGAGGGAAAGAAGGGAGGGGAGAGCATTGTTTTGACAGTACTGTTATCTGATTTGGCTCAAAGAGATAATAACATACACACTCAATTAGTTATAGAATTCTATCTTACCCTATAGGGAAGTAAAAGGGTAAAGGGGGAAGAAAAGGGTGAAGTGCTGATAGAAGAGAGGGTAAAACCAGGAGGGAAAAGTGGAAAGGACAAAAGGGAGTTGGGGCTGATAGAATGGAGGTTAGACTGAGCTGTCCAGAAACAAAACACTGGTGAAAAGGGACAGGGAAAAGGAAAGAGAAAAATAAAAACAAGGGAAAAAATGGGATGCAGGGAAATACACAGTTAAAATGGAAGCAGATAGCAGAGTGGATTAAAAACTAGAATCCTACAATATGTTGTTTACAAGAAAAACATCTGAAGCAGAGGGACATACATGGAATAAAGGTAAAATGCTGGAGCAGATTATATTATGCTTTAGCTGAAACAACAAATAAATAAATAGATAGATAGTTAGATAAATAAATAAATAAAAAGCAGGGGTAGGGATCCTTATCTCAGACAAAGGAAAAGCAAAAATTGACCTAATTAAAAGAGATAAGAAAGGAATCCGCATTTTGATAAAAGGCACCATAGACAATGAAGTAATATGAATACCAAACATATATGCACCAAGTGGTACAACATCCACATTCTTGGAGAAGAAAGTAAGTTACAGGAAGAAATAGATAACAAAACTATATTACTGGAGGACCTCAACTGCCCCATCTCAAAACTAGATAAATCTAACCAGAAAATTAATAACAAAGAAGTTAAGGAGGTTAATAACATTTTAGAAATAATAAATATGATACACCTCTGGAGAAAACTGATTGGGGATAGAAAAGGATATACCTTTTCCTCAATGGTAGATGGCACATACACAAAAATTGATCATGTATTAGGGCACAAAAAACCTCACAGTAAGATGCAAAAAGGCAAAAATAGTAAATTTACCCTTTTTTAGATCATTTGTGAGAAAAATTATGCATAACAAATGACCACAGAAAGATAGACCAAAAATTAATTGGAAACTAAATAATCTCATCCAAAAGAATGAGTGGGTCAAACAACAAATCATAGAATCAATCAGTAACTTCATCCAAGAAAATGACAATAATGAGACAACATAAAACATACTATGGTAGGCAGCCAAGCAGTTCTTAGGGGAAATTTTATATCTCTAAATGCTTACATGAATAAAATAGAGAAAGAGGAGATCACTGAATTAGGTATGCAATTAAAAAACTAGAAAAAGAATAAATTTAAAAATATCCAATTAAATACTAAATTAGAAATTCTGACTATCAACAGAGAGATTAATAAAATTGAAAGAAAGAAAACTATAGAATTAATAAATAAAATTGAGAATCAGTTCTATTGAAAAAAAAGATAAACCTTTGGTTAATTTGATTAAAAAAAGAAGAAAACCAAATTACTAGCATCAAAAATGAAAAGGGTGAACTCACCACCAATGAGAAAGAAATTAAAGCAATAAATTATTTGCTATTTTCCCAACTATAGGCCAACAAATTTGACGATCTCAATGAAATGGAAGAATATTTAGAAAAAATATAAACTGCCTAGATTAACAGAAGAGGAAATAATATCCTTAAATAAGCCCATTTTAGAAAAAGAAATTGAATAAGCCATTAATGAACTCCCTATGAAAAATTCTCCATAGTCAGATGGGTTTACAAGTGAATTCTACTAAAACTTAAAGAAAAATTAGTTCCAATGCTATACAAACTGTTTGGAAAAATAGGGGAAGAAAGAATCCTACCAAATTCCCTTTATGAGACAAATATAGTACTGATACCTAAAACAAAAAGAACAAAAACAAAAAAAAAAAAATTACAGCCTAATTTCCCTAATGAATATTGATGCAAGAATTCTAAATAGAATATTAGCAAGGAGATTACAGCAATTTATCACCAGGATAATAAACTGTGGCCAGGTGGGATTTATACCAGGAATGCAGGGGTGGTTTAATATTAGGAAAGCTATCAATATAATCAACCACATCTTTAACAAAATTAACCAAAATCATATCTCAGTAAATAAATAAAAGTTTTTGAGAAAATACTGCACCTATTCCTATTAAAAACACTAGAGAGCATATGAATAAATGGAGCTTTCCTTGAGATGATAAACAGTATATCTTAAACCACGAAAAAGCATTATATGCAGGGCAGCTAGGTGGTACAGTCGATAGAGCACCAGCCCTGGATTCAGGATGACCTGAGTTCAAATCCAGCCTCACACACTTGACACTTACTAACTGTCTGACCCTGGCAAGTCACTTAACCCCACTTGCCTCACCAAAAAAAAAAAAAAAAAAAAAAAAAAAAGCATTATATGCAATGAGGATAAGTTAGAGGCATTCCCAGTAAGATAAGGGGTGAAAAAATGATTTTCATTATTATGACTCTTATTCAATATTGTACTACAATTTTAGCCTTAGCAATAAGAAAAAAAGAAATTGAAAGAATTAGACTATGCAAGTAAGAAACAAAATTTTCATTCTTTGCAGATGATATGATATTATGCTTAGAAAATCCCAAAAAATTCAACTAAAAATACCTGAAACAATGAACAACTGTAGCAAATTTGCAGACTTAAAATAAACCCTCATAAATCATCAGCATTTCTATATATGACCAGAAAAGTCCAGCAGCAATAGATAGAAAGGGAAATTCCATTTAAAATAAATATGGACAACCTATATCAGACTTCTTTCCATCTTGGGGAGAAGGGAGGGAAGGGAGAATGGGAGAAAAAAAATTAGGAAATAAAAATCCTGTGTAGACAAATGTTGAAACTATCCTTATATGTAACTGGAAAATAGTAAAATACTTAAAAATAATATAAAATAAATGTAGACAATATAAGACACTTGGAGTGAACCTGCCAATACAAACCCAGGAGCTATATGAACACGATTACAAAATATTTTTCAGATAAATAAAATCAAATCTAAACATATGGAAAAATATAAATTGTTCTTGGGTTGATCAAGTTAATATAACAAAAATGACAATTCAATGTAAATTAATTGATTTGTTCAGTTCCATACCAATCAACCTATGAAAAAAGTATTTATAGAGCTAGCAAAAGAATTTTAAAATTCATATGGAAGAACAAAAGATTAATAATATCAAGTGAATTAATGAAAAAATGCAAAGGAAGGTGACCTAGCTGTTGCAAATCTAAAACTAAATTATAAAGCAGCAATAATCAAAACTACTGACTAAGAAATAGATCATTGGAATAGCTTAGGCACACAAAACACAGCAGTAAATAAATATAGCAATCTCCTGGTTGATAAACCCAAAGACTCTAGCTTCCTTGATGAGAAGTAACTATTTGACCAAAAATAAATAAATAAACAAACAAATAAGTAAATAAATAAAACTGCTGGGAAAACTGGACAATAGTATGGCAGAAACTAGGCATAGACCAACAACTTATACCATCAAAATGGGTAAAAGATCTCAAAAATAACAGTTGATACAGGGGTGCAGAGCCAAGATGGCAGAGGAAAGGCTATGACTCCCTGAAGCTCCTGACAACACATCTACACACTTCCAAAAGGACAACTCCTAGAGTAGCCCAACCCACAGAAGAACAGAGTGAGACTATTTTCCAGCCAAAGATAGCTTAATTGGACAACTGTGATCACCTGCTGTTTGGGCTGAGAGAAGAGCTTGGAGTTGTGGTGTGGATGTAGTCTGGGACAGACTGATTCTCCAGGGTCTCAGAGTCTTCGGCACCAGCAATTTCTTCTGAGGCTTGCCTCACAGACTACTGAGAGGGTTTGGTCATTGGCTGGGGTGAAGTGGCTGCAGTCTATGCTGGAGTTGGGGAAGATAGCCCATTTTCTGAATCATTGGGCTGACTCCAGTGGCAGTGGCCCAGTGGGGGAGGGCCCCAGGCACACCAAGCCTCTGACCATAGAGAATCATATTTTAAGATGGGTAAGCAGAGAAAGCAGCAGACAATAGAAAGCTTCTTTGGGGGAAAGGTAGAACAGAATACTCCCTCAGAAGAAGATAATAACAAAATCAAAGCTGCAATACCTAAAGCTTTCACAAAAAAATATTAATTAGTCTCAGGCCATGGAAGAACTCAAAAGAGACTTTGAAGAGAAAGTAGGAGATAGAAGCAAGATTTAGAGAGATGGAGGAAAGAATGAAAAGAGAAATGAGAGAGATGCAGGAGAGTCATTAGAAAAAAGTCAACAGCTTGAAAAGCCAAATGGGAAAGGAGATACAAAAGCTCTCTGAAGAAAATAATTGCATAAGAATTAGGATTGAGCAAATGCAAGCTAGTGGCTTTATGAGAAACCAAGACACAATAAAGTGAATTAAAATGAATAAAAAAATAGAGGGAAAATGAAATATCTCCTTTGAAAAACAGCTGACCTAGAAAATAAATCCAGGAGAGATCATTTGAAAATCATTTGACTACATGAAAACCATGACCAAAATAAGAGTTTAGAAACCATCCTCCAAGAAATTGTCAGGAAAAATTGCCCTGATATTCTAGAAGTGGAAGGTAAAATAGAAATTGAAAGAATCCACCAAACACCCCCTGAAAGAGATCCCAAAAGGAAAACTTTCAGGAATATTATAGCCAAATTCCATAGATCCCAGGTCAAGGAGAAAATATTGCAAGCAGTTAGAAAGAAGGAATTCAAATACTGTGGACCTACAGTAAGGATAACACAAGATCTGGCAGCATCTACATTAAAGGATCAGAGGGCATGGGATATGATATTATGGAGAGCAAAGGAACTGGGACTACAACCAAGAATCACCTACCCAGAAAATGTTACTATAATCTATCAGGGGGGAAAATGGGACTTCAATTAAAAAGAGGACTTTCACGCATTTGTGATAAAAAGACCTGAACTGAATAGAAAATTTGACTTTCAAATATAAGACCCTAGAGAAGCATAAAAGGATAAACAGGCAAAAGAAATCATGAGGGATATTAAAAGGTTAAGCTATTTACATTCCTACATGGGAAGATAATATTTATAACTCATAAGATCTTTCTTAGTAATAGGGCAGCTAAAAGGAATATACTTAGAGGGCACAGGTGTGAATTGAATATGAAAGGACGATATTTGTAAAGCATTTATTTTTTGTTTATCCTTGTTTTTTGTGGGGCAAGCTGGGTGGGGTGCCTTATGTCTGGGGCCGGATTTGGTCCTCCTGGGTCAGGGCTGGTGCTTTATCCACTCTGTCACCTAGCTGACTCCTGATAACATCTTTAAATAAAGTTAAGGATTAAGAGGAATTCACTGGGAGAAAGGGAAAGGGAGAGAGCCTGGGAAAAGTAGTTCACATAAAAAAAAACAAAACAAAACAAAACAAGAAAAAGCTTATGGAGAAGAGGAGAAGATGGGGAAGGAGTGGGGGAGTGAGTAAGCCTTACTCTGGTCATAATTGGCTCAAAGAGGGAATAACACAGACTCAAGTGGGTATAGTAATATATTGTGCCCTGAGGGAAAGTGGGAGGGGAAAGAGACTGGGCAGGGGAGGCAAAGAGAGGAAGGGAAGTTTGGGGGAAGGGGTAGTAAAAAGCAAAACAATTTTGAGGAGAGATAGGGTGAAGGAAGATAGAAAATAGAGTAAATATCAAAGGAAGGAATAGGATGGAGGGTAATACAGTTAGCAATAGTAACTGTGAATGAAACGATTAGCAGGAAGTTATTAGAAGGATGTATGAAAAAATGCAAATCAACAGAGGAAGAATTGATGATATCTGAATACAGATTGAAGTATAATTTTATTTGATATCTCCTCTTTCTAAAGTTATTTTATCTATTTTCTTTCACAATCTGACTAATGTGGAGATGTTTTGCATAACTCCACTTGCATGACTTATTGCTTGATTTCATGGGGAGGGTTGAGGAAAGAGGGAGGAAGAAAATTTGGAAAAAAAAGTTTTAAAAAATCAATGTGGAAAAAAATTCATGTAACATATAAATAAAATTTAAAAAATAAAAAATAAAATTAAAAAAAAAGATTGATGCCACAGGCAAATTAGAAAAGGAAGAAATAGTTTACTTGTCAGAACTGTGGAGAGGGGAAGAATTTATGGCCAAAGATGAGAGAGAGAACATTATGAAATGCAGAGTGGATCATTTGGACTATATTTAATTAAAAAGGTTTTGCACAAACAAAACCAAGGCAAACAAGATTAGAAGGAAAGCAGAAAGCTGGGAAACAATCTTTAGCAACAGTGTTTTTAATAATGACCTCATATCTAAAATATGTAGAGAACTCAATTAAATATACAAGAATTCAAGTCATTCTCCAACTGAGAAATGGTCAAAGAAGAGGCAATTCTCAGATGATGAAATAAAAACTATCTAAAGCCATATGAAAAAATGCTCTCAGGGCAGCTAGATGGCTCAGTGGTTAAAGCACTGGCCCTGGATTCAGGAGTACCTGAGTTCAAATCCGACCTCAGACACTTGACACTTACTAGCCGTGTAACAGTGGGCAAGTCACTTAACCCCCATTGCCTAAAAAAAAAAGAAAAAAGAAAGAAAGAAAAAATGCTCTCAATCACTAGTGATTATAGAAATGCAAATTAAAACTATTCTGAAGTACCACCTCACACTGATCCAATTGGCTAATATGACAAAAAAGAAAAATGATAAATGTTGGAGAAGATGTGGGAAAATCAGAACACTAATGCACTGTTGGTGGAACTGTGAATTGATCCAACCATTCTGGAGAGCAATTTGGAACCATGCCCAAAAGGCTATAAAACTGTGTACCCTTTGATCCAGCAATACCAAAACTAGTTTATATCACAAAAAGATTATAAAAAAGGGAAAGGACCCACATGTACAAAAATATTCATTACTGCTTTTTTTTTTGGTAGTGAAGAATTAAAAATTCTGGAGATGCCCATCAATTGGGGAATGGCTGAACAAGTTGTGGTATATGAATATAATGGAATGCTATTGTGCTATAAGAAATGATGAGTAGATGGATTTCAGAAAAACCTGGAAAGACTACATGAATTGATGCATAGTGAAATGAGCAGAAACTAGAGAACATTGTACACAGTATCAAAAACATTTTGTGATGATCAATTGTAATAGACTTAACTCTTTTTAGCAATACAATGATCCAAGACAATGGGAAAAGACTTATGATGGAAAAATCCTCTCTCCACATTCAGAAAAAGAACTATGAAGTCAGAATGCAAACTGAAGAATATTATATTCACTTTTGTTGTTGCTTTTTTGTTATTGTCCTTGTTTATTCTTACTTGTGTTTTTTTCCCTTTTTTCTGTTTAATGTGGAAATATGTTTAAAATGATAGTAATGCATATCCTATATCAAATTGCTTGCTTGCCTCAGGAGTTGGAAGGGAAGACAGGGTAGGAGAAAAAATTGGAACTCATAAATATCTTTATATGTAATTGAGAAAAATTAAAAAGAACAAAAAGAAAAAGAAAAAAGAAAAGGAAGTGCTAAAAAATATCATATATAATAAATGAGTTAACATGTTAAGTGATTACATGTTACATATAAATTAGTATATTATAATGTATTAATATAATAAATAATCAATAAAATTCTAAATGATAAAAAAATTAATTTACCCTTTTAGCATTACTATGGTATGAGTAAAAAAAGAAAAAAAGAAAAAGAAATTGGCCAAGTCATCAATGTACTCCTTAGAAAATTCCCCAGTGCCAAATGGAATTACAAGTAAATTCTATCAAACATTTAAAGAGCAATTCATTCTAATACTACATAAACTATTTAGGAAAACATCTGAAGAAGTCCTACCAAATTTCTTTTCTTATAGAACTATCAGCCTAATTGACCATATCAAGAATAAACCCAACAGAAATCATATGATTATATCAATAAATGCAGAAAAATCTTTTGACACAATACAACACCTATTCCTATTAAAAATACTAAAGAAGATAGAAATAGAGCTTTACTTATAATGATAAGTAGTATCTATCTAAAATCTACAGCAAATATTATTTCTTTCTTTCTTTCCTCTTGTTTGTCTCTTGTTTTGTCTTTTTAGCAAGGCAATGAGGGTTAAGTGACTTGCCCTGGGTCACACAGCTAGTAAGTGTCAAGTGTCTGAGGCCAGATTTGAACTCAAGTCCTCCTGAATCCAGGGTCAGTGCTTTATCCACTGCACCACCTAGCTGCCTCCCAAACATTAATTCTAATTAGGATAAGCTAGAAGTTTTCCCAATTAGATCAATGGTGAAGCAAGGATGCCCATTTTTCAACTCTATTTTTAAATATTGTACTATAAATGTTAATTTTAGCAATAAGTGAAGAAAAAGGAATTAAAGGATATGAACAGGAAGTTTTCAGATGAAGAAATCAAAGCTATCTATTGCCATATTTTAAAAATGTTCTAAATCACTATTGATAAGAGAAATGCAAATTAAAACAACTCTGAGGTACTACCTCTCACCTGTCAGATTGGCTAATATGACAAAAGGAAAATGAGTAATGTTGGATGGAAAAGATGTGGGATTACAAAAATAGTAATGCCCTGTTGGTGGAATTATAAAAAGATCTAACCATACTGGAGAGAAATCTGGAACTATGTCCAAAGGGGAATCACACTGTGCATACACTTTGATGGATGCAGCAATGCCACTACTAAGTCTCTATCCCAAAGAGACTTAAGAAAATTAAAAGGCTTTACATGTACCAAAATGTTTTTGTGGTGGCAAAGAAATGAAAATTTAGGTGATCCCCATCATTTGGGAAATGGCTGAATAAGTTGTGGTATATGAATGTAATGGAATATTATTGTGATATAAAAAAAAATGATGAGCATGTGGATTTCAGGAGGAAGAAAAAAAACTTGGAAAGACTTATATGACCTAATACAAAGTGAGGTGAGGAGATTCAAGAGGACATTTTTTACAGCAATAGCAATATTTTCTTTTTTTTTTCAGCAACAAACATTTATTTTATTTTCCAGTTACATGTAAGGGTAATCTTCAACATTCATTTCCATAAGATTTACAGTTCCAAATTTTTCTCCCTCCTCCCTCCCTTTCTTCCCCCCTCCACAAGATTGCAATCAGGTTATATATGTACAATCCACAAGTGTTCTTTTTATCAGTTCTTTCTACAGGGGTGCATAGTAAGCTTCCTCATTAGTTCCTTGAGATTGTCTTGGATCATTGCCCTGCTGAGAGTAGTTGTCATTCACAATTGCTCATTGAATAATACTGCAGTCACTATGCACAATGTTCTCCCAGCTCTGCTCACTTCAGTATATGTCAATGTTCATTAGTCTTTCCAGGTTTTTTGAGGATCATCCTGTCTGTCATTTAGCACAAGACCATTCCACTACAATCATATAGCACAGCTTTTTCCATCATTACTCAATTGATGGACATTCCCTTGATTCTCAATTCTTAGCCTCCACCAAGAGTTGCCATAAATATTTTTAGTACAATTTTCCCCCCTTTTCTCTTTTTCATGATTACTATTATTAACTGTTACCCTTCCATCCTATTCTCTTCCCCATGATATTTATTCTATTATCCATCTTCTTTCATCCTATCACTCTTCAAAAGGGATATGCTTCTGTCTGTCCCCTCCCCCACTCTGCCCTTCCTTCTTTTGCCCCTCTCTCTTTATCCCCTTCCCCTCCTATTTTCCTGCAGGGTTAGAGAGATTACTCCACCCAATTGAGTGTGTACATTATTTCCTCCTTGAGCCAATTCTAAGGAGATTTGAGTCAATTCTGAGGAGTGTTAGGCTCATTTACTGCCCAGATTAAACAGATTACTCCACCCAGTTGGGTGTGTCACTGTGAGATTTAAAACTGGATATGCTAGCATTAACCTCCCCCTTTTAACTTTTCCTTCAATGTCTCCCAGACCACTAAGAAAAAGAAGCCTCTGAGCTTAAATCTGTGAAGGATTAGTTTTTATTGCTTGGGAATTAATTAGACAACAGAAGGTGATACCAATTAGGGAAATAGGGAAGTAGAAATACAAATGAATAATCTTAGATCTAAGTTTAGTCTATTTTCCTTTATAAAATTCTCCAAATCCCAAACTGTCTGCCAGGATGATAACCAGCACATGGGTGTGCACCGCCATGGCTAAGTTTAAAAAAAATAGAGAGAGACTCATTTCTGTTCCTTCTCAGTTTTTAAACTGCCATCCCGGAAGTTGGTGCCCTCGGACATGGTGTGCTTGGCCAGCTCTCCAGGCAGCAGCAGGCGCATGGCTGTTCATCACGGTCTCCTCCCCAAAAGTCAATCCTTCAAAAGCCGCTTCAGTAGCATGTGCTCAACTCTCAAATGATTCAGCTAAAACTTCCGTTTTTTACCACAATTTTTAAGAGACATAAGCATGAGTTCTTCATTTTCATACATGATCAATGAGCTGTTTTGTTTTCTTTCAACATATTTATCTGCTGAAAACTTTCTATGGTAGAGCAATGGGGTTCCTTGGAAAGGTATAGTGACATTTTTAGGACTACTTATAAAATACTGGGAAAGTAAATACATACACACACACGCATATATATATATATATATATATATATATATATATATATATATATTCTTTTTTTTTCAAAAGGTAATATCATTTGATGGACGGGGGAAAACTAAGCTTTTAAAAACTAGATCTTTGAACATAAGGGGTTCTCACATCCAAAAAAATAAGCTATTTATCTCAAACTTAAACCTCATTATTTCAAATCTCAAACCAGTCTCTTCCTCTTTAAGGCACCATCACCATTCAAGAAACACAGGTCTACAATTTCTTTGCTATTTTTTATTTAACAATTTTGCCCTCCCCACATGTCCATTATTTGCCAAATAGTGTTATTTTTACCTCCACAAAATGTACACATTTGTCCCAATCCCTCTCTTCACACAGCCACAACTCTAGTTCAGGAGGACATCACCACCCACCTGAACTTTTACAATAGCCTCCTTAACTGATCTCCTTGACTTGGATAGTTATCTTTTGAATCCATTCTTCCTAAGCTTCCTCACTGCTTTTCCTAAAGGCAAATCAGACTATAATGTTCCCTTAATCAATAAACATAAGTGCCCATATGGTATATATGAGATCAAATATAAACTTCTCTTCAGTATTTCAAATAACCAGGCTTCAGCTTACTTTAGCAACTTTATTGTACATTATTCCTCTCTATGCACAGCATGGCACAGTTCACCTAACCTTTTTTGTTGCTCATTCATAATGTGATCTCCCACCTCTCTCCTTTTGCAATGACTATCCATCATTTGTGGAATGTACCACTTGTCTGCTTCTATCTTTCTGAATCATTAATTTTCTTCAGGGTTCAGCTCAAGTAGCATGCTATATGTGTTACAGAACTTGTACTTAGGCAAGCCCCCTACTATACCCAGTGCCCCTATTGATATACTCAGCAGCTAATATATTCTTGCCCATTCAAATTCTATTTTCTGTTATTATAAAAATGAAGCTAAACTGAGGCACAATGTTCTAATCACATTCAATTTATTGCTAAGGCTAGTAATTACCAATAAAAGAGGTCTTTAGCTCCTCAGCAAGCTAAAAGATTACATATGAGGGCAGAAAGATAATTTTTTATAGACAGAAGAAGGAGCATCCAAAAAGTACAAAGCAGCATCATAGATGGGGAAAATAATATATTTTCCATGTTTACTAAATTTAGCTGTTTTTTAAGGATTAGATGGTCTACACATATCTTATTTTATTATAATTTTGAGCCTAAACCATCAGCTTGGTGGACATTACAGAGCACACATCTGAATCCCCTATGAATATTGTTTTTCCCTATTAGAAAATAAGATCTATGAAGGTAAGGACTGTTTTGCTTTTTTAGTACTGAAATAAATTTATTTCCTTCTTAAAATACTTTTTCTTGATATATTTTACATCAATACAATTTCTTCTAGTAGCTTCCTCCTCTCAAGAAAGTCAAAATTAACAAAAAACAGTTAAATATACCAAATATAATGAAAAAGTCTGAAAACATGCAATGTATCACAACAGTGGACTTCCTTCTTCCGGAAAAGGGTGGAATTGAGATAGCTCCTCATCTCTCATCTTGGAAGTCAAACTTGTTCTTTGTAATTTTTAACAGTCAATTTTTGTATTGTTTTGTTGTTATTTGTTTTTATTTTTGCAATCATGTATATTGATTTCTTGGCTCTTCTTCATGTTACCTCAAATCCAGAAATTCCTTCTATACTTTGCCTTCATCTTTCATAAAGTACGATAATATTCTATCACATTCAGGCATCTCAATTTGTTTAACCATTCCCCAATTCATGGACATTGCTATCTTTTAAGTTCTTTACTATCACAAAAAAGTAAATCTTTAAATAATTTTTGTATAAATGGAGACTTTTTTTATTAGTGACATCATTGGAGTACAAGACTAGTAATAGGATCTGCTAGAAATTCTGCAAAAAATATACCCATTCATTGAAACAATATAAATAAAGACAATAATAAAAACTTTTAATATCAAGCAAAATATCATATGCAAGATTTGCATGTAGTTAGGTAGTATAACCTAACTTAAAGCATCTGTCCTTCCTTTCTCTTATGAAGATACTATGAAAATGGAAAGTGAAATGGCTTATCAGTTACAATCAAGCTTTTGGACAGTTTTACTTAACACTGTTCAGGGAATATTTTTTAGAATGGATGTATTTTGTTATTAATATTGAAGGGTCTATTGAGGCAAACCATCACTTGATCCTGTCATCTCTTCAAGCTATTAACATATTTCTCTTTCTCATTTCACAGGGAAAAAAAACCAAAACAACCTTATCTACCTTCACATTTCCCCCCATTTCCTTGCCTGTGACTAATTTCTTAAGCTAATTTTTCCATCTAGATTTTCATCTCATCATTTAAATTGAAATGCTCTCTCAAAAGTTAACCAAAGGTCTCTTTACCAGCAAAATTGAGAGACTTTTCTCAGTTCCAATTCTACTCCATGTCTTTGCTGCTTTTGAAACTGTTGGCCATTGAATTTCACTGTATACTCTCTCCTCCCTTAGTGCTTACGATTCTATTTTTTTCTGGTTCTACTATTTCTCTGAGTTTTTTATTTTAATAGATTATCTCTTACCTCTGAAGGATGTTTGTTCACAACTCTTTTCTTTTGACACTCTCACTCATGATGGTTTCTTCCATTTCTAAATATTTAAATATGTATGCACAAGTCTGTATATACAGCCCCAATCATTCTTTTTAACTCGAGATCCACAAAAACAACTGCCTGCTTAATATTTCTGCCTGGAGATCTTCAATATTTCAACCTCGGTATGTCTAAAGCAGAAGTCATTATCTTCCCCCACCCACCCCAAAATCAATTTTTCTTCAAAATATCTAATTTCATTGAGCATACCATCATCCTTCCAGGTTTCCAGGTTGTAAGCCTCAGCAGTATACTAGTTTTCTCACAAATCCTACCCCTTTCTCCCTTATTCAACTATATGTCAAGGTTTGTCTATTCTGCTTTCACATTATCTCACACCAGAAGTCATTAAAAACAGGTCATAAAAATAGGGAGTTGAACTGATTCAAATATGGATGAGAGTTGTGAACTCAAAGCCCATAATTCTGAAGGAACTTTCTGCCTAAGAAGCAAGTGCTTCGTATACTTCAGGATGAATTAGACAGGATTAGTCTGGATTTTATTAGTTATTTAGTTAAATAAAAATCAATTAGTTTAATCTTCTTCTGCTCCTAATACAGCGATTTGTTGTCCTATAAGGAAGATGCTACATTTACAATATTCATGCCAGAAGAGAACAAGCTTTGGTTTCTCCCATGCTAGAAAGGATTTACATATTTCTCCATGAATGAATTGTGTCTAGCCTGACTAATTTCTTTAGAAGAATCCTGCCACCATGTAATATGTTTTTAGCCACAATAATTAATGATGGCTTTAATGTATAAGAACATGAGGAATTAGAAAAATAAGTGTTTGTGTAATAGTAACTTTATGTAGTATTTCATAGTATATAAGGATGGTTTAAATATTATTATCCTCCTTCTACAGATCCTAAAATTGAGGCTTAGAGGATATCAGTAACCTTCCCTAGGTCACATACCTATTAAACAAGTGGCAGAGGGAGGCCTTGAAGCTCCATTTTCTGTCTCTAATTCATAGGATCATTGACTTGGAGTGAGAAGGGATTTCAGACTACTTCCAATACCCTCATTTTTACAGATGAAACTGAGATCAAAAGATTTTAAATGACTTATACAAGTCCAGACAGGTTGTATATGGAAGAAGTGGTATTAATACACAATCCTCCAGTTTCAAATCCCATAGATCTTCCAAATGTACCATGCTTTCCATGATCTAACAACAGCCTATGTACCTATTCTTAAATTGAAATGAGGTAGGGAATATAGACAGAGTTTGATAGAGGGAAAAATTATAGTTAGGTAATTTGATCTTCAGTCCAAAAGTACTATTTTTTTAGCACACATTTGCAGGTTTCTGCTATACATAGGAGCTCTAAGACTACCACCATTGAAAACAGCTCCCTGTATCTTCAGTATGTCAAAGATATCATAGAAGGGATTGTCACATGAGGTTGACAACTGGACTAGATGACTTTCCAACTCTAATATACTACAGTTCTCATATTTCTGCATTAAAATAGAAATGTATACTTTCACCACCCTATTAGTAACCATATTCAAACATACTATGTGGCTTCTTAATCTGAAGAAGACTCAGTCAGGCAGGATATCATAACTTTCTTCAACTACTCAAAGGGCTTTCCTATGGAAAAGACTTGGCCTCTGACTCCAAGCATCAGAATTAGGAGCAATGAGTATAAGTTGCAAAAAGGCAAACTTAGACTTACAGTAAAAAACACAGCCTGTAGCTATAATGGTTGAAAACTTAAATAACCATTCCCAACAACTGAATTCCTCCTGAGGAGGAATTCTTTAAGAAATGCTAAATAACCATTGGTCAGGTGAATAATAGTGGTGATTTTTGTTTTAAGTTATGATTTGCACTAGATGGCTACTGAGGCTCCTTTTCAATTTTGAAATTATATTTTATGATTCACATATCAGAATTTGGGACTTAATACAAAATATTTCTATTGAATTATGATTGCAATTACTTAAAATTGGAATGGGAAGATAATTTTGAAATAAGCTTGAAAATATAACATGTAACTAAAATAGATTACAATTTCTTAGATTAGAAATTACAAATATTCTGCTGAATGACTTGAACCTATGATATTGCTGTATTTGTTTTTTTGTCACCATATGATCTTCTTCTCTACAGTCAGTAGGGAAATTGTCTTATAGGCTTACACATCTCATTTTCACAATGAATAATGCCTACTCTAGTCCCTTGCGTATATAAGATTCCTAATAAAAGTCTCTTGTATCAAATAAAATTGATCCTAATATTCAAGGATTTCAGCTCTAATCCATTTTCTGATATTATTTAACATTATTTTCCCTACATATTTTGTATTTTAGCCAAATTAGTTAGTGTTCTGTCTCCTCTTCTCATTGTATTTTTACTCAAGAAGTAGATTCTTTTCCTATATTAGCATTTTGGTTAATTTAAATTCCTTCAAGAGCTTACTAAAATATCCATTCCTCCATCAGGCCATTCCTGAAGACCTTTGCCACTATGCTGCCAAATGTAATAATACCTCTGCTTATATTTTTCGGAATCAATTTCTATGGGCAATACCTTCTCACTACACCATCTCTTGTATGTTGGGGGTATTTCTGTATACCTGTCTTTTATCTTTATTCACCACTCATTTTATTTTATTTCATTTTATTTATTCAGTCATTCATTCATTTATTTGTATATTTTTTGGTGAGGCAATTGAGGTTAAGTCACTTGCCCAGGGTCACAAAGCTTGGAAATGTCAAGTGTTTGAGGCTGAATTTGAACTCAGATCCTCCTGAATCCAGGTCCAGTGCTTTATCCACTGCAGCACCTAGCTGTCTCTTATTTCATTTTAAAATCCTTGTGTTATATCTACCTTTTTTATCTTCTCTGCTTATCACAGTTCCTTGAATATAGTTGGTATGCAGTGTTTGTTAAATTGAAATTAATGACTAAAATGCAAACCTTTGCATATTAATTTTCAAAGGATTACATCACCATATCCAAGAAATGAAAGGAGAAAACATGAGCTTAAACATAGTTTTTGTTTTTTATTAGATCCCAGAAATGTACTCCAGTAACCCTCCCATTGTATCTAGCATGAACAATTATGACATCTGCTACTCCTCCTTTCTTTACCTAACTGACTGGGCATCTTGCTATCTATACCTTTCCTGATGATCATTTACACATCACTAAGTGGAAATCAAGCCAGTACTACTTTGTGTGTGTGCGGGTGTGTGTGTGTGACTGAGGCTTACACAGCTGCTGTGACAGCAGATTAAGTTGCCCAAACACAGAAGTAAGTGATTGATGGTCACAGTTTCCATCTCACAAAGTGCAGTTTTGTTACATAATTACAAGAATTATATGCAGCACTAAATCTATTTTCTGACTATAAATTGAAGGGTTGTTCTGACTGAGTTATGAAAGAAATTATGAACTAATTTGTGGAAACAACATCTGTTGTACACAATTGGGGGAAAAAGCTATAGTAAAAAAATTGCTTGTTTCACTCTATTTTGTAGCTATTTACAAGATCAAGGGGAAATGTAAGTACTATGGCTCTCTAAAGTTCGTTTACACCAAATATTTTCATCAGAAGTTCTACTTTCAAACATTTTAGGTAATATTTTATATTCAATGATAACTATGAAAAAAGACATACAAGATAAAATTATTTTATCTTGCTTATCTATATTCTGTTTGATTTTTTGCATACTCAAGTAATACATTATTTTTTCTATGCTTTTATTGCGCAGCAAATACATGTGTGTGCATGATATTATTTTTACCAAATGCTAAATTACAGATTTGCAAACTTGGAAATGTAAGATACTGTCCATTTTATATGTGCACAGTTTGGTGGCTGAAAAGAAAAACCTTTGCATGAATAGGTAAGGTGGGAGAGAGAAAAGAAAATTAGCTAACATTATCTCACGTAAGTATGACGTTTATGTATGTATGTATATATGTGTATATGTATATGTGTGTATATGTAAACATACATATATTTCTCATGAAGATAGATATATAAAGACTATACCAATAATAAAAGTAACAAAAATTATATAATTACCTCAATAAATGCAGAAAAAGCTTTTGATAAAATACAGCATCCATTTCTATTAAAAATTCTAGAAAGCATATGAATAAAATGGCATATTCTTAAAATAATTAATGTTTTTGTAAAGGCAAGAGCAATCATTATCTTTAATGGGAATAAACTATATGATTTACCAGTAAGATTGGGGTTGAAACAAGGATATCCATTATCAACACTACCATTTAATAGTGTGCTAGAAATTTTAACTATAGAATAAGAAAAAGACATTTAAAAAAATAAGGATAGTCAATGAGGAAGTAAAACTATCATTTTAAAGATTTTATGATGGTATACATAGAAAATTCTAGACTATCATCTAAAAAAACCTGTTGAAACAATTAACCACTTTAGCAAAGTTGCAAGTTATAAAATAAACCAAGGGAGCCAAAATTAGAAGGAAAGAAAAAAATGGCAAAGATTTTTTATAAGAAGTTTATCTGATAAAGGTCTTCTTCCTTTAATACATAAGTGAGTCAGGGAAGCTAGGTGGCACAGTGAATAAAGCACCAACCCTGGATTCAGGAGCATTTGAATTCAAATCTGGCCTCAGAAACTTGACAATTACTAGCTGTGTGACCCTGGGCAAGTCACTTAACCCCCATTACCCCACTGGGGGAAACAAAAAAGAAAAAAAATATGTACATAGGTGGGTCAAACTTACAAAATATAATACCCATTCCCCAAATGATAAATAGTTGAAGGATATGAATAGGTAGTTTTTAGAAAAAGTAATCAAAATAATCAATAGTAATATAAAATACTCTAAATCATTTTTGATAAGGGAAATGAAAAAAAATGCAAGCTACTACTTGACACCTATAAGATTGGGTAAGGTGAACAAAAAAGAAAATGTTAGAAGGAACTGGAAAAGCAATGACAATAATGCACTGTTGGTGGACTTGCAAAGTGGTCCAAAAATTCCAGAGAATAATTTAGAACTATGACCAAATAAAACTGTGTATTTGAATCAGCACTACTATGTTGCTACTCCCCCCCCCAAAAAATAAGAGAAAACAGAAAAGTGCCTATATATACAAACTATTTATAGCAGGTTTTGGGGTGGCAGAGGATTTGAAAATTGATGGGATATTCATCATTTGGGAAATACCTGAAAAATTTATGCTATATGATTGTGATGGAATATTGTAGTTTTATAGAAAATCATCAGTGGATTGCTTTCAGAAAAAAATAAAACAAACTTGGGAAGGCCTATTTATTTATGCAAAGTGAAGTGAGAAGAATGTGAACATTGTACACAGTGACAAAAATATTATGATGATGATTAAATATGAGGATTATAGGGTAGCTAGGTAGTGCAGTGCATAAAGCACTGGCCCTGGATTCAGAAGGATCTGAGTTCAAATTCGGCCTCAGACATTTGACACTTACTGGTTGTGTGACCCTGGGCAAGTCACCTAACCCTCATTGCCTGGCCAAATATATATATATATATATATATGAGGAATATATCTATTCTTATCAAAAGTGGAGGCAGAGCCAATATGTCAGAGATGGCAGGGACTTGCAAGAACTCTCCCCAAGACCCCCCCAAATGCTTTCAAATAATGCCATAAGACAATTCCTGGAGCAGTAGAACCCAAGAAAGGACAGGGTGAAATAATTTTCCAATCAAAGACAACTTAGGTTGGCAGGAAAGGTCTGTTATATCAGGGTGAGAGTAGAGCACAGTCCCGTGAAGGCTGAGTCAGCATAAACCCAGCCCCAGAAAACCAGAAGCAGGCTCCGGGAACCTCTGAATCAGCAGCAGCAACAACTACTACTCTTAGGCCACAGACTGCAAGGGGGTTGAGCAATTGGCCAAAAGGAGATTACAGGGGTCTCTTTGCTAGCACTGAGGCAGGACCCGGTTGTTTTACTCTATTGTTTTGTTATCGAGTTCACAGCCTTGGGTGGTTGTCCCAGGCTAGGAAGGATCACAAGCACACCAGAACTTGTAGCCACAGTGGAGCCAAAGTCTATTTATCATTCCAGGACAGAAAAGCAGGATTGTGGTTGTTTGCTTAACAGAGCATAGACCAGGAGAGGGGTGAACATACCTCTCCTTAAATCATACCACCTTGGAAGAATTAAAACCTTACAAATCCCAAGATGACAAAAAAAGGAAACTAATAAATCTTGGAGAAGCTGTGGAAAAATTGGAACACTAATGCATTGTTGGTGGAGCTGTGAACTGATCCAACCATTCTGGAGAGCAATTTGGAATTATGCCCAAAGGACTATAAGGCTGTGCATACCCTTTGACCCAGCAATACCACTTTTGGGTCTTTTCCCCAAAGAAATCATAAAAAAGGGAAAAGGACCCACATGCACAAAAATATTTATAGCTGCTGTTTTTTTGTAGTGGCAGGGTTTTGGAAAATGAGGGGATGCCCATCAATTGGGGAATAGCTGAACAAGTTGTGGTATATGAATGTAATGGAATTCTATTGTCCTGTAAGAATTGATGAGCAGGAGGAGTTCAGAGAAACCTGGAAGGATTTATATGAACTCATGCTGAGTGAGATGAGCAGAACCAGGAGAACATTGTACACTGCATTATCAACATTATGTGTTGGTCAACTGTGATAGACTTGATTCTTCTCAGCAATACAATGGTCCAAGATAGTTCCAAAGGACTCATGATGGAAAATGCTCTCCAAATCCAGAAAAAAAAAAGAAATGTGGAATATGGATGCAGGTTGAACCATACTATTTCTTTTGTTTTTGGTGTTGTTTTCTTTTTTGAGGTTTTTCCTTTTTGCTCTGATTCTTCTCTTATAACATGACTAATGCATAAATATGTTTAATGTTATTGTACATATATAACCTATATCAGATTACTTGCTCTCTTGTGGTGGGGGATGTGGGAGGAGAGGGAGGGAGAAAAATTTGAAACTAGAAATCATAAAAACAAATGTTGAATACTATCTGTACATTTAACTGGAAAATAATAAAACACTTTCATAATTTTAAAAAAACCTTACAAATCCCTAGAAGTATCTCTGAATATATCTACACAAACCCCCTGAAGTTTAGAAAAAGTGGGCCCTCCACAATGAAATCTGTGCCCCACTTTAAAAAAGAGTTAAAAGTAAAGAAAAGGGCTGGGGAAATGAGCAAACAGGAAACAAATTCTGACCATAAAGGAAGACCAAAATAGACCCTCAGAAGCAGATAAAAAATTCATAGCTCCTACATCCAAAACTTCAAAAAAATGGTCTCAGGCCATAGATGCTCTAAAAAGGATTTTGAGGGGCAGGTATGTGGCATAGTGGATAAAGCACCAGACCTAGATTCAGGAGGACCTGAGTTCAAATCTGGCCTCAGACACTTGACACTTACTAGTTGTGTGACCTTGGGCAAGTCACTTAAAGCCCATAGCCCCGCAAAAAAAAAAAAAAAGGATTTTGAAAATAAAGTAAGAGAGGTAGAGAAAAAATGGAAAGATAAATGAGAGTGATGCAAGAAAATCATGAAAAAAGTAAAGAAACATCAAAAAAAAGAGAGACAAAAATACTGAAGAAAATAACATCTTAAAAACACGCACTAAAGATTATGGATTACACTAGGTGAGGAAGCCTGTCCTGTTGGTTAGCTCTCTCATCCTTAGGAGGCAAAGCCAAGAAGGTGGAGGAAAGGCAGCAAATTCCTGGAGCTACCCAAATGTTCACACACACACACACACACACACACACACACACACACACACACACACACACACACACACACAAACCCTCCAAATAATCCCATAAAAATAATTCCTGGAGCAGCAGAACCCACAAAAGGATGGTGTAAGATCATTTTCTAGTCAAAGACAGCTTGGGTGGGGAAGGTCTGTTGAACTGGGGTGAGACTGGAGCCCAGCCCTGAGGCTGTACCACCACAGATTCTACCCCAGGTTGCTCCAGAAAAACAGACCCATGAAGCCTCTGTATCATCTGGAGTGGCAGTTTCTTCTGGAACTCAGCTCGCAGTCTGGTTATAGAGCTGGACAGGCTGGCCAAGGGGGAGATTACAGGTGTCTCTACTGGTGCTGAGGTAGAACTCAGTTGTTTTGCTGATGTTGGGAATCAGGAAGCAATGTTGAGTGGCTGCCAAGGTGTGGGAGTGGTACAGGCTCATTGGAGCTAGCAACCACAGCAAAACAGATTTTTTGTTTCTGGGTTAAAGAGAAAGTAGGCCTGAGATTATTTACAGAACAAAGCACAAGCCAGGCCAGTGCAGAATGAGCCTCTCCTTAAATTTTAACACTTGGGACCCCCTGAAGCTTGGGACAATGCTCCCTGAAACCAGGGCCCCACTTTAAGAAAGAGTTAAAATGTATAATATATAAGCTAGCAAATTGAACAAATAGAAATGTATGCAGACCATAGAAAGTTTCTTTGGTGACAAGGAATATCAAAATACACCCTCAGAAGTAGATAAAGAAGTCAAAGCTCCTACATCCAAAGCATCCAAGAAAAATATGAATTGGTCTCAGGCCATGGAAGCACTCAAAAAAGACTTTGAAAATAAAGTAATAGAGGTAGAGGGAAAAGTAAGAGAGTTAGAGAAAAAAATAGAAAGATAAATGAGAGTGATGCAGGAAAGTCATGAAAAGAATACACACTGGGGTGGGCAGATCCAACATAGTGGAGGAAAGGCAGTGACATGCCTGAGCTCTCCCCAAGATCCCTGCAAATACCTTCAGATAATGCCATAAAACAGTTCCTGGAGCAGCAGAACACAGAAAAAGACAGGATGAAATCCTCTTTCTGTCAAAGACAACTTAGAAGGTTTGCAGGAAAGGTCTGTTGTACCAGAGTGAGAGTTGAATTCATCCCAGTGCAGGCCACACCAACACAGATCCAACCCCAGCTCAGACAGACACAGCAAAACAAGAGCAGACCTCAGGAGCCTCTGAATCAGTGGAAGAAGTCAGTGTAAAGATGCTAAGGGGGTCGAACAATTGCCCAGAAGGAGATTACAGGGATCTCTTTGCTAACACTGAGGCAGTACTCTCTGATTTTGCCTGTCCTGGGATCCATATCACAGTCTTGGGGGTGGTCACAGATTGGGGAGGAGCACAAGCACAGCTTGAAGCCACAGTGGAGCAGTGCTCTGTCCCAGGTTCCAAGGCAGAGAAGTAGGCCTGTGGTTGCTTACAGACAAAAGCAAAGGCCAAGAGAGTAGTAAACATATCTATCTTTAAGTAATAACACATGGGAAGAACTAAAGGCTTACAAATTCCTAAATGTACTCAGAGAACAAATACTCAAAATCCCTAAAACTTGGGACAGTGAATCCTCTACACTGGAAGCAGCACCCCACTTTACCAAAGAGTTAAAAATCAGGAAATAGGCTGGAAAAATAAGCAAACAGAGAAAACTGATGACCACAGAAAGTTTCTATGTTAACAAGGAAAATCAAAATACAGCCTCAGAAGAAGAAAACAAAGTTAAAGATCTTAAATCCAAAGCTTCCTCCCAAAAATATGAATTGGTTTTAGGCCATAGAAGCACTCAGAAAGGACTTTGAAAATAAAATAAGATAGATAGAGGAAAAAATGGAAAGATAAATGAAAATGATGCAAGATAATAATGAAAAAAAGTCCATAGCCTGATAAAAGAGACACAAAAAATACTGAAGAAAATAACACCTTAAAAACCAGATTGGGTGAAATGGTAAAAGAGGTACAAAAAGATGAGGAAAATAATTCCTTTAAAAGCCAAATTGGCCAAAATGAAAAGGAGATACAATAGCTCTTTGAAGAAAATAATTTCTTAACACCTGGAATTGAGCAAATGGAATCTAATGACTTTATGAGAAACAAAGAAAACACAAAAGCAAAACCAAAAGAATGAAAAAAATAGAGGGCAATGTGAAATATTTCATTGGAAAACAACTGACTTGGAAAATAGTTTCAGGAGAGATAATTTGAAAATTATTGGCCTACCTTAAAGCCATGATCAAAAAAAAAAAAAGAACTTAGACATCACCTTCCAAGAAATTATCAGGGAAATTTGCTGTGATATTTTAGAATCAGAAAGTAAAATAGAAAGTGAAAGAATGCACCGATCACCTACTGAAAGAGATTCCAAAATTAAAACTTCCAGGAATATTTTAGCCAAATTCCAGAGTTCCCAGGTCAAGGAGAAAATATTGCAATCAACCTGAAAGAAAAAATGCAAGTATTGTGGAACCACAGTCAGGATAACACAAGATCTAGGAGTTTCTACAGTAAAGGATCATAGGGCTTAGAATATGATATTCTGGAGGGCAAAGGAACTAGGATTACAACCAAGAATCAACTAACCAACAAAACTGAATATAATCCAGACTAGCTATGTGGTACATTGGATAGAGTACCAGCCCTGAAGTCAGGAGGACTTGAGTTCAAATATGGCCTCAGACACTTAACACTTACTAGCTGTATGACCCTGGGCAAGTCGCTTAACCCCAATTGCCTCACCCTGCAAAACAACAAACAAACAAACAAACTAAATATAGTCCTCCATGGAAAAAAATGGGAATTCAAAGAAAGAGAGGACTTTCAGTCATTCTTGATGAATAGACCTGAGCTGAATAGAAAATTTGACTTACCATTACAAGACCCTAGAGAAGTATAAAAATTTAAACAGGAAAAATAACTCATTAGGGATATTAAAAGTTTAAACTGTTTGCATTCCTACATTGGAAGATGATACTTGTAACTCATAAGAACTTTCTCGTTATTAAGGCAGCTGGAAGGAGTATATTTAGATATAGGGCACAAGTGTGAGTTTAATTCAAAGGGATGATATCTTTGAAAAAAATAAAATTAAGGGGTGAGAGGAATGTGCTAGGTAAAAGTTAAAGAAGAGGTGGAATGGGCTAATGTATCTCACTTAAAAGAAACAAGAAAACACTTATGGAGTGGAGGGAAAGATGGGGGTGGTACAGGGGAGTGAGTGAGCCTTATTCTCTTAAGAATTGGTTCAAAGATGGAATAACCTACACACTCAATTGGATGTCATAATCTATGTTACCCTGCAGAAAAATAGGAGGAGATGGAGATAAGGGGGGGAATAGAAAGGGAAAGCAGATTGGGGGAGGGGACAGTCAGAAGCAAAACACTTTTCAGGAGGGACTGTGTAAAACATAAAAAATAGAGAAAATTTCATGGGGGAGGGAATAGGATGGAGGGAATACAGTTAGAAATAGTAACTGTAAAAAATTTGAAGTAAGTTTGTCTGACAGGCCTCATTTCTCAAACACATAGAGAACTGAGTCGATTTTTAAAAAAAAATATGAGACATTCCTCAACTGATAGATGATAAAAAGATATGAAGTTTTCAAGTGAAATAAAGCTACCTATCGACATATGAAAAAATGCTCTAACTCACTATTGATTGGAGAGATGAAAAACAATTGTGGAGTTATATCATATACCTATTGGATTGGATAATAGGACAGCAGAGGAAAATGATAAATGTTGCAAGTAATATGGGAAAAATGAGACATTAATGCAAACATGGTGAAGTTGCAAATTGATGCAAACATTCTGTAGAGCAATTTGGAACTATGCCCAAAGGGCTACAAAACTTTGTATACTCTGAACTAGTAAGACCACTACTTGGTCAGTATTGAAAAAGAGATAAAAAAAAAACAAAAAAGTTGAATTTGAAATTCTGGAGATGCCCATTAATTGGAGAATAGCTTAACAAATTGTGTGATGAGACTATGATGGAACACTTTTATGGTATAAGAAATGATGAGCAGAATGCTATCAGAAAAACATGGAAAGACTTACATGAGCTGATAAAAAGTAAAATGTACTGTATACAAAATAACAGCAATATTGTAAGATGATCAACTGTGAATGACAGCTATTTTCTGCAATATGATGATCCAAGACAACTCTGGAGGACTTATGAAAAAATGCAATCCATCTCCAGAGAAAGAACTGATGGGATCTGAATACAAATTTAAGAATAATTTTTTAGTTCCTTTTTCTTAAGGTTTTTTGGGGGGTCTGTTTTCTTTGACAACCTAACTAATATGGAAATGTTTTGCATGACTACCCATGTATAACTTATATCGAATAGTTTGTGTTCTTAAGATGAACTTGGGGAAGGAGGGAGGAAGAGAATTTGGAGCACAAAGTTTTTAAAATAGATGTTAAAATCATTTTACATGTAACTGCGGAAAAATAAAAATTCTTAATAAATGGAAAAAAGACAGTGACCCAAAATATTTCCAATTGAGCTAGGAAAAAATGCTATTCATCTCCAGAAAGAGAACTGATGAGTACTGACTGCAAATTGAAATGTGTTTTTCACTTTATTTTGCTTGGTTTTTGCAACATGTTTTATATGGAAATATGATTCATATGGTTTCACATGGATAACTGATAGTATATTGCTTGTCTTCTTAATGGGTGGGGAGTAGATAGACAGAGGTAGAGATTTTAGAAGTGAAATTTCAAAAAATAAAGTTACAAAAATAAAATAAAAAATAAAACATCTATACAAACAAAGAGAATGGAGTAGAAGAAGCAGCTGACCCTTCAGCCTCTAATTGAAACTGGTTAATTAATGCAAGGAAGAACCCATACACACTCACACACATACACACACACACATTTCAATCCAGAAATACCTTTCAGTCAATAGGAAAATTAAAGCAGAGGAAGAAGAATAATTTTGAAGGAGAATTGATTAAAGGAAGCATTAGTCATAAGCTAAATGAATTCTAAATATACACAAAGATATCTATAGCCTTTATTGAATTGGCAGAATGTAGAAATTTAAAGGGGTGCCCATAAATTTGGTGGTGGATTAAGAAGTTATGGCATATAAATGTGATGGAATACTATTTTGCTAAAACATAATAAAGGAGGTGGTTTCAGAGAAATCTGGCAAGATATATGAATTGATGCTTTATAAAGTGAACAAAACCAAGAGAATAATTTATACATTGACAACAATAAGTTAAAGACCAATAAAAGAATTAGGAATGCTTATCAGCATTATTTTATTTGGCACCAAAAATTTCACTTGTTTATGACTCTATCATCATCATAATAAGCAGCAACAGCAATGATATCATCATGATCATCCCGTCCCAGGATAAACACATTACCAGCAACTTAAACATGGAGATTGTTTCAGGTTTGGCCCTTATACCTCATCAGTACCCTGAGTTGCTTCTGCTCTTTTGCTTGGAGGGCTAGAGTGAACAGCAAAATTTCCTCCCACAGTCTCCCTTTACAAAGAGATCAAAATCCCAGTCATACTTTCATTCATCACTCCCTAATTTATTGGTTTTTACTCCAACATCATCATCATACACTAATATTAGGTACCATTTTGCACTTGTGAGATTTAAAATAGGATACTAGAGCATTAACCTTCCCTTTTAACCTTTCCCTTATTTATCTCCCAGATCAGTAAGTTAAAGAAGCCTCTGATCTTTAGTTAGAGCTTTTATTGTTTAGAAATTACAAGGTGATGTTGATTAGAGAGACAGGAAAGTAGAAATACAAACAAATAGTCTTAAATCTAAGCTTAGTCTATATTCCATATAAAACTCCCCAAAAACCCATATAGGGCTCACAAAAAACCCAAGGACACCTCTGAAGCTGAGAGCCACGTCAAGCACGTGCTGTTATGGTTAACCAGGCCGAGTTGCACTTCAGTCAGCGTCTGTGTGTGCAGCGCAACCAGCGGACGAGGAGAGCAGACCAAAAGCCTCACTTCCATTCTCTCCTTGCCTTTTAAGCTCCCACCCCAGAAGTGGAGTGCCTAACAGATGGAAGTGGAGTGTACAGCCATTTGTCACGGTCTCCTCCCAGAAAGGGTGGTCCTTCAAAAACTGACGTACTTTTTACCACACACTTACCTCCATTTTTCAGTTTCCTAACCCCAGCACACTGTACAGTGCCTGGTACACACTAGATGTTTTTAAAAGTTCATTGTAGGGGCAGCTAGGTGGTGCAGTGGATAAAGCACTGGCCCTGGATTCAGGAGGACCTGAGTTCAAATCCAGTCTCAGACACTTGACACTTACTACTTGTGTGACCTGGGGCAAGTCACTTAACCCTCATTGCCCCACAAAAACAACAACAACAACAAAAAAAAAAAAACAAAAAAAGAATGTAAGGCCCTTTTAAGTACTGATTGTTCCATGCATGTGTGTATAGCCAAAGCTTAGCACAGTTACAGACACACAGAAGGCAATTCATAGAACAGAAATCTTTTCTGCTGTGTTCCAAATAAGTGATCTTCATACCACTTTTGTTTTCATTATTTTTCTCATGTTTATTACATGTCACCTCTATCTAATAATCCAAAATTCAATAAATGAAAATTACTTTGTAATTTTTAGTAGCATAGCATATTATTAAAGCACATGAAGAAAAATGAGGTAACAAAGATATGTTCTTAGCTGTGAGAGCATCAGAAAGTCAAAAACGGTTAATACCTCAGCTATAAAATGGAGAATTGGACTCAGTGTCCTCTAAAGTCAAGACCTAAATTTATGAACTTATGATTTTCCTATGATTCTATTTATTATTATTATTATTATTATTATTCAAGTTGCTGTTGTAATTGTTGTTTTTGGCAGGGCAATGAGGGTTAAGTGGCTTGTCCAGGGTCACACAGTTCGTAAGCGTCAAGTGTGTGAGGCCAGATTTGATCTCAGGTCCTCCTGGATCTAGGGCCCATGCTTTATCCACTGCATCACCTAGATGTCCCTGATTCTATTATTATAACAAATAAAAGCATAGCTTCCACATATTTTATTTCCTCTGTATAGAACCCTATTTTATCAGCAACAGTGCGAAACATTTTGAACTTGGTTTCAAGGGTCATAAAAGGGTTGGCTCTTCTGCTGAGATTCCATGGTCCTGAGCTTCCTTCAACCAAGTATTAGCAAGCATCCAAGGTTTCTGAAGCCTAAATAAAAATCAGTTCACAACTCTGCCAACAAAAAAGCACACAAAGATGTGTGTAGTAATGCCGCCCCCCAAATTTCTATATTAAGTAGCATTAAACTAATTATGGAAAGAGAATTGGGAGAAAATTCATCAAATTGATCAGGTCTGGTCAACTCTCCATTATGTGCAAATTGATGATTTTGGATTAGATGATCTTTAAGTCCCATAAAATTCTCAATCTATGTTCCTATTTTTCATTCTCCAATTTCTAAAAACTTCCTCCTTTTCCAATAAAGTTTCACCTTCATTCTAGCCTCAATTTCTTCCTTTCATAATGTTTATTCTATGATTGTTTCAATGATATATTATTATTTTTACATCAAAACTGCTATATTATTGATTCTGATGATTTATTGAAACTTAACTCTGAGTTTCTCCCATTGTCTCCCTTCTTTATTCCTGTTTTTTGGCAACAGAGGTCTATTAGAGCAAGTCACAAAACTATGTTGACTGAGGTTCACAATAAATGTGGTATCTAATATCAAATGGGTCCTCACTGCTACTGTCTTTAATTGTGTTCTTCTGTATTTCACTACATCTTTTCTTTTATAGTGCACTGAATCCCATGTCTTAGCTCTTAGAAGACTATTTACCTCCTTCTTTACTGAGAAAACAGAAACTTTTTTGCATAATATCTTTCATATACCCTAATATATACCCCCAAACTCCTCTGCTTGTCAAAGTATGCTCTCTTTTTCTTCCCTCCATGATCTTGCTCATTTCATCATTTCATCATTTCATCATTTCTATGTTTTCCTTTTCTATGGGCTCAATTCTTGGTACCTAAAAACATACCTATAATGCCCAAATCCTTTAAAACCCTTCTTTTGATGTTGAAATTCCTTGACACTGTTGTCCTATATTATTAATTTTACTCACAGTGATTTGTATTTAAAAAGTATCCTTGCTTCCATAATACAATCATTTTTAAACTCCATACAATATGGCTTCTGAATCAACATTTAACTGAAACTGCTCAATCAAAGGTTTTCATTGATCTCTGAGTTACTAAATCTAATGCTCTTTCATATATACTCACACTAATTTACATCTTTTCAGTTTTTAACATGACTGAACACCATTTTATTTGACATAGACAAATACTACTACTCTCCTGTACTCTTTCCTCCCTTGGACACTGATCTCTGTTCTTTATCATTCTATGATTCCTTTGATAGATTATAACATCTCCAAAACATGTATAGCCCCCAGAACTCTGTCTTAGGCTCACTTTACTTTCATCATGCATATTAAGTGTAGAACATAAACAACATCATCTAGTGGCTAGTTGATTATAACAAGGATTGGACCATAATGGACTAAAGTGAAAAGGAGAAAAGGTTGCCTCAGTGATGGTGAACTTAGAACAATATGACAATTTCAGTGAGTAGTACAAAATATTTATTTCTTCTAGCTCAGTTTAAAGAGAAACATTAGAGAAGAAGCAACCAATAATTAAAAAGATGGTCATGAATGTACTTTTGTGTGAAATCAGAACAACGAATAAAAATCACAGAAATGAGGATTTAGACTTAATATAAGGAGATAGATCTTTAAGAGGATTTTTTTGTTGCACAGTTATGTTTGATTCTTCATGATCCTATTTGGGCTTTTCTTGGCAAAGGTACTATAGTGGTTTGCCATTTCCTTCTCCATTTAGAGGATTAGAATTATCCAAAAATGCAAGGTTATGTTATCTCATTCTTGAGGTCTTGAAACAAAGATTTATTAGTGTTATTGTAGTAATTGTTTCTATCTAGGATGGATTAAGTGATTTTTGAAGTTCTTTCCAATTCTGATGTTGTGGGACTTCAGATTTTCTGGGGCTCATCAATAAAATGAGAAATCCACACTAGAGATCTTTAAGAATTTTTGCTGTGATAAATATGATTGTATTAAATTGTCAAGTCTTAATTTCAAAAAGGCAACATAAGGACTTTGAACTTTAAAACAATGACAAATATAAGAAATTAATGAGCCAGAATACTTGTGGAATGGAATATAAATACAGAAAGAGCTTCTATCTTTGGCAAAACACTGTCAACAAAAACTAAAACCCTAATATTTGATATTTAGAACAGTTTTAGGACTGGTTATATCATACATTAATATTGTATACTATGTGTATCTACATATTTTTCTCTGTTCCATGAACAAAGAAAGAAATATCACATGATTTTATTCTAATTTTTAAACCTTCAGAATGCATGGAAGAAATAGTCTTATGTTTTTTAAAAAAAGAAGTATTTTGCATGGAAGTGCTTACTATACATGGGAAAACACATTAAGAGCAAGGTGGCAAATCTGGTAATGGACAATTGTTTATCTAACAATATAGGAGAGGGAGGAGATCTATAGAAAAATATAGTTATAATTGGACCTTTGGAGTTTGCCCAGTTCTCCCTGACATTGTAGTTTCCTGATGGAGCTTTCCTGGGCATTCCCAGATCCATTCTTATCAATGGAATGGAGACTATTTTTATCTTCTACCACTTGGGACAGGAGGAGGGAAGATTAATTTAATTGTTTGTATAACCTAAACAGACTGCATATTTAAAAGTTAGAATGGACTGAGATGGTCATTTTTTCTGTCTCTTTCTAGCTTGTCCTCTTTCCTGTACTGGCCTTTCTGCTGTATGCAGAGGTTGAAAATCATAGTTCATCTACAGCCCAGGCTTAATGAACTGAACTAGAGAGGTGAAAGATTTTCTCCATATCTCTCTTTTACCCTGGTTGAGAAATGGGTCTGGTTGTATTTTTGTTTGTTTTTGTTCTCTTTCAGTTGTCATTTTTAGTTTCAGGGCCCTGGTGATTCCTCCCACTTGGGCCATGGCAAACGTGGCAGGATGATGCAGCCAGCCAACCTGTTACAAAAAAAGTAGAAGTGAGGGTTTCTGGGACTTTTTAGCATTAAGGGGGTTTGGACTTGTAACTAGGACTGTGTTCTCTATGAAACAAGCTAAACTATAAACTTAATCTCCTTCCCCTCCCCATAGACTGAGGTATAATGGGGAGCAGGTGAGAGATGATGCCCCATATATTGGATCAACATGTTTATATAGTTATAATTATCTCTTTTACAATAAATATTCCTTTGTAAAACAAACAAACAAACAAAAAAACATAAATACAAATAAAACTAATCCAACTGTTAGTGGGTGGCTAAATAGAACTAGTGTGTAGGGGATAACCTCTGGGTTTGGGGAAATACCATCAGTGGGGTCTAGAGCCATATGTAGACCCTAGGGTATTAGAGTCCTGGAGGAGATGGGAGGATTTAGACTGAAACCTACCTAGACCTCCAGACAGAGAGGGGCATGGTAATTAGTGTTACAAAGATATTTACATATATATTATTTTAAAACAGCTTCATTTTTTCCTCTTAAGTTCTAAAATTTTACATTTTCTTTTGTTTTTGAATCCCCATGTGTTCCTTAATCCCCATCACCACAATGCTTCCTGATGACAATATTTCATTTTCAGTAGGTCCCAAGGGTTAGGAAATGCAATTATATGGATGTTCAATCTTTGTGTTTCGAATAAAGTTCTATAGAATAATAAGTACACATGTTTATCATAATATTTACCTTTAGTGTTAAATCACATAATTTTTTAACAGTCAATGAATCTCATACTGGGATCAGTTCAATCTAAGGTAAATGTTAACTTTTTAATTTTTTTGGAAAATATTACAGACATACGATTTCTCATCACCACCTACTAGTTTCTGACCTTTCCTTGAAAAGCTAGAAAATTGAAAGTAATTGCCTAAATATTGAAAATAAAGTTCTAATACAACTATCTAAACTTCTATGAAGGATTACTTTGTGTTTCCTAAATCATGTAGAACAAAGACTCTTTTTTAGAGAAGATATAGTTTTTTAAAGCTACATAAAGAAAATTCAAAATGTCAAAGATTTAATACCAACACTAAACATAATTTAGATATGCCTTTACATTTTAACATAAAGAGTTAAAATGAGAAGAATAAGGATATTTTTGATGAGATGCAGTTTTGAAATAACCCACCAAAGAGGAAGCAGGATCACTTATTCTCATCTTCTTCAGAAATTTATATATATATACTGTTTACTAAAATGATATGCATATAATATTTAAATTAAAACATTTTATATGAAGGCCTTTGCTATATGCAAGAAATGACATAAAACACAGGTTGTTTGCAAATTTAATAATGAATGAACAGTGCTTGCTGTTGTTTCTCATCAGTATTTTATATCCTTTGTTGTGTTTTTCCACTAATATACATCACAGGTTTATAAAAAAATGTTCATGTCCCACAACAACTTAGAGATAGATGATCTCTGATGATACTCACAGTTCTAAAACTATGATGTTCTTATTTTGTTAGAATGAGCAAAATTAGCTGGGTTGTATAGAATAAGGTACTGATAGCACTCTTCCTTTAATGTACTTGAATTGTTGTCCTTTTGTGTGTTGAGGTTGGGATGGAGCATAGTTTTTTAATCCCCTAAAAGCTATAATGGAATAAGAATATACAATCTATGGGCAGTAGTGGATAAAGCACCAGCCCTGGATTCAGGACAACCTGAGTTCAAATCTAACCTCAGACACTTGACACTTACTAGCTGTGTGACCCTAAGCAAGTCACTTAATCCTCCTCATTGCCATGAAAAAAAATTTTTAAAAAATAAAAGATAAAATAAAATAAAATAAAAAGCTTTGGAGGGCAGCTGGTGGGGTAGTGGATAGAGCACCAGCCTTTGATTCAGGAGTACCTGAGTTCAAATCCATCCGTAAACACTAGATACTTACTACCTGTGTGACCCTGGGCAAGTCACTTAACCCCAATTGCCTCACCAAAAAAAAATATACAATCTATTTGCCATATCAGAGGAAAGGAGACAGATCCAATGAAATGCAGATTATAATGAACTTTAGTTACATGCACATATATACACATACACATATGCATATGTGATGAAAGTGAAAGAGGAGTTGACTTAAAGAAATAGAGGAGAAAAGAAATGGAAAAGATACTTGCTCCTTAGAAGGAAAACTATTTCAAATTTGGACAGCATTCAAAGCAGAGATATCACCTTGCTGACAAAAGTCTGTGTGGTCAAAATTATGGTTCTTCCAGTTCCAATGTATAGCTGTGAGGGTAGGACTCTAAAGAAAGAGGTGTGCCACAGAATCAACTCTTTCAAATTGTGGTGTTGGGGAAGCCTTTTGAGAATCCCTTGGATAAGGAGGTCAAATGAGTCAACCCTTAAAGAAATTAATGCAGGCTATTCACTGAAAGGTTAAATACTAAACCTGAAAAGATTGAAGGCAAAAAAGGGGGGGGGCAGAAGAACAGATGGATGAATAGAGTCATGGAAACAATGAACATGAACTTGGAAAGGCTTCAAGAAATACTGGAAGGGGGCAGCTAGGTGGCACAGTTGATAGAGCACTGGCCCTGGAGTCAGGAGTACCTGAATTCAAATCTAGCCTCAGACACTTAACACTTACTAGCTGTGTGACCCTGGGAAAGTCACTTAACCCCAATTGCCTCACTAAAAAAGAAAGAAATAAAGAAATACTAGAAGATAGAAGGTCCTGGTGTCCTTGCGGTCATATTTGAATGACTGAACAGTAGCAAAAAATATTATAGATATAGGTATACACATACATATAAATTTATATTTATATGTATATATAATTGTGTGAATGTATATATAGGTATATATAAATTTACATTTTGCATTTTATCTGAGATAGTAAGAGCTAATATTTATATAGTTCTTTAAAACTGCAAAACAGGGGCAGCTAGGTGGTGCAGTGGATAGATAGAGTATGGGCCCTGGAGTCAGGAGGACCTGAGTTCAAATCCAGCCTCAGACACTTACTTAGTAGCTGTGTGACCCTGGGCAAGTCACTTAACCCCAAATGCCTTTAAAAAAAAACCACTGCAAAACACCTTAAAATACAGTGATTTGTTTGAGCATTACCACAATCCTATGCAGTAACTACCCCTAGTATTATCTTTGTTTGCTAGATGAAGCACTAAAGCCACAGATACATTATATGACTTACCTCAAATCAACAATCTAATGAACACAGGAGACCAGATTTGAATTGAGATTTTTATTTTTATTTTTGCAGGGCAATGGGGGTTAAGTGACTTGCCCAGGGTCACACAGCTAGTAAGTGTCAAGTGTCTGAGGCTGGATTTGAACACAGGTACTCCTGAATCCAGGGCCAGTGCTTTATCCACTGTACCACCTAGCTGCCCCTGAATTGAGATTTTTTAACCTAACCTTCTATGCCTTGGTTTTATGTTCCAACTTTCTGCAGGTACAGTTCTGACTAACAATGTACTTTCTTGGAGCTGAGATTTAGGCTTTCCCTTGTTACTAAATTATCTTACAAGGTACTAGGGAAGTAACAGACATTTTTATATTCCATTACTTGTCTCTTAAACCTAACAGGATCAGCAATGTTGAAAAATACATCCAAAATGATTTTTGAACTGCCAACTTAGAAAACATAAATACCTGCTTTTATGTTTCTGGATTTAGGTACTAAATTATGTAGATTAAATTTATATGATTATGCATCTATTTTCTGGATGAAGAAGGCACTTAAGGGGATAATTTTGTTGTATACCATCTTTTATTAAAATAGCTTTTCTAACTGAAATCTGGCAATGTGAACTGAGTTTTTTTTAATATAAAATGTGGATGAGCATTTAATTTTCATCATGTATCACAGCAATTTTATCACAACCTGAAAAGTTGTTGTAATTTTGCCAGAATATTTTCGACTAAATTAAAACTTATTTGGAAACACTTTAATATGTACCTCATGGGCAAAACATGCTACTTAGTGATGATTTTTAAAGGTAATTCAATTTTCTTTGTTTCAGTATGGGTAAACTTCAACAGGTATTGAGGATATAAATAATACACAAAAGAATATTTACATATCTTGTATATATATAAAGTTACTGGGGTTTATATCCTTTTTTCTAGATTTAATAGACTGACATTTCAATTATAAATTAGTCTTGATTTTCCCCTAAGAAATCAGCTAAATAATCCTTCTTTTGAAACAAATGGTTCAATTAATTTAGAGCTCGATTGGATGATGGTGATCATCTATTACTCTTTCTTAATTTTACAGATGATGAAATAGAGACCCAGGAAAATCAAGTGATTTTTCCAGGGCCATGCTACTGGTAATGTCATATTCCCTACTCTAACCATGATACCATATGGTCTTTCTAAGTATGTAGATTAAATGGTGATAATTCAAACCTGTGAAACATTTGCTGAGGGTACTCCCCATAATGGTGTAAATTTAAGCCAACTCATTTTTTTTTTCATTCTGCATGACTCTTATCCATGTTCTCTGGCATTATATAATAATGAAACATACATGTTGTCAATCTCAGCCTTCATACTACCCAACAAGTTTCCCTCATTTACAATTGTCACTCTCTTTGATGTTATCTTTAAAACCTTTTCTTCACCTATTTATTCATTGATAATATGTATAATATACTATAGCCTATTTACTCCCATCATGCATCTTTTCAAAGTTCTATATATCCTCTATGTGAAAGATATACATATACTGAAAGACTAGCTTAATGGGTTCTGTGCCCACCTGATACCATAGTCTGAACATTTGGTACTCTTCATTTGCTTTTTTTTTCCCCTTGAAAGAAAAGAAGGAAAGTCCTGATATTAAATAACTGCAAAATGCACTATTTAAACAAATCATTGATTTTGAAAAAAATATATAAGAAAACGGACTTGTATACAGCCCCTCAACATTTCCTGAGTATGTTTTATTGATGAGTGTATATCACTAAAACAAAGAGGCCAAATCTCAGTGAGCCATTGACCATTTTATATCTGCCATGTAGATAGAAACAGAAGCCAAGGGTAATACCTATTTTAGGATATAAAACACCTTTGTATAGTCTAGAAAAATGGAAGGTTATAAATATTATCACTTCATAAAATAGAAATTATAGAAGGACAACATATTTAGCCAGATCATTCTGACAACACTGAAAAACTAAACAGAAAAGAGGAAAAAATAGGACCAAAATATCATCTATGCTTAAAGTACAGGATGATTTTTGGTGCTTCCAAAAAGCGTGAATACTTTAAAATATCTGTAATCTTGTCAACTCTGCTATTGCTTCTACCAATGAAAGTTGGAATCTCTACTTACACTCTCATCTTCAGGGACTGTTCCAACAAATCCTCATTAACTTATCCATCAAATTTCCTGGATAATTTCCTTTGGGTATCAGTGTAATAGACATAGGTATTTGGCCAATATAATATTGTACTTTCCATAAAATGGATCTAGAGAAACCTGGGCTAAGAGATTATTCCAGAAATCCACTTCCTATAGTTGAGTGTCTATGATGCAGGGTGATTATAGGCAAGCTTTTCCTAGGTGAAAGGGAAATCCTAAACTGATGGAGTAGGAGAGAGGAAATCATTTAGATAAAGTAATGATAGTGGTAGAAGGAGGATAGCAGCATTGCCAAAAAATAACCTGATGTGATCTGATTAAGAGAAGAGATCTGTGACTGAGACAAATGAAATAGGTAGATTGCTACACTTAGATACTTGAGTGATTTTCTCGACTATATATACTTTCATTTAGCCAAGCAACACTAAACATGTGTCTTCATACTGTGTTTTTATTACCCTGAATATGATGTGGGATCAAGAGGAATTACATTGTAATCTTCTAGGAATGTGCATAAGATTATTTTCTATTGCTTTGCTACTTGTTTTAAACTCAGTAAAATGTTTTACTTTTAAAATCCATATTCTTGGCCTGTGCTCAAAGGATAGAGCTACACATAGGCTGTTTTTCATCAGATTCACTTGCTTATATGATGGATTTTACAAAACCACTCATCCAATTTATCAATGGTAACAAACTAGTTACAAAGGTCAAAAATCTGTTTTTTAAAAAATTGACTTCAAACGCTGGTAAGACATAAAAGTACCTACAATGTCTTGTCAGGATAAATGTATAGAATAATACCATGCTGGGGAAATGAAAGGGTTTTGGGAAAATGACTATAGATTAGTATCATTTAAAAACTGATTGTCTCCCAGACCAGAAAAGATAATGCATCTACCTTTTTTTTAAGTATTAATTTAGAATTCTTAATCTCTAGGCATGTTTTGCAGTTTCAAAAAAATTGTAGGGAAAAAAAAATCATCTAAAACCTTTCTTAGAAGCTATAATTCCAGAGAATGTGGCTAGAGGATGTAAGTGAATGGCTTTTAGTAAATGAGTGTTGGTCAGAGGACTCCTGATCAATGATATATCTCCAACTGACTAGATGAAATTAGAGACTTTTAAAAGATACAATGAGATGTGGTGACCAATTTTTAATTGGGGAGTGTTAGCTAAGCATTTTGCCACAATATTGGAGCAAGGAAGGAGACTAGCAACTTCCCTCAAAACAGAGCAGGATTTATTTAACAATAACGAACTTAAAAAACAAACAAACAAACAAACACAAACAGGATCAGTAGGATCAAGGGAAAAGAAATAAAATGGGGAAAGGGAAATTATACAACCTGGATAACACCACCACCCAGGAATCAGCTGAGAATATACAGCAGCGTTCCTCTTGCCTTCCTGCTTCCAGCTAGAATGCCAGAAAAAAACTCCCTTCTTCCCAGCACACCCCACACAGGCCCCAGGCAATTGGCTGGCCACTCTGACAATCACATCACTGTCCTCACTAGGCTTCCAATAATTATAATTTTGCCAGGCCCATGTAGTGGTGTTGACGTGAGGTGCCAGCACCATGGCAGTGACTACAACCAGTGGGTGGAGCACCTTGCAGTTTGCAGAGCCCCAGGCCAGTGCACGCTGAGGTTTTTTTTTTTTTTTTTTTAAGTTCTAGCCAAAAGATGGAGTCATAAAAACCACAAATAACAGTTAATTCTTTATAGAGGTGTATGGTTGTACCACATTCAGACTCTTAAGTGGCCCATACACATATTTTTTTGAGGGGCAATGAGGGCAAAGTGACTTGCCAAAGATCAAACAGCTAGTAAGTATGAAGTGTCTAAGGCTGGATTTGAACTCAGGTCCTCCTGAATCTAGGACTGGTGCTTTATTCACTGTGCCACCTAGCTGCCCCCTAAATAATTATTAATAATGAATTTCTTTTTTGTTTGTTTGTTTGTTTGTTTGGTTTGGTGGGACAATGAGGGTTAAGTGATTTGTCCAGGGTCACACAGCTAGTAAGTGTTGTGTCTCAAGCCAGATTTGAACTCAGGTCCTCCTGAGTCCAGGGCCTGTGCTTTATCTACTGCACCACCTAGCTGCCCCGCTGGCCTATACACATCTTGTAAAGATTATAGATTATTGACAATTACAAAGGAAGTGTATCAGTCTCCTGTGCCCAAGATTGGAAGGTGGAGTAGAGAATCCCTCCCAGAATCTCCATTTAATGAAGGCAGCCAGGCCAGTTATTTCTTTATTTCTCTCCAGTTGTACTCTTTCAGACTTCTCCATCATGCCCCCATAAACATATATCTTCTCTCCCCTACTCCTTTATAGCTTCCTTTTCTCTTCTACTATTAGACTGTAAGACCCTTGGAGTGGTCTTTTCCACTTCCCCCCTAGCTGTGTCCCTATCACTTAGCTCAGTCCCTTGCACACAGTAGGCACTTAAGAAATATTTATTGATGGACTGACTCTTTTAGGGGGTAAGAAGACATTCTTGGATGATAGTAAAAGGAGTTTGTACTTTACTATGAAGGAAATTAGTAATTACTGAATTCTTTTGTGTAGAAGAATCACATGAATAAATGTATATATTAGAAAGGTTATTCTAGTGATGATATAGAGGATTATTTTGAGATGAAAAGACAATGGAAATGAGGGGGAGTTCTATGAGACTATTACTATAGTGCCTGTGGATGCTAAGAAGACTCTACACAGAGGGTTGGCAATGAAATTAGAGAGAAGAGGACAAAAGGGAAAAAATGTATAGAATCATTAGAATGTGGCAACTAATTATATATCAGAGGTAAGAATGCCAACAACGATAACAGATTTTAAACTTTAGAAACTAGGTAAAATAATCATTGATAAAAATAGTAAAGTCAAGTGAATAAATAGGGACCTAGAGAAATAACAATGTTTGCTTTGTATACAATTTTTTTAGTTTTCAACATTCATTTTATAAGACTTTGAGTTCAAATTTTTATCCCTTTCTCCAATCTTTCTCCCATCCCAAAGACAAAAAGCAATCTGATATAAGTCATGCATATACAATCATATTAAACAAATTTCTACATTCATCATGTTCTTAAAGAAGAATCAGAACAATGGGAAAAAAATGAGAAAGAAAAAAGCCCCCCCAAAAGTGAAAATAGTATGCTTCAATCTGCATTCACATTCCATAGTTCTTTCTTTTGATGGGGAAAGCATTTTCTATCAGAAGTCATTTGCAATTATCTTTGATTACTATATTGCTAAGAAGAGCTAAGTCTATCATAGTTGATCATTGCATAATGTTGCTGTTACTATGTACAATGTTTTGTTTATACTCACTTCACTCAGCATCAGTTCATGTAAGCCTTTCCAGGTTTTTCTGAAGTTTAATACATAATTTGAAATTAATAAGATTGCACAGGAAAAAGAGACTAAGTTCAAGAATGGATTACTAAGGAATATCAACAATAAACCATCAGGTTAAATGTTAGAAAATACAATTAATTGTATTTGGTGATGAGAAGGTTATTGATAATTTTTAAGAGGGTACTTTCAGCAAATCAGTGAGAGTGAAAGGCAAATGAAGAAAGATGTAGATAATGTGGTTAGTGAGGAAGTGGTGGAATCATGGGACATTGTAAGTGGTACTGGATTTGGCATCAATAGAGATTTGATTTCAAAGCCCATCTCTGATGATTACTACCTTTGTTACAAGTAGTAGTCATTTAACAGATTTGAGTCTTAATGTTTCTATGAGTAAAATGACCAAAAAGATCTACTGTATTGCGGGGAACATCAATTATAAAGTGCTTCATTAATTTTAAAATGCCATATGAATATTAGTGTTAATTTCCAAGTTTTTTCAAGAAATTTATCTACAAATTAAAGCATAACAGTGGGACAGTGATGGTAAAAAAATAAAAGATTAGGAAGACAAGTATGTTTTGAGGAAGATGAGAAAGTTGCAATGTAGAGGGAGAAATTAATGTTCTACAGGAGGTAAGAAATAATGGGATTAAGTGCAAAGAAGAGAGAGTAGTTGTATAAAGAATATTAATACCTCTTCAGGAACTATAAGGAAAAGATTGGGTGGCAATGATCAGAAATTGTAAAGAATGGTGAAGGAGATTTGAGGTTAATGTAATGTCCAGGGGTATAAATACCTTCTTCTAGGTATTCCTGACCCCAAAGCTGCTGTTCTATCCACTAAGCCATCTCATTTTCACATGGACATAATTAAATCAATAAAACAATCTCTTTAAGAAAGATGTTTGGGTTTTCAAAATAGGGTGAGAACCAAGAATACACATTTTTAATTATAAAGCATTTTATTATTTTCCAGTTACATGTAAAGATAGTTTTCAACATTTGTCTGTATAAGATTTCTAATTTCAAACAGTTTTTGACCAAACAAGAGATAGAGAATATTATGAAATGCAAAATGGATAATTTTGATTACATTAAATTAAAAAGGTTTTGTACAAACAGAAGCAATGCATCCAAAATTAGAAGGGAGGCAGAAAGTTGGGAAATAATTTTTATAGTCAGTATTTATGATAAAGGCCTCATTTCTAAAATATATTGGGAATTAAATGAAATATATAAGAATCTAAGTCATTCCCCAATTGAGAAACGATCAAAGGATATGAACAGGCAGTTTTCTGATGAAGAAACTAAAGCTATATAGTGGCATATGAAAAAATATTCTAAATCACTACTGATTAGAGAAATGCAAATTAAAACAATTCTGAGGTACCACCTGATATGTATCAGATTGGCTAATATGAAAATAAAGGAAAATAATAAATGTTGGAGAAGCTGTGGAAAAATTGGAACACTAATGCGTTGTTGGTGGAGCTGTGAACTGATCCAACCATTCTGGAGAGCAATTTGGAATTATGCCCAAAGGGCTATAAAGCTGTACATAGCCTTTGACGTAGCAATACCACTATTGGGTCTCTTTCCCTAAGAGATCATAAAAATGTGAAAAGTACCTGCATATGCAAAAAATATTTATAGTTGTTCTTTTTGTGGAGGCAAGGAATTAGAAATTGAGGGGCTGACCATCAATCAGGGAATCGCTGAATAAGTTGTGGCAAATGAATGTAATGGAATTCTATTGTGCTGAAGAAATGATGGGATTTCAGAGAAACCTGGAAGGACCAGCATGGGCTGATAATGAGTGAGATGAGCAGAACCAGGACAACATTGTACACTGCATTATCAACATTATATGTTGGTCAACTGTGATAGACTTGATTCTTCTCAGCAATAAAACGTACAAGATAGTTCCAAAGGACTCAAGATGGAAAAGGCTCTCCAAATCCAGGAAAAAAAAAAGAACCGTGGAATATGGATGCAGATTGAACCTTAGTATTTCTCTTGTTTTTGGTGCTGTTGTTTTTTCTTTTTTGAGGTTTTTCCTTTTTGCTCTGATTCTTCTCTTATAACATGACCAATGCAGAAATATGTTTAATGTTATCATACATATATAACCTATATAAGATTACTTGCTGTTGGTGGAGCTGTGAGCTCATCCAACCATTCTGGAGAGCAATTTGGAATTATGCCCAAAGGGCGATAAAGCTGTGCATACCCTTTGACCCAGCAATCCCACTTTTAGGTCTTTTGCCCAAAGAAATCATGGAAGGGGGAAAGGGACCCACATGTACAAAAATATTTATAGCTGCTCTTTACGTGGTAGCAAGGAATTGGAAGTTGAGGGGGTGCCCATCAATTGGGGAATGGCTGGACAAATTGTGGTATATGAATACAATGGAATACTATTGTGCTGTAAGAAATGATGAGCAGGAAGAGTTCAGAGAAACCTGGAGGGTCTTACGTGAGCTGATGATGAGTGAGATGAGCAGAACCAGAAGAACATTGTACACAGTATCATCAACATTGAGTGTTGATCTACTGTGAAGGACTATATTCTTCTCACCAATGCAATGGTACAGAAGAGTTCCAGGGAACTCATGATAGAAGAGGATGTCCAAATCCAAGAAAAAAAAAAGAAAGAAAGAACTGTGGAGTATAGATGCTGATTGAACCATATTATTTCTTTTGTTTTGGGTGCTGTTGTTTTTTTTTTCTATTTTGAGGTTTTGCATCACTGCTCTGATTCTTTCTCTTGTAACAAGATTAATGCAGAAATAGGATTAATGTTATTATGTGTATATATATATGTGTGTGTATATATATATATATCTATATGTATAGAGATATATAGATATAACCTATATCAGATTACCTGCTGTCTAGGGGAGGGGGGAGGGAGGGGAGGGAGGGAGAAAAATCTGAAATTGTAAAGCATGTATAAACAAAAGTTGAGAACTATCTTTACATGTAACGGAAAAAATAAAATATCTCATAAAAAAAAACAAATAAAGGAACCTTAAAGAGAAAAAAAAAAAAAGATTACTTGCTGTCTTGGTGAGGGGGATGAGGGAGGGGAGGGAGGGAAAAAATTTGAAGCTAGAAATCTTATAAAAACAAATGCTGGTGGGGCATCTAGGTGACACAGTGGATAGAGCACTGGCCCCCAGATTCAGGAGGACCTGAGTTCAAATTCAGCCTCAGACACTTGACACTTACTAGCTGTGTCACCCTGGGCAAATCACTTAACCCCAATTGCTTCAATAAAAAACAAAAACAAACAAAAGCAAATGAACAAAAAAAACCCAAATGCTGGAAACTATCTCTACATGTAACTGGAAAATAATAAAATACTTTTATAATAAAAAAAAAACATGAAGACTATTTTTACCATGTTTCCCAACATAATTTCCTTTTTTTCCCAGACTAAAATTTCCTAATACCTTGAACTGACCCTAAAATGTCCTGACCTGCTCTTTTCTTACCATTCCAGTGACATTTTTTATGGATTTATTCAAGTCTTACTATACCATTCCTAAAATGTGGTGTTCAGAAAATAAACAGTGGATAAAGCACAGACCCTGGATTCAGGAGGACCTGAGTTCAGCTTCTGCCTCAGAGACTTGACAATTACTAGTTAGGTATATAACCTTGGGCAAGTCACTTAACCCACATTGCCCTAGGAAAAAAAAAAGAAAGGAAGGAAAAAAAATAAAGAAACTGACCAGCATATTTCAGAAGTGTTATAACAAAGGTAAAGTGCAGTAGAACCACACCTTTCCTTGTTCTGGATAGCAGGATACATTATGCATCTTAAATTCACTTTAGACTTTAAAGATCTTTTTGAAGTTATGATTCTATTATCAACCCGATCCAGATTTCTGTTACCTTTTGATTTTGATGTTACTCTACCTTTAAGCAAGGCAAATTTTCCTCCTTGAAACTCATCTACATTTTACTTGTTATCCATATTTTGTGTATTCATTGTTCATGAAACCAAGGGTTTTATCATTCTCTCTTTTCTCAGCTTTTGCCTACTATAAATAACTCATCATCACTACTGATATTCTTCCTATTTTATATCACCTCTCTGTGATAGATTGGTATTGATTGATGATAGATACATGATGGAGACATAGACAGATAGACATTCCCATTGTTTTGTATTTAAAGTTATTTTAAGTAGATTTGTAAGACTCTAAGGAAATATATTTTGTTAGGCTTTTAAAGATATGCTCCATCCCTATCCAAGAGCTCACACTGATATTTTCTCTGGGTCCATGCATCTTTTCCAACAGAACACTCAGAGAGTCATACAACTATATAAAGGAGTACCAAATAGATTCCAAACCCTCCATAGGTTCAGTTGCCAAAGCTGAATCCATAAACCTGGATTTCTGTCATAAACAGTGAGCATGAGAATCTTACTTTTGACTTGCCTGGTTGAACTTTGGGGATGGAGATGGAAGTGTCAGGATGGGGATGGGGGGTGGGGAGGAGCAGCAGAGAGGTTTCAGCAATTATCAGCATTAAATGATTTATAGTGCTATCTTAACAAGAAATTTCTGGCTTTGTGGACTTTTATATTTTTTATTATGGCAGAGATCCGGAATCCCCTAGCTCATTCTGAGCTATAAATTTTATCAGTAGATTTTCAACTATTGCAGAAGAAAGGGTAGTTCATTTGACACTCCCTTGGATGCTGAGTGATATACTTTTTTAGAATATGTATGGTTCAGCCTGATCCTATTTTGAAATGGCATATGTCATCTAAAGAGACTGTTTTGTTAAGATAATTCTAAGCATGGAGAAGCAGCATAGTAAAGTCTATAGAAATCAGGAATGTCTAGCCCTGCCTCTGACACATGATCATGCCTTCATGTTTTTTTCAAGAGGGGAAAAAATAAACTTTACCTTTAATGAGTTAGCTAAACTCCTGAGAATTTAGGGATACTGATGGACCACGAGGTCCTTAAGATTTTGCCAAATAGGTCTTGATGAACTGCATCAGTGCAAGAAATTTCTAAACTAAGAGCTCCCTAAATGTATAAACTCAAACTTCTCTGTTCTAAAAACCAAAAAACCCATGTAAGCCTATTCCCCAAGTACTGTAAACATGTAGGCAATTGAGATGCAAGACAGTATCAGTGACCTAGAACAATGTGGAAATATACATAGTTAAAAACAATTCATAAAGCATACCCTCAATATTTCTGACATACATAGCAATTTTTACTGATAGCTTTCTAACTTCTATGGTTTCTGGGGAAAAGGTGAAGTTCATTTCATTAAAAACCTTAGTGGTGTGTTAGCACATTTTTATTAAAAATTTGCCTAGCTTGTGTGTTTGATTAACATCACTAGAGAAATTAAAATTCTAAAGAAAATTAATTCAGCAAGGTAAGCAAAAGCCCTAAAATGACAAAACATACACTATAAATTTGACCTCAAATTTTAAGATGTGTTTTGTTTCTTAGCTTATATTAAATAGCACATGTGATACTAAACCACCATGATGCTAACAATGCATATTTTAAAACTCTTGCTTCCTGCCGCATATTTCACAATACCTTGATGTTATTAAGTGTTATCCAGTGTAATGATGTTATTAAGTGTTATCCAGTGTAATAATAATTTCTACATTGCCCTGGTGGAGATGAGTGTCGCTACTTTTGTGAATTAATTTCAAATCTTGAATAAAGTTTAAATGAGATCTAGAGACTTTTAAAAATTACTTAGCTTCCCACAGGTCAGTGAAACTTTCTCTAAACTTTTTCATAGAGTTGTGGGAGGATCAGAATGAAGTGGAAAGAGCAATAGATTTAGAGTCAAAGAACCTGAGTTCAAATTCCAATGTCATTCACATTGACCTTGTTCAAATCACTTAATTTTTGGGCTTTGGGTTCAATCTTAAAAATAAAGGGGGATTGGTCTAGATAACCTTTAAGGAACTCTTCAAATATATAACCCCACAATCCCATTTTATAATTACATGGAAGATTGTTATTTCAAAAGGATCATTGGTTTACTGAAGATATATTTATGGTAGTATAAATCTTGGAGGTAGGTAGGTAGCTCAATTGTTAGAGGGCAGGACATAGAGTCAGGAAGAATTGAGTTCAAATCTGTCCTCAGACATTTATTAGCTGTGATCCTGAGCAAGTGCCTTAACCTCTACTAACCTTTATCTACTAGTAAAAGAAATGGCAAATCACTCCAGTATTTTTGCCAATAAAAAAGCCCAAGGTCATCTTCGGAATGCTATGGTTCACAGGGTCACAAAGACTGACATAACTGAACAACAAGAAGTATGAATTTTATTTTTATTTTTAAATTTCTTTTCTTCCCCAAGTCAAATGAGTTATGCATTAATTCAACAAATATTAAATGCTACTAGGAGTAAGAAATTGCACTATCTTGGTCATTTACAAAGCTAAGTCAAATGTTGACTCAAATGTATTTATTACCTTTCCACATGTTGTTTCAAACTTAGAAATAAATTGAATATATTATATAGATTTGTGACCCAGGAACTATGCTGTTGAGTCCCAAGCTTGTCACTTCCTTCTAAATTCAACACATTCAAATAATTATTTTAAAAATATTTAATGTAATGCTTTCATTTTTCAATTAATTTTTATTTTTTTAAAATTTAAGAAGCATCCTTTTCCCCCAAACAAACCCCAAATAAATACTCTGTACCTAATATACAATCTAGCAAAACATATTTCCATATTGATATGTTTTATTCTAAACTTTTAGTCTATTGATAGGGCTGAGTTAGTGGAGAGGGGGTGTTCAAGAGGACAGATAGGCACATTAATGTACTGCTGTCTTAAAATGCTTTGAAACATTACCATATGCAGTATTTTACAGTTAGTTGATAATGGTAATATTTGATTAAAGAGCAGTTGATAGTAACACGTCACTTGTTCTCTAGCTCCTGTCAATACAGTCTGATCGATGCTGAGGGCTTCTGAATAACCCTTTTTGCTTCTATTCATGAATTCCATTAAGAAATCCAGAATTGGTTTCTATCTCTATAAGGACCCTCAGCTCTCCTACAAGCATTCAGGATAACAAGCCCTGTTATTTATCATAACAAAAACAAAATAATAATAAATAGGAGATGAATGCTGTAACTGAGCTCCTAAAACATAGGAAAACTCTCCTCCCCTTTCCCATGTAACTTTGAATATACATAGTCCACATGGCTTAAGGGACCAGTAAAGAAAGAAGTCTCAAATGTTCCTCTGTATTCATGATTTCGAGATTCACTTTGAGTTCCTATCAGGTGACCTATGGGCCAATACAAACCTGAATTAAGCTAACTATCTCAGTTTTCTCACTTGCCTCACATGAAGTTTTTGAATCTCTTTCCTCTTAATTTTTTTCATCTGAGTTCCATATCTCCTTCCATGTCTTCATCTGCTTACAGACCCTAAGTACATGTAGTTCTCTATTAAAGGCATTGTGGCTATATAAGCCTTTTCCAGGACAAAGTGCTTCCCAATTCTGTATGTGGATGACCATATCTCTTCTTCGTTCAATGTCATTTTCCTTGTGGCCGAATCTGAGGGTCTACGTAAATACTTATTCAAGTCATATCAACATCCCTACTGCTCTCCAAAGAAGCATTGGTACCCAGGACAAAGAACATTTACACCTTGTCTAAGAGACAATAGAGAACAATTTGAAACTGCTATTACATGCATTTAAAATGTTACTGAACCTTGATGTATCATATTTAAAGACCATTTAATTAGTATCTTCCTAATTTAAAATGAGTCACTGTAACACATTTGCCTTAGTTTCAAATTATTGAAGGTTGAACATACTTAATTTTAACATAGCATGACTAGGTCAAAAATCTCAGTCAGTATAGAGTCAGGGAAATTGGGAAAGGAGAAGAGGAGAATAGAACAGATATTTGCAGCCTTTAGAACAGTGTCTAGCACATAGTAGTTACTTAATAAATATTGATTGAGTGAGTAAGTACCTAATATTGTAAGGCACTAAACTAAGCATTTTACAATTATTATCTCATTTGATCCTCACAAAAACCCTGGGAGGCAGGTATTATTATTAACTCCATTTCACATTTTAAGGAACTGAGGAAGATAGTGGCAAAGTGACTTGTCCAAGATAATATAGCAAGTTATCTGAAATTGGATTTGAACTCAAGGTGTCTGGACTCCAGGTCCAATATACTGTCCCAAAACAGCCTAGCTGCCTCTAATTGCGCAGTGACATATCAAGGATATATGTTTTTTTATTGTTATCTTGTTGTGTGTTTGTCTTTAGATACACACACATATTTGGATGGGCTATTGACTTTTGTTTTAATTTGTATTACACATAGTCTTATATATGTTCAGAAATATGGCTTTGTACTTTCCCTTTGGCTGACAGAGAATTTATAAGAAGTGTGATGTAAATGTAAGGAGTTATTGATTATAGTTATTACTCACTTTGGGCTGTCAGAAACCATTGAGGATATACTTAATTCATCCATTCAAATAGCTTTGTATTAAGCACCTATCATTTTCTAACACATTTCATAGGTAATGCCACCTCCCTCCAAAGAAATGGGAATGAAAGTCTGCTGACAACCATGTAAACTGCATGAGATTCTCAGATCGATCAGTATGTTTCAAAGGGCCTGGCCTTATACTTAATGACATTTGTTTTATCCTTGAAAAAATGAATTCTTCACCTCCTAAATTGACATGGCAAGGATGATACACAATTAATTTGCAGACTTTGCAAGTTTTTGACATTCTCTTTTACATGTATATATTCGTGAATATGTATATGTGTATGTGTATGTATATGTATGTGTATATGTATATGTATATGTAACAAATATGTGTTCCCATCAATTAACAAGAACTCATTGAGCATCTACTATATACAAAAGGGTCAGTATGGTATGGTAGATAAATAGCTTTAGAGTTAAGGAGATCTGAGTTCAAGTTTTACTTCTAACACATACTGGCTATATAACTCTAGGCAAGTCATAAAATTTCTCAGTGTTCTAGATGTTTCTTAAAGACTACATATTGCAGTAAAGATACTGACCTGCAATGGGAGAGGATATTGCCTTATTCAAGAGTTATTTATAACACTAAAAACATAGATCCATTGTCTCCTCCTAGAAAATACCATACCAAGTGCTAGGCATACAAAGAGAAAAATAAAATAGCCTGTACTTTCAAGGGGCTTATATTCTAATGTGATATATTACATAAAATATGTATATAAATATGTGAGCATAATGTGTGTGTGTATATATATATTTATATATATGGCACACAATGTGTAATACATGTATGTGTCCCTATGTATACATGAGTGTGTGTATTTGTATATATATACATATACATATCGGTATTATGTATATGCCAGGTAGCAGCAAATTCTGTCTGGGCAGGACACTAATTAAGCTGGTAAGTGAGCCTGATGAGGTTCAAATTGTTCATGTTTCCATTCAATTTTAGTTAAAAATGCCCTTTCTTTGCCACTGGCCTCCAGTGCACACATACTCCTTTATTGCAAGGGGATTGGTATTAAATATAGTTTCCTCAGCTGGAAGGTAAGACTGAAAGATTGTGGGATATGAAAGCAATGAGAACTAGGGAAGGCCTGGACACTTTGGAACACTTGAGATAGATGCACTAGAGACCAGCAGCAAAGCAAAGGTACTAGAAATCCATACTGAATTCAACCATGATCGATCGGAGCACTGTCTGGCTCACTTACTACCTTACTTAGTATCCTGCCTAGACAGAATTTCTTACAACAACTGGAAACAGTTGAATTTATCCCCACTACAATGTCTTCTCCTCTGTTTCATTTCTGCCTGGCAAATTAGGTATTGCTTACCTTTCAATTTTGTTTATTTGCTTTCTATATTCTTAAATGAGATCTTATCTCTGGATAAACATAAGCAGATATTCTTTGCATACTAAGCTAAAATTTACTATAAAGATATTGACCACATAACTGGAGAACAAAAATAGGGAATCCATTCACCCTTAACCCTAATGATATTGCAATCTCTCCCTCCCTCCCTCTCTCTCTCTCTCTCTCTCTCTCTCTCTCTCTCTCTCTCTCTCTCTCTCTCTCTCTCTCCCCTTCTCTTTCCTTTTGTAACCTGCTGGAGAGTTACTGTAGGAAAGCTCCACCATGAGGAGAAGGCATCTGAGGGCAAGCCATGTGGCTTTTCCTTGGCATCAGGAAGTGACATTTTCTCATGAGTACTGTCTATCAAAGCTACCAGCCAATTAGTGTATGAGTGTGGATAGGATGTGCCCAGTTTCACAGGAGGCTTCTGGGAGGAGGAAGGAAACCTTAGGTCCTTTTTGTTCCTGACTTCACCACGGCAGGTTGGATGATGGGGTCTCTTAGAAATAGTTAGATTTTTACCTTTCTCTCTGATCATTAGATCCTAATGCTCTTTAATAAATACTTAAACACTTAAATACTCTTGCTAAAACTCAGATATTCTAGATGGTATAGGTAGGATTTTAGCCCCTTATACTTTCATAAATATATATGGAATATATATTAAGAAATAAATAAATTCTAGGTACTTTGAGAAGGGAGGTGAGTAGGGCCAACATCATTTTTAAAATGCCTTCTTGTAGAAGGTAGCACTTCAACTGAATCTTTAAAGAAACCAGAGATTCCAAGAGGTGTTTTTGTGCAGGGAGAGTGTTCCATGCATGGGGAATGTACCCATTCATACACACAAATGGGGGCTATCCTGTTGAAGTCATCCTTAGGCAATTGTATGAGAAATTGGAGTGGAATTATTTCATGAATACATGAAGAAAGGATCCTGTCCTTTCATGTTCACAGCATGAATGGTATCCTGCAATGTGGTAAGGAAAAGTGCTTTAATTTTATGTTGGTCCAGACTTCTCTAGATATATGAAAGGTGTGATTGCTGCCCTTCTACTTCCTCTTCCCTCATGATTTTCAAATATGGAATACTGCTGTGAGCTGCCATGTGGGACAGAGTCAGATTCAAGCTATGTTTCCCTTATTTCCTTATTTTAGTTGAATGAGTATCTAAGATAAAGATAGAATTGAGCAGGTTGTGAACATTAAAAGATTAGAAGAACTATCAGAGATCCCCTCAGGAACAGGGTTGGTGATAAAGACTACTGGATCCAAAGGCAGCTAGCTTAGTCTGATGTTGTTGTTGGGGTCTTTGTTTTGTTTTGTTTTGGTTTTGGTGGTGTTGCTGTTGCTAAGTCATTTCAGTCATATCCTACTCTTCATGACCCAGTTTGGGGTTTTCTGTAAAATTAGCTGGAGAAGAAAATGACAGGGAACTGAAATGCCTTTTTTTAAACAGATGAACTGGGGAGATGGGGGGAACAGGGTAAAGTGACTTGCTCAGAGTCACAAAGCTACTAAGTGTCTGAGGCCATATTCGAACTCATAAAGATGAATCTTTCTCACTCCAAGCCTGGACCTGTATCCACTGTACCACTTAGCTGCCCTTTAACTGGAGTGATTTGCCACTTTCTTCCCTAACTCTTTTTACTATTGAGAATACTGAAGAAAACAGATTTAACTTGCCTAGGGTCACACAACTAGTAAGTGTGAACTCATAGATTTGAATTCATGAAGATGAGTCTTCCTGACTCTATATCTGGCACTCCATGTACCAACTAGCTTGCCACTTTGTTGAGGAACCAGTGAAATGGTAGAGTAAACAAAGGGAAAAGATATCTTGTTTTAGAATGAAATCTTAGTTGAGTAAGGAAGCAATTTATTCATCTTGGCATTACTCACTGAAGTAAGCTGGATGCCCCAAGGAAGGTAAAATGAAGCCCCAAGCCTGAAAAGCATGATATTCTTCTTAGTCCCATATGTTGACTTACATAGATGCCACTCTACTTTGGGGCATTAATTATAAGGCCCATTTTGCACAAGTAATTGTTGCTTCCAAGAGGTGAGTAAAATTCTAGTTTTGGTGTTGTATTTTCTTTTCCTGCTCTATTTCTAATCTAAAAGTTAATTTATGTCAACAGGTTAATTGATATTGAGTGGAAGCATAACAATGGTCTCAGAAGTCCTGAACCTCCAGAATCAGCTGTAAAGCCCTGAGTGAAATTAAAATCAGCTACCATCTGAGAATTCAACTTTTGAATGTGACTTGAGGTTTTGAGAGTGAGTACAAAGAGTATGGTATATACATACATACATATAAACATATACACACAAATATATATATATATACACACACATATATGTGTATATGTTTATGTGTATGTGTGTATATGTTTTCACATTTTTACATAGGTGTGTATATGAAGGTACATATCTATACCCATCATATACATGAATTTGTATGCACATGCACATAGTTGTCAGATTGTCATATCAATAACACTTCACTTATCAAGAGTTTATGACTAAGGAAAACAATGTTTAAGGATATACCTTGGTTGGAGGTGGAGCCAAGATGGCACAGGAGAGGCTGTGACCTCTGCAAGCTCCCAGTAAACCCATCCATTCACTTAAAAATAATGCCAGAAAAAAAAAGAGCAGCCTAACTCACATAAGAACAGAGTGAAACTATTTTCTAGCCAAAGATGGCAACTGGATGACCTGATAACTGGGCTGAGAGAGATCAGCATACAGTCTAGACCCAGCAAGGAACAGACAGCGCCTCCAGTGCCTCTGGGTCTTCTGCACCAGCAGCTTCTTCTGAGGTTCAGCTCATGGGCCAGTGAGGGGATTCAACAATTGGCCATGGTGAAGTGGCTGCAGTCTCTGCTGGAGTTGGGACAAAGCACCTTGGTAGTGAACCACTTGGCTAGATAGAGTGGTGGTGGCCCAATGGGGGAGGGGCAGAGGCATGCCAAGCTTCTAACCATAGAGAATCAGATTTCAATCAGAAATCTGCTTCTGAATTGAAATTAGTAGGCAAAAAAGACAGCAGACAATGGACAGATTTGGGGGGGGGGGTAAACCAGAATACACCTTCAAAAGAAGATAATAACAAAGTTAAAGCTCCAATATTCAAAGCTTCCAAGAAAAATATGAATTGGTCTCAAGCCATGGAAGCACTGAAAAGGGACTTTGAAGAGAAAGTAGCATAGATAGAAAGAAGATTTGGAGAGATGGGGGAAAGAATGGAAAGAAAAATGAAAGTGATGCAGAAGAGTCAAGAGAAAAAAGTCAACAGCTTGAAAAGCCAAATCGGAAAGGAGATACAAAATCTCTCTGAAGAAAATAATTGACTAAGAATTAGGATTAAACAAATGGAAACTAGTGACTTTATAAGAAACTAAGACACAGTAAAGCAAATCCAATTGAATTTAAAAAATAGTGGGCAATATGAAATATCTCTTTGGAAAACAACTGACCTGGAAAATAGATCCCGGAGACATAATTTGAAAATCATTAGCCTACCTGAAAACCATGAGCATAATAAAAGTTTAGACCATCTTCCAAGAAATTATTAGGAAAAATTGACCTGATAATCTAGAAGGAGAAGGTAAAATAGAAAATTAAAGAATCCACTGATCACCTCCTAAAAGAGATCCCAAAAGGAAAACTTCCAGGAATAGTATAGCCATATTCCAGAGATCTCTGATCAAGGGGAAAATATTGCAAGCAGATAGAAAAAAGGAATACAAATACTGTGGAGATACAGTAAGGATAACACAAGATCTAGCAGCATCTACCTTAAAGGACCAAAGGGCATGGAATATGATATTCCAGAGGGCAAAGTAACTGTGACTACAGTCCGAAATCAAACAATGAGAAAAACTGAGTATAATATTTCGGGGGGGAGGGTGGGAAATGGGACTTCAATGAAAAAGAGGACTTTAAAGCATTTGTGGTGAAAAGACCTGAACTGAATAGAAAAATTGACTTTCAAATACAAAATCCTAGGGAAGCATAAAAATTTAAATAGGAAAAATAAATCATGAGGGATATTAAAAGATTAAACTGTTTACATTTCTACATGAGAAGATAATACTTCTAACTCATAAGATCTTTTTCAGTATTAGCACAGCTGAAAGGAATATATTTAGAGGGCACAGGTTTCAATTGAATATGAAGGGATGATATCAGTAAAGCATTTATTTTTGGTTTATCCTTGTTTTTTGTGGAGCAGGCAGGGTGGGGTGCCTTATGTCTGGGGCTGGATGTGAGCTTGGGCTTCCTGGGTCTAGGGCTGGTGGTTTGTCCACTGTGTCCCTGAGATGACCCATGATGATATCTTTAAAATAAAGTTAAAGGTTAAGAGGAATGCATTGAAAGAAAGGGAAATGGAGGGTTGGATTGGGGGAAAGTAACTCACATTATAGAAACAAGAAAAATCTTATAGAGTGTAGGGAAAGATGGGAAAGGAGCAGGGGAGTGAGTGAACCTTAAACTCATCAGAATTGGCTTAAAGAGAGAATAACACTATCTATCTATCTATCTATCTATCTATCTATCTATCTATCTATCTATCTATCTATCTATCTATCTATAGTGTCCTGAAGGAAAATGGGAGGGGAAGGAGATGGGGGGGAGAGGTGAAAGAAGGACGGGCAGATTGAGGGAGGGGGCAGTAAAAAGCAAACACATTTGAGGAGGTATAGGGTAAAGGAAGAGAGAAAATAGAGTAACTATTAAGGGGTGGGAATAAGAAGGAGGGTAGTCAGTTAGCAATAGGAGCTGTGAAAGAAATGATAAGCAGGATGATATCAGAAGGACATATGAAAAATGCAAACTATCAACAAAGAAAGAACTTATTGGGGGGCTGTTAGGTGGCATAGTGGATAAAGCACTGGCTCTGTATTCAGGAGGACCTAACTTCAAATCCAGCCTCGGACACTTGACACTTACTAGCTGTGTGACCCTGGGCAAATCACTTAACCCTCATTGCCCCCCCCCAAAAAAAAAAAGAACTGATTGTATCTGAATACAGATTGAAGTATAATTTTATTTTTTTACCTTCTCTTCCTAAAGCTATTTTGTCTATTTTCTTTCACAACCTAACTGATGAGAAGATGTTTTGCATGGCTGCACATTTATGGCTTATGTTGAATTGCTGGATTTCATAGGGAGGGACAAGGAGGGAGGGAGGAAGAAAATTTAGAATGCAAAATTTTTAAAATATCAAAGTGAGAGAGGAAGCAGCAAGCTGCCTGAGCTCTCCTTCTGTTCCCTCAAAACGAACATTAAATCAAGCCTCTGGACGGATTCTGAAACTACAGAACCTGCAAAGAGACAGAGAGACACAGTCCTCCAACCAGAGATAATTTAGAAGACTTCAGGAAAAGGTCGGTCTGACTCGGGCAAAAGGGAGGCCCAGCGCAGGGCAGCAACCCAGCGCCGAGGGGGTCGGGGCAAGTCAGCAGGAGCTGCGGGCCACAGCCGAACAACTGAGGCTCCCGGAACCTGGTTCAAAAATCTGGTGGCCAAGAAGGACAGTGGAAAAACTTACCTGCACCAGCCGAGAGGGCCACAAATGGGTCAGGCGGGATCAGATGCCGGGGTCTGGCGCCTGCCTGGCCCAGCACAATCATACAGGAAGTGCAGGGCAGGGCATCTCCACACACCATAAAGGCCTCAGAGTAAAAGCCCGGTCACACAGCACCTATACACCTGCACAAGAAGCCCAAAACAGGGACCCTGGTGCCCCCAGAGCAGACCTCAACTTAAAGAATAAATAAATAAGCTGCAATAATGAGTAAGAAGCAAAAAAGAGCCCTCTCCATTGAGAGCTTCTGTATCAATAGGGAAGAAGCCAACACAAACTCAGATGAGGACAATAGCCTCAAATTGGCTACATCTGAAGCCTCACAAGGGAAGGTGAATTGGTCTCAAGAACAAAAAGCCTTCCTGGAAGAGCTCAAAAAGGATTTTAAAAATCAATTGCAAGAGGTAGAAGAAAAAATGGGGAGAGAAATGAAAGCAAAACAAAAAAACTATGAAAAAAGAATCAGCAGCTTGGAAAAGGAAGCTGAAGAAAACAAAGCCTTAAAAAATTCATTTGGCCAAATGGAAAAAAAGCTGCATAATCTCACTGAAGAAAACAATACCTTAAAAAATTCACTTAGCCAAATGGAAAAAAAGGTGTATAATCTCACTGAAGAAAACAGTACCTTAAAATATTCACTTAGCCAAATGGAAAAAAAGGTGCATAATCTCACTGAAGAAAACAATGCCTTAAAAATTAAAGTGGGACAGTTGGAAGATAAGGAATCCATGAGACACCAAGAATCAGTCAAGCAGAATAAAAAAAAAATGAAAAAATAGAAGAAAATGTGAAATACCTCATTGGAAAGACAACTGATCTGGAAAACAGATTGAGGAGAGACAATTTGAGAATCATTGGACTGCCTGAAAGCCATGACCAGAAAAAGAATCTAGATACCATATTCCAGGAAATTATTAAGGAGAACTGCCCTGATATCATAGAATCAGAGGATAAAATCATCATTGAAAGAATCCATCGATCACCTCCTGAAAGAGACCCCAAAAGGAAAACTCCAAGGAATATTGTAGCCAAATTCCAGAATTATCAGGTGAAGGAGAAAATACTCCAAGCAGCCAGAAAGAAGCAATTTAAATATCATGGAGCCACAGTCAGGATTGCTCAGGACCTGGCAGCTTCAACATTAAAGGACCGCAAGGCTTGGAATATGATATTCCGGAAGGCAAAGGAGCTTGGATTGCAGCCGAGAATCTATTACCCAGCAAAAATGTGCATTTTCTTTCAGGGGAAAAGATGGACATTTAATGACATTGGGGACTTTCAATCTTTCCTGGTGAAAAGACCAGAACTGAATAGAAAATTTGATCTCAACATACAAGACTCAAGAGAAGTTTAAAAAGGTAAACAGAGGGGAAAAAAAAAAAAGTTACCCTATTAGGTTAAACTGTTTATATCCCTACACAGGAAGATAATACTTATAACTCTTAAGAACTGTAAATGTATTTGGGCAGAGAGAAGGACTTTATATAGAGAGTATAAATATAAATTGTCTTTGATGTGATGATACAAAAGAATTAAGGGGATAAAAAGGGAGTCTATGGGGAGGAGAGGAAAGGGGAGGTGGAATAGGATGAATTATATCATATGAAGAGGTGGAAAAAAACCTATTATAATAGAGGGAAAGAAAGGAGGGGGGAACATGGTTTCAACCCTATTCTCATTAGATTTGACTCAAAGAGGGAATAACATATACGTTCATTGGGATAAAGAAACTTAACTCATTCTTTAGGGAAACAAAAGGGGAAGGGAAAGGGGGGGACTGATAGAAGGGAGGACAAAAGCAAGGGAGAAAAGGGTAAAGAAAAGAGAGGGGGGTGATAAAAAGGGAGGGCAGATTGGGGGAGGCAGGGGTAAGAAGTAAAACGTCGGTGAGGAGGAATAGGGTGAAAGAAGGGGGGAAAGTACAAAGGGGGTAAATAGAATGGAGGGGAATAGACAGTCAGTAATAATAACTGTGAATGTGAATGGGATGAACTCTGCTATAAAACAGAAGCGAATTGCAGAGTGGATTAAAAACCAGAACCCTACAATATGCTGTTTACAAGAAACACATTTGAAGCAGAGAGATACACACAGAGTAAAGGTAAAAGGCTGGAGCAGAATATATTATGCCTCAGCTAAAGTAAAAAAGGCAGGGGTTGCAATCCTTATCTCAGACAAAGTGCAGGCAAAAATAGATCTCATTAAAAGAGATAAGGAAGGAAATTACATCTTACTTAAAGGTACTATAGATAATGAAGTAATATCAATATTGAATATGTATGCGCCAAGTGGTATAGCATCCAAGTTCTTAGAGGAGAAGTTAAATGAGTTACAAGAGGAATTAGATAGTAATACTATACTAGTGGGGGATCTGAATCTCCCCCTCTCAGAATTAGATAAATCTAGCCAAAAAATAAATAAGAAAGAAGTGAAAGAGGTGAATAGATTACTAGAAAAGTTAGACATGATAGATGTCTGGAGAAAATTGAATGGGGATAGAAAGGAATATACCTTTTTCTCAGCAGTACATGGCACATTTTCAAAAATTGACCATGTATTAGGGCACAAAAACATCATAGTCAAATGTAGAAAGGCAGAAATAGTAAATGCATCCTTCTCAGATCATGATGCAATAAAAATTACATGTAAGAAAGAGCCAGGGAAAAGTAGAATGAAAATCAATTGGAAACTAAATAATTTCATTCTAAAGAATGAATGGGCCAAACAAGAAATCATAGAAACAATCAATAACTTTATCCAAGAGAATGACAATAATGAGACAGCATACCAAAATCTATGGGATGCAGCCAAAGCAGTGCTTAGGGGAAAATTTATAGCTCTAAATGCTTACATGAATAAGAAAGAGAAAGAGGAGATTAATGAATTGGGCATGCAACTTAAAAAGGTAGAAAAAGAACAAATTAGAAATCCCCAATTAGACATTAATTAGAGATCCTGAAAATTAAAGGAGAAATCAATAAGATTGAAAGCAAAAAAACTATAGAATTAATCAATAAAACTAAGAGCTGGTTTTATGAAAAAACCAATAAAATAGATAAACAATTGGTTAATTTGATTAAAAAAAAGAAAGAAGAAAACCAAATTACCAGTATCAAAAATGAAAAGGGTGATGTTACCACCAATGAAGTGGAAATTAAAGCAATAATTAGGAAATATTTTGCCCAACTGTATGCCAATAAATTTGACAATCTAAATGAAATGGATGAATATTTACAAAAATACAAACTGCCCAGGTTAACTGAAGAGGAAATAAAATCCTTAAATAAACCCATATTAGAAAAAGAAATTGAACAAGCTATTAATGAATTCCCTAAGAAAAAATCCCCAGGGCCAGATGGGTTTACAGGTGAATTTTACCAAACATTTAAAGAACAATTAATTCCAATATTATACAAATTATTTGGAAAAATAGGTGAAGAAGGAGTTCTACCAAATTCGTTTTATGACACAAATATGGTGGTGATACCAAAACCAGGCAAAGCAAAAACAGAGAAAGAAAATTATAGACCAATTTCCCTAATGAATATTGATGCTAAAATCTTAAATAAGATATTAGCAAGGAGATTACAGCAAGTGATCACCAGAATAATACACTATGACCAGGTGGGATTTATACCAGGAATGCAGGGCTGGTTCAACATTAGGAAAACTATTAACATAATCAACCACATCAATAAGAAAACCAACCAAAATCATATGATTATCTCAATAGATGCAGAGAAAGCTTTTGACAAAGTACAGCACCCATTCCTAATAAAAACACTAGAGAGTTGAGGAATAGGGGGAGCTTTCCTTAGAATAATAAACAGTATCTACCTAAAGCCATCAGCAAGTATTATATGCAATGGAGATAAATTAGAGGCCTTCCCAATAAGATCAGGGGTGAAACAGGGATGTCCATTATCACCCCTATTATTTAATATTGTTCTAGAAATGTTAGCTTTAGCAATCAGAGAAGAGAAAGGAATTAAAGGAATTAGAATAGGCAAGGAGGAAACAAAACTATCACTCTTTGCAGATGATATGATGGTATACTTAAGGAATCCTCGAGAATCAAGTCAAAAATTACTTGAAACAATTAACAACTTTAGCAAAGTAGCAGGATATAAAATAAATCCACATAAATCATCAGCATTTCTATACATGACCAACAAAGTCCAGCAGCAAGAGATAGAAAGAGAAATTCCATTTAAAGTAACGGTAGGTAACATAAAATACTTGGGTGTCTACTTGCCAAGACAAACCCAGGAACTCTATGAACACAACTACCAAACACTCTTCACACAAATCAAATCAGATCTAAATAATTGGAAAGATATCAACTGCTCATGGATAGGCAGAGCTAATATAGTAAAAATGACAATACTGCCTAAATTAATTTACTTATTCAGTGCCATACCAATCAGGCTACCTAAAAATTATTTTATACAGCTAGAAAAAATAATAACAAAATTCATCTGGAAAAACAAAAAATCAAGAATATCCAGGAAAATAATGAAAAAAAATTCACAGGAAGGTGGGTTAGCGGTACCAAACCTGGAGCTTTACTATAAAGCGGCAGTCATCAAAACTATCTGGTACTGGCTAAAAAATAGAGTGGTAGATCAATGGAATAGGATAGGCTCAGGAAATGCAGTAGTAAATGACACTAGTAATGTAGTGTTTGATAAACCCAAAGACTCCAGCTTCTGGGATAGGAACTCAGTATTTGACAAAAACTGCTGGGAAAACTGGAAGATAGTATGGCAGAAATTAGGCTTAGACCAACATCTTACACCTTATACTAAAATAAGGTCAAAATGGATACATGATTTAGACATAAGAGGTGATACCATAGGTAAATTAGGAGAGAAAGGAATAGTGTACCTATCAGATCTGTGGAAAGGAGAACAGTTTTTGACCAAACATGAGATAGAGTATATTATAAAATGCAAAGTGGATGATTTTGATTATATTAAATTAAAAAATTTTTGTACAAACAGAAGCAATGCATCCAAAATTGGAAGGGAGGCAGAAAGCTGGGAAACAATTTTTGAGGCCAGTGCTTCTGATAAAGGCCTCATCTCTAAAATATATAGGAAATTAAATCAAATTTATAAGAATCCAAGTCATTCCCCAGTTGAGAAATGGTCAAAGGATATGAACAGGCAGTTTTCTGATGAAGAAACCAAAGCTATCTATTCCCATATGAAAAAATGCTCTAAATCTCTAATGATTAGAGAGATGCAAATTAAAACAACTCTGAGGTACCACCTGACACCTATCAGATTGGCTAAAATGACAAAAAAGGAAGATAATAAATGTTGGAGAGGCTGTGGGAAAATTGGAACACTAATGCATTGTTGGTGGAGCTGTGAGCTGATCCAACCATTCTGGAGAGCAATTTGGAATTATGCCCAAAGGGTGATAAAGCTGTGCATACCCTTTGACCCAGCAATCCCACTTTTAGGTCTTTTGCCCAAAGAAATCATGGAAGGGGGAAAGGGACCCACATGTACAAAAATATTTATAGCTGCTCTTTACGTGGTAGCAAGGAATTGGAAGTTGAGGGGGTGCCCATCAATTGGGGAATGGCTGGACAAATTGTGGTATATGAATACAATGGAATACTATTGTGCTGTAAGAAATGATGAGCAGGAAGAGTTCAGAGAAACCTGGAGGGTCTTACGTGAGCTGATGATGAGTGAGATGAGCAGAACCAGAAGAACATTGTACACAGTATCATCAACATTGAGTGTTGACCTACTGTGATGGACTATATTCTTCTCACCAATGCAATGGTACAGAAGAGTTCCAGGGAACTCATGATAGAAGAGGATGTCCAAATCCAAGAAAAAAAAAAAGAAAGAAAGAACTGTGGAGTATAGATGCTGATTGAACCATATTATTTCTTTTGTTTTTGGTGCTGTTGTTTTTTTTTCCTATTTTCAGGTTTTGCATCACTGCTCTGATTCTTTCTCTTGTAACAGGATTAATGCAGAAATAGGATTAATGTTATTATGTGTATATATATATGTGTGTGTATATATATATATATCTATATGTATATGTATAGAGATATATAGATATAACCTATATCAGATTACCTGCTGTCTAGGGGAGGGGGGAGGGAGGGGAGGGAGGGAGAAAAATCTGAAATTGTAAAGCATGTATAAACAAAAGTTGAGAACTATCTTTACATGTAACGGAAAAAATAAAATATCTCATAAAATATCAAAATGAAAAGTAATGATGAGCAGGAGGAGTTCAGCAAAACCTGGAAGGACTTAGATAAATTGATGCTGACTGAGAGGAGCAGAAACAGGAGAACATTGTACATAGTAACAGCAACATTGTGTGATGAACAATGCTGATAGACTTGGCACTTTATAGCAATGCAATGGTCCAAGACAATTTCAAGGTACTTCATGATAGAAAATGTTCTCAACATCCCCCCCCAAAAAACTGTGGTTTATGAATTCAGATTGAACCATACTGTTTCTACCTTGGGGGTGTTTTTTTCCCTTTTTTTTTTTGAGGTTTTTTCCCTGTGTTCTGACTCTTCTTTCACAATACAACTAAAGCAGAAATATATTTAATGTGACTGCACATGTATAACCTATATTAGATTGCTTTCTGTCTTGGGGAGGAGGGAGGGTGGGAAAAAATTTGGAACTAATATCCTATGAAAACAAATATTGAAAACTATGCCTATTTGTAACTGGAAAATTATAAAATACTGATCTTTAAAAAAAAAAAGGATATAGGGGGCAGCTAGGTGGCACAGTGGATAGAGCACCAGCCCTGGATTCAAGAGGACCTGAGTTCAAATCCAGCCTCAGACACTTAACACTTACTAGCTGTGTGACCCTGGGCAAGTCACTTAACCCCAATTGCCTCACTAAATAACAACCCCCCCAAAAACAAAACAAAACAAAAAAGGAATATACCTTGGTTTCTGAGAACTTTCATTACAACATGTTGGAGATGCAGTGTTTTAGCAGAAGAAACAAAAACAAGAAAAAAAAAAAAACTTGGTACATTAGGAGACCTGAGTTCTATTCCGAGTTATACTAGCAACTGTATATATCATTATGGGTAACTTACTTCATCTTTTGATAATTTTTTTAATCTTTAAAATAAATATACTACCGGGGGCAGCTAGGTGGCACAATGGATAAAGCACTGGCCCTGGATTCAGGAGAACCTGAGTTCAAATTCAGCCTCAGGCAATTGACACTAGTTGTGTGACCTTGGGCAAGTCATTTAACCCTCATTGCCCCACAAAAAAATAAAAAATAAATAAATAAGTAAACAAATAAATAAGTGGATAAGTGAATGAATGAATGAACAAATGAATGAATGAATGAACAAATAAAGAAAGAAAGAAACAAATAAATAAATAAACTGCCTTGGAAACATGCTACATGAAAGCTACTGGTGTTTGTTTGTTTTTTTTTTTCCCTTAAGAGAAGACTTAGGGAAACTCAGTAACTGCCTTCACTTTTCTGAAATTTTTCCTACTGAAGAGGTATTAGAAGGCAATTAGAAGCAAGGAGTAGAATACAGAAAGAGGCAAAAATGAATTGTAATATAATGGAAAAATCCCTAATCATTACTGTAATTCAAAAGAGGGCTTGGCTACTTTGGGTTGTAGTGTATACTTCCTCACTGGAAGTCTTTAAGCAACTTCAGATGATAACTTGTCATTTTATAGATAGAATTCTTGTTCAGTAAGGGTTGGACTAAATGACCTCAGACATTGCTTCTAACTCTGAGATTACATGATTCTAGACAGGTTATTGATTTATGTTGTAAGAAATTAATATTTTTTCTTTTATATTTAATAACTAATTATTTTATAACACCAAGGCTTTTCCCCATTTGTATTTCCTCATCAAAAACTGACCGATGCTGGAAATTTCTCTTAAACTTTTACTAAGGCCAAGATCCAATCAGACCACAAAAGAAATTACAAGTTTGGGTTAATGGGCATATTTCTGCTCATTTCATTTGCTCAGATAGGTTCTAGAAAAATGCTGATACTCCCTATTATCAAGACAGGTGATATTGAAATTGATATCTCTTTGACAAAGATTTGAGTGACCTAGTACTCCAAGATAGTCCACCTTGTATTTGAATAACCAATGAGAGGTGATTGGGCATCCCTCAGAAATACCTCCTGTATGAGGGGCATAAAAACCATGATTCTACCACCATTAGGGGTATTCAGTCTAAAAGAGAAGTCCAAATGACCGTCTTTTTTATTAATGTTCTGTGGACCTTATTAATAAACTGATTAAATTAGCCAGAAGTGTTTTATTTTGTTTTGTTTTTTATTTACTTATTTTATTTTATTTTTGTGGGGCAAGGAGGGTTAGGTGACTTGCCCAGGGTCACACAGCTAGTAACTGTCAAGTGTCTGAGGCTGCATTTGAACTCAGGTCTTCCTGAATCCAGGGCTAGTGTTTTATCCACTGTGCCACCTAGCTGCCCCTCAGAAAGTATGTCTTTTGAATTTTTTAATCATCTCAAGGTCCACTGCCTAGTCTAATAGTACGCAATACTACCTTGATTAATGAATTAGTTTAGGGGCAGGTGGGGTGGCTTAGATATATTCATGTGCCATAATGATCTTATTTTTCTGAAATGTTATTCATATTCCTATAATTAATACTTTTGAGACAATCTTCACAATTAAGTATAATACTACTTATAATAGGAATTATATTGATTAGCCTACATATTGCCAGAAAATTACTGTACAAGATGTCACAAGCTACAGATTCTTAAGATTGTGGCTGAAGTTCAACTGGCTCCTATTTTTAAAAGAAGTTTCTTTTGGTTCATCTTGATGAAAGAGGGGGATAGCATTGATAGCCTCTGGGCAGTATTACTTGTTATCTTTACTTTTTTTCAGGTCATGTTTCACAACTTATATCAGGTTGATCCTACTGGAGATTGTTTAAACTGGGCTGTACCCTAGCCACCCCTGGCTATAGAAATATCAGAAGAAGCATAAAAAAAATGTGACTTCTATAGTGAAGCTTAGATTGATATTCTGGAATCTATGTAGCCTGTGGGAATGAGACTCCTGAAAGTGACTATAACCTTTATGAACTTAAAAAAAAAATCTCTTTTTGTCATTACATGTCTTTCCTCACTGACTAACATCTTATTCTAGCAGACTAGAGGGATGAGATTGAACAGGGATATAGAACATAGGAAACAAATATATAGCAAATTACAAAGGTAGAATTATATAGTCTTTGTAAATAAGGTCAATTTATGTTTTAAAAATTTTATCAACTTTTTTTTTCTGTAGCAAAGCATTGGGAACAAAATGCTTATTAATTAGTTAATGACTTAACCAATCATGTTATAAGTACATCATGTTATATTATTTCACAATAAAAAGATAAATATGATAAATTCTGAGAAACCTAAGAGGGCTTGCATGTACTGAAATAAAGAGCAGAACTGATAAGAATCAATACTTTTGGCTACAATATTGTGAAGGAAAATATTTTTCAAAGATTTTGGAACTATGATTAATTCAGTCACCAACTAGAGCTTCAGAAGATTGATAATGAAGCATGTAATCTAACTCTTGGCAGTGAGGTAGTATATTAAATGTTCAGCAAAAAGACATGCATTTTCATGTATAAGCAATATGTGAATTTGTAAGACATTTAGTGGGAAGTCTAAGATTTTTTTTTAAAAGATGATCAATAAAATCAAGATCACCAAGAAAACATCTCTGAACATATAATACAATTTAGAAAATTATAAGAAATTATTGCAGAAGAGACCAGAAATAAGTAGGTAATTTTTAAAATTGCATTTTCAATTTGATATTAGAGGAGAAAAAAATCCAACAATCCAATTGTTTTAGGATTAATATCTACCAGGATTTCTCATGCCTTCTTTCTTTTCCCCTATTCCCCATGAATTAATTTTCCTGAAAAGGTGACATAGCTGTTCTTAGCATAAGATTGAACCCTAATCCCCTTGATTTAGCTTCATTGTAATCTATGATTGTACTGACATTATTTCCTGTTCACCTATATACATAAAAATTTCGACCCCTATAAAGTCAGGGCTTACACCTATACTCACTTAGTAGATGTCTGAATTCCTTTCCCTGATTAACAAACTAATTTCCAAATTGAAATTATAGGAGTTCTATCTGTAGATTCTAAGTGCCACAGTGTTATTATTGCATATTGTTATTTTCTTAAGATTAAGGAAACCAGAGGCACAGAAGATAAAGAACTGGTCCTGCATTCAGGAGGACCTGAGTCCAAATCCGCCTCAGACACTTGGCACTTACTAGCTGTGTGACCCTGGGCAAGTCACTTAACCATCATTGCCCCACAAAAACCAAACCAAACCAAAAAACAAACAAAAAAACAAACAAAAAACCTAAGGAAACCTTCCTTGATTAATTATCCAGTGACTTAGAAGTGTCTCATTTTTTCAAACATGAAAACAGAACTAACAGGTTACAAATATAAGTTCCATCCCAACATAAAAAACCAACATAAGTATAGAAATTTTTAAAATAAAAAGAGGTAATATTGGAAGCAAAAAAAGAGCAATTAACTGAAGAATAATACAAGGTACTGTAGTGCAAGTGTGGGGGGGGGTTGTTTGATAAATTAATAGAGAAAAACTGAAATATCAAAATAAAAGAAACAAAAAAGAATTCACACTGGATAAAGAGAAAATAAAGGAAATTATTTGTACTTTGAACAATTTTATTAAGTCAACAAAACTGATAATTTAATGAAATATATGGATATTTACAAAATATATGACATACACTGTTTAAAAGAATAAAATAGAAAAAAAATTAACCTAATCTCACAAAACATAATAAAAGTAATTGAACAAGTCATAAAATAATTCTCAATATGAAAAAAATCTAAATCTCAGGATGAAATGGATTTACCATGAATTCCATGAAAGAACAATAAAAATGTTGCATAAATTATTTCCCAGTCCCGTCTACACCATGCTGCCTGTTTTATGGTCGTCTTTTTCTACTCTACTTGCATACAAAAACACACATACATACGGGTTCTAATAGGTGACCGTATCTTACTCAGGAACTTTCCTCGACACCATTTTTCAACCATCTCTGCACTGTGCAGCCTGCAATTTATTCATCATCACTGCACTATTTCTCACTTTTCCAACCTCTTTTATTTTCCATAAGATTATAAATGATTTGGAGGCATGGTCTATTTGCCACTTAGTAAGTGCTAACTTAGTAAATGCTCAATGAATGCTTTATATTTTTTTTCTTTTTTCTTTTTTTTTCCTGGAGATAGCTAGGTAGCACAGTGGCTAGAGCATTGGCTCTGAAGTTGGAAGGACCTGAATTCAATTCTAACCATAAACACTTACTAGCTATGTGACCCTGGACAAGTCACTTAACCCCAATTGCCTTAAACATCGAAGACCACCTGCAATTGTCCTAATAATGTATCTTGAAACTGAACCTATTTGGCTCTGAAGGAGAAAGAAAGGTTCTTAACTTTCCACAACCCTTCCTCACTTAAATTCAATATATTGCAAGTCATGACATTTTTTATGGTCAATTTTGAGGACAAAGGACAAAAAACAATAGCAACAATATCTTTCTCTAAACAATTTACAAGTTGTTCTATGAAAAAAAAATATGATCCTGATACCTAGATGAGGGAGCAACCCACACAAAATCTAACCATAACTAAAAAATGTTGACGCAAAATACTAAATAAATTGTTTAAAAGAAGGTATAAAGCACATTTAAAACATTATGACTTGGATTTATAAGAAAAATTCTAAAATTGTTCAACATTAGGAAAACTAGAAAAACAATGGATACTACCAATAAAATATTTTAAAATTGATTACTATTGAAATTAATGAGGATATGAAATTTTAAAATCTTTGACAATATAGGATACTAATTTATGTTAAGTTATTTAAAATTATGTCAATATGTGGGTAATTTATTAATATGAATATCCTTTTAAAAGAGCTAACATTATAATATAGATTATTACATAATCATATTGTAATATAATAATATAATTGTGTATTTGTTTCATATAATTATGTAATTATAATATAACATTCAGATTACTAAAGGAATTTTCAATATGATAAAAGGTTAAAATAAGGATCCTCATTGCTACCACTAGTATTGGATATAGTATTTTAGAATATTTGTAGCAATAAGACAAGAAAAAAAGAAGATATTTGCATAGCTGAGGTAAGAAAATTCTCACTTTTGCAGGTGATATGATATCCTAAAGGAACCTCAAAAATTCAATTAAAATTAATCAAAACATTGAATAATTTCTGCAAAGTAGCAAGAAATAAAATATGATCTCTCCAAAATAAATAAACACTTCTCATTTTACCAACAATATCTATCAGGGAGGTGGTTTATCATGAAACAAATATTAACTATATAAATAGAATTACAAAGCAGTCTTTAAAGAAATAAAAACAGATTAAATATTGGAATGCTATTAATTGCTAATTTTTGGACCCTACCAATGTATTTTAAATGAGTATATTATCTAAAATACATTATAGATCTGCTGCCATACATAGAACTACATAAAATAATAAGTAAATTCATCCTTGGAATCTCATGGAAAATATTGGGGAGAGGAGTTAGGGGAATTTCAAAATACCAAATTTCTAATCATATTGTAAATCAGTAATCATCAAAACTATCTGGTAATTTTAATGTTGAGCAATAGAATAATTTATGTACACAGGATTGAGAGACAATTCTACATTGTAGCAGAGTGTTTGAAAAACCCCAGGTAAGGATTCACTTTTGGATGAAGCCTACTTAATAGCTGAAAAACAATGCCTGAAAGTACATATACATAACTCACCATATACTACAATAAGATTAAAAGGGATATAAGATGTAGAAATTTTTTAAAAAATAAACTTTTCAGAGACCAAACATGGGAGAGATCTTAAGGGTGAAGATGAATAATATAGATAAAATTGAATTTTTAAAAATCACATGAACAAGGTAAATTCAATTAGAAGTGAAACACTTAATAGGGAAAATTGCAGCAAAATTATGTGATATATGTTTGATATGTAAAACATATATGAAATTGATAAAAATACATCAAAATAAGAACTATTCCACCAAGGATAAATGGCTGAAAGATATCATTAGTCAGTGAAAGAAAGGCATACTATCAATAATGATATATAAAATTGACAAATCAGTGCTTCATAGTCTCTACACGCCTCACATACCATTCAAAAATTATTTCCACAGATTTTAGGAGAATTCCTGTTAGATTTATATTCCTGTACTTCCTTGTATCACTGTGTGAAATCACTTCAAATCTTACAAAAATAGTTTTCTCACTACTTAGATAAGTCACATAGTTTTGTTTTTCTTTAAACAAGGCTGAATATGAAAAAAAAAGAAATAATGTTTATCTTTTATTCTTACTTCCCTATCATTATGAGGTTTGCTCATTATAAAGAATAAACCTTCTTTAGTGACTGTTTTGAATACAATACAACAAACATTTATTAAAGACCTACTGTGTTTTAGAAACTGCTTCCTTTTCTAGAGAATTAAAAAAAAAATCAGAGCTTAAAATGTAGCTATTAGATACAAATGTTATAGGGGAAAAAAATTGCTGTTTAAAGATACTGTTAAGGAGGATGACTGGTTACTCAGGTTGCACCATCCAGGACATCCATACTTTTGGGGTTTCTGACAAGTTTAGGGTTTAGTCACCAGCCTTGTAGATCAAAGAAATCAATTTTCTATGTCTATCCAGAAATCACCAGGGTCTTGAGAAGATTCAAATTGACCAAACTAACAAGATTATGGTCGGTCAGAATGAAAATTTTCTAATTTACTGTAAGAAATGTGCCTGCCCAGTGACATGATATGATATTGGGTGATCAGTCCATTTCTTCCTAATGGGAAATTGGGAAACCAATTATATCAAAGGTTTGACTAATGAATACAAAGAGGGAAGGGAGCAAGCATTTATCAAATACCAGTCACTCTCCTAATTATTTTACAAATGTATCTCAGCTGACTTTCACAACAACCCTGGCAGATAGGTGTTAGTATTATCCCTGTTTTACAGTAGAGGAAACTGAAGCAAACATAGGTTAAATAACTTATCCAAGAATATATAGTAAGTATAGAAGACTGAATATGAACTCCCATCTTTCTAACTCCAGTCCCAATGCTCTATCCATTATAATGGCTAGGGCAAACAAATTAACTTATCTCCTATTGGTAAATTATAGGATTTAGATTTAGCACTGGAAGGGACATTAGAGTTCATCAAGTAGAATCTCCTTATTTTTCAGATGAGAAAACTAAGGTCTAGACAAGCCAAGTAACTTGCCCAGAGTCACATTAGCTATTGAATGTGTAGGGATGGATTAAAGCACAAACTTTGTGATTCCACTTCTAGTTTTCTGTGCACTATGCCAGATTTTCAACACTAATTTGTGAAAACATGGCAGTCATCTCCACTGTAGGGATAGTCCTGCCTAGTGGTCCACATTCTCTTGAAAGGCAGTTAGAAGTCTGTTGTCTGAATGTTGTTAGATAACAGCTGGTGTACTAGGAAGCTTGCAAAGCTGTCCTAATCCCTGGTAATAGAGTGGCATAAATGACTAGCCTGACATAAGTAAAGGATATAAAATATATTTCCCAAGTTTTCAAATCCAAGGTCAAGAACAGATGCTGATAATAAGCATTGGTCCTCCTTGGAATCTCCTTTTATGAAGACATACTCTGGTGAGGTGGGGGACATTTTTCAATCCATACCAGGTGTGGTGCATGTTAGGTCTGAGGAGGCATCGAGCCTTCTATAATAGATGCCCACGGGAATACCAGGTGCCATATCACCAGTACAAATTGTTCTTCTATGCTTGTAAAAAGAAATCTTTCTGCCTTGCTTTCTATGTGAAAAATGAGTTTACACCATTCTCTAATTCCCACTGGCTTGAATTACTTGCTGCGATTGGGAAAAGAAATTTTCCCTTTTGATATACTACACATCCCACAGAGCCTGTTCAAGCCCAGTATTGTGGCAACCCTGGCCAGGTCTGACAAAAATGACAAATTCTTGTTCATTGACTTTCCTTTTTTCTTAACTTTTCACCACTTAGCACAGTGCCTGGCACATAGTTGCTTTATAAATGCTCATTGTTTAACTGATTGAATAACTCCAAAACATACGCCATTCTTCTCCTATGACATTACTTCATAATACATAGGGGCAGTTATGTAGGGAAATAGAGCATTGGACTTAAAATTTGGAAGACTCATCTTCATGAGTTCAAATGTTTCCTCAGGCATTTACTAGCTGTGTGACCCTGGGCAAGTCATTTAACCCTTGTTTACCTCATTTTCTCATCTATAAAATGAACTGGAGAAGGATATGGCAAACCACTCCAGTATATTTGCCAAGAATAAAAAACAACAACAACAAATGGGGTCACAAAGAGTCAGACATGACTGAAACAACTGAATAATAACATAATACATAAGTCACTGACTAGTTGTGACAGCCTGAACAAATTGCTTAACTTTTGTCAGCCATGGTTTCATTATATATAAAATGGGAATAATAATAGTCCTTTCATTATGGGGTTCTTGTGAGATCAACACGAACACAAACATAAGGCATTTTGCCATATTAAAAAAGCTATGAAAATACCAACTATTTGGAAGGGGGTGTGAGTCAATGGGGGCTTCAGTGTATACTTTAACTTCCAGATGATTACCTATTCATAAGCCATCCCTTTGGGGAGTATAATTTCTGCAACAAACCAGTCCCATTGTCATGATTCAGTTTTAAAGAGAGTTTTTTTCTGACCTTTCTCCCAAAATGTTCGAAATAAAGTGTACTCAGCTGTGACTTGAAAGTCTCAAGTACTGACAAAAGAATTCAATCCAGTAACTTCATATTGAGTTCCTGCATTATGCAACACAAATAAGGGCAAGGCCAATAAAAAAGTTGGAGTTATATAATGCATGTACACAAGCATCAGATAGTAAGGAAGATGAGACATGTATACAAATAATGGAATAAAAAGCTGACCTGAGAAAATCATCAAGTGTTTTCAACAGTCCCAAGCTTCTCTCTGCAATAACATTTTAACATATACATATATGTTTGTATATACACACATGTGTGTATATAATTGTAATGATGCCATAAGACTAAAAAATCATAAAATACCACAATATCTAAAAAGGAAAAGTTATTAGTCAAATAAAAGTAGAAGTATGTTTAATTTGTGTAGATAAACCATCTCATATTGCATAATATAAGAAGCAGTATTAACTCTAGGGGATAGTGAATAGAACTTTTTGATGAGGAAACTCTACCAATGCAGGCTTGTAACTTCTCTTCAACATAAATGTAATTCGTACTAGAGCACTGAGAACATAAGTAACTTTCTAGCATAATGTAGCCATTATGTATCAGAGGCAGAACTTGAATTCAAATCTTTCTGGTGCTGTGATCTACTCTCTATCCCCTTAATACTTTGTTGCCTCTCTTGGTTAAAGCCTGTATCAAGTATGTATAACTGGAAAAGGAAGTAGTCCAGTTGTGTAGTAATAGTGATGGCTGATGATAACTGGAAACCACATGATATTAACTGAGGTAGGAAAACACTGTTAGCATATTGCACCCTTCTTCCCCCAAACAGTGCATGAGAGAATGAGGCAGTGAGGTAATGCAGTAGATAGGGAACTGGCCCTGGAATCAAGAGGACCTGAGTTCAAATCTCACCTCAGACACTTACTCGTTGTGTGACCCTGGGCAAGTCACTTAATCCCAAGTATCTTAAACATCCTGGACCATCTCCAGTCATCCTGCTATATATTTTGCCACTGGAAATAGTTGGCTCTTGAGGTAATAGTAAGGTTGGTGACCTTGAACAGTCTTCCCTCACTTAAATCCAAATCAGTGCAAGGCATGACATTACCCAGATGTTATGACACTTTTTCTGTATGAAGGTCAAACAACAACAACAGTGGGAGAAAATAATTGGGAGTTTGTCATACAGTAGATGTGACCTGCATCAGAGGAGTGATTAACCAAATTGATGAATGCACAGATCCTTTGAGCCTTTGAAAGAACAAAAAATAATAATAATAATAAGCAGCATCAATTTCAGCATTGTCTTTCCAGGATGGTGCGATGCCTGGAAACTATTTGATATGAATAACTGGAGAAGATTCATATGGGGAAGAAGAATTGGGTAAGGGAAAGAGGTATCATCACTCTGCAAGAATTTAAAAGACAATATTTTACTGGCAAGAAGAAGCAGAATTCTTCCCTCATGAGAAGATCTATGAACAAATGCTTGAAATTGGAGAGAGATAGGTTTCAGATTCAGGGAAAATAGCTATAAAAAGTAGAATGGGTTTTGTACAGTTAAAGTAAGTTTTCCCATCACTGAAATTATTTAGGCAGATGCTATTTGGCCATCAGTAAGAGATGTTATAGGTGGCATTAGTCAAACTCTGATATCTCTTGGTTAATATTGAGATTTTCTGCTTCTTTAACTATATAAAGCCCTGCAATATGTCAGAGGAATAAGAAGTCAAATATAGTTATGGGAATTAGGAAAGACTTCCAAACAATGTTAGAGTTTCAAGGGTATTAATTATTACCTTATATAACCCCTCTATTCTACAGAGGAGTGAAACCCCAGAGAAAGGAAGTCAATTGCTAGAGGTCAAAGAAGAAAACTCATTCAGTTCATATTCAAACTGGCTAAAATGAAGGTCATGTAAGCCAAAATCTCCTACTCTTATATTGCACCTTGTCCAACTCCCTCATTTTATCGAAAGAAACAGAAACCCAAAGCTCCTACACCCAGGTGTTCTAATTCCCAGGTCGGTGTTCTTTGATTCAGGCTATTGAGATTTGCTTTTCTGGAATGGCCAAAGGACACTGGAGATATTATCTTCTTCCTATCACCAATGCCTAATATCATGGCTTAGGGCAGGTAACTTAAGTGATAAGGGTCTGGCAGGGGTGATGTTCCTTAAAACACTACATTCACAATCCCATCTGCCCTAACAAGAAACCACAGAAACCTTATCCAGTTTTTGTCACTGAGCTCTGTTCCACCACTGTTGATCTTGCCACCATCTTTTACCTTTATTATATTTTAAGAGCAGTACAAAGGATACTGGAACCCTATAAAATTCCTATACTGGGAAAAAAAAATTATACTTCAGCTAAAGCTCTGAATGTCTTGGCTTACTTTATCTCCATGCCCAACACTTTCCTACCTCTGTGCTCATACCATACATTCTACTTGGAATGGCATCACTTAATGCCTACCTCATTAATAAAATCTTTTCTGATCCCCAACAGTTCAAGACCCTGTTATGAAAAATGTCATAATTTGCCTTATGTTATAGTTAATCATGTTTTTGCCACACCTTCAACCCTAGATTGTCAAGGGATCAGAAAGTGTCTTTGAGGGCAGAGGTTATATCTTAATCATTTTTTTAGCCCCTAGAGGCCTATCACTGAGCGTCATTCATAAAACCTATCTCCAAATTGTATGAATGCCAAGACCTGTCATTAAGAGTACAAGTAAAAGAACTGGAAAGCAAAGTATAAGTGAATATATTCACATAGATTTTACAGTTCTATCTTAGGACAAAACAAAAGGGATAATACAGGAATGCTACATTACTTGAAGCATGTATAAGGAAGAAAATTATTGATTAGTAAAACCTTTGTATGCCAAATGATGCAGATTCCATAATGGAATCTGTATAGATGTCTGACATTTAGAGATATCATGCCATCTACTTCTATAAATATACTGCATCAGAGACTGACTAAAGAAAAATAAAAAGTAAAGTAGGACTGGCTAAATTGTGTGCCCTTCAAGAAAGAATTAAAAAGTGAATAGAAATGGGAGTAGTTGGAAGTAAACATAAATTACAATTGATAACTGAAGAAATACTAGGATGGTATGAGTATTATTTAATTAGTAATGATTTGCTTAACAATTCATGAACACAATGACTGTAAAAGTATGGCCAAATTATTTGTAAGTTGGTCTTATTGGTTGGAGATCATTAAAAGAGATAGACAATTTGTAGGTTTGCATGGTTCACAAGTTTATTTTGATGCTCTTCGATACAATAGAATTTCTATTTCAGTTGTATCCAATCCCAGTGCATGCATTTATATTATGCTTCTTGTATTATCTACCTGAATTATTTTTTAAAATAATCTAATTTAGTTTTGAACTTGAGTTTCCTAATGCTTAAATTTTGTAACAGGATGAGCTTATCTTAGGAAGGTATTGAAAATATGAGGATCATGGGATTAATCTCCATTCATAAAGTGTTTTCTCATTGAGAATTAGACATGATTTGAAACAATATACTACACCAAACTAATACTCATGATATAAATACAAATGCAAATAATTCTGTTACATCATAATAATGTCTGTGTGAGCCTTTACACATATCAAAGACATAATTCTATGAAAAAACCTGTGTTTATTATCAACTTACAATAGTAAGAAGCTCACAACATGAGATTTGATATCTCCAAATAGGCATATCATCTTAGTGAAAATGTCAGTCATTTTTTATTTCCCATGTCACCCTGCTAAACTTTTATCAAATTCTGATATTCCTTTTTTTACTTATTGATGGATATCCTATTGACAGAATGCCTATGTAGCACTCCAAAGAAGCTGTATGCAAGTGAATATATGTGAGCATTTAAAATATTTATAATGCCTTTAGTAGCTCTGCAGTTTTTTCAAATGGTATAATTTCTTGGTTTCCAGGCATTATGACATATGTTATCACAATGGGGTGTCTAGAATATGGCATTTTTGCATAATGATATTACTATGTGAAAAGCAAAAAGGGCAAAAATGAGATTCAGGTTGAACAAATAAGTATCATACATCAGCATACATCAGAATTGTTTTCTTTAGCTCATACTTTACAGAGAGATCTTTCCACGGGTATTCAAAAATCTTTGCCTTAAATTGTCATCATGTCATCAAACGGACTTCATAGAGACATTTAGGAAGAAGAGGGGAAAAAATCAAATGGCTAAGCACTTAGACTTAACGTGCATGGCTAATGGCTGCTATTAAAATAATAATAATGACAATAATAAAGGAGGGTAAATCACCTGCACAGCATTTATTTTTAATGGTGTCCTTGACTGATGGGATTCTACACTGAACAAGAAACAAAACACAGCCCTTATCTCATTAACCTTACATGGGACAGTTCACTTACTAATCATGAAACTCATTTTCAGCAATTTTACTGACCAATACATTTTCTATATGAAACCAAAAATGCTTCATTTTTATACATTTATCATTATTCAGATGTTATGTTTTATTGTGATGGGGGCATTATATTATTAAAGCATATACTATATGGTTTTGCTAGACTTGCATTTTACCAATAAGTGTAACTAAAACAAAGGAATCAAAGTAAGTGCTAGCTGATGAATCTAGCAGGTTTTACTCACCACCCTCCCCATGTCAATGTCTACATATTTAAAAATATTAAATAGAGTACAATTCCTATTTATGAGAAATATGAAGCTTGGTTTAAGGCATAAATTATTTATTACAGTGTGAAAAGAAAAATATAGTTTGTATTTTATATATAATAGGGTAATACATATGGATTTCAGGCACACAATTAAAGAAACACATTAGCTAGAAGTATGCCCAAATAAAAGGATTCTAAACTAAATTACCTCATGGGAAAGAAATAGATGACAATTAATAAGAAAATAAAAATATTCTTAGAAAAGTTGTAAAATAAATAAAAAGCAATTGACTAGGGACACCAGAATTTAGAGAGCAAATCCAAAATTTATGGAACCTCCAAAGAGACAATAAAGATATATAGTAATAAGATTTAGAATGTTATGAAGTGAAATGCATCAGTCAGTAATATAAATTTCAGAATAAGGGAATTCACATTTCTACTATCCATGTATTCAAAAAATTACAGTGTTGTGAGTTGGAATCGTCACATGCATTGGTCACAAAGTGACATGGGAATTTGGACTTCTTTTGTCAACACTTGGGGCATCACTTCATTTACAGCAGTTTTATAATTAAACTTAACCTAAAAGCTCTTTTAGTCAAACTGAATCTGAGATTTTATAGATACACACACACATATATATGTATGTATATATGTTTATATGTATGTATGCATACATATATGTATATGATTTGATAAGACTTATTCTATTGCTTGCATGGCCTGAAGATGGTACCTGTGGATTAGATGAATTGAAGTAACTAAACATTGTATGTCTGATTAAATTTCCTTGCCCCCCAAATGTACAAATGAATAGTGGAGAAAATACAATTACAGTGATATACAGTTATTTTGAAAAATCATATTTTAAGAAAACCAGTGTTCATCAAAAATAAAGTGTCAGTATTTAGCAAAGGTTATAAATATTTTTCTTCCTGAAATGTTAATCTTTAGATGCCAATGCCAACTTCCAATAGTCATTATGTTAATGAAGTCCAAAAATTTAATCACAAAATAAGATATATTAAGAAGATCTGCTTATGAAATGAACTATAAAATAAATTTAACAATGATTCTCTGACCTCCACTGTCAGAAGTCCAGGTATGTTGCCTTTTCCACGAAGTCACCCTCCCTCTCATCCCCAAGCTTGTATCCTGTCACGCTAGCTTCATAGAGTTTTTTTGTTGGGTAAGTGACAACATTTCAATTGGAATCCTGGACTCCTAGATCACCATGGCTCAAGTTCCCAGGCACAGAAATCTATTTTTTCTATATAGAATTGAAAATGGAAAATGAACAAGACCAACACCCCAAGTTTATTTATTGAGGCCACAGGGAATAAGAAGAAGAGGAATGTGATCCTTGCCCTAACTTACTACATGTTATCCCTCCAATGAATGAACAAGACTTTTACCCTTAGCACTTTAAGAAAGAATAATCACTGTGTATCAGTCAGATTTAAAGACCTAGGTAGCTCTGGCTATGAAACCAATGGAAAAGAAAGGTTGTTCCCACTCACATGGTAGGTCAACACAGAATGTCCAAGTGTGTATTAGTTTCCCTAGAAAGAAGTCCATATTGTCTTTCATTCATATGCTTCCATCTTAGGTTATCTGACAATGCACCAAAGTAATTTTACATAAATAAAAAACTATCCCCTTTAATAGTATGAAGCTATTTTTAAGCAAATTTTCATTAAGGGACGTTTAAGCTCCCATGCTAAATAACAGCAAGAGAAAAAGCCTAATATCTTCATGTCTGGATGTCCAGACATTAACTCCTGGTTTTCTGAAGGTCACTTGCTTTTTGCTGTTAGTTTTGAATGAATTTGGAGTTGATTTTAAATAGTAGCTGTGTCCCTTGGGTAAAGAATGCTTTTAATCTTGTACTTTGGGCCACTCAAATCAGTGCTTTTTAATTCTGAGAGAATTACCTGGCATATTGCCACATATAATGCAAGGGAATGAGTAAGAGCCACCATGAAAACTTAATAGAAAATTAATGCCATGATGCTGGATTTTGCCAGTGCTTACACAAATGTGGAAAGTTTTTTGTTTTTTAAAGGAAACTCTTTCAAAAATCCCCCCAAATCATCAGGAAAATCAAAGCAAAATTTCATATCACGCAGTTTCCCTCAAAGAATCTAAAGGAAAACAGAACTTTTTTTTTTATATCTCTAGTTTAATTTAGCATACTGATATAATACGGTCAGACTCAGGGTCCCCTTATTAACCATTACTGTATGGCTTATACAGGAAAAATGTAAATGTCATCAGTATAAATTATTCAAAGACATGATCACTGCACTAAAAATAAATTATTGTTTTGAGCTGGTACCATAAACTCAATCTTTCTTGTCCTAAATTCTCTCAGCTGTCAAATTGAAAGGGTTTGAACAGACAACGTATAAATTCCTTCCACATCTAATTTTATAATCTTATAAAATCCTTCAAAACGCAATACCCAATGTACACATTTCCATAGATCCACAAAGAACTTTAGGTTATGGATAATCATGGTGGCGGTACTGGCAATGTTTTGATAGAGACAAAGGCTACCTATAAATTTGGTGACTGTTCCTGGTGCCATGCGAGAGAATCACATCATAATCTGATTAGAATTCACTTTTATGCAAGGGAATAGTCTTTCATTTATATAATCTATTAACCAGAAAGTTAAGGTACCATACCATTTGGCTACCATGTGGTGTTATAATCAAGATAAAAGTCAAGTTGTTTCATATATATATATATTGCATCTGTTTCAGGCTTCTACAAAGCATGTAGTATCTTTACTACCAATCAGAGAATACTCAGTCTACAAACTGTCATTATTTTCCCTCCTTCCTCTTTCTGGATTTACCTGGTTTGTAGCATAGGCAGACATGATGTAGGATTATGAAAATAAAATGCAATATAATTATAATTTTTTTAAATTATGTAATCATTAATATAGCTCAATTCCCATCCCAACACATATGGGGAATTCCTTCTTTATTAAACAAAATCATTCAACAAATTCAAATTCTTGACTTTTTCAGTCAAGTTTATTAAGAAAAAGTGAAAGATAGGAAGTATTGTATAGGAAATATTGGGCCTGGGTGTCTCACCAACTGAAAGTTGGGGGGTGGGGGGAAAGCAACTTCCTATACCATATATGTATAGCCATGTAATAAAAATCCCAATGTTGGATATGTTAAAACATATCTCATTTTGCACCTTGACTGAATCAAGGGTTAGAGAGCATGTTTTATCACTTATCCTATGGAATTGTTTTAGGTCAATAAATTGATCTGAATTTTGAAGTGTTTCAAAGTTGTTTTTTTCTTTATAATGTTGTTCAGGTCATGTCAATCTGTATCATTTCCTTCAATTCTTCTCAGATTTATTCAAACTCTTCCTTTTGTAATTTCTTAAGGTACAAAATATTCCACTTATTCATATAACATAAATTGTTCAGCTATTCCCTAAATAAGGGAACTCTTGTAGTTTACAGTTCTTTGTGACCACAAAAGACCTATTATAAACATATTTGTCCATAAGGTCTGTTTTCTTTTCCCTTGATGTATCTTTGTTATATGCCTAAAAGTGATATCACTGATTCAAACTGTTTGGACAAATTAGTGACTTTTGGATTATGGCTCCAAATTGCTATTCAAAACCAATACACAGGGGGGCAGCTAGGTGGCACAGTGGATAAAGCACTGGCTCTGGATTCAGGAGGACCTGAGGTCAAATCCATCTGCACCCTCCCCCCAAAAAACAAACAAACAACAACAAAAAAATACACAGGTCCACCAATAGTTTGTTAGTGTATCTGTTTTCCTGAAGTTCCTCCAACAATTATCTTTTTTTTTCTTTTTGCCAGTTGGATGGATATGAGATAAAACCATATTAGTATTTTCCTCATTAGTCATGCTTTGGAACATTTTTTCACATATCTGTGGAAAATTTAGATTTCTTTATATAAGAATTTTCTTCTCATATGTTTTATTCCATTTATCTGCTAGATAATGCTTCTTGTTCTTATGTATTTGACTCTGTTCTCTATGAATCTCAAATATCATATCTTAATTGTGCATTTCCCTCTGCCTTGTCCTCTTTTACTTTTTCCTCTTTCCCTCTCATATCCTTACTTAAAAAAAGAGAGGATTGTGAAAAATGTTTATGCTCTGTAATATTGATTTATATTGATGCAATATGTTTCTATTACTCTACTCATTTTTTTTTTACCTTCAAGCAGATCTCAATCACTTGTTCTTATCATTATTGTCTTGTATCACAATACACCACATATATTTAAAGTTTGTCTTCCTTATGGCTAATTGCTCCTTGAGCCTATATCCTTTTTTCCCACTATACTTTTCCTTTTCTGAGTTCTCTCCTATTTCAGTAGAGCAGAACGTATTTATACAAAAAACTCTCTGTGTGGAAATGATTTGCTCCCCATTGTCCAATTCAGATGAAAGTTAGGTTGAAATGATGCTTTCTCATCCAACATGTGGCTCTCTGATGGTATGGTATTCTTCTTAAGGACACTTATTCTGTGAGATTATATAGTCGACTACTCCTTCCACTTTCTTTCCTTGCATATTACTTTTTGTCTCCCTTTTCCTAAGTTTATAAGAAGGTAGTGAAGAAACTCCCATACCTTTTGGCTTATTTAACTATTGTTTGAGGATACATTTATTTCCTATCTTCACAAAACCCCTCCAGTATTTACTATTTCCATAATTTTTCATCTTTACCAGTTTTCAGGTTGTGAGGGGAAAGATCATAGTCATTTTGATGTGCATTTTTCTCTTACTATTAATGACTTTTGAGCACTCTGTCACAGTTCATAGTTTTCAATTATGCTTTTGAGAATTCTTTATTAACCTACTTGAACAATTTATCAAATATGGTATATAATTCTATATCCCTCTATCCCTAGTTAAGTATAGATCTATTTGTCTATCTATTATATGTAAAAATGCATTTATATGGTATAAACATGTTATCATATAGATATTACATGAATATGGTAATAGAATGCAATTGTATGTATGTATAAATATGTATGTAAATATATATTATATATATATCACATGTAGTATAACACATGTATGTAGAAAGATAAATTGGTTGTATTCATTTCCTGTAGATTCACTGTCTCTGTCTCTGTCTCTCTCTGTACACACACACACACACACACACACACACACACACACACACACGCAAATACACACATACACGTCCACACACACGTGCATGTGTTTATAGGGTATTCAGGACTATTACCTCAGTTATTACCTCTGATTCACTTTAATCCAATTCATGCACAAGTTAACCCTTGATCATATTTGTCCCAGCAAATAGCAAAGGACAAACAACAATTATACACACACACACACACACACACACACACACACAAATATAATATACATAAGAATCTCAAGATATATTGGTTGTATTTACATCTTATTTTATATACCTATACTTTGTATAACTATATTATATTTTTCATATATAGCTTACATGAGTATGGGTGCATATGTCTGTAGGTATATGTCATATATGTTTATATATGTATATGTGTGCATGCATACAATCTTGGAAAATAAAACTATATAAGAAAAATTTTATGACAAGTTTTTTTTTAATTTCCCATTTTATTTTTTTTTGTAATTATTTGCATCCCTTTTTTGGTTAAGAATACTTATACCATCAGTTGTAAATGTTAGGTGCTCATCTTGTCTTCTGCTTTTATAACTCCTGCTTTATGATATAGTTTGAGATTGAGAGGGTGATTGTCTTTTTGTCTTTACCTCATTCCATTATCCCTTGATAATATAGATCTTAAATTTTTATAAATTAATTGTTATAATTTTATTGCTTTCGGTATCATCCTGTGGAAAATTTAATTGCAGGGTGGGGAAGTGGACAGTAGTTGGTCCAATTCAACCATGTCTAAATACACAAAACTTACTATTGCCTAGGCAACATCTCTCCATGTTTTGTGAAATGTTCCTGGCTGTCTTTATCAACTATTTTAGTGAAACCCAGATAAACTGTTTATGATATTCCTTTTAACTACTGTTCAACTAACACAGAGCCCCTCCTCCCCCCCCCAAAAAAAAGATAAATGAGATTAGTCTGGCTTAATGTACTTCTGATGAAAATACAATATCTCATTTGGAATGTCTTTTATTATGTGTATTGTAAATATTTGACACACAGAGTCCAGAAAAACAGAGAACCTCTAAGCTTCCTTAGTTTCAGAATATATCTTATATAGATTCCTGAGGGGGAGAAGAAAAGAAACATTAATTTTATGAATAGCTAATGAACTCAGTCTGCTACCAATAGTAAGAGTAATGAATTTGCCAACTTCAATTTAAATAAGCCTACATTGTTATTTTAAAATTACGGGTTTCTTATTTTTTGTTTGTTTTTTTACCCCACTAAACAATATGGGTAGAAGAAATGCCCCAAGGAATGACTAATGCATAACTTTCCCAAGTGTGACTTAGCTATGGAATGCTGGAAATTAACAGCTAAGAGAATAAATAGATTAAAAAGGAAATCAAAATTACTCTTTGAGTAATAGTGTTAGGACAATAGATGAGGTTGAGAAGGTAAATCAACAAAGTTAGCACTCTTTAAAAAGCTTTTTGCTTCAGGGCAAACCAAATATTCTTTCTGGAAAATGTAGTCATTATTTTTTCAATTATTTTTTAATATTGCATTTTTTCCACAATTACATGTAAAAATAATTTTAGCATTCAATTTAAAATGTTGAGTTTAAAATTCTCCCTCTACCTCCACCCTACCACTCCTGCATTGATGATGGAAGCAATACAATATAGTTTATACTTGTACAGTCATGTAAAAGATATTTCATTTAAGTCATGTTGTTAAACAAAACACAAACAGAAAAACAAAAAAGTTTCAAAATGTATGCATTCTGCATTCAGATTCCATCAGTTCTCTCATTGAAGATGGATAGCATTTTTCATTATGTCTTTCAGAATTGCCTTGGAAGATTATATTGCTGAGAATAATGGTCATTTATAGTTGGTTATAATAAAATATTGTGGTTACTGGGTACAATGTTTTCCTGATTCTGCTCACTGCACCTTGCATCAGCTATATAAAACTTTCCAGATTTTTTCTGAGTACATCATGCTCATCATTTCTGATAGTAGAATAATGATCCATCACAAGTGTATACCAAAACTTTTTCAGTCATTCCCAAATTGATTGAGGTCACAATAATTTTAAATTTTTTGTCACCCCTAAAAGAGATGCTATAAAAATTTTTGTACATAATGGTCTTTTTCCTTCTTCTTCTTCTTCTTCTTCTTCTTCTTCTTCTTCTTCTTCTTCTTCTTCTTCTTCTTCTTCTTCTTCTTCTTCTTCTTCTAACTTCTTGGATATATAAACCTAGTAGTGCTATTGCTGATTCAGAGTATAGAACTCCATCAAAAGTGCATTAGTGGGTCAGCTAGGTGGTGCTGTGGATAAAGAACCAGCCCTGTATTCAGGAGGACCTGAGGTCAAATCCAGCCTCAGACACTTGACAGTTACTAGCTATGTGGCCTTGGGCAAGTCACTTAACCCTCATTGCCCCAAAAAACAAACAAAAAAACAAAAACAGAAACAAATACTACATTACTGTCTCAATTTTCCCACACCCCCTCCAAAATTTGTCCTTTTCTTTTTACCTCAAAGTTGTTTTAATTTGCATTTTTCTAATCAATATTGATTTAGATAAATTTTTTATATGACTAAGGAGAGTTTTGTTCACATCATCTGAAACCTCCCTCTTCATGTCTTTTGACCATTTATCAATTGAAGAATGGCTTTTATTTTCATGAATTTTACTCAAAGATCTATATATTTGAGAAATGAGGTCTTTGAGAAACTTGCTTTTTATGTTCTTTTTATGCTTGAGTCTTGTATTTGAAAGTAATTTTTTTTTTATTCAGCTCTGTTCTTTTCAGCAGGAATGCTTGCAAGTCTTCTATTTCACTAAATAGCTACATTTCCCCCTGAATATTGAGTATTTCCTGATAGGTAATTCTTGATTATTATCTTAACTCCTTTGCCCTCTGGAATATCACATTCCAAGCACGCTGATCCTTCAATGCATAAGCTACTAAATCCTGCATAGCTTCATAATATTTGAATAGTTTCTTTATGGCTACTTGCAGTATTTTTTTCCTTGACCTAGGAGCTCTGAAATTTGGCAATGATATTCCTGAGAATTTTCATTTGGGGATCTCTTGCAGGAAGAGATCAATGTATTCTTTCAATTTCTATTTTACTCTCTGGTTCCAGAATAAGAGGGGATTTTCATTGGTAATTTCTTTCTTTCTTTTTTAATTTTTTATTTCTTTTTATTTTTTTGGAAGGGGAATGAGGGTTAAGTGACTTGCCCAGGGTCACACAGCTACTAAGTGTCAAGTGTCTGAGGCCAGATGGATTTGACCTCAGGTCCTCCTGAATTCAGGGCCGGTGCTTTATTCACTGTGCCAATTATCTGCCCGCTCATTGATAATTTCTTAATAGATGATGTCTAAGCTTTTTCTATGATCACAGTTTTCAAGTAGTGCAATAATTATAAAATTAATTCTCCTCTATCTATTTTTCAGGTCACTTGTTTTTCAAATGATATATTTCACATTTCCTCCTATTTTTTTTCATCCTTATGGTTTTTATTTATTGTTTCTTAATGTCTTATGAAGTGATTAGTTTCCACTAACCCAATTCTAATTCTTAAGGTATAATTTTTAGTGAGCTTTTGAATCTTTTCTATTTGGCCAGTTTTGATTATCAAGGTGTTATTTTTAGTGGATTTGTGTGCCTCTTTTATAATTTGGCCTATTCTGTATTATTAACATGTTATTTTCTTCAGTGCTTTGTGTGAGTGCCTTCTTTACCAAGTAATTGTTTTTTTTTCATGAAATTTTTACGTATCTGTAATTTATTTTCTAATTGCCCTGCTACCTCTCTAATTAGATTTTTAAAGATTTATTTTATTTTATTTTGTGGGGCAATGAAGGTTGTGACTTGCCCAGGGTCACAAAGCTGGTACGTGTCAAGTGTCTGAGGCTGGATTTGAACTCAAGTCCTCTTGAATCCAGGCCTGTTGCTTTACCTACTGTGCCACCTAGCTGCACCTCTCTCAGATTTTTTCAATCCATTTTGAAAGATTTCATGCATTCTTTCTGGGTCTGAGTCAAATTCATTTTTCTTTGAGGGTTTCATATAGCAGTTTTGACTTTGTTGTCTTTTGAACTTGTGTTTTGATCTTCCCTGTCACCATAGCAACTTTTTTGTGGTTAGGATTTTGTTGTTGTTTGCTCATTTTTCTAGCCTCTTCTTGACTTTTGACCTTATGCTAAAGTGGAGCTTTGCTTCTGCTTTTGCTTTTGCTGTGAATGGCATACTTCCCAAACTTCGGGGATTCTGTGCATCTATTTAAAGAGTCAATTCTGTGGACCTAGTGTCTTTTTCTTTATTCTTCCAAGGCTTTATGATCTATGAAGATCTGTGGTTACTTCTCTCCTGGCCTGTGCTCTGGTCTTTCAGCAACCACAAACACACCTTTCAGCCCTGGAATTGTGACCAGGGTCCCTGATCCCCTGCATCTTCAAGCTCTGGTGTGCCAATATTTTTCCTAGCCCTGGTACTGAGAGCAGTACTGTGACCTGGATCTGAGTGTGGTCAATGCAAAAGAGTCCTGGTCTGGATGCCAGCAAAGGGATCCTTGGAATCTACTTCTGACCAGTTTTCCAATCCCCATACTCTCTGTTGGCTGAGAGGTTCAGAAACTGCCACTGCTGTCCCTGATTCAGTTGCACCCCAAAGCCTACTTCTGGTTTTTTGGATCCCTGTTTGTGTCAGTGCACCCTGTGCTAAACTGTACTCCACTATCATCCCAGTGTGACAGAGATTTCCTGCAGACACTTCTAAGTTGTCTTGGTGTTTCACTCCATCCTTTTGTGTGTTGTGCCACTCCAGAATTTGTTTTGGGGGCATTATTTTGGGGGCATTAAGTTTTTTGAAGGAGGATTTGGGAGAAGTAAGGCAAGACTCTGCCTTTTCTCTGTCATATTGGCTTTTCCCCCTTCCCAACCAAAGTATAATCATTGTTAAAGAATCTCAGGCTACTGTTTCCCTTGCCTCTACCCAGGTGTATTGACATGAGTGCTAAGTTCCAGAGAGCCAACAGAAGCAAAGCATTCCTGTGTAAACAATTGGGAAAAGGCACAGTGGAAGCAGTACAAAGAAGCAAAGAATAAAATCAAGGATACAGATTTTAGAATTAAATAGTTCATTCATGATATTGTTGTCTATAGTGGAAGCCAAACATCAGTTGAAATGAAAAATCTTGGACATAAAAGGATTCAAAAGCAGTAATAACAGTAATAACAGAAGCTAGATCTAAGGTAGGGTCACAACCAAACTCAAGGAGGCTAGAAGACACTGAGGTCTACAGGTCAAGAACCAAGGGTTTAGTATTAGGTAAACAACAGAATAATGAACTATATGAAAATAATCAACTTTTAACATGAACCAACAAATGCATAAGTATACCCAAATTTTAAAGTTCAAGCCTGCGTGAACAAAACCCACCTTTCAGATTATCTGATTTCCTTTTAGTGAAATAGCTCTCCACATTGCTGTTACTTTCATTTTCTTACATAAAATAAATGAAATCTAGATAGTGGGAAATAATTTCAACTTTAAAACTCTATCAGATTTAATATTTAGACTATTGACCAATTAGAATATAGGATCATAGAGCTAGAGCTAAAAGGGATCTTAGAGGTCATTAAGTCTAATTCCCTTATTTAACAATGGTGAAAACTAAGGCCCAATTGGGGTTAAGTGACTTGGTTGCAGTCACATAAGTAATAAGTATCAGAGGTAGGATTCAAACCCAAGTCCTCAGAATAAAAATTCCTGGTTCTTTACCCTGTACCTCATGATTTTTCACTCAAATAATTAATAAGTAGTAAATTAATAATGTACATTAGTAATATGCATGTATATATAGGGGTGCATGCTACAGAAATGCTAGATGGTTACACCCTAGGGCTCAACATCTGCTTAAAAACCATATCAAAATGCATAGTTCATGAGCCAGCCCCAGTGATGTTTAATTTTCCTAATTGATAAGAGAATTTAACTAGTTGAAAACTAAGGTATTTCATGAAATATCAATAATAGAAATATCAATAAAATATTTTATCCACAAAACTGGGGCACATTCTTCCTATTTATCTATAAACATATATGTGTATGTATGCATGCATGTATGAAATATATACATTTGTCATTGTCCTTTATGCTTGAAAAGGACCAAAATGGAATCATTATGTCAGGGTCAAGGTAAAGTGTATCTGATTGTGTCTGTTCTACCACAGGTCAGGCACAAATAGTGCATAAGGACGTTTGGGATATAGCTGATGACCTCTCACACATGAATTGGATTTAAGTAAGGCAGAGTTTTGCAAACTCATTGTCCTCACTCTCTCTTTCAGAGTCATCAGAATACAGTAGCAAGACAAAAGTCAGGATGATTGGAGATGGTCAGGGATGGAGTGAATGGTGTCTTCAATATATGACCAAGCGCTAAGAGCTCCACAGTGCCTGCTTTAACCGTCTTCATGGCCATTGGAACAATTTGTACTCAGTTACCCATTCCAATGAAATCTTCATGTGCTTGGGTAGACACTCCCCTCATTCAACAATGGTTTTGAAAACACTCAGTTGCACTCAACCTGCTTTAGCCCATTTGCCAAAATCTTTTACTGGGGTGTGGACACTGCATGCTACAGATTCTTGGAACCACAGGTCAGAGTTGGATGAGTCAGGTGAAAGCAGTCCTAAAAAGGGCTTGGTAGCCATAGCACCAGAAGTACTAGTCTTTCCTGAACATTAATATACCCCCATATGTTGGAGTACATATAGGAAGGATTACTAAAATCCTAAATGCTTCAGAGCTGCCAAATTCCCTAGGTTACTGTGTTTCTCCCACTAAGTTCGGTCTCTCTTGCTATTGCATAATGTATAGTCTCTATTCTGTAGGTGTATCCTATAGTATGTAAACTCTGTTAAGTGGTGCTCTGTTGCTCTCATAGTTGTGGCTAAGTATTGATCCTTCAATGATTAATGAGTGTGGCATTGAACTCCTGTGCATATTTTCATTAAGATTCTGCTTCTTTTTTCTAGTCTCAGCTGGAGTTCTTAGATGAAGTATATGAGATGAGACATGCGCTCTATCTGCCATCTCTCTTTAAAGTTTGAATTCAGAAACTTAATAGTTATTTTAATAAGGCAGATCAGATTTTCCAAAACTAGTATCAGACACTTGAAAAAATCTAAGGTATTTCCCAATAGCTATAATAGCAAGTTTCGAAACTACTTGAGGGCAGCTAGATAGCACAGTGGAGAAAGAACAGGACCTGGATTCAGAAGGACCCGAGTTCAAATCTGATCTCAGACACTTGACACTTACTAGCTGTGTGACCCTGGGCAAGCCACTTAACCATCATTGCCCTGCCCTCCCTCCCCCCCCAAAAAAAGAAAGTTACTTTAGTTTTACAAAGTACTTTCCAAATGATATATTTTTATGTTCACAAAACCCTAGAAAGTAGTTACTATTTGTATCCCCATTTTACAAAAGACATCAGGTAAACAAAGGTTACTTGATTTGGTCAGGATCAAATAGAAAGTAAATGTTTGATGAAAGATTTGAACTCATGTCTTTCTGACTCCAGATACAACTCATTGCACCATATTTTTTTTTTTCTCTACAGAAGACATTACACTTATAAGGACAAAGATCTTTTTGAATCCAGTATAACCGTCTAACTGAGTATAGTGGAGTTTCCTGATGTTTAATCTGTTTTTAAGGCTTTTCTGAAAGGAGCTGAATCTTCAATGTGCCAGATAATTCTGAGATTTAGGGTTAGAAAGTTAGAAATTTATATCTATCCTATTTCAGTATGTGCATGTATGTAGATATGCACACACAAACATGCATAACTGTGTGTGTATGTGTGTGTTGGGGTGGGGTGGCCTAAGAAAAAAACAAAAAACAAAAACAAACAAAAAGAAACTTAAAAATTCCTTGGTGGGGGCAGCTAGGTGGCCCAGTAGATAGAGCACCGGCCCTGGAGTCAGGAGTGCCTGAGTTCAAATCCGGCCTCAGACACTTGACCCTTACTAGCTGTGTGACCATGGGCAAGTCACTTAACCCCAATTGCCTCACTAAAAAAAAAAAAAAATTCCTTTGTGAATCTCTGGGCTCCTGGCTTTTCCTGACCCCTGAAGAGTGCTTGGTTTCCCATGACAATGAAAAGAGGGATGCCAAAAATAGTACGTCTCCAACTACAGGTGAAGCTTCACCAAAGTTTTATCCTCCACTCTAATCCTGTGCTCTAAATTTCTGCTTCTATTATATATTTGTGGCCAGTATTTGACCTTTCAGACTTTGAGATAACCTACATATTATTTGAATACCTCATTCATTTTAGTGACCAGGAGCCAATATTGCCTAAAACAGTAGCAATTCAATAAAAATTATACCAAGTTTTTCTCCACTGCACTCTTGAATAGGCATGGAATCTGCTCACTTTAAAATAAAACTACATTTCCACTGGGACCAATGTGAAAATCAGGCAATTTCAGTGAGTGAAACCTTTTAAATAAACTAACATAGCCAGAGGGACTTCTGTAACTATGAAAGCAATTGCTTATATTGATGCATAAATAAATATTGGATGGTCTATTCATATGGCTGCCTTGTAACTTCTTCAGGATGTTCAAATGATAATTGAGGAAGCAAAATAGAGCCTTGCGACTACTTGTTTACTGTTATATTTTGTAATAAAATATTTAAAGCTTCTTCTAATGCACATTAATAAGAATCCATTTTCTCCACTCTCTCTAAAGCCCTATGTTGTCTAGTTTGAGTCTGAGCCCATGGCTTTACTGGCACATCTGAGTCAAAACAGCATGACAGATACCAGTCATAACAATGCCAGGATTCCAGGGCAGTCTAGTGGTTAGGAAGCATGTAGACAAAATTAAAACCATTAGGCAGGCAAGTTGAGGAAGAGGGGGATAAAAGACAATCTCAGCTTCCATGCATTCCCTCCATCTTGCTTTCTTATTAAATATTGAACTCAGTGGCCTGAGCCCCTTTTCTTCCAACTAGTTTTCTGTTTCAATCTCTTAGAATATGTCCCTGGTCTGCAGAATATAATAATCTGAAGTAATATTTGCCATTTAGTTATAGTATAAAAGTTACAAAAATGCTTGCTAAATAACATGGAATTTATCCATACCATAATTGAAAGATATAAAATGTCTTATCTATGCACTTTAAAAGCCATTACAATTTGTTAGATTTTTAAATATATTTTCCAAAGATGTGCCATAAAAAGTGTTATTGAACTTAAGGGGTTATTTGAAAACTTGGTTACTAATTAATTTGTGTATGTATGTGTGTATATACACATATATACACACATGCAGGAAGGTTATATCAAGTAGGATAGTATATTTCTAAAAATCAATCTCATTTTCACATTTTTTCCCACACTTTATAATGCTACAGTATCAATTGTCTATTAAAAATCTACTTCAATCACTTACTGTGGCATGAATGGGACCCTTGCTCCTTTAAGACTTTAACAATGAAACACATGTTTTATCAAAAAGAAAAATGTTATCTGTCAGGTCTTGGAACTGTCAGTTATCCAAAGATGAGCTTAACTATTTAGAGAGACTCATCACCAGATAGACAGCCCTCAATGATCACTCTTTCGGACATTGCAACTCCTGTAAGTTTCCTAATGATTGATGTCAGAGCTGTCAATGTTAGTGAAAGAAACAACCACCTTTATGAAATCTCTAGATCATTCAAAGCATTGATATAAGTGTAGTATCAGTCAACTTCACCTAGGGCACCCAACTTGATTTAAGAAGACATTTGAGCTAAGTCTATATTTTTAGTTCTAACTTACAGTAATGTATCATGTCAATTTTATTTGCTTTGACCATCTGTCTGTCAGTCATTGCATATATTTAACACTATTATTCAGGGTGAATATTATGCTCTGGGGACTTTATATTCCACCAGCCACACACTTTGAAAGAAAATTCTTTTCTGATATATATTCATAGACAAAGTCCTACTTGTGCAACCTCTCAATTCCACTTTAAAATGAGTGAATTTTCTCAACGAGGAATATGTGATAAATTGTAGCTACTATGCATCAAGAAATTATTACTTGTATATGCCTACTATTTCTCACTTTATGTTCATGAGTTCAATTAGAAAGGATATTTTACAATTTATCACAGAATGAAAATAACTCATCAAATAATGACCATCTATGAAACAACAACGAAGTGAAGTGCCCAATATATCTTAAAAAGAAAAGAAAAAGCCCCAAAAGGGTCTAGAGAATTGCATCATTATTACAACATTTAGAACTCCTAAGATGGGCAGAACATAGAAAAAACATAAGGTTCCCAATAACTAGCATGGCTTATTGGTATAGACAATATTTAATCCCTTTCCTGAAAGTCTTTCAAATTGGAACAGTTTAGGAGTAGTTTTCTGTCTATGTATATATGTGTGTATGTATGTATGCATGTATGTATATATGTGTATGTAATAAAATTTAGATTTTCAACAAGCAGAGGGGCATTGTAGGTATAGGAAATTGTGTAAACAAAAGTGACCAATATGGGAAAAATATAAGGCATAAGGAGAGAGAGTCTAGTCTGGCTAGGTTTTGGATAGAATAAAAGGTCTATATTCAGGATCTTGAAAGAACTTCAATTCTATGACACAGTGAGAACATGGTATGGACAAAATTGAATTAGAGATTGAGATTGTTAGAATTAAGAAATTTCAGGAATTGTGTGTCCAGGATATTCGAGTGATTTTCAGCATGAATATTTAAGTCACCAAGGAAAATACCAAAGAATGGGGTAGAGAGGCAGACTATCAAGTAACAGTTGAAAGTTATATGGAGATCCATAAGTAGACAGAAACTAGAGGGAGAAAATAGTATAATAGGTGGACTTCACTTTGAAGTAAAAAAAAAAAAAATCCAGAACTCTTTCATAATCAGGAAATGGAAGTCAATAGCAAGGAGTACCAAGTAGTTTTGGAATGGGGCGGGGCAGGGTTGGGGGGGGGGCGTGGAATGACCACAAATAAAGAAGTTTGTATAATCTGTGGCATCAGCTGGGGGATATTTGGTGTTTTATTTGTATCAGGATATGCACAGACCTGCCCTGACAGTCTCTAGCTGACCATATGTGTTAGCTTAGATATAGGATACTTTATCTGATTGCATATGTGATTTATTGTTTTAGGAAACAAAACAATTCCCTTACTGGTCATGTCACTGATAGAGATGAGTCAATGATTCAGTGGACTTATAAAAAGTGAGTGGCTCCTACCTGTCTCCCTTTTTCCTTCAACTGTGTATGGTATCATATCATCAACTATATCACTCCATATGGTAATATGGAGTATCTGGGTATTCCAGAACTTTCCAAGAGGAATAGAAAAGTAGACCTCCTTCACCATGACTACACAGCAACTGCTCCTGTATATACAAAAGAAGGGGAAATTGTGTAAGATTAAGTCGGTACTTCAGGATGCCTCTTCCACTTTCTACTTCTTTGTCTGATTGATCATAGGTAAACAAATTTCAGCTTCAAGATTGCCATATCTACACACACACATACACATACACACACAAAGCTCCTATAAATCTCTTTATACAAATAGGTCCTTTTCTTTTTCCTTTGATCTTTTTGGCACATGGACCTAATTTCAATATTCCTGGGTCAAAGGATATGCATAGATTTATAACACTTTCACCATAATTCCAAATGTTCTGCAGAATTGTTGCACCAGTTCATAATTCCACCAATAGTACATTAAAATACATATTTTCTCACATCCCCTCCTCATTCGTTATTTTCCTTTTCTGTGATGTTAGCCAACCTCCAGAGAGTGTATAACAGTATTTGGGGTCAATAAAACTGGAAAGTCTTTTGTGTTAAATATTTCTTAGGGAAGAACAATTAAACCTCAAATAACTTTATATCCCTATCCCATCTTTGCAGAGATATGTGAAGTGAGTCAAATCTAAACTTTAAATAAATCGTCCAAGTAGACCCAATATGGTGGAGTACAAGACAATATCCAGCTTAATTTTTTCAATATCCACTTAAAACAACTTTAAAATAAAACTTCAAATCAAAATTTGGGCAGAGAGAGACATTTTTTTTTTCCAATGTAAGACAACTTAGTAGTTAGGAAGTCATCAGTAGAGCAATGTGATTCTTGGGGGTTGCGGGGGATGGGGGGAAGGCCAGATAGCAGTACCAGCTATGGGCTTTGGTGGTGGCTACAGCTGCAACTGCTGCTGCTTTGGGAGTTTTCAGTCCAGAGGTGGTAAAGGGTGTGGCTAACTGGTCATAAAAATATTACAGGAGACCTTATGCTGGCACTGGGTATAACTGGTGTTAATTGGCAACTCTATTGGCCATAAGTAGTTCTAGAATGGAGAGTAATATTTGTGATTGGTCACAAGGGACCAGGGGCCCTGGTCACAGTTCCAGGGTTAATTGGAACATTAGCATTTGAAGTTATGGGAGAACAGGATGGCAAAGAACTGGATATTGAGGTGATGATTATGGAAATGGGGGGATAGTTGAACAAATTTTGGCATGTAATTGTGATGAAATACAATAATGCAATAAGAAATGCAAAGTGAGGTGAGATGAATTTAGAGATCTTTGTGTACATAACATTAATGTTGTAATGATGATCAACTGTGAAACACAGTGATTCAAGAACTAAGACAATTCCAAAGGTTGCATGATGAAAAAAAATGCTATCTACCTCCAGAGAGAGAGAGAGAGAGAGAGGGAGAAAGATTGAACTCAGTGAAAATTGAAGTATAATTTTCTCAGATTTTTTTTTTTTGCTTTCTGTGATATAGCTTACATGGGAATATGTTTTACATGATTTCAAGTGTATAATTCATATCATATAGTTTGCCTTCTTAAAGGTAGGGGGTAGGAAGGAGGAAGAGAATCGGCAGCACAATATTTAAAAATAAAAGAATGTTAAAAAATAAATATTTTAAAAATAAATAACAAGGAAAAAATAAGTATATAGCTAAATGATGAAATTATATATGATAGGGGCAGGTAGGTGGCACAGTGGATAAAGCGGTGGCCCTCGATTCAGGAAGACCTTAATTCAAATCTGGCCTCAGACACTTGACAATTACTAGCTGTGTGACCCTGGGCAAGTCACTTAACCCTCATTGTCATGCCCCCCCCCCAAAAAAAAAGAAATTATAGATAATAGATAGATGATAGATAGTCAGATAGATATAGATCTTTGTAGAAAATGCTTTAATAGGAAAATAATGATATAGAGTGTGTAAGCAGTCTAACTTCTATTTTAGTTAATTAGACTCCCTTGTGACCAGACCCTATTACTGAATGTGTGGGTCCACAGCAGAGTGGGCCTTCAATAGGGAGGGAAATTGAGCAGTGTCCCAGCCCTCCCCCCAAGTTATATATTTTAATTGTTATATGTTAATAGCAAAGAGAATGTTGCTGAAAGATTCAGAGAATGTATGACAATTGGTTGAGAACAGAGTACAGGTCTTGAAAAGTACAATAGAAAGAACTAACAGTATCAAAAGCTAAGGAAGTGAGTTTGGAGATGAGTAGTATTAATCTGAATACAGATGAAACTACTTAGATCAAGAATGATTAGGCTAAAAAAAGAACTATAGAATCTAGATGCAGACTGAACCTTACTATGTCTATTTTGTTGTTGTTTCTCTTTTTTGAGGTTTTTCCTTTTTGCTCTGTTTCTTCTTGCACAGCAGGACTAATGCACAAATATATTTAATGTGATTGTACATATATAACCTATATCCAATTGCTAGCTGTCTTGGGGAAGGGGGTGGGAAGGAGCGGGAGAAAAAGTTGTAACTAGAAATCTTATAAATACAAATGTTGCAAACTATCTCTACATGTAACTGTAAATTAATAAAATACTTTTATGGGAAAAAATAAAAAAAACTGGATAGGCTAGATGGCTAAGACTAAGAAGCTGATGATAGGAAATTATGGAACTGATTTATCCTTAAGCTCTAAATAGTGTTTAGAATATTAGCCTCTTGGGGTATTCTGGAGTGGAATCTCACTCCTGTGTTTCTTGGCCTACTTGCATGAGAGTAATGGGACAAACCACTCTAGTATCTTGTCCCCCCCCCCCAAAATGGTGCCATGAAGAGTCAGACATGACCAAAATATAACTCAACAAACTGGGTCTGTCAGAAGGAAACTGATGGATATCAGGTGGAAAATCATTCCTTTTCTGTTAACCAGAAATTTTTCATTGTTGTTTAGTTTTGTCCATAAAAACAGACACTGCTTTATGCCAAGTATCTTCATCCTTTCAGGCATAGAATTCTAAGTTAATAAATCCTATTCTGGTAAAAATCGAGGGTGGGGGGGCAGCTTGGTAGTGCAGTGAATAAATCACCATCCCTGGATTCAGGATGACCTGAATTCAAATCCAGGTCTTGAGTCTTCATACCAGAAATGAACCTGAGAAAGCTATTTCATGGATTGTACTCAAAGTCACCTTTCTTGGTTCCAGGTGTCTGCAAGGGAGCCCAAAGACTTGCTTCTGGCCAGATGTGCATTGGGGTTAAAGGGCTCAAATTTTCAGATGACAAAGAGTATCCTTACTGTCCGTACAAGAGAGTAACTGATGAATCGGTGGTGGTACAAATGGGTTTTGTTGTTGTTGTTGTTGTTGTTGTTGTTGTTTTTCTTAGGGAAATGAGAGCTAAGTGACTTGCCCAGGGTCACACAGCTAGTGTCAAGTGTCTAAGGCTGAATTTGAACTCAGGTCCTCCTGAATTCAGGGCCAGTGACTTATCCACTGAGCCACCTAGCTGTCCCCTGTACAAAAGGTTTTGTCAGAATTTCAACTTTTCCCTTTACATTGTCCACTACACACCAGCTGAGACAGATATGTGAGACTGACTCTGGGCTCATTTGCGGGTTGTTTTTTTTTTTTTTTTTTTTCCCAGAATATACAACAAAGTAGAAGATTTGAGATAGTATATTGTAGAAGTGACCTTGTGACTTCAAAATGTCTAGAGTTTTACAAATGTAATAGTGGCAGCATACATTTGAATGAAAGTAATTAAGTTCAACAGGATGGTCAGAAGTGTTCTGTGAGAAATAAAAGCAAACTGAGGCACACAGTTCCAGACATAATCAATTTATTAGCAAGCTAGTAATTGCCAATATATTGTATCAAAGGCTGCTTGGTAGCCAAGTGTATTCATGGCAGAATACAGATCATACTTACAGTATAAAGAAAGGAACAAATATATATATATGTTACATATATATATATATTTGTTCCTTTCTTTATATATATATATAAATATATATATATATATGTAAATCTTATATATATAAATGTTACATATATATGTAACATTTATAAATATATATATATGTAAATCTTATATATATAAATGTTACATATATATATATGTAACATTTATATATATATAAGATTAATATATATTCATGATATTAATGCATAGTTGTAGGATTCACAGGAACAGAGAAATATAACAGTAGAGAAGTAGGTGGATTTGTAACATTAGGTTTGTAGACATTTTCAATTCCATGTGACTAATTAAATCAAAGCTCAGCTTTCTCATTGACTCAGATGTCTATGATTAATGAAGCAACTCATTGATATACTATGAGAGCATCATGTAGTGTTTTGTAAGATTTTATGATTCTAAATGAGTAATTAACTTACATACAAAAAGAGGAACTTTAACTCATTTGGAAAAGGGGAAGTCTTACAAAACAAAGGACTTGGGCTCACAAGAGTAGGGAAGTTAAATTCTAACAAATTACTAATAAAGTCTAGTTTAATTAATTTTAATAATTCATACCAGGCCTCAGCAAAAAATCAAGTCTGATTATCTTGATTGAACATAATTTCTAATTTGCATTTCTCACAAGAGTAGTTGACCACAGAAGTAGTTGAACATGAAATTCAGAGGAAGTCTAACTTTGGAGTAGAGTGATATAATACAGATATGCTGTAATATAACATGCCTAATTAAGGAATCCCACAAACTGGTTTATGTTCAGTCAGTCACAGTTAGTTCAAAAGAACTTATGTGTTCACTTATGTTTTAGGTACTATGCTAAACAGTGATACAAATACAAGCAAAAAGGAAGCCAGTCCCTAACTTCAAGAAAAAAAATTAATATATATGTATATATATAAATAATATTTATTATATATTATATTATGTATGTAATATATTAATAGGGATAGACAATACATAAAATAAATAGAGCTGACAAGCATAAATTCAGAGTGGGCAGAAAAGGTAGAGAGTCAGAAAAGAGTAAGGAGGGGAATGCAGGATGTTCAGGTGAAATTTGAATGTCTCCTACTCCAGTACATTTTATGAGTATTTATGTTTCTGTATCTTGTTCTCTTAAAGAACAATTATGAGTCCTTTAGTTTCAGCATTTCTCAAGTATAGCCCACACCCAATTTATATTGCACATTTAATTTTTTTTTTTTTACAATGAACATTTGTAACATTTAACAAAGCTTTGCTTTTGGAAGAAACCCTAGCCTTGTGCAGGCCTTACATAGTTTTTTTACTGGATGAAAATTAAAGAACTGAGAGTGACATAGAGAGAAGTCCAATCCCTTTACTTTAGGAGTTATAATCTAGAGTTTGTGATTTTTTTAAAAACAATTTCAATATAATTAGTTTTCTTTTAACTCTATGTACTTTATGCATTGAAAAAGATTTTGAAAAGGAATCTATGACTCAAATGGTTAATAAACAATGTTTCAATAAATCCAGGCTTTTCTAAGACTAAAGCTAGCCAAAACTCTTTATATAGCATTGAACTCATAATGAAAGAAGGAAGATGGAGAATACTTTATCTACTTGCCTCCACACTACAAGATACTCAAACCTATCTTATGGTTTAATATTTTTTTTTAAATCTCTTTGGGTTAATGAATTCCTTTGAATGTTGAAATTATTCTCCAGAATACCAAATCCTTCATACCTTAGTACAGAATACTTTTCAACAATATAGAGCACACAGGGAAGGGAGAATCATACTTTCAATTACCATTAAAAGGGAGTTAGCAACATATTGTTTTCTGTGTAGACTTATAAAGTACAGTTGGCAAATGTCTCGTTTGAACAATCTCTCCTCTTTGATTGTTTTACCACATTCTCGAGTTGATACATTCCTACACCTGTGTTAGTTATTATGAGATAATTCAAAAATCAAGTCTTTTGCTATGTGTAGGCCTCCATCAGTCGTGGACAACCATGGATCAGCGCCTTGAAGAGCCACAGGTCACAGTGTGGCTGTGCAGTCCGATACGGGAGCCGTAGCTCCTGAGTGACTTATAAACGGTAACTGCCACATCCCATGTTGTATCTACCCCATGAGGAGTAGCTTGAGTGTCCTCTCCAGGGTGCTGGCCTGGGAAGATCAATTGGAAAACAAGTTGTTGCCCATGCAGCAGGGTTTCCCTCTCCGAGACTGGTGGATCCAAAGGAGAGGCAGAGCCAATACAGTTTGGCACCAGTGCCGCCGCAGGAGTTGCCAGAGGGATGTGATGTCCAACATCCAACTGTCTAAGGGACTCCGACTCCTGATTTTTCCTCAGGGTTAACTCCCGAAGCCTTTCCCATATATGGGTATAGCCACAAGGCAGCAGAGGTTTAAAATCAGGGTTTCCTTCCCCTAGGTGGGTTGCCTTCCAAGGCTAATGAGCCCCACCTGCGCAAAGCTACTGGTTTTAAGGAGCCAGTGACTTGCCTTTGCCCCTTCTCCTGTTAGTGGAAACAATTCTGCCACGAGAAGGCCAGGAGTTGGGCTTCAGTTGTCAGAGGCTATTCGGGATGCACACCATTGGAGCATTTTGTAGAGAGTGGGAGCTTATCCCCACTCCCACCCTGGCATGACAAACTGCAAGAAAATAGTGTATTCACACACATTTTTATTCAACGATGCCCATATTAGGCTGCTTCAGCAGGTCTTTAAAGAATTATGAGATAGATCAAGAAGTAAGCCAACCTTTTTTCATTCATATAAACCTAATAAGACATTGATAGAATATTTTTAATCGTATTTTTTTTATTTCATGTGCCAGATAATTACTTCTCTACTCATCTAGCTAATCTTCTTTTAAGCTAATTTGCTATTGTTTTGTAGATTAAAAAAATAAGAAATGTTGCCCATTTAATATATTATTGTGGATTTTATGACTATATTTACTCTATTCCCAATTTCCAAGGTTGTTGTTGCTCTTTCACAATCTGACAAATGATCCTGAAAGTGTTTTTCCTATGGATAAACTCAATAAAATTGTTTATCCTGTCAGATGTGATGACACAGAGGATAAAGATAAGTTGTTTTATATAACTTTCTGGGGAAAGTGCTTTTATTGTCCTGCCAGATACCAGTAGTGAAAACATTTCTTCATCACCAAGTTCTAAAGACAGTTTGGACTTGAAACAATACAATGAGCTCTTTATTTTGAGGGAGTTTGAATGAAATAAATAAAAAGAAATATGTAATAATACTATTTTGGTAACATATTTGTCTTTCTCTAATGAATACTGAAGGGAGACCTTTTGAACTTATTACAACTTATTCCCCTTTTTTAAAAAATGAATTTTTTTATTTTTAAAAATCATATAATCTACATTTTCCAAATATTTTCTGTATATATAAAATTATATATTTTCTTTAACTTTGGGGAATATCTCATGGTATTGATCTCATCTGTAAAACTTACATTTTTTTATTCTTCTCAAACCTCCCACACCCACTAACTCTGGTGAGGGTCATGCTTCATATTTTTGGTGAAGACATTCAACAAAAAATCCTTTTTCACTTCCTTCTCATCCCAAATAACAAATTTTCCCTCACTAGATCTATCTGTACTTCTGTCTCTGAGAGATAAGTTTTTCTTCTACATTCACCTTTGATTTGACACCTTCCCCTACTGTCCAGCATATTTCCCCTCTATCATCTTCGCTTTCTCTTTAATCATAATTTCTTCAAACCTATAGACTCCTTCCCTGCTGTCTATCAATATGACCATGTCTATCTCTGCTATTCTAAAAACAAACAAAAAAAACCACTTGATGCTACCATTTCCACAAACTCAATCGTGAAATATAATGTTCTCTTCTTATACCTTATTTTTCTAGATTTCTTTGCAGCATTTGGCACTCTTCAACACTGTCACCTGCTGGATATTTTCTTCTTTCTAGGTTTTTCATGATATTTCTATCTACTTTTTCTCCTACTCCCTACCTGGCTTCTTCCTCAGTCTCCTTTGCTGAACCTTTATCCATGTCAGACCCACTACATATGTGTTCCTTAGACTCTGCCCTGGGCACTCTTCCCTTTCCCTCTAAACTCACTCACTTAATGATTCTATCAGCTCCCATGGATTCAATTATCATCAATGGTGAAATGATTTTTCAGATCTACTTATCAATATCTACTCTTTTTCCTTCCATTCCAACATGACCAAAGGCACCAACTCCCTTTTGGAGATTGTAAACTGGATGAACTATGGTAATCTAAACTCACCATATCCAAAAAAGAACTTATTAGTTTACACCTCTCCCCCCCCCGCCCCCCCCAAAATGCTACCTTTTTCCAAACATTCTAACTAATGTTAAGGGTACCACTATCCCCCAAATTATCAAAACTGACACTTTCCTGATTTTTCTTTGCTTCTAACTCTCATTCATGCAAAATACCCCAGCAATTTAACTTCACCCTTCAACTATATTCCAGAAAACAATTTGCCTAAAGGTGAACCTTTTGTCTTGTAACTACCTCTACCCTTTATTCAGGTAGCCTCCATTCATTAGGGTCTCAATTCTATTATTTTAATTTGTATTTCCTTGTTACCTCAACCAGTACCAATTTAACTCAAACTCAAGTTGATTCAATTAAAAGTTGCTTTAGGCTACTTCTGTTGTCTGTACTCTAATCTGGGGACTATTCCCATTTTTGAACAGTGAGTAGGTGAGGTGACTGATCCTACCTGCTCATTAAAATATCTACCAAGGGGGAAGCTAGGTGGCGCAGTGGATAAAGTACCGGTCTTGGATTCAGGAGTACCCGGGTTCAAATCCAGCCTCAGACACTTGACACTTACTAGCTGTGTGACCCTAGGCAAGTCACTTAACCCCCATTGCCCCGCAAAAAAAAAAATATCTACCAATCAGGATTGTCTGCCAATGGGTGCATGTCCAAATGATGGACCAATAAAGCTAAACAGAAGGAAAACAAGCCTAGGTTTAAAAGACCTTGTTAGCCCTCAGTGAGAGCCTATGAGCATTTAGAGAGTCCATGACCATGGGCCCAATTTATTGATTACTGCTACCCTAAGTAATAAATTAGTCATGCTCAGACCATTGTCTCTAAATTTACCTTAATTTTCAAAAGTAAAAACTTCAAATCATTCATCTCAAATACATAACCTTCCCCTCATATTTATCTCTATATATTGGCAGTTAGGTGGTGCAGTGGAAGGCACTGAAGTTGGGAGGACCCGAATTCATATCTGACCTCAGACACTTACTAGCTGTGTTACCCTGAGCAAGTCACTTAACCTCAATTGTCTTAAACATCTGGGACCATCTCTAGTCATCCTGATATCAGTCATCTTGCTACTAGACCCATATGGCTCTGGAGGAGAGAGGGAAGCTGGTGACTTTGTACAGCTCTCTCTCTCTCTCTCTCTCTCTCTCTCTCTCTCTCTCTCTCTCTCTTTCTTTCTTTCTTTTTCTCTCTCGCTCTCTTAAATCCAACTCTTTGCAAGGCATGACATCACCTCCTGATGTCATGGTCCTCTTTGAGAATGTAGGACAAACAACAACAATTTCCATAGATGACCTCCTGCTTTGCTATCATTATCCATTGTATTATCCTCAGTTCCATTCATGTATATCTCAAAATCCTGCTATGTCTCTACCCTCATTGTCTTCCTTCCATCTTGGTCTCAAATGAAGAGATGTCCTTCCTCATCAATAGAACCCTTCTGTGTGTGCCCAATTCCACTTTTTTTCCTGTCCTCTAAAACATTGGTCTATTAATTCTCCTCTCTCCTTTTCATCTTCATCTCATAGAATCATGTATGTATGTGTATTCCTCTTCCATATCCACTTCTGGTTCTCCACATTCACCACCAGGTGGATACTTGGATACTCTCTTTTCTCTTCCTTTCTATAACCCCATACACTTTTCAACTCCTTTTTTTAAATGTGTTATCTTCCACAATTATAATGTAAGCTCATTGAGTGGAAGGGCTCTTTATTGTTGGCTGTATTGTATTCCTCAGGTCTTACTTAGTATAGTGACTATCACATAAAAAGCACCTAATAAATGATTGTTAACTTTAAAGCTAGAAGGCAAATTAAAAGTGGAGTCCAACCTCATTATTCAACCCTTAAGGAAACTGAAGCCCAAAGTGTTTAAATGACTTGTTCAAGGTTTCACAGGTAGTAATGAAGTGCAGATGAATTTAATTGGTCAAATTGATCATGAAGAATCCCAAAGAATTACAAGACTCAGTGACTCAGGTTCCAAGTTTTATTAAAACATGGTGAGGCCACAGGGAGAATCACCCAAAGGAGATAGGTGTCTCCAACAGGGAGAAGATAATGGTTATATTTAAAAATAGGCTATCTCCTCATTTTCTTAATTTCCTCCCTGTGGGAGGTTCACATGGTATTTTGAACTTCCTGGGGTCCTGAGACATCCTTCAAGGTGGATACCTTTCTCACAAGGGGTGTGATTTGGGGGTTTAAACATCATATGTTGAATGTAAGGACACATTTGGTCCTTCTGCACATGTTCATAAAAAACATCTTCAAACTTGTCAGACCCCAAAGGTCTCTATGTTTATGATATGTCTTTACTTTAAGATCTGGTTTCTAGGTACAGTTCTGTTTCCTGTCATCTAGGAATATTAATGGTTTATGGTCCCTAGCTAACATCTTCTTAGGCTTCTGTTGATAGTATTGGTTGATAGGGACTTGAACCCTCTGGATACTGGACTGTTGATATGATCTCAAACCTTAGTTTCTCTGTTAACCCTTTTAGCTACTTTCAATCAAGTTTTCAGTTATCTGCTAACCATTTTAGCCTCCTCCATCAGTAAGTGTTCCATATAGGATTGAAGCTTTTATACTTTGACTCCAATATATTATTCACTCCATTATACCTTGTTGCCCTCAAATAAGCTCAAGTCTCTCTTGTTCAGTATCATATGTTTCAATATATTTTTCCATACTGCTCATAGAGTAATTTTGATGGATAGTTCTGATCCGGTTACTCTTCAAATCCATGACCTTCAGGAAAGGTGATTTCCTAGAAGAGGTCAAGGTACAAGGAAGACAGGGGAGCCAGCTCAGCACAAATCCTAACAATAAATTAGAAAAGTCTCTAAGAATCTTCCTATTCTCAGAGAGACAGTGTGGCTGCTGATTATGGGGCCTTCTATTTCTTTGGTCGGTACAACTCTGCCTCTTTCAGAAGCACATTTTTGGTGGGCTGAATTTTTAGTTTTTAAAATTTCAAGTCATGTAGTTATATAAAAGCCACTTTGTTCAATATCTTGGCAAAGGGAATGTAAACATATCCTAAATCCAAACTATAGTTTTAAAATGGAAGCTTGACTTTGACTTTTTTTTTTTCCATTACCTTAGGGGAAAAAGTATGTCAAGTTAAATTCAATATATACTTCCTGCCAAAAGAAAGTGACAGAGGCATTTAAATTCTAATAAGGGATATTTTATGTCCATGGAAGACTGAGATCGAATGTATGGTGTTGCTTAATAAGAAAAGCACAAAAATATATTTTGAAAGCGATCAGAAACAGTGAGATTTGTGTGAGAGGATTAACAGTTTATAGTACAGAAGGAAGAATGATAAGGAATGGAATATCATTTTAAGTTTTATTCTGATAAAAGGCCTGGAAATAGGACCCTGAGAGAGAATCTGAAATAAAATCAGATTGCAACATGGAACACCAAAAATATTTAAATTATAAAGTTTACTGTTTCTTTCTGAACTCCATCAAATAAGAGATAAGAATGATGACCATCCTGATGATAATAATAACATACATGGAAAAAGGAAAAAAATTATCAATCAAATTAATATATATATATATGTGTGTATATGTGTGTGTGTGTGTTTCTGTGTGTGTAAATACCTACTGCATTGAAGGTCCCATCCTTAGGCATTGGAAAGAGAGTAACAGCAACCAAAGAAAAAGTAGTGTTTTTTGCATCATGTGATACTGAATATTTTACAAATTCTTCATGCTAGTCTAGACTGACCAGTTCATGCACCTCATGGATAAATATTCCCTAAATTCTGCTTGTTGTGGGGAGGGCAAGAGGAGGGATATCTTGGTGAAGGAGGATATACCATCCATCAATCAACAAGACTATTAAATGACTACAATTTACAAGGCTCTCTATTCAGGAATGCAGATAAAAATAAAATGGGAATAAATCAGTCTGTATTCACCAGGAAAGAACATCCTCATGGGGAAAACCAGTGTGTGTGTGTGTGTGTGTGTGTGTGTGTGTGTGTGTGTGTGTGTGTGTGTGTGTTTATATAGCATACATATAAATAGAATAAATAAAAATAAAATTAAAAAATTCTCACCTCTAGTGCTTCAAGGTCAGGTACATTATATTTCACCACAAACCACAGATTCTCCACTTCTAAGTGGTCTAGCCTCTAAACCATATAATTTAACGTTGTTCCTATATAATATAATACACCATGTTGTTGTTGTTTAGCCAATTAGTTATGTCCAACTCTTTCTGACCCCATTTGGTATTTTCTTGGCAAGGATGCTGAAGTGCTTTGTAATATCCTTCTCCAGATCATTTTATATATGAGCTCCTAAGTGTGTCAGACCTGATTTGAACTTAGGTCCTCATGATTGCAGGGTCAGCACTCTATCTACTGTATGACCTAGCTGCCCAAATCTACTAAGTACCAAGTCCAAAGCTCCACTTATACTTGAGTCCCTAGCATCCTGCTGGCCTGGATGACTGCATATCTGTCCTGGAATCCTGGCTACCAAGTCATGATGACTTTATTTCAGGTCTAGGAATTTTATTGCCTACACCTAGAACTGAAAAGGACCAAAACAAACAAACAAAAAAATCAGGCCAGGAAAAATTGAAACCAGTTTCTTATGGTCACAGACTAAAACAGGGGAGAAGAAAATAGCCTTTCCCCTGTCTTACCAGATCAGTTAATGAAACCACTTGATCTCTGTGTGAAACTGGATCTTCCCATTTTCTGATCTCCCAGGGCAAGTCTCCTACTACTCTGATCATTTGAAAGGAGCAGCCCATGGCTAGAAGTCAATACAAAAAGGCTATCTCCACATATTTGGGAAGGAAATACAGAATGTCTTCTGCTAGAAACTCTTCCCTGACCTCTCCCATGTAGATACCAAGCTAAGTGATCTGGTCCTCCACAAAGTCAGGTTACAAAAAGGTTATAATAAAGAAGGCACTAGTACTTGATGGGATTAGGAAAAGTTTCACAGGGAAGGTGAAACCTTTGAATTTTAAGTAAGGAAATAAAGAGATTTTTTAACACTCATTAAACACATACTATGTGCTAGGCAGTGTGATAAACACGGGATACAAAAAAAAAGGAAAAACAAGATAGTCCCTGTCCTCAAGGAACTTATGTTCCAGTGAAGAAGGACAGCAAATAAAAGGAAGCCACAAAAGAGTCTATGGCGGTTGGTGGATGGTATAGAATGAGGAGGAAAGTACCATAAATTTAGCAACAAGGTCAGGAGGAGAAAGAAAAAAAAAAGGTTAGCCTGGGACCTTCTAAAAAATGGATACAGCAGGAGGAATTCATCAATGAAAAAAGGAAAGGGGCTTTGTGTAAGAAATATTCAAGGCCATAGATATGGTAGATTGTTTCAGTGCCCCAGAAGCTGAGGGAATTTTCAGAATGAGCCAACAATAGTGAAGGCATGGCTTTGAAATCCAGAAATTCAGGTATTCTATGAAGTGAAGACCTGAGCAAGAAATCTATTTCAGGCACGGGGAATTAGCTAATGCAAAGGCATGGAGATGAGAGATCAGATCCAATCCAATAAAGATTTGTGAAGTGTCTACAGTTTGCTAGGCACTGTACTAAGGACTGGAGATACAGTTAAAAGAAAAAGAAAAGAAAGATAATCCTTAACTTCAAAGAGCTTACAATTTAGTGTGGGAGAGGGACACAACAAACAAAAAGAGGTGGGAAAGGGTAGAGGAGAAAACAGTAGGTTTTCAATGTTGGGGCATATTGTTCCATGGAGTTGAAAAAAACAGAGAAGCAGATAAGGAGAGGAGTAATCTGAGTGTCCAGTTTTGTTTTGTTTTGTTTTGTTTTCCCCTCTATAAAGGAAGGCACTGGGAAGAGTTTGGTACTCTACCTTCCAGTCCTCCAAATAAAGGGGAGAAGAGGCTGGGGGAAGTGGTGTCAATAAAGGATTGATTTAGCAACATGGTGATGAGATTAGAACTCATCAGAGTTTATCTGGGAAAGGGCATCTTGAAACCAGGCAGAGCAGCAGGTACAGAGAGGAAGGATGGATTTCTGGAATCAGAATCAAATTACCTTTGCCATTGTTTCTCACAAAGGTATGCCAATTCCCTTCTGTGAAGCTCCATCCTTTCCTGTAACTTTTCAAACCAAAATATGCAACCCTGGTCATCACTTCCTTACAGGTGTAGTTTCTCCTATTAGAAAATAAGTTGCTTGAGGTCAAGAAGTGGCTTTGCTTTTTTTGTCTTTTCATTCCCCAGGGTTTAACATACAGTAAGAGGTCAAGATAGGATCTGGACATGTGACCTCACTGTTTTAGGTAATTCTCAAGTGAGGAAACACTCTACCTTTCTTCTAAACTTTCCCTTCCATTTATAGTCTCAGAGAGGTGCTTAGGATTACTGAAGAGTTAAGTGACTTTGCCATGATCACACATTCAGTATGTGTCTCAAAGTGTGACTTGAACCTGTTTTCATAGTTTCAAGGCCAGATCTCTATTCACTATGACATGCTATCTCTACATTTGTTCAGTCATTCAGGCATGTATGACTTTTCATGACCCCATATGGGGTTTTCTTGGTAAAGTTACTGGAGTTGTTTTGCCATTTCTTTTTCCAGTGGATTAAGGCAGACAAATTAAATGAATTGCCCAGGGTTGCACAGTTAGTGAGTGGCTAAGAGTAGATTCCAACTCTGGTCTCTAGGTCTCCACTGAACCACCAGCTGTCTCTATCTCTACAGAGTAAGTCCTTAACAAATATTTCCTCCCCCAATTAATTCACTAATTCTTACAACACAATAATATTCTGTTGTACTCCATTATATTTTTTTATCACAAAATATGCAACTATGATTATTTGGGTTATATAGGGAACCTCACGCTCTGTATCATTGTTCCTTTGGGAATTTAGTCTAGCAGAGCATGGTACAGAGGAGTCATTGAATAAATGCTTTTTTCATTGCTCTATTAGCTATATTTCACATATATAACTTTATTAGGATAGCACAGGAGTTACATTTAGTTATATGTCCTTGTCCTATAATGCCCAGATAAGGCCTTGATTTTACCCCTAGGTTTAGTTATTTATTAGTATTTAAAATGCTACCTCTTTGTTTCTAGCTTTTAAAAAAGGAACAATCAAAGCCCAGACTATTAGAAAGCAGGTGATGATGTCTCTTCACTTTATTCAATGCTGATTCAGTGGGTTAGGCTGGCCAATTAAGTACTGATAAAGCCGAGTTCACCTTGAACAGAAGTTCAATGCAACAGAGAAAATTGCGTTCAGTTGTAGTCAACATTGAGTCTAATAAAAATTGTCTTTTGATGTAGTTGGTGTAAATTCAGGTTTTAAAATGTTTTAAGGACATTCTTGTTTTTCTTCTGGTATTTTAGCAAACTTAATCTAAAATGAGAAAAATCAAGCTAAGAATTAAAGTTGAGGAAACCAATCAAGAGATTTGTTTCAGGCATGAAGTTCCAAATTACCTTTCACCCTCCCCACCCTTCCCATTCATTGGAGAGGTCAAGCAATTTGATATAGATTATGCATGTGCAGTCATGCAAAACATATATCCAAATTAGTCATGTTGTGAAAGAAAACACAGACCAAAACCAAAATGACAACCAACCAACCAAGAAAAACAAAGTTGTTGGGGCGGCTAGGTGGCGCAGTGGATAAAGTACCGGCCCTGGAGTCAGGAGTACCTGAGTTCAAATCCGGCCTCAGACACTTAACACTCACTAGCTGTGTGACCCTGGGCAAGTCACTTAACCCCAATCGCCTCACTAAAAAAAACAAAAAACAAAAAACAAAGTTGTTTCTTTGTTTGTTTTTAAGTATCCTTTGATTTGCATTCAATTTCATCAGTTCTTTCTCTGGAGATAGATAATTTTTTTATCATAAGTTTTCACAATTGTCTTGCATCAAATTGTTGAGAATAACTAAGTCATTTACAATTGGCCATAATGTAATACTGCTGGTTACTGGGTACAATGTTCTCCTGGTTCTGCTTATTTCCCTTTGCATCACTACATGTAAGTCTGTCCAGGGTTGTTTTTGTTGTTTCTTTGTTTGTTTGTTTTGTTTGTAGTTGTTTTTGGTTTTGGTGTTTGTTTGTTGGTTGGTTTTTTGAGGCAATCAGGTTTAAGTGACTTTCCCAGGGTCACACAGCTAGTAAGTGTCTGAGATAGGATTTGAACTGAGGTTCTCCTGCCTCCAGGGCCACTGTCTTTCCAGATTGCTCTGAAAGCATCCTGCTAACCATTTATTACAGTGCAATATTATTCCATCTAGTTCAGCCATTCCCTGATTAATGGACATCCCCTCAGTTTCTAATTCTTTGCCATGTCAAAAGAATTGCTATAAAATTTTATACGTATTATTCTTTCTACCTCACCCCACACCTTTTTTTTTTTTTTATCTCTCTGGGATATACTTAGTAGTTGTATGTCTGGGTGAAACGGTATACATGCTTTTTATAATCCTTTGGACATAGTTCCAAATTGCTTTACAGAAGATCAATTCACAACTAGTCCCAATTTTCCCACATCCTCTTCAACAGTTGTCATTTTTTTCTTTCATATTATCCAATCTTATAGATGAGTCTGTACCTCCGAGTTGCTTTAACTGACATTTCTCTTATCAACAGTTAATTAAGGATTTTTTTTCATATGACTATAGATAGCTTTAATATCTTTGTCTGAAAAATGCCTGCTTATATACCTTACTCATTTGTTGGTTGAGGAATGACTTGTATCCTTATAAATTTGACTGTGTCATCTATATATTTGAGCAATGAGGAATTTATCAGAGAAACTTACTATAAATTTTTTCTCACAGTTATGATTCCTAAGTGTATATTTCCCTACACCCTACATTTTCCCAATTTATTCTTTCCTCTTTCTCTTCTCATGCTGTCCCTCTCAAAAGTGCTTTGCTTCTAACCATCAGTGCCTCCCTCAATCTTCTCTCCCTTCTATCAGCCCTAGCCCTTTTATTATCCCCTTCCCCTCCTATTTCTCTGTATGGTAAGACATATTTCCATGCCCAACTGTGTGTATATGCAATTCCCATTTTGAGCCAGTTTCAATGACAGTAAGTTTCATTTTTTTTTGTAAGGTAATTGGGGTTGACTTGCCCAGGGTCACACAGCTAGCAAGTGTCAAGTGTCTGAAGCTGCATTTGAACTCAGGTCCTCATGAATCCAAGGCCAGTGCTTTATCCACTACACTATATACGATCTTTAAAAAAATAAATTTGGCTCTTTTATATAAGATAATTTACACAATTCCACTTTTTTTTTCCAACTTCTTCCGGTGCATCCCTTTCTCACAACTTAATTCATATTCAACTTGCACCCATTCCCTCTGTGTATACTGCTTCAAACTTCCCTAATAATAATAAAGTTCTTTGGACTTATAAAAATCATCTTCCCATGTACAAATGTAAACAGTTTAATTTTATTTGACTAATGATTTCTCTTTTCTGCTTACCTTTTTATGCTTTCCTTGGATCTTTATTTGAAAGTAAAATTTTGTATTCAGCTCTGGTCTTTTCATTGGGAATGCTTGAAAGTCCTTTATTTCATTAAATATCTGTTTTCCCCCTGAAGTATTCTTCTGAGTTTCACTGGGTAGGTGATTCTTGGTTGTAATCCTAACTTCTTTGGTCTTGAGAATATCATATTTCAAGTCATTTGATACTTTTAATATAGAAGTTGCTAAAACTTGTATTATTCTAACTGGGCTCCATGATATTTGAATTTTTCTTTTTGGCTTGCAATATTTTCTCCTTGAACTGGGAGCTCTCAAATTTGACTATAATATACCAGAGAATTTTTATTCTGGGCTCTCTTTCAGGAGGAACTAAGTGGATTCTTTCAATTTCTATTTTGCCCACTAGTTCTAGGATATCAGGGAAGTTATTCTTGATAATTTCTTGAAAAGTTGATCTTTAGGCTCCTTTTCTTATCATGACTTTCAAATAGTCCAATAAATCTTAAATTAACTCTTCTGGATCTTTTATTTTTAAATTTATTCTTTTAGTTCAGTTGTTTTCCTAATGATATATTTTACAGTTCTTGCACATCTTCTTTTTTTTTTAATCCATTTGGCCAATTCTTCTTTTTAAGAAGTTCTTCTCTTAAGCAAGCTGCGGGCTGTTTTTTTAAAATATTTTTCTTGAATCATTCTCAGTTCTTTTCCCAATTTTTCCTCTACCTCCCTTATTTGATTTTTAGAATCTCTTTTCAGTTCTTCCAAGGAATTCTTTTGGGACCTGAGACCAATTCAAATTTTTTTTCCTTTGAGGCTTTGGATATAGCTTTTTGTCTTTATTGTATTCTTTTGAGTTTATGCTTTAATCTTTTCTGTCACCATAGTAACTTTCTATGGTCACAGTATTTATTATTTGCTCATTGGATTTGGCAATTAAGAAATTATTAGTAACTTTTGAATAATCTGCAACTATTTCTCTTATTTCTCACCTCTTGGAATAAGCAGCATAAACAGAATATCTTTTCCATATTATATCCTTTCAAATGTATACATGAAGTTATTTCATTCATCTGACTAGCCATCCATCCATTTATCCATTCATTAGACAAGCATTAAGTGCATACAGTATGCAGAACACTGTAGATACCTTATATTTTCTTTACACTATGCCTCTCTCTTCATAAAATTGTTATAAAAGATTCCAGCGCCTGATACATAAACATATTAAATATTCATTAAACTATTGAATTTATAAATTGTAAATATAATAAAAGGAAGGATGGTGTTATAGCCTCAGAGTAAGAATGACCTGAGTTGCAGTTTAGCTTCTGACATATATTTGTTCTGTTACCCTAAGGAAACACATTGTCATCCTAGTCACTCCTGGGTGAGTCTAAGACTGTAAAATATAGAAAAGGTTCCAATCTTTATTAGTAAAATAAAAAGTCCCTTATACAGCATACTACATGATTATCAAAAATTGCTATATTTGTTTTATCCCTAAATAATATTATAAATTACCACACAAAAATTAAAATATAAATATTGTTAGCAATATTTAGAGTAAATATGGAGTGTAATGGGAAAAAAAGCAATGAAAAAAAAAGATTGTAGGAGACCTGCATATAATTCTTAGTCAGTTTTATTATTATGAATCATTGTAAAATTACAGAACAAATCTATCTCATTCATAAAATGAAGGTGTTGTAGTAGATAATTTTCAGAAGATTTTGTTTCTAAAACTCATTGCAAAGAGACTCCCTTGAAGATACTAGCATACCATGGAGAATGGGTAAAATGTAACACTCCTGACCTTTAAGAAGTGGGAACCAGGCTGCTCACTGTTATAGAAGGAAAGTAGCAATTCTATGAAGCAGAGAATAAAGTACACTCCAGATTTAAGACACAGTCTATGCAAAAGTATGGAGAAGCAAAAAGGAATGCTGCATGTGAACAACATAAAGGAGATCTACTGAAGTTTATTGAGCAAGAGAAAAATAACCATATGTGCCTATCAAAGATGCACGGATAGGTTATGTCACAGACTCAATTAGTTCATGTATCAGTTAAGGGACTTCTTAACTTCATTTAAAACATTCTTCATTTTTTTTTTAAAAGGGCATTAACAGCTGATGTAATGTTAGTAAAGATTATTAAGATGCAAAGCAGCAGATTTTCATAGCCCCAGGCTAATCAAAAACCTAAATGAGTTAGTGGAAATTGTGTGATATATGCATCTGAATTAGAGATGTGAAAGAAAAAAAAATCAACATAAATACAAAAATATATACAAGGGAAGGAGATTTCATTGATGGAGGTCCTAAGATTATTTTTATTTATTTATTTTTAGATTGTCTTGAACCACTTTAAATGTTTTCCAACTTTAAAATGAGCAAGGAAGAGTTCAAGCCTGGTCATTTGCCCTTGTACCAAGAACATTGAGAAGAGAGGTTGCCTTTAGCATAAATTAAAAACTGGAGGCTGGGAAAAACAAGAGAATTATTTATCAGCAATATTCTGTAACACCAAAGCTATTATATCATTGAGTTCTTGCTATATCTTTTAGCCAGGTAATCTGATACTTACCTAGTAAGATTTCTCATATTTTCCTTGTGTATTTAAAGGACTTACTGCTAAATGTGTGTACATAAAACATAAGAATCATGTATGTATCACTAAGTTTTACCTCTTCTATAAATGACCAAGTACCCCATTCTTAAATAAAAGTTGTCATGTTGTTGCCATTGGTGTTTGCTATACATTGGAATTTTAATTTCTTTGAGTACTTCCCTTAGTAGTCCATTTTCTATTTCAAAACTCATCATTAAGGACAGGGAAAGCGTCAAATTAAGGTTTCTTCAACATTACTACTTAGGAGAATATTCATACTACTTTTATTCTTAAGTTGTCTTATAGCATTCTGGTTAGCAAAGATATACTGCTTCTTATTTTTTCACTTTTTTTTTAGGGCAATGAGGGTTAAGTGACTTGCTCAGGGTCACACAGCTAGTAAGTGTCAAGTGTCTGAGGCCATATTTGAATTTAGGTACTCCTGAATCCAGGGCCTGTGCTTTATCCACTGTGCCACCTAGCTACCCCGACTTCTTATTTTTTCTTTGTAACATTCTTTTTTGTATGTGACTTATTTTTTCTATGTAATCCTTTCTTATTCATTCAAAAGAACCATTAGAAGGTAATATCCTTCGAGAAAACTGTATAGGTTTTGAACTTGTATCCCTGGCAAATAACACAGTGCATGGTATATAGTAATACCCAATACATTCTTGCTGTATTACTTTTCATTGTATTTTAAGGTGCGTATAAAAGCAAGTATTTACCCAATTGTCATGGCCAGAAATTTCACTGTTTATAATTTATAATACAAGTAAGCAGAAGGTTTTATTACATATAAACTCTAAGATAAAAGCCTAGGCAGGAAAATCATTAATTAGTATATAAAAAAGTCAGTTTGAATATGATTAATTTCTCAAACCTGTTTCTAGAATATAAAAAGAGAAGTCATGCTGAGTTCACAGAGATCAGCCACTATATTTTGGTGGGGCAGGGAGTGGGTACATGGGCATTTTGTTGTATTTCAGGAAAGACAGACAATAGAATTTCTAATCACTACCCTGCAACTGATCTCAATGGTCCAGTCACCTGTATCTTTTGGGAGTACAGGACAAAAACTAGGGTAAATGAAAACAAAGCAGGGGTTATATGTGACTGGTCATTTCAAAGGTCATAGGGTCATGGAATAATAAATTTAGAGGCAGTTACATGAATGTAACTGAATGGAGTTCTGGGACTGGATTTTATTAATGAACTTTGACATTTAATAGCTGTGTCACTCTGGGCAAGTCACTTAACTTCTGCCTGCCTCACTCCCCTCAAGTGGGGAAAAATAATATTGGAGACAACATATAAAAAGAAACTGAGCTGAGGAGGTATGATATATGTATATGTTTGTGTATGTATGTATGTATGTATGTATGTATGTATGTATTTCCTTCCTTCTTTCCTTCCTTCCTTTTTTCCTTCTTTCCTTCCTTCCTTCCTATGATGCATTATGTATGGCCTGCCAATTATCCCAGATTTTTGAAGGCTATGCCAGTATAAAATAAGCTCTGACAAATTCCAGTAACTTAGAAAGATGTTAAATGTTGGCCCAGTGATAAACTACAAGGGTATTTTCCAAGGGCCCACTTAGCTAGGCTCAGTAAGGCTTATCATGGATCTTGCAAAAGGGTGAAGATATTTTTAAAAATCTGTTGTGCACAGTAACCCTCAAAGACTACTTATTATTGATGGATATTGATCTACACTAGTGAAGGGAAAATATACTCCAATTAAATTATATATTCTCAAAGTATAGAAGTAATTAATTAAGAAATGAATTCTCTTTGACTAAAATTTCAGAGGAAATGAAAATATTTATTAAACCTTTAAGGTGACTCACACTTTGTGCAGTAAGGGTTAGACCAAGTAACTCCTAATACCAATTAAAATTTTGAAATCCAGTGATTCTGTGAAAAAATAAATAACTGCTTATGCTTCACTATAGATATTTTTTTTTCTGAAACCATGTGTCCATATCTGGGAGATCCATGAATCTTCAGTCCAGGAGAAAGGTCTCAAAAACATAATAGTAATGTTAATAATAATAACTAGCATTTATATATTGCTTGAAAATTTTAAAGTACCTCAAAATATCATCTCAATGGGGATAGAGAGGAATATACCTTTTTCTCAGCAGTACGTGGCACATATTCAAAAATTGACCATGTATTAGGGCATAAAACCTTCATAGTCAAATGTAGAAAGGCAGAAATAGTAAATGCATCCTTCTCAGATCATGATGCAATAAAAATTACATGTGATAAAGAGCCATGGAAAGGTAGACTGAAAATTAATTGGAAACTAAATAATTTCATTCTAAAGACTGAGTGGGTCAAACAACAAATAATAGAAACATTCAATAACATCATCCAAGACAATGACAATAATAAGACAACATACCAAAATCTAGGGGATGCAGCCAAAGCAGTGCTTAGGGGGAATTTTATATCTCTAACTGTTTACATCAATATCAAAGAGAAAGAGATCAATGCATTGGGCATGCAACTTAAAAATCTAGAAATAGAACAAATTAGAAATCCCCAATTAAATACTAAATCATAAATCCTGAAAATTAAAAGAGAAATTAACAAAATTGAAAGCAAGAAAACTATAGAATTAATCAATAAAATTAAGAGCAGATTTTAGAAAAAAACAATAAAATAGACAAATCATTGGTTAATTTGATTTTAAAAAAGAAAGAAGAAAACCAAATTACCAGTATCAAAAATTAAAGGGGTAATTTCACCACCAATGAAGTGTAAATTAAAGTAATAATTAGAAACTATTTGTCTAACTGTATGCCAATAATTTTGAAAATCTAAGTGAAATGGATAAATATTTACAAAAAATACAAATTGCCCAGGTTAACTGAAGAGGAAATAAAATCCTTAAATAAGCCCATACCAGAAAAAGAAATTGAGCATGCCATTAATGAACTCCCTAAGAAAAAAAATCCCCAGGACCAGATGGGTTTAAAAATTAATTCTACCAAATATTTAAAGAACAATTAATTCTAATATTATACAAATTATTATGAAAAATAGGTGAAGGAGTGCTACCAAATTCATTTTATGACACAAATATGGTAGTGATACCAAAACGAGGCAGAGAAAAAACAGAGAAAGAAAATCGTAGACCAATTTCCGTAATGAAAATTGAGGCAAAAATCTTAAATAAGATATTACCAAGGAGATTACAGCAAGTAATCACCAAGATAATACACTATGACCAGGTGGGATTTATACCAGGAATGGAGGGCTGGTTCCTATTATCATAATCAACCACATCAATAAGAAAACTAACCAAAATCATCTGATCATCTCAATAGATGCAGAGAAAGCTTTTGACAAAATACAACACCCATTCCTAATAAAAACACTAGCGAGTTTAGGAATAGGTGGAACTTTCCTTGAAATAATAAGCAGTATCTATCTAAAACCATCAGCAAGCATCATATGTAATGGAGATAAGTTAGAGGCCTTCCCAATAAGATCAGGGGTGAAACAGGGATGTCCATTATCACCTCTATTATTTCATATTGTATTAGAAATGTTAGCCTTAGCGATCAGAGAAGAAAAAGGAATTAAGGGAATTAGAATGGGCAAGGAGGAAACAAAACTATCACTCTTTACAGACGATATGATGGTATACTTAGAAAATCCAAGAGAATCAACTTAAAAATTACTTGAATCAATTAATAACTTGAGCAAAGTAACAGGATACAAAATAAATCCACATAAATTATCAACATTTCTATACATGACCATGAAGTCCAGCAGCAAGAGATAGAAAAATTAAATTTAAAGTAATGTTTGACAATATAAAATACTTGGGAATCTACTTGCCAAGACTGATCCAGTAACTCTATGAACACAATTACAAAACATTTTTCACACAAATCAAATCATATCCAAATAATTGGAAAAATATCAATTGCTCATTGATAGGCCAAGCTAATATAATAAAAATTACAATTCTACCTAAATCAATTTACTTATTCGGTGCCATACCAATCAGACTACCAAAAAAATATTTTATAGAGCTAGAAAAATAATAACAAAATTCATCTGCAAAAAGAAAAGGTCAAAAATATCCAGAGAACTAATGAAAAAAATGCACAGGAACATGGGCTAGTTGTATCAAATCTGAAGTTCTATTACAAAGCAGCAGTCATCAAAACTATCTGGTACTGGCTAAGAAATAGAGTGGAAAACCAGTGGAATCGCAAGGCACAGGAGACACAGTAGTAAATGACATTAGTAATGTACTGTTTGATAAACCCAAAAGACTCCAACTTCTGGGACAGGAAGGAATTCAGTATTTGACAAAGACTGCTGGGAAAACTGGAAGAGAGTATGGCAGAAACAAGGCAAAGACCAACATCTTATACCTTATACTAAAACAAAGTCAAAATGGGTACATGATTTAGACATAAAAGGTGATACCATAGGTAAATTAGGAGAGGAAAGAATAGTTTACTTCTCAGATCTTTGGAAAGGAGAACAGTTTATGACCAAACAAGAGATAGAGAATAATATGGAATGCAAAATGGATGATTTTGATTACATTAAATTAAAAAGTTTTTGTACAAATAGAAGCAATGCATCCAAAATCAGAAGGGAAGCAGAAAGTTGAGAAATGATTTTTATAGCCAGTACTTCTGATAAAGGACTCATTTCTAAAATATATTGATAACTAAATCAAATTTATAAGAATCCAAGTCATTCCCCAATTGAGAAATGGTCAAAGGATATGAACAGGCAGTTTTCTAATGAAGAAATCAAAGTTATATACTGCTATATGAAAAAATGCTCTAAATCACTATTGATTAGAGAAATTCAAATTAAAACTACTCTGAGGTACCACCTGACACATATCAGATTGGCTAATATGACCAAAAAGGAAAATAATAAATGTTGGATAAGCTGTGGGAAAATTGGAACACTAATGCATTGTTGGTGGAGCTGTGAACAGAGCCAACCATTCTGGAGAGCAATTTGGAATTATGCCCAAAGGGATATAAAGCTGTGAATATTAGGTCTTTTCCCTAAAGAGATCATAAAAAATGGAAAAGGACCCACATGTGCAAAAATATTTATAGCTGTTCTTTTTGTGGTTGCAAGGAATTGGAAATTGAGGGGCTGTCCATCAGTTGGGGAATGGCTGAACAACTTGTGGTATATGAATGCAATAAGAAATGATCAACAGGCAGATTTCAGAGAAACCTGGAAGGACTTGCATGAACTGATGATGAGTGAGATGAACAGAACCAGGAGAACACTGTATACATTATCATCAACTTTATGTGTTGATCAATTGTGATAGACTTGATTCTTCTCAGCAATACATTGGTACAGGATAGTTTCAAAGGACTCATGATGGAGAAGGCTCTCCAAATCCAGAAAAAAAAAGAACTATGGATTATGGGTGTAGATTGAATCATACTATTTCTTTTGTTTTTGGTGCTATTGTTTTTCTTTTTTGAGGTTTTTCCTTTTTGCTCTGATTCTTCTCTCATAACATGACTACTGCAGAAAGATGTATAATATGATTGTACATATATAACCTATATCAGATTACTTGCTGTCTTGGGGAGGGGGGAAGGACAGAGAAAAATTTGAAACTAGAAATCTTATAAAAACCAATGTTAAAAACTCTCTTCATGTAACTGGAAAATAATAAAATACTTTTATTTTACATATATATTATATATACACATACATATATATGTATGTATGTATGTATATATATAATTTTTATTTTGTGGTAAAAAATATTTGTGGTAAAGATTAATATTGAAAGTTTTAACTGAATCATTTGGGAGGGGCCACACCCAGCTGCTACTGTGCAGCTTTGGAAGGACCTCCCCTTTCGGGGGAGGAAAAATGCTAGACCTCCCCTTTTGGGGGAGAAAAACTCCATCAAAAGGGAGGCAACTTCTGGTGTGTGGGGTGTTCAAGAGTTTGGGCTCTTTCGACCTGGAAGATAGTCTGGTGGTGCTTGGTTCAAAGGTGGTGGGGTGTTTTGTGCTTGGTCTTGGGTGTGCTGGTTCTCAGCCTGGCGGGCAGTTCGGGATTGGTGAGTTTTATGAAGGAAAACCCTAAATTCCTTTGAAGTAGCTTAATTGGGAAGTCTCTGGGATCGAATAGGCTAAGCTTAGAGTTAAGAGTGTCCATCTGTATTTCTACTTCCTTATTTCCCTAATTGGTTTCATCTTTGTGGTGTAATTAATTCCTAAGCAATAAAACCTGATCCTTCATGAACTAAAGCTCAGAGGCTCCTTTTCTTATTGGCCTGGGAGGAATATATAAAAGGGAAAGTTCAAATGGGAGATTAATGCTCTGTATATCAAATTTTGGCCCTTACACTTTACAAAAACCCTGGGAGAGAGGTTACTTTTATCTCTATTTTTACAGATGAGCACACTGAGGTCTACAGAGATTAAGTGATTTGCCCAAGGGTCACACAGCTTCTAAGTGTGTCAGGCCAGATTTGAGCTCATATCTTCTTGACTTTAGCTTTAGCACTCGATCTTCTGAGACATCTAGTAACAGAGTTTACCTTTATTTTTCTCTTCCAAAGTAGACCAGGTCAAACCAATCCAATAAGTATTTGTTAAATGCTATTGTATATTGGGTGCCCTTAGGAATTCTTCTTTAGTGAATTCTAATTCAGTGAAAATCTCTGATTTGTTGATTTTGCTGGTTTTGTGTCTATGGGCATTTATCTTTTTCTTTGAAAGGCATTGTACCCATTATTGCAACTAAGTCCTCACAGATGATATTCAACATTCTTTTTTGATTCTTTAAGGAAACATGAATACTATAATGCAAATTTTGTATTAAATAACACAAGTAATTTCTACTCATTGTTACTTTATTTTATGGTTGATTGAAGTCTGAGGATATTGAAAAGATTTTGTTTGGTTTTTAATCCAAATTATTTTCATTCCTAACAGTATTGGTGGAACTAACCCATTCTTCAAATCGACCTGCTAATTCTTCAGTTCAACACTCACATTACAACTCTATTTTGCTTTTATACACATGAGGTAAATGATTAAAAATTTACTATCTAAATAGTTTCATGTAATGTAATGTAAATATATAAATGTATAAATTGGAAATTTAAAATATGGGACAATAAAATATAATAAATAATTTATGTATTTATTATAAAATTAAAAACAATAGAGGTAAAAAAAATTAAAATCTAGTTCCTTCTCTCCTCACCTTCCCATAAAAAAAAAGTTCTTTCAGTTTAAATTTCTAAATTTCCATAGCTTTGCAGAACTTAAACCTTTAATAAGGCGTTCTGTCATCGTTTCCTGGTTTATATTCTGCAGTCCTCCTTAATACAATTTGAGGTCAATCAATTTTGATACCTTACAGCAAAGATTGATAGCCCTTAATCTTTGTTAAGCTTTTGTCTATTGAAGACCATCAAGATTTAAATTTTTGCCTTACAGCTTGCTAGATAAACGGTTTATAAGCCCCTTTCTTTTGGAACTTTTCTAATTAATCTGAATGTCATATGGGAAGTGGGGATGGTGTTAGAGGTAGGGGCAGAGAAAAAAACCTAGAAGCAGACTCTTACAAATATGTTATTTATCAATGTCAACTAACAGATAATACCATCTGTGCTAATCCCTAACCTTTTTCTCTCTAGTCCTTTAAGTTGTCTCTGCCTTTGATTTCTAAGACAGGTGACCCAGGCCTAACCCTGTCAGCTTTAGTTCAGAGGGACTCTGACAAAAGATATGCCTCTGATCTGACAAATTGATTGGCTTCAAGGAATAGGTTAACTGGAAAAAGGATCTCCCTAACAAGTGATAAAGCCTTTCTCTTTGGAGCTCACAGCTATGGTTATGTGGGAAGAATTAATAAACTGACCTAAGGAAGGAGAAAACATTATGTACAAGGGAAAAACTGCATAAAAAACAAGCAATTAAAGGACAAGAGTTTTTTGTTTTTGTTTTGTTTAATTATAATTCTGAAAGTAACAACTGTATTTTATTTGAAAGCTATTAAGTGTAGGTTAATTGAAAATTGTTTTCTTAATTAGGAAACAAATATTAAAATTCCATTAGGGGTTCTAGACCAACACTATTGGGTAAAATGATTAGATATGGTAAGCATGAAAGACAACCTATGGAAAGGCTATTAATCAGATTAAGGAGTAGATTGCCAACATTGCCTTTATCCAAGCAGACTGATGATGAGCTAAAGCCAATGGCTCTCTGGTTTCATAATGTAAGTTTGCTTAACAATAAATGCTATCAGTGATAATCAATAAGACTCCTGGAATGTTTATTTCCAATTCAACATTGATACTGGAATAACCCAGGTACATGAATAATTTAGCAGAGCCTTAGATTCAATTTTGTTTGTGTGATGAAAAAAAAGGAGTCAATCTTGCTAAGTACAAATCATTGTAAATCCTTGTAAAGTTTCCTTAGTCTGATTTAAACTGCGATTTTTAACTTGAGATTCTGAGATTTTTTTTTTGGGGGGGGAGGCAGGCAATGAGGGTTAAGTGACTTGCCCAGGGTCACACAGCTAGTACGTGTTAAATGTTTGAGGTCAGAGTTGAATTCAGGTCCTCCTGAATCCAGGGCTGGTGCTTTATCCACAACCTGGCTGCCACCCCTCAGAATTTTTTTTTTCAAATGGTTTGATAACTTTATTTCAGTATACTTGTATACTTGGTTTCCTTTGTAACCCTATGGATTTTATTTTATGCATTGAGAAGGAGTCCACTGGCTTCACCACAGTGCTCAAGGGGACCATGACAGTAACACACATGGTTATGAATTCATAATTTTACAGGATATTTTGCATCTGAACTCAAGGCCTCTCCTGGTATTCTCACAAACATTTTATATTTTATGGAACTCTCTCTTTATTTTCTTCCAAATAAAATCTTTTATCTTCTTATTCTTTCTGTCTCTCACTTTTTCTCAACCCCTGCTCAGTGATTTTTGTTTATTTACCAAACTTACACCCCTTATATTTTACTCTGTAAGAAAATTTCAAGATTATTTCTATCTGCTTCCCATGTTTGATTGTCTTTTGTAATAATCATCTCATCTTTCCAGTCTCACCCAATCTCCTTTGGCTGGTATAACTGACTGAAATAAATGTAGTCAATAGGAAGTTGTCAGTAATCATTTATTAAGCATCTACTATGTGCTGGGCTCTGTGTTAAGCAACAGAGACTCAAATGAATAAAATATGTCTTGTTTTCATGGAGCCTATAATCTTATGGGGGAAGACAATACCCCTATACACACACACACACACACACACACACACACACACACACACACACACACAGCCTAAGAAGGGGGTACAGGGGCAGCTAGGTGGTGCAGTGGATAAAGCACCAGCCCTGGATTCAGGAGGACCTGAGTTCAAATCCAGCCTCAGACACTTGACACTTACTAGCTGTGTGACCCTGAGCAAGTCAGTTAACCCTCATTGCCCTGCAAAAAAAAAGAAAAAAAAAAAGAAGGGGGAACACGTGATAGCGAGTTGAAAGGTAATCACCTCAGAAGCATGATGGAGAAGCCAGCAAAGTCCAAAATGAGTTAGTCACAGTGAGAAATTAATTATCTAAGATTTCAGTTCTATTACCCTTCTTGAACGGAAGAGTTTATAGTCCCATCCTCTAGAGGTACAAAAAGGAATTGATGAGATGTAAGTAACAAGGCAGTTTGGATCTTGAAAGATGATGAGATTTCCCATTGATGAATCAACTGAGGGCATGAAAGAGAAGTCAAAGTGCTACTATTATGGAAAGGGATCTGGCCTGGAATAGGAGGGCCTGGAATAAGGCAAATCAGTGATTCCAAACTATTACCACCCTCCCCCTGCTTTTTTTTTTTTTGCATTAGGTACTCTTCTCCTGGAAATTTTAAGGCAATTAATACAGGACCAGAGGAATATTATGGAAGGAAGGAAGGAAGGAAGGAAGGAAGGAAGGAAGAAAGGAAGGAAGGAAGGAAGGAAGGAAGGAAGGAAGGAAGGAAGGAAGGAAGGAAGGAAGGAAGGAAGGAAGACAGAAAGAAAGAAAGAAAAAGAAAGAAAGAAAGAAAGAAAGAAAGAAAGAAAGAAAGAGAGAAAGAAAAAGAAAGAAAAAGAAAGAGAAGGAAGGAAGAAAAGAAGGAAAGAAGGAAAAAAAAGAAAAAAGTCTTTATAGGGTTTTCAGATTGCCCTCGTTAGAAATATTATATGTGTTTTGAGCTACGGTCTTCAAGTCTTCAGTCCTTGTCTTGTACAAATGTCATTTTATTAGGAAGGAAATCACAAATTTGACTTTCAAATACAAGTCCCTGGAGAATCAGAAAAAGGTAAACAGGAAAAAGAAATCATGAGGGACATTAAAAGGTTAAACTGTTTACATCCATACATGAGAAAATAATACTTCTAACTTATAAGAACTTTTTCATCAAGGCATATACAGAGCACACAGGTCTGAATGGAATATGAAGGGATGGCATTTGTAAAGCATTTGTTTTTTGTGTATCCTTGTTCTTTGTGGAGCAAACAGGGTGGGTTATCAGAGTGGGCTCAAGGAGGGAACAACACACACACCCAATTGGGAGGAGTAATCTATTAACCCTACAGGAAAGTAGGAGGGGAAGAGGATAAGGAGGCATTGGTGAATGAAGGGAGGGTAGAGCAGGGGAGGGGGCAGTCAGTAGCAAAACACTTTTGAGGAGGATTAGGGCAAAATAAGATAGACAATAGAGTAAATATCATTGGAAGGGAATGGGATGGTGGGAAATAGTATTGATGATTGACTACAATGTCAAAGTATGGTACCTACTCTGCTGGGCTATTGTGAAGAAAATTCTCTGTCAAGTTCAAGGTACTATATAAAAATTATGATGAACAAGATGCTATCAGAAAAACCTGGAAAAGGGGCAGCTAGGTGGTGCAGTGGATAAAGCACTGGCCCTGAATTCAGGAGGGCCTGAGTTCAAATCTGGCCTCAGACACTTGACACTTACTAGCTGTGTGACCATGGGCAAGTCACTTAACCCCAATTGCCCACAAAAAACAAACGAATGGAAAAAAAAAAACCTGGAAAGATGCACATGAACTGAAGCAGAGAGAAATGTACTGTATAAAAAATAACAGCATTAGTGTAACATAATTCTGTATACCTAGCATATCTTCTTTTATCTCTCCAGTATCATCACATGCAGATTTTCTATCCTCAATGCTCTAGCCAAATTCCTTATCCTCTATGATGTTTTACCTAAGCCTCTCCCCTTCCTCAACTGAAAAATGATTGCTCCTTCACATGATTTTGTAATCCTCTTATATTTTGTCATACACTCTTATGGTCTCATGTCCAGATTTCTTTATAAGGCTGTTCTCAGTTTTCTTATCTCCTATACATCGATCTAGGAATCCTGGAAAAATGTTTTTCCTGACACCACCTGTCATACTGATTTGCTCTATTTTTGCTACCATACTGTTCACAGTATTTCTAAGGATATTTTATTGAAAATATGAAGGATGGGGGCAGTTAGGTGGTACAGTGGATAAAGCATTGGCCCTGAATTCAGGAGTACCTGAGTTCAAATCCAGCCTCAGACACTTGACACTTACTAGCTGGGTGACCCTGGGCAAGTCACTTAACCCTCATTGCCTCACCAAAAAAAAGAAAAGAAAAGTAAAAGAAAAATATGAGGGAAAAGGGGGGGAGGACCTTCTTAAATGTAACAATTTTCCAATAGTTATGAGAATATCAGGATAAAACTGCAAATTCCCAAAACCATATTCCCAAGTCTTTTCTTTTTTCTTTCTGCTACTTTCCTACCATTTATTCTCTTACCCCACCCTACTTTATGTCATCTAATGTCACCTCCACCTAGCTTTCAAATCTTAATCTTGTTCTATTTAGCTCTATTTTATGAATATTTATTTTCTTTTTAGTTTCTCAAGCAATTCAGGGGGAAGGATTTAGCATTCTATATTTTTTGGTGTAATTTCTTCTGTCCAAGAAGTAAGGGGAAAAATCATAAAGTACTCTTTTCTTTCAGGAAGTAATGTTCTCTCTTCAATATATCACAGTTCTTCAATAAACAGGAACATCAGAGTCCTGGAATTCTCAAGAAATGAATGTGCTGAGGGCATTATTAATCTCCTAAAATGGATGAATAAGGGGGAACTTTAGAGTTGTGCTATGGAAGGTGCAATCAATTCAGAGTCAAATAATCTAGATTCAAATCCCACTACTGCTGCTTAAAACCAGTGTAACTTTGGGTGAATCACTTTTCTCTTGGATTCACTTTCTTCAGGTGTAAAAGTAGATGGTTAGATTAGAAGTTTTTAAGATCTGTTCTCTCTTCTGAGGATCATTTATCTCCAACATCACCAATATACTGCACTTTATATACACTTTATATGCACTGTATATACCTGCACTTTAGTATTAATGTATAGTTTAATCTGCATAGAAACTTTCTCCACTCATGTAAAGTAATATACCTCTGGATCTTTGGAGGTTATTGAGATTTTGTGAATGATTATTAAAAAAAAGAATCATGTGAACAAGGTTCTGGCTAAAAGCCTCTCTACAATTAACTACTTAAGGTGGCTGAATAGATAAAACACTGGCCTGTAGTGAGGAAGACCTGGGTTCAAATATGGCCTTAGACACTTGCTACTTATATGACCCTGGGCAAGTCACTTAACCCTGTCTGCCTTGATTTCCTCACCTGTAAAAAATATAGAAAATGAATCCAGTATTTTTCCAAGAAAACCCCAGATGGGGTCACAAATAGATATGACTAAATGATTAAATAACAGACACACTTTTTTTTTAAATATTCTTTTGTTGTTGTTGTTTTGGTGAGGCGGTTGGTGTTACGTGACTTGCCCAGGGTCACATAGCTATCAAGTATTAAGTGTCTGAGGCCAGATTTGAACTCTGGTTCTCCTGAATCCAGGGCTAGTGACATATCCACTGCACCACCTAGCTGCCCCAACAAAGATACACTTAACTAGGTTGGTCATATAATGAGAGACATAATCTGTTCTTGGGTCTACCCTAGAAAATTTCCAAGTGTGATAGAAATTTTGAAGACTTAAGTTTCCCTGGTATTACCTTTCTGAATCTGAAATTACCTGTATACAATGAAGAGGCATGAGATCAGAACTTTAAAATAAAAGTGGTAGTGTTCTCCTTGTCTAAAATCTTTAATTTATATTTATTTCTTATATAACTTATATTTACTTTTCTAAGTATATGTTGTTTCTCATTAGCTCCTAGGAACTGGAACAGTTTCTTTCTTCCTTCCTTCCTTTCTTTCATTCTTTTTTTTAACCCTTTATGGACTTGACACCTAGCACAGTCTGGCAAAAGTGCTTATAGAATTCAATGAAATTTATTCTATTCCAAGGGGGGCAGCTAGATGGCACAATGGATAAAGCACCAGCCCTAGATTCCTGAGTTCAAATCTGACCTCAAACACTTGACACTTACTAGCTGGGTGACCCTGGGCAAGTCACTTAACCCTCATTGCCCTGAAATTTTTTTTTTCTATTCCTACCATGACATGAATAATCATTTCCTACATAATGTCGCTTAGTGATTATCCAGGCTTTATATGGAGACCTCTTGTTGTTGTTAGGTCCTTTTTCAGTCATATCTGTTTATTTCTGACTCCATTTGGGGTTTTCTTGGTAAAGATACTGGAGTGGTTTGCCAATTTTTCTCCAACTCATTTTACATATGAGGAAACTGAAGTAAACAGGGTTAAATGAGTTGCCCAGGGTCATACAGCTACTAAGTGCCTGAGGCCAGATTTCGAATCAGGAAGATTAGCCTTCCTGACTCCAGTCTCTTCACTTGATTAACTTTACTACCTAGTTGTCCTTATGTATACCTCTAGTAATAACAAGTTTACTACCTTCTGACCTCTCATTTCATTTTGATATAGAGCCCATGGTGAAGAAGTCCACCCCCTCTCATATTCAGTTGAAACCTGTCTCTATAATTCCTTTCCATTGCATTTAGAAAGAATAATCTTTTTTTTTTGTTAAATGAATGCATGAATTTTATTCAGCTTGATAAATGAAAGACATGCTTATGAATATTCAAAATCTAAAAAAAAATAGGATGGTGAAGAGTTTTCTTCCCTTCAATTAAATGAAACCAGAAGGGTAGGTATTTGACCAAAACTTGAGTCCACTTGACTCTTTTAGAATCTTATTCAAAACAGTTAGGTTTTTGAATTCTTTTAAATCTGGTGAAAATTAAATGGTATTGATAAAGAGAAATGTCAGATGTTGAATAATTTTAAGTATCTTTTTAGAGAAACTGCATGTGTTCTTTGAGACTTAAACATTAAATGGTTCTTAAAAGATCCTCTTCTATCATCTAATTTCTAATGATAGTATGGCTATTGTGATAAAATAATGGAATTTGGTAGATGCCCAGGGGTCCCACCTGAATGATCTAGTATTGTTTGAGAAACCAGCTAGGTACCTACTTGGGATGTTTGGATATGGGCCACACCTGGCCTGCCCTTAGTGACTTATGCTGCTGATGTTAGCCGGGGAACCACTCTCTGACATCCAGCTTGAATTACCTCCCTTTTGGGGGAGGGAGAGAAAAAGTAGAAAAGGGAACACTCCCTGAGGGGAGCACTTTTTTCCTGTTGGTGAGCTTCTGATAGTGGACTGCAAAGGGGCTGCACCATTGTTTCTTATTGAAACTAAAGACCCCAGGTGGTGAGTTAATAAAAATGAGTCTAGCTCTTTGAATTAGCTGAGCTGGAAGCAAGTTTGGGGATTGTGTCAGTCTTTGCAAGAGCCAGGGAGCTTATCCATTTCTCTCTTTCCTTCTGTTGTCATTGGCTTAATTAATTTCACCTTTGCTCTGTATTTAATTCCCATTAATAAAACCAGATTTGTTTGTGGAAAAAGAGGCTGTTAATCTCCTTTCTTATTGGCCTGGGAAAAATAAAAAAGGCAGTTTGGAAGGGAGGAACCTTCAGACCTAGAGGTCCCTCATTAGCCACCCAATTAACTCTCCCCATATTAAATTTAGCCCCTACATTATATTATCTGGGGGCATGGTATATTCTCCACAGCTGCAACTTGGTGGCACAGTAAATAAAGCACTGCCCCTGGGGAAGGATCTGAGTTCATATCTCACCTCAGACCCTTACTAGCTGTTTGACCCTGCATAAATCACTTAACCCCAATTGCCTTAAACATTTGGGGCCAAGTCCATTCATCCTGATGTATATCTTGCCACTAGACTGAGAAGGCTCTGAAAGAGAGCATGAAGTTGGTGACCTTGCACAGCCTTCCCTCACTTAAATCCAATTCACTGCAAGCCTTGACATCATCTCCTTATGTCATCATCCTCTTCAAGAATGAAGGAAAAACAACAGCAATATTCTCCAAGTCAAATTATGCAAAATAATTTCAGATGTTTCATCATTTCAAGAAAAAAATATTAATATCCCTATATCTCAATTTAGGTACTGTGTATGAGTTCACAGTACTAGAATATAAATTAAGGAAACTGATTTTTTTTTTTTAGTGAGGCAATTGGGGTTAAGTGACTTGCCCAGGGTCACACAGCTAGTAAGTGTTAAGTGTCTGAGGTCGGATTTGAACTCAGATACTCCTGACTCCAGGGCTGGTGCTCTATCCACTGTGCTACCTAGCTGCCCCAGGAAACTGATTTTTAATGTATCCTCTTGCAAAGCTAATGGACAAAAGCATACTGTTCAATCTTGTTCAAGAATCATGGACAACAGATGTATTGCCAAATTTAGGGACAAGACACCATAAATATCTGAATAGGAAGTCAAAAATTCAGGAGTATGTGCCAATAGTCCATTCTATTTAAACAAAAATAGAAACAGTATGCATAAGGTTTTCACCCCTGTTCTTCAAGGGATCTCTGCTATCATCATGTCAGGTAAAAATGGATCTAGAATATGCTCCAGTGCCATTTTCTCCAACAGGAATTCAACACCATCAATTAGTTAGGTTTAATCAAATGTTGACAATAGACTTGAAACACATGCTGCTAGCATGTATTGGGGTTCCACTGAAAGTGTAGCTGAAGACAATGTGTTTGTTAGCATGGAAAAAAACAAAATACAAAAAAAACCAAACAAACTCCCAAAGAACTTCTTTACAGAAAAGCTCATTGAAACATTTTTACCCTAAGGAAGACACACAAGAAGGACTGAAAGATTTCTTCCATGAGAAGGATTTTATCCTCCCCACTATTGCAAGAGGCTGATAAGGTGGCTAACCAACATAAGGTATGTTACAATGAGTTATATCTACATATCCAAATGTATATATTTTTTCAATTCAATAAAAATTATGAAGCATCTACTATGTATACAGCACTGTGCTAGGCAATGGGGATACAAAAAAAAAGAAAAAAAGAGAAAAAAACATAGCCCCTGACCTTAAGAAGCTCACAATCTAATGGCAGATACAGAAAAGAAAACTGAAATGGGGGCAGAGTACACCAAGGGGTACCCAATCCAGGGTTTCTTGTTCTGTGGAGTTCAGACCAAGTAGAGCTGAAGATCTCTATATCTGTATATTGCTATCTAAATATCAATATCAATTTTTTTTTTTGGTGAGGCAATTGGGGTTAAGTGACTTGCCCATGGTCACTAGTAAGTGTCAAGGGTCTGAGGCCAGATTTGAACTCAGGTTCTCCTGAATCCAGGGCCCATGCTCTATCCACTGTGCCACCTGGCTGCCCCCCCCCCCCATATCTCAGGATTGGGGCACTGCTAAAAATTCCCTAACATTGTTTAGCTACATGATAATTAGCTATAAAATAATGAGGGTGGATACATACTAGTAATAATAATTATAACAATAATTTATAGTCTTTATAGTCTTCTAAAATTACACTGCTTTATCTATATTCACTTGTTCCTTGAATCAAAAATCTCATTTAGAAGATGAGGTCCATAGTAGTTATGGGATATGATCAAGATCAAAGAACTAAGAAGTGGTAAAGGCTGGAGACGAGAGCACAATGATCTTTCTTTACTTTTTTCTTCACTTTACTATATGTACACAGGTCCTGATATAACTTTTTCTTTAAAAAATTAAAAATAGTCTATTTGGCTTTCAAAGCTCTTCATAACCCAGTTCCCTTCTAATTTTCCAGTCTTCTTACACCTTCTTCCTCAGCACGTATTCTTCAATTCAGTGACATTGGCCTTCTGTCTTTTACTTGAATAAGATACTATATCTCCTGACTCCAGGTATTCTCCTTAGCTGGTCACCATGTTGTAATGTTCACTTTCCTCAACTCTGAATTGTCTGGCTTCCTTTAAATTCCAACTAAAATCCATTCTTCTACAGGCAACCCCTCTTAATTCTAGTGCCTTCCTTCTGTTATTCCCTATATATCCTGTATGCAACTTGCTTTGCATACACTTTTTTGAAAATCATCTCCCCTATTTGATTGCAAGCTCCTTGAGGGCAGGGACTGTATTTTGCCTCATTTTGCATGCCCAGTACTTAGCACAACGCCTGTCAAATAGCAGGCACTTAATAACTGCTTATTTATTGATTGCCAGTGACTTAGCTATGCACCAATTCCTAGCCAGAACATGATAAGCATCATCCCTTTGGGTCTTATATGATCTTCAGAAAAGTGACTGAAGCCTGATCTAGTACTTCTAATTTATTTTCAAAGAAATCCATGGGAGATCAGAACTCTTCGAAAATATAGTTTACCAAACGCTGAATTCACTGATATCACAAATGCTGGCCAGGGCAGAGGATACGATCAGATATCCAAAATTGCCAGACCTGATTTGGATAGCATTTTTCCTTTCAAAATCTTTTGAAATTTGCTCAGGTTACATTCCACCTAAAAATCAAGTTTGTCATGGTTTTTGACATCCTAGATACTCTCCATTGGCCACACTATAGTATAATCGAAAAGTTAGGGTCAATTAAAACTGTCAGTAAACCTCTCTGAGTTTCCTGTTCTTTATCTGTATATAAGCCTCAGGCCTTGTTTCATGTTTATCTCTTCATCTTCAGTGTTTAATAAGCATCTTGCATATAGTGGGTATGAAAAATACTTATTACATGAATAATTTTATATTCTACCTTTGCACAGTGTTATTGTACAGTTATATAAAACAGCTCGCAAACTTTAAATCATCATAGTAAAATGAACTATTATCATCCTTCATTTGGGTCTTTTTAATTTTACATGAAGTCTCAACTCCATCTAGTCCAACTTTTTTTTTTTTCTTGAGGGGATAGAGGGAAAGAGAAAGAAAGAAAATAGGACAGAGAGAAACAGAGACAGAGACAAAAAGATGGAGATAGAAGGACAGGAAGATAGAAAGAGAGAGAAAGGGAGGGAGAGAGATAGATTGCCTATTAGGCATTTTGAGAACAGAGAAGCTCCTATATAAAGTATCCATAATGCAAGTAACACCATTCCTTCTTATTTAATGTACAAATGCACCCATTGGGAAGGAATGCTACGGGGATCCAGTAAATGAGGCAATCATGCCATCTGTGTAGTGACAAATGTTCATCTAATGCTTTACTGATGACTTTCTGATGGTCATTTTATTAATTCAGAATGTTCAACAGACATGGAAGTATGATTTCTACCAAGACTTCACACTGTGTAACTGGCTGTCATTCAATGTGTTAAGGGCTAAAATTCTAGCTAGTCTGTCTAAAATATCTAATGAGTGGTCGCCAATAAATTATAAGCTTTAGCAAGAGTTAGACTTTTAAGCATTTATTAAGGAGAATAAGAATTTGGTAAAGAGAGAGAAAGGCCTAGATTCCTATCTATTAAAGGGAGAGCACATTTCTAGCTCCCTTCTCCGCCAGCGTCCACAGGAAAGAGCCCGAGACTGAGCGCCAGTCTCTTCCTTCCTCCTCCCACTAGTCCGCGTCACTTCCTGAATCCTGAAGAAAAGACTCCTGGTCTTGCCCTCAAAGACCTTCCCTTCATGGGCAGAACTCTTCTACAGTAAGTATCCAGCAGGTGGCATTATTCCAATCGTTACAGTCCCCCCTGTTGTTCCTCAAGAAACAAAATGTTTCCTTGACGGAACAGTAAAAAGAATATAATAACTATTGCTAACTAATAATATGTGAACAACAATATAGAAAAGGAAGAGAGGAAAGTTTTGTTCAGAGGGGCGATTTTTTTTTTTTTTTTGTCCTCATGAACCGACGCTTTGACATTAGTCTTGCAAAGGGAGGGCCTCTGCAGAGAATACATGTTACAGATGGTGCATATTATAACAGAAAGAGAAAAAAAAACAACAAAAAGAACAAATCAAAACTGTTCATTTAAAGTCTCTGAAAGTCTTTTCTCAGATGTCCTCTAGGTGTAGTCGTGGAATGGAAGTCTTTTCAGGGGTTGATGTGTGGATGCTGGTAATCAGCCAGGAAAATTTCCTACAAAATTGAGCTTAACAGAACTTTAAAATAGCTTTGTCAATAATCAAATCAAACAATGAAAGTTCTCAAAAACATGTCTAAGGGAATTCAGAATCTTAGTTGTTACACATGAAACATATAATAAAACAAAAATTGAACCATTCTTTAAAATTATAATATTACTATAGTCCCCCCCTTATGGAGGGTAATTGAGAAGACAATTGCTGCGATATTAATTATTAAAAATAATTTTTTATCTTTGTTTCATCACTTTTTGCATCATCTGCCTAATTATCCTCATGCCATTATGAGAAATTAAAAAATCTAATATAATTGGTAACAGGTGTCAAGGCCAAATTCAACACTGTATTTATCATGACACCTGAGATAATTATGGGGGGTTACCATAAAAGAACAGAGAAATGATGGGATATGAGCATTCCCACACTTGAGCAATATGTTCTGCCCATACAGTATGCCAGGCTTAAAATAGGTGGATGGAATATATGTCCATGCCACCGAACATATTGGAAGAAACTGAGTCAGACTTAATCAGATGCATGGGACTGAGATGTCCATGGCATCAGGCATATAGGAGGGAGCATGGAAGCCAGGTGTAGAAGTGAGATGGGTGGGATGAATACTTCCAGCCATCTGTACAATATTGTGGGGAAAAATAAAATAAAATATTAAACCAAGAGAATCCAACCTCAACATTTGTCAAAAGCCGTTCCCTCGGCCATACCTTGACTTCATGCATGTCTCCCCTCATGTGACAGTTCAGTGTCTGCTCTTGCATGTATTCCTCTTGTGATTGGATGGCATCTTGGCCAACTGGCATCTGATAACTCAGAATAAAGGCAATTAATGTCTTAAATGATAAGTTCCCATAATCCAAGTCTCATATGGATTTAAAAATTGAGGATAATAAATGATTGCAAAAAATGTGAATACATCTTGACTCAGAACACAATATATAATTATGCAACAATTTCAAATAATACCCCTTTTTTTTTTACTTAGTATACAATTACTTTTGTGAAAAATCAGAACATACTTAAATACAAGTTAAAGCACAACAGAAACTCAAAGAATTTTTTTTTTGAAAAAAAGAAAACTTTTACAAATGTTCCCCTCTTTTTTTTTTTTTGGGAATATGCTTATCAAAAATAATACTTCTAGAATCAATTTACACTTGCCATGGCAACCAATTTGCCAGGGAAATGCTTTAAAGAGTTTGATCAAATAATCAGTTGAGGAAAAAAAAATAACAAAAACAAACAACTCAGAATATGGGAGCACAATACTCCTAGAATTAACATTGTATTATGAAATCAAAACCATGTTTCAAAATTAGATAGATGAATGAATAGAAGAAAATACACATGGAACAATAAAATACAGTGAAATTCAAACTAAGGAAATCTAAATGAATATGAACTTAATATCAATAAGAGTATTATAAAATATAAACTTGATCACATGACTATAAAAAGCTTTTACAAATATTCTCCTTGTTTTAGAAACTAAGTATGACACAATCTCAAAAGCATGAAAATCTCTATGAAAATAAACCTATACCATTAATTTCAAAATGTATATGTAATAGCATAGAAATCCTATGTAACCTCTGAACTGACATTAATACTCTGAATGAATTCAGAACACTTTTGATTCCGATATCTAAAATCCCCAATACTCATATCAATACCTTGCTGCTTACTTCTACATTTCTGTAAAATATATACCCTTCCATGGCAAAAGCAGAGTCTTGAACTATGTTGATGATTGTCATTCTTATTCAGCTTAAGTTTTTCTTCTTTAACCCCTCTATATTGTCTGTCAGTCTTTTCACCATACAAATGCTTTATAAGATTACTAATGAAAGACAAAAGCAGGTTAGCAAAATTATGAACAAAACGAGCATATCTGGAATTTAAAGAGTTTTCTAAGATTGTCTCAAAAGCACAGCCAGGGCGGGGAAGGGCTGAGCCTGAAGCTGCAAATGCAGGTAGAAAAAGTTGAGCATGTGCACCAGATCTCTGGACTTCCCAGGCAGGGGAAGCTATGGGCTTGGCCATAGGAGGAGTAGAGGGTGGGGTCTGGAGAGGAGGGGAGGGACCAGAGCAATTTGAATCAGACTTGATTTTGAACTCAGGCCTGGATTCCTCTTCCCCCACTTTGCCTCCAGGTGCTAGGGGATTAAAAGCTTCTAGAGGGTGGGTCATTGCCTCCAGGCAGGCAAAATTAAAGCAACAATTACTGTTAGAACTGGGAAAAGCTGCGGGAATCTCTTCAGGTTTCTCTGAAAAAGCATGGTTGGGAGAGGGAGAGATATTTCCTTGTGTGAGTAAGTTGCTGGCTCTTTTAACAAAAATAAAAAGAAAAATAGAAAATCCACAAAAACAAAGCATTAACATGATCTTATCTCCCATTTGTCTGGTTAAACAGACTAAAATCAAAAATAGGATAATTAGGGAGTTTAAAAGGTCCATTCGAAAAAATTTAAAGGAAAACACAGCCAGTACACCAGTACTTAGCAGTTAAAGGGAGAGGGAGGGGAAATTTCTTACCCAACCAGAAGATCAGAAGAAGACTGAGGGTTAGCTTTCCTCTTCGTGGTCAGCCATCTGTTAAGGGCTAAAATTCTAGCTAGTCTGTCTAAAATATCTAATGAGTGGTCGCCAATAAATTATAAGCTTTAGCAAGAGTTAGACTTTTAAGCATTTATTAAGGAGAATAAGAATTTGGTAAAGAGAGAGAAAGGCCTAGATTCCTATCTATTAAAGGGAGAGCACATTTCTAGCTCCCTTCTCCGCCAGCGTCCACAGGAAAGAGCCCGAGACTGAGCGCCAGTCTCTTCCTTCCTCCTCCCACTAGTCCGCGTCACTTCCTGAATCCTGAAGAAAAGACTCCTGGTCTTGCCCTCAAAGACCTTCCCTTCATGGGCAGAACTCTTCTACAGTAAGTATCCAGCAGGTGGCATTATTCCAATCGTTACAAATGATTGCCAGGTTACTTAATCAGATGGGAAGAAATAGCAATGATTGGGCAGTTTACAAAATAATTGTGCTTCCACATGCTGATCCCAATAGTACTGGATAGTGCCATGTTAATCCCAAATGAAAAGTTTCCCAAGTATTCCTTCCTCCCACCCCTATTCAAAAGCATAGGGAAACTGAGTTATTTCCCTATCTTTTGTAATGGCTTCTGGTCAAATATGACTAAAATTTCTTGAATCTTTTTCAACAAATAGGGATTTGTAAGATATATTTTTAAAAATTGATCAAATAGATCCATGATGATCCAGAATAGAAAAGAATCCTGGCCTCCTTGAAGCTTCTAGAGAACCATGATCATCTTGTTGGCATTAAAATTAGCCTCAGGCTTAGTTCCAGATGACACTGGCACTTCAGCTGACTCAGAGGCTCTGGGGTTTCCTTCTCTGGTGAGGCCTTCCTGGGACTGAATCTGTGTCAGGGTGACTGAACTGAATGGCAAATTTGACTTTCAAACACAAGACCCTAGAGAACTATAAAAAATTGGAGTTGGGGTCATAACTGGGGTCATACAGTAGGTGACTGTCTTGTGTCTGAGGATGGTTTTTGGCTGGGATGCCCCTGGGTCCAGGGGTGATGCTTTGTCCTCTGTGTCACCTAGCTTCCCCATGATGACATATTTAGGGTTAAATTGAGGGGTGAGGGGAATGCACTGGAGGAGGGGGAAGAACAGAGGTGAAATCCTACAAGAAAGGAACAGGAAAAGGCCTTATGGAGTGGGGAGATGGGAGAGGAGCAGGGCAGTAAATGAATTTTACACTCATCAGAAAAGGCTCAAAAACCTTAAAATCTTCAGAGTTGCCTCAAGGAGAGAATAACACACATACACCCAACTGGGTGGAGTAATCTATTTAATCTGGGCAGCAAATGAGCCTAACACTCATCAGAATTGGCTCAAAGACCTCAATCTCATTAAAATTGGCTCAAGGAGGGAATAATGTACACACTCAATTGGGTGGAGTAATCTCTCTAACCCTGCAGGAAAATAGGAGGGGAAGGAGATAAAGAGAGGGGGGCAAAAGAAGGAAGGGCAGAGTGGGGGGGGGCAGACAGAAGCAAATCCCTTTTGAAAATTGATAGGATGTAAGAAGATGGATACTAGAATAAATATCATGGGGAAGGGAATAGGATGGAAAGGAAACAGTTAACAATAGTAATCATGAAAAAGAGAAAAGGGGGAAAATTGTACTAAAAATATTTATAGCAAGTCTTTGTGGAGGCTAAGAATTGAGAATCAAGGGAATGTCCATCACTTCAGGAATGATGGAAGAAGCTGTGCTATATGATTGTTGTGGAATGCTCTTGTGCTATAGGAAATGACAAACAGGATCATCCCAGAAAAACCTGAAAGATTAATGAACATCAAAGTATATTGAAGTGAGCAGAGCTGGGAAGACATTGTGCATAGTAACGGCAGTATTGTTCAATGAGCAATTGTGAATGACTTAACTACTCTCAGCAATGCAATGATCCAAGACAATCCCAAGGAACTAATGAGGAAGCTTACTATCCACCCCCATAGAAAGAACTGATTAAAAACAACAGTTGTGGATTGTACGTATAGAACCTGGTTACGATCCTGAATCCTGTGGAGGGGGGAAGAAAGGGAGGGAGGGAGGGAGAAAAATTTGGAACTCTAAATCTGAGCAAAATGAATGTTGAAAACTACCCTTACATGTAACTGGATAAAATAAAATAAATGTTTGTTGCAAAAAACAAAAAAAGAAAGGAAAAAGAAACTATCCTTATATGTAACTGGAAAATAACGAAATACTTTAAAAAAAAGAAATAGTTCCTCATCAAAAAAAAAAAAAATCTGTTCTCTGTGACTTTTCATGTATTCTTTGATTTGAATGGATTCCATCACATAGATGTTTTGGCTCCACAAACACTTTTAGAGGTTAATTTATTAAGAGAATCACCATTATTTTATTAAGGTCAGGTTGGCTACATTTGAGTTTAGTTTTATATGTAAAATCATGTTCCTCATTGTTAAATTGTTCTTGAATATGTTGCCTATAAGTAAATTGTTGAATAAAAATTAAAGGTAAAAATTAAAACAAAATTAGCCTCAGGATCCCTGAGCAGAGTTGCCTCTCCCTGTCCATTTCAGCTTCAGTGGGGGGCGGCAGAGGGGTGGCGGGAGGGGGGGGGGGCGGCACTCTGAGTCGGGCTAAGCTGCATGGAGGAAAAAACCCAGGCCCTGGGCATGGCATTTTTCTATAAGGAACGAAGGGCCTTTGCTGGGCATGATAATCCCTAACCCCTAGATAGCACTGGCTCCCAGTTACATGGTCTTCAACTTTGGTAGCAATGAGAATCTTGAAAAAATACTGCTTGGCTCTCTAAATGATTTCCCAAAATCATGAAAGAATTTTTAAAATACTTTGCAAATATAGATATCCTGATTGTTCTATCATGCCCCTATATGTTTATTTCAGTGAACTCTTATAAAGTTCCTTTACTGGTATGCCCAATACATACAAACCAATATGGGGTAAAACCAGTAATAGCCAATCCATGCTGATTATAGAAAGATATGATCAGAACATTATTTAACTCTCCCCTCCAACACACACTTTTTCTCTTCCTCTGTCTCTTTTTCTGTCTCTTTACCTTTGTTTTACACACACACACACACACACACACACACAAACATACACACAATCTTCAGGTTTCCTAGATAATCTTGCCACAGAGAATAGTGACAGTAATCATACAACACTAATAAGTGATGAGGGCTGTTAAAATATTTTAACTAACAGGGCCTAATCTGTGGATTTTTGGCTGCCTATCTGACTGCTTTTAATTTAGTATGAGCCATTTATAAAATCCCACAATGCTCCTCCGAAATTGATAAGCAAGTGCCTCTCTTTAAATAATAGCACAAAGATTTATTTAGATGAATAAACTTAGGGATAAAGGCAACCAAAGAAGTAGGATAACAAAATTAAAATATGACCTGTCAGCTTTTTAAACTTTCTTTCCTGCCATTGCCGCTGCCTGAGGATATTTTGGCTGCTGCCACCATGGCCTGCAGCCACACCTTGCTTTGACTTGTTCACCTTTAGTCCTCTCTAACTTTCTCAGTCCTCTCCCTTTTACTCTTTTTCTCTTTCACTGTCTTCTAACCCTAACCCCCTTTCTTTCCATACCATTCCTCCCTCTCCTCAGTGTCCTTGTAGCATCCTCCCTTCTAAACTAAAAGGCCCCTGCTTCACTGCTCTGTTCCTTTCTTCTAACTCGAAGCCCCCTTCACTTTGTTGACCCCCCAGCGTCTCTACCTATGTCATCTCATGATTCATTCAAATAAAATTTTTCATTCTAACCATATAATTTCTGGGAGGGCTTTTCCCCTAATGGATTCATTATCCTACTCCCCATGGTATCTTTTCCAAAACTTTCAATCCCTCTGCAAACCCATCCTGGTTCTATGTTATTCTACCTTCATAGCTTGCTTCATATTTCACTGAAAATATTAAGGCTATTGAATAAATATTCTGTCATTTCCCCTCCCTTCATCGCCTACTACTCAGATACCTTCCCTTATTATTGATTCCCTCACTTCTGTCTCATATGGAAGTGACCCTTCTTGCCAAGAAAAACTCTTCTATATGCAAAAGTACAATAATTCTGTCACATTTTTTCCAATTGGTTGCTTCCTCTATCATCACACTAGCTTCGTGAATAGACCACTGGGTTGGTAGTCAGGAACACTTGAGTTCAAATCCAGTCTCAGATGCTTACTAGCTGTATGACCTGATTAAACCATTTCATTTCTGCTTGTCTCTGCTTCCTCATCTATTAAATAAGGGTAATAATAGCACCTATCTCCCAGAGTAGTTGTGAGGATCAAATAGCATATTTGTAAAACACTTAGCACATAGCTGGCACATAGTAAAAGCTATATAAATATTGTCATCATTGCTTTTGTCATTATCACCATCATCATCATCATTGCCATCACCACTTTCATTAATCTTCACTCTCTTCCTATTTACTTCTGCTTCCCTCCTGACTAAAATACACCCAGGTCTCCTCTAACATTATAAAAAACAAACAAGAAAACAAGAAGAAAAAAAGAACACTTCACTTGGTCTGTGCATCCTTGTTAGCTCTCATCCTTTATGTTTTCCCCTTTTCATGACTAAAGTCCCTGAGAAAACCATCTACAATCAGTGCTTCCATTTCTTTATCTCTCACTTTCCTCTTCATTCTCTACAGTCTGACTTTCAGCCTCATCCTTCAACTGAAACTTCTTTCCCCCAAAGATATTGATGACCTCTTGATTGCCAAATCCAATGATATTTTCTTTTTTTTTCTTTTCTTTTTCTTTTTTTTTTTTTTTTTTGTAGTGAGGCAATTGGGGTTAAGTGACTTTCCCAGGGTCACACAGCTAGTAAGTGTTAAGCGTCTGAGGCCGGATTTGAACTCAGGTACTCCTGACTCCAGGGCCGTGCTCTATCCACTGCGCCACCTAGCTGCCCCCAATGATATTTTCTTAATTCATATCCCTTCAGTCTTTGATGTTGCTCATCACAACCTTCCCTTTGATACTTACTTCTCTCTCTGTCTCTCTCTCTGTCTCTCTCTTTCTCTGTCTCTCTCTGTCTCTCTCTGTCTCTCTCTGTTTTTGCAACAGTTTTCTCTAACATTGTTCCTCCTATATGTCTGACCACTTCACTGGTCTCCTTCCAAATTATGCCCATTCACTTTGGTCATCCCTCAATACTCTGTCCTTAGTCATCTTCTCTTCCATCTATACTTTCTTCCCCCACTTGGTCATGTCATCAACTTTCATGGATTCAATTAACATCCCTCTGCACTTGATTCTAAAATATTTTTTCCCCCAACCCTAACATCTATTCTTACTTTTAGTGCCTCACCTCCTAGTATTTCCTGGAAAACTCTCACTGAGTGATCCATAGATATATTAAACTAAACATATCCAAAACTGTATTCATTTTCTTTCCCCCAGATCTCTCCCTTCTTTCAAATATTTCCTACACCACTATCCTCCTACCAACCTAGCTCAAAAACAAGTTTTCCTCAATTCCTTAGTCTCTCACCCCTCTTATTATCAAACTGGCTGACAATTCTATCTTTAAAATATCCTTTGTATACATCTCCTTTCCTTTGTCAGATACCACCTCCCAAGCTCTTACCATTCAAATATGTACTGTTACAATAGCAGGTTGTTTGCTCTACATGCCCACTTTATTCTCTTCCCACTCCAATCCATCTCCCATCAGCTGCCAAAGATATTTTCCTAAGGCATGAATTTAACCAATTTACCTCCTTATTCAATATACTCCAGTGGCTCCATTAACTTCTAGGCTCAAATATAAAATGATCAATTTTGTCTTCAAAGCTTTTTAAAATTTGGTTTCTTTTTATCTTTCCCTTACTTTTGCTCCTTCCATCAAATATTTTATGATACAATGGCACTGGCCTCCTTGTTGTACTGTTAAGGGTTAAAATTCTAGCTAAACTGTCTAAAATATCTAATGAGTGGTCGCCAATAAATTATAAACTTTAGCAAGAGTTAGACTTTTAAGCATTTATTAAGGAGAATAAGAATTTGGTAAAGAGAGAGAGAAAGGCCTAGATTCCTATCTATTAAAGGGAGAGCACATTTCTAGCTCCCTTCTCCGCCAGCGTCCTCAGGAAAGAGAGAGTGAGACTGAGCGCTAGTCTCTTCCTTCCTCCTCCCACTAGCCCGCGTCACTTCCTGACTCCTGGTCTTGCCCTCAAAGACCTTCCCTTCATGGGCAGAACTCCTCTACAGTAAGTATCCAGCAGGTGGCGTTATTCCAATCGTTACAGTCCCCCCTGTTGTTCCTCAAGAAACAAAATGTTTCCTTGACAGAACAGTAAAAACAATATAACTATTGCTAACTAATAATATGTGAACAACAATATAGAAAAGGAAGAGAGGAAAGTTTTGTCCAGAGGGGCGATTTTTTTTGTCCTCATGAACCGACGCTTTGACATTAGTCTTGCAAAGGGAGGGCCTCTGCAGAGAATACACGTTACAGATGGTGTATATTATAACAGAAAGAGAAAAAAAAACAACAACAAAACAAAACTGTTCATTTAAAGTCTCTGAAAGTCTTTTCTCAGATGTCCTCTAGGTGTAGTCGTAGAATGGAAGTCTTTTCAGGGGTTGATGTGTGGATGCTGGTAATCAGCCAGGAAATTTCCTACAAAATTGAGCTTAACACAACTTTAAAATAGCTTTGTCAATAATAAAATCAAACAATGAAAGTTCTCAAAAACATGTCTAAGGGAATACAGAATCTTAGTTGTTACACATGAAACATATAATAAAACAAAAATTGAAACATTCTTTAAAATTATAATATTACTATAGTCCCCCCCTTATGGAGGGTAATTGAGAAGACAATTGCTGCGATATTAATTATTAAAAATAATTTTTTATCTTTGTTTCATCACTTTTTGCATCATCTGCCTAATTATCCTCATGCCATTATGAGAAATTAAAAAATCTAATATAATTGGTAACAGGTGTCAAGGCCAAATTCAACACTGTATTTATCATGACACCTGAGATAATTATGGGGGTTACCATAAAAGAACAGAGAAATGATGGGATATGAGCATTCCCACACTTGAGCAATATATACTGTCCATGCAGTATGCCAGGCTTAAAATAGGTGGATGGAATATATGTCCATGCCACCGAACATATTGGAGGAAACTGAGTCAGACTTAATCAGATGCATGGGATTGAGATGTCCATGGCATCAGGCATATAGGAGGGAGCATAGAAGCCAGGTGTAGAAGTGAGATGGGTGGGATGAATACTTCCAGCCATCTGTACAATATTGTGGGGAAAAAGAGAATAAAATATTAAACCAAGAGAATCCAACCTCAACATTTGTCAAAAGCCGTTCCCTCGGCCATACCTTGACTTCATGCATGTCTCCCCTCATGTGACAGTTCAGTGTCTGCTCTTGCATGTATTCCTCCTGATAACTCAGAATAAAGGCAATTAATGTCTTAAATGATAAGTTCCCATAATCCAAGTCTCATATGGATTTAAAATTGAGGATAATAAATGATTGCAAAAAATGTGAATACATCTTGACTCAGAATATAATATATAATTATGCAACAATTTCAAATAATACCTTTTTTTTACTTAGCATACAATTACTTTTTTGAAAAATCTGAACATATTTAAATACAAGTTAAAGCACAACACAATCTCAAAGACAACTTTTACAAATGTTCCCCTCTTTTTTTTTTTTTGAATATGCTTATCAAAAATAATACTTCTAGAATCAATTTACACTTGCCATGGCAACCAATTTGCCAGGGAAATGCTTTAAAGAGTTTGATCAAATAATCAGTTGAGAAAAAATAACAAAAACAAACAACTCAGAATATGGGAGCACAATACTCCTAGAATTAACATTGTATAATAAAATCAAAACCATCTTGCAATGTTTCAAAATTAGAGATGAATAAATAGAAAAAAAATACACATGGAACAATAAAAGACAATGAAATTCAAACTAGGGAAATCTAAATGAATATGAACTTAATATTAATAAGAGTATTATAAAATATAAACTTGATCACATGACTATAAAAAGCTTTTACAAATATTCTCCTTGTTTTAAAAACTAAGTATAAAACACAATCTCAAAAGCATGAAAATCTCTATGAAAATAAACCCATACCATTAATTTCAAAATGTAGGTGTAATAGCATAGAAATCCTATGTAACCTCTGAACTGATACTATTAATAATCTGAGTGAATTTAGAACACTTTTGATTCCGATATCTAAAATCCCCAATACTCATATCAATACCTTGCTTCTTACTTCTACATTTCTGTAAAATATATATACTTCCATGGCAAAAGAAGCAGAGTCTTGAACTATGTTGATTGTTATTATTCTTATTCAGCTTAACTTTTTCTTCTTTAACCCCTCTATATTGTCTGTCAGTCTTTTCACCATACAAATGCTTTATAAGATTACTAATTAAAGACAAAAGCAGGTTAGCAAAATTATGAACAAAACGAGCATATCTGGAATTTAAAGGGTTTTCTAAGGTTGTCTCAGAAGCACAGCCAGGCTGGGGAAGGACTGAGCCTGAAGCTGCAAATGTAGTTACAGAAAGTTGAGCATGCGCATCAGATCTCTGGACTTCCCAGGCAGGGGAAGCTATGGGCTTGGCCATAGGAGGAGTAGAGGGTGGGGTCTGGAGAGGAGGGGAGGGACCAGAGCAATTTGAATCAGACTTGATTTTGAACTCAGGCCTGGATTCCTCTTCCCCCACTTTGCCTCCAGGTGCTAGGGGATTAAAAGCTTCTAGAGGGTGGGTCATTGCCTCCAGGCATGCAAAATTAGAGCAACAATTAGTGTTAGAATTGGGAAAAGCTGCAGGAATCTCTTCAGGTTTCTCTGAAAAAGCATGGTTGGGAGAGGGAGTGATATTTCCTTGTGTGAGTAAGTTGCTGGCTCTTTTAACAAAAATAAAAAGAAAAATAGAAAATCCACAAAAACAAAGCATTAACATGATCTTATCTCCCATTTGTCTGGTTAAACAGACTAAAATCAAAAATAGGGTAATTAGGGAGTTTAAAAGGTCCATTCGAAAAAATTTAAAGGGAAAACACAGCCAGTGCGCCAGTACTTAGCAGTTTAAAGGGTAGGGGAAATTTCTTACCCAACCGGAAGATCAGAAGTGAGGTTCAGCTTTCCTCTTCGTGGTCAGCCATCTGTTAAGGGTTAAAATTCTAGCTAAACTGTCTAAAATATCTAATGAGTGGTCGCCAATAAATTATAAACTTTAGCAAGAGTTAGACTTTTAAGCATTTATTAAGGAGAATAAGAATTTGGTAAAGAGAGAGAGAAAGGCCTAGATTCCTATCTATTAAAGGGAGAGCACATTTCTAGCTCCCTTCTCCGCCAGCGTCCTCAGGAAAGAGAGAGTGAGACTGAGCGCTAGTCTCTTCCTTCCTCCTCCCACTAGCCCGCGTCACTTCCTGACTCCTGGTCTTGCCCTCAAAGACCTTCCCTTCATGGGCAGAACTCCTCTACAGTAAGTATCCAGCAGGTGGCGTTATTCCAATCGTTACAGTACCATTAGCTGGACACTTTCTTACCTAATTGCATGCTTTTGCACTGTCTGTCCTCCATGCCCAGAATACTCTCCTTCCTCATCACCACTTCCTGATTTCCTCATTTCTTTCAGGTATCAGCAAAAACAGCACCTTTTGCAAGAAATCTTTCCCGACTCCCCTTAATGCCAGTGCTTTCCCCCCTGATTACCACCAATTATTCTTGTATATAAATATTTCTTTGAATTTTGTTACTTCCATTAGAATGTGAACTTCTGGATGTAAGAAATTATGTTTTTGCCTTTTTTTTATAACCATAGTGAATGACAAATAGAAAGTAATTAAATTATTTTTACTTTCTTTAGAAGATAATTCTTAAGAATAAGGATATAAATACACAGGAGAATAGGAAGATAGCGGTGCCTTTGGCAGTAATAGGAAAAGTTTGGAAGAATGGAGAGTTATGGGAAAAAGAAAATAAATATAGTTTTGGACATGTTGAGTTTAAGATATCAATGGATCCTTCAGTTAAAGATGTCCAAAAAGTATTTGGAAAATGGAGACTAAATGTCAGGAGGGAGGTATGGGTTGGTGCATAGGGATATAATGAGAGATAAGCACATATGTAAATGAGATTAAATATAATTACAAATCATTATTTCTCTTAAGATGCTTTGACTTACTTGACAAAGGAATGTATCCTATTGTTTTCAAACCTAGCCTGGGAGAGATGTGAATATGTGCTCCTGAGACTGGCTACATCCATACCTTGGAAAATGTTTTGGGCATCCAATCTAAGCCATAAAAATAAAATCAGGGAGAGAAGGGTTTTTTCCTTTAGCCAAGAGAAAGAAGGTCTACATACTTATGCCTTATAGACTTTCCTCTTGCTGAAGCCTCTATGGTTGCTTCTTTTTTCCCCTTTCTTATTTATTTTTTTATTTGTTTGTTTGAAGTTTTTAGTTCCAAATTCTATCTTTCTCTCATTCCCTCCCTCTTTACTCCCACCAAGGTTGCAAGCAGTCATTATAGGTTATACATGTGCAATTATATAAAACATTACCATATTAGTCATTTTACATAAAAAGATAAAGAAAGAGAGAGGCACAACTAGCATGCTTCAGTTTGTGTTCAATCAATATCAGTTCTTTCTCTGGAGGTGGATAGTATGCTTCATCATTAGTCCTTTGGGATTGTCTTGAATCATTTTATGGCTGAGAGTAGTTAATAATTCGCAATTTCTCATAGAGCTATAATGCTGTCACTGTGCATGATGTTCTCCTGGTTCTGCACACTACACTATTCATCAGTTCATATGACTCTTTCCATGTTTTTCTGAAATTATCCTGCATGTCATTTCTTATAGTACAATAATATTCCATTACAATCATACACCACAACTTGTTTAGTCATTCCCCAATTGATGGACATTCCTTTGATTTCCAATTCTTAGTCACCACTAAGAATTGCTATAAATATTTTTGTACATTTTTTTCCTTTTCTCTTTTTCACAGCTACTATTGTTAACTGTTTCCCTCCATCCTATTCCCTTTCCCATGATATTTACTCTGATATTTATGTTCTTTCACCCTATCCTTCCTCAAAAGGGATTTACTTCTGACTGCCCCCTACCCCATTCTGCCCTTCCTTCTTTTACCCCTCCCTCATTATCTTCTTCACCTCCTACTTTTCTGCAGGTTTAGATAAATTACTCCAACCAATTAAGTGTGTATTTTATTCCCTCCTTGAGCCAACTCTGATGATATTTAGGTCTTTGAGCCTATTCTATATGAGTGTAAGGTTCATTCACTGCCCTGCTTCTCCCCCATCTCTCCACCTCCTCCATAAGCACTTTCCTGTTTCTTTCATGTAGGATTTCACCCCATGCTACTTCTCTCCTTGGTCCTCCCCCAGTGTATTCCGCTCACCACTAAATTGTACCCTAAAGATGTCATCATAGAGTAGCTATGTGACACAGTCGACAAAGCACCCACTCTGGACTCAGGAGAACCTGAACCCAAATCCAACCTCAGACACAAGACACTCACCCACTGCGAGACACCAGGCATGTCACCCAACTCCAACCATACCTCAAAAATAATATAAACAAGAAATAAATATTTTACAGATATTATCCTTTCATAATCAATGCCCACCTGTGCCCTCTGTCTAAATTTATTTCTATTATCTGCTCTAATACTGAGAAAGTTCTTATGAGTTAGATATATCATCTTCCCATGTAGGGATGCAAACAGTTTAACCTTTTAACATCCCTCTTAATTTCTTTTTCCTGTTTACATTTTTATGCTGTTCTAGGGTCTTGTATTTGAAAGTCAAATTTTCTATTCAATTCAGGTGTTTTCATTAAGAATACCCAAAAGTCCTCTTTTTCATTGAAGTCCCATTTATCCCCCCGGAAGATGATACACAGTTTTGCTGGATAGGAGATTCTTGGTTGTAATCCCAATTCCTTTGCCTGCTGGAATATCATATTCCATGCCCTTTGATCCTTTAATGTAGAAGCTGCTATATCTTGTGCTACCTAGACTGTGGCTCTATAGTACTTGAATTGTTTCTTTTTGGCTGCTTTTTTTCTCCTTGAACTGGGATCTCTGGATTTTGGCTATAATATTCCTGGAAGTTTTCATTTTGGGATCTCTTTGAGGTGGTGATCAGTGGATTCTTTCAATTTCTATTTTACCTTCTGCTTCTAGAATATCAGGGCAATTTTCTGGAAGATGATGTATAAGTTCTTTCCTTAGTCATGGTTTTTAGGTCATCCAATAATTTTCAAATTATCTCTCCCGGATCTATTTTCTAGGTCAGCTGTTTTCCCAAGGAGGTATTTCACATTGACCTCTATTTTTTTATTCATTTGGATTTGTTTTATTGTTCCTTATTTCTCATAAATTCATTAGCCTCTATTTGCTCAATCCTAATTTTTAAGCAATGATTTTCTTCAGAGAGATTTTGTACCTACTTTTCCATTTGGCCAATTTGGCTTTTCAATCTGTTGATTTTTTTTTTTTTATGACCCTCCTGCATCACTCTCATTTCTCCTTCCATTTTTTCTTCTACCTCTCTTACTTTATCTGCAGTCCTTTTTGATCACCTTTATGGCCTGAGACCAATTCATATTTTTCTTGGAAACTTTGAATGTAAGAGCCCTGACATTGCTATCCTCTTCTGAGGGTGCATTTTTATCTTCATTGTCATTTTTGAAACTTTCTGTGGTCCTCACCTTTCTCTGTCTGCTCATCTTGCCTATCTTTTACTTGCCTTTTAACTCTATAAAGTGGGGCACTGCTTCCAGGCTGCACTGTCCCAAGCTTTAGGGGGTCTCGGGTGGTATGATTTAAGGAGGGGCTGTTTCTTCATTTGCCTGGCCTGTTCCCTGGTCTGTAGATAACCTCAGACCAACTTGATAATTAACAAGACATCAAAACTTTGTGTGCTGTGGTTGTTCGCTCCAACAAGCCTGCCCCCTCCCCCACCTGGCCACCACCACAAAAGACTACTTCCTGCTTCCCAGCAGGGGTGAAAAACCCAAGTTCTGCCTCAGTTCTGAGAGTTTACTGTCTTTCCTGTGCCATCTTGGCTCTGCCCTGGAAATTCCTCTATCATTTCTTCTTAACCCTCCTTAATATTTGGAGGAAAATTTTCACCTTCTGAATTTCAAAGTTTATGCTAGATGTAAGGTTCAATGGAGATACTACCCTCTTTAAATGAAAGCTCATTTTTGTATCCAGGCACTGCCCTATTAGCAACTGCAAATTACCTATCCAGCCCAGTCACATGGGCCATTGTTGTCCTCCCTAACACATTTTTTTTTATTCTAGTGGCTATAACAAGGTGTAAGCAAGTGTGCTACATTAATATACCAGTCTTTTAAATAATTATTCAAGATAAATTTTAAATTTGAGTATTATAGACTTTGTAATGAGTGATATTACTCCCCCTCCTGCACTCAGTAATCCAATCAAACAAGAGGCCTTCCTGTGGTACTCCATTTCCTATTTTCACTTTTGCTTTGATAATACTCAATGTCTGGAATGAATTCCTTCTTTATCTCTAACTCATAAGTTGTATATAGGGAACAAGTAATTATTAAGCACCTACTGTTTGCCAAACACTATGGTAAGCATTGTAAAAATATTTTATTTGATCCCAACAAAAACCATGGGAGGTTGATGCTATTATGATCCCATTTTAGATTTTAAGAAACTAAGGAAAACAATGATTAAAACTTTTGAACTCAAGTCTTCCTAACTTCAGGACCAGGACTCGACTCTACTCAGGATGCATAACCTAGCTATCATAGTGTCATCACAAGAGTCATTTTCTTCCTTTAATATTGAAGCTCAAAACAATCCTTTCAATGAAGTTTTTTCTGCCTTCTTCAAGCTCATGTCCTCCCTCCCAATTTACCTTGTTATTAACTAAACTGTATATATTTATACCTATTAATTTTATTTTATGTTATATATTCTCATATAATTTTATATTTATATTCTATAAATAAATTTATATTGTAAAGATAAAGAACATTATAACATATTCCTAGCTTTAGAATTTATATAATTGGGGGCAGCTGGGTGGTGCAGTAGATATGTCACTGGCCCTGGATTCAGGAGGACCTGAGTTCAAATCTGGCCTCAGACACTTGACACTTACTAGCTGTGTGACCCTGGGAAAGTCACTGAACCCTCATTGCCCTGCCCCAAAAAAAGAAAAGAAAAGAATTGAGTCCCCTAGAATAAATATAATTAAAATTTAGAATCTCACAAACACACACACACACATATATATGTATAAATAAAATGTACTTTAGAATATAATGGAGAGAGAGGAGAGAGAGAGAGTGAGAGAGAGAACTTTTAGCTTTAGAATATAAACTCATTTAGAGCAGAAATTATTTCATTTTTTGTACTTTTGTACTTACTAGCACATATTGAATAAATTCTTACTAATTGATTGATAAGCACAGTTGATAGGAGGCATTCCTTTAGCTCACATCATTGACACAATAGTTCTTGTATACATGTCTGAAATTATCTCTCCTTCAGTTAAGACAGAAATCATATACACACACACAGACAGACACATACACAGAGAATTAGAAATAGAGTGCTTAGCACTTTCAGTCAATGCATCCCCAAATATAATAAAACAACAGCAGGAAGTTCCCCAGTTCACTAAATATGTGATCAGACTACAGCAACATATGAAATGACAAATCATGCTTGTGCACATTGTGGTATATGACACAAGTCTCATCACCACACAAAAGTCCTGAAAGAAAGAAGTTGTACTTGTTGCCCCCAAATCAGTGGTAACTGGACTTTAGAGAATTTACAGTTCTGTCAGCTTCCTATGCCATTGTCAGAAAGTGTAGTAAAGATATGGAGCAAGAGACAGGTTTTTGTGTTTCCTTAATAGAAATTCTCGCATTACAAGATTGGAGTTTAATAGAAAGTTACCTCTGACCACTGTAGTGCAGGGATATCTTGCCACAGATTCAATGTGCCAGGCAGTGATTAGCAAAGGCCAGATACAAAATATCTCTCTTTTCTTTCTTTCTTTTTTTTTTATCCACCTAGATTTTTGTAAAGCTTCTGTCCTAAGGTACTTACAAAAAAAGTGCCAAAGCACATTTTTGATAACTACATATTTCCCCCTCTGTTTTTCATCGGATGTCTAGTACTATAATGTATCAAGCTGGATTGTTTCAGTCATGCTGGTTTTGATCCACAAGGTTTTCAAGCCAATTGAGTTATTTTCAGCACAGCATGAAAGAGGGATTTTCACTTTAATCCAAGCTATTTGCCTCATGTAATGTTAATGCATACGTGATGGTATTAGCAGAAATTTTGCAAAATATGCAGCAGTATAAAATGGAAGTAAGGCCAAAAGCTAGCCAGCTTGGAATAGTTTCTCTTACAGTTAAAAATTAGTGTGTATATATGTGTGTGTGTATGTGTGTATTCCACTATCTGTATAGAAACTCCTTTCCTATGGTATCATCATGAACATTGTCATTGTCTTCATCATCATCAACATCATTGGAATCATCATCATCTCTAGATATTTAATATCATTGTACAAAATTAAAGTAGCCCTGTCATTTCTACTTATGCCCACGAAATGTTTTCCCCCAAACACTGTGGGTGGCAGATCTAGGTAAATGGCTTTTATGGATTAGTCAAATGGCTTTACTATTTACTTGTGGAAATTGGTGCCTCAGGGTTACATGGCCGAATGAATTACCTCACAATCTTTGCCAAATTTGCTAAATCATAACCCAAGAGGCCATTGTTAGGAAAATGAAACTATTCCCTATGGGTTTCATAATCATTTCAAACTTTCATTTTACATGAATTTGAATTTCAAATATTTTATGGAGAAAACAGATCAGTTCTTACAGTTCTCATAACACTTTAAACTTCAAATCATTTCCTGATTTTTATATAAGGATAATAAACTGTTGCATATTTATCTCATTTATATTGACTATATAAACACTGAAAACAAAATACTCTTATAGAAAAATAAGTCCCTTTAAAAAAAAAAATAAGTAGATTTTGAGAGATGCCGGTTCCTAAGAAACTCAAAATGAATCAGTGGTGAAGATGAAAACAGAAATCTGACAGGTGTTGCTATTGTATGTCAGAATGTAATTAAACTGTTATTCCCCCTGCAGCTAATATTACATGGGGAAAAAAACTATTATGTTTAGTGTGTTGAACTACATTGTCTACATTGCAGATATCTCCTGTAAATAAAAAACTCACCACATATCTTCAAAAAAGAATACTAATCACTACAATAATAACAACTGATACCTATATAAAACTTTAAGGTTTGCAAAACATTTTACATGTGCCTCATTTTACCATTTCAAGAACACAGGGAGGCATGTAATATAATTTTCCCTATTTTATAAATGAAGAAACTGACATAGAAAGAGGTTAAGTGACTTGCTTGGGATCAGATACCTAAATAAATATTTGAAGCCAAATTTGACGTCAGGACTACCTGACTCCAGATCCCATACTTCAGATCTACTTCACTACTTAGCCACCTCTAGTAAATATGTATTTATACTAAAAATTTGTTCAAATTATAATTGTCAAAGTTAATTAATAGTTTTCTCAAAACACAGTTTAAAGTTTTAGGTCTCTGCCTAGGAAACAGCAGTATAGACATACCCCCGCTGATTGGTTTACCTGCTAAATATGAACAGAACAGTCCTATTGTTCCTGACAAGAGCATGTAAATACAGCTTTTGATGCACAGTGGCAAACTAATTTAGTTTTATCTTTGTGAAATAGTAAGATTGAAAAGGACCTTAGGAAATTATTCAGACTTCTCACTCTCAAAAAGCCTATTCTTTTTTAGTTTTATTTTATTTTTTTTTTTTGCGGAGCAATGGTGGTTAAGTGACTTGCCCAGGGTCACACAACTAGTAAATGTCAAGTGTCTGAGGCTGGATTTGAACTCAGGTACTCCTGAATCCAGGGCCGGTGCTTTATCCACTGTGCCACCTAGCCACCCCCTCAAAAAGCCTATTCTTACATAAAAGAAATAGCCAACTATCCTATTCTTATAAATTTCTAGGAAAGGAGGATCACATCTTCTTCCCCTAAAAGAAAATAGTGGATTTTTCTTCCTCTCTTAGTCATAATTTATTGTATCTAATGTGATCTATTGGCCCAAAATTGAAATTCTCCAAAATGGTCTGTTAATAAATTGAAGAGGTCTTAAAATTTCTTCCATACCAATTCAAAGTGATATACAAAGCCTCACTGTCTAGGGAAGTATATATGTTGCTTATAGTTTGTGCATAGCAAGTACTCCCCAGAGCAATGAAATGCTGTGCAGAATGCTGAAGATAGTAAACTGTCATTGGGACATGATAGAACAGAAGAAAATGGAGCAGAGAGACATAATATTGCAAACTTCAATGCCTTTGATTTTGGGAAAGGCAAAAAGTACAATTTTCTGCCAGGAGCAATAATATGTCTGTAAGCACATTTTGAGGCTTTCAAATGACATTACCTTTATGTCATAATGAAGGAAGTAATTAATAACAGAGATGATAGTAGCATGGTAATGAGTCTTTTTATCAGCTGTACAAATATTAGTGTATCTTTGTAAAGATTCACAAATACCCATGCTAGCTAAGTCAATGGCTGACACTGATCTCTTCTCAGAAATTGGATAAAATTATAACGCAATAATATTTCATTGAAGTACACCAAAAAACAAACAAACAAACAAGATGCTTCCTTTAGGGAAACACTGATTTTGTTTCTTTAAGCCTAATTTTCAAAATGATCTCCTCCTTTAGCTTACCAAATAAAAGAGTGCATTGGGGTAAGAGAAGGACATAAGAGACTTAGAAAGGGACAGTAAGACTAGCTTTCCTGAAAGTTTGAGGGTTCAGCTAAAATTTTAAAATTCATTATTTCCTTTCAAGGAAACAAAAGGTGAGCCTCTTTCCCCAGAAAAATATAATAACTAGTTCTTTTCTATAAAGACAGTTTTCTTGAGAGTCAGAAGTCTAATTTAATAATTTCCTAAGATCACTTTAAGTCTTACTATTTTACAAAAACAAGTATATTGAAAATATTTTTTTCATGGAATATAGAGTGTAATCCAGTGGAATTAGTACTGGATTTTGAAGATGAGAACTTGGGCAAAGCTGTGTTACTCCCATTTGTTAGATGGAAGATCTTGGGAAAGTAATAAATTATCTGAATATCAGTTTTCTTATATGTGAAATGTTAATTAAAATGTTTAAAATATATATTTTACAGTGTTGTACAGGAAAGCTCATTATAATGATAAAACACTTCGTTTAGTTGTGTCTGACTTTTCCTGATCACATTTGCATTTTTCTTGTCTAAGATATTGAAGTGTTCTGTCATTTCTTTTCTCAGCTCATTTTACAGATGAGAAAACTGAGGCAAACCAGGGTAAGTAATTTACCCAGGGTCACATAACTGGTAATTATCTGAGACAGAATCTGAACTCAGGTTTTCCTCATTCCAGGCCCGGCACTCTATCTACCATACCATCTAGCTGCCAGGATAAGTTACTTTACAAATGTGTTTCTAGTCTTAATGATCACTCAAAATGATGACACCTTATAAATTTAGTATTTTTGTTTCTCTTGCTTATAATTAGAATTATTTGTCCTTGATTTTGAGTACCTGATGAAACAGGTACAATGCAGGTCTCAAGTTCATCCCAGAGAAGATAGAATACTTAATTTGTTTAATTTGATTTTCTGGATTATCACCTACTATTTTGTAAATGTTCCATTTTCATGGTTTTATATTAGTTACTATGTTTTATAAATTACTTGTTGCTTAATATATTTTCAATTTATTACTTCCATATATGATACTGTTTTGTTGACACATTGGTATTTTGTCATATTTTAATCATTTATATGATACAAAATGTTACTTGTTGGTTTATGCTTTATAGATGAAGGTTTTGGATATATATAATTTGCATGTGATGAAGAGATTTTATGAAATTATTTATATTATATTGGCAAGTGCCATATATAAGTAGAGAAAATTGTAAATATTTAATTGTATGTGTTTGTATGTTATATTAAAAATTAGAAACCACCACTGTTAAGGGCTAAAATTCTAGCTAAACTGTCTAAAATATCTAATGAGTGGTCGCCAATAAATCATAAGCTTTAGCAAGAGTTAGACTTTTAAGCATTTATTAAGGAGAATAAGAATTTTGTAAAGAGAGAGAGAAAGGCCTAGATTCCTATCTATTAAAGGGAGAGCACATTTCTAGCTCCGCTCTCCACCGGAGTCCAGAGGAAAGAGAGTCAGAGTCAGCGCCAGTCTCTTCCTTCCTCCTCCCACTAGTCTGCGTCACTTCCTGACGCCAAAGAAAAGACTCCTGGTCTTGCCCTCTAAGACCTTCGCTTCATGGGCAGAACTCTTCTACAGTAAGTCTCCAGCAGGTGGTGTTATTCCAATCGTTACAGTTCCCCGCTTTGTTTCCTCAAGAAACAGTACGTTTCCTTGATGAAACAGTCAAAAATAACAGAATATAATAACCTATGCTAACTAACAATATGTGAACAACAATATAGAAAAGGAAGAGAGGAAAGTTTTGTCCAGAGGGGCGATTTTTTTTTGTCCTCATGAACCGACGCTTTGACATTAGTCTTGCAAAGGGAGGGCCTCTGCAGAGAATACATGTTACAGATGGTGTGTATTATAACAGAAAGAGAAAAAAACCCAACAAAAACAACAAATCAAAACTGTTCATTTAAAGTCTCTGAAAGTCTTTTCTCAGATGTCCTCTAGGTGTAATCGTGGAATGGAAGTCTTTTCAGGGGTTGATGTGTGGATGCTGGTAATCAGCCAGGAAAATTTCCTACAAAATTGAGCTTAACACAACTTTAAAATAGCTTTGTCAATAATCAAATCAAACAATGAAAGTTCTCAAAAACATGTCTAAGGGTATTCAGAATTTTGGTTGTTACACATGAAACATATAATAAAACAAAAATTGAAACATTCTTTAAAATTATAATATTACTATAGTCCCCCTTATGGAGGGTAATTGAGAAGACAATTGCTGCGATATTAATTATTAAAAATAATTTTTATCTTTGTTTCATCACTTTTTGCATCATCTGCCTAATTATCCCCATGCCATTATGAGAAATTAAAAAATCTAATATAATTGGTAACAGGTGTCAAGGCCAAATTCAACACTGTATTTATCATGACACCTGAGATAATTATGGGGGTTACCATAAAAGAACAGAGAAATGATGGGATATGAGCATTCTCACACTTGAGCAATATGTACTGCCCATACAGTATGCCAGGCTTAAAATAGGTGGATGGAATATATGTCCATGCCACCGAACATATTGGAGGAAACTGAGTCAGACTTAATCAGATGCATGGGATTGAGATGTCCATGGCATCAAGCATATAGGAGGGAGCATAGAAGCCAGGTGTAGAATGAGATGGGTGGGATGAATACTTCCAGCCATCTGTACAATATTGTGGGGAAAAAATAAAATAAAATATTAAACAAAGAGAATCCAACCTCAACATTTGTCAAAAGCTGTTCCCTTGGCCATACCTTGACTTCATGCATGTCTCCCCTCATGTGACAATTCAGTGTCTGCTCTTGCATGTATTCCTCTTGTGATTGGATGGCACCTTGCCCAACTGGCATCTGATAACTCAGAATAAAGGCAATTAATGTCTTAAATGATAAGTTCCCATAATCCAAGTCTCATATGGATTTAAAAATTGAGGATAATAAATGATTGCAAAAAATGTGAATACATCTTGACTCAGAACACAATATATAATTATGCAACAATTTCAAATAATACCCCTTTTTTTTACTTAGTATACAATTACTTTTGTAAAAAATCAGAACATATTTAAATACAAGTTAAAGCACAACAGAATCTCAAAGAAAACTTTTTTTTAAAAAAAACCTTTACAAACATTCCCCTCTTTGTTTTTTTGAATATGCTTATCAAAAATAATACTTTTAGAATAAATTTACACTTGCCATGGCAACCGATTTGCCAGGGAAATGCTTTAAAGAGTTTGATCAAATAATCAGTTAAAAAAAAATAACAAAAACAAACAACTCAGACTATGGGAGCACAATACTCCTAGAATTAACATTGTATAATAAAATCAAAACCATCTTGCAATGTTTCAAAATTAGATAGACAAATGAATAGAAGAAAATACACATGGAACAATAAAAGACAATGGAATTCAAACTAAGGAAATCTAAATGAATATGAACTTAATATTAATAAGAGTATTATAAAATATAAACTTGATCACATGACTATAAAAACTTTTACAAATATTCTCCTTGTTTTAAAAACTAAGTATAAAACACAACCTCAAAAGCATGAAAATCTCTATGAAAATAAACCAATACCATTAATTTCAAAATGTAGATATGATAGCATAGAAATCCTATGTAACTCTGAACTGATACTATTACTCTGAGTGAATTCAGAACACTTTTGATTCCGGTATCTAAAATCCCCAATACTCATATCGATACCTTGCTGCTTCCTTCTACATTTCTGTACAATATATACCCTTCCATGGCAAAAGAAGCGGAGTCTTGAACTATGTTGATGATTGTCATTCTTATTCATCTTAAGTTTTTCTTCTTTAACCCCTCTATATTGTCTGTCAGTCTTTTCACCATACAAATGCTTTATAAGATTACTAATTAAAGACAAAAGCAGGTTAGCAAAATTATGAACAAATCGAGCATATCTGGAATTTAAAGGGTTTTCTAAGGTTGTCTCAGAAGCACAGCCAGGCTGGGGTAGAGCTGAGCCTGAAGCTGCAAATGTAGTTAGAGAAAGTTGTGCATGAGCATTAGATCTCTGGACTTCCAAGGCAGGGGAAGGAATGGGCTTGGCCATGGGAGGAGTAGAGGGTGGGGTCTGGAGAGGCGGGGAGGGACCAGCGCAATTTGAAGCAGACTTGATTTTGAACTCAGGCCTGGATTCCTCTTCCCCAACTTTGCCTCCAGGTGCTAGGGGATTAAAAGCTTCTAGAGGGTGGGTCATTGCCTCCAGGCATGCAAAATTAAAGCAACAATTAGTGTTAGAACTGGGAAAAACTGTAGGAATCTCTTCAGGTATCTCTGAAAAAGCATGGTTGGGAGAGGGGGAGATATTTCCTTGTGTGAGTAAGTTGCTGGTTCTTTTAACAAAAATAAAAAGAAAAATAGAAAATCCACAAAAACAAAGCATTAACATGATCTTATCTCCCATTTGTCTGGTTAAACAGACTAAAATCAAAAATGGGTAATTAGGGAGTTTAAAAGGTCCATTTGAAAAAATTTAAAGGGAAAAACACAGCCAGTGCACCAGTACTTAGCAGTTTAAAGGGTAGGGGAAATTTCTTACCCAACCAGAAGATCAAAAGTAAGGTTCAGCTTTCCTCTTCGTGGTCAGCCATCTGTTAAGGGCTAAAATTCTAGCTAAACTGTCTAAAATATCTAATGAGTGGTCGCCAATAAATCATAAGCTTTAGCAAGAGTTAGACTTTTAAGCATTTATTAAGGAGAATAAGAATTTTGTAAAGAGAGAGAGAAAGGCCTAGATGCCTATCTATTAAAGGGAGAGCACATTTCTAGCTCCGCTCTCCACCGGAGTCCAGAGGAAAGAGAGTCAGAGTCAGCGCCAGTCTCTTCCTTCCTCCTCCCACTAGTCTGTGTCACTTCCTGACGCCAAAGAAAAGACTCCTGGTCTCTTCATGGGCAGAACTCTTCTACAGTAAGTCTCCAGCAGGTGGCGTTATTCCAATCGTTACACCACCTCATTACCCCCTTTATTTTCTTGATAATTGTTCAGGGTCTCAATGTCTGCAAATTGTCATAGGAACATCATAAAACAGAAAAAAATATTCAGACAGGCTTAATGCTGTCTATCATACAAGTACTTTAATATTTTAAGAAAAGTATAAGTAGATAGTTCCCTCTGAGAAAAAAAAAAAATTTTGTATAACTATTAAATAGATTTTTTCAAGAGCTTTGAAAATAAATGTACATGCACATATACACAGTCGTTTTTTGTTTTTTTTTATTTTCCACAGCAATGGAAGTATGTTAGTCATAAATATTTTAAGCTGATAAACAAAAGGTAACAACAGTAATGATTTATATTTAAATAATATTTAAATATTTACAGTTTTATTCACAATAACTCTGTGAGTTAGGTAGTACAATATTAGTACCTATTTCATATGTTACATATCAGGAAACTGAAGTTCAGACAACTCATATGACTTACCCCAAATCACTTAGTTTTACTAATTCTGTATCATTCCACTATAATTATTACATTTTAGGTATATTGAAAATATTGCCTTCAGTGTATGACTCCTACTTACCTGCTGCCTGGAACTTTACATGAATCATTCGATCAATAAACATTTGTGGTATGACTATCATGTGCCAGGCACACTTTGCTTTGTTCTACAGGGACAAAGGCAAATATTAATTAGTACCTATCTTCAAGGAGCTTAAATTAGTTAAGATAATATTTATACATTTCAGTATGTAAAATAAATATGTGCAAGGCTATTTTGATTAAAAAGCAATTGCTTAAGTAGGTACTTATTAAATATAGATGTTAAATTGATTATATTACCACTAAAGCCCATTTTTTGTTTAAAAATGCAATAATGATTTAATTCACTACATATTTAAGACATTTGGAATTTTTTTCTTTTTTAAATATGGGAACTAACTGAAAACTATAGCATAATTTTAACTAACCATGCATTTTCCAGAAGTAAAAACCAGGGCAGGTTGGTGGTACAGTAGGTAAAGCACTGGCCCTGGATTCATCAGGAACCTGAGTTCAAATGTGGCCTCAGTCACTTGACACATACTAGCTGTGTGATCCTGGGCAAGTCACTTAACCCTCATTGCCCTAAAAAAAAAAAAAAAGAAAGAAAAAAAGAAGTAATTACCAACTCTCCCCACAAAATTGATAGAGTAATGGTAGGTCAAAGACAATCATGCTAATTAGATTTAAACTCATTTCAAATTCCAACATCATGATTTTTTCTACTAATCTCCCTTAATGCCATCCAGTGGACAGTTAGTTGATCAAAAGACATTTCATCAGGGCCTACTATATGCCAAACATTGTGCTAAGCACTAGGGATACAAAAAGGGACAAAAGACATTCCCTGATCTGGAGGACCCCACAATCTAATGGGGAAGACAATAAGCAAACAAATATTGCAAACTATATATAGGAAAAAAAGGAAATAGGTAAAGGAAAGACGACACTCAAAACCAAAACAAAACAAAACAAAACAGAGGCTTGGAAAGGCTTCCTGTAAAAGATAGAAATTTAATTAGGACTTAAAGGAGTTCAGAGAAGCCATTAGTAAGAGATGAGGAGAGAGATCATTCCAATCATGGGGAATGAGAAAAAATGCCAGAAGCCAAGAGATAGTGTCTTGTTCATGAAACAGAAAGGAAAAAAACAGAATGCTATCAATTATATTTGACTTCAGGGAGCAACTAGGTGGCACAGTGGATAGAGCACTGGCCCTGGATTCAGGAGGACCTGAGTTCACATTCAGCCTCAGACATTTGACATTTACTAGCTGTGTGACCCTGGGGAAGACACTTAATCCTTATTGCACTGAAAAAAAAAATGACGTGTATTTTCTGCAAGTGTTTAATGTATATTATTTCTTTTACTTACAAATAATAAAACTTTTACAACTAGATCAAGTATTTACAGCAATAATAATCTGATTATTATTTAATAATTCTCTCAAAAATATTTAACCTATCCATTACCACTTAATAAATCCTAATTTTATTTATCCATAGATTTGATAAGGTCTTTTCTTTGTGCTTTCATGCTAGGTTTATGAGTGAGATTTCAGCTCTGGGGCTTTAGCCCAACTTGATGTCAAAAGCTCTAGCATTTTCTCCCCAATCCTTTTTTAGCTGTCATCTTTTCTCTGTTCCAGTTTTTACAAACCTATTCTCCCTTTTACGCTGCTAGAACTAAGTATACGTATATAGAGAAAAAAGGCCATTGGATTTGGCAATAAAAGATCATTGTTGAACAAAGTGGGGACTTCTGTGTAATGTGAGTAACAAAGACAGCAGACTAGACATGTTTTCTGATCTCTAAGACCTCTCAAACTTCTCAGAAACAGAAATCATGTACCACAAAAGGCCAAGAAATATAGTGGCTAAATTTAACAATTCCATTTAGAAACAAAAAGTTCTGTAAGCCATGAGAAGAAAGGCCTTCAAAAACAATGGAAAGTACCTTTGAATAATGCAAGACTATACCTCTCCCAGTGGAAAAAGGAGAAAGTAATGGAATGATGTGTTCTGAATAGCCTGGGAGTTCAGGATGCAGCCCTGGGTGACCTGTCATGCAAATCTGAACTTAAACATAGAGGACAAAAGATGGTCATTCATTGATATAGAAGAAAATGAGACATTTCTTGAAAGAAAATCAAAACTAAGATTATTTGTTTCTCAAATATGCTAAGCAACAGAAATTCAGGAGGATGAATAATCAGATAGCAACAACAGAAAGCAGATAGCAACTGTACAGAAAGACCAGTATGAAACTTCTTTCTAAAAGTACACAAAGAGACATCAGTGAATACAGTAATCTTGCAAAGGTAACAGTAAACAGGCAAACAGGGTACATTATGGACAGAACCTCAAGACACAGTACCTACAGTTGAATGCTTTTTTTTTTTCCGTGTGGAACTACATTATAACATGGGAGGATACATGAAAGATGGGGGGAGGGGAAGAGAGGAGTGGAAAATAACAAGAAAAGCACCTGGGTCAGATCAAGGATTAGTAATGAGAAGGTGACCACTGGTCTCAGAAAGAGAAGAGCCTACTGGAGAGTGGACAAAGAGGAAAGATTGAAAAAGGAAGGAGAAATCTTTTGGAGGTGGGAAGGAGATTCCCCTGCTGTGTGTTCCTATGGGTGAAGGCATTTGCATGCATTACACTGAATGAGGCCTAGGGAATTTGATACCTGAAATATCTCTTTGTCCTAGAATGGGGGGGGGGTTTGGAATCCCTGGGGGCAACTGGGACCCAGAGGAAAGAGAGAACATGGACATGGGGATGCTATTTCCAGGCAAATATAGAATAAAAAGTCAATAAGAGAAGATGTTGATCACTGTGGGGTGAGGTTAGGATTGGGGAGGATCCCTACCATGGGATTGTGTCTTCTCTGATGCTTTCAATAAAAAAGTGAGGTAAAATGTAAAAAGGGAATCCATGGGGTAAGCCCTACAAGGCAGTGGCAGAAAATACCTAAAGGGAAGAACCTAGAATGGATACCTTGGAAGTTTTAATTGAATGAAGAATACAGAGAAAAGAGAGATCAAATTATTATAGAGGTCATGAATAAGAGAATAAGGGCTTAGAGTAAACAGAAAGGGAAGATGGATAATGAGAATAAAAGAAATATTTGTTTTGGAAATGGGCTCAAAAATGAAATTTAAAACAAAAACAGGGGCAGCTAGGTGGTGCAGTGGATAGAGCACCAGCCCTGGAGTCAGGAGTACCTGGGTTCAAATCCGGCTTCAGACACTTAACACTTACTAGCTGTGTGACCCTGGGCAAGTCACTTAACCCCAATTGCCTCACTAAAAAAACAAAAACAAAAAAACAAATAAAATAAAAACAACTAATGACTAGTAGTACCAAATGGGGAGGAAGAGAAGGTGGACTCTTCCTGAGAGGAAAGAAGTGAGCAGAAAAAAAATATAATATACTTATTTGAGTCCTACTTGAACTTGTTATGTAACCAGATAAAAGCAGGAGAGAGGAACTAATAAACAAAAACCCAAAGGGAAAGGTGTAACAAGTTCAAGTGGGACTCAAATGAAAAGACATGAGAAGATGCCCCCAACCTATCCATTTTTGGAGATGGGAGGTCCACAGATGTTAGACATTGTACATGTTTTCAGCTTTCTCAATGTATCAATCAGTTGTGCTGCCTTTTTTGTCCCTCTCTAAATAAAATACTATTTGTCATACGGCTCTCAGGGAAGGGGAAGGAGAAAGATAGATGGGCTAACAGGGTTATGAAAGAAAAACAAAACATTAAAAATAAAAAAATAATAATAAAAGAACTAAGTAAAAGAAAAGATTTACTCAAAATTTAAAGTCTCCTTATCATGTATGGAGATGTTGTTGCCATGTTTTCCTTTATCTGGTTGTTACTAACTTTTCAAAACTGACAAACTCAAATATGTTTCCTAAGAATCTAAGACTGATTTGTGAAGAGGGCTATTTTCCAATGTGTCTGCTCTTAGAAAAGCATTTTTTTAAAGAAATGCTTTCTTCTTTTATTTGATGTTTCCCCTCTAATTGCTCGTCAATGCATTTTCTAATTTAAACTGTAGCTACACGACATGTCATTTTCTCACTCTTTCAAAGAATTAGTTATATATTTGGATGCAATTCTTATTTTTTGGAATCATTCTAGTTCCCATGACCATGAAGTATCTTAACTTGAAAAATGAATAGTAACACATCATTCGGTTGAAGCACTTTTCTCACTTCAGTAACCTTTCTCTGTAATATGTCTCTAACAATGGATTTTATATTTGAACTCTTCCTTATACAGAATGAAGTCCTAAACACTATGGAAGTGAAATATTTATTTCTCAAGCCAACCTAAGAAATAAGTAGCCATTTTATATAATCATGTCACATGGGGAGAAAAAAATGATGTTCTTTTTATCAATATGCCATACCTGATAATTCTGCAAAATGCTCACTAGAGATATTTTTTTCTCATTCCATAGTGCTTTGAAATTTAGTGTAATTGTCAAATGACTCTGGGACTATAATTACAAAAAGCAGTGGAGCCTTTTATGTCCTTGATATTTTGGTTTTACTAACTTCTTCATCTTCCACTTTAGTGGAATTGAAGCTTTATATTTCTTCCTCTTCCACATATAACTGGATAGCTTGTTTATTTCTTGTCATTTTCCTATGGCCTCTCTAATTTGTCCCCCTACACCATTCACAATCTTCTTTTCCCTCACATTCTATATTCATGCAACTGTGTATATTTGCCTTTCAATACTTTGTCTTTTTCTGTTTGAGTCCATGGGTAACTGTGTATTAGTCAATGATGTTTATGTAGTCCTACATAGTTCTATGATTGAGCAGTTATAGGGATTTTTATGACATTGCCTTTTAACCTTATATAACATTACATACATTACACCATTTGATTGTCACTACAATGTATAATGAAATTTGACTTATGTGTCATTTGAAATATTGGGGAATTGCCTGTTTTTGTTCTAAATTATTAGGTAACTAGGTTGGGGTTTTCTAAAATATTGTTACTTTTAAATTAATGGCTATTTTGCCTATTTAGGTAGTAAGCATTTATTCAATCATATCAAATGTTAGGAGAGCACTGACCTCAAGCTGATAACCCCACAGCACCATATTGCCTCTGAGAGAGAGAGCACATGGCTCCAGGCAGAGTTCATAAGTCTTACATCTAGAGAAATACTGGACAGCCTCCTTCACCTAGGGTGTCTCCCCCCCCAAAAAAAAAAAAAAAGAAACAAGAAAAACCTTATGGAGTGGAGGGGAAAATGGGGAAGGAACAGGGGAGTGAGTAAGCTTTACTCTCATCAGAATTGCCTCAAAGAGGGAATAACATACACGCTAAAGTTAGTCTAGTAATATACTGTGCCCTCAGGGCACAGTAGAAGTTGAAGGAGATGGGGGTGGGAAGCAAAGAAAGGACGGGCAGATTGGGAGAGGGGGCAGTAAAAAGCAAAACACTTTCTAGGAGGGATAGGGTGAAGGAAGATAGAAAATAGAGTAAATATAAAATAAGATGGAAGGTAATACAGTTAGCAATAGTAACTGTGAAAGAAATGATGAGCAGGATGATATCAGAAGGACATATGAAAAAAGCAATCCATCAACAGAGAAAGAACTGATGGTATCTAAATACAAATTGAAGTATAATTTTGTTAGCTCCTCTTTCTAAAAGTATTTTGTCAATTTTCTTTTACAACCTGACTAATGAGAAGATGTTTTGCATAACTGCACATGTATGACTTACATTGAATTGCTGTATTTCATAGGGAGGAACAAGGAGGGAGGGAGGAAGAAAATTTAGAACACAAAGTTTTTAAAAAATCAATGTGAAAAGTAATGATGATCAGGAGGAGTTCAGAGAAACCTGGAAGGACTTATATGTACTGATGCTGACTGAGAGGAGCAGAGCCAGGAGAACACCATATGCAGTAACAGCAACATTGTGTGATGAACAATGGTGCTAGACTTGGTTCTTTTTAGCAATTCAATGGTCCAAAACAATTTCAATAAAATTGCATGATAGAATAAGTTCTTAATATCCCAAAAAAAGAACTGTGGTTCATGAATGCAGATTGAACCATACTGTTTCTACTTTGGGGCTGTTTTTTTTTTTCCTTCTTTTTTGAGGTTTTTCCCTTTTGCTCTGACTCTTCTTTCACAAGATGACTAATGCAGAAATATATTTAATGTGATTGCATTTATATAACCTATATTAGATTGCTTTCTGTCTTTGGGAGGAGGGAGAGAAAGGAGGGTGGAAGAAAATTTGGAATTAAAAATCCTATGAAAACAAATGTTGAAAACTATCTTTATATGTAACCAGAAAATAATAAAATACTAAACTATCAAAAATAAAGAAAATAATACTTCACCTTTGATTGAAACCCCCCAGTAAAGAGAAACTAATTACCTTGTGAGGTTAACCATTCCACTTTTTCATGGTGTTGGTCATTAAAGAGATTTACTTTAAAACAAGCTTTAATTGGACTCAGTAACTTTATACCTATTGTTTCTACCTCTGCTTACTGCAGTCAAGTAGAACACATCCAATCTTTCTTCTAGTTAGGAACCAATAAAATACTTGAAGAGAGCTGACTGGATCACCTTCAATCAATCTTTGTATGGAATGATCTTAAGACCTTTTGCCATCTTAATTATATTTCTCGAGATCCTTCCCAGGTGGGCCATGCCATTCTAAATTTTAGTACTGAAAATGATATGTAATAGGCTACATAGGGAGTGATCAAGGAAGTATAACTTACATTTCTCACCTGCATGAAACTAAATACCATGGATCTCAGAATGTAGCCTAAGATCACACTAGAGATTTTGTTTTTGTTGTTGCTATTTGTTTGTTTGTTATTTAAACATCATTTCTCATTATCTAGTTATATAGAATGTATAGTGAAGTGAGCAGAACTTGGAGGACATTGTGCATAGTGGCAGCAGTATTGTTTGAGGAGCAACTGTGAATGACTTAATGACTCTCAGCAATACAATGATCCAAGACAATCCCAAGGGACTAATCATGAAGCATACTATGCGCTCCCATAGAAAGAACTGATAAATGAGCACTTGTGGATTGTACATATATATAACCTATACCAGATCGGTTGCTGTCTTGTGGAGGGGGGAGAAAAGCAATGGAGGAAGAAAAAGTTGGAACTTTAAATCTTATGAAAATGAATGTTAGGGGCAGCTTAGTGGCACAGTGGATAAAGCTCTAGCCCTGGATTCAGGAGGACCTGAACAAATCTGGTCTCAGACACTTGACATTTACTAGTTGTGTGACCCTTTGCAAGTTACTTAACCCTCATTGCCCCACAAGCAAAACAAAACAAAACAAAACAAACAAACAAAAATGAATGTTGAAAACTACCTTTACATGTAACTGGAAAAAATAAAATAAATGTTTGTTGCATCAAAAAAAAAAGTTATATGGAGCTTGCAATCCAGACTCACAGATGGTACTCAAATGAACTCTTGTCTAGTTGCACATAATCCATTTTGAAACTATAGAATCTGAACCCAAATATGGCACTTTACATTTGTGATTCTTAAATTCCATTCATTTTGTTACATCAAATCCTATTGCCTAGTATGTACAAGTCTTTTTGAACCCCCAACAGTTATCCAATGTGTTAGTTCACTCACACCTTTCTGACATTGGCCTGATTGATATTTGGAATCTATGTTTTTTATTATAGCCTTCAATATTGGTGTTTAGTAGCACAGGGCCAAATGGATACCTAGAGAGCTCTTTCCATATTGACTTCCAATCATTAATGTTTACTCTTTCATTCTTACTAATTAACTGGCTCTTAATCCAGCTCAGATAGAAGAATAGCATGAGAGATTTTGTGAAATGTAATAAAGAACGTAATGTGCACATGTTACAGCCAAGCAAATATGTAATCTTAATAATTCCCTTTTAACTTACGTTCAAATGAAGTTGGACATATACACAGATAAAATACAGATAAATCACTTACCTGGAGAGATATCATGGTACTATGAAAGAAGGCACCAGAGATCAATCAGGATAGCTAAGTTGGAAGTTTATCTCTAGCCTTATGGTTTGGGACAGGTGATTTCATTGGCAAGATGGAGATAATAATCCTTTCAATGGTGAACTAACAGTGTCACATAAGGAAAGCACTTTGTAAGATAAACAGGCCTATTACTATTATTACTGTGTGTGTGTGTGTGTTTTAATACACAGAATCAAAAGGCTTTCATGCTTCCCCTTAAGGAGTATTATAAGGTCAGTCAATGGTGTAGAAACAGCAAGTATCTGGCCAGTAGAAAGCTTTAGTTTTGTCTGTATCTATGATGAATTCACGTGATTCATTTAGTGTAGTTTCCTGCTTAGGAGAACCATGAAATGCTACAAAACAGATGTTTGAGAACAGAATTCATAGCAATCAGATGTAAAACTGTGTGTTTTTTGGGATTTTCTGAGAGGAGTTATTTGATCACATCACATATTACAGCAGTGGTAGCAGATAAATCTAATACTGGACTTATCTATAGTTAGCTTGGCAAGATTGAGAACAGGAAAGAAATACTTCTTAGCTGATATACTGGAATCCAGCTGTTCCCTTGATACAGTTGTTCATCATCAGCCCAGAAAGTGTTATTTATGTTCCTTAGAGTAATGAGCCTTATTCCCTGCAGAGACATTTTTGGGGCCAGAGAATGTTGTGCCTGCTTGTTACTGACAAAACACAAAAGACTTTTAAAGCATTCTGATTGTGATCAAAACCCTAATAAAGTCATCAGAGTCTGTTTTCTTAGAAATAAAAGACTCAAATTTATGCAGTGAGACACCATTTAGTTATGCTCTGTCACCACCCTTCAATCTGTAAAGATGACTATGATTAAATAATATTGAATAGTTATTAGCTGAAAGCTATATCTAGAGGGTAGCACTAAATTTTGGTTTAGCTTTTATTCTGATGTCACTAATTTAGTAACATCCAATCTGACATGATAGGGGGTTTCTCTTTACCACAGACCAAATACAAGCAAACACATTATAGCATTTTTTAAAAATGTAATTACCTCAAATATCAAAAAGGAAGTGAGATTCGAATGTACCATGCACATGACTGAATGGAGTAATAGATTTTGGCAATGCTGTCACCACACAACTGATAGAGTATAGAATACAAGGATAGTATGAGTTTTGCATTGCTTGTGTGTGTATGTGACAGACAATCATTTTTTTTTTTAAATTCTAGGTAAACATTTTTCCTTCTAAACAATGATGTTGAGCATATTATTATTGATAACTAGGTAACACTACTTAAAATTCACAAAGACTAATGCTTTTTAATCAATTACTTTCATTTCTATCTTAATTTAAGGTATTACATGAAAGCCTTTTCCTCCTTGTCCCTTCTTTTTAGGATTGAATTTAGGTAAGTAAAATATCTCTTAGGAGAGATGTCTGTAGGAGTGGTATTTGAATTCTACCACATTAGCTAGATATTGGTCCTCTTTGACCCTCAGTTTCCTCAAATGTAAGTTAAGGATACAAATAACCTTTACCTCTTAAAGTTGTTATAAGGATAAAATGGGAATATATATATATATATATATATATATACATATATATATATAAAGTACTTGTAACCTCATTGTACTGTAGGAGTGCAAGCTGTTATGTTTTAAAATTACTTATTTATTTATTTTAATTAAATTTTTTTTTCCGGTGGGACAATGAGGGTTAAGTGACTTGCCCAGGGTCACATAGCTAATAAGTATCAAGTGTCTAAGGCCAGATTTGAACTCAGGTCTTCCCGAATCCAGGGCCAGTGCTTTATCCACTGCGCCACCTAGCTGCCCCTGCAAGCTGTTATTTTTATTATCATTATTACTACAAATAATAATCATTGATATTTCAACAAAAACACATTTCATCTTCACACTTGTTTAATAGTCACAATTTTTAAAATGCTCTGAACATATCTGTGAAGATAAGTAATGATGTATAAAATAAAAGACACCAAAAGCTTCTAATTCCCTGCAATTAACCAGGAAATTTTATCTTTATCACACTTAAACCACCTGGCATTATAGAAGTGATTTTAAAAAAAATGACATGAAGACTCATTTTCTTATTGATGTCTAACCTATTGTTTTTATTTTTTAGAAAGTGAGGCAATTGTCATTTTTACCAGCATTTTTCCTTTCAAACCTTTATCTATGATATGGAAAAGCAAAGAAACAGAATGAAAGAGATATTTTCACATCTATCTCTACCTCTACCTCTTTCTCTATTTCTCTCTCTCTCTCTCTCTCATCTCTATCTCATTTTTAGCATTAAAGGGGTAATTCATGGTATAGTCTGTCATTCCACTCTGATTGCATATTATCCCTTACTTAATCTTTTACTTCAGTGGAACAGGCCTTAATTTTCCTCTTACATAACATTCTCTTCCCACTTCTAAGAACCCTTTGCACAATTTGTCTCCCTTAGCTTACATAAACTATCTGCTTACCTGCCCCTCTTGAATGTCCCCCAAGCTCGGTTCAAGGATCGCTTCCTTCAAAATAACATTTTTTCATGATTCTTCCTGTTGTCACTCTCCTTCCATTAACATGAAATCGTTTTAAGGGTATCCTGAATGTAGTTGTCTGTGTCAATATCATATCTATCCAGGAGAATGTGAGCTTCAGAGTAGGGGTTTCTGCATTGGTTTCCTGTGTTTTAAAGACACAACCTGACCCATAGCAAGAACTCAAAACCTGTTCGTGTAGCTGAAAAATCAGTTAAAACAGTCCTCATTTTACAGATAGAAGACAACTTATGATCATCTGGCTAGATGATAGAACTAAGAACAACAGAAGTTAAATGATTTGTCGATGATACAAATGAAGTCAGCAGCAGAACTGCAATTCAAACTCAACTTCATGCAGGCATAAGTGCTACTTTCTATATTGTAGTCTAATGAATGAGATATAAATACGATACCCTCTACATTGAAATCACAGATGCTATTTTAAAATAACCAAAATGCCTCTTTTTTATTGTGTGTATTTATTATTTGATTTATGACCATGACTGAGTCCTACTCCTCTCTGATATACTTCTGATGATCGACTTTCTACTTTGCTGGACTGAAAGTTTCTTAGAGAGCTAAAAATCTCTTATAGCTTCCTGACAAAGCAATGAGTTTGGAGTCTATAAGACCTGATTTAAAAGTGTAGCCTTAGGCTTAGTACTAGCTGTGTGGCCTTGGTTAAGTCACTTTTATTTTCTTCAGTCTATTCAACTGTAGAATGAGGATAATAACTGTACCTATCTTGCAGGGTTGTTCTAAGGATTAAATGATATATTTGTAAAGATAATATAAAGATGAAAGATAATATTTAATAATTCTTGGCACATAATAAAGCATCATAAAATGCTTATTTCACTCATTTTCCTTATAATAGAAAGTGATTTGTGTAGAAGGTATCAGTAAAAGAAAATTAATTGTGAAGCACCATAAAATTGAATCTATGGAAAATGGTTAGGGGTGATTTAGCTTAGTATATATACATAATTACAGCATTGGCAGGTTTACAAAATTGTCTATATATATTATCTCATGATACCTATTTTATAGCAAGGAATCTGAAGTTCAAATGGGTTAAATTAATTGATCATTTGCCATACAACTAATAAGTCTCAAAAATGGGACTAAAACCCAGCTCAATCCTGAATCCAAGTTCAGAAGCCTTCCATAAGGTTAAGGTCTCACAGTAATACTGAATCTATTCCTCTGATGAACAGTACTATATCTCATATGACATCATCAACATTTTATTAATCTAATAATAGGGTTAAGTACAGATCAAGTGACCTTGTCCACTTGAGCATCTTTGTCTATTTTTCTCTCTGTCTCTGTCTCTCTCCTGTGTTCTATCTCTGTCTATATTTTCTAATGCTCTGTTTAATGTTCTTTCTTTCTCTAATTCTCTCTTTCATTCTCTTATTTTCTTTCTCTCTCATAAAGTTGATTGATAATGGCAGTTTTGGGGAGCATTCTAGGGATTGTTTCTTTCTGGCTTATATATACCTAAGAAAAATTTCCCCTGCTTGTTGGCATATGTTCTTTATTATTCTACCAGATCCAGAGTTTTAATAGCTCTTCCCATCCATCAGCATGGAATTGACCTCCCAGTGATAGAAGAGTGAAAAATGAAACAGAATTCTTCCTAACAAATGGGTTTAAATATTTTCTCCTAAGAAAAAAGAAAATCCTTGGGGCAGAAAGAAAACAGCCACAACCACATTGAAATAGATAGTTAAGGCCTCAAGGCATCCTTGAGAAGGGTTTCAAGATTTCAGTTTAGATTACAGCCTTCTCTTGTTAAAATCATTGTCAAGGGATGCTACTATTTGGCTGTTTTATATGACTCCTTTCTGCTTTTCTCATTGAAATGATTAAGTAGCACTTTTTTTTTCATCACTGTATTTCCTAGTAAATAGAAAAAAATGGATTTCAAAATTCTGTAGATTTATTTTACATTTTGCACTGTATTGGAATTACTATGGAGAAAATAACATTAACCAAGATAGCAAACTTCTACAAATGTAGATAACTGACATTCACATTTTCTACGGCTGTTTTGTCAATAATGTTCTGATCTTAAACTATTTTGACAATATTTAGATTCCAAACAGAAAATCACCTAACATTCCTTGTGACATTAATTGAAACAAGAACAAAAAATGCAATAATTGATTCCTATTTCAGAACTATTCTAAGGCTATTATCTCATATTCAGCTTGTAAACTTCCTTTCAAAGAAGATCTTTGATAATAATTCTTTTTTTCCTTAAGTGTAAAGTTATTGTTTTAGTGTTTTCTTTTAAGTTTGTGTGGCCTTTTGTTCATTCTGATTACTTTGAACACATCAGAAGAAATAAGCTCTGAAACACTAGCTTGGCAATATTCTATAACACCTAGACATGTACACAAACATTCTAGAGAGTTAAACCATTAGACAGGAATTGCAAGTCTTCCTTTCTGATAAACTTTATTTTTTTTAATTTAATTAATTTTTTTTTTGCAGGGCAATTGGGGTTCAGTGACTTGCCCAGGGTCACACAGCTAGTATGTGTTAAGCATCTGAGGCCAGATTTGAACTCAGGTTCTCCTGAATCCAGGGCCAGTGCTCTATCCACTGTGCCACCTAGCTGCCCCCTCTAATAAACTTTAAATAATATATATGTGTATCATTTGTAAGGACTTTCAGTAAGCAATATTAAATTTCCTCTATCAAGTAAATTCAGCCACTTCCCTTGAATGGATACATAAAGTACAGGTGAATTAAATAATGAAACATTTGCTGGTGTTGAGTGATACTTGTTGATAGGTACCCATTTGATTTCTTCCTTTCCCAACCAGGATTACTAGACAATGTGCCATATCTAGAATCAGATAAATGGATTTTCAATAATAACTCTATCACTTAGTACCTATGTGAACTTGAACTAGTTACAGCCTGACTAGGACTCAGTTTTATCATCTGTAAAATAATAGGGTAGGACCAGCTGACCTCTAAGGTCTGTTCCACTTCTAAATGTATGACCTTATTATTCTATGAATTTCAAAACATCTGATTGATTCAGAGAAAAATGGGCATAGTCCAGAAACTTCCATAAAGGGAAACAAAGTAGAATTATTAAAAATATAATGTGAATTGGGGGCAGCCATATGGCACAGTGGATAAAGCACAGGTCCTGGATTGAGGAGGACCTGAGTTCAAACCTGGCCTCAGACACTTGACATTTACTAGCTGTGTGACTTTGGGCAAGTCACTTAATCCTCATTGCCCCAGGAAAAAAAACAAACAAACAAAACAAAAAAAAATGTGAATTTATGTTTCCCCCTTAGAATAGGGAAGAATTAGAGATGAATTAAACAAATTTGACTTTGACCCAACCAAATATAACAACGTGGACATTATCTGTATTAAGCTAGTTTCTAAATGATATAGAGATATTCATTGTTTCTTGTCAACCCCAAACCCTTAAATACAATACTCAGGAATTTGTATACTATCATAAAGTTAATATGAGGGGGAAAATGAATGTTTTGGAATAAGGGAGTAACATGGTTACATATATAAATATATATATTAGGAATTTGTTTTTCAGATATCTAAAGAATGGACTGAAAAAGTGAGAAACTATAGAAAGAAAGAATTGTTAGAAGAATACCTTGATAGTTTAGGCAAAAAATTATTTATAGAATTATGAGAAATTAAATGACTAATATTGAAAGCCATTTTGTCATTCCAAATAACTTATGTATGTATGTATCTATCATCTATCTTTTTCTATCTGAATTCTTCAAATCTTTATTCTTTGTTAACTGACATGAAATCCTGTTAACTTCCTAAGTCTTGATTTGAACTTTTGGTTAATTAGGATTATGATCTTAATTTTAGCAAATTTCAAGGAGATGATGTTGTAACGATTGGAATGATGCCACATGCTGGAGAGCTACTGTAGGAAAGCTGCGCCATGAGGAGAAGGCATCTGAGGGCAAGCCATGTGGCTTTTCTTTGGTGTAAGGAAGTGGCATTTGTTTGTGGGAGGAAGATGGGGTGAGGCTGGCTCTCTCACTCTCTTTCACCAGGACTCTCATGGAGAGCAGAGTAGGAGGACCATAGCTCCCCAAGATAGATAGCTGAATCTAGTCCTCTTTTTCTCTCTCTTCACCAAATTCTTATTCTCCTTAATAAATGCTTTAAAAGTCTTACTCTTGCTAAGGCTTATAATTTATTAGCAACCACTCATTAGATTTTATACAGACTAGCTATAATTTTAGTGCCTTACAATGTCTTTTCAGATATTGCCAAAAGTAATTCACAACTGATATACCCCCAAACTGCAGCTTCTAGGAAAAGAACTCACTATTTGACAAAAATTCTGGGAAAACTGGAAGATAATATAGCAGAAACAGGCCAACATCTGACATTATATACCAAAATAAGGTCAAAATGGTACATGATTTAGACATAAAGGGTGATACCATAGGCAAATTAGGAAAGGGAGGAATAGTTTACATCTTAGATCTATGGAGAGGGAAAGAATTTATGACTGAACAAGAGACAGAGAATATTATGAAATACTAAATGGATCATTTTTATTACATTAAAATAAAAAGGTTTTTGTACAAATAAAATCAATGCAACCAAGATTAGAAAGAAAGTAAAAAAAAAAAAAACTAGAAAACAATTTTTCCAGTCTGTGTTTCTGATAAAGGCCTGATTGCAAATTTATAAGAATATGCCAGTCCCCAAATGAGAAATGGTCAAAGGATATGAATAGGCAGTTTTCAAAAGAAGAAATTAAAGCGGTCTATAGTCATATGAAAAAAATTTTCTAAATAAATATTGATTAGAAAAATGCATATTAAAACAATTCTGAGTACAACCTCACACCCAACAGATTTTCTATTATGACAAAAAAGGCAAATGATAAATGTTGGAAAAGATGTGGAAAATTGGAATGCTAATGCATTGTTGGTGGAGTTTTGAACTGATTCAAACATTCTGGAGAGCAATTTAGAACTATGCCCAAAGGACTATAAAACTGTACATATTCTTTGACCCCAAAATATCATTGCTAGGTCTGTATCCCAAAAAGATCATACAAAAGGGGAAAAAACACCACATGTACAAAAATATTTATAGCAGCTATTTTTGTGGTGGCAAAGAATCGGAAATTGAGGGGATGCTCATCAATTGGAGAATGACTGAACGAGTTGTGGTATATGAATATAATGAAATCTTAATTTCAGAAAAAAATTTGGAAGACTTACTGGAACTGATGCTGAGTGAAGTGAGCAGAACCAAGGAGAACATTATAAACAGTAACAGCTACATTGTGTGATTATTAGCTGTGATAGACTTAGTTCTTCTCAGCAACATAAGGAGCCAAGAAAATTCCAAAAGACTCAAGATGAAAAATTTTATACACATCCATAGAGAGAACTACAGAATCTGAATGAAGTGTATACTATTTTCACTTTTTCTTGTTTTTTTTTTTCTTGAGGTTTTTCCCTTTTGTTCTGATTCTTCTTGCCCAACATAACTAATATGGAAATATGTTTAACATGATTGTGTATGTATACACACACACACACACACACATATATAAACATATATCAAATTTGTTGCTCTCTTCAGGGGGAGAGGGAAGGGAGGGAGGGAGAAAAAATTGGAACTCAAAATCTTATAAAAATGAATGTTGAAAACTATCTTTCCATGTTACTAGAAAAAAATAAAATATATTAAGGCAGACAAAAAACAAATAAAGGGCACTCAATAAGGTAAAAAAAAGAGAAAGGCAGACAGACAGAGAGAGCATTTCTAATATCCTATGCATATGAAAAGGTTAAAAATGGCATGTGAATATGCAAAAGTTTAAAATGCGATTAAATTTTGCATATTAAAGTAGACAAAAAGATATAGGGATACTATAGGGCACAATTAAATAAGGAAAATTGAATAAAAATAAACCTTGTCAATTGAAAATATAAAAAATAAATTCTTAACTACTATATTAATATGGTAATTTACCAATTTAAACATTAGTAGGGAAAAAAATTCTAAATCCTGAAGTACATGAACTCACCCACTAAAGAATTCCAAACTTAAAAGATAATCTATGAGTAAGTAAGCATATAATTTATAACTTCCAGTGCAAAAATTATACTTCTTCAAACCCTTTTTCCCTACCATAGGAAGTGTTGAATAAGGAAAGTGTGGATGGAAATTTGGAATCACAAAAAGAATTATTTTAAACCCACTTTGAGAATGTATTTATCAGGATGATTTAAACACATAGTATTTTTAGAAGCAAGCATGTCCTGCAATGGTTGGAGTCGAGCCCAGGAAGTAGAAATCTGTTATTATAGGACCAGTCAGACAGAATACAGGCTTTAAAGACTCAGAAAATCTCTAATTAGTAGCATGGCAAACCAGATTTTTGTGCTGATCTTAATTCTCTTTACTTTTTACAATATTTTTATACCACCTGATGCTTGGGTAAATAATCCCAACTCACAAGTGTTGATGTTAGGTAGAGGGCAGATCCATAGGTATACCTTGCAATTGACTGATAAAGAGGCAGAGATGCTGGTGTTACCTCATAATATATTAGAGTACTCAAGCAAAATCCTTCAGTGTTTAAGGACACAGAGAAGAAATGCTCTGGCATGGATGTTAAAGGTATTTCTGGGAGTTTTAATTGGAGTGGGAATTTTTTTATACACTGTTAACAGGATGGCAATTATATTTGCCCAACTGATTAGAAAATTTGATTCTCTATGGTGATGGTAATATCTTGAAGAGAATATTCAGTGGCTCCAGACTCAAAGGTAAATGACTGTGAATTTAATTCAATACTGAGATGAGCGAAATGATCAAATCTATACCATTTTAGATTCAATCAGAAGGCATACAAATAGTTAAGATACTTCTTAAACATGTTTCATAAAATGAAGTATGATATTACCAAATATAACACTGAAAATGAAGTCAGAAGATACAGGTTAAGGTCCTAGTTCTGCTTTATGCTAGCCATTAGCAAATCATTGAACTTCTTTAAAGATCATTTTTCTCATTTGTAAGATGGGGATACTTATACTACCTATTTCACAAGATTATTGAGAATGTATTTGATAATAATAAAAAATAAGATTTGCTATTTATGTCATATTTCTGCTAATTTAACAACTCCATAGTGTTGTTTACCTCTAGACTAGAGTTTTGTAACCAAGAATAGAACTACTTCAATCATTGTTTTAAAAATAGATGAAATGAAACTAAATTCATTGTTTAAATTAGATTTGTTGGAATACTTGGCTGATAATTTTGGAATGGTTCCAATTTCTTCAAGAAAGAACTTACATATATCTATTTAAGGATATATGCAAATGTATATGCATAGATGTATGTATGTATATATGTAAACGTAAATAGACATGTATGTGTAGCAGTGGTTACCCTTGCCCTCACTGCATGTAGACTAGGTATATTACATTTGACTCTTCCTCAGGATTCTTCAATTCCCTTAAGAGGATTGGGGGCTTTTTAATATCTCTGGTATTGACTCTAGCACTCACCTATGGTGCTTCCACATTTGTAAGAGTCTCGAACCCCAGTTTTATTTAATCACAAGTCATATTAGTTCTTTAAAAGGAATATTTATTTCAAAGATATCATAATGACTTACAGATATTCTGCCAAACACCTGAAGGGCATGATTTTCTACCGTCTCTCACCCCTTATTCTACCCCTGCCTTATCTCATACTATAAAGAGGGTAAGAGGTTTAAGTTCACCAATTAACTCAATTCCTATAGAGCACACTCCTACAAATCTTCAAAGTCCCCCTTGGACTAAGGTTCCAGACTCCTTGACTTCTCAGAGAATCCCTGATTAGCTAGCTGCATTTCTGGCCTGGAGACCTGGATCCAAGGTTGCAATGGCTTGAAATTGGGTCCAGGAATTCTACTGGCTGTGCATAGAAAAGGATCAAGGAAACAGACCAGAATGAAACTCCAAGCCTGTTTCTCAGGGAAGAACAGGAAAGGGAACCCTGTTCCTCTCTGGAGTGTATCTGACAGAATAGAGAGTTTCCATCCCAGTTAAAGATGCAACCTGTTGTGGCTATATAGTCAATGGAAAAAAATCTATTCCCCACTTATGTGGTAGGAACACTCAAAATGTCTCCTCCTAGAAGCTGGTTCCTCTACCTTAGGTGATCTGGGTATATTTAAAGCCCTCCTCACACACACACACACACACACACACACACATATGCATGCATGCACATGCACACACACATTCACACATGCACACACATGCATACATACCCATGTTCATATATTTATATGGCATAAAATACTCTGAGTACCCCTATCATGTGATTCTGCATTTGTTTGGATAGATAGATAGATAGATAGATAGATAGATAGATAGATAGATAGATAGATAGATAGAGATATCAATAGAGATATATGCACTCAAATGCATGCATGTCAATATACATGTACAAACACCTAGAAATTCAACTTGTGGTCATAGCTGCAGACATACATGTGTGTATTTGTGTTGTGTATGGAGAGAGGGCAAGAGAGGGATAGAGCAATAGAGCAAGAGAGTGAGAGGTAGAACAAGAGAGAGAGAGACAGAGAGACAGAGAGAATGGAGGAACATGAGGCCATATAGTTCAATCCCCTCATTTTACAGATGACAGAACTGAGACTAAGAGAGATACAAATACTTGCCTGGGGTAATATAACTGGCAGGTCTCAAAGGTGGGCTTTGAACCATTCTTTGCTAAGAATCAGAGCACGTTCTATGGTGTGATGACACCTCCCCTAAGTAGCACTCAAGTAAAATAGAGATTCTCTAAGTGGTCACTTTAAAAGCATTGACTTGTATCTCCAAGTTTATTACTAGAAACACTGCTGAGCCTTAGTGTAAAACTTAGTGTAAAAAAGTTCTCTTAGTGTGCAGTAATATAGACACCGCTCTCTAAATCTAGTTACTCTTAGTGACAGGTTGTTATTTAGGGAGACCATCAACAAGGAGTGATTTGGGTCCCATCTGTTTAAGGACTGGTTGCCACTGATAGCATGAGATATAGGATATCCATCACTCTGAATGGGAGATCAATGGTTGTGCTCATCTCATAAGAAAGCAAGTGAAGAACATATTATTTTATATTGGGGAGCAGTCAGAGTAGTATTGACCACTTCTAAGTCATGCAAAATTGGATTTAGGGACACAGTTTTCACTATGAATGGTCATGGAGTTTCTTAAAATCTCTCAAACAGCATTTAGGAGCAACAGTTCAAGTCTCTATCTATCATTAAAAAGGGAGAAAGTACATCCACTGCACAGCTCTTCAAAGCTAAAAGGGAAAAAAAAACACAGTCAAGGTTTTGTGCTTTTCAAATCCCTGATTTTGTTTCTTTAAAGCTAAAACATGCACATATAATTTTAAGTGCCACATAATTTAATAACCCAGATAGTATATTAATTAATTGGTCAAGGAGTTATAGACATTTTGGAGCTCAAAAAATATTAGCCATATTCTAATGCAGCCCTCTTATTTTATAAATGATAGAATGGCAGTCCAGAAAGTTAGATTGTCTAGCCAAGGTTGTCTAGAGCTGGGATTGATAACCAATGTTCCTGTACCCCAGTCTTTTGTTCATGCTTCAGAGTGAAAACGTGTTTTGCTAAGTCATCATTTGGGGAAAAAAAATGAACATGTTGCAGTATATGCCTTTTATGTTTGCCCCTACTATAGGAAAAGGACTTTTACTCTCCCTTTGTACTTAATTCTTACATATTTAATGCCTTTACATTCATTTTATATAGAACTAAAACAAGTTCCTTTGAGATCTTGCTATAGACCTGGATATATAGAATCATTTATTTGAAGCTGGAAATAATCTCAAAGGTTATCTAGACCATTTTACAAATGAAGAAAATTAGACAAAGATAGGTTAAGTGACTGGCTCAAGGTCATACAAGTAGTGAATTCTAAAGCTGGGGATTGAGTACAAATCATCTGGGTTAAATCCTAACCATTTTCCATTCAACTATTCCTTTATAGAAGACTTCAAATGAATTTCTTTATATGTAAAAAGTTAAAAAAAAACTCATGAAAACATTTATTTTTTAGAAGAAAAAGTTACCTGCACTATGAAATCCACAGTGACATCATTTTTGCTTAGACAAGAAACCCAACTGCTTTGGTTCTCATTTTGAGCTCTAAGTAGCCACACAATTTTGCTGCATTGCACATAACCCATGGTAATAACAAGATGTGACTGTGTGTAGTGACCAGAAGGTAGGCAAATGAACATTATTGTAATTGATACTATCCATGCCTGCCTTTAAGCAACCACTAGCATCGCCACACACAGACACAAAGATCAAGTGGGGCAAGACAGGATTAAGTGCCATTAAAAATGAAGAATTAGTTATGTCTGTAATTTCTTGTAGTACTTACTGCCCAAGCCAAATAATTGTGCTAATATTTAATCTCTAAAATCATGAAGAAATGCCGATGATTGTCTCACACTCTTTGACAAAGGAAGAAAAAAGGGAGAAAATGTTTTGCTCTAGAAAGTACGATACACTTTGAGTTGTGAGACATAAGTCCAAATCCAAGTTTTGCTATATTTTAAATAGCTATGTGACTATCTTGAACTAACTTAATCACTTTTTGGTCTCAGTGACTCAGTTAAAAAACAAAAAGTTTAAATCTAACAACCTATAATCCAATTCAATAAACATTTATGAAATAACTTGTGTAAGACACTTGCTAGGAGACAGAAATAGAACAATTATGTTTGCTTTTTCTTTGTTTGTCTTAAAGATAGTATCTTCTCTTAAGTAGCTTACATTCTATGGGAAGTAAGGAAGACATGACCTCTGTGTGATCATGGTGGCAAAGGAAGGACATATACCATCTATAAAAAAAAAAAAAAAATGAGTAGGGAAAGTACTTCAAGCTTAAGAGGAGTCAACGAGCACCTAAGATGAGACTTCCAGCTAAGAAAAGGAGGCCAAAAGGCAGAATTATGGAAGAATTTCATTCCAAACATGGGTTGGAGGCAGCGAAATGAATACATGAAATTGAAAGACATGGAAATAAAATAAAACCTAATAGTCTTCCTTACTCCAAGGCATTTTTGTTGGTAGTCCCTCATGCCTCAAATGCTATATATCTCCTCATCTCTACTTCCTGGCTTCTTTCAAATCCAAGCTAAAGTTCTACCTTATACAGGAAGGTGCTCCAGATCCACTTTAAAGCTGTGAGGGCCAAATTTTGATATACGGAGTGTTATTTTGGTGACTCGCCTTAATATTGGGGTTCCGGAAATATGAGGGACCCTTTTAGGTTTAACCTCCCCTCTGAACTGCCCTTTTTAGATATTTCTTCAAGGTCAGTAAGGAAGGAGCCTCTAAGCTTTACTTCACGAAAGGATCAGATTTTATTAATTGGGAATTAATTAAATAACAAAGGTGAAATTAATAAAAATAAGAGATGGGGTGGCTAGGTGGCACAGTGGATAAAGCACCGGCCCTGGAGTCAGGAGTACCTGAGTTCAAATACAGCCTCAGACACTTGACACTTACTAGCTGTGTGATGCTGGGCAAGTCACTTAACCCCCATTGCCCTACAAAAAACCCCAAAATAAATAAATAAATAAATACATAAATAAATAAATAAATAAGTAAGTAAGTAAATAAATAAATAAATAAATAAATAAATAAATAAATAAATAAAAAAAAATAAAAGATAAGGAAATAGGAAAATAGAAATAAAGAGAAATGCTCTTAACTCTAAACTTAGCCTATTAGGGTTTTCCATAATTAAACTCACCAAACACCTGAACAGCCCACCAGTCTAAGGTTGCTGGCACGCCCCCTGGACCTCAGTCACCACACCGAGAGCACGAGCATGCACCACCAACCCAAGGGCCCAGCAGGAAAAAAAACAAGTTCTGGAAGACGCTTCTCCTTCGGGAAGCAGCCTGCTTCCCTTCAGCAAGCATTCAATCTCTCCTCCCCCAAAAGCGTCCTTCAAAAGCTGCCTTTCTGAGCTCAGTAGCATAGGTAAACTCGGGGTGGGCCAGGTGTGGCCCCTCCCAAATGAATTAGCTAAAAATGGGAATATTAATCTTTACCACAAAGCTGGTGTTGTTCCTCTATTAAATAGTTCCAATTTATCCTTTATAGAACGTGTTTATCCCAGTACAGGAACTTGCATATTGTAGGCTTTATTTTTGGTCCCTCATTCTCACAGAGGACCATGATAATGGAGTGATGTCTTGACTGGCAGGGAATTGGATTTAAGTGAGGGAGGGCTTTGTAAAGTCACCAACCTCACTCTCTCCACCAGAGTCAACTGAGTCCATTGACAAGATATATATCAGGATAACTGGAGATGATCCCAAAATTTTTAAGGCAATTAGGGTTAAATGATTTACCCAGGGTCACACAGTTAAGAAGTGTCTCACATGAGATTTGAACTCAGGTTTTTCCAGCTTCAGAGACAGTGCTCTGTTCACAGTGCCATCAGTAGTTGATTTATATTCTGCAAGGTCTAAAGGGTTTGTATTTTTTCCTATAGACCCTTTCCACATTGAGTAATCTGTGATTAATATTTAATATTATATTTAAAGCTTAAATGAAAAAAATCCTGAAGAGATGTCCCAGGAGATGATAATTGGATATATTTCAAAATAAAATTGTTTCTAGAATTAAATGGTTATAGTAAACTGGTTACTACAAGTATACTAGATGTGTGACCTATGGAAAAGTAATTTAACCTCTATCAGCCTGGTTTCTTTTTCTGTAAAATTAGCATAGTAACAGTATCTAACTCATAGGATTGTTTGGGAAGATTCAATGAGAAAACATATGCAAATATTTTTGTATATTTTAAAGGAAAGCAAAGCTAAAAAACTATCAGCTGTGGGTACTTGAGGTAAGCATCCCAGAACAAATAACATGAAATATCCCTTCAAATCAACTTTCTAATTCAGGGAAGAGACTTTGGAATGCCCCTCAGTAGTTTGAGGAAGACAGATATCCTGGGATACCAACATGACTGCAGAGGCTGTCATTGGGGAGAAGAGATGATGAGGATATTATGTCTTAGAAGGAATGAAAAGGGGATGTTCCCATGTTAACTATTATTGCTAAATATTAAGCTCATTTTTTCTTTGCTACTGAGGGATCAGAAGTATTATCTAAAACTTCTAAATTTTTATTCTTGGGGGCAAAGCTTGGTCATTTTCTCTTTGTTATGGATCCCAAGAAAATGAGTAGTGAAATAAAGATTATAGGAACATTCTGCTTGAGCCAGCACCCCTTAATGCACACAAGTAAACACAGAGCAAAACCCCTAAATCTTGGGGTGATACCCAAACCACTAAAGTATTCTTATTTTCAAGTTCAAGTATAACCTATTTTTTAAGAGTAAATCCATATTTTTATTATTTGTTCTAGGCTTGTTCAGTCAGAGTTTCTTTATGGCAAGGTCATAGTTAAGGGTTAGTCTAAACTGATATCTTGTCTCCCTCCTCCATTTTGGACTTTTGCTGAGATCTTAAAAGAGCTTAAAGTAAAAGTCAAGGCAAGAGATACTTATTAAGCACCTACTATGTGCCAGAAATTGCACTGGTCATATAAAGAAAGGCAAAAGACAATTATTGTTCTCAAGGAGTTCATAGAGTACAAAGAAGACAATCTGCAAACAACTATGTAGAAACAATGAATACACAGGATAAATTACAGAAAATCTACAAGGAGGAAGAAGACATCTATAAGTTATTATATGATGAATAAGTAATTTGATTTTCCAAGTGAGTTCAAGAAGAAATTATTCTAATCTAGTTAAACATGTCAGAGCTTTTTTCATCATTCAGAACTTTCTGAATTAGAACTTTAAAAATAAAACCCCAAAGCCTGAACTTTTTCCTAAACATAGACTTTTAGCTTTAAAATGGTTCAATGCAAAAGTGGCTATTTGTGATTGTGAATAGAATAAGGTGTGATTTTTTTTTCTATTGTCTGAAGCTAGTCATTTAGAACAGAAGACTTCATTTCTAAATAGAACATTCCTAAAGTTCTTTTTTATAATGTAAACTTAGTTTCAAAAGAAAGAAGAGAATTTAAGGACTTTAACTTAGGTTGTTTAGAGCTTTCATTCCAATATATTTCAATGATTCAATAGAAGTGTAATTCCATTCCCTTGTTTAGTGGAAAATGTAAAATACATTCCAAGGCTCTAGTGAGAGTGAAGGCATTATAGCCAACTTCAACAAAAAGTGTAAGTAGTCTGATCTCTTTGCCCAAAGGAAACAGGTAATAAATTGAAGTTTTTACTGAGTTGGGGTCATATAATATGATTCCAAAGGAATCTTGAGTCAATCAGTCAAACTGCTATAACTGTAACTTCAAAGACTCTAGTAACTCTTTTTCTTGAATAGAAGAATTCAAGATTTTAAGTTACCTAATTAAACTTAATCTTTAACGTTTCTACCTTAAAGGGCAACTCATGGCAAATCACCTATGAGCCCTGCTCCTGAAAAAAAAAAAAGTTCACATCAACTCCCATGTATTTACTAATAAGTTCAGAGGTACTCCACTCTTTGTTTATCACATATTGCTTAAGGAATATAAGAATTCCATACAAAAGAAGTCATATACTATGTCAAAGAGCCAGTTGCCTAGGTTAATCACAAAGTCCATATCCTTCTCAAAGAGTAAAATGACCTCAATTCAAAATAGAATAGAACTTTGTTATTTAAACAAACCAGCAAGAAAGGGTAGTGGAATATACCCTGGATTTAGAGTCAAGGGACATCATTCAACTGCCAGGTTTTGTCACTTCCAGTCACTGTAGTCATAAGCAATTTAATGAACATTTTTGAGACAATTTTAATACCTGCAAAATGGGAAAAATACATATTTTATCATCTTCATATATCTACCTCTGTACAATTACTCTTGCAAAAAATACTATTTTTTTCTTCTGAAACTTCAAAAAGTCAGTACATCTTGTTGCCCATGGAAGAACTAGGATCAAAGTTGGGAGGTCTAGGAAAATGAGAATCACAATATGGTGGCAAAACTATTTCGTTAAAGCTGATAGAAATTGAAATAGGGGACTTCATGATTTTAGGGGTAGAGGGGAGTCACAGCAAATATCTGGCAAAGTGGCAAAGAAACTTCTGCTATCAATGATTCAAACCAGTGAGAGGCTTTAGGTCAACTTAAGGTAAACATTTTCATTCAATATAGAGAAAATGTGTTACAGATACTTTCCTGGATTATCACCCTTTGTTCACTCTATCTTTTCATAGAAAGTCTTCTGGAGATTCTCTATCACCTACAGACAACCTTAATTCAGATGCCACTAATTTGGAGGTGGTGCTAATTCAGATAAAGTTTGGGTCTAAGTTTACTTCTGCAGCACAGTAAGTATTCTGCAGCTGCTAGTAACTAATACAGAGTTGAAATGACAAGACTAAGATAACATCAGCCAAAAATACTTATTACTTTATCTAAATTAAGGTTTATTTGGCTATCATTATTACTGTTGATAATAATAATAATTACTACATATGATTATATAGATTATTACTATTTAGCTAGTATCTACCTTGGTGTGGCAGATGAGTTTCTAAACTTGGAATCAAGAAAAAGAGTTCATGTTCTACAATCCCCAACATAATAATGGCAAATTAATAAACTTCTCAATGCTCCAAGCAACTTCATAACAATATATTTTTCATATAAATTCTTTTTTTCCTGATAAAAGTATTTTATTTTTTTCCAGTTACATGTAAAAATAGTTCTCAACATTTGTTTATACAAGATTTCCAATTCCAGATTTTTCTCCCTCCCCTCCCTCCTGCCCTTCCCTAGACAGCAGGCAATTTGATATAGGGCATATATATATATATATATATACACATAATAACATTAAGCACATTTCTGCATTAGTCATTTTTTTTGTTTGTTTCTTAAGTGAGGCAATTGGGGTTAAGTGACTTGCCCAGGGTAACACAGCTAGTAAGTGTTAAGTGTCTGAGGCCAGATTTTAACTCAGGTACTCCTGACTCCAGGGCCGGTACTTTATCCACTGCGCCACCTACCTGCCCCATTAGTCATGTTATAAGAGAAGAATAAGAGCAATGAGGAAAAACCTCAAAATAGAAAAACAACAGCACCAAAACCACAAGAGATAGTATGGTTCAATCAGCATCTCTACTCCACAGTTCTTTTTTCCCTGGATTTGGAGACCCCCTTCTATCATGGGTCCCCTGGAACACTTCTGTACCATTACATTGGTGAGAAGAATCTAGCCCATCACAGTAGATCAACACACAATGTTGATGATGCTGTGTAGAATGTTCTTCTGGTTCTGCTCATCTCACTCATCATCAGTTCATGCAAGTCCCTCCAGGTTTCTCTGAACTCTGTTTCTTCCAGTACAATAGAATTCCATTATACTCATATACCACAAATTGTCCAGCCATTCCCCAACTTATGTGCAACCCCTCAATTACCAATTCCTTGCCACCAAAAAAGAACAGCTATAAATATTTTTGCATATGCAGGTACTTTTCCCATTTTTATGATCTCTTTGGGAAAAAGACCCAATAGTGGTATTGCTGCATCAAAGGCTATGCACAGCTTTATAGCCCTTTGGGCATAATTCCAAATTGCTCTCCAGAATGGTTGGATCAGTTCACAGCTCCACCAACAACGCATTAGTGTTCCAAATTTTCCACAGCTTCTCCAACATTTATTATTTTCCTTTATTTTCATATTAGCCAATCTGATACATATCAGGTGGTACCACAGAATTGTTTCAATTTGCATCTTTCTGATCAATAGTGATTAGAGCATTTTTTCATATGGGAGTAGATAGCTTTGATTTCTTCATCAGAAAACTGCCTATTCATATCCTTTCACCATTTCTCAATTGGGGAATGACTTGGATTCATATAAATTTGATTTAGTTCCCTATATATTTTAGAACTGAGACCTCTATCAGAAGTACTGGCCATAAAAATTATTTCCCAGCTTCCTGCATCCCTTCTAATTTTGGATGCATTGCTTCTGTTTGTACAAAAATTTTTTAATTTAATGTAATCAAAATCATACATTTTGCATTTCATAATATTGTCTATCTCTTGTTTGGTCATAAATTGTTCTCCTTTCCAAAGATATGAAAGCTAGATGATTCCTTCCTCTCCTAATTTATCTATGGTATCACTTCTTATGTCTAAATCATGTATACATTTTGACCTTATTTTAGCATAAGGTGTAAGATGTTGGTTTATGTATAATTTCTGCCATACTATCTTCCAGTTTTCCCAGCAGTTTTTGTCAAATACTGAATTTCTATCCCAAAAGCTGAAGCGTCTGGTTTTATGAAACACTGTATTACTAATGTCATTTGCTACTTTGTCTCCTGTGCCTAGCCTATTCCATTGATCCTCAACTCTATTTCTTAGCCAGTACCAGATAGTTTTGATGACTTCCATTTTATAGTAAAACTCCAGATTGGGAACAGCTAACCCACCTTCCTATGAATTTTTATTTTCATTATTTCCCTTGATATTCTTGACTTTTTCTTTTTCCAAATGAATTTTGTTATTATTTTTTCTAGCTCTATAAAATAATTTTTAGGTAGCCTGATTGGTATGGCACTGAATAGGTAAATTAATTTAGGTAGAATTGTCATTTTTATTATATTAGCTCTGCCTTTCCATGTACAATTGATATCTTTCCAATTATTTAGATCTGATTTGATTTGTGTGAAAAGTGTTTGGTAATTGTGTTCATAGAGTTCCTGGGTTTGTCTTGGCAAGTACACTCCTAAGTATTTTATATTATCTACCATTACTTTAAATAGAATTTCTCTTTCTGTCTCTTGCTGTTGGACTTTGTTGGTCATGTATACAAATGCTGAGGTTTTATGTGGATTTATTTTATATCCTGCTACTTTGCTAAAGTTGTTCATTGTTTCGAGTAATTTTTGAGTTGATTCTCTAGGATTCTCTAACTATACCATCATATCATCTGCAAAGAATGATAGTTTTGTTTCCTCCTTGCCTATTCTGATTCCTTTAATTCCTTTTTCTTCTCTGATTGCTAATGTTAATATTTCTAGTACAACTTTAAATAATAGGGGTGATAATGGACATTCCTGTTTCACCTCTTATCTTATTGGGAAGGCCTCTAACTTATCTCTATTATATATAATGCTTGCAGATGGTTTTAGGTAGATACTGTTTACTTTTTTAAGGAAAGCTCCACCTATTCCTCAGCTCTCTAGTGTTTTTTTTATTAGGAATGGGTACTGAATTATGTCAAAAGCTTTCTCTGTATCTATTGAGATAATCACATGATTTTGGTTAGTTTTCTTATTGATGTGGTTGATTATGTTGATAGTTTTCCTACTGTTGAACCAGCCCTGCATTCCTGGTATAAATCCCACCTGGTCATAGTGTATTATCCTGGGGATCGCTTGCTGTAATCTCCTTGCTAATATCTTGTTTAAGATTTTAGCATCAATATTCATTAGGGAAATTTGTCTATAATTTTCTTTCTCAGTTTTTGCTTTTCCTGGTTTTGGTATCACTACCATATTTGTGTCATAAAAAGAATTTGGTAGGACTCCTTCTTCACCTAATTTTCCAAATAATTTGTATAATATTGGAATTAATTGTTCTTTAAATGTTTGGTATAATTCACCATCTTTCCCTGGGGATTTTTTCTTAGGGAGTTCATTTATGGCTTGTTCAATTTATTTTTCTAATACAGGCTTATTTAAGGATTTTATTTCCTCTTCAGTTAGCCTGGGCAGTTTGCATTTTCGTAAATATTTATCCATTTCATTTAGATTGTCAAATTTATTTGCATGCAGTTGAGCAAAATAATTCCTAATTATTGATTTAATTTCCACTTCATTGATGGTAACATCACCCCTTTCATTTTTGATACTGGTAATTTGGTTTTCTTCTTTCTTTTTTTAAATCCAATTAACCAATATTTTATCTATTTTATTGTTTTTTTCATAAAACCAGCTCTTAGTTTAATTGATTAATTCTATAGTTTTCTTGCTTTCAATTTTATTAATTTCTCCTTTAATTTTCAGGATTGCTAATTTAATATCTAATTGGAAATTTCTAATTTGTTCTCTTTCTAGCTTTTTAAGTTGCATGCCCAATTCATTGATATCCTCTTTCTCCTTTTTATTCATGTAAGCAGTTAGAGCTATAAATTTTCCCCTAAGTACTGCTTTGGCTGCATCCCATAGAGTTTGGTATGTTGTCTCATTATTGTCATTCTCTTGGATAAAGTTATTGATTGTTTCTATGATTTGTTGTTTGACCCACTCATTCTTTAGAATGAAATTATTTAGTTTCCAATTGATTTTCAGTCTACTTTTCCATGGCTTTTTCTTACATGTAATTTACATGCATCATGATCTGAGAAGGATGCATTTACTATTTTTGCCTTTCTACATTTGACTATGATGTTTTGTGCCCTAATACATGGTCAGTTTTTAAAAATGTGCCAGGTACTGCTGAGACAAGGAATATTCCTTTCTATCCCCATTCAGTTTTCTCCAGACATCTATCATGTCTAACTTTTCTAGTAATCTATTCACCTCTTTCACTTCTTTCTTACTTATTTTTTGGCTATATTTATCTAATTCTGAGAGGGGGAGATTCAGATCCCCCACTAGTATAGCATTACTGTCTAATTCCTCTTATAACTCATTTACCTTCTCCTCTAAGAATTTGGATGCTATACCACTTGGCGCATACATATTTAATATTGATATTGCTTCATTATCTATAGTGCCTTTTAGCAAGATGTAGTTTCCTTCCTTATCTCTTCTAATGAGATCTATTTTTGCCTGTGCTTTGTCTGAGATAAGGATTGCTACCCCTGCTTTTTTTACTTTAGCTGAAGCATAATATATTCTGCTCCAGCCTTTTCCCTTCACTCTGTGTGTACCTCTCTGCTTCAAATGTGTTTCTTGTAAACAGCATATTGTAGGATTCTGGCTTTTAATCCACTCTGAAATTCGCTTCCATTTTATAGGAGAGTTCATCCCATTCACATTCACAGTTATTATTACTGACTGTCTATTCCCCTCCATTCTATTTACCCACTTTGTACTTCTACCCCTTCTTTCACCCTATTCCTTCTCACCAATGTTTTGCTTTTTACTCCTGCCTCCCCCAATCTGCCTTCCCTTTTTATCACCCCATCCCTTTTCTTTACCCTTTTCTCCCTTGCTTTTGCCCTCCTTTCTACCAGTCCCCCCTTCCCCTTCCCCTTCCCCTTTTCTTTCCCTAAAGAATAAGCTAAGTTTCTTTATCCAAATGAACATATATGTTATTCCCTCTTTGAATCAAATCTAGTGAGAGTAGTGTTGAAACAATGTTCACCCCTCCCTTCTTTCCCTCTATTGTAATAGCTTTTTTTCACCTCTTCATATGATGTAATTCACCCCATTCCACCTCCCTTTCATCTTCTCCCTATAAACTTCCTTTTTAATCCCTTAATTTCCTTTAAGTCATCACATCAAAGACAATTTATATTTATACCCTCTGTGTATAATCCCTCTGTCTGCCCAAATACATTTACAAATCTCAAGAGTTAAAAGTATAATCTTCCTGTGTAGGGATTTAAACAGTTTAACCTAATTGAGCAATGTTTTTTTTTTCCCTGTTTACCTTTTTAAACTGCAGTCCAAGCTCCTTTGCCTTCCAGAATATCATATTCCAAGCTTTGCAATCCTTTAATGTTGAAACTGCTAGGTCCTGAGCAATCCTGACCATGGCTCCATGATATTTAAATTGCTTCTTTCTGGGTGCTTGGAGTATTTTCTCCTTCACCTGATTATTTTGGAATTTGGCTACAATATTCTTTGGAGTTTTCCTTTTGGGGTCTCTTTCAGGAGGTGTTCGGTGGATTCTTTCTATGATGATTTTATCCTCTGATTCTATAATATCAGGGCAGTTCTCCTTAATAATTTCCTGGAATATGCTGTCTAGACTTTTTCTGATCATGGCTTTCAGGCAGCCCAATGATTCTCAAATTGTCTCTCCTGGGTCTGTTTTCCAGATCAGTTGTCTTTGCAATGAGGTATTTCACATTTTCTTCTATTTTTTCATTTTTTTGATTCTGCTTGACTGATTCCTGGTGTCTCATGGTTTCCTTATCTTCCAACTGTCCAATTTTAATTTTTAAGGCATTATTTTCTTCAATGAGATTATGCACCTTTTTTTTTTTCCATTTGGCCAGATGAATTTATTAAGGAATTGTTTTCTTCAGTCAATCTTTGTGCTTCCTTTTCCAAGTTGCTGATTCTTTTTTCATAATTTTCTTGTGTTGCTTTCATTTCTCTCAATTGATTTTTAAAATCCTTTTTGAGCTCCTACCAGAAGGCTTTTTGTTCATGAGAACAATTCATCTTCCCTCTTGAGGCTTCACATGTAGGCAATTTGGTAGTATTATCCTCATCTGAGTTTGTGTTTGCCTCTTCCCTGTCAACACAGAAGCTCTCAATGGTGAGAGTTCTTTTTTTGTTTTTTGCTCATAATGTAGCTTATTTTTTTTTATTTTTTTAAAGTTGAGGTCTCCTCTGGGTGCACCAGGGTCCCAGTTTGAAGCTTCTTTTGCTGGGTTATAGGGCCTGTGTCACTAGCTTTCTACACTGAGGGCTCTATGGCTTATAGATTTTTCATTGCCCTGGGCTTTCTGTCCAAGTGCACTGGGATCAGTGGAAGTCACCCTGGGCTTCCTGTCTGAGCACGCTGGGATCAGTAGGCCTTCTGGAGCCTGTCCTGTGGGTATCCCTCCAGCTGGTAATCTGCCCTCTTGGCTGGTGCAGGTGGGTGTCACTACTGTTCTGCTACACCACTGGCTTGTTGTGCCAGGATCCAAGGGCCTCAGTTGCTCGGCTGTGTCCCACAGTTTCCTGCTGACTTGCCCCACCCTCTCCCTCACGCTGCACTGCAGTGACCTGAGCCTCTCTTTTGTCCAAATGAGATCAACCTTTCCTGAAGTCTTCTAAATTATCTCTGGTTGGAAGGTTGTGTCTCTCTGTCTCTTTGCCAGTTGTGTAGTTTCAGAATCTGTTTAGAGGCTTCTTTTTGAGGGAAGAGAAGGAGAGCTCATGCAATTTGCTAGCTACTCTCCACCATCTTGGCTCCTACCCCCAAATAAATTCTTGATATATATATATATATTTATGGGGATAATTTCTATCCTGAAAATTCTCATCATTGATGAAAATCATGGTTCCATTATTATTTTTAAAATTCAAAAATGAAAATATGTGATATTTATTAATAATCTTCCCAGTTGTATCTGTATACTACATAAAGCTGTTCTATATGCCTTTCTCCAGCTATACATAACATAGTTTATAAATAAATACATGATTGGCTGGTAAATAGAGTATTTATTAAATACATACTATTTGACAAACTTGGCACAAATAAAGCCAAAAAAGTCCCTGCCCTCAAGGAGCTTACCTTCCAATGGCAGAATATAGCACCTAAAAGGATTATAAAAAGCAATATGGGTCCTAATCTGCCCTGCCCAGTGTTTTTTTTTTTTTTTTGGGGGGGGGGAAGCTGGCTAAAATCACTGATAAATTCGGCAAGAGTTTAGGCTTTTATTTTTTTGTTTGTTTGTTTTTGCAGGGCAGTGGGGGTTAAGTGACTTGCCCAAGGTCACACAGCTAGTAAGTATCAAGTGTCTGAGGCCGGATTTGAACTCAGGAACTCCTGAATCCAGGGCCGGTGCTTTATCCACTGCACCACCTAGCTGCCCCAAGAATTTAGGCTTTTAAGGATTTATTAAATATATATTATAAGTTAGTGAATAGAGAGAGGGAGAGATTGAGAACAGATTCCTTATAGCATGGAATAATCCTAGTTTGGATCTATTTGCTATAGCCAGAAAGAAAAAAACAAACTTCTTTTCCTAGAAGCCCATGTGAAGTCTCTTACCACCAAGTTGATGTCTGAAAAACCAAGAAGGGCCCTCCTGTTCTCTGTCTCCCACCACTCTGGTTCCTCAACAAAAAAGAGGAAGAGGCTGTGCCCTAACCTCTGCTTCCTAGTTCCTCTCTCCCTCCCTGAAAGGGGAGGTCCTTCAAGCTGGGTGGTTGAGAGTGGTCTTTTGCTGATTTCAGTAGTACACCGCCTCTGAAAACAACTCATCACTCAGGGCCATCCAGGTGTGGTCTCCATCCAATCACACTTTAGTAGGTACTTAGTTTCTTAGTCTCACCCAATTCAAACAATACTAAATCAATCCTCAGGTGGGACCCCTGGGTCTCTGCCAAATCCCATTATTTTATCACAGCAAGGAGTGGGAAGGGGAGAATGAGTATCCCCATGAGGGCATGCATGTATGTACTTATTTTAGCCAAAATTGTGATTTTGTTGACATAAGGGAAAAAGCAATGAGGAAAATCCTGACACTAAAGAAGACTTGCAACTGCTCTTCAACTCATTGTGTTCATTATTTTACTAGGGGAGTGGTTGTGACTTGTCCAAGATCACAGCCAATAGCTAACTTCAAAGCTAGTTCTTCCTTGCCCCAAGATGTGTTCTTTACTCACTATACATGCTACAATTTGGCGTCTATGCTTATTTTAATAGACGTTTCAAAGAAAAAGCATAATTTTAAAAATCAACTTCATTGAAAATATATCTAAATGTACAATACTAGTTTAATGACTCAAGGGAATTCATCTTTTCCTCAGGTCTCCTTGAAAATAATGTAATATTTATTGCTGTTGATTTGACTTTGGGTATATTGTAGTGCTTTCTTTGATGAAACACTCAATTTATATAAGGTTATATATTTTCTCTTGGTAAAAATGATACAAACCCTAGAATACATCTATAGCCACAACAATAGCATTCATAGATTGTTTAACTCCAAGATGAATTCGGGAAAAGAGAAAAAAAGATCCTCTTGAGAAATTAAAATAACATTTTAAATTCAAGTATATTTCAACAGTCAGTTATTTTAGTTAGGCTTTTTTATTTCAAATGCCTATCAAAATAAGCATGGATACATATAATAGTATTGAAAAAAATTTAGTAAAAACAAACCAAAAAAAACACTCTTGATTGAAGAAGAGGTGGAATGAGATATGTTAAAATTCCATAGGGTGGTAGGGTAGAACCTTCTCTGTAAAGAATTACTTATCAGTGCAAGAGCTTCATTAATCATGATACAAAGATGAAATTAACTGCAGATGAAGTCTCTCCCTGAAGGACTGATTAAAAAAAAGACTATTCTAATAAATTCTGAGTTGTAATATTTTTTTTCATAGCTACATTTTCAAATTTATGGACTCTACATATTGAATTGTTCCATCTACTCTACCAAATAGATCAAATGTACTATAGAGACAAGGAAGGAATTGAACATGTTATACGGTTTTCCACAGTAGAGCACTCATTTTTAATTTTTTTTCCTTTTTCTTCTATTACACATTGATTTTGTTCCTGCATGAATTGTCAAATAAGTGAACATATACAATCACTGTTAACACTGCTTTTACTCTTTGTAAAACCATCAGTTTCATTTTAAGGTTGACTAACTTTCAAAAAGTCATCCTACTGAGGGTTATTGTGATTACTTATATGTCTTCTTCACAAAAATTTTATAAAGTACTTAAAACAGTGTGCGACGTATTTGGGAAAAACAATCATTTTGATATGGTTTCATTTTGAGATAGCAGTGATCCTGCATCTGCAGAGGTATAGGAGTCCTCTTTAAGGGTCCTTAAACCTGCTTCAGGATTTTCATCTGTATCAGATGAAACAAAATTGAGCTGGTTTCTCCACTTCTACTTAGTTCTTTTTCATTAGCATACTGGATTCTATGCTATACACACTTGTTTCATTCATCTCTTTTGTTGTGTTTTTTGTTTTTGTTTTTGTTTGCAGGGCAATGAGGGCTAAGTGACTTGCCCAGGGTCACAAAGCCAGTAAGTGTCAAGTGTCTGAGGCTGAATTTGAACTCAGGTCCTCCTGAATCCAAGACTTTATCTACTGTGCCACCTAACTGCCCCCTATTGTTGTGTTTTTAATTATGTGGTTTAAAAAAATGGATATTACTCTGAGGAAACATATAAAAGTTGAAAATATAATTCTTAAAAAGCACACTTTAATGACTATTTGAGAAATTTTAGGAGCTGTTAGTGTGGGGAAATGCAGCATTCTAAGGATCATTCAAGTTCCCCAATGAAACAGGATGAGTTCCACTAAATCTAAAAAGAAATTATAACAGAAAATGAAAAATGATAACAAAAACTGTCAAATTATTGATGTTCAATTAATCTTCAGAAAAATAAGCAAAACTCTTCAGAGGATCCTCCTAGTTGGAAACATTATTATTAAGGAAAGTTACTATTTATGGCATGGTTGTTGTTGTTGTTTTAAAGTTGGATGAACAGTGAGAGGCAGTTGTTTGGTTTTTTTTTTGTTTGTTTTTATTTTTGTTTGTTTTTATTTTTGTTTGTTTTATTTTGTTTGTTTTGGGTGGGGCAATGGGGGTTAAATGACTTGCCCAGGGTCACACAGCTAGTAAGTGTCAAGTGTCTGAGGCTGGATTTCAACTCAGGTACTCCTGAATCCAGGGCCAGCGCTTTAACCAGTGCACCATCTAGGTGACCCCTTGTTTTGTTTTTAAACTGCTAACCATTGCATTGGTGAAAAAAAGAATGGACTACTGATATTTGGGGAAAGGTAATTTTCAGATGAAACTTATAGTTTCCTTAAAACCCCTATCAAAATCATTGTCAGAAAAAGTTCAGGTGAGCCTATAATACACATGAATTTCCATCAGATTATAAAACATATGCCCAGAAAAAAGAAATGTTTGGGGAATTTTAAATTTTCAGTAGTTTTGGAAATCTTGTTTCACTGAGAGAATAGTGGATTCTGATTCCACTGAGAAGGAAACATTTTAATCACAAAACATTCTGAAATGAAAATGGAATACTACACTACTACCTTAATCCATGCCATAGTAGGCTTCCACTAGTCGTAGATGACCATGGATCAGTGCCTTGAAGAGGCACAAGCCACAGTGTGGCTGTGCAGTCCCATACAGGAGTCACAGCTCCTGCCGCAATGAGGACAATGGAAAACTGCACTCTGTTGCCCATCGGTTCCTGTGTTTCATTTGTTTTTCTTCTTCCCAAGCTTGAACGCCCATCTCAGCTGTGCACAAGCTGCTCCTGAGTACTGAACTCCATGCCATATAATTAATAAAAGATTAAAAAGTGTTTTGTTTTTCTTTACACAAACATACACATCAAGAAATGGATATAAATATGTTTCAATGTCCTGCGAATTTACTGGACTTAAAATCTATAGAAAACTATAGGGGCAGCTAGGTGGCACAGTGGATAAAGCATTAGCCCTAGGTTCAGAAGGACCTGAGTTCAAATCCAGCCTCAGACACTTGATGTGTGACGCTGGGCAAGTCACTTGACTCTCATTGCCCTGAAAAAAAAAAAAAAAGAAAACTATAGGACCTATAATCAAGTTAAGACTTTTAGAGAATGGACTGTTCAGGCAGCCCTGAAAATACAGTGGAATAGGAAGTAGCAGTACAATATAGCTCTTAAATTCCAAATATTCCACAAAGAATTAGGAAGAATAGTCTGAGAAAAAGTCATAGCCTTTTTTTGTCTGTTTGTTTGCTTTCAAGCCATATTTGGTACAGTGACTCAGACAGAGGTCTGCAGACACCAGGAACTGTCTTGAACCAAACAGTTGCCAAGCAGAACCTTTTAACATTGAGACTGAAATCAGATCTATGACTATGGAGTAGGACTAGAATAAGTCCTGTACACAGCATGTAGCACCCGAACTGCAGGGAGAAGGAAAAAATGTCAAGTCACAGATATGTCTCTCATATTTCAGAGTTGGGTCACAGAACCACAATAGTTTGAAGAGGGAAATAGTTCACAGAGGCAACAAACCAGGACTAGTCATAGTGGAAGACCTGATAATTTATACAAAGCAAGGAAGGATCAGAAACTGAAGGAGACAGCAGTTGTTTCCTTCCAACCCTGGAGCAGGATTCTCAGATCCAGACACTGCCTGGGACTAAAGCAGCTGAATGACAAAAGAAAGGAGTTCAGACAATTTGGATGCCTATAGATTTTTTTTTTTTTTGGTGAGGCAATTGGGGTTAAGTGACTTGCCCAGGGTCACACAGCTAGTAAGTGTCAAGTTTCTGAGGCCAGATTTGAACTCAGGTCCTCCTGAATTCAGGGCTGGTACTCCATCCACCAAGCTACCTAGCTGCCCCTATAGATTTTAAAAAATATTTTCTTTCCCTCCTGAAACAGCAGAACTTTGTATCTATCTTATGGTGGCTAGAGCCCAAAATAGTCTACTTGAGCTCCAATGAGTGGCAAGCCTACAGTTTTATTGCCAAAACTGAAACCAGGGTGAGTAACTTGTAAAGTTAAGATCAGGACAGCAATCAGACTTCACCATAGATCATACATCTTTGGACATACTGAAAACTTAAAAACTTGGCAACTATTTAAAGAAATTAGTAGAATGACCTGATTGTAAAACAGGATTAAGCAAACTAGAAAAAATTCTTTCAGTATTGAGTGGAACCTATTCCTAAAACAAAGTCCTGATTCAGGAAATAAGCCTGGAAGAATCAGCAAAAAAAAAAAAAAAAAGAAAGAAAGAAAGAAAAAGAAAAAGAATAAGGAGCTGTTTGCTTCCAAGGGACTTCCAATTTGCAAATCTGGCAAAAGAGAATGATTTCACAATATCTACAAACAAAACTTCAAAGACAGGGCTTTGACAGAAGTTCTAAGTTCCAACTTTTGCCAAGTTTCAAGCAAGGAAATAACAACATAGTAAAAAGAGTATGCAGTATAACCAAGTTGTATTTATACCAGGAATGCAGATTGGATCCAATATTAGGAAAACTATAAACATTATACACCTTAAAAATAAAAAAGGTTAAATAAAATCAGAAGATTTTATCAAACAATGCCTAAAATGCTTTTAAAAAGATACAAAAACCATTCCTGTTAAAATAAAAGTCTAGAAAATATAGGAATACACAATTTAAAAAAATATGATAACTGCTATCTCTATAACATTAAGAACCAGAATTAAATGTAATGGGGATAAACTAGAAGCCTTTCTAATGATAGTAACATAAAGTAAGCATATCTCTTATAACCACTGCTATTTGATATTGTTCTAGAAATACTATATTTGGCTTAAGGAAATAACAAGAAACTGAGGCAATAAGCATAAGCAAAAGGGCAACAAAAATATTACTTGTTGCAGGTGGTCTGATATGTATATATATATATGTATGTATGTATGTATGTATGTATATATATATATATATATATATATATATATATATATATATATGGAGAAAGAGAGAGAGAGAATTATAGACAACATAAAAATTAAGTGAAACAATCACTTCATCAAAGCTACATGATATAAAATAAACCTGCTTTAATCATCAGCATTTCTGTATATTACAAGCAAAATCCAATAGTAAGAAATAAAAATTCAATTTCAAACTCTACTAAATTAAAAAAAAATTAAGTCAACCTGCTCAAACACACCCAGGAACTGCTCATTACAGAAATACATAAGTTTAGAAATATTAACTGGTCTTGAGGATTTTGATTCAATATGATCAAATGACAATACTACCTATAACAATTTACTTAGTGAAACAATTAAACTACCAAATGATTACACTCATGTACATATACACATATACATGCATACAATACTTATATGTGTATGTATATATATATTATATACATATATATTTTTTAAATGAAAAAAGTCACCAAAAGTAAGAAAAAATATGAGAATCTTAGGGGAAATAATGAGAAAAAGGTGTGTTGGGGAGAGGAAGAGGTTTGAGAAGCACCAGATCTCAAATAATAATTAAAAATAATAACTATTAAATTGTCTTGATACTAGTTAAGAAATAGAGGTAGATAAGACATACAACAAACTAAAGCAAATAAATCTCGCAGCCTAGTATTTAATAAACCCAAATTACCCAACTACTGGTGCAAGAAATTGTTATTTAACAAAAACTGTGGGGAGAAATATAAGAAAAGAAATTGAACAAGACATCAATTAACTTCCTAAGAAAAAATCCCCAGGACCAGATGGATTCACAAGTGAATTCTACCAACATTTAAAGAACAATCAATCCCACATACTTTATAAATTATTTGGGAAAATAGGTGAAGGAGTCTTACTAAATTCCTTTCATGAGACAAATATGATGCTAATACCCAAACCAGGAAGAGCCAAAATGGAGAAAGAAAATTATAGACCAATTTCCCTTATGAATATTGATGCAAGAGTTCTAGATAAATTTTAGAAAAGAGATTACAGCAATACATCCCAAGGATTGTACATTATAACCAGGTGGGAATTATACCAGGAGTGCAGGGGTGGTTCAATATTAGGAAGACTATCAGTATAATTGACCATATCATAACAAAACCAACACAAATCATATGATTATCTCAATAGATGCAGAAAAATCCTTTGAAAAAAGAGCACCCCATTCTTATTAAAAACAACAACAACAACAACACTAGAGAGCACTGGAGTAAATAGAACTTACCCTAACATAATAAGTAATATTTTTCTAAAACCATCAGTAACTATTATCTGTAATGGGTAGAAGCTAGAAGTTTTTCCAGTAATATCAGGAGTAAAGCAAGGATGTCCATTATCACTTCTATTATTTAATATTGTACTATAAATGTTAGCTATAGCAATAAGAGAAGAAACAAAGAAAGAAGATGGTAATGTTTTATATAACTGCACATCTATAATCTATATCTGATTGCTTACTGCCTCAAAGAGGGTTGAAGGGTACAAGAGAAGGAGGGGTAGAATTTGTAACTCAACATTTTAAATAACAATGTTTATTATCAAAAAATGGGGTAAAACTGAGGAAAATTGGAAGACTGAATGGCAGAAACAAGTAATAGGGTATCAATTGACACCATATATAAGATGAGTTCAAAATAAATACATGAAGAGACATAATTTGTGATCAAGAAAAATAAAAGGAAATGAACAAGAATTTATTAGTTACCTAAGTGCCAGACACCATGCTAAATACATTATAAATAGTATGTCATTTGCATTCCCCAATTGAGAAATGGCCAAAGGATATGAACAGGAAGTTTTCAGATGAAGAAATTAAAACTATCTATAGTAATAAGAAAAAAGTTCTAAATAACTATTAACTATAGAAATGAAAATTAAAACAACTCTGTGGTACTACCTCACAGAAATCAGATTGTCTAATATGACAAAAAAGGATAATGCTAAACGTTGGAGCTGTGGAAAAATTGGATCACTAATGCATTGTTGGTGGAGTTGTGAACTGTTCCAACCATTCTGCAGAGCAATTTGGAACTATACTCAAAGGGCTATAAAATGTTGCATACCCTTTGACCCAGCAATTCTACTACTAGGTCTGTAATCACAAAGAGATCAAGAAAAGGAAAAGAACCCACATGTAAAAAATATTTATAGCTGCTCTTTTTGTGGTGGCAAAGAATTGGAAATTAAAGGGATGCCCATCAATTGGAGAATGACTAAACAAGTTGTGGTATATGAATATGATGGAATACCATTGTGTTATAAGAAATGATGAGCAATCTTATTTCAGAAAAACCTGCTGAGTGAAGTGAGCAGAACCGGAAGAACATTGCACACAGTAACAGTAACATTATGTGATGATCAACTGTGGCTTGGTTCTTCTCAGTAATACAATGATCTGAGACAATTCCAAAAGACTCAAGGTGGAAAACATTCTCCATATCCAGAAAAAAAAAAAGAAAAAAGTACTATGGAGTCTGAATATAGACCAAAGCATTCTATTTTCACTTTATTTGTTTTTTGTTATTTTTATTTTTCTGTCTTATGTTTTTTCTCTTTTTCCTGATTTTTCTTTCATAACAAGTCTACTCTAAAAATATGTTTAACCTGATTGTACATATATAACCTATATAAGATAGCTTGCTCTCCTGGGGAGGGGTGAGAGAAGGGGGAGAAAGGAAAATTTGGAATTCAAAATCTTACCAAAATGAATGTTGAAAACTAAAAAGAAATACAATTTCTTAGTTCAAAATTTTATATTATTTGATCCTTCTATCAAGGGAGGTAGATACTATTATGATTCCTATTTTAGGGTTGAGAAAACTGAGACATGCAGAGGTTAAATAATTTAAATAATTAATAATTAATAGTATTAATAATGTTAAATAATTAGCATTGAATAGCTAAGAGATATCTGAAAAAGTTAGATGTCATAGATGATAGGGTGCTGGGCCTAGAATCAAGAGAATTTGAGTTCAAATCCAACTTTAGATACTCTCTGGCTGTGTAACGCTGGGCAAATCACTTGACCTCTTTGCCTCAGTTTCCACAATTGTGAAATCAGGATAATAATAGTACCTAGATCACTGGGCTGTTGAGAGGATCAATAGAGACTATATCTGTAAAGCTCTTTGCATAGCATGTGAGACATAGTGGGTACAATATTAATCCTAGCTCCCATTTTAATTATCATTAATTATTATTAGCAGCTTCATTTGAACTCAGGTCTTCCTGACATTAGGTCCAACACATTATCCACTGTTCCATCTTTCTGAATTATGGATAAGGAAAACAATTGATGAATAAAAAGGTATAGTGAAAATCTTAGAAGTTAAAATGGGCAGTTTTGCTCATGTGAAATTTAAAAGTTGAATGAAAATTAAATGAATCTAAGATTAGAAGGGAACTGTAACTAGGAAAACCATTTTAAAATGTATGAAATTAAGAGTCCTTTCCCAATAATTAAATAGTTAAAGGATGTGAACAATTAGTTATATAATAAGAAATTTAACATATTGATAGCCTTATCAAAATGTTTTAAGCCATTAATAACTTGAGAAATGTAAATTAAAGCAGCTTTGTTATTTTACTTCAAACCTTAAAACGGTGATAATAATTAGGAAATGAAAAATATCAGAGATTATGATGTAATTTCACATTAAAGAACTATTGTTAAAGCTATGATTTGGTTGAACCATTCTGGGAAGTATTTTAGGACAATGTTCCATAAGTTACTAAACTATGAAAATTCCTTGGCCCAGTAATATTGCTATCCCAATTATATCCCAAAAAGAATGAAGAAAGAAGAAAAGGACACGTATCTACAAAAAATTATTATAGTAGCAATATTTTGTGATGGCAAAGAACTAGAAATTAGGGGAGTACCTTTTCAATTAGAATATTTCTAAGCAAACTATACCATATTCATAAAATATACTATTATAACATAAGAAAAGATAATATGATGTTTTCAGAAAAATCTGGGAAGGATTGTCTAATGCAACATGAACTTGTAGAAAAAGAATAAATAGAAGACTACACAAATAACTACATTGTAAAGATAAATGATTTTCAATGTCTGATCAATGCAATGACTAATCTTGATTGCAGAGGAAATATTGCAGTCAAGGTGCAAATTAAAACACATATTTTTGTATATGATCATTTTGGGAGTTCGTTTTGCTTCAATATTGATAATTTTTTTTCTTCCCCCACCTCAGTGGGAAAAGGGGAAGAAAAAATAGGGTTTTATAAATTGACAAAATATATTAAAATTAAAAAATAAAAATACACCATATGTAAAAGTTATGTTTAATATATAAGATGAAAAAGTTTGGTTTTATGATGAAGAACTAAATGTATTTCAAAATTTTGTGAACTCAATGTCAAACCATATAAAATAAGTGATTTCAACAAAAGGACATAATTATATACTTAAAATATTAAGCTATTTAAATTGTAAAGCTTATTATATATCACTAAATTTCATTATTTAAACTTATGACTTTTAATTTGCACATCAATTTTCTTCAGGTACTGTGATTTCCATTTTCAAATGAAGAAGCTGGGCCTTAGAGAAGTTAAGTCAGCTAATATATTGCAGAGCTCTATTTGAACAGATTTCCAAACTTTGGTTCCAATATTCTTTCTATACCATCATTTTTTTTAAATAGTCTGGACCTATAATTTAATTAATTTAAAGCACTCCTGTGTTGGATATTTGCTTCACCAATGGAGAGCCACAAGTTATTTTCTTAGAGAATTGTCTTAGTGAGTAGAAATTTATATTCTTAGAGAGGGATAGGGAAAATTTAAATGACTTGCCCAGGGTGACCAAAACAGTATGTTTTAAAAGTAGGACTTGAGTTTAGCTTTTATTATCTCTAAGGATAGTCCTCTGTATGTGCATCTGCATTTGATAAGCTAAACTGACTTTAATATAAAAGGTCTATTTCTTTAGATTTGTTGTAAAATAAACTGCGATAACGGGAAAAAAATGTTTCCCTAAAAGATCATATTTTTAAATGCTTGTATTAATGGCATGATATGGATTTAATATCAGGTATTCAGTTTCTTTGGAAATTGCTATTGTAACTAACTTCACTGGTGATACTGGTCATGGAACTCAAGTAATTAACTTTAAAGAATGTCAGAGAAAAAAAAAAAGAAGCCCTCTACTGTTTAATAAAGCCAATCACAATGATCCTAACAAATATTTGAAAACTAAGAGCAAGAGAAGAGAATTACCCTTCTGTTTTATTTGGAATAGGGTTTCAGAGGACAAAAGTAATAAATAAATTAAATAAATATTTTAGGAAGAAAAAAAAATCAGTGAATTTCTTTCCTGATAAAAAATGCTTCTGATATTTGCCCACATTTTTTTTCTCAAAAACTCTACCTTTTTCAATTTTCTTTTAAGTAAGTGGTATCAGAGAGATCAAGGAGAAAGCTTCAATTAAACACTCAATTAAGTAGTAATCTGATTTAACAGCTGCTAATCTCTCTTTTAACAAGGGAAGATTTGGCTCAGAGACTTGGCACTCTGCTGACAGAGTCAAATGTTGCCCTATGGGACAGAAAGTATTACTTTGAGTCAAGGATTCTAAGAATTGGAAGGTACCTTACAGGTTAACTAGGCCTCTTTATACTGTCTCCAAGAAGTGATGTCTCCATTGAGACAACTCCAAGTGAACTCCTTACTTCCAAAGGGTATCTATTGAATTATTAAACAGTTCTGAATTTTAAGTGCGTCTTTATGGAATAAGGAATCCCTACATGTATCATGGGAGGTGGTAGGTCATTGCATAGCTCAAAAGGAAGAACAGTGATCTCTAACCTTTCTTTGGCCCACCCTTGGTTCAGAGGGACTTTATTGCCACTTCTACATTCTATTACTTCTCAAACAAGAGAAGAAATGGATGCTTCACTGACAGTCCCCTGGAGCTGAGGTAGGATTTCTGATGTCTTTTTAGTATGATTCTCCCTTATATTACAGTAATCATTCTTAGTAGTATATTCTTTGTTTTACTAAATTTGGTTTATATATATTCATAAAAATATTCCTGTTTCTCCCAATTCTTCATATTTTTCATGTCATAAGGGGCAGTATTATTCCATTATGCCCAAATACTACAATCTGGTCAGGTATTACCAATTAATTATAACTCACATTGTTTCTAGTTTCTTATTCCCACAAAAATATTGCAATAAATATTATTTTTCTTGGACTTCAAGGAGGTAAAATAATTACACATTGGTTTTTAGAATGGCTGAACTAATACATAGCTCCAGTAACAGGATATTCATCTTGTAGGCATCTCGAACATTGATTGTTTGCATTATTTTATCATTTTTGTCCATTCATCTGGTGTGAAGTGAACTATTAAAGAATGTTTTAATTTGTACTTTCTTATTAATTATTTGGAGTAGTATTTGCTTTTTTATGTTGTTGATAATCCTTTGTATTTTACCACCTGAAAATTTTTATTTTTATTGTTTGCATAATTTCCAAAAAAGTTTTTTATGAGGAAAAGAATTAGTGGAAGGTAGTAAAATTGATTCTGAATGGGAAATTAAAGGATCAAAGTAGCAAGGATTTAGGTCTGGAAAGTGCTTCAGTTAGAATCTATCCTGACTCCTTCATTGTACTGATGCAGAAATTTAAAGTCAATGAAATTATATGATTTACACAAGATTATGCAGGTGCTAATCAGGAGTAAGACTGCACAACCACTCCTCTTTACCAGTATGTAAAATGTGTTTCCATTTTCCTTTCTCCCTTTAAGTCTATTATTCTTTCACCATAAGTTGAACTTTAACTTCTTAGAACAATAGTTGGTGTTCATAAAAATAAAATATACATTGAATGTACCCATCAAACATTGTGCCTAAAAGGCACAGAGACAGGACATGCTCAGCACAAAAGCAACTTTGTCAAATAAATCTAACCTTAACTGTTTCTTCTTCTGACAATATTCTCTGCTCTAACCTAATTATCCTTAGGTCCTTTGTTCATTACATATTACTCTTTCCAGATTCTTCATTGTTATAAGAACTTCCTTTTATGGATAAATGGACTCTAGTTTGTCAAACTCTTCAGTCTTTTGGCTCTATAGAAGTGTTTTTGCAATTTAGGGGAGGAGTTGTAAAATCCTAGTTCCCCATTTTGCTTCCCCTTTCTTTTCATATATATATATGTATACACACACACACACACACACACACACATATATATATATATATATTCACACACCCATATATGTATATATATACACATACATATGTATATATATGTATGTGTATATATATACACACTTATATACATATATATGCTTGCTCAACAATTTATTTATCTATTGATTTATTCGTTCATTCATTTATTTTCTGTTTATTTGTTTTTCTTTATTTAGTTTTTGATTTGTTTATTCATTCATTCACACATTAATTAAATAATTTATTTATTTAATCTATCTATTTATTTATTCATTATTTTGTTCATCTGTTTATTTATTTGCTTGTTTGTTTGTTGGTGGTTTGGGGTTCTTCCCCTTCTTAACATCAGATTTTTTAAATTTTGTTTTCCAAATTTTCACCCTTGCTCCCTATCCCCCCTTAAGAACTCTAGCAATTCAATATAAGTTATACATGTGCAGTCATGCAAAACATAGACAAAAAAAAAACATTTTAGAAAAACAAACTAAGAACAACAACAAAATATACTTCCATCTGTATTCAGATACCATCAGTTCTTTCTCTGTAGATGGATTGCATTTTCCATGAGTCCTTCAGAGTTGTCTTGGATCACTGTATTGCTGAAAATAAAAAAAGTCATTCCCAGCAGGTCTTCTTACATCATTGCTCTTATATTGCATAGAGTACATTTCACTTTGCATCAGCTCATGTAAGTCTTTCTAGGGTTTTCTGATAGCATCATACTCATCTTTTTTTTAATTTTGTTTTGTTTTGTTTTGTTTTTTAGTGAGGCAATTGGGGTTAAGTGATTTGCCCAGGGTCACACAGCTAGTAAGTGTTAAGTGTCTGAGGCCAGATTTGAAGTTAGGTCCTCCTGAATTCAGGGCCAGTGCTCTATCCACTGTGCCACCTAGCTGCCCCCCCCCTTAATTTTATTTTAAAGATGTTATGATGGGGCAGCTAGGTGACACGGTGGACAAAGCACCCACCCTGGACCCAGGAGGACCTAAGCACAAATCTGGCCTCAGACATAAGACAGTCCCTAATTGCATGACTCTGGGCATGCCATCCAATCCTGACTGCCCCACAAAACATGATAAACAAAAAATAATTCTTTACAGATATCATCCCTTCATAATCAAATCCCACTTGTGCACTCTGTCTAAAATTATTCTTTTCAGCTGCCTTAATACTGAGGAAGTTCTTATGAGTTAGAAGTATTATCTTCCCATGTAGGAATGTAAACAATTTAACCTTTTAACTTCCCTTATGATTTACTTTTCCTGTTTACCTTTTTATGCTTCTCTAGGTTCTTGTATTTTTTTTTTGGCATGGCAATGAGGGTTAAGCGACTTGTCCAAGGTCACACAGCTAGTAAGTGTCAAATGTCTGAGGATGGATTTGAACTCAGGTATTCCTGAATCCCAGGCCAGTGCTTTATCCACTGCGCCACCTATCTGCCCCTAGGGTGTTGTATTTGAAAATCAAATTTTCTATTCATTTCATATCTTTTCAGCATGAATGCAGGAAAGTCCTCTTTTTTATTGAAGTACCATTTTTTTCCTTAAAAATTATACTCAATTTTGCTGGGTAGATGATTTTTGGTTGTAATCCCAATCCCTTTGCCCTCTGATATTTTAATGTAGATATCTTTGTTATCCTGACTGTGGCTCCACAGTCCTTAAATTGTTTCTTTCTGGCTGATTGCAATGTTTTCTCCTTGACTCCGGGGCTCTGCAATTTGGCTAATCTGGAAATTTTCATTTTGGGATCTCTTTCTGGAGGAGATTGGTAGATTCTTTCAATTTATATTTTACCATCAGCTTCTAGAATATCAGGGCAATTTTCCCTGACAATCTCTTGGAAGATGATGTCTAATTTCTTTTTTTATTATGTTTTTCAGGTAATCCAATAATTTTCAAATTATCTCTTCTGGATCTATTTTCTAACTCAGATGTTTTTCCAAGGAGATATCTCACATTGCCCTCTACTTTTTCATTCATTTGGATTTGCTTTATTGCGTCTTTATTTCTCATAAAGTCATTGGCTTCCATTTGTTCAATCCTAATTCTTAGGCAATTATTTTCTTTTAAGAGCTTATCCATTTGGTTTTTCAAGCTGTTTACATTATTTTTTATGACTTTCCTGCATCACTTTCATTTCTCTTTCCATTTTTTCCTCTACCTCTCTTACTTTATCTTCAAAGTCCTGTTTGAGTGCTTTTGTGGCCTGGGACCAATTCTCATTTTTCTTGTGTACAAAAATTAATTATTAATAACTATAACTAACCTGGGAAAATTATAACTGTACTGTGAAAAATGATAAGTTTAGAGAAATTATAATTGGGCTGTATATCCTGCCACAGTCACCATTCAAATGTAGAAATATTTTTAAAATGACTAGCCTAATTTGGGGGGCTAATGCTGATTGGAGGACTAATCTGGGGACTTTTGACTAATTAGCTATCTGACTGCTATTAACTTAGCATGGGCCATTTATAAAGTTCCACCACACTGCTCTACTCCCAAATTGATAAACTAAAGATTAAGAAGGCTCTTAACTAAATAATCAAGGCAGAGTTTATTCATGAGATACTATTTCAAATTAAGAATACAGGGAAATAAAATGTACAACCTGACTGCATTGCAGTGCGTCTCTTTCCACTGGGTCTCTTTCCTACCTACTGAGCTTCAAACTTTTTTAATACATAAGGGCCTTAGCTGCCTCCTGCTTCAGGGCACGTTACACTTTCCCTTGTTTGTAATAAGGCCTGTAACCTTTTCAATACAATAAGGGCCTTAGCTGCGCCTCTCCTCAGGGTATTCAGGCCCTTTATTCTAACTCCGAGCCACTTTCACTTTGTAAATTCCCCTGCTTCTAACTTTCCTCTCCTTACTGCCACTGCTGAACCCTTGTGTTTCTCTCTCACCAACCTTCTGTCTGTCTGCTCCGTCAGTCTGCCCTTAAGCCTCTCTTTTCCCTACTCCTAGTCCTTCTGGTCTTCTCCTGTGTCCTTGTAGCCCTGTCTCTAGTCTGCCACGCTCCAACCTTTCTAATCTTGTCAGCTGCCGCTTGACTGCTTCTCTGCCTCCTCTCCTCCCTCTGAATTGATCCATTCTTGTTCGCAAGCCTCCAGTCCTCCTGTCAGCCCCTGTACCTTGTCTGCCTTCCTCTTCTCCGCCTCTCTCACCCGCCCACCTTGCTGTCTAACTCCCAGGTCTATATATACCTTTTCTCCTTTCCACTCAAATCTTGGGGCTTCCTGTACCCCCACAGACCAAGCTAATCTGCAGGGCTGCGGCTGGTTGGGGGGGGGCAGTGCTCCAGTCTCACGTGCCTCAGTACAGGCTATCTGGGATCTTTCGGATAGTTCCACTCAGGTCGGAGGGAGCTGGGGACTTTTTTCCCCCAGCTGTCTGACCTGGTGTCTTGTACAGCCCACAGGGCTTTTGGGCTCAGCTGAAGCAGAGTGGGAGGGGCACCAGCCCCTCCCACACAGAAAAGACCCTGAGGGCCTAAGGCTTTCCAATCTCAGCCCAAAAGTAGGGTACCCAAATGAAAATAAATTTCCACACTTGGATGTAGGGGATTTGACTTTGGATGTAGGGGATTTGACTTTGTTATTTTCTTCAGAGGGTATATTTTGATCTTTCTTATCATGAAAGAAACTTTCTATTTGTCTGCATTTTTTGTCTATCTGTTCATATTGCTAGCCTATATCTTGGTTTTTAACTCCTTTGTAAAGTGGAGCTCTGCTTACAGGATGCACTGTTCCAAACTTCAGAGGGGTCCCAGGTGTTATGATTTAAGGATAGACAGGATCTCCACTCCCCCTGGCCAGTGCTCTGGTCTATAAATAGCCCCAGGCTTGCTTGCTGTTTAACCCAGAAACAAAATTATATTTCACTGTGGTTGCAAGCTCTGGGTGAACCTGTATCCCTTTCCCACCTTGGCTGCTGCCATTAAAGTCTCCTTCCTGGTACTCAGCACAGGCAACACAACTAAGTTCCACCTCAGCATCAGAAGAGTCCCCTGTAATCTCCCCCTGGCCAACTGCTAAGCCCTCTTACCTTACTGTGAACTTAGTTCCAGAAGAAGCCTCTGCTGAAGCTGATTCAGAGGCTTCAGAGGTCTCTTTCTCTGCTGCAGCTTGCCTGGGTCTAGATCTGTGTGCATGGCCACTGGGCTTGGGTCCATTCCCATCCTGGTACAGCAGACCTTTTCTGCCAACCTTCTAAGCCTTCCTTGGTTGGAAAATGATCTCACCCCATGCTTTTGTGGGCTCTGCTGCTCCAGGAATTATTTTATAGCATTATTTGGACATTTGGGTCATGATCATATAGGGAGATTTGAGAGGTCATTTCCTTTCCTCCACCATCTTGCCTCAGCCTCTCCTTTCTTTTCTTCATATCTGGAATAAGTACATGTCTCTTACAAATGTGCTCAATGACTATGTTTACCTAAGCCCTTGAATGACTTTAACTCAGCAGGTCTTACTTAATAAATAAACTTCTTTAGGATATCCTTTTTGAAGAAAACCATAGGATATGTAGTTTAAGTATATAGCAAAAAGATTTAAGTATTTTTTAATTTAGAAAAAAATATATGTATATACATATAATTTGACTTTCATATCCTTACCTTTTCTACATGCTGGTATATAATAGTTATAATTTTATTTAGGGAAAATACAATCGGCATCTTTCTAGGGCTCATACTCTATCATTTCCTAATTATAGCATGAATGTCTTATGAGTTATCTCTTAGAAAACCTTGGAAGTGTTTTATTCTGGCATTTAAGACACTCCATAATCTGGCTCAAAGTTATTGCTACAAGTTTATTCTACACTTCTCTAAATTCTACTATAATTGGGTTCTAGTTGCTGCTGTGAGAATCAGGGGTGCAACTCCCTGCTGATAAAGACACGAGGTGACCTTTCTAAGGTTTCTAAAGTCAGACTGGCATCGCAGAAGCCACGTCACAATTCATGGACCACCTTTAAGTCCTGTCAATCAATGGACTTGAATGCTACCAGCCAATTAGCTTGTAACTGTGTGTGGGGACTATCCCTCTTCCTGCTCAACATGGGGCTTCTGGGGAACTGAGTAGAACTCTTGCTCTCTTGTGAAGCATGAGCAACTAGGTGAAGGAGCTCTTTCTTTCTCTCTCAAGCATAGGTATGAGCTAGGGTATTATTTCCATTCTTTCAGAGACATGTGCTCTCCTTCTCCCTTTACTAACTTCTAATATATACTTTAATAAATGTTTAAAAGCCTAAACTGTTGCTGAATTTATAAGGAAATCCTAACTAGTTCCCCCCTAGGGGGCAGGTAAGGACACACACATTAGATTTTAATAATCACACTGCCCAATTTAATCTTGAACTTTGCCATTTCCATGAATTCATGATACTGTCCCCATAACTATAATGAGCTCTTTTTTTAGGTATGCCTGATAAAAGTCCTCCTTTTCTTTCTTTTTTTAAGGGAAAGTTCCAGCTACTTCTTCATAGAAGTCTTCTGGGATGCTCCCAGCTCTCTCTTGCCTCAAGAACTTTGATTGAATACCTTTTTGTCACTGTTACAATCTATATTGCATCATTTTCATTTATGATCATATCATAGATCCCATTTTGGATATCCAAACTACTTGAAGGCAGGGAATATTGTTTTTGAAGTAAAATGTAGTGAATTTTTTCTTTATCACCATACTCAGTGCTTTTCATATGGTAACTGGACCTACTATGGTTTGATGAATTAAATGCAATTATAATATTATTAATTGTTTTGACCAGTGTATATTCAGTTCTTCATTGCACAAAAGAATGACTAATAATATATATAAATTGATTAGTATTGCTAAGAATTACATTTGAGGGGCAGCTAGGTGGTGCAGTGGATAGAGCACTGGCCCTGGAGTCAGGTGTACCTGAGTTCAAATTCATCCTCAGACACTTAACACGTACTAGCTGTGTGACCCTGGGCAAGTCACTTAACCCCAATTGCCTCACTTAAAAAAAAAAGAATTACATTTGAAAAACCATCTGTTTTCACTGCAGCACATAGCTTTTTCATAACATCTCTTTTAAACACATTACCTAGTCTTAAGCTTCTGCTTTTAATGAAATTAATATGCTCATAATCTAGGAAAATTTTGCTTTATCAATAGTGTGGTGCTGCTCCATTTTTTAAATTCCAACTGAACATTCATTGTTGTCTTTATTAGGTAGGTTTGTTTGATGGAATCACTCTGGATGACCTACAGCACATGTGAAACTATTCATATATATTATCAAGCTCTCCATAAACCTGTCTACTACTCTATAAAACTCCATATTACTCATGTTCTGAAAATGCAAAGATGAATAGCACTATTATCCAGGATGAGTTTATTTCAGGGATCAATAGCAATGACAAAAATATAAAATACATAACCCCAGTGTCCCTCCAAAAGCTTAGCCAATCAAATGCTTCAACATATGCAAATTAAATCATTTCAAAATATTACTCTATTAGATCTGAAGCACCTTATCATAGGGAACTATGTAGGAATATTTCCCATCTCACACCCACCTACCTTCGCCCTCTAGGCTTTTGTATTTTTTTATGAGAATAGACACAAAGAGACATTTATCTCTCTAAAGATCAAATTTATCTAACTGCAGTTAAGACTGCCTTTCTGCTATGAGAGAAAGAAGGTATCTCAGTGAAATGGAGCCTGATACTGACAGGCTTGCTATTAGGGCACACTAGCCAGATAAAAGAATGTCATTTCATCCAACTAAACCAGGAAAGGAAACAAGGTGAAGAATGAGTAGTTCGTTTGAAGTCAGTGGCTAAACATTGGCCAATAATATCAACTGATCTCTGTAATAACTAGAACTAGTATAGACTTTTCCATGAGTGGATATCTGTCCTGGAGTTTTACAGTCTTACCATTTGAACTGATGTTTAGATTTTACAAAGCATCTACTGGCTTAGACACATCTGAAATTTTACATAATCAATTACTCTCTGGAACTTTTCTACAATGCTATCTAGAATATCTTTATTTCTGTTTTTACTGGTGGTTATTTCAGTACTATATTAACAGTGTATTGAAATAGGTTTCTACCTTGTGTCCATTAAGTACTCAACCATGAAATTTTATTAGCCTCATAGAACTGACATTCTAAGGTGGACATCATAATTTTTGCAGCTGACATATTTATGATTCTATCAAGTTTCTAAGGGACTTTACATAGCTTATTCTTATTTAAGTATCTGTGAGGCAAGTGAAAATAACAATAAGGGATATAATTTATATAGTACTTTAAGGTTTGTAAAGTAATATGTGTGTATATATTTATATATATACATATGAATTTATAAAGGAATATATATAGAGAGAAATTTATATGCATATGTATGTATGTGTGATTATGAATGAGTATGTTTATATGTGTATGTATGTGTATATATGTGTGTGTTGTGTGTATACATACATGCATAATACATAGATCCATCCATCCATCCATATTTACATATACTAGATCAGTCCAAACAGGATGTCAGAGGTAGAATTCTAACCTGGGTTTTCCTAACTCCATGACCAGCATTCATTCCAGTATATCACACTGCCCACATGCAAATTTTAGAATATAAACAAGGAATTGGGAGTCATAAAAATATGGAAATTTGTAATTAAAACATTATTTTATAGAATACTTCTTTCTTTTTAGTATCAATAACCTATGGGATCCTTTCAAGGCTATGATTATACAGTAAGGCCAAATGGCCAAAGTCCAAACTTTCTAGTCTGTTTCTCCAAAACTTGTCTATATGATGAACGACATTGTCCTGTAATTAATTTTGTTTTGTTTTGTTTTGTTTTGTGGGGAAATCATTGGTATCAGGTTCCATACATTATTAAGCTTCATTTGAAACAAACAAGAATTAGTTCAATAAATATTGGTAAGAATAATTCAACTAGTATTTATTAAATACTTCATAAATTTGTCACTTTGTATTGAGCTGGGGGTAAAAAACTGAAAATCATTACATCCCTGGGGCCAAGATGGCAGAGCAAAGAAGGAACCCACTGAAGCACTCCAAAATTCACTTATAAACAACTAGAAAATCTCCTCAGAATTGATCCAGGAGTAGCAAAGCAGCTTAACAGCCTGGCAAAAAAGGTTTGTATCAGTGGTAGGAGAGAAACAAGGCACAAGAGCAACAGCAGCAGTCATCCTACAGGCAGGGACCTACAACAAGATTGCCTGGGGCAATCTACTAGTGATGACTTAACCTCCTGAACACCAGCAGCCTCAAAGGCAAGTGAGAAGTCTGTGTGGCCAAACAAGGCCCTGCCAGTGACCCAAATATTGAACAACCCACAAGGGAAGCCTTGACCCCATTGTTGACGAGTAGTAAAGTCCTGCCTTGGGTCTGGCCAGCAGTGAAACTCTGCCCCTAGGGCCTACCAACAGAGAGATCCTATTTCCAAAGCAACACAGAAGCAAGGCCCCATTCTTGGAGCTGGCCAAAGACTAAACCCCACACCTGGTTGAGGTCAATGTTTAGGTCCCATCCCCCCAGTACAAGACAGAAGAGAAAGCTACCCTCTCAAGATAACAATCAGCTAAGCCCTGAAGGCCAGAGAAACTGAGCAATAAGATCCAGAGCCCCAGAACAAAAAGCTTCGGACAGTGCAAGTCCAGAGTCCAACTCTCAAATAAAAGCACCAAATATCTCTCTCCCCACACACACACACCCACACATACATACTCACACACAAATATACACATACAAAGGTGGAAAGAAAAATGAGTAAAAAGAAAAAGATCTTGGGGAGCCTAGGTGGCACAGTGTATAAAGCACCAGCCCTGGATTCAGTAGTTCCTGAGTTCAAATCTGGCCTCAGACACTTGACACTTACTAGCTGTGTGACCCTCAGCAAGTCACTTAACCCCATTGCCCTGTAAAAAAAAAAAAAAGAAGATCTTGACTGTAGAAAGTTTTTATGGTTATATGAAGGATCAAGGCATAAACTTAAATGAGGACCAATTATGCCAAAATGACCATATGTGAAGCTTTAAAGAAAAATATAATTTGGTCTCTAGTCCAAAAAGAATTCCTGGAAGAACTTTAAAAAGTTTTGAAAAAGCAAATAAGAGAAGCAGAAGAAAAGTTGGGAAAAAGAAATGAGTAATGCAAGAGAATCATGTAAAAAGAATTAATATCATGGGATGAAGCATAAAAAAAAAATTGCTGAGGAAAACAATCCCCTGAAAATAGAATTGGTAAAATTGAGAAGGAAGTACAAAAGTTTAATGAAGAAAATTATTCTTTAAAAATTAGAATGGAAAAAGTGGAAACTAATGATTCTATGAGACATCAAGATATAATGAAACAAAATCAAACAGCAAAAGTATGGAAGAAAATGTGAAATTTCTCATTGATAAAACAGCTGACCTAGAAAATAGGTCCAGGAGAGATAACATAAGAATTGTTGGACTCCCTGAAAGCCATGAACAAACAACAATAACAACAACAAGCCTGGATAAAAACTTTCAATAACTTATCAAAGAAAAGTGTCCTGACATGTTATAACCAAGAGAGCAAACTAGAAATTGATAGAATCCCCTAATCAACACCTGAAAAAAATCCCAAAATAAAAATTCCCAGTAACAGCATAGCCAATTCCCAGAGTTCATAGATCAAGGAGAAAGCATTTCAATTAGCCAAAAAGAAAACAAAAACAAAAACAAAACAAAGAAAGAAAAACAAAACCAATAAAAAAAAACAAATTGAAATATTGTGAAGTTATAGTCAGGATTACACAGGATTTTGCAGCTTCCACATTAAAGAATGGGAGGGATTGGAATATTATTTACCAGAAGGCAAAGGAGTTAGGATTAAAACAGAATCACCTAGCTAGCAAAATTGGATATAAACTGCTAGGGGTAAAATAAATATTTAATAAAATAGAGGACTATTGACCATTTCAAATTAAAAGAGAAGAACTGAATAAAAAATTTTACCTCTAAACAAAAGACTCAAGGGAAACATAAAAGAGGTTTAAAAAAAAAGAAACAAGAAAGAGAAAACATAAGAAATTCAATAAAGTATTTATATTAGTATATGGCAATATAATATTTTAACTCAACTTTATTACTTTTAAGAGCAATTAGAGTATATGTAGACAGAAGGTGTGGCTATAACATGACTATTATGGGATGATGTCCTAAAAAAACAAAATAAAGGTGTGTGCAAGAAAATTTCACAGGAAGGAGGTGGGAGATGGAATGAGGTAAACTATCCCTCATAAAAGGGGCATGAAAGAGATATTTTAATGGTGTGAAAGATGGGGGTGGGGAGGGCAAAGATTTAACCTTATTCTCATCAAAATTGACTAAAAGAGGGAATAATATATACACTCAGTTGGTTATAGAAATCTATCTTACCCTATAAGGAAATAAAAAGGGATAGGGTTAGTAGAAGGGATGGGGGAATTATTGCTGTTTGTTCTTCATTATTGAAGAGGACCATGACAAATGTCATGACTTGCACTGAATTGGATTTAAGTGTGGGAGGGATGTGCAAGGTCACCAACTTCACTCTCTCCTTCAGAGCCATCTGGATCCAGTGACAAGATAAACACCAGAATGACTGGAGATGACCCTGGAAGTTTAAGGTAATTGGGAATAAGGGACTTGCCCAGGGTTACACAGCTAGTAAGTGCCTAAGGTGACATTTGAACTCATGTCCTCATGACTCCAGGACTAATGCTTCTTCCACTGTACCACCTAGCTGCCTTGAAGAGGGAAGGGGGGCTGATAAAAGTGATTATATATTGAGGAAGGTGGTGATAAGAAGCAAAACACTTGTGAGGAGGGAAAGGCTGGGAGGTAATGAATGGAATGAACTCACCCATAAAATGGAAGCTAATAGCAGAATGGATCGAGAAGCAGAAACCTACATTTTGTTTACAAGAAACACATTTGAAGCAGAGAGATTCACACAGGGTAAAGGTATGGGGCTGGGGCAGCATCTATTATATTTTAGCTGAAGCAAAGATAGTAAGAGTACCAATCATGATCTCAGGTAAAGGAAAAGCAAAAATAGATCTAGTTAAAACCAATAAAGAGGGAAACTATATCTTGCTGAAAGGTAGCATAGAAAATGAAATATAGCAATACTAATTTATATGCACCAAACAGTGTAGCATCTAACTTTTTGAAGAAGTTGAATGAGTTGCAGGAGGAAATAGATAATAAAACTATACTAGTGTGGGACCTCAATTTTCCCTTCTTAGAACTAGATAAATCTAAATGAAAAATAAACAAGAAAGAATTTAAGGAGGTAAATAAAATTCTGGAAAAGTTAGACATGATAGATCTCTGCAGAAAATTTAATGGAAATAGAAATATACCTTTTTTTAAACATTTATTTTATATTTTCCAGTTACATGTAAGGGTAGTTTTCAACATTCATTTTCATAGGATTCAGAGTTCCAAATTTTTCTCCCTCCCTCTCTTTCTTCCCCCCTCCACAAGACAGAAACCAGGCTATATATGTACAATCCACAAGTCCTCTTTTTATTAGATCTTTCTATGGGTGTGGATAGTATGCTTCATCATCAGTCCCTTGGGATTGTCTTGTGTCATTGTATTGCTAAGATTAGTTAAGTCATTCACAATTGCTCATTGAACAATACTGTTGTCACTATGCACAATGGCCTCCCAGTTCTGCTCACTTCACTATACATGAGTTCGTGAGTCTTTCTAGGTTTTTCTGGGATCATCCTGTTTGTCATTTCCTATAACAAAATACCATTCCACTACAATCATATACCACAGCTTCTTCAGTCATTCCTCAATTGATAGACATTCCCCTGATTCTCAATTCTTGGCCACCACAAAGAGTTGCAATAAATATTTTTTGTACAATTTTCCTCCCTTTTCTCTTTTACATTATTACTATTTTTAACTGTTTCCCATCTATACTATTCCATTCCCCATGGTATTTATTCTATTATACATCTTCTTTCATCCTATCCCTCTTCAAAAGGGGTTTGCTTCTGTCTGTTCCCTCCCCAAATCTGCCCTTTTTTCCTTGCTCCTCTCTCTTTATCCTCTTCCCCTCCTATTTTCCTGCAGGGTCAGAGAGATTACTCCACCCAATTGAGTGTGTATATGTTATTCGCTCCTTGAAACAATTCTGATGAGATTGAGTTCTTTGAGCCAATTCTGATGAGTGTTAGGCTCTTTAACTGAACAGATTAAATAGATTATTCCACCCATTTGGGAGTGTGTGTTAGTCCCTCCTTGAGGCAACTGTGAAGATTTTAAGGTCCTTGAGCCTTTTCTGATGAGTGTAAAATTCATCTACTGCCCTGCTCCTCTCCCATCTCTTCCCCCACTACATAAGCCCTTTTCTTGTTTCTTTCATGTAGGATTTCACCTCATGCTACCTATGCCCTTCTTTCTACCCCAGTGCATTCTGCTCACCCCTCAATTTAACCCTAAAGATGCCATTATTGGAAAGCTAGGTGACACAGTGGACAAAGCATCCACCCTGAACCCAGGGGGATCCCAGACAAAACCCAGCCTCAGACACAAGACAGTCCCTCAACTCCAATTTTTATGGTTCTCTAGGGTCTTGTATTTGAAAGTCAAATTTGCCATTCAGTTCAGGTCTTTTCATCACAAATACCTGAAAGTCATCTTCTTCATTGAAGTCCCATTTTTTTCTCTAAAAGATTACTATCAGTTTTGCTGGGTAGGTGATTCTTGGTTGTAATCCCAATTCCTTTGTCCTCTGGAATATCATATTCCATGAGCACTGGTCCTTTAATGTAGGAACTTATAGATCTTGTGCTATCCTGATGGGGGCTCCATAGTACTTGAATTCATTCTTTTTGGCAGCTTGAAATATTTTCTCCTGGACCTGAGAGCTCTGCACTTTGGCCATAATATTCCTAAGAGTTTTCCTTTTGGGATCTCTTTCAGGAGGTGATCAGTGGATTCTTTCAATTTCTATTTTACCTTCTGCTTCTAGAATACCAAGGCAATTTTCCCTGACAATTTCTTGGAAGATGATGTCTAAGCTCTTTCCTGGATCATGGTTTTCAGGTAGACCAATAATTTTCAAATTATCTCTCCTGGACCTATTTTCCAGGTCAGCAGTTTTTCCAAGAGGATATTTCACATTGCCCTCTATTTTTTCTTCATTTGTATTTGCTTTTATTGTGTCTTGGGTTCTCATAAAGTCACTAGCTTCCATTTCTTCAATCCTAATTCTTAGGCAATTATTTTCATCAGAGAGCTTTTGTAACTCCTTTTCCATTTGGCCAATTTGGCTTTTCAATATGTTGACTTTTCTCTCATGTGTTTCCTGCATCACCCTCAATTCTCTTTCCATTTTTTTCTCTACCTAACTTTATCTTCAAAGTCCTTTTTGAGTGCCTCTATGGCCTGAGACCAATTAATATTTTTCCTGGGAGCTTTAGATAGAGGGGCCCTGATATTGACATCTTCCTCTGAGGGTGCACCTAGATCTTCCTTGTCCCTGAAGAAACTTTCTATGGTCCTCACCTTTTTCTGTCTGCTCATCTTGTCTTTCTTTTACTTGACTTTTAGATCCTTAAAGTCGGGCCCTGTTTCCAGGCAGCAGTATCCCAAGCTTCAGAAGTCCCAGGTGATATGATTTAAGAGGATCAGGTTTTTCACTTGCCTGGCCCATTCCCCGGTCTGTAGATGACCCCAGACCAACTTGCTAATCAACCAACTTTGTGTGTTGTGTTTGTCAGCTCTGATGAGCCTGTGCCCCTCCCCCACCTGGGCCACTGCTACTCAAGCCTACCTCCTGGTTCTCAGCAGGGGTGAAAAACCCAAGTTCTGCCTCAGCACTAGTATAGACCCCTGTAGTCTCCCCCCTTCCAGGACTCAGCCCTCTCACCAGATTGTGAGCTTAGTTCCATATGACACTGGCACTTTAGCTGATTCAGAGTCTATGGGGGGGTCTCCTTCTCTGGTAAGACCTTCCTGGGCCTGGATGTGTGTCAGGGTGACTCTCCTGTCTCAGAACACCAGCTCTTTCTTCTGACCTTCCAACCCGTTCTTGGTTACAAGATGATTTCAGCACATTCTTCTGTGTGTTTTGCTGCTACAGGCATTGTCTTATGGCATTATTTAGATGTTTTGGGGAGCGATCTATGGTAAAAAGTGAAAGCTTTTAACAGTTGGTTAGGATAGCTGAAAGACGCCAATTTTTGAAGGACCACCCTTTTGGGGAGGAGACCGTGATGAACCGCCCGTGTGTCTGCTAAGCACTCCACTTCTGGGGTGCAAGCTTAAAAGCAAGGAGAGAATGGAAGTTGGTCTCTTTTTTGCTTGCTCGCTTGCTCGCTGGCTCGCCTGGCACACAGATGCTAACTCAGGTTCGATAGTGTGGTCCTTGGTGATCGGTCTGGTCCTCCATAATAGCACGTGCTTGACACGGTTCTCAGCCTCAGAGGTGGCCTTGGGTTTTTGGTGAGTTCTATATGGAATATAGACTAAGCTTAGATTTAAGACTATTTATTTGTATTTCTACTTTCCTATCTCTCTAATCAACATCACCTTCTTTTGTTGGCTAAATAATTCCCAAACAATAAAAGCTCTAACTAAAGCTCAGAGGCTTCTTTCACTTACTGGTCTGGGAGATATATAAGGTAAAGGTTAAAGGGGAGTTTAATGCTCTTGTATACAATTTTAAATCTCACAGATTGTGTCATGAGTTTGAGAGCTCACTGCCTTTTCTGTGCCATCCTATACCTTTTTTGATAAGTACATGGCACCTAGAGAAAAAGTGGTCATGTATTAGGACATAAAAATCTCAAAACCACATATAGAAAAGCAGAAATAGTAAATGCATCATTTTTTATATCATGATGCAACAAAAATTACATTCAATAATAGGCAATAGAAAGAAAAATTTTAAAAATCATTTGGAAATTAAACAATCTAATCCTAAAAAACAATGTGTCAAAGAACAAATTATAGGAACAATAATTTCCTGAAAGACAATGCCAAAAGTGAGACAATATAGCAAAATTTATGGGGTGCTGCCAAAGAGATACTTAGAAGAAAATTTATATTTCTGCTTACATCAATAAAATGGAGAAGGAGCAAATCAATGAATTAGAAATGCATCTGAAAAAGCTAGAAAAAGAACAGATTAAAAATCTCCAATTAAACACCAAATTGGAAATCCTGAAAATCAACAGAGATTAATAAAATTGAACAAAAACCATTGAAATAGAAAATTAAACTAGAACCTGGTTTTATGGGGGAAAATGATAAAATGGATAAACTCTTGGTTAATTTTATTTTAAAAGGAAAGAAGAAAATCAAATTACCTGTATCAAAAATAAAGGAATGAATTCACCACCAATGAAGAGGAAATTAAAGTAATAATTGTGAGTAATTTTGCCCAACTTTATACCAATGAATTTAATAGTCTAAATGAAATGTATGAATGCCTACAAAAATACAAATAACCCAAATTAATGGAAGAAATAAAATACTTAATCTAATCTCACAAAAAGAAGTTAAACAAGCCATCCACAAACTTCATAAGAAAAATTACCCTGGACCAGATGGACTCCCATGCAAATTCTACCAACAATTTAAAGAATAATTAATCCCTATACTATATAACCTATTTGGAAAAATAGGGGAAGGAGTCCTACCATATTCCTTATATGACACAAATATGGTGCTGTTAAGATTTACTCAAATTTGTTGAATCAAAGATACAATGGATTACATAGGAATTGTCTTTGAGGAATGAAATAATGAAAAATGTTATTAAGTACATTATATGTATACACACACATAGTATATATATATACATATATATATATAATCAGTACTAGGTATTAAGTTAGAAATGTAGTGAGACGCAAACTCCTTGAGGGCATGTTTGTTTGTTTGGTTTTTGTCATTATTGCCTTCTATATGGAAAGCACTTCTCAATTGTGATATATCATAAATGATGATATTTGGGCTAATACAATTAAAATATTATATGGATGTATATTTTATATATATATATATATATATATATATATACACACACACAACACACACACACACACACATATTTCCCTCCAAAGAATTCAAACACTTTATAGTTATTAGTAGGTTTCCACCAGTCGCAGACAACCATGGATCAGCACCTTGAAGAGCCAAAGGCCACAGTGTGACTATGCAGTCTGATATGGGAGCCGCAGCTCCTGCTGCAATGAGGACATCATAAAACTGAGCTCTCTCTTGCCCCTCAGTTCCTGCGTCTCATTTGTGTTTCTTCTTCCCAAACTTGAAGGCCCATCTCAGCTGCGCGCAAGCTGCTCCTGAGTACTGAACTCCATTGGGTGTGGTCCTTCGCTATCTACTCCCAGCTATTATTATTATGTTTTTTATTATTGTGAAGAAATCTTCTGAGGTAACATTCTTTCTTGCTTCATATAAAAGCTGACAATTTGTCCATTCTTCGAAGTTTCAAATAATCACTATCTAAGCTTTAGCATATATTATAATAGCTATCTATTGTCTTGTCATAAACTAAGGCATTATATTGTGGGTCTGAGGGATGAATGTGAAAACAAAGACAGGACTAGATATTTTATTCCTTTGGTAGTGGAAGAGAAAGCCTCCAGAAGCCAGTGGTGGAGATTTTTTTAAAAGAAGTATAACCTTAAATAGCTCCATCTGAAAATAAAATTGTAAAGAAGATAGGTTCATTGGGTAGGTGAAGGGTTGGGGGTGGGAGTAAGAAATGTTAAGGACTAATTTCTTTTATTTATGTAGTTGAATCAGGACTAAAAAATAAGTTTTTTTTTAAAAAATCAATTTGTCAGTTCTTTTTTTGTTCATTATTTTAGACACCCAAATATTTTCCTGACATACTCTATAATAAAATTATTAAAATCAACCTTTGCAAGGGTTATGTTCTTTGTCTAAAGTAAAGAGCAAGAGAAATGAATAAAACCTCCATTATCAACTATGGGTTCAGCTTGGTGGTGTGAACTTGGGCCAAGTAGAGTGGTAGTAGAAGAAAGAAACAAGATAGAACTGACTCTTAAATAAATCTTGGGGATTGCCAATGGAGGGAGGTGGCAAAGAAGATCATCGGTTTTTATGTAACCATAAAGAAGTTTTTCACTTCCTGGATGTTGATTTTCTGTTATCTTTTTTTTTTCCTTTTTTGTGGGCCAGTGGGGGTTAAGTGACTGCCCAGGGTCACACAGCTGGTAAGTGTCAAGTGTTTGAGGCCAGATTTGAACTCAGGTACTCCTGAATCCAGGGCCGCTGCTCTATCCACTGTGCCATATAGCTGCCTGTTGATGTTGATTTTTTATAATGTGATACATTTAAAACAGTCAGTTCAGAAAAGCAAACGAAAATCATTGCCCCTCTACCCAGTCATATGCTCAATATTTAGCTAAACACAATTTCTTCCCTCTCTCCCAGAGGCAAAAAGAAACTAATAATCTCTATTAGCAGCTAGGTGGTGTAATGGATAGAGTACTGGACCTGGAGTCAGGAAGCCTCATCTTATGAGTTTCAAATATGGCCTCAGACACTGGCTAGCTGTGTAACCCTGACCAAATCACTTAATCCTGTTGGCCTTAGTTTTCTCCTTTGTAAAATTAACAAGAAAAGGAGAAGGCCATAGCAAACCTTTCTTTGGCAAACAGTTTTTTTGTGAAGAAAACCTAAATTGTGCCACAAAAGTCAGACATAACTGAACAATAAATAAATTTATCACCTTTAATCCATACATAGTTCCTAAGTATGGAAACCCAAAGGGAATCCCCAGCTCTCTGTTGGACATAAAACATTCTCCAGGTTTCAGGCTAGGAGCTAATTAAAAAAAAATAAATAAAAACGAAAAAATGAAAAAAAAAGGCAGCTAACAATGAAATGAGCAAAACCCACTCTATCAACCAGTTCATTGAAAACCATTATGTTTTCCCCTAATAGCAACAATGAACCTTTAAGAAATTAGCAAATTTCTCATGAATGACAAAATATTAATTGCAGTACTTTTTGTGTGAACCAAGAACTAGAAACAAAGGAAATGCAGATTGGCTAGTGTTGGAGTAATGGCTATGACTCTAGCACCTTCAATTATGGTTTGATTTTGACATTAAGACACTCACATGTCACTGAACACTTAACAAATGAGGCTTAATCTGCCCTAACATAGCAAGAATATGATATAAAGCTACAGTCATAATTAGTTTTACAGGATGTAGTCCTCTTTATCTCCATCTGTAAATGGTTCTGGTTAGCAAATCATCAGGTAAAGGTGACTCATGTGGTCTCAGAAACCCACCAAGACTGAGAGACACAGAGTAGACATGACTGGAATTTTCATGCTCTTAGATGACCAGTAAGATGGCTAGGGAAGCTAAGACCAATTTTGGAGGCAACTATATCTTCTTTCATGAAAGACCTCCCATATTGTAGTTTGGGAAAAATAAGTTGTGTCAGGGAAATGCTAGTCCTACCATAACTGCATAATAGTTTACTAAACTGTACTGTGTGATTTACTACTCCATATGAAATGATTCATTCCAAGAAACATAGACAGATTAAAAAAAAAACAGATGCAAAATGAAGAAAGAGAACCAAGGAAACAATATTCACATTAATTACACAAATGAAAAAGGAAGAAGAAAAGAAACATTAAAATAAAACTGATTGGGGCAGCAAGGTTGCTCAGTGGATAGAGCACCAGGCCTGAAGTCAGGAGTACCTAAATTCAAATCCAGCCTCAGAAACTTGACACTTATTAGCTGTGTGACCCTGGGGAAGTCACTTGACCCTCATTGCCCTGCCAAACAAACAAACAAACAAATAATAAGTAAATAAATGAATGTATAAGTAAATTAAAAAATGGATAAATGAATGAATGAATACATGAATAAATTCAGATAAAAATTTAAAAAGGGAGGCCTTTTTCAAGACTCAGAGAGGTACGTGGTGGACACAGGATCTGAAGCCAGATCATCTTATCTGTTACATTTTAAAACAGATAAATTTCAACAAATATCTGTGCAAAATATTAGAAACTTGGGGCAGCTAGATGGCGCAGTGGATAGAGCACTGGCCTCGGATTCAGGAGGACCTGAGTTCAAATCCAGCCTCAGACACTTAACACTTACTGGCTGTGTGACCCTGGGAAAGTCACTTAACCCCAATTTGCCTCACTATATATATATATATATATATGTATATATATATATATATATATATATATATATTTTCCTCTCTCAGACAAGCCTAAAGTTGATTTTATAATATTTTGTATTGATATAAAGAACACTATCCATATGATAGAAATCCACTCTAAATATATTTTACGGAACATGATGCCCTCATATAGATACAGAATTTGGGGCATAAAAATTCAAGAATATTTGATATTGGGGAAGCTAGGTGTCACAGTGGATAAACTACTGGCCCTAGGATCAGGAAGATCTGAGTTCAAATGCTACCTCAGACACTGATGAGATGTGTAACCCTGGGCAAATCACTAAATTCTGATTGCAATCAATGAAAAAAAAAGAATATTTGAGATATTTGTGTTTTATCAAATTAGCAGATTATACCAAATTACCTAGGAAAATAAACACAGGTTGTGGGTTAGAAAAATTTGGCAACTAGCCACTTTCACAAATGGAATTTCCATTTTTTTTGACTACTCTCTAATGAAACAAAGAGAAGTCAGAAGAGAGAAAATGATGCAGCCCAGTGGAAAATCCTTTCTCTTTGTAAGAGGGGATGTTGTGTAGTACAAGGAATGCTCACAAACTTCTGGGATATTTCTAAAATCAGATTAGGTGTTTGTTTTCAGGTTCTAGCCAAAACTAGAAAAGCATGTGCTGAAATTATCCTTAAGTCTCTAGGTAGAAGTTTGTCTCTTATAGATTTTTTTTTTGCATGAATTGATGGCAAAATAAAATGCAGTATCACTTAGAGCACAGGAGCCCTTTGGAAATTATTGCACAATTGCTTTTAGAGTAGGTTACAAAGATCATTTCCCATGTAGCGATGCAGAGGGAGAATCCAGTAAAAATAGCAAATAAGTAGTACTTAACTGTGTTTCTCTTTTCAAGTCCATTTAGGGAGCTTTTATACTAACTGAAATATTTTTTATTATGGTTTTTAAATGCTTTTTCCACCCTTTCCTAGGACGTGGTTCTTTTTGGTTAATTTGAAGTCCCTAATACTTAGAACAACTGTTTGCTTTATTCTAATAACCAGAAATATGAATATTAAATAAACAGTTACATTCAAATAGCTTATGCATATGAAAAGATGCTTTGGTAAAACATATTTCTCCTGGTATTTTGGCATAATTCTTTAAATGCATTCTTTTGTAATGACAATCTATTTTGGTGGCAAACGACAAAAGAGAGATTTAATTGAAAATCTCGATTAGAAGATGCATAACTATATTAAGTAGATGGAAGATTTCAACATGTTTATGGTAATCATTCCTCATTATGACCATGCAATCTTTATGAGGCTTTTGTCTTCTGTAGTGCATAGTTTTAATGTGGTGATGATCTCCTAGGGCTATCCACCCCTTTCCTCTCACTATGCCTAAGCCCAAACCAGTCAGGCACACACAGTACAAAAAAAATACAAAAGTACTATAGAACACATATTAACTTTTTTCTTAATTGATAATTTTTAATTGAAGAATTGTTAGGAATTTTAATTTTTTTTCAAGTGAATGAAAACATTTCTGTTACTAACCTGATTGCTATAAAATGCATAACTAAACAATTAATCTAATTATTTTAGCTATTTTTAAAGCCTGGCTTGGATGAACCTAGGTATATAGCTATCTAATGTATTACTTGGTCACTGAGTCTTTCAGAACTCACAAAAAAAAAGTGAGCATAATTTCATTAGTTGTTCCTCTAGATACAGTAATATTAATTCACTGAGCAAACATAAATCATTATGGGCCATTAACTCTTTTAAAGCAGTTTTCTAATACTCTTCATTTTCAACATTTCCTCCCTCCATTTCATTTCAGAAAATGAAAACATGACTTCTCTGAAGCTGCTACCAACAGTTAAATGTTTGAAACCCATTTTTAGCAGAAGTTAAAAAATGTTTCAAGATAGTTCGATGTGTTTAAAAACAAAATTTGAGAGAGTCTTTGAAGTCAGCTTGGATGCGTTAAATAAAATATATTTTTTTGCTGAGCATTTTTCAGTTGTTTGGCTACAAAAATGAGAAAAGGTTAATGGAGCAGATATCAAATAACACTTCCATAGTGATGATGGCAGAATGGTAGAGAGAGTAGCAAATGATATGAAGAGGGAAATAAGAGAATAGAGTAAACATTTATTAAGGACCTACTATGATCTAGGCAGTGTACTAAGCATTTTACAAATATCTCATTTGGTCCTTACAACAACCTTGCAAAGGAGGAGGAGTTATTATCCTCATTTTACAGTTGAGGAAACTGAGGCAAAAAATTTAAATGACTTGCCTAGTATCACCCAGCTGGTGTCAGATGCTGGATTTGAGTTCCAGGCTCAGAATGCTATCCAATGCACCACTAGATGCCTCTAAGAATCATGTGATTTGAATCTGTTCGTACTGTAAATTTGAGATTCTTGTCCAGTAACAAAGGAGTTAGGATTACTTATATAGTAATTAAATCATATTCATTTTACCAAATTTGAGTTTGGTATTTTTTATTGGTTAATGAGTATTGTTTTCTTCCATATACTTCTACCCAATTGATTAAAAGGGAAAATAAAGGATATATGCATGTACAAACATGTATAATATATGCAGACACACACATATGTGTCTGTATTTGTATGTATGTATTTCAAACAAAGTCCCACATTGACCATTTTCAAAAATGTTGTCTCATTCTGCTGGATTTTATAGTATTTCTTAAAAAGCATTGAAGAAATTTCAGTCCTGACATTATTTTCTATGAAAAACAAAAAAATCTTGTTTAACTAATTAAAAACTGGTGGTGCTAGGACAATAGGAAATGGAAAAGATAGAGTTCTGACTTGTTTTGATGCTTGTTTTCTTAAAAACCCAACAAGACATTGAAACCTAACAAAGTAATCAAAAGTGATTTTCTTCTCCCTGACATATGTCCCTTCCTTCTCTCTCTTCTCCATTCTCTTCAGAACAAGCACTGTTATCAATATTTTTACATATGTTTTCTTTCCAAATTTATTTGTACTGATGTTATGGACAGTTTAGGGTCTTTTTCAGTATAGTACCAAATTTATTTCCAGAATGGTTAGACCAATTCACAGCTTTGACAATAATGCAGCAGTGTACCTGTCCACCCAAAGCCATTCAAAAATGTATTATTTGGCTTTTTTGTCAATGCAATAGATGTGAGGTAGGATTTATGAATTGTCCAAATTTGTATTATTACCATTATTAGTAGTTTGGAACATTTTTCATGTTTATTTTTAGTTTGCATTTCTTTCCTTTAGAAATTCCTATTCTTATAATTATCCCATTTAGCTAATGGGGGATGCATCTTATATTGTCATATTTGTATCAGTTCCTTGTAGTTCCATGATATTAGAGTTTTATCAGTTAAATTTGGTGTAAAGATTTTCTCATTTAGCTGCTTTCTTTATAATTCTAACAGCATTGGTTGCTATATGTTAGTAAATAGAGAACTATAAGTGAATTCAGAAAGAAATATAAACTGCTTTCATTTTTTCCTTAATATAGCCAAGTAAACATTAGCTAGAGTATACCTGTATTAATAGTGCTTTGAAAGCCTAATTACTTTTGTTCTCCAGTTCCAAAATTATTTGGTGAAGGTCTTATAACTATGTAGTTTTGCAAGGAAAATTAATTCTCTCAGAGGCCTTCAAACCTATTTTCACCTGTAGTGAGATTTTAGTTGGTTGTAAGTTACACTGTGTCATAAAAAATTAAAGAATACCAACTGGACCCAAAATCTGTTCAGTATTTTTTTATGCAGTCTAAATTTCTTTGTTTACCTGATTACCTCCATTTGTAAATCTGGTTTAGAAAAATAAAGTTCTTAAAAGTGTAAACTCAATATATCTTAATGGTTCCTTTATAATTTTTTTTTCCATTTTAACTATATGATGCTAAATATATATATACCATGTGAGGAAGAAATGCTAATTCACACTATGATAATGGAAACTGTTTTCATTTTTAGATAACAAAATGTGTTGTGCTTGTGAATTTCATGTTTATGTAGATATTTAGGCATAGGTTGCATTGAATACTTTAAAAATACAAATGGGAGTGATTAAACAGAAACTAATAGGCTGTGAAACTGTGCTATAAATACTCCCTGGGTATAAATATTGCAAGTTGTTTTATTAAAGCAAACACTTTGCCTGGGTAAATTTCTAATAGATGTAACAGTTTCCATTCCTTTCATTTTGAAGGTCCCTTTACTGTTCCTGTGGAGTTAGTTGTTCAATATCTTTTGATCAGCACTCCAGAGACAGAAGCTCCTGGGCCTGATTTAAAGTAGAATCATAGCAGCTTAGAAATAGAGAAAACCTGAGAAGTTGGTCGTCTATTCTAAAGGATCTCAGTAGATAGATTAGCATTTGCCAATGTAGTGATGAACTTGCCACTGTGGAAACATAGAAAAGAACACTCTATTTTTTCCTTTCTTGGCATAAGCAGTGCCATTTTAAATTGTTTCCTTTTCCTTGTATATAGTTGCATTTTTTTTAATTTTTTTATGTTTAGAATTTTATTTTTCAAGTTACATGTAAAAACAAATTTTGACATTAATTTTTTGAAACTTTGTGTTTCTACTTCTCTTCCTCCTTCCCTTCCCACTCACCTCCCCAAGAACTGAAGCAATTCAAGATAAGTTATACATGAGTAGTCATGGAAAACATCTCCACATTAGATAGGTTGTGAGAGAAAACAGATAAAAACAAAACTTCAGATTAAGGAATTGTCAAAATAAATGTATTTCAATCTGTTTTCAGATTACAATTTTCATAAATCCTTCAGAGTTATATTGGATCATTCCTGTGCTGAAAATAACCACGTGCTTCCCAGCAGATCATCTAACAGTATTGCTGTTATTTTGTATACGATATATTTCTCTCTGCTTCGGGTCATGTATATCTTTCCAGGCTTTTCTAATAGCATCCTGTTCATCATAACTTTTATATAGTACCTTAAACTTTACAAAGAATTTTTTTTCACAATAGCCCAGCAGAGTAGGTACTATACATTTTGCCATTGTAGTCAATCATCATAACTATTTCCTGCCTTCCTATTCCCTTCCCATGATATTTACTCTTTTCTATCTTCTTTTACCCTATTCCTTTTCAAAAGTGTTTTGCTTCTGGGGGTAGCTAGGTGGTGCAGTGGATAAAGCACTGGCCCTGGATTCAGGAGAACCTGAGTTCAAATCTGGCCTCAGACATTTGACACTTACTAGCTGTGTGACCTTGGGCAAGTCACGCAACCCTCCCAAGAAAAAAGCGTTTTGCTTCTGACTGCCCCCTCCCCCACTTTGCCCTCCCTTCTTCCATCCTTGTCTCCTTATCCTTTTCCCCTTCTACTTTCCTGTAGGGTTAAATAGATTGCTCCTCTTCCAATTGGGTGTGTATGTTGTTCCCTCCTTGAGCCCACTCAGATGAGGTTAAGGTCTTTGAGCTAATTCTGTGTTATAAATTTTTCTTCCTCCCTCCCTCCTCAACTCTCCCTATGAAATCAAGCAATTCAATATAAGTCATACATGTGCTGTTATGCAGAACATATTCACCTTCCTCAAAAGTGTTTTGCTTTTTGCTGCTCCCTAACCCTATCTGCTCATCCCCCTTCAACTCCCATTTTCCTTCCCCTCCCACTTTTCCTCGGGGCAAAAATATATTACTATACCTACTTGAGTATGTATATTATTCCCTCTTTGAGCCAATTCTGATGATAGCAAGGTTCACTCACTCGCAAAATCCTTCCCCCTCTTCCCCTCCCCTCCATAAGTGTTTTTCTTGTTTCCTTCATGTGAACTATCTCTCCCCAGTCCATCTCTCTCCCTCCTCCCCCAGTGCATTCCTCCTAACCCTCAACCCTATTATAAAGATGTCATCATGGTTTAGCTAGGTGGCACAGTGGACAAAGCACCAGCCCTGGTCCCAAGATGCCTCTAGCCTAAGCCCAGCCCCAGACATAAGACATCCCACCCTGCTTGCCCCACAAAGAACAAGGTTAAACAAAAAATAAATGCTTTACAGATATCATCCTTTCATATTCAGTTCAGACATGTGTCTTCTGTCTAAGTGTATTATTCCTTTCAGCTGCCCTAATACTGAGAAAGTTCTTATGAGTTCAAAGTATTATCTTCCCAAGTAGGAATGTTTAATTTTTTAATATCTCTCATGAATTCTTTTTCCTGTTTCCCTTTTGATGCTTCTGTAGCGGCTTGTATCTGAAAGTTGAATTTCCTATTCACTTCAGATCTTTTCATCACAAGTGCCAGAAGAAGTCCCATTTTTTCCTCTGAAAGATTATAATCAGTTTTGCTGGCTACATGATTCTTGGCTGCAATCCCAGTTCTTTTACTTTCTGGATTATCATATTTCATGCCCTCTGGTCCTTTAATGTAGATTTTGCTAGAACTTGTTTTATCCCTATGGTAGCTCCACAGTATTGAATTTCTTTTTTCTAGCTTCTTGCAATATTTTCTCCTTGACCTGGGAGCTCTGGAATTTGGCTATAATATTCCTGGAGGTTTTCCTTTTGGAATCTCTTTCAGGAGGTGATCGTTGGATTCTTTCAATTTCTATTTTACCTTCTGCTACTAGAATATCAGGATAATTTTCCCTGACAATCTTTTGGAAGATTCTATCTAAACTCTTACCTGACCACAAGCACAGTTCCAGAAGACAGAGGTGCTGCAGCTGATATGGAGGCTCCTGGGTAAGTTACTCTGGTACAGTGTGCCTGGGGTCTGTGTTGGTACGATCTCGGGGTTGGCTTTGCTAACAACCCAGCATGCCCCCCTTTAATCTGTCTATGGCTGGAAAATAATCTCATCTCATCTTTTTTGAGTTTTTCTGCTCTAGGGGGTCTTTCATTGCTCTTTTGGGGGTAACTGTATCAGGAACCCTGTGCATTTAATATCTTTCCTCCATCATCTTGGCTCCCTCCATAGTTACATATTACTCATAAACTTTGCTTTTCTTAACCCTAGGTCTTGGTAAAGGCCAACTGAAAGATACAGTCTTCCCTTTCTCATACATCCAGCAGGAACAGCAGATTAGGAAGATACTGTTTCCTCCACTGAAAGACAATAAATTGCCTCACAAACCCATTACTGAATGACTCAGCCATTGACTGAACCTACCATAATTATGTTTTCTTTTTACTCTAAGTGAACATTTCAAGCATACATTCATATTCAAAAGCCTGCCTACACTATATAGACTATTTTTCTACATGCCTATTATATTGCTCCCTGCATTGTGAGAAATGAAAAAAAGATGAAAATGAAATGATGAAAAACTTTCAGAAGAAACTCCAAAGACAAAACGACATAGAATAAAGTAAGGAGAGCTCAGATTACAATTTATAACAGCATTATGAAAACAGTTTTGAAACCTTTATGACACTGATCAACACAATGATCAACTATGTTTCCAAAGGATAAATGTTGAAAACCTCCTGAAAAAGAAGTGATAGAATGAGATATACAGAATATGGTGCAAAGTTTTGGAACTGTCCAATATGATCATTTGTTTTGCTTGATTATATGTACTTGTTACAAAGGTTTTGCTTTTCTTAACTTTTTCATCTCCCTTCCCTTTGGGGCAATGTAGGAAGGGGAAGAAAAAGAAATGTCATAAGTGAAAAAAAATAGTGCATTCATGCACTGTCCCTACTCCAGCTAACCCACAGGAAAAAAAAAAAAGGAGAGAAAGAAAGAAAAAAACTTGCAGGATATGACTCAGGAGCTGGACATGTATATCTCCTATAGAGCTAATTTCTCTAGAAACAATAAATGGCATACGTGAATTCTAATTTTAAAAAAAGCAGATGGCAGGAAGAGATGGGGAAATTGGACTCAACTAAAAATATGCCTTATGCAATTCTCAGAGACACAGGTTAAGGGAGAACAACATTAGGAATGATAGAAAAGGGTCTAGATGGCTAGTTGCATGCACTCTTTTACTCTCATTGGTTATTCAGTGAAGGGGTCAATTCTGGTCAACTCATCACTCAAAAGAGAAGATGCTGAGGCCTTTCAGCAGCCTAGCCTTCTGTGTCTGTGTCACAGTGGAAGAAGACCCAAAGATTTAGTGATATGGAATAACAAGGGGGAAAAATATTTTTAAAAATACATTAAAGAAGAAAAAAACAACAACATCCAAGGGGATAAACTAAAAGAAAATAATTGCAGACAAAGGAATAATTAGTAAAAACTAAAAGAGAAATGAAAATAAATTGAAGAAATATTATGACATGAAGGGAAGTGAATGAGTATTAAAGAGAATATCCCAAAAAATCACTAGAGATCATGGAACAAAAAGAAAACATTTTATAAAGGCTCAAGAAAGAAGTAGCACTCACCCAAGAAGAAATTAGTAATGATTTTAAGTTAGAAATTACAATGTTTAAAATTAAATTAAAAATATGTAGAATAGAAGGAAAAATTGAAAACACTGGGAAGAATCTCTCCAAAGATATAGATATCATAAAGGATAGATTAATATAATTCAAATAAGATATTGTAAGGTAAAGGAAAATTTAACAAATTTAACAAATGAGAAGCAATATTTTTAAAAATGCATGTTTTCTTTACCAAATTGATTGATCTTGAATACTGGTTACATAAAGATAATTTAAGGATCCTATGTCTCCAAAAATTACAGGATTCTCTTTTGTTTAAAAAAAAAACCTTTCATAATGCAGGAAATATTACAATATCCAGAACATATAAATACACATAAATGATTGATCATGTGAATCCACACACTACTGACAAGAAACATACATATAAACATACGCAAATTCACACTTTAAAGTCCAAAACATATAGTTCTTAAATCTATAATTTAATTGACAACACATTTTGATAAAAGCATGGAGAAAGACAATTTTAATAACAAGCTAATTCTATGTTCATGGAAAATGAATTGAAGAATGTTATTGAATTATATGTTTCTAAAAGTGAATGCCTACTTCCATTTGTGTGCCACCAAATTGCATTTACTTATTTTCCCCAAACTTCTTCCTCCTTTTAACTCTATCTATCTGTCTGTCTGTCTGTTTGTTTGTTTGTTTGGAGAAGGTCAATGGCTATATCATATATCTAGCTACTCATGTTTGAAACTTTGGTTTTATCCCTGCTTGGAGGCAGTAAAACATAGAAAACCAAAGCTCAGTCTTGGACACAGAAAACTGTAAGTTCTAAGCAACTTTTTCATTCTAGCTTTCTGTAAAATTGATGATTCTCCTTACAGAACTTTCACTTTACATAAAGAATTCTGAAAGAATTCTGCATTCCCAAAACCAAAACCAAAATCCACCCATGTTAACTTTACTGAACAATACTGTATCCTCTGCTTGGTACTCTGCCACATCAACACCACCCACCAAGAAAAATGTAAACACAAAGCAAAACATAAAAAAGACCATCCCAGGAAAGACAGATTAATAAACCCACTGAGAAAATGCCACCAACTCTGCAGCTGCTGGTTGGTACTTGGCTTGAGACCTCCATCTCTGAAAGGCCTCTACTGCATTTTGCTGTCTTTCATCTGTGCTCTGGTAGTTTTTGTCTGTCCCCAGACCCTCATGTAGCATGTCCTCTCCAGTCTGTGCCTGCATCTGCCTCCCTACCCCTTCCCTGTAGTGGCTAACCACAGACCTCACCTTTTCCTCCTTTTGCTCTTACTTCTCTGTCCCCACACCCCATGTATCCTTGAACAATATGCAGGCCTACTACCTTCCACTGACTGAAGGTCCCCTTCTTGCTTTCTTCCCTCCCTGCCTTCCCTAAATTTGTAAGAAAAGTCACGTTATGTAAAATTGCTTTACATAGAAGGCTGTGGGGGTTCTCTTACTTAAAACATGAACTGTCTTGTCTGTACTGATGAAACTGTAGTATTATATCAAAACAAAACAAAACAAAACAAAATGAAAACACATGTTCTTCTTTTGCAACATAAATTTTATTGATCTTTTTAATAACACAAAGAATTTTCCTTTACCATTGCAAAGATCCATCCAATATAGAAAATAATATTTTAAAGAAAATATAAAAGAGGAAAAACTAATTAACTAAGTCTGAAAATATGTGCAATGTACTGCATCATTAGATATCTTAGCTCATCAAAGGAGTGGAGAGGATATAGAATAAAGTGGTGTTTTCTCATATTTTTCTTTGAAGTTGTCTTCCATATTCACTTTGATTGTTTTAATTTGGTGTGTGTGTGCATTTGTGCTTCATTTACAATGTTGTAGTCATTGTGTGTACACACACAGAGACATATATGCATATACATACACATATATACATGTATGTATATATGTACACACATATAGGTATATACACATATCTAACACATTCATACATACACACACATACATATATGGGAATTGTAGGCTACAGCATGTCCTGGGAAGTAGATTGGCACTAAGAAAGGGAAGGAGGTTGATTTTTATAGGAGTCCCACCTCCTTCTTATCTTCTCCCCTCTGGCTGGAGTTAATGCACACCCTGTCTGTCCATGCTCCATCCTAGAATGTATCCTTTTTATGGGATGGAGTGGGAGGGGTTGAACCCAACTTTAAATTGGAAGCTAATTAGATGCTAAGAAGCAAAGGTTACTGGTGGACAACTCTAAGTCAGTAGAGTGTATGCTCAGGGCTGGGGATTTCCCTTAACTTTGAGCCCTCTGGGAAATGAAGGGCTTAGTTAAACTATGTTACACTAAGATATGCTTCCCCTCCCCCACCACACCCACACAAAAAGCCCAACCTCATATAGTGATAGTATATAGATAGTAAGCACACACACACACACACACACACACACTCTGCTTACTTCACTCTACATAAGATAATATAATAATAAATAACATTTACATAGGACTTTAAGGTTTGTGAATCACTTTGCTAATATTATCTCATTTAATATTTACAAAACACTCAACTTAGTTGCTATTATTATCACTATTTTTCAGATGAGGAACCTAACACTGATTTTGTTTTCACAAAGACACAAAGTTAATGTTTGAGGCAGTATTTGAACTCAGCTCTTCTTGAATCGAAGATAATCACTGAGCCATCTAGCTATGTAAATCTACGTAAGTTTCTCTGTATTTAATACATTTGTCATTTTAAAAGACAAAACAATAATTTTTCATTGTATTAATATACCCCAATTTCCTTACTCAATCTCCCATTGATGGACATTTACTTTATTTCCAATTCTATGCTAGCACCAAAAGTACTGCTATAAATATTTTGGTATGTAGTGGAATATCTTTTTATTAATAATCTTATTGGAATGTAAGCCTCATGTTGGACTCACTGAACTAAAAGGTATAGGTAATTTAGTAATTTTATTTGCATAAATCCAAGGTATTTTCCAAAATATTTGTATAATTCACAGCTCCACCACCAACACACCAGTTTTATTATGTTCCCCAAGCCTCTCAGACATTGACTATTCTCATCTTTTGTCATCTTTGCTGATTTCTGGGGTGTGACATGAAAACTCTGAGTTGTTTTGATTTTATTTCTATTATTATTAATGATGTGGAACATGCTTTCGTATAGTCCTTGATGGTTTGTAATTTTTCTTTCAAGAACTATTTGATCATATTCCTTTGCTGCTCATCCATTGGGAAATATGGTGAAAGATTTTTATCTAATCCTGATTTCTGCCACAGTGATTTTGTTTCAGCAACTTATCAAATATGAGGGGCTATTCCTAAATAATGTATGTTTTCTGGTTTATTGAACATTTGATTATTGAATTCTATTGTTTTTTATTCCCCCTTTTTCTTCTAATTATCTATTTCTCTTTTTTAAAAAAACTAATACTAGGGGGAGCTAGGTGTTGTAGTGGATAAAGCACCAGCCCTAGATTCAGGAGTATCTGAGTTCAAATCCAGCCTCAGACAACTTAACACTTAACTAGCTCTGTGACCCTGGGCAAGTCACTTAACCCTCATTGCCTTGCAAAAAACAAAAACAAAAACAAAACCCAACAATACTAAGTTGTTTCAATGACAGTTTTGAAAGTATGGAAGTTCTATTCCCCTATAATTCTCTCTCTCTCTCTCTCTCTCTCTCTCTCTCTCTATATATATATATATATATATATATATATATATGTATGTATTGGCAGGGCAATGAGGATTAAGTTACTTGCCCAGGGTCACACAGCTAGTAAGAGTTGTGTCTGAGGTCGGATTTGAACTCAGGTCCTCCTGAATCCAGGGCAGGTGCTCTATCCACTGTGCCACCTAGCTGTCCCACCTAAACTATATTTTGTCACTATTTTATTTGAAATTGTAGGTATTTTGTTTCTTTGAATGAATTTTGTTACTATTTTATCATGCTTTGTAAATTTTCACTTTAATACTTTGTTTAGTTTATAGAATAAAAATGTAAATTAAATTTGGCAGTATTGCCATTTTTATTGTATTGGCACTGAGCACTGTCTATAACTCTAGCTATTTGAATTCATTCAATTCAATTCAATAACCTCTTATTATATGCCTTCTATATGCTCAGCATTGTACTAAGCACTGGGGATACAAATGAGAAAAAGAGAGACTGTCCTGTCCTTTAAGGGGCTTAAAGTCTAATTAGGCAAGGCTTGTTGTTGTTTTTCCTTTCTTTTCAAAGAGGACCATGATATCTGGGTGATGTCATGACTTGCACTGAATTGGCTTTAGGGAGGGCTGTGCAAGTTCAGCAACCTCACTCTCTCCACCAGAGCCATTTTGGTCCAAAGTCAAGATAGACATCAGGACAACTGGTGAGGCACCTGAATGTTTAGGGTAATTGGGGTTAAGTGACTTGCCCAAGGTCACACAGTAAGTCCTTGAGTAAGATTTGAACTTAGGTCCTCCTGACTCTAGGCCATTGCTTTATCCACTGTACCACCTCGTTGGCCCTCTAATTATCTAATTAGGCAAGGAAACAAACAAAAAAGAAGCTGAAAAGAGGCATTAGCAACCAGGGGTTATTTAGCACAGGGGCATGGTGTTTTCTGTGGAGTCAAAACGAAGTAGAGCTACTGATGTAAAGTTGTTCTTTATTTTCTTAGGGAGTACTCTTTAATTGAACCTATACAATTGTGTGTGTGTGTGTGTGTGTGTGTGTGTGTGTGCTTTGCTATTGTTCTTGATATTATAGGGACAGCTATGTACCAAAGTGGATAGAAGGCCAGTCCTGGAGTCAGGAAGTCTCACCTTCCTGAGTTCACATCTGGCTGCAGACACTAACTTAGCTGTGTAACCCTGGACAGGTTATTTAACCTTCTTTGCCTCCATTTCCTAATTTATAAAATGATCTGGAAAAGGAAATGGCAAACCACTCCATTATCTTTGCCAAGAAAACTCCAAATGAGATCACAAGTCGAATGCAACTGAAAAATGACAACAGATATCTCTATCAAATGATTTAATCCAACAACAACAAAAATACACAAACAAAAAATGCAGAAAATATACATGTGTACATGTATATTTTTGATGCCAAAATCCAATGAAATTTTTATGCCCACAACTTAGCTAATCCTGGTGAATATGAAAAGGTAAATAAAAATTTCATCCAGTCTAATAGAATTATTAACCCAGTGTGTGATTAGATGGAAATTTATTTTTTCCTAGTTTAATAACAGATTTTAAGAAAAAAAAAATTCTATTTATGCTACTTACTACCAGTGTGATTTTGAGCAAATCACTTGACTTTCCCAGAACTTCATTTCCTTGCATGTAAAATGAGGAGATTTGACTAGATGCCTCATAAGGTTTTTAAAGTTAGGATCCTTTCTTCTCCCATGATCTCCTTTGAAGAGAGTTTGTGAACTATGAATGCAGAATATGATATACTTTGCTGAGTTCATTATATTAGACAATTTTGCTTACCATTTTTTCTTTTGCTTTGTTTTAATGACAAAGTTTGTCATCTTTATTGGAATAATATCAGAAAGTGAATATGGTACTAAAAAGAATTACAAATCATTTAAAAGAAAAGAGAAAATTATGCTTCTAGGTATAGTCTAGCATAAAGTCCCATATTATGGCATATGTCTGATTACCTATGATATAGAATATAGTACTTTCAGAGATATGGTGCAGCAAAATCTAGAGAGCTTTTATATAACTATATACTAGTTTCTATATAATTGATTTTTTGTTTCTTTTTTGTTTTTATAATTTATTTCTCCTGAATTTCATCTTTCCATGATTATAGAATATTATTTTCAAAAATTTATATATTTTGAGTATTTTTTAAAAGACAATTGCTTTATTTCCATTTAATTTCTTCTTTCCTCTGTTCAAGATCTATCACATCCATCACTCTTGTTTGGCCCTAAAATGTGTGGCACCCAAGGGCAATCTTACTTCTGTGTCATTGGCACAAACTTTCAAGTCACAGAGATGATTTACGGATATCAGACCTGTTCCTGTCAGCCTGAGGTTGACTCTTAGCAAAATTGAAGAAGAAAAAAATACCATAGAGTAAGGAGGAAAAAAATATAGTATAATAGTCAAACATGGAACATGTCAATCTTGTTTTTTAGGGTGTAGTAATATAACCAGCGGAGCTATAACACATGAACAGGTAACACAGTAGCATCATTAACTTTGGAAAACATCTTGATTACATGCTTGTACTCTACTGAGTTCAGAGCTGAGAAAGGCAATTTGTTTCAACAATATCAAATGTTCATTTTTTTCTAACAACCTACAAAAAGCAAACACGGATAAACTTTGTCTTTCTCTGTCTTTTTTTCCTTTCTTTGATCCATTCTTCCCTACATATTCCTTCCTTCCTTCCTTGTTTCCTTCCTTGTTTCCTTCCTTGCTTCCTTCCTTGCTTCCTTCCTTCCTTCCTTCCTTCCTTCCTTCCTTCCTTCCTTCCTTCCTTCCTTCCTTCCTTCCTTCCTTCCTTCCTCTTTTCTCTCTTACACCCTTCTCTCTTTTTTTTCTTCCGTTCTTTCAAAGAAAATTTATCTTGCCTATTAAAAACAATCTGGATTCTTGGGTCATTGGTATAGGAAATAATTTCAAAAACAAAGAACGTCATGGAGGTCACTAGCAATTCTCCTAAATTAGTTTTTTTCCCTTAAAATTAGACCACAAATATTATAAATGATAATTGACAGAACTTGAAAGAAATATTGCATAAAAAATATAGTAATTCCTGGAATGACATTCACTAAGTGGTATTTTGTTCTAGAAATCATATGAGATCCCAGAGCAGCATGCTTATATTAAAAATAATAATAAAAAGATACTTAGGAGCAGACTAAGAAGAGAAATAATTTTTAAAGCAATTTTAAGTCTTTTATTGAAACCAAATATTCAGATCATTTCTCATTTTGTTTTGTGGGCAACGGGGGTTAAGTGACTTGCCCAGGGTCACACAGCTAGTAAGTGTCAAGTGTCTGAGGCCAGATTTGAACTCAGGTACTCCTGAATCCAAGGCCGGTGCTTTATCCACTGTGCCACCTAGCTGCCCCAAGATCATTTCTTTGTCAATAAATTAACATCCATTTTTCAGGTAACTGTAGTTTTTTCCTATGATAGGCAAAATAAAACTATTCATTTCCTTAAGTAGCTTACATTCTATCAGAGGAATTAACATGCGCCTTTACACATAAAAATAAATTCAATGCTTAAAGGAAAGAATTTCTTAGTATTTATGTTTTTCTGTATTTACATCTCATGAAGATATTTTATAATGCTATTCCCCAAATTCAGATTTTGAATTAAGGTTTCTTTTGCCTCATAGAATTTATTGTTCACAGTATCCTGAGCTGGAAGTGACCTTGGGGTTCATATAACCTAAACCTCATATTTTCTAAATTAGTAGAACAAGTCACAGAGAGTAAAAGTCAATTTCCAAGGTCAAATGTATTAAATAGAATAGTTAAAAATTTCAATCCAAGTCCTTCCACTTCAAATACTATGGTCATATAGTTTTTAATTGTCTGTCAGTCAACAAGTATTCATTAAGGTTTTACTATATGCCAGGAATTATAACTGTAGCTAAGTCATAACTTTCAAAGCATAAGTAATAATTTGGTGCTCCCCAGTCCCAATATGGGTGAGCTGTTTAGATGGCTCAATTTCAATAGAATAAAATAAACATTTATCAAATTCATACTATAGGCAGGTAACATATATGTGGGAGTTTGAAACTTTAGTCCCTGTGGTACCCTATTTAAAACCTATGATAGAAATGATCCTTTTGTATACACTGAATTAAATGCATTATTGCATCCAAAATATATGTCTTTCACTATATTCCTCTATTTGGGATGGTTATTTTTCCTATTATCACGGAGAGAAGGGAATAGGACACTGTGGGATTTAAACTCATAGACCTATTGGCCTATGATATTTGGTGAACATTATTTTAATAAATGTCCTTTCTTTCTGAAAAATTAATTTGATGTCAAAAAATGTCCTGAGAGGTTTTTTTTTTAACCTATTGGTAGCTGCTTAATGTAGCATTTTGGTTCTGGGATAATGCACCTGCTGTGCCTCCAATTATAGAAAGCATGTTCTGACATCTCATTGATCTCCTGGGATGTCACCAGAATGTAGCAACACAGCAGGTGACCTGGAAGATGAGTAGGAAGGCTATAAAGGGGAAAATGTATGTTTTAAATCTTTTCTCTTGTAATATAAACAATTTTTTGTTGCCATTCCTATCTACTGTTTAGACTTCTATAATTCTCAAGTCATATGTCATACTAGAATTAATCCTGAATAAATTATGATACTTATTCTTGTCTCAATTTGACTTAATTGTCCATTAGATATTAAGTTCCATTTGCCAAATTATAGCACAAGCTGTATTTAGATGAAAGATTGATATATCTGTACATGTGTACATGTGTATATATGTACATCTATAGACACTATTTTATATAATGTATTTATACAATACATACATATATACATATATGTATATATAATGTGTATGCATGTATGTGTGTCTATATATATATAGAGAGAGAAGACAAACATACAGATACATAGATTCATGCATAGATACATAGGTACATGGATGGATGAATAGATAAACAGAAATATGGTATAGATAGATAGATAGATAGGTAGATAGATAGATAGATAGATAGATAGATAGATAGATAGATAGATAGATAGATAGATAGATAGATAGATAGATAGATAGACAGATAGATAGACAGATAGATAGATAGTAGGGAACACTAGGTGGTATAGTGGATAGAGAGATAGAATACTGATTCTGGAGTCAGAAATTACTGAGTTAGAATCCTCCATTAGTCACTTACTAGCTGTGCGATCTTGGGTAAGTCACTAAATCTTTGTCTTTCTCCCTCAATTTTGTCATCTGTCAAAAAATAATAATAATAATATCTTCTCAGATTTGTTGTTAGGATAAAATGAGGTACTATTTTAAAAATGCTTTGCAAACTTTAAGGTGCTATACAAATGGTAGTTATTATTATTAAAATTATTAACATCATCTATTGTTCTAAAAAACTTTTTAAAAATTTTACTAAGCTGGTAGGCACAGTAATCATATCATCACATGTGTATTCTTTCATGTGAAATCTGATATTTTACTTCAAATTACCGTGCACTTGTCATGTTACATGTAGCATTTTTTCTTACAAGATATGTCAGAAAAAAACTCCACTGAATTAATGCATCCATGCTAGATTAACTAGATTAGGTGGTTAGATTGTGTATCCAGACATAGATGTGCTAGACATGTTTTATTAGAGTATGTATCTGGGGAAATGTATTTTTAAAATAATAATAGCATTTACATAATTCTTTAAGGTCTATACAAAGGTTTACAAGTATAGTCTCATTTTATCTTCACAACAATTCTGAGAGGTAACTGTGATTATTATCTCCATTTTATATGTGAGAAAACTGAGGCAGCCAGAGGTTAAAGGACATGTCCAGGATCACACCACTAGTAAATGTTTGAGGCCAGATTTCAATTGAGGTCTTCCTGGCTCCAAGCACAGCACTCTATTCTCTGTGCTTGACTTAAAGATGACTTAAAGGCAAATATTTTTTGAATATGTAATCCCCCCCAAAATACTTTTCCTTATCAAACTAAAGAAACCAAAACTTAAACTTAAAACAATTGGAAGCTAAATTTTACTTTAAAAATTGCAAAATACCCCATTTACATATTCACCTTAAACTATTGAACAACCTTTTGTGCTTTGCTTTCTTTGTAAAAAGCAAAAATATATATATAAATAAAAAATAAAGCAAAACTTCTTCATCTTGACCCCATTCCTCTAACTCCACACTTTTCCATGAAGATTGAGTAGAGGAGCTTCTCATGAGTATAAATTATAATATTAACAGACATTGATGTATAACTTTCAAACTTGCAAAGCAATTTACATGCATTATTTCATAGGACCTTTGAAAACACTTTGGAATAGACACTATAGATATTTCTATCCTCATTTTTCAGATGAAGAACCTGAACCTTAAAAAAAAAAATCAAAAAATCAACAAGCATTAAGTTTCTTCTATAATCCTGGGACTTTGATAAGGGCTGAGGATACTAAAAAAATAATTATTTTCTGCCTTCAAAAAGCTTATTGTCTATCTGAGTAAGTAATGTATAAAGATAATCATATTCTGGCTTTGAGAGAGGAGACAGGCAGCTCCAGGCTCTTTTAAAACAGAAAGTCCCTGATCTCTGAGAAAAGACTCTAGGAAGCATGCTGGGTATAGGGACTTGCTTGAGACTCTAGTTCCACTAAAACTTAGCTCTTCGCAGTGTTTTTCCCCTTAAAGGATCAACTCTTGGAAAAGTGTCTGGAATCTGTTTTTTCTCCAGAAGCTGGAAGCCGAAAAATGCAAAGGATCTCTCCTCTCTCAGTTCCCAACTACCACACTTATGAGACTTAAGTAATTGTTCTTCATCCCAACAGGGAGAGTCTTAGGCTAATGCCAATATTGAGACTAGGAATAAATGTAAAAAATACATTCAAAGCAAACTCCAGATTATGGCACTAGCAGTGGGATGGATTCAAAAAAGCTTCACCAAGGAGTGAGTCTTTGAACTGAACATTTTTTAATTTTTTTGTGAGGCAATTGGGGTTAAGTGACTTGCCCAGGGTCATACAGCTAGTAAGTGTTAAGTGTCTGAGGTCGGATTTGAACTCAGGTCCTCCTGAATCCAGGGCCAGTGCTCTATCCACTGAGCCACCTAGCTGCCCCACTCAAACTGAGCTTTAAAGGATACCAGGGATTTTAGGCAAAGATGAGGAGAGAGTTCATTTCATGATGAGGGATAGCCTTTGTAACGGCTCAGAGATGAGAGATAGGGCTTATATGTGAAGGAAGTAAGAAGGAAGGAAAAGAAGGAAACAAACATTTATTAAGTGTATTCTGTGTATGATGTTCTGTGCCATCCACTAGAGAAACAAATGCAACCAAGAAAGACAGTCCCTAAGAAACTGAAAAGAAGTTTGGGATTGTGGGAGGGGTGAAGATGAAGGTATCCCAAACCCAGGCAGAAAATTAAATCAGGCTACCCTGATTCCTGGAGAAATTCAACAATGGGACAAGTGTAGGTGGTGGTCCTTGTAGAGGTATGGGGTGTAGTCAGAAGGTTTCAGGCACTGAGAATTCAAAGACACATGATTTCAATGTCAAGAAAGTCAGAAACAAGGCTGAGCAATTTAAAATGTCAGGTTGCCTGTACTGAAGAATACCAGACTTTGGTAGTAGATGGTATTTGTTAAACAATGACCGGCCCAACAAAATTCAGGTAAAGTGCAGGACTTACAATCAGGAAAACCTTAGTTTAATCCTGCTTTAGATATTTCTTCATTGTGTGACCCTTACAAATGAGGAAACAGAGGCACAGAATGATTAAATGACCCATTAAGGGTCATTTAATCATTCTGTGCCTCTGTTTCCTCATTTGTATAATGGGATGGATTTCTATGAAGATCAAATGATAAAACACTTTGCCTGTGTGACCCTGGGCAAGTCAAGTTAACCCTAATTGCCTCACTAAAAAAAAAACAAAACAAAACACTTTGAAAATCTTAAACCAATATAAAAATAATGATGGTCAAAATAATAACAATTATTGTCATAGGAATAAGCATTTACATAGTGACAAACACAATTTACTAAGGACTAATTGACTTCATTAAATTTCTTTCCCTAGTGAATGACCTGAAGCTAACCAACCTTTGTCATTTCCAACTTCTGATTACTTTGGAGATCTCCCTAAAGAATCTGTTACTCTCAGTTAATGGAAATGAATTTAAGGGTCAGCCTTTTCATTGGCTCTTTTTGTTGTTGTTGTTGTTCGTACCCAATATAAACTCTGTTTTGGGCCCTACCTTTTAAGTACACCCAACCTGCTATGGTGGTATTATGAGTTATATAACTCCTCTGCCCCCATTAAGGACCTTAATTTTGTTATGTTGATGGTTTTCTTAATTTTCATATTGACAATAGCACCCACTGTATTCTAGGTACTGTACTGTAATAAATGCTTTTTTAAACTTAAAATATTATTTTATCTAATCCTCACAACAACCCTGTGAGGCAAATGGATTTATTATCTCTATTTTACAGTTGATGAAAGTGAAGAAAGAGGTTGGGTGACTTCTGTAGGGTCACACATTGTAAGTAGTAGAAACTGTATTTATACTCAGATTTTCCTGATTCCAGACTAGGCACTCGATCTACTGTAGGACCTACCTTCTGCTGTGATGATGATGATGATGAGGAGGAGGACCGGGGGGGGGGGGGGGCAGAAGGTGGAAGATGATGATGGTGATGATAACTGTTGTTACCATGATAATCATTATCATTATTTTCAAAGGGTGGACCATCAGTTGAAAGTGACATGGGGGTTAAGACTTATTGAGGAATTTGAGGGACTATTAAAGTTAGCTTGGCCAAATAGATAGCAGGACAGATACACCTAAGAAGTAAGGGGAGACAAAATTCTATAGACCTGTGGTGGCACCAGGGGACAGAGATAACTCCAGAAGCCTTTCACATCCAACCCATCATTCAAGCTTTTCCCACCCCACTCCCAAAAGGAACTTTCCATTGCCAGGTGCTCAGTCCATCTATCGTCTATAAAAGCTTTGGCCTCGCTTCCATTTGGCAAGGAGAATTTTTTTAAGCCATCTCCTTCATGAAGGAAAGTCTTTGACTTCCCTCTTGGTCACTTTCTCTTAGCACCCAAATAAAAAAAAAAGCATTTATAATGCTAATTGGATTGTGTGCAAGAGTTGTAATTATTTAAAGAGTATTACATAAGGACACCCACCACCTATTTCCCCGTGACAATATATACATTTGGGTCACAGCAAACTCTAGGAAATAATGTTAAGATCATTATCTATATTAGTGAAGACAAAACACATAGAGTTATTATGTGTCAGGGGCAGCTAGGTGGCACAGTGGATAAAGTACCAGCCCTGGATTCAGGAGGACCTGAGTTCAAATCCGGCCTCAGAAACTTGACACTTACTAGCTTTGTGAGCCTGGGCAAGTCACTTAATCCTCATTGCCCCACAAAAAAATAAAAACAAAAACAAAAAAAGAGTTATTATGTGTCAAGTCCTTTGTTCCTTTTAATATGAAAAGTAACCTTTGATCATTACTATAGTTAATTTTTATTGTTATGTTTATTATTATTATTATTATGAAATTATAGATCTTTGAAGTATTGAAGGAAAGAGTTATTTTGCATGAAGTAAGAATTATTTGAATATATTTTAATTAAGAATCACAAACCAATCAGTTAATCAGCATGTATTATTATAATGTGTCAGGACCCTGATAGGTGCTGGGGATAAAAAAAAAAAAACAGGAATGAAATGGTTCCTGCTCTCAAGGAGTGTATATTTTATTGAAGAGGAATAGAGAGAGAGAGAGAGAGAGAGATGGATGGATGGATGGATGGATGGATGGATGGATGGATGGATGGATGGATGGATGGATGGATGGATAGATGAATGGATGGATGGACGGATGGATGGACGGACAGACAGACTGATGGATGGACAGACATATAACCATAATTTACTGAGAACTGACTGATCCTCAACTATTCTCCATTCCTAGGCCAATGAATTGCCTGAGGTTGACCAAATTTGTCAATTCCAGACTCTTAATTTTTTTATGGATATCCCAGATAAACTATCCCCTCCCAAAGATTGTCAGGCTTACTTCCTAGACTTTAAGTTATTATGTAAAAAGGTTCATTAACATTAAGTATTTTCTACCTGTGAAAAACTTACTTTTCCCAAGGGCAGCATCAAAACTACCTCTGTTATGTTAACCCATAAAACCCTGTCAGCAATCCCCATCTTTGGGTATTCCTAGCTATTTTGCTTTGTGATACTCTGAGTTATAGTTCTTTTGCCCCAATTAAAGACCTTAATTTTGTTATGTTGATTGTTTAATTAATTTTCAGGTTGACAATATATATACACACATACATACACACACACACATATATGGCTTTACATAGCAAAAAAGGAGTTTCTAATTGATTCTATAGGTAATAGGAAATAATTGGCATTTACTGAAGGGTGTGATATAATCAGACCCCTGCTTTAAGAAGATCTCTTTGGCATCTTGGTGGAAAAATTTTTATAGCAGAAGCATATAAGGACAGTTAATTTTATCCTCATTTAATTTTTTTCCCCTGTAAATGTGCTTGGAGAACATCTTGATTTTGCCCATTAGTGCATTACATTTCTGTTTCCTCCTTGGAGAATGTCAGATTGATTAGCAGCTCTTAGTTCTTCCTTGTAATTTACAATCTGGCAAAAGAGTCAATGGAAATAAAAAGATGCTAAGAATAGATATTTTTGTTAAAAGAAAAAGGCGATACTTTTCTACAGAAAGTTCAATAACCTGAAACATGTGATTAGAAAACCTGCTAAAATGAGACTATATTCAGTGGAGACCCAGAACTTCCTAAATAGTTAAAATAGTCATGAATTTCTTAGTTTGAACTCCAGGGAAGCTGAAATTAACTGAATATCATTCTGAACCCTGATTTTAATCTCAGCTATTAATTAGTAGAAAGAGAGAGACCTTTAACAAAAGGTATTAGCTAGAGTAATATACGGAGGTAAAGAATCACTTTTGTTTATACTGTTAGAAATTGCCTGGTTTCCAGAAACCTACTTATTAGGTGAGAGCTATAGTACTTTCATGTTTTGAAAGCCATCTTTTTAGATGAGCTTTTTATAAAGCAGTTGGGAATTCATATAAATACAAAAAAATGCAACTTTTTTAGCTATGAATATGTGTGTCTTAGGGCCAACTTAAGAGAGATAGCTTGGAATAGTGGAAAGACTACCAGGTAAAAAGTCAAGACACCTAGGTTTCAGTCCTTTAGTCTCAATAAGAACTCATTAAGCACTTACCATGTGCCAGGAACTGTAATAAGTGCTATAGATAGGAAAGAAGGCAAAAACAGTCACTGGTTACAAGGAGTTGTCAAGAAGGTAAAGTAATGGAAAAGAACATTAAAAAAGAAGACTCTACCACCTGAGGGAACCAGAAAGCACCATCTATCAAAGGATGGCTTTTGAGATGAGTTTTGAAGCAAACCCAGGATTCTAGGAAGGAAAATGTGGAGGGACAATGTAACAGGCCTCAGGTGTAGCAACCACAAAGGCATGGCAACTAAATATTGAGTTTTGTTTTTGTGAAACATTAAGTAGGACAGTATAGGTATGGAACAGAGTGAAATATAAGAATACTAGAAAGGCAAGAAGGGGCCCAGCTTGAAAAGCGCTTTAAAGACCAAACAAAGGACTTCATATTTGATACTGGAAGTAACTACCACTGGAGTCTATACAAGTAGGGTGATGGCATCATAATACATATAATTTGTAAAATCACATTGATTACTGTTTGAAGTGGGGAGACATCTGAGGTAGACAGACCAAACAGAAGGTTATTGAAATAGTTCTGTCAAAAAAGTTGATGAATATCTGAAATAGGGTGGTGGCAATGGGACTGGAGAGAAGTGATTATATGGGATAGATATCATGAAGATACAAATGACAAGATTTAACAACTGACTGATTATATTATATGGGGTAAGAGAGGTGAGGTGTTGAGCTTATACCTGAGTTGTGAACCTAAGTAATTGAGACATGGTAGTACCCTTGGACAGTGATAGAGAAGTTCAGAAGAGGTTTGGGAGAGGTAACAATGACTTCTTTTTGCACATGTTGTGTTTAAGATAATTATGGGATATTAGTTCTAAGTCAAATGATGTGGCATTGGAGTTGAGAAGAGATATTAGGACTGATTATAAAGAGTTGACAGTCATCTACTTAAAGATGATAAATTAAACTTTGGGACCTAATAAGGTAACCAGTGAGCTAATATCAAGATAAAGGAGAAGAGAGATCAGAAAAGTGTTTGGGGATTCCCACTGTTAGTTTTGTTGACATGTCTACAATCCAAGCACTGAAAAGGTGTAAATCAGGGTTCTCAACATGGGGTCAATGAACTAATATTAAAAAATAGGCAGATAGATAGATAGATAATTGTTCTTCAATAATATTTTATTTCCTTTGTAATCCTATGTATTTTATTTTATGCACCTAAAATCATTATGTTGCATTGATTGTCTATTGGATTCAACAGACTCTCAGCTGAAGCTCATGAGACAAACACGGTTAAGAATCACTCAATGTTGAGAGCACTGGACTAGTCTTCCCAGGTCTTCAGTTTAGAGATTTGTAATGGTTAGTGCAAAACTTCAACAACCAAAGGCTCTTATTTTTCACAACCTATACATAAACATTAGACTCCTTTTCCTCATTGCATCTCCTTTTCTAACCCATGATTTCCTTCTCTTTTAATCCCTCTGGTAATGAGAGCATCCATTCTGAGCCTGTGTAAGACAGCATAGACATTTAGATATTTAAGTCTATAGTATACATTGTTTTGGAAATGCTGGGCTACTCTAGCTCAAAGATCTATTCAAGTGCTCGCTCTGCATTCGTAAATTCCTAAGGTTATTTCAGTAGGTAGTTGGAGTGTTTCAAAAATGGCTTAGAGGAAGATAACATCATATACATAGAGCTAGAAGAACCCTTAGAGGTCATCAAGTTGGAACTCCTCACTTTACAAATGAGGAAAATGAAAACCAACAGGGATGGGCCTGCCCAGGGCTAAACATTTGGTGAGCATGATTCTGAATAACAGGTTCACACAATAATATATGTTTGTGTGAGATTAAGACAATAATTATTTTCTTTATAAAAATAAATGTTTATTAATATCAGCTATGTAATAACATTAAGCAAGGAAGTAATCTTACAGAACAAAGTTTAAAAAATAAAGAAATAAAAATAAACACAAGGTGTACCTGACTACTTTTCTCACTAAGCCTCAAGTATTATAATTTCTACTATATTTTAGCTTCAAAGAGAAATATCTCTTATTCGCTTGATTTAATTTTGTGCCAATTTTCCTACACCACTTTCTTGGGACCAGTAGAGTTTCTTGGAGTTAAATTTCCCGGGCTTCTTATCTTAATTAATCACAAAGAACTGGGGGATGAAGGAGAAGGATGAAGACTGTTTCTCTTGAACAAATTAATAAATTAATAAGGTTCTATTAGTAGTTGTCATTTGATAGATAATTTAGAGTACACATATATCTTTATAGGAATAAAGTAAGCATAAGATTAAGTTCTGTAAAATGCTTTGTTAAATTCCTCTTTCTAGCCTTAGTTGATAATTTAACCTTTTCTTGAACTCTCTGAAGTAAGTTCAGCTTTTTAGTACCTGAAAAATCATATTAGTCAATGTACAAGTGCCTTTAAAAGTAATGTTTTTCCTTGCAAATGCTAGAGCTGCTGGGCAGATTTCTAAGGCAAGCTCACTTTGATAGACAGATTGAAAGACCTGATTCAAGTCCCTGATTCAAGAGATTAAATAGTCGTTCCATCCTAGAAACTCACCATTAAGTCCCTGACCTGCCCACATTCCAAATGTTTGCAACATTATGAATTTGGGTTAGTAAAGCCAGGAGTCAAATGACCTGACTTATCCAATTGAATTATGATCAAAACAAGTTTCCTAAAACTGCTATAATCCTTAATTCCTCTTTTCTGTTATAAAAGTAACCTCTGTAAATGACTCCTTTGTCTCTGACCTCTGCAGTCAGTAGACCTGATTTGGCTGCAAATGCTAACTTTTCTAATTAAATCATTATACAAGGAAGTTTTGAGCCTCAGTTTTTTTTTTTTTTTTTTTTTTTTTTAGTTTTGAAATCAACACTTGGCTCTCATGTTTCCTGAGGACTTATCATTCCTCAATAGGAAAATGAAAGTGGAAAAAAGGGTAATATTTTCATTTAAATACTGTGAATCCTGAATGACAGTATTTTTAATACCACAAGTTTCTCTATCAATTTTCTTTCCTTGCTTTTTTCTGTTTCATTTATTTGTGCCCCCCCCATTATTTTCTTTATTTGGCACAGAAAATTATTTTTTATATTCAGTTCCAAATTCTTTCACTCCCTCCAGCCCTTCACTCACCCTTCCTCCATGTGTGTGTCTTCTTTCTGCTGGTACTCAGTCCCTCCAGTCTTCTACATGCCACCTGTTCTCCCCTTTCTGTGTCTGACCCCTATGTGTCTGGCCCTGCCCCATGGTATGTTCCTCCTCTTGATCTCATTTCTCTGTCCCACCCCTTCACATGTCCTTGAACCCTGTACTATCAACCTTTCTCTTTCCCTTCCCCATGTTCTGAAGCAAATTTTTAATACATAAAAATGTTTGGTAAGGGTCTACTGAAGAGTCTGCTTACTTAAAGGAAGAATTGTCTCTATAATGATTCAAGTCTTCAGAGTAGCCTATCACAAGATCCTTGTTGATATACCATTCTTACCAAAACCTGGAGATAAGTATGGCTGGATGGTTTTTTGTTTGTTTGCCTGTTTGTTTTTGTTACATCCCTAGTTACATCCTTTCCTTGCAGTTTCCTATTCTGCTTTGGTGGAGAACTTCCAGACCACAATAAGGAACAGAGAGAGGAATGAGGTGGGTGATCAGTACTGTTTTAGTTTGTGTCAATTTTAGCCCCAGGAGTTGATACAATGCCAATACTTGTCCCTTGTTGCCATTATCTTCATTCTTCAGCTATTCTCATTTAAAGACATAAAATAAAAGTTCCTATTGTTTTTAGTATTGATAGGTTCATCTTATTCTAAACAGACCCCTTTAAGTCCCAGCAGTAGATTCCAATTCTAACATAAAAATTGCACATAATAAATGGAAAAAAGAGATACAGAGTCTCATGTAAGGTATAAGAACATATATAACTGCCAAGGTGCAACAAGCATGTGATTACTTATTTTTTTCTAATAAAGATGGAATATCAATCTATAACAGGGGTTATACCTGGATAAATGTATTTCAATATGATTGACTTCCTTGTAAAATCATTTTGAAATCCACTTAAAGCCATCATTATGAAAAAGAGACCATAAACTTCTCCTGACTGCCAAAAGAGTTACTACACAGACACTCTCTCTCACACACACACACTTAAGATCTAAAATAACGGCAGTTATTGGTCCTATGAGAACAGTTTAGCGAACTATCCCCACATTGTACACCTGGTAGGGACATGTTTTTTATTTTTGAGATAAACACAAACCTTTACAAGCCCTCTACCCCCCGCCCAAGAAAATTCTGTATACCAGTGCTCTTGCTGTCTGTACAGAAAGCTTTACTATCAGCATTCCTTGACTTTTCTTCTACCATAAGACATTTGAAATAGTCTAGATTAGTGATGTCAAACTCAAATACAAACAGAGTCCTGTGGGCAGAATACTGATTTAGAAAACAACTAGTTAATATTGTTTAATTATATATTTATTTAATTTGTTTAACATTCTATTTTAATCTGGTTAGGGTCACACTCAGGAGTTCACCCACAGGCTATGAATTTAACACTTATAAATGCAATGATTGAACATAGTAAATGTAGGCATACTGCTTTCCTCTAATAACTCTCCACCCATTATATGCACAATAGGTTTGGTTTAGTGTTATGGCCTTCAGTTCAAACTCAGACACATTCTCTTTTAGATTCAGTTCCAAATGCTCATTCTGTGTAGAATCAGCAGTGTTTTCCAGCCAACTGGCACCTTCCAATGTTTTTAAGCTTAACACAACTTTTTAAGAGGAGAGTCATGCTTGAGATATGCTGCTTGTGTGCTTTCTATAGCATTGTATTCATCAGTAGATCTTTGCCAGTTCTCCTTTACAGAGTGGTTCCTCTAAGTTTCTGTAACCATCTACTCTATGCCAAACACTGATAAAGCATTTTTAAAAGCATAGTTCTCTAAATATTTTTCCCAGCATTCACTTGTTTAACATTATATGAGTAATACATATGGATAATAAAAACCATTTGCTATATATCCAGATGTTTCAACCATGTCAATTTAAGGAGTATAATTGCTAATTTTTTCACTCATAAATTTCCCCAATACCTGTAACCTCTCTAACTTTATGTATCTCCTCCTTTTTAGGGCACTGATTTTCTTGTATGTTATGTATCATTTAAGGGAAATATCTGGGAGGCTGTGGTGGTAGCCCCACAGCTCACTGTAGATTCTTATTTACTACAGATGAAGAGAGGACAAAGATGAGAAATTTTAAAATTTTATGTTTTGCTAAAAATTATGTATTTTATTGAGAGATTAGCTTGTATGTTTATTTTAAAATGAAGGAGACTACACCTATGCTTTCATTGAAATAGCAAACTCCCAAGTGAGGAAATTCCATCTACCAATAAAGATGGTACTTTCTTTGCAATTTGTAGTTGCCTAGAAAACTGAGAAGTTAAATTAGCAATTATGTGCCAAAAGCCAGAGTTGTGTTAGTCTGTGCTAGTGCCAATCCAGTAAACAAGTGGAAATGTCCAGTAATGACCCAGAGGTAAAGAAAGGAAATATATATTTTTTCAATTTCACTTTTCTTCTGTACTGTATAAACAATTTTGGTACATGTATAATGGTAAAATTTTCAGACATCAGTTACTCTTCTTTTTGATTTCTAGTTTCCTGGAGCACTTGCACCTTTAGCTTTGACTCAATGGTCCCCCAGATCTCTCACATTCACAAGGTTGCTTCATTGCCTGGATGGATATGTCTTGGTATAAATATTTGTTCACTTCTATTCAGCAAAGTACAAAACAAAGGACACAGTCCAAACTTAGGCTCATATGTTCCTATGTAGGATATGCGCATTATGACATATGTTCATAACTTTGTCAAGGCCACATTGAAGGACAGGGTAAACTGTTCTTACCCCATTCTTCATCTTGTGAAGCAGCAAAAATCATCTTGTCTATATTCAGTCAGAACAGAAATGGAGGAAAAGGTCATTCCATTTTAAATATCTAATAAGTCATCATCTTTGGTTCTTCGGCAAGTATGGGTACACTGTACCACCTCAAAGTAAAACAGCTTTAGTCTTGTTTCACACTTGGTCAGAAGCAGATTTCAAATGTCTATTATGTTAACAAGATTACAAGGATAATTAGATTATTTCACTGTTATCAAACTGTACAAAATTATTCTTTAGTTGGAGTCAATGAAAGGGGAGACAGGAATTTTCTAACATTTTCTATTTTCCATGATAACATCTAAGGTATTTTTGTTATTAATGAATACCTATGTAAGTGTGAGGCAGAATTTGAAATTACTCTTTTTCTCATGGCACTCCCCTTTACTGAGGCCATGAATCTGGTATAGATTTTGTGATCAAAAGTAATGTAGTCAAAAAAATTTTTATAAAGGAAAATAAAAAGTAATGTAGTCAACAAACTTGTATGCCTACAAAAAGGAGTAAATGACAGGTTCATGACAATGTGATTGCCACTTTCATGAAAACACCATGACACCATCATCAGTGCCTATACTCCCACCAAGAAAAATCCTAATGAGGTCAAAGAAAATTTTTAGGAAAACTTGGAGACCCTTATCAATACCCCCCCAAAAAAGACAAACTTATAATTCTGGGTAACTTCAATGTTAGAGTAGTCTCAGTCTACCAGACATGGCATGGTTTCCCTAGGAGGAATGGAGCTGGAAACAGTAAAAGCAATGGTCACTTACTACTGAAGACTTGTACATTTCATGATCTTCTCATCACCAATACTGTCTTCCATTTACCCAAATGCAATAAAACTTTGTGCATACACCCTCAAAACAATCATTGGCATTTATTTGATAGACTATGTCTTTGTAAGGAGAAGAGACAGGATGGAATGCTGACTAAGGTAATGTGTGGTGCAAATTGCTGGACTAATCATAGACTTATATTCATCAAGCTAAATATTTGCATATGACAAAAGCAACAGCCCCAAGGCAAAATGGCTACCAGAAGACTTAATGTCAACAGATTAGAACACTACTCTGAGAGGGAGCAGTTTATTGCTAACTTGGAAGGTAAATTGAGCAGAAAAGGAGTGGGCAGTTTTCAGAGATTTGGTGTACAGCACTGCATTTGCACATCTGGATTCAGAGCATTTGCAAACATCACGACTGGTTTGATGAAAATAATGGGGAAATTCAGAAGCTGCTAAATGAAAAGGGAGAACTCTACAGAGTTTGCTATCAGGATAGTTCATCTGTGTCAAAGAAGGCAGCATTCAACTCTGACAAAGGTAAAGTACAAGCAAAGCTTAGAAAGATGCAGGATTCTTGGCTCTGTAAAAAGGCAGATGAAAATCAGTTTTATACTGACAGTAACAATTCAAAGAACTTTTATGATGCCATGAAGGCTATTTATGGGCCAAAGACATATGGTGCATCTGAACTACTCAGTGCTGATGTAGACGCATAGATTAGTAACAAGGACAAGATTTTGGAGAGATGGACTGAACATTTTCATAGTGTTCTCAACAGACAATCATCAATCAATGCTGAAGTCATTGACCTTACGTTGAAGTCATTCCTTCTATAGACAAATTTCTACCTGAAGAAGAGATTTTGAATGCTATTAAGCTCCTCTCCTGTGGCAAAGCATCTGGTTCTGATTCTATTCCAGCTGAGATTTACAAGGTTTGGGGTCCATTGATCATACAAAAACTGACTGAAATTTTTCAGCTTATATGACAAGAGGAGGTTATCCTCCAGGAGTTCAAGGATGCCTCTATTGTCCATCTCTATAAAGGTAAAGGAAAGGGATTTTCCTGTGACAATAACAGGGTTGGGGTGGGGCCTCTTCCTTAGTCATTGCTGGCAAGATTCTTGACAGAGTCCTCCTTAATAGGCTGATCCTTCACCTAGAAGATGGTCAACTACCTGAGAGACAGTGTGGCTTCAGAAAGGGTTGAGCAACATTTGATATGATGTTTGTTGCCCAACAACTCCAGGAGCAAAACAGAAGTCTGTACACAACATTTGTAGACCTGGATAAGGCCTTTGATACTGTCAGTCATGAGAAGTTATGGAAAATTATGTCAAAATTTGGTTGTTCAGAGAAGTTCATTAGTACTGTATGTCAATTTCACTATGGTATACTTGACCAGGTTCTGGATGATGGACAATGCTCTCACGCTTTCTCAGTCACCAGTGGAGTGAAACAAGGATTTTTGCTTGCTCTCAAGCATGTTGCTTTTAGCAATGTTGTCAAACACCTTCAATGAGGACAAACATAGCATCAAAGTCAGTTGATGATAAATTCTTCAATTTGAAAAGGCTACAAGCCAAAACTAAAGTGGAGGGATTGTTGGTGCATGATGTTTTTTTGTTTTCAGATGATTATACATATACTGAATGCAGCCTCTGAAGCTGAGATACAACAAAGTATGGACCAATTCTCTGCTGCTTGTGATAATTTGGGCCTAACAATACCAAGAAAACACAGGTGCTCCATCAGCCAGCATCACAGCATCCATATGTGGAACTATCAATTACAGCAAATGGAGAAGTTTTGAATAGTGTGGACAAGTTAATTTACCTTGGCAGTATATGTTCCAGGGATGTATGCATTGATAATGAGGTTGATGTATGCATTGCCGGAGTTAGCTCAGCATTTTGAAGGCTCCTGAAGGAAAGTATGGGAGAGAAGACGTATTAGACTGATAACCTAACTGAAGGTTTACAGAACCATTTTGCTGACCTCATTGTTTTATGCCTATGAACCCTCAACAGAATACTTATGCCATAACCTGGAAACTGAATATCTTCCATTTAATTGTCTTAGGAAGATTCTGAAGATCATCTGACAGCATAAGATACCATACACTGAGGTTTTCTCTCAATCTAAACTAAGAAATATCCTAACTCTACTTCAGAGAGTGCAATTCTGATGGACTGGTCTTATTCTCTGAGTGCCAAAAGTACACTTGCCCAAAGGACTATTTTATGGAGAACTCACAGAAGTGAGAAGCCCTCACATAGTGGTCAGAAAAAGTGATATAAGGACACTCTTAAGGTCTCAATAATTTTGGATTTCATTGCACGATATAGAAGAAACTGGCACAGGACTTTCTGGCCTGCTGTGCCCACATCAAAACAAGTACTATATGAGCAAAGTCAAATTGAAGTAGCTCAAAAGGAGAGATGCAAAAACTTAGAGAATCCAACCCATATGTGCACATGGATTATTTCTGCCTGACCTGCGGTGGAGCATTCTGAGCTCATATTGGTGTTATAAGCCACAGTTGGACACACTGTAACTTAACTCTAATATACTGATGTCATTTTAGTCCTCTTCAAGAAAGAACAACAACCAAATGACCAACCAACCAACCAATGAGCTGGAGTTTTCTAACTTGAAAATATTACTTATGCTTTGTAAAACGTTAGATGTGATACAAATGTACATGATTATTGAAAAAATCTGACCAAAAAAAGCAATGAAATGCTTTCTGTCAGCCTATGACAGAGTCTAAAAAGAGGAAGGCATTGGATGTAGAAGAAGAAAATCTAATGCTTATCAAGTTTTTGTCACCACTAAATATTTAAATATCTTAAACTTAGGTTCTCAGTAGATTGAATTTCTCCATAAGTTTCAAAAAAATGATTCTTGTTTTTTCTGCTATTCCCTATTATAAACTTTTATTCAAGCATCAATAAGTCCCTAATACAAACTGAACAATTAATACAACAGTAGGTTAAGCCTTGGATTTTCCAGTTCTGTTAAAGTGAGTCACTTTCTCTCTATAAAGTAAAAAAAAAACAACAAACCACTCAACAAAAATAGCCTTTCTTACTAGCTGTGTGACCCTGGGCAAGTCACTTAACCCTCATTGCCCTGCAAAAAAAAAAAAAAAGAAAAAGAAAAGAATTACCAATTAAAATACCAACAATTTTTTTTGAAATAGCTTTTCTTTTTTCATTCCATTAATTTATTTTTCTTTTTATATTTTACCTTGTATTATCCAAAAACATAGTTTTAAAAATTATCACAAAACATACAATGCACATATTTATATGTCAAAATACAGAGTATGGTACAATAATGATTTTTCAATTTACTTTAAAAATTATTCTGGTCTTAAAATATTGTTTATGCCAAATGACACATTATATTTTATGACATTTAAAAATAATTCAGATTTAAATAACATCACAATTCTTAACTTAAACTCCATTTATTTAGATACAATGATTAAACCACTAGAAAGTAGCCCAGAATGTTTTATCTACAATATAATTTAATTGCATCATACAGTACTCTTTTCTACAGAAAATTCCTTTAAAAAGTTCATTACAATAATACCAAATTACTTAGCAGTGGTCAAATGTAGCTATCTTTATTTATGAAATGTTTTGCGTGTGTGTGGGATAATCAAAAGGTAATACATAATTAGTTTATGCAGATCTCTTTAAACTTTTTCTCCCCAAATCATTTTCCTCTAATGCTGTCTCTATATTTAGGAGAATAGGAGTATCTCATAGTATAGTTTATAGATTATCCTCAGTGGAAGACTATCTCACAAGAATATCTGTTAAATGATTCAGTGACCTACCACAATATTGAAATATATTTAAATAATGTGATATATGTTAAAGTAATTAACTAAAAAGGATATTGAATAGGAAAAAAATTCTACTTTATATCATTTATAAAATGTGGAGCTAGAGAACATCTCTTCTTATTTTCCTTCCTTTTCCCTTCAGTGTTCATCCAAGTTCCTGGAATTTTTATTGCTATTAAAATGATCATTTGTACTTTCCAGTGCAGCAGAAAATGACAATTTTATAAATGTTAGAAGGACAGTACATATAGGTAGATTGAATTATATCTATCTATCTATCTATCTACCTATCATCTATCTATAATGCAGCCCGGGTGTTTTGTTAACAGTATACAATGCAATAACACAAGACTATCATTGAATTAGCCCCAATTTTAAGTACTTGGAAAATGGCCAAATTCAATCCACTCTGATATAAAATAACAAATTGTAATTTCCAACTTGTAACTATGCTTTTATATTCTGTATACATGAAGGATGTAGTATTGGCATTGTTGAATGGTCTCAGAGTACCACAGCTTCCTTTAATTATGCAGACATACTATATTCTCTGAGATACCTTGTATACCTAGGTTGGAGGGTGGTGGGATAGGGAGAGGATGTTATTGCAGATTGATTCCTACTTTTCAGGTATATATTAGTCAATAAATGACAATCCTCCATTTCTAAAAAAGATAATAATTAGTCTATATATGGAAAACTTCATATTATCACTTATTTAACTTGATAATACCTCATATATATATACACACATGTATACACATATATACATAAACACACACACACACACATATATTTTTTCTACCCACTACTATAACCACCATCCCAGCTAAGGACCTCATCACCTCTATTCTTGACTATGGCACTTGCTTTCTAATTCCTCTCCCTCCTCCAATCCATCCTTGGCAGAACAGGGAGTTTCTCCCCCCCTCTAGTACATCCTCTATAGGGCTATGAAATTAATTTTCCATGCTATCTTCCTACTCAATAAATTCCAGGGCTTCTTTATTGCCTCCAAAATAAAATATAAAGTCAATTTGATATTTAGAGCTCTTCAAAATCTGACATCTTCCTACATTTCCACTCCTGATTCGACTCACTACAAGGTACAGTGTAGATAATTGGCTTACTTATTGTTCCTCAAATGCAACACTCTGTTTCTCATCTTTTATGTACCTAATTATTTACATATTGTTTTCATTGTTAGAATATATGTACTTGATAGTGGAGACTCTTTTTACCTTTCTTTTTATCCCTAAACATTAGCAAATTTCCTGGCTTAATACTTTTTTATCAATTGACTTACTGGTGTGTCTTTTTACATATGTTATCTTATTTGAGCCTTAGAAAAGTACAGTAAAGTTTGAAGAATGTGTATTATTATCTCCCATTTTACCTATAAGAAAACTAAATCTTACCATGGTTAAGTTACTTGATCAGGATTACAGAAAAAAGATTGAATAGTGGAACAATAATTGGGAAAAAGGAACAGGAGACTTCTGACTTCTATCTCAATTATACATGTCTTGATAAAATCATTCATAATAGCAACAATAGCTTTTGGAAAGTAAATAAAGAAGGTTTTTTTATTAAGACTTTGAGACTGTTGGCCATTTTTATTGTCTTCAGGGAATGTGATCCATGAAATGTCAATGGAAGATAGAGATCGGTGGATGTACTGAGTTTCATGTTTCAAAGAAATAAGTGAAAACATGCTCCTATGCCACTCCCTTCTCTGTTTCTGAGATCTGAACAAGGAGATTGTCAATGACGAATAAATATGACAGATTGTTGGAGGACAAAAAATATGAGTTGCTTATGAAGAATACACTCAGTAGAATCTGCAATTTATCAAAATTGTCCATTTCTCCATACTACCTGCTTCGACCCTCAAATGAATAAATAACATCTTGAATTGCTGGTGCCACATTAACAGAACAAAAAATTTATCTTATTGAAATCAATCATCCTACAGAACGTTCCTGTAAACTAAAACTTGAAATACTTCCATGTTATATAACTAGCAATCTATCCACCTCTAATTTGCTTTTTAAAGGTCAGACAGAGTAGTGAGGAGGATTAGTAAAGTTATAAACTTATTGTGTCAGAAATAATAGATCTCTTTCTCAGGCCCCTACCTTGCCCTAGAACATTATCTCAAAATAAAAACAATGGCTCCCTAACCTTGATATCCACATTTATACAGAGAATCATAATCCTGCTACTGATGCCCATACAAATTGGGAGCAGGGTAAGAAGGTTTTTACAGGAAGGATTAAATGTTTATTGCAGTTGTACATCACTAAATCACCCATTCCATTTTGCCAATTCTCTTTTTTTAGAATAATAGAGCAAAATAATGTTTAATTCCTTATTTCCTTTTTATAACTTTATTCATACATTTTATTTTATAGCATATGTATTTCTGAATGGATCCCTCTATCCATTCTTATAACAAAGAACAAAATAAAGATAGGGAAAAGATTATAACAAAACAAAGCAACACACAAAAAAATGAATCTGATAATGTATACTGATGTTTCATTCTGTAATCTCCCACTTTCACAAAGAAGGGAGGTACGTGTATTTTCCAATCTCTTCTCTTCAGAGTTGTTTGCTCATTTTAATTATACAGAATTTTGTCACATTCATCTTTTTCTTCTTTCCATTTACATTGCTATGATCATTGTATATATTGATTGTCCATTTGTTCTTTCTTAATTTTGCATTAATTTATGTTGCATGTCTCTTTGAACACTCTATATTTATCACTTCTTATGTCTCAGCACTTTTCTATTCATGCATCACAATATTTTAGCCACTCCCTGACTGATAATGATTTGTTTCCAGATCTTTGTATGATAAAAAAATTACTGTGAATATTTTGGTGTATTATTTCAGTCATTGACCATTTAGGTTTATGCTCCTGAAATAGTGTTTCTGTTATTGATAATTTTTTGGGTGGGTGCTAGTGTTGGGAGGGTAGATTTTTCTGGAAAAAACATGTTCTTAAAAAGTGAGCACTGATAGGTCTAGAGATTTGCCAGTGGCCATCATATCCTACTAGGCTGCATTCCTTTGGACTTAGTCCATAATAATAGGCTAAGAAACCTTATTTTCCAGCAAGATAACTTGAGCCTAGATAGCTAGGTGGCACCGTATATTCACTGTGTTTATGGATATCAGTCAGAAAGACTCATATTCATGAATTCAAATCTGGCCTCAGACACCACCTGTGTGAATGTGGTCATAGTACTTTCACATGTCCACATCATATTATTCTCTCAAGTATATAAAGCAGATAATATGTTATTAATTCATTACAGGATCATAGTCTTAGAGGTCATTATGTTCCACTCTCTTATATTATGGATGAAGAAAATAGGATCCAGAGAAATTAAATGGCTTACCCAAGGTTACACAGCCAGTAAGAAAAATGAATTTACTTTTATTGTATTGATATTTTCATTAAAGTGACCTCAAAGGTCATCTAGTACAGTCTCCTCATTTTTTGGATGAGAAATTTTATCCTTCTGCCTCAATTTTCCCATCTATTAAATGGAGATAATAGTATTTTTTTGCACAGAATTTTCATGTGGATCAAATGGGAATTTGATAAATAAATGCTAGCTATTTTTATTTTCAAAATATAGTTTATTAAAACATTTTTGTTTTTACATGATTAGCATTTAACCCTATATCCTCTTTTGTCCCCTAGAAAGACTTCACACATAATAATACAAAACATTTTAAAAAGAAAATTGGTAAAAAGAATAAAGGGAAGGATGATCGGCAAATGTAATCAATACATCAAAACAAAGTCTTACTATGTATAACATTCCACTTCTGTGGACTTCCCACCTCTTTAATGTAAGGAGAGAAATTGTATTTACATATAACATTTTGGGGACCAATTTTTTCTCTGCAGTTTTACCACATTTATTTTCTCTTTTTTTGTGGTGTTTTTTCCTTTCTATTTACATTATTGTAGCCATATTGTTTTGTAACTGTGCCTGCTTCACTCTGTATCACTTCATGTAAGTCTTTCTATGTTTCTCTGTATTGATAATGTCTTTTAATATAGCAAGAGTCCATTACATTGATTACCGCAATGTGTTTACCCATTCTGAAATCAATGGACAGCTATTTTATTTCTACCACCATATTGTCAATAGTTCATCATCATCATCATCATCAGAATTACTACTGTCAAAGAGTTTCCTAAGAAAGAAGAAAGCAAAGTCCTCATAATTATAAAATTATAGAACTTACATATTTGTAAATGAAATCTGATGGCATTAGTGTCCCAGGAGTACTGTATGTTCAAATACAAAGGCTAGAACTGAGCAAATTTATATTTAGACAATTAGATCAATATGTTGAAAATGTGTATCCCTTATCCAATGTAACTACTGTTAGTACAGCCCAGGGTTGGCTGTTCTGCTTCAAATCCTGCCCAATATAATAGGTTCCAACTCGATTGGGGTGAATCTGAGAGATTGTTTGACTTTTCTGAGCACATTGATGTTGAAGTCTTTTACCATGCACTAATGCAACTATAACTATGATCCAATTTATATATATATATATATATATATATATATATATATATATATATATATATAGAGAGAGAGAGAGAGAGAGAGAGAGAGAGAACTAGAATAGTGAAGTACCACAAGGGAGATCAACATCATAAGAATTTACCTATGAAGCAGAAGAAAATAAAAATACTTAAATGAGATGTTGGGACAGGATATAAAGTAGGAAGGAGAAGAGTCCAGACCCAAGCAACCCCAAAGTATGTTGAGCCTCCTTTGACAATTGCGTAAAGTACACCCCCCACCGTGAGTAAATATTTTGGAGAATAAAAGCAATTATAAGGGTCTCACCATTCACATGGACTGCCATCAGAAGCCAGGCTGTCCCTCTATGAGAGTCTGAGAGGCATTGCTAACCAGGTCTGACTGTTAATCTGTCTTTAAGTTAAAATAGTTCTGTATCCTTTGATGGATAGTTTTAGGATAGAGATTGAGCTTGTATCTGTGATTTATCAGTATTAGTAACTTCCAGGTGAAGAATGCTTCTTTACCAATGTGAGTCAGTCCCTTCTCGGCAACTTATGGTTTTAGTGATTTGCCTAGAGCAGTGGTGTCAAACTCAAATTGAAATGAGGGCCATTAATCTGTACAAAAGAATACTTGGAGTGCATATATTGTCTTTAAAAATCACATTTAATATTATCTATATTTTATTTTTATTTATTTTGTTAAAAACTTCCCAATTACATTTATTCTGGTTCTGACTTCCCTTAATAGTATCGTGGCAGCAAATTTGATAGATTTGACCTAGAGTACTACCTGTATGTGTCAGTGTAGGAACTTTAACCCCAGATCTCCCTTGTTTTGAAGCCAGCTTTATATTCACTATACTAGAGGATATAGTTGATATAGTATATATACTATATCTACTAATCCACTGTTATCTCTATGATCTTGGGAAAAGTATAATTGACATTAGTGTACTCTCAGAATATCATTTGGAATTGAATCTGGAATCTGTTGCCTTTCAGAGGAAATTCAATTGTGGTACAGAGGAAAAGGTACTAAATTTTGAATCAGAGACTTCATTCCAATTCCAGCCCTAACACATATCACTTACGTGATTTCATAAAAGTCATCTAAATGTTCTAGTTCTCCAATTTCTCACCCAGAAAATGGGGAGATTGGACTAGATGACCTTTGAGGTCCTTTCTAGCTTTATGATCTTATGATGTCTCTACATACCAAACATGTAGAAACACTGTAGTAAAGGAATCACATTTCCTCTATTCTGAAGCAGTTTGAAGATTTTGTGTCCTGTAACATGAAGAATAGAGGCACTTTTAAAATGGCAAAAGCATTAAAACCTTATTATTCATATGTTACTGTGTCAATCCTAAATTATGTCACAGAAGCACAGGACAGAGCAAAAAGTTGCCCTCATTTTAAGGATAAGCACCATTAGGTCTAGAGAGATTAAGTGAATTTCCAAAGTTCTCAGAGGCACTAAGACTTGGACTTAGCATTTAAAGCCTAATCCTCTCATTCTAAATCTAGTGTTCTTTTCATTATACTCTCTTTTTGGCTTTGGTTAATTTTTTTTTCTGTATTATTCAAATTGTTCCCATGGAAGTCTTGCTCCAATCTAGGTGATGACCTTTAAATATTGGGGGAAAAGGATTTTTTGTTGTTGTTCAACCATTTTTCACTTATGTCCAACTATTTATCACCTTACTTGGAGCTTTCTTGGAAAAGATGCTGGAGTGGCTTGCCATTTCTTTCTTCAGCTCATTTTATAGATAAGAAAACTGAGGCAAACAGGGTTAAGTGATCACCCAGGATCATACAGCTAGTAAGGGAGGCAAGCTTTGAACTCAGGAAGATGTTTCTTACTGATTCCAGGCCCAGCACTCTATGAACTGTGCTCCCTACCTGCTCTAAGGGGTGGGTGGGGACGTTAGAGTAACACAATACCTAACATGTGTAGCCTAACTGCAAAGGCTTCTAATATTGAGCCCTCTCATAAGTTGTGTATCTCTTGTCTAAGATTCAGCCTAGCTAAGTGCAGAAACAGCTGCTGCTGCTCCTCCTGCTGCTGTTTTTGGAACATAGTCATTCGGTAGCCAATTATTTTGGTCGCAATACCTGTTGAAGATTATGTATTCTATTAAAGGTGGGCTCAGTCTGAATCCAGGGACAGAATACTGGATGCTGATGAAATCATTGCTCTTTGAAATGTTTAAAGGAAATATTTATTCTGAGAACATTACCAGAAATAGGTCACAATGTGAAGATAGCTTGTCTGTTAAAAAAATAAAATAAAATCTCTGAAAAGACATTTTCCCCAAGCTGTTGTCAAAAAAGTTACTAGCATCTGTTTCATTTATTTTGCAGCATCAATTTGAATATGGAGTCCAAATTCTTAATATTATTTTGATATTTTTTCTATACTTCCCAAGTTTCTTCCCTGGTGCTTCATCACCTTCTGTTGCTAGATTAACTTTTCCCTGTATTCATGTCTTGTCTCTCTAATTTATATTAGTATTGAACACAGGGCAAAACCCATTCTGTATTCTCAGCAAGGACAAGTGCTTTGTGGTATCTCTGTTTAAATTTAATATTCATTTTGAGGGATAATAATTATGAGGAATCCTGTGAGCTGTTGGGAGTGTGATGTGAGGCTATAAACAGTGCACTCTGGGACAAGCATACCAAATCACCTCCTCCTCCCACTTCAGTCTGCTACTCTGCTACTAATATACATAACTTTTCTCTCACTGGGTTCAAATGCAGTCTAGCAGCTATAGTCTGTAATTACTTAGAAATTAGCAAAATTACAAAAAGCAAAAAAAAAAAAACAAAAAACAAAACAACACACACACACAAACCCACTCCTTTCTCCAATAGTTTCAATACCCCACTCTGAAGTAAAACAATTTTCTTTCCTAGGAATGCTTTCCTGCTCCCAATTTCAAACCACAAATTCATATGCTTAGACAAAAATCACTTTGAGGGGACTTGTAATTTATCAGCATCATCAAGTAGTAAAAATCAAAAAACCTCACCTAAATAAATACTTAACAAGGCATAGAGACTGTGTTGGGGCTTAGAACCAGAGCCATTTCTGTACTCTGGTAAAGCCAAGGAGACCTGCTCACCAGAGTACACTGTTGCCAACTATCACTTTTTGGTCATTTTGCCTTCAGGTTCCTCTTCTACCAGATGTCTGCATCCTCTCTTCTAGTTGTTTGCTCTATGAATTCATTGGAATGTATCTTGTATCTCTGTACTTTCTCACATGGTTCCCCCAACTTGAGAAAAAAGCACTTCCTTGATGTCAGAAGAACCTGGAAACACTTCTCTGAAGAAAGTCTGTTAATTCTAGCCCAAGAATTTGCTATCCTTTCTGGTCAATCTTCCAAAACCTCTGTGATCCAATAAAGGTACAAAATTACTAATTAAAAGTTGTGGCATGTTGGCTTTTGGCAATTCAGTTCTCCATTCATAATATCTACGTTACCAAAGATCATGACTCTTCAGAAAAAAAAAGTACTTCCTCAGTACTACTGTTGTTCCAGTTGATCCCTTCCTATTTATTTCTACCATAGAAATACCATCACTCCATGAACAAATATGCATTGACTGTCTATTGAGTACATGGCTCTGTACTAAGAATGATGGAGCATACTAATATATGCATGAACTTTAAATTAAATTTTAGCAAAACTGTTCAACAGCAATGCCATGATATTGTGGGAAGAATGTTGGTTTCAGAGTCCAAAGACCTGTGTAGGCATTATATTAAGATATGGGGGAATAAAGAAAAACAGAAATAATTCTTAATTGCAAGGAGCCAACTTTCTTTGTTTTTTGGTGAGGCAATTGGGGTTAAGTGACTTGCCTAGGCTCACACAGCTAGTAATTGTTAAGTGTCTGAGGCCGGATTTGAATTCAGGTCATCCTGAATCCAGGGCCAGTGCTCTATCCACTGTACCACCTAGCTGCCCCAAGGAGCCAACTTTCTAATGGGGAAGAAAACATGTAAAAAATAGGTGCATATGTATACACACACACACACACACATGCAGAATAGATGGAAAGTAATTTTAGAGGGTAAGGTCTCATAGTTGGGGGTGAGGTAATGGTTCAAGAAAGAACTTTTTTAGACATATTAGATAAAACAATATTGCACTTTTAATCATGTTGGTACCCTTAAGCAATAAATACTTCTTCAATTGTTGTAATTAGGTGTGCATTTATGAAAAGGGTATTTTGTACTCTATTCATAAAGCTCTTGTATATCCTGGTAAGTAGACTCCCCAAAATTTTACACTGAATATTTTGCCAAATTTTAAATGGAATTTCTCTTCTATCAAGCTCAGGTTAGTTTTCTTAGTATTCAGAAATTATGAAGAGTTATATGGACTCATTTTATATCTTCCAACTTGGGTATATTCATTAATTTATAATTTAATTTTAGATTCCATGGAGTTTTCTAGGTAGACATCATATTATATACAGAACAGATATTTTTGTTTCCTCTTTGCCTATGTTTAGGCCATAGATTTCCTGTTCTCATCTTAATTTATTGCTAACGGATAGGTTAGAATTTCTTAAACTATGTTAATAAGTAGTAGAGATAATGAACGTCCTTGCATTACTCCTGATTTTAATTAATAGCTTCTTTTTCTCTGAATATTTGAGAAAATCCTATTCTAAATACAACTTCTACTTTTCCCAACTTTTACTTTGGGAACTCATATATACCTCATTCAATTTCTTTTTTTTTATTTTATTTTTCAATTTCTTTTAAATAACAATAAGTTGTTTAAGTAACCTATTCATTCTTCTGTTAATTTTGGCAATTTATATTTTTGAATATTTATTCATTTGGATTATTGGTTTCTGGACATATAATTGGGCAAAGTAATTTCTGATAATTTCTTTTATATGATGCAAGGTGCTTAACCTACCTCTTCAAACATTCAGACTAGCTTAGTTAATTTATCCATTATTAATTTTCTTTTCCTAAAAATAAACAATGAATTTTTGCTTTTACTTTATTCTTTTATTTTCAGAATTTCTATTTTAATGTTTCTCTGTGTTTTCTCCCCTTAAAAAAATATGTGCTTAACTTATTGATCTATTCTTTTTCTTTGTTTGTTTTTGAAGAAAGTGTTTGGCAATACCCATTTCCCCCAGGGACTTTTTTCACAACTACATGATATAATTTTTGTAATGTTCTCATATTGGTGCCATTAACTTTCCTGATTTTTTTCTATTCTTTCTATTATGTACTCTTCAATTGATCGATTCTTTAGAATTAAATTAGAAATTTATAATTATTTTAGGGGCTGTAATATAATTTTATTGCATTGTGTTTAGTAAAGGGTAAGTTTAATTTTTCTGTTTTTCTTAATTTTTATTCTAGTTTTAAAAAGGTATCATGTATATTTGAAAAATAGACAGATTTTCACCAATAACTTGGTAATCATATGTAATCAATTACCTTTAATTTTTTCCCTAAATTTCGATTCATGTTTTTAACTTCATTCTTTTTTTTTGTTTTTTTTGTTTTTGTTTTTTTCATGTCTGCTACATTCTTTTCTGAGTTTATCTGAAGCAAAATAGATTTTGTTCTAGTTCTCTAAGGTTTCATGAATCTTTGTTTTAAGTGTTTCTTGTAAAGAACATATTATTGTATCCTGCTACTTAATCCATTCTATCACTTTAAACTTTATTGATATATACATTCAACCCACATTCACAGAGATCATTATGAATTGATCATACCACCCCCCCCCATCTTTTCTCTATATATTTTTTAAAAACATTTTTTTCACTTGCCAATCTTATTTGGCGGGGGGGGGGAGGTAAGAGGGGCAGAGAAGGATGCGGTAAAAGAGAAAGGCTTTGCTTAGCATTACAGATCTATATGACTTGTTGCTGTTCCTTTTCCCTTTTTCTTGCTCTGTTTCATCACTGTTTACAAGCTTTAATTCTGTGTTCTTCCTTTAAATCTCCCCTTAATGGGAAACCATTTATTGTTGGAGTTTGCTTTGCTTATAACTACTCCTCCCCTACCATGCCTTCCATGAGTGTTCAAGCTTTCTTTAGTCATGTTAGATGAGCTGAGGTTCATGTGATGCTGGTTCTCCCTACCTCTTCCATCCTATTCCCCCTCTTTTTTTAACCACAGTATAGTTCCCTAGTTTTCCCATTATATTATCTTAAAAGGATGGAGGAGAAGGGAATAAGTATTTATATGCCACCTACTATGCTCCAAGCATTGTGCTAAGTGCTTTAAAAATATCTCATTTGATCTTCACAACAAATCTGAGAAGTAGGTGCTATTGTTAGTCCCATTTAATTGAAGAAAATAAGGAAAGAAATTTAATGTCATAGCCAGGATCACAGAGGTCAGGTAGTATTTTGAAGTCATATTTGAAATCAGGGTTTCTTGAATAAAGGTCCAGTGTACTATCCACTGTACTAAAAAAGTTCTCGATGGAAAGAACTCAAAAACTTGAGTCCTCCTTACTGACTTGTTTAACGTTCTAACCCTGGAAGGTATTAAAATTTTGAAAGTATACTTTTTCTACCCCTATTAGAATGTAAATTATTCATCACCAGATAGACTTATTCAATAGATCTAAGATCTAAAAGATCTAAGATCTTTCTATGTTATGTTTCTCTTAGCTCCTGAATTTGCATTTTAATTATTTACTCACTTCTGCTTTTCATATTAGAATGGTTAGAAATCTATTTGTAAAGAATTTAGCACAGTCCTTAGCACATATTAGGCATTTAATAAGTGTTTTTTCCCTTTCTCTGTCTCTTCTCTTCATCAAAATTAGACCATAGAATTATGTTCAGTTTTGTTAGATATTCTTCGTCATACTCTTTTATCTTTTGCCTTTTGGAAGATATTCTAAGCTCTTCCCTTTTTTGGAGTGGCAGCTGTAAATTCTTGTATGATCCTGACTATTATTCCTTGGTATCTCAACTCTTTCTTTGGACCTGCTAGCAGTATTTTTTTTTTTTAGTTTTCTTGCAAGAGGTAACTAGTAGACACTTAATTGTGATGTTGGTTTAAAGAGATCTTGGTACTTTTCATTTTTTAAAGACATAATATCCAGACTATTTTGTGGTTATTATTTTTAGGGAATCTGATGATTATTAGATTATCTTTTTTCTTCTAGCTTTCAGATCAGTTATGTCAGTTTGTGGTATAGTTTTATGGTTCTTTTTTTCTTTTTCTCCTTCAATCCTCTGTTTATTTATCTCCCTATTTATCATCTATCTATAAATGTTTTTTTTTAGTATTACCTACTGTTTTGAAGCTGTTTCTTCTTTTATTATTATGTTTTCTATCTCTTGTTTCATGCTTTCTAGATATTCTTGTAATAATGCTTGTAGGGCCAGGGCAGTCACTCCTCCTCCCTGCTCCCTCCACCCCCTTCCCTCTCCTCAGCTTCCCCACCCACCCATCCCTAGCACTTGCTGTGGTATGACTGTTTTCTGGCTTTGCTACTTCAAGTTCAGTTAAAGGTATTTCCTTATCATGTTCTATATGATGCCTAAATATCTGGACTGGGGCTTTGCATCTGAGTTAGTTCTTCTATACTTCTGGAGAGTGTGAAGACATTCTGCTTGGTCCTGGATGTGATATCTTAGACTAAGCACTGCCTTCTACATGAAATACTGGGGTTTGGCTGAGTCTCCTGTCTCCTGAACTTACATTATTCTCTTCATTGTATCCCTCTTCATACAAAGTTCTGAAATGAAGAGTTGGCTTTGTCACTTTATGTGAATAGGACTTTATTGATCCAGATGTTGTTAATGGTGCCAGCGATAGATACTTTGCTTCCCATCTGCTGCCTTGGTCCTTTAATCTGCTGTGATTTGGGCAGCAGCTCTTTAGCTACCACTTGCACATTGGACTGAGTCTTTTTTCCTATTGTGCATGAGGCAGAGCTATCTAGGTGTTGAGCTGTCTGGGCACTGAATTGTCCGGAAGGTGGCCTGGCTTTTACTGTAACTCATCCTGGGCTACATTGTTTCAGTAGTGGTCTTGCCTTTTATCCTTTTGAGGCTCAGACAAGGATACTACTATCTTAGATGTTAGGCACTGAGTTTGCCTGAACACTTATCTACCTCTGTTTGCTTTTTCTTAGGCAAGGCTGCCTCTGCAGCCTTGACTGGCTGCTGCATGCTGGACTGACTCTACATATACCTGGGCGCTGGTATGGTCCTATATCCTTCATGCTTTGATTTCTACAGGATCAATGCAGTCTTTTAGTGCAGTCTTAGACTTCATGGCTTTTTCTCTTTGCTTTTCTTTCTAACGGTTCCTGCATTTTTAGGGCTATGTTGAGGAGTTTGGAGTTAATGTGGTTTCTTCTAACACACTGACCCCTTCCCATAAGTCTTAAGTCAGTAATGTAGAAGTGTCATGTTGTGAACCCACGTCATTACAATTTTAAATCTGTAAAGAGCAGATAACATGACACTGTGGATAGAATGCTACACCTGGAGTATGGAAGATCAGAGTTCTAATGTGACCTAGTTGTGTGATTGTGAAGAAGTTATTTAAATAATAGATTGAGGGGAAATCATTTAAGACTTATTTCACTAACTGAAAAACCCATGACTTTAAAAAAAAAGGGCCTAGACATCATATTTCAAGAAATTATAAAGAAACACTGCCCCAATATCTTAGATCAATATCTTATATTGGGTAAAGGGCAGAAGTGGAGAGCAGACTGGATTAGGCACCAGAACCCAACAATACTTTGTTTACACTTGAAATAGAAAAACATATACACACACAAAATTAAAAATAGTGGCCGGATCAGAACCTATTATGCTTCAGCTGAAGTTAAAAAAATGCTGGGATCTCAGAACCTCCCCCCGCAAAATACTAAATTAAATTGGATTATCAGAAATATTTTATTTTTCTAAAAGATAATATAAATAATGAAGTAATATCAACAAGTTTTACAAGTTTCTCTGATAAAGGGTCTCATTTCTTACACATATAGATAACTGAATAGAATTTATAAAAATAAGAGCCTTTCTCCCAATTGATAAATGGTCAAAGGATATGATCAGGTGATTTTCAGAAGATAAAAAAGCAAAGCAGTGACTCTGAGCAAATAATTTAATCTCTGTCTCTTCATTTATAAAATGGATATAATGCTAGCACCTACCTTCCAAAGTGTTTGTGATAATAAAATGATATAATATTTGTAAGGTGTTTTATAAATTTAAAAATACAATATAAATGCTAATTATCAAGCAAATTTAAACTATATTAAGAAATACAAGAATCACTAGCAGGTCTTCTATAATATAATCTCTTTGGAACTTGCCAATACATCTTAGCTGTCTTCTCATCCAATATGCTCCCATCATCTCAGCTCTTCTCACCCTGCAAGATGCTTATCCCTTCTGTCTTCTCCAACCAGTGATATCGAATATTTGTATTAAATGTTAAAAATTGCCTAGTAGTTTTAGGGAGATATAAATTTGGAAATTGGGAGCTCAGAATGAGATTGAGAGTAGATTTGAATCCCCAAATTGACTTGGGGACCTAAATATAATATTGAATACACACACACACACCCCAAAGGGTTTTAAAAAGTGAAATCTAAAGCCCTTTTATTCTGCAAAATTCTTTCAGGCATTCATTCATTATAAATATGTTAAAACTTGGAAAAAACTATTAGAAATAAGCCACTATTTTGCACTAAATGTAAGTCATTTGGGGACAGAGAGAGAGTAGTTCAAGGTGTATTAGATCTAGTTCCTGACCTCAAGGTCCTTATGATCTCAAAAGGGAAGTGACATGTACACAAATGATTAAAATATAAATATGAAAGTAAAAAGTGATATGAGACATATATCCAATGTAACCTGGAAATTCATAGGAGCAAAAGGTCATTTCTAGCTGAAGGGAAGGTGTTGTGGAGAAGTTAGCACTTCAACTCAATCTAAATGGATGGATTTCTATAGGCCAAGAAGAAGGACTATTGTCTGAAAAAAAGAAATGGAAACAGAACAGTACTAGATGAAGTCACACAATCAGTAGTAGTCCAATTTGACTGATGGTAGGCTATTTGAGGAAATTTTCATTCTAATGGGGAAGGGAAGGAGAGAGAAGAAAAGTTTGTTTTGGAATGGAAATAATTATATATCAATATCAGAATAGAGGCTATGAATTTTCTCTTATATAAATGTTGGAAGTAGTGTGTGTGTGTATGTGTGTGTGTGTGTGTGTGTGTGTGTGAGAGAGAGAGAGAGAGAGAGAGAGAGTTTTGCATTGTATTTTAAATTTGCTATATTTAATTCTTTAACATTGAAAACTTTCTTCCATATGATCATAAACTTTTTCACATTCAAAGAATATCCTCTTATGAGTTTTCCCATGCACTAAGGGCTTATTCATTTCATATGTTTTGTTCTAATCTAATTGAAAATGTTTCAGTTCATTAAGGGGTCAAGTTAAACAATTTTTTGACTTTCAGTATCATTTCAACAGAAAATCATTAGTACATCAATCATTGTACAGTAATTCAGATGTCCAACTCAAATCAGGGACATCCCATTTAAAAGATACTAAATAGTGACTTTTTATAGCATATGAATCTAATGATGAAGAGTGGTAGATTAACAGCCTTAGAGATTGAAATTTTCAGTCCTAGAGCAAGAGAAAATAATCATTTCCAGTTTTCAATATATTTAATGCTTGAGGTAAGATTAGGTTTCATGATGTTCCCTTTAAAGAAAATTTTGGTTTCTGAATAGTTTGAGTTGAAATTCTATATTATTGTTTATGTCAGATTCTCCCCAAATCCAAATAACTTATTAAAATTAACTCAGTCATCCACTATTTGTTGAATAGCTACAATGTGCAGCAACTGTGCAAACTGTTGAATATAATACAAAGGGGTGATAATCCCCTACCTTTATGGAGTTTTTACTTTAGAAAGTGAGATTCAGCAGGAACATAAGTAGGAAGAATAGTCAGATAGCAACAAGTTCCACATGATAGACAGAAACACAATACTTGGGGAATCAAAAGAGAAAATATTCACATGTATTAGCAGTAGAAATGGGAGGACAGGGAGATAATTAAACAGATTTCATTTCATGAAGGCCTTGAAGCTTTTGAAAGATTTTGAGAAATGAAGATAGCAAGGAGCTATAATGAAAAGATCATAGAATGTTAGCTCTAATGACTTGAAGAGATGTGTAGTGTAGACAGAAAAAAACACCTCTTCTTTTAGAGCCACAGGACAGAGGTTCAAATCCCAAATCTGATGCTTACTACTTTTATAAGAAAGTCAATTAAATTTTCTGGGCTTCAGTTTTCTGATATGTAAAATGAAAGGACTGGACTAAATTAGCCCTGAGGTTCCTTCTAGCTCGATACCTATGATTCCATGATACATGACCTTGGAAGTCATATAGACAATAGTCATCTTTTTTTTTTTTTTTTGCCCAATGAAATCCAGGTCTACATACATTAACTGATATTTCAGGATTATACAGAAATCAAATTATAGAATAGAGATTTCACCTAAGAGTGTGAGCAGAAGTAAAGAAGCCAGAAAATACTGGGCTTTTGAAGAGGAATAGTCTTGTGTGACTTCAGTGTCGGGATTCAAAATGGGTCTGTACTTTATACAGAAATAATTAGGGTCTCTTTAAGATTTTTGAGCATAGTGGTGGAATAATCTAAGAAAGCTAATCTAACAGTCAGAAAAAAGAATTCTCTGTGTGTTTTCAGGTAGCTAAATCAGAAGTGATCACGCAAATTAATCTACTAATTTTCTCTGGCTTTTCTACAAAGTCAAGTATAAATCAATGCTGATTGAATGCTTGCTGAATGAAAAACTATAGCTCTTTTGTATTTCCACTCAACTACTAGTAATGCACTCAACAACATGATTCTCTTCCCAAGTGGCTGCAGTTGTTCACTTTTTCGCCTTCACACTTTATAACCTCTCTGTGCTTTTACTTCTTTTCTTCTAATCACAAACATGAGATAACATTCATCTTTACTAGAGCGAATTTTTCAATCTGAGAGTCTTTGTCTCTATATGAGAACCTAATTCCAATGAACAATTTTCTCACTCGTTCAATTCTACATTCTTTTTTCTTTTCTAGCCTAAACTAAATAAACTTCAAACAACAACAAATTCTCACATACTTAAGGCTCCTAGGATCATAAATTTAATGCCGAAAGGAGTCATGGGACAACTAATCCACATCCCTCTTTTTACATATCAGGAAACTGAGGCCCAGAAAAATTTTTGTGACTTGTCCTAAGGTAACAGATAGTAAATGGCAAAGCTGAGATTTGTCCTCAGGTTCTCTGATTCTCTATCCAGCTCATTTACAACCCTGCCATTTGACCTATCTCTATTTTTCTTCCTATTGCTCCTTTTCCGTCCTTGACTCTCTTTCTTGAAAGAGTAGTCTATATTCTTTTTGGGGGGGGTGGGGCAATAAGGGTTAAGTGACTTGCCGAGGGTCACACAACTAGTAAGTGTCAAGTGGCTGAGGCCAGATTTGATCTCAGGTCCTCCTGAATCCAGGGCCAGTGCTTTATCCACTACACCACCTAGCTGCCCCCTAGTCTATATTATTAAAACAGTATTTTATACCTACATTTTCTCCCTTCTCACTAATACTTTGATTAGATCTCATGGATCCAATTATCATTACTGTTCAGATGATTCCAAGATCTATATATCCAAGTCTTGTCTCTTTCCTGAACTATAGTGAAACATTGCCAAGTTCTTTTTGGACATCTTTTACTGGATATCCCACAGACATTATATTTCCATCCAAAATCTATGATAGAAGTGGCAGTTTGCTGGAGGAACTTAAGTAATGTCACTGGTTGAACAGGTAGAGAGGTGAGCCTTGGTAAAGAGTAAGGCCACCTCATCATATTAGATGGGGTGAAGGAAGAGATAGTGGCAGAAGATATATGAATTATACATGATAAGGCAAGGTGGAAGTCCTCATTTTTTCTGTAAAATATAATTCAAGACTCTCAGCTGAGGAAGAGAGGCATGGGAGATTTCAGAAGAGATGAAAAGGTCTGGAACAGCCATTGTGGATAGTGGCATAGTGAATTAGGAAATATAATAGGATTATCTAGTGGCAGAGAGGTCTTAGGTTAGGTTGTGTAATATAAATTTATAGTGGATCCTGTAAAGAAAGCTGTATGACTTTATCCACCTTCACTTAGCAGCCTATGTGTAGAAGCAAGGGAGGTGAATTGTGGGAGTGATCCAATGCTGAAGTTTGACAGGATGTAATTGGTTAAATATTGATGGAGACAAGGGATTCAAGAGAGGAGGAGGCTATAGTGTTTAATTGGTTCACCAAAAGGGCAATATGGGGAAAAGAGGAGAAAATGGCTAGTATAATAAGGTAATAGAAATGGCCTAGGAAATAATCGAGGGGTCTATGTTTTGGAGGTCACAATTCAGATAAAAAGTAAGGTTTTGTAAGGGACAGGAGAGAGAGAGAGAGAGAGAGAGAGAGAGAGAGAGAGAGAGAGAGAGAGAGAGGGAGGGAGGGAGACAGAGACAGAGACAGAAAGACAGACAGAAAGACAGGGAGGTGAGAAGCCAGTAAGTTATGGTCAGTTAATGGGAATTTTGAATTCTTGAACATAGGATTGGTACATTTATGGTTGATGGTTGGTGGCAAGATCATTTTGTGTGATTGAGTTGGGGTGGAAGTGCATCACATAAGAAGGGAATAATTTGAGGAATTGAGTGGTTGGACTGTTTGAAGGACAGTTAATATGTATATTGAGATCCCTTGGTATTAGAGCAAGAGTTAGAAAAGGGAGAAAAATTATAAGCTAGAGACTAAACTTATTAAGGAAGGAAGGAAGGAAGGAAGGAAGGAAGGAAGGAAGGAAGGAAGGAAGGAAGGAAGGAAGGAAGGAAGGAAGGAAGGAAGGAAGAAAGGAAGGAAGGAAGGAAGGAAGGAAGGAAGGAAGGAAGGAAGGAAGGAAGGAAGGAAGGAAGGAAGGAAGGAAGGAAGGAAGGAAGGGGAGTAGTCTTGATTGGGTGGTAGACACGAATAACATGAACATCAAATGAAGAGAAATTACTGAGTGATAGAAGTAGGAGAAAAATCTAGAAGTGGCATTGATGAACAAGAAGTATTTCAACTTCCTAGCCACAGTTAGTGAACTGAAAAGTAATGAGTGAAGGCACAGCCAGTGAAAATGCCCAGAGTCAAGAGATAGTTCAAGTACTTATAAACTCTTATTTGGACTATTTCACTAGCTTTCCAACGAGTTTCACTTTCTCAAATCTCTCTCCATTCTATTTTCTACTCCACTGCCAAGATGATTTTCTAAAATGTATATCTGACCATGTCATGTCACTGCTCAATGAGCTCCAGTGGTTCCCTATTATCCAAAGGATTGTCTTTAAAGTCCTGAATTTGACATTTAAAACTTCATAGCCTGGTGCTTGCCCCCTTTTCCTTTCTTCATATACTTTACTACCTTCTTCCCCTTCATGAACTCTTTGATCTAGCTACCCTGGCCAACTTCATCTCCCATCTCCCTTCCTTTGCATTGGTTGTCCAACTTAGCTGCAATAAACTACCTCCTCAGTCTCTTAAGCTTTATGCCTTCCTTCAAAATACAGTTAAAATCTTTTTTATCCCCTCTTGCTGATAGTTCCTTCCATTCTGAAATTACTTACATATTCACTATGTATACATATACACATATGCACAAATGAACACATAATATAAAGGTATCTTCCATTTACTAGTATTTATTAGTATTTAATTTAGACCATATGGGCAAGTGATATATTTGTGTGTGTGTGTATACACACACACATACGTATATATACTTATATATGTGTATGTATACAAATGAACATACATATACATGCACATATATATACACTGTATCCATATATATTATATATAAAATGTAATAAATATTTAATTAAAATATATATGATAAATTATATGTGTGTATAAGTATGTATGTGTATGCATGTATATGTGTGTGTGTATGTGTGTTTGTGTGTGTGTGTATGTATATATTCCAGTATATACAAGACTCAACCAGAGTCATTTTGACTCTGGATACTCCATCTCTCTCCTCCACTTCCAATCTAACGTTTAATGTAGTCTGTTTAGCTCCTCCAACTTTTCCCTCCTTTCCAATCCTTCCCCCTTCTTGCATGGGCTATATTATAATAACCATCTAACAACTTATTTCTTTTCCAGTGGGCTCCTCTAATTTATTCTTTACATTGCTGCCAAAACAATCTTCCTAAACCACATTTCTGATTGTGCCTTTTTTTTTTAATCAAAAACCTTGAGTAGTTCCCTGTTGCCTGCCTAACAAAAAATATTTAAATTCCTTAAGACTAGTATTCATGGTTCTCCTTAATCTGTCTTCAACCTACTTTTGTAGCTTTAGTTCTCATTTTCTCCATGTACTATAAGAGCCACTCTCCACAGCAATTGGAATAAGCACTCTGAGAGTTGAAGAAATTTAAATATGATAAGGAATCTTCATCAGTTTCTGCCATGCATTTCAATTCTTTGGTGAAAATTCTCCCAAATAATTTTTATGTGGTAACTTAAACACTGGCACTATGGGAAAAGAAAAGCTACAATAGATTCCCTAAAGGAGATATAATAAAGATATTCTTTATACCAGGCTTAAGTTATGGATGTGGTGCTTCTTGCTTCAGCATTTTCATCTAGATTAAAGTGATTAAGTAAAAAAAAAAGTGATGAAGTAGTGGATTCCCATATGTGAGGTAATATGGCAGTATCAAAAATAGTCTCCCAATTTTCCATTTTAAATAGGAAGAATCCATATCTGACATTTGTCAGAGGTTCATCCACCTTTTCAGATGTTCCATTATGGAAACTGGTAGAAGTTAAATGTTACCTGTTACCTTTACTTCTACAGCTATGTTTTGATATCTTTGCTGTAATTATTTTAGTGTAGATAGCAGTATGGAGGTAAGATTTTCTTTGACAGCCAAGATTTGCCAAAAAGGGAAAGTGGATTGTCTCCTCTATCATATTAGGTAATTTGGACCCCAATACCATTCTATTTAAGATGGTATTATTGGGGTAAAAAGAGAATTCCTAAGTGAATTGTAGGGTTGAAAGCAAAAGAAAAAAAAGGCAAAAAATCACACTAAACTTATAAGCTGCATGCCAGTCATCTGGCAAGTGTCAAACATAAGTTAAAGGTCTTATAAAGCTATCCATGAGTCTTTTTCTCTTTGGAACTGAATGTTCAGATTCCAAATAGGACTGGGAATGCATTTCTCATGCACAAAGATCCTAATATGGAGTTAAAGGTCTTTCTAATTAATATAGCTCTTGCATAAATGTGTATATGCACTGTACAACTTAATGTCTATCATACCCTCACACCATTCCTCTACTTCATGTGAGAAAAGTATTAAGAATGGATTTCTTAGGGGCCCAGAAATCAATTTCAGTCCTTTCTTCCCCCACCCCTACTCCAGAAAGTTCACCTCCTGTCTGGGACAATCCCAAGGGATGAACAACAACAACAATAATGACAAAAATGGAGATAGACTCTTTTTTCTAGCTCAGTGAAGAACCACACCAAGATACTGGACTTCACCTTTTCCCTTCAAAGAGGGTCTTTTGTATACTCTTCTCTGATCTCACCTATAGAATTTGTTTTAATTTACAGCACTCTCAAGTCATGTCAATCAATGGAACTTAATGATGCTAACCAATTAGCTTTGATCAATGTATAATGACCCACCTCTATCAAAAGAGGATAAAACCCTTGGCCATGCCAGCACCTGGTTTTCTCTTGGCTCTGGATGCTCTCTCTTGGTGCTTACTCGTCATTTTAGGACAATATAAGTCTGAAGGCCTGAAACAATGAGAAGTTAGGGAGACGCATGATCAAAGGTTTACTGATATTTAATATTAATTAATAATACATGCTTACTGCCAAAACTGGTACAATAGCAATTTAATTTATAAAACATAGTAATAGATAGAAATTACTTAATAAAATACAGTTTTAGCAATAATTTATGAAAACACACTCATTTTTACAATACATGTTTCATATAAGGTCTCTGATATGTTTGGATATTTCTTTTCCCACTGTACTTCTGAAATTTTTTCAGGTTGCCACATCTACATGCATCCTTCAATGCCCCCAGTGCCTCAGTTTGAAAGGGCAATTCTCTTCTTAATACTTACTGTTGATCTGGCTTTTCACATTTGCTTAATTATAAAATATTTGATATTAAAATAATATATAGTACATTTATATTGCTATTCCATTCTTTGAGGGCAAAAATAGGGTACTTTTTCAACTTTATATCCCCAGGACTGAGTATGGTGTTTGTTTTTAATAGATATTTAATAAAATGTTTGTTAGATTGTTTTTGATCAAGACAAAAGATAGGAACTTTGCCAGATACATAAACCTTGAGTCATCTCCTCTTAGAATTGGAAGGGTCTTAAACAAACAGTTAGAATATGAGCACAGTTTGGTCATATTCCTTTTTAAAAAAAATACTCAGTGATTTCTTATTGTCTATTGAGTAAAGTTTAAATCCACTTGCATGGCATTCAATGCTATCTACAATTTGTTATCTACACACCTTTCCAACATTAATTTTTATTACATCCCACTTTTTACACCAACCAAAGTATACTATTGTCTTTTTTATTTTCTTTACTAGTCACCCTTGCCCTGACTTCCTTAATCTAGGCAAGTATGCAAGTTCTTTGAGGACAGGAATTATTTCATTTTTTGTGACTGAATACCAACATCTAGGACAATGTCTGATATAAAGTAGGTGCTTAATAAATGCTTGTGATGAATAAAATGAACTATTCCCCAAATATACTATGTGCCTTTTGACAAAATACAATAGTCATTCCTATTAAAAACACTAGAGACAATAGGAATAGGTGAAGCTTTCCTTAAAATAATAAGCAATATCTACCTAAAACCAACAGCAAACAATATATGCAATGGGGATAATTTAGAGACCATCCCTATAAGATCAGGGGTGAAACAGGGATGCCCATTATTGCCTCTATTATTTAATATTGTATTAGAAATGTTAGCTATAGTAATAAGAGCAGAAAAAGGAATTAAAGGAATTAGAATAATCAAGGAGGAAACAAAGCTTTCACTCTTTGCAGATGATATGATGGTATACTTAGAGAATCCTAAAAAATCAACTAAAAAACTGCTTGAAACAATTAACAACTTTAGCAAAGCAGCAGGATATAAAATAAACCCACATAAATCATCAACATTTCTATACATGGCCAACAAAGCTCAACAGTGAGATAGAAAGAGAAATTCCATTTAAAGTAATGGTAGACAATATAAAATACTTGGGAGCCTAATTGCCAAGACAAACCCAGGAACTCTATGAACACAATTACAAAACATTTTTCACACAAATAAAATCAGATCAACATAATTAGAAAAATATAAATTGGTCATGGATAGGCCAAGCTAATATAATAAAAATGACAATGCTAGCTAAATTAAATTACCTATTCAGTGTCATACAAATCAGACTATCAAAAAATTATTTTATAGAGTTAGAAAAAATAATAATAAAATTCATCTGGAAAAACAAAAAGTCAAGAATATCAAGGGAATTAATGAAAAAGTGCATGGGGAGGTGGGCTAACCATACCAAATTTGAAGCTATATGAAAAAGCACCATTTATCAAAACTATGTGGTACTGCTTAAGAAATAGAGTGGTGGATCAATGGAATAGATTAGGCACAGGAGAAATAGTTGTAAATGACTATAGTAATCTACTGTTTGATAAATCCAAAGACTCCACCTTCTGGGATAGGAACTCAGTATTTGACATAAACTGCTGGGAAAACTGAAAGATAGTATGACAGAAACTAGGCATAGACCAAACTCTTACACCTTATACAAAAGTAAGGTCAAAATGGGTTCAAGATTTAGACATAAAGGGTGGTACCATAGATTAATGAGGAGAGGAAGAAATAGTTTACCTGTCAGATCTATGTAGAGGAAAACAATTTATGTCCAAACAAGAGATAGAGAATATTATGAGAAGCAAGATGGAAGACTTTGATTAAATTAAATTAAAAAGCTTTTGTAAAACAGAAGCAATGAATCCAAAATTAGAAGGGAGGCAGAAAACTGGGAAGCAATTTTTGCAGCCAGCATTTCTGATAAGGGCTTCATTTCCAAAATATATTGGGAACTAAGTCAAACTTATAAGAATTCAAGTCATTCCCCAATTGAGAAATGGTCAAAGGATATGAACAGGGAGTTTTCTGATGAAGAAGTCAAAGCTATCTATTGCCATATGAAAAAATGCTCTAAATCACTATTGATCTGAGAAATGAAAATTAAAGCAACTTTGAGGTACCACCTCAGACCTATCAGATTGGCTAATATGACAAAAAAGGAAAATAATATATGTTGGAGAAGCTGTGGAAAAATAGGAACACTAATGCATCATTGGTGGAGCTGTGAAGTGATCCAACCATTCTGGAGAGCAATTTGGAACCATGGCCAAAGTCTATGGGAGTGTTCATACCCTTTGTCCCAGTGGTACCACTGCTAGGTTTGTATCCCAAAGAGACCATAGAAAAGGGAAAACGACCCACATATACAAAATTATTTACAGCAGCTCTCTTTGTAGTGGCAAAGAATTAGAAATTGAGGGAATGCCCATCAATAGGGGAATGGCTAAACAAATTGTGGTATATGAATGTAATGGAATACTATTGTCCCATAAGAAACAATGAGCAGGAGGAGTCCAGAGAAACCTAGAAGGACTTACATGAACTGATGCAGACTGAGAGGAGCAGAACCAGGAGAATATTGTACAGAGTAACAGCAACATTGTATGCTGAGCAATGGGGATAGACTTGGCTCTTCTCAGCAGAGCAACAATCCAAAACAGTTTCAAAGAACTCATGATAGAAAATATTCTCAACATCCAGAAAAAATAACTGTGAATTTTGAATGCAGATTGAGTCATACTTTTTCTACTTTTGGACTGTTTTTTTTTTCCTTCTTTTTTGAGGTTTTCCCCTTGTGCTCTGATTTGTCTTTCACAAAATGACTAATGCATATGTAAATATACATTGTACATATACGACCTATATTAGACTGCTTTCCATCTTGGGAAGGAGGGAGGGAAGTGGGGAGGGGCAAAAAGAAAAAATCTGGAACTAAAAATCCAGTGTAAAAAAATGTTGAAAACTATCCTTATGTGTAATATGTAACTAGAAAATAATAAATTTAAATTTAAAAATATATATTATGAGCTTTTTAAAATCAATACCATTTTCATAATACTCTGTAAGGTCTAAAATTCTAGCTGTGACATCTAAAATATAATGAGTGGTCAGCTTAAATTAGAAAATTATAACACCAATCTTTAGGAATTAAGTATTTATTAAAGTATATTACGGGTTAGTAAAAAGAAACAAGTAGATAAATAGTGATATTTGCCTGCTCTTCCTATCCTATCTGTCCCTGCCACAAAGCCCCGGTCCAGAAACAAAAAGACCTCCCTCCTAAGCAGCTTCTCCCAGAAGTCTCTTGTGAAACAGGAAACAGGGCTGTCCACATACACAGCTCCAAGATAATTGGTGGGTAGCACTGATTGACATGACTAACAGGAGGTAGACATGACTTCCTGACACCTATCTGACCTTCAAAACCCCAGAAAAGGTCACTTGCGAATTCTAAGTCACATGCATTCTTTTCACGGTGGAGAGTCCTGTAATATCTTTCTCAGCAGGTTGGTACACTCTAATTCTCACAGTCCCCCCTGTGCTTCAGGCGAAGAAACATGGTTTCCTTACATGAAGCAATAATGTTATAGACGCCTATGACTGACAAAGTAAAGGGAATGAAAAGAGAGAAAAAATAAATTGAGTGATGCATTAACAAAGGCTAAAGGGAGCATTTCCCTATTAGCAGGTGGACATTAAAAACAGAAAACTAAAGGGGGCACTCCCCTTTAGTAAGTGGACATTATAAACAGTGTAAATTTGGAAAAGGAAAACAGGAAAATGTCCATTTAAATCTTTGGAAGTCTTTTCTCAGATGATTCTTGGGATGTCCTCTGTGTGTAGTTGTAGAATAGAAATCTTTAAGGTGTTTCAGATGCTAGAAATCAGCCAGGAAAATTTCCTACAAAATTGAGCTTAAAACAACTTTAAAAAGCTTTGTGAATAATCAAATTAAACAATGAGAGTTCTTAAAAAAAGTCTAAAGAAATTCAGAATCTTAGTTGTTACACATGAAACATATAATAAAAACAAAAAAATTGAAACATTCTCTAAAACTTAATATTACTACAACTCCCTATGCTGAGATTATCTTCTTTCCAGTTGAGTTACTAAACTTCCTCTAAAGTCTAAATCAAAAGCTTTGTCTTCCATGTAGACTTCCTTGAAATATAATCTATAATGACTTTTCCCCTAAAATGTCACATAATTTAAATGACCAATCATCTAATTCAATTATCTGTAGTTGTATATTCATTCTTTACTAGACAATAAGAATGGCACATCTAAGTTTCATATCTCTTTCAGTACCTATAACAAAGATTTGGACAAAACAAAAAAAAAAACTATATTTTTAAAATATTGTTGAACGAATCTAGTCCAACTCCCAGTAAGGCACAGTTTCCTTCTAGAACATTCCTAGAATTGATCATACAGGCTTCTGCTTGAAGAACTCTAGTGACAGACAACTCACTAACTCCTAAGGTAGCTATTCTATTTTCAGACAATTAGAAGAATTTTTTAGGTTCATTGTAACATTATGTCAAAAAACAGTTTCCCTTGGGCATTCCACAGATTATACGTCTTCTGCCTTCCAGCTCAAAACAGAATATATAAAAGCATTGTCCACATGATCATATTTCACAAATGAAATGGTAGAGAGACCAGTGGTTTTGCAATCAGAGGAACTGGGTTTAAATTTTCTTTCTCGTACTTACTAGCTTCAAATCTCTGTATCTTGGTTCCCTTATTGGTAAAATGAGAAGAGGGGATGAGATCTAGATCCAGGTTGCCATGATCTTTCATTCTTCTCATCTTGAGGTTAAATAACTTCAATTCTGTCAATTTATACTCATATGACAGGAATTTGCTTCCCCTCTTCCTTCATTTAAAATGCTTTTTTTTTTGCAATCACATGTATTTATCAATGCCCTTCTGAAAATGTGGTGTCCAAAATTATACAATCTTAATATTGTCTATGTCTTAGCACAGTTCTTGACTCATTGTAAGTGCATAATAAATGTTTCTTGAATAACAGACTAAGTCTATCAGCATAGAGTATATACAATTTTGTCACATTTGTTCTATCCACAATATTTCTTTCAACATACCTAATATGATATTAGCCTTTTTGACTGCAACATGACACTGCTAAATTGTATTCCTATTGCACTCCCAGTTTTATTAAAAACCTGAGGTCTCTTTCATATGAAATGATGCTGAGCTACAACTCAGAAAACTTGTTCTTCTGTAGTTGATTCTTTAAAGTCACATTCAGGATTGAATTAGGTCTATTGTTTCAGCCTGATCAAATCCTTAGGGATCCTGATTCTTCGGTCAAATTTCAATATTTTATTTGGTAAGTTGTCTTTTTTAGTAATTGCTTTAATATTTCATATCCCTGATTTTTGTTAGATTTTAGTTATGTATTTTCAACTACATGAATATATTTTGGGTTTTATTCTACCAATTTATAAATAAATGGAAATTTTTATTCCCTTGATATTAACTTGGAGTTAAGCAGTCTGGCTATCAAATCACTTTTAGCAATTACTTTTCTGTACTTAAAAAGGGTGACGTAGAAATACACTGGACTCATCATCTATGGGATTCATAATATAAAACCACTTTCTATTTCAAGATGCTTCTTTGTTGTTTTGGAAACTGAATTCTACTTGAATGTGATCTAATATAAACTGAATTCATTCCAAATTCTTCTCTACAGCAAATAGTTTTATAATAAGAAACATTATAACATTAACAAAATTATAATTCTTTTGCCCCAGCTCCAGATAAACTAACTCAATTATAGCGTAGCTCATCTAAAATTATACATATGAAGTTTGTTGCCTAAAAATCGGTCATTATGAGGCTCAGAGAGATAAAACCACTTCATAGTTATAGTTAGTAATTGTCAGAGTCAGAATTTAAACATATCTTTTTACTCTAACGACTAGTTATTTCCCAATAATCCCGTGACCTAACCAGAAGTTAGCAACTCATTTATGAACAAAATGACTAAAATATCCTTCATAGGTAAACATATAGATTCTCACTGGAGGGATAGGGAAACTACTACCTCTTTCACTGTTCATTCCATTTTCAAACAGTTCTAATAATTAGAAAATATGTTTACTTATCATATAGAATCTTCATTTCTGTGGGTTTTTTTTCTCAGTGTTTCTAGTTCTAGGAATCAAGAAAAATGTATAATTTCTCTTTATATGATAGGCCCTCAAATACTTGAATACAGCAGCTTTACTGTGTTTAAAGCCTTCAAGGATAAAGGACATAGATCCTTGAACAGATACTTGAGCAGTATGATTGCTGGTCCTCTCACAGTATAGCCCACCAATTTTCAGAATGATCCAGTTTTTCATTGGCCTTCATGAATTATGGAACAAAAATACTGAAAAAAATATTTCAGATATTATCTTACATAGACAATAAAATTGAATTAAGATTTCTCTCTGTCTCTCTCTCTTTTAGGGGGGATAATACACTGACATTAATGTAGCCTGAGATCACATTAGGATTTTTTTTTCCTTTTTCTTTTATTTTTCTGGCTCCCAGGTCAAACTGCTTGTACATGTAGAGTTTACAATCAGTGAAAAAGAAAAGCACAGTTTATTTACATGAATTCTTACATAATCAAGTCTTCCCAGCTAAAACAGCTAGTTTTTTTAAACTAAGGTGTAGTGTTTACATTCAATGCCATTAAATTTCATCTTATATTATTTCATGTTGTTCATCAGTTAAGGTGAATACCATGATATTGTAGATCCTGAGTTGGTCACCAAATAAGTTTATCATGTCTTCTTGATTTATATTGAATTCAAATTTGATAAATTACTATCTATGCTATCATTAAAATTATTGTAAATATAGTGAGTTGGTCAAAAAAGGAATTAGCTATTCAAGATAGGAATAGGATTTACATTTCTTGATCAAAGTGGAAATATAGAAATTTTTTATTTCTTTTTTTCTGTTTAGAATTTTATTTTCCAAAATATATGCAAAAACAAATTTTGATATCAAGTTTTTAAAACTTTGTGTTGCAACTTTTCTTCCTCCCTCCCTTCCCTCCCACCATCCACAAGAAATCAAGAATTCAATATAAGTTATACATGAGTAGTCATGGAAAACATTCCCACATTAGCTAGGTTGTGAGAAAAAACAGTTATAAAACAAAACTTCAGGTTGAGGAATTGCCAAAGAAAAACAAATTTAAAATGTGTTTCCATCTGTTTTCAGATACCAACAGTTCTTTCTCTGTAGATGGGTTGCAATTTTCATAAGGCCTTCAGGGTTATATTGGATCATTGCCTTGCTGAAAATAACTGCATGCTTCCCAGTAGATCATCTTACTCTATTGCTGTTTTTTGTTTTTTATTGTATACAGTACATTTCACTCTTCTTCAGTTCATGTAGGTCTTTCCAGGTTTTTTGATAGTATCCTGTTCATTATAACCTGTATAGAGTACCTTAAACTTGACAAAGAATTTTCTTCACAATAGCCCAGCAAAGTAGGTACCATATGTTTTACCATTATAATCAATCATCATAACTAGTTCCCTCCATCCTATTCCCTTAACATGATATTTACTCTATTTTCTATCTTATTTTACCCTATTTCTCCTCAAAAGTGTTTTACTTTTGACTCCCCCCCCCACTCTGCCCTCCCTTCTTTCCCCTATCCCTCCTTATCTTCTTCCCTTCCTACTTTCCTGTAGGGTTAAAGAGATTGCTCCTCCCAATTGGGTGTGAATGGTATTCCCTCCTTGAGCCCACTCTGATGAGATTAAGGTCTTTGAGCTAATTCTGTGTTCTAAATTTTTCTTCCTCCCTCCCTTCTCAGGCCTCCCTATGAAATCAAACAATTCAATATGGCATACTTGTGCAGGAGGCAGAACATCTTCACATTCCTTGAAAGTGTTTTGCTTTTTACTGCTCTCTCCGCCAATCTGCCCTTCCCTCCTTCCCTTCTTCTCCCCTCCATCTCCCTCCCCCTCCCACATTTCCTCTGTTCAAAAATATATTACTGTACATACTTGAGCATGTGTGTTATTCCCTCTTTGAGCCAATCCTGATGATAAGTTTCACTCACTTCCCCACTCCTTCCCCCTCTTCCCCTCCCCTCCATATGCTTTTTTCTTGTTTCTTTCATGTGAACTACTTCTCCCCAGTCCATCTCTCCCCTTCCCCCTCCCCCAGTCTATTCCTCCTACCACTTAACCCTATTTTAAAGATGGCATCGTGGGTTAACTAGGTGGCACAGTGGACAAAGCACCTGCCCTGGACCCCGGAAGCCCCGAGCCCAAATCTGGGCCCAGACATAAGCATCCCACTCTGTTTGCCTCACGAAGAAAAAAAACATAAATGCTTTACAAATATTAACCTTTCATATTCAGTTCAGACCTGTGTCTTCTATGGAGTCCTTAATGAGAAATTTCTTAAAAGTTAAAAGTATTATCTTCCCATGTAGGAATGTAAACAGTTTAATCTTTTAATATCCCTCATGAATTGTTTTTCTTGTTTATCTTTTTATGCTTCTCCAGGGTCTCCAAATATTCTATTCAGTTCAGGTCTTTTCATCACAAATGCCTGAAAGTCATGTTTTTCATTAAAGTCCCATTTTTTTTCCTCTGAAAGATTATACACAATTTTTCTGGGTACATGATTCTTAGCTGTTGTCCCAGTTTCTTTTCACTCTGGGATATCATTCCATGTTCTCTGGTTCTTTAATGTAGATGCTGCTAAATCTTGTTTTAGCCTTATTGGAGCTCCACAGTATTTTAATTCCTTTTTTCTAGTTGCTTGCAACATTTTCTCTTTGACCTGGGAGTTCTGGAATTTGGCTATAATATTCCCGGAGGTTGTCCTTTTGGGATCTCTTTCAGGAGGTGATTGGTGGATTCTATTAATTTCTATTTTACCTTCTGCTTCAGGAATGTCAGGGCATTTTTCCCTGACATTCTCTTGGAAGATGCTGTCTAGACTCTTATTTTGGTCATAGTTTTCAGGGAGTACAGAGATTTTCAAATTATCTCTCCTCTATCTATTTTCGAGGTCAGTTGTTTTTCTAAGGAGGTATTTCATAATGCCCTCTATTTTTTTTTTAATTTGGATTTGCTTTTCTGTGTCTTAGTTTCTCATATAGTCACGAGCTTTGATTTGTGCAATCTTAGTTCTTAGGCATTAATTTTCATCAGACAGCTTTTTTATCTCCTTTTCCATTTCCTTTTATTTCCTTTTCCATTTCTCAAGATGTTGATTTTTTCTCATAGCTCTCCTGAATTGCTCTCATTTTTCTTTCCATTCTTTATTCCACCTCTCTAAATCTTCTTTCTCTCTCTCCTACTTTTTCTACAATTTCCCTTTTGTGTGCTTCCAAGGCATGAGACCATTTCATATTTTTCTTGGAAGCTTTGGATGTAAGGGCCCTGAGGCTGTTATCCTCTTCTGAGGGTACACCTCTATCTTCCCTGTCCTTAAAAAACTTTCTATAATTCTCAACTTTCTTTGCTTGCTCATCTTGCTGGGTTTTTTACTTGACTGTTAGCTCCCTTTTACAATGGGGCCCTACCAGGTTACAGGAACAACAGCAGGAGCAGCAGCAGCTTCTTGGTTACCATCAGGGGGACTGAAGCAAGACTCCAAGCCTTAGACAATTCACCAATGAGGTTCCACACACCTGAAAACTAATAGCTCCCTGGGCAGTTGCGCAGTCTGTCCAGGATAGCAGGAACCATCACCAGGTACCCCAAAGCTAGCACAGACCACTTGGGATGCTTTGACCCCAATAATGACCAGTAGTGAAGCCTTGCCCAAGACTGGTCAACACAAGTTCCCACCCTTGTGACCTCTCAGCAGAGGGACTGTTTCCATGGCAAACTGGCTTCAAGGATTCAGCAGATCACAATAGAATTATCCTTCCTGTGCCTGTTAGCAGAGTTACTGGTTACCATAGCAACCCAGCAGCAGGATATGCCCCCCACACACACACACATACAGATATACACACATATGTGGGAAGGTTGGAAACAAACTTAGGCCTCCAGGGCCTGTTAACAGAGAGGCCCTGCTAACAGAGTAATCCAGCAGCAAGGCACCACCCCTGGGGCTGACCAACATAAAGATCACTCCTCCAGAGCCAGTTATCAGAAAGACTTTGTTAACTTTATCAACCCAGGAAAATCAAGCAACTAAGCCTTGTAGCCCAGTGAAAACCACAAATAAGACCCAGAGCCTCAGCACCAACACTGTGATAGTTTAGGAAGAGAACATAACTCTAATAAAAATATCAAACCACACAAATGAGCAAAAAAACAATAACAAAAAGCTTGACCAGTGAGATTTACTATAGTATTGGGGAAACTCAAGGCATAAGCATAGTGGAAGATAATAGTAACAAAATTGATACAGGTGAAGCTTCAAAGAAAAATGCAAATTGGTCTCAAGCCCCAAAAAAAGAATTTGTAGAAGTGCTTTAAAAGGATTTTAAAATCAAATTAGAGAAGTAAAAAATAAATAGAGCAAGAAAGAAAAAATAATGCAAGAAAACCAAGAAAAAGAAATACAAACATTTATTGAGGAAAATAACTCCCTAAAACCCAGTTTGGCCAAATGGAAAAGTGTGTAATTTAAGATTCTAAATGTGGATTCTAATCTGTTCCCCCAGTTTTGGGGGAAACTGACTAAAATCACTGATAAAATGAGTTTAGGTTTTTAAGGGTTTATTGGAAAATAGAAAGAAAAAGATTGAGAACAGAATTCCAACAGCCTGGCATTCCTATCTTTCCTCAAATTTCCTGTGAAGTCCTCTGCCGCCACCACCATCAAGTCAGGAACCCAAAAAACCCCAGAGCTCTCCGCGCAGGCTCCCTTTCCTCCTTCCTGTCTCCTCCCAGACCATAGGAGGTTCCTCAAGTTGATTGGCTGGTAGCCTTGATAGACAGCACCCATGAGCAAACGTCATTTCCTGATGCCAAGGAAAAGCCACAATGCCTCTGAGGCATTTTCCTCATGGTGGAGCTTTCCCACAGCAATTCTCCAGTAGGTGGCATCATTCTAATCATTACAGTCCCCGCTTTTGTTCCTCAAGAAACAAAATGTTTCCTTGACGGAACAGTAAAAAGAATATAATAACTATTGCTAACTAATAATATGTGAACAACAATATAGAAAAGGAAGAGAGGAAATTTTGTTCAGAGGGGCGATTTTTTTTGTCCTCATGAACCGACGCTTTGACATTAGTCTTGCAAAGGGAGAACTTCTGCAGAGAGTACATGTTATAGATAGTATATATTATAACAGAAAGGAGATAGTAAAAACTAATAAAGCAAAACAGCTCATATAAAGTCTCTGAGTTCTCTTGTCTTCTTGAAGTGGTAAGATGTCATCAGGAGGAAACTGGATTCTGGTCTGGAAAACTGGATTCTGGACTCTGGTCTGGATTCTGGATTATCTTCTTTAACTGTTTGAATTGCTGTATTTTTACTAAACCTTAGCATAGCATTGTCAATGATCAAATTAATAAATTCCATTACATTCCCTCCTTTATATCCTTAGACTTCTAATAGAGGGTTGAGGTAGTTATGCAATCTGTAACACTTTTTACCACCATGTGTCTGGATCAAAGCCAAATTTAGTATGTGTTCATGACACCTGAAAATGTTATGGAAAGGTTATCATACCATATCTCATGGTTCCAAGACAGCCAGTGATTGTGCTAGGCCACAGGTGAGTTCAACTGAGTGAGATAAAAAGATAAATAAGTTCAGTTAAATTAGGTTAAATTAGGAGGGAGAGAGGATGAATACTGGACTGTGCCTAGTAATTGTGCTCTACATAGTCACCATCATAAGCAAACCATGGACTTACATATACCTGTCTCTCCTTTTGTTGCACATATATTCTCTCCAGGGCCTGCATCAGAGTTCACAGCAAATTAGTCTCTGAAATGATAAGTTTCCATACTTCCAAAATCTCATTAATTTCACCAAAGACAGTATGATGGTAAAAATGCGTGCTATGCTGCATAACTGAGATTATATTAGTGATATATACAATAATTCCAAACCATACCCAGAGTATAATGACATATAAATAATAAACGAATGTAAATAGCTGATTATATTAGACATTACATAATCTTCTTTTAGCAAGTAAACCACATCATCTTATACATGAATTCTCTAGTATAACAGTAGCAGATACTTAAAGTGGTGATTAACTTATCAAAAAGAAATAAGACTTCATTTAGCAAGATTCAATATTCAATATTTTCAGTGAGGTATCAAGCAATAGGGTTCAATAACCCTTTCTGGTCTTTTTTTAAAGTAGAACACCATAAAAGAGAAAAGAGAATAAAAAATAAAACTCATTAGAACTCATGATTTTCTCAAAAAGAAAGAGTAAAAAAAAAAAAGAATTCTAGTAGCTTCTGAGGCCCAATGGCCTCACCCACAGCATATACTTAAAATGTCTTTGAAAAGTCACTTAGTTTACAAAATTTAGTTTTTAAAAGAAAAGCAAAAGAAACAAAAGTCAAAAAACAAAGCAAAACCAAAAACCAAAAATAAAAAGCAAAATATTTTCTAATCACCCTTTTGTGCTCTTAAAGAACTTAAAGGTGTGGTGAATTCCAGGTCTTTTCAGTGACTTTCAAAAGTCAAAACAAAAAACAAAAAGGATTTTAAAAAAGTAGGTATAGGGTAGGGAAAGGGTGGGGGAAATTGAGGTGGGCCAGAAAACTAGGCCATGTGCTTCAAGTGCTTTTGCCCGTAGAAGAAAATGCTTGTTAAATTTTAAGGTATTTAAGCTGCTAGAGTTTGGGGTATGCCACATTGTTTTAACTGGTTCCCCAATTTTCTGCATGCCAAAGTGGCAGGGTTTTCTGAATTGTCATTGATCTTTCTAATGCTGTCATAATGTTCTTTATGGTAGAAAATGTGGAGTTCTCTAGCATCAGTTTTGTCTGTGCCACTGATTTTCAATAAGGGCTGATTTAATTGATGAACTACCACATTCAGCTGATGCTGCCTAGCAAATGCTACAATTGTATCATTTCCTCCCCACTTTCCAAATTTCTTTAATTCATCAACATATTCTTCAAAAGGGGAGTCATTTACTCTAAAAGACTCAAACTCTTGTCTATGGTTAATCATATAAGAAGCAGCTTCTTGTCTGTGTCTGAGATGATTTCTACAGTGACCTTCTAGCTGGTCTGCTAAAGCCCTAAAAAGGCAATTTCCGTCTCCTGATACTTTACGAAGACTGAGTCCCAAAGCATTTAACTGATCAGTTGGATTATCAAATGGGAACTGCCTATTTCCTCTGAACTCTCTTTGCTCTTTAACAGTTGCTATCATTAGGGTTTTTAGCTCTTTAGCATCTACCTCAGGTCTATCTGAAATCTCTTCACCTATGAATGGTGCAGGCTTTACCTGAGAGCAATGAATCCATGAGTCTTTTTCACCAATTTTAATGGCAGTAGGAGTTGTCAATAATACCTGAAAAGGTTCTTCCCAGGCAGGTTGGGTTCCACTGGTTCTCTGAAAATTCTTTACATATATTTTATCTCCTGGGTTGAAGTTATGCAATGAAAAGTCTAATGGTCCTGCCTGGACCACAGCTCCTGCCTCTTGGAGTTCACATAGCCTGGTCTGTAATTCCTGTATTTAGGAGGCAACAGAAGTATCACCTCCCACCAGTGATGTATAAACTGGGGGAAAAGTTTTAGCTTGGATAGGAGGGTGTCCATAAAGCATTTCATAAGGAGATATATGAAGTTTTCCTCTTGGTCTACTGCATAGATAAGGTGGCATCATTCCAATCATTACAAAAGGAAGTACAAAAGGTCACTGAAGAAAATAATTATTTAAAAATTCAAATTGAAAAATGGAAACTAATGACTCTTTGAGACACCAAGATACAATAAAACAAAATTTAAAAAAGTTTAAAAATATAGAAGAAAATGTAAAATTTCTCATTGAAAATGCAAGTGACGTAGAAAATAGGTTCAGTAGAGATAATATAAGCCTTACTGGACTACCTGAAAGCCATGAGGGAAAAAAAAAAAAAGCATGGACAATATCTTTCAAGAAATTATCAAAGAAAATATTAGAAACAGAGGACAAAGTAGAAGTTGAAAGAATTCACTAATCACCATCTCAAAGAGATCCCAAAATGAAAACTCCCCAAAAATGATAGCCAGATTTCAAAGATCACAGATCAATGAAAAAGTATTTCAAGCAACCAAAAAGAAACGATTCAAATACTGTGGAGCTACAGTCAGAATAACACAGGATTTGGCAGCTTCCACATTAAAGAATTGTATGGTTTGTACTATAATATACTGGAAGGCAAAGAAATTAGGTTTATAACCAAGAATAACCTACCCAGAAAAATTGAATATATTCTTTCATGGGAAAAATGGACAATTTAATGAAATAGAGAACTTTCAAATATTTCTGATTAAAAGGCCAGAGTGGAATAAAAAACTTGAACTCCAAATACATGACTCAACAGAAGCATAAAAAGGTAAAAAAGAAACAAGAAAAATTTTAATAAAGTTAATAAGGTTAAACTGTTTCTAGGTTTTTATTATAAGATAATTGTAAGACTTCATAACTGTATTATAAGAACAATTGGGAGTATATGTGAAGAGGATATGGGCATAAGGTAAAATTTAAGGAATCATAACACATTCATTTGTACATAGAAAACTATTTTACCCTATAAGGAAGTTTAAAAAGGGGTGGTGACAGTAGAAGGGGAAGGAGGGGCTGATAAAGGGGAGGGGATATTGGGGAAGGCAGTAATTATAAGTAAAACACTTGGAAGAAGGGAGAGGGTGGGGGACAAATAGGTGAAAATAGCATGTAGAAAAAGTTGGTCATCATAACTATAATTTTGAATGGGATTAACTCACCCATTAAACAGAAGTGGATAGAAGAATGGATTAAAAACCAGAATCCTGTAACATGTTGTTTATAAGAAACACATTTGAAGCAGAGTAATACACGGCATACATGTAAGGGGCTAAAACAGATTCTATTATGCTTCAGCTGAAGGGAAGAAAGCAGGAATAGCAATTATTATTTCAGACAAAGCAAAAGAAAAAAAAAGATATAGTTAAAAGAGATAAAGAAGGAAACTATATCTTGCTGAAAGGTACCATAGACAATGAAGTCATATCAATACTTAACATATATGCACCAAATGATATAGCATAGAAATTTTTGAAGAAGTTGAATGAGTTATAGGAAAAAATACATAATAAAACTATCCTAGTGTGATCCTTAACCTTCCCCTATCAGAACTGGATAAATCTAACCAAAAATAAATAGTAAAGAAGTTGAGGAAATGAATAAAATTCTTGAAAGTTAGATATGATAGATCTCTGGAAAAAACTGAATGGAGTAAAGAAAGGAATATACCTTCCTCTCTGCATTACATGGGACCTACACAAAAATTGAGCATGTATTAGGGTATAAAAAACTTACAACTAAATGCAGAAAAGCAGAAATGGTAAACACATACTTTTAAGATCATAATGCCATAAAAATCACATTCAGTAATGGACAATTAAAAGAGAGATGAAAAACCAATTGGAAATTAAATAATCTGATCCTAAAAACAAGCAGATAAAATAAAAAATTATAGAAATAATTGATGCTTTCATTAAAAATAATGACATTGATGAGACAACATATCAAAAGTTATGGGATGCAGCAGAAGCAGTTCTTAAGGGCAAATTTATATTGCTAACTGCTGACATCAATAAAATAGAGAAAAAGCAGATCTATGATTTGGGCATGCAAGTAAAAACAAGAAGAAAATGAACAAATTAAAAATCCCTATTTTGTCCAATTATGTTCCAACAAATTTGGAAATCTAAATGAAATGCATGAATATCTACAAAAATATAAATTACCCAGATTAGCAAAGAAGAAATAAAATATTTAAATAATGCAGATTTCAAAAAAGAAATTGAACAAGCCATCAATGAACTTCCTAAGAAAATGTCCTCAGGACCAGATGGATTCATAAGTGAATTCTATCAAACATTGAAAGAAAAATTAATCCCAATACTATATAAATTATTTGTAAAAATAAGCGAAGGAGAACTACCAAATTACTTTTATGAGACAAATATGGCACTGACACCCAAACCAGGAAGAATCAAAACAGAGAAAGAAAATTATAGACCAATCTTGCTAATGAATGTCAATACAAAATTTTAAAATAAAATACTAGCAAAAAGATTACAGAAATATTTAAAAACAATCATATACCATGACCAGGTAGGAATTATACCAGGAATGTAGGGCTGGTTCAATATGAGGAAAACTATCAACATAATTGACCATATCAATAACAAAAACAGAAATCATAGGATTATCTCAGTAGATGAAGAAAAGCCTTTGGCAAAATACAGCACCTATTCCTATCAAAAACACTAGAGAACATAGGAATAAAAGGAGCTTACATTAAAATGATAAGTACTATTTATCTAAAACAATCAGGAAATATTATCTGTAACAGGGATAAACTAAAAGCTTTCCCAATATAATCAGGGGTGAAGCAAGGATGGCCAGTACCAACTCTATTATTTAATATTGTATTAGAAATGTTAGCTATAGCTATAAGAGAAGAAAAAAGATTAAAGGAATTAGAATAGGTAACAAAGAAACACAACTATCACTCCTTGCAGATAATATGATGTTTTACTTAGAAAATCCTAGAGAATCAACTAAAAAAACCTTGAAATTATTAACTTTAGAAAAGTTGCAGGATACAAAATAAATCCACATAAGTCATCAACATTTCTATATATTACCTATAAAGTCCAGCAACAACAGAAAGAAAAAGAAATTCCATTTAAAATAATTGTGGCCAATATAAAATACTTGGGAGTCTAACTCCCAAGACAAACACAGCAACTATATGACTAGAACTACAAAACACTTTTCACAGAAATAAAGTCAGATCTAAACAATTGGGAAAATATCAATTGCTTTTAGGTAGGCAGAGCCAATACAATAAAAAATGACAATCCTACCTAAGTTAATTTATTTATTTATTGCTGTACCAATCAAAGTATCGAAAAATTTATAGAGCTAGAAAAAATAATAAAATTCATCTGTAAAAACAAAATTTCAAAGATATCATGGGAATCAATGAAAAAAAAATATGAAAGAAAGTGGTCTAGCAGTACCAGATCTCAAACTGTAATATAAAGAGGTAATTATCAAAACAACCTGGTATGGGCTAAGAAATAAAGAGGTAGATCAGTAGAATAGAATAGATAGAAATTACATTATAGTAAATAACTATAGTAATCGTGTATATGATAAACCCAAAGATCCAAGCTTTTGAAACAAAAATTCATTATTTGACAAAAACTGCAGGGAAAACTGGACAACAGTATGGCAGAAACTAGTTATAGATGAACATCTCACATTATATACTAAAATAAGGTCAAAATGAGTACATGATTTACACATAAAGAATGATGCCATAAGCAAATTAAGGGAGTATGGAATCATTTATCAGTCAGATTTGTCAGCAGGGGAAGAATTTAGAACCAAAGAAGAGATAGAGAATAAAATTAAATGTCAAATAGATACTTTTGATTATATAAAACTAAAAAGCTTTTGCACAAACAAAGCTAATGTCACCAAGATTGCAAGAGAAGTAGAAAACTGGGAAAGAATTTCTGAAACAAATATCTTTGATAAAGGCCTCATTTTTCAAATATATAGAGAACTGAGTCAAATTTACAAAAATACAAGTCATTCCCCATTTGACAAATGGTCAAAGACATAAACAGCCAGTTTTCAGACAAAGAATTCCAAGCTATCTATAATCATATGAAAAAATGTTCTAGATCATTATGGATTAGAGAAATGCAATTTAAAACAACTTTGAGGTGGCACCTCACACTTATCAGAGTGGCAAATATAACAGAAATGGAAAATATTGGATGTTGGAGGGGATGTGGGAAAGCTGGGACAATAATCCACTGTTGGTGGAGTTGTGAAAAGATTGAACCATTCTGGAGAGCAATTTGGAACGATGCCCGATATACTATAGAACAGTGCATCATCCTTGATCCAGCAATACCACTGCTAGATTTATATCCCAAAGACATCCCCAAAAAGATAAAAAGATCCATTTGTACAAAAATATTTATAGCAGCTCTTTTGTGGTAGCTAAGAATTGGAAATCAAAGGAATGCTGATCAATTGGCGAATAGCTAAACAAACTGTGGTATATGATGGTGATGGAATATTATTGTGCTATAAAAAATGGCAAGCAGGTTGACTTCAGAAAGGCCTGGAAAGACATGTATGAAATGATGTATAGTGGAGTGAGCAGAATCAAGAGTACATTGTCCACAGAGACAGCAACATTGTTTGATGAAGAACTGTGAATGACTTGACTATTCTCAACATTACAATGATCCAAGACAATCCCAAAGGACTATTGATGAAATATACGATCCAAATTCAAAGAAAGAACTTATATTGATGGAACAGACTGAAGTATGTAATTTTTCCCTTTAATTTTTTCTTTTAATCAAGTTTTCTTATACAAAATGACAAATGTGGTAATATTTTACATAATCATACATGTATAACCCATATTTTATTATTTGCTGCCTCAGGCAGAGATCAGGGGAAGGAAGGAAAGAGGGATAAAAATTGGAAGCCAAAACTATAATTAAAATGTTTATAATTTAAAATATATTTTATAACTGTATTTCAAAAAAATTAAATTATTTTGTAATTTTATGTATTTTATTTTACATACTTAAAAACAATTATTATGAGGATTGTAAAGGCTTCATGAGATTGCCAAAGAACTTCATGAGATAAAAAGTTTAAGAACCCTTGTTCTAGATTATTGTAAACCTCACTCAAATTCATCTTTACACTGAAAACAAAGACAGGGAGGAGAAAAACTTCCTGTGCATATCTACAAGCCTAGTTTCCAAAGAAAGTATCTACAAGATACAAAGAAGAATAACTTGAGTTTCCAGAAATTCTTGGGGGATAAATTATCTCAAAAGCTCCTACAAGAAAAAAACAAACCCTCAAAATTTTTTTTTCATAAATTCACAGAGAATGGTAAAGAAGTAAGGCAAATAAGGATTCTAAAGGCAGGAAGAAAATGTGGTAGCTATCAATAATACTTCGTTGTTTTGTACTCATGGCTAGAGTGTAACTATGAAATACTCTATGTACCTTTATGAAAAAACCCATATTGGGTCTTTTGGGGCAGAGAAGGAAGAAGTAGCAGTACTATATGCTAAGCTATTCTCATGTAAATAAATTATGGAACCAGAATGTGAAAGAATGGAAGAGAGCATTTCAGTTATGACTAAAAGATGCAGAAACAGAAATAATATTTTTATTTATTTATTTGAGCATAAACATTTTTATTTAAAGTTTTGAGTTCCAAATTCGATCCCTCTATCCCTCACTTCCATCCCACCTCCTTGAGGTAGTAAGCAATCAGATATAGGTTATACGTGCATAATTATATAAAACATTACTATATTAGTAATTTTGTACAAGAAAATGAATAAACAAAAAATGTAAGAAATAAAGTGAAAAATAGCGTGCCTCAGTCCACATTCAATCAATATCAGTTCTTTTTTTGGAGTTGGATAGTATGCTTCTTAGTCCTTTGGGATTATCTTGATTCATTGTATTTCTGAGAATAGTTAAATTATTCACAGTATGGTTTTCACTGTGCACAAGGTTCTCTTCATTCTGCTCACTTCACTATACAGTAGTTTACATAAGTCTTTCCAGGCCTTTCTGAAATCATCCTGATTGTCATTTCTTATAACATAATAATATTCCATTACAATCACATACCATAGCTTCTTTAGCCATTCCCCAATTGATGGTCATTTCTTTGATTTCCAAAAAAAAAAGAAAAAAACAAACAAACAAACAAAAAACAAATCTAACCCCTAACTCTTACTTTATATAAGTACTCCATTTCTACCTGTCTCAGTTTCCTCATCTGCAAAATGGAAATTGTAATACTGCCTGCCTCCAAAGGTTGTTATGAGGATCGAATGAAAGAACAATTTTGAAGTGCTTAGCACCTTGTAAGTGCTATATAAATTTTATCTATTGTTGTTCTATTGTTGTTGTTGTTATTCCTTTCTGGACCCCTGCTCTCTGGATACTCTGACACTCTATTGGCCAGTGACAAAGAGAAACCAAGAATACTGGTACTTATCAGATTTAGGATCTGGAAGGCTCAGTAGGAGATGGTAGGAGATGCCAGAATAGAATTAATTAAATATTTCCCTTTCATTTTCTCTCAATAAAACTTCCTAGATCTTGTCTACTGTTAATTTATTGGTCTTCTCTATAGATATTTTTGTTTCTTTGTCATATTTGTGAATTTTTGTCATATCTAGTTTGTCAAGTCTATGTGTGTAGTTTCTTCTCCTTCATTTCACCCTCCTTCTGCCGTGACTTTGCCATATTTTCTCTTTACACTCCTTTTTATATAATTCACAGCACCTTTAAAATCTATTTTCGTTATTCTTTATTAGTACATTCAATTCCTGGCCAAGCGTCCATCATTGATATATATTAAGTCATACTCGAGATACAACAATTTCACTTTTGACTGATCTTTGCTTTGAAAATATGCCTTTCTCTTCTGAAAAACTTATCCTTAATTAGCATCAATGTTGAAAAAAATAACCCTTGCATTTAAAATATTTTTCCATGCCCAAAACTTCATAATAAAATACTTAAATGTTAAAGCAATGATCTGTTGGAGGCAGAGGTTTTGAAATCAAAAGCATAGGTTTAAGGATTATTCAGACAAGTGGGAAAGTCAATATCTCTTTGGAATTAAAGAGAAAAGAATATCTAGAGTGTTCTAAGGTATGGAAAAAAAATAATAACATTACATTGCAGGGAATTAATGTTAACAAATGATCCATGAAATTAGTTAGATGATGATTCTTGGAAAAATGAGGTATAGAAAATAGGGTTTAGTTCTTAAAGATGATGTAAATTTTTTGACACAATCATTGTTAATAGGGCAAAAAATGGAAAACCTATAAAGGATAAAATAATTAGAGCCTCTTACCTAGTCAGCATAATTTGATAACATTCTTTAATAAGACTCAACTTTTCCAGAAGACAGATTGAAGATGGTAAGGATAATTTGTTTTGTTTTTTGTTTTTCATTTTTTTAAGTGACAAAGCAGGTACCATGAATGACCAATATTAGCCTTCTAATCAAAGTATTGTTAATGTGAGAGATCATGCTATGATAGAGAACTTCTGAATGGCACTAATGGATTGATTGTATAGTAAAATATCAGGGCATTATTAATTGGGATGTTGTTGCTGTTTATCCTTCATTTTCTTTCTTTTTTTTTTTTGAGCAACTGTCTTAAAGAGGGTGCTAAAATCACACTGTACAGTCATTATATACAATAGTGAAAATTCATATGATTGGGGCTTTTCTAAAAAAGTTACATGTCCAAGTGGGCAAAGGAGTTTTGACTCAGGAAATTGTTTTGCTGCAAAAACCAGCAGCCTCCTTATTTCCATGGCCAGAGAAAGGAACAAGAGGGGTCTGAAGCCTAGTAACCATTTCTGCACACAAACATGGGCTCCTCTAGGTTTGTAACAGCTTCTCCAGGCCTATGTGTTCCTACAGAACTAACACAGGAGCTTGCTAGAAAGCTCAAGCAGCTTTCTAGTCATCCTACCCACATGACACTAAACTACTGGCAGGGGGTAAATTGGAAGAGTCTAAATTCAGATCTCTATTCTAAGAATCACTTCACTAGCCTTTACTACTAGGTCAGTTAATTGTCCCTCCTCATCTAATCGCTGAGGTCACCAGCTAAACTCTCTGTGGTTTACACAGGGTAGGAAAATGATCATTTGTTGTTTAGGAAGATGGTGATGATGATGATAAAGCCAAGTCACAGAAGTGACTTGCCCTGGGTCACACAGCTAGCAAATGTCAAGTGTCTGAGGCTGGATTTGAACTCAGGTCCTCCAGAATCCAGAGCCAGTGCTTTATCTATAGCGCCACCTAGCTGCCCCCATCTTCATTCTTTAAAAAGGAACCTGGGAGGAGAATGTAGCAGGAGAGTCTGGGTATTTCTCAGATATGAATTACTGAATACACAAGTAGTACTGGAGAGGGAGGTATGTTGTAGAGGAGGGTCCTAATCTTAAATCTGAGAACTCATTGTGTGAACTGAGGCAGGCTGCCTCCTCTCTCCCCAGCCTCAGTGTCCTCATTTGTCCACTGATGGTTTTGGACTAGCTGACCTCCCAGGTTCCCTTTACCTCCAGACTTAGGTTTTTACATTTCCCTCTATTTTCTTAAGTGGGACTAAGCTTTCTAAGTCTCTCAGAGCCAATTTTCAGCTCCCTGAAAGACCTGCTCATTAGTGAAGAGGGTCTTTTAGAAAACAAGCCCCCATAATTCATGGAGACAGTATGATGGCATACAGGGACTGTTTGTTGACTGCACTCAATGCTGTGACCTTTGTTAAATTCTTACCTCTTCTAGTCTTCAGCCTCCTCATCTATAAGATCAGAGGGTTGGACTACATTAAAAAAATAAAGCAAACCCAGGCAGCCTAAGTGTCGAAACTGAATGGGTACATCTTACTCCACCTGTCATTTAGGACCAGAGTCGATTGGCCTCTGACACTGGAAAATACAAGCCCCTTCATGCAAGGACTGGCCATCTTCTGAGAAGTGTGGAAAACAAAGAAAAAAAGAACAAACAGAAGCCCATCTCCCTGAGGCAGCCCCCAGACCCCACGTCACACTGATGGTGCACTGCCTGAGTGCGTCCTCAGTGCTGGGTATGATAGAATGGGGACACTCAAGGTCAGAGGGAGAGGCTTCTGAGTGGCATCCCAAGCCTTCACTCACATGGAAGTCTTACTTGGTCTTGAGCAGGCTCCCCCTCAATAGCATCCCTCACAGTAGGTTCCAGGGCCATGTCCCAATGCTGAACCTCCTTAAGCAAAGCCATGATCTCTTCTGATTTCGTGGCATCTGACAGAAAGCTCAGCTCATTGCATAAGATCTTATATCTAAAAGCCATTCGGATCTGGACAACATTGGTCTTTCTAATATCTTCTCCTTTAGGTCCTTTTTAAAAATAATTTGGCCCCAGAAATTTCTGCTTCAACATCATGATGCTCAACAACCTCCGCAAGGAGCAATGATTGAACACCTTCTTGTTCTGGCCTCACTGTGGAGAGGCCAGTTCCATCACACATCTGGTCTCTGCCTTCCTGACTGCTGACAACATCTCCCATGGACTTCTGCTCAAGAAGAGTCCAGTACTGCAGTACCTCTATTACCTCGCCCAAATCCCCATCACCATGTCTCCCCTGAGCAACAACAGGTTGTTCTTAGAATATTCCAAAAACCCTCTATGTTAATTTCTGCATAAGGTACTTCATGTCTCCCTCTCCACTGATGACCCCATGTAGTTTCATTACACCAAAGAAGCCCTCATGGAAGAATATGTGATCACAGCCCAAGTGTGGAAGCTCAGCACATGCGACCTGTGCGAGATCACTCAAAACAGCATGCTCCAGAGTGGGCTATCCCACAAGGAGAAGCAGAAATTTCTGGGGCCAAATTATTATCCTTCATTTTCAAAAAGGACTACTGATATCACTATGTGATGTCTTGCTTGCACATTAATTGGAGTTAAGTGAAGCAGAATTGCATAAAGTTATCAGCCTCACTATCTCTTCCAGTCATGTAGTGACTGATGATGGTCCTGGAGGCAATGGATGCCCTTGCCACTTTCAATGTTTGGCCAAGCTCTAAATGTTTTACAAGTGCCTGCTTCATCTGTTTTGGTGGGCATTGGAACAACTTACTTTCATCCACACATAGTGCTGGGGGACGTCTTCACATGCTTGGTGTAGATAAACCCTAACTCACCAATGGATCTGACGCTTATTTGGCCCATCTACCAAGATGGTTTACTGGATGTGGCCACTGTTCGTGCTACAGGTACTTGGAGCCACAGGTGAGAGTTGGGTGAAAGGTAGACACCAAAGGTGAATGAAAAATCCTAAAAATAGCTTGACAAGCCTTTATACCAGAGGTTCTAGTCTTCCCTGAAGACCTCACAGACCCCACTTGGGACAAAAGAAGAAATTATGACTGTGGAAATGGCCACAACGGAAATACAATAGGGACATTTCAGGGAAGGGAATCTTATCCCTAGTTCAAAATCCTGGTTAGAGAAATTACTGGCGATAACTTGGCCTTGGGTGTGATTATTCTGGTGGTGGCTGAAAGTGAGTGGACATGATATCTAAGAAGTCAAGGCATGATGAGACCAATATGGTGGAATATGGTTATCAAAGTCAACTAGAATAGTAGCAGGAGAAAGAGTAAAGAGGAAATCTAAGCTAGGTGCAGAAGTCACTGGGAAGGTGGAAAGAATGAATTTTCATATAAAGTAGTTTTTTTATAACTTTATTTGACAGACATTATCATCCTTGGTCATACTGCTGAATAATCTGTAAGAAGCACAGTAGCATTCTGTGCTTTAAGGATATTAAAGATTATGAAGACCAAACTAAATGTATAATTTTTTTATAGAAATCAACAGGGGAATCCAAACAAAACAATGGCAGACTTGTCAAATCAGAACATGGAAAATTGCCATTTTGTACTGCAATTTGTCACCTGTCAACGGTTGTGCTTTTTGGCAAAAAGATTATATTAAAGGAAAAAAAAAAACTTTAAAAGCATTTGTTAAGGATAAGCTTAGTGCTCCAAGGAAATGAAAAGCTTTCAAAGTCCTTGAAGGCTAGTGACAAGCACTGTGTTATTCTTCTGAAACATATGCATATGGAATCATACCATTAGCTTCCTGCTTATACTTGCTACTTCCATTGATTCAATCAGCTTTTATAGGAAGGTTCTGAATTTCCTAAGTGGAATGAATCTTCTTGGCCTAAAATAGTTCACACAGAAACCAACATGTTTAATTTACTCTCTAGGCATTATGGATATGATGAATAACCCAAAAGGCTAATCAAGAATGTTCACAATGATTAGGGAAGGGGAAAAAACATAACTTTTCTCTCTGGAGATGAAGTAGTACAGCTGTATCCCAATGTAATGGTCATGTATGTGCTAAGTAATTTTTATATTGGTTAGGTTTTATTGAATTTATCTACTACAGTACTCCCCTACTTGCTGAGGATTTTGTGTTTCCCTGATCAAAAAAAAGAGAGAGTCTCTCATTCAACTTGGACAATTGCTCAATGCCAAGATCAAATTAGAACTTGTATTTAGCATGCAGTGTTGTCAAATGTATAATATAGTATAGATTATGTTATAATATAGTTATAGACTATGGTAAAGACAGATTAGTAGATCCATACTTATGATTTTCAAATGTTCATTAAAAATGTTAAGCTAATCTCTCAAATACATATATCAATATGTATACATATACATGTAAAATAGATGATAGATAGATAGATAGATAGATAGATAGATAGATAGATAGATAGATAGATAGATAGATAGATAGATAGATAGATGAATGGATAGATAAACAATGTGAGGGGATTATCGATGTTTGATGAAATAAGAAACTCAATAGTTGTCATGGCCTCAGTTTTAGTTTATGTGATTGAATGCTTTAGACTCTTTCCTTTAATACCTTTCTAATAGCACTTTGTAATAGCTAAGCAGATCAGTAACTTTACCTGTGCATAATCTTTCCATGATTCACCATTTTTTAAAGGAAAAACTCATTCTTTTTACTCTTAGTTTCTTGGTAGTTGATATTTAAACACATACATTTTTCTAAAAATATCACAGTGCCCAAAACACAGAAGAAATTTAATAAATCCTTTTTGTTTCACCAGTTTTAGTGATGGTACAGGTCTGGTTCCAGTGTTCATCATTTGGCTTCACTTGTGTCCATAGTTACCCATCTAATCTTAAGGAACAGAAAGATTAGTATAAGGAAAGCTAGGAGTGAATTTCATTCCAGATCTGCTTCATTGATGGATGATATGATGGCTTCTTGGGTAAGAAAAATCTTGCATAACATTTTCTTTAGCCAACTTGAGGAAGTCTATTTTGACAGAAGCTATTTTTAGTTCAAAGCTCAGAGAAAACAAAGTAAGTGAGGCATGGGGGAAATAAAATACATTTTTAGTTTTTTGGTTTTTCCTCTTAAATCCTGGGGGAAAAACACATTGGTAGAAGATAAGAGCAAACAAGTTTTATTTCTCAGTTTTATATGGTTACTTAAAAAATTGGTTGATCAGAATTTTAGGATACTTCACAAATCTCTGAAATATTCTTAACTATTTAACAACTTTTTCCTTCATTTTTGTTTGTTCCATAAATCCTTTTGGCATTCTAGTGAAGCCTATGTGCCACTTCTCAGAATAATATTTTGCTTAGATAAAATAAAATACATAAGATCAATAAGGAAACAAGTTATATTGAAATGTAAGTGAAATTTTTCCTATAAAAGTTAATAGATCCCCTGAAATCTATCTGATGTTTGGAGAGAGATAGCTAAGATTAATCCTATATAGGAATCTCTATCGGTGTACTTTGACCTCTCATCAATAGGGTTGAATAGCTTCTGACACCAGCATGGTTGAGATAAGGCACTATCTAGTTCAACTGTCAGTGAGCCTATAAACAAATTCATAATCTCAAATAAACCTTTAGTTTTCTTGGTGCCAGAGTCATCAGGGAATTTGAACCAAGGTCCTGTGCCTAATCAAATGTCCACTGGCATAACACAGAGGAACAAATATACATGCAGAGAAAGTTATATGAGAGCAATATTAACCTCAGTTCCAAACTTCCACAGTGAAGTATTCTCACCTCTCTATCTTTCCTTAAAATGGTCATGGAATTAAAAAGGCTGGCCTGAGAATCAGCTGTCAGTTTAACACCTTCTTACCTCAAGTAGAATTAGAAGAGACAATGTAGGCTTCAGAGATATTGCTAAAAAAATTGTCACACACACCTCCCCCCTCCCTACAGCTTATCTCTTCTGGATTCTAGTGTATCTCCCTATCACCTATCATCTTTTACTCTCTTACTCTCTTGCTTTTCAGAATATTTCAGTAAAGAACTATCTAGTGGCAGCAAAAATATTAAATTGTTTGCCACAGTGGACTGATATTTGTTTCCTGTCACTTCCTAGGTGTGCAATTTCACATATTATATCCAAAAATTTCTACAGCCTGTGAGAAAAAAAAAAGTGTTTTTTTTGAGGGAGGCGGGGCCCTCTCAAAGGAGCCTTGCCTGACCTCTTTTAAGGCCAGCCCAGAGTCAGAAGAATTGCAAAAGAAATGTAGATTGACCTTCCTGGCTACCTAAAGGAAGTTAACTCACCTAGGCAACCACCCTGAAGTCATGCCAATCAATGCATTTGAATGTTATTGGTAAACAGTTTTTATCAATGTGCAGTGACCCACATGTACTAGAGAGAGGATAAATCCCTAGGGAAAGTGGGGGGGGTCACTCTCTTCTCTCCCCTGCTCTTCTCCTGGGCCTCTCTCCATCCTGGAATTTTATGCTGGGCCTGGACAGTGGAGGAGGCTGCCATGCTGCTGTCCCCACTCTCTCTCTTTTCTATCTAGGTATGTAGGGCTTCTGAACTCTACTTCTGAGCCATGTGCTCTCTCTCTTTACTGACATTCAATATGCTTTAATAAATACTTAATGCCAAAGACTGGTGCTATAGCCTCTAATTTATAAGTAGCAATATATTAGAAATCCCAGCTAAGTTCCCTAAAACCTAGAACAGAGCTAGCCACCCCCATATATTTCCAAAGGACACAAACCTAAAGGAATACTTGGCCAGTATTCCTATTCTTTTCCACCCCTTCTTCCAGAGTAAAAGGTTATGCAAAAAGCTACCCTATCTGTATTTTCTCTCTATTTTACAGAGATGATATGCTAATTCTTACAGCTTCTTTGTGTGTGAGGGTACACCCACTTTCAAGGTCTCATTTCTAAAGGTAAATATCAGAACTCAGAGATATTCAGTGCTTTTTCTGGAGTTAGATAATTATGGATTTATGAATTTAGAAATTCAGTGTCTTTTTGTGATAGCAAAGAAACAAAATAAGTGCCCATCAAACAACAAATGGCTAAACATATTGGGGTCCTTGAATGCAATGGAATATAACTATGCCACAAGAAACAGTTAGCATAATAAATAAAAAGCAGGGAAAGATTTATGTGAGCCAGTGAAGAATGAAGTAAGCAGAGCCAGAAAACAATGTAAATGGAAAGAACAAGAGTCACAAAACTATCACAAATTAAGGTTGTAAAAGAAAAAAATAACCAGCTTAGTTGCAAAGAAGAGATACTAGAAGAGTCCCTCTCATGTCTACTTTGTTGACTAGGGAGGGATTCACGAATTTTGAACATTATTCATATTATCAGATTTTTAAAAATATATTGATTAGTTTTTCTTATATTATGTGGAGTGGTTCCCTGAAGGAGGGAGAGGAAAGATACAGGAGAAAATTTATGCAATGCAAAAAGAAAAGAAATCAGAAAAATTATTTTTTTTAAAAAGTAAAATGATTATTTTATCATTTGACTAGAACTATTTGGCAAGCCTAGGTTTCAAACAATAGTGAAACATTAGGAAAAGAGAGATTTAGGACAAAGTTAATAACATTAGGCCAGAAACTTGAATCTTCCAAGGTATGATCATCCAGAACCAATTAGAACCTCTATCATAGAACTGAATTAGTCAAATATTTATTCCAACATCCTTATTTTACAAACTGAGACCCATAGAGATTGAGTGACTTATCCAAATGATATTCATGAAGAAAAGGGGCTTGGATCTAGCACAATACCAGATTAGGGAATTCCAAGGGCAAAGGCCTGAAGCTAGGGACCTCCTACAAAGTGATTGCACAATTAACTGAAGCCAAGGCTAAAATGATGAGTATCTTTAAAGGTTCCAAGAGAAAGAATATAGATAGCTACAGACTTTGGGAATAGAAATGACCTGTTTCCAGTTCTGTGTCCGTATCATATTGTCAACCAGAGTTATAAAGGGAGATAGGTCCTGGAAACAAGAAACCCCCTAGTAATATAATAAGTGAGCAGAGAAAAACAGGATTTAGCTACTACAACTATATTTGAAACTGAGCAGACTTTATCAAGAGAGCAATAAGGTGAGGACTTAGCTATAGTATGGTGGTATCATACACTAGGATTGCAAAATAAGTTAGAACCAAAGTCAACACATTCCACCAAGATAGAGGAGAACCAGGCCTTGTTAAAACATCCTAATCCAAGCACTGAGTCTGAGTTAACAGAACAGAAAAGAAATTGTAGACTAGTGATATTCCAAGATAAAATCGCAAAGGAAATTAATTTTTAAAAAGTAAATAGAGCCCCAGAGGCGGAAAAAATGGATATTCTACAAAGACTCAATAAAAGGGCAGACTTTAAGAAGAACTGAAACAAAAAAGATAAAGAATTAATTAGAACATTTAGAAAAAAAAATCATATAACAGAAGGTGAATATTTAAGAATCAATACTGTGGGGGCAGCTAGGTGGTGCAGTGGATAAAGCACCGGCCCTGGATTCAGGAGTACCTGAGCTCAAATCTGGCCTCAGACACTTGACACTTACTATCTGTGTGACACTGGGTACGTTACTTAACCCTCATTGCCCAGCACCCCCCCCAAAAAAAATCAATACTGAAAAAAGAATAGAAAAAATAGAACTCAATGATTCAATAAGATAATCAAGGATTAGAACAAAATAAAATAACTGAAAAATATAGAAAATGTGGAGTTCCTGCCATAATTGACCTGAAAAACAGGAAAAGGAGAAATCATTTAATAAGTTATTTATTAAAAAATTATCTGATAAATGTCTTGCATCTATGTAACAGGAAACTGATACAAAATATTTAAATAAAAGTTATTCTTAAATAAATAAAACATCCATGATTAGGAACAGCCAGCCTTCCAGCAAGGGATTGCAACCTATTAAAAACCATATGTAAAATACCTTCAAATAATTAATTGTCTCCAGGCCACTGGACCACTGTGAGTATAGGAGATGGTTGTTTAAGTAGAATATGGATAAGAGGATGGTCTTTATAAGCTCAACGTAGCAATAAAATATTGTCCTGGTCTCCAGGTAACATGGATAGTTGATGCTTATCCTAACTTTTCAAATGATTAAGGACATTCACAAATAAGAAGAAAACTTCAAATTGCCACTTTTTTTTAGGTTTTTATTTACATGCATTATATTGGCACAGGTGATAATTATTTTAAAGGATGTTTTTTGAAGATAATATTTACTATTGGCAGAGCTATAGATCAGTTCAATCATTATCAAAAGTAAATTGAAACTCAATTCATAGATATAAGAAAGTGACTATACCATTTCATCCATCAATACTACTGCATCTATATGTCCTTAAGAGGTTAAGGGCAGAAACAAAGAACCCATATGTACAAAAATATTTCTAGTAATAGTTTTTTGTTATAGTAATTAGAAACAAAATGGCAACTTGTCAATTGGAAAATGAATGAACAAATTATCATACAATGACATAATTGAATATCAATATTGTGAGATTTAAAATTGGATATATGAACATTAAACTCCCCCTTTAACTTTTCCCTTATATATCTCTCAGACCACTAAGAAAAAGAAGCCTCTAAACTTTAATCAGTGAGGGATTAGTTTTTACTGTTTTGGGATTAATTAGATAACAAAAAGGTGATAACGATTAGGGAAATAGGAAAGTAGAAATACAAATGAGTAATCTTAGTTCCAAGCTTAGTCTATAATCTTTTATAAAACTCTCCAAATCCCAAACTGCCTGCCAGTCCGAGAACCAGAGCCAAATGCGTGTGCTGCCACTGCTAAGCTGAGAAGCCAGAGTGAGAGAGACAGAGAGCGAACTTCCGTTCCACTCTCAGTTTTAAGTTGGCATCCCGGAAGTACAGCATGCTTGGCCATGCTCTCAGGCAGCAGCAGGCGCACGGCCATTCGTCATGGTCTCCTCCCCAAAAGGGCAGTCCTTCAAAAGCCGCTTCAGTAGCATGCACTCAACTCTCAAATGATTCAACTAAAACTTCCATTTTTTACCACAATATGCCATATGAAATGATGAAATAATTGATCCTTAGAAAAATTTGAAGACATTGAATTATATATGTAGTATGACATGACGAAAAGCAGAATAACTCACATACTGACCACAAAAGTGTAAAGGAAAACTACTTTGAAAGATACAAAACTCTAGTAAGTGCAATGACCAATCATTATTTCAAAAATAATGGTGGGAGAAACAGTGGGAAAAAGGCAGAGACTGATATGAACTCTCCCCAAAACCCGTCAAAAGAACTTAAAATAATTCCTCAAAACAAATTATGGAGTGACAGACCCTCAAAAGAAGGGGGTGAAACAATATTCCAGCTTAGAAGGTTGGCAGGAAAGATCTGTTACACCAGGGTGAGAATGGAACATAATCCAACTCAGGTGGTTCCCCAAAAATCCAGTAGGAAGCCTTGGAGAGGACTAAATCAATGGAGACAGTAGCCATTTTCAGACCTCTCAGCCCATAGATGATAAGGGGGTCAGAAAAATGGTTAGAAGGAGATTACAGGGGTATTTTTCTGGAAGTTAGAGAGGGATTCAGTTGCATTGCCCATATTTGGATCTGTGTCAGAGTCCTAGAGAAAGGGAGCATGTTAACATACCAAAGTTTGTGGCCTCAGGGGAGTGGGGATCACAGAAACAGTTTCAGGAAAGAAAAGAGTGCTTGTGGTCACTCAAAGACAAGAGAACAGGTCATAACAGTAGTAAACACTCTTCTTGTATTATACAACCTTGGAACACAGCAAAACTTGCAGGTCCCCAGAATTATCTCTGAAAAACCTAAAAAAAAAATGTGAAGTTTTGACCAGTGTTCCTTCCACTCCAGAAGCAGAGATTCACTTTAGCATAGAAGTAACAATTAAGAAATAAGCTGAAAAAATAAACAAATAGCAAAAAAAAGATCTGACTATAGTAAGTTATTATGGGAAGATCAAAACACAAACTCAGAAGATAACCAAATCAAAACTGCTATATCCAGAGCCTCAGAGAAAAATATGACTTGTTTAGGGATGTGGAAGAACTCAAAAAGGATTTTAAAAATCAAGTAAGTGAGGTAGAGGAAAAATTGGGAAGGGAAATGAGAGTGAGCCAAGAAAACCATGAGAAATGATTCAACAGTTTGTAAAGGAGTCACCAAAATACTGAAGAAAATAACACCTTAAAAATGTTAAAAGGCACAAAAATCCAACAAAGAAAAGAATGTCTTGAAAAATAGAACTGTCCAAATTGGGGGGGAAAAAGATATACAAAAAAATCACTGAAGAAAAGAACTTGAAAATTGGAACTGGCCAAATGGGAAAGGAGATATAAAATTTCACAAAGAAAAGAATTCCTTAAAAATTAGAGTTAGGCAACTGGAAGCCAACTACATTATGAGACATCAAGAAAGTATAAAACAAAATCAAGAGGATGAAGAAAAAAACAGAAGAAAATATGAAATACCTCAACTGATCTGGAAAATAAGATGAAGATATAATTTATGAATTATTAGGCTACCTTAAAACTATGATTAAAAAAAATCCTAGACATGATTTTTCAAGAAATTATAAAGGCAAACTGCCCCAATATTCTAGAATTAGAGGGTAAAAAAGAAATTGAAAGAATCTACTGATCACCTCCTAAAAAAAAGATATGCAAATAAAAACCCCTCAATATAGTAGCCAAATTATGGAGAGCCCAGGTCAAGGGGAAAATATTACAATCAACCAAAAATAAAAATGTCATGGAGACACAGGATAAGAAATGATTTAGCAGTTACTACATTAAAGGATGATAGGGTTGAAATATAATATTCCAGAGGGCAAAAGAGCTAGGATAACAACTCAACAAAACTGTGTATAATCCTTCAGGGAAGAAAATGGAAATTCAATGAAATAAGAGACTTTTAAGCATTCCTGATCTTAAGACCAGAGCTGAATAGAAAATTTCACTTTCAAATATGACAGAAGAGAAGCATAAAAAAGTAAATAGGAAGGGGAAATCATAAGGGTGTCAAAAAGTTTAAAGTGTTTATATTCCTAAATGGGAAAATGATACTTTTGACTCTCAAAATTTTTCTTATTATTAGGGGAGTTAGGAAAAGTACATATGGACACAGGGTATGGTTGTGAATTTAAAATGATGGAACGATTATAAATAAAATAAAATAAAGGGCTGAGAATGAAAAATGCAGTGAGAGAAGGGAAAAGGGACAGGTAAAATGGAGTAAATGATCTGACATAAAAGAGAAATGAAAGAATATTTACAATGGTGGGGAAGATAACAGAGGTATGGGGGGCAGAGCTTATGAACCTTATTATCATTGTAATTTTCTTAAAGAGAGAATAACATATACATTCATTTGTTTATAAAAATCTATCTTACCATACAGAAAATAGGAGTGTGAGGTTATAAGAAAAGTGAAGTCAGAGTTGATAGAAAGGAGGGCAGATTGGGGGAGGAAAGTCAGAAGCAAGGCACTTTTGATAATGGATAAAGTGAAAGGAGAGAGAAAGTAAAATAAACATGAAAAATAGGATGGAGGCAAATATAAAGTTATCATAACTTTGAAGAAAAATATTTCAGGTTTCTCTGATAATGACCTCATTTTTCAAAGATATAGGACCTGAGTTGAGAGGGTGCCCATCAATTGGGGAATGGCTGGACAAGTTGTGGTATATGAATACAATGGAATACTATTGTGCTGTAACAAATGATGAGCAGGAAGAGTTCAGAGAAACCTGGAGGGTCTTACGTGAGCTGATGATGAGTGAGATGAGCAGAACCAGAAGAACATTGTACACAGTATCATCAACAATGAGTGTTGACCTACTGTGATGAACTATATTCTTCTCACCAATGCAATGGTACAGAAGAGTTCCAGGGAACTCATGATAGAAGAGGATGTCCAAATCCAAGAAAAAAAAAAGAAAGAAAGAACTGTGGAGTATAGATGCTGATTGAACCATATTATTTCTTTTGTTTTGGGTGCTGTTGTTTTTTTTTTCTATTTTGAGGTTTTGCATCACTGCTCTGATTCTTTCTCTTGTAACAGGATTAATGCAGAAATAGGATTAATGTTATTATGTGTATATATATATATGTGTGTGTATATATATATATATATGTATATGTATAGAGATATATAGATATAACCTATATCAGATTACCTGCTGTCTAGGGGAGGGGGGAGGGAGGGGAGGGAGGGAGAAAAATCTGAAATTGTAAAGCATGTATAAACAAAAGTTGAGAACTATCTTTACATGTAATGGAAAAAATAAAATACCTCATACATTAAAAAAAAAAAAAGATATAGGACCTGAAGAAAATTGATAGACATAAGAGACATTCCCCAATTGATAAACTGTCAAAGGATATGAGTAGGCAGTTTTAAATGAAGTAATCAAAGCTATCTGTAGTCATTAAAAATGCTTTAAATCATTATGGATTAGAGAAATGCAAATTAAAACAACTCTGATCTACCATCTAATAAACTGGCTGTTATAACAGAAGAGAAAAAATGATAAATGTTGAGGTGGATATGTGAAATCTGAGATACTAATGAACTAGTGGTGAAGTGGTATACTGACTCAACCCTTCAGTAGAAGAATTTGGAACATTGTCCAAAGGTTATAAAATTAGGCATAACCTTTAACCAATCAATACCACTATTAGGTGTGTATCTCAAAGAAAAAAAAAAAGAAAAATACCTATATGTACAAAAATATTTATAACCACTATTTTAGTGGTGACAAAGAACTGGAAGTTGAGGGCATGCCCATCAATTGGGTAATCAGTGACCAAGTTGTTGTATGTGATTGTGATAGAATACCATTGTGCTATAAAAATTGAGATGCAAAATGCAAACATAAGGCAAACACAAATTAGATTTTAAACATCATACTATATACCCAGAGACATTAAAGTGAACTTTAATCAGTTTATGAAAACCAATTGTTAATTTTCAGTATGAGCATTTGCCCTTCAGAAATGGGTAAATATTACAAATTAGATCCTTGAGTTATTTTTGTTGTTTTTGGTTGCCTTTACCTAAAGTCACAGGGAAAAAGTAATGCTAATTAAACTTAAAAGTATGTTCTATTTACATTTTTAGGAGAACCAGTTGTTAATAATTTACCAAAACTCCTCTGCATATATTCTAATCTACAAGAGATATGTAAATATTTAACCTTTAATTCTAAAGATGTTTTTTAAGTCCATAGAGTCATTTATTTTTCCAAATATAAAGGCTGTTCTTGAAAAAGTCCTCTTCACAAGTCCCTTATTTACTCACTGTTCTTAAGGCTGAAAGTTGTAGTTGTCTTTGTTTTTTGTTTTTTTGTTTTTAATTTATTTTCTCTTTCTAATACCTAATCATTTACTTTAATTTTTTAGCAGTCACTTGGTCTATCCCATTTCTTAGTCAAAGACATGACAATTCCTGAAGCTTCTGCAAAAATTCCAGTTTCCTCCTCGTTTTTGTGAATCCATATACACTACTTTTGTTATTTTCCTTTCTTTTCCCCCAATTATAGTCTCAACTAGCTGTCATCCAAATTCCCAGTTTTGTTTTGTGTCTCCTAGGTCTGTTACTCTTTCTTTAAATTCAGTAGAAATTGGTAGGAAAGAAAAACTCAGCAAAATTTAGTATGGATTGCAACATGTTAAAATTATATTTTAAATATTTTCTGAACTGAGATTATATCTGAACAGAATTCTTAATTATTTTCATACAAAGTTCCCCCTTTCCCATTAGTATGGGACTCTTTCCTCATCATGTTGGAGGGTGGATAGGATTTGGAAAAGTGAAAGAGAAATGAGCTTCATTTTCTAGTCTCTGTACTTAGAATTCTCTTCAGTTCTTCAATCACTTTGGCTACTTTTGACTTCCAGCTTCAAAAAAGACGATCTACAATAACAATCCTCCTTCAAATTCCTTGATGAAAAGACTCTGGGAAGAAGATGACTTGAGAGGAGCTGCCAGTCTCTATCAGTCCCTATTCCCAGGTTGGCATAATAGAAACTTCAGGGAATTTTCCTTTAGGTGAGATCTAGGATTCTCTTGGTTGAGCTGAGTTATCTCACTCCCAATGGAAGACCTCATTCACTCTATTATCTGGCATATATTCACACACACACACACACACACACACACACACACACACACACACACACACACGCACACACGCACACACACACACACACGCACACACACACACACATTCACTGATTTCTATTTTGCTATGAGTTTGGACAAATGGATTTCTTTTCCACTTCCTTAGGTGTTTTCACTGTGGGAGGAATTTTATGAAAGGAGTAAGCACAGGTCCATTTTTCTCCCAATTAATAAACAGTGATCAGAAATTTATCCTGAACTTGAAAACTGCATCTTTTAAGCTAATGATTTTAAGGGTATATAACAATATAATTCTAGTCTGACTTCCCTTCTATCTGAATAGAGGAGGGTGGCCAAATTTCTGGCCCCAAATTCCTGCTTTCTGTCTTGGAAGGTATTAAAGTCTCCTTTAGAGAGGATAGGGGAAAAGAGACTAAAGATGTCTATTTTTCCTCTCTTCAAGTCTCATAATAATACCTCTTGCTGTGTAAGTGTCAATGGTATTATTCTTTGTTACCTGTTTTTGACACATCAATTATTTGGAGGCTTTTTCAAATCCATTACCTCTTTTGCCAAATCAGACATAAGCAGAAATGCTACATTTTCTCACTTTATATGACACCTCCCCCCACCAGTTTCATACCTTAACCCCCTCAGAATATTATTCCCTTTTTTTGGCCACTTCCCTCTTTGATGTGTAGAGGGAGGGAAAGGACATTTTGATCTCTATATCTAAGTAAAGTGAGAAAAAAAACAGAATAAATTAAAAAGAAAAGAAAAAAAATCTGCCTGGGTAAATGTGTGGAACTGAGTATAGAAGGGCTCTCTGTAGGTTGAGCAAGGCTGACAAACACAATTTCTTGTAGTCCCTGATTCAAGTGATTATTCAGTTTCATATGAAAAAAAGAGAAATTTACACATCTCTATAGCCTACTATGGGGATGTTGCCTAGACCTCACTGGGGAGCTGAACCACTAAAACTTAATGTATCTGTTTGCCTTTCAGTTTTCCTTTCACATTTATTGCACAAAGATGATGGATGTCTAGGGAAAGAATATAGCTTTGGGACTTTGAAAAGGGTTTAGGTAGCATTCTTCAATATTGTAGGGAGATTTCAAGTAGTCGAGATTTCCTATATACTTTGCACCACTGTCAGATTTATAACTAGAAATATTTTCACCTGGGACAAAATCTATGTGAGATGTATGGAGGGAATGGAGAAGTAGGATGATTGTGATGGTGTAGCAAATAGTTCAATGGCAACAGAGGAACTCACAGGGACAGAAATAGATTAAAACCGAAAAATAACTTTTCCACTTGAGAATCCCACAAATTAGCATATGTTATTGTCTGTCACAAGGGTAAAGGAGAATGTAGCTCTCACTTCTGGAGAGTGGTTCTATCCTGCTGTGATTTTAGGACTAAATAAGGGACTGTAGTCATGCCAGAGGTTTTAAAGTACAAGTATGGAAGTCACTGGACTTTTCTGAAGAAGAAACTCTGAGACTGTTTGTCCTCCTAAAAAAAAAGAATTGTCCCAGATTTTGGAACCTTGAGACAGAGCCCTGATCTCTTTACCCTACTTAATTACTTTGTCTTCTGTAGCTTCTAGTCAAAAACAATTCCCCACACTTTTATAACTATTGACAAATTTCCCTACTATTGCTCTTTTCAGGAAGTTGATTTTGATGTACTATAAATTGCAAGTACCTTAATTTACCCAAGGAAGAAAATATTCCATGAAGCCATAAGACCTAGGTTCAATAATTGTATATCAAAGAGTCCCATTTTTTATCCCTCTGTAGAATGGGATGATAATAGCAATTGTACTTTTAATGTACAGGATATTTATTGAAAGAATCAAATGATAAAAGAAATGTGAAAGTGTTTTGTAACCAATCCACCACACAGATTTAAGTTGCCTTAATTAATTTAAATTAAATTAAATTGAAATTGAAATTTAATTTAATTTAAGTTGATTGGTTGACCTTTAACTGAGAGTCAGGGTCACCTCTCATCTGAACTCCTAAGTGAACTACTTGCCTCATCTCTTCTTTCTTTAATACAGGGCTTCTTAATTTTTTTCTACCCATGAAGCCTTTTCATCCAAGAAATTTTTCATGACCCTAGGTATATAGGTATATTAAATAGGTATACATAACCTTTGACTATTACCAATTTTTTTGCAACTCCTACATTCAGTTACACAACCACATATGGTGTCAAGACCCACAGTTTAAAAAGCATTGCTCTAATACATCTTGTACACAATTACATAAGTGATTTTCTTAAAGAGAAAATCTGAGCAAGTCACTCCCTTATCCAATAAACTCCAATTCTTCTATATTGCCTCCAGCATCAAATATAAGCTCTTCTGTTTACCTTTTAAATCTCTTCACAACCAGCCTTCAAACTTTCTTTACAATCTTATTAGACATTTACTAACCTTTCTGCATTCTACTGTCCATCCAAGCTGACCTTATTGGTCTTCACAGTTAACACTCATTTTTTCCATCTTCTGATTATATCCCATAAGGAAATGCACTCCTGTATCACTTCTGCCTCTTATAATCTCTGCTCCCTTCAGAAATCTGATCAGTTGTGTCAAATTCGAAAACACGTGACCAAAAAGCCACAGAGACTATGCAATAACTAGTTAACTCTAAGAAATAAAATAAAATAAAAACAAAATAAAAACAAAGAACTAACAGTGTTCATCAGAAAAAAAAAAGCTTTCTTTATCCCATTGAAAAAGGAAAACTAGATATATGTGCCAGGGCCTCCTCTAGGAGGAGAGCCACTTTAATGAGGCTAAATCTTAATACATAGAGCAATGGCTACATAATGAGCTGTAGCCTTGACAATGATGGATAACAACAACGATACAAGTTTGTTTGATTCATAGCAGGGCTTCATGACTGCCATGTTGCTCCTGTGAGTGCTTGTCTGAGCTCAGGGACCAACTGGGGCTGGTGCAGAAATAATTCTGAAATTTTGTTGAGGCTGAGTTCATCCAGAGGATGAGAGCAAAGTATTGTTGTTAAGCCAAGCTCAGGGCACAGTTTGCTTACTGGGTCTTAGCTCTGGAAAACAGGGTGTCTCCGAATAGTTAAAAAGAGAGGAATAAAAAGAGAGAGGTGGTCTTAGCATGGGGACCCTGACAGTTGCTACCTTCTAAATGAAGCATTTCCTGATTCAATCAGACACTAGTCTTTCCTCATATTTACATTGTATTTATTTTGTATATAATTTACATATACTACCTTATATACACATTGACTTTCCCACTTGAATGTAAGTTCCTTGAGGACAGAAACAATTTAATTCCCCTTTCAGTGCTGAGCACGGTGCCCAACATATAGTACTTGTTGATTCATTGATTGAGAAGTTAAACCAATTCTTTGGCTGAATTGACCATCACAGTCTAAATTAGTTGCTTTTATTCAAGTTTACTTACTTCATGATTACATCTGCTTTCTGATTACAGTTAGCTCTGAATCATCTCCACAATGGACCATGATTCCCATAGAGCTCATTTTACTTTTCCTTACGTTCCTCTGTACCCCCAATTCACTTAATAACTCATAGCAACAATAACAACAACCAACAAGAAGAAGAGGAGAATAGGACTAGGACTCTTTGTCCCTGGGAGCAGGGATGGGCAGATTTGACCTCAGACAAATCTTTCACTTTCCTGTGTCCTAACCTTCACAAACTTCTACCTCCTTTTTTTTTCTGCCTCCTGCCTACCCCAATATCCATGGAGCCCAGATTTTCACTTTGCTCTCTGGTTGTCTTAAGCATCTGCTGTGGCCTACCTGATATCTTTTACAGTGCCCCATTCTCCAAAGTTACCTCTTGCTCTTTCCCTTCCACCAAAACTCCCATTCTACTAGTACTGCATATTATTGCTCCCTTATAAACTCCAATAAGATAGTAAGTGCTTTAAGGTGAAAGACTACCTTAATAGCATAGTCCTCAGCACATAATGATGGGCAGATTTATATTTATGTTTAATGTCATTTTTTTTCCTGAACCTTCCTTATTTAGTTGGGAATATTTGTACTGAAAGTGTTCTTTCCTCAAACCACAAGGTAATGTTTGGTTAATGATATGTGATATGTCTGATAGTGAGACATTCACTACAAGTATAGTGCTAAACATCTAGGAATTGTTTTGTTTTATTTTGCATTGTTTTTCACTTCTGTTCCATTCAACAGCTGTTTTGGGATGGGGCTTGACATAGACTAGCACCTCAGTAGTTTAGGTTTAATATTGGAACAAAATAAGACACTCATAGGTAATTCAACAAAAAGAAATTTATTTAGCCAAAGCAGAAAATGAATATTCAATAAGGACAGACATTGAGGACATCTTGAGTTGATTCAAATGAGAGAAGCTCCCTTTGATGAGACAGCTTTATTTCCTATTGGCTGCTTTATGTCCTGATGATGAGGAAATGAGGTTTAGATCTTGAGCCTTTAGGCCCCTGTGACAATCAAAATCTCCAGTAATGTCTTAGTACCTTAAAAACAAACAAACTAATGCATGCGCGCTCACACACATACACAGACACCACCCCTCTCAAACAAACAAGCAAACAAACAAACAAACAAAACTCAAAAAAAATGAAACAAAAATCGAAACAAAAACAAAAAACTAGTGAAATCTGCATGGCAGGAGTTTTTCAGATATTTACAAAAGCCAATTCTTTGTACCAAAGATTTATGAAATATTTACTCAAATACTTTGCTAGCATGGAGATACAGAAATACAAGTGTACAAATAAAAAGTCATTCTTAAAACAAACAAACAAACAAAAACCCTGTAATTTTTAAAGTATTTTGGTTTATTTTCTAGACCACTTATGGTTGGTGTTCCTGTAAGGAGTCCTTGGGAGATCTAAAGTGCTGTTAGTCAAGTCAAGCATTTGTTAAACACCTATTCTGTGCCAAGAAGTATGATTAAGTACTGTGGACTTAAAATTTTAAAAAAGATCCCTACCCTTAAGGAGCTCATAATTGAATGGAGGAGAGTTGGTGAGGAGGGAGAGACAACAAACAAACAATTATGTACAGACACATAAATTGGATCAGTTGGAGATTATCTCAGAAGGAAAGGGGACCAGGTAAATTTTCTTGTACAAGTTGGGATTTTAGCTGAGGCTTGAAAGGATCGAAGGAAGAAAGGATGGAAAGATGAGAAGCCAGAGCATTTCAGGCATGGGAAACAGTTGTTGAAAATATGTTGGGAGACAGAGTATCCTATCTATCACCAAGAATCCCTTCTGATTTGTGCATCAAAGGCCACATCTTCCACCCCTGGAATTTGGGAATTCCTCACACACACATGCACACACACACACAGAGCTTTCCCTTTGGGAGTGGGACTTTCAAAGCCCACCTTTCCTCCAAATACCTTACCTTACCTTACCTTACCAAATTCCTTTCCACCTTTTTCTTTTTTTCACTGTTTATAAACTTTTGCAATCTACTGCATGGTGTCCCATTCAGCAACAGGCTGGAGAACACCCATAATCATGTTAGATTTTCTTCCTTGCTTAATAAAGGCTTTCTTTTATTTTTTCTGGACATTGACTTTCTCTGGTTTAGGAAGAAGGGGATTTAAATCTCAAGAACTGATCTTCGTGATCTCCATTCTTCCCCTTTGGAGAAAGAGGGATCTAATTTCTGTGAGTGAGATTTTCCTCACCCCTTTAGGTATAAATGATGTAATCATTTCTTAGACTACAAATAATGATTTAACATGTTTACATATTCTCTAGTCTCCTAAGTTAATAATGCAGTACAGATATTACGTAATCTGTTCTTATGTGCATGTTATATTTCAAATTTGTTCATCAACCACCATAACCAATCTCTCACAATTGTAATCAGCTTAAATTTAAGATAGCAAAAATAGTATCTTCCAAGCTGAAGGGACTAATCAGCACTAGAGATCAATGAACAGAACAAGACTTGTTCCAAATTTTATCTGATCATCAAAATCCACTTGATGCCCATGCTAAATGAGGAAATGAGAAGACAGCCTAAGGACCATGATCATGAAATGATCACTATAATCTTATGAACATATATAATTTGGATGATGTTATGTGGATACAATGGGAGGGGTTTTGTCTAAAACTAGTAGTATATAAATACTCTTGAGCCTTGAGTGTATATAAAACCCTTGGATTCTGAGCCTCAGAGTCTTTCAGGTCCTAGACCTACCTGAGAATGCCTTTATTATGAGATAGGACCTTTCTCAAGAAACCTATTTTTGTGGCTTGGAGATCTCGCTTCTTCTTTTCTTTGTCTGACTCTATGACTTAGAAATTTTTGCAACATTTCCATTAAAAGAGCGTTTGCCTCAATTTACATTTATAATCCTGGAATTATAGAGTTGGATGGAATCTTGGAGAATAACTCCAAATTCCAGTTTTTACAGGTGAGAAAACTGAAGCCCAGAGAGATTTTATATTATAACATGTTCATGGCATCAATCCCTCTGTTCAAGAATTCTACTACTACTACTACTACTACTACTACTACTACTACTACTACTACTAATGATAATTATAATAACAATGTATTGTGATTAAAAAATGCCTGGAAAGAGGTCAAGTTCAAGGCAGAAAAAAAAAGAAAATTAATTACCTTATATCTAATGTAAGTCAGTGTAGTTCTAAGGTTGTGAAAAACATAGATATTAAAACTTAATTGAAAAGTGTTTCTGGACAATAGAAAACCTGTAAGAATAAATGGGTTTTAGGTGGTATATTTTTCCTTTTGTTATTTTTACTTTGTTTCCTTGTCAGTAAAGCACCATATTATTGTTAATATTTTATTATAACATAATTGATTTTCTTTTTAAATATGAAATTTTAAAAGGCTTCTTGCAATCTTAAGTGTGATTATATTACATCTAAGGACCAGTTTTCCTTCCTTGATACTGTAGTGAATATATCTCATATTTTATGATGAGAGATTTAAAAGCTGAATTCACTTCAGAGAAATCTACCTTACAATAAATAGCTATCATGGGCATATATACACATTTGTTTATCTTTTCCCTGCTTTTGTGTGTATATGTATATGATTATAATATGTGTCCATAGATGTGGATATGCCTGTAAACAAATAATTGTTGTTTTTCAATCATTTAGTCATATACAATTTTTTCTGACTCCCTGCACCATAGCTTACCAGGCTATTCTATCTTCCACTATCTCTAGAAGTCTGTCCAAGTTCATGTTTGTTGTTTCCATGTCACTATTTACCTATCACATCCTCTGCTGTCCCCTTTTCCTTTTGCCTTCAAACTTTCCCAACACCAGGGTCTTTTCTGTTAAAGAAAAAACCTTGTGATAACAGAAAAGACCCTGTGAACTGTTAAAAAAGAAGGAACCTGGGGCAGCTAGGTAGCACAGTGGATAAAGCACCACTCCTGGATTTAGGCGTATCTGAGTTCAAACCCGGCCTCAGACACTTGATACTTACTAGCTGTGTGACCCTGGGCAAGTCACTTAACCCCCATGACCCTGCAAAAAAAAAAAAAAAAAGAAGGAACCCTAGGCTCAAATATGGTGACCAAGAATGAACCAAAATCTGATCACAGTTTACGCAGATAATAAAACGTTTTTTTTTTATTGTCTGGGAAGGAAAAGTTTGCACGTTGGAACAATGTCTGTTATCACATGTTCAAGGCCCAATTGGAAAGGGTGAGTTATTTATACATTTCAAACAAAGAGAGGCAGGGAATTGCGGGGAAAGGTGGGAATGTTCCTAAGGAATGGGAGATCCAAGATTGGAAGTAAGAAATTCCAGATTTTAGATGTGGTCCTTTGTTACACAAATCAGCTTGAGAGTTCAAGGCTTGATTGAACACAAATAGTAAGAGAAGGAGATGTAAAACAGGATGTGTCCTAGAGCTCTGTAAGCAACAATTAGGGAAGTCTCTGGAGATAAACACATCTCTTGAAGGTCCATAATGGCTTAGTTTCTACTTCAAAGCTGGTATGAGCTTAATTGGCTTCAGAGTTGCTGATTTTCTGTATGTCCAGCTAGATGTACTCTTAGTCACTTTGAAGGATTGTTGGTATGTCAAGCAAAGTACTCACACATACAGTTTTTCTGGCTACCTGGATAATTGGTGTGTGTGTGTGTGTGTGTGTGTGTGTGTGTGTGTGTGTGTGTGTGTGATTGGGAGGGGGGAGTGTTAGGCAAGTCAAGGTATTCATTTTCACATTTCCAAGGAATCACATCTTCTCATTATATAGCCAAAGTATTGAAACCTAAGCTTCAATATTTGACCTTCCAAAGAATAGCCTGAATTGATTATTTTTAAGTATTGACTGATTTGATCTTCTTGCTCTCCAAGGGACTCAAAAATTTTCTCCAGCACCACAGTTTGAAACCATCATCTATGGAGTTCAGCTTTCCTTATAGTCTTATATACTTAAAGGACCATAAATATGTAAATAAATAAATAGTATTAATATGAAAGCATGTATCACCTAGATTTGATGGAGGTGCCTTATTATCTTGCTTTTCCTTCTGGGTTGAATTTATCATACTATTGAAACTGGTAACACTGTAACCCATGGACCAGAAAACCTCATATACCCTGAGAAAGAGGGAGTCCCTGAGCTCCTTTTGGAAAGGGTCTACACGTGATTATGGTTCTTTCTTCTTGGGAGAAAATAAATTAGTATTATGTTTTTTTGTTTTTTTTTGTCTGTCTCTGATCTGTTTTATCCTGTAGGAGACATTATGTTCTCTGATCTGGTTTTGTTCTGTCAAAGACATGTCTCTGTTTATTATTATTAATTTTTGTAGGATATATTATAAAATTAATTTCTCTGATCTGTTTATAGTTGACAGGCAGTTAAAAACTATATTTTTCAACAGTAACTTAAAATATACATAATTATATTATTAATAATTATATTCATATAAATCATATAATAAAGTATAATAATATATTTTTATAAAATAGAAGGCCAACCTTAATGTTGGAAAGTGCTATTCAATTTCATACTGTCTTTTCATGCCTTCTAAACTAACATGTGTGGAGGTCTAACTGATCCTCTAAAGACCTAGAATAAAAGGTTGTGGTATTTATTGAACCATCAATTCAAATGTTTAATGTGTTCTTGTATTTTTTATTACTTAGTTGTAAGCAATATTATGTTTCTTCTTGTGTTCTTTTGAAATTATTTTATAAATATAGCCTCACTTTTACCAGCTCCTCAATAATATACAGACTTCTCAACCACTCTCCATTATTATAAAGATAAAAGAGTCAAAAGAATAAATCCCAGAATTCATTGGTTGATGACATTTTTGGAAATTGGATTCCAGTGAATATATTTTTCTAGTCTTCTGAAAAAGAGAATCTAGAAGCCAGAAAAAAATTAGTCCTTCTTCAGGGTCTGAGTGTTTTGCATTGTTGTTTCAGAAGCCAATCATGAAGATCAGAAGTTAAAAGAAGTTTAAAAAAACAGCCTTCTCTCAATTGCTTAATCCCCACCCTGCCCCACCCCAACTTGCCACCAAAATATTATGGAATTTGAATGGTAAGACCACTTAAATAGTTTAATTTAAAGGTTGTGCCTCAATTATGCTGGTTTCTTCTCCCTGAGCTATGCAATTATCTCTATGCATTTTGATATGTCTGTGTGTGTGTACACCTATATCAATACAAAATATTGTTCAATTGTTTCACTTGTGTCTGACTTTTGTGATCCCATTTTGGGTTTTCTTGGTAAAGGGACTAGGATGGTTTGTCATTTCTTTCTCTATTTCATTTTACAGATGAAAGGAAACTGAAAAAAGCAGGGTTAAGTGACTTGACCAGGGTTACACAGCTAGTAAGTGTTTGAGGTTGGATTTGAACCCAGGAAGATAAGTCTTCCTGACTCCAGACCCAGCTCTCTATTCACTGTGTCACCTAGCTGCCCATATATATATTATGTATTTAGATATTATATGTATATTATATATCTTAGTAGGAAGTGTATAGGAATAGTTCTTGTTGGAGCCTGGTTTGGCATTTACAAATTTTTAACAGACTTTGAATTTAGCAAATCTATTGACTCTTTCATGAAAGTTCTATATTGATACCTCTTCAAGGACAGAAATTCTGAAAGACTATGCCAGTGGAAATTATGTTCTGATAGGTTTTACCAAGCCAGGAAGGCTTTGAGTACAAATCTAACATTATATTTAAGTCTATTTTGAATGACAGTTCTAGGCACACAAAGTCTCCTTACTAGATGATAGGTTTTGTTATTGTGGGTGTTGTTGTTAGGCCATGACAATTGAATATCTTACTAGAGTGAAAAAAGTATTATATTCTATGCTCTGTGAGTAATTTCAATCCCCCCAAAATTGGTCTTTTTACATACTGAAGAATTAACTTTTGGATGAATAAAGAGACTTTTAAGGTATTGGGTGGGGGGGGGGCAGTTATGTGTATTCAGTTCCTAGTAATGGATCAGAGTCAGGAAGACCTGAGTTAAAATCATGACAGCTATGTGGCCTCTATCTGAGCCTCAGGCAACTTGAAAAAAATGTCTATTATGTTAATAATTAGCTGTGATCTCTAGTGGTGAAGGGAGTTCCTCTTTGATGTAATTATTTTTAACTGAAAACTGGAAAATGGTATTTAAAGTAAGAGGAGGAGCAAAAAGATAAACTCCAGATTAAGTCAACTCAAAAACCATGGATTTGCTTGCTAACCCTCTTATTTGAGAGAATTAAACCACATGACCAGCAAATCATTTCACTGATCCATGTTAATTTATTCATCTACAACATGAAGGAGCTGGACCAGACATATAAGCATATACTGATTATAGGTTCTCTAGAAAACATGTGCTTCACTCAAGATTATGATTTCATTGTGTCTTCATTACATTAAAATCCTCCATATGGAGTCAGGGCCTGCTCTTTTCCTTTCACATTAGCCATGATGAAACATAGATTTGTCTTCTATCTCACTAGAGAGATCCAAACTTTTCCTTAAATCTTTATGAAACCCAGCATTAATCACACTAAGCAAGGATTTAACAGATATGCTTTCTGATCTCTAGCACTCCTGTCAATGACATTAATACAATAATTCTCATTCCTTTTCCTACCTCCATCTTCTAGCCTCCCCTTGTTTTAGTCAGTCTAAATTCTTCACAGTCAAGTTTGCATTGACCATGATGGAATTAAATCAATAATCTTTAATTCATAGTGCCTAGCACAGGGGCAGTTCACTTGTGGGCTTTCAAGAAATGATAAATATACATGTAGAGAATACATTCTGAAAACAATGTGATAAATTGGAAAGTATAATGGTCCTGGAATAAGAGGGAATGAGTTCAAGCCCTACCTCTGACCTTTAGCACTTATGTGATCTTGGACATGACATTTAACTTTTCTAAGATTTAGTTGCCTCACCTATAGGATGAATGAATTAGAATAGATGACTTATGAAGTTCCTTTCAGTTGCAGATTTGTTATAATATATTATGATATAATACATTATTTTACAAATAAAGGAAGGAAGCTACACAGTTCTTTCTCTTTGTTTTGTGTATCCTTATTTAATTTAGGGAGACAAAAAGATAGTGGTAGAATATCAAAGTATCCTTTCCAAAGGTCAGCTTATCTTGGGACACAACATCTGGAAAAGTTAGACCAAAAAATTGTATCCTAAACTCATAAAGTAGGAACATATCACAGCATCCAATAACTGGATAGCTCTGGCAGCTCTTCATCTCTTTTACAATAAATAATAAGCAAAATGTTGTAATAAAACCCATCTGCTCTGATTTCTATAATAACCTGATGCTCAGAGGTGAACATCACCTGGATGCCTTAGGGCTTAGTGTTTTATCCTTAAACTACATTTACAGTGTAGAGATGATAACATGTAGGTAGATGACATTTTCTCAGCGTTTGACTAATATCTGTGTTGGAGGTAATAAAACACCAGAAATATACAAAAATCTGAAAATCCCTGTTTCCCCAGTGCATCTCTGTTTCCAGCAATATCTTGGATGCTCCCTGGTAACAGAATGACAGTAAGCTAATTCTAAGCCTGTAAGATAATGTCATGCCAAAACTAACAGAATGAGAGGATCACTGTATATTACAAAACAGAATCAAGGCATTGGAAGAATTCTTGAAGTAGAAGAAAGGGGTTTTGCTGTAGAAAAGAATTTGCTTCTATACTACTCTGATGCAATTCTCTGGAAGGCAAAAATGAGTACTTGTCAGCTGAGCTGATTTCTTTTGGGTCAAAGCTTAGGTTTCTTTTCTTGTAATATTAGATCAATTTAGTTACTGGTACATCAGATTTCTTTGATTGGAATCCAGCCATATACTTTGATACCCTGCTAACTGTTTTATAACCAAATACTCTATTATATACTTTCCTATTTGTACTGAGGCATCACTTTTATAATACTATTTCTTGTCCTAATAAACTCCTTTTTTATGGTATAAAATTTCCATAATTGGAATACCAATTTAACTCTAATCTTATTTTAATTGAAAGTACATGAACTATAAAATAGCAAAAGGGAATGCATCTTCATGGAAATCTCCTTTCTGTTTCTGAATATAAAAAATTCGTACAATGGTCTCATTAGTAATTTTACTCAGCATCTTTGGGGGCACACATAAGCATTTAATTATTTAGTAGGAATTGCAAATAATTACAACTATTTAACAAAAAAGAAACTCTTCTGACCCTTCCCCAGACTCTAACATCCCCTCAAACTTCACCCTATATTTCTCTTCTCTTTCTCAAACTCTTTAAAAAAGAAAGGTATCTACACTCACATCATTAGCAGTAGGACTCCTGATCTGATTACTCAAATGAAACTTATATTTCCAAAGTTAGTCATGATCTCTTAATTACTAAATGGAGAATCTTTCCTTAGTTTTCATTTTTATGGTTTTCTGCAACATTTGACACTGTTTTTATTAAATATTTTAAAATGTATTTTCATTTATTTATTCTCTTCTTGGGCAATGAGGGTTAAGTGACTTGTCCAAGGTCACAAAGCTAGTAAGTGTCAAGTGTCTGAGGCTGGATTTGAACTCAGATCCTCTTGAATCCAGAGCCAGTGCTTTATCCACTTTATCACCTACCTACCCCTTGTTTTATTTTTAAAATCATAAATATTTTATTATTTTCGAGTTACATGTAATGATAGTTTTCAACATTTGTTTTAATAAGATTTTGTGTTCCAAATTTTTCTCCCTCCCTCCCTTCCCTCTCCCCTCCCCAGGACAGAAAGCAATCTGATATAGATTATATATGTACAATTACATTAAACATTTTTCTATCAATAACTCTTTGAATTATCATGTACTTTCTCTTTATACTGCTTCTTACTCTCTGAATTTTCCTTCTCTCATTCACCTTTGACATTTCATCATTTATACCATTATACTATGCCACTTAACTGGGTATTTCCAAAGGCTCTATCCTAGGACTATTATTTGTGAATGAATGCATATACACACACATACATGAAAACATAAATACATATACATATATGTGTATGAATATATATGTATGTTTATGTGTATATATATATATATATATAATATATGTGTGTGTGTGTGTGTGTGCATTCATATCCATATCCACATCCAGGATTTGCATATGAGGTAGCTAGGGGGCATAGTAGTGAATAGAGTGCTGGGCCTGGAGTCAGAAAGTGTCATCTTCCTGAGTTCAAATCTTGCTGTGTGACCCTGGGCAAGTAACTTAACCCTGTTTGCCTCAGTTTCTTATTCTATAAAATGAGCTAGAGAAGGAAGTGTCAAACTACTCCAGAGTCCTTGACAAAAATAAAATCTAAATGGTGTAATGATTGGAATGATGCCACCTACTGGAGACTTACTATAGGAAAGCTCCACCGTGAGGAGAATGCCTCTGAGGGCAAGGCCACGCGGCTTTTCCTTGGCATCAGGAAGTGATGTTTGCTCATGGGTACTGTCTATCAAGGCTACCAGCCAATCAACTTGAGGAGCCTCCCATTTTCTGGGAGGGGAAAGGAAGAAGGAAGGAGCACCTGCGTGGTTAGCTCTGTCTCTTTTTGGTTCCTGACTTCGCCGTGGTGGTGGTGGCAGCAGAGGACTTCACAGGAAAAGGAAAGAAAGGATTGTCAGGCTATAGGAATTCTGTTCTCAATCTTTCTTTTTCTATCTTTCAATAAACCTTTAAAAACCTAAACTCATTTTATCAGTGATTTTAGTCAGTTTCCCCCAAAACTGGGGGAACAGATTAGAACCACATTTAGAATTTTTAATTACACAATGGGTTCATGAAGAGTCACTTGCAACTTAAGAAAACAATACCACTGAACAACTAGATCGAGATCTAGATCAAGATCTTTCATTTACTTGTCAAATTCTGGGCCTATTTTTCTCAATAAAGGTACTGTGTGATGAGGCTTACTGATAGAAGGAGATTTCAGGGAATCTTTCTGGATAAATATTTCAAATAATTTTAAGTTTAGAAGATGAGTTAGTGGAATATGGAAATCAACTCGAAATAAGGGTGAACAGCTTGGAAAGAGGAGGAACATGTATTAGTTAAATAGTAGCAATGACCTTTACTGAAATGTACAATCCTAGTTGCCCTCTCACTACCCCAACCATTCCTCCTCCACTTGTTTCCTGCTTTTTCTTCAGCCTATTCTGAACTGTGGGAATCCCCAGGGGTAGAGATAACCTTGCTTCTATACTTTCTGCTCTTGAAATATTATGTACTTTTGAATTTCTGCCCTTGTTTCAGGGTCACCTAGAACAGTGCATGACACATAATAGGTGCTTAATAAATGCTTTTTCAATATTTAGCCCTGTGCCAGAAATATAGTAGTTCTTTAATAAATGTTTATTTGTGGATGGATTGAAGGAAGGAATTTATTCACTTTCCTAGCTTCAACTATACTTTGCTATTAGCAGAATCATCTTTCATAAACAAGACTTTGATCATGAGACATTGCTCCAAAATTTTCTAAGATTTATTATTTCCTATCACATCAAACAAAATGCTTTACCTGGCATTCAAATACTTTTGTAAGTTATCCCTACTTGTTTAGGCAAGAAACGGTGTTTCCTATCACTTCCTAGCAAATAATTTCTCTTTCAGTCCCATTTGTTTTCTTCCTTTATCTCTATGCCATGCTAATTCCCACTACCATACTTCAATCATGTTTATTCTCTCCTTTCTTTGTAATGCCCTTGTTTCTGCCTTTCACTAAATAAAAGACCTGTTTCTGAGGTTCAGCTCTTATCTCCCTTGCTACATGAAACCTCCCCTAATCATTCTAGCTCTTTTTTTCTTCTTTTTTTCATTATACCTCATAATGATAAACTACAACAGCTCTTACTGTATATGCCAGAAAATTGGACTTGTAACTAGTTCTATGCTGCTTGGCATTTGAAGTTAGTTATTTATTGCATATCAGTTATATCTCCCAAATCATTGAAAATCTCCAAGGATAGGGATTCCAAAATCTTTTATTTTCCTTAGATCTCATAATAGTGAACAGTATGCAGTAGGTATTATATGTATATATATATATATATATATATACATATATATACATATACATTTGATATACAAGTAAACATGTATGTTTAACAATTTTTGCTAACTTGCTGAATTATAAAGGATTAAGAAAATGATTAATTATTGGAAGACCCATAGATGTATTTACTGACATATCATCATATCCAAAGAATCTATTTTCCAGAAGAGAAAAAAATATCATAAATTTTTAAATTGACCAAACAAAACAACTATATCCCTAATTCAGAACCTCAAGACATGGATTTAAGGATATTGTGGGTGACAATAACATTATAAATCACTTAGGCATTAATTTCCATTTTATGTTCTTGATAGAATATGCACTTAAAGTTGATTAATATTTATTTGTGGTTTTGAGGGAGGGATTGGGATAAATTTTAGGGTATTAATTTTTCAGTAAACTTGTTTATCTTTTCCATATTTTAAATTACATTGATAATATAGACAATGTGTTTTAAAATTCTCCTGGTTTCTCAAATCATCTTTTAATTTTGATAAACTTCTTATTGATTTCTCTGTATTATTTTATTTTATTGAATCCTATATCTTTGGGGGGCATGTTTGATGTAGATGATAAACATTCTATAAAGATCAAAAACTCATGGAAGAATGTGCTGAAATCATCTTTTAACCAAGAATGGCTTGGAAGGTCAGAAGGAGGGAGCTGCTGTGCTAATACAGGAGTAAAGCCCAACCCCATAGTCACCCTGACACAGATCCAGTCCCAGGAAGGCCTCACCAGAGAAGCAGACCCCCAGATCCTCTGAATCAGCTGAAGCACCAGTGTTGCTTGGAACTAAGCTCACAGTCTGATGAGTGGGCTGAGCCCTGGGCAGGGGGTCTATGCTGGTGCTAAGGCAGAACTTAGATTTTATACCCCTGCTGAGAACCAGGAGGTAGGCTAGAGTAGCAGTGATCCGGGGGGGGGGAGGGGCACAGGCTTATCAGAGCAAACAACCACAACACACAAAGCTGGTTGATGAGCAAGTTGGTCTGGGGTCATCTACAGACCAGGGAAAAGGCCAAGCAAGTGAAGAACCTGATCCTCCGTAAATCATACCACCTGGGACTTCTGAAGCTTGGGATACTGCAGCCTGGAAACAGTACCCCACTTTAAGGAACTAAAAGTCAAGTAAAAGAAAGGCAAGATGAGCAGACAGAGAAAGGTGAGAACCATAGAAAGTTTCTTTAGTGACAAGGAAGACCAAGGGGCACCCTCAGAGGAAGATGTCAACATCAGGGCCCCTATATCTAAAGCTTCCAAGAAAAATATTAATTGGTCAGAGGACATAGAGGTACTCAAAAAGGACTTTGAAGATAAAGTTAGAAAGGTAGGAAAAAATAGAAAGAGAAATGAGGGTGATGCAAGAAAGACATGAGAAAAAAGTCAACAGCATGTAAAGCCAAATTGGCCAAATGGAAAAGGAGGTAGCAAAGCTCTCTGATAAAAATTGTTGCCTAAGAATTAGGATTGAAATGATGGAAGCTAGTGACTGTATGAGAAACCAAGGCACAATAAAGTAAATCCAAATGAATAAAAAATAGAAGGGTATGTGAAATATCTTCTTGGAAAAAACTGCATACCTGGAAAATAGGTCCGGGAAAGAAAATTTGAAAATTATTAGTCTACCTGAAAACCATGATGAAGGAAAGAGCTTAGACTTCATCTTTCAAGAAATTGTCATGGAAAATTGCCTTGATATTCTGGAAGCAGAAGGTAAAAAGAATCCACCAATCATCTCCTGAAAGAGATCCCAAAAGGAAAACTCCCAGAACTATTATAGTCAAATCCCAGAGCTCTCAAATCAAGGAGAAATTATTGCAAGCTGCCAAAAAAGAAAGAATTCAAGTACTGTGGAACCCCACTCAGAATGGCACAAGATCTAGCAGCTTCTACATTAAAGGACCAGTATGCATGGGATATGATATTCCAGAGGGCAAAGGAATTGGGATTTCAACCAAGAATTACCTACCAATCAAAACTGAGCATAATCTTTCAGTGGTAAAAATGGGACTTCAATGAAAAAGAGGACTTTCAGGTATTTGTGATGAAAAGACCTGAACTGAATGGCAAATTTGACTTTCAAATATAATACCCTAGAGGATCATAAAAAAATTGGAGTTGGGGGACATACCTGGGGTCATGCAGTGGGTGACTCTCTTGTGTCTGAGGCTGGGTTTTGGCTGGGATCCTCCTGGGTCCAGGGTGGCTGCTTTGTCCACTGTGTCACCTAGCTGCACCATGATTACCTCTTTAGCATAAAATTGTGGGATGAGGGGAATGCCCTGGGGTAGAGGGAAGGGCAGAGGTAACATAGAGTAAAATCCCACATGAAAGTAACAGGAAAGGTCTTCTGGGGTGGGGAAAAAGATGGGGCAGGAGCAGGGCAGTAATTAAACTTTACACTTATCAGAATTGGCTCAAAGACCTCAATCTTGTCAGAATTGGCTCAAGGAGGGAATAACATACACACTCAATTGGGTATTGTAACCTATCTAACCCTAGAGGAAAATAGGAGGGAAAGGGATAAAGAGAGAGGGGTAAGGGGGAAGCTAGGTGGCACAGTGGATAAAGCAGTGGCCTTGGATTCAGGAGTACCTAAGTTCAAATCCAACTTCAGACACTTAACACTTACTAGCTGTGTGACTTTGGGCAAGTCACTTAACCCCAGTTGCCTCACTTAAAAAAAAAGGGGGAGGTAAAAGAAGGGAGGGCATATTGGGGGAGGGGACAGACAGAAACAAATCCCTTTTGAGGAGGTATAGGCTGAAAGAAGATAGATAATGGATAAAATATCATGTCAAAGGGAATAGAATGGAGGGAAACAGTTAACAATAGTAATCATGAAAAAGAGAAAAGGGGAAAAATGTACAAAAAATATTTCTAGCAACTCTTTGTGATAGCTCAGAATTGAGAATCAAGGGAATGTCCATCAACTGAGGAATGATGGAAGAAGCTGTGCTATATGATTGTGGTGGAATGGTCTTGTGCTATAGGAAATGACAAACAGGATGATACCAGAAAAACCTGGGAAGACTCATATGAACTGATGTATAGTGAAGTGAGCAGCAACCAGGAGGAAATTGTGCATATTGACAGCAGTATTGTTATGATTAGCAACTGTAAATTACTTAAATACTCTTAGCAATACCATGATCCAAGACAATCCCACGGTACTAATGATGAAGCATACTGTCCACCCCCATAGAAATACCTCAAAAGAAGAGCACTTGTGGATTGTATGTATATAACCTATATCAGATTGGTTGCTGTCTTGTGGAGGGGGGAGGAAAGGGAAGAAAGGAGAAAAATTTGGAACTCTAAATCTTATTAAAATGAATGTTGAAAATTACCCTTACATGTAACTGGAAAAAAATAAAATAAATGTTTGTTGCATTGAAAAAAAAAATCTGAATCTTTTCTCGTAGTTCTCAGCAGTCCATTTTTTGGGGGTTGTATAATTGTCAATAGATTATAATTAGAATAAAACAAAGGTAATCATTGTAACTAGTTCATATTTGTCAGAGAGAGGCAAAGAAACAGATAAGCAGAATGAATAAGATAGATCAATGAATAGATATATAGATAATATTATTTAAATGCTAATTATGTCCTAGACTACTGTGCTAAGTGAGCCCTGAGGACACAAAATAAAAGTAAATAAGAAGGTCAGTGCCCTCACAGAATTTAGCATTCAAATAAAAGGAAGCTGGAAAAGAGCATGGTGGGCAAAGTAGTCAGTTCATATATATAAAGAGAGAGGGTGGGGAGAGAGGGAGAGAGAGAGAGAGAGAGAGAGAGAGAGAGAGAGAGAGAGAGACTGACTTCTTTGTCCTAGCTGAAGATGTCCAAGAGGTCCAAGAAATGCAGTCAAGGCCAGAAACAAGATAATGCCAATTTTGGCCTATAAAAGCTCAAGGTAGCTCCAGAAATGGATCTCCAGGATTATTCTTACTCTTAAGTATGTACGGAGTGAAGATACTATTCTGAGTGGAGTTGAGTGCAGACAACATCACTAGAAATGTCACCATGTTTAATTCAAGTTGTTTCAGTGAAACAGATATTGATCTAAAGAGTCTCATTGCCTCCTTGAGGACAGTATCTAAATAGTTTGTCATTTAAGACTCTTCTACAAGCTGGCTCTAGCCTACCTTTCTAAATTCGTTTTCTATTTCTCTCTCTCATACCCTCAATGTTTCAGATAAGATAAGACAATGGGCTGTTCCCCAGATAGGAGACTATTTCCTGTTCCTATAAGCTGTCCATCATGCCCAATATGTATTTTATCTCTACCTATCTTAGTCTTTATCTTCCTTCAAGACTTAGGTCTACCTGTTTTACTTAGTCTTCTTTGATTTCCTTAGTTACCAATGCTTACTCCTTTTCTAAGTTTCCCATTATTATTCTTGTTTGAATGCTGTATGCCTGCCAGTAGCCTCTAACTCTCTTGACAGCAGGGCCAGTATTCTTATTGTATTTGTATCCTGAGTGACTAGCCCAGTATTTTGTTTGCAGTAAATGTTTAATTCATGGTTGCTGAATTTAATTGTGCTGATTCTATTCTTGAAATAAATATAAACCCAGAAGCTTTTTCCCCCTCCTATTCACATAAGAAGTTTCAATATAGAGAAAAAATGACATTGCATGTAGAAGCTGTATCCCTGAGGAAATGACCATTCTACCCCTTGTGTATGTTAGTCAAGTCTAGGATTTCAAGGAAAAGAAATGAAGTTCCACAATCAATCCCTGTTATTATGATGTTTATCGATGGCATATGAATAGATTTCATGATATGCTCATAACAAGAAGGGTAGAAGATGAACATTTTTTCAAAATTGACAGCAAATAGATCTTTGTCTTTAGTTCTGGACAGTGAAACCATTGCACAACTTCTGTTCAGGAACTCAGCTCAGTGGAGAGGTATCTTGATCATCCAATGGTCTATGGCTATTGGGACTTTGTAGTATTACACCGAAGCAAACTAAGAGATGAAGCCTCTTTCAAATAAATCAGACTAGGAATTGTGATACCTTTTCATAAGTAAATAATTTGAGAAGTAACAAAGTTTTGGTGGAATTTTAGCTGTGTTTATACATAAGTTCCCTTAAAATCTCATTGGAGAAGAGACTTGATCTAACCAGCTTTTATCAATTTTGTAGTACAACTTCCAAGTATAATGCTGACATATTCATATGAAAATCTCTAAATCTGAGGTTCAAAATTACAGAACAGGGACAGTGCCTTCATTGGTTTAGGGAGCTCCCTCTACAAATGTCTTCTCTACAGTACCTTCTCTTAAATGTTTAATATTAGAGTGTTTCTTTTAATGCTGAGAAGTTATCAATTTACATGGAATCTTACCAAGCAAGTACATATCAAAGACAACATTTTAACTCAGGTATTCCTGGCAGCAAAGCCAGCCTTATACTTACTATACCATAATTCTCCTCTTACTTCTTTGTTAAAAAAATAAACAAATTAAATATACCACAGTCAGACTACTTCAAAGAAGTTAATGATATAGTAAAATTAAAGAAAATTCCATGGAAAGACAATACTTCAATTTTGGAAATCTGGTCCTGCTTTGTGTATCAGAGATCAGGTAGATCAAAATATAGGAGAGCAGAACTATCTAAATAAATAATTATGTCTTTGGATTAATTTGTTTTACTGAATGAATAATCACAGTAATAAGTTCCTAATGATAGGAGGGTAAAAGAAGTTTGTTTTCCTGCAAACTAAACTGCATATTCTTTGTCTTAGCTATTCAACAACTATACATGCCACAGCAAAGGAAAAGGAAAAAAGATTCATGTATATGAATCTATATAGCAGTTTTTTTTTCATAGTGACAAAGAACTAGAAATTAAGGGGGGGGTAGAAGTTCATTAAATGAGACATGGTTGAACAAGTTATGACATGTGAGTTTAATGGTATATTAGTTCACTTTAAGAAATAATGACAGGTAAAATTTTAGAAAATCTTGGAAGATGTATTAACTGATGCAGAATTTGATGAATAGAATGAAGGAGAGCAATGCATATAATATTGTTGAAAGCTTTGGAAAGATTTAATACCTTTGAACAATGAAATCACCAATCATAATGCCAAACGATTGATGAATTAGTCTGCTACCATCTTCCTGACAGTGCTCATGGACTTGAGAGAAAGGCAGACATATTTTTGAAGATGGTTTATATGGTAATATTTTTGCTTGACAAAGGAAAGGAATTCATGCCCCCTTACAAAAAGAGAGGGGGAGAGAGAGTGAGAGAGAGAGTGTGAGAGAGAGAGAGAGAGAGAGAGAGAGAGAGAGAGAGAAGAGAATATAAGTAAAACCAGAAGGAATCATAGACAAGTAGGACAACAGTGTTGAATGTTATATACTAAATTTATTATATAATCAAACTCTTTGAAATGGAGATTTACTACAGCTTTACGTATAGTCCTGTCTTGTTCTAAAATGAATATGGAAATTCTCTTTTTATTTCCTTAAGTTGATGATTAAAAAAATCACAATTAAAAAAATATGGATGGATATATACATATGCGTGGTTGGTAGTGTTGTTTTTGAAGTGTTTCATTCAATTCTCTTTATCTATTCAAGTATTTGTTTAGTATCCCTAGTCCATAAAGTTAGTATTAATAGAATTTTAATGGTCATTTTTGTGCAAGACTCTCATTTTATGATGAGAAAAATAAATCCTAAAGAGTCTGTCACTTGCCTAAAGTCACACAAGTAGTAAGTGGAAGACTGAAGATTTGAATTCAGGTCTTTTAATTTTAAATGTAGAATTCACTCCACTGTATTTATGAGAACTTTTAGAAGACAATATTCTATATGAAAGAAGGAATGACAATTATTACTAAGTATATTCTGTACTTTACAAAAGATATGCAGAACACACCAAGAGGAACTAATATGAACATTCTATTTGCTATTATATAATTTGAATGGGAGCCCTACTAGGGAAAGTAATAATATAAAGTGATGTAAACACAAAAAGAATCAGACAAATGATAATTTCACATACTGTAAATGTTATTAGGGCACCTAGATGACACAGTGGATAAAATGTCCAGACTGCAGAAAGGAAGACACCTCTTTCTGAGTTGACATTGGGCCTCAGACTCTTACTAGTTGTGTGACCATGGACAAGTGACTTAAGACTGTTTGCATTAGTTTTCTTATCTGTAAAAGGAGCTGGAGAAGGAAAACCACTCTAGTATCTTTGCCAAGAAACCCCTAAATGAGATCATGAAGAGATGGACAAGACCAAAACAAGTCAACAACAAAAAATTATAGTAATCTATATAAAAACATCCTTTGCTCTGATGACCCTTTAGATATTTCATATGTATATATCTATATGGATATAGATATATACATGTATATGTCTGTATATATGTGTGCATGTATATATGAAGGACATTATCAATGCAGAAATCTTTTTTCTTGACTATGTATATTTGCAACTAGTAGGAAAAAGAAAAGCAGCTTTGTTCTCTTTGAATAAAATAAGATAATTTTGCATCCAGCAAGGAAGCAACCTCTGAATCTGAGACCAGAGGTTCATTTTGCTCAATTTCAGGTGTGTCATCAAGAAATCAATTAATAAACATATGCTATGACACAAAGCATTTCAAAACTCAGGAAATTTTCAACATCTACAAACTTCCAATGTGAAAAATTCCCCCAGAGACAAATTATTAAAAGTCTGTGCCAAGAACCATGGAGCTCCTGCAATTAGATATGGGGTAGAGTTTGGTTTAGCTAATTTTTGTATCCTCAGGGGAAACATGTTTCTGCATAATGGATCTCCTAACAAACCCAACCTTCAGAGAAGCACAGGAACTGGATGTCTAAAAATTAAGCTTTGGCAAGTTTAGGTCAAAATGACCCAGGGCAACTGGAACATTTCTTCTTAATATAATTTGCCTCCCATTGCTATATCTTACTCATGTTCGTCCATTCCTCTCATCCACCCACCCAACCCAGCTTGTTTTAATCAGCCCCTTTTATGTTACAGAAGTGATAAATCTTGTATTTGGAATTCAATTCTGATTTAGTAACACAACAGGAAAATATGTTTCTCTCCTGGAGCAGACACTTGGGGTGGAAATCAATCATCAAATGTATGCTATTCAGATAATATCATTGAAAACATTCCATTACAAGTGACCTTTACTGGTAGGAAGTTCCAAATGACTTTGTCATTCTAGAATAGGCATTCTTGCTTGGATACACTATGTCTTCATAGAAGGTGTATAGTGCTGAGCACTTTTAGCTTATTGAAGGCATGACATGATGATAAATTAAGAATTCTGACATTCCTCTTTTGCTAACCCCACTGTCTCCATTGAAACTGCAGATATAAGAATAACTTCATTTGAAACCTCATTTTAATATTTTCTTACCTGGGAAGATTTTATAAACTTGAAATCTGGCTTAAAAAGTTGTAAAATATGAAATGGAAAAACAACAACAATAAAACCCCAAACCCTAAAAAACATGAACTTGAAGTATGTTTTTGTTATTGAACTTAACGTAATGCAATTCCATGAGTTAAGCTTTATTGACTATGTTTTTTTAATTACATATACTATGCTAATATTTGCATAAAAATGTAAGAGCAAAAATCATCATATGCTTCTTTTAAAAGAATTAGGCTTTACATGGAAAACTACTTTAAACACACTTCACGACTTTGCCTATTGCACTTCAAATCTAATTAGGCTGGGGTAGCTAGGATGCCCAGTGGATAAAGCACTGGTCCCTGATTCAGAAGGACCTGAGTTCAAATCCAGCCTCAAAAACTTAACACTTACTAGCTATGTGACCCTGGACAAGTCACTTAACCCTCATTGCCCCACCAAAACAAACAAACAAACAAACAAACAAAAAATCTAATTAGGCCAAAATTCCATTCACTCTTGAGGAATATGGTGTTATATATTTCTGAAAAATTGTGGTTACTTTTGCTATTATTATTTCTTTTAATATAGCTAAAAAAAGGTGCATGTGTTTTTTTTTTTTTTTTTGGTTTTTGGTTTTTGTGGTTTTTGTGGGGCTACAAGGGTTAAGTGACTTGCCCAGGGTCACACAGCTAGTGTCAAGTGTCTGAGTCTGGATTTGAACTCAGGTCCTCCTGAATCCAAGGCCAGTGCTTTATTCACTGTGCCACCTAGCTGCCCCTGTATTTTTTTATTAATTATTTTCTGTAAGTATCTAGGATTTCACCATCAACAAGAGTATTTCCTTCTTCAAGACTTTCTATAGGTGACAGCGAGGTGTTGCAGTGATTAAAGCATGGGCCCTGGATTCAGGAAGACCTGAGTTCAAATCCAGACTCAGAAGCTTCACACTTACTAGCTCTTTGACCCTGGGCAAGTCACTTAATCTTCATTGTCCTGATTAAAAAAAAAAAAGAATCTATGGTGTAAGACTTTCTGTGACTGAAACCTAGTGGAGAGAGGCTCAGATATACAACTAAACCTTTTTTCAGTGTGTTAAAACCTATAGGGATTTAAATCTTATTTCTGTAGGTCACCTCAGACTCTGTGGTAAGGCATCTGAGTAGAAATTTAATTCAGAAAAAAATGAATTTTAGTACTTAAATACAACCTTGAAATAATAATCATATGTAAACATGAAACTCTCATATTTACACACTCCCATAAATAGTACCTTCCTCCATTATTAATGCCCTTTTAAAATTTCATCCACATCATCAGTTGGGTATTATAGAAAACAGAGAAAATGGGCCTTATACTGATACAAAGGCACATTTGAAAATTCCCTTCCTTTTGAACTGATAAGACTAGTGAATCACTGAAGCAACAAAGAAGAGCTGACTCTTCCTGTAGGAAACATTTTTATTTTGTGGGAAATCTCCAGGCTAAAAGACTCTTAGCAAGTATATTGCAATAGGAATTAGTTAATATAGATGTGTAGGAATTTGGAGGTTCTTTCCAAACCAAACATTCTCTATTTCAGTGTCTTCCTTGATAATTTGTTTGCTTTAAAAGCACCGAATACAGTATTGTGCTCATAGAGGATGCATAATAAATATAAATGACACTATTTAGTTTCAGACTAAAGGAAATTAGTGAATATTTTGTGTTTAGTTGCAAAGTGCTAATTCCTATGTATCTGGAACTTTGCTCATTCTTTATCCTTCTTGACCTTTTGGAACATTATTGACCACTCTCTTGGCTTATGTATTTTCTCCTCCCTCAGCTTTTTTCACATGACTTTATACTGAATCTCCTCCCACCCACTTGATCACTCCACAGTATCCTTTGCTGGATCATCATATATTATCTATTAATCATGAGTGTCCCCCAAAGGCATCATTCTGATTTACTTTTTCTTAATTCCCTACAAGTTTTCTCTTGATCATTCCATCATAGATTAAAATATGATTTCCTTATTTGATAAGGTTAGGAAATATACCAGTGACTTCATTGGTAAAGATTTGATGGTCAATTTTTATAATTCTACTTTTTATTTTCTTTTTTCAGTTATTTGTTGGTTTTGTCTAAGTTTAGAAACAGTACACTGAGTTCCTCCATTATTATAGTTTTATTGGTAATGTCTTCCTGCAATTTGATTAACTTTTTCTTTAAGTATTTAGATAATATGTTAGCTTTGTTTGAAATCATAATTGTTACTCTGTTTGAATCAGATTCTGCTTCCATACTCCAGGATGTTATTGGTAGATTTAGTTTGATCCTATGTTCATATATAAGACTAAGTAGAGATTTTCATGTAGAGATTTTCTAGACTTTTCAGATTTAGTCAACTTAGATGTTCATCTGGCCCTGTTTCCTGCAGAAGATTGGGCCCCTGTGCTTACCTCTGTGAGTCACCATGGCACTGACTACTATTAAGTTTAGGGTCTTTGGGTAGTCTCTGCTGAGTAATAAATACTCTAAGTTTTTCCTGTCACCGATGGGCATATAGGGCCCCTAGGTGGTGTTATGCTGGGCCTAGATGTTTGTATTACTTTGTTTCATACCTCAGATTGGACTAGTATGCACCCCTCCCTGTGCTCTTTTCTTATATAAATTAGTCCCTTAAGTTACCCCTTATTTCTGACCACATCTATGCCTGTTTCTTGCTATGAGACCAGGGTTTTATACTTCTCCTTCCATCTAGCCTAGCTTTGCTCTGCTCAAGGAAATATATATATATATATATATATATTTACATACCAAACCTGGGCAAAGGAGTTTATAGATGATTCTTGATGATTTAATTCTGGTGAAGTTGTAGAGTTTTACTGGCATTCTTGTGAAGGATTCACAGTATTGCTATTTTCTGACACCCACTCCTATGATTTTATTAGTATGAAAGATTCCTGGTGAGAAAACTTTTATCAATGCAAACTCAAACTTTCTCTGAAAGTTGTAGAATTGTAGTTTTGCCTAGAGAATTGAAAGATTACTCTACTCCCAACTGTACAAATCCTTCCCTAATGTCTATCTTGAACTGAAGACACATCATCAAGTATTTGCTTGATGTATATCTAGGTGTTACAAAGTGGTGGGGCAATTCTTACCTCACCTTATGTAATAGCCCCTGAAATAAACTCAAACTTGACATGTTCAAAATGGAACTCATCATCTTACCCCTCAACCATCTTATCCCAACAAATTTCACTATTTCTGTTGAAAAGAGCACTGTTTGTCCTTCATTCTTTTTTTTTATTTTTTGAGGCAACTGGGGTTAAGTGACTTGCCCAGAGTCACAAAGCTAGTAAGTGTTAAGTGTCTGAGGCCACATTTGAACTCAGGTTCTCCTGACTCAAGGGCCGGTGCTCTATCCACTATGCCATCTAGCTGCCCCTGTCCTTCATTCTTGAAGAGGACCGTGACATCAAGGGAATTATCCTCATGACTTGCAGTGAATTGGATTTAAATGAGGGAGGGCTGTGCAAAATCACTCTCTCCTCCAGAGCCATCTGAGTTCAGTGGTTAGATACATATAAGGATGACTGGAGGTCCCATATGTTTAAAGCAATTGGGGTTAAGTGACTTGCCCAGGGTCACACAGCTAGTAAGCATCTGAAGTCAGATTCAAACTCAGATCCTCCCAACTTCAGGGCTAGTGCTCTATCCACTGCACCACCTAGCTGCCCAGAGAAGGAAGTCCTACCTGTCCAGCCACCCAGGTTCCCAAACTTGGAACCATTGTTGTCTCTTTCCTCTCCCCTAAGCCCCATATCTTAATTAGTGACCAATTTTCATAAATTGTACCTTTACAGAATACTCACTTTTTCAATTTCCACTTACATAGCTACCTTTCTCTGTCACACCCTCATTACTATGCACCTAGATTATTACAATAGCCTCTTTCAATCTGCCTCCTTGATTATACCCCAATTCCAAATTAATCTTCATAAATCATAGGTCTAATTATGTTACTTCTCTGCTTAAGAAACCTTGGTAATTCTCTGTTATCTCTGCTATAAAATCCAAATTCCTCAGTATGTGATTTAAAGTTTTCACTAATTCACTTCAACCAGCTTTTCAGAATGGCTTCACATCTAGCCCTCTCTAATAATAATAGCTAACATTTATACAGCACTTACCATGTGTCAGGCCCTGTGTTAAGTACTTTACAATGATAATCTCACTTGAGTCTCACAAAAGACTTTGGAGGTGGAGCAATATTATCAAATTTAAGAGATCAGGAAACTGAGGCAAACAGAAGTTTAAAAAAATTATCCATGTTCACATATTTAGTAAGTATATGAGGCTGAATTTGAATTCAGGTCTTCCTGACTCTAGGCCCAGCACTCTATCCACTATACTACCTAATTGACTGAACAGTCTAGCCAAAGTGGCCTACCTGATGTTTTCTGAACTCAGTATACCATCTTTCATCACTATGCCTTTTCAGTGTTGTTCCCTGTTTCTGGAATGCCATCTCTTTAAGCCACCACCTCTTAATATTCTTATCTTCTTTCAAAACTCAGCTCAGGTGCTACCCAAAACTTGCCTTGATTCCCTGTCGTTGTTAGCATTCTTTCCATCTTTCAATTATCCTGTATTTGCTTAGCTGGTTAAATACATATTGCCCCAGTGGAATGTAAGCTGTTTGAGTTCAGAGCCCACTTTTCATTTGTCTTTTATTCTCATACTTTGAGCAATAACTTGCACATAATAGATACTTTATACATTTTGAATTTGAAAAGTGAAAACCTATAAAGTAATGACAAGTATACGTCTGTAGGTTCGTTTTCTCTACATTTGGTGAAGAATTTTTAATAGTATGACTAATTATTTGATAGAGACATAAATCAGGGCTTGTTGAACTTTTTCTACTTGTGACCGCTTTTTGTCCAATAAATTTTTATGTGACCCCAGATATATAGGTACATAAAATAGGCATGCATAACCTTTTACTGCTGCCGAAGTTTTCACAACCCCCTATTCAGTTATCCCCATATGGGGATATGACCCACAGTTTAAGAAGCTTTGACATAGATGATCACAAGCCAACCTATTTAGGATAAGTTTTCTAGTGTATTTTGGAACATAATGTGGATTTAACAGTGGATGACTAATGTAAATAACATGCACATATCACACCCAGATCCATATATAATTATTCTGAAGAAAGAAATAAAAACAAAACAAAACATTCCAAGAGCACCAGAAGAAAAGGTAATGATTGGTTTTTCAATGGATTCAAATTAACTCTCCCTTGTCTTATAGATCATAGCATTTAGAGATAGAAAGAAATATAGAGGTCATCAAAATCAACTCCATAATTTTAAAAATGAGGAAACCAAGGCCCAGAGAGAAGAGTTGACTTGCTTAGGGTCATATAGCTATTCAATGTCAGAAATGAGATTTGATATCAGGTCTTATAACTTCAGTTCTTATGCTATTATACATAAATTTATTATGCAGTAGATTCAATTCAATTTAATAATTTGGAAAATATATTAAGTGCTTGTTGTGTAAGAACCTCTGTGTCAAGCTCTAGGTATACAAAGATGAGAAACAACACAATGCCTAAAATAATCTAATGGTGGGGGAGTGAATAAAATGCACACAAAATAAGTGTTATCCAAGACAGAATAAGGATAAAGGAGTGACCTATGCAACATGTTTTAGGAAATATGAAGATGAGATTACTGTCAACTAGGGGAATCAAGGAGGACTACATGAAAGAAATTTTTTTTTGTTTTGTTTTGTTTTGTGGGGCAATGAGTGTTAAGTACTTGCCCAGGGTCACACAGTTAGTAAATGTCGTGTCTGAGGCCAAATTTGAACTCAGGTCCTCCTGACTCCAGGGCTGGTGCTTTATCCACTATGCCTCCTAGCTGCCCCTACATGAAAGAAATGTAACCTTATATTTATATTGCAAGAAGAAAGGATTTCAACACACTAAATTATGGTGAAATGCATACTAAGAAAGGAGGAAAGCCTATGAGAATACATGGAGTTAGGGAAGAAAGGGAGAAGATTTAAGTAATCATTGATTCTAAGTTGTCCAGAATTTAGACTGTATAAAGTAGAGTAGGGTTAAATAAATTGACAAAGTGAATTTGGAATGATATTGTAGATGATCATTGGTTCTAGACTAAGGCATTTATATTTCATCCAATAAGAGACAAAGAGTGTGTTAAATACTTTTCTGTGAAGCGGCTTGGTCACAGCCATTTACTAGGAAGATTATTTTGATTGCTTGGTGAATAATGCATTGGAAAGAGGACAGAGTAGAGGCAATGTTTAAGTAACATACTCTAGTAAAAGATGACAAAGAGCTAAAACAAGGTACTGACAATGTAAGTTGATGGGAGGAGGAAAGAATCTAAAGCAGCCTGTCCCAAAAGTCTTACTGCACATTGAAGCCTTGATAGCATCAACTTGATAGGTATCAGTGTTTCAATCTGCAATAAGACTTTTGGCATGCACTGTATATTTTGGAGGTAGAATTAACTGGATTTGGTGATTAAATATGGGAGATGCAGGAGAAAGAAAGTGAAAAATAATCCCCCCTCCCCATTTAAAGCTAGGCTGAATTGTAGGAGTGGGCAAGAGGAGAAGGAAGTAGAGGTTTATTTGCAGGTAGCATGATGGTTTACTTAAACAATATCTGATAGTCAGTAAAGAAGTTAATTGAAACTAATAGAAATGACTATTTCATTAAAAATTACTACACAATTCACAACATATGTGGGAGTAAACAATGAAGACGTGCTCAAAATACATATGAATACAAACATGAAAACCTCTTTAGAGAAATAATGGGAGATGAATCATTAGAGAACTGACCATTATTGATGGTTGAAACATTCCAATATAATAAATATGGAAATAATATCTAAATTAATTAACAGATTTAGTGCCATACCAATCAAACTGCAAAGAATTATTAGAGAAATAGACAAAATAACAAAAATTCAACAAAGTAATAAAAGGTCTAGAAGAGTGTTAATATTACCATAACTCAAATTATATTACAAAGCAAAAATATGTTTTATAAATACTTTATAAATAAACAGTAGGGGCAGCTAGATGGCACAGTGGATAGAGCAACGGCCCTGGATTCAGGAGTACCTGAGTTCAAATCCGGCCTCAGACATTTAACACTTACTAGCTGTGTGACCCTGGGCAAGTCACTTAACCCCAATTGCCTTACTAAATAAATAAATAAATAAATAAATAAATAAATAAATAAATAAATAAACAAACAAACAAACAAATAAATAAATAAATAAATAAATAAATAAATAAATAAATAAATAAATAAATAAATAAATGAATAAATGAATGAATGAATGAATGAATGAATAAATAAATAAATAAATAAACAGTAACATAAATACAATACAATAAAATAAATTATAAATGAAATAAATTATAAATAAAATTATGAACATTTATAAATTGTTCATATGCATATAGATAATTTATATACCATATAATATAAGTGATATATGATATATAAACATTTTATTTTTATAATATTTGTATACAATATCCATCAAAATTTTATAAATACTTATTTTGGGTTAATTTTGATATTCATTAAAGTATTTCATACTTGTTTTTTAAAAAAATTAGAAAGGTCAATTGAGGATATAGTCTGGACAAGGCTCAAGAGCACTGAGACATGTTAGTTTGATGTTGAGGGACACAAATTACCAAAGTAATGATTCACTATTTGAGAAAATGTTGGGCAGACTGGAAAGCAGCTTGGCAAATATTAAATTTTAGAATGTAATTTTTCATATCATCTACAACAGCCATGTTGTTTTGTGAATTACTTGCAACTGGAAATAATTTGATATGATTCCATTTTGTGAAAGTAGTGAACATATATGTAAATTTCTACTGATGCTAGACTGAATCAAAATGTCTGATCTTCAGTAGAAGAAATAAGATAAAGTTGGTTCCCTGAACTTTAGTTTATTTTCTGCCAGTTGTGTTGGAGTGTTGAATTTCATGCCATTCATACAGGGTACTGCTCTGTTTTCTGTATTTTTAATCCTACATAGACAGACACACATTATATATAAGTGTGTGTGTGTGTAATTCTAAGAAAACATTAAAAAGTTGCATATCTTAAAGAGCACACTTCAATAACTATTAGATATATTAAGTTCCTATTGGTGAGAATAAGCTACATATTTTAGTCATTATTCAATCCCACGATAAAATAGAATCAGTAACAGCAAACCTGAAAAGAAAGTTTGACCAATGGTGAAAAATAAAACAAAGTACTCTCAAACCATCACTGGTAAATAGCCTAAATAGTACTCAGAAAACAAAGACAGATAAAACTGGCTGCTGGAAAGATTTTTACTGATTCTTTTATCATGTGGTGTAATGTCCTTGGAGTTAGAAAAACATTGAGAATGGTAATAAAACACCCATTAATGATTGTGATCGGGGAAAAAAAAATCAACTTATCATGGACAGGACAATATAAACTCACTTTTTCATTTAAAGCATTACCAAAATCCTTGTTAAAAGTATTATTTGGGGTAAGCTAGATGGCTCAGTGGATAAAGTGCCAGCCCTGGATTCTGGAGGATCTGAGTTCAAATCCAGCCTCAGACACTTTACACTTACTAGCTGTGTGACCCTGGGCAAGTCACTTAACCCTCATTGCAACACCTCCCCCCCAAAAAAAAGTATTACTGGTTGAGTCTGTAAGATCTGTAGGTTTTATCAGATTGTAAAGCATTCCACTCTCCAAAAAAGTGTTCTGTTTCATTGTTTTGTTTTGCTTTTATAAAAAAATAACTTCTAGTGGTCTTGGAAGGCTTATCACTACTGACAGAATGATGAACTCTGGTTAAAATAGCAATATGTAAAGAAGCAAAATTATTTGCAAATTCTGTCCTACCTTCACAACCTGGTTTTATGTTCTTCCTATTCAAATCACCCAAAGTAAACTATTTCTTTTCTATCATAAACATTCCATCTAGTGTATCTGTGTCTTTGCATAGGAGCTAAACTTAATTTTTTTTCTCTCTTTACCTCCTCTTCATAAAATCCCTAGAAATCTCAATTCAAGTGTTATTTCCTACAAAACACCTTTTCTAACCTTGTCCTGTCAGACTCTATAGTTGGCTGGATTTCATCTTCCTCAAAAAATATTTTACGTTTTCTGTGGCTGTTTTGTTTTCACCAATGTACGCGCATATTGTTTACCTTGACAGAATCTAAGCTGCTATATGGTAAGTAGTTGATAAATTTTTATTAATTGATTTAAAAAAAAACAAAAATTTTAATCCAATTGAATTGTTCTTTCTACTAGTCTCAACTACCTTATTTTACTATCTAGACATGTGACTCATATCAAACAAATTTTTTGATACTAATAGTTGATCCAATTCCATCATTTCAAAGTTAGAATTGGATCAGGAATTAAGGAATAGATCACTTATTAGTAACTGGTCCATGAAGTATTTGTTCAATATTGACCATGAATGTTCAATGTGCCTTATAGATATAAATTTAATTTTGGAAAATACCTCTCTCAACAGCAGTTCTATTCAGTTATTCTTTAAGTACAACAAGGAATGGGTGGACATGACAAGTGACAAATGTTAAGCCAAAGATCAACTTTCATTTATCTAATCTCTAGAAAAAATATAAATGCACACAAACACACACATACATTCATGAATACACATTTACACATGCATACATGTACATGCATACATACATACATATGATACTTAAGGAAAAGGTGACTTTATTTTTCAGTGTTTTAGGTAATTTTAGAGATATTTACAGGACCTAGATGGGAATCAAGAGATCATAATTATTATTCCCCTTGAGTGATTCCTGGGCTCTAATAGTTCAATTTGGAATTGTCACTTGATCAGTCCAGTGTAACAATTGGAATGATGCCACCTGCTGGAGACTTACTGTAGAAGAGTTCCGCCCATGAAGTGAAGGTCTTTGAGGGCAAGAACATGCATCTTTTCTTTGGCGTCAGGAAGTGACGTTGGCTAGTGGGAGGAAGAAGGAAGAGACTGGTGCTCTGTCTCGTGCTCTTTCCTTTGGACGCTGGTGGAGAGGGGAGCGAGAAATGCACTCTCCCTTTAATAGATAGGAATCTAGGCCTTTCTCTCTTTAACAAATTCTTATTCTCCTTAATAAATGCTTAAAAGCCTAACTCTTGCTAAAGCTCATAATTTATTGGCGACCACTCATTAGATATTTTAGACAGACTAGCTAGAATTTTAGCCCTTAACACCAGGTTAAAGGAAACTAATATTTCATTTGACACTAAATCTAATTTGAATCTATACTTATTTTGGGGATTTTGCTTCCATAACCAAGTAGTATAAGGGTACTTGATGTTTCTGTATCATGGACCCCTTTGCCAGTCTGTGAAGCTTATGTACACCTTCTCTAAGTGAAGTTTTTAAATGCATAAAAATAATACATAAGATCACAAGTAAGACAATTATATTGAAATAATTCCAAAAAGCAAACAAGTTCATAGATGTCAGGTTAAGAAACCCTTTGCTAGGGGGCAGCTAGGTGGCACAGTAGATAAAGCACTGGCCCTGGATTCAGGAGGACCTGAGTTCAAATCCAGACTCAGACACTTGACACTTACTATCTGTAAGTGACCCTGGGCAAGTCACTTAACCCTCATTTCCCTGCAAAAAAAAAAAAAAAAAAAACAAAGAAAGAAAGAAAGAAAGAAAGAAACCCTGTGCTAGAGAGTTTAATGTTGCGAGGAGAGAGCATTTACATTCATGCTCAGTTTCTCTGAAGTGTTATTTCTACCCTACTACAAATCTTTGAAGAATTCCTATGGAACTCTATAAAATAGTGAAGGCTTCCATTTTGCAGATGATAAAGTTTTCAAGACATATTTGAATGAAAGCTATTGTTTCTAAGAGGTTTGCTAACATATGTCATGGAGGCTTTCTTTTTCTTCTAAATTCCTTAAATGTGGACCTTCTTTCAAATGATTTGTAGTCTGTCACACAGAAAGAGGTATTACTCAGCTTTATCTGGCTGAGATAGAGCTTGTATTTGTGGATAATGAAGATATTGATTTTGATCTTCAAGTGGAATAATGGGCACCCACACTCATACTAACCATTAATGGGGGCTTATAACTAATTGGCCAAATCTGCTCAAATGTTTGGTCCACATCAATTTGACACAATTTTGGCAGAAACTCAGATTAAACTTGAGTATCAATTCATTTTTTTCCAAGTGCTACAGTAAATGTTGAATATTTTACCTCATTGATTAGAGAACTCAGTTTTCTCAGAGCAGGAGTATTTTACACATCGTTATAAATACTTTAGACTTTTTAGTAGTGTGCTTCTTTTGCCAACTATTTTTAAAGGTAGAAAGCATTTTTAAATGTTAATTTTATTGATCATTTAGCCACAAATCTTTTTTTAGAACATTTTAATGCAGTTGGGTATAGACTAATGATATTCTAGTGTTAAGTATGCATTACAGCTTGTTAAAGACAGTTTCTATTACAGATTTATGGAGGAAATAATTCATAACAAATTAGTGTAGGACTTGTAGAAAAAAAAATAAGTTGTGTGAGCCAAATTGACTGTTGCTGAAGTTAGATAAACTGCCTTTTTATTGTCTAATTATAATTAACAAAAGATGTTCCCAATTTTTAAATGTCTACACTCTCATTTCAAGCTTGTACTTCATGTGTATAAATTAGTCTGTGGTTATGCACAACAGATATATATGAAAGAAGAAAAGAAATCAGGCTTGTTAGTAAATTCAATTCTTTAAATGTTAAAGAGGAACAAAAGTAGACATAGGAATGATAAATATTATTTTATTTTTAGTTACTCCCCTCCTTATTCCATTTTTACCTCTGACAAAGGAAAACATTGCTAGATGTAGGTAGATACCTCATAGAATATGACTGAAATTCAATGTTAAGCAGGTAGATTTTGCTATTGCACAAATAGATCTTATAGACAAGGGAATGAGAACAGGAATAGATAGTGTGAGAGGGAGAATTTCCAAATATCTTCCCTGTATTGGTGTGATAAAAAATGGTGAATCCTAATTTAATGATTCTCAAGCCACTGTTTGCATAAATTTCATGCTGAAAGATATTACAACCATTTTTTCAATTATAATTTTAAGACAATTCTTGACATTTCAAACACTATTATATCATTTCAAAGCTAGTAGAGAACTTAAAAAGATATTTAATTTGAATTCTTCATTCCATTAATTTTAAAGTTGAAGAAGCTTAGGCACAGCTATGTTCTGATCTGGATAAATAAATATACAACTAAACATTGTGGGACTGAAACTTGTGGCCTATCTCCTGGTCTATTGTTTTTAGGAATATAGTGAATCTGAGAGGGTTGTTTTTTTTTTTTTTTGCTTTGCTTTTTTTCTTTTTAACATAACAAAACTAATAACCAGTATTTAAAGTGTTTCAAAAGACATTGATACACTGTATTGTGTCAGAAAGTTTGAAAAGAGCTTTATTCATGTTATTTTATTTGATCCTGTACAACTATACATGTATTAAACATATTAAACATTTTTTAAATAAGTCAATAATTTGTTTTTATTATCTTTTTCTGAGCCAAAATTTTTGGAATCTATATAACAAGGAAGTTTTCTATGAAAAGCCTGGATTTTTGTCCTTGAATAAACATTTTATAGTGATACATTTTAAAATAAAGTAGTTTTTGAAATTTTATATTTCTAAGTTTTGACCAATAATTTAATCACTGTATTGAACTTTCCCTGAGAAATGCCTTCAATCTGTACAAATCTGTAAATACTTTTTGACAATCTTTGAGAATTACATGGATCAGGGAGACTGTGACTTATCCAGGGTGTCACAAACACTATGTCAAAGACAGCCTGAACTTCGGTCTTCCTAACCAAAAATAATATTGTTTCAGTGAAAAGATCACTGGATGTTTCAACACTTTTAGGTCCTAGTCTCTTCAATGTCTCTACCTCAATATAAATATTTGGTAAAAAGTGATTCCAACTCTCTGGACTTTGATTTCTTCATTTTAAAAATGAGAACTTCGGGAACAAATGCTCTTTAAAGTCCTTCTGGTTTTGATAATCTTTGATTCCATATTGAATGCAAGTAATTGCCTATTAGGGGATACCTGTGCAACATGCTTCACTGTACTGTTTTGATCATTATCTTTGCAAGTTGTCAAGGTTTACTTGGTGAAGTGTGCATCTCAATTTTATTTAAAATATCACATAATGTTTAAAACAATATTTGTTGAAAAAGATAAAGGTAAAGGAAAAATCTACCTCTGGGCCTTTTAAAAAGAAAATACATTTTGAAAATTGAATTTCAGGAAAGTTCATTGAGAAAACATCATTTTAGGGAAATATCTGTTTTATTTTAGTTGTTATATCCTATTCACTTCCTTTTGCACATAAAGGAAGATGGGTCATTTTTCTAGGCTTTGTGCAATATCTGTGTTACAGATATTGCAAGCACATAAAAATACTCTGTAAAATCTTTATTCATCAGGATACGACTCAAGGGTAGCTTCTCTTTATTGAATTTGGAATATGGTGTGCATTGACCTGAACTTTTGTATGGTTATTTCTGAATTGAAAACTAGCACATTCATAAAAAAAGAGAGAGAAAGAAACTTGTCACCCACAATGTGGATACAGTACAGTGTGAACAGAGAAGAGGTTCAACGGGGCCAGTTATATCTATTTCCCTTAGTTAAACTGCAATCTTGGGAACCTACAACCTAGAAACCCCTAGCTCTAAGGAGAGCCACTCTTGTATCTATCACTGTTCTGATAGTTTTCCTAGGAACAGTTTTTAAGTCTCGTTGATGTAGTTCAAGAGAATAATGACCATTCTATTGAACTTGGAAATTTATTTAGTTTTCCAGAATGTATTAAGCTTAGAATACCATCCTTCCTGTGCTACCAAACATCAGAGTTAATGACACCATTAGTGTGATATGTCATGCCAAAAAGGATTCAGAAAATAATTAGAAAGTGACTGTGAATATTTAAATAAAGGTTATAAGAGATAGATCAAAGTCTCTATGGGAGATGGGGATCAGAGGTGAAGAAAAAGATCCATATTTATTCCAGAATGGTGGGAAATTGGTATAAGTCCTGACAATTCAATAAAACCATGTCTATTTCTGTTGTGCTCCATGACTTTTTACTGTCAATGAAAGAATATATTTTATTCTTTTTTAGGAAATTCAATTTTAAGGGGGGCGTTTTGTTAAAATATTTGCTTTAGTGTATCTGTTCTTGTAAAGCAGATTGGTATAATGGAAAAAACACCTTGTTCTTGGAGTCAGAAGATGTAGAAGATGACAGTTGCATCTGTCATCTGAAAGACAGCAATGTCAATGCTTTTACTACTTGGCTCATAGCATTGGAAGAAAGTCTCCAAAAAGTTGACATGTGAAGAGTTTTGTTACTGTAGCTGATGGTGTTGCTTATTTCATTTTTGGTACGAACTTGTCATTTTATCAGAAGAGAGGACTATCCCTGTGGAAACTTCTCCAACAATTCAGATCAATGATTCCTTTGAAACTTTGAATCTTATAGAGGAGTCTGAGGCACTGAGAGGTTTAAAGATTTTCCCAAGGTCAGAGAGACAATTAAAGTCAGGACTTGAACCTAGCTCATGCTGACTTCAATGCCAGCCCAGATTTCTCTACATGAGTTGTTATTTTACTTTTTATTTGCACTTTCAACAAGGTTGTTGTAAGGTAAGTGCCATATCATCCATTATGGAACATTTCACAGTATTGGTTAAACACAAACACATTCTAATATCATTATGTTTTACTTTATGCAAACTCATGTCTATGCAGAAGAAGCACTCTGCTTCCTGAAGAAAGTGCTTGTGACATGCTTGGGATATAAACAAATGTCATGAAAGGAACCCCACTCTAAACAAAAGAGACAGTCCACAGGTATGAAATGCAATGACCCTTAGGTCTGCATTATGCCCATAATAATCCCAATTATACATTAACAAGGTCATCTCAGAATATAAATACATGCATACATGCATACATACATGTACACATGCATATTTGTATGTATGTACATGCATACATACTGTGAGAAAATAATGGGTTATGGAATGCCCAGAGGCACCCCCTGTTGGAGGGGATTATATTATGATTGCTTGGATTGACTTTGCTGATTGACTCACTTGAAGTTGACTTGATTTAAACCACACCTACCTGAGATCCTGGCTCTTGGGGGGTGGGTTCTCTGACCTCAGCATGTTCTGCTCATGGACCATACTCAAATCCAGTGAACCAATGGATTATGGATTTGGGCAATGCTAGCCAATTAGCTTGGAGAGGTGTATAGGGACCACCTCTCCTCTGGATGCAGAGGGAGCTTTCACTGTCAGTTTGCCTCTTGGACAGGCTCATGGTGGAGGACTTGGAGGAAGAAACAGGCCAGGCTGGAGCTCTATGCTACAAAGGCCTTTTCTTAACTTTCTGACCCAGGTGTTTTCTTTTTACTAATACTTCAATAAGTGCTTAATGCTCCAAAACTGGTGTTAAAACTTCTGATTAATAAGTAATAAGTATATTCTAAACCCCAGCTAATTTTCCCCAAACTTGGGACAGAAATAAGGTGACCACATATAGTTTTAATCACCACATGCCTATGGATACACACATATACATTGTGTATGTGTGTTGCATATATGCATGTATGGATAAACAATACACATACACACATGTGCATATACATGCATGTATATACATATCCACACATACACATGTGTATATATTGTGCACATGCATGTGCATATATACATGTATACATGCATATGCACATTCTGTATAATGATGTACATTTTTGTGTGTGTATGTATCCTATATACAGGCATGTGTCTACATACATGTGTGACTATATCCCTATACACATATTTACACACATATATACAGAGAGGGGACTGGAATGATGGTAGGTAAAAGATATTCATTTATTAGGTACTATGTGCAGAGCACTGTGCTAGATGTTTGGAGAGATTAGAAATAGTACTTTATCTTATGAAAATTATGGTCAAGTTACAAACTCCCAAAGGCTCAACTTAACATGGATTTATTGCCCCCCCCACTACATATTGTGTTAGGTGCTAGAGATACAGACAATTTTTTTTTTAAGTTATTGATAGGGGGCAGCTAGGTAGCACAATGTATAAAGCACCAACCCTAGATTCAGGAGGACCTGAGTTCAAATCTGGCCTCAGACACTTGACACTTACTAGCTATGTGACCCTGGGCAAGTCACTTACCATCATTGTTCCAATAAAAAGAAAAAAAAGTTATTGACATAATTAATGTTCTTCATATGGAGAAGGGATGCAGCAAAAAACAAGATAAGTAAATACAAGGTAATTTAAGGAAGGAGAGAATGATAATTAAATGAGTTAAGCATTACTCCTTATAGGAGTTGCCAACAAGACTAAGCCTTGAAGGAAGCTAGAGATGTAAAGAGACAGGGACCTAGAAGGAGTACATTCCAGACATCTTGCACACTATGCAAATACATAGTGATGGGAGGTAGAATTTTTAATTTTAGGTAAAAGCTAGAAGGATTATTATATAATAATAATTTTAAATTTTTCTTTACAGAGCAATAAGGGTTAAGTGAATTGCTCAGGGTCACACACCTAGTAAGTGTCAAGTGTCTGAGGAGCCTTCTGAATCCAGGGCCAATGCTTTATCCTCTGTGCCACTTAGCTGCCACATAGTAGTCTAAATGACACAGCTAGTAAGTATTAAGTGTCTGAGGTTGTATTTGAACGTAAGTCCTCCTGAATCCAGAGCCAGTGCTCTATCCACTTGGCCACCTAGCTGCCCCAGCAGTAATTGTTTTAAGGAATAACATCTTTGTCAAACTATTTTCCAAAACTCTAGATTACGGCCTGAGAACATATGGGCTGCCCTTCTTGTTTGTTTTCACCCTATTTAGGAATTAAAAGGGAAAAAGGATGGAATTATTTTACTTGAGAACTTAATAATTTAAACATATCAGATATTAACGTTGGTTTTTTTGCTTCTCACAGCTTTAAAAAAAAAGTTTGTTTCTATGAACTTGAAATTTGTTCTCCTGACTCATTTTCATTAATTCCATTTCTCCACTCTGCTGTGTCTTTAGAATGTCACCTGTTAAAATTCAGATGGTGAGTAGACAGGTGGCACAGTGGCAAAAAAAAAAAATCAGATGGATGAAATAAGGCTAGGTGTAGAAGTGGAATGTAGAAGATTTCAAAGGATGTCAGGGAAACATCTAGGAACATTAACTCTAGTTTTAAGGTAAAAAAAATGGATATCTAGTGCTTATTTATAGGCTAACTAGCTTGGAAAACTTAAGTGCCTCTTTTTTCAGAAATTATAAATAACATAGAATTGTGCCTGAAGAGGGCAGTTATATTATTTGTATTTAATTAGTAAACAAAAAGGCCTTTGATTACAATGCTGATGCTAGTAATTCATCAGCACTAGGCAATGTGTTTTGACTTGTTTTGTCAATAGTCATGATGGCTTTTAATTCATCTGTCCATATCGTACTTCCCAGTTCTCCCTTGTAAGTAACAATTTGGGTGGATTTATCAGCATTCTCCATGACCAAGTGGACCAAATAGAGCATTGTAGACACACATGATGCCATTGCCATTACCATTACATTGTTTTTTTACCAATTGATCTGGTCAACCACACAGGGTGTGGGTGTGGGAATATCCTAACTCCTTCACTTGAACTCCAAAACAATAACAACAATAAAACCTAATCTTTTACAGAGCACTCTGTGGTTTATAAGGTACTTTCATCCTAACCCCATGACACAGATAGTGTATATATTATTACCTTCATTTTACAGATGAGAAAACTGAGCTTCAGAGAGCCTCTTGACTTTTCAAGAGTTCTTCTCCTTCTCCCTTATTAATCAATCTATTTAAGCTAAACTATCCCTCTGCACAGTATAAGCATCCTTGTCTTCTTGTCTTTGTTCACTGCCAAAATAAGCAGCTAAGCTACATTCTCCCCACTTAGAACTCAAGATTTCAGAATTGCCTAGTTAGAAAAATAGTTGATTTACAATAGAACTCAGAGAACATCTAGTATGACCCCAAACTAGATATGGTCGCTGTCTCCTGCCCATGCTACTTGGGGGGGGGGCGGGGCAATGGGACTTAAGTGACTTGTCCAGGGTCACACAGCTTGTAAGTGTCAAGTGTCTGAGGCCGGATTTAAACTCAGGTCCTCCTGAATCCAGGGCCAGTGCTTTATCCACTGTTGTCACCTAGCTGCCTCATGTCCATGCTCCTGTTGATAGTTTTTAATGGTTAAAAAAAGGTGTGTTTGTATAAAGTCTATATTTATTTCCTTTCAGCTTCCTTTCTGAATCATTCTTCTGATATCCCCATTCTGGGATCAAATCGAACAAGCCTAATCCCTCTTCTATGTGACAGTCTTTTTTTTTTTTGGGGGGGGGCAATGAGGGTTAAGTGACTTACCCAGGCTCACACAGCTAGTAAGTGTCAAGTGTCTGAGGCTGGATTTGAACTCAGGTCCTCCTGAATCCAGGGCTGGTACTTTATTCACTGGGCCACCTACCTGCCCCTGAAAGTCTTTCAAATACTGAAAAACAGCTGTCATGTTCCCACTCAAGCTTATTTTCTCCAGGTTCATGGCCCCAGTTCCTTCAGATGGTTCTCATATGGCATGATCTTATCTTACTAATATTCCAGTATTTAAATAGTTCTTGACGTATTTAAGCAGCTGGGTAGCACAGTGGATAGAGCACTGGGCCTGAAGTCATAAGGACCTGAATTTGAATCTGTTTCTGATCTGTTTCTGATTGTGGGACCATTGGCAAATCACTTAATTTGCCTGTTTCTTCATCTATAAAATGTGGATTATAATATCAAAGAATTTCATGGCTTTTGAGAGGATCAAATAAGATAATATTTGTAAAGCACTTAGCACAGTGCCTAAAACATATTAGGAACTTAATACATAATTGTTCTTTTGTCTTTCCTTTCCTGGCCCCTTCTTACCTTTGCATTCTTTTCAAACTTTGCTTTGTTTTTGAGTTCAAATCCTGCCATCTACAAGAAACCTTTCCCATGCCCCCCAGATGATAACATATTTCTTTTCTGAACTCACCCCAACTACTCAGTATATATCTAGTTTATAACTACTTATTTACAAGTAGTGTGTTCTACTAAAATGTAAGTACTTTGAGGGCAGGAGCCCTATTCCCACCTTTTCTTCCCTCTAGAACTTTGTAAAGGGCCTGACACTTAGTAAGTGCTGAATACATACTTGTCGACTGACAGTTCTACATATTGGTTTCCCTTCTCCCCATACTATGCAGCTCATCAAATATCTTCCATAAAATGTGGGTCCACAACTGAACATAAAATCCCAAATGTGGTATGATCAGAGTAAAATACCAACAGGACTATCATCTTCCTCTTCCTGGACACTAATCTTGCATTATATAGAATAACTTTGTATTACCCTTTTTGTAACCTGCCATTTTATGCAGCTATCTCATATTGAACTTACAATAGACTGAAACCACAAAATGATTTTAGAAGGACTATTCATTGTGCTATAGAAGTTGACTATTTGAATACCAAAAGCCAATATACAATAAGTATTTATTAATATGACATTTAACATATTTAAATATTCAGATAAGTATTCACAGTGACTTTTTTTGTAATCTTCAATATATACAGTATATGTTCTGTATCTCTAATCAGACTTTTATATCTTTGGATCTATGGTCTGTATCTTATACTTTTTATGCTTTGCATTATCTAGCAGTTTAATTATATTATGGCCTCCAAAGGCCCTTCTATATCTAAATCTCTGCTATTTTAAATATCATAAATGCCTAATGTATGTCAATTAATACTGAAAACAATTATGACATACTTGTTAAATATGAAGAGATAGAAGAGTCAGTCCTTTCTGGATGTTGCTCCAACCCCAGGGTCTTGTTGAATAGAATTGTTCAACCTTACTATCTACCCAATATTGAACTTTGTTGTAGGAGCTAGTGTTTTTATTTTGCTGCAACATCTTATGAAGGGTGATTTGATAAGTCTAGTCACATAGCACATGAGGTTCTCTTCCTACAAGCTTATGTAGATAGAGGCCCTAAGTGTTGTGAGGGCTCACTCCCAAATTGGAATACTTGTGAGAAGGCAGCTTTCTCCATTTTCCTTTTAAAAGTGAAATTTGAAAGTGCCCAGAGTGATTTCAGGGCCATAAGGGAATAAAAAAAATATTAAAGAAAAAAAATTCTATTGAGCCTTTGCCAACTCTTCCCTACCCTTCATACAAGTAGTAACCACTGATTTTCACCAAAAAGGGAGAAAACCCCATACCAATGGACTTTGCCAGTAGGGCTACATTCATCTCCAGGACTCATGAACAGGGTTGAAATTCTGACATTCTGCATTTCGGGATTTGCGTTCCAAATGAAAAAATAACTATCTTTGTGGCTGTACTTTGCTAATTTTTTGATGAATCAAAAATTACTATTAAAACTGTTATATATTACTATGGTAGGTACTTTTCAATTGGAACATAACTGAGGTTTTCACTGTAGGTCCTACATCTAGAGTTGAATAGGCATGACTATTACTCTGCTGCAGTTCATCTCACTAGATTGTATGTTAATAATGAAAATGCAATTATTGCAAAAATGTTCAATAATTAAAAATATATCCTATTTTGCAATCAGGTGTATGTTTCCTAGAAAAGTCCCTTTAAAAGTCAGGACTCTGAATCACCAGAACACTTAGGAAATGAAATGATTTGAAGACTGGCATTTTCATTTTTTGTTTCTTTGGTTTGTGTTGTTTAGTTTTGGTTTTGTTTGGTTGGTTTTTGCCTGGCAATGAGGGTTAAGTGACTTGCCCAGGGTCACACAGGTAGTAAGTGTCAAGTGTTTGAGGCCAGATTTGAACTCAAGTTCTCCTGAATCCAGCGTTGGTGCTTTATCCACTATGCCACCTAGTTGCCCCCAAATTGCTATTTTCTTAAAGGGGAATGGTTTGGTAGATAGGGAACTAGTATTGAAATTCAGAAAATTCTGAATTCAAGCTCTGCATTAGACATTATCTAGTTGTGTGTTCCTGAACAAGTCACCAAGTGTAATTATATTATAGCCTCTTAAGGCCCTTCTATATCTAAATCTCTGATCTCTTGACACTAGGTTTTATAGTGGAAAGTACATTGAATTTGGATGTAGGAAGATACAAGTTCAAATTCTTTCTCAGAAAATTAAGGTGACTTTATTTCTCCTTCTATTTCTTCATATACAAACAATAATAGTCATGAATTCGTAGAGTTCTTATAAGGATCATGTGATCTCATACCAATTAACCACCAAATAAACAAACAAAAAATTAAGAAATGAACAAACAAGCAAGTAAAAAATAAATGAATGAATGAACAAATGAATGAATGAAGCAAGCAAACAAAAAAACAAATAAATAAATGGGTGGATGTGTGGACAAACAAATAAATCAATAAACAAAAGAGCAGATGAACAAACAAACAAATAAATAAATGCCTGAAAGATATATAAATAAATGAGTAAAAAAATAAATAAAAGGTATCTAAATAGATAAATAAAAGTTGTGATTAATGCGTTCCTTAGCTTTGATTATAGAATGGAAGGGGGTAATATTCTAAATTTGAGTTTTAAAAATAGAGTGTACTTATCATCCTGGAAAAATCTCTTCTGTTTTTCATAAATACCCCCTTTTAAAAATATGTAAAGAACAATAGATAAAGGACAATAATGCCTTATTTATGTGAGGCATTTTACACTTTTCAAATCCCTTTTCCTTTATTGTTTCATTGGCTCTTCAATATTATCCTTTGAGGTAGGAACTCTTAAAGCATAAGCTCAAATTAATATCATTTAGAATAGCGGAAAAAACTTTAGAATTGGAGCCAGGAACCTGGTTTTGGAACTTAGTAGTCAGGTTACCATGGGCAAGTGATATTTTGTTTCTGAAAATGGAAATAAAAATACATTATCTTTACAATTCTTAAAGCATTTGATGAATATATTATTATCGATAGTTGTATGACTTGGCAAATGATATCCCTTTTGAGCATCAGTTTTAATGTCTGTAAAATGGTGATAATATTGTCTTATAATGTTCTTGTATGTGTACATCATACATCCATACATCCATACACACATACATATACACATAGATGTTCAGTCTTCTCAGTTGTGTTCAACACTTTGTGATCCCATTTGAGGCTTTCCTACCAAAGATATTTTGAGTGTTTTATCCTTTCCTTCTCTGGTTCACTTTATAGATAAGGAACTGAGGCAAACAGTTAAGTGACTTGTCTAGGGTCACATAGTTAGTGTCTGACTCCAGATTGGAATTCATAAAAATGAGTCTTCCTGATTCCAAAAATAATGTTCTATTCATTGCATCATCTAGCTGCTACATATATGTATATACATTCATTGCATGTGTATATGCAGATGTATATATACACATGCACAAGAAATATTTCATCTTTACATGTTTTCATACATATGGACACACAAATATAATAAATGTATGTACATGAAAAACATATATAATAGTGAAACATACAAGATAGAATATATACACTATATGTGTGTATAAATATAAATATACTATATATGTGTGTGTATATATAAATATACTATATATGTGTTGTGTGGGTATATATATATGTATATACACTATATTTAGTGCAAGATAGTATATACAGATATAGGCCATGCTTTTATTATTATTTCTTTTTAATACATTAAGAATCTGAAATTAAGTGAGATTAAGTGACCTTGAAGATATGGGATTAAAGTTCAAATTCCTAGGAATTACATACTTAACTAAATCTTCTTTCTGTCATGCCACATTGCCTTTGAAACAAAAAGGATTTGGTGAATAGTCACATGTAGACCTATGATTTCATGATTATAGAAAACAACACAACACATAATAGCATTATGGGTTATGATTTCCCACTTCATTTTAATATCTGAGTGTATTTGTTACTTTAAATGGTAAGCAACATAACATTAAGAACTTGTCACATTCATCAAATTAGTTTACAAAATATTGACTTCCAAAAACTTCAATGACATCTTTTTATTTTCATAGTTTTGAATTTTTAAAAAATTATCTAGAAACAATGGGTTTAGAAAATGAATGTAGCCTTGAGTTTTGTTTTTGTTTGTTTTTAGTGAGGCAATTGGGGTTAAGTGTCTTGCCCAGGGTCACACAGCTAGTAAGTGTTAAGTGTCTGAGGCCGGATTTGAACTCAGGTACTCCTGATTCCAGGGCCGGTGCTCTATCCACTGCGCCATCTAGCTGCCCCAGCCTTGACTTTTGATATTTGTAAATGATATTTTGGCAATTATATGAGGCAACATGTTTTTAAATGATCTTTACAATTCTTTTAATAGTTCAGAGAACTTTAAAAAAGCATATCTAACAATGGGAAAGTGTTTGGACTTGAAAAATGTTGCATATTTTATTTTATCTTAAATCATATCATCTCTAAAAAAGGTAAGAATGTTGTGGGAGGGAATTAATGTTATGGGAGGAACTCTGACCTGGTTCAGGAGGGCCAAGTTACTCGAAGAGTTGGAGGCTTACAGCAAATTTTTGTAAAATAGAGAGATTTCTTAGGAGAGAGGAATACATGGATGGGAGGCAGAGTTGAGATGGAGAATGCCTCCTCCAGTAGAAAGACGGTTGATCTTATATATGTTTATAGAAAAGAAGGCTACATTACAAATAGGAAAATTGGGAAAAAAATGGGTTGGGGTGCCTGGAGATTGAGTAATGCGCTATTGAGTAATGGGATATGCAGCACACATCCCACTGACATGCAAGGAGTCCATATCTCAGATGTATGGAACTTGCATATCATCTTTTTTTTTTTGTAATCCTTGGAATACTTATTAGTGTTTATATCATAGATAGAAATATCTCAGAATGTACCAGGACTGGTACTAGGGTTGGCATTATTTGGCTATACTTAATTCCTGAGGTGGGAGACAGGGCTATTTTTCACTTCTGGATTCTTTGGTTTTAATTGTCTAAAGTTTAAGCATGAGGCAGTTAGGGACTCAAACGTTTCTTGGGATACTATATTCCACTATAAGGAGTTTATAAAAAGTGAATTTCTAGATTATTCAGGATTCACTATACTGTGTGTGATACATCTTTAAGTGGTGATCCCACACTTCTTCTGGCCTACATAGGATATTGAAACTAAACCTAGGTAATCCTTAGTCTGAATCCCACTTCTATTCACTTTGAATTACTTATGATAGCCAACAATCCCTGCTTTAAAAGGCTGGAGATTTCTTTATCCACTTGATTTTTTAATCCACAGATATTACTTGTATTATTAACATTTCTTTTTTAACTCCTTACCCCAACTTCATCCCCTGATGTAAGCACACAAAAAGAAGAGTTGTATGGAATACCACTAAAATTGTCAAACTGGACTAATAAGGAGTTCTTCTTTGTATTTTGCACTCAAAATTACAGATTTCTTTTTCTTATCCTTAATGAATACAATTCTGAGCAATGTTTTGAGGTTGTAGAAAGGTAGATTTCAGCATTGACAGGATGCCGCAAGCCCTGAGATATGAGAAGATCACATTAAATAATGTATATTAAGCACCTTGTAAATAAAACAGCTATATAAATATCAGTTATTAAGGAAAAGAGTAAGGGATAAGACACAGGTATTAGAAATAAAATAGTATGCATGTCAAATTAAAATATAATAAATCTTGTTAGAAATAGATTTTTTGCTGGACTTTGTTAGTATGTATAGAAATACTGATGATTTATGTGAATTTATTTTGTATCCTGCAACTCTGCTAAAGTTGTTAATAATTTGAATTAGCTTTTTAGTTGATTCTCTAAGATTTTCTAAGTAAACCGTCATATCATCTGCAAAGAGTGAAAATTTTGTTTCTTTGCTAAATGTTCTAAATACTTTAATTTCTTATTGTTCTCTTATTGCTAAATGTTAGGTTAACATTTCTAATACAATATTTTCAAAATTTTATATATTTATTTTAGTTTTCAACATTTGTTTAGAAAAGATTTCCATATCCAATTTTTCTCTCTCCCTGCCCCCATCCTCTAGACAGCAGGTAACTTAATATAGGTTACACACAAACACACACACACACACACACACACACACGCACACACATATATATGTATATATATATATATAAAACATTAAACATATTTCTGCATTAGTTGTGTTAGAAGAGAAGAATCAGAGCAAAAAGGAAAAACCTCAAAAAAGAAAAACAACAGCACCAAAAACAATAGAAATAGTATGGTCCAATCAGCGTCCATATTCCACAGTTCATTTTTTTTTCTGGATTTGGAAAGCCTTTTCCATCATGAGTCCTATGGAACTTTCTTGTACCATTGAATTGGTGAGAAGAATCTAGCCTATCACAGCTGATCAACACATAATGTTGATGATACTATGTACAATGTTTTGGTTCAGCTCATCTTACTCATCATCAAGTCATGCAAGTCCTTCCAGGTTTCTCTGAACTCCTCCTGTTCATCATTTCCTACAGCACAATAGTATTCCATTACATTCATCTACCACAACTCATTCAGCCATTCCCCAATTGATGGGCATCCCCTCAAATTCCAATTCCTTGCCACCACAAAAAGAGCAGTTATAAATAGTTTTGTACATGTGGGTCTTTATCCCTTTTCCATGATCTTTTTGGGAAAAGACACAAAAGTTGGTATTGCTGGGTCAAAGGGTATGCACATCTTTATAGACCTTTGGGCATAATTCCAAATTGCTCTCCATAATGGTTGGATCAGTTCACAGCTCCACCAACAATGCATTAGTGTTCCAATTTTTCCACAGCTTCTCCAACATTTATTCTTTTCCTTTTTTGTCATATTAGCCAATCTGATAGGTGTCAGGTGGTACCTCAGAGTTGTTTTAATTTGAATCTCTCTAATCAATAGTGATTTAGAACACTTTTTCATATGGGAATAGAGAGCTTTGTTTTCTTCATCAGAAAACTGCCTCTTCATATCCTTTGACCATTTCTCAATTGGGGAATGACATGGATTCTTATAAATTTGATTTAGTTCCCTAAATATTTTAGAAATGAGGCCTTTATCAGAAGTACTGGCCATAAAAATTGTTTCCCAGCTTTCTACGTCCCTTCTCATTTTGGATGCATTGCTTCTGCTTGTACAAAAACTTTTTAATTTAATGTAATCAAAATCATCCATTTTTGTACTTCATAATATTCTCTATCACTTGTTTGGTCATAAACTGCTCTCCTTTCCAAAGATCTGAAAGGGAGACATTCCTTATTCTGCTAATTTACCTATGGTATCACCTCTTATGTCTAAATCATCTATCCATTTTGACCTTATTTTAGAAAAAGGTGTCAGATGTTGGTCTATGCCTAATTTTTGCCATACTATCTTCCAGTTTTCCCAACAGTTTTTGTCAAAGACTGAATTTCTGTCCCAGAAGCTGGAGTTTATCAAACAGTACATCACTAATGTCACTATTCCATTGATCCTCCATTCTATTTCTAAGCCAGTACCAGATAGTTTTGATGACTGCAGCTTTATAGTAGAGCTTCAGATTTGGCACAGCTAAACCACCTTCCTGTACATTTTTTTCATTACTTCCCTTGATATTCTTGACTTTTTGTGTTTCCAGATGAATTTTGTTATTAATTTTTCTAGCTCTATAAAATAAATTTCAGGTAGTCTGATTGGTATGGCACTGAATAAGTAAATTAATTTAGGTAGGATTGTCATTTTCATCATGTTAGCTCGGCCTATCAATGATCAACTGATATCTTTCCAATTATTTAGATCTGATTTGATTTGTGTGAAAAGTGTTTGGTAATTATGTTCATAGAAGTCCTGGGTGTGTCTTGGGAAGTAGAGTCCCAAATATTTTAAATTATCTACCATTACTTTAAATGGAATTTCTCTTTCTATCTCTTGCTGCTGGACTTTGTTGGTCATGTATAGAAATGATGATAATTTACATGGATTGATTTTATATCCTGGTACTTTGGTGAAGTTGTTATTTGTTCCTAGTAATTTTTGAGTTGATTCTCAAGGATTCTCTAAGTGTACCATCATATCATCTGCAGAGTGACAGTTTTATTTCCTCCTCGTCTATTCTAATTCCTTTAATTCCTTTTTCTTTTTCTTTCTTTTTTTTTTGTTTTTTGCTAAAGCTAACATTTCTAATAGTATATTAGATAACAGAGGTGATGATGGACATCCCTGTTTCACCTCTGATCTTATTGGGAATACCTCTAACTTATATCCATTACATAAAATGCTTGCCAATGGTTTTCAGTAGATACTGCTTAATGTTTTAAGGAAATCTCCACCTATTCCTAAGCTCTCTAGTGTTTTTATTAGGAATGGGTGTTGTATGTTGTCAAAAGCTTTATCTGCATCTATTGAGATAATCAGATGATTTTGGTTAATTTTCTTATTGATGTAGTTGATTATGTTAATTTTTTTCCTAATGTTGAATCAGCCCTGCATTCCTAGTATACATCTCACTTTGTCACATGTATTATCCTAGTGATCACTTGATGTAATCTCCTTACTTATATCTTATTTAAGATTTTTGAATCAATATTCATTAGGGAAATTGGTCTATAATTTTCTTTCTCTGGTTTTGCTCTCCCTGGTTTGGTATCAACACAATATTTGTGTCATAAAACAAATTTGGTAGAACTTCTTCACCTATTTTTCCAAATAATTTGTATAATAATGGAATTCATTGTTCTTTCAGTGTTTGGTAGAATTCACCTGTAAACCCATCTGACCCTGGGGATTTTTTCTTAAGGAGTTCATTAATGGCTTGTTCAATTTATTTTTCTAATATGGGCTCATTTAAGGATTTTATTTCCTCTTCAGTTAACCTGGGCAGTTTGCATTTTTGTAAATATTTATTCATTTCATTTAGATTGTCAAATTTATTGGCATGCGGTTGGGCAAAATAATTCCTAATTATTGTTTTAATTTCAACTTCATTGGTGGTAAGATCACCCTTTTCATTTTTGATACTGGTAAATTGGTTTTCTTCTTTCTTTTTTTTAATCAAAATAATCATTGGTTTATCTACTTTATTGTTTTTTTAATAAAACCAGCTCTTAGTTTAATTGATTAATTTTATAGTTTTCTTGCTTTCAATTTTATTAATTTCTCCTTTAATGTTTAGGATTTATATTTTAGCATTTAATTGGGGATTTCTAATTTGTTCTTTTTCTAGCTTTTTAAGCTGCATGCCCAATTCATTGAACTCCTCTTTCTCTTTTTTATTCATGTAAGGGCTTAGAGCTCTAAAATTTCCCCTAAGCATTGCTTTGGCTGTATCCCATAAAGTTTGGTATGTTGTCTCATTTTTTTCATTCTCTTAGATAAAATTATTGATTGTTTCTACGATTTGTTGTTTGACCAACTCATTCTTTAGAATGAAATTATTTCATTTACAATTGATTTTCACTCTACCTTTATATGGCTCTTTATTACATGTAATTTTTATTGCATCATGATCTGAGAAGGATGCATTTACTATTTCTGCCTTTCTACATTTGATTATGATGTTTTTGTGCCCTAATACATGGTCAATTTTTGAAAATGTGCCATGTACTGCTGAGAAAAAGGTATATTCTTTTCTATCCCCATTCAGTTTTCTCCAGACATCTATCATGCCTAACTTTTCTAGTATTTTATTCACCTCTTTCAATTCTTTCTTATTTATTTTGTGGCTAGATTTATCTAATCCTCAGAGGGGAAGATTCAGATTCCTCACTAATATAGTATTACTGTCTAATTCCTCTTGTAACTCATTTGACTTCTCTAAGAATTTGGATGGTATACCACTTGGTGCATGCATGTTTAATATTGATATTACTTCATTACCTACAGTACCTTTTAGCAAAATGCAGTTTCTTTCCTTATCTCTTTTAATTAGATCTATTTTTGCCTTTGCTTTGTCTGAGATATGGATTGCTATCCCTGTTTTTTTTACTTTAGCTGAAGCACAATATGTCTTGCTCCAGCCTTTTGCCTTTACTCTGTGTGTATCTCTCTGCTTCAAATGTGTTTCTTGTAAACAGCATATTGTAGGATTCTCATTTTTAATCTACTCTGCAATTTGCTTCTGTTTTATGGCAGAGGTCATCCCATTCACATTCACCATTACTAACTGTTTATTCCCCTCCATTCTATTTACCCCCTTTATACTTTTCACCCTTTCTTTCACCCTATTCCTCCTCATCAATTTCTTGCTTCTTACCCCTGCCTCCCCCAATCTTCCCTCCCTTTTAACCACACCCCTCCCTTTTCTTTATCCTTTTCTCCCTTGCTTTTGCCCTCCCTTCTATCAGTCCCCCTTTTTGTCTTACCCTTTTACTTCCCTAAAGAATAAGCTAAGTTTCTTTATCCAAATAAACGTACATGTTTTTCCCTCATTGAATCAAATCTAGTGAGAGTAGGCTTGAAACAATGCTCACCCCTCCCTTCATTCCCCCTATTGTAAGAGATCTTTTTCTCCTCATCATATGATGTAATAATTCACCTCATTCCACCTCCCCTTTCCTCTTCTCCCCATAAATTCCCTTTTTAAGCCCTTAATTTTCTTTATATCATCACATCAAAGGCAGTTTAGATTTATACCCTCTGTGTATAATCCTTCTGTATGCCCAAATACATATACCATTCTCAATAGTTATAAGTATTATCTTCCTGTGTAGGGATGTAAACAGTTTAACCTTATTGAATAACTTGTTTTTTACCCTTGTTTAGCTTTTTAAACTTCTTTTGAGTCTTGAGTCTTGTATGTTAAGATCAAATTTTCTATTCAGTTCTGGTCTTTTCATCAGGAAACCTTGAAAGTCCCCAGTGTCATTGAATGCCCATCTTTTTTTTTGGTGCAGATGGGTTCACCACTGTCCTGCTGCACCACCAGTTTGTAGAGTCAGGATCCAAGGGCCTCAGTTGCTTAGCTGTGGCCCACAGCTTCCTGCTGACTTGTCCAGGCCCCCTCTGCGCTGTGCTGCACCTCCCTATTGCTCCAAAGAGACCAACCTTTCTTGAAGTCTTCTAAATTATCTCTGGTTGGAAGACTGTGTCTTACTGTCTCTTTCCAGGTTCTGCAGTTTCAAAATCTGTCTAGAGGCTTGATTTAATGTTCTTTTTGAGGGAATAGAAGGAGAGCTTAAGTGATTTGCTGGCTACTCTCAACCATCTTGGCTCTGACCCCTCTAATACAATATTAAATAATAGAGGTGATAGTGGGTATCCTTGATTCACCTCTGATTGTATTGGAAAGGCTTATAGGTTATCCCCATTACAGATAATGCTTGCTGATGGTCTTAGATAAATAGAACTTATCATTAAGTTCTCTATTCTTTTTTTTGTTTTGTTTTGTTTTTTGTTTTTTTTAGTGAGGCAATTGGGGTTAAGTGACTTGCCCAGGGTCACACAACTAGTAAGTGTTAAGTGTGTGAGGCCAGATTTGAACTCTGGTACTCCTGACTCCAGGACCGGTCCTCTATCCACTGCACCATCTAGCTGCCCCTTCTCTATTGTTTTTAATAGGAATGGGTGCTGTGTTTTGTCAAAGGCCTTTTCTCCATCTATTGAGATAACCGTATGATTTCTGTTGCTTTTGTTATTGATATGCTCAATTTTCCTATCATATTATTTATATTTTTACATCAATATTCATTACCAAAATTGGTCTATAATTTTTATTCACTGTTTTGTTTTTTCTTGGTTTGGCTATCAACACTATATTTATCTTGTAAAAGGAGCTTGGTAGGACTACTTCACTTTTTTTTTCCATATAATATATATAGTATTGGAATTAATTGTTCTTTAAACATTTTGAGAAAGAGAAATTCCATTTAAAGTAACTAGGGCCAAAACAAAATACTTGGAAGTCTACCTTCCAAGACAAACACAACAACTATATGACCATAACAAAAAACACTTTTGACAAAAATAAAATCAGAGCTAAATAATTCAAAAAATATTAATTGCTCATAGGTAGAGTCAACATAATAAAAATGACAATCCTACTTATGTTTATTTATTTATTTAGAGCTATAATCAAAAATATTTTATAGAGCTAATAAAAATCATAACAAAATTCATCTGGAAAAACAAAAGTTCAAGGATATCATTGGAAGCAATGAAAAAAATTACAAAGGAAGGTGGTCTAGCAGTACCAGATCTCAAACTGTACTATAAAGAGGTAATTATCAAAATAATCTGGTCCTGGCTGAGACATAGAGAGGTAGATCAGTGGAATAGAATAGATAGAAATAAAACTATAGTGAATGACTGTAGTAATCTAGTATATGATAAATCCAAAGATCCAAGCTTTTGGAACAAAAACACATTATTTAATAAAAACTACTTGGAAAACTGGAAAGCATTATGGCATAAATTAGGTATAGATCAACATCTCACATTGTATAGTAAAATAAGGTCAAACTGGATACCTGATTTACAAAAAAAGGATGATACCATGAAAAATTAGAGGAATATGGAATTGTCTGTCAGATTTATGGACAGGCAAAACATTTAGGACCAATGAATAAAGTTAAATGTAAAATAGATTATTTTGATTATATAAAATTAAAAATTCTTGCAAAAACAAAACTAATATAACCAAGATTACAAGGCCAGTAGAAAACTGGAAACGAATTTTTGAAACAATTATCTCTGATAACGGCCTAATTTCTCAAATATATAAAGAAATGCATCAAATTTTTAAAAGTACAAGTAATTTTTGAATAGGCAGTTTTCAGATAAAGAAATCAGAGAGCAATAATCATATGAAAAAATATTCTAGATCATTATTTTTGAGAGAAATGTAAATTAAAACAATTCTGAGGTATCACCTCACCCCTATTTGAATGGCAAATATAGCAAGAATGGAAAATATTAGTTCTTGGAGGGACTGTCAGAAAACTGGAATGCTAATCCGTTGTTGGAGGAGCTATGAAAAGATTCAAATATTCTGGTGATCAATTTGGAACCATGCCAAAAGAGCTATAGAATTGTGCATACCATTTGATCGGGCAATAGCACTACTTAGTTTATATCCCAAAGACATCTCCAAAAAGAGAAAAAGATCTATTTGTACAAAAATATTTATATCAGTTCCTTTTATGGTGGCTAACATTTGGAAATCAAAGCTATGCCCGTCAGTTTGGGAATGGCTAAAAAAAATGGTGGTATGTGATAGTAATGGGATATTTCTGTTCAGGAAGAAATGACAAACAGGATGACTTTAAAAAAGGTTGGAAAGGCATGTATGAAATGTATTGGGAAGTGAGTTGCACTAAGAGAACACTGTACACAGAGACAGCAATGTTGTTCGATAAAGAACTCAGAATGACTTGACTATTCTCAATAATACAATAATCCAAAACAATCAGAAAAGAATATTGATGAAATATAATATCCACTTCCCCCCCCAAAAAAAGAACTGATATTGATGGAAAAGACTGAAGACTGAATGCTAATTTTTCCATTCTTTCATTAAGTGACAAATATGAGGGTGTTTTGCATGATCATATATGTATAACCGATATCAGATTGTTTGCTGCCTCAGGAAGGGGGGAGGAGAGGGAAGGAAGGAGGGATAGCATTGGAACAGAAAAAAGTTAAATAAAAAAATGTTTAGCATGAATTTTTTTTTCATTTGAAGCAATTATTTTTGGTACCAAGGGACTGAGAAAGCAGAATGCTAACTACATATCCAGTCAGTAATTGTGTGTGTGTGTGTGACCAGAGGGCATGGAATATTGTATTCCAGAGGGCAAAGGAATTGGGTTTACAACCAAGAATCATCTACCCAGTAAAACTCAGTATTATCTTTCAGAAGCAAAAATGGGACTTTAATGAAAAACAAGACTTTCAGGTATTTGTGAGGAAAAGACCTGAACTGAATGGCAAATTTGACTTTCAAATACAAGACCCTAGAGAACCATAAAAATTTGGAGTTGGGGAACATACCTGGGGTCATGCAGTGGGTGACTGTTTTGTTTCTGAGGCTGGGTTTTGGCTGGGATCCCCCTGGGTTCAGGGTGGCTTCTTTGTCCACTGTGTCACCTAGGTGCCCCATAATGACATCTTTAGGGTTAAATTGAGGAATGAGAGGAATGCCCCGGGGCAGGGGGAAGGGCAGAAGTGAAATCCTTCATGAAAGAAACAGGAAAAGGCTTATGGTGTGGGGGAAGAGATGGGAGAGGAGCAGGGCAATAAATTAATTTTGCACTCATCAGAAAAGGCTCAAAGACCTTAAACTCATCAGAATTGCCTCAAGGAGGGATTAACACACACCCAACTGGGTGGAGTAATCTATTTTAAATTGGACAGTAAATGAGCCTAACACTTATCAGAAATGGCTCAAAGACCTCAATCTCATCAGAATTGGCTCAAGGAGGGAATAACATACACTCAATTGGGTGGAGTAATCTCTCTAACCCTGCAAGAAATAGGAGAGGAAAGAGATAAAGAGAGAGGGGCAAAAGAAGGAAGGGCAGAATGGGAGAGAGAATAGACAGAAGAAAATCCCTTTTGAAGAGGGATAGGATGAAAGAAGATGGATAATAGAATAAATATCATGGGGAAGGGAATAGGATGGAAAGAAAACAGTTAATAAGTAATAAGTAATCATGAAAAAGAGAAAAGGGGGAAAATTGTACAAAAATTATTTATAGCAACTCTTTGTGGTGGCTAAGGATTGAGAATCAGGGTAATGTCCATCAATTGAGGAATGATGGAAGAAGCTGTGGTATATGATTGTGTGGAATGGTATAGTGACAAATAGAATGATCCCAGAAAAATCTGGAAGGACTGATGAACTGATGTATAGTGAAGTGAGCAAAACTGGGAGGACAATGTGCATAATGACAGCAGTATTGTTCTGTGAGCAATTGTGAATGATTTATCTACTCTCTGCAATACAATGATCCAATACAATCCCAAGGGACTGATGATGAAGCTTACTATCCACCCCCATAGAAAGAACTGATAAAAAGAGCACTCGTGAATTGTACATATATAACCTGGTTGCAATCTTGTAGAGGAGGGAGGAAAGGGAGGGAGGGAGGGAGAGAGAAAAGTTTGGAATTCTAAACGTTGTGGAAATGAATGTTGAAAAGTACCCTTACATGTAACTGGAAAAAAAAAATAAAATAAATGTTTGTTGAAAGAGCAAAAAAAAAAAAAAGATAGGAAGAAACATTGTCAAGGGATATGAAAAAGCAGTTTATGATGAAGAAATTGAAGAAACCAAAGCAATTTATAGTCATATAAAATGCTCTGTCATTATTGATTAGGGAAACATAAATTAAAAAAGAAACCTTGAGATGTCAGTTTACACCTACTAAATTGGCTAAAATGATTGAAGGGGAAGCTATAAATATTGGAGGGGATGAAGAAAAATTGGGACACTAATTCACTATTGGTGGAACTATGAATGAGGGTTATGCCTTGACTTGTGTATCAAAAATGTGTAGTTCTTCAGGTGAACAGAGTATTGTTATTTGTCCTTTGTTCTCAAAGAGGACTACAATACCTGGGAGCTGATGTCATGACTTACAGTGAATTGGATTTAAGTGAGGCAGGGCTGTGACACTCTCTCCTCTGAAACCATATGCTTCCAATGGCAAAATATGGATTGGGACAACTGGAGAAGTTATAGTCTTTTGCAGGTCTCAGTTTGCCTGAGGCAATGTCCATTCAGTGATTGATGTTGAGTAAAAAGTGAAGCAAAGAATGACCTCTTCTCCACAGTCAAAGAAAAATAAATAAACAAACAAATAAATGAATGAATCCTGGGGGGTGGGATAGCCTCAGGGTTTCTGGCCAAAATAGAGATAATTGTACCCACTGTGAACCATCAACATGCCAAACAATGGCCAAAAGAATCTCGAGCTGGGACTTATTGTTGGCTAATTAATGAGAGCAAGAGTTAATTGGCTTTAAGTTGTGGTACTAAAAAGAAATCTAGCCAGTAAACCCCAAGACATATTGTGAAGTTTCAGCAATCAAGCATTTTCGTTTTGGCAGAGCAGCAGGTAAGGGTGTGATTTGTTATATGGACAGAGGGAGAGGGTGGAGGGAAAGAAGGGAAAAGGGAGTGGAGGGGAGCTGAGTTGCCCAACTGGAGCTGGCCAATTGGGTTTGCAATGGGACTGCTGTTAAAGAATGTTGAGTGTTGTTTGTCCTGAAAAGGGCCATGATACCAGGGAGGTGATGCTATGTTTTACAAGTGAATTGGATTTTAGTGAGTCAGGGTTATGCAAGGTCACCAACTTCACTTTCTCCTCTGGAGCCATCTGGGTCCAGTGGCAAGATATAGAAGAGGATAATTTGGAGATGGCCCAGGATGCAGTATAAAACCTTGGTCTTTTTAATAAAGGATAACAAAGTAAAACAGGGTCATAGTGAAATCTTTCAGGAGAAGATAAAAATACCCTCCTGGGTTAAAAATACCTCTCTCTTATATTGAGTCCTAGAGAGAATAACACTTTTCCTTGTGCAATTTATATCTCAGAGCCTCTTCAATGGACATACTTCTTGATGTGTGTGTGTGTGTGTGTGTGTGCATGCGCGCACACGCACACATATATGTTTTGGTTTTGTTTTTTTGCTTTTGTTTTTTTGCAGGGCAATGAGGGTTAAGTGACTTGCCCAAGGTCACACAGCTAGTAAGTGCCAAGTGTCTGATTTGAACTAAGATCCTTCTGAATCCAGGGCCTGTGCTTTATCCACTGCGCCATCTAGCTGCCCCACATATGTGTTTATATATGTTTGGGTAAATTATTTTGGTCTTGTTGCTTCTGTTGCTGCTTTCTGGAACATTTCACATTTGTTCCATTCTTCATGAATTCAAACCATACTTCTAAGAATGTCATTGATCCAGTATATTTATGTTTTATAGCACAGTACTGGACCAGAAATCAGTCAAATTTGGGCCCAGACCCTTACTATCTATATGATATTAGGTAAGTAACTAAACATGTCAGTTTTCTCATCTGAAAAATAGGTACCATAATAGTACCTACCTCCCTGGATCATTATGAGGATAAAATGAAATATTAGTAAAATGTAAAGCACTATATAATTGCAACTATTATTTTCTTCCCTCTGGGGACAAGGATAATAAATCTACACTTCCTTCCATAAAATATCACCGCAAAAACTTGATACCTGTTATAACTTCTCTTTTTTGTCCAAGCCAACTCTATCTTTAAGTTAAGCATGCTTAATTCCTTTATCTGATTGTGATGGCATGATTTTGAGTATCTATCATCTTGATTATTTTTTTCTGGATGATATACAAGTTGATAGTGTTCTTCCTAAAACATGGTATGTCAAACTGAATGAGATACCTGAATGTGATCTAATAAAAGCACAATGAAAAAAGGCTTTCACCTCACCCCTGTAATTGTACACAGGATGGCTGCATAAATGCAATTTAAGATTGCATTAAATTATCTGGGATTAATATTGAGTTTGCTAGCTAAAAAAAAAAATACTATTTTCCCCCACATAAAATATTCTTAATGGGTGTATACATTGGAGGAAATTTTTTATTTATGTCCTTTTTTTTCTTTGTTTTTGGTCCTGTATGATATGATTATGGATTTGAGTCAGATTAAACTCTGAGGATGGAGTATGAAGGATACCTAACCCCGCCCCCCCCAATAGCTAGCCTCTTGCTTTGCCTAAAAGTTAATTGCTTGTCAAATTCTCACTGTCTCCTTTAAATTTTATTGTTGAGATAATGGACTTGGGACAGTTCTGTAAACTTTGGGGATGGGGTCTGGGAGATATCCAGTCCCCCAGTAAGTTTTATTACTTGTCACAGTTCTACCAATTAGCACTATTTACTTTAGTTTTGCTTAATTCCCACATGCCAGCTACACCTTAGTTTATGGCCTGTAATAAAAAAAACTCCCTTCTCACATGTCAGAATCCCAGTCCTTGTAATGATAAATTTCAGTCAGATAAGGGAGTGATTTCTGCCTCCCTCTTTCTTTGACATTCCTCAGACTTGTACCTCTTCCCCTTTTCCCGTTTGTTCTTGGACATATCTCCATACATGGATCACGAGATGGGTACGCACCTTGGATGAGGCAGGATTGGATGTTAGATTGTGAGCTCATCCACCCTAGGTGTACGTGGGGACAGTCCTTATCAAGATTACTATAAAAACCTAGAGGATTGGGCATATCTTTGCAAGACTTCAATGTGTAATTGGGTTTTGCCCGTCCTCATGAGGATGTAATAAATCTGTCTCTGCTTGACTTGGTGGTCTCCTCAAGTTATTTGGATAAACTGAAGCAGTGTGTCCCAAACAGTCCTGATTTGTGATTTCATTGGCACAAGGAGGTCTGGACAAGGAACTTTTCTTTCGATTTTGCTATAACTATAGTCTTACAACAAAGGTTTGAGGGAAATGAAAGTTGAAGTAAATGGGGAGGAAAATTAGAAGACAGATTTCAACCCTGTTTGAATACTGTTAATAGTAATGGATGGAACACCTAGATTTGATGGAGCTGCATTATCATCCAAAAGGATTTTATGAGACCCTGAATTAACAGGAGCAAAATTCCCTTTGACTAAAATTCCAAACTGAACCCAGATAGCTAATGAATAAGTCCCTATTTACTAACTTGTTTCCCCAAGATAGTAAACAAACCAAAATGTCCCTTTTGGCTAAACTTCAACTGATAAGTTCCCATTCAAAATCTTCTTTCCCCAAGAGAGTAAATAGATCTTATTGTTCTCCTTAGCAAATATCTAGGCATGCTTGTTCTTGATAAACCCTTCCTGTGTCTTTAAGTTGTCTGTTATAGCATTTGCTTTAGGTTAATTTATATGATGCTAATGAAACTGACATTACCCTGTAACCAGTAAGCAAAGAAAATTTATATAACATCAGAAAGAGGAAGTCTTTGGGCAGCTAGGTGGCATATTGGATAAAGCACGGGTCCTGCATTCAGGAGGACCTGAGTTCAAATCCAACATCAGACACTTGATACATACTAGCTGTGTGACCCTGGGGAGGTCACTTAACCCTTATTGTCTTGCAAAAAAAGCAAAAACAAAGAAAAGAAAGAGGGAGTCTTTGAGCTCCCTTGGAAGGGTTCTCCAATATGAATCATACTTGCTTCTTCTTGGGACAAAATAAACTGGTACTATGTATTTTCCTGTCTGCCTCGGATCTGGTTTTTCATGTAGGCAAAATTATAAAAATAAATAATTTCTCTGATCTGCTTTTTTTTTTGCAGGAGACATTATAAAAATAATTTCTCTTGATATGATCTGGTTTTATCCTGTAGGAGGCATTATATTTTCTGATATCTTTTGCTTTGTTTTGTATTTTTTGTAGGAGACAGGAAAAATACAATAATTGACACCACCAAAATGGCCTCTAACCATTCTGCAACACTGCTCTCAGATGACAACCCAATAAAATTATCCCTGTTTTTAAAACTATCATGGAATCTTGAGTGGTTTTAACACATGTATGGGGGACAAGGTTGGATGAGAGTTCTCAGTGCTGTATTTGCCTCTACTGAGTCAAATTCTCTTAAAAAAAAATAATCCACAAACAAAAACAATGAGACATTCTACTATTTTAACTTTTTAGTCAATTAAATGTAAAGATGTGAAATATGTATATTATATAGATGTATTTTAGTATTTATATAGGCATATACAGCACCTCTTTGCAAACAATTGACTAAAATTCAAGAGTACAAATTCCCATTGTTTTTGTTTTATATGATTTTTGTGTATCTGTTTTTAAACATGTGCATACATACACACATTTAGATACATATATACATTTACACATTTATAGCACACATATGATATACATATATACACAGCATGTGCATGCAGAGTTATTCTCATATATATTTTGTAGAGGTAAGAAAGTAGATGTATGGGTTCCTAGCAATCATTGTCTACCTGGTCATATTTTTTTTCTATAGTGATGCTATGATATTGCTAATTTGTTATTATCCTTCTGATATCTTGAAAATCCTCAATGTCCACAAAATGATGCCATCTCAAGAACATATTTCTTTGGTGTACGTATGGCCTGCTCCAATAACCCGTCCCATGTTCAACTTCTTTATTCCCATTTTTTTTTTTTTACCTTTCTCATGTAACACAAAGAAGCGTCAAGGCATATTAGTTAGTCAAGTCCATTAGCTTGCTTTTCACTGCTGCAGACAAATCTCTAAGATTATAAATTACAGTGGTTATATATATCTTACCTTAGCAAAGGAAGTATCTCACTGAGATTTTCTACATCGATGAAATTATAGGACCAGTTTAAAAAGAAAAAAAGAGGACTGAAAAATTATTGTTAAATGTGGTAGTTTTTCTATCAATGAGGAAAATAGTCTGGTGTAGAAATGCTGGTAATATGTTTGCTTTTTTTTACTTTTGCCTTTTTTCTTTCAAATTTTGAGTAAACTGGTTTAGTAGAGTATCATGGCAAGATTCCTGCAGACTTGTTTCTGTTCCACTTCTCTTTGATCTATCTTGTGACTCACATCTGTTGTTCCATCATGTCCAACTCTTCATGACCCCATGAACCATATTATCCATGGGTTTTTCTTGGCAAAGATACTGAGGTGGTTTGCCACTTCCTTCTCCAGTTGAGGCAAACAGAGATTAAGTGATGTGCCCAGGATCATACATCTAGTAAGCATCAGAGGGTGGATTTAAACTCAGGTCTTCCTGACTCTGGACTCAGGGCTCTCTCCACTGAGCAATCTAGCTGCCTTATTTTGTGGCTCACAATCATACTCCAAATAATTTTGTAAATGAGTTAGTATTTTATTTTTTTTTTTTAGTAAGGCAATTGGGGTTAAGTGACTTGCCCAGGGTCACATAGCTAGTAAGTGTTATGTGTCTGAGGCTGGATTTGAACTCAGGTACTCCTGACTCCAGAGCCGGTGCTCTATCCACTGTGCCACCTAGCTGCCCCATGAGTTAGCATTTTAAAAGAATGTTCTTGTCTTCAGAGCATCCCCGGGCTGGAGCAGCTAAAGGGAATGCTTGCTCTGGGTTCCTCCCACCCCTTGTAGTCTCTCTTTCTGGGGATATGCTAAGAAGCTAGTCATAAAAGGAGGAAAAGGCAAAGCTTTACCTGCAGAGGTCCTGAAGGTTTCTGAAGGTTTCTGATTCTAGGACCCAGTCCTGCTTACCACACATGCCATGGGGGTCAACATCTACAAAGAGAGAACTGAAGTGGCCCTGAAGCCTGACTAAGAGTATCATGAATGGCTCTTTGAGATGAACCTGGGACCCCCAAAATACTGGCGGAGCTGAACCCTAAAAGCCAGGAGTACTGGTAGCTCCTTTGGAAACAGAACATCTGTAGGCACAAAAAGTTGTATAAGAGCAAGAAACTGTGATGGAAGACGAGGAGGGTGGCGGTGTCCCTCTTCCCCAGACATGCTGTGCTGGGATGTCCCCTAGGGAAACCCCCTGGGCCCTCACCCCAGGACAGGACTTTGGACAGCTGGAGAAGAGGACACAGAGAAAAGGGTTTTCTCCCTATAATTTTGTATTTTTTTTCTGGGGGGATAAAAGCAAAAAATGGAAGAGATAGTTCCTTTCCTTCTGTTCTTGGACCATGATTCTTCAAGCCCACCTCTTATCTTACCTTCTGAGATTCCCAGAAGTCCCTTGTACTACAAGGCTGCCTGGCAGGACCTGGGCCCAAGGCAGAGGAATAAAGCCCTCCTAGGTGTTTTTTTGGGAGCAGAATGACTAATGGCTATCATTTCTCTCTCCTTGGCAAAGTATGTTGATTGTGATATTTTTCCTTATTGTTTCTTAAATAATTGCTAATTGGTATTGAAAGTTACTTTAACCCCTGGAGAATATTTGAGAAATCTGAAATATCTCCTGTACTAAACCAGAAAATACAGGAAAAGGATAGATCATACAGGGAACCTCACCACTACTGTGTGAATTCAAAAATGTAAAAGTTATACTTAATGCATGTATTTGTTGGGAAAAAAATGTCCATAAATCCATCTAGAAGTCTAACAATAATCCTACTTTCCCATTGGGATGGTGTGATGTGCTTCAGACTATTAGATCTCTGTTAATTCCAGTAGATTGTAAGATAAATTTCTATGTTCCCTTTTTAGAAGTGCAGATTTAACAGGGTAGGCATTCATTTATAATCACATTTGGACAGAAATGCCCAATCTCTCAACTGCCCTTGGAGTTAGAGGAGAAATCCCTTAATGTTCATAATATGCCTTCATTGAACATCAAAAATGTGGACAGAATGAAAGCACATATGTTTAAGTTGCTTGAGGCTGGTTAAACTTATTAAATAGGAAATAGATTGAGTTAATGCATTTGTTTACTCTGATGATCCATATACTATTGGTTGCCATAGTAACCCAGAAAAGCCCAGACACATGAGATGGTTTCTAAGTGAAATTGTTCAATTTAATACCCTTAGCATTATGTAATTCGCAAAATTTATGAAAAGCAGCTACATTTTTATATAAACTGAAAAAAATTAGAAACATTAAGCCACTTTTTAACTGTAAATTCTCTTGAAATATTTATATTGCAAAAATATTGGGTGTTGCTAAGCACTGACTTTAGGGCTTTTAGGTTTTTGTGTGGGCATGTAAATATGAGTGTGTATATACTTTTCACAGGTAAGATAATTATATAAGAAAGAAAAGTGAAGAAGGGAGGGCATTCCCACACTGATGATATTATATTGATACACCAGAATCTCAGCTATGAATAAAAAGTCAAATTATGTGTTTTATAAAGAAAATTGAAAAATAATGTTTATGAATAATATTGATGATTCAAAGGTCTATGCTTTTATTTCTGTGGGGTCTCCTTCTATCAAAGCAGTCAGGAACACTCCATACTTTAAGAAACTGTTTTACTATCAACGCATATATGTTTATGCATGTGTCCATTGCACAATTTATATGCATATGTGTGTGTGTGTATTGTATGTGCATTCACAGAGGATATCCAAAAAGCAAAACTTACTAAGGCTTTTAGGATATTCTCTGTTTACCTATAAACATATATATATATATATATATATATATATACACACACACACACACACACACATAGATATATATGTGGATTACATATATATGCATAAGCAATTACAGTTTAAAATTTACTTAAAATATCTGACATACATTTATGAATGTATGCATGTATTTATGTATATCATTTGGTGTCCAACACTTTTGTGACAAGTTGAAAATATTAAAATTTATGATTTTATATAAAATATTTTAATTTTCTCTGTATTTCAAGGTTTTTGTTTCTTGTCAAAAATTTTATACATATACACATATATGCATACACACATATGTACATATATATGTATATATGTATGTATATCTACTTAGGTATAAGTATTGATATCAGTATCAGTACTGGTCGGTATAGATGTAGGTGTAGGTTTAGGTATACATATAGGTATAGGTATAGGTATAGGTATAGATATAGACTAGGGAGGAGCTGGAGAGTTTTCATTAATTTCTTTTTATTTACTCAAATATACTATAGCTATTGGCTCAGATAATGTGTCCATCTAGAGTGCTTTTCAAGACCTCAAGGCCATAGGTCAGTGAAATAACATTGTTTTATTATTATTACATATTGGTATCCCTCATATATTCTATGTTTCTGAGAAACAATCCTGATTCTTATTATCCATACACAATATCCTCTCTACTATCTCTGTGCCTTTGCACAAGCCATCATCATACTTTAATACACTCTATTGCTTCATCCAATTAATAGAATCTAATATAATAGAATCCATATGTGCACACATACATACATGACTTCTGTATGCATTTATGTGTGCATGTGTATGTATGTTTGAATGTATGTATGTGTGCACATATGGGTTTGTGTGCATGTACATGTATAACTTTTTCTTTGTATGTTATTGTTTGCATTACTTGAGGCAAGCAATAACTTGGACATGATTTCATTTTGTCATACTAATGTTTATAAATATGTTTTTCCAGTGGTGGTATTATGATACAGAACATCTGCTCTTGACCCAGATGAAGCACGTTAATATTTATTTAGTTAGTTCTCTATCAGTTAATCTCTTTTATGCAGGAAAACATACAAAATTACGCATGTGGTTATTTTCATCAAGGCAATAATCCAATATAACTCTGAAGGACTTATGAAAATTGCAACCCATCTACAGAGAAATAACAGATAGTATCTGAAAACAGATGGAAACACATTATTTTATTTCATTTTATTATTTTTTTCCTCTTTGACAATTCCTTAATCTGAAGGGTTTTTTTGTTTGTTTTTACTGATTTCTCTTACAATGTAGCTAATGCGGGAATGTTTTCCTTGACTACTCATGTATAACTTATTTTGAATTGCTTGAGTTCTTGTCGGTGGGGGGTGGAAAGGGAGGTAGGAAGAGAAGTTGGAAAACAAAGTTTTTAAAAATTGATGTTAAGATTTGTGTTTACATATATTTTGGAAAATAAAATTCTATTTAAAGAAAAAAAGATGTAATATTGCTTCACTCTGTCTTTTTGTAGGTTCTCTAGCTCCATAATAGTTTAGAGGCTTAATTTAATGTTGTTTCTAGGGGAAATTTGGGAGAGCTCAGGCAACTTCCTGGCTTCTCTCTGCCATCTTGGCTCCACCCTTTGAAAAGTGTGATTGAGAGCAAAAAATTCTGAGTACTGACAAATTAGTGCTATAGAACAAACAAACAGACAGACTTAGGTCTCAGGAAATGCTTTCAGAGGACAGCTGAAGGAATTATTATTGATTCATTCAATACTGAATGCATGATAAACTTATTGAAGTTCTAATAGTAGTTAGAAGAATAGCAAAAATAGTCATTATAAAGTGAAAACCAAAAGAAATTGTCCTATATAAAACAACAGAAATGTTGGAATACCGAAGATTGGAAAAAAATAACTTTTACTGATGCTAGGTTGTTTGTTTGTTTGTTTGTTTTCATTTAAGGCTATACAAAAATCATTGTCAGAAGAAATCCAGGTGAGGTTGTGTGATCTGAGAATCTTCATCATATAAACCCACCGCTTCTCCAAATAAACGTTCAAGACATTTTTTATGACTTCTAGTGGATATAGGAATCTTGTTCTCATTGGAAGAATGATGGACTATGATAAGATATTGTTATACATAGAAATAGAATTATTCTGGCATTATCAAAATTTCCAAATGGAGATGAAATGCTTCAATACATCTTTGTATCCTGCTCTGAGTCATGAGTCATGGTATGAGTCAAAAATTTATCCAGGTGATAAAGATAAATATGTAAATATATTGTTACCTCTCTTGGTTTAAACAACATTTAAAAGTCTAACCAAGATTTGACTTGACAAAGTGGAGTATTCATCAAAAGTATGTTAATATCAGGGGGCACCTAGGTGGCACAGTGGATAGAGCAATGGCCCTGGAGCCAGGGGGACCTGAGTTCAAATCCAGCCTCAGACACTTAACACTTACTAGTTGTGTGACCTTGGGCAAGTCACTTAACCCTCATTGCCCAACCCCACCAAAAAAAAAAAAACACAAAAAGTATATTAATATCAACGTGCTTTATGTTTTCATGATGAAGAATGAAAGAATATATATCAAAATCTTATGAACTCAATTACAAGTCATGAAAAATAAATGGTGAAAACAAAGGAAGTCATATTATATGCTAACCAGTTTAAAGTAAAAATACATAAGGGTGCTTACTTGTTAGTAATTTTAATGATTATACTTTATTCTCATTAAGTTCTACTTGCTTCACTCTATGTTTTTTAAATGTTAGTTGCTTTCAAGCAAGAATTGTTTTATTTTTCCTTACAATTTAGTAGGTGGCACATGGCAAGTGAGGTAGGTGATTATTAAAAGCTTATCAAATGAATTTGACTGACTGTATGAGCTGTGGACAAAGCTAGATGAGTACAACAAAATAATCTATAAGTAATCACATACTTGAAGTCTTTCTTTCTTAATAGTACTTACCAGAGATTATGCTTCATTCACAGAATAATTGGAATTCAGGATAACCTTCATAAAAAGATAAGGTGGCTAATACAAACACTTTATACACTTAATAACTTTAAGGCAGATATATAGTATAAAAAACTAATTCAATGTAAAATTAAAATGTCAATGTGTGGTACTTTCCATTTAGGTTCTCATTCAAAGCTCTTAATAATAGGTAAGACTAAAATTTTATGCTAAGATTTTAAAATATGACTCTTCAAAAATTACTAATTGATTTATTAGGAAGAACAAAATGCTGCACCATAGCGTTACTAATTCCTAGTCTTGGAAAATTATCTCTAGATTATTGCAAGATCATCAGTATTATTACCAAGATTTTGGTGTTATTGACCATTTTAGTTTTTATAAATAAATATTATATTCAGGTGGGCAATCAGTCTGATAATTATCAAGGTGCAGGATAAGATATTCTTTTTTTTTTTAATTAATTTTTTTTTTCTGGTGAGGCAATTGGGGTTAAGTGACTTGCCCAGGGTCACACTGCTAGTAAGTATCAAGTGTCTGAGGCTGCATTTGAACTCAGGTCCTCCTGAATCCAGGACTAGTGCTCTATCCACTGTACCACCTAGCTGCACCAGGATAAAATATTCTTGATTTATTAAAGATATTTTCAGTTCTGTGGATTTTAAGAATTTGTCAATTCTCTGTCTATGAAAGAAAACAAATTTCTCCTGCACACTTATAGTCACCTGATAATGGCATAGTGTTTATTCAGTATGTGTGTGTCATTTATCTTCAATATTATTTTACATAATCTATAGTTTCTGGGGACAAAGGCCTGATTTTAAATTTGCCAATATAAAATCTGTGGTTAAGTATATCTGAAAGCTTCAGTTATTTATCTATTTCTATTGAAAAGTGGCTGGCTTCATTTGACAATTGCCCATAGAAGAATTTTTGATGACCTTTTTGAATCTTGGTCTTCTAGGTTCTATTCAGGGATAAATCACTTATATTTGATAAATTCTGTTTTATCAGCCTTTACTATTTTTGATAGAGTATTTTATGATTATCTCAAAATAATTTGTGTTGATTTCTGACCTATTTATTATTTCCTCAAGTGGTAAAGTATATAGCAATTATTTTCCTCAATTTGGGGAAAGTTAGTATTCCAATGCCCCCCCCCCCAAATTGCCCTAGGGTTATGGACTCTATATTTTCTTAATATTATGTGTTTTTTAAAATATACTGTTACAATTCATTTTACAGTTCTGAGGGTATATATTTACTGATATTGCATAGGTGTCTGTTGTTTTAAAAATGCTCTTCATATTCTGCTTTAATTTCAGCATGCTAATAAGCATTCTAACATACTTACCCACATCCTTCTTTTTGATATTTTTACCCAATAGGTCCCAGTAGGACCCAATAGGGCCTCCCTGGTGGAATACTAAGGACTTTATAGGTATTACCTTTATCCATTTTTTCAATATGACTTTCAGATTCAAGACCAGGGACTTTACTCTATCTTGTGGAAAGTTGACAAATTTATACTTATGTAATCTGAATAACATATTGAACTCATGGAGAAAGATTTCATAAGACAATGATGTATTGTTAAGGGCTAAAATTCTAGCTAGTCTGTCTAAAATATCTAATGAGTGGTTGCCAATAAATTATAAGTTTTAGCAAGAGTTAGACTTTTAAGCATTTATTAAGGAGAATAAGAATTTGGTAAAGAGAGAAGAAAAGGCCTACATTCATCCATCCATTAAAGGGAGAGCACATTTATAGCTCCCTTCTCCACCAGCATCCCCAGGAAAAAAGAGCACGAGACAGAGCACCAGTCTCTTCCTTCTTCCTCCCACTAGCCAACGTCACTTCCTGATGCCAAAGAAAAGACTCCTGGTCTTGCCCTCAAAGACCTTAACTTCATGGGTGGAACTCTTCTACAGTAAGTCTCCAGCAGGTGGCATCATTCCAATCGTTACAGTTCCCCTCTTTGTTTCCTCAAGAAACGGGACGTTTCCTTTATGAAACAGTCAAAAATAACAGAATATATGATAACTAACAATATGTTAATAACAATATAGAAAAGGGAGAGAGGAAAGTTTTGTCCAGAGGGGTGGTTTTTTGAACTCATGAACCGACACTTTGACATCGGTCTTGCAAAGGGAGGGCCTCTGCAGAGAGTACATGTTACAGATGGTGTATATTATAACAGAAAGAGAAAAAGAAAAAACAACAACAATAACAAAACAAAACTGTTCATTTAATGTCTCTGAAAGTCTTTCTCAGATGTCTTCTAGGTGTAGTCGCAGAATGGAAGTCTTTTCGGGGGTTGATGTGTGGATGCTGGTAATCAGCCAGGAAAATTTCCTACAAAATTGAGCTTAACACAACTTTAAAATAGCTTTCTCAATAATCAAATCAAACAATGAAAGTTCTCAAAAACATGTCTAAGAATCTTAGTTGTTACACACGAAACATATAATGAAACAAAAGTTGAAACATTCTTTAAAATTATTATTATGTATCTTTGTTTCATCACTTTTTGCATCATCTGCCTAATTATCCTCATGCCATTATGAGAAATTAAAAATCTAATATAATTGGTAACAGATTTCAAGGCCAAATTTAACACTATATTTATCATGACACCTGAGATAATTATGGGGGTTACCATAAAAGAACAGAGAAATGATGGAATATGAGCATTCCCACACTTGAGCAATATATACTATCCATGCAGTATGCCAGGCTTAAAATAGGTGGATGGAATATATGTCCATGCCACCAAACATATTGGAGGAAACTGAGTCAGACAATCAGATGCATGGGATTGAGATGTCCATGGCATCAGGCATATAGGAGGGGGCATAGAAGCCAGGTGTAGAATGAGATGGGTGGGATGAATACTTCCAGCCATCTGTACAATATTGTGGGGAAAAAGAGAATAAAATATTAAACCAAGAGAATCCAACCTCAACATTTGTCAAAAGCCGTTCCCTTGGCCATACCTTGACTTCATGCATGTCTCCCCTCATGTTACATTTCAATGTCTGCTCTTGCACGTATTCCTCTTGTGATTAGATGGCATCTTGGCCAACTGGCATCTGATAACTCAGAATAAAGGCAATTAATGTCTTAAATGATAAATTCCCATAATCCAAGTCTCATATGGATTTAAAAATTGAGGATAATACATGATAGCAAAAGATGTGAATGTACCTTGACTCAGAATATAATATATAATTATGCAACAATTTCAAATAATACCCCCCTTTTTAAACTTAGTATACAATTACTTTTGTGAAAAATTGAAACATATTTAAATACAAGTTAAAGCACAACATAATCTCAAAGAATACTTTTTTTTGAGAAAAGAAAACTTTTACAAACATTCCCCACGTTTTTTTTTGGAATATGCTTATCAAAAATAATACTTCTAGATTCAATTTACATTTGCCATGGCAACCAATTTGCCAGGGAAATGCCTTAAAGAGTTTGATCAAATAATCAGTTGAGAAAAAAAATAACAAAAACAAACAACTCAGAATATGGGAGCACAATACTCCCAGAATTAACATTGTATTATGAAAGCAAAACCATCTTGCAATGTTTCAAAATTAGATAGATGAATAGAAGAAAATACATATGGAACAATGAAAGACAATGAAATTCAATCTAGGGAAATCTAAATGAACATGAACTTAATGTTAATAAGAGTATTATAAAATATAAACTTGATCACATGACTATAAAAAGCTTTTACAAATATTCTTATTTTTAAAACTAAGTATAAAACACAATCTCAAAAGCATGAAAATCTCTATGAAAATAAACCCATACAATTAATTTCAAAATGTATATGTAATAGCATGGAAATTCAATGTAACCTCTGAACTGATACTATTACTCTGAGTGAATTCAGAACACTTTTGATTCCGATATCTAAGATCCCCAATACTCATATCAATACCTTGTGGCTTACTTCTACATTTCTGTAAAATATATGCCCTTCCATGACAAAAGAAGCAGAGCCTTGAGCTATGATGATAGCCAATTTTATTCAGCTTAAGTTTTTCTTCTTTAACTTTTAATATAGAGATATTGTCTGTCGGTCCTTTCATATTACAAATGCTTTAGAAGGTTACTAATTAAAGACAAAAGCAGATTAGCAAAATTATGAACAAAACGAGTATATCTGGAATCTAAAGGGTGTTGTAAGGTTGAGTCAGAAGCACAGCCAGGCCAGGGAAGGGCTGAGCCTGAAGCTGCAAATGCAGGTAGAGAAAGCTGCGCATGTGCATCAGATCTCTGGACTTCCCGGGCAGGAGAATCAAGGAGAGGAGGGGGAGGAGGTGGGGTCCCTAGAGAAGGGGAGGGGACCACCTCTCCCACGTGTTGTACAGCCCGGGAATCAAACTCAGGCCTGCTTTCCCCTTCTCAAGCTTCTAGGGAATTAAAAGCTTCTTGAGAAGCCTCCAGGAATGCAAAATTAGAACAACAATTAGTGTTAGAATTTGGAAAAGCTGAAGCAATCAGAGCTTTCTCTGAAAAAGCATGGCTGGGAGAGGGGGGGATGAGCACCTTGCTGGCTACTCCAACAAAAATAAAAATAAAAATGGAAAATCCACAAAAAGAAAACATTAACATGATCTTATCTCCCATTTGTCTGGTTAAACAGACTGAACTCAAAAATAGGGTAACTAGGGAGTTTAAAAGGTCCATTTGAAAAAATTTAAAGGGAAAACACCCAGCAATTTTGCAGTACTTTGGATTTAAAGGGACAGGGTAGGGGAAATTTCTTACCCAACCTGAAGATCAGAAGAATGAAGTTCAGCTTTCCTCTTCGTGGTCAGCCATCTGTTAAGGGCTAAAATTCTAGCTAGTCTGTCTAAAATATCTAATGAGTGCTCACCCATAAATTATAAGCTTTAGCAAGAGTTAGACTTTTAAGCATTTATTAAGGAGAATAAGAATTTGGTAAAGAGAGAAGAAAAGGCCTACATTCATCTATTTATTAAAGGGAGAGCACATTTCTAGCTCCCTTCTCCACCAGCATCCCCAGGAAAAAAGAGCAAGACAGAGCACTAGTCTCTTCCTTCTTCCTCCCACTAGCCAAGTCACTTCCTGACACCAAAGAAAAGACTCCTGGTCTTGCCCTCAAAGACCTTCACTTCATAGGTGGAACTCTTCTACAGTAAGTCTCTAGCAGGTGGCATCATTCCAATCGTTACAGTATAAAGTATATTTCAGTTAGCTATATAACTGTAATGAATAAATATCAAGTGTTTTTTCTTGTTATTTTGGCTATATATGTATGTATGTATGTATGTGTGTGTGTGTGTATATATATATATATATATATATATATATTTTTTTTTTTTTTTTGCAGGGCAACGAGGGTTACATGACTTACTCAAGGTCACATTAGTAAGTGTCAAGTGACTAAAGCCAAATTTGAACTCTGGTCCTCCTGAAACCAGGGATGGTGTTTTATTCACTGCAAGACCTAGATGCCTCCTGTTATAACTTTTAAAATGTGAATTTTTTTGTGTTTTGATACTGAAAATTTCAAATAAATTGGATATTTACATATATATGTGTATATATAATATATTATATATGTTTCATATATATAACAGGAAAGAACAATATAGTGTATATATGGATCTCTATTATGTTGCTTTACATTTCTTTTTCAATATTTAATACATTTTACTTTATAAGTATATAATAAATTAAACATGTAGCTTTCTGTCTATTTTTTAATTACCTGGCACTTATTTTTTTCCATCAACCTCCTCCTTAACCCTCACCATAATGAAAAAGAAAGAAAAGGAAGGGGAAAAAAAGAAGAAAATCACTATAATGAATATGCATAACAAAAGACCATCTTCGCCTTGTCCCAAAATATATGTCTCATTCTGCATATTTTGTCTATCATTTCCTCTGCCAGGTTTTCTTTATAACTGGTCTGGAATCATGCTTAATCATTGCATTGATCAGACTTCTAAGTTGTTCATATTCACAATTTTGTAGTTATAGTATAAATTATTCTCCTCGTTGTGTTCACTCCACTTTGGTTCATTTAATACATTTTCCTAAATTTCCCTTAAATGTCTTTTTCACTTTTTTAATAGCATTCATTTTTCAATGATATTGCATTATAACCATATGCCATAATTTATTTGTTTCCTAATTTATGAGTTCCCAATTGGTTTATATTTCTTTCCTACACAAAAGGAATGTATACACACATATATGTGTGTGAACACATATGTATGAATATGTACATGCATCTGTATGTGTACATATATTTATACAGATGGGATCTTTTCCTGTTTCTTGATCTGTGAGTTATATGCCCAGTAACATTAAACCGGGGTCAAAGGTTATGAATAGTAATTAGGATTTAGTAATTATACTTTAATAGTACTATTTACTAATTATTAAATTATAATTTAATAATATAATTTACTACTGAGAAAACTAATAATTTGGGGGCAGCTAGGTGGCGCAATGGATAGAGCACCAGCCCTGAAGTCAGGAGTAACTGAGTTCAAATGCGGCCTCAGACACTTAACACTTACTAGCTGTGTGACCCTGGGCAAGTCACTTCATCCCAATTGCCTCACAAAAAAAAAAAAAAAAAGAATGAACCAATACAGAGTTGTAGCAACAATGCAGCAATTTGCCTGTTTCCTTTCAGACCCTCTAACATTTACCATTTTCCTATTTTGTCAACTTTGCCAAAATGATGGGTGTGAGATGGACCCTTAGGATTGCTTTAATTCACAATTCTTTAAATCATTAGAAATTTGGAACATTTATGTTTTTTATGATTATTGATAGCTTGTATTTCTTCTCTTGAGAATTGGCAGACTATATCTTTTGACTATAAATTAAATCAATGGTTCTTATTTTTAGGAATTTTAATCAATTCCTTACATATAATGGAAAAGAGACCTTTATCAGAGAAACTGCTATAACTGTTTTTCTTCAGTTAATTTTTTTCTTTCAATCTTAACTGCATTGAATTTGTTCAGTTAAAAATATTTTGAAATTTTATGTGATCAATTCATCCATTTAATATTATCCTGTATTTGTCATGAACCCTTCTCTCACCAATTTATCTTCATCATATCAGATGTATTTTTTCTCTCTTTGCTCTCTACTCTCTATTTACAAAAAAGGGGGAAGTTGTGAATTTCATACTGTAACGATTGGAATAACGCCACCTGCTGGATACTAACTGTAGAAGAGTTCTGCCCATGAAGCGAAGGTCTTTGAGGGCAAGACCAGGAGTCTTTGGTATCAGGAAGTGACGCGGACTAGTGGGAGGAGGAAGGAGGAGACGGAGGCTCTCTTCCTTTTGGACTCTGGCGGAGAGCGGAGCTAGAAATGTGCTCTCCCTTTAATAGATAGGAATCTAGGCCTTTCTTTTTCTTTACCAAATTCTTATTCTCCTTAATAAATGCTTAAAAGCCTAATTCTTGCTAAAGCTTATAATTTATTGGCGACCACTCATTAAATAGTTTAGACAGTTTAGCTAGAATTTTAGCCCTTAACAGATGGCTGACCACGAAGAGGAAAGCTAAACTTCAGTCTTCTGATCTTCTGGTTGGGTAAGAAATTTCCCCTCCCTCTCCCTTTAACTGCTAAGTACTGGAGTACTGGCTGTGTTTTCCTTTAAATTTTTTCGAATGGACCTTTTAAACTCCCTAATTACCCTATTTTTGATTTTAGTCTGTTTAACCAGACAAATGGGGGATAAGATCATGTTAATGCTTTGTTTTTGTGGATTTTCTATTTTTCTTTTTATTTTTGTTAAAAGAGCCAGCAACTTACTCACACAAGGAAATATCACTCCCTCTCCCAACCATGCTTTTTCAGAGAAACCTGAAGAGATTCCTGCAGCTTTTCCCAATTCTAACACTAATTGTTGCTCTAATTTTGCATGCCTGGAGGCAATGACCCACCCTCTAGAAGCTTTTAATCCCCTAGCACCTGGAGGCAAAGTGGGGAAAGAGGAATCCAGGCCTGAGTTCAAAATCAAGTCTGATTCAAATTGCTCTGGTCCCTCCCCTCCTCTCCAGACCCCACCCTCTACTCCTCCTATGGCCAAGCCCATAGCTTCCCCTGCCTGGGAAGTCCAGAGATCTGATGCGCATGCTCAACTTTTTCTACCTGCATTTGCAGCTTCAGGCTCAGCCCTTCCCTGGCCTGGCTGTGCTTTTGAGACAATCTTAGAAAACTCTTTAAATTCCAGATATGCTCGTTTTGTTCATAATTTTGCTAACCTGCTTTTGTCTTTAATTAGTAATCTTATAAAGCGTTTGTATGGTGAAAAGCCCGACAGACAATATAGAGGGGTTAAAGAAGAAAAACTTAAGCTGAATAAGAATGACAATCATCACCATAGTTCAAGACTCCGCTTCTTTTGCCATGGAAGGGTACATATTTTACAGAAATGTAGAAGTAAGCAGCAAGGTATTGATATGAGTATTGGGGATTTTAGATATCAGAATCAAAAGTGTTCTGAATTCACTCAGAGTATTAGTATCAGTTCAGAGGTTACATAGGATTTCTATGCTATTATATATACATTTTGAAATTAATGGTATGGGTTTATTTTCATAGAGATTTTCATGCTTTTGAGATTGTGTCTTATACCTAGTTTCTAAAACAAGGAGAATATTTGTAAAAGCTTTTTATAGTCATGTGATCAAGTTTATATTTTATAATACTCTTATTGATATTAAGTTCATATTCATTTAGATTTCCTTAGTTTGAATTTCACTGTCTTTTATTGTTCCATTTGTATTTTCTTCTATTCATTTGTCTATCTAATTTTGAAACATGGCAAGATGGTTTTGATTTTATTATACAATGTTAATTCTAGGAGTATTGTGCTCCCATATTCCGAGTTGTTTGTTTTTGTTATTTTTTCTCAACTGATTATTTGATCAAACTCTTTAAAGCATTTCCCTGGCAAATTGTTTGCCATGGCAAGTGTAAATTGATTCTAGAAGTATTATTTTTGATAAGCATATTCCAAAAAAAAAAAAAAAAGAGGGGAACATTTGTAAAAGTTTTCTTTAAAAAAAAAAGTTTTCTTTGAGATTCAACATTTTTTTCATAAGATTTTTAGTTCCAAATTTTTCTCCCTCCCTCTCTTCCTTCCCCCACCCCCAAGACAGAAGCCAATTTAATATAGGTTATATATGTATAATCACATTAAAAATATTTCTGCATTAGTCATCTTGTGAAAGAAGAATCAGAACAAAAGGGGAAAACCTCAAAAAGGAAAATAAAAACAAAAGTAGAAACAGTATGGTTCTAACTGCATCCAGAATCCATAGTTCATTTTTCTGGATGTGGAGAACATTTACCATAATGAGTTCTTTGGATTGTCTTGGATCATTGTTTTATTGAGAATAGTTAAATCTGTCACAGTTGATCATCACACAATGTTGTTGTTACTGTGTATGGTGTTCTCCTGGTTCTGCTCACTTCACTCAGTATCAGTTCACTTAAGTATTTCTAGGGTTTTCTGAAATTTAGCTAGTAAGTATCTAATGGGAGATTTGAACTCAGGTCCTCCTAAATCCAGGGCCGGTGCTTCCACTGTGCCACCTAGCTGTCCCATGGTAGCATATTTTAAAATATGTTCTTTTTCCCCTATGTGGACTTAGCAAATATTCTAGCATTCTCACTAAGGTCTCTTGCATTATTTGAATAAATAATGCATTTGGAATGTAATCTAAAGCTTTCAGCTCTTCAACAAAGGCATATATATGTTATTTACCTCCTCTAATATTTTGGGGGACATTTTTTCTCTTTGGTCAACATATTTTCTTTTTGCATATTTATACACTTATCAATTTGAATGTCAGTTTTTATCATTTCATTATTAGATACAATTTCAGAAGTTAATATTAAATGGTGATTTTCAGTGATGAGGGACTTTAAGTTTTATCTCTAGGTTTTAATAGTTCCTTGATTTATTCTCATTTCATCCAATCTAATGTTGGGGGGTTTAAATGATTTTCCTTTCCTGATCAGAAATACATTTTGAGACTTAGAGTTGGTGGTTCTATTGACAAAAAGTACCATGTATCCCTTACCTATAACTTATGAGATGTTTCTTGTTTATTTAATGACATGCTGTTGATGGCTGATGAAAGTATTCATCTTTTCGCTTCCTTTCATGTGCACGTATAATTTGCTCACTTTAGTGGTCAGTGTTATCAGCCTCAAAGCATTGCCAACAAGACAATAATTATTATTTATGATTTATCCTAATGCAAATTGCTTTCTTTTTGTAGTACCAGAAAAACATAACAATACTTACTCTTCTGTTCTCTGTATCTTTATCATCACCATAGTTTTGAAGGTTAGCTTGAAGCTATCACTTTCCCATCCCAAAGGTTGAAATGCTAACCCAATCAGCTACATCATCAAAGCCTATTTGGTCATTGTTTGGAGGTTTATACTTTTCTCTAAAAGCTATTAGTGTGGTTTTAGGACAAACAAAACCTACATTGCATAACACCTTGGATGGGGTATTCCCTTACTTTCTTATTGTGTTCCTCTCAACATGAATGACAGGTTGGACTTTGAGTAGTAATAACTACTAATTGTAGATCTAGTAGCAATAATTACTATAAAACAGAATTAATATTCTGATTATTTGAGATCAGAAATCTCAAGTCATCAGACATCTGACACCAACAATTAACACACATTTGAGAAGCTTGTATATTGGTACAAAGAGTAAGCACTATAGTATTTGACCTTCACTTATTTCAAGATCTCAAGTAATCACTCAGAACTCAATGACTATTAATTTAGATTTGATGCTAATAACTTGTATTATCTTTCTTCTCATATTGAGAATATCAGAAGGAGAATTTAGAAGACAATAGCTCTGCAAGAAATATCATCTTAATCAAGGTAGTGGGAGGAAAAGCATGACCACTAAGGGGAGATAGTAAAATATCTGTATTTAAAGTCCATTACAATAATTGACTATCATAATTATGACTCTAAGTCTTGTAGAAAAGTGCAAGTGTTATTCTGGAAACTATATTTTAGAACGGTTTCTTTTAAATGAATTTTCAAAATGGCGCTTAAAAGAATAATTCCAATTATCTAGAAATTTCACTTTTGAGTAGCAGTGCATTCTGTGACAATGCTGAATAAATGAAGTAATATTTTATATTCTTAATGTTACTATTACCTCTACACTCAAGGAGGGAAGGGGTTTTCATAAACCTCACCTTAATACACATTACAGGTTTATTCAGGGAGATGATTTGTCTGTTCCTCTTTCAAATCACACAGAGGAAATTGTTCTACCTGTAGGGTGCTTCTTTGATATAAAAACTTTTGAAGGATTTAATCTTTAAGGGAGTTTTGGTCCAGGTGTTAGTAGAATCACCAGTAAATTGAGGGTGGCTTTTAGAGCCATAATAAATGTGGAGGGACTAAGGATTTATCCAAGGTGTTGAAAAGTAGAAGGCACTGACAGAACTGATATTATAGCATAGAAAAATTGAATGTTGCATATAGTTAGTAAAAATAATCTCCTCATCCATCACACCCACCTCTACTTCTTTTCTTAGGAACATTTTTTGGTACTCACCACAGGCAACAAAATTGCTAGTTTTGGTTCTGAAGGTCATTTTCTTTCCACAGGCAAAGCATTACTAGCCTGCTTGTAAAGTCACTGAGTGCATTTCTTATACTGACAGTCAAAAGCCAAGTATGATGCTGGCTGTAGAATTGAATCAGTGAATATGAAAGAAATGCATAGACAAAATGTTTTCATCACATGTCAGCCAGGTTCCTTCAATATCAAAACCTGAAGGTAGAATAGAACATATGAAATTTGAAATCTCAGTCTTCAGTCCAGGATTCAACTTACAAAAGAACTACATGTAGGTGCCCTTGAAAGAGGGGGACCAAATCAATTTTCCCCTTCATGTTGATCAATTATTCATTAGTCATCATTTACAAATAACTCACTTTGTGCCAGGAACTGTGCTAAGTGCTAACAACAACAACAACAAAAACAAAAAAACACCCTTTCCCTTCAAAGAGTTTATATTCTAATATGTTAAATATATATATATATATATATACATATATGTACATAAATATACATAAAATATATACAAAATACAAGGCTAATTTGCAGAAGAAGGCATTAAAGTTGGAGGATAAGGAAGGATACCATTAAAATTATGTTTAGAATTAGTTTTGAAAAGGAAGAAGGGAATCAGAAGGGATAGATGTAAGGAAGCAGTGCATTGCAATTATGGACAATATGCAGAACAGAGGCATGGTGAAGGGCTGAGTGACAGAGGATCAGTTTTTAACAACATGAATTATGGGAACAAATGTGGGTGAATGTGGCTAGAAAGAGGAAGTCAGGATACACAAGACTACAGCATACAAGGAATGAGAAGAGCTGGGCAGAAGACTTTACTTCATTCTGGATTTTTTATCCTTTACGGAATTTATTCCTCCATAAATATTACCTAGTACTGACAGTTTCCTTCTCTTTATGTAGATTTGCTTATATTCAATTGTTTTAACATTCTAACTATGTGCAAAGAACTATTTTATATTTATTGGAAACAAAAGGATAACTATGGCATGGTCCTTGTCATCATAGAACTTGTAGTCTAGTAGAAGATTGGAGCACATACACTATTACCATTAGCAGAAAATAGAACATGGTAGATATTGTGATGAAATAATGGGATTTAGCAGATACTCAAAGACCCACCTGGAGATTAATCAGCAGTCAGGTTTAGTAAAAAATCCAGCAATTCAGTTAAAGAAGAAGAATCCAGCTTTCCAGACCAGAATCCAGCTTCCTCCTGATGACATCTTACCACTCCAAGAAGACAAGAGAACTGAGAAAAGACTTCCAAAGACTTAATTATTTTTTACTGTTTCATCAAGGAACACCTGTTCCTAGAAGAAACAAAGGGGGGAATGTGATGAAATAATGGGATTTAGCAGATACTCAAAGACCCACCTGGAGATTAATCAAGACTGATTAAATCAAGTGAGAGTGATTGACTGCTGATTAAGCCTACTTCAAGTTAATTGGATTGTATCAAGTTAATTGGATTGTGATCATACCTGGCTATCCCTTAAGAAGGTGTAATTCTCAGAAACTAGACTGTGAACTCAACTTGAGAACACCTTCAAAGACAATGGATTTGGATGATGCCAACCAATAACCTTGAAGCAGTGTGTAAGGACCGCCTCTGTTCCAGATCTATAAATAAGCTTCCAAAAACAGCTTGGGGAGGAGTAGCTTTTTTTTACCGGCTTGGTGGGACTCCTGGCGGCGCGGCACAGACGGTCTGACTCACTCCAAAGGTGGCCTAAATCGGTTTGGTGAGTTTTTATAAGGAATATAGACTAAGCTTAGATTTAAGACGATTTGTACTGTATTTCTATTTTCCTATCCTTCTAATCAACAACACCTTGTATACAATAAAGGCTCTATCTAGAAAACCAGAAGCTTCTTCCATTTACTAGTCTGGGAGATAAATTAAGGGAAGGGTTAAGTAGGGGAGATTTATGATCTAATATCCAATTTTAAATCTCACAATATATAGTATAGGTACAAAGTGTTACGTGTTGTCTAACAAGGAAAGGTAATTTCAAAAGGTACACTAAAGAAAAACTTCATAGAGGAGATGGCATTTGAACAAGATCTTGGAGGTAGGTGGCATTGCAACAGACGAAGATGAGGAGGGGTAAATTATAAGTTTAGAAAAAATATTTGGAAAAATGCACAAAGAAAGGAAAACAAAGAACATGTAGATAGAGAGACAAGTGAGTCAATGGTGCTTTATTTGTTACATAGTCAGATATGTGAAATTTAAGCATTAAACTTAAATCTTCATATTTGGGTAATAATAAAAGAGTACTGTTATCAAACTAAGACCACTCAACAAAACACCAAGGAGAAGAAAGAAAAGTGGCATAACGACTAATAATGTCGCCAAAAAAGTCTAATGGCTTATTTTGACAGCAATAAGATGTGAAGAATTCAGCAGTTACATTACATATCAAATAACATTCATCTCAGTGAGTATGACGTATTATGCAAAGGTTTTTGACCTTTAAAAAGATATTTTGCACTTTTTTACTGGGCATACCAAAAATGTCAGGACAGCTGTAAATAAATGTTGTAAATAGCATCATTCATATAGTATTTTTAAAATCTAAGGCTTGGTTATTCAATCAATAGAATATGTTAACTTTTTCAGGGACTCTCGAGTCATTTGAAAGTCTTGAGCCATACTAAACCCATCTGCATGTAATATAAAGAAGAATTAGGCATTCTATCACAGATAAGACCAATATTTGCTTTCCTAGACTCTCTCTCTTTCTCTCTTGCTCTGTGTGTGTGTGTGTGTGTGTATATATATATATATATATATATATATATATATATATATATATATATATATATATATATATATATATATGAGCTTCTCTTTGGAAATTGCCGATATGACTAATGGGTAGCATGATATATTTAACAATAAAAGCATCAATCAAAAAGTATTTAAATATGAAGAAGAAAACAGAAAGAACTTCAGAATTTTAGCACAATCAAATAATTTTATTAATGCCTTGTTTAACTTTAGTATATATTTAGTTTTAAAGAACCACATAACAGAAGTTCACAGTTTCTGTTACAATCCTATTTCTTGTTTTTTCTTGCATATTAAAATATATGTTTCTTGCTTGTTAAATTCACAATAAAAATGATTTAATTATTTTTAAAGTGCAGATATAGGAAGGAGCTTATTGAGTTTCTCAGGAGAGATGACAAAAAGATGAATTATTTGATGGTCATACTTAGAATCAAAGAGAAATGTGTAAAGCATAAGCAAAATTCTTAACTATAAACCTGGTGCCTGAACTAGACTGGCTAATATATTTGAAGGATCAGTTAAAAATATACCAACTCAGCAGAAAAAGAGATATTTGCACTCTTCTCAGTTTTCTGGAAAGATGGTATTATATATGTTTGTAGTGATATATGAAAAAACGGAATTGTTTTCTTGTATTTGATTTGATATTTATGCTGAACAAACTTTGGAAGCCCTTTAGAGCTTAAACTCTGCTATTCATTAATTATTTTAGTCACAATCTTCAGTTTTGGCCATTTATTGAGGATAGCTAGTTGTAATATGGAAGCAGTAATATGTTTCAGTGGATAGAATGTGGGGTCTGGAGTTAGATATATCTAAGTTCAAATTTGGTCTCAGATACTCACTATCTCACCTGGGCAAGTCACTTAACCTCTCATTGCCATAACCCATTAGAGAAAGAAATGGCAAACTATTCCAGTATCTTTGGCAAGAATATCCCATGGACAGCATTTTTGCACTATTTTCAAAGAGGTCACAAAGAGTCTGATTTGAATTATTGACTGAATAACCAAAAAATTGTAATAGCCACCTTGAGTAACTATCTCCATTTTGTTGTATCTACATAACTGTCACAAAATATTCACCTTCATGTTTCCCTATTAACTAGTTTTTCCTTATTAAAAATTAGGACCACATAAATAAAATTTATTTTTTACTGATTTAATGGCTTTATCATTTCTTCTAAAGCTTAGCTATCCATGCCCTAGTTTCAGGAACATATGTTTATAAATATTTAATATGGAATTCATTTAGGCAAGATGTAACAGTGAGTGGTCAATAAAAATCATAGTATTAGTTCCAGGCAATCATGGAAGATCTACTGTCACCCAGTGATTTACTGCCCCATGGATAATTGATCATAAGTAATTTATTTGGGGTGATCATCTGGTCCATAGGTGATTTGTTACAAGATCTTCTATCCAGAGATAATTAAACATGTGTGAATGATTTGTCCAGAGTCGATGAAGTACAATTGAGCCATATGCTCAAAACTTGTTCCCACTGAGTATTATTCATTCCTTGGTTCAAAAAAAAAAGTCAGAATGATTCTCCCATGAATAGGAAATACAATGTCAACACATTGCAATGACAATTACATTTTTAAAAATTGTATTACTCTATGTCATTATGACATTTTTGTAGTTATTAAAATAATCTTGTCAATCATCTTTAGTTTGAATGTTCATTTAAAAATATTTGACAGATGTTTCAATCCACCTTATTCAGAAATTCATAAGTAGATTTTTGACATATTGCACAATGTTTAATTAGGAGTTGTTAGAGTTATATCAGTCCAGTGCATAACCTGATTAGTGGTTTTACAATACATATAATCAGGTATAAAAAAGTCATAAAAGTAAAATGTCAGCTTGCTTTGTTTTTACAACAGCATTACTGAACTAATTGATATAACACTTAGTTAACTGCTGACCACAGAAGACATTCAAGTAACAGGGAAAAATTAATAAAGTATGATAACAAAACAAAAAGGGTGAGATAGAGGAAAATGTGATTAGTTGAATATGATGAGGGCTGAGTGCACAAGGAGAGGAATGGATAAGTTGATAAATCATATTTGTTCAGTTCACAAAATTAAGAACAATTTCTAAATAGATAAGTTATCAAAAGAAATGAAGTTTTTATCACAATTTTAAATGACCACATGAAAACATGTTTCATCCTAATAATATTAAGAAAAATTAAATTTAAAAGAATTGAGTTTCACTTCACATCATGCAAATCAGAAGGAAGGATAAAAGGTGGGAAGAATCAATGTTGGAGGGACTGTGAGAAGATACACTCATTGATGTAATTGTGAGCATACGGAGTTGCTTTTATGTCAATTTCTAATTATGCAATTAAAATGACTACATTTTAACAAATAGCACCTTCCCTTTAACTTAGAGACCCCACTATTACATATATTCCACAAAGAAGTCTAAGTCATTCAATCATCTTTCAAAACACATTTAGGTACAAAATGAATTAAAGAAAGTTCCAGTACTGAGAGAGTTTATCACATTGCCAATCAGAAATTCAGAAAAACAGGCCTTGGTAACTCTCTTGTGGACACCATTTGGCAGTCAAAATCACCTACTAGTATCTGTTGATGCTTACAGTATGCCATCAAAAATATCATGTTGAGGGGCAGCTAGGTGTCACAGTGGATAAAGCACCGGCCCTGGATTCAGGAGGACCTGAGTTCAAATCTAACCTCAGACACTTGACACTTATTAGCTATGTGAACCTGGGCAAGTCACTTAATGCCCATTGCCCTGCATATATATATATATATATATATATATATATATATATATAATGTTGTAAAGAGTCCAAAGGCTTAATGAAATGATAAAAAATTAGCATTTTTATGTAATTATGTCTGTTATTTGTTTATCATAGAATAATATTAAGTTGGGCTGGTAAACTACCTGCAAGAAACAGTATGCTATGATAGAAAGTGCATTTGAATTGGGGTTGGAGTTCTGGGTTCTTGTCTTGGCTGTATTATTTACTTGAGTTGCCACCTTGAGCAAGTTGCTTAATTTATCAAATTTTCAGTTTTCTCCCTTATAAATTAAGTAGTTGAATTAGTCTATTTAAGTCCTATTCAGTTCTAGTATTATACTGCATATGTTCTATGTATTGTAAAAGCATCACGTTTTTCTAAGTTAACTAAAATTTCAGTTGATAGTTATGTTCTTTTATCTTCTCAGAAATTAAATTTGAGCAGATACATGTAAAATTTCTAACATATTTCCAATTTTTATTTTATTTTCCCATTTGTTTAGAATCTGTTATTTTACAGTTCTTAAAAAGAATTACCCTTTTCATACTAAAATTTCAAATGTTGAATCCTTCTGAGCTTTTTTGGTCAAAAGATTTTAGGAATCAGAAGATTTTTATTAAAGCAATAGTTTCTACATAATTATTAGAATATGTTGAGGATAGAAGTCAGAAAAGATTGTGTATTTTAATTCAAATCAGCTACTAGAGAAACAAAAAAAACTAAGAATTTGATGCTATAGAAGGTTAAAAATATATAGCCTCCCCAATAGAAGTTTTTAACTGAAGGCAAATATATAAATGCTTTCATTAAAATGATTTTTTTTTTGGTTCTTGGTTTTCAGTTTTACGTTATTGTTGTTTTTGCTATTTTGTTTTGCTTTTAGAATGGAAACCCTTAAAGTTGTGTATTTGGAAATGGTTAAGGTAAAAAACATAAATTATACATGTTTTATTTGGTCTTCCAGCTTGGGTAATTCTGGGTTCTAGAATATCTAGAAAATTGGTACTTAGGAAAATGATCACAACCTTTATTATTATGCAGTGCAGCAAATAGGCAAAACAAAGCATACAAATACATTGTGGCAATATAAATAGACAAATGTCTGTCCCTACAAGCAAGAAACACATCCCATATTGAGAATGAGAGAAATATGTGTGGGAGAAAACACGCTCAAAACTAGAATTCAAGTATCAAAATTATATGCCCTAAGAATGGATTATGTTGAGAACAAATAGGGGCATTTTTATTCAGAATCTGGTGTGGTGGAAAATTTCTATAGTTCTCTTTTTGATACCAGACTTAAGTTAAGGGGAATTTCTTTATCATTACTATGAATTAGGGGATCAAGGTAGCAGGAGGAGAATGGCTCAAGGCCCCTCCAGCACGTAGATTTCATCTAACCAAAAAGGGTTATGTCTGCATGATACAGAGTTAACAGTAATGGGGCAGCTAGGTGGCACAGTTGATAAGGTACTGACTCTGGATTCAGGAGGACCTGAGTTCAAATCTGACCTCAGATACTTGACACTTAGTAACTGTGTGACCCTGAGCAAGTCACTTAACCCCCATTGCCCCAGAAAACGACAACAACAACAACAACACACACACACACAAACACAAAAAAACAGGTAACAGCAGTAAAGTACATAATGTGTGTTTTACCTATATATTTCTATGAGCATTAGGATCAGTTAGCCTAAGTAACTCCATATTGTAGTCCTATGATTATAAATATAATATCAAAGGACATAAAGTTTATTATGATTACAACACAGGATTATTAAACTGAAGCTCTTTATACACATACAAACTTCTTGAAAGTAGATTTCAAAATGCCTGGGAACAATTGAAGAATATAAACAGGTCACTTGAATTTGCCCTCTGAATCTTTAGAAATTAAATATTATGTTTCCCACTGGGTTTTTGGAAGGAAAAACTGAAATACTTCTTTTTAAAAATTTGTTTTTCATTGATGATTAGGCAGTGGATTATAGGATATATTCATTTGGTATGCATTGCAGCTTTCTTCTTACCTTTTTGGAAAGTCCTATTCTAATGTCTTCTCTTATTTTTTGTAGTCCCATGCAAATGAAATTTGTATTCATTCACAGTTGAAGGCCTCTTCCCTAAAAGCTTGCAAACCTTATGTTTTTGGCAATGATTTTCTGAATTTGAACCAAGTGAGCCTCTTGGGATCTCCAAGTGTGATTCCTCCCCAAAGTCCTACTCCTTTGGCAGTGAAATATGAATTTCATCAGTTGGTACTTTCCACTCTATATTTAAAACTTTTCAGAAGTTTCATCATATCATTTTCTGTGAAATGGCATTCCAGCGTTTTTTTTAATTAACAAGGAATCCCCTGAAAGCTATGAATTTTAATTTATCATTGGGCATCCTTTCTTCAAGGTCAGTAACTTGGGCTTCTTTTATTTCTTTTGTATTTACCCTTGATCTTTTTTCCTATGTATTCAATTTTTTTGTGTTCCATAGCTAACATTATTTTGTTTAAAGCCTCTACAACACTGTATAGATTCTCCAAAGGGTATTCCAATTGTCTACTTTGTTGTTTGTCTTATTTGGTTCTATTTCTTTTTTTTTTTTTTTAAGTGAGGCAATTGGGGTTAAGTGACTTGCCCAGGGTCACACAGCTAGTAAGTGTTAAGTGTCTGAGGCCGGATTTGAACTCAGGTCCTACTGACTCCAGGGCCGGTGCTCTATCCACTGCGCCACCTAGCTGCCCCGGTTCTATTTCAAGAAAATTAATTCCTTACAATTTCTATTCTAATCTTTTTAATACAGATTTTATTTGTAATATTGAATTGAATACCAACCAGTGTCAGGATTCAAGAGTTGCTTCTGAAATATATTGGCTGTTAAATTGTCACTATGTCATTTAACCTCTTAGTGCTCTTGGGAAGTTTTTTGAGACCTGTAGGTTGCAGAATAGTTGCAAGTCTATATTATTTAAAAGAATTTCAGAAAGAGGTTTTCCTATAACAATGAAATCGCAGAACCAGGCCAGTTTTTTTAAATAGCTTCTTAATCACTCTGCATCCTTTTCTTATTGTTTCCAATCTCTGGATAGTTCAACAAAAAACATTTTATTTTATTTTTTGCTTCATTTTCCTTTAAATTGCAAAACTTACTCATTGTTATATTCTTAAAAAAACCCTCTTACTATTTTTTCTTCTCTCTTTCAGCCTTATGTGAGCATTTTCATATACAAAGACCACCAAAAGAGGATTACATATGAAACCACAAATCTCTAAAAGTTCTAATTTTTAGGGTATAATATATTCAACACATTAGTTCTTAAGTTGTCCCACCTCTCTATTTCCCTCTATTTTTTTTTATTTTCTAAAATCACTCTATGCTAGGTTGATTTGTATCACACAGAATTAATAAATTAATTTACATGCTATTATAATTTTAAATTATATCAACTCAGTCTAAATATGAGAAATTAATATCATTCCAATTACTTAGGCCTTTTGTTATTTCTGTAAATTGTTATGCGGTAATAATATATCTTTCAGTTCAGGTCATCTAAATAGTCTTTGTTTATGATCATGTGAAATATGATCCATGCTTGTTTGCTTGATCTTGGTTCAGGGTGTTTAATTCTTACATTATCTTTGCTTGACTAGTTACCTAGGTCAGTCCTTTTCAATAATAGATAACATATTTTCTTTTTTATTATTATTCTTTTGAATTTATTGTGATGTTCTTCATTTTGTCATGAAGCAATTGAGTTGTTTTGTCCATTCTTATTTTAATACAGTCTGCTACTTGAAGAAGCTTTTTTGCATTTGGTTCTAAATAATTTGTTCTATTATTTCTTACAGAACTTCTATTTCACTTTTACTTTCTCTCTCTCTTTCTGTATGTGTGTGTGTGTGTGTGTGTCTCTGTTTCTTTTCTAGTTTTTATGAACTTATTTTTCATCCCCAAGGCTAGGATTGTTATATATTCTTCTTCTGCGATTATTAGTTTGGTATATCTTGAGCTATGTATTTCTTCATTTTATTCAGTTTCTTCTTCTGTTTACTCATATAAACTGTCTTAGGAGTTTGTGACTTTGTGCTTAGGCATAAATAATCCATCTCCTCCCACACTCTTATACAGGGTAGCAATTTGACCTTCTTTTTCTGGGTTTATATCACTGACTTCCAAAACTTCCAGTGTGTCCATACTTAGAAGGTTGGCAGGTTTCAGTGTTCCTGGTCTTAGCTCTGTACTCTTCATATATCATGGGGTGGCCCTGTTCAGAGCATTCAATCTTCCATCTACTCATTAGTTGTATGCCATAAAATATTAATGCTATGATACTTAAATGCCAGTGCCATAACTAATGATAGTCTAGAGGTCTAAAAAATTAACAGTCATCCCCAAAACATGCAAATGACTTCCAGGTTTAAATTAATATACTGAAAGACTCTGCCTCAATATGTCATGGAACATTTTCATGTTTAAAACTAATTTTGCCTGAATAAGAGTGTATTTGTATCACACTTCTGTATCTCACTTTTAAACATAAATTGAACAATAAAACAAAGAAGGAATACTTGGTAGTAATAATGTCTGAGTGATGAGGTTTCTACTTTTGCAATAAGCAGCAATCCAGCTCCTGTGGTAACATTTCTCATGATCTGGACTAGTGAGCACTGAGCCCTGGGGATGAGAAGATACCTAGGCTGTTGTCAGTCATTTACAGACATTCAGTTGGATCCATCATAACATATACCTAAAGCACAGTTTCAACAAATACCAAAATAGATGCTATTTTTGCATATTAGTTTAATCATTCTTGTATTTTGGAGTGTTGTTGTTGATGATGAGGGTGATAATTTTTTTGGTTTCATTATTAATTTGTTTTAGAGATTAATCATTCAGATTGCTGACTCAATAATTTTGCTAGATGGCTTTGGGATTTACCAAAAGAATAAGGAAAAACAGTGAAAACTGAAAGTAATGTTGCATAAAGTGATAGCAAGAGGTTTTCCAGGACATGATATTATCAGTTGCATAACATCTTTTTTCTTGGGGATCTGGTGTGTCCATATTTATAGTACTAAATAATCATTCTCAAACATGAATGCCAGGATTCAGCAGATCTTTGCTGAGCTACTTGAATTTATATTGTCTTAAGACTTAGGTGACCATAATGCAAGTGTTCTCCAACATTTATTTACAGTGGTTACAATAGAAAAGTTGTACAAGAGTCAGTCATTTGGGGAAATAACTCCTTTATATAATATCCTTGGCTCATCTATATCCTTTCTTATTTAGAACCTCTGATTTTCTTTATTCATATATCCATTCAACAAATACTTATTAACTCCAAATTTAATAAAATCCTGAAAGTGTAGGACCGTAGATTTACTAGAAGGTACTTGAGAGCCCATCAAGTTCAATTCTGTTTTCATAGATGAGGAATTTTTGGCACTGTGCTATGTATTGAGGAAACAAAGACCAAAATGAAATGATTTGTCACCTTAAAGGGCTTATATTATACTAGGGAAATCTACCTTGTACCCATGCAAGCATATATAAACTATGGGCAAAATAATTTAAAAAGTGTTGTCATTGCTGAAGAAAGAACTAACAAAGCAGGAATCAGAAAAGGCATGAGATATTAAAACTAATAGAAAGAAGTTAATGATCTTATGAGACAGAGATGAAAGGAGTATGTTCCAAGCATATGGAGAAGGATGTGCCATCTTGGTGACAGGACATGGATAGCTAGCTCCATGGCTAGATACTAGGAATATCCAGTAGGAAAGTAGGCAATTGAATAGTAAATGAATGGATAAGAGTAATGACATCTGTTGAAATGATAGGTTGCATAAAATATTTTGAAAAATTATAAATATCTTCAGAAGCTTTTGATTTTTATCCTAGAGGAGATTAGAAGTGTCTTGACAAGAGGAGTAACATGCCTTAGATTATGCATTTGGCAGTTATAATGATTAGGGTTTGGAAAAGGGGAGAATTTGAGGCAGGAAAACAAATTAAGAGGATACTAAAGTAGTCTAGCCTAGAGGTGATGGTGACTAAACTAGTGTGTGTTAGTCCAGAGAAAGGAACAAATGCAAAAAAAAAAGTTATAGATGATATGGGCAGTTGGAGGAGGAGATGAAGGCAAGTGAAGTCAAAATGACTCCAATGTGAACCTGGGTAGTGGGAAGAATGATGTTACCCATAAAAGAAGAAGGGAAATTAGAAAGAGGTAAGTTTTGGAGAAAGGACAAGATTCATTTTAGGCATGTTAAATTTGAAATACGTATGTGATGTCCAGTTAGATATGTCCCATAGGTAATTAGTAATGTTGGATTGGAGCTCAAGTTTGGGAGTCAAGTGCATAGTTGAATTCATGGGGACTCATGAGAACACAAAGCAAGAGTATATAAAGATTAAAAAGAAAAAGATTCAGAAAGTGTCTTTCATAATACTTTCAAATGATATTGAAATTTCAGAATGAGACTTTGTGCCACTGCATTGATTCTGGGCTCAAGGTTTTAATCCATTAAATTAGTTCTTTATGCCCTTAATGATAAGATAATTATTTTTATTAGACTAATGAAGGTTCTCATTTATCTCAGTCACTACTGATTAAACCAATTGCTTTGAGAACAGAATATGAAATGGGCAATGATGATGGTATAATATTTCTCTCCACATCAAGCTGGGGCAGTGAGAGAAGGGAGCAAGGATATTTTGGAGTAACTCAAAGCAATGACTTCCCATCTCTGACTCTATGGCCACCTCCCTATTCTAAGTCCTGGTTGTTCCTAGATATGTACACATACCTTCTATTGAGGTAGAAAATTGCCCAGTGGAGGTACAATTGTCTTTGAGAGATGGTTTTCCAAAGCACAAATGTTCCCCAGACTAAATCCATCACAAGGTTTCATTCTCCCATCACATGCTCATACATCTGCAGCTATAGGAATGTTCTTTAATCAATCACATCTTCTAGTACCCTGGTCCCAGTCTTTCCTCTCTGTTGCTCCATTCCCTTTTTCTACATCTCTTCTTGTTATAGACAATAGGGATCACTGTATGTTCATCACTCAATTGTGAATTTTGTAGAAATTGAACATTTTGGTCCACTTCTATTCTTCTCATAGAGATAACCTTTCTCTATTTCCCCATTCCATGGTTTTTCCATTCTACTTTTTACTCCACCTAGATTTTCCTCACTGATACAATCTTTTATTCTATTGTTTTCTAACATAAAATATATTGATTCTCTTATAGAAGTTTTTGGCAGAGGATGTTAGTCAATGATGCTATGATTCAGCTCTTAAATTTTAGCTTCTCCAGAGTTGTTTTATTTTTTTAGACTGGGTCTCCCTATCTTAAATAGGCTAGAAGTATAATACTTACTCATGGCCCTGATACCACTGCTGATTGTTGTAGAAGCATTGACATTCATTCCTTATTTAAGTGAGGCACTCATGAATCTCCTTAAGCAACTTAATGGAATCTCACTCCTAAGGGTTAACTGAAATGATATGGAACTTAGTATGATTTCATTGTATTTTTTGGAATTTGTTGTGATCTCTCCTCTCACCAGAATGTGTATGTGTGTGTGTGTATGTGTGTGTGTGTGCATGTGTGTATGTGTGTATGTTAATGATCAGGTTCTTTTTTTGTTGTCTGTTCTTTTTCCACCTTATATTTTGATTTGGAGCTTTATGTTAAAGCCAGGCCATGCTCCTGGTATGCAGGTGGTAAGGCATTGCCTCAAGCTTCTGATTTTTTTCACACAGCTGTTTTCAGAGCCATTTCTAGGATTTGTTTTTTATTTTAGTTTATTTTAGTTTTTGGTGCTTCCAAGGTGATATGATCTAGGGAGAGGTGTGGTCACTAATCTCCTGGTCTGAACTAGGAAAGGTTCCTGATCCTGATTCTGTGGGGCCAGAAGTGATGCTTTCCCTCAAGACTCCCACTCCCTCTTGACCAAAAGTGCTCCTCTCTGTCCTTGAACTATAATCCAGAAGTGCACATAAACAATAGAGTTGTCAAGCAGTATCTGGTCCTGTGTTTACTGCTAGTATATGGTTTGTCTCTGACCAGTTGCCAAGTGCCCTTACCATATTTGTCCTAGGAGCTCCTGAAGCTAATGCTACTTCTGTTGCCATCATCCAGTCCTACCACTGGTGCTTCATCCACATGGACTACATTCCAGCCTCCACTCCAGTGTTCTCTTTCCAAATTCATAAGTTGTCTTGGGCTAGAGGCATGTCTCATTCTAACCTTTGGGTTATTCTGTCACTCCAGGATTCAATTTGAAATGTTATTTTACAGAGAGACCTTGAGAGTGTCTTTGTATCATACCTTCTTCTGATCTCCATATGAGTACTTGTCTTGCCTTATGTGAGTATTTCACAAAAAGTCTTCTGGCAAATGGATCTTTGGCATTGTGTACAATGTAGCTAGCCCATCAAAGTTACATGTTCTGCAGTAGAGTTTGAATACTTGGCAGTTTAGCATATGAAATGATCTCCAGGTTTGAAGCCTTATTTTGCCAGATGATCATCAGGATCTTCCTAAGACAATTCAAATGGAAGTGATTCAGTTTTCTGGCAAGGCACTGGTATACTGTCTGGGGTTCATAGGCATGTAACAATGAGGTCAACACAACAGCTCTGTGGATTTCAGTTTGACAGGCTTGTCTAATACTTCTTCTCTCACACATGTTCCTTTGGAGCTTCTCAAATATAAAGTTACTTTTGACAATGGATGGGTAAACTTCATTATCAAGGTATACATCCCTGAACAGTATACTGCAAAGTCAAGTGATCTTATCTACAGAATTCAAAAATTTTCCATTTGCTGTAACTTAGGGCTTTATATGTAAATGTTCTATGGTAACTGGTTGAGAACCTCTGTTTTCTGGGTGTTAATTGTTAGGCCAAAGTTTGCACAAACAGCAGAGAATCAATCCATATTATATTGCATCTCAGTCTTGGAGACTACATTGAATGAGCAATCATCTATGAACACAAAATCATATACCAACTCTCCCTCCACTCTAGTCTTAGATTGTAACATTTTCAAGTTAAATAATTACTGTGAGTATGGTAGCAGGCCTAGATGCCATTTTCCTGTTTGTAGAAGGTGTCTGAAAATATTGCTAAAAACATAATACTAAAACAACAAAACAAAAAACAAAACATCAACCATCAGAGCAAACACAAAACCTTGCTTCAATCCATTGTTGATTGAGAAAGCAAAAGAGCATTGCAAGCATGTCATCATGAAATGGTCCTACAATACTTATGAACTTCTAAGGGCAACAAAATTTTGGTGTAATTTTTCCACAAGCCCTCACAACTGACAATATTAAAGGCTTTGTTCATATGCACAAATGTTGTGTAGAGACCTTTGTGCTTCTCCTGACATTTCTCCTGGAATTGTTGGGCAGCAAATATCCTATTAACCATTTCTTGGTGCTTTCTGAAACTACACTGACTCTCAAGTAGATAGCTATCTTTAAGGTGAAGGATCAGCCTATTAAAGAAGAATTTGGCAACAATCTTACCAGAACCTTTATAGAAATGAACAATGGAGACATCCTAGAACTCCTTAGGTGACAATCTCCTTTTGCCATATAGCTCAGAAAAATTTCAGTCAGCTTTTGAAAGAGCAGTGGAACCCCTGACTTGTAAATTTCAGGTTCAATAGAATCAGCACTAGGTGCTTGGCACATGAGAGGAGCCTAATAGCATTCAACATCTCTTCCTTGGTTGAAAATTCAGATAAATTGAGATTGACTTCAACATGAGGTAAATAGTCAATGGCTTCAGCATTGATTGATGATGATCTCTTGAAAACATTGTGGAAGGATACAGCCTATCTCTCCAGGAACATGTTCTTATCACTAATCAATGTGACTCAATCAGTACTGGGTAGTTGAGATGTACCAGATGTCTTTGGCCCATAAATAGCCTTCAGGGCATCATAAAAGCCCTTTGGATTGTTTCTATCAGTATAAAAATGAATTTCATATGCCCTCTTACTGATCCAAGAATCCTGTATCTCTCTAAATTTCACTTGTACTTTACTTTTGGTGGAATTAAACACTGCCTTACTAGATACTGCCAAACTTTCCTGCTGGTAAACCCTGTGGAGTGTTCATTTTTCATTAAGCAGCTACTTAATTCCCCATAATTTTCATCAAGCCAATCTTGATGTTTGAAATTGTTCTCCCTAGCTGAGCAAATGCAGTTCTGGAAACCAAATCTCTGAAAGCTGTCCGCTCCTTTTCTGCTGTACTATTGCCAACTGTATTTTAGCTCAGCTTTCCTTTCAAATTATTATGGAATTGTTCTCCCTGGTATTAGTGCTGTAATCTGTTGACATTATGTCACCTGGTAGTCATCTTGCCTTGGGGTTGCTCCTGCTTTTGTTGAATGAGAATGTTTAGTTTGGAGAACATATCTATGATTAATCTCGTACTCTGTTCTACATAGCACCTTTACCACTCTTACAACCTGTATGTCTCTTGTTACATTGAGATCATTTATTAAATGGCATTGCTTGCTGTGAGGGTACATGCATCCATAAAGTTGTTTTTTTTTGTTGTTGTTGTGTTTTTTGTTTTTTTTTTAGTGAGGCAATTGGGGTTAAGTGACTTTCCCAGGGTCACACAGCTAGTAAGTGTTAAGTGTCTGAGGCCAGATTTGAACTCAGGTACTCCTGACTCCAGGGCCGGTGCTCTATCCACTGCGCCATCTAGCTGCCCCAAAGTTGTTTTTTTTTTGTTTTGTTTTTAGGCAATTGGGGTTAAGTGACTTGCACAGGGTCACACAGCTAGTAAGTGTTAAGTGTTTGAGGCTGGATTTGAACTCATGTCCTCCTGATGCCTCCACTGCACCACCTAGCTGTCCCAAACAATTTTCTATGTGTGGACTTTTGTTCTTATAATCTGAAACATTGCTTTTCTTTTCTTTTTTTTTTCTGTTTTTTCAGGGCAATGGGGGTTAAGTGACTTGCCTGGGGTCACACAGCTAGTGTCAAGTGTCTGAGGCCGGATTTTAACTGAGGTCCTCCTGAATCCAGGGCGGGTGCTTTATCCACTGCACCAACTAGCTGCCCACCATCCATAAAGTTTTATTAAATTTTAGTAAATGAAGACAGTGCTGGTAATGAGATGATGACATGTACAAGTCTTCAGTAGTAATTGAGCATTGCTATCACTGTTTCTGACTCCTTTTTTCCCAAGGACTCCCTGCCATATCTGGTAGTCTATGCCTTCTCATGAAGTAAATCACCTGAATTATGGATTTGTCTTCTTTTGTCACATTGATACTGAAGGTCTCTATGTCTTCATAAAATTTTTCTTTGACCTCATCATGGTTTGTCATAATAGGAGAATAAACACTGATGATAGTGGCATGGTGATTTCCTGCAAATGACAATCACATTGTCATGAATGATAATTCACTCCTTTTTGATAGGCATAAATGCTTGTTGACTAGATTAGTTTTGATTGCAAAATATACACCAGATTCATGTTGCTCACCATCACTGCAGCTGTTCTAGAAAAAAAAAATGGCATCTACCTTCAACTTCAGTGAGCTGGCTTTCATTTGCAAGGCTTGTTTAATTCAGTGCTGCTATTTGGATGCAAAACTAGCTTATGTTGTCCCTAAATTTGCACACATTCCATGTAGTGATGGTGAGTGGGATTATCTTTATAAAAGTTTTTGTATATTTGTTTCCTGCGTGTTTCAACCACAGGGTGGGATCACTGCCTGCCATGATAAAGTGGGCCTGAATTGGGTGAAGCAGACAATTTTAGGTGAGAGTTGTATGAATCAGGAGACACCAAATGTAGAAAGCAGTCCTGAAAAGGGCTCAGCAGCTCTCACACCAGAGATACTAGTCTTTCCTGAACACATCATATCCTTCCTAGGCCAAGTAGAACAAGTCTAACTTTTCTCTCACATTATAGCCCTGAAAACACTTCAAGAAGACTATCATATCCATGGAAAGACTTTTCTATTCCTAGCTAAACTTCCCCAGTTCTTTCATCCAGTTGGGGTATGTCAGAATTTCTAGTTCATTAAGTTTTCTGACTTTTCTTTTCAGAGTACACTTTAGCTTCATTCCAAAATGTAGCACTAAAAATGAAGATTGTATTCCATATGTGGACTAAGAAGGAACTATGGAAGATGAACTATGACCCACATAATTTTGGAAACCATGTGTCTTTTAATGAAGCCTACTATATAGCATCAGTGTTTTGGAGTTTTTTGTTCATCTATATTTAGAGAGAGAACTCTTATTAAAATTGAAACCTACCAAGATCTTCAGGTTTTTTTTCAAAGAAAAAAAAATATTTAAACCTCCTCCATCTTATACTCACAAAGTTGATTTTTTAACCCTAATGTAGAAATACACATTTATTCCTATCAAATTTCATCTTTTGATTCAACTCATCATCATTGCCTATTGAGATCTTTATTGAACTGTCACCTGAATTGTGTACTATCTTTTTTTTTTTTTTTTAGATATTTTATTTTTTCCGTTACATGTAAAGATAGTTCTCAACTTTTGTTTATACATGCTTTACACTTTCAGATTTTTCTCCCTCCCTCCCTCCCCTCCCTCCCCCCTCCCCTAGACAGCAAGTAATCTGATATAGGTTATATCTATATATATCTATACATATACATATAGATATAGATATACACACACATATATATACACATAATAACATTAATCCTATTTCTGCATTAATCCTGTTACAAGAGAAAGAATCAGAGCAGTGATGCAAAACCTCAAAATAGAAAAAAAAAACAACAGCACCCAAAACAAAAGAAATAATATGGTTCAATCAGCATCTATACTCCACAGTTCTTTCTTTCTTTTTTTTTCTTGGATTTGGAGATCCTCTTCTATCATGAGTTCCCTGGAACTCTTCTGTACCATTGCATTGGTGAGAAGAATATAGTCCATCACAGTAGGTCAACACTCAATGTTGATGATACTGTGTACAATGTTCTTCTGGTTCTGCTCATCTCACTCATCATCAGCTCACATAAGACCCTCCAGGTTTCTCTGAACTCCTCCTGCTCATCATTTCTTACAGCACAATAGTATTCCATTGTATTCATATACCACAACTTGTCCAGCCATTCCCCAATTGATGGGCACCCCCTCAACTTCCAATTCCTTGCTACCACGTAAAGAGCAGCTATAAATATTTTTGTACATGTGGGTCCCTTTCCCCCTTCCATGATTTCTTTGGGCAAAAGACCTAAAAGTGGGATTGCTGGGTCAAAGGGTATGCACAGCTTTATCGCCCTTTGGGCATAATTCCAAATTGCTCTCCAGAATGGTTGGATCAGCTCACAGCTCCACCAACAATGCATTAGTGTTCCAATTTTCCCACAGCCTCTCCAACATTTATTATCTTCCTTTTTTGTCATTTTGGCCAATCTGATAGGTGTCAGGTGGTACCTCAGAGTTGTTTTAATTTGCATCTCTCTAATCATTAGAGATTTAGAGCATTTTTTCATATGGGAATAGATAGCTTTGGTTTCTTCATCAGAAAACTGCCTGTTCATATCCTTTGACCATTTCTCAATTGGGGAATGACTTGGATTCTTATAAATTTGATTTAATTCCCTATATATTTTAGAGATGAGGCCTTTATCAGAAGCACTGGCCTCAAAAATTGTTTCCCAGCTTTCTGCCTCCCTTCTAATTTTGGATGCATTGCTTCTGTTTGTACAAAAATTTTTTAATTTAATATAATCAAAATCATCCACTTTGCATTTTATAATATACTCTATCTCATGTTTGGTCAAAAACTGTTCTCCTTTCCAAAGATCTGATAGGTACACTATTCCTTTCTCTCCTAATTTACCTATGGTATCACCTCTTATGTCTAAATCATGTATCCATTTTGACCTTATTTTAGTATAAGGTGTAAGATGTTGGTCTAAGCCTAATTTCTGCCATACTATCTTCCAGTTTTCCCAGCAGTTTTTGTCAAATACTGAGTTCCTATCCCAGAAGCTGGAGTCTTTGGGTTTATCAAACACTACATTACTAGTGTCATTTACTACTGCATTTCCTGAGCCTAGCCTATTCCATTGATCTACCACTCTATTTTTTAGCCAGTACCAGATAGTTTTGATGACTGCCGCTTTATAGTAAAGCTCCAGGTTTGGTACCGCTAACCCACCTTCCTGTGAATTTTTTTTCATTATTTCCCTGGATATTCTTGATTTTTTGTTTTTCCAGATGAATTTTGTTATTATTTTTTCTAGCTGTATAAAATAATTTTTAGGTAGCCTGATTGGTATGGCACTGAGTAAGTAAATTAATTTAGGCAGTATTGTCATTTTTACTATATTAGCTCTGCCTATCCATGAGCAATTGATATCTTTCCAATTATTTAGATCTGATTTGATTTGTGTGAAGAGTGTTTGGTAGTTGTGTTCATAGAGTTCCTGGGTTTGTCTTGGCAAGTAGACTCCCAAGTATTTTATATTACCTACCGTTACTTTAAATGGAATTTCTCTTTCTATCTCTTGCTGCTGGACTTTGTTGGTCATGTATAGAAATGCTGATGATTTATGTGGATTTATTTTATATCCTGCTACTTTGCTAAAGTTGTTAATTGTTTCAAGTAATTTTTGACTTGATTCTCGAGGATTCCTTAAGTATACCATCATATCATCTGCAAAGAGTGATAGTTTTGTTTCCTCCTTGCCTATTCTAATTCCTTTAATTCCTTTCTCTTCTCTGATTGCTAAAGCTAACATTTCTAGGACAATATTAAATAATAGGGGTGATAATGGACATCCCTGTTTCACCCCTGATCTTATTGGGAAGGCCTCTAATTTATCTCCATTGCATATAATACTTGCTGATGGCTTTAGGTAGATACTGTTTATTATTCTAAGGAAAGCTCCCCCTATTCCTAAACTCTCTAGTGTTTTTATTAGGAATGGGTGCTGTACTTTGTCAAAAGCTTTCTCTGCATCTATTGAGATAATCATATGATTTTGGTTGGTTTTCTTATTGATGTGGTTGATTATGTTAATAGTTTTCCTAATGTTGAACCAGCCCTGCATTCCTGGTATAAATCCCACCTGGTCATAGTGTATTATCCTGGTGATCACTTGCTGTAATCTCCTTTCTAATATCTTATTTAAGATTTTAGCATCAATATTCATTAGGGAGATTGGTCTATAATTTTCTTTCTCTGTTTTTGCTTTGCCTGGTTTTGGTATCACCACCATATTTGTGTCATAAAACGAATTTGGTAGAACTCCTTCTTCACCTATTTTTCCAAATAATTTGTATAATATTGGAATTAATTGTTCTTTAAATGTTTGGTAAAATTCACCCGTAAACCCATCTGGCCCTGGGGATTTTTTCTTAGGGAGTTCATTAATAGCTTGTTCAATTTCTTTTTCTAATATGGGTTTATTTAAGGATTTTATTTCCTCTTCAGTTAACCTGGGCAGTTTGTATTTTTGTAAATATTCATCCATTTCATTTAGATTGTCAAATTTATTGGCATACAGTTGGGCAAAATATTTCCTAATTATTGCTTTAATTTCCACTTCATTGGTGGTAACATCACCCTTTTCATTTTTGATACTGGTAATTTGGTTTTCTTCTTTCTTTTTTTTAATCAAATTAACCAGTATTTTATCTATTTTATTGGTTTTTTCATAAAACCAGCTCTTAGTTTTATTGATTAGTTCTATAGTTTTTTTGCTTTCAATCTTATTGATTTCTCCTTTAATTTTCAGGATCTCTAATTTAGTGTCTAATTGGGGATTTCTAATTTGTTCTTTTTCTAGCTTTTTAAGTTGCATGCCCAATTCATTAATCTCCTCTTTCTCTTTTTTATTCATGTAAGCATTTAGAGCTATAAATTTTCCCCTAAGCACTGCTTTGGCTGCATCCCATAGATTTTGGTATGTTGTCTCATTATTGTCATTCTCTTGGATAAAGTTATTGATTGTTTCTATGATTTCTTGTTTGGCCCATTCATTCTTTAGAATGAAATTATTTAGTTTCCAATTGATTTTCATTCTACTTTTCCCTGGCTCTTTCTTACATGTAATTTTTATTGCATCATGATCTGAGAAGGATGCATTTACTATTTCTGCCTTTCTACATTTGACTATGATGTTTTTGTGCCCTAATACATGGTCAATTTTTGAAAATGTGCCATGTACTGCTGAGAAAAAGGTATATTCCTTTCTATCCCCATTCAATTTTCTCCAGACATCTATCATGTCTAACTTTTCTAGTAATCTATTCACCTCTTTCACTTCTTTCTTATTTATTTTTTGGCTAGATTTATCTAATTCTGAGAGGGGGAGATTCAGATCCCCCACTAGTATAGTATTACTATCTAATTCCTCTTGTAACTCATTTAACTTCTCCTCTAAGAACTTGGATGCTATACCACTTGGCGCATACATATTCAATATTGATATTACTTCATTATCTATAGTACCTTTAAGTAAGATGTAATTTCCTTCCTTATCTCTTTTAATGAGATCTATTTTTGCCTGCACTTTGTCTGAGATAAGGATTGCTACCCCTGCCTTTTTTACTTTAGCTGAGGCATAATATATTCTGCTCCAGCCTTTTACCTTTACTCTGTGTGTATCTCTCTGCTTCAAATGTGTTTCTTGTAAACAGCATATTGTAGGGTTCTGGTTTTTAATCCACTCTGCAATTCGCTTCCGTTTTATAGCAGAGTTCATCCCATTCACATTCACAGTTATTATTACTGACTGTCTATTCCCCTCCATTCTATTTACCCCCTTTGTACTTTTCACCCCTTCTTTCACCCTATTCCTCCTCACCGACGTTTTACTTCTTACCCCTGCCTCCCCCAATCTGCCCTCCCTTTTTATCACCCCCCTCTCTTTTCTTTACCCTTTTCTCCCTTGCTTTTGTCCTCCCTTCTCAGTCCCCCCCTTTCCCTTCTCCTTTTGTTTCCCTAAAGAGTGAGTTAAGTTTCTTTATCCAAATGAACGTATATGTTATTCCCTCTTTGAGTCAAATCTAATGAGAATAGGGTTGAAACCATGTTCCCCCCTCCTTTCTTTCCCTCTATTATAATAGGTTTTTTTCTACCTCTTCATATGATATAATTCATCCCATTCCACCTCCCCTTTCCTCTCCTCCCCATAGACTCCCTTTTTATCCCCTTAATTCTTTTGTATCATCACATCAAAGACAATTTATATTTATCCCCTCTATATAAAGTCCTTCTCTCTGCCCAAATACATTTACAGTTCTTAAGAGTTATGAGTATTATCTTCCTGTGTAGGGATATAAACAGTTTAACCTAATAGGGTAACTTTTTTTTTCCCCCTCTGTTTACCTTTTTAAACTTCTCTTGAGTCTTGTATGTTGAGATCAAATTTTCTATTCAGTTCTGGTCTTTTCACCAGGAAAGATTGAAAGTCCCCAATGTCATTAAATGTCCATCTTTTCCCCTGAAAGAAAATGCACATTTTTGCTGGGTAATAGATTCTCGGCTGCAATCCAATCTCCTTTGCCTTCCGGAATATCATATTCCAAGCCTTGCGGTCCTTTAATGTTGAAGCTGCCAGGTCCTGAGCAATCCTGACTGTGGCTCCATGATATTTAAATTGCTTCTTTCTGGCTGCTTGGAGTATTTTCTCCTTCACCTGATAATTCTGGAATTTGGCTACAATATTCCTTGGAGTTTTCCTTTTGGGGTCTCTTTCAGGAGGTGATCGATGGATTCTTTCAATGATGATTTTATCCTCTGATTCTATGATATCAGGGCAGTTCTCCTTAATAATTTCCTGGAATATGGTATCTAGATTCTTTTTCTGGTCATGGCTTTCAGGCAGTCCAATGATTCTCAAATTGTCTCTCCTCGATCTGTTTTCCAGATCAGTTGTCTTTCCAATGAGGTATTTCACATTTTCTTCTATTTTTTCATTTTTTTTATTCTGCTTGACCGATTCTTGGTGTCTCATGGATTCCTTTTCTTCCAACTGTCCCACTTTAATTTTTAAGGCATTGTTTTCTTCAGTGACATTATGCACCTTTTTTTCCATTTGGCTAAGTGAATTTTTTAAGGTATTGTTTTCTTCAGTGAGATTATGTACCTTTTTTTCCGTTTGGCTAAGTGAATTTTTTAAGGTATTGTTTTCTTCAGTGAGATTATGCAGCTTTTTTTCCATTTGGCCAAATGAATTTTTTAAGGCTTTGTTTTCTTCAGCTTCCTTTTCTAAGCTGCTGATTCTTTTTTCATAGTTTTTTTGTGTTGCTTTCATTTCTCTCCCCATTTTTTCTTCTACCTCTTGCAATTGATTTTTAAAATCCTTTTTGAGCTCTTCCAGGAAGGCTTTTTGTTCTTGCGACCAATTCACCTTCCCTTGTGAGGCTTCAGATGTAGACAATTTGAGGCTATTGTCCTCATCTGAGTTTGTGTTGGCTTCTTCCCTATTGATACAGAAGCTCTCAATGGAGAGGGCTCTTTTTTGCTTCTTACTCATTATTGCAGCTTATTTATTTATTCTTTAAGTTGAGGTCTGCTCTGGGGGCACCAGGGTCCCTGTTTTGGGCTTCTTGTGCAGGTGTATAGGTGCTGTGTGACCGGGCTTTTACTCTGAGGCCTTTATGGTGTGTGGAGATCCCCTGTCCTGCACTTCCTGTCTGATTGTGCTCGGCCAGCCAGGCGCCAGACCCCGGCGTCTGATCCCGCCGTTCGTGGCCCTCTCGGCCGGTACAGGTAAGTTTTTCCACTGTCCTTCTTGGCCACCAGATTTTTGAACCAGGTTCCGGGAGCCTCAGTTGTTCGGCTGTGACCCGCAGCTCCTGCTGATTTGCCCCGACCCCCTCGGCGCTGGGTTGCTGCCCTGCGCTGGGCCTCCCTTTTGCCCGAGTCAGACCGACCTTTTCCTGAAGTCTTCTAAATTATCTCTGGTTGGAGGACTGTGTCTCTCTGTCTCTTTGCAGGTTCTGTAGTTTCAGAATCTGTCCAGAGGCTTGATTTAATGTTCGTTTTGAGGGAACAGAAGGAGAGCTCAGGCAGCTTGCTGCTTCCTCTCCGCCATCTTGGCTCCGCCCCGTGTACTATCTTTTTTAACTTTCTTCCATTTAAGAATTATGTACTCAAGCTTCATCAGTCATTTATAAGAAAATGAGGAAAAGCATAAATATATTGATTGATTTGTGAAGCAACTAAAAAGAAGCACCCTACCAGATCAATAAGGGCCAACTAATTACCGTATTTTGAATAATTGGTCATTCAACTGATTCAATCTTGGGTACAAAAAATTGTTTAAAATAACTAAAATATTTATATTCTATAATATTAGCCTGTATGTATAGTACACAGGATCATTTTGCACAGTGAGAAAAAATGAAAAAGAAAAAGGAAGAATGAGGAAGAAAAGAAGGGATGGAGAGAAGGAAGGAAGGAAAGTTTCATGTTTCTTCCACATAGACATATTTTCTGCTAATATACTCAGAATTTCATTCTGAGATTTTCCCCTTTATTTTGAGCTGATGGATCCTATAGAATATTAAGACATTGATTCCTAATAATCTTTTCTCTGAAGTCTTTGAGTTCTGCTATCATAAAACTTAGGGTGTATGTCAGATTCTGCCCAGCTATCTTTGTCTTCTATAACATGAACTTTACAATATAGTGAACATGTGCTTCTCTCATATACCTTTGTCTATATTTGATATCTTTTCCTAACTTTTGGTAAAAATTAGATGCAGAAGAAGAGCCCCTTATTTTGAGCAATGGAATTACCATTAGAACAAATATTTAATTAGTTAGCCTCTTTGTTTTGACAAAAAGATATCAAGGTCCAGGATGTATCTGGATAGATGAAGTCCTTCATCACTACAATATTTTGTCATAGTGAAAGCAATATGTCCTCTTTCCTTAATTTCTTGTATAATTCCTCCTTCTGCCACATATTTGACATAATACTTCAGTGACAATACAATTTCTATTCCTTCAATATAATTTCTATTATAGTCTCCCCCAAATTTCACCTGTGGGTTCCCAAATTTCTTCTCATATATGTTTTTTAATGTACAATTTTACCATTGGTCCTTTTAACTATTATGTTTCTTTAGAATTGCTAATGTTGACAAATAATATGTCATTCTATTTAAACTAATCTCCTGAGCTTTACTTAAGATTTGTTTTCTCATGCTGTTTCTATACCTTCTCTGGCCCAATCAAACTACCCCCCCCCTTACTTTTGGCTGTTCCTTATACATGACACCACATCTCCTGACTTCATGAATAGAACACTCTTCATTCTCACCCTTTCTTCTAGAAATCCCTAATTTCTTTCATGACTTATGGCTATAGGAAGCTAGGTAACTAGCTATTATCATTATCATTATGAACACCTGGTCACTATCTTCAATGAACTTAATTATATAATTCTTCAGATTTCTCTGTTCCCAATTTTAAATTCCCAGCTGCTTTCACTTTTCCTAATGAACATAATTGTCATCCTTTCAGTAATCTTTATGACGATCATTTGAATCCTCTTGAAGCTCTCCAAAAAAATTCTTAGACTTTGAGTACAGAGAAGAAACAAGCCAGCAGATTAGAGGTAGATAGATGACAGAGATAGTTAAAGATTATGTACATGTATATACATATATGTACACACACATATATACACGTATGTATATATACATTTATGTGTGTACGATTTCATTAATTTAAGATTTAATACTAGTCAGTAAAACATTTCCTGGTTTTCATTGAAATTATTTTTAGTAAATCAATTGATTCTTTGCAAAAAAGAGGATTGTTGATGTCTTTAATGGATGATAAAGGCAAGGGGTTTCTGCAATCAACCAAAGTCTGCTTATTTATTAGAAATACACTCAGACAATTTCTACACAGTTATCAAAGTGAAATTCATAAAGCACAGGTTGAACTCTGTCACTCACCTTGATGAATCCACTAACTCCTTTTCACCCCTAGAATCAAATACAAACTTCTTTGTTTGGCATGTGAAGCCCTTTATAATTTTTTTTTCCTGGAAACTATGCTTACAGCATTATATTCTATTCCCTTTTTACACCTTCTTTTGTTCAATTAAACTGGCCCTTTTTTGTTGTTATTCCTCATACATGACACTCCATCTTTTGACTTCATGACTAGAATACTTTTCAACCTCGCCTAATCCTTCTAGGAATCCCTAAATTCTTTGATGATTTATGGTTAGAGGCAGCTAACCTTGAGGTCAGGAAGATATAAATCCACACCCTGCCTCAGACACTAACTAGCTGTGTGACTCTAGGCAAGTCACTTATACTGTATATTGCATCGATTTCCTTTCCTTTGGTAAAATCATCATATCCACTCTCACGGGCTTGTGGTAAGGATGAAATGGGTTGACATATGTACAAGTGCTTTGTAAATTTAAAAATGCTTTAAATGCTAGTTCTGCCTATTGAATGTGATATTTCTTTATCCTTCATCAGTTATTGCTTCCTCCACTAAATAATCATGTAATTAATTTTTCTACACATATGTGTACATGTCTCCTATATAAATTGTAAACTCCATGTTGGTGAGAACTGATTCTTTCTTTCTTTCTTTCTTTCTTTCTTTCTTTCTTTCTTTCTTTCTTTCTTTCTTTCTTTCTTTCTTTCTTTCTTTCTTCCCTCCTTCCTTCCTTCCTTCCTTCCTTCCTTCCTTCCTTCCTTCCTTCCTTCCTTCCTTCCTTCCTTCCTTCCTTCCTTCCTTCCTTCTTTCCTTCCTTCTTTCCCTCCTTCCTTTCTTTCCTTCTTTATTCTTTTTCTTCTTCTTCTTTTAATTTTTTAATTTCAGCATACACAGTGTCCAACTTATAATAGGTGTTTTATTGGTTGGTTGGTTGTTGTCTTTTGTTCTTGAATGACATCATTTTGTTAGAATCTAGTTGTAGTATGTTAGTCTGTGAATTATCAGATTAATATGAGCTCAGAATGCTCTACCACAGGTAGAGCACAAATAGTCCATGTGAAGAGTTGGGTTGGATACTCTAAATCTGCACATCTCATGAAATTTTTGAAATATGCTGGTATAACATGCAGGGTGATAATCATCTTTGTAGAAGTTTTTGTCCTTTATTTGTGTGTGTGTGTGTGTGTGTGTGTGTATGTGTGTGTGTTTTGACAACAGGGTGTGGCATTTGAAATTATATGGGGTTGCCCTATAATTGTGGCAAGTTTTACGGAAAATTAGCTGGGATTCTAATATATTGCTACTTAGAAATTAGAGGCAACTGCACCAATTTTGGGTTATTAAGTATTTATTAAATCATATTAAATTTTAGTAATGATAGAGCACATGGCTCAGAAAGTTAAGGAGAGATAGTGGGGAGCAAGAATGGGCTGTGTCTGCTCCCTCCAAGTTCCAAAACCAAGAGAGCAATAAGCAAGCTTAACCTCGATGAGGTCAGGAGGAGAGGTGGCCCTTACAGATTACTCAAACCTAATTGGCTACCATCATTCAAATCTATTGGTTTACTGGATTTGAGGGTGGTTCAGAACAGTATGTGCTGATGTCAGAATACAGAGAGGGGAAAGGCTTTCAAGTAGGTGTGGTTTTGAATAAGGTAACTTCCTGTAAGTAAGCAAGGTCATTCTATATTTCTCTTGAAATTTTCCTGACTTTGGGCTGACCTTAAGAAAGGTCAGCCAGGCTGTCATAGAACCTCTTTATTTTCTCACAAGGCTGAGATCCATGCCTGCTGTTGTAAACAGGCTAGGGTTGGGTAAAACAGACAGTTTTTAGGGCACCCTTTATCGTCTCTTCCTTAAATCAGGAGGTGAGTAGTGTGGTCCTTAAAAAGTTCCTCATAAACCCTGGGAGCTGCTTAATCTACTTTTGCTTGCAGTGAAGAGACTAGCATATGGCCTGGGATAGCCATGTGCAGGGTTGTGACTACAGCTCCTAGTGTATCTGCCTCTGCTGCTTCATCATTTGTCTGTTGCCACAGGACTTTGAGATGGTTAAAAATGGTAAAATGGTATGGGCACTATCTTTTGATTCATTCATAACTTGGACTTAAGTAAGACAGACTTTCACATAGTTGTTAGGTTCATTCTCCCAGAGTTATCTCAGTTCAGTGGCAGGACAGACTCCAGATGACTGCTATGGCTTGGTATACAGTGGATGACCCTGTTGCCTTCAATATCTAACCAAGCTCTAAATGCTTCAAAGCACCTGCTTCAGCCATCTTCATGGCTATTGGAACAAACTGTTATCAGCTGCCCACTTCACTAGACAAAGTCTTCATATGCTTGGGGTAGATATCCCCTAACTTACCAAAGTATTGAGATTCCCTCAGTTACCCTCAACCTGGTTTAGCACATCTGCCCAAATAGTTTACATGGTGTGGCTGCTGTGAATAGTACAGCTTCTTGGAGCCAGAGGTGAGAGGCTGATCAGGAAGACACTCAAAGCCCCCCTAAAAAGAGCCCAGCAGCCCTCACACCAGAAGTATTCATCTTCCCTGAATACATCCTACATCCTACATCTCAGGTACTTAAGAAATACTTAAGTGGTTGATTGCAATTACTGTCAATTGTACTCTAGATGGTCTCACTTCCTACTTAGACACCAAGAAAATTATTCTATTTATACATGGATTTCCTGCTAGTTTGTTATGATTTAGTTGTTTTTATTTTTATATCTTTTGTTTTGGTTTGGTTTGTTTTTGCAGGGCAATGAGGATTAAGTGACTTGCCCAGGGTAACACAGCTAGTGTTTTAGGCCAGATTTGAACTCAGGTCCTCCAGAATCTAGGGCTGGTACTTTATCTACTGTGCCACCTAGCTGCCTCCTATTTTTATATTTTAACAACAGAGCTAACCCATATTCAAAAATTATTTGGGAGAGAAAGATTTAAAACTTCCATGGATGGTAAATACATTATCAAAAAAGACAATAATTCTCAGTACCACAGTCAATCATTGAATTGGATTTCATATCATAGAAAGTATAAATGAAGTTCTATTTTAAAATGAAATAACTAATATTTACCTGTATATTTCTTACGGGAGAATTCTTCCCCCAAAGTTTTCATTTGTTTCATTGTCTGCAATATTTTCTTTAAGTCGGTATGGAAAAAAATTAACTATCTTTTGAAGAAACTTAAGAAAATTATTTAATAAAAAGGATATAGACATGAAAAAACCCAGAGTTATTTTCCTTTGTCCTATAAGAGCAAGATGTTCCTTGGTTATTATTGTTGTTCGGTTATTTTACTTATTCTACTCTTTGTGACACCATTTGGGATTTTGTTGGCAAAGATAATGGAATGCTTCGTTATTCCCTTCTCCAGTTCATTTTATAGATGAGGAACTAAGGCAAAAAAAGTTTAATGATTTGCCCATGGTTACACAGATAGTATGTGTCTGAGCCCAAATTCCAACTTAGGAAGGTGAGTCTTCCTGATTTCAGGCCTGGTACTCTATCCTTTGTGCCAATGATGCAAATATTCCTTAGGAGGACATAAATGATTTACTTATTTTCCGTATGACAGTACTAAGGTAGTGTTAGGAGATATGATTAATTACATTTGAAGGTCTATTTGCTCCTACAATTGATATAGGGGTTTACTGATAAATTTTGGTTATGGAGAACAATACAATAATTCCTCAAGAACCCTATTTTTAAAATAAAAGCATTTTATTATTTTCCAATTACATATAAGGATCATTTTTGACATTTTCTCATGGGATTTTTAGTTACAGATTTTTATCCCATCATCCCTTCCCTCCCTGCTCCCCAAGATGGAAATCAGTCTGACATATGTTATATACATACAATCACATTAAACATATTTCTGCATTAGTCATCTTGTGAAAGAAGAATCAGAGCACAACAGAAAAACCTCAAAAAAGGAGGAAAAACAAACAGCCCAAACAGTATGGTTCAATTTGCATTCATAATCTACAATTCTTTTTTTCTAGATGCTGAGAACATTTTCTATCATGAGTTATTTGAAACTGTTTTGGATCATTGCAGTGCTGAGAAGAGACAAGTCTATCACTATTATTCATCACATAATATTTCTATTACTGTGTTTAATATTCTCCTGGTTCTGCTCCTCTCAGTCAGCATTAGTTCATGTAATTCCTTCTAGATTTCCCTGAACTCCTCCTGCTCATCATTTCTTACAGAACCATAGTATTCCATTATATTCATATACCAGAATTTGTTTAGGCATTCCCCTGTTAATAGGCATTCCCTTGATTTCTAAATCTTTGCCATCACAAACTGATCTACTATAAATGTTTTTGTATGTGTGGATCCTTTTCCCTCTTCTATGATCTCTTTGGGATACAGACCTCGCAGTGGTACCACAGGGTCAGTTCTGTGGGGACCAATTTTTAATTGGGGAGTGCTAGCTAAGTGGCTTGCTGCAATATTGGGAATCAGATGAAAATATGCAGCAGAATGCCTGTCGCTTTCCATCTTCCACCTAGAATGCCCAATTCTCCTCCTCCAAACCTAGAAACACCCCACACAGCCCCAGCCAATGGGATGGCCACTCTGACAGTCACATGACTGCCCTCACTAGGCTTCCAATCATTATAATTTTGCCAGGCCCATGTAGGCGTTGGCGAGTGGTGATGACATGAGGTGCCAGAGCCCTGGCAATGGCTATAACCAGTTGGTGGAGCACCGCACGGTTTGGGGATCCCCAGGCCAGTGCGTGCCAAGGCATAAAAACCTCAAATAACAATTAATTATTTACATTTCCAAATTGCTCTCCAGAATAGTTGGATCAGTACACGGCTCCACCAGCAATGCATCAGTGTACCACTTTTTCCACAGCTTCTCCAACATTTATTATTATCCTTTTTTGTCATACTAGTCAATCTGATAGGTGTAAATTGGTAACTCAGAGTTGTTTTAATTTGCATTTCTCTGATCAATAGTGATTTACAGCATGTTTTCATCTGGCAATAGAAAGCTTAGATTTCTTCAACAAAAAACAGTCTGTTCATATCCTTTGACTATTTCTCAATTGGGGAATGACTTGGATTCTTATAAATTTGTTTTAGTATCTGATGTATTTTAGAAATGAGGCTTTTTTCAGAAAGGCTGGCTATAAATTGTTTCCCAGCTTTCTGTTTCCCTTCTAATTTTGGATGAATTGCTTTTGTTTGTACACAACCTTTTTAATTTAATGTAATAAAAATAATCCATATTTCATTTCATAATATTCTCTATCTCTTGTTTGGACAAAAATTATTTTCTTCTCCATAGATAAGAGAGGTAAACTATTCCTTCCTCCCATAATTTATCTGTTGTATCACAATTTATGTCTAGATCTTGAACAATTTTGACATTATTTTTGTATAAGGTGTAAGATGTTGGTCTATGCCTCATTCCTGCCATACTATCCTACAGTGTTCCCAACAGTTTCTGTCAAATACTGAGTTCCTATCTCAGGAGCAGGGGGCTTTGGGTTTATCAAACAGTAGATTACTATAGTCATTTACTATTGTGTCTCCAGTGCCTAACCTATTCCATTTACCCTCCAATCTATTTCTTAGCCAGTGCCACATTGTTTTGATGACTACTGCTTTATAGTAGTTTCAAATTTGGTTTGGTTAGCCCACCTTCTTGCCAATTTTTTTCCATTATTTCCCTTGATATTCTTGACTTTAAATTTTTTGAGATGAATTTTGTTACTATATTTTCTAACTCTAAAAAAAATAATTTTTAGGTAGTCTGATTGTTATGGCACTGAATAAGTAAATTAATTTAGGTAGAATTGTCATTTTTATTATATTAGCACGGCCTATACGTGGGCAATTGATATTTTTCCAATTAAATATATCTGATTTTATTTGTGTGAAAAGTGTTTTGTAATTGTCTTCATAGAATTCCTGGGTTTGTCTTGGCAGGCAGACTCCCAAATATTTTATATTTTCCACCACTTCTTTAAATGGAATTTCTCTTTCTAACTCTTGCTGCTGATTTTTCTTGGTCACATGTGTAAATGCTGATGATTTATGTAGGTTTATTTTATATCCTGTAACTTTGCTAAAGTTGTTAATTGTTTCAAACAGTTTTTTAGTTGCTTATTTAGGATTCTCTAAGTATACCATCATATCATCTGCAAAGAATGAAAATTTTGTTTCCTCCTTGCCTATTCTAATTCTTTAATTCCTTTTTCTTCTTTTCACTATAGCTAATATTTCTAGTACAATATTAAATAATAGCTGTGATAATGGAATCCCTGTTACAGCCCTGATCTTATTGGGAATGCCTCTAACTTATCTCATTTACATGTAATTTTTGATGATGGTTTTAGGTAGATGCTGCTTGTTATTTTAAGGAAAGCTCCACCTATTCCTATGCTCTCTAGGGTATTTAATAGGAATGAGTGTTGTATTTTGTCATACACTTTTTCTGAATCTATTGAGATAATATATGATTTTGCTTAGTTTTTTTTATTTACGTAGTTGATTATGTTGATAGTTTTTCTAATGTTGAACCAGCCTTACATTCATGGTATAAATCCCACCTGGTCATAGTGTATTATCCTGGTGATCACTTGCTTTAATCTCCTTGCTAATGTCTTATTTAAGATTTTTGCATCCTCAAGGACCCTATAAAGGCAAGCAAGTATTGACTCATTTTTAAAGAGAAATATATTTGCATAGATATAGACAGATAGATAAACTTTTAAAGTCTCATTCACTATTAATAGTCACAGAAAAACATTCAAAATAATTGATTAATTCTTTAGGAATGGTAGCATGAAGTTAAATCTATCTATCTAGTTCTTTCTCTTTTACTCCTATAGAATTACTATATAACCTTTGAGTATACTAGTTCAAATGAAACCTACTTGGAAACAATAGGCATTGTCACTTGCTGAAATATTGTGTTGGCAGTTTGGAAAATATTGTACTATTTGCTATACCTTGTGACTTTTAGATATTCAAAAGTATGAATCTTTTGTGAAAATGAGAGACCCTTTTAAAAATATTTTAAACTAGTGTTTTTTTTCCTTGTTAGTGGAAGAGCAAGAGTGTTATTAAAGAATGTGAACTTCAGGGGAAGTGATAATAAGAATTCTGCAACCTCAAAATGTAAGGAAACTCTTTTGACTAGAAAATATAGTTACAGACTTTCGTGTAGTGTTCCACTTTCATGCCTTTCCAACTCCTATTAGTTCCCATTACTCAAATCAGCAGAATATAGCCAGCATCTTCTCTAACAGAATAAGAAAATAGTGCTAGAGTGCTAGTGATCAAATAATTTTCCAATAAGACACCTTTAAGTACAACTTAATGTGACTCTTTTGTTTCATGGTTAGAGAAATCACCAAGAGGAATTTGACTTTGCATAGGCATGTTTACTATATTAATAATACAGTTATCAAATTATTTTCTAAATACTGCTTATTTTTCTATTTAACAAAATTTTATTTATAGTACATGAAATTTGTAGGTTCAGTATAGCCATATAGGATGCTATGTTTAAATAAAGTCCCTTAGTAAGAATGCAATCAAGGTATAGAAATAAAAAATAGAGTTGTGATGTTTTGGAGGAGAAAATACAACATACCTTCCCCTCCCTCTCTATTGCCAGAGAGTATAAAGATGATGACACATTAATGTGGTAATAAGACATTAACTTTTAGAAGCAGGAATTGATTAAATTCCACTAAAGAGAAGACTCAGTAGCTCAATCCAGGTAGTTATTATAAAGGATAGAACACTCAACTTGGAGGTAAATACAGCTTCAAACAGTAGCTGTGTGATCCTGGGGAGTCATTGGGGAAGTTATCCCAATCTTTCTTTTTCTTTTCTTTTTTGTGGGGCAATGAGGCCAATTCTAACAACTTCCTTCTTTTATTTTATTTTTTAAAAATATTTATCTTATTTATAGCCTGTTTCTATATTTTTACATATTTGTTTACTTGTTGTTTGTCCCATCAGATTGTGAATTCTTTGAGTACAGGGATGGTATTTTGCCTCTTCTTTTATCTCCAGAACTCAGCACCGTGGCTAGAACATAATAGGCTCTTAATAATGATGTTTGTTACTTACTGATTTTATCTGCCTCCATTTCTTCAACTTATAGGTCCTATGAGACTTAAAATGGCACCTACATTCCAGGGTTGTTGTGGGGATAAAATGAGATATTTGTAAACTCTTCATGCTCTATATCTTTCTATCTTTATGATATTTTTAATAGATCTGATAAATTAAAACTGCACTAAGACTTTTGTAATATCCTGTGTAAATATTAGCTAATATTGTTATTATTACTATATTATCAGTGTTTATTATTTAGACATTTTCAGTGGCCTTTAAAAATCCATGAGCATTTTGTAACCTATTCTGCAGTATGTAAATTCAATCAATATTTAGTACAAATGCATAAGAAAATCAAATTAAATATTCAGATATCACAGCATAGAATTATTGTTGATTCTGAGGGCCTGAAGTATACCTGCTGTGGGGAATTCCCACAATTGTTATGGCTGGCATAACTTTTCAGACTCTTTCAACATATCTATCAGATGTGATATTTTTTCTTTACTCTTTAAAAATACACTTTGTGGGGCAGCTAGATGGCTCAATGGATAGAGTACCAGCCCTGGATTCAGGAGGACCTGAGTTCAAAGCTGGCCTTAGATACTTGACACTTACTAGCTGTGTGACCCTGGGCAAGTCACTTAACCCCAATTGCCCCACAAAAAAATACACTTTGTTATATGGGGTAGATCTCTGGGAGAGGAATGGGAGGGATAGTAGGGATATATATGGGGATGTAAGAAACAGAAGACATTAACAATAAAATTATTTTTAAAAAGAAAAGAAAAAGTACTCCACTCTAATTTCCTTGATAGCAAAGACTGTTTTGTTAAAAAAAATAATCTGAATTTTCAATATCTAACATGGTCCCTGGAACAGAGTAATGACTAAATAAACGCTTGTAGACTGATTAATTCAATGATTGATATGGATTCTTTTTCCCAGTATAGGATGGAAAGCATAAGAGGCCATTTAATGTGACAATTCATGGAGCAATAGCAAGTGATTCTAGGGAATGATCTGGCTAAAAATAAATTAGCAGTGAGGATTCTAGTAGAAAAGGGACTGTGGGCACAGGAAGGCTAAACAGAATCAATTGGAGTGCAAGAGATGGCTTTCTGGTAACCCTGGATTATTTCCCTTTGTACTGAATGGTTTGGATAATTTTCAATGTGATTGCATTAAAGTGAACAAGGCAACATTATAAAAAAGGATATAATTATATTTGACTAAAAGGGTTATTGTTCACTTTACTTATTTAACACGCCCTTGGGAATAGTGTTAAAAGGACCCTTCCCTCACTCTCCCAATAAAAAAAGTGTTCATTTGATCAAATTATATTGTTAAGTGAAGATTTAGGTGAACATTGAATCTCTTAAAAATAGGTAAATGTAAACATACATTAGTAGAAAAAATAAACGCTGAATAGGTAAGTGCAAGCAAACTTGGAAATTATTAAAAGAATAGGTATTGTCCTATTGAATTGTGTCTCTATTTTATTGAAATATTAACTTTTGAACTTTTCTGCTATGATTGTGCATCCTTTGATCTGCTGCTGGGGGTAGAACAAATAAGCTGAACAACTCTGTTTCAAAGAGTTTATATACTAAACTATGTTCCTTCCAGGGAGCTAAAAGCACTTTGCAATCATTAGCTTATTAGTAATGTCAATGCACCTGTGAAGCCTGTAGTAGTACCAACTATTATTGTATTTATTTTAGAGGTAGGAAATCTTGGCTGCAAAGATTAAGTGCCTTATTACAGACAAAACAGCATGAATAGTATGGGTAAAACTGGTACTAGAAACACACTCTCTTGATTTTCAGAGACACTTTCCAGCAATTAGATCAATCATTTCTATTTTTGTCCATAAGTAATTCTGAGTAGGCTTTTCAGATTCCATTTTGATTTATGTCTATGTTACTATATACTCTACCTAATAATTCTTTTTTTAATATAATAGCATCTACCACCCACTACAATTTCTTTCATTGAATCTCTAATTATATAATAGGATAAAACATTTCTTATATGGAATGGCTCTCTAGGAGAAAAAAGAAGAGTGATACTGAAGAAAATTATGGTGATGTGAAAAAGTATAACACATCAATAAAAAACTTATTATTTTAATGGCTTGGTAAGACTTCAGGCTTTGAGAAAGAAGTCTTGAATATGAGAATGGTGAACCATTGGAAAAAGTAACCAAATTATGATTGTGGAAAGAATGGCTTATAATATAATTTTCTCTAGCTATATCATGGAAAAGGTAAAGTATAGTTGAAACAATGGAGAGAGCACTGTTCCTGGATTCAGGATTACTTGAGTTCAAATTTTGTCTCAGACATGTTATAGCTGTTTGACCATGGGCAAGTTACATAACTTCTGTCTGCCTCAGTTTCATCATCAATAAAATAAACATTATAATAGCACCTACCTTGTAGGAATATTGTGAGGTTAAAAATAACATAACATTTAAAAAATGCTTTGTTAAGCTTATAGCACTATCAAAATACCTTATCATTGTTATTTTTATTATTATATTATTATTTCAAATATTATAGTGAAATTGGAGGGGGATACCAGCTCATCTAGAGATTTCTAGACATTGGTAGCCAGGTTACAATTGTTGTAGACCTCAAGTTCATTGAGATTAGAGCCATAATCATCAAAGAATTTAGGGAACAGGTCATGAAAAGAAGATATACAGCCTGGGGATAGGGTGCTCCATGGGACAAAGTTCCTCTTTGTACCAAAGCCCTTGTGCAGTCCATCACATAAGAAATGTGTATAGCATAGTTATTCTTTAAGGCAGTATTCAAAGTGCTACTGATACAAAGACAGAAGTAATGCATTCTTGCACTTTCAAGAACTTACATTACACTAAGGGAAGATAATATATCCATATGACTACAGAACTATCTATAATCTATCTATCTATCTATCTATCTATCTATCTATCTATCTATCTATCTGTCTGTCTGTCTGTCTATCATCTATCTATTTATCTATCTATAGTTTTGGTAGGAGATATGCTAGCAGCACAGGGCTGCTGAAGTGGAGATTGAAAGTCTCCTTGAAGAAGGTTATTTTTAGCATTGGCAGCTATGAGAAAGATGAAGCAAACTATTTAAATAATTTGATTGAGAGCTGATAAGAGGCAGAACTACAGTGTTAAGGTGAGTGAAATTGAGGAGGCAAGGATACACCAAATTATTGAACATGATTGACTCAATGGATGATGCTATCCTTGACACTAAGAGATACCTTCAGTACTTTAAGACTGAAATGTCTGATGGGCAGTTACTGATTTGGGGCTAGAGCTCAAGAAAGATCCTAGTTAGAGATAGATAGAAAGAGAGAGAGATGATAAATAAATAGATAGATTTATAGAATATAGATTTATATGCATGCATATATGTATATGTACATAAAAGTATCCGTATATATATGTGCATAAATATATTTATCTGCATAGACATAAACATATAGGTGTTCAGAACATTGAAAGAAGGTACATATTCATTTATTCAGTCAGTAATCATTTATTAAATGCTTACTTTATGCCAGGCACTATGCTAAGTTCTGGGGCTACAAATACAAGACAAAACAATAAATCCCATGCCTTTGAACAGCTTGCATTTTAGTAGGGTGGGAGAGATACACTCTATGGATAAAAAGGGAGTTTCTTGGGAGGGGAAGGGGAAATCACCAATGAGAAAGGGCCTACAAAAGCACATTCAGGAGGCAGGTGAGGAATGTTGGTTGAATGCAGAATTGAAATAACTGGATTCCTGCACCAAAATGCATATATAGAGAAGACAGGCCAGGAAATATGCATAGAATTCTCTCAAGAAAGGGAAGGACAAAGGACATGGATGATATCATGAAAGGGACTGAGTAAGACTGGCCATAGTGATGAGTTTCACAAGAAACCAAAGTCTCAAAAGTCAAGAAAGAAGCATATTCAGGATGTACTAACAGCCTAGTAAGCCTAGGTCAAGTTAGGGGTACTATGGCCATGAGGAGAACACTCTGACCATAAGAAATAATACAGGTGATCAGTTTGTTGGGTCAATTAGAGGGTACTTTTTCTTTGGAAAAGCAAAGTGGTTAATTAACCAGATAGTGGTTAGTCTAACAGATAATGAAGCAGACATGTCATGGGTGCACAGAAACTTGGGCACCTTGAAATTTGTAGCAGGGGCCTAATTGGGCCAGGCATGCTTGCTACATGATTAAGACCAGGTAGTGACAATAATCTTAATTTAGGAATATGACATATTAACTCTTTCCTGTATCCCACTCCCCAGTAGCTAGCATCCTCATTCCCAAAAACAGCTATAACTTTTCAGTCCTAAGTCTTTCCCCCCACCACCCCCTGCTTTCCTCTATAAAACTATCAGCTTTTCTTTTGTTCATTGAGCAATATGCCATAAATCTCTTCCTCTCCAGGTGCTGAAGTTTAGACTTCTTCAGGTCATACCTCTGTGTGCTGAATAATAAAAACTTTTACTTAAATTTTGATTGGATCGTGTATGTGAGTAATTCTTTAAGAGGAATATTTTCAGATCCAGTTTCATGGTGTCAAGCAGACCAGGTTTGATCAGTAAAGCTGGAAACTGGGCATTAAAAGATGCTGAAGACTGTTAAAAAAGGCCATCATAATTTCTTATAGTAAAAAGTAATTTTCTTATTATTATATCACTTACCTTTCCAATTGGAAAATGCTATTACTTAGCTCCCCTGGGCAAGTCACTTAGCCTCTGATTCCTTAATCCATTGGAGAAGGAAATAAAAGCCCCTCCATTATTTTTGCCAAGAAAAGCCAATATGTGGTCCCAAAGACTTGGATGTGACTCAACAACAATTTCATAACTCCAAGTTTCCAGTGATCTCCCTTTAGGTGTTACATTGTTCCACTTTCAGAACTTACACAAGTCAGAATTCTCTCCTACCTTAGTTCCTTTCCCCCACTTCTGTCTTCTCCCCAAAGGCACTTTTCCATTCTTTCAAGTGAAATTTAATTCCACTAGGTAGCATGACAAGTAGAGAAGCATTCCTATGGCCCTTCCACCTTCTCTTATAAAGGAAATTGCTCTCTGTCTTTGATACATACACACTTTTCATTTATCTCCAGAAGAAATTTACACATAATATACTACATCAGTTATTAACAAAGTCCCCTTGGTGTCCAGATTTTCTGTAAGCAAGAATTTCTGTCTGTTATTGTTAGCTTTCTTGGTTAACTTTTGTGGGAAACTGCTGTGGAAAAATCATTGTTTCTCTCTCTATTCCTTGGAAATTTCCTCCACAATCTTCTGGAAAATTGTCTAGCCACTCAGAATAGGGACCATATCTTGGAGATCTTCATTGCTCCTTCAGTTATGGAACTATAATCCATGATCAAATAAACATCACTATTGTCCCTATATGTAACGTGTCAGAACTACCATTCCTCTGACCATCACTTCCCTATGTGTATGACTCTACCATAGAATATATACTCTGAAAAACACAATTTCCTGTGAATTGACTGACTTCTCTTCGTTTTTCTTCCTCAGACCAATGAATTACTTGGGTTTGACCATACTTTGTCAAATTCTAGCCTCTGATCACTTAGTGGATCTCCCAAATATAATCTCATTACTTTTCGGTTATTATGTAAAAGAATTTTAGCAGGTGAAACAAAAGGTAATCAACCCCAAAGGCAGCCTTTTCAAGTGTTCCGTTTTATTGTTGTTCTTGTTTGTACCCTATATAATCTGTTCAGCCTCACTCTTTCAGTACTCTTAGCTTGCTTTAGAGGTATCAGGAGTTATCACTCCTTTATCCCATTAAAGACATGTTATGTTAATTGCTTTAACAATTTTTCAAGTTCACAGTTTCTTGGGGCCAACTCACTGTAAATAGAGTGTCAGGTCTAGATTCAGGAAAACTTCTGTTTCTGAGTTCAAATATGGCCTCAGGCCCTTACTAGCTCTTTGACTCTGAGCACTTGCTTACTTAACCCGTTTTGCTTCAGTTTTCCCATTTGGAAAATGAGCTAAAGAAGGAAAAAGCAAACCACTCTAGTCTCTTTGCAAAGAGAACCCCAAATGAGGTCAGGAAGAGACAGACTGGAATAACTGGACAATAAAAAGGTAATATACAGACATTTATTTTAATCATTTTTTTCCTATAATCTTCTTCTAGGGCCCTCTCTTGTAACAAAGAAAACCATTTAAAAAACTGACCAGTACAGTAATTGTGCCCCTCAGCATCTACTACACTCAGTGTCCATAATATCCTGACATCTAGATTCAGTATTCAGTATTACATTTCTCTTGAGTTCATTTCCTATCAATATCAGTGTAGTCATTGTAATTTTGTTCACTCAATTCTTCTTATTTTGCTATGTGTCATTTCATAGAAGCATACCTTTTCTCCTCCTACTCTTCAATCATGGTATTTTTTTGTTGTTTCTTATGGCACCATAATAATATAATAAAGCAGTACAGAATTACACTAAAACATATAGAGGTGATAGGTAAAAGGAAGAAGATTTAAGTCGTTACAATATGCAAAGCACTGGAGATAGACACATAAGCGTTTCTCCTCAAGGAGCTTATGGGGAGAAATAAATTTCATGAAGAAAATTGTTCTGGAAAGTAAAGGGCAGGCTGGCAGGCTGGCAGGTTGGTGGGGAGCATGGTGAGAAGAATGCTAGAGGTTGTGAGGTTCAGGAAAAATAAAATAAGTATGAAAAGTTCAACCCAGTGCCAGGAAAACTAATGGTGAAGGAAAGATGTAATGAAACAAGAATCTAGTAGATGGCTACCATGTGCCAGGCATTATGCTAAAAAATTGACAAATATTACATCATTTAATTAACACAACAACCCTACTAGGTAGGTGCTATGAGAATCTTCATTTTACAGTTGAGACAATTGAGACAAACAGTGTCTAAAGGACTGTTACAAGGTTACACATGGCCAGTGTCTAAGACTAGATTTGAACTCATCTTCCTGATCCAGTACTCTATTTGCCTTAGTAGTAAAATACAATGTATTCACTTTTTTGGTAGTTTTTTGCTATGATGAAAAATGTTGTCAGGAATATTTCATTATGCAGAACAGAGCTTCTTAAAATTTTGCGCTTGAAAGCTCTTTTTGAACCAGAAATTTTTAAACAACCCTGAGTATATAAAGTAAGTATACAAGGGCAGCTAGGTGGCACAGTCGATGGAGCACTGGCCCTGGATTCAGGAGTACCTGAGTTCAGGTCCGGCCTCAGTCACTTGACACTTACTAGCTATGTGACCCTGGGCAGGTCACTTGGCCCCCATTGCCCTGCAAAAATAAAAATAAAATAAAGCAAGTATACAAATCAAATATATACTATCAAATTTTTCATGACCCCACGGGAAACCATATGAGGTTGTAACCCACAGTTTAAGAAGCTTTGATCTAGGGGGCAGCTAGGTGGCGCAGTGGATAGAGCACCGATCCTGGAGTAAGGAGTACCGGAGCTCAAATCCGGCCTCAGACACTTAATACTTACTAGCTGTGTGGCCCTGCACAAGTCACTTAACCCCAATTGCCTCACTAAAAAAAAAAAAAAAAAAAAGAAGCTTTGATCTAGAAGACATATCTTTTGGTCTTTAACTTCCTTTAGGTACATGCCTAGTAGTCAGCTTGCTATGCTATATTTGAATAGTTTAATACATTTTTAAAAATAATTCTTAAGTGTTTTCCAGGAATAATGGACCAACTCATAGCTTCACCAACTGAATATGAATGTGCCTAACTTCCTGCATTACCTCTAGTATTTACTCTCTCTATTTTATTTTATTTATTTGTTATAAGGTGAAAACTGAGATGTTTTAGGTTTCATTATAGTTAATTATTCAAGGAATGTTTCCTTTAGTGATAGTTTATATTTTTCTTTTTTAAAAATTTTAAAATTTTCTCCCACTTATTTTTGGAAACAAATGTCCAAAAATTGTTTTAACATGTAATTGGGAACAATAAAATATTGTTTAAAAAGATATCTGTTATCTTATAATTGGTGATTTTTTTCATTCTGTAGCTTCTCAATTCACATTTATGGAAAAAGTATTTTCTGTTTACATAATCAAATGATTTATTTTATATTTTGTGATATTCTTGAGCCCTTGGTTAATAGTTCTCACCCCAGTCATAGCTAAATAGTATCTGTAATTTTTTTTTCTATATTTTCTCTATTTAGGTCACATATTCATTTAAAATTCAGTGTAGTAGAATGTGGAAGTGTTCACTTAAGCCACTTTATGTATACATGTGTACATATATACAAATATTTATAAACATGCTTATGTGTACATAGGTGAATATAAACATGTGTATATAATTTTCCTTCAGATTTTCAGTTTGGAAGTTTGGTTTCCTTCTACCTTTTTGATCCAACTAATGGGTTGTATATTTTATTAGTCATTTTTCTAATAACCAGTTCTTAGTTTTATTGGTCATCTTTATAACATCTTTTTTGTTGCTGTTGTTTTGTTTTCAAATTTTCTTTTTTCTTTTATTTTTTTCAAGATTTCTATTTTTGTGCTTGCTAATTTCTTGAATTTTTAGTTACACATCCAAATTATTGATTACTTTTTCTTTAATTTATGGATATAGGTATTGAGCAATAATAAGTTCCTTCATAGGACTCTTCTGTCTTCTATTTGAAAACCCAATAATTTGAAGTTTTTATTTTGATCTGTTTTGTTTAATATAAATATTAATATAAATATTAGAAATATTCTTAATAATCATGTGACTCTATTTCTATATAAGCAAGACCCTCTAAAAATCTAACTTTATGTATCTAACCTTTTACATGTTATATCTAATTTCTCTTAAAGGTATATTTTTAAAATTCACATTAACATTCAGTGGTAATATTTAACAGATATAATTTAAAATAATTTTTAAAAATGACAAACAGAACAAGAATCTACTTTTTTTCTTATCAAAACTGCTAAATTTAAATCTCATTATCAAGCACTAAAACTGAATTTAGCTTATGAATGACACAGTAAGGAAATGGTTCTTTTTTGTGGAAAACTGCTTCCATTCCCCCAAAACTTAAAAAACATAAAACATAAAAGAAAATTGCAAGAACCCCACTGCTCAGCTTTGCATCAGAATAATAGCCAAATAAGTTTCCAAAGAAACAAGGGTTTACATTGTCCTATCATTTAATATTCACCAGAAAATTTACAGAAGGTTATTCAAAATGTCTCCTAAAGAAATTCCTATGAATTGGGGAATGGCTAATCAAGCTGTGGTATGTGATTATAATGAATATTATTGTGTTCTAAGAAGTGACCAAGAAGATGATTTCAGAAAGGACTGGAAAGGCTTATATGAACTGATGTATAGTGAAGTGAGCAGAACTAGGATAATGTTTTGCACAGTGACAGTAGTATAGTTCAATGAAGAACTGTGAATGACTCAACTATTCTTAGCAATACAATGATCCAAGATAATTCCACAGGCCTAATGATGAAACATATTATCCACCTCTAAAAAAGAACTGATGTTGATTGACACAGGCTGAAACATGCTACTTTTCACTTTCTTTACCTTTTTTTCTTTTATTTGAGAAAATGAATACTTTACAAAACCACAACCAAACAAAAGTGGAAACACATCTCACCAGTTTAAGCTGGTGATTCACAGTGTTAACTTGTACAATTAATACTAAGTAACACAACATATTACACATCACTGCAGTGCTATTACTTAAGTTATGTCAAGGGATGTTACTGAAACTAGCCTTTCTACAAAATGGGAGAACAGGGGTGTCAAACACTAATTATTATTGGCTCAAATGTTTCACAGTGGTGTCAGAATTACTATTCAGGAAGTTTGTCAATCTTTACTCTGGCATAAATCTGTTTCCACCTCTCCTAACAAAAGACATCATATACTTATTAACAAAGCATGATTATACTAGTGACTCTTCCAAGTATAGGTCAATACTGTGTATATGCACTGTGTGTGCAAACACTTTAAAAAAAAACACACAATGATTTGATTTAAATAGTAAGACAAATATCCCCAAAATGTCCCTGAAATATAAGGAGAAACTTAAATAATAACTATTGAACAAGCCTCCCCAAAGCACTGAAATAAATGTACTGCCATAGGGAATTATTGCAAAATCTTTTACTTAATTGTAACCTCAAGTTTTAGTCATGTGTTACATGTATATAAAACATATCCAAATAATATTGGTGCTGTGGGGACCAATTTTTAATTAGGGAATGTTAGCTAAGTGGCTTGCCCCAATATTGGGGCAAGGAAGGAGACCGGCAGCCTTCCTCAAAACAGAACAGGATTTATTTTAACAAGAACGAACTTAAAAAAAAACAAAAAAAACAGAAAAAGGATCAGAAGGATCAAGGGAAAGGAAATAAAATGGGGAAAGGGAAATTCTACAACCTCAAAAGATACCACTGCCCAGGAATCAGCTGAGAATATGCAGCAGACCTCCTGTCCTTCCAGAATCCAGCTAAAATGCCCAATTCTCCTCCCCCATTCCCAGAAAAACCCCACACAGCCCCAGCCAATGGGATGGCTGCTCTGACAGTCACATGACTGACCTCAGTAGGCTTCCAATCATTATAATTTTGCCAGGCCCATGTAGGTCTTGGTGAGTGGTGATGACATGAGATGCCAGCACCATGTCAACGGCTACAACCAGTGGGTGGAGCACCGTGCTGTTTGCAAAGCTCCAGGCCAGTGCGTGCCAAGGCATAAAAACCTCAAATAACAATTAATTCTTTACATTTCCCCCTTTGTTTCATTGAGAAACGTGGGGTGTTTCCTTGATGGAACAATAAATAATAAACAATAAATAAATTTTTAAAAATAACAGAATATCATAACCAATGCTAACAAACAACATACTAATAATGATATAGGAAAGGGAAAATACATATAACAGATGAAGTATATAGTAACAGAAGGAAAAACAAAAATGTCCATTTAAAGTCCTTAAAATCTTGTCTTCGAAGGAGGATTGAGATGTCATCAGGGGAACTGGACTCTGGTCTGGATTCTGGCTGTCTCTGGATTCTGGTTGTCTCTGGAATTGCTGGATTTTCATTAATTTTTAGTATAGCATTGTCCAAAAATGTTCAAATTAAACAGTGAAAGTTCTTCAAAATATACAAAACAAGTTTAAGTTTTATGTATGTATGTATATATATATATATATACATATATATATACATATATATATACATATATATACATATATATATATATATATATATATATATATATATATATATATATATATATCATATTGGAGTTCCCCCTTTGGAGGATACTTATATCCACTAGCAATACAAAATTGAGACAGTTATGACATTACTAACACTTTTTACCACTATATGTCTAGATAAAGGCCAAATTTAGTTATGTGTCCATGATGACACCTGAAAATGTTATGGAAAGTTTGAGTCCCAGGGTTTGCAATTGAATGATAATACTTGCAAATTGAAACTGTCTATTACCCCTAGGCTCCATTTGGTTTCTTTTCTCTTTAGCAGCTGGTTGAGTTTTATCTGAAATTACTTTACCCACAAATGGTGTGGGCTTCACGTAGGAATAATGAATCCAAGATTCTTTTTCTCCAATTTTAATAGCAGTAGGAGTTGTCAATAATACCTGAAAAAGTCCCTCCTAAGCAGGCTGGGTCCCACTGGTCCACTGAAAATTCTTAATATATACATTGTCTCCAGGACTTAAATCATGCAAGGAAAAGACTAAAGGACCAGGTTGTACAGTAACTCCTGCTTCATGGAGTTTATGTAGCCTAGTTTGTATTTCCTGTATACAGGAAGCAACAGAAGTATCACCTCCCACCAGTGATGACTGGGGAAAATGTTTTAACTTGGATAGGAGGGTGACCAAAAGGTATCTCATGAGGAGATATGTGGAGTTCACCTCTTGCTCTACTGTGCAGATAGAATAATGCCAAGGGTAGAACATCAGGCCATTTTAAATGGGTTTCAGTACATAATTTGCCAATCATACTCTTAAGCTCTTTATTCATAAGTTCATTGTGGCCTGAGCTTTGAGGGTGGTAAGGAGTATGAAATCTAGGAGTTACTCCCAAGAAAGAATAAATCTGGGAGAGAATTGAATCTGTAAAATGTGTACCTCTATCAGAGTCAATGTATGCTGGTGGCCCAAAGGGAGGAACAATCTCTTTAAGGAGAGCTTTGGCCACAAAGTCAGCAGTTGCTCATGGGGCAGGAAAAGCCTCCACCTATCGAATGAGTTGGTCAACAGTAACAAGGCAAAATTTATATTGTCCTACTTTGGGCATAGAAATAAAGCCAGTTTGTAGATGTTCAAAAGGTGTATATGCCAAAGGGTGCCTTCCATATGCTTTAGCATGGAAAGCATGTTGATTGTAAGATTGATATGTGGGGCAGCCCAAGCAGATTTGAGATGCTGTGTTAGTTATACCTGGTGCTAAATAGGTCCTTCTAACTGAGTCCACAATGCCTTGTGTGCCAAAATGGCCTTTCTTACAAATACAGAGACATAACTGGTGATAGAATTTCCAGGGGAGAAGTGGTTTTCCCTCTGAAGACATCCAGACTGCATTGATCAGTTTAGCATTGAATCTCTTTTTCCACCTTTCTACTTCAGAATCATCATAAGTTAGGTGGAGAGAAGCATCCTCAGAAGGTGAGAGGTTAAATACATGTTCAGGGGCTTCTAAAGCAGCCAGCTTAGCTGCTGAATCAGCTCGTGCATTCCCCGTTGAAACAGGATCACTATTCCCTGTGTGGGTAGGGCAATGTACAATTGCTAGAGCAGAGGGAAGTTTCAGGGCAGATAGGAGGTCCTTGATAAAGTCTCCATTAGCAATAGCTTTGCCAAAGGATGTTAGAAAGCCCCTCTGTAGCCAAAGCATGGCATACACCAAAGGCATATCTGGAGTCAGTATAAATGGTAGTGCTCTTCCCTTTGGCTATGTTACAGGCTTGTGTAAGAGCCACAAGTTCACCAGCTTGTGACTAAAATGTGAAAGCAGAGAAGTTGCCCAGATAATATCATAATCAGAAACTATAGAACCCCCAGTGAAACGGGTGCCATCTTTCATAAACAAAGAACCATCCATGTAGAGGACAATATCAGGGTTCTCTAAAGGTGTATCCAAAAGGTCATCATGGGATTTCTCAGCCATATCAACTAAAGACACACAGTCATGCAATGGCTTCCCCAAGAGTGGTAAGTTAGAGAGCAGTGTTGCTGGGTTAAGGAATGTACAGCATTTTAAAGTGATATTTTCATGACCTAGCAGGATTACTTCATATTTAGCCAGTCATTGGTCTGAAAAGGCTTCTGTTCTATGGTGTAATAAGAAGGCCTCTACTTCATGGGGACATTGTATTGTAAGAGGATTACCTAGGACCAAATCAGAGGTTTTTTCTACCAAAAGGGCTGCAGCCACCACTGCCCTGAGACATGGTGGCACCCCAGAGGCCACAGAATCTACTTGGCTGGAATAATAAGGTATTGGATGCTAGACAGTTCCTAATGATTGAGTCAGGACCCCAGAACCCACTCCCTTCTGTTCATGCACAAAAAGAGTAAAAGGATTACTGTAATCTGGGAGTCCAAGTGCAGATGCTGATAACAATGCCTGCTTCAATTCTGTTATGTCTGAGAGATGCTGAGAATCCAGCTGTAAAGGTTCTGGGAAAGAATTTTTGTTTAGAGCTATAAGAGGCTTAGTAATTTCACCAAAAGAGGGTATCTATTGTCTGCAATACCCATCTTCTCCCAGAATGGCCCTTAACTGCTTCTTAGTAGAGGGAGCTGCGAGTTGTTGAATAGCCTGAACTCGCTTAGGAGAGACAGAGCGAGTTCCAGCAGCCAGAATGAAGCCCATTGCACCTTTGACTTAGAGACCTCATGGCCTCTCTTGTATAGTTCTAATAATAAATGGTGGCTGTCTTCCTGACAGGTGTCAGCATCAGAGGAAGCTAAAAGTAAATCATCAACATACTGCACTAAAGTGGAACCTTTAAAAATAATAGAGGCCAGGTCCTGTTGTAAAATTTGACAAAATAATGTAGGAATATACACAAATCCCTGTGGGAGTCTAGTCCAGGTCCACTGTGTATTTTTCCAGGTAAAGGCTAATAAATACTGGAAGTTCTCATGCACTCATATAAAGAAAAAGGCAGAGCAGAGGTTTACCACTGTGAAACGTGTAGCCTCACATGGGATTGAAGAAACTATGGTGGCAGGATTAGGGACGATAGCATTTATAGGAATAACATAATTGTTAATAGCTCTAAGATCTTGTACAAAACAATAAACAGGTTGGCCATCTGGGCCAGGCTTAGGTTTTTTAACTGGCAAAATGGGAGTATTACATGGAGAATGATGGCATGGGACAATAATATCCTGACTTTTAAGAGCCTCAATTAAAGGGGTGATACCTTCTATAGCTTCTTTAGACAGTGGATACTGTGGAATGGATGGAGGTGGTCCCCCTTTAACTTTAATAGTCACAGGCATAGCAGATTTAAGGAGCCCCACTTCAGTAGAGGATGAGGCCCATAGGGACTCAGGAATGTCAGAGGGGATATTGGATGTATCTCCTACTGTTCCTTGAGCATCTGCAATCAAAATTGGTAATAAATGAACAGTATCTTCTGGCAACCACAGAGAGACAGCCCCATCCGGAGCACAAGATATGGTTGCTCTAAGTTTACAAAGGAGATCACGACCTTATACATTTACAGGGGCATTGGGCATAAGTAAAAATGAATGGTCTATAGTTAAAGGCCCCATAGATACCATGCAAGGGGCCAATTCTGCCACTCTTTGGGCCTTACCTGAGACTCCTACCACATTTAAAGATCCAATAGCATTGCATCCAGGGTCTGGTTTATGCACTAAGACTGATTTAGAGGCTCCTGTATCTAACAGACAATCATAATATGTGTCCCGAACTTTGAGGGTCACATGGGGTTCGTTACCCTGTGGAGGTGATTGGTACAAAAGGGTTCAAAAATTCAGGATCTAGGGGCGGCTAGGTGGCACAGTGGATAAAGCACCAGCCCTGGATTCAGGAGTACCTGAGTTCAAATCCAGCTTCAGACACATAACACTTACTAGCTGTGTGACCCTGGGCAAGTCACTTAACCCCAATTGCCTCACTAAAAAAAAAAAAATTCAGGATCTGGAAAAGTACAGCTTTCTGTATTTATTTCCCACTCCTTCCCTGGATACTGTCAATCCTGTGTCTCCCTCTGAGGGATTCTAGAGTTACCCTGATTCTGATTCTGCCCTTCTGTACCTCCCTGATAGGGTCTACGATTATACTGATTCTGGTTGTAATAAGGTGTGTAATTATCTTGGTTGTTTCCTTTCTCGTAAAAATTCCCAGAATTATTCTGGTTTCTCCTGAAAAAAATATTCCAGACCCTCACTTACTGCCCACCTGAGTTCTTGCTTTCTAATTCTACATTCTTTCAATGAGTATCCTTGTTTTTCACAATACTGACACACCTTAGGGGTTTTGTCCTGACCTGAAAGTTCTGGTGCCAGAATGCTTTGCTTAGCCGTATTGTCTTCATTTGCCTCAAAGATATAGATGGCAATTTCTTTAAGCCTTTCTATAGCCATATCTTTCTAGCCTGGACACTGTGTCATAAAAACAAAATTATGGATTTCTGACTGTGATTGATATACAAATGTATTATGTACAATATAGGAGTATTCTGAGTCTAGTTGGTCCAGTCTTGTAAACTGCCTAGCAGCTTCACAAAGTCTATCATAAAATCTATTAGGTTGTTCATTAGGTTCCTGAGTGAGTTTTAAAAATTTTTGCCAGTTGTCAGATTCTTAGAACAGGATTCCATTCCTTTCAGTAGCTAGCATTTCCCTAGCATTTTTTAATTCTTGGAATTGCTATGGATTGTTATAATCCCAGTTTGGCTCCTGGAGAGGCCACTCTGTTAACACTTCCCCAGAGGCCACCAAGGAATTTCCTGCTGTGACAATATCTGCAATTTCACTTGAGAATAGTAAAATTTCCATAAGACAAGTGACATCGACCCAAGTGGGTTGATATATATTAACTATAGACCTTAACTGCGAAATTACTGACTTTGGATTTTGATCAAACCTAGGTATAAGTTTCTTCCATGCACACAAATCCTTTGGACTGAATGGGCTATATATTTTATGCTGTGCTCCTCTGCAGGCTGTAACATTCTGTAGGGGGAGCAGTTTCTGTTGATCTGATTCTAAAGATTGGTCTAAATCTGTTTCTGAACTCAGGTCATCTCCAATAGAGGGACCTGTACTGGTATCCCTCTGAACATGTGGTCTACTATGGTCATATCCCTTCCTCTCTTTACAGCTTTTTTGGAAAAAAATACCACATTGCAATAATGACAATAACAAAAATAAAATTTATAGACATTTGAGCTATAACGATGGTGGTATAGTAAAGTTCGAATTTAGTTGTAATGCTTCCAGTAATATTGTATATGTGCTGAGTGAGAAAGATAAACTCTCCCATACCATTGTTCCAAAGATTTTTTACTATGTTCATGAGGAGGAAACCAGCAATGCCATGAATAATTATTGAGCAGGCCAACAGTTTAAATCAGGACAGTATGCTGTCCCAAAATATGCCAATTAGAATATACAAGGGGGGATCCAAATATTCAATAATGGTGCAGTTAAAAATGAACCAGCTTTTTTCTGACCAGCAAGATAAATGCTAAGGTTTTTTAAGAGCAAGGGAGATTGCCTAAGGGGGCAGTGGGGGAGGGGCAAGAAGGTCCACCAGGTTAGTTGCCTCATGGCCAAATAAGGGAGGGGGGGGGGGTTAAAGAGATTCACTAGGTTAATCAACTCCTGGTTGACTCGCCAAAAACTGCGGGGACCAATTTGTAATTGGGGAGTGTTAGCTAAGCAGCTCACCACAATATTGGGACAAGGAAGGAGACCGGGAGCCTTCCTCAAAATAGAACAGGATTTATTTTAACAAGAACGAACTTAAAAAAACAACAACAACCACAACAACCACAACCACATACAAGATCAGTAGAATCAAGGGAAAGGAAATAAAATGGGGAAAGGGAAATTCTACAACCTCAAAAGATACCACCACCCAGGCATCAGCTGAGAATAAACAGCAGACCTCCTGTCCTTCCAGCGTACAGCTAGAATGCCCAATTCTCCTCCCCCAATCCCAGAAAAACCCAACACAGCCCCAGCCAATGGGATGGCTGCTCTGACAGTCACATGACTGCCCTCAGTAGGCTTCCAATCATTATAATTTTGCCAGGCCCATTTAGGTGTCGGTGAGTTGTGATGAAGTGAGGTGCCAGCGCCATGTCAACGGCTACAACCAGTGGGTGGAGCACCATGCTGTTTGCGGAGCCCCAGGTCAGTGCACGCCCAGGCATAAAAACCTCAAATAACAATTCTTTACAATTCATGTGGGAAAGTGTTCTTTATTTGAAAGATAATATAACAATTTTGCAAGGTAAATATCATAAGTAACACATACTTGTGTATACACCTAGCTTGTGGGGTCATTGTGAGGGTAAGATAATATCTTTAAAGTATTTTTCATAGTCCCTGGCACTTAGTAGGTATTTAATAAATATATATTTCATTCCTTCCTAGCAAGACCTTATTGAATCTAATCATAGCTTAGATCAAGCTCTCATTACCTTTCTTTTGGACTACTACAATATTCTCCTAATTGTTTTCCTCTCCAATTCATTCTCTATACAGATTGTAAAGAGATCGTCCTAAAATTGAATTTTGACCATTTTACATACTGAGTCACTAAACTATAATGTCTTCTTATCACATCTACAATAAACTATAAATAACATTAAAATTTTTTCATAAACTTCCTCCAAATTGTACCTATTACTGTAGTTTATAGTCAAGTCTGACTGGTCTTGTTGCTCACCCACAGAACCTATGGCCTTCACACACTTCCAAAGACTGCCCTCATACCTAGAATGTGCTTTCGAGTCATCTTTCTCTATAATTTCCAGATTCAGATCAATCACCATTTTCTATAGGAATTATTTCCTTATGTGCTCAGAAATTTGTTCCCCCTCTCTCTCAAAATAGTAATATTTATTTTGTATTGATTCTATATCTAAAAAAGGGTGCTTATATGGACATATTGTCAACCATCATAGAATGCAAGATTTTCTATGGCAGGGATTATTTCTTTTTTGTCTTTGTAATTTCAGGAATGAATAGTGACAGATACAAATTGTTTATTTAATAAATTCTTGATAATTGATTTATTGATAAATATTGATAGCCTATGAATCTAGGACAGATACCTTAAGAGATTGAGTTCAAGTGTCTTTAGCCATAATGGTAATCAATTTCTATAAAATTTATACATTTAGTCTTTATATTCACCTAGTTAAGTCATAAAGTGGAGTCAAGGAAAAATGAGTATATTTGGAATAAAAAGAATAAAATGTCTTTGAATGACAGTTCTGGTAGTATCTAAGTGACGTATGTAAGTCACAGCTTCTCTGGACCTCAGTTTCTTTAAATGGCTAAAAGGGAGTAATAGCCTAGGAGACAATATTAGAGAACCTAAATATTCTTAATGAATGAATTCAAAACCTCTGCCCCAAACTAATTATGTCCTGTGATATTATAAAAACTGGCTTAAAGATCAAAAAGAGTGGAAATAGCATAGGATCTGAGAAGAAAAGATGTCCCCAACTTCCAAAAAAAAAATATTGTAGATATTAAAACTAGAAAACTAAAAGCTCCAGATCAGTAAGCTTGATTTCAATTCTGTGTAAAACTGTAGAATCCATTATTTTAAAAAATGATTAGTGGACATCCAGAAAAGGAAAAAAAGAGTCATTATGAACTCATCAAAAACAGCTAATGTCCATGGGAGACACAGTAGTATATGACTTTAGTAATGTACTATTTGATAAAACCAGAAACTCCACCTTCTGTGATAAGAACTCAGTATTTGACAAAAACTATTGGGAAAACTGAAAGATACTATGGCAGAAACTAGGCATAGACCAACACCTTACACCTTATACTAAAAGAAGGTTGAAATGAGTAAATGATTTAGACATAAAAGGTGATACCATAGGTAAATTAGGAGAGGAAGGAACCTCTTAGATCTTTGGAAAGGAGAACAGTTTATGATGAAACAAGAGAGAGAAAATATTATGAAATGCAAAATGGATGATTTTGATTACATTAAATTAAAAAAATTGTGTACAACCAGAAGCAATTCATCCAAAATTAGAAGGGAGACAGAAAACTGGGAAATAATTTTTATAGACAGTATTTCTGATAAAGGCCTCATTTCTAAAATATATAGGGAACCAAACCAAATTTATAAGAATCCAAGTCATTCTTCAATTGAGAAATGGTCAAAGGATATGAAGAGGCAGTTTTCTGATGCAGAAATCAAAGCTATTTATTGCCATATGAAAAAAAATGCTCAAATAACTATTGACTAGAGAGATGCAAATTAAAACAACTCTGAGGTTACCACCTGACACCTATAAGATTGGCTAATATGACCAAAAAGGACAATGCTACATGTTGGAGAAGCTGTGGAAAAATTGGAACACTAATGCATTGTTGGTGGAGCTGTGAACTGATCTAACCATTCTAGAGAGCAGTTTGGAATGATGCCCAAAGGGCTATATAGCTGTGCATACCATTTGACCCAGCAATAACACTATCAGGTCTTTTTCCCAAAGAGATCATAAAAAAGGGAAAAAGACCCACATGTCCAAAAATATTTATAGCTGCTCTTTTTGTGGTGGCAAGGAATTGGAAATCAAGGGGCTGCCCATCAATTGGGGAATGGTTGAACAAGTTGTGGTATATTAATGCAATGAAATACTAGTGTGTTGTAAGAAATGATGAGCCAGCAGGCAGATTTCAGAGAAGCCTGGAAGGACTTGCATGAACTGATGATGAGTGAGATGAGCAGAACCAGGAGAACATTGTACGTAGTATCACCAACATTATGTGTTGATCAACTGTGATAGACTTGATTCTTCTCAGTAATACAATGGTTTAATGTAATTCCAAAGGATGCATGATAGAAAATGCTCTCCAAAAAAATTGTGGAATCTGGATTCAGATTGGTTGCTTTTTTTCTTGTTGTTGTTTTGTTTTGTTTTTCTTTTTTAAGGTTTTTCCTTTTTTATCAGATTCTTCTCTAATAACATGAGTAATGCAGAAATATGTTTAATGTGATTGTATATATGTATATATAACCTATATCAGATTACTTGCTGTTTTGGAGTGGGGAGAGGGAGGGAGAAAAATTTCAAACTAGAAATGTTATAAAAACAAAAGTTGAAAACTATCTCTAAATGTAACTGGAAAAGAACAAAATATTTATATGAAAAAAAGAAAACCCAGCCCATGTCAACTAATCTTACTTCTTTTTTCTTTTTTTTAAATATGGATTAGTAGATTGATAGGTCCGGAAAATATTATAGGCCCAGTTTACCTGGTTGTTTTACAAGGCAGGAAAAATAGCATCTCATGCTAATTTTGTGGAAATGATAGATAGATGTTGTGTAGATGACACAACACACAGTAAAATAGTTTAAAAACTGGTTGAATGGCTAAAATTAGAGTAGCATTAATTTTTCCATATCCATTTGGAAATCAGATCCCCCATGAATCACTTTTTGTATTCTAAGCTTGAGGTTATATGTATGTATGCATACATATATGTACACAATAGAGGTATATGTATAAATGTGTAAACACAAATATGTTTATTCATACATACATACATACATACATGTGTACATGCATGCATACATAAATGCAGATCATAGATTTAGAAGAGGAAGGGTCTTTGGGCCACTTAGCCCAATAGTCCCATTTCATAGATGAGGAACTTAATCTTTAGTTATTTTTCTAAGGTGGCATAGGTAATATCAGAGGAAATATTCATACTCAAATCCTCTGACTTCAAATTAAATTCTCTTTCTATTCTACCATGATATCTATCAATCAATGCTTTGGTTAGAGGCATTTGTGGGATACTTATCAAATCTGCTGATGACACAAAGCTAGGAGGGAGAAAAGGATATGCTGGATGACACACTCAAGGACCAAAAAGTCTTTCACAGGCTAGATTCTTTGGATGAACTTAAGAAGATTCATGCAACTCTGATCTCTCTGAAATTGTGTCCTCATTTTCATCAGAGCCCTTTTCCAGTCAGCTCCTCCAGAACTGGACCTCTAGATATCATACTAAAGTGGAGTTAACTCTTTCAGCTCTATACTCCCTAACCAATTTATGCCTTGCACCCATGAATGAAATCACTTTTCCCATTCCACCTCTTGCTCTGAAATTTTTAATGAAATTATCTTGACCACTGCATATAGAAAGGATGTATAAATGGACTGCCATATTATTCCACTCACCATCTCTCTGACTTATCAAATTAAAACTCCCTACCCCAGCCAAAAGCTTGTCTTCCCACCTCCCGCAATTAAAATGCAAATTTTGTGGGGTAAGGAACTATTTCACTTTGGTATTTGTATCCTTAACAATTAGTGCAGTGCTTGGCACATAAAATTAATTTAACAAATACTTGTTCATTTATTCGTTCATTCAACATGAAATTTAGTAAAATTTATATATAGTTTTTAAAAATCAGGCTTATCTAGTGCAAGATGAAAGAGGTATATAATTAGATGGAAATTTGTCTAGAAAAATCCTGGGAATTTTAGTGGATTACAATTTCAATGTGAGTCAACAATATGTTATATAAGCAATAAAAGCTAACAAAGCCATAGGCAGTGTTTAAAAAAAAAGACTAGGAATACAGGATTGGTAATAGTTCTGTTGTATTTTATAATGGTCACATAACTTCTGGTGTACTGGGATCAAATTTGGCCATTTTTTAAGAAAGTGTGAGAACCAGGGCCCCAACCCCCTGCCAAGAAAGAATTCAACCTTTCTTTTTTTTTGTTTATTTGCAGGGCAATGAGGGTTAAGTTACTTGCCCAGGGTCACACAGGTAATACGTGTCAAGTGTCTGAGGTCAGATTTGAACTTGAATCCAGGACCTGTGCTTTATCCACTGTGCTACCTAGCTGCCCCAATTCAACCTTTCTAAGGTCATTCTGGCATCCCGGAAGTTCATGGACTGCCTTTGTCATGTCAATCAATGGACTTGAATGCTACCAATTAGCTTGGAGCTGTGTGTGGGGAAGGTGCCTCTTCTCCACACACAGCGTGAGTGGCTAGGTGAAAGTGTGCTGTCTTTCTCTCTCTGTCTCTCTCTGTCTCTCTTTCTCCCTTTACTAACTCTTATTACACTTTAAAAAATGGTTAAAAGACTAAACTGTTGCTGAATTTATAAATAAATCTAAGCTCATTTCCCCCCACTCTGGGGGGAGGGGGCAGGTAAGGACACATACATTACATTTTTAACATCACAGAAGGAAAAAGAGAAATTAAAAATGATCCAGGATAACTCAGCCAATAGCATAAATGGCATGGAATTAATGTCATATAAGTTTCATTTAAAGAAATTGGGGATATTTCACCCAGAAAAGGCTTGAGGGCAGAATGACAGAGAGTTTGTGTGTATTTGATGACCATAATGTGAAAAAAGAAGTTGACTTGTTCAATGTGGAACCAGAGAGGTAAATCAGAAAAAATGGGTAGAAATTAAAAGATGAAAATTTAAATTTGATATTAGGGAAAATTCTAAAAATTAGAGTATTCAAAAGTGGAATGGATTTCCTCATGAGATAGAAGATTACTTATCTGTGAGTTTTCAAGAAAATCTTAAATGGTCATTTAATGACTATGTTATAAAGAAGCCTTTTGTTCTGATACATGTCACATTACATGGTCCCTAGATTGCCTTTTGATTCTGATACTCTTTGGGTCTCTTATTTTTAAATGGAGCATTTAGGAAAAGTAATCACTAAGGTCATTTCTAAACCTAAATCTTATGACTGTCAAATCCATTCATTCATTTTTAATAAAACATGGTTTTGTGTTTGTTTTCCATTGAGTCACAGCTATAGCTACTGATTGTCCCCTTGAGCACTAACAGAACAAAGCAATATAAAATAATATGGGTATATAGGAAATTATCATGGACTAGTGTTATTTTGATTATGAGGGGGAAATTATTTAGGTATAGAAATTTTGTTTCTTGTCAGCTGTAATGTCACGTTATTATTTGAGGGTTGAGAGAGAGCCTGAAAGCAGGCATTAACAACATATATTTAATGTCACAGTAGCTAGTTCTTTTTCTTTTGGGGTTGGGGCTTAGAAATTTCCCTAAACAAACCCATATGGCAATTGTTCAAAGAGCTAAAAAAAAAAAAAAAGATGACAATCTCTGATACCACTGCTCAATAATTTCAGCATTTTTATCCTTAGTATACTTAATTCACCATTTAAAGTCTTTGCTATTTGTGTGTCTTTATGAAGGAAATCACTTTTATGTGTAATCATCAAATATTCTCTTTCAGCAAAGTGATACACTGAGGTATTAAAGACTTATGAATACCCTCCAGACATTTTTACTAAATCTTCTAAATGAAACTGAAAACTACTTTAGATAAAAGAAAGTTTATCAATTGCAATTGAGTTCATGGTTCAATGGGTAATGACATTGAATCCATGAAACCACTTGGTATGGGATGTATTCTATTATGTTGGTGGAAAGGTAAACAGATATTATGTATGTCCTTGACTACAGCAATTCTCCAGTGGTTTCTTTTCATCCTTGCTAATGTTAAGTCAAGATTTTGAATCACAATAAAAGAAAAATAATATTTATTGACTACAAACTTATACCTTGCAGTTTGTTGCTGTATTTGTCTCTTTAACAGCTTCTGGCAAAGAATTTGGCTCTACTACCATCATATTGGCAATTAATGTGTTTTCTCTGTAAGGAAAGCTTTTGATCAGATCTTAACTTGTTTGTTTTGTTTTGTTTTAAAACATGTTCATTTAAAAGTCTGACTAAAGTTTATTAGAATGCTAAAAACCCAAAGATAGAGTTCTATTTCTTGCAATTATGGTAATTTGTCAATTAGCTTATGGAATTTGTGCAAATTACATACAAATGCAGCACATTTCTCTTAAAGTCTTCTGAGACTATTCAATGGGTATACAGACAATGAATAAGGAATGGAAACTCTTAATATTGTTAAAGGATAGCAAAAAATATAAAGTTGATAGATAATCAACATGAAAAAATTAGCTTAAGATTTTCTATTCAAATGCTTATTTATCTTTGAAGAACTTGATAACTTTATAGCTGAAAGCCAATTGAAAGGTCATCTGAAATAAATCAAAGCCTTTATTTCATAGATGAAGAAAATAAGTACCAAAGAGGTTATATATGACTACTTGACACCTCTTGTTTTCCAATTCAGGGATCATTTTTCCAACTATACTTTAATCCTTGGGATTGTGAGTTTATATATATTGATATCAATATCCATAACTTTATATGATAACATTTAACATTTATTTAATGCCTTAAGTCATATGTGTGTGTATATATATATTATATATGTGTGTATATGTATAGACACATATCCATACATACATACACAAACGCATACATATATACATACCTGTATATTTATATGTGTATATATGTATATGTAAGAATCAAATGAGAGAATATATACATATACACACCTATATGTATGTGCATATGTATGTATGTATTCTCTCATTTGATCCTCACAACAGCTTTGAGGTATAGGTGCTATAATTATCCCTGTTTTGAAGATAAGGAAATTGAGGCAGAGAGAGGTCAGTCAGTGACCAAACATGTCTTTAGCACCTACCATGTGCTATGGTAAGCACTAGAAATACAAGGAAAGGTAAAAGACAGTCACTGCTCTCAAGGAGCTCACAGTCACAGAGGAAAAAAAACATGCAAAAAACAAGGCTTAAGCAGAATAAATTGGAAATAATCAAAAGCAAGAATGTGTTCTATAGAAATGAAGTGATTCGCCAAGGGTCACAAAAATAGAAAATAGAAAATGTGTCTGATGAAGAATTTGAAAACAAGTATTTCTCATTTCAAATCCAGTATCACTAATGTTCTGTCCAACCACTTAGTTGTCTTTATGATCTCTCTCTCTCTCTCTCTCTCTCTCTCTCTCTCTCTCTCTCTCTCTCTCTCTATCATGCATGTGTCTGTGTGTGTAACAGAAAAGACCATAAGGAGTCAATTTTTTTACTTTGTGTCTTCAGTGATAATTTTTCTTTCAGCTATAAATGAGAAAAATAGGACATAAGAAAAAATGATTACCCTAAAGGAAAGAAGCAAAAACTTTTTTTTTTTATTACCACTAAGGTAAAGCTGTTGATGCCTGAAGCAAAGGAAGTGACAAGATAGCATTCTGCTGCAGTTCTGAAACTGTAAAAGAGTTTTGTTTTGTTTTCAAAATAAGAGGGTCATGGAAGGCTTATGACCCTGAGTGAAGATCATACAATTATAGGATCATACGTTTAGATGGCTGAAAGGAACATCAGAGCACACTAAGTACAACCCACTCATTTTAAATGTGACAAAATTGATGTTCAGAGAAGTTAAAAGAGTTGCCCAAGATCAAATGGGCAGTAAGTTCATTAGCTGGGATGTGAATACCAGTTGTAAAATTCAGAATCAATTCTACTCCCAGCCTGAGGAATACTAAAAATTCTATTACATTCTTCTGATAGTTTATGTGAAAAGTGCTTTGAAAAAATTAAAAAATTAAAGTTCCACACAAATAAAATGTTTTAATATGACTAATAAGATATTTGTATGTAATAACTTCTTGTACTTAGAAAATAGTAATAATTTACTTTTTATCATCTTTCTAAACTTTTTTTAGAAAAGTCTAACTACTGGGTTAATATCTATACTCTATACCATACAAAGGGCAGCTAGGTAACACAGAGGGTAGAGTGCTGGCCTTAGAGTCAAGAAGACCTGAGTTCAAATCTGGGTTTAGATATTTATTAGCTGTATGATGGTATACAAGTCACTCAATCCTATTTGCCTCAGTTTCTCATTTGTGAAATAAGCTGGGGAAGTAAATGGAAAATCAATCCACTTTCTTTGCCAAGAATACCCAAAATGGTGACAAAAAGCGTTGGACATAACTGAACGAGAAACAAACAATACTATATAGATCCTTGAAACATCATCATTGTGCTGCGATAAATTATGAAATAGGAAAAAAACTTTGGGAGAATTTTCATAACTGAAGCAAAGGAAAGGGAGCAAAACCAGGAAAGCAATGCAAGCTATAACAACAATATTATAAAAATGAACCGCTTTGAAGACATAAGATAAAACCAATCACCAACCATGATTCCTAAGTAATAATGAGGAATTGATCTACCTCTTGTCAGAAAAGTCATGAATAAATATGGAAATGGAAATATATTTTGGTACATGATCAACTATTTATAATGATGAATATTTATTTCACAAGGTTTCCTTTTTTCTTTTTCTTTGTTTTTAGTTTTTTTATTTTATTTTTTTGTGTGTGAGGCAATTGGGGTTAAGTGACTTGCCCAGGGTCACGCAGCTAGTAAGTGTTAAGTGTCTGAGGCCAGATTTGAACTCAGGTTTTCCTGACTTCAGGGCCGGTGCTCTATACACTGTGGCACCTAGCTGGCCCCTTTTTCTTTGTTTTTAATAATGGAGATAGGTGAATGAGATAGAAAATATATGCTTGTTGATAGGCAAAAATGAAATTTAGTCATAGTTTTTAAAAAGTCATCATTATTCACCTAGAGAATAAATATGACATGATATATAATACATAGGTATGATACTATTACAGGAATTTCTATAATTGTGTTTCAGTGGAAATTAGAATAAAGATTTTAGAGCCCTTTATTTGTATTTCAAATGTGAACAAGTCAACAGAAGTATAATAATGCAACAGTATCTAAACAATGTCCTGCAAATAGCAAATCTAAATATCAAATGATATGATACTTTCAAATTAAAAGTCTTATGCTGATTCTTCAATGTAACATGGAGATTATCCTAGGTTCTGGATATCCTTATAAATATCAGCAAGAACTGATGACTAACTGCCATCACCAAGAAGATAAACACAGTAGCCCTGGGAGTGGCAATTATCATAAAACCATCTATCCTACTTCCAGATCAACCATGACGGCAAGGAAACAAGTAAAAGAAAACAGTTTCCAAGGAGAAGAGGTCAGCCATCTCCACCAACTGTCAACCAACAACCACTTACAGGGCAGGGAAATCAGTAGAGCTACTTAGCTGAAATAGTGGGGGCAATCTGGGGGATAAAAGGAAGGAAGCATGTGCCGAGCAAGTTGGACAATCAACATCATTTTGACCAACCTCTTTCCTAAAGTCTCATAGAGAGTTCATTGATGGTTTATTCAATTTCTTTTTCTAAAATGGGCTTATCTAAGGATTTTATTCCCTCTTCTTTTACACTGGATAGCTTATGTTTTTGTAAATATTCATCCATTTCATTTAGATTGTCAAATTTATTGGCATATAATTAGGCAAAATAGTTCCTAATTATTGAGGTAAATTAATTTGGGTAGAATTGTCATTTTTATTATATTAGTACAGCCTACTCTTGAGCAATTTATATGTTTCCAGTTTTGTAGAACTGGTTTTATTTGTGTGAAAAGTGTTTTGTAATTCTGTTCATATAGTTGCTGGATGTTCCTTGGCAGGTAGACTCCCAGTCTACAGTTATTTTAAATGTAATTTGTCTTTCTATCTCTTGCTGCTGGATTTGGCTGGTCATATATAGAAATTCTGATCATTTTTATGGATTTATTTTATATCCTGCAACTTTGCTAAAGTTGTTAATTGTTTCAAGTAGTTTTTAGTTGATTCTTTAGGATTACGTAAGTATACCATCATATCATCTGCAAAGAGCTTTGTTTCTTCCTTGCCTATTCTAATTACTTCAATTTCTTTTTCTTCTCTTATTGCTAAGGCTAGCCTTTCCAGTAAATTATTAAATAATAGTGATAATGAATATCTTTATTTCACCCCTGATTTTATTGGAAATCCCTCTAACTTATACCTATTGCACATAAACCTTGCTGATAATTTAAGATGGATACTATTATATCTTAAGGAAAGTGCTATTTATTCCTATATTCTCTAGTGCTTTAGGTTTTTTTTTTTTTTTTTGCAAGGCAATGAGGGTGAAGTGACTTGCCCAGGATCACACAGCTGGTAAGTGTCATATGTCTGAGGTCAGATTTGAACTCAGGTCCTCCTGAATCCAGAGCTGGTTCTCTATCCACTACACCACCTAGCTGCCTCCTCTCTACTGTTTTTAATAGAATGGGTGCTGTATTTTGTCAAAAGCTTTCTCTGCATATATTGAGGTAATCATATGATTTTGGTTAGTTTTGTCAATTATGTTGATAATTTTCCTAATATTGAACCAGTGCTGCATTCCTGCTATAAATTCTGCCTGGTCACAGTGTATTATACTGGTGATAAATTGCTGTAATCTCTTTGCTAATATTCTATTGAGCATTTTTGCATTAATTTTTATTAGGGAGATTGGTCTATAATTTTCTTTCTCTGTTTTTGTTCTTCCTGGTTTAAATATTAGCACTCTATTTGTCTTATGGATGGAATTTGGTAAGGATTCATTCTTCATTTATTTTTCCAAATAGTTTGTATAGTATTGGAATTACTTGTTCTTTAAATGTTTGGTAGAATTCACTTGTAAACCCATCTAGCCCTGGAGATTTTTTGCTAACGTCTCAATGGAGACAGCCCAAGACATTGAACCCCAAAGTCTTTGGAATAGATCAATGCTCCCTGTAAAACTTCAATAACCATCATTCTGGAAAGTAACTGCTATAGAAATGTAAATTGGTAACTGTTCCTAAGGGTGCTAAAGCCATATTCTATTGAAGATTTGGAAAACAAAATTCTTTCCACCAAAGTGTTTGGGACTGACAAGTAGTTCAGCATCAGAAATTCATGTTTTTTTACCAGTTGATGTAGCATTAAAGAGACATTAATATCTACTTTACTGCTGTTCCCTAAGGACATTTCCATTTGTCTTGCAGCTGAAACTTTCCATATATTTGGTCTTCTCCACAATTGGAATATAAGCTTCTTGAGAGCAGTGAGTGTTTTCCTGTTTTGTATCCCAAGTACTTAGCACAGGGCATTGCAAGTAATGATTAGTTGATGTTTCCTTCCCTTCTTCTTTCCTTCCTTCTCTCCTTCCTTTTTCATCATTCTTCCTTCAATCATCTTTCAAGTTGGGGCAGCTAGGTGGTGTAGTAGATAGAGCACCAGCCCTGGAGCCAGGAGGACCTGAGTTCAAATCTGGCCTCAGACAGTTAACACTTACTATCTGTGTGACCCTGGGCAAGTTACTTAACCCAAATTGCCTCACCAAAAAAAAAAAATCTATCAAGTCAGTGAAATCTCTGACAGTTTCTGCTAAGCTTAAAAAAACACTACTGAGACAATGTAGACAATGTGTTTATTTTTCAAGAGTTACAGCATAATGGATTGAGACCTGAGACACCTTAGAAATCATCTAGGACAAGTATTCTGAAGATTTCATGTACCATGCACCCTTTTGACAGTTTAGTGAAGCTTATGGCCTCCCCATAATAATTTTTGATATACATATGATTATAGAGGAATCATATATATATATACACATATATACACATATATATATATACATATGCCTATGCACACATAAAGACATAAATATATCTATATAGATATAGGTATATGAAGACAGAGAGACAGAGACAGAGACAGAGACAGAAACAGAGAAAGAATCCTGGGCCTGAAAGTAAGCACCCTTATTTCATGCAAACATTTTGCTTTTACAAATGATGAAATTGAATCCCAGAAAGCTTAAGTGATTTGCCAATGTGACAATAAATTGGATATTTGGGATCTGAACACAGGTACTTTAGTTTGAAAGCCAATATGCTTAGAGGCTCATAACCAAAATTTATAATCAGGTGATAAATTTTCTTAGTCATAGCAACTCATTCATTGTTTAACATGAGTGTACTATAATCATGGTACATGAAGAAATAGTATGGAGACAAAAGAAATGAAAGATCCTTGGAAAAGTTCCCTATATAAAATGATGAATTTCATCACATTCTTCAGTATCTTTTGTCTTTGTGACTTCTACCACATCATTCAGATTCTTAGAAGTCACAGTCATGGAGAAGTAAATGCTTTTTTTACAAGCCCAACAAGAAGAAATATTTAATCTTAAATCCAGGTCGCTATTGACTACAAAATCTGACCAGAAAAGGAAGAAACTAATGTGGCTATACCACAATTATCACATATAAGAGATGAGACAAGCATATAACGTGAGCAAATGAATGGAATGTGAGACAAAATTATCTGGGGTCTGTTATGATAGCTACACAGCAACTCTGTATACTGTAACATGCTGCAAAAATCTGGTGAAATAAAAACTTCAAGATCTACCTTAGGTAATTGGACTCCAATGTACGTTGGAAGGTTTGACTACTTTTTTGTATAAAAATTATATAGCCAAATTTCCAAGAGATCAGTGTTTACTGGATAACCATATTCAGCATCCTTTGCAAAACTATTTTATATCTCCAATAGCTTGGGAAAAATTTGTTTATAAAAATGCCAAAAATTTATATGTGACTACAATTACATTACTGAGTAATTATCTATTAATACATAAAAATCATTTGAATTAAAGTTTATTTGAAACTATTCCAACCAACAGAAAAGAACACTTTTTAGCATTTAAAAAGAAACGAGATTTCCTCCTACCTATAGGGGGATGAGGATTAGAGGGTATTATTACAATGGGCTGATAAAACAGTCTGTTGAAGGAAATGTTTTTCTCTTTTAAAACATATGCCAAAGTCTAGTTGTGAGATGAATTGTCTCTTTCGTGTTGTGTTTGTCTGACCTGCTTAAAAGACATCTGTCACCTGTGAGCTGGCCAAACACCATCAACATATGCCATCCTCCTATTAGTGTTAGCCTGCCAACACAAGGCCTACTTGCTCTCCCTTGCCAGTCATGTGCATTTTGCCAATTGTGTGTGAGACACACACTTGTTCTTCTTCACTGTTGCCAGCCTCCATCCCACTGTGAACCAGTGACTGAACCAACTCCACCTGGCCAGCTATGTTGCAGTGATAACTTGTGAGTCATTCTCATCACTATTTTTAAACTGTCTCCCAATAACAGAGTGGCAAAAGATACTCATCACATCAAATGCACTGCAAGTCACTGTGGTGCACAGTAATCCCACTGTTAGATCATTCCATGGATTTAGCATAGTTCTCCCCAGGCAGTTAATGATGGAAATATTTGTCCTAAGAATCTGACCTTCTGCTGCTGATTATGAGAAGCTCATTTCCTTTCATTCAATATATGCCTGCATGAGGTCACTGCTCTGATTTGTAGTTCGAGGGTGGTCATTTCTTAGAATAAATGTTCTTTGAGAATCTGTCTATTTCAATGAAGCAAGATATGACTCCTATGGCTTTTTTTTTGTAGCCATAGCTATTGCTGGTTACCTGGTATGCCCTACTTTAATTATGATTATCAATGGCCTATAAAAAGCAAGTGAAGACAAAAGATAGATTGTGGTGCATTCTGTGTGACTGTTGTGAATTTGCCTTACTCGTCAGGGGTTGTGCCATTACTTTTATCTTATTATTGATGGCAATGTTTTATTCTTGTTTTCTTCATGTTCCTGACATCATTCCTCCTATTGTAAAGCTGGATTTAGGTAGTAATTAATTCCCTAAGGAGAAGTCTTCACTAGTTGAGTCAGTAACCTGAAAGATGGAAGGAGTACAAAGCAGTCAGCTGGGCCTATGGAAGGCATCCATTACTTAATAACCCAGGTCATGACTTTTAACTTTTAACAATTCTGCGAATGAATTAAGAGGTAGGAGTGGCCCAAAAAGTGTATTTTGACATGAGTCAAACAGGCATACATAATTGAAGAAGAAAAAAACAAACTTCTGTGTAAAGAAGTAACATTGAGTCTTTTTTTGTCCCATTTGTGTTTATTAAGCCCCTGAATTAAGCCCTGGGACTACAAAGAAATGCAAAAGGCAGTCACTACTCCCAAAGAGTTCACAATCTAATATGGGAGACAACATGCAAATGATGATGTACAAATGAGCAATATTTAGAATGAATTGGAGATTGCCAAATCCCATTCTATGATACCATGGTCTACAGGAAGTAGAAATAGTTGTATTCTCTAATTTTAAGCATCATATATTTACCAGTTTCATTCAACAGTGTTATGAGGTGTTCCCTGAATGTAGTCCAGGCAGAAAATCTGTTTAGAGTGTTAAAGTACCTTGGTGAGTAAAAGAACATAATTTGAGGACAAAAATACACAAAAAATAAGATACAGTAAGTTATAAGATATATAACATTACGTAAGGTATTTGATGTTTAAAATCTAAATGTGTTGTCTAAAAAATCTAATGTGTGGTCACCTTAAATTAGAAGATTTATCAACAGTCTTTGGACACTAAGCATTTATTAAAGCATACCAGGCATTCACGGGGAGTTCAGCAAGCCAAGAAAAGGCCTATCTAGCAGAGTTCCAGCCTGGTAGGGTTCTTCCTCAATTCCTCTGCCACGAACTTGCTTCAATCACTAACCCCCCTCAAACCGAGTGTGGAAGCTTTTTAAAGGCTAGAGCAGAGGCAGTTCTTACATACTGCTTTAAGCTGATTGGTAGGAATCATCCAAATCCATTGGCTCAAAGGACTTGATGGTGGTCTCAAGTTGAATTCAAAGTCCTTAGCTTCTGAGAACAATAACTTCTTAAAGGCTAGCCAGGTGTGGTTACAGTCTAGTTAACTTGAAGTAGGCCAATCAGTCTAATCTAATCATGTAATCTAATCTAATAATCTAATCAGTCAATCACTCTCAATTAATTAGATTAATCTCCAGGTGAGCCTTTGAGTATCTGCCAAATCCCATTATTTTCTCACAGATACAATACATATTGTATACAATTATGTGTATATATTATACAATATATAATATTTCATTCATATTATATGCAATACAATACATAAGATACAATAGTTAGGGAGATAGTACTTATTGTAAATTAGTAAATAACATCTCACCATCTATTATATCTTCTAGGTCATCCCAAATCTAGAATATTACTTAACAAATGCCACATACAAACAAAGGGCTACCAGATCACTACCAGGATCCCTGGGTCTGCTTCTCTTGCTGCCATAGATAGAAATTCTAAATAAGAAAATTATAGATTAATTATTTGAATAAAATGTGATTGTAAATTAGGATTGCCTACATCAAAATCTATAGTAATGTCTTGATATAATGAATGTTATTTCATACTTACTATGTGCAAGAAACTATGTCAGGAGAGTTAATAGCTAATATTTGCATAACATTTTTAGGTTTACAAAACACTTTCCATATGGTGCCTCATTTAAGAACAATACCATAACATTAACAAGTCTAGGAGGTATCGTTATCTCCATTTTACAAAGAAGGAAACTGAAGCTTAAGTAAAGTGACTTTCTCAGGGCCACAATGACACCCAAGTATCTGGGTTTTCATAAAAATAAGTAGCATTAACTAGGAGGTAGGTAATTATTATGAATTCTGATTTTACAGTGGAAAACTGAGGCAGACAGAGTTTAAGTGATTTCATTTCCCAGCCAGCTGTACTCTAGAATGCTGCCTCATGCCCCCAAAACTTCTTAATCCTGGAGGATAACATCAGTCTTGGACCTCAAACTTAGTTCCCTGTATACCTAGGACCCCTCTCTCTTTCTGCAGGATGGAGGGATCCTGCCAGAATGCCCCTTTATGCAAGGTGCACAGTTTAGCCATTTCTTCATTTTACAGTTGGCTGCATTACTCTGGATTTCTCCATGACATCTTCATGCCACAAATCTTCTTTTAGTACCTATATTCTTTCAGCTTCATTTTATCTATTACCATTTAGCATCTTTTAGCATCCTTTAGCATCTAAGCTTTTTGAGAGCTGGGGTTGTCTTTATTTTTGCTTCCATTTGTATTCTCAACACAGTGCCTGAAATATATTAGGGGCTTAATACATGTTTGTTATCTGAATGATTAGCCCAGGGTCACCAAGTGTCTGAGTCAGGATATGAACTAGCATTGTCTCGACTGTGGACCCATTGCTCTATCTATTGTAACATCTGGCTGCATGGTGTTTCTTGGACTAGAACAGGGAGGGCTAGATTGTGTGCTTCTGGGACCACATGAATTCCAGTGAGGATAGATTCCATATAATAGTCCAGAAAATCAGGGCAAAGAACATAGCTTTGTTCTGAAAGATGAAATTAAGGATAATGTATAGTCTGTTAGTTATTTTTTAAAATCAAAGATAAAAATGATATTTTGGGACTAGGTGGCACAATGGATAAAGTACCAGCCTTGGATTCAGGAGGACCTGAGTTCAAATCTGGCCTCAGACACTTGATACTTACTAGCTGTGTGACCTTGGGCAAGTCACTTAACCCTCATTGCCCCACAAAACAAAACAACAACAATAACAACAGCAATAGCAACAACAAAAACAAAAAAACAAACAAAAGCAAAAACAAAAAAGAAATGTCATATGTCAAGGTTGGGAAAGAGAAAAGGCTTACATGAACTAGAACTAGTGACATCTCAAAAAGAATCTAATGAACAACTGTTAGAGGTCAGCTCATTTGAGACCAATGAATGAGTAAATTTTAATCTAGAAAACCCAAATCCAAAGATGGTTTCTGTTGCTCCATGGATAATGACTTAAAAGTGAGGATGATCACAGTAATCACATAAGATGATTTTGTGGGGAAGTAGAAGAGAAAGAACATACTGCAAACTGTACCCAGAGTTAAGGGCTAGAAAAACTAGCTCTTGAAAGCCTGAGCCTTTTTCAAGTTTACCAAATAAGACCTGTGCCTGATAGAAACACAGAACTTACCTTGCATGTGTACTCAATTGTAAATAGAAATGTAATTTCCCCAATTGGAAAAAAGGAGGGGAAGGATATAAGAAAAAAGGAGAGGATGATAAAAGGAAGGCAATGATTAGAAGTCAAATGGACTTTTGTTTTTTGTGGAGCAATGAGGGTTAAGTGACTTGCCCAGGGTCACACAGCTAAGTCAGTGTCAAGTGTCTGAGGCTGGCTTTGAACTCGGGTACTCCTGAATCCAGGGCCAGTGCTTTATCCACTGTGCCACCTAACTTCCCCATCAAATGGACTTTTGAAAAGGGATAAGATAAAAAAGAGGAGAAAATACAAGAAAATTGGATAGAGGAGAATACACAGTAATCAAAATGTGAATGGGATGAGATCACCTGCAAAATGGAAACAGATAGCAAATTGGATTAGAAATCATAATTGAACAATATTTTATTTATAGGATAAATGCTTGAAAAAGAAAGACACACAGGGGGTTAAAATATAGGGGTGGAGCAGAGTCTAATATACTTCAGCTGAAGTAAAAAAGGCAGAGATATCAATCATGGTTTCAGACAAAGAAAAAGTAAAAATAGACCTAATTAAAGACACAGTCAGGGAAAGTACATTATGTTAAAAGATACCATAGAAAATAAAGTAATATAAAAAACAATTACAGCAAATTTCTCAAGAATAAATGCAGGCTCTTTTCAGAAGAAGCCATCACAGCTATCTGTAGTCTTATAAAAATTCTCTGAATCACCATTGATTAGAGAAATGAATATTAAAACAATCCTTAAGTATCACCTCACACATATCAGAAATGCCAAATGTTGGAGGGGATGAGGTAAAATAGGTACACTATTGAACTGCTGGTGAAGTAGTGAACTGGTCTGACCACTCTGAAAAATAATTTGGAACTCAACACAAAAGGCCATAAAACTGCTTACTCTTTGACTCAACAATAACACTACTGGCTCTGTATTCCAAAGGGATCAAAGAAAAAGGAAAAGGACTACATCTACAAAAATGTTTACAGCAGGGGGCAGCTAGGTGGTGCAGTGGATAAAGCACTGGCCCTGGATTCAGGAGTACCTGAGTTCTAATCTAGCCTCAGACACTTGACACTTACTAGCTGTGTGACCCTGGGCAAGTCACTTAACCCCCACTGCCCTACAAAAAAAATGTTTACAGCAGCTCTTTTTGTGGTGGAAAAGAATAGAAATAAAAGGGATGCTCATCAACTGGTGAATAGTTTAACAAGTCAAGGCATCTGATTGTGATGGAATGCTATTTTGCTATCCAAAATGACAAAGAGGATAGTGTCAGAAAAACATAGCAAGAAATATATGAACTGATGCAAAGTGAAATTAGAAGTCTCAGAAGATCATTGTTCTTAGTAACAATGCTGTAATAAGGATCAACTGCTAAAAACTTGCTATTCTGATAAATTCAATGACCCAAGTGTGGTAAAAAAAATATGAAAGTTTTTTTAACAGTCGGTTAGGATAACTGAAAAACGCCAGTTTTTCTTAAGGACCACCCTTTCGGGGAGGAGACCAACGGCATGAGCTACACACGCCAGTCCACCTGATGTGCACGTCAGACTGCCTGCTAGCACTCCACTTCCGGGGTTTGAGCTTGAAAGGCAAGGGAAGAATGGAAGTGGGAGTTTTTTTTCCTGCTCTGCTGGTCTCCTGACTGCGCTGCACAGGCTGATGCTGATGAGAGTTCGACTGGGCCCAGCTCAAGGTTAGCAGCAGCACTCACTTGACACGGCCTCTCTCTCCCCAAAGGTGGCCTTCGGTTTTTGGTGAGTTTTATACAAAATATAGACTAAGCTTAGACTTAAGATGATTTTTATTGTATTTCTACTTTCCTATCCTTCTAATCAACATCACCTTCTGACTACCATACAATAAAAGCTCTAACTAGAAAACCAGAAGCTTCTTCCATTTACTAGTCTGGGAGATAAATTAAGGGAAAGGTTAAAGAGGGGAGATTTATGATCTAATATCCAATTTTAAATCTCACACAAGACAATTCCATAAGACATAATGAAAATGCTATCCACTTCCAGAGAGAGAACTCATGAATTCTGAGTGCAAATTGAAGTATATTTTTCTCACATTCTTCATTTTCTTGTTAATTTTCAAAATATAACCAATTAAAAACATATTTTGTGTGATTTCACTTGTATAATTGAAATCATAGTTTTTGCCTTCTCAATCAATAGTGGAAGGTGTGGGGGGTACAGACACAATTTGTAACTCAATTATTTTTGAATGCTAAACATAAATTTTTAAAAAAGAATATCATCAAAAATTGAAAAAACAAAGAAAATCTCAAAAAGAAAAAGAAAAGAAGCATTCTCAGGGTTTCTCTGAAGAACTTTATAACTGATTATGTGTCATAGGAGACATTGGCAAAGTAATGCCCAGCATGGCATGCACATATCAAAGAAGGTGTTGTGCTTTATGGACAAAGCAAAATTGCAATAGCTCAAAAGAAATGAAAGATGTAAAAATTTAGAGACATCTCTCCTTCAGGTGTTCATGTGAAATCTATATCCACCTTGGAGAGAGCCTTCAGAGCTTATAGTGGTCTGATCATCATGATTTTAAAAATTAAAGATATGCTTTACAAAGCGATCACAAAATTAAAGGTCTCATTCTCAAATATGTAGAGAACAGAGTCAAATTAATAAGAATACAAATCATTCCCCAGGTGATTAATGGTCAAAGGACATGAAGAAATCAAAACTATCAATAAGCATGTGAAAAAAAATATTTTAAATTACTGTTGATAAGAGAAAATAAAATTAAAACAACTATGAAGTACCATCTCACACATGTCAGATTGGTTAATATGGTATAAAAGGAAAATGAAAAATATTGGAGGTGATGTGGAAAAACTGGGACACTATTGTGCTATGGGTAGAGTTGTAAACTGATCTGAACATTCGGGAAATCAATTTGGAACTATACCCAAAAGGCTTGCCCTTTGACCCAGTAGTATTACACTAAGAGGTCCATACCCCAAAGAGATAAAAGAAAAAACTATGTATGTATTTATGTATGTATGTACGCATGTATGTATATGTATATGCGTAAGTATATTTATACTAACTTTTTGTGGTGGCAAAGAATTGAAAATTGAGAAGATGCCCTTAAATTTGGGAAATGGCTGAATAAGTTGTGGTATGTGATTGTGATAAAATACAATGATGTACAGGCTTCTTTCAGAAAATAAACAACTGGGAAGATTTGCATGAACTGATGAATAGTAAAATGAGAAGAGACTGAAGAACAACAGCTGAGCATATTAACAGCAATATTGTATGATTATCAACTGTGAATTACTTAGTTATTCTCAATAATACGACAATCCAAGACAATTCTGAAGGGACTTATTATGAGAAATGTTATCCACCTTCATAGAAAAAAATGATATAGTCTGAATGCAGGTGGAAGCATACTTTAAAAACTTTATTATTCTCATTTTTTGCTCTGCATTTTCTTTTGGAAGAGAGTTAATATGAAAATATTTTGCATGATGCATAAACATAATCTATAATAGAGAAAAGTGTAAAATAAAAACCATTCAATATTCAAGTCATTGTTACATGAAACTACTGGCATTCAAAAGCTTCAAAACTTTAAATAATTTTTAAAAACCCAAAGTATTAATGCTATGTTCTGTTAAGGGTTAAAATTCTAGCTAAACTGTCTAAAATATCTAATGAGTGGTCGCCAATAAATTATAAGCTTTAGCAAGAGTTAGACTTTTAAGCATTTATTAAGGAAAAGAAGAATTTGGTAAAGAGAGAGAGAAAGGCCTAGATTCCTATCTATTAAAAGGGAGAGCACATTTCTAGCTCCCTTCTCCACCAGAGTCCAGAGGAAAGAGCGCGAGACTGAGCGCCAGTCTCTTCCTTCCTCCTCCCACTAGCCCGTGTCACTTCCTGACTCCTGGTCTTGCCCTCAAAGACCTTCCCTTCATGGGCAGAACTCCTCTACAGTAAGTATCCAGCAGGTGGCGTTATTCCAATCGTTACAGTCCCCCCTGTTGTTCCTCAAGAAACAAAATGTTTCCTTGACGGAACAGTAAAAACAATATGATAACTATTGCTAACTAATAATATGTGAACAACAATATAGAAAAGGAAGAGAGGAAAGTTTTGTCCAGAGGGGCGATTTTTTTTTTCCTCATGAACCGACGCTTTGACATTAGTCTTGCAAAGGGAGGGCCTCTGCAGAGAATACATGTTACAGATGGTGTATATTATAACAGAAAGAGAAAAAAACCAACAAAAAGAACAAATCAAAACTGTTCATTTAAAGTCTCTGAAAGTCTTTTCTCAGATGTCCTCTAGGTGTAGTCGTGGAATGGAAGTCTTTTCAGGGGTTGATGTGTGGATGCTGGTAATCAGCCAGGAAAATTTCCTACAAAATTGAGCTTAACACAACTTTAAAATAGCTTTGTCAATAATCAAATCAAACAATGAAAGTTCTCAAAAACATGTCTAAGGGAATTCAGAATCTTAGTTGTTACACATGAAACATATAATAAAACAAAAATTGAACCATTCTTTAAAATTATAATATTACTATAGTCCCCCCCTTATGGAGGGTAATTGAGAAGACAATTGCTGCGATATTAATTATTAAAAATAATTTTTTATCTTTGTTTCATCACTTTTTGCATCATCTGCCTAATTATCCTCATGCCATTATGAGAAATTAAAAAATCTAATATAATTGGTAACAGGTGTCAAGGCCAAATTCAACACTGTATTTATCATGACACCTGAGATAATTATGGGGGTTACCATAAAAGAACAGAGAAATGATGGGATATGAGCATTCCCACACTTGAGCAATATGTACTGCCCATACAGTATGCCAGGCTTAAAATAGGTGGATGGAATATATGTCCATGCCACCGAACATATTGGAAGAAACTGAGTCAGACTTAATCAGATGCATGGGATTGAGATGTCCATGGCATCAGGCATATAGGAGGGAGCATAGAAGCCAGGTGTAGGAGTGAGATGGGTGGGATGAATACTTCCAGCCATCTGTACAATATTGTGGGGAAAAATAAAATAAAATATTAAACCAAGAGAATCCAACCTCAACATTTGTCAAAAGCCGTTCCCTCGGCCATACCTTGACTTCATGCATGTCTCCCCTCATGTGACAGTTCAGTGTCTGCTCTTGCATGTATTCCTCTTGTGATTGGATGGCATCTTGGCCAACTGGCATCTGATAACTCAGAATAAAGGCAATTAATGTCTTAAATGATAAGTTCCCATAATCCAAGTCTCATATGGATTTAAAATTGAGGATAATAAATGATTGCAAAAAATGTGAATACATCTTGACTCAAAATATAATATATAATTATGCAACAATTTCAAATAATACCCTTTTTTTTACTTAGTATACAATTACTTTTTTGAAAAATCTGAACATATTTAAATACAAGTTAAAGCACAACAGAATCTCAAAGAAAACTTTTTTTTGAAAAAAGAAAACTTTTACAAATGTTCCCCTCTTTTTTTTTTTTTTGGAATGTGCTTATCAAAAATAATACTTCTAGAATCAATTTACACTTGCCATGGCAACCAATTTGCCAAGGAAATGCTTTAAAGAGTTTGATCAAATAATCAGTTGAGAAAAACAAAAACAAACAACTCAGAATATGGGACCACAATACTCCTAGAATTAACATTGTATTATGAAATCAAAACCATGTTTCAAAATTAGATAGATGAATGAATAGAAGAAAATACACGTGGAATAATAAAAGACAATGAAATTCAAACTAGGGAAATCTAAATGAATATGAATTTAATATTAATAAGAGTACTATAAAATATAAACTTGATCACATGACTATAAAAAGCTTTTACAAATATTCTCCTTGTTTTAGAAACTAAGTATAAGACACAATCTCAAAAGCATGAAAATCTCTATGAAAAGAAACCCATACCATTAATTTCAAAATGTATATGTAATAGCATAGAAATCCTATGTAACCTCTGAACTGATACTATTAATAATCTGAGTGAATTCAGAACACTCTTGATTCCGATATCTAAAATCCCCAACACTCATATCAATACCTTGCTCCTTACTTCTACATTTCTGTACAATATATACCCTTCCATGGCAAAAGAAGCAGAGTCTTGAACTATGTTGATGATTGTCATTCTTATACAGCTTAAATTTTTCTTCTTTAACCCCTCTATATTGTCTGTCAGTCTTTTCACCATACAAATGCTTTATGATATTACTAATTAAAGACAAAAGCAGGTTAGCAAAATTATGAACAAAACGAGCATATCTAGAATTTAAAGGGCTTTCTAAGGTTGTCTCAGAAGCACAGCCAGGCTGGGGAAGGGCTGAGCCTGAAGCTGCAAATGTAGTTAGAGAAAGTTGAGCATGCGCATCAGTTCTCTGGACTTCCCAGGCAGGGGAAGCAATGGGCTTGGCCATGGGAGGAGTAGAGGGTGGGGTTTGGAGAGGAGGGGAGGGACCAGCGCAATTTGAATCAGACTTGATTTTGAACTCAGGCCTGGATTCCTCTTCCCCCACTTTGCCTCCAGGTGCTAGGGGATTAAAAACTTCTAGAGGGTGGGTCATTGCCTCCAGGCATGCAAAATTAGAGCAACAATTAGTGTTAGAATTGGGAAAAGCTGCAGGAATCTCTTCAGGTTTCTCTGAAAAAGCATGGTTGGGAGAGGGAGTGATATTTCCTTGTGTGAGTAAGTTGCTGGCTCTTTTAACAGAAATAAAAAGAAAAATAGAAAATCCACAAAAACAAAGCATTAACATGATCTTATCCCCCATTTGTCTGGTTAAACAGACTAAAATCAAAAATAGGGTAATTAGGGAGTTTAAAAGGTCCATTCGAAAAAATTTAAAGGAAAACACAGCCAGTGCGCCAGTACTTAGCAGTTAAAGGGAGAGGGAGGGGAAATTTCTTACCCAACCAGCAGATCAGAAGACTGAGGGTTAGCTTTCCTCTTCATGGTCAGCCATCTGTTAAGGGTTAAAATTCTAGCTAAACTGTCTAAAATATCTAATGAGTGGTCGCCAATAAATTATAAGCTTTAGCAAGAGTTAGACTTTTAAGCATTTATTAAGGAAAAGAAGAATTTGGTAAAGAGAGAGAGAAAGGCCTAGATTCCTATCTATTAAAAGGGAGAGCACATTTCTAGCTCCCTTCTCCACCAGAGTCCAGAGGAAAGAGCGCGAGACTGAGCGCCAGTCTCTTCCTTCCTCCTCCCACTAGCCCGCGTCACTTCCTGACTCCTGGTCTTGCCCTCAAAGACCTTCCCTTCATGGGCAGAACTCCTCTACAGTAAGTATCCAGCAGGTGGCGTTATTCCAATCGTTACAGTTCCTATACATATAACAGCATCATCATTCCTGTACAAAAGATACAAAAGAGAAAGACTTGACGACAAGGACAAATAAATTTATGTAAATAAAATTTAAACATTTATAAAAAGTGACTCCCTAAGTTGCTTCAGTTCTCTGAGTTCTAATCAAATGATAAATTCCTTCCCATATAGTTTATACTAAGAAAAAGTGTCATGATATGTGATCAATAGAAATAGATGTTAATTTAGCTTTAAAAGAATGCTAATAATTTAACCCATCATCTGAATAGTTAGATTCTTCTAATTAAAATATATCCTGATCCCTAAATCAATCACCAGAAGAGAAGCATTAAGCAGTTCTTATATGATCTTTTATAATGATCAGGCTATGACAGATACTAATCTCACAGCCTAATTAACTCAAAATAAATTTCAGTATTGGATTGTCAATACAAATTGAATTCATGGACATTCAAAGCAATAAATGAAATTCAATGGTGAGTAAAATGAGATTCTCTTGAGAGGTAATTATAAGAACAATAAACATACTGTATCACATTCACCTGGGTGCCTAGACACACACACACACACACACACACACACACACACACACACACACACACACACACACAAACTCACAGCTAGCATATATTTAGCACTTTGATATTTGCAACACACCTTAAAAATATTGTCTCATTTCTTCCTCACAGGTTTTAATGTTTTTGCCCCCTCTAGTATTCTGAGTCTTTCAATCAACTACCCACTGAATCCACTACTTGAAGTTTCAACTATGAGATTTTCTACCCAAACTTTTACCAAGATAGAAGGGGTTATACCTCTAGTCATCATGATACCAGAGAGGACAAAGAAGTATGTTTCTAGCTCTTTACCAGGACCAAAAATACTATTACAATTTTCTACTTATGGGTATTTTCTTCCATCTCTTATGTGTTTGGTATATATTCCTCATAGTGGTTATCAAAATGGCATTGGGGCCAGACAATTTAGTGATTTAAGGAGAGAATGCCAAATGTAGTTTCAAATTGCTATTATGAATGTTTGGGTCTCAGAGGAAGGGGTCATATCTCTATTCTTAACAATACTAGAGATTCCACTAGGCCCCAAAAGTCTGCCTTTGAAGTCAGGGGAGAAAATAGCATGACATTACCCCCGGTTTTCTTGGTTGGTCTCTCACCCTGTTCCCACTCCCAAGAGTAGAAACACTATTCTATTAAGTAGCAGACTCCTCCATTCTAGGGAAAAGAAGAAAAACCTTTTCCTTAAAACCATATCCCAACACCCCATTCCATTGCCACTTCCATTTTCTCCTTCTGCCTTAATCATATAGTAGCATCTCATTTGAACTGCAATCATTTTGTATCTACCATGAAATTGAAAGTATGATTGTTATTGACTACCAACCTCTGACACTCCCATTAGAAAGAAAGGAAATGTTCTGGAGGATGAGTGTACTGGAGAAAGAATAAAGATATCATGGTGTGTCTTCAATGAATGCAATACCTGGTTCTGCTTCTCTCCTCACCTCTTCCCCATATAATAGGGGGTTTCAATATGATAGATAGATAGTAGATAGTAGATAGATGATACTTGATAGATAATGTAAATATCTATTTAGATAAATATAGATATCTGTATTTCATTAAATACTCTAACATTGCATTTCCTTGACTTATTTACTTCATATGATATCTTCTTCCACCCAATCTCAACAACACACAATGATGAACATACCCATGACCACATTTCAATTACTCAAAAAATGTACCACTTCAATGGTCATGAATTCTGAAATTCCTATATCTGATAATAATATGTTTATTCTCATCTTCTCTGCCTTACAGCCCCCAAACCTATTGTTCATTCTCACTATAACCTTCTAAACACCTTACCACCAATCCTCAGGCCATCATCCATGCATTCTTACTGCTACTTAGCAATCATTTACATCACATTAATTTACTCAATAAGCTAATTATCACAATGGTTCTTAAATTTTTCTTCTCTCCTCAAATCTCCCAATCTCCCCCCCTTCCCCAGTCTCTCTGCTAAGGACCTTGCCATATATTTCACTGAGAAATATTAAAGTGACCATGAAGAGATAGCTCTTCTGATCTCCTCTTCCTCACATATCACACAGATACCTTCTGCCAGTCTCCTCCTTCGCCCTTTTCTCATATAGAGGTCATTCTTCTTGCTAAGGTTAACCCTTCTCCATGCACAAATGATCCCATTCCATGTTTTTTTTTGTCCAACTGCCCCCTCTATCATCACTACTTCCTCATTTATCATTTAGTCTCCTTGTCTATTTGATGCTTTCTTACTACATACATACCAATGTTTGACCTATTTTCAGAAACAAAAACAAAACCTCTTTACTTGATCTTAGAATTCCACTAGCTATTATAACATATCATGACTCCTTTTTGTGGTTATACTCATTGAGAAACCTATCTACAATAAATGTCTTCACTTCTTTTCCTTTCCCCTAATTCTTTTCTTAAATCTCTACAATTTGACTACTAACCTAATCATTCAACTAAAACTACCTTCAAAATTACTAATATCTCCTAATTGCCAAATTTAATGGCTTTTTCCTCTATCTTCATCTTTCTTGAACTTTCTGCAGCCTTTTATTATATTGACCATTCTCTTCTCCATGATATTTTCTTCTCTAGAGTTTTACCTTCTCAGACTATCTGGTAGGAACTTAAGTCAAGTCATTCCCACTAACTGTGGATTTCCTATATTCTTTGTCCAAGGTCCTTTTCTCTTTTCTCTCCTCACCAAGTCTTCTTAAACTGTGGGCAATTAAGCTATCATGTAACTGATTGTAGGGGTTGTGAAAAAGTTGGCAACAGTAAAAGCTTATGTATATCTATTATACATACCTATATTCCTGGGGTTGGATAAAAAATTTCTTGGGCAAAAAGGGTTGTGAATGGAAAAGTTTAAGAAACCCTGCCCCACACTATTTCACTAGGCAATTTCATCAGCTCCCATGCATTCAATGATAATTTCTATGATGGTTCTCAACCCTCATAATCCAGTCCTAATATCTAGTAACATTCTGTCTTTAATTTCCAACTATTTATTGAACATACTGAATTGGATGTCCCATTTATATCTTAAACTCAACATGTTGAAAATTGAACTAAATATCTTCCCACCCAAACTGTGTCCCTTTATTGTCAAGCATACCACTATTCTCCCACTCATCCAAGCTAGCTATGGAGATATCATCTTTGATTCCTTACTCTCGCTATTCCCTTTAATCAATCAAGTTCTGGGGCCTCATATTTGTGACATATGTTACAGTCTTCTTTTCTCTAACACTCCCACCACCATGGTGCAGGCCTTATACCTATATTTTTGATAACCATTTATGTATCATAGACACCATTTATTCCTTAAATGTTTGACAGAATTTACACATAAAGGTATATGAGTCATACATTTTATTTTTTAGATTTGTTTATGACCTTCTGAATTTCTATTTCTGACATCAGGTAATGTGGTAAAAAAATATGAAAGTTTTTTAACAGTCAGTTAGGATAACTGAAAGACGCCAGTTTTTCTTAAGGACCACCCTTTTGGGGAGGAGACCAACGGCATGAGCTACGCATGCCAGTCCGCCTGCTGCGCACGTCAGACTGCCTGCTATGCACTCGACTTCCGGGGTGCGAGCTTAAAAGACAAGGAGAGAACGGAAGTGGGTTTTTTTTTCCTGCTCTGCTGGTCTCCTGACTGCGCTGCACAGACGGTCTCTCTCTCTCCAAAGGTGGCCTTCGGTTTTGGTGAGTTTTTATAAGGAATATAGACTAAGCTTAGACTTAAGACGATTTGTATTGTGTTTCTACTTTCCTATCCTTCTAATCAACATCACCTTGTGACTACCATAACAATAAAAGGTCTATCTAGAAAACCAAAAGCTTCTTCCATTTACTAGTCTGGGAGATAAATTAAGGGAAAGGTTAAGTAGGTGAGATTTATGATCTAATATCCAATTTTAAATCTCACAGTTATTTGTAAGTTTTAAAAATTAAATTTTGTTAATTTAAGGATATGTCCATTGTTTCTAGTAATTTATGTATTTGCTCTACTTTGTGAATTCCTCACTTTTGAACTTAACAATTAATGTGAATTCTTCTATCTTTTTCTCTAGCCTTTTGAATCACATATGGCAGATCATCATATCAATCCTCATATTTCATAAAAATTATACTATACATATGCATATCACCATAAAAATGCAAGTACACATACATGTGTAAATATATTTGCGTACACATGCACATGTATACATATGTGCTACACATGAACAATATATGCATATGTAACTGGTGGGAGGACAATGATTCTCTATTGTTTTGTTGATATGTCTACAAGTTCCTTAGCATGTTTATATATAGAAACTTCAAGTGGCTTTCCAATTTTACTGTTTTGGTTTTTGGCAATGCTCTAATATATACTGTATCTCTACAGTTTTTCCAATTCTACATTTATCTTTCTCATACTATCCATTTTTTTCAAGTCTTTTTTTTTTAAATCTTCTTAGGTTTCAAATTATTCTGGGAAATATTTGTGGTTATTCTATTGATCATTCATCAATTCAATGCTACTGAGGTGATTTCTCTAGATCTAGTTTTAGCTATTTCACTTTCATTATCTAATTCAGAAAATTTTTCTTCATGTTTTTTTTCCACTTATTACTTCATTCTCTCACTTGATTCTTCTATAAACTATTCTTCTAGGGATTTCTTTCATTCCACTTTTTTTTTTTCTGGGTGTGTTTGCTTTGTTTGGAAGATGGCTTGTTGCTTCAAAGTGATGAGGGGAAGATGGGTTTAGACAGATTGCCTCACTTAAACAGGCAACTGAAATTCTCTTCTTGTAGGAAGGCAAAATGTTTTCCATTTCATAGCATATAAAAATCATTGTATGTTGGATGTTAAAAGTTTTGATGATTAATGCAACTTAAAAGCCTAACTTATTCAAATTAGCATTAATGTCCAAAGTTTATCTACACAATTAACAAAATAAACATGTTTTCTGGTGAACGTGGAAAACTGAGCTATGAGGTATAAACACAGTATGGATGATATGTTTAAAAAATGAGTCTAGGGCAGCTAGGTGGCACAGTGGCTAGAGCACTGGCCCTGGAGTCAGAAATACCTGAGTTCAAATCCGACCTCAGATGCTTGACACTTACTAGCTGTGTGACCTTGGGCAAGTCACTTAACCCCAATTGCCTTACCAAAAAAAAAATGAGTCTTCTTTAATTGATTGTGATTTTTTTGTTGCTGTCAATGGTGGTTTTTAACTTTGCTTATTGTATTTCATGTATTTTATTGTATTGTATATTATATGTATTTTATTTTGTGCTTTCATATATATTCTTCTTTAGAAGCCCATGACATGGAGCAAAATCATTAAGAATATCTGCTTTTTAAAATATAGTTATGCGGGGCAGCTAGGTGGCGCAGTGGATAAAGCACCGGCCCTGGATTCAGGAGTTCCTGAGTTCAAATCTGGCCTCAGACACTTGACACTTACTAGCTATGTGACCCTGGGCAAGTCACAACCCCCATTGCCCCGCAAAAATTAAAAAAAAAATTAAAATATAGTTATGCAGTTAGGTGTATAGATATAGGTACACATATATGATGTACCACAAATAAAGTGAAAATTTGAATCATGCCACAACTCATAAATTAAGTTATCCTGGCCTTTCAATCTTCTATACTATCACTTTTGATTGACTACTTGGAAACTGCTCTGCTTTTCAAATTTGATTTTGATAATTTCTACAAGGTGTGTGCTTCTAAATGTATAAAGACGAGCTCTCTAATATATATTTACATATATATACATATATGTGTATATATGTATATATTCATAGCATACTTCTAAGTATAATAAGCATTATTAATATTTTCCTAATTGATTTTTCTAGGTCTAGACAATGAACAAAATAATAAACCACACACTGATTTGTAATATTTGCCAGTGTCCAAGGTATAAACACTCACACTGAAAATTTAATAATCAGTTCTCATAAGGCAACACAAAATTAGCTCCAGCACAGTTACCACCTATCTGACATTATTAAAGTAATTCACTTTTCAGGATGTCAGTTTTAAGTTCTTTATTATAAGGTAGTTGGAATAGATTGTGTTTAAGGACTATTCCATTTCTTAATCTTTTATTCTAGAGAAGCTCATAGACAAGAATTATTTCTATAACATCTTACAGTATCCCCAATGCACATACGGACTGAATGTTCCATAACAAATAGTCAGTCCTCTATAATGTGTTTATGCATGCATTTAAAAAAAATTGACTTACATTGGAAAGTAAAGTAAGGATTTTCCAGAGTGATTATTATGGCACAGACTTCTTCAATAGTGAGGTTTGCTTTGATATTCAAATTGGGAGAAAAAAGGTATTTAATAGTGTTATTTATGGAATGGTTTGGCTGTAAAAAATAAGAGGATCATATTATTTTCTGTAGCCAGACAAAAGTAATAGAAGTGGCATTCCTAATATTTGTGCAGTTTAACTGCACTCTGTTTTCTATTTACAGTCATCTACCCTGTGGTAGGTACATTGTGTCATAAGATTTTTTTTAAATGCAAGTAATTTAGATGATATTAGCAAGTTGATTAATATGACTACTTAGTTACCCATTTCAATGTTTTTCTTTTTACAAAGCTGTTTTCTGTTTTATTGGTTACATATGACACCAATCATCTTAAATCATTTTAAATGATGAAATAAATGTTAATTTATTATTATATTATATTATATTATTATAATCATTATATATATATATAATTATTATAATCATGACATATTTGTCCTGCACTTTTGGTACATAATCATCATCATCATCCTCTTCATAGAATTATTGCAATCACAATAAATTGGAAATAGCAAAGATTTCAAAGCAAGTTAATATAGTTCAAAAATATTATGGAATGTAATACTAACAATAATAAAAAAGGAAAGTTCTCCTTTAAGATTTAAAATTTTAGGCTATTTTTAAATGCAAAGAAGTAGAACCATGTCAGGACTGTAATTCATGTTTTCACCATATAGTAACTTCTCTGTATGAAGGGAATTCCACTTGATGGATTGCAACCATTACTTCACTCCCCATTGAACTGAGACTAAGAAGGAATATCTGCATCTCTCAAAATAGTAAAGAACAACATTTCAGAAATTGAATTGAAGAAAGAAATGCAAATCTCAGAGAAAAATACATATAAGAAAAATATACTTGGATAAAATGGTACCTAAACTCCCCCAATTAATGATGGAAGTCTCCGCTAAAAGGTCTCTCACTTCTCAACATGATTAAGCTTATAGTATTGAGAACATATTTTGAAAATTCACCTTAGAGTATTACAAGAAGATTCTTTTTGAAAGCTTTAGGACAGTAATAAGCAATAATAAGTACAGTAATAAACTGAGATCATATAAAATTTAAAATATTTTAGTATCACTACCATTATTTTTATTTCTATTATTATATTGTAGTCACATACAATCTTTAGAAGCCACACCAATGTGTTTTGTAAAACAATATTGATGTAAATGTTATATCAAAATTTTAATCTTTCCATTCACATCATATGTATTATAAAATCTATAACATTTTATTCCTTCCTGCCAAGTAAAAAAAAAAAATACTTCAGACTTCACAGACAGGTGGAAGATAGAAAGGTAAACAGACAGACAGAATGATAGAGTTATAGAGTAATAGATATACTGATAGAGTGATATAGATAGTTGGAGAGAGAGAGAGAGAGAGAAATTGTGACAATCCCACTAGAATCACTCTTCCAATACACTTTCAAAGGCAGGGTGGGTCCTTAGCTAACATAAGCTAGTTTTTAGCTATCCTAAAAATGATAGTTACTAAATCAGGTTTTAGGGATTTCTCTATGCATAAAATTCCTAAAAAAAGAAAAAGTAGTTTAAAAGTTCCTTTCCGTGTTGTCTCCATTCACAATCTATCAGTAGACTCATTTACCTTTTGAAATAGACATTTACTAAGTTGATTTAGCAAGAACAATTTGTAGAAAGCACTCACCTTAAATCTTACTGTGTAATGTCCCGCAAACACAAATCATGATGATGGTGGGAAGATTGGACAAAAAAGCTTAAAGTCCAGTGTTTGGAGCCGCTAGATGGTGCAGTGGATAAAGCACTGGCCCTAGATTCAGGAGTACCTGAGTTCAAATCCTGCCTCATACACTTGACACTTACTAGCTGTGTGAACCTGGGCAAGTCACTTAATCCTCATTTACCTGCCAAAAAATGTCCAATGTATGGCAGTGATATTCCACCTTGTCTCTAGAAGCCATTTTCTCCTTTCCTGGTGTTCTCATGAAGTCTTTCTTAGGAGTAGTTCACTACTAGGCAGGATATCTAACTGGACTTTCAGGACCCATACCTTTCTTCAGTCCATCCATAGTTGCTACTTCTTTTTACCATGAAGAATCATTCTGTTTGTTTTTTTTTTTTCTGGGTAATGTTATCATTTATTCATTTAGCAACAAACATTTATTTTCTTTTCCAGTTACATGTAAGGGTAGTTTTCAACAATCATTTTCATAAGATTTAGAGTTCCAAATTTTTCTCCATCCCTCCCTTTCCTCCCCCCTCCATAAGATCACAACTAGGTTATATATGTACAATCCCACAAGTGTTCTTTTTATCAGTTCTTTCTATAGGGGTGGATAGTAAGCTTCCTCATTAGACTCTTGGTATTATCTTGGATCATTGCACTGCTGAGAGTAGTTAAGTCATTCACAATTGCTCATTAAACAGTACTGCTGTCACTACGCACCATGTCCTCCCAGCTCTGCTCACTTCACTATACATTGATGTTCATTAGTCTTTCCAGGTTTTTCAGGGATCATCCTGTTTGTCATTTCCTGTAGCACAAGACCATTCCACTACAATCATAACACAGCTTTTTCCATCATTCCTCAATTGATGGACACTACCTTAATTCTCAATTCTTTGCCTCCACCAAGAGTTGCTATAAATATTTTTGTACAATTTTCCCCCTTTTCTCTTTTTCATGATTACTATTGTTACCTGTTTATGAGGAATCATTCTAAAGATGCCTTTCAGTATGTCCATTTGACCTTGGTATGTTTTCTGCTCCCAACATAAATGCTTCTATGGGCATTTGCAACTGTCTCTGAAGTGACCACTGCTACTATAGTAATTTAGTTCCAACTACTAGTGGGGCCTCAGGAAAGTACACATAGAAAGAGAAAAATAATGTGCTGATAACCACAATTGCCAAATGGGTGACAGGGCATCCATCTTTCCCCCACATGACTTCCTCGGATTATCTTCTGGGATTATCTTCCATTTACATGGAATAATTCTGTATGCATACTTTTTTGCATGCTACATCCGCTATTGGCCTATGAACCTGAAGACAGAGGCTATATGTTCACCTTTCTTTACATGCCAAGTGCTTACTTAGCACAATGCTTAGCCTATGTAAATCCTTGAGAAATACTGACTGGCTAAATGAATGACTGACAAATTGACTCTAAAAGACAGTTCAACATAGTCATCTTCTTAAAATTGCGAGTAGAGTAATAGAAGGGCAGTTCACTCTTTAGATATTATCCACTAAGTTCTGGGTCAGTAACGCCAACATCACTAGTTATATGGCTCAGAGGTCAATATCATTACAAAGTACATGAACATCTGTCACACAATGCAGGAAGCAGGCTGTCCCTAAATTCTAATGCAGTTTCTTGGATTGGAAGAGAGAATATATATTCATGTATATATGCCAGATACATATTTCAAGAAATGGCCATTGTCCAATTCACCTATGCTAAGAAAGAAAAAAAAGAGAAACCAAATGTCTAACTCGATAAAATTTTACTCTAGATACATTTTATAGATCAGGCATCATGTATTTTTCATTCATTTTGAATTTGTGGTGTGAATGATAAAAATACACACTGGAAAAATTAGGTGAGCACATGGACCAATGGTACCAGTGACATTATCCTAATAATAGAAATAGACTAGTACTATATTTGAGATCTCTGGGACACATAAAAGTTCAATAATTAGCAGCATTTCCCGGGTTATGATCAAGGTGCATGTTTCCAACAGGGACACACTATTGATAATAATCACTTTGTAGAAAAGCATGAGACTTTGTTTCACTATAGAATTGTTGGGCCTTCACTAAACCATGGATCCATCCAAACACCTATTTGTATTTGAAGATGCATGTTGTGAATCTATAATTGCTTCTTTTTTATGTTTGATATAAAGCACTTATTAGTTTGGATTTCTTTGTTCAAAATTAATACTGGTCCAAATAAGTTCTATTCATATTTTTTCATCATGGTATGGATAGTATCCTGGATCATCAAAGGCTAATCCAATGGAGTACACTACTGAGATTAAGAAATTCAAGTTTATTACCTCCCATATGCACTATTATATGATGACTGTTGGCCAAGAAATAACTTAGATAGTTTTGTAGGATTCCATAACTTTAACTTTGGTCTAAATGCTATTAAATTTCCATTTTGATCTGTAACAACTCATGAAGAGTGATTATGTAAGGTCTGAAGAAGTTAGGATATGCACCAGTGTTTTGTTTCTATTCAGCTGAAATCACAGATATTTTGAATTATTGACTTAAAAGCAGACAGGCTACAGAACTTTTACAGCCATTTCTTTAGCTTGGCAAAGACATTTTGGCAAAAGTTTGTTTTTATTTTTTTTACTTTAATTTTGTTTTGTTTTTGTGGGACAATGAGGGTTAAGTGACTTGCCCAGGGTCACATAGCTAGTATGTGTCAACTGTCTGAGGCCAGATTTCAACTCAGGTCCTACTGAATCCAGGGTCGGTGCTTTATCCACTGCACCACCTAGCTGTCCCCCAAAAGTTTATTTTTAAATGGAAAGTGAATTTTATTGTATACTTTTCTCCAATGTTGTTAGTTTCACCAAAAGTATAGGGTCATACATTGAGAGGTAGAAGAAAAATGAAATGTTTTCTTCTAAGCTCTTCATTTTACATTTGAGAAAACTGAGGCCCAAAGAGGTAAGATGACTTGTCTAAGGGCAAAGATCACTTACATGTTCTTTTTATCACTTCATCATTTAAAAACTTTCATTTTCTCCTTCACAGCTATAATATACAGTGAAAGCTACCTAGCTCCCAATTTGAAGTTGTGTACAGCATGAATTCAGCCAACCTTTATAGGTTTCCATCCAAATTGGTCTATTGCTTATTCCCTGAATTAAGCATGCTCATTCCTATGCATAAAATTTTCTTTCTCCTCAATCTTTAAAGATTCCTTTTTTCTTCCAATGTTAAGGGTTTCCTACTGAATGATACTTTCAGTGATCCACAATATCACCTAAAGAAAATGTTCTTTCTATACTCAAATTTTCATAGAATACTTTATCTAGATTTCTGCTTTGGCCACTGAGTATGGACACTGATAATAGGATCACAACCTAGAGGTAAAAGAGATCTCAGTGGCCATGTAGACACAGCTAGTTATTTTATAAAGAATAAAACTGAGGCCCAGGGAAGCTGTGTCATGCAAATAGTAAGCAGGAGAGGTTGATTTGAATCCATTTTCTTTAATTTCAGAGTGAATTTTCTTTCCAGTGCACTACATTACCTTATGGCAGACTTATCTTTGTATATACCATCACTTTCCCTACGACCTGAATAGAATGTATGATTTTTTCCATTCTATAGAATGCAAATACATGTATGTATACATATCCATGTGACTATGCACATGCATATACACATGCATATACATACACACATCATCCATATATACACATATGCACACATACATACTCACATGCACAAACACTCAGGACCTAGGTCAATGATAATATATTTCATTATTCAATGGGTCTCTGTGAGTAATCTCGTCAATGATACAGATCATAAACTATCCTCATATTCTCATCCTACATATATCTAGTTTATGTCCTACATGAATTCTCTTACCCCAAGCACTGGAGGCATTCCCCTAGGTCTTTCAATATTTCACAGATACCAGTACAAACCTTGGACTTCCTATGCATTTCTTCTTTTTAGCTTTTTTTTTTTCTATGTATTTTCCCTCAATTCTCAGTGCATGTGCGACATTGCTTTTTTGACAGTGAATTTACTGGATAATATAAGGAACATTCTTAAATAGTTTAATTTTCGCTGATTTCATTGTTTTGGGTCTGCATTAAACTGATAAAGATTGCAACTTCTCAGTGACTTAAAAAAAAAAAATCCCCAAGAGTCATTGTGGTTGAAAGGTACAGAACCCTGTGGTAGACAGTGTAAGAAACCTTTCCAAATAAAACTAAATGAATTTTTGGTATCCCCCAAGAGGTGAAGGAAAGAGAAAAAAGAACCATGTGCCAAAGCATATTTATAAAAGTTCAGTTTTTAGTGACAGAGCCAGAAACTAAGGGGTAGCTATCAACTGGAGAATATCATGGTCTATGAATGTAATGGGATGCTACTGTACAATAAAAATGATGAAAGAGGCCATTTCAGAGAAACTTAGGCTTACATGAATGGATGCAGAATGAAGTGAGCAGAGCTAGGGGAAAAATTCATAAAATCACAAGAACATTGTAAAGAGAAACTCTGAAAGCCAAGAACTCTGATCAATGCAATGACGAACCATGATTTGAAGAACTGATGATGTTCCATTGTACTTGGCTCCTGAGAGATATGCGATAGATAACAAGATGATGAATGAGGCATATATATGCATATATATTTAATATATATATAAACAATGTGGGGATTGATTTTACTGGATTATGCATATTTCTATTTTTTTGTTTTTTTGTTTTTGGTGAGGCAATTGGGGTTAAGTGACTTGCCCAGGGTCACACAGTTAGTAAGTGTTAAGTGTCTGAGGCCGGATTTGAACTCAGGTCCTCCTGAATCCAAGGCTGGTGCTTTTATCCACTGCACCATCTAGCTTCCCAGGGTTATGCATATTTCTTACAAATGTTTTGTTTTTATTTTGATTTGAATATAATTTGACAGGAGAGCTATGGCTGGGAGAAAGAAAATAGAGTTTTGTTCATTTCAAAATAAAATAGAATAGAATATTTGACTATAATAGATATATAGTTTATCTTTTGGTCCATCTTTAAATCCTTATTCAGTTGGTAGGACTTGCTAGAGCTTATGCACTACTGGCATAGGCTTCAAGAACCTAGTGACTTCCATATGAAGATGAGGTCTCAGGGTAGAACTTAAGTGGAAGATTTTGGTCATAGTATAAATTCAAAGTTTTCTTTTTCAAATTCATGATATTTTCAAAATATTCACAAACATATTAATACATATATTATTCTGAACACTCTTTTCATGATAAGGCAAATTATTATCATTCCTCTCCCAAATATGTTAATTTAACACATTTTGCAGAAATTTAATGTTTAAAAAGTGTTAATTCATGAATTCATGGCATTAGCAAAGATTGGTTCAGAAGTTCTCATACAAAAACCATTGTGGGAATTTAGAATACAAATCATGAATGTCCCTAGCCTCGAATAGAATGTTAGAAAAGTTAGATATGATAGATGTCTAGAGAAAATTGAATGGGGATAGAAAGGAATATACTTTTTTTTTCTCAGTGATACACAGCATATATTAAAAAATTGAGCTTGTATTAGGAAACAAAAACATCACAGATGATGTTTAGGTGAAACAGGGTTGTCCATTATCACCTCTATTATTTAATATTGTACTAGAAATGTTAGCTTTAGCAATCAGAGGAGAAAAAGGAATTAAAGCAATTAGAATAGGCAAGGAGGATACAAAACTACCACTCTTTGCAGATGTTATGATGGTATACTTAGAGAATCCTAGAGCATCAACTCATAAATTACTTGAAATAATCAACAACTTTAGCAATGTAGAAGGATATAAAATAGATCCACATATATCATCAGAATTTCTATACATGAACAACAAAGTCCAGCAGCAAGAGATAGAAAGAGAAATTCCATTTAAAGTAACAGTAGACAATATAAAATACTTGGGAGTCTACTTGCCAAGACCAACCCAGGAACTCTATGAACATCATTACAAAACACTTTTCACACAAATCAAATCAGATCTAAATAATTGGAAAGATATCAATTGTTCATAAATAGACTGAGCTAATATAAAAAAATGACAATTCTACCTAAATTAATTTACTTATTTAGTGCCATACCAATAAGACTACTTAAAAATTATTTTATAGAGCTAGAAATAATAATAGCAAAATTCATCTGGAAAAGCAAAAAAGTCAAGAATATCAAGGGAAATAATGAAAAAAAATGCACAGGAAGGTGGGATTGCTGTACCAAATCTGGAGCTTTACTATAAAGCAGCAGTCATGAAAACTATCTGGTACTGGCTAAGAAATAGAGTGGAGGATCAAAGGAATAGGCTAGGCACAGGACACACAGTAGTATATGACCTTAGTAATGTACTTTTTGATAAACCCAAAGACTCAAGTTTCTGGGATAGGAATTCAGTATTTGACAAAAAACTGCTGGGAAATCCAAAATTATGCATAGAACAACATCTCACACCTTATACTAAAATAAGGTCAAAATGGGTACATGATTTAAACATAAGAGGTGGTACCATATGTAAATTAGGAGAAGAAGGAATAGTATATACATACATACATATGTATGTATGTATACATACATATATACATACACACACACACACACACACACACACACACATATATATATATATATATATATATATATAAAACCTATATCAGATTACCTGCTGTCTAGGGGAGGGAGAAAAATTTGAAATTGGAAATCTTATATAAACCAATGTTGAAAACTATCTCTACATGTAACTGGAAAATAATAAAATACTTTTTTTTAAATAGTGCCTGTAGATGAAATTAGAAAGAAATCTGAGAATGATGGCATATTCAGGTATAACGAATCTTCGTTGATTGAGATAAGGAGCTCTAGAAAGGAAGCAATCCACAAAGCCCAGGAAAAGCTTTATTTATTTGCTTACTGGTAAATATTTAATAAATGGCTCTATTGATGTGCTGAGGAAGTATGCATGATACAATTCTAAGTTTTGTCTGCATTATTAATATTTTCTCCATCACTTTCTTAAGGGTGTCTCAGGCAATTCAACTTATCCTTAAACTATTGTTTTATGATTTTGACAAGCACTTTCATTTATTCATAATCACTGAGAATAGTGGTAAATTGATGCACCTGAAAAAGGCTTTGATTCTTGAGTCTAGATAATCAGCAAAACAATAACTTAAGTCCTGGTTTGTGATGTTTACTGATTTCTGAGGTTTGAATGCTTACACTAAAAATTCATAACTTACTCTCAATGGCTGTTTTGAGGTGGTCCCAGCACACCACTGCCTAACGGGAACTTTTTGAGAGGAGAAATGATTTTAGGGCTAATAGGCTGCAGGCAACCCTTGACCCCAACTATTCTTTATGCCAATGCCTCACTACTACTCTTTTTATGTTTTGTGTGTGGTGTGTGTGTGTGTGTCCCATCTTCCCAGGGACTTCATCTGTTCAAAGGAAGAGTATTGAATCCAGTTTGGACCACTTTTTTTTTCTAATTTCTGTGCTTCTTATGCCTTCTCAGTAACAAAAATAAAAGTTCCTCTTCTCAAGAGATTCTTTTGTACGAGAGGTAAACACTCTTAAATGGAATATAGATCTCTCTCTTTCTCCAAAGGGGAAGTTTGGAGAATGCTAAGACCAGTTCTTCAGAGAATGTAAAGGCCAATTCTTGAGATTTAAATCTCCTTCTTCCTAAAAGGGAAGGAAAACCAAAGAAAGTAATTGCCTGCAAATACTAAAAGAAAGGTTTTATTAAGCAGGGAAGAAAATCTAGTATGATCATGGCTGCTAATCAGCCTATTTTGAATAGGACACCATGCAATAGATTGCAAGCATTTATATACAGTTTAAACAAAGACAGGAAAGGAATTTACAGTAAAGGTGAGCTTATAAAGACCCACTCCTAGAGGGAGGGTGTATGGATACATGAGGAATTCCAAGGGTGGAAGATGTGGTCTTTGATAAACGATCAGAGGGGCACTTCTGGGGAACAGCCAAGATGGCAGAGGAAATGAAGTAAGCTCTCAAACTCATGACATGATCACTCCAAAAAGCATCCACATAATGTCATAGGACAATGCCTGGAGCAGCAAAACCCACAGAACAATGTGCTGAAATCATCTTCTAAACAAGAATGGCTTGAGAGGTCAGAAGGAGGGAGTTGCTGTGCGGATACAGGAGTGGAACACAATTCCACAGTCACCCTGACACAGATCCAGTCCTAGGAAAGCCTCACCAGAGAAGGAGACCCCCCCAGAACTGCTGAATCATCTGCAGCACCAGTGTCATCTGGAATTAAGCCCAGAGTCTGGTGAGAGGGCTGAGCCCTTGGCAGGGGGGAGACTACAGGGGTCTATGTGGGTGCTGAGGCAGAATTTGGGTTTTTTACCCCTGCTGAGAACCAGGAGGTAGGCTTGAGTACCAGTGGCCCTGGTGGGGGAGGGGCACAGGCTTGTCAGAGCTGACAACCACAACACATAAAGCTGGTTGATTAGCAAGTTGGTCTGGGGTCATCTACAAACCAGGGAAGAGTCCAGGTGAGTGAAGAACCTGATCCTCCTTAAATCATACCACCTGGGACTTCTACAGCTTGGGATACTGCAGCCTGGAAACAGTGCCCCACTTTAAGGAGCTAAAAGTCTAGTAAAAGAAAGGAAAGATGAGCAGACAGAGAAAGGTGAGGACCATAGAAAGTTTCTTTAGTGAAAAGAAGATAGAGGTGCACTCTCAGAGGAAGATATCAATATCAGGGCCCCTATATCTAAAGCTTCCAAGAAAAAATATGATTTGGTATCAGGCCATACAGGCAATCAAAAAGGAGTTTGAAGATAAAGTTAGAGAGGTAGAGGAAAAAGTGAAAAAATAAATGAAGGTGATTCAGGAAAGGCATGAGAAAAAAGACAACAGCTTGAAAAGCCAAATAGAAAAGCCCTCTCATGAAAATAATTGCTTAAGAATTAGGATTGAACAAATGGAAGGCAGGGACTTTATCAGAACCCAAGACACAATAAGGCAAATACAAATGAATAAAAAAATAGAAGGAAATGTGAAATACTTTCTGGGAAAAATTGCTGACATGGAAAATAAGTCCAGTATAGATAATTTGAAAATTATTGGTTAACCTGAAAATCATGATCAAAGAAAGATCTTAGACATCATCCTCCAAGATATTCTCAGGGAAAATTGCCCTGAAATTCTAGAAGCAGAAGCTAAAATAGAAATAGAAAGAATCCACCAATCACCTCCAGAAAGAGATCCCAAAAGGAAAACTCCTAGGAATATTATAAACAAATTCCAGAGCTCTCAGGTCAAGGAGAAAATATTGCAAGCTGCCAAAAAGAAATAATTCAAGTACTGTGGAGCCTCAGTCAGGATAGCACAAGATCTAGCATCTTCTACATTAAAGGACCAGAGTGCATATAATATGATATTCTAGTGGGCAAAGGAATTGCGATTACAACCAAGAATCACTTACCCAGCAAAACTGAACGTAATATTTCAGAGGAAAAATTGGACTTCAATGAAAAAGAGAACTTTCAGTTATTCATGATGAAAAGACCTGAAATGAATGGCAAATTTGACTTTCAAATACAAGAGACCATAAAAAATTGTAGTTGGGGGACATGCCTGGGGTCATGCAGCGGGTGACTGTCTTGTGTCTGAGGATGGGTTTGGCTGGTAAACCCCTGGGCCCAGGGTCGATGCTTTGTCCACTGTGTTACCTAGCTGTCCCATGAAGACATCTTTAGGGTTAAATTGAAGGTTGAGGGGAATGCACTGGGGCACAGGGAAGGGCAGAGGTGAAATTTTACATGAAAGAAACAAGAAAAGGCTTATGGAGTGGGGAAGGAGATGGGAGAGGAGCAGGGCAGTAAATGAGATTTACACTCATCAGAAAAGGCTCAAAGACTTTAAATTCTTTTTTTTTTCCCAGGGCAATGGGGGTTAAGTGACTTGCCCAGGGTCACACAGCTAGTAAGTGTCAAGTGTCTGAGGCCGGATTTGAACTCAGGTACTCCTGAATCCAGGGCCAGTGCTTTATCCACTGCACCACCTAGCCACCCTGACTTTAAATTCTTCATAGTTTCTTCAAGGAGTGATTAACACACAGACCCAACTGGGTGGAGTAATCTATTTAATCTGGGCAGTAAATGAGCCTAACACTCATCAGAATTAGCTCAAAGACCTCAATCTCATTAGAATTGACTCAAGGAGGGAATAATGTACACACTCAATTGTGTGAAGTAATTTCTCTAACCCTGCAGGAAAAACAGTACGGGAAGGGGATAAAAGAGAGGGGCGAAAGAAGAAAGGGCAGATTGGGGGAGGGGACAGACAGAAGCAAAACCTTTTTGAAGAGAGATAAGATGAAAGAAGATGGAAAATAGAATAAATATCATGAGGAAGGGAATAGGATGGAAGGGAAACAGTTAACAATAGTAATCCTGAAAAAAAGAGAAAAAGGGGAAAAATTGTACAAAAATATTTATAGCTACTCTTTGTGGTGGCTAAGAATTGAGAATTGAGGGAATGTCCATCAATTGAGGAATGATGGAAGAATCTGTGCTATATTATTGTGCTGGAATGGTCTTGTGCTATAAGAAATGACAAACAGGATGATCCCAGAAAAACCTGGAAAGACTCATGAACTCATGTATAGTGAAGTGAGCAGAGCTGAGAGGACATTGTGCATAGTGACAACAGTATTGTTCAATGAGCAATTGTGAATGACTTAACTACTCTCAGGAATGTAAATGATCCAAGACAATCCCAAGGGTCTAATGAGGAAGCTTACTATCCCCATAGAAAGAACTGATAAAAAGAACACCTGTGCATTGTACATATATAACCTGGTAGCGATCTTGTGGAGGGTGGAGGAAAGGGAGGTAGAAAAATTTGGAACTCTAAATCTTATGAAAATGAATGTTGAAAACTACCCTTATATGTAACTGGAAAACAAAGGAAATAAATGTATGTTGCAACAACAACAACAAAAAAAGATAAACAATCAGGGGTTCTTGGTGATGGGCTGTTCAAGCCACGGATTGATTATGCATATTTCTTCAAGACAAAGAGGATTGTTGAAAAGTTAGAGAATAGCTGAAGATAAAGTCTGTGTTCATAGTCACATATCCTGCAGACAAGTCTTTGATTGGTTTCAGGGTTACTGATTCCCTGTACTCTGCCTGGGTTTATTCTTTCACACAAAGGATTGTTGGTGTTAGCCAACAAAGTCAGTCCTTATATAGTTTTTTTCTGGTTATCTGGATAAGTGGTTGGGGAGGGACTTGGGTAAATCAAGGCACCCATTTTCACACTAGTTAAGTAAAATGCAAAATATATATGAAGCAAATGCAGAATAATTTATGTGAGGGAAAAGGGAATTTACATTTTCAAGGACCAGAAAGGACTATGTATGGAGCTAAATTCTTGAAGAATGAATGGTGATGGGACAAAATAAAAGACAAAGCAAAAGCCCTATACATAAGCAAGGAATATTTAAAAAAAACACAGTCCAATTTAAAAAAAAAAGAAAAATAATGATTTTGGATAGCAGGGAGTTAAAGTAAAGAAAAATCATACTTTGCTACAAAATTTACTCTGGTCATGTTCTGGTGGGGAAAATTAGTTTTAATGCTATATCATTTAATTTTTGGGGGGGAGGTGTAAGACAATTGGGGTTAAGTGACTTGCCCAGGGTCACACAGCTAGTAAGTGTTAAGTGTCTGAGGCTGGATTTGAACTCAGGTACTCCTGAATCCAGAGCCAATGCTTTATGCCACCTAGCTACCCCTGTATCATTTAATTATTAATATTAATTTGTAACATATCCTTTTCTCTGCTGTTGACCCCCATATTTTTAGCCCACTTTAATATAGAGAAACATCTCCTTCACCAATCTGGATAAGGGACCTTGTTTGCTTTGTCCCACAATAGAAGTGGCAGAATCTAGGTTCACCCACAGGGATATGTCTCTTTATCATCACTATTCCTTTCATCAAAGTTGGGGGTGACCAGGTCTACAAAGAGAAGACTAAGCCAAAGAGATCCTGATTATGGTTGGGTTTTTTTTTTTTTTTGGTTGTTTGTTTTTTGTTTTTTTTTCTAAATAGATTGCCTTGCCTTTGCCATGAGATGTTCCAGTGATATACTGACAGGAAGATAGCTCTGCATTTAATAGAAATCAGATGCTCTTTTTTCATCTTAGATTAACAAGAAAGATCCATGACATTTTTTAGTTATTGCTAGTCTATTGAACAAATAACCAGAACTCTGTCTCTTGGGATTTCATTCACAACACTAGAGATGACTTGTTTTATGAAAGGCCATTGTTAAATTTTCAATGTGAGACTCTAAACATCAAAATATAGCAAGTGCTACCAATTAGGACAAATTATTAGCTATTTTATTGATAATAGATTTAAGAAAGTAATGAAGAAAATGTTAATCATACAGATTAAGGTTTTTTTGTTTTTGTTTTTGGTGAGGCAATTGGGGTTAAGTGACTTGCCCAGGGTCACACAGCTAGTAAGTGTTAAGTGTCTGAGGCTGGATTTGAACTCAGGTCCTCCTGAATCCAGGGCTGGTGCTCTATCCACTGCACCACCTAGCTGCCCCACAGATTAAGGTTTTAACCTTATGGTAAGCAATTTGTTTTTTCCCTAGAGAGCCTGCTACTAAACATTTACCAAAACTCCCCTCTGCAAGTGTTTAATTTGTGCTAAGCATTATACTACATACTGAACATGGAAAAGAGAGCTAACAGTTCATGTCAGTAGACTGACTCTTTTTTTTTTTTTCATTTCTACTTCCTCAAAATACTCAAAAATTTTTCATTGGCTGTAGTATCTTTATTTACAGAGCAAATTCTTAACATTTTAAATTTCCACAAAGAAGGGATACCTACATAATCAAACTTTTCTGTTTTCAGGTTTTGGTAATTGACCAGAGAATAAATTAACTTTGATAATCTGATGCAATTTTCCCAATATGAGTTCAACAATGATTTGGGAATATATTTAAAGGAGAAATTGACAAAACACTCTATATTTTGTCTACCATGCAATAATTCTACTTTATATTCTTGAAAATACTTGGTGAAAAATTCTTGAACCATATAATATTACCAAGCAGGCAGGACCCTCTGACACTTCTAGTTTCCTCTGTAGATGCATTTTCATATGCTATATTCTGTGAAAAGTATATCAGAGGTATACTTAACAATGCAACCCTTCACAAATACAAGACACTTTGATAACCTTTTTCCCTAAGCCTGATTCAGCTCTATGGTACATCAGACTCCTGTCAGTAAGAAAGACTCTTCTCATCACTAGTATTACCTTTCTCTGAATGTTGCTTTGTCTTGGTATAAATATGACAGAGAGGAAATAACAGCTTGCCACCCACTCAAAGTATTCCCAAAGAGAGAAAATTCACCATGGAAAATGCATAGCACCTATATTTGGAAGAAATAAAAAATGCCATCAGTTGAACTTACAGGTTCACATCATGAAATGTTTTTATTTTTCTCTTACATCATTCAGGTTTATGTTATTTCCAAGAAAATGAAGAATATTTATTTAGCTAAAATTTGAAATAGTGTATTATTGGTAGGAAAGAAAAATAGAACTGTGAAAAAAGAATGCAATTTACTTTTCAATGATACCAGAAAAAAGGATTATAATTCTTCTACTTGGCCCCAGGAAGGCAAAACTGGTATAGTCAAGAAAAAAACAAAAAACAAAACCAAAAACATTGTAGATAGGCAGCTTTCTGCTTAATTTACACATAGCAAGTGGCTGTTTTCTTTTTGCTCCTATAAGGTATGTATGTTCACATGACTTCTTCTAGAGCTGGCTCAAAAGTAGGCATGAATAGACTTCTCTTCTAGCTTCTCTTCTCCACATCTTTCTCCAGATAAGACTTTGATGCCTTACAAAAAGGAAATGTTACTTTGGGGTAAGAGGTTGGTTCCTTTACTTTCCTCAAAGAGGAGGCCTGCTGGGAAAGAATTATATCTATCTGTTTCTTTAAATTTTGTTAGGGGAAGTAACTTTTAGTTTCAAGCCCCTTACTGGGGCAAGAGTGCCTCAAGGTTCCTATCCAAGGCTTGACTTTCTTATCCCAAAATGAAACTTCCACAATGAACACACAGCAAAACTATATATATATATATATATATATATATATATATATATATATATATATATATATATATATATATATATATATATATATATATATATATATATATATATATATATATATATATATATATATATATATAATATGTGTATACATGTATATATATATATAATGTGTGTGTATACATGTATATATATATATTCATATATTCATCTAAACATATAACAAAACAGAAATCAGTGCACTTATTCATATATGAATATACACCAGAAAATATAAATTGAAGGAGCTCTCCCATTTAGAGCAAAATAATTCTGCTCAACCAAGACATAAAACCCTACAAGAAATTCCCTGATGCCTCTGGTATAGCAAGCTGAGAATAGGAACATGAATGAACCTCTGTCAGTTTCTTTGTCCCTTCATGGATCTGAAGAGAGATTGAAATCAATCATTTTCTTTCTCAAAGCTGGAATTTAGAAGGAAAAAAAAAGATCTCTCCTATTTTACTTTGTTGCTTCAGATCTGCAATAAAAGGAAACTGGTTTTGGAAGACAATCTGGAATTTTGTGCAAAGAGTTATTCAATTGCCTATACCATTTGGCCCAGAAATACCACTAATTGATCTATTTCTGAAGATAATTAGGGAAAAAGGAAAATAACCAATTTGTTCTAAAATTCTTATAGCACCTCTCTTTGTGATGACAAAGATATGGATATTTCAGGGATGCCCATCAATTAGGGAATGGCTAATACTTACTATAAGAAATGAAGAGCTCAAGGATTTTAGAAAAACATGGAGCAGCTAGGTGGTACAGTGGATAGAGCACCGACCCTGGAGTCAGGAGTTCCTGAGTTCAAATCCGGCCTCAGATACTTAACACTTACTAGGTGTGTGACCCTGGGCAAGTCACTTAACCCCAAATGCCTCACTAAAAAAAAAAAAACCATGGAAAGTTTTGCACAAAATATCAGAGCAAAATGAGCAGAACCAAGAGAACACTATATGCATTAATAGCATTATTGTTTTAAGAACTACTTTTAATGAGTAAGTTATTTTGACTATTATAAATACCCAAATTGACTATAAAGGACATATCAAGAAAGATACTATGTGCATCCAGAGAAATAATTGATAAATAGACATATGTATAGAATAATTTTACATACATGCATAAATATGTATGCATATATATGAGTCTAATGATAGCTTTCTCTGGGTGTGGTGGAGGGAAGAAAAAGAAATTTATATGATAATTTTGTTGTATACTTGAAAGGAATAGCAAGTTGTGCATAGTAGATTTGCAGTTTCATGTTCAATCATCTTTTTGTTAATTGTATTATGTTATGGAAATGCTTGTTTTATACACAAATTAAAAATAAATTTTAATTATAGAAAAGTAAAAATTAAGAACATTTTAAAAAAGAACCTGAGGTACAAAAGTGTGATTTTGATGTTTATTAGCAGTGCTAGCCTAGCAATTGCTAATAAATTGAGATGTGATCCCCCAATAGTAAAGGATACAGCTTCCAGTCAGAGTAGCTTTTTATAGAGTTGGTTACATAAGGTCCAGTGATTCAAACTAAACAGGCTATGAGTGGTCTATAGCAGAGTTGGAAAGTTGGCTTACATTTTTCTTAATCATAAGACAGGATCTCTAGAATCTATGACAATGGTGAAAACATGGAGTTGGTAACCATCCTCTGGAAAGTCCTGTGCCTGGCATCACTTGATATCACAGAGAGCCAATGCTAGTCAAAATATCTCATGACCAGGCTGACTTATCTTCCTTCATCCCCTTCCTCATTTCTAGGGTAAGACAGATTGAGTCCAGGCTGTAAGACAGGGGAATAGGAAAGTTAAAGTCTTGCAAACCCTACCACTAAGGTTTATATAGTCAAATCCATCTGATAATCTGATCCATGAATACCTATTCTAGTGATTAACTACAACTCAAATATTAACTAATTAGCTAAATTTAGTAATTCTTACTTTTGCTACTTGATTATTGAAAGACTTGCCTTTTATGGATGACAAAGTAATTGAGATTGATGTGTTGACAAAATCTGCTGGAGACAATCCCCAGGAAAAGGAAAATTTTAAAATGACATTGTTGTTCTTTGTCCTTTATTCTTATATAAGCTCATTTTGGGGGTGCGGGGGGGTGTTAGGCAATTGGGGTTAAGTGACTTGCCTGGGGTCACACAGCTAGTTAAGTGTCAAGTGTCTGAGGCCACATTTGAACTCAGGTCCTCCTGACTCCAGGACCAGTGCTCTATCCACTGCGCCACCTAGCTGCCCCTTTGTCCTTTATTCTTGAAGAAGGCCATGACATCAAGATGATGTCATGACCTGCAGGGAACTGGATTTAAGTGAAGGATAATTGTGCAAGGTCACCAACTTCACTCTCTCTTCCAGAGCCATCTGGGTCCAGTGGCAAGATAAACATCAGGATGACTGGAGATGGCCCCAAATGTTTAAGGCAGTTGGGATTAAGTGATTTGCCCAGGGTCACACAGCTAGTAAGTATCTGAGGGGAGATTTGAACTAAGGTCCTCCTGGCTCCAGGGCCAGTGCTTTATCCACTGTGCCACCTAGCTTCCCAAACAAATATCTAGATGCAGAGTGAGAATAGGGGAATTGGTTACTATCTTCAAAAATATTGTTTCATTATGATTTACTTATCAAAAGTAAAAGATATTTATAATAATCAAAAGGGGGGTCTATCATGCACATAGGTGGTAAACTAGGAATTAACTTTATGGGTCATTCATTAAGTCAATAAATTGGTCCAGAATCTGCTTATGTAACTGAGACAGAGTACTGGTCCATATTTGAAGGAAGTTGATATACTCATGCAGGGCTAAGGTCAGGTTCTTAGTTTCTAAAGAAAGCAGGGGCAATGACTTCAAAAAGTGGTATACTAACTGGAAGCCAAATAGGGGAGTGCCTGAATGTCTTCTCATCTTTTTGCTCCTCTTATGTGTTATACCTAGGAGCCAATGTTTTGTTTTTCTTTTTGATTTGGTAATCAACATGATAAGAAATTTTTCCTGGTGAGTTGGTTGGTTTGGTAATCATTCTCATGCTTGCATGAGAACTGGGTCTCACACCTACAGCACTTTTAAAGAAGACTTTGAAAGTCCCGCAGAGAAGAACCCCATAGTAATAACCAATAGCCAAATCCCCACAGACTCAACAAAAAGATTCCTCTGATGGAAAAAAAGGAGGGGGGATGTACAAGCAGAAAGAGGAAAGCTTTCTCAACATGAATATAACTGTGCTTCAGCTGCAAATGAGAAGATGAGAAGACACAACAGCCTCCTGTGTCATTCTCTTCCTTCAGAGAGGTGTCAGCAGATAAGGAAGAAGTCTCAGTCAAAGGTTGAGATTCACAGAATGGAAGATTCACATCACTAAGGTGTTCCTTTTTTGCTTCATTTTTCGTTTGTTTCTTTTTAAAATAATAAACATTTTTATTTATAGTTTGGGGTTCCAATTTTTATCCCTCTTTCCTTCTCTTTCTTCCCCACTCCCTGAGACAGCAAACAATCAGATATGGGTTAAACATGTATGATTATGTGAAACATTATCATATTGGTCATTTTGTACAAGAAAACTTGATTAAAAGAAAAAAATGAAAGAAAGTGAAAAACATCATGCTTCAGTCTGCTCCATAAATACCAGTTCTTTCTTTGGAGGTGGGCAGTATGTTTCATCAATAGTCCTTTGGGATTGTCTTGGATCATTGTATTGTGAATAGTCAAGTCTTTTACAGTTTCTCATCAAACAATATTGCTGTCTTTGTTCACAATATTCTCTTGGTTATGCTCACTTCACTATCCATCATTTCATACATGTCTTTCCAGGAATTTCTGAAGTCATCTTGCTTGTCATTTCTTATAGCATAATAATATTCAATCACCATCATATACCACAATTTGTTTAGTCATTCCCCAATGGATGGGCATTCATTTGATTTCCAGTTCTTAGCCACCACAAAAAGAACTGATATACATATTTTTGTACAGATAGGTCTTTTTCTCTTTTTGGGGATGTCTTTGTTATATAAACCTAGCAGTTGCATTGCTGGATCAAAGGGTATACATAGTTCTATAGCCCTTTGGGCATAGTTCCAAATTGTTCTCCAGAATGATTGGATCTTTTCACAATTTCACCAACAGTGGATTAGCTTTCCAGCTCACTAAGGTGTTTAAAAAGGCTGCTATTCTTATAACAGTAATCAGATCACAACCTCCAAACAGGGAGTCTGATAATTGATGCAATCTGATGAAGTTTGAGTTCAAGGTTGGAACATAAACTAGAATAACAATTAGTAAAACAAGAAATAACAATTAAAAGAAGCAGAAGCAGAAGGTGTTATTTGATTAAAGTAAGGGAGAATACCTCCCCAATAAAACTAAGAAAACATTCAAGAAAACCAGGAAGAGCATTCCTTAGGAACACTTACTTGGGGTTGCACGGTTTTCATTAGCAATGAGTTGCATGTTGAACATAATTCATTAGATTTCATTAATATCTGTAACTATTTTTCCTTGATTTATTAATATAAGAGCTGATTGATAACAACACAAGTCCTTCTGGTAGCTGCAATGAGAATATTTAAAACTATGTGGTTTTGCAAGGCAGTTGTAGCTAATGAGTCACCTTAGAAAGAGCAGTCGAGGGCTGAAAATAGCCTAAGCTATGTCTTGAGCCAATTTTTCAATTTCTGCGGAGAGAATTCTGATAGCTTTCATATTGAAACTAACCCCAACAGGTGAAAATAGAGATCCCATAAAATCCACATGAGAAGTATCTTTTAAAAGATTTGGAGGTTCATAGTCTTTTGATCTTTTATTGCAAAGATTCCACCAGTTTCCAATTATTTGATCTGTACAATATTTGTTTTAATTTAATATAATCAAAATTATCCATTTCGTACCTCATACCTTCATACCATTTCATACCTTCATACTACTTTCTATCTTTCAATTATTCCTAAATTGTTCACCAATCAATAAATCTAATAGACAGTAAATTTCATCCTCTTCAAATTTTTTGTAATATTTCTCTTTATATGCAGGTCATACACCCATTTTGACCTTATTTTGTTAAATGGGGCAAAATATTGGTCTATACCCAATTTCTTCCAGACTGTTTTCCAACTTTCCCAATAATTTTTACCAAATAATGACTTTTTATCCCCAAAACTTAAGTTTGTACGTTTGCCAAATAAAAAAAAAAAACTTATTATAGTTATTTGCTGGTATAAATTCTCTCCGTTTTTCCACTGGTCTACTTTTCTATTTCTTAGCCAGTAACAGATAGATTTGATTTGCTGCCTTATAATACAGTTTAAAATCTGGTACTGGTAAAACTCCTTCCTTTACATTTTTATTAGTTCCTTTGATATTCTTTAACTTTTGCTCTTCCAAATGAATTTTGGTATTTTTTTATAACTTAGTAAATTTTTTGCTAAATTAATGTTTATGGCACTGAATATATAAATTAGTTTAGGTAAAATTGAAATTTTTATTATACTGGCCCTACCTATCCACAAGTAATATTTCCCAATTTTAATCAGATTTTATTTGTATACAAAATTTTCTTTTTAAAAATAATTTTGATCACATGACTCCTGGGATTGTTTTTAGCAATAGCAGGCTCCCAAATTTCTTATGGATTTTTTCCACAAATCTAGTGATTATAAACACAAGTTGGTAGGACCAGATGCACTATACCACAGGTCCCATACCGACTTAAGGTAGAGATGAATAAGCCCTGTTATCACAGATTAAAATTTTAGTATCCAGGAGTGACTAAACCCAGAGGAAATAAGTTAGGACAGTTTTTAATATGTTTAGTAGAATTACCACTAAAAGTAAAGGTTCCATTAAAAGTGAAGTTAGACAAATACAAATGATGTTTTAGAAACTAAAGTTGGATAAAGACTTTAGAGGCAAATTTTTGATTGCAATTGGGCTAATCAATGGTATTTGAAATAGGCCCTCCCAAGCAGATTGATTTCTACTGACTCATTAGAAGTTTTTTTTTGTAGGCTTTTTCACTAAAGTGGAAATCATGAAATAAAAGTCCAAAGTCCTAGAGCCATTGCATACAATAGCATAACAGCATATGAATGTTTCACATCTTGTCCAATTGTTCACTAAGCATTTGATATTCATATCCCCAATATTAACTGAACAACATGTGCTTCTAAGGATAACACAACAAATATAATTTACATGGCTGCTTTGGATGATCAAAGAAAGGAATGGTTTATTATAAGACATCCAAGACCATTTTTCTTAATGGGATATATAAGATCCATTGTAGGAGAATCAAAAGTTATATTAATACTTATGGAGTTATTGATGGCATAATTATGGATTTACACTTCAGACTTATAAAGCAATAAGTTTGAGGCCTTAGGTAAGAACTGGAAATTCATCAGTGCTTCCCAAAGGCAATGCCATTCAAACTTCCCTTTTTTTTAAACTGTCATGTCATTTTCTGAAAAAGGATTCACTTTCCATGGAAGAATATGTTAACAGATCCAATATGCATGAGAACCAATAGCTGTGGCATCATACAGGCTATATTCCACATTTCTATAGAGTCTTGCCATTGCATTTTCAGGAAACTGAAGAGAAGGCTAATGATAGCAGTGTCACAGCCAAACCAACATAACAAAGATTGTAATGTCAGGTGCATGCCCTATGTTATTTAGGTTCATCTATCTGTTCCTCAGATGAACGAGGTTCAGAAGATCAGCCAGAATGCTGTTTTATGTTTGTAAAAAAGCATTCACTTGTTTTCTCTTCAAAATTTACTTATTTCACCTTAAAGAAGGGCCCAGCAGTTCTGTTTTCTATTTTGACTTCAGTATTAAAGGTTCAGTTTTGGAAAATTTGACTCATAGCTTAAAGAATGACCTTGTTCAATTGTCTAATTTCTTGTTTATAACCATGATAGGTCCCAAACAAAGCCAACAAGATGATGACTATTACTGTCAGTGTCAGAATCTACAAAGGACAAATATAATGCTCTAATATTCCTTGAGTGGGAAAAATGGAAAACTAAAACCACTTTCTATAAGCATGGAAGACATGAGATTCACTGGAACTACAAGGGTCACATTTATTAGAGTAGATTGGTTTGTGTGATTTACCCCTATAGGAGGAGGTGCTATACTAACAGATTCTTCAGAAGAGGGAGAGGCAGGGGGCATTCTAGGAATCTTGTGGTAGAGATAGAAGTTTGAGGAATAGAAGGCTGATGTGTGGACTTAGGCCAATATCCCTAAAAGGAAGTGGAATAGACCATAATACCATTTGAACCAACCATTAAATAACATACCATATTACCAGAACAACATATAAAAGAACCTTCACATTCTGGTAGGCTTGGGAAGATTAGATCAGAACAAATAAACAATAATATAATCAAGAATTCCGTAAAAGACAGGGGAAAGAGGAAGTTGGTGTTGTGTGCTTAGTCCAACAATCATAAATCTGAGGAGTATAGGAACTACTATGAATAAGAAAATTAAAGTAATCCATATTCCTACATTCTTTCTCTCTTTTTTGCTTATTTTCCATCTAGGTCATAGTGAGGAGGAGCATGTATGGTTTAAAAACAATCAAACAGAAAAAAAAAAGTTAATTATTCATCATAATGTGGCCCAGGTTTGATGTGTGAACAATTAATCTAGGAATCCTTTTCTCAAATCTTGATTGCTATTGGGCAAGTAAGTGGTATTTCAAATGGGCCCTCCCAAGCAGATTTATATCTACTGGTTCCTTAGAAGTTCTTTATGTAGACTTTGTCACCAGTGTGGAAGTCATGAAATAAAAAGTCCAAAGGCCCAGTTTAGACTGAAGTTCCTGTGTTATTAAATTCTTTCAGTCTACATTATAGTTATATTACATATTACATCTCCTCAAAATCTCATAAGAAGAAATGTAATTTCCCCCTTGATCGCCTTCACAGATGGAATAAAGCAAGGATGAGGACATCTGGCCTCCTAAGTTGGGTTTCAGAACAGTTTCCCAATAAGAGATTTAAATTCTTTATCCATATGCTCTGCTTGTCCAGACTCTGTGGATGATAGGGAGTGTGAAATTCAGGTGTTATCCCGAAGTTAGAATAGATTTGAGAAAGTACAGACTGTGAAATGACAAACACAATCTGACTCTATCTGAGTGGGCAGAATGTATCAAGGCACTATTTCTTTAAGAAGTATTTTGGCCAAGAAACTTTAAAGTCCAGCAACACTTTGACCCAGGAAGTAAGTTGATCAACAATCACAAGGCAGATTGTATACTGACCCACTTTATGCAGGCATATGAAATTGATTTGTCAACATTCAAATGGGGTATATGCTAATGGAAAGCCACCAAAAGCCATATTTCTGAAAGCATGTTGGCTGAAAGATTGACAGGACAGGCTACACAAATATAGGTCACTATGAAAATTATATCTGGACCCACCCAGGAACTCACAATTTTATCCAAAATTCACTGTATGTCAGAATGGCCCTACTTATGACCAAAAATACATATCTAGTCATAGAAATGTTGGAGAAGGAGTGGTTTACCATCATCAGTCACCTAGATCCTAGAAGCCTATTTTGCCTTATATCAATATATGCATTTCTCAACCTCAGAACTTTTGTAGCAGAGAGGGTGTTATTGTCAGTCAGTAATGACTGGTGGAGACAGAGTCTTTCTTAGTCTGGACAATAGAAGATAATACAGGAAAAATTGAAGTTATTTATCATCATCGTCATCAGTAAGATCTATTTATACACAGATCATAGATTAAGAATTCTTTGGGTTGAAGAGATAAAAATTGTCACTAAGACTTGAAATGTTGGTCCTTAATTTACAGAAACAATATCATCATATCAAATCAACTCATGCTTCAAGTATTAAAAATGTTGTACTGAACATGGGGCTTATAGTAATAATTCATGGTGATAGTATGCATGTACTTGGAGGTGCTCTTTCAATTCCCACAACTGTTTGGAATCCAGGAGAAATACACCTTGAACTTGTATTTTTTTTTCTTTCAAAACTGGATTAGATGCACCAATGCAAATTAATTATAAAAAGGCACCATCAATCTTAAGAGTCACATGTGGTTTAAAATAGGGCAAAGCCAAGATGGCAGAGGAAAGGCAGTGAATTGCCTGATCACTCCCCAGGATCTCTCCAAATACCTTAAAATAGTGCCATAAGAAAATTCCAGGAAAAGCAGAATCCACAAAAACATAGGGTGAAATAATGTTTGAGCCAAAGACAAGTTAGAAGGTTGGCAGGAAACCTCTGGCACACAAGGGTCAGAATAGTGTTTAGTTCAAGACATGCCACACCAGCAAAGACCAAGCCTCAGAAAATGAGGAGCTGGCCTCAGGAGCCTCTGAGTCCACAGAAGCATCAACTGTTTCTGGAACTCTGAGCCTATAGTTGGTAAGGGGCTCAAACAACTGGACAGTAGGAGATTACAGAGGTTTCTTTGCTGGCACTGAGTCAGTACTCTGTTGTTTTGCTCATACTGCCATCTAGGTCATAGTCTTAGGTGGTGGTCCCTGGCAGGGGAAGAGCACAAGCAAACCACAGCATGCAGCCAAAGTGGAATGGGACTCTGTTCATAGTTTCAGGGCAGAAAAGCATGTCTGTGGTTGTCTGCAGACCATAGCACATGCCAGGAGAGTAATAAACATGCCTCTCCTTAAATCAAAACAACTAAGAAGAACTAAAAACTTACAAATTCCTAGAAGTATCTCTGAAAACAGCTGTACAAACCCCCTGAAGCTTGGGACAGTGTGCCCTCCACACTGGAAGCACAGCTCCACTTTGACAAAGAGTTAAAAGTCAACTGGGAAAATGAGCAAACAGAAAAAAAATGCTGACCATAGAAAGTTTCTGTGGTGAAAAGGAAAAACAAAATACACCCTCAGAAAGAGAGAAGAAAGTCAAAGCTTCTACAACCAAAGATTCCAAGAAAAACATTAATTTGTCTCAGTCCACAGAAGTGCTCAAAAAGGATATTGAAAATAAAGAGAGGTAGAGGAAAAAAATGGAAAGAGAAATGAGAGTGATGTAAGAAAGTCATGGAGAAAAGTCAACTGCTTGGTAAAAGAGGTACAAAACAATACTGACAAATATAATACCTTAAAAAACAAACTAGGCCAAATGGTACAAGAGATACAAAAAGCCAATGAGGAAAAGAATGCCTTGAAAAGTCGAATTGGCCAAATGGAAAAGGAGGTACAAAAACTCTCTGAAGAAAATAGCTTCTTAAAAATGAGTATTGAGCAAATGGAAGTTAATAACTTTATGAGAAATCTGGAAACAATATAGCAAAACCAAAAGAAAGAAAAAATAGAAGGAAATGGGAAATATCTCCTTGGAGGAAAAAAAAACTGACCTGGAGAATAGATCCAGGGTAGATAATTTGAAAATTATTGAACTACCTAAGAGCCATGATAAAAAAAGGCTAGACATCATCTTCCAAGAAACTGTCAGAGAAAATTGCCCTGATATTCTAGAATCAGAAAGTAAAATAGAAATTGAAAGAATGCACCAATAACTTCCTGAAAGATATCCCAAAATAAAAACTTCCAGGAATATTATAGCCAGATTCCAGAACTCCCAGGTCAAGGAGAAAATAGTACAAGCAGCTGGGAAGAAGCAATTCAAGTATTATGGAGCCACAGGCAGGATAACACAAGATTTAGCAGCTTCTATATTACAGGATCAGAGGACTTAGAATATGATATTCCAGAGGGCACAGGACCTGGGATTACAACCAAGAATCACCTACCCAGCAAAACTGAATATAGTCCTTCAGGGTAAAATGGAAATTCAATGAAAAAGAAGACTTTCAGGAATTCTTGTTAAAAATATCTGAGCTGAATAGAAAATTTAACTTTCAAATACAAGACTCACGAGAAGCATAAAAGGTAAAAAGAAAGAAGAAATCATAAGGGATATTAAAATGTTATTTACATTCCTACATGGGAAGATGATACTTGTAACTCATAAGAACTTTCTCATTATTAGAGCAGATGGAAGGAGTCCATTTAGACAGAGGGCACAGGTGTGAGTTGAATATGAAGGGATGACATCTTTAAAAAAATACAATTAAGGGGTGAGAGGAATGCACTGGGAGAAAGGGAAAGGGAGAAATGGAATGGGTTAGAATAGTTCACATAAAGGAAGCAAGACAAAGCTTATGGAGTGGAGGGGAAGATGGGAGAGGTATAGAGGAGTGAGTGAACATTACTCTCATCAGAATTGGCTCAAAGAGGGAATAACATACACACTCAATTGGGTATAGAAATCTAACTTACCTTTCAGGAAAGTAGGAGGGTGTATGTTATAGAAGGGAGGGCAGATTGGGCAGGGGGCAGTCAGAAGCAAAATGCTTTTGCAGAGGGACAGGGTGAAAGGAGATGTCATGGGGAGGAAATAGGATGGAGGGAAATACAGTTAGCAATAATAACTGAAAAAAAATTGAAGCAAGTTTGTCTGATAAAAGTCTAATTTCCCAAAAATATGGATAACTGAGTCAATTAAAAAAAAAATAAGAGCAATTAACCAATTGATAAATGACCAAAAGATATGAAGAGTTTTCAGATGAAATAATCAAGGCTTTCTATAGCCATAAGGAAAAAATGCTCTAACTCATTGTTTATTAGAAAGATGCAAGTCAAAATAATTCTGGAGTACTACATTATAAAGGTTGCATTGTATATTAGGACAGCAGACAAAAATGACAAATGTTGTAGGGGATATGGTGGAAATGAGACATTAATGCAGTTTGTATAGTTGTAAACTGTTTCAAACATTCTGTAGAGCAATTTGGAAATATGACCAAACAGCTATAAAACCATACATACTCTTTGACCTAGCAATACCACTAATAGGTCACGATCCACAAAGAGATTAAAAACAAAATTTAAAGGACCTATATGTACCTAAAATATTTATGGTAGCTGTTTTCTGGGTGCAAAGAATTATAAGATTGAGGGGATGCCCATCAATTCTTGAATGGCTGAACACATTGCAGGGTATAATTATGAAGGAACTCTATTATGCTATGAGAAATGATGAGCAGGATGCTTTCAGAAAGACCCGGAAAGACTTATATGAGTTGATACAAAGTGGAATGTACTGTATACAAAGTAGCAGCAACATTGTAAGATGACCAGCTCTGAATGACTTTGCTGTTCTCAGCAATACAATGATCCAAGACAAATCTGAAGGAATTATGGTGAAAAATGTGGTCCATTTCCGGAGAAAGAACTGATGGTGTCTGAATACAGATTGAAGCATAATTTTTTAAAGTTTACTTTTCTTCAGGGTGTTTTGGTTTGTTTTCGTTCACAACCTGACTAATATGGAAATATTTTGCATGACTACATATTTATAACTTATATTGAATAGCTTGCCTTCAAAAGGCAGGCTGCGGTGAGGAGAGGGCAGGAAAGAAGAGAATTTGGAGCACAAAGTTTTGAAAATGGATGTTAAAACTTTGCTTTTACATGTAATTGGGGAAAAATAAAATTCTAAACAAATTGAAAAAGAAAGTATAACATGATGTTCTCCAGTACAGGGAGAGGCAAAGAGGAGGGTGACTGGGACAAAGACATTAATATCAGGGAATTGTAAGCTTTATTAAAATTTGTAGTCTCTTTCTCTCCCCTGCACCTTCATGATGAAGGTCCTCTTTGAGGCTTTACAACCCTTTGCTACTTGAAAATTGTCATCCTGTGAAGCCAGCTCCATTTCTAAGGTGTAAATCATGCTTTCTTTTCCTGAACTTCTTCCTAAAATGCTACTTTTATAACACATAAAACACACAGGTGTCTCATGGCTTGGGGTCTTTCTTACTTGCACAGTAGCCAGAATGGAAGGGGCTTCCTTCTTAATGCTTTGCTTTGAATTCTTCACATCTTTCCCCTTCCTTCATAAATACACTGAGCAATGACTTTGAGCTTCCTTATGTTCTCATGACATCCAAGATAATCTGGCTGTGACTGATTAACAAAAATTGGACTATCCTGGTATCAAGGGGGTTTAGTAATCTAATCTCACATATTTCTTTGCACTTTTACACAATATTATCATAGAACTGGTTGGGGGCTTGATTATGCCCTCAAAAATTATCTGGAACTGAGTAATAAAAGCTTCAGGAATACTCATCAAATGTTGGGATATCCTTTCTCCAGGTAAAGAGATTAGAGTGCTTGAAAGGATGGCAGTTGTTAAAAGAAACTAAAGCTCCTGTAGTCATTTCCTGAACCAACCTTTCTTAAATAAGGAAGATGCCAGTAGACTGTTCCCTTGGGCAATCATAAGAAATTAGACTTCCTGTAGCATTGTAATGAATCATTTTTTTTTCTTGAAGAGATAACAAGCCAGTGAGTCTTTCCCCAGTCCAGAGAGAACTGGATTATCTGTAATGGAAGAATAGGTTGGAGGAGCAGATAGAAGAGTGTTAGAAGCAAAAACTGAGTAGAAGAAGATTGAGCAGCAGAAGGAGAAGTTGTGTTTTTTTTTTCTTGTGGGCAAGATTTATCACTGAGAGATATCCAAGAATACCAATAAATTATCTCATATGGATGAAAGCAACAATTAGTCTTAATTTTTTCTAAGATGCAATAATCAAAGGTGCCATATGTAGGCCAAAATAGTTCATCAGCTTAATTCTGCAGCTGAATCAGGTAAATCCAGCAGTGCTGTACAAATTGGGTCACTCCTTTTGATAATGTGTACTTGTTTCATTCCCTGATCAACTGATACCTTGCTTTGACTCCAGGATTGAAGTAGTTTTCCCAGAGGGGTCCCATAGAAATACTACTACCTGCCCCTATTGTCACCATTTGAAGATATATTACAGATGAAACCAGCAGTAGGAATCACAAGGTTTTTAAGGGAGGATAATTAGGAAGTTGACACAGGTAACCCCACAGTGGACCCCTTTTGGAATAGGGCAAAATCTAGTGAGGTCTTCCCCCTTTGTCCCAGTTAAGGTACAGAAGGCCTTGCAGATTTCTATAGGTTCCTTATGGTTGATTTGTAAATGCATAGTTTATAAGATTGCCTTTGGAAGCAAAATCTCCTGCTGAGGTTTTATTTCTCAGTAATTCCCTTCCAAGGGGTCATATATTTCAGCTCAATCCCATAACACTTGCTCTATACTATGGCTCAGTTTACCTGGGAAAGTAGATGTTCCAGTTTTGGGAGATTAGCCACACACCTGGTATTGACCTATGAATCTAAAAAAAGCCCAAAGAAATTTTACCAGGGAGTCCCTCGCAGTGGCTCATGGAATTCCAATTAGTAGCCCTTGCTTTAAGACTACTATCACAATGCTATGTTCAAGAGAGCCTTGAGGCAAGTACCACCAACCATAGTTTAACTTTCAAAGGAATTCCTAAACATTGATTCTATTTTGAATTTTCAAGTTGAAAGAACCTAAGTATCCATTAAGAGTTTAAGTAATGCCAATTGTCTTATCAGCTCAGTACTATTTTGCCTTGGTGAACTGCCACTTGGAAAAAAAAAAGAATTATTAGGATTACTAATTTCCCATCAATCTTCTCATTAACCTTTTTACTTTGTCTTTTGAAATTTTGTTCAAAGTAAAATAGGCCAAGCCAATATGGAGAAAAGGTAGAGATTTGCCTGATCTCTTGGGAACACCCCTCCAAATAACTTTAAAAAATGCTGTAAAACAATTCCTGGATTAGCAGAACCCACAAAAACACAGGGTGAAATAATTTTTCAACCAGAAAGCTTAGAAGATCTGAAAGAAAGATCTATGGCACCCATGTGAGAATGAAACACAACTCATTGTACGCTGAGCCAGCACATACCCGGCCACAGCAAACCAGGAGCAAGCCTTAGGAGTCATTAAATCTGCAGAAGCATCAGTAGTTGCTTATCAAGCTTTCAGTTTACAGATGATAAGGGAGTTAAACAACTGGTCAGAAGGAGATTACAGGAGTCTCTTTGCTAGCAGGGAGGCAGGATTCTTGCTTTTCTCATACTTGATTTGAGTTGCAGTTCTGGTTGGCAGTCCCAGGGTGAGAAGGAGCACTAGCACACCAGAACTTGCATTCACAGTAAAGCAAGAACCCCTATCACAGTTCCAAGGTCAGAAAAGAATTCTTGTGATAACTTAAAGACCAGAGCCCAGGGAAGAAAAATAGTATACACATCTCTCCTCAGATCATACTATCTTGAAAGAACCAAAAACTTACAGGTCCCCAGAAGTGTCTCTGAAAAGAACTACACAAAACCCCTGAAGCATGGGACAGTGTGCTCTCCACCCTGGAAACAATGGCATTTAAAATTATATGGGGTTGACCTATTTCTGTCCCAAGTTTTTTTGTTTTTGTTTTGTTTTTTGTTTTGTTGTTGTTTTTTTTTAATGAGGCAATTGGGGTTAAGTGACTTGCCCAGGGTTACACAGGTAGTAAGTGTTAAGTGTCTTAGGCCGGATTTAAACTCAGGCACTCCTGACTCCAGAGCCAGTGCTCTATCCACTGTTCCACCTAGCTGTCCCCTTGTTTTAAGGAAACATAGCTGGGGTTTCTAAAATGTAGCTATTTATAAATTAGAGGCTACTGCACCAGTTTGGGGCATTAAGCATTTATTAAAGCATATTAAATATGAGTAAAGAGATAGCACATTGCTCAGAAAGATCAGAAGGCCTACCTAGGAAAGAGGGGAGAGAAAATAATCTGCTCCCTGCCTCCTTGAGTGTTAAAAGCCAAGAGAGAATGTGAGAGCCCATAAACTTCTTGTTGTCAGGAGTAGAGGTGGCCCTTACACACTCCTCAAAGTTAATTGGCTAGAATTATTCAAATCTATTGGCTTACTGGACTTGAGGTTGGTCCAGTGCTGTATGTACTGATGTCATAGTACAGAGCCCTCTGAGGGGAAAAAGCCTTCAGGTAGGTGTGGTTTTGAGTGAGGTAACTACTATTGTCTGTATTCACAGTCTAAAGTCCAACTACATTTCCTTTGAAATTCTCCTGACTCTGGGCTGGCCTTAAGAAAGGTCTGGCCAGGCTCTCTGGGTCTCATAGAACTCTAGTATTTTCTCACAAAGATGAACCTTAATTTAACAAAGAGTTAAAGTCAAGAAATAGTCTGGGAAGATGAGCAAACAACAGAAAAATATTTCTGACCATAGAAAGCTACAATGGTGACAAGGAAGAGCAAAACACACATTCGGAAGAAGATAAAGTCAAAACTCATACATCAAAATCCTCCAAGAAAAATGTATATCTTCTGGGATGAGACACATTAATTCCAGGCAGTAACTCAGAGGAATAGGGAAGTTACACTCTTACAAATCTTACCACTGAGGCCTTTACAATCAAATGTAAATCTGATTCCAGTGATTAATTATAACTCAACCATTAATCAACATTAATTAATAATTAACAACTAACCAAATATTAATAATCAATCTTAATTTCTTAACTTTCACCAATTCCAGTCCATCTCTCATACATGTGGGACATAGAAAAACTAAAGTCCACCAAAGAGAGGAGAGAGCCAGGCAATTGGTCCTTTGAGCTAAAAATTATATGGGGTTGGGGGGCAGTAAATTTCCAAAGACTGGATACCAATGTCATGTCAGTGTTGTCAAAGGATTATTGGTTTCATGCACTGTACTAGATGATCTATGAGATCCTAATGAACTTTGCCCTTTTGTGATTCAATGATTTGTGTGATAGTCATAAGTTAATATAAACAGTTACATTAAGTATATATATTGAATAATGGAATAAATTTTCAGAAAATATGCATGGATTTGTAGGGGAGGTTATAAACTCCATGATCTTCTGAATAAGGGCCCCTCTCATCAATTATGGTATGCATTTTCTGGTTCAAGTCTGTAGGACTTTCTGATTGGGAGGATGCAGCAATCTAAGTGATTCCCATGACTGGGGCCCTGAGTCAAAGATAATTGGTGATTAGGCCAGAAAGAATGATCCAATCAGTGGGCTACAAAGGGACAAGAAAAAGGCCTTCTTTCTGGCTCTGGCTCTCTCTTTTTCTCTGTCTCTCTGTGTCTCTCTGTATGCTTCTGTGTCTCTTTTTCTCTGTCTATGTCTTCCTACCTCTTTCCCCACCTGTTGCTCTCTCTCCTCTGAATGTATTGTTTGTGACTCTTTCAGTCTCCCTTAAACTTCCATCAAGGTGTATGTAGGAGGCAGATTTGACCTCTCCCTCTGCCCTGCTCTCCTTTCATCACCATTCCCCTCCCCATAGTTATGGGAGTTGAAAGCATATAGAAGGAAAAAACACACACATATACTTTCCTATATGAGCCAGAGACTGAACCTCAAGTCCCTGACTGCCTCTGCTCTTTGACTTTCTCAAGTTCCTGACTACATATTTCCAACCATTGCAGCTATCCTGTCCACTTGAGAGTTCCTGGATTCCTGATTTTCTGCTGTTTACCCAGTGAAAGATGCTTCCTGAAGCTATATCACCATTAGGAGAAGACTACTGTAGAAGAAACTACCAAGAGGATGCTGTGACTGAGAGAACTAAGAAAGCCAAAGTCACACATTGGCTGGCCAGATCCAAACTTGTGAATTGTGCAGAGAGTACCATAAGTTAGGGAATAAGGAAGTATACTGCCAAAGTAAGTATAATCATTTTAAGAAGAAGAGACAGGCAGGATCTGAGAAAGATGAAGGCAATATGTATCACAGAAGGTTGGACTAATCATAGACATCTTCTCCAAGCTAAATATTTACATTCAACAAAAGTAGGGGCCCCAAGCCAACAAAATTCTCAGGATACTAGAGGTCAACAAATTAGTGTTTTTCCATGAATAGTTTATTACTGACCTGGATGAAAAGTTGAGTCAGCACACTGTTAGAAACAGTGGAGCAGAAAAGGATTGGGAAGCTTCTAGAGACTTGGTCAATAGTATCACATTTGGTCATTTGGTATAGAACATAAACAAACATCTAAATTTGCTTGACAGATGTGATGGGGGGAATTCAGAAGCCACTAAAAACAAAAAAAAAACACTCCACAGGGTTTGCCAGTAGACCAGTTAATCCATCTCTAAGAAGGTAGTGTTTAAATCTATCAAAAGAAAAGTGTAAGAATGTAAGTGAAGCTTAGAGAGATGCAGGATTTTTGCCTCAGTAAAAAGACATGAGATTCAGTTTTACACTGATAGAAACAATGCAAAGTGCTTCTACAATGTCCTGAAGACAGATATCTACAGATATCAGATAATGGATAGAGAGCTATCCTCCAAGTCAGGGAGATATTATGCCAAGTCTTCCTTTCCTACTTGGCTATATGACCTTGGGCAAGTTGCTCAAGATATCAGAACCCTAAATGACTCTTCTGAAAGGCAGACACACAGAAAAGACAGACATGGAGAAACAAATACAGATACAGAGAGAAGTTATACATATATAATGGATACATGATAGATAGATGTTAGATGATAGATAGATAGATAGATAGATAGATAGATAGATAGATAGATAGATAGATAGATAGATAGATAGATAGATGATAGATAGATATATTTGAGAGAGGTCAAAAGAGATAGAGGAGACAAACTCTTGAAGAAGGTGGGATGGGATGGGATCACTTGTGCAGACAGAGGGTTGATCACATAGAGACAAGGGTGAAGGAGGAGACTGTGGAAGAAGGTGACTTCTGTTGATGTGAGACAAGGAGAAAAGATAAAATCCTCAGTGGATGACTTCACTTTTTTCAGGAAAAATGAAGGAAAGGGGAGCCATAAGAAGTGTGAGGAAGGATGAAAATGTTGGATGAAATGATTAAGAAGAGCACCTCATATCAATGCTGTAAGCATCACAACAATACTCAGTGACAGACTATTGTTTATCAACAGCTTAATTCAGGATGTTTCCATGGTAAAAAAAAAATTTGAAAACAATGGCTACCCAACAAAAATCTTACCAACTCTGAATCCAACAGTTCTATTAATATTTTCACATCTTTCTTACATTCTTTCTATATCAAGGTAAACTAGTTTTCAAAGTAATTATACACAATAAGAAAAAATACATTTAAATGCAGATTTTTACACCTTTAAGAAATATTTACCATGTTTTCAACCTGTAAAACAATCTAAGATGTGTTACCCTAAGCAAGTCACTTAACCCCAATTGCCTCACCAGAAAAACAAAAAACAAAAAAGCAAGCTACATATGTATATTTGATAAGAATGCTATGTATAGTTCAGTATTGAGAGCTGGCTTCAGCCTTACAACTCAAGCATTCCTTCCCCTACTTTATAAAATGCTCTTAATTAAATAATATTAAGATCATCTACAGAAAGCAATTATAAATACACTACAAAATCTAACATAAATGTGAAAGCCTAAGGACAGAACTTTGTTAATTTCTTCTGCTTAGGGCAAACAGGAAAGCACTTATGCCTTCTTCAAGAGAGAAAGTAAAAATAAGATTTGTTCCTCTATCTTTTTATTTTATTGCATATTTCAAGTAAAAAATCATTTATTAAAAAATGGAAAAAATGTTTAAGGAGTTAAGCATTTTCATACATTCAGAGTTAGACATAGCTAAGTGGTTAAGACTTGAGTTCAAATTTGATCTCAGGTGTTTATTAGGTGTGTGACTTTAGGTAAGTCATTTAACCTTTGTCTCTGCCTCAGCTGTAAAATTGGTATAATAGTATCTACTTATAAGTGGTGTTGTGAAGATAAAAAGAGCTTATATCTATCTATCTATGTATCTATCTATCCATCTGTCTGTCTATCTATCTATTGTTTATTGAAGTTCCTGGTCCACTTAATAAATGCTTATTTCCTTCTTTGGCCCTGTGAAATGGAATAGTTGTTAACCTTATGTATCTGAAACACGAAGCTCTTTATAGAAATTCCCCAAAATATGTATGGATAATGACAATCTGTGTTTGTTGTAGAAGCCTTGCTTCTGAAAATGAACAACTCAAATTTACTTGTAGATACTATCCCAAGCCATGAGAGCAGGACCCTATTTAGAGCCTTATCCATTTACCTAAGAAGTATTGGTGATGGGGAAGATAGCTGAAGTATCAGAATGTTGCTGTTATTCAGTTGTGTCCAATTCCTGATGACTCCATTTGGGGTTTTCTTGGCAAAGATACAAGAATTCATTACCATTCACTTCTCCAGATCATTTTACAGATGAGTAAGCTAAGGCAAAGTGAATTAAGTGAGTTGCCCAAGGTCACACAGCTAGGAAGTATCTGAGGCCAGATTTGAATGTAGGAAGCTGAGTGTTCCTGACTCTAGGCTTGGCACTCTATCCACTGATCTATCTAATTGCCTCAAGCAGTAGAATGAAGTTCTAATTATATACCTAATAAGTTGGGGTAATTAGGTGGTGTGGTGGATAAAGCACTGGCCCAGGATTCAGAAGGACCTGAGTTGAAATCCAGCCTCAGACACTTGACGCTTACTAGCTGTGTGACCCTGGGCAAGTCACGTAACCCTCATTGTCCCACAAAAAGAAAAAAAGAAAAAAGAAAGAAAAGAAAAGAAAAGAAAAGAAAAGAAAAGAAAAGAAAAGAAAAGAAAAGAAAAGAAAAGAAAAGAAAAGAAAAAGGAAAAATTAATAAACCTGATAAGTCATGGCTTATGCTAGGCACATTCCAAAGTGAATGAAATAGATCTAGTCTCCATTCTAAAGGAGACTGAAATGTTTAATTGAAAATGACCCTAGGCTAATTTAAATTGTAAATGCCTTCATTTTTGAAGAGGAGCAATGACATCTTGGTGTGATGCCTAGATGTGTGTGAATTGGATTTAAGTGAGACAGAGTTGTGAAAAGTCATCAGCCTCATTCTCTCCCACAGAGTCATCAAAGTCCAGTGGCAAGAGAAAAGTTAGGATGGCTGTTGATAGCCTAGTATGTAGCAGATGACCTTGGCATCTTTGATGTCAGACCAAGCTCTATGCTCTCCAGAGGGCCTGCTTCAGCCACCTTCATGGCTGTTGAAACAAACTGTTCTCCACTCATTCCTATAGGAGAAGTCTTCATGTAGATATCACTCAAACTCACTTGTAGGTGTGAGGCCTTTCAGTTACCCTCAATTTAGTTTAGTCTGTCCATCTAGAAAGTTTTATCAGGGTGTAACCACAAGATATGCTATAGCTTCTTGGAACTACAGGTGATAATGAGTGAAAGGTGGATATCAAAGGTGGAAAGCAGCACTGAAAAAGACTTAGAAAGTCCTCACACACCATAGAAAAGGCTAAAGGACCCACATGTACAAAAATATTTATAGCACCTCTCTTTGTGGTGGCAAAGAATTGGAAGTCAAGGGAATGCCCATCGGTAGGGGCATTTAAATTTGTGGTATATGAATATAATGGAATACTATTGTGCTATAAGAAATGATGAGCAGGAGGAGTTCAGAGAAAACTTGAAGGACTTACATGAACTGATGCTGATTGAAAGGAGCAGAACCAAGAGTTAGTAACAGCAACATTGTGTGATGAAAAATGGGGATAGACTTGGCTCTTCTCAGCAGTGCAACAATACAAAACAGTTTCAAAGAACTCATGATAGAAAATTTTGGAACTAAAAATAATGTGTGAACAAATATTGAAAACTATCCTTATATGCAACTGGAAAATAATAAAATAAATTTAAAAAATTTAAAAAATTAAAAAAAAAATATGTAGAAATTCCACACCAGAGGTGCCAGTCCTCCTTCAATACCTTGTATAGACCATTCATGCAGTCTTTCGTCTTTGTACCTCCTTAAATACTTCATATGTTTTTGGACAGAATAATTGTTTATTAAATATCAATTAAACCACAATAAACAATCCTTCATATGTTTAATAGATTATATAGGATGTAGCTCACCCTTAAAATTACTAGGATTGTGAATTGTACATAGTACCATCAACATTATGTGTTGACCAACTGTGATAGACTAGATTCTTTGCACCAATACAATGGTACAAGGAAGTTCCAAAGGATTCATGATGGAAAAGGCTCTCCAAATCCAGGAAGAAAAAAAAAACACTGTTTAATATGGATGCTGATTGGACCATATTATTTCTTTTCTTTTTGGTGCTGTTATTTTTCTTTTTTGATGTTTTTCCTTTTTGCTCTGATTCTTGTCTTGTAACATGACTAATGCAGAAATATGTTTAATGTTATTGTACATATATAACCTATATCAGATTACCTGCTGTCTTAGGGAGGAGGGGAGAAAAATTTGAAATTGGAAATTTTATAAAAATAAATGTTGAAAACTATCTCTGTAACTGGAAAATATGTAATGGGGATAAATTAGAAGTCTTTCAAATAATAGTAGCTTAAAGTAAGCATATCTATTATAACCACTGCTATTTGATATTGTTCTAGAAATGCTATATTTGGCTTAAGGCAATAACAAGAAACTGAGGTAATAAGCAAGCAAAAGGGAAACAAAAATATTACTTGTTGCAGATGATATGATATATAGAGAGAATTATATACAACTTAAAAATGAAGTGAAACAATCACTTCACCAAAGCTACATGATATAAAATAAACCTGCATTAATCATCAGTATTTCTGTATATTACAAGCAAAATTAAACAGTAAGAAATAAAACTTCAATTTCAAACTCTATTAAATTTTAAAAATCTTAAAGTCAACCTGCTCAAACACACACAGGAACTTGATGGATATGATGACAAAGCTCTCATTACAGAAATAAATAAGCTTAGAAATATTAACTGCTCTTGGGAATTTTGAGTCAATATAACAAGATGACAATACTACCTTTAACAATTTACTTATTCAGTGAAACAATTAAACTACCAAAGTATTACCTTTATTTTTTTTTTGCTGTTGTTGTTCATTCCTTTGTTTATTTACTTATTTTTGGAGGACAATAAGGGTTAAGTGACTTGCCCAGGGTGATACAACTAGTAAGTGTCAAGTGTCTGAGTCCTGAATCTACAGCTGGTGCATTATCCACTGTGCCACCCAGCTGCCCAGTAAAGGATTACTTTAAATATACATATATATATATATATATATATATATATATATATATATATATATATATATATGTATATAAATGAAAAAAGTCAAAAAAGAAATAAAAATATAAGAGTCTTAGGGGAAATAATGAGAAAAATGTGTGTAGGGGAGAGGAAGAGGTTTTAGAAGCACAGATCTCAAACAATAATTAAAAACAAAAACTATTAAATTGTCGTGATACTAGTTAAGAAATAGAGAGGTAGATAAGACATACAATAAAGTAAAGTAAATAAATCTAGCAGCCTAGTTTTCAATAAACCTAAATTACCCAACTACTGGTGTAAGAAATTATTATGTAACAAAAACTGTGGGGGAAAATATTGGAAATGAAATTGAAGAAGACATCAAATAGCTTCCTAAGAAAAAAACCCAGGACCAGATGGATTCACAAGTGAATTCTACCAAACATTTAAAAAACAATCAATCCCAAATACTTTAAAAATTATTTGGGAAAATAGGCGAAGGAATTTTACTAAATTCCTTTGATGGGACAAATATGGTGCTGATACCAAAAACCAGGAAGAGCCAAAATTGAGAAAGAAAATTATAGACCAATTTCACTTATACATATTGATGCAAAATTTCTAGATAAATTTTAGAAAGGCGATTACAGCAAAAATTGTACATTATAACCAGGTGGGTTTATACCAGGAATGTAGGGCCGCTTCAATATTCGGGATACTCTCAGCATAATTGACTATATCATAACAAAACCAACCAAAATCATATGATTATTTCAATAGATGCAGAAAAATCCTTTGACAAATTACAGCACCCCATTCTTATTAAAAAACAACAAGAACAACAACAACACTAGGGACCACTGAAATAAATAGAGCTCACCCTAAAATCATAAGTGATATTTCTCTAAAGCCATTAGTAACTATTATCTGTAATGGGGAGAAGCTAGAAGTTTTTCCAGTAAGATTAGGAATAAAGGAAGGATGCCCATTATCACCTCTATTATTTAATATTGTACTATGAATGTTAGTTATAGCAATTAAAGAAGAAAAAAAGAAGATGGTAATGTTTTATATAACTGCACATTGATAACCTATATCTGATTGCTTACTGCCTCAGAGAGGGTTGAAGGGTACAAGAGAAGGAGAGGTAGAATTTGGAACTCAAAATTTTAAATAAAAATGTTTTTCATCAAAAAATGGGAAAAAAAAAACTGTGAGGAAAATTGGAAGACTGGATGGCAGAAACAGGTAATAAGATATCAATTAACACCATATATAAGATAATGCACTATGACCAGGTGGGATTTATACCAGGAATGCAGAGCTCATTCAACATTAGGAAAACTATCAACATAATCAACCACAACAATAAGAAAACTAACCAAAATCATATAATTGTCTCAATAAATGCAGAGAAAGCTTTTGACAAAATACAGAACCGATTCCTAATAAAAAGACTAGAGAGCTTAGGAATAGGTGGTGCTTTCCTTAAAATAATAAGTAGTATTTACCTAAAAACATCAGCAAGCATTATATGTAATGGAGATAAGGTAGAGAGGCCTCCCCAAGAAGGTCAGGAGTGAAACAGGGATGTCTGTTATCAACTCTATTATTTAATATTTTACTAGAAATATTAGCTTTAGCAATCAGAGAAGAAAACGGAATTAAAGGAATTAGAATAGGCAAGGCGTAAACAACACTATCAGTCTTTGCAGATGTATACTTAGAGAATCATAGAGAATCAACTAAAAAATACTTAAAATAATTAACAACCTTAGCAAAGTAGCAGGATACTAAATAAATCCATATATATCATCAGAATTTCTATACATGACCAACAAAGTCCAGCAGCAAGAGATAGAAAGAGAAATTCCATTTAAAGAAACGGTAGATAATATAAAATACTTGGGAGTCTACTTGCCAAGACAAACCCAGGAACTCTATGAACATAATTATGAAACACTTTTCACACAAATCAAATCAGATCTAAATAAATGGAAAGATATCAATTCTTCATGAATAGGCTGAGCTAACATTAAAAAATGACAATTCTACCTAAATTAAATTACTTATTTAGTGCCATACCAATTAGAGTACCTAAAAATTATTTTATAGAGCTAGAAATAATAATAACAAAATTCATCTGGAAAAACAAAAAGTCAAGAATATCAAGGGAAATAATGAAAAAAAAAATGCACAGGAAGGTGGGTTAGCTGTACCAAATCTGAAGCTCTACTATAAAGTGTCAGTCATTGTCACTATTTGGTACTGGCTAAGAAATAGAGTGGAGGAGCAATGGAATAGGCTAGGCACAGCAGACACAGTAGAAAATGACATTAGTAATGTACTGTTTGATAAACCCAAAGACCCCAGCTTCTGGGATAGGAATTCAGTATTTGCCAAAAACTGCTGGGAAAACTAGAAGATAGTATGACAGAAATTAGGCATAGACCAACATCTTACATCTTATACTAAAATAAGGTCAAAATTGATACATGATTTAGATGTAAAAGGTGATACCATTGGTAAATTAGGGGAGGAAGGAGTAGTTTACCTTTCATATCTCTGGAAAGGAGAACACTTTATGACCAAACAACAGAGAATATTATGAAATGCAAAATGGATGGTTTGGATTACATTAAATTAAAAAGCTTTTATACAAACAGAAGCAATGCATCCAAAATTAGAAGGGAGGCAGAAAGCTGGGAAACAATTTTTATAGGTAATGCTTCTGATAATGGCCTTATTTCTAAAATATATCAGGAACTAAATCAAATTTATAAGAATCCAAGTCATTCCCCAATTGAGAAGTGGTCATTGGATATGAACAGGCAGTTTTTGAATGAAGAAATTAAAGGTAACTATAGCCATATGAAAAAATGCTCTAAATCACTACTGATTAGAGAAATGCAAACCTGACACTTATCAGATTGGCTAATATGACAAAAAAGGAAAATAATAAATGTTGGAGAAGCTGTGGAAAAATTGGAACACTAAGGCATTATTGGTGGATTTATGCCCAAAGTGATATAAAGCTGTGTATACCCTTTGACCCATCAATATCACTATTGGGTCTTTTTCCCAAAGAAATCATAAAAAAGGGAAAAGGAGCCATATGTACAAAAATATTTATACCCGCTTTTTTTGTGGTGTCAAGCAATTGAAAATTGAGGGGCTGGGGCAGCTAGGTGGCGCAGTGGATGGAGCACCAGCCCTGGAGTCAGGAGTACCTGAGTTCAAATCCGGCCTCAGACACTTAACACTTGCTAGCTGTGTGACCCTGGGCAAGTCACTTAACCCCAATTGCCTCACTGAAAAAAAAAAAAGAAAAAAGAAAAAAAAAAGAAAATTGAAGGGCTGCCCATCAATTGGGGAATGACCGAACAAGTTGTTGTATATGAATGTAATGGAATTCTATTGTTGTGTAAGAAAGGATGAGCAGGCAGGTTTCAGGGATACCTGGAAGGACTTGTATGAACTGATGATGAGTGAGATGAACAGAAACATTATGTATTGTTCAACTGTGATAGAATTGATTCTTCTCACCAATACAATGGTCCAAGACAGTTCCAAAGGACTCATGGTGGAAAATGCTCTCCATATCCAGAAAAAAAAAGAAAAGAAAAAGAAATGTGGAATATGGATGCAGACTGAACCATACTATTTCTTTTGTTTTTGGTGCTGTTTTTCTTTTTTGAGATTTTTCCTTTTTCCTCTGATTCTTCTCCTATAATATGACTAATGCAGAAATATATTTAATGTTATTATACATTTTTAACCTATATTATATTTCTTGCTGTCTTGGGGAGGTGGGACGGAGGGGAGGGAGAGAGAATAATTTGAAACTATAAATCTTATCAAAACAAATGTTGAAAGCTATCCCTACATGTAACTGGAAAACAATAAAATACACCCACAATTATTCTTGAAAGAGAGTGAGGATCTTCCAGCTGATGGTTCACCAGAGGAAATTCCCAACTCATTACAAGCATACTAGTACATAAAAAATGATTCCTATATAATGAAAATTTTCTTAATATTAATCCCTAAGAAATAGATTGCCATCTGATTCATTTGACTTGGCCAAGGAGAGTCTCACCTGAAGCCACCAGAGAGGAAATAATAGATAAGCCTAAACTTATTTATCCACCTATCAGTGATGCACCCACCCACACACCCATTACCACTGTCTCTTCAATTGACTAAAGAGTAAGAAAGAAAGGAAGGAAGGAAGGAAAGAAGGAAGAAGAGTTGTCTAATATGTAACCTGAGATAAAGAAAGAGAACGTATGGAATTCCACCCCACCCTAGTGCTAAATATATTAAAATATTCTATATATGCTTATTTATGTACATGTGTCCCTCAATAGAATGTGAGCTAATTGAGGTCAGATGTCATTTCATTTTTGTCTTTGGATCCTCAGTTCCTTACCTATTTCCTGATATAATAAATGATTGCTGCTTGGTTCTTATTTGATCATCAATCAGTATTTATCCTTTTCTCAAAGTATATGTGATATCATATAGACCTCTGAGAAATCCTCTATCTTAGCAGGAATTAATGATTTCTTTCTAAAGATTAGTGTCTCAGCTATTAAAAAGTCAGTTATCTTGGATACTTGTGGGGAGGGGTGGGTAAAGTGCAAAGAGCCTCTAGATTGAACAAGGAAAAGATAACCTACCACTGCCCACATTTTCTGTCTGCATATTTTACATGTCATTTACATAGAAACAGAATTACTACTAAAAGTGGGCAATCAAGATATATTCATTTTCCAATTACCAAATAGTAAAGAAATATACTGCTCACTGAAGTCTTGCTCTAAAGTGTTGCTGTACCATGAAGACAAGACTAGATTTGTGATTTCTAGGCTAATAAAATGAAAGGTTTGAAAGATCATAATCAATTGGAAAACCATCATCATATATGAACCTAGTGATAAATAAGCTTCAGAGATATAGATGGGTAGGGGAATAAATACATATATGAGAGAGAGAGAGAGAGAGAGAGGAGGAGGAAGAGGAAGAGGAGGAGGAGGAGGGGGAGAAGGAGAAGAAGAAGAAGAAGAAGAAGAAGAAGAAGAAGAAGAAGAAGAAGAAGAAGAAGAAGAAGAAGGAGAAGAAAAAGAAGAAGAAGAAGAAGAAGAAGAAGAAGAAGAGGAAGAAGGAGGAGGAAGAGAAGAAGAAGGAGGGAGTAGCTAGATAGTAGGAAATGTAATATTAAGCTCTTACCCTATGCACAGTGTACTAAGGTCTGAAGGTATAAATAGTAGCAAAAAAATACAATCTCTCCTCTTAAGTAGTTAATATTCTAAAGAAGGTAACAAAATAAATAAAGGGGGCCTTATTTGGAAATGGAAAGGAGTTTTCTTTTAGGACATCAACTTAAAGGGATGGTTGGAAAGTGAAGTGGAAGTTAGGACTGAGCACAGATAAAAAAAGTTTATCAATCAGGACACAGGGTACTTTGAAGAGTAGATAAAAATCTAGGATTATTTTGGGGAGGGAGCGATGATGATCTGAGTGGAGTAGGCATGGTTTGGAAATGACTGCAGAGACATGAACAGTTGAAGAATATTTTTGACAACAATGACTCATTGAAAACCATTTATACAAACCATGGTATATAGTTCAGGGTCTACTTGAAGAGGATAGAGTGCCAAGCTCATAGGAAAGACCTGGGTCCAAGTTTTGCATTTGTAATATAGAAGCTCTATGATCCCTGGATAAGGGCTAGTAATTTGGAGAAGCAGGCAGTTACTTAACATTGCAGTGATCTAGGTGACTCTTTGCTGTAAGTTTCAAAGACTGCTGACCTGCTTTGGAAAAAGAAGCTTCCTACCCCAACAGTTTTCCATGCAAACGACATCACAGTCCAGTCCCTACGAAGAGAGATAGTTTGCAGTTTAAATTGTTGTAAGCAATTTAATCACTTATCTTTGAGGATTTGAAATTTGTTTAACTTGTTTGTTATGATTTTTTTTTGCCTAGGTATCAATTATTTAAACTTACACCACATGTAAGCACATCTGGGAACTAGAAAATAATCTGGTATAAAACAACATATTATGTGACATACTACATGTCTCCAGAAATGTTGGCATTAAAAGAGTGGAGCAAGAGAACAATCATAGTTACTTGGCTGTCACTTTTATTCCTGGGGTACAATTATTTGCACTGACAGGAGAAATAAATTTAGTATTCCAAACTGTACGTAGATTTTCCCCCAATGAAAAAGAAAACGAACCCAATGTTGTATGTAAATAAAATCACACATTCTCCAAAAGTGTCTTTCCAATCCTATTGAGAAATAACTTTACTAACCATATTTTGCTACTTCTTTCAAAATGCTGAACTTTCCCAGAATACCTGTATCTTTTTGCTAAGTGGTAAGACACTAATGGGTGAAAATATCAGGTTTTAAACTTTGAAATAATGTGTTTCAAATTACTGCAGAAGTTGAGGAAGCTAAAAATATATTTTATGATTCATGACAGATAAACTGGGTCAAGTGCAAAATTTAGCTATTTTGTCAATTTTCCCCCAAAAGACTGCTTTGGAAGCATCCCCAAATTTATAGTATGCTGTTGCATAGTTGTCATTATCTTTAATGAAATCATCCATTGTTTTTATTTTGGGCTTTGGCTCATCAATTCTTTAATATTGTTCAGTATTAAATTAATTTTAATGCTTTCTTCAATGATTCTTTATTGAATATAATTTTATTGTATTATTCAAAGAAAGAAATGCAAGTTATCAACAACAATTAAAAATGCTCCAAATTTGTGAAAAAGAAATGTAAAATACAGTTAAATTACAACCATGAAATTGGCAAATTTTGACAGAAAGTTTAAAAACAAAGAAAATATCCAGGTTTGGAAGGACTTCAGGAAAATAGGTACATTAATGCTTTGTTGCTGAAACTGTGATTTAGTATAGTTTATTCTGGAAACAATTTGAAACTATGCACAGAAAGTTACTAAACTTTTTGAACTCTTTGATTCAGCTATAACACTACTATACCTGTTACCAATAAGATAAAAATGACAAGACACATATGTGTGTGTATATAATAAACACATACATAAATATGTGCTGTGTATTGTATACATGTATACACATTTGTACACACATATACATGTGCATATCTATATATATGTATACACATTTACCATCCAAAGAGTTTGTGCATATATATATGTGTGTGTGTACATACATACACACATATATGCACACATGCATGCATGTCTGTTGAAAATATAGATAGCCAGATATCTATATATGAATATTGCCATAGATATTAAGACATATTATGATGTTTAAAATCTAATGTGGGTCCTAACCTGCCCTCCCTCCAGTTTTGAAGGGGAAATTGGCTAAAATTTACTGAAAAATTCAGCAAGAGTTTAGGCTTTTAAGTATTTATTAAAGTGTATTAGAAGTTAGTGAAGAGAGATAGGGTGGAAAACCCTAGTTTAGAACTATGTGGGATAGCTAGAGAGAAAACCCTTTATTCTTTTTTTTTTTCTGTATCCCCCCAAGCCCGAAGTCTGAAGGAAAAAAGGGAAGATCCAGTTTGCCACCCTCACCTTCCTACTTCCTGTCTCCCTCCCTAAAAGGGGAGGTCCTTCAAGCTGATTGGTTGAGGGTGGTCTCCTGTTGATGTCATAGTCTGCAGCCTCTGAGAACAATACCCCACTCAGGGCCAGCCAGGTGTGGTCTCAATTTCATCATTCTTAAGTAGGTTCTCAGTCAGTTTCTCAGTCTCACCTGATTGAATCAATTCCAGATCAATCTTCAGGTGGGGATGTATGGGTATACATTGATATATCTATCTGTGTTGTGTTATTTGGAGCAGTCTTTCTGTTATGTCAAAGAATTGGGTGTCCATACTTGGGGAACAGATAAACAAAGTTTGGTCTATTAATATGATATAATGTTTGTTTGTTTGTTTTTTGTAAAATGAAGTGATCAAGGGGATATTTTCAGAAAATACTGGAAAAATCTTGTATGAACTAAAGCTGAATGAAATTAGCTGAAGTGGTATGATTTATATAGGAAAAATAACATTATAAAGAGCAATAACCAAAAAACTTAAAAACCCTGATCAACACAATGACCAAATATATTTCCAGAGTATAAATACTACATATTTCCTCATATATTGGTAATAGACATAGGGTTCAAAATAGGGAATATATTTTTTTGGAAATGGTCAATATGAGGATTTATTTTACTTGACTATATGTATTTGGCATAAGGGTTTCATTAAACTTTTTTTTTTACAATGTGGTGGGGTGAGAGGGGGAAATTATTTTGTTATTTGCTGGCTGCTGCTGCTAATTGAAAAATAATAAATTACAAAATTAATCTTAAAGGAATCAGGAGGGGGCAGGTAGGTGGTGCAGTGGATAAAGCACTGGCCCTAGATTCAGAAGGACCTGAGCTCAAATCCAGCCTCAAACACTTGGCACTCATTACCTGTGTGACCCTGGGCAAGTCACTTAACCCTCATTGCCCAGCAAAAAAGAAAATTAGGAAAGAAGAAACAAAATTATATATAAACTCTCAAAGCAGAAATATACATAATCCCCTGGAGTACATTTACTTTTAGTGTTGGTTGGAGAAATTTAAGGTATATTGGCTGAATAAGAGAATCAATTTTGTTTTTGGCCCCCATTACAAAATTACCATTCTTTTCAAGGTTCAACCCTCAATAGGATTTTCTGTTTAGTTATCTCATTTACTCCACCCCTGGCAGAGAGTGTAGTAGGTTCTTTTAATCCTATGGTGGGAAGGACATTAGAATTGAGGCATCCAGAGGATAATACTTTTATTGGGAGATGATTAAAGGATTTAAAAAAAATAACAACTTATGTTCACAACTTTCAGGGAAAAAAATGTTCATTCTTAGAAGATGTTTCTTCTGAATAGATATTAATACCTTTGGAGTAAATCCTAAGATGGGGGGGATTTAAAAGTTAGGAACCAAAAAGTAACATATGTTTGTGTTTTATCATAAGTTTTAAAGAAACAAAATCATTATTTTAATGTATAATATTAAAAGCCTTCTTCATAAAGAACTAATGCTTGACAGAATCAAATTTTCCCATTGCATTTTATAATTGTACAACATTAACATTATCTGCCTGATAATATAAACCATGACAGAGAATATTCTCATTTATTTAGAAATAAAATTTATGGCTTACAGTCTTTTATAAATCATTAGGACAGGTAATTTAACATCATTTCTACTTGAAGTTAAAAATGGTTGTAGAATATGCCAAGAGTAAAAATAAAACTCAATGCAACAAGTGGCATATCTTTTTTCAAATAACAGCAATCAAGTGATTCAACTGTCATATGGAGACAATGAATTTCTAAAATATAATTCTGTCACATCTCATAGGTAGAAAATCAGTGTCCCTTGATGATATAGACAATTCATCAATAGGTTTTTGTGGAAAATGAAAATAAGGTTATATTAGGTATACTATAAAGAATTAATGAATTTAGAGAAAGAATGAAAAAGCATTTTCTAGCGCAATTATAATTTTAATTATTTGTAATTTTCTTCTCTTTACATTGAAAAAAATGTTTTTTTATTTACATTATGCTGAATTCTTTTATTTCAAATTATTATAATGTGAATCAAAGCTCAATATAGTTTATATATTGGAAAATATTGAAAAACTAATTCAGAATTTGGTAGGTCCATTGTCCCTTCAAACTGAGTCTTTCTGGACACATTATACATTACAGATAAACAATATATACTTTATATATAAAGGCAAACAGTGAAACTTGGAGAAAAAAATCTGTTCCAGATTCTAATAATATATTTCTCACATGTTCTAAAAACATTACAAAAGAATTTAAAGGCCTATCAGCCCTAAGAAATTAACATACATCACAATGTTTTTCAAGAAATTAAGATATATAACAAAGTTTTTCAAGAAATTAAGATACACCACATGCTTTTCACGAAAAGATTTGACACCTAGTTGAAGGAAAATCTGACTAGGGATTATTCAGTTGTTGAATCTTTATAGATGAATTTAAGTTCACAATGGTTCAATAAAGGTTTTTTTTTTAATTATCCAATTATATTTATCCCTTTACTCATTCAATGATGGTTAAGTGCCTAAAATATGTAAAGCATTTTGCTAGATTTTGGGGAAGAAATTAAGAAAAGATTACTTAAAGAATTTACCAGTAGTCAATCTGTCAAAAGATAATTTCCCATGCAACCATAATCAAAAACTTTATCATGGTTTCTCACCATCATTTAAGATCACATTAAATCTGCAATTCATATTTCCTCAGTACCCTGGGAGGGGGTAGATAATAGAAAGCTCTTCCAAGATACTCCTTTTAAAGAGAATGCTTGGGCAGTCATCTAATCATTTCCCACCTGGCTGCAGGAATTCATAATGCCACCCCCAAGTGAGCATGATATATCATCCTCACCATCCCACACTTTTCAGCTTCTTTTTATGTGTTGACTTTCCCCATCAGATTGTGAATTTCTTTAGATTAAGGACTATCATGGCTTTTCATGTCCAGTATTTCCACTACTATTAAATATTGTATTAGAAATGCTATCTATAATGGTAATACAAGAAAAAATATTGGAGTAATAATAGATGAGAAAGGGGGAAGCTGGGTGGCGCAGTGGGTAAAGCACTGGCCCTGGATTCAGAATGACCTGAGACCTGTTCAAATCTGGCCTCAGACATTTGACACTAGCTGTGTGACCCTGGTTAAGTCGCTTAACCATCATTGCCCCACAAAACAAAAACAAAAAGAGAAAAAATAATAGATGAGAAAGAAAAAAAATTATCAACCATTGCAGATGATATAACGGTATGCTTAAAGAACTTGAATCAAATAAAAACTAGTCAAAACCATGAACAAGTATAGCAAAGCTATAGGATATAATGTACCTGATATGGAAATCTTATTGCATTACTTCATATACATCAAAATTATGAGGGTATCAAAGTTTAATTTTTAAAAATTTGAAAAATGTCACTTTTTAAAAATATATTACATTTTCAATTTACCAACAAATTTACTTCTTCATAGTGTAGAAAATATTCTTATTAAGGACTAAAAGTTAGTTAAAATAGGATGTATAAGTTTAAATATTTAAAATTAGTTCAAATAGATCATTAAAATCATTCTCTCTACCAGAGAATGGGTGAACCTACTCCGGGCTTGATCTACCTTACTTTTCTTCATATAACCATATCCAGTACAATGACCTTAAGGAGTCTCACTGTTTTTTTCTCCTCCACAGAAAATAGTATCTCAGGGATTTTCTTTATGAGGCAATATCCTTGCGTCGCATTTACTAAATTTGTCTTAATTATTTATGTTATTTTTTGTGTAGTGAATTATAAATTAACTCGAGGACTTATTTCATCTTGTTATTTTCATATGTATTTCACGTTGCTTGCCTTAGAACCAAGATTGATACTTGTGGCTATACCCTTCAAAAAATGTTGGAGGTTAACTTCTATTAAAAACATCAATTATAATATCCCATGATGATTTCCTGCATATCTTTTTATATTCTTATATGTTAAATCTTTATATAGTAGAGGCCTTATATTTCCTCATTAAAACCCTAATTTTACATATTCTTATGACAGCATCTTATTTGACTCCTGATTTTGACTATCTAAAAAGCAAAATACAATTTTACAAGGGAGATGACCTCAGAACCATACAGTAATTTAGAAGGGGTAATCTCATAGAAGGAATTGAGAGTAGGACATCTTTAGGGTTAGGAAGACTTGAATTCAAGACCTTTTTCTTATGCATGTTGACCAAGTAAGCATGGATAAGTGTCTTAACCTCTTTGAATTCCTTAGATGCTAAGACTATTTGCTGTCTAGTTGCCAATCTGTACTGATGGAGTGTCTACAAACTAGCAGTTCCTCATGCTGAAGAAATTACAGATTAAGATACCTCCTTAACCCTTAATACCCCCCCAACACCACCAAAAAAATACTTATAACCAAGCATTGGCTGTGATTTAAAACTTATTCATAATGATCACAAAAATATGCACATTTAGTAAATAATGAAACATAATATAAAATGAAGTAAATTAATACCTATAATTCTCCAAACTCACTCTTGCAAAATATGGATTTTTCCTCATTAATTTTATTCAGGAAGGTGATTGTAATAGACTTTATTTTATTAATAATTCTGGACTTATTATTTAAAATTCACAAAATTGGCCTTGAATTCATGTCACATTTAACTTGCTGTGAGAATTCAAAGTATTAAGAGATACAGCTCTTTAATGAGTGTAATAATCTATTTTTCCTTATAACTTAATTGCCCAGATCATTCTGATGCTTCCAGGCAATGTTTGAGCAGCTGTGAAAAAAAATTTACATGTCTGTAGAGTACAATACTGAACACAGTATTAGATTCTGCAGGGAGATCCAACATGATTGAGTACACCACAGATATGCTCAATTAGGTATATTGTGTATCAGTTCTCCAAAATACTTTAGGATACAAAAAAAGGTAAAATGATTTCAGAAAGAATTGAAATGGCTGATCTATTCCAGGAGCATGATAATTTAAGGTTAAAAATGCAGAGTGTCCCAATCCAAGATGACTAAAACTTATTTTACCATTTTAACACAAAATAATATAGGTATTTGAACTTTTGGGGATTTGCTCCAACATTACAGGTATATGTACACATATTGTTGTTTTTCTGTTGTTTGACTTTTGTTTCTGAAGGACATCAATGATATCACAGGATGATATATTGAGTCATTCATGAATTGGATTTGTGAAGCAGAGTTGTGCAAAATCAACAGCCTTCCAGAGTCATCAAAAAACCAGGAGCAAGACAAAAGTCAAGAGAGTTGGCAATGACCTTTTAAGAAGTGGATGACTTGGCATCTTTGATGTCTGACTAAGCTCCAAGTACTCCACAAAGTCTTCTTCACCTGCCTTCATGTTATTAGAATAAATTTTTCTTTTCCTGCCTAGTACACTAGGATAAATCTTTTACATTCTTGGGGGTAAATACAAGCCTAACTCACCAACAGGTTTGTTACTCATCAGTTACCCTCAAGCTAGTTTAACCCATCTGCTAAAACAGTTTACCAGAGTGTGTCCACTATACATGCAACAGTTCCTTAGAGCCACGAGTGATAGTTGAGTGTCAGGTGAACATCAAAGGTGGATAAACATCCTGAAAAGGGGTCAGCAAGCCCTCACACCCAGAGGTGCTGTCCTTCTCGAATACCCATATACCCCATGTATACATATATAAATAATGTGTGTGTGTGAAATTAATCTAGTGGAAAAGTATGTTATATCCTGTATATGTTTGTTCAGAGGAATAAAAAAATATCCATTGGATTAAAATATGCAAAGATTGCTTTGTTTTGTTTTCTATTTTGCTAAATTCAATAGCATGAAATAAACCAAGGATCATTCCAAGTGACTAATGTGTCCTCAAAGACAAAGTTAGGCAGGTTAGATTTTCCTACTTTTTGTTAAGCACTCCAAGATCTACCAATAAAAATTATTAAATAGATTACTTTGTCTTAAATGAATTCTGGGGTGGGGGGGGTGGAGCCAAGATGGTGGAGGAAAGGTTGTAACTCTCAGAGCTCCCAACAAATCTATCCACATACCTCCAAGAAAATACTATAAGATAAGTCCTTGGGCAACAAAACCCATAAAAGAACAGAGTGAGATCATTCTCTAGCCAAAGATGGCTTAAATAGGTGGCAGGGATCATCTGCTCTACAGGGTGAGAGAGGAGCTCAGCGTGTGGCACAGATCCAGCTCCAGGCAGGCTATTCCACAGAAGCTTTGTAATCTTCAGTGTCAGTAGATTCTTCTAAAACTCAGTTCACGGACTGGTGAGGGGGTCCAGTGGTTGCCCAGGGAAAAATAGTAGGGGGTCTTTGCTAGAGCAGAGGTGAGACTGCTGTGGTGTTACTCAGGAAGTGGACTTGAGTGGCAGTGGCCCAGTGGGGGAGGGGCACAGGCACACCAAGCTTTCAACAATAGAGAATGAGATTTCAATCAGATGTCTGCTTCCAGGTTAAAGAGCAAGCAGGCCCAGAGTTACTTATAAGCCAATTGGGCTGAGAATGAGCCTCTCCTTAAGTTGTACCACCTGGGAATCCCTGTAGCTTGCATCCTGGAAGCATCCTGGAAGCAGTCCTACACATTAAGGAGTTAAAAGCCAAGAAATAGGTGGGCAAGATAAGTAGGAAGAGAAAGCAGCAGACAACTGAATGCTTCTTTGGTGGCAAGGTAGATCAAAATACAACCTCAGAAGAAGAAAACAATATCATAGCTCCTACATCCAAAGCTTCCAAGAAAAATATGAATTGTTCCCCGGATCATGGAAGCTTTCAAAAAGGACTTTGAAGATAAAGTAAGAGAGGTAGAGGTAAAAAATAAGATAGGTAGAGGAAAAAATGAGAAGAGAAATGAGAGTGATGCAGGAGGGTCATGAAAAAAAAAAGTCAACAATATGAAAGGCCAAATTGGCCAAATGAAAAAGAAAGTACATAAACTCTCTGAAGAAAATCATTGCTTAAGAATTAGGATAGAGCAAATAGAAGCTAATGACTTTCTGATAAATCAAGGCACAAAAAAGCAAATCTTAATGAATGAAAAAATAGAGGGCAATATAAAATTAATTCTGTGAATCCAATAAATTTTAATGTGACAGAGGATTCTGGTTATTCAAGATACTGGCACTAAGACTTGCTACTGCCTGTAAATACTACAATTCTTCCATTTCCTCCCCAGCTAGAACTTCCTGACTTCATTGAAACACAGAGCCTGAATTTTTTTGCTTTGTTTCAGTCTGAACTTCTGATTCCAATGGTTCATCATATTGTAAAGACTGTCAGATCAGATGTCAGAAAGACCTAGGTCTAAGTCATACATTGCTGAGTGATCATGGACAATTCACTTAACCTCTCATTACCACTACACAACTCTCTAAGACTATGAATTATGGAGGAAATGAAAATATCCTAACTCAGTAGAAGTACTTTGCTTTAATGAGCAAGTGGTAAAATCATAGATCCTTACTTCTCTGAAGACATTTCCCAATGTGGAAACTCTCTTCACCGATGCAGATACCAAGTCATCTTGAACTTAAAATCACACTTACCTGGGTCACTGAGAGGTTCAGAAACTTTTCTATGTTTGAATAGATATTTTGTTGCAGGGTCAGGACTTGAACCCAGATCTTACTGGCATAATGGGGGTATTCCAGAGCCAGTTCAAAAGAACCATTTTTAAGCTTTCAGTGTGAGCATTTACAGTATAAAAATCAGCAAACACTCCAGGGGATTTACAGTTTTGTTAATTAATTAACTAAGAAAAACAAAGAAAAAAGCAAAACTAGTGCTATTAAAAGTTTTCAGATTAAATAGTAAAGACCTGACATTTCCACCCTCCTTTATAATGATTCAATTCCTGGAATTATTATCTTTGATTTTTTTCTTAAATCTGCAGTTATGATACACATTGTGTCATGTGGTGGTGGTGGCTGCAGTGGCAGTGATATTGGTGGTAATTATGTTAATTAAAACATAATGAGGAAGGGAAGAAGGAAGAAAAGAGAGAGGGAAGGAGGGAAAAGGAGTGTGGAAGATTCTGTTTTTGTTTTTTAAGGTAATTTCCACCAATCCCTAAAAAAGAATAGACTTCCTGCCAAGATGACTACCTGAACTGTTGGTAGGCAGCCCAGCTCCCAAATATTTATTTCAACAACAACAACATGAACAACTACCACCACCACCACAACAACAACAACAATAACAACAACTGAAGTTCACAACAGTTTAAGAAAAAAAAACTTATCAGAAACTCTAATGCGATATTAGAATGAGTTACTTATGCCACTCTAGAACAATAGAAAAAGTAAGCCAAGGGGGCAGCTAGGTGGTACAGTGGATAAAACACCGGCCCTGGATTCAGGAGGACCTGAGTTCAAATCCGGCTTCAGACACTTAACCCTGGGCAAGTCATTTAAAACCCACATTGCCCCACAAAACAAACAAACAAACAAAAAAAAATTAAGCTGGAATCCTATGGTTAATGAGAAAGGAGGACTTTCCAAAAAGACAAATGACAATATGACCAGAAATGGAGAGGAATACACCTTTTGGGCCCACAAGAACAGAGCACTCCAGCGAAAAAGTTAATGGGTGATCAGAGAGCTTCAGTGTAGGGCCCATAGAAGCCCTGAAGAATATCAGTAGATAGTAACTATTGTGAAATAGTGTAGGAATTCAGATCCAGGGATCCTAGTCCCCAAAGCTCTTAGATCATTGAAAATCAATCTTAAGATGTCTGAGAGGAATCTGAAGATCCAGTGCTCTGAACATTACTGGTGCAGTTTGGGGGCACAAAACAGGAATTAGAGGTAAGTAATGTGACAACAGTAGGGGACCCAGGCAGAAACAAAGCAGGGCTGACCCCCCCAGCCCCCCCCACCCTCACCCCCAACCTCCAACCCCCCCACCCCCCAGAAAGCATAGTAGGGTGTGGTGGGTGGTTGACTCTCAGAAAGGTCCTAAGAAAGCAATTTAACCTGGGGAAATGAGTAAATCCCTCCCCCCCCAAAAGATGATTAGTATAAAAAATGTATAAATCAACTTATAACAATTGTAAAGGCAAAGAAAAAATACCTTTTCCATAAAGACTACATTACTTTTTAGAAGAAATGAAGCAAGAATTTTAAAAGTGAATTAAAAGATTTTTGGGAAGTTATTGGGAAAAGAAGTTTCTTAGAGAAAATGAGAAACCTTACTTAAGTAATGGAATCCTTGAAAAGTAGATTAGACTAAACATGTCAATTACTTTGTAAAATAGCAACAAATATTAAAAGAAAATAAAGTGATTAATAATATAGTACATAATGTAAATTGATATTATAAGGAAAAAAATTTGAGAGATGAATTTAAAATAATTGGATTCCCTTAAAATTATGAATTTTAAAAGTGCCTATTTTTTTTCCAAGTAGTTTATATAGTATTTGAATTAACTGTTCTTTAAATGCTTGGGAGAAATCATTTGTGAATCCATCTAGTCCTGGGGATTTTTTCTCATGGACTTCATTGATGATTTATTTAATTTCTTTTTCTGAGATAGTATTATTTAGGCATTCTATTTTTTTCTTCTGTTAATATGGCAATTCACATTCCTTTTTTGCTAAATGTTCATCCATATCACTAAGATTGTCAGATTTATGAGCATATAGCTGGGCAAGATGGCTCTTAATAATTGCCTTGATTTTCTCTTCATAAGTGTTGAATTTGCCCTTTTTTGTTTTTGGTACTGGTAATTTGATTTTCTTCTTTAAAAAAATAAATTAACAAATTCTTAATCTATTTTTTCCCATAAAACAAGCTTTTAGGTTTATTTATTAGTTCTTTGATTTTCAGGATTTCCTATTCTGTGTTTAATTGTAGAGTTTTAATTTTTTCTTTTTCCAGTTTTTTTTTAGTTGCATGCCAAATCCATTGATCTGCTCTTTCTCTATTTTATTTATAAATGTGTTTAGAGTTGTGAATTTTCTTATACATATGTCTTTGGCTGAATCCCAAAAATTTTGGAATGTTGTCTCCCTGTTATTCTCTAATTTAGATGAAAGTGTTATTTAAGAATTGCTACTTCCCTCTACTATTTTCTTCTCCATTACAAAAGCTCTTCCTTGCACACCTCTTTTATGTGAGATAATGGACTCATATCATTAATGTTCAAAGTTGAATTCTTAACACCTTTCTCAAACTTATTGTGGGGAAAGCACTTTTTAAACTCTTAAATAGCATACAAATGTGAAGAATTGTATACATTGTCAACATCATATTATTATTATTACTTTTATATCAAATTGCCTTTCATTTCTATGATATATCTTTCTTTTTTGTTGTGTTTTTCTTTTTTTTTTCTTTTTTAGTGAGGCAATTGGAGTTAAGTGACTTGTCCAGGGTCACACAGCTAGTAAGTGTTAAGTAAGTGTCTGAGGCCAGATTTGAACTCAGCTACTCCTGACTCTAGGGCCGGTGCTCTATCCACTGCGCCACCTAGCTGCCCCAATATATCTTTCTTAAACTGATCTGTGATTGCAGACTTCTTTACTTTAGTTTGCCCTTGCTAGAGCCATTTTGGCATTGTTTGTTCATCTCCCTCTTTCTCTGATGTTTTATCATTAATTTGGATGTCTGAACTACTACAGACTAAGTCTGCAACAACAAAAGACCAGCAAAAAGAAATTCAGGGAATCAATGGACCAATTTGTCTATACAATAAACTTCTAATTTTACTTTTCTTTCTGAATGAAATTAATTGGTTGTTTTTGGCACAGTGCAAACACATAGCCTTGGAGATCTATCTTTGATGTATCTCTGCCTAACTTGGAAGTGTAATTAAAGAACTAGTTCTAGGAACTACCATGCATCTCAAGCCAAGTTGTAAACATTAGACAAGATTAAATTGTTAATAAGACAAATGCACATCCAAGTGCAATTTTCCCCCCTAAACTCTATTGTTTGTATGAATTTGTTTGTCTTTTCCATGAAAAGTAATGATAAATATACCTGTATCAAGTGTAGTCAGGAGTGTGCTGATAAATTTTAACAATGGAACTTCTGGAAAAAAAAATCACATGCTCACATTTTAAAGTTGAATCTGCATTGTTAAAATGTTCACTTTCTTAAGCCTAAATAATCAACAAAACTATAAATCAAGCCCTGATGCATAGGTTTCACAAATTTCAAAGATGTAAATGATGACAGTAACAATTTAACAATTGGCTTTGACAAGTCATTTGAACTGGCTCATATTCACATTTATCCTATAGGCTTGTCATGGGGTGCAGAGCACCCCAGAAATTCTCTGGGGCATATCAAGCAACCTTCTCCTTGAGAAACTAAACCAGAGGACAGATAACGCCTAGAGACATAAGCTGAACCAAATTGGACTGAGCTAGTTTGGGATTCCTATGCTTCATTCTGGTCTCCCTTACCCTGAGGAGATAAGTTAGGGTGTGGCTGGGGCCTTTGCATTCTGAAGAGGGATCCATAGCCACCCCTCACCCAATTCCTTTAGTCACTACCAGTGGGGGATGGTCCTCCACTCCTCACCCAATTCCCCCAGCTACCACCAGTGGGGGATGGTCCTCTCTCACTAAAGGAACTTTTCACGAGCAGATGGTCCACCCCCATCAGTCCTCTATAAAAGTACCTTCCAGTCTCCTGTTCGAGGAAATTTGGTACCTCGGAGCCATGTGCTTTATGCCAAATCTCCCCATGAAAAGTCCAAGGATTTTTTTCATGGTTTCCCTCCCCCCACCCTTCCCTTCTCTTGCTCCTAAATAAACTGCCACCTTATTCTAACTACATTTTGTGTGCAAGAGGGTGTAATTCTTTAAAGAGGAATTCTTAAGAACCCCAACCCCGTACCCCATTTCCCACCATTACAGGCTAAACTAAAACATTATCAGTTTCTAAGACCACTAAAATAGCCATCCAACTATAAAATAGTAATTTATCCATCAAACAAGATTTCACTGTGTAAAGAAACAAATACCTTTTAATATTTTTTTTTCTAACATGGAAGACAGTATTATATTTTAAAATCTTTTCCTTTCAAATAGGTTTAGTTCTAGAAATCACCTTATCATTTCTTCATGTGCACAATAGTAAAACTTTAAACTGACTGGAAAACTAACTGGAAAATTTTATTTTCTGTGAAATCAGATGGGCTCTGGATAAGTCTGATAACTACAGAAACTTCAAAACTACATAAACCATATAAACTACAAAACTACATAAAACTACAAAAACTTCAAAACTATATAAACTACATTTTCTAAGAATCAGGTAAATAAGTTCAGAGAAAATGGGTCAATTCAATCAAAACTATTCCTCAAATTCCATGGGATTAATATTATTTGATATTTTCTGCACTGACATGGATAATGGAATGCTTTATTCTTATTAAATGTCCTTGTGTATGAATGAAAAATGTGGTGGTATAATATTTGATCTATTTCACTTTTCTTGTAAGTCATTTCAATAACATTTTTAATATTGTTTCCCTTGGGGTATATTTAACATCCCAATAAAGAATACATGCATAAATTCTATATCTTTTAAAGGTAACAACAAATGAATAGTATATATGATTAATCTATAACATTTATTAAAAATAGTCTGTCATCTCACAGGAATGAATATCTTTAATTCTTTCTTTTTGCCTAGAGTCAAAATTTGGTTAGGGTGACTGGACTGTGAACCAGAGCACTGAGTTTCAGGGTGATGAATTTTAGAGGAAGTGAATACTTAAAATACAGATTAAAAAATTACAATGGCTAAATTTGTTATTCCATAGGAATAATTATCACTTGTTATCATGATGTAATTTGTTTTTAAAGTAATTAACTCACCTGAGCATTTATGCTTGTGACTTGTCTTAAGAGCAAACCAATATAGATAAATACATGTCTGACTTGATTTAGGTTCAAGGTGGGAGATGGAACCCAAAGGGGAAAATTAAAATGAAAAGAAAAGAAAAGTGTAATCAATTCCTCCCTTTGGAATGTGTTAATTGCTGATCAAACCCTTTTCCTTTTTTCACCAGGTGGTTCCTACTTTCAAGTCACCAAACTCAATTCTTTTTTGTCTGAGAACTTTCTCTGAGCATATGAATGTATAAAGGGGAAGTAGTAAAGACTAGTGAATGAGATCAAATATCCTGGCAGCCTAGGCTTCTTTAGAAGAGCAAAGATTATGCTCTGGGTCATTTTTAGCCTAAGGAAAGGGGTCTATGGTTGAGACAGAGGAAAATGAATACATTTCATTTGTCATCTGGGAAATTTATTTTACAAATGCCAATAAGTAAAAAGTCAAGTAAATGAACATTTGTTACCTATTTGCCAGCACTGTCAAATCATCTCTATCAAAGCAACTCAGACCCTAGTCATGAGAAATTCTGGTGCTTTTGAGCAGAGTTTTGAACTGGTTTTTCCCAAATCTCTATTTACTAGTACCAAATACCATTCACCCCTACTGCAGAATCTCCTGTTCAGAAATAAGGAAACAATAGGCCAGCGAAATTTATCAAGCTGACAAAAGAAATAAAAACTACCTGAATAGATTTGGAAAAGTAATATTACCAAACAGAATAAGCTTTGGAATTAGTTTCTGCCCTACTTGGGGAAATAATTCATCACTGGTACCAAGTCTCCTAAGCAGAAAGTAAGCAAGAGCCTTTCAGGCTCTTGAAAGAAGAGGCAGGGGGAGGCTAGGTGGTGCAGTGGATGGAACACTGGCCCTGGAGTCAGGAGTACCTGAGTTCAAATCCGGCCTCAGACACTTAACACTTACTAGCTGTGTGACCCTGGGCAAGTCACTTAACCCCAATTGCCTCACAAAAAAAAAAAAAAGAAAGAAAGAAAGAAGAGGCAGCTGCAGTGTCTATATCACCAATCAATGCCCTTGTAGGTAACTGAACTTCAATGCTCAGTTCCTTGGTCTCTTCTTTCCTGATTTAACTGCTATTTCTTGCCCTCTCTCACTTGAATTTCAGCTCCTGCTTTTGATGCTGATTTTACTTTTGCTTCTACTGCTTCAATCACCAACTGCTCTTGTTTTTTCGGGTCTTAATTCACAAATCATTCATGCAGCAGCTACACACACTTGAGACATCACACTACTCAAAATTCCTCACAAGAAGGTAAGGAAAGTACTCTATCTGTAACTGTATATTCTAGAAACCTACACAGATAATCTTAGAACACGTCTCCCTGCCCTCTATCTATTCATCTCAAAAACCACTTAAACCAGTAATTTTAATTGTGAAACTGGGTTATTAAAGTTTGTGCAATCATCAGATTCACTCACTTGGTAGTTAACTGTCTGCTTTCTCCCCTTTCCTTGTTGATTCCTCAGCATTGTCTTAATTTTCACAATAAAACAACAAAATGGAGATTGGCAAAATGCCTAATGTAGAAAAACAGATGATATCTGTATATTTATCCTTTTCCAAAAGGTACAATTATGTGTATTATAAGTTTAACCAATTTTCCAATTTTAAAACTCAGAAATTGAAAACTTTTTGTGGATGCAAAATGTAAAAGTGAAGACAAACTTTAATTTTTCGTGTGAAAGTATAGCTTATGGAATACTATCCTGTAATAGGATGACATCTGGTACAAGTAAATGTATGGGTGGATGTAGGGTGAAGTGGGAAATATTGGAATGAGAGTGAGAAGACCCAAGTTACAGTCATAGCTCTGAAATATTAGAGGGTTATATTTAAATGGACTCTGAATTTTATGATTTTTACTATATAATTCTATTAGCATACCTAAAGAATAAAATATAAATCCTAAAAGAATCCTAAAGGTAAAATTAATTTAAAAATAAATTCTTTAATTTTCATTATTCTTAATTTTTCTTTCTTCCATTGATCAAAATTTGGCAGCTTTTGAGTATTACAACATTACATCTCATCTTTGCAAAATTATCTTCTTTGATCATTATGCTACACATTCTCATCAACTTCTAAGTCATCATCTATGATTTTTGAGATGTGCCATTCTATGTGCAATGTCATCCATCTGTTATCTAAGATGTCATCTTCAGTATTTCATTCCCTAAACTTCCTATGAAATATTTTAAATTGCAATTTTGAACTCTTTCCCTAATCTGTGAGAAACAAAATATCATGTATAGGGATAAAAAGTGGGTTTATAGCCTTTCAACCAATATTTCATATCAGAGAATTATCTATTATTTTCTTTCCATGTCATAAAATGAGATAGGACAATAAAAATTCAGGTACTCTTTAGGGAAAGTTCCTGTAGAGAGAGTCAGACTCCAGGAAATATTCAACATATAGAATATATGATATCTTGAACATGGGTCCCTGTTCCTTACTTACCACTACAGACTTCTGGTAATTTTCAGGATCTCTCTCTCTCTCTCTCTCTCACTCACTTTTTCCTATCATTGAGTTGAAATATTTCCCTCCTAGTGGAAGAAGCCATATTTTTTTTTATTGTCTGATATACTCTAATCTATATGACTTCTTTGATTTCTGTGTTCTGTCACCTATGTTAAATGGATTTATTTGCTATTCACTATGAATGATGGTTTTGACATAATTGGTGTTTGAAGGAAAAAGTAGACATGGCTCAGAATATAGCTTGGAGCAATCCTTCTTTGTTAAAATGATAATTATCAACAATACAGTTTGAACCTAAAATAAATTTCTCATAGACTAACAATATATATGTATGCAGATAAATATAATTCTCACTATTTCCCTTCTCCCTCACCAGGAAAGCTGAATGGCCAGCTTCATGGCCCACATGCCATATAGCCTGTCTGGAAGAATTTAGTAGAGTATCACAATATATAAATATTGCATCTTTAAAATAGGGTCGAGGTGTAGGAGGAATAGACTGGGGGAGGGGGAAGGGGATAGATGTTCTGGAGAGAGGCAGTTCACATGAAGGAAACAAGAAAAAAGCTTATGGAAGGGAGGAGAAGAGGGGGGAAGGAGTTGGGGAGTGAGTGAACCTTAATATAATCAGAATTGGCTCAAAGAAGGATTAACATACATACTCAAGTAGGCATAGTAATGTATTTCTGCCTTGAGGGAGGGGAGGGAGATGGGGGGGGGAGAGAAGGGAAGGAGGGAAGGGAATACTGGGGGAGAAAGCAGTAAAAAGTAAAACACTTTCAAGGAAGATGGAGATATTGTGCATTACTGCACAAGTATGACATATTGAATTGCTTGATCTCATAGGGAAGGTTGAGGAGGGAGGGAGGAAGAAAAATTTAGAACACAGAATTAGCCCAGGGACCTTGATCTCATTGGAGTGGGCTCACGGAGGGAATAGCATTCATACCCAATTGGGAGGAGTAATCTATCTAACCTTGTGAGAAACTGATCAATTCTTAGCTCCACTGAAAGCTATATGGTAGGTTCATAGGAACATAGAAGTAAAAGTGACCCTAAAATTTTCTTAGTTCAACTTTTAGCCCTGTTCCTGCCACACAGGAGGTGCTTAATAAATGTTAATTGAATGGATAAGCCTCAACAAAATAAAGAATACACTATTATATTACTTGGTTTTATGATTGTTTTCAAATAACACTCAAAAATTGAAAACAAAAACAAAACAAAATTGAACTCAAGTCCTTTGAGTTCAAACTACCGTTTTTCCAATTGACTTTGAAGAGATGTTAGTATAGATAGAAATTGCTAGTACATCTGTAATAATGACAGTCATTGAGTTAAATCTTTTTTTTTTCTCCAGTCAATTTGGTGTAAAATATAATTAAATCTCATTGCTTAGTAGCAGATAAAATGGTCAGCTGCATTTTGTCAATCATTAAGGATAATTTTTTTGTTTGTTTGTTTTTTTGTTTTTTTGGTGAGGCAATTGGGGTTAAGTGACTTGCCCAGGGTCACACAGCTAGTAAGTGTCAAGTGTCTGAGGCCGGATTTGAACTCAGGTCCTCCTGACTCCAGGGCTAGTGCTCTATCCACTGCATCACCTAGCTGCCCCAAGGATAATATTTTGATATAAGATAGATACATCTTCATATTAGAAGAATAGACACTCTAACCTATATTTAACAATTTTATGAAATGCTAAAATATTTTTAAATGAAATTTATAGTTCTGAAGTCAGAGAGCCAGGACTTACACAAGGCCTCTGAATCTTGTTTTGTGTATGATCTTATGTTAGTCATCTAATCTCCCTGTCCTTCATTCTTTTTCCTTCTTTGCAAAATTAGGAGCTTCAACTCTATGGTTTCTGGAATCTTTTGCAACTATAAATCTACAATCCTATAGAATATTATAATGACTTTTCTTGTATAACTACTGAACTTTTGGGAACTCTACTGAGTGACTGGTGTCTTCTTACAATCGTTATTTACTTGGTCTTTCATTAATTATTTTTTTATAATTATATCCCTCACAAACTATTGTGCTGCAGGCAGAGATTCTGAAATCATCTCCTTTGGTAGAGTGGAGAATTGAACTTTTAAATAGCTGCTAAAAGTGACTCTCATCTAATTCATAGTAGCAGTGTTCAGTTTCTTGAAGACATTATTCAAAGAAGTTCAGTGTATATGTGTTTTTATTGTTCAGTCATTTCAGTTGTGTCCAACATTTTATGAAATCCTCTTGGGTTTTCTTGGCAAAGATACTGTAATGATTTGCCATTTTCTTCTCCAGCTTATCTTATAGATGAGGAAACTGAAGAAAATATGGTTAAATGACTTGCCATGGTTAAGTGTCTGAGGTCAGATTTTAACTCATAAAAATGGGTCTTCCTGACCACAGGTCTGGCACTACATTCACTAGCTGCTAAAATATGTAATTATAATTAATAGTTAATAGCAGGGTCGGTTTAATCTACTGATTTCAACAACTATTTTTAGCTTTTCTGTATACACCAAATTATTACAATTAATTCATACCTAAATATTGTAGTCTTGAACTTGAAAAGACTCCTGTTATTGAGACTTGTTTTTAAAATTCACTATCTAATCAGTCAATGGAAAAGTATGTGGCCTTTTCTGTGATTTTTGAAAATTCTTTACAGTGGCTTCCACTGTGTGTCTACCCTTTGCCTTTCTTCTTCCAAATTCCCTGAAATATCTCCCCTCTGTTTCATGAAGAACAACACCATTCCAGGTCTCTCTTTAGCTATGCTATCTAGTCAAACATTTTAAGGGGGAGTAGGACTTGGTTTGCAGCATTGTGCAATAGGAGGAATTCACTGATTCATTGGAATACTTTCTGTCAAGGCAGTGATAACAATTTAAGGAAGTGACACACTGATGGGAAAACTCAGAATGAGTCACTGAGTAAATTTACTATGCACACTAAATTAATAAGAACATGATTGACATTCACAAAGGATTCAAGTTAAAATTTATCATACAGGATAGAACAGGGCTGAGTCTTCCCTAAAATGAATCAATTTGAAATAGTCTTTCTTAGAAAGGACTTAATACTGGTTATTGGCCCTTATTTGCCCTAAAACAAGGAGCAATGTGACCACTTGTTTGACATGTTGGGATTGCAAGATATTTTGATATTAATGACTAATCTGTATCATATGTTTAGAAAGAATAGGAAAACAAATGATATAGTACTAATAAGGAAAAAAACTCTTCATTAAATTTTAGGAAAAATTAAGAATTTCAAACTCTGTTTAATGATATCTAGCAATCTTTCCAGGGTAGTAATAAAAGAAAAGAATAGGAAATGAATTAGCATTTTGATTCTTTAGTTTTAGACAACAAAATATCGTTCCCCCCCCCCTTTGAATTACTATGTCACTATACTTTTTAAGTACTTGTGAAAAGTTATAGTTGCTTATTTGAAAGGAGGAACTCAAGGAATTTTATTAGAATTGTGCTTCAGAGATTATCAGGGCATACAATTTCATAATTAACACCATTCAGAATGTAGAATCATTCATTTTTAATATATTTATTTTCAAATACTATTCAACATTTATAATTCATGTTTCAGACATTAACTAGCTGTGTGATTATACAATCCATTTATGTCCCTCAGCCTCAGTTTCCTAATATGTGAAATATGGATAAAATCACATACCTCATAAGGCAGTTATTAGGATGACATGAGAAAATAGATGTAAACTGATTTACAAAACCTTAAACTGCTATATAAATGAAACATGTTCTTAACTATCTTTTTTACTACATTACTCTAAATCAAAAGAAACCAGATTAAATAAAATATATAGTGTACCTACTTGGTAAGGAAATATCTGAAATAATCTTGTTGTTTTCTTTCTGAAAAGAGCCCTTCTAAGCAGTTGAAAAGTCATTTAAGTGGAAGTAACTTGACTCAAAACAAATTATTAAGAAATGTTTAAGATGTGTATGAGTGTGTATGTGTGTTTGTGTGTGTGTGTGTGTGTGTGTGTGTGCTTTAGAGTGGGAAACAATCCATGCAGAAGGACTAATAAACACAATATAAGGAGAATCATTTTTTGAAGTGATTCATTGGTTGTATAATGCTTTCACTTAGTTTTGCATATGAACAGCAACATGCATCCTTTTCACAGAATTTTGCTCTTTTTACTTAGCCCCTATTGAAACAACTAATCCAAAGTATATGAAGGGGGAGAAAAAATGCAAAATTAATCAAACTTCTTCACCTTTTCTTGAAGGTGATGTACCAATGTACAATTCAATGTACAATGTACAATTCAATGTACAATGAAGGCTCAGACTTATGTTGTCTGAGAATTTAGCTTGAAGAGTTGGTTAAAAAAATGTTTGTTATTATATAACATACATTTATTTGTAGGGGCAGCTACATGATGCAGTGGATAAAGAACTGGCCATGGAGTCAGGAGGAGCTGAATTCAAATCTCCCCTCAAACACTTACTAGCTCTGCGACCCTCAGCATGTCACAACCCTAGTTGCCTCAAAAAACCTAGGCCATCTCCAGTTGTCCTAATATATATCTTAAAACTGGACCCAGATGGCTCTGAGGAGAGGGTGACCTTGCACAGCCCTCCTTTATTTAAATTCAATTCACTGCAAGTCATGACATCATCCCAATGTCATGGTCCTCTTCCAGAAGGAAGGACAAACATATGTATGTATGTGTGTATGCATGCATGCATTCATATGAGTATACAGATGTGCCTATATATCACATATGTATGTGTATATATGTATATATAGCATACAGTCACAGATTAATCTCATTTTGTGAGAGGTTTCTTACAAAAAAGTGAAACAAGTAAAACTAAGTAATAATATAGTTATATTAATAATAATAATGTAGTGATAACAATGCATTTATTATAGTTAAATTTGACTCATTATATATTGACTCCTAGCTGAAGCAGCAAAGCATTATGAAGGAGAGAAAGGGGGCAACATGTTCCAGATAAGTTAAACTGTCCCCCTGTAACCCTCTATATTCACTTATGCACTAATGAGGAGAGCCCAGGAACCTGAATCCAAGAACTTTGGGAATAGAATTTCCTCCCAAACCATCAGACAGACCTATTTCTAACCAAGCCCACACACCCACCATTAAGGGGCAGAATCAGTATGGAAAGAAGGCCTATCTTCCTCATCACCACCAGCAAAAAAATGCAAACTGTTATTAACAAGCAGATAGGCATTGGAGCCCTAAGAATGGAAATACACACTCTAAACCACTATTCCTGCTTCTAGCCCAGCCCTCAAAGCCCTCATTCAAGGAAGCAGCTTTCATGGAAAAAGGACCAGACATCCTCATCGACTCCCAATCAAATACAATATACAGGGAAGCCAAGCCCACCTATCCAAAGCATCAAGACATACTAAGTGAGGCAGGGTGGATGGTGGGTGGGAGTAATATATACAAGACAAAAAAAACCAAAACACAATTCTACCATATTGACCACCATTTCCCCTTAGACACAGAAGAAGAAAAAACAGGACCCTGAACTTAAGAGGTCTGGGTATAGTAGCATTAAATTATGACATTAAAGTCAAAGTATTAGCATCTGCTTTATCCCTGAGCCCTAAGGACCATAGGACTTCTCCTTCTGACTTTTAATTGAAGTGGTTCATATGTGTTGTCTTCCCTGTTAGCTTCTTGAGAGAAAGAACTAACTTTTTTTCCTTTTTTAAAAAATATTTGTTTATTTATTTAAGTTTTCAATCTTTGTTTAGATAAGATTTCCAATTTCAAATTTTTCTCCCACCTTCCCCTCCCTCCCAACCTCCCCTAGACAGCAGGCAATCTGATATAGGTTGTATGTATGTATGTATGTATATATATATATATATATATATATATATATAAACATTAAATATATTTCTGCATTAGTCATGTTATACAAGAAGAATCAGAGCAAAAAGGAAAAACCTCAAGAAAAGAAAAACAATAGCACCAAAAAAAAAAAAAAAGAAATAGAATGGTCCAATCAGCATCCATATTCCACAGTTCCTTTTTTTTTTTCTGGATTTGGAGGGCCTTTTCCATCATGAGTCCTTTGGAACTTTCTTGTACCATTGGATTGGTGAGAAGAATCTAGTCTACCACAGTTGATCAACACACAATGTTGATGATACTGTGCACAATGTTCTCCTGGTTCTGCTTATCTCACTCATCATCAGCCCATGCAAGACCCTCCAGGTTTCTTTGAACTCCTCCTGCTCATTGTTTCTTACAGCACAATAGTATTCCATTACATTCATATACCACAACTTGTCCAGCCATTCCCCAATTGATGGGCATCCCCTCAACTTCCAATTCCGTACCACCACAAAAAGAGCAGCTATAAATATTTTTGAACATGTGGGTCCTTTTCTCTTTTCCATGATCTCTTTGGGAAAGAGACCCAAAAGTGATATTGCTGGGTCAAAGGGTATGCACAGCTTTATAGCTCTTTGGGCATAATTCCAAATTGCTCTCCAGAATGGTTGGATCAGTTCACAGCTCCACCAACAATGCATTAGTATTCCAATTTTTCACAGCTTCTCCAACATTTATTATTTTCCTTTTTTGTCATTTTAGCCAATCTGATAGGTGTCAGGTGGTACCTCAGAGTTGCTTTAATTTGCATCTCTCTAATCAATAATGATTTAGAGCATTTTTTCATATGGGAATGGATAGCTTTGATTTCTCCATCAGAAAACTACTGTTCATATCATTTGACCATTTCTCAATTGGGGAATGACTTGGATTCTTATAAATTTGATTTAGTTCCCTATATATTTAAAATTAATTTTTTTTTTAGTGAGGCAATTGGGGTTAAGTGACTTGCCCAGGGTCACACAGCTGGTAAGTGTCAAATGTCTGAGGCCAGATTTGAACTCAGTTCCTTCTGAATCCAGGGTCAGTGCTTTACTGCACCACCTAGCTGCCCCCCTATATATTTTAGAAATGAGACCTTTGTCAGAAGTACTGGCCATAAAAATTTTTTCCTAGCTTTCTGCCTCCCTTCTAATTTTGGATGCATTGCTTCTGTTTGTACAAAAACTTTTTAATTTAATGTAATCAAAATCATCCATTTTGCGTTTCATAATATTCTCTATCTCTTGTTTGGTCATAAACTGTTATCCTACATATTTAATATTGATATTACTTCATTATCTATAGTAGCTTTTAGCAAGATGTAGTTTCCTTCCTTATCTCTTTTAATGAAAGAATCCACCGATCACCTCCTGAAAGAGACCCCAAAAGGTAAACTCCAAGGAATATTGTAACCAAATTCCAGAATTATCAGGTGAAAGAGAAAATACTCCAAGCAGCCAGAAAGAAGCAATTTAAATATAATGGAACCACAGTCAGGACCTGGCAGCTTCATCATTAAAGGACCACAAGGTTTAGAATGCGATATTCCAGAAGACAAAGGAGCTCGAACTATCTAACTTTTATTTGTATCCCCAGGGCTTAGTGCATTGTTTTATATGTTGGAAGAACTTAATAAATATTTCATTCATTCATTCATTCATTATTTTAGATTAGTTCCAATTTTATTTTCCAGATTATTAATGTTTAAGAGGGTAATAATAGCTAGTATTTACTTAGTATGTCAAGGCTCTTAAAGCACTTTTACATATTATATCATTTTATCCTCATACTAGTCCTGGTGGGTAGGTGGCATCATTATCCCCATTTTACAAATAAGGAAACTGAAACATACAGAGGTTAAGTGGCTTGCCCAAGGTCATACAGAACTTTTATCTTCCTGATTCTGAGTTCACCACACTATCCTCTGTACCTCCTAGCTACCTGAAGGATTGTCTGTCTGCTGTTGCTTCTTAGAAGTCTACAAAGACTTAAGATTTCTATATGAGAAAAAGCAACATAAGGTCTATCTAATTTATCTGAAACCAAGGATTAAAATCAAGTTATTTTCAGGGAGGTGCCAAAGACCTGACACTTCTATTTACAAAAGGGGGGGGGAGGGAGAGAGAAAGGAAAGGAAAGGAAAGGAAAGGAAAGAAGATAAGAAAAGAAAATTGGCCCATTAAGGCATTCAGTATGTTTCCAAAAAAATCAAATAGCTGTCAAACTATTTCTATGAATAGCTTTCCATTTATTCTTTGGCAACAACAAAAATTTATCCAAACATCTGGTTTTCTCAACACAATGTGCTAATGCAATTTGCATTTCCTCCAACTATAGGCAATCTATCTACCTCCTTTAGGGGCTTGGTGATTGAGGATTGGGAGATGAGGATTAGAAATAATGGAATATATACATAAAATTCTGTTCCAATCTTCAGAGCTAGAACTTCATTTTGATAAGACTTGAGATTTATATACAGTCGAGTATTTTGAGTTCTCGGTTGTACTTCTGATTAACTTCCCTCCTTCACATCTTGGAGAGTCATCATTAGTTAAGCTTGAAATAGAATATTTCATTAAGTAAAAGCACCAGAGAGCAATTCCTGGCTCTGTTACTTCCTATCCTTTTGATGTTGAGCAAGTCACTTAATATCTCTTGGTCTCAATTTTCTCCTCTGTGAAATGAATGTTTTAAAGGATTCTGGGCATTGTGTTAAGTGCTGGTGATACTAATACAGAAAAAAAAGATAGTTCTTATTCTCATGGAGTTTACAATCTAGTGGGGAAAACAAAAAATAAAATAAATCTAAAAAAACTGAGGGTTAACCCAGGTAGCAGGTTTAGAAAGGTATTGACATGGGGGCATGTGGAGAAATTAGAGGAAATTCATAGTTTTGCAGCCAGTTGAGAAGTGAGATTTCTGAGCTGAACAATACAGCCTTGAATGAAGATTTAGAGTACATGGCCCTATCCTTTAATCAGAGAGGCAGAGGATAGGGATGAGGTAGATGACATCGAACAATATGATAAAATTATCCCAATAATTAGCTTCCTAAGGCATGGTACAAAATTCACTCACAGAATCCCTGAAACCCACTGTCAGCCACAGAGCCATTATATGCCAAAGTTGGGAATTGAATCCAGTCTTTCTGACTCAAAGATCAGATTATTATTAGTACATTATTAGTACAGATTATTATCAGTACATCACATTGATTTGTTAATATAGATTAAAGGGGGTAGCTAGGTGGTGCATTGGATAAAGCACTGGATTCAGAAGGACCTGAGTTGAAATCCAGCCTCAGACACTTAACACTTACTTGCTGTGTGACCATGGGCAATTCACTTAATCCCAATTGCTTTACACACACACACACACACACACACACACACACACACACACACACACACACATATATGTCATGGGGTGCAGAGCACCCCAGAATTTCTCTGGGGCACACGGAGGAATCTTCTTCTTGAGAAACTAAACCAGAAGACAGATAACGCCTAGAGAGACAAGTAGAACCAAATTGGACTGAGCTAGCTTCAGATTCCCACCCTTCATTCTGGTTTCCCTTGGGTGTGGCTGCGGCCTTTGTGTCCTGAAGAGAGAGCGACCCCTCACCAAATTCCTCTAGTCACTACCAGTGGGGAATGGTCCTCCACTCCTCACCCAATTCCCCTAGCTACCACCAGTGGGGGATGGTCCTCCCTCAGTAAAGGAACTTTCCACAGTCAAATGGTGACCCCTCCCCCCATCAGTCTTCTATAAAAGTACCTGCCATTCTCCTCCTCGAGGAGATTGGTATCTCTGAGCCGTGTGCTTTGTACCTATCTCCCCATGAGAAGTCCAAGGATTTCTGTCATGGTTTCCCTCCCCCCTCTCTTCCCTTCCCTTGCTCCTAAATAAACTACCACCTTATACTAACTACTTTTGTGTGCAAGAGGGTGTAATTCTTTAAAGAGGAATTCCTAAGAACCCCAACCCCTAACCAAAACCGTACCATTTTCCCAGATTACATATATATGTTTATATATATATATATATAACAAATTGAACATGTTTATATACTATCCAATGTATGATGTTTTCTCCAGATATGTCTGTTATCCTCTCCCCATTTCTTCCTATTTAATTAACTTTTTTTGTTATAGCATTATATGGAGCACTTGTCACAATGGAGTAACAACATTTGTAAATAAAGTGTTTTCACACTTATCCACTTCACTTAAAGGGAAGTGGAAAGTCAATGATTCTAAGAGGCATTGTCATAGGGACCCAACAATGAACACAAAGAAGCACCAAAGGGAGGAATCTTTTCTTTGAAATCTTTATAAAAGGTAACATTTTGCCAAAATATCATTTTTCAATCATTGTTCTTCCTTCCTGTCCCTCCTTGCCCCTTCCAACAATTTTCTTCTTTTTCTTTCTTTTCTTCTTTCTTTTTCTTTCTGTTTTTTCTTTTCTTTTTTATCTCATTCCTCTCTCCCTTCCTCATTTTTTTTCACTAAGAGGCCTTAGGAATTAAATGAATCTTCACTTAAAATCTGAGATGCCTTTTAACACAATTTCATGTATTACATTAATCCACTACTTTTTACTTTAACAAATATCATTTAAAATATTTTAAGGAGATTGAGCATTTCTTTGTAGGCATCATTAAAGAGAAAGATAGGAAAATATAAGTTTTTAAATATTCACTGGAAGAAGTAATTTTTCCCCTCAGTTCTTCATTATGAATACCTGAGATTAACAGGTTGATCCAAGTATTCATTGGGAGATACCTGATATGGTATTTAAAGAATTCCAATGAGTCTTGGACATTATTAGCTCCATTTCTTTACTTTAGCAAACTTCAGTTTTTAACCCTCTTCTGGTTAAAGTGGATAAATTTTAAGGAGACATGCAAGGAAAATGGAAGCAATGTGGAAGTCTTGCCTCTTTTCCCCATTTCTTCTGATTCTTTGTAAACAAATAAATGACTCTCAGAAGCTTGTCTTCTGCCTTCACTGTCTTCTCCCCATTTCTTAACTTGGCTTTAAAGACTAATAAAATATATATTATTCACTTTCATACACTTGTAAAGACCATGAAAAAGATTTTCAACCCAGAAAGACATAATGTGAGAACACAATTAACATTTGACTATTGTCTTCAACTCTGAAGCATCTTAGCATATAGAAAGAAATGGACTAGATTCTACTTGTTGGGAAAGCTACTTTCTAGATACAAGAAAGTAAGGGCAAAAATAATTAGATTCCTCAAAGCCCAGCTCTATGACAAGACCATGTGTGTATTGCTATTTGAAATTTCCCTATTTGGAGGGAACGTGAATCTTTCACAAATGTCAGATCATGAAGTCTAGTCAAAGAGTGACAGTCATAACTAAGAGACAGCACTGATTTGTTAGATAATGGCAGTGGCAACAGAATTTGGTGAAGCCAATCAATAATGACTTTAGCAAATTGTTGGATTAAGCATCTATGGCTGACCTCCCCTCCCCCACAATGTAAGATCTATAGTAGTGACTTTTGGTTTTGTTTTAGTTTGTAGTAAAGTATATTTCTTTTCTCCTTTAGTAAAAGTGAAGCCATTGTTTATAGGATATGCCATGTGAATTCTTGATATGATTTCCTCTGACATAGAACAGAAGAGGTCAAAAACTATAAAAGGTTTTGAACTACTGGAACTTCCTGTAAAGGTTCATTTGACATGAAAAATTTAGGACCAAATTGGTTCAACCTATGAGAAAACAAGACCAAAAAGCAACTCTATCCTTATCTTACTATATAGCAATAAATAGTCCAACCTAAGGAACATAAATTTTGTGAATTGTATTCTTTACTTTGACAAATGAGTTTATGAGGAAACTTAAAGTACCTAGTAGCATAACACTGACCCCAACATTATAATCATGATTAAAATATATAAAAAGATATTTAAATGTCCTTAAATAAAATATGACAGCTTTGGTAGTCTCATCTCAAAATATCATACATTTCAGTAATATCATCCATGTCTCTCTCTCTCTCTCTCTCTCTCTCTATCTATCTATCTATCTATCTATCTATCTATCTATCTATCTCTATCTCTATCTATATATTTCAATATTAAATTTCTTTCAGGTAAATTACTCTTTTTATACATATGATTTCAAAACATCCATTTTTATGGTATGGTAACCACTTATTTATTTAAATTAAATAATAAATATTATGTGTAGCACAATAATAGATATTATATAAATAAAGAAGAAATCTATAATCCACTCTGTATTTTGAAGGAACTTCATTGGAGAAACAACATAAAATGCAATAATGAGATAACAATAACATAAGAAATTTAATCATAGGAAAATTAAACATAATAACTTCCAAAATGAATGTTATAGATATTCTATGCTAAGTGGGAGATAACTACTGAATGAAGTTATTAAGAAGTGTTTCAACAAACTTTGGGAACTTGAGATGGTCTTGAAGAATTGTCAGTGATTGGAAAGTTACAAATATATAGAGCCTTGCTAGTTTGGGTGAATAACAATGGGTGTCAAAATAAGAAGAGTGAATAAACAGCTTAATTCAGGGTCTCATGAATGCAACTAAACAGTATGAGGGCATGGTCTATAGGATTGGAGAGACTTCAGTTTCACTTTAGCTCTGTACTGATCAGACCACATCTGTAGCATTGTGTTCAGTTCTAGGTGCCATAGTTCAGAAAAAAAAAAAAACATTAGTAAAGTGCAGAAAATATAGAGAATGACATTCAGGAGGGTAGGTGTCTGTCCTAAATTAAAGGAAATGGAGATATTTAGCCTGAAGAAAAGGAGAGTTTTAATGAAAATGCTGTCCACCTTCTAGTATTCAAAGGTCTGTCAGGGATAAGATGTTTTCTTTTGATCTCAGAATGTATAACTAAGAACCATAAATAAAAGTTGTAATGAGGCAAATTTAGGCTTAATGTAAGGAGGGGGGTGGGGGAGAAGAAAATTCATTATAATTCCATTATCCACAAGTTGAATGAGTTACCTCCAGATGTGGTAAAATCAGAATCACTTCACTGGAAGTCTATGATAGAGGGGTCCATCAAGATTCAGGTATAATAGAAAGGGGATTCTTATTCAGATTATGATTGGACTTAGTCAGCACTGAAGTCCCTTCCATCTCTGAAATTCTTTGATTTCATTTCAATGACCATGGCACAAGTGGGAAACAATGAATAGAACAATCTTGCTAGAGTGGAGAATTAACAGTGTGCTGAAGTGGAAGAACTAGGCAGATACCCAAAGTGAGGTTACACTATGGAGGAACTTTAATGCCAGAAGCAGGAATTTTGAATTTGGAACTGTTACTAGGTTTATCGTGAGTTGAAGATATGAAAGTTATCAATTTTTTTTCTCTTGTACTGATGATGATGTAGTATAATCTGAATACAGAAGGCATTGTCTAAGAGTAATGATAATACTTGTAATCTATATCATTGGAGAATGAAATAATGGTAGAACTGGAAGGAACCTTAGAAAAATCTAATCCAATATCATAACTTTGCAGATTGGTAAATTTAGGCACCTGAAATAATTTGCCTATGTCCATAGAAGGAGCTATTGATGTATTTGGAACTCTAAGAAAAATCTTCTGACTTCCAGGCTAATCCCACACAATTTGTGATTCCATAAATTGAATCACAAAGCTCTAATTCTGTTTTTTTATTTAAAGCACCATATCTCTTAATTTAAAAAGCTACCATTGGGTAGATAGGTGGTATAGTAGATAAGAGTGCTACTCAGAAGACTCATCTTCCTGAGTTCAAATCTGGCCATAGACACTAGCTATGTGATCCTAGGCAAGTCATTTAACTCTATTTGCTTTAGTCTTCTCATGTATGAAATGAGCTGGAAAAGGAAATGGCAAACCACTCCAATATCTCTGCCAAAAAGAACCCCCACATTTTATCACAAAGAGGTGGATGTGACTGAAAATGACCAAACAAAAACAATGCAGAAACAAATGAAAGGTAATTATCATGCTCATGTCAGCCCATTGGGTTCCTAGCAGGGTCTTCACATGTATAGCTTTTATATTATTTTCACTTTTTTTCTATGTAAATTTTGTTGCAACCTTATATAACTCTGTGAAGTAACCCACTGATATTTTGATTGATGTCATATTACATTAAATGTTTTTTGGGGTTTTTTTTGAGATTTAGAGATTGACATCTCTACTATATGATTCAAACTAATCCATAGATAGGATTTTATTTAATTATATAATGCATTTATTTCTGCTGAATGTATTTAAGATTTTGTATATTTCATTGTGAGTCATTTGAGAATTATTTAATAGCAAAGCTGCTTAAACTGTGGGTTGAAGACCCCTTATTGGATCATTGTAACTGAAATATGGGGGTTGCGAAAATTTGTTAGTAAATGTTTAATTTGCATACTTATTTTATATACCTAGATATATAGGGCTGTGTATAAATTTCTCTGACAAAAAGAGGTCATTAGTGGAAAAAGTTTAAGAAGCCCTGGGTTAAAGAGGTATCTTCCTATCATTGTCTTTTACTTTTCAAACAGTGATAGACAGATATCACTATTTTTAAAAATTAATTATATGCTATTTTTATCTTCTAGAAAGTATTTCTTACCAAAAATGTGTGTGTGTGTGTGTGTGTGTGTGTGCGTGTGTATGTGTGTGTGTACTTCAGCTAACTTCATGGCCCTTGGGAGAAATTATTCTCATCTGCCAATTCCTCTGGGAGATATCCCTCTAACTCACCACTGGGTTTGAGACCTGTCTTTTACCCTCAACCTGATTTAGCAAGTCTTCAGAAATGTTTTTAACATGATGTGGCCACTGCACATGCTATAGTTTCTTGGAGGTGTCAACCTGAAAATTAATGAAAAAATCAATATAATAAAATTAAGGTCAGATCAGGGCAGAGGAGTTATAACTTGTGATACCACCATAGGGAACACCAGGAGTACCTAAAGATGGGGACTGGGGACAGGATTTATATGGGATAACAGAACAGAGAGGTGAAAGACATTACCTCTGGGTTTTACCAGCTAAGTTCTTTTACATAACAAGCTGAGAGTTATGTGATTACCTCAGTGAGCATTCAGTATCTCATAAGTTCTTATGGTAAGCTGTTTTACATAATAAGCAAAAGTACAGAAAAGAAAGCTTGGGAATCTCTGGAGTGGAGATCTACAAAATAATCAGTCTGGAATTGACAAAGTCTCATCAGCCCCAGGCAATTTATTGACCTGGGAAAGAAACTAGTTGAATTTAGTCAGTTCTCAATCAATTATGTTTCTCAGAGGCACAGGTGAGAGTTGGGTGAACAGTTAGTTAGACACAAAAGATGGATGAACAGTTCAAAATAAGGCTCAGCAAGCCCTCACATTAGAGGTGCTAGTCTAATGTTAACACTCCATATACCCTAGTACATAGTAAGCCATATAGAAATATTTATTACTTTCCCTTCCCTGTCTTTTGTTCTTTACTACCTATAAATACACTTAGATGTTTCCCATCCTTTAAAAAAAAATAAATGAAGCAAACAAGAAAGGAAGAATAAACCTTCTGCAACCATGTCATCTCTACAATACATCAGCTCATATCCCTCTTACCTCTCTTACCTTTCATAGTTATTTAAATTGATTATATTCTCTCTTCTTGCTCAGATCTCAGATACTTGCAATCTTGTTTCTTATTTCATCATTTGGCTGAAACTTCTCTCCAAAGTTACCATTAGTCTCTTAATTTACAAACCAAATGTCACTCCCTCCCCCCAGTTCTCATGATTCTTGAACTTGAATAATGTGACTCTTTAAGATATCCATTTATTCCTTGAGATTTCAAAATGATACAGTTTGTTGGTTCTTTTCCTACTGTTTGGGGGGACTTGCAACCCAGATCAGGGAGCTAGCTCACCCAGAGAATTGGAGGCTCATCATGAATCTTGTAAAATAAAAAGAGATTTATTAGGAGAGAGGTTATATGTGGCCAGGAACAAATGACCTTGGTAACTGTCCTATTGGAGTAAGAGAAGACTGTTCTTTTGTATTTTCCAGACAAAAGGAAGTGACAGGCATTACAAAGAACCAGAAGGGAATTACAAAGCAATAAGACACAAAAAATAAACTGGGGCCGGATAACTAAGGGGGGGGGGGTCTTTAAAAACTGGGTATCAGTAGAGTATGCAGCATCCATCCAGATCTTGAATATCATCTTGCAGATCTTTGCATTGATCATTAGCATAGTGGGGCCATGCCTTACCACACCTTATTCCTGAAATGGAAGAGAGCTATTTTCCCCTTGGCCCAGGAGGTTTGAATCTTTTGGATTCCTTGGGGACCCACTACACTACCATTGTATTTCTTTTTAGTATTTTATATTGACTTCTAATGGTGGGTCTAACTGTAGTGGGACCCAAGAAACCAAAAGAGCCGAAGCCCCAAGGAATTCTTAAACTTTCCCACAGGAAAAAAGCTCTACCTTCAACCTCAAGATGTTGTGTGGCTCAGCCTGACCCTGGTATGGTGATAAGCAATACCAAAGTCTGCAAGATGATATGCAAGATATGGATAGGTGCTACATATCTTACTGATGCCACATTCAAAAAATCTCCTCCCAGTTTTTTTGCATTTCTCTCCCAGTTGATTGGGAATTCCCTCCCCTGTTGTTTCATTTTCTTTATTTTGTAAACATACAAAAAGAGACTAGCTCTGCTTTTAATCAGCCAGACAGGTTTCCATTGTGATTCTGTCCTCCTGATCACATACTCCTCTCCTAATAAAATCTTTTTTTTTACAAGATTCATGATGACTTCCAAATTCTTTGACATTCTTTTTTTTTTGTGTTTGTTTTTGTTTTGTGGGGCAATGAGGGTTAAGTGACTTACCAGGTGGTCACACAGCTATGTAAGTGTTTAAGTGTCTGAGGTCATATTTGAACTCAGGTCCTCCTGAATCCAAGGCCAGTGCTTTATCCACTGTGTCACCAAGATGCCCCATAATTTTTGACATTCTTTTTTTTTTAGCTTCCAATTCTTTGAATGAACTAGTGCCCTGATTCAGGTTGCAAGTCCCCTCAACATTTCCATGAATAGTTCCAAGTTCCTCTTTCCTCTTTTCTCTTTCTAAGCACGCAATTTTTGATTGACTCAGCCCCCATGGTTTCAATTATAATTTTTACCTTGATGACTCCCATACCTGTATAACTTGCATTGGCCATTTTTCCCCCCTAAGCATGAGTCTTGAAGCAATAACTATTTATTTGATATTTAAAAATAAATATTTTATAAGTATCCCAAGCAAAACATATCTAAGACCTACCACTCTTGTGAAAATCTCTATTTCTCTTTAGGGCTCCATAATCCTTCCAATCAAAACCCAGATAAAGAGCTTCATTCAATGCTATTTTTAACTTCATTCCCTCCCTTACCCTGGATAGCCAGCCATTTACCAAATCTTCCTATTCCTTTTTCTCTTTCTCTTATAATTGTCCCATTCCCTCCATTAACAGAGACCCTACTCTAGATTAGATAATCAATTAAACCTCATTCATCCACCTGGAATAATGAAATGACCTCCCAAAGGGTTTTAGTTTCTTAAGCCTCACTGATTCAAACCTATCCTCCAAATACTCCAAATAGAAAAGGATAATTCCAAAGCAGACATCTCAATAGGTCCTTTTAACCACAAATGAAAGCTCAATCTCTACAGGAATCCTTTTCCACTGTCTCTTAATTTGAATATCTACCCTCTATTAATTATTTCCTAGTTATCCTTTATATAGCATATTAGTATATATTTCTTTGCTTGTTGCTGTCTCATTTGAATATGAGCTCCTTTAGGACAGGGACTAAAATTTGCCTATTTTTTTAAAAAAAATCTCTTACACTTAACACAGTGCCTGGTACTTAGAACTGTTTAATAAATGTTTGTTAACTGATTCACAGACACTGTTCAAGGGGCTCCCTATTGCCTCCGGAATCAAATATAGACTTCATTTTTGTCTTTTAGAATAACTTCAATTTGCTTTCCCAGACTTTTTGCACATGATTTCCCTATAGACATTCTATATTCCAATGAAACTACCCTTTTTGTTGTTCTTTTTTTCCACAATATTCCACCCCCACCACACACACATGTACACATTATATTTATAGTCTCCATGTCTATGCACTGACTGATGCCATGCCTCCAAGGCTTCTTCTACCTCTACTTCTTAGTAAACCTAGCTTTCTGTAAAGCTCAGTTCAAATTCCAACTTATGTATTATGCCTTTGTATATATTTTCTATATGACTAGACATGCATTTGTTGTTCCCTCTAATTGAATATAATGTCCTTCAGGAATCATTTCTCCTTACCCTACCCCAATGCCTAATATAGTAACTAGCTTATAATTAGGTAATTGTTGATTGATATATGGGGATGGGATTGAGTGAGATTCAGGATTGGCAAGAAAATAAGGATTGATTCCCAGTTTCACAAATGTATGTGAAATGTAATCAAACACTCAATTTTAAGAAATGAATAAAAATTATTAAGTATTTACCGTGTGTAAAGCAGTATGCTAAACCCTGGGAGAGAACTAGCTCACAAAGAACTCATATTCTGAAAGAATTATATATAGGAATTATATATTATTGTATATTGGAAAATTCAACTAAAAGTCATATGGAAATATCCCATGGCCCTTAAAATGTAAAAGCAAAGCAGATGGTAATATGTATTCTTCAGTGTTATTTACAGTGGCAAAATTATGCCTCCTTCTGATTTTGAAAACTTTGATAGTGTTGAGAACTTTCTTTTCCCTGTCTTCAGAATCTCTTGTTGCCAAGGTACATTTCCATAGGGATTGCTTCTTGGAATGGTGGCTGCAGGAGCTGGGCTGCATGCAAAGCCATTGGTCTTGTAGGCCCTGGAATTCCTTGCACTCAGGTTTTTATGTACATCAGTGACAGTTAATGTTTAGTATTAATAGTTTCAGTTTTTGTGTTGGTGAAAGATGAGTCCACAAAGATTGCTATAAAGGCCAGTCTGTAAGCAGAGCTAGTGGTTGGAGCAAGAGACACTGTTCTTCTCAATAATTTTAGGTTCAGGGTACTGGGTGATAGCTATTTAAGTCTGAGGGAAAATTGTTGTTGAGGTACTTAGCAGTAGTTTGACAGAACTGGTACACTTTACCTACTGTTTCTCTTTCATGATACCTTGTGATTTCATATGAGGAAAATAATTGCATTTCAATAAGCATAATTTCACTTTTGTGTTATGCCTGTAAAAAAGTCAATGGTGTTCTATGACAAGAAAATTCAAAACCTTCAGTCAGAGTGCTTTTTTCTTATTCGTAAAATACCAGTATGTTGTTTTCTGTCTATATCATTCAATTGTTTGAAAAATTAAATGCTTCTTTTAAAAGAATTTTTAAAAAATCTTATAGCTTGTAAATTTAAAAGGAATCATAATCCCCAAATTCCTTTCATTCATAACCATAACAAAGTGAGTAGCCAATTTTTATTTTCTATTCATTCCAATCATGGCATATACAAGGATGCAAAATACTATAGGTGCTTTTAACTAATTAATAATACAAACCAATTTTAAATGGATAAAACATAATACCTAAGGGTAAGGAAATAAAAATGTAAATGGCCTCAAACTAATTATCTGATCAAAGGTGAAAATGTACTGTCTAAATACAGAATTCAATGGCTCTTTAACTGGTAGCATATCAAGAAATTATCTGTTGCCTTTCCCTGCAAAAAATTTGCTTTGTAAATTTTGGAGCATTACTATTGGTTGAGGGAACAAAGAAAGGGAAAAATAAAAGGAAGAAGGAGTGTATGGCTCTGCTCATGGCTAACCTTTCAAGTACCTCATATACTTCAGAAATACAAACTATATCGTATGGAATTAGATAAGTTCTCTGTACATTGGAAAATTAAAGGGTTCAGTCCTTTGTTCACATGTTCATTGCCTTTACAGTTAAAAATATTTGGAAGATTGAAAAGGAGCCTTGTTGTTAAGGGGAGATGGGATAACATATAGCAAAAAAGCAAAACAAAACAAAAACTCCTTATATCTGTCCATGATCTAAAGGCATGAGTTTAACTTTAAAAGATTGGGGATGTGGGGTGGGTGGAGCCAAGATGGCAGAGGAACAACATTAAATGCACAGAGTTCTGATAAAGTTACCCCCAAAACAGCAATAAAAGAACCCCTGGAGCAGAAAAACCCACAGAAAGATGGCTGAGATTTCCAGCCAAAGACAGATTAAAGGGGGCCATACTAGGCTGTAAGTAGAGTGCAACCCCAAAATCACACCAAATCAGACCCCAGGCACTCTGTGCCAGAGGAACTTACCCCAGAGACTCTGAATTGTCTGAGGCACCAGGGTCTTCTGGAACTGAGGTTGTGGTCCTGGTGAGAAGGCTGAATGGCTGGCTGGGAGGGGAGGGAGGGAAGTGCAGGGGTGTCTGCAGGACCTAGACAGGAATTCAGCTGTCCCATCACAGCAGTGAACCAGGAAGAAATCCTGAGCATCAGGAGACCCAGGTGAGGGAGGGGCACAGGCCCATTGAAGCTAAGAACCACATCATACAACGCTTTGCTAGCTGGTTAATTAGCAAGTTGGCTTGAGGTTATATTTAGACAAGAGAACAGGCAAGGTGAGAGAAAAACCTGCCCTCCCTCAAAACAAAACACCTGGGACCCTCTGAAGCTTGGGATAGTGTAGCTTGGAAGTAGAGCCCCAATGTAAGAGGGAGTTAAAAGTCAAGTAAAAGATGGAAAGATGAGCAAGAAAAGAAAGTTGAGAATTATAGAAAGTTTCTTTAGCAAAAAGGAAGATCAAGTGGCACTCTCAGAAGAGGATAACAATCTCACGTCCCGTATATCCAAACCTTCCAAGAAAAATATGAAATGGTCTCAGGCAATGGAAGTGTGCAAAAGGGACTTTGAAGAGAAAGTAGGAGATATAGGAGGAAGATTTAGAGAAGTGCAGGAAACAATGGAAAGAGAAATAAGAGATGCAGGAGAGTCATGAGAAAAAAGTCAACAGCTTGAAAAGCCAAATGGAAAGGGAGATGCAAAAGCTCTCTGAAGAAAATTATGGCCCAAGAATTAGGATTGAACAAATGGAAGCTAGTGACTTTACGAGAAACCAAGATAAGTAAAGCAAATCCAAATTAAAAAAAAAAATCAAGGTCAATATGAAATATCTGCTGGGAGAAACAACTGACCTAGAAAACAGATCCATGAGAGATAATTCAAAAACCATTGGACTACCTGAAAACTATGAACAATATAAAAGTTTATATAGCATCTTCCAAGCAATTTTCAGGGGAAATTGCCCATATATTCTAGAAGCAGAAGGTAAAATAGAAATTGAAAAAATTCACCAATCACCTCCTGAAAGAGATCCCAAAAGGAAAAGCTCCTGGAATATTATAGCCAAATTCCAGAACCCCCAGGTCAAAGAGAAAATATTGCAAGAAACTTGAAAAAAGGAATTAAAATACTGTGGAGCCACAGTAAGGATAAAACAAGATCTAGCAGCATCTATATTAATGGAAGAGAAGGCATTGAATATGATGTTGCAGAGGGCAAAGGAACTGGGACTACAGCCAAGAATCATGTACCTAGCAAAACTGTATATAATATTTCAGGGAAAAATGGGTCTTCAGTGAAAAAGAGGACTTTCAGGCACTTGTGGTGAAAAGACCTGAACTGAATAGAAAATTTGACTTTCAAATACAAGACCCTATAGAAGCATAAAAAGCTAAACATAAAAAAGAAATCATGAGGGGTAAAAGATTAAACTGTTTACATTCCTACATGGGAAGATACTACTTCTAACTCATAAGAACTTCTTCAGTATTTAGGGTAACTGAAAGGAATATACTTAGAAGACACAGGTATGAACTGAATTTGAAGGGATAATATCTGTTAAGCATTTATTTTTTTTTATAAATGTTCTTTGTGGGGCAAGCAGGGTGGTGTGTTCTTATGTCCGGGGCCAAATTTGACTTCGGGGCTTCCTGGGTCCAGGCTGGTGCTTTGTCCACTGTGCCACATAGGTAATCCATGATGACATCTTGAAAATGTGGTTGAGGGGTAGGAGGAATGCACTGGGGAACAGGGAAGGGGAGAGATGGACTATGGAGAGGTAGTTCACATGAAGGGAATTGCCCCATTCTCATTATGGAGGGAAGGGGAAAAGGGGGAAAAAGGGGGAGAGTGAGTGAACCTTATTATCATCAGAATTGGCTCAAAGAGGGAATAACATACATACTCAAGTGCATATAGTAATATATTTTTGCCCTGAGGAAAAGTGGGAGGGAAGGAAGTTAAGGGAGGCTGGGGAAGAGAAGGGCAGATTTGGGAAGAGAGCAGTAAAAACAAAGCACTTTCAAGGAAGGTGAAGATGTTCTGCATACTGTACAAGGATGACATATTGAATTGCTTGATTCCATAGGGAGGGTTGAGGAGGGAGGAAGAAAAAAATAGAACACAGAATTATCTCAAAGACCTTAATCTCATCAGAGTGGGCATAGGGAATAACATTCACACCAAGGAGGAGAAGAGCATAAGGAGGGGAGGGTGAAAGAAGGGAGCGCAGAGTTGGGGAGGGGGCAGTCAGAAGTAAAACACTTTTGAGGAGGAATAGGATAAAAGAAGATAGATAATAGACTAAATATCATGGGAAGGGAATAGGATGGAGCAACATAGTTATGATGATTGACTACAGTAGAAAAATATATGGTACCCACTCTGCTGGGCTTTTGTGAAGAAAATTCTTTGTCAAGTTTAAGGTACTATATAAAAGTTATAATGAACAGGATGCTATCAGAAAAACCTGGAAAGACCTACATGAATTGAAGCAGAGAGAAATGTACTGTATATAAAATAATAGCAATAGTGTGAGATGATCTGCTAGGAAGCACGTGGTTATTTTCAGGAAGGCAATAATCCAATATAACTCTGAAGGATTTATTAAAATTGCAATCCATCTACATAGAAAGAACAGATGGTATCTGAAAACAGATTGAAACACTTTTTTTTTGACAATTCCTTAATCTTAATTTTTGTTTTTATCTGTTTTCTCTCACAACCTAGCTAATGTGGAGATTTTTCCATGACTACTCATGTATAATTTATACTGAGCTGCTTGAGTTCTTGGGGTGGGGCATGGGAGTGGAGGGAGGAAGAGAAGTTGCAACACAAAGTTTTAAGAAATTGATGTCAAAATTTGTTTTTACATGTAATTTGAAAAATAAAATTCTAAACATAAAATAATGATGAGTTTACTTTACGGGCAAATGCAAGAGATTTAAAGCATGTTATTTAGAAGCAATTAATAAGCAGTTTCACTCAGGGCTTTTTATTCCATACTTCCTATATTCTTGTTTGTTTGTTTGTTTTTTTGATGAGACAATGAGGGTTAAGTGATTTGCCCAGGGTCACACAGCTAGTAAGTGTCAAGTTTCTGAAGCAGGATTTGGACTCAGGTCCTCCTGAATTCAGGACTTGTGTTTATCCACTGTGCCACCTAGCTGCCCCATACTTCCTATATTCTTATACTTTACTTTGACATAGATCAGTAGGAAAATATTGATAACATTTTTTAAAAGTTTCCATTACAATCTTTAAAAAGCCAATGCTTTTTGGTTTTTGTTTTAAACAATTATCCTCAGTCTTTATGAAAAGTTTGACAATGGTGACCATTCATTGATATTTTCCCTTCTTTTGCCTTGAATAATATTACTCCTATTTTCTTCCCATTTCTCAGTTCCATCTCATCTCTCACTGACTCCACTTCTTCCTCATTCAGTCAAGGTAATCTTTATAAGTTCTGTACTTGGTCAACCTCTCTGTGCATATGATTCTTTGGCTATATGACATAATGTCATGATTTCATTCATCTCCTTCAGGCAGCCCAAATGCTTGTCTAGAACTTCAGCTCTATATTTTCAATTGGCTCCTAGATATCCCCACCTCTAGCTTAGCATTTCCTAAACAAGCATATATCTTATCCCTAAATTCACCTTTGTACTTAACTCTCTTATTTCAAATGATGGCATTAATAACCCCCTGGACACTTATGTTGGAAAAAAAAACAGTCAAATTCAACTAATCTTATTTCCTTCACCAACCAATTACAATCACTTATTAAGTCCTATTGATTTTTCTTCCACAGAATCACTGCATGGTCTCCCACCTCACTTCTACAACTGTAATTATTCAACATTATATTATCTTTAATTTCTGTTATTGTAGTTTCTATCATTGTAACTATTCTCCCCATTTTCACCTTCTCACCTCTTCCCCTATCTGGTCTTTAAATCAGTTCAGTGCCAAGTTAACTTTTCAAAGCAAAGTTATAATTCTCTCCCTCAAAAACCTTTAGTAACTCTCTCCAAACAACATTATGAAAATGCAAACTCCTAAACTTGGCATTCAAAGTTTTTCTCTATCTGATGAAACCTTATCTCAAACTACTCTACTTTTTGTATGCTATCCTTCATTTAAACAAACCTACAGATTCTAAACTCTTAGAGTATTCTGTAGCATAATCATGGGTCCTTCCATAAAGTGTGATGAATTTCATTGTGTTGCTTTGAATTTAACTGTTAATTGCTCCATTCTCATTCTGTCAGCCTTTATTAACTACATTTATTTATACCTTACATTTCCCAAGGGTTCTTGCTACTTGTCTGTCTACTTTTAAAGCTCAAATGAAGTGTTTTCTCCCCCAGGAAGAATTTCTTGATTCATCCAATAGATGGTATTACTCCTTTGTTAAATCACTTGTACTATTGGTCCTGCTCCTATATGCTTACTGTGCAGTACATATGAACTTAATAAAATTTTGTTCAACAAAGCAGTAGAAAGATCACTAGATTTAGTACCTTCTGCCATTTATTTGCTGTATAAACTTGGAGAAGTCAATTTATCATTCAAGGCCTTTATACAAAGGGAGGGGTGAAAATGAATGGCCTTTAACATCCTAGCCATCTCTACCTTTGAACAATCATTAAATTGAATAATCAACTTGTGCTGTAGTTGTACATGTATATATGCTTCTTCCATGATAGATTTCGAGTTTCTGAAGAGAATTGATTAAGTTTTGTTTTCCCCCACAACCTTTGATAAAATAACTATTAAGAAGCATTTAGTGGGCAGCTAGGTGGCACAGTGGATAAAGCACTAGCCCTGGATTCAGGAGGACCTAAGTTCAAATCTGGCCTCAGACACTTGACACTTACTAGCTGTGTGACCCTGGGCAAGTCACTTAATGCTCATTGCCTGGGGAAAGAAAAGAAGCATTTAGATTCTTGATTTCCAGCATTCATGGATTTTAAAATAACAAAATACTTTCATTTGATTATTTAAAAATAATTATGAGAAAACTACTTATGGTTGAATAATTGAAAAAAAAGTGGCAAGGAGGTATCATTCCAGTCTAGGTTGGCATAGAGAGATAGAGTAGCCTGAGGACAGGGGAAGATGAGGTTCCAGATTCAGCATAGAGGGGACTAAACCTATATAAGGTGCAGAAACATGTGGCCTCAACCAGCTGTATTGTTCACTAGCTAGTTCTGATTGACAGATCTAGGGGAGACTGTGGAGAAGACCTGTACCTAGGGGTAGTGTTCCAGAATACAGAGTGGATGTAAGCCTCAGTCTGTGTATTAAATAAGAAGGAAACTTAACCATCAACTATGTGGCTCAGACCGTAGCATTAGCATAGAATCTCTTCCACCTTCTAGTTGAGTTTGAAGTCTTCAGAGGAATAAAAACAGCAGAATCCCAGACCAAGATGAGCCAAATTTCTATTATTCTGAACCAGTAGAGATTTCAAATTTATTGAAACAGTCTGAATCTGGTGAACATCAAAGAGAATTCCAAATGGGTAAAGCCCATAATCATGTAGCTCAAACCCAAGTTCATGTTAGGAATTTGTAGAACTAGGATTAGATGAAGGCCAAGAGGATGGGATGAATGATGTAGGAATTGATAAAACTTTTTCCTTAACCAGGCCTCTTTGAGAGCATTGAAAACTTGCAGGTCCCAGATCTGAGCTTTCCCTGAGGTCATAAATAACATAAAACTAAATATCACAAAAATGCAACAAGCAAAACCAAGTTAAATCTTAATTCCAGAAATACACTGAGCCTGGGCTTAACATGGGGTCCAAAGTTAAGAAGTAAGCTATTAGAATGAGCAAAGAAAAATAATTCCAACATTAAAAAAAAAAATTCCTAATGAACAGGGTTTGTTAGGTCCTAATGCAAAAGAAGAAAATAACTCCAAAAACACCTACAGGCAAAGTATCTAAGAAAAACAAAGTTTAGACACAATTTCAACTAGAATTCCTGGAAATGATGATATATTAAGAATTTTTTTTTCCTAAATGAAATAAGAGCATTATAGGGAAATACTGAAAACAAATTATACCAAAGGGAGGAAAATTGGAAAGGGAAATAATGCAGTTACCAGAGGTATAAAGCCTTATCTAAATAAGAGCAAATGCTGAAAATTAGAATCAATGAAATAAAAGCTATTGACTCCATGAGAGAACAAGAAATATCAAAGTCAAATCAAATGACTGATAAAGTAGAAGAAAATAAAATGTTTCATTGTTAAAACTAGTAAAATCCAAAATAGATGAAAAATTACACTGGTCACATTCAGAAAGAAATTGCAAAGTAAAACCACCCCAAAATTTCACTGCAACATAAAAATCATAATCCAGAATTTTCATATATAAAATGCATATATATATACACATACATATATGCACACATATATACATACATATTTATACAGAAAAATAGATATATCACAAACTACCAGAACAGAATAATTCAAGACCTGAAAAGCCAAAGTCAGGATTACACAAGATTTAGGAGGCAACATTACAAAGGAGCAGAAAGTTTAGAATATTATATTCCTGAAGGCAAAGGAGCTCAAACTACAATGAAGAGTATAATCCAGAAAAATAGAAAAATGAAGTTTAATAAAAGTTTAATGAAGTTTAATAAAATTGATGATTTTCAACATTTCTGAAAGTCCAGGACTTCATAAAAACTTATAAGTACAAACACAGGAATCAAGGGAAATATTAAAAACAAAAACAAAAAGATAAACATGAGTGAAGAGCCATAAAAGCAATTATAAACTGCTTATATTCTAATTACATTCTTAATGTCATCAGCAGACATAGAGGGAAACTAAGACAGAACCTCAGAGTGGTTCTGTTATATCTTGAATTTTTTTTTTTTAGTGAGGCAAAATAATTGGGGTTAAGTGACTTGCCCAGAGTCACATAGCTAGTAAGCGTTAAGTGTCTGAGGCCATATTTGAACTCAGGTCCTCCTGAATCCAGGGCCAGTGCTCTATCCACTGTGCCACCTAGCTGCCCCTTGAAAATTTTTAAAGAAGAATTGAGAAGGAAGAGAAAAAGAATACACTATGAAGAGGAGTAGAGAAGGAGGAAGTTTAGGGAACATTATCTCACATAATTTGAATGTGTAAGTAGAAGTCTAAACAAACAAGGAGGAAGGGTGGTGGGAGATAGTGACACTTCAAAGTTCCCCTCATCTCAACTGGTCAAAAGAAGAACACCCACACCTACACCCACTGCTCCAGCAAGTAGGGTACACGAATGTATTTCACTATACAGAGAAATGAGGCAAAAGTGAGAAAGGTGAGAGAAGGATAATAGGAAAGGCAGATTAAATAAAGGGAATAGTTCCAAGTGAAACACTGAGAAAATACAAAATTATTTATAGCACTTCTTTTTGTAGTGGAAAAGAGTTGGAAATAAAGGGTTGCCCATAATTTGGGAAAGAGTCAAACAAAATATGTATATAGATGTGATGGAATACTATTACGCTGTAAGTAATGTTGAATCAGGTGTCTTCACAGACTTTAGATACTAGAAAGATTTGTATGGAATGATGAAGAGTGAAGTGAGCAAAAGCAAGATAACAATTTGTAGAATGAAAACAATACTGTAAAGGCAAAGAATGTTAAAATATATTAGCTCTCATTAGCATAAATTACCAACCATATGTGATTCCAGAGGATTTACCATGAAACATGTGACCTTTTCCTTATCAAGAAGTAAAGGAGGGGGTAGCTAGGTGTTGCAGTGGATAGAGCACTGGCCCTGGAGTCAGGAGTACCTGAGTTCAAATCCGGCCTCAGACATTTAACACTTACTAGCTGTGTGACACTGAGCAAGTCACTTAACCCCAATTGCCTCACTAAAAAAAAAACAAAAAACAAAAGAAGAAGTAAAGGACTCAGATTACAATATAACATCCCCCCACCCACACACACACACATGCACACTCATGCTCATACATCTACATATCTGTCTGTCTATCTACAGTTATTGGTCAGTTGTTTCCATCATGTCTGACTCTTGGTGACCTGATTTGGGGTTTTATTGGCAAAGATGCTGAAGTGGTTTGCATTTCCTTCTGCAGGTCATTTTACAGATGAATGAACTAAAGGAAACATGGTCAAGTAATTTGCCCAGGGTCACACAGATAATAAGGATCTGAGGCTAGATTTGAACTCAAGTCTTCTTGACTCCAGACCTGGTGTTCTATTCAAATACCACCTAGCTGTCCCATACATGTGTAACTATATCTATATCCTCTCTCTCTCTCTCTCTCTCTCTCTCTCTCTCTCTCTCTCTCTCTCTCTCTCTTTATTTGGACATGACCATTTCAGAACCTAGTTTTGTTTGACTCTACATATTTATAACAATATTTCATGTTTAAGAGTTGATGTAAAAATATCTGTGTTTTTTTTTTCTTTTTGTAAATAGGAGACACAATGTCAGTAGTAAGTAGTGGGAATGTGTGATAGAGTTTCAGTAGTAGGCAAGTAGTTAGGGCTGTTTAATATGTTTGGCTCAGAGCCAGTCTCTCTAGTTGGGAGAAAAAATGAAACTCAAATGTGAAAGCAGGTGGATGGTTGAGTGAAAGTAAACTTGTTGAAATTACTACATAAAAAAATCATATCAGAAAGTTGTTCTTCCCATATAGATGGGTCTATGACTGTTCAAATTATACATATAAATCTGGTTGTCTGATTTGAACTTTAAAAAAACACATTTATTTACTGCAGTTTATATTAATCAATATATAAATAACATCCTTTCTTGCCCTAACCAAGACTCTTTAAAACTTCCTATTATGTTTGTCCATAAAGTTGCTTTCATTAAGATTTTAGCTTTCTTCACTATATTTAATTTAAAAAAAATCTCATTTAAGAACTTTTCTATGTCTTGTCTTTCCTACTTAATTTCATTCAATCAAGTTAACACAGTTTTCTATGTGCCTTCTTGGATGATTACACTGTTGTTCTCTGGGCATCATTCCATGTTACTCTCTGTACCTGGAGCAATCTTGCCCTATCCATCTGTTAAGTTACTTCATTTTTTCCTGTAGGACTGATTATACCAGAAAGTTAAACTCTATCACCATATGTCTTCCTCAAGATGAGAGAAGACATAGTGTGTACTCTTGAATACTTATAGATTTACTTTCTTTTACCACAAGGACACATAAGATACACTTTATCCTTGTATTCATTTGTATCATATGAATACTGGACACATTTTCTGCTTTCTAGGATGGTAAGAAATGTTAAATTTCAGTGATATTACCACCACTGTGTTGTACACAAGTTGAAAGAAATTGGAAATGTTTTTTGTATTATAGCAAATTTGTATGTAATTATTTTTTAGGAAAAACACTATCAGATAATGGATACATAAAGTAGTCTAGAATTAGATTCTTGAATCTCTTATTCAAACTCTATCTTGAGCTAATGGGTGCTTATTTCAAAGTACATACATGCATGCACTCACAATTTGTGTTCTGTTACTAAAATTTCATCTCATATATTAGAACTCATTTTTTATTAAGATTCACACTGTGAAACTAATGAACCAAAAGCATTTTGGAATGCAATCACTGAGCACGTGGCAAAACCATTTTACAGACTACCCAGTACAATATCCTATTTCTCCGTCAGAATAACCTGCCATAAAAATATATTCAAAATTCATTTCCTCTGTCATTTTCCCAAAGGTTAATTATTTGCCAATTTTAACAATGGTGAATTCTAAACAATCATTTAATTATTTTATCAAATTTCCAGACTCACCATCTGCTGCCCTTACTTAACAACCTCCCTTCCTTTGAGGTTCATTTTTTCCAAATTTATCACCCAATCCAGATACTGGTGACAGTTATTTACCAGCACCAAGGATATTAGCCACCTTTCTCAATGAGTCAGAGACTAGCTTGGTGTCTTTGGTCAGTGAAACATACCACTGATAATCAATTTATGAATTAGTAGCAAAACAATTTAACAAATTGATTATTAATACCTAAAAACTCTGTGTCTTGGAAATTTTATTTGTGACATGTGGAAGAGAGTGTGTTATGTGTGAGAAGCAGTAAGAATAGGATATGGGAGTTGGGAGTGGGCAAGAAATAAGAACAAAGATGCATGTGGAAGGAAAGGTTTTGGCAACTGCAAGGTAGCTGAAGATAGGATGGAGTTAAGGAAAATAGGAATGAGTTCAGAACCTGGCCCACATTATTTGTTCTTATTTAAAATACCCCTAGGACTAGGGCATTTCAACACATGTTTCTTTTAATGCCCATTATCTCAGTTCTTTAATGTGCTCAAATCTTATGACCTCCTTTACTTTGCCACAGGTATATGCAAGGATGGTCACACCCTTGATCTTGCCATCACCATAGAAGTATTTTACTTCTATGATAAAGAATCATGATTTTTAAAAATCTGATGATAATGTAGCATTACATTTTCCCCTATATCTTATTCCTAAGTAAAGGACATTTTTTTTTCTTCATCCTACCACTGACTTCTAAACCTTCTATAACTTCAGAACTTTCCTAAACTTGTATTCCTAGAGCAGGGCCTCTTAAACTTTTTCCACTTGTAAATCTCCCCCCCCTTTGTGCCCAATACATTTTTATGTAATTCTGGGGATATAGTTATATAAAATAGGTGTATATAACTTTTTACTGCTGCCAAACATTTAACAGCCCCCACATTTAGTTATTTAACCTCATATGGAGTCACAACCAACAGTTTAAGGAGCTTTGGCCTAGAGCATGCCTGCTGTAACCAGAGTTTCCTCTTTTCCCAAATTTGACCCTTTAGTTAACTATTTAAATATAATAACAACTGTTAAACAACTGTTGTTATTATTTGTCCTTCATTCTTAAAAAGAACTATGACATCGGGGAGGTGATGTTATGACTTGCAGTGAATTGGAATTAAGTGAGGCAGGGCTATGCAAAGTCACAAGCTACTCTCTATCCTCTGGAAGATCTGAGTTCAGTAGCATGATATAGATCAGGATGACTGAATATGGCACTGGATGTAGTGGAAGACCTAGGCATTTTTAAGCTAAAGTCTTTCCCAGTTCTCCATTTGCCTGAGGCAATGCCCATTCAGTAATTAAGGCTAGATAAGAAATGAAGCAAGGAATAACTACTTTTACATAGTTTGAAAAAAGAAAAAACTACCACTTCCTGTTTTCTTCAACTCCATCCTATCTTCAGCTACCTTGCAGTTGCCAAAACATTTCCTTCCACATGATGCTTTGTTCTTCCTGCCTGCCCATTCCCAAATCCCCTATCCTATTCTTATTGCTTCTTACACATTACACACTATCTTCCACATGTCACAAATAAAATTTCCAAGACAGAGGTTTTGGCCAAGATTGTGGAGGCAAGGTAGTGACTTGCCTGAGCTCTCCCCAAAACTCCTCCAAATACCTTCAAAGAATGCGATAAAATAATTCCGCAACCAACAGAACCCACAAAAAGACAGTGGGGAATCACTTTCCAACCAAAGACAACTTAGAAGGTCAGCAGAAAAGATCACACTGGGGTGAGAATAGAGTTCAGCCCACAACATGCTAGTCTCCAGTGCAGACCCAGCTACCGTCACAGCCTCAGCCACAGCAAACCAGAAACAGGCCTTTTGAGCCTCTGAATCAGCAGCAGTATCTGTTTCTGGAATTCATCCCACAGATGGTAAGGGGGTTGAACAACTGGGCAGAAGGAGATTAAAAGGGTCTCTTTGCTAGCACTGAGGCAGGACTCTGTTGTTTTACCCATATTCAGATCCAGGTCACAGTCTTGGGTTAGAGTCCTAGGTAGAGGAGGAGCATAAGCACACAAGAGCTTGTAGCCACAGGGGAGTTGCACTCTGTTCATAGTTCCAGGGCAGAAAAGCGGGCCTGTGGTTGCTTGTAGACCAGAAAATAGGCCAGGAGAGTGGTAAACATATCTCTCCTTAAATCATACTACCTTGAAAGAACATAAAACTTACAAAATCCTAGAAGTATCTCAGAAAACAGTTGCACAAACCCCTGGAAGCTTGGAATAGTGTGTCCTCCAACCTGGAAGCAGTGCCCCACTTTGACAAAGAGTAAAAAGTCAAGAAATAGGCTGAGAAAATGAGGAAACAAAAAAAAATGTTGACCATAGAAAGTTTCTATACTGACAAGGAAGATCAAACTATACCCTCAGAAGAAGATAAGAAAGTCAAAGCTCCTACATCCAAAGATTCCAAGAAAAAAAAATGAATTATCTCAGTCCATAGAAGCACTCAAAAAGGACTGTGAAAAAGAATAAAAGAGGTAGAGGTAAAAATGGAAAGGTAAATAAGAGTGATACAAGAAAATCATGGGATAAAAGTCAACAGATTTGTAAAGGAGACAAAAAAAATACTGAAGAAAATAACTCCTTAGAAACAGATTAGGGGGCAGCTAGGTGGCACAGTGGATAAAGCACCAGCCCTGGATTCAGAAGGGCCTGAGTTCAAATCTGGCCTCAGACACTTAATATGTACTGGGTTTTGTTTTTTTGTTTTTGTTTTCAGGAAGGGTAATCAGGGTTAAGTGACTTGCTCAGGGTCACACAGCTAGTACATGTCAAGTGTCTGAGGTCAGAATTGAACTCAGGTCCTCCTGAATCCAGAGCTTGAAATTCTCAATCCCTCCCAATAACTACATTTTTGAGAGGGGGGAGGCCAACTGAGAATGGGGCCTTGTCATGAGTTTTGAAATCCCTCTAGCAATCTGGATACCTCTTACCAGGTTTTCTCTGGTTTGTTTTTTCCTTCATGAGCTAGGTCTCTTTAAATTCTAATGAAGGTGATCCCTTAAGGGATTTTTCCCCTAGGGAGAGAATTTAGGCAAACTGGATTCTATTTACAACAGAAACAGAAATCAGGTTTCCCAGTTGGGTAGGGTTGTGCACAGATACCTGGAGCAGAGCTAGAATTTTTCTGACATCTTTTAGAAGGGGAGGGGATTTCATCTAAACTAGGCTTTTTACAGAGAAGAAAATATTACAAACTCAAATGGTAGCCCATTAAAATTAATTTATCTCAGGGCAGCTAGGTAGTATATAGTGGATAAAGCACCAACCCTGGAGTCAGGAGGACCTGAGTCTAAATGTGACCTCAGACACTTGACACATATTAGCTGTGTGACCCTGGGCAAGTCACTTAGCCCTTGTTACCCTGCCAAAAAAAAAAGAAAAAAAAGGAAAAAAAGAAAAAAAAAGTAAAAAGAAAAATACCGTAATTTATCTCCCATATTAGTGCCTTGATTTCTGATCACTTCCCTCTCCAACCAGCTATTAGTGTCTCCTCACCTCCAGGTTCCATTTTAAATGTTTTGTATAGACATGTATATTTTTCACATTTATTCTCATTAGAATCTTAGCTCCTTGAGGGCAAGAAATGTTTTATTTTTGTCTCTTTATCCTGAGAAGTTATCATAGTACTTGACATCTAGTATACAGTTACTGAGTGTATGTTAACTCATTTCTTGATGCATGCCAGTAACAAACAGCAGTCTTTTTTTTGGAGCTAGGACTCAGTGTGAAGGTTGTTTGTGGGGTGGGGATATTTGGTGGGGGTATAAGCCTCCTGTCTATAGTTCTTGAGGCTCCAAGGAGTTTCATATTTTACCTGAGAGGAAATTATACAAAGTGCTTGATTTTTTGTATGATTCTGATCCAAAAAATGTGGTGGGTAGAGAGCATGGGGCGAGGGGCAGGGGGGGGGGGAAGCAGAAGCAAAATAGACAAGCAAGCAGGAAGGAATAAAAATTATGGCTTGGAAAAAAGAGCAGGCAATTGCAGAGCTTGGCATCTTAGTAGACTCTCAGTTGGAGTCTCTCTTCTGAACTCTGCCATTGAGAGTTGAGCTAAATACTGTCAGGCATTGATTGTAGCTCTCCAGTGACAGAACCAGTCACTGAGAATTTAGGGTCAGAATCCCACAACTAGTAAGGGACCATATGAGATGCAGAAATGGGGAGGTAATGAGTCAGATTTAGTTTGTCTTTCCATAATATGTTTCACCCCTTATTTACCTTCACACCCTTGCTTTACCCCAATGGAAAATTGAATAGAAGAGAAGGTAACCTTACTCCTGCTAGCTGCCCTTTCCATAATAACAGCAGCATACTATGGTTGCTTTTTCCAAATACTATTTGTTACTTTTAGTAGTTTTACATTGTGTCAACATGATAAAATACAGCTTACATGACTACATATTAATAATTAGATGGCCATTCAAGTCTTTGCCAATTCTGATTATATGCTAGACTATAAAACTGGAAACTAAGTAAAGAAAAACAACAACAACAACAACAAAAAGCAATGAGGAGAAGCTAATTTAAAGTATTGAGGTTTCTCCTGGTACAATGCAAATTAAATGTTAGCAATGGATGTAAAAGGAACAAAGTCTTCAAGGACATTATAGCGTATTTGAATGAAAACTGGACAGGTACAGAGACCAGACAGTCCTAACAAACAAGCTCTGTAGACACAAAAGTTGCATGAGACAGTCCATCACTTCCTTGTGCCCTGAATACACATTGGGCTTTAAAGATAAGAGAATTGCCTCTGCAAGGGTAAGGCCATTAAAGAAAATTCAACCATGGAAAAAAAAGGAGAACAAGTTGTAAAGAGAATAAACAATCAGTCCCTGGCTCAGTGGACAACTGGCAGCTGAGTCAGTCATACTTACTGACACCATCTGTTGGTTAAAGCAAAAAGCTAAATGTGGTTAAAATAAATGTATACAAAAGCATTTGTTAAATGTTTACTATGTGTACTGGGCTAAGTACTAGAAATAAAAACAGAAAAATCAAGAACATCCCTGCTCTACAGGTGTTAGGGTGATGAGGCCTCCCTTAGAAAAGAAAGTTCGGCTACAGAGTAGAAAGGTTTATAAATCCTAATAGCCAGCAAAGGGCTTATGGCAAATGCACATGGATCTTTAGGTTAAATCAGAAGGTCAGCTGACATTGTTCTGGGAATTGAGGATACAGAATCAAGACAAATGTTAAGGCATAGCTGTGGAAGTCTTTAGGACACAGTGGTAGAAAGCTCTGAGGTTCTCTAACTCCCAGAAAGAATAAAATTGGTGACTCCCTTTTCATCCAAGTAGTGTAAGTAGGTAATCATACTGGATAGGATCCAAGAGGTGGTGGGGTGTGTGTGTGTGTGTGTGTGTGTGTGTGTGTGTGTGTGTGTGTGTGTGTGTGTGTATGAGACATTTGATACTTATAAAATTTTTGCTGAATTTCAAATATAAAAATTTGACCAACTAGTCAAAAATCCTTCTAGAAATAAAGTAGGCAAACAACCACTTACTACAATTAATCCAAAAATAGGAGGAAAGGCACATCTACTAAAATGTCTTTGTTATATAATCTGAACACCTATTAAGGATGAATGATTGTGTCAGTGAAAATTATGTTATTTACAACTTATTTAATTTAATTTAAACTTCAATATCTATTTCTCGTTAATTGCCTTGATATTTGAATAATAAGTAAAACACTATTTGGTGAGTTTAATATATGTCCATGAATATATTTTTATTCACCCACAAGTAGAGCACCTGAGCACAATCCCTAGGTGATTATGGAGAAAAAACATTCTCAATGTTCAACCTATTCCAAAGTTACCTTCTTGCGTCAAATCCTAGTAGGACAAGCAAGAAGACTTACACTAGGGGCCAGATGGGTGTCACAGTGGACAAAGAACTAGTGCTGGATTCAGGAGGACTTGAGTTCAAATCTGTCCTCAAACACTTGACACTAACTAGGTGTGTGACCCTGGGCAAGTCACTTAACCATCGTTGCCCCGTGGGGTGGGGAGTGGGGGGTGGACGGGGGGGGGGGAGAAGAAGACTTACATAAATCACATCTGTAGAATAAAGCTAGTTCTTGAAAGTCACTGATCCATTTATCAAAAAGAAAAAAATACTAAAAAACCTTGAAAACTGGATAAATATGGTTTGTGATAAATAACACCCAATATTACATAAATATTATGTATCTGAGTCAATTTTAAAAGTGTCTTTTGATCCAAAAACATGTGGATTGACTGGTTTGTCTCCATTCCTTTTTTTTTTAATTTTTTTGCGAGGCAATGAGGGTTAAGTGACTTGCCCAGGGTCACACAGCTAGTAAGTGTCAAGTGTCTGAGGCTGTTTTTGAACTCAGGTCCTGCTGAATCCAGGGCCAGTGCTTTATCCACTGCATCACCTAGCTGCCCCTCCATTACTTTTTGATTCAAATTTATAACATATTATAGACCCCATCCATGAAATGATATTGTTATCTGAATTCAGCTTCTGTCTTGTTTCCATTTCACCAATTCTCTGTCTATTCATGAGGAGTCTTGAGTAGTTTTGTTGATGCCTTTCTTTCAACAGAATGCCCCAAGTTAAGCAAGCTGATAGTTCCCCAACTGTCTTTTCAAGTATTCAAATAAATTTGTATGGTGAGAGTAAAGTCTTTCCAGTGGAAACATTATTTTTTTTAAATAGAATTCATATAAACTATTGGCATGGATAAATTTTCTTTTGTTGTTTTAGGAAGTATTATTGGTAAATGTGTTCATGTTGGTTGATGCAAGCACAGTACCCAGTGGATATGTCCAATAAGTAATTCCTGTCTAGTTCCACATCAAAGCATATATTCTTCAGAATAGATTATATCAGCTCAATTAAATGGTAGAACTTATTGTATAATGCTGAAAATGAGATTTGGTAATGAACCATGTTGTATGCCACTTAAAAGTCTTCATGGATTATATTTTATCTTTTCTATAACACACACTTTCTATGCATTGAATATGATTTCATATTTGGCAAGTGCAAGCCATCCCTGTTCTAATCCAGATTGTTTGATGTAACATGAAAGATGATTGAGAATAACACGAGACACATTCAGATTTCCTGAGAAAATCAGTATGAAAACTAGGAAAAGAGAGCAAGAAAGCTTTGAAAAATGTAGCTCTAAAACAGGTTACGAAAATGACATTTCAAGTTTTAGGCGACACTGTTTAGTGTTCTGTAACTCACCATCTTTAAGTGGAAAGAATTTCTCAAAATGAAGTAGAGATGATTATTCCACTACTTCAGATTTAAGTGTAAGACAATATATTTTGGGAGGATAAAAAAGTGATTAAATGTAAGACACATCCTTTTTATAATATACTTCATCTACAATGGACCATTCTTTCCAGTTACCCTGAATTTTTTAATTAATTAAGGCTCAAGTGATGGCAATTTCTTTTTTTTTTTAAGTGATGGCAATTTCAAACTTGTTCTTCAAGTTGTGTAATTGATCCAACAATACAGAACCCTTAGAGGAAATCCCAGGTATTTCCTAGAGATGTGGCAGTGTTGTTTCCCTAGTTCTGCCTCCCTTTTGAATTGCAGAGCCTTTCCATTCATGACTTCCAAAAAATTCAAATTCCAAATACTTAAAAATATCACTCTTGACATTACTTCTTTTTCAACTGCTTCATCGATATTAATTATTTTTCATCATTATTATTTGTTTCATTTTCTTTACCTTTTTCCAAGAAAAAAAATTCCCTAATTCTTATCTAAGGGTTTTTTTTTTTATTCTTTTATTCATGGCCTTTTTACTTCTTTTAGTCTTTCTGAATTTTATATGAAATTAAAACTTCTAAAATGGGCTTGGGCTCTAAATGTTTTCTCCTGTTGCCTTAAAGATTTTGCTTTCTGGCCTCTTCTTTTGTTTCTCATTCTTAGAAATAATAATTCTAGCAGGTGAAAGACAAGATATTGCCCTATACTTATTATTGCTCAGGTCTGGTGTTCTTTCTAGAACATTTTCAAATCCCTCTTTTTATTGAGAATCCATCTTTTGTCATTAATAATTAGGCCTGGGTTTGCAGGCTTTGTCACCTTGAGTTGTATCTTATACTCCTCTACTTTTTTGGACCTCATTACATTACATTCTTTAGTTTCTGGTGTGAACAGAGATCAAAAGATCAAGTTTGTTTATTTAGGGAAGCACACAATCTTGTTACTATGCATATGTAACTATCATTATTACTACTAAGGAAGTAGGGAGAAGAGAGAGATCACCCTCCCCAAGAATTTGTTGTGACTTTTCCTGTCTCATTTATTGATCTCTTTGGCAGAATCTACCCTTTCACAAGGAACCAGAGACCAACCCAGAGCCTCAGATCTTGCTCTCTAGAAGGATGTGTTTCTCCCCATAGAGACAAAGCAAAGAGAAGCAGCCTCATGACAAATACTTCAATACACCCCAATGCACATAATCTGCTTCTCTCTATGTACTAGGCAAATCTATTTACTTGCCCTGTGCACTAAATTCCATTTTCCCTGAGTCAAGTTGTGTTCCTACCTTGAATGTAAGCTCTCTGCACTTCCTTTCAGGAGGACTTCTAACTTCTTTCATAACTCAGCTCAAGTACTACCTCCTACAAGAAAACCACCCTAATGCCCTCTTCTCTCCCCTTAGTCCCTCTCTGTTGATAGTGCCTTCCTCCTGGGAATTACTTTATAGATATTTTGTATATATTTTCTATTCAAATTTCACTGTATATGTTGTTTATTTTCAATACATTTCTTGAAAACAAGAAATATTCCATTTTTTATGGATCTACCCGTAGCTTCTAGATTCCTGGGCAGCTGGATCATAAAAGATGCTTGTATATTAATAAATGACAATTGAGGCAGCTAGATAGCACAGTGGCTAGAGCACCGGCCCTGGAGTCAGGAGTACCTGAGTTCAAATCCAGCCTCAGACACTTAACACTTAGTAGCTGTGTGACCCTGGGCAAGTCACTTAACCCCAATTGCCTCACTAAAAAAAAAAAAGAAAGAAAGTAAGAAAGAATAAATGACAATTGTTTTTTTTCTTTCCTTTCTAAAAATATTTTTTTCAGTTGCTATTGTTGTTGTTGTTTAGTTGAGCAAATAATCCTGAGCACCTAAAAAGAGATGTTCTTTATTTTATCTACCTGTAAAATAATCTCTTTATAATATAATTATAAAGTTTGATAACAATGTATCTGAAAGAATTAAATATGACATTTTCCTCTATAGATGTCAGATGAATTCTGTTGCTGATCCATAGCTATTCCTTTGATCTTACTAGTTCTGTGAAATTGTCATGAATGATATCCTGAAAGGCAGTGGTTAGACTCTTTCTTCATTCATACTTTTGATGTGTTCCAATGACTCTTGAATTATCTCTTCAAACTCTGGCATCTAATTCCATCATGTTTGCTTATAACATTTTTTCAGTGTTTTTTCAGTTGAATTGTTCTTTGATCTGTTTTTATGCATATTTTGTTACTTCTGCTGACTTTGTTTCTAGGCTTAGAATATTACTATTTATTCTGTTTTTTTCATATTTTCCACTGCTTTTTCTTTGTGTTTGTTTTAATTTTATTAATTAATTAAAATCTATTTTTACTGATCATTGATCTCTTATTATGAGACTGATACTTCTTTGCCTATATTAAATATTCCTTGATTTCCTTTAGAATGTTTTTTTTTTCCCCATTTGAAGTTCACAATGTAGACTATCTATACTGGACCTTTTCCCCAGTGAGAGAAAGGGGAGAAATATTTAAAGAAAGACAGAATTACTGATGAATATTCAAAAGTGAAGTTACTAAAACTAAATGAATTCTTTTAAGTCCTGTGTTTTCCCATTTCTCACATATTGGTGATTGATGTCTTATAATGTACCTGGGATCAGCTTACTCTATATTCATCCATTTGTAAGAGGCTATAGTTCCCTTTTTCTATACTAGTATGCAATTGTGCAATGCCTAAAGCCTAGGGGTCATCAGGGGTTGTATAACTTTGAGCATAATTTCAGGAAATAGTCAAATTTAACCTTTATTTCATAAAACCAGGTGAGGAGTAGGAACTGAATGGTTAAACATAGGAGTAATTTTTTTTTCTTGAGGTGTATTTTAATGCTTATCTGTCCATCAGTATCTTGAAAAGCTATATATATTCAGGATATTTTTGTACAAAAGGTAGCTAGATGGCAGAGTGGATAGAGTACTGAGCCTGGAGTTGGTAAGACCTGAGCTCAAATCTACCCTCAGACACTTAATAACTCAGTGATCTTGGGCAAGTTACTTAGACTCTGATTACATCTGTTTTCTAAATTACAATATGGGCATAATAATAGCACCTATCCAGAGTCGTTTGGAGGATAGAATGTGATAATATTTCTGAAGTATTTAGCAGAGTGACTGGCACATAGTAAGTGCTATATAAATGCTAGCTATTTATCACCATCATCATCACCACCACCATCTTTACCCTCATCATTGTGAATGTAACTTTTGCCCAAAGTCAATTGATATGGACTTTTTCATTATTGGTGGAGATAAATGTCCTGCCTTCCATGAGGAGCTCTTTGTAGTTGGTGATAGGTGAGAGTTTCAGTTCTCAGCAGTACCCCTTTGTGGTTTCTTCAATCAGGAATCCCCATTTAGGACTCTCCAACTGAGTGTCTTTTTCAAGTGTGGCATCAACACACTTGATTTTAAAGAGAAGATGGAACAGACCAATCCCAGTTCAGATTGCAAAGGACAAGAGGTTAGAAGGACAGGAGAGGCCTGGGCAGTCTCCATCATGTCTGTATTCCCAGTTTACTATTGTAGAGATTTGGGGGAGTTTCCCTTGGGTATTACTCAAGACCCTCACTCTTTCTTTTGGATAAGCTCAATTTTCTCACTCCCAATAGCTTCCTTACTCTGCATTGTCTGATACATATTCTCATATCTATCTATCTATTTATCTACCTATCTATCTTTTCTTAAAACTTCAATTTTGCTAATATTTTGGATAAATGAGCTTCTTTGCTATTCTTTATGTGCATTCTTTGTAGAAATGGTATTATATGTGAAAAAGGCTCAAGCCTTGGATAAAGAGCTTAAGGTCCCTCTTCTTCCTCAAATGACCAAGTAATCAGAAGTCATATGGAATATTATCAGATCCCTAGGATGTAAAATATTTAAGAAAGCATATATATATATATTGCAGGGCAATGGGGTTTAAGTGACTTGCCCAGGGTCACACAGCTAGTAAGTGTCAAATGTCTGAGGCCAGATTTGAACTCAGGTACTTCTGAATTCAGGGCCAGTGCTTTATCCACTGCACAACCTAGCTGCCCCCAGCAGATATATTTTTAACATGGAACCCTTCTCTCTGTGGATAACAGGAGGCTTCTGGAGCCAACTTCCAGCTTTTCCTCTTTGCAGGAATGAAAATATCCCTCATAGAAGGATGGAGGACAAGAAGCTGCTGATGTCCATTCTGCCTCTCTTCAAGCCACACAATGACAAGCTTTGCTATTTTTCCCTTCTCTACATTCAGGGTCATCATTTCTCTGCCACATTCATTTATTTTTCGGGTTTGAATTTATTTGTTCTAATTGCTTATGTTGTGTGTGTGTGTGTGTGTGTGTGTGTGTGTGTGTAAACATCCTAACATGAAAGGCAACTATTCTCTTTTGAAGCTATTTGTATGTTTCCCCTTCTTTTGTCTCCTACTAATTCAGTTTTTTATTTAAATTTTCAGCCCTTTTCATCTCTTCAAAAAGGGGAATTGAGGTGATGTACTCTTTCATGATCTCTCACTGCACCATTTTGCCAGAACTGTTCATTTATAAATATCTGGCTGTTCATTATGATGTAAATCCCTCCTAAATGGGTTTTTGGTTTCTCCCTACACAACACCGTCCTCTATATACAAAAATAAGCTTCCTCATGTAGCTCACACTACTCTCCTTCACACATTCTATACTCCAGACAAACTGTAACACTTTGTTATTTCCTAAACTTATTACCCCATCTTCTAACTCTTTGCTTTTGCACAATCTGTATCCTATTTCTGGAAAGAACTCTTTCCTTATGTCTCTTAAGAATCTGAGCTTCCTTCAGGGTTCTGCATCATGTGTCTTCTATGAAAAGCCTTTCCAGATGCCATTAATGTCTTGTACTTACTCTCTGCTCTTCTTATTATCGTGTAAATTCCAAGCTATTTATATTTTTATTTCCATCAGTAGATTGCAAGTTTATTGATGATAAGGACTATTTTTCATTTTGTCTTTGTCTCCCCAGCATCTACTACAGTGCCTTACACGTGCCCTATTTGCATATCATATAATCATCCTCTCCAAAAATCAAGCAAATCTATTAGCTTACATAACAGACAATATTGAGTTCTCACCAAATTATGTCATCTTCTTTTTGGATTTTCATCCCCTTTTCCCATTAAAGCCATATATTTTTATCATATTTGTTTGTTTTTATTTCTAAAACTTTTTTATATGCATGCATGTTCCAAGGAAACAAAACACATACATTGGGGGGGGGGGGCAGAGGAAAGATGGGAGAGGAAAGAAAGGCAGTGACTCGTCTGAGCTCTCCCGACAATCACTCCAAAAACTTTCAAATAATTCCATAAGACAATTCCTGGAATTGCAGAACCCACAAAAGGACAGGGTGAAAAAATTTACCATTCAAAGACAACATAGCAGGTCAGCAGTAAAGGTCTGTTGTACTGGGGTGAAAGTGGAGCACAGCTCAGGGCTGGCTGCACCAGCTCAGATACAACCCCAGCATAGACCCATCCCCATAAAATTAGGCCTTAGGAGTCTCTAAATCAGCTGTGTAAGTAGCTGGTTCATGAACTCAGCCCACAGACAGTGAAGTAGTCCAGCATTCATCCATGGGGAGATTACAGGGGCCTCTTTGTTGAAGCTAATATGGAACTCTGTTATTTTGCCCATGTTCAGATCCAGGTCACTGTCTTGGGTATGGTCTCAGACAGGGGAGGAGCACAAGTACACAAGAAGTTTCAGCTACAGTGGAGCAGTGCTCTATTCCACGTTCCAAGCCCTGTGGTTGCTTGCAGACAAGAACACAGGGCAGGGGAGTAGTGAATATACCTTTCCTTAATTCATACCACCATGGAAGAACTAAGGACCTACAAATTCCTAGAAGTATTTTGAAGAACAGCTGCTCATACCCCCTGAAGCTAGCCTTCTACCCTGGAATCAGGGCCATAATTTAACAGAGTTAAAAGTGAAGAAATAGGCTGGGAAAATGAGCAAACAGAAAAAAAAATGGTGACCATAGGAAGTTTCTATGGTGAGAAAGAAGATCAAAATGAACCTTCAGAAAAGATAACAAAGTCAAAGGTGTTACATCCAAAACTTCCAAGAAAAATATGAACTGGTCTCAGGCCATAGAAGGGCTCAAAAAGGATGTTGAAAATAAAGTAAGACAGGTAGAGGAAAAAATGGAAAGAAAAAAAAAACATCAACTGCTTGAAAGGCCAAAATGGCCAAATTGAAAAGGTACAAAAGTTCTATGAAGAATATAATTCCTTAAAGACTAGGATTGAGCAAATGGAAAATACTGACTTTAAGAGAAATCAACAAACTATAAAAGAAAGCCAAAAGAATGAAAAAAATATAGAAGACAATGTGAAATATCTTATTAGAAAAACAACTGCCTTGGAAAATAGATTCAGGAGAGAGAATTTGAAAATTCTTGGCCTACCTGAAAATCATGATCAAAAAAAGAGCTTAGAAATCCTCTTCTAAAAAATTGTCAGGGAAAATTGCCCAGATATTGTAGAAGCAGAAAGTAAAATAGAAATTGAAAGAATCCACCAATCACCTCCTGAAAAAGATCCCAAAATGAACATTTCCAGGAATATTATAGACAAATTCCAGAGCTCCCAGGTCAAGGAGAAAATATTGGAAGTATCCAGAAAGAAACAATTCAAGTATTGTAGAGCCACAGTGCTAACACCTACCACTTTAAAGGATCAGAGGGTTTAGAATATGAAATTCTGGAGGCAAAGGAACTGGGATTACAACCAAGAATCACCTACCCAGCAAAACTATATTCCTTCAGGGAAAAACATGGGAATTCAATGAAAGAGAGGACATTCAGGCATTCTTGATGAAAATATCTGAGCTGAATAGAAAATCGACTTTCAAATACAAGACCCTAGAGAAGCATAAAAATGTAAATGGTCGGAGCATCCCCGCTGGGCTGCCTGGCTCGGCCGGAGCCGCAGCTGCCGGGGGGCGGAGCCATGGTGGTTCTCTCGGTGCCCCCGAGGAGGTGACTGTGATCCTGTTGGATATCGAAGGTACCACTACCCCGATTGCTTTCGTGAAGGACACGTTATTTTCCTACATTCGTGAGAATGTTAAAGATTATCTGCACACGCACTGGGGAGAAGACGAGTGTCAACAGGATGTGAGTCTGCTGAGAAAACAGGCAGAAGAGGATTCCCACTTGGAGGGCGTTGTGCTGATCCCCCCCAGATCGGAGCATGGGGCCGACGACACAGAACAGATGATCCAGGCCGTGGTGGACAACGTGTACTGGCAGATGTCCCTGGATAGGAAGACCCCCGCCCTGAAGCAGCTGCAGGGCCACATATGGCGGGCCGCCTTCGCCGATGGGACAGTGAAGGCCGAATTCTTTGAGGACGCGGTTCCGCAATCAGGAAATGGAGACAAGCTGGCATGAAGATGTATATTTATTTTTCAGGTAGTGTTGAGGCGCAGAAGCTGCTCTTTGGCTATTCGACAGAAGGAGACATTCTCCAGCTTTTTGATGGCCATTTTGATACTAAGATTGGACATAAAATAGAGAGTGAAAGTTACAGGCCAATTGCGACGAGCATCGGCTGCTCCCCCAACAACATCCTGTTTCTGATAGACGTTACCAGAGAGGCCAACGGGCGGCAGAAGAGGCTGACATCCATGAGGCCGTGGTAGTGAGACCTGGCAATGCGGGATTAACAGATGATGAGAAGTCCTATTTCAACCTCATTACTTCTTTCAATGAACTGTTCTTGCCTTCGTCAATTTAGGAGGAAGAAGCTTCCCTGTTTGTGGAACAGAGTTCAAAACTCTTTCTCTGAATTGTACCTCTGCTCTTGTTTTCTGGGTTCATTCTACTGATAAAATCATACATCTAAAGAAAATTATATATTCAGTTCACCTTCCCCAGGGGTCCCTAAGGGAGAGGGAAGGGAATTTTGAGTCAGTGAAAGGAAGGCCTGTTTTCTTTTTAAATTATGAAGATAGGAGTTGTTGAAGCTGCATTCCTAAAGTATTTGCTCCCTCGTGGGGTGGCAGTTGCTAAACACAATGGGTAAAATTGCTGGGAAAAAACCCATTTGTCTACCTGCTTTAGCTGGTTTCTTACCAGAGGGGAAAGCCTAACTGTTCTAAAACCATTCCTGCAAACTTGCTGTGATTTTAGAACCTTTCTGCAGTGTCCTATTTTTATGGTGGTGGGAGCAAACACTTAGGTGACCAAAGTGTAGCCATCTCGCACACAACAAGGCCAAAAGTTGGTTGTTAGCATCTAGTGAAGAAGAAAACATAGAGGCATGAAAATCACTCCCAGGGCTTGACTGACCAAGTGTTGCGGTTGGCATCAGGGTATAGCTTGTAATTCCATGGCTCTGACAGTGAGCCTTAATAACTACCTATTATCATGGTGCAAAAAGCTTAATGCTGCTTTTCCGTATCATCCTAGACTTGAGTACTTGGCATGTCATCCCTAACATCAAGAAACCCTTGTCCCAAAACAAAAAAAAATAGTTCCCTTGGAATTGTTAGAGAAGAAGTATAAGTTGTAGCAGTACTCTTTACCCCAGTTTGGTTCTGATATGCGTGTTCAGGTAATATTTCATGTTGTGACTAATAAAAAACAATTTCCCCTGAAAAAAAAATGTAAATGGTCAAAAGAAATCATAAGGTATATTAAAACATTAAACTGTTTATATTCCTACATGGGAAAATGATACTTGTAACTCATGAAAACTTTCTCATTATTGGGGCAACTGGATGGAGTATATTTATAAAGAGGGCAAAGGTGTGAGATGAATATGAGGGGAAGATATCTTCAAAAATAAAATTAATGGGTGAGAGGAATTCACTGGGAGAAAGGGAAAGGGAGAGGTGGAAAGGGGTAAAGTATCTCACAAAAAAGAAGCAAAAAAGGTTATGAAGTGGAGGAGAAGATGGGGGAGCAGCTGGGGAATGAGTGAGTCTTACTCTGATCAGAATTGGCTCAAGGAAGGAATAACATACACACTCAATTGGGTATAGTAATCTATCTTCTTTGCAGGAAAGTAGGAGGGGAAAGGGATAAGTGGTGACAGGAGAAATAATGGAAGGCAGATTTGGAGAGGAAGCAGACAAAGGCCAAATGCATTTGAGGAAGGATAGGGTGAAAGAAGATAGAAAATAGAGTAAATGCCATGGGGAAGGAATAGGATGGAGGGGAATACAACTAGCAACAGTAATTGTGAAAAAAATTGAAGCAAATTTGTCTTACAAACCTTACTTCTCAAATACATAGAGAACTGCATCAAATTTGTAAAAATAAAATTCATTCTCCAATCAATAAATTATCAAAAGAAATTAAATTGTCAGATGAAATGATCGTAGCTACCTATAGACATATGAAAAGATGGTCTAACTCACTATTGATTGGAAAGGTGCAGATCACAACAATTCTGGGGTACTACCTCATATCTATTGGATTGGATAATAGGACAGCAGAGGAACATTACAAATATAAGGGATATGAGGAAAATGACACATTTACACATTCTTCATAAAATTGTAAACTGATTCAAACATTCTGTAGAACAATTTGGAACTATGACCAAATTGATATAAAATCATGAACAGTATTTGACCTAGTAATACCACTACTAAGTTGGTATCCAAAAAGAGATTTAAAAAAAAAAAGGTGAATTCAAATTTTAGGAAATGCCCATCAATTGGGGAATGGCTGATCTAATTGTAGGATGAGATTACGATGGAACACTATTGTGTTAGAAGAAATGATGAGCAGGCTTCTCTCAATAAAATGGGCACTTGCATGAGCTGATGTTAAGTGAAATGTACTGTGTAAAAAATAACAGCAATATTGTAAGATGATCTGTTGTGAATGACTTAGTTATTTTCAGCAATACAATAATCCAAGACAACTCTGAAGGACTTATGAAAAATGCTATCAATCTCCAGAGAAAGAACTGATAATATCTGAATACAGATTTAAGCATCATTTTTTTAGTTCCTTTTTCTAAAGGTTTTTTGTCTGTTTTCTTTCACAACCTGACTAATTGTGGGAAAGTTTTGCATGACTACATATGTATAACTCATATTGAATTGATTGAGTTATTAAGGTGGGGTGGGGAAGGAGGAAGAGAATTTGGAACACAAAGTTTTTTAAATCTATGTTAAATTTTGTTTTTATATGTAATTTGTGAAAAATAAAATTCTAAAGGGATAAAAAATTTAAAACTGCTTGAAAAACAACTGCTAAAGTAAAAAAATGCATACAATCATGAATACAAAAGATTACTTCAAAATTGTTTAGTGTGTACATTTATTATAAAACACATAAACAGGATATGTCATATAATTTTATATTACTAAAATGCATTCTTAATTATCATAGGTGCTTAATAATTGTTTGCAAAATTGGAGTTGATGGCAAGCACATTCATCTAATTTAGTTTAATGCTAAATCATTACCATATTTGTGTCATTCTGGATTAGTCATTTGGCATTTCTGGGTATCACTTTCCTTATCTTTATAATTAAGATAACAATACTTCACTTACCTATCTGATTATAATGCTATAAGTACTGGGGTTGAGGGTGGGGGAAAGGAGATAGATAATGCTGAAGGGAAATCATGATACCATGATTAGGTGGGAAAATAATATTTGCACTGTAACCTAGATTCTCTTAGTGGTGGGAGAGAATGATGAATTACTTGATATGCAAATATATTTGTGTAAAACAAAAATGTAAATAAATGTGTTAAAAGCATTTTATGGGGCGGCTAGGTGGCGCAGTGGATAAAGCACCGGCCCTGGATTCAGGAGTTCCTGAGTTCAAATCCGGCCTCAGACACTTGACACTTACTAGCTGTGTGACCGTGGGCAAGTCACTTAACCCCCACTGCCCCGCAAAAAAAAAAAAGCATTTTAAAAAATAACATGAGGGGCAGCTGGGTGGTACAGTGGATAGAGCGCAGGCCCTGGATTCAGAAGGACCTGAGTTCAAATCCGGCCTCAGACACTTAACACTTACTAGCTGTGTGACCCTGGGCAAGTCACTTGACCCCAATTGCCTCACTAAAAAAAAAATAATAATAAAAAAAATAACATGAGATGAGATAAAATTTAAAAAATACAATAATAATAGAAATAAATACAAACCATGGCCATGCTTTGGTACTGAGAAGGGAGGTAATTGATCCTTACAAATGCCACACTGATAATTGCAAGTGATATTTCTTCTTTAAAAAAGGTCCTTTTGTCTGAATTTCTACAAGAAATATTCGATCTGTGTGATGTCCCCTAGGGGCATTCAGAGTTCTGGTATATATATATATATATGTGTGTGTGTGTATTATATTTATATTTATATATATGTATGTGTGTGTATTTTATTTATGTATATATATGCATGTGTGTGTGTATATATATATATATATGTATATATATATATATATACACAGATATATATTTATTTATATATATGTCTATATGCCAGTGGTAGTATCTCTATAACTCTAGCATGACTCATGGTCAGAGCACCCAGGAATGAAGGTCATTTTAGAGAGGTAATAGAAGTGTATTCTACATATTCAGTGATTATCATTTGTAATTTTCTATTCACACTTTGACAATCCATCCTAGAATCTCTTCATTCCACTGACAATTCATACCACATAGATTGACATTGAACTTTCAGGACTGCTATGCATTATGAGATTGTTACGTTTGAAACTATTAGAGGAAAGGATATGTTTCCTCACTTAATACTTTTTGACAAGGTTGTGAAAAATAATATTATTGACCAATTCAAGGCATGGATCAAATGTTACCACCTTGAAGAGATATTTCTTCATCTCCCAATTATAATGTTTCTCCATTTGAGCTGCCAAAATTACTATTTATTTACTTAGCATATATTGCTGATTTACTTATCTGTGTACATGCAGTCTAGCCACTCCCAGTGGAATGTAAACTCCTTGCCTTCATGGAATATTTCATTTAACCATTAAATCCCTGCTATGTAGCTAAGTATCTGTTTCCTTTTTTTTTTTTTTTATAGAGATAAGAAGTGGAGGCATGCTTTATTTCCTAGGGATAACCTCCTCTTGTCATATAACCCAGAAGATTTCAGTCAGTTTCTTCATGAACAGTGGATCCCCTGCCTTGTAATCTCTGTAGTAATGAAATCAACAGAAGGTGTTTTGCAACACAAGAAAGACCTAATGGAATTCAGTACCTTTTCAGCTGGAAGTTTGTCTAGAGAGGTATTGACTTCAGCCTGAGGTATGTAATCAATGGCTTTAGCATTGGTTGAAGATGGTTTGTTGAGAACACTATGGAAGTGTTTAGGTCATCTTTGAGGATTAAGTCCTTGTAAGTGATCAGTGTAGCTCTATTAGTGCTCCATCAGTACATGAAATGTAACAGAGGTCTTTGTCCAACAACTAGCCTTTAGGATATAGTAGAAGGAATCTGGATTGTTGCTATAGGTAAAAACTGCCTCACTGCTACCCCTCTGATGATTAACTATTTAATCTGAAGAGGCTACAAGCCAAAACTAAAATAGAGGAAAATTTGGTGTATGAATTTTTGTTCATAGATGATTGTACATCCTATGCAACCTTTGAGGCTGAGATGCAACAGACTGTTCATCAATTCTCTGATGCTTGTGCTAATTTTGGTCTGGTAATTAATAGCAAGAAAACAGGGGCTCTCCACCAGCTAGCACCCATGCCCCCATCCATATATGAAATTATTGTTATGGCAAATGGAGTAATTTTGAATTCTGTGGATCTGTGTGTTTACTTATTTTGGCAGTATATTTTCTAGGATTGTCCACATAGATGGTGAGGTGGATACACACATTGCCAAAGCTAGATCAGTATTTGGGAGGCTTCAAAAGAAGGTGTGAGAGAGAATGTGTATTAGGCTACCTACCAAATTGAGTCTATAGAGCCATTGTGCTGATTTATTTGTTGTATGCCTGTGAAACCTGAACAGTCTACTCTCTGCAATCAATCTGCCAGAAAATTGAACTGTTCCCATTTGAATTGTCTTAGAAACATCTGAAAATTACCTGATAAGATAAGATAGTGGACATAGGTACTCTCTCAATCTCTTTCAAAACTCTCCAATGGCAAGAATTCAAACTCTACTGTTCTACTAACTACAATGGGCTTGCTACTTTGTCTGAATGCCAAATTTACATTTACCTGAATGACTATTTTATGGAGAACTCACACTACATAGAGGTCAGAAGAATTAATACAAGGATACTCCCAAGGTCTCTCTGAAGGACTTTAATATAGCTTATGAGACATGGAAGATGCAGGCATAGGACTACCTAGCAAGGCCAATCCCATGTCAAAAAAGATACTGTGGTCTATGAGCAAAGCAAAATTGCAGTAGCTCTAAAGAAAGATGAGATGTGCAAAGCTAAAAACATCTCCATTGCAAATGTTTAAAAATAATATGTCTGCCCCACTTGTGGCAGGGCCTTCTGGGATAACATTTGTGTGATCAGCAACAATTGCACACACTGTAACTAGTCATGAAGTCATTTTGATCTTCAAGTACAAAGGATAAAAAGCAAAAACAGTTAAGTATCTGGAATATAATAGAGAATTAATATGTTCTTTAAAAATATATTCCATTCGATGAACTGCTTTCTTAAAGCTTGTCAAATATATATTATATATTTTATTACAATATACATTATGATACAACATATTATATATTAAATATTTAATATTATATATAAAATATATAAATGTATATAAATGCATAAGTATGTATAAATGTAAACCTATGGAGGGAGTATTCCATGAAATGGAATATATATGCAACATATATGCATATGCATATATTTATCATTAACAATTAATAATTAAATGAATAACCACATACACATTTATATAATTATATGGTAAAAGAACACAATTGATATTATAATCATATTCTATTTAATTAATCCAATTGATTAATTTATTAAGTTAATTAATCTATTAAAAAGGGGGGCAATGTTTACCCCTCATGTATTTTTTCCTGCTCACTTTGAAGATTTCCAGTAAAAATGAACTCAACTAACTCTCTAGGGAGGCACTTTTAGGTCTAATTATTAAGAAGTCCTTTTTCATTTTATCATAACTACCTTTGGGGGTTTTCTTAGCAGATATATTCAAGTTCCAAATTGCTTTCCAGAATGGTTGGGTCAGTTCACAGCTCTACCAACAGCGCATTAGTTTCCCAAGATTCACACATCCTCTCCAACATTTATCATTTTCCTGGTGTAAGGTGGTACCTCAGAATTGTTTTGATTTGCATTTCTTTAATCAAAAATTATTTAGAGTACATCTTCATATTCCTATAGACAGACTTGATTTCTTTATCTGAAAACTACCTATTAATTTCTTTTGACCATTTATCAATTGGGGAATGACTTGTATTATTATAAATTTGACTCAATTCTCTATATAAATTGAGAAATCAGAGACACTTGATGTAAAGATTTGTTTCCCAGTTTTCTGCTTTCCTTCAAATCTTGTTTGCATTGGTTTGGTTTATACAAGAGCTTATTATTTTAATAAAATCAAAGCTATCTATTTTATATTTTATAATGTTCTCTTTCTCTTGTTTGGTCACAAATTCTTCCCTTTCCTATATATTTGGCAGCTAGACTATTTGTTGCCCTTCTGATTTGCTTATGGTGTCACCCTTTATGTCTAAATCATGTGCCCATTTCTACCTTATCTTGGTTTCTGGTTTTTTGCTCATTTTTTATTTGTCTTTTTCCTTTCTTTTAAATTTGAGCTCTGACTCCAGGGTGGGAAAGGCAGTGTTTCAGGCTTCATCTGCCAGGGGCTATAGGCCCTGGGTATTTACTTGGTACTGGACTGATGTTGCCCTGAGCCCCAAAAGGGGACACTTGTGTCTGGCACTGCACTAATGGAGTGGTTTAGGGTGGGGTGATTATTGCTGTTTGAGGCCATAGGAGTCTGGCAGTTTACCTGGTGTTGAGTTGGGATCCTAGTGCTATTGTCTGGCATGTGCTGAGGCTAGTGGATTATTTCTGTGTTTCTCAGAGAATACACTGAAGAATGTGGATGTTTGGAACCTGGACGTTGTGCATTTGCATGAGGTTGTGAGGTGCAGTCTGCCCATTCCTCTGGCTATGCTGAGACACATGGGGGTCCTGGTGTTGGTCTTTGCCTACTCCACTGCCCTGGGACTCACGATCTCCTACTGTTTTGCTCAGGTGTGGCTTGCTGCTGGCTTACTGGGATTTTTCCTTCCTGGACTGTGCTTTCCTTTTACCTGAATGAAACAAACCTGTCTTTTTTCTGGTTTTGTTGTGTTGGGCTGTGTTTTGGGGCACTATTTTGTTTAGAGGTAAATATGGGAGAATTATGGTGATTTACTGCTTACCCCACCATCTTGACTTCTAGAAGTTCTTCCCTTACTTTGAATTATGAAGATGACTCTCTGAATAAAACTCATAGGAGGTAGGAGTATTTCTTTCTTCCTACCAGACTACCATCTATGAGCTTTTAACCTAATAAAACCTTTCTCTTTTTTATCATAAATGTACTTTATTATTTTCCAATTACATGTAAAGGTAATTTTCAACTTTTGTTTTCATAAGATTTTTAGTTCCAAATTTTTCTCCCTCCCTCCCTTCCCATGTCAGAAAACAATCTGATATAGATTATATATGTACAATCACATTACAAATATTTCTGCATTAGTCATATTGTGAAAGAAGAATCAGAACACAAGGGAAAAACCTCAACAAAGAAAAATAACAGCCAAAAATAGAAACATTATGGTTCAGTCTGCATTCAGAATCCATGGTTCTTTTTTTCTGGATTTGAAGAACATTTTCTATCATTAGTTCTTTGGAATTGTCTTTTTTTTTTTTTCAATTTTTTTTAGTGAGGCAATTGGGGTTGTGACTTGCCCAGGGTCACACAGCTAGTAAGTGTTAAGTGTCTGAGGTCGGATTTGAACTCAGGTACTCCTGACTCCAGGGCCGGTGCTCCATCCCCTGCGCCACCTAGCTGCCCCTGGAATTGTCTTAAACAAACCTTTTTGTAGAAATAGCTAACCTCTTATTTGTTGTCTATTTTCTTCTTTAGTACAAGGCCACGTAAGATCTATAAAGGAAGCTGCTATCTTCCTCTTACTATGACAATAAGAGTGGCAGTTCTCATCTCCCAGAACCTTTCCACTTGAAAAAAGTAGTAGATACAGAGTAGCTGAGAGGGAGAGAGTTACCCACTGAGAAAAACAACATAGAGAAAAAAAAAAGCAGACTTGAAGTTGATAGGGTTATACTCAAGGGAAGTAAAATGTAAAAATCTGATGAGTAGCCTTGTTATGTGTCCCAATGAGGCTTAAATGCCAGTCTCTCAAATGATTATTAATATTATATGATTCTTTATTGCTTAGTTTATTCCTTCCTGAGTGGGAACAAAAATCTCTGTTCCATACCTCATTCATACTTATACTTTGGGTCCTGTTTTACTTCCATCCTTTCTGCTATGCTGCATGACTTAAACAGAATCAAAATAGAATTGTATCTGAGAGATTCCCTTATTGGAGAGATAAGCAAACCAAGAGCAAGGAACCAAAAACAAGGCATGAAGGGAGGTAAATGACAGTGATCAGAAGAAATTCAGCAGCCTCATGGCCTCATCCTTTCAATGCATGGCTAACCATTTTAAGCTAGATCCTATAAATGAACATGCTTTTCCAATATGTCCAGTACTGGTGAATTTTTTTTTCTTTTTAGTGAGGCAATTGGGGTTAAGTGACTTGCCCAGGGTCACACAGCTAATAAGTGTTAAGTGTCCGAGGCCAGATTTGAACTCAGGTCTTCCTGAATCCAGGGCCAGTGCTTTATCCACTGTGCCACCTAGCTGCCCCCAGTACTGGTGAATTTTAAGGGGAAATGTTTCTTTAAAATTTTTTGAAACATTCAAAATAGAGAAAAGAAATGCATTTTTAAAACATTCTTTACCTGGATGTAATTTGTAAGCCTTTATACTTGTTAGTTTGGCTCAATTTGTTACTACATAATCTTTTTTTTTTTGTTACCACATAGTCTTAATCAACTCAGAGCTATACAGACTGAATCCCTTTAAGATTTATTATTATTATTATTATTATTATTATTATTATTATTATTATTATTATTATTTGCAGAGTTAAAATTCATACAGTTTGCAACAAACTTACTAATCTCTAACACTGGCCAGACATTTCACAAATGAATTTTGATGTGGACTGGCATATGCACAATGTACCATTAATGCCATCTCACCACATGGAAGAGGATGAGGAACTCATCTCTGGAGGAGTCACATTGATATGTAATAGAAGCGCCCTATATAGACATGAACATACATAGCTAATTTTGTGATGACTAGGAGTATCTCTGACTGTGGAAGTATTAAAAAAGACCAATGACCAGAAACTTGACCATTTTCCTCTTTAGATACTTGTTCATTTGATTTTAACAACATTTAGTGAGAGACACTACTGTAAGGAAGACACCTCGAACATTTTCTCCAATGAAGTTAATGTGTCCCATGGTAATAGGCCTCAGTCTTTTGACTTGTCATTTGTTCTTTTTCTATTTTGGGTGAAAGAAATTAGAAAGTACAACCTTGGGAGATTTGAAAGATCAGGAGTAAGCAGCTCACATGCTAGCTTCACAGAATCTGAACCTAGAATTAATGTTCCCTAGAAACAAGAAGTGACTTTGAGGAGTGACTTTTGGAACTCAGCCAAGTGTTGTATGAGGCCTAGACTCATCAGGCAGTGGTGCCACATTTAGATGTGATTTTGGCTGGACTAATGCTAGGAGAAACTGTGCTATAATTCTGTATACTTGCTCCAGTGGCAAGTTGGGATAGGAGAGGGTATGCTTCTGACATATTTGCAGGGGGTGGTATTTTTATTTTTGCTATTGCTATTTTTTCTTTTTCTTTCTTCCTTTCTTTCTTTCTTTCTTTCTTTCTTTCTTTCTTTCTTTCTTTCTTTCTTTCTTTCTTTCTTTCTTTCTTTCTTTCTTTCTTTCTTTCTTTCTTTCTTTCTTTCTTTCCTTCTTTCTTTTTCTTTTGTAGGGCCATAACGGTTAAGTGACTTGCCCAGGGTCACACAGCTAGTAAGTGTCAAGTGTCTGAGGCAAGATTTGAAATGAGATCCTCTTGAATCCAGGGCCAGTGCTTTATCCACTGCATCTCGTAGCTGCCCCCATTGCTATATTTTCATATAAAATATCACTTTATTAAAAAATAAGATAGTTATTAAGTGGTTAAATGAAACTGGGGCATTTGTAACCCCTAATATCTAGTGACATCCAGGCACCTAACAATGGTTGTTTGGGCAGGTCCAACCCAAGATGGTAGTAGAGAAAAGACATCCTCTTCAATCTATCAAGGTACCCTTGGAAGTCTAATGGGCAGATGTCTCAGGCCTTATTTTGAGATAGCTGTGACTAGAGATACTTGCAATACAAACAACTGAACAAATCACAAAAGGTACAGGGGAAATGTACTAACAACTCATTATGTAAACCTTTCTATATCTTTATTGAATTAAGTGGGACTATTATTACAACTGCATTAGCACTGTCTCTTTTGATGTTTACTTTATGTAACCAGATCATTTCATTTAGATGTTTCTAATATAGCTTAGACTATATATAAAACATGTTTTGTCTTTATAACTTGTTCAATATCATGCTTTTTAAAGTACTATACAAAGAAAGACAGTTATATTTATTTCTTTCCTTTTCTTTTTTTGAGGCAATTGGGGCTAAATGACTTGCCCAGGGTCACACAGCTAGTAAGTGTTAAGTGTCTGAGGCCATATTTGAACTCAGGTCCTCCTGAATCCAGGGCCATTGTTCTATCCACTATGCCACCTAGCTGCCCCGGCAGTTATATTTCAATGGCACTTCCAAAAGAAATGGGATTTCATTTCCAAATGGCTTTTAAACATTATTTTCTATTATAGTAATTAGGTTCCTCATTTCCAAAAATATACAAATAGTTGTCATATCTAGCTAGCTAGCTATCTGTCTATCTGTGTTTATCATCTATTTCTATCTCTATTTAATGCTTCATCCTATTATTCTGTCTCAGTATCCTTCTCTGATTACCTCAAAGAATGGAATATAAATTATTTGTGCTTTTTGTGAGAGAACAGTAATCTGTGAGAAGAGAACAATTTTACATTAGCGAATTTCTATCTGTCCATATTTTGTCCAATGAATAGTTAGTATACTATTTCGGTAGTAGTTCCCTCAATGGCTCCTTTTTTTTCAGAGTCAGCCTTATAAACTACAGAACTTTTCATGTTTTAATGGGTTGAGTAGTTTCAATGAAACTACAGTAAGTTATACTCACAAAATCAACCAGATTAGTTTTTTTTTTCAATAAAAGTAGTTTTGCTGATGGCTTTCTAAGAAGAAAAAGCAAATTCCATTTCTAGTTCTCTAGTAGAATTCACAAGGCATGTTTGAAATGCTGCAGGTTTCTGTTAACAATCTGCTCTTCTTTTTAAAGAGAATGATTCTATTTTATAGTTTTACTTCATTTTATGGTTTAGCTGTGAAGTTGAGCATAAGTTGAATTTTAAATTATCTAAAAATACATATTTTTTATTGTTGGTGAACAATCAATCCTGAATAGTAAGACCTATGTAATCCAAAACTTATTTAAGATGATATCAAGTGTAACGATTGGAATAACGCCACCTGCTGGATACTTACTGTAGAAGAGTTCTGCCCATGAAGGGAAGGTCTTTGAGGGCAAGACCAGGAGTCTTTTCTTCAGGAGTCAGGAAGTGACGCGGACTAGTGGGAGGAGGAAGGAAGAGACTGGCGCTGACTCTGGGGCTCTTTTCCTGGGGACGCTGGCGGAGAAGGGAGCTAGAAATGTGCTCTCCCTTTAATAGATAGGAATCTAGGCCTTTTTCTCTCTCTTTACCAAATTCTTATTCTCCTTAATAAATGCTTAAAAGTCTAACTCTTGCTAAAGCTTATAATTTATTGGCGACCACTCATTAGATAGTTTAGACAGTTTAGCTAGAATTTTAGCCCTTAACAGATGGCTGACCACGAAGAGGAAAGCTAAACTTCAGTCTTCTGATCTTCTGGTTGGGTAAGAAATTTCCCCTCCCTCTCCCTTTAACTGCTAAGTACTGGCGTACTGGCTGTGTTTTCCTTTAAATTTTTTCGAATGGACCTTTTAAACTCCCTAATTACCCTATTTTTGATTTTAGTCTGTTTAACAAGACAAATGGGAGATAAGATCATGTTAATGCTTTGTTTTTGTGGATTTTCTATTTTTCTTTTTATTTTTGTTAAAAGAGCCAGCAACTTACTCACACAAGGAAATATCTCTCCCTCTCCCAACCATGCTTTTTCAGAGAAACCTGAAGAGATTCCCGCAGCTTTTCCCAGTTCTAACAGTAATTGTTGCTTTAATTTTGCATGCCTGGAGGCAATGACCCACCCTCTAGAAGCTTTTAATCCCCTAGCACCTGGAGGCAAAGTGGGGGAAGAGGAATCCAGGCCTGAGTTCAAAATCAAGTCTGATTCAAATTGCTCTGGTCCCTCCCCTCCTCTCCAGACCCCACCCTCTACTCCTCCTATGGCCAAGCCCATAGCTTCCCCTGCCTGGGAAGTCCAGAGATCTGGTGCGCATGCTCAACTTTTTCTACCTGCATTTGCAGCTTTAGGCTCAGCCCTTCCCCAGCCTGGCTGTGCTTCTGAGACAACCTTAGAAAACCCTTTAAATTCCAGATATGCTCGATTTGTTCATAATTTTGCTAACCTGCTTTTGTCTTTAATTAGTAATCTTATAAAGCATTTGTATGGTGAAAAGACTGACAGACAATATAGAGGGGTTAAAGAAGAAAAACTTAAGCTGAATAAGAATGACAATCAACATAGTTCAAGACTCCACTTCTTTTGCCATGGGAGGGTATATATTTTACAGAAATGTGGAAGTAAGCAGCAAGGTATTGATATGAGTATTGGGGATTTTAGATATCGGAATCAAAAGTGTTCTAACTTTACTCAGAGTATTAATGTCAGTTCAGAGGTTACATAGGATTTCTATGCCATTACATATACATTTTGAAATTAATGGTATGGGTTTATTTTCATAGAGATTTTCATGCTTTTGAGATTGTGTCTTATACTTAGTTTCTAAAACAAGGAGAATATTTGTAAAAGCTTTTTATAGTCATGTGATCAAGTTTATATTTTATAATACTCTTATTAATATTAAGTTCACATTCATTTAGATTTCCCTAGTTTGAATTTCATTGTCTTTTATTGTTCCATGTGTATTTTTTTTCTATTTATTCATCTCTCTAATTTTGAAACATTACAAGATGGTTTTGATTTCATAATACAATGTTAATTCTAGGAGTATTGTGCTCCCATATTCTGAGTTGTTTGTTTTTGTTATTTTTTCTCAACTGATTATTTGATCAAACTCTTTAAAGCATTTCCTTGGCAAATTGGTTGCCATGGCAAGTGTAAATTGATTCTAGAAGTATTATTTTTGATAAGCATATTCCAAAAAAAAAAAAGAGGGGAACATTTGTAAAAGTTTTCTTTTTTTCAAAAAAAAAAGTTTTCTTTGAGATTCTGTTGTGCTTTAACTTATATTTAAATATGTTCAGATTTTTCACAAAAGTAATTGTATACTAAGTAAAAAAAGGTATTATTTGAAATTGTTGCATAATTATATATTATATTCTGAGTCAAGATGTATTCACATTTTTTGCAATCATTTATTATCCTCAATTTTTAAATCCATATGAGACTTGGATTATGGGAACTTATCATTTAAGACACTAATTGCCTTTATTCTGAGTTATCAGATGCCAGTTGGCCAAGATGCCATCCAATCACAAGAGGAATACATGCAAGAGCAGACACTGAACTGTCACATGAGGGGAGACATGCATGAAGTCAAGGTATGGCCGAGGGAACAGCTTTTGACTAATGTTGAGGTTGGATTCTCTTGGTTTAATATTTTATTTTATTTTTCCCCACAATATTGTACAGATGGCTGGAAGTATTCATCCCACCCATCTCACTTCTACACCTGGCTTCTATGCTCCCTCCTATATGCCTGATGCCATGGACATCTCAAATCCCATGCATCTGATTAAGTCTGACTCAGTTTCCTCCAATATGTTCAGTGGCATGGACATATATTCCATCCACCTATTTTAAGCCTGGTATACTGCATGGGCAGTATATATTGCTCAAGTGTGGGAATGCTCATATCCCATCATTTCTCTGTTCTTTTATGGTAACCCCCATAATTATCTCAGGTGTCATGATAAATACAGTGTTGAATTTGGCCTTGACACCTGTTACCAATTATATTAGATTTTTAAATTTCTCATAATGGCATGAGGATAATTAGGCAGATGATGCAAAAAATGATGAAACAAAGATAAAAATTATTTTTAAAAATTAATATTGCAGCAATTGTCTTCTCAATTACTCTCCATAAGGGGGGACTATAATAATAATGTAATTTTAAAGAATGGTTCAATTTTTGTTTTATTGTATGTTTCACGTGTTAACAACTAAGATTCTGTAATTCCCTTAGACATGTTTTTGAGAACTTTCATTGTTTGATTTGATTATTGACAAAGCTATTTTAAAGTTGTGTTAAGCTCAATTTTGTAGGAAATTTTCCTGGCTGATTACCAGCATCCACACATCAACCCCTGAAAAGACTTCCATTCCATGACTACACCTAGAGGACATCTAAGAAAAGACTTTCAGAGACTTTAAATGAACAGTTTTGATTTGTTGTTTTTGTTGTTTTTTTTCTCTTTCTGTTATAATATACACCATCTGTAACATGTATTCTCTGCAGAGGCCCTCCCTTTGCAAGACTAATGTCAAAGCGTCGGTTCATGAGGACAAAAAAAATCGCCCCTCTGGACAAAACTTTCCTCTCTTCCTTTTCTATATTGTTGTTCACATATTATTAGTTAGCAATAGTTATCATATTGTTTTTACTGTTCCGTCAAGGAAACATTTTGTTTCTTGAGGAACAACAGGGGGGACTGTAACGATTGGAATAACGCCACCTGCTGGATACTTACTGTAGAAGAGTTCTGCCCATGAAGGGAAGGTCTTTGAGGGCAAGACCAGGAGTCTTTTCTTCAGGAGTCAGGAAGTGACGCGGACTAGTGGGAGGAGGAAGGAAGAGACTGGCGCTGACTCTGGGGCTCTTTTCCTGGGGACGCTGGCGGAGAAGGGAGCTAGAAATGTGCTCTCCCTTTAATAGATAGGAATCTAGGCCTTTTTCTCTCTCTTTACCAAATTCTTATTCTCCTTAATAAATGCTTAAAAGTCTAACTCTTGCTAAAGCTTATAATTTATTGGCGACCACTCATTAGATAGTTTAGACAGTTTAGCTAGAATTTTAGCCCTTAACACAAGTTATTTAACATTGCATTTGAAAACAAGTAAATAATATGATTTTCTAGTTAAAGTTCAGTTTTCTCCTTGTCTCTATTTTTTTTATTTAGTTCCAGGTAGCCATAAATTTTCTTCATCAAATTTTCCTAAAGCTATCTCTCTTAAGCTCTCCTTTTTTCATTCATGCTGTATCTTTACTAAACTTATCTGTGTACATCATGTATTCACATGCCTTTAACCACAATTCAGTGCAGAATAAAGATCCTTGGGAACTTAGCCATTTTTTAAAAAATTGTCATATTCCTAGTGCCTAGCATACAACCTTTCACAAATCATATAATGAATTAATGCTTTTGAATCTATGTGACTTTACTTATAGCCATTAATGATATAAAAACTAGCTATTCTGATAGATGGGATTTTTTTCTCCTATCTCCTGCTGCCACTTTGTGTGATTCTTAACCTTTTTCTCAAATGCTATTCCTCCTAACATATTTATTAAAGAATCCCTAGAGTCTTTCAAAGCATAGCTTAGCTACCACCTCTGATGCTATTCCTTTCCTATCACCCTAATAATTAGCCATCTCTTCTCAAATTTACTTTCCATAAATTTAGGATTTAATTACTTTTAAACCTGTTTTATTCCCACAGAATAATATGATTCTTTTTTTTGGGGGGGGGTGAGTCAGTTGGGGTCACAAAGCTAGTGTTAAGTATCTGAGGGCAAATTTGATCTCAGGTCTTCCTGAATCCAGGTCCAGTTCTCTATCCACTGCACCAAATAGCTGCTCCTAAAAATGTATGATTCTTGACGTCAGGGACTGTTTTGTTTATTTCTTATTACCTCTGACACCTGGCATCTTCTACATAGTAGGTGCTTAATTAACTTTTGTTGAATTAAATATTAATGAATGGCAAAACAATGTAAGGTTTTATATATTTGCTGACTAAGATTAACTCTTCATTTATGTTTTCTCTTGTGTTGACTTCTATGATCATTCTATCTTTTGATTCTCCTCCTACCTGGATATTTTTTTCATATCTCCTTTGCCAAATCATCGATTATCTTCTGTCTTCTGAAGGTATACACTAAGGCTCTGTCCTTGGGCTCCTAGCTCCTAAATATTTTTCTTTGAAATCTCACTCCCTCTTATAGCATCAATTATCAGATTTTTGAAGATGATTGCCAAATTCACGTATCAAATTTCAATTCCTCTCTTGACTTTGAGAACAATACCTCCAATTACTTACTGACCATTTTTGGTGTAAATATCTTTCTAAAACCTTAAATGTATGTGTGTTAAAAACTGAACATTTTTATTACCTCTCCCCTGCTCTATCTCTATTCTCAATATGCCCCTTCTCCCAGTTTTCCTATTATTTATGTATCATCTCTGTATATATTTATCTTCCTCCCTCCCTCCCTTTCTTTCTTTCTTTCTTGCTTGCTTACTTGCTTGTTATCAATCGTACTGTCTTCTTCCTGGTTGCCCAGGTTTAATTCCTTGGTATCATTTCTTATCCTTCCTTCACCCTTACAAATAATACATCTGACAATTTTTTTTTTCATTGCATTGCTTCAATAGCTATCATACTATTATCTCTAAATCAGGCCTGCATCATTTATCATTGGGATAAAGTAATAGCCTTTTAGCTGGTCTCCCTACCCCATCTCTCCCCTCTCCAATTCCTTCATCACACAGAAATTAAAAAAAAAATCCTTCCTATAACATAGGTCCACATATATCATCCCACTCCTCAAAAAAATAATGTCTTCATTATCTATGTGATAAAAGGCAAGATCTTTGGCCTACACAAAAACCTTTACAATTTCCTTTCGTATGCACACATACATATATACATCTACATCTACATGTGTGTATATGAAAGTAAATATATATATGTATGTATGTATGTATATTTATATATTTCATCTTCCACATACATGTATATATGGAAATCTTGTTCTAAATTTCGAAATCTTTCTAAATTTCCTTCCACATGTATATAAATATTAAGAACTGCAAAATTTACTGAGAACTGATTTCCTAGGCAGGTGAATTGCCTGGGGCTGACTGTCTTTGTCATTTCTGGACTCTTGATGGACTTATATGGACCTTCCCCCCCCCCAGCAACTTATCCCCACCCAATGTTCCCCACCTTACTCCCTGGACTTTATGTTATTATGTAAACAGGGTCCACCTACATTAAGTAGTTTCTATTCAGAGTCAGTAAGACTATACTTAAATTAGGAGCTGTTCTATTATTTCTTTTGTCAAAGGTTCATTTACATTAATTAGCTATATGTCACTCTGGAGCAATCTTTTGGTTCCCTTTTTGTTCTGTTACCCCATTAAAAACCCTGTCCTCTGTTCCCATCTTTGGGTATTCCTAGCTTCCAAGCTTTGCGATACCATGAGCTATAGTTCCTCTGCCCTGATTAAAGACCTTATTTTCTCCTATATTGATTGTTTCCTTAATTTCCAGGTTAAATATACACACACTACATATATAATATATATAGTGTATATATATAATATATATACATTATATACACTATATCTATCGTGTGTGTGTGTGTGTGTGTGTGTGTGTGTGTGTGTATACACTTTGATATATGTATGTAGGTGGATGGATGGATATCTTTTCTTTTGTCAAGGCCTAGTTTAGATATTGATTCTTCCATGAAGTGTTCCATGATCCACTTAGCCAAATGTGATACTTCCCTCCTCAGATTTTCTTAAATTAATTTTTCTGGATTTATTTTTTTTTCTATTGAGTTCCATATAGTATTACGTTTACCTTTTACTATGTATTATGTCTCCTGTAAGGAGATGAAAAGAAAGTTTTTCTTTGAAAATTTTTAATAGTCTTATTACTAGGACCTAATACCAAATGCAAATCCTTGTTAAGTTACATTGAATTAAAATTATAATTTGGAGTCATTATGAATGATAATATAGCACTCATCCTGAGCATCATTCACCAACTCCCAGTCATATATTGGGGTGCATCCCAGAGGGTGACTAACTACTTTTTTCCTTAGAATTCTAAGAGCAACCATGAGGAACTAGGGTTGTTTGTTTTGGTTTTCCATATCAGTGTATTCCTCATTCATTTTTAGCCAGATAACTAGCTTTTAGAAAGGGTTTTGCTAAGCAGACAGAGCAAAGAGAGTTATTAGAGAAACATGCCTCCAGAATTTGGCCACAATTTTCCCTTGAAAAGACAAGTTGATGGCTTTTGGGTACTGAATGAGATGAATATTTTTCAACTTGGGGAAAGTGGAAAATAAGGAATAAGTATTTATATAAAACCTAATATGTGTCAGGCTCTGTGCTTTTTAATTTTTTTAATTTTTATTTTTGCAGGGCAATGAGAGTTAAGTGACTTGCGTAGGGTCACACAGCTAGTAAGTGTCAAGTGTCTGAGGCCAGATTTGAACTCAAGTCCTCCTAAATCCAGGGCCAATGCTTTATCCACTGTACCACCTAGCTGCCCCTTTGTGCTTTTTATAAACATTATGTCAGTGATTATATTGAACATCTGCTGCAAGGAATTTGTTTTCCTTTCTTTTTTCCCCAAATAGTGTGGGGGTAAAAGGGAAAAAATAGACTTATATGAATTAAAAATACTTTAAAATAGAGCACTTTTAAAAATAAATACTTTTAAAATAGAACAGTTTTGTTTGGGGGGAGAGGTGCTACAGATATAACTATGTGTGCACTCTCAGTTTATGTCACCATTGTCTTCATTTTATTCAATTCATTTAGTATTACAAAAGAACTCTCATATAGTAAAAGTAATCTGGAAATATTTTTATTGTAAAAGCAAAACATGTCAACAAAACTACAAATACACACATATTCTAATTGATGAAGATGACACAGAAAAGAGAACTGGAAGACATGGCAGGAAAGAGGGAAAATGCATGAATGAATTGTTTGGAGATGACTGAGAAGTATGTTAGAACCCAGAATCCAAATAACTTAAAGTGAAATCACACTTATCAGACCCCATTATGATTTCAGAAGCTGAATACAAATGTATGATATGGAGAACATAGTAAATGTGTTCACAAAGCAGATGGCATGGCTTGGAGTGATGCTCAGAAAAGAACATTCTATTTCATATAAAGTTATACCAGAACAAAGGAAAGAATTATTTATTTCATTCTTTTTGGTAGATTTTATAATTTTATCAACCCAAAATCCTATTAAGGGCATTGTCAACATGGAAGAGTAGGAGTCAACATTTTTGTTCAGCTCACTCAATATACCTCCACAACAACCTAGAAAAGTCACCAGAGCAAATTCTGATTGGGAAAGTCAATAAAAAAATCATTCTGTGTCATTATATTCCAACCCAAGAGAACTTAGGAAGCTAGACAGAAAGATATATGGTATTTGGGAGGGGTCCAGTCAGGATAACAATGCAGTAGCAGTAGGAATAGAGCGCATTCTAGGACCCAGGGAAGGTAGGGAGGCTAAGATTGAAAACTACTGTTAGAAGCATTAGAAAGAATGATGAAGAGGTACAAATTGACATCTCTGTCACCCATGGCTCAGTTTCAGGTCAAAGCTCCAGGAAGATGTCTTAACCACAAGAGTCCCTAGCTCTGTACAAAGCAAGGAGTAGATTCTAAAAAAATCTGAGTCCAAAAGCAGAGATCAGACTCAATTCTATCCTTTAGCCTTGGCCAAAAGCCTGCAGTAGAATAATCTGAGCAAGAAAAAAAGACCAAACACATATCTTGCAGAGTAATTGCTCTGAACCTGCAGAAACTTCCAGAGGTCTAACAATTACTGAGTCCCATGTTACTATATTGAAACTCAACTACACACAAGCTAATAGATCAAAACCTCATTCAAGAAGTTGCAGAGTTAATACCAGTAGGGCAATGGACAAATCTCTATACAAATCACACAACTGTGAGAGCATTGAAAAAAATTTGGGACTTCCATCTCAGCCATGAAAATAAGAGAAAAAAAATAAAAAAGGAGGTCAATCAGGTCCAGCCTCAGACACTTGACACTTACTGGCTGTGTGACCCTGGGCAGGTCACTTAACCCCCATTGCCCTGCAAAACAAAAACAAAAACAAAAAAAAAAGGAGGTCAAGCCACACATACTTTCTCCCTGCAAGTACTGACCAGAGCTGAACACTAATATAAAGTTCAAAGTCCAAACAAGTGGTCTCGAAGAAGGAGTAAACACAGAAACTGACCAGAAGGAGCTATTATGTAGACTTTGAAACTCACAACACAAAAACTGAAGAAAATGACTTGAAACATCTATAAGCAAAACTTAATAATGTATATTAAAAAAACACAAAGACTCTTAGAAAAGTTTATTAAATAAATAAAAGCAAAAAAATTAAAGACCAGATAAGTGTAAGATAGGAAAAACTGGAAAAGAAATGAAATCTGTGCAGGAAGTTATGAAAAACTTAATTAATAGCTTTGTGAATGAGGTACAAAACCTTACTGAAGAAAATAACTCCTTAAAAATTAGAATTGGCCAAATGGATATCAATGACCTCATTAGATGTCAAGAAATAATAAAGCAAAGTCAAATAACTGAAAAAATGTGAAATATTACTTAGGAAAAAGATATGACATGGAAAATTTATTAAGAAGAGATAATTTAAGAATCATTGAAATGCCTGAAAGCAATGAACAAAAATGAGCATAGACCTCATATTTCAAGAAAAACTGTCCAGATATCTTAGAACCAAAGGACAAAGGAGAAATTGGAAAAAAAAAATCACCGGTCTCTTCTTGAGAAAAAATGAAATGATCTACATTAAAAATACCTACATTAAGTAGAAAATACCACAGGTAGCAAGAAATAACAAATTCAAGTGATGTATAATCACATACAGGATCACAAAGCTTTTTAGCAGACAATGCTATAAAGGAATGGAGGTCTTTTTTAAGGCAAACAATCTAGGATTACAACGAATAATAACTTACCTAACAAAGCTAAGTATAACCCTACAGCTTAAAAAAAAAAGAGGATAGTCAAATATTCCTGATGAAAAGAACAGGGATACAATGAAAAATTTAAATCCAAGCACAAAAATCAAGAGGAGCATAAAAAGGTAAACATGAGTAAGAAATCATAAGGGAACAAAGAAGTCTGAACTGTACACATTCTTCTATGGAGAGAGGATACATGTAATTCTTCAGAAATTTGTCATCACTAGGGTTCTTAGAAGAAATGTAATTAAAGAGTCTAGGTGTGATTCTATTATTTTGGGATAATCTCCAAAGAAGGATGGAAGGGTGGGGAAGAGAAATGTACTGGGAAACAAGTGAAGGGAGAACAAGGATGGGGTAAATTATCTTGCATAAATAGCTCCAACAATGAAGAGTTTTTACAATAAAGGACAAAGTGGTGGGGATTTGGAGGCAGACAACATTTGAAGCTCATTCTCATTTGAAATATTTCAAAGAAGGAAAAAGAAAATACACATTCCTTAATTCTATTTTTGTAAGGTTAACTTTTAAAACTCAAGTGAAATACTACATTAATCAATAATTTTTAAAGCTCATCTTGTAAAATTGAATACATTCTCATAGCTTGTTGAGTCCTCTTTGAATCTCAATCCTTTGATCTCCGCATAAACTATAGACATATACAACTCAGTGCAATACTCAAAATTGATAAACCATCTCTATCTTCTTTTTTTCTTTTTGCTGGGCAATGAGGATTAAGTGACTTGCCCAGAGTCACACAGCTAATAAGTGTCAAGTGTCTGAGGCCAGCTTTGAACTCAGGTCCTCCTGAATCCAGGGCTATTGCTTTATCCACTGCACCACCTAGCTGCCCCCATCTCTATTTTTTTTCATCTAAGTTATAGATAAAAAATATTCAGCACAAGTCAGGTATGGTGGAATATTACTTGCTAATAGAGAAAGCTGAGGCTGGATTGGTTGAATTTGAGCATTTTTAGGTATGGCAGGGCTAAGCCTTTTAGATATCTTCAGTAATTCTGACACCGATATGGTGAGCTCTTGGGAGTCTAGGGCCATTAGGCTCTCTAAAAAGGGGAAAACTTACCCAGGTTGGAAATGGAGTGGTTTAAGGCTTCCATGGCAATCAATAGAGGAGCTGCACCTGTGATTAGCCACTGCTGTACCAGACTATTTGAGAAAGGAAAAAAAATCTAATTTTCAAAAAAAAGAGAAATTTTGGCCAGAACAAGATTGAAAACAGAGTCCTGTCATTATATACCACTGCAAAAACTTCTTTCTTGCTTGAATTCTATCCATTAACTAATCCTCTTAGATTGAGTTCTTCAGTTGACTTCTAATTACCAAACTAATCCATAAGTCCCTATACAAGCCCATAAGGAATTTATGAAAGATTTTGAAAATGCTTTACTGAAATTCAATATTACTATGTTCTTAACGCTTCATCCATTTACCAGTCTAATAGCAATGTAAAAAAAAATGAAGTCAGTAGTCTATATAACTTTATTGGATCCCAATACAAAAATCTCTAGACAATTACTTGCATAATTGACTTTCTTCATCTTTTTTTTTTTGAAAGTATGGACAATTTTTTTCTCATCTCCAGTTCTGCACCACTTGTCATCTTCCTCAAGATTTATCATCACTGACATGAAAAAGAAGGCAGAGGAAAGGCAGTAATTTGCCTGAACCCCTCCCAAAAACCCCTCCAATTGCCTTCAAATAATGCCATAAAGCAATTCCTGAAGCAGCAGAACCCACAAAAGAACATGGTAAAATAATTTTCCAGTCAAAGCCAATTTAGAAAGTTAGTGAGGAGGTCTGTTGTACAAGGGTGAGAGTGGAGCCAAGCCCAGCACAGACTGCACCATCACAGAACCAGCCCCAACAAACAAGGAGTAGGGCTCCAGAGCCTCTGAATAAGCAGTGACAGCAGCTGCTTCTAGAACTCAACCCACAGATGTTAAGGGGGGTTGAACAGTTGGCCACAGGAAGATTACATGGGTCACTTTGCTATTGCTGAGGCAAGATTCTGTTGTTTTGCCCCTACTTGGATCAAGGTCAGTCTTGGGTAGCAATCCCAGGTGGAGGAGGAGCACAAGCACACCAGAGCCTACAACCACACTACAGCAGGATTCTGGACATAGTTCGAAGGCACAAAAGCAGGCTTGTGGTCTTTTGCAGACCAGAGCACAGGTCCTTAAATCATACCACCTTGAAAGAACTAAGCACTTACAAATTCCTAGACGTATCTCAGAAAACAGCTGCAGAAACCACATGAAGCTTGGTTTAGTGCATCCTCCACCCCAGAAGAGGTTAACTCATTTAACACAGAGTTAAAAGTCAAGAAATAGGCTGGGAAAATGAGCAAACAGAAAAAAAAATCTTGACCCTAGGAAGTTTCTATGGTGACAAGGAAGATTAAAATACACCAAGAGTACCACGTGAAACCTATCAGATTGGCTAAAATGACAAAAAAGGAAAATAATGAATGTTGGAGAAGCTGTGGGAAAATTGGAACACTAATCCATTGCTGGTGGAGCTGTGAACTGATCCAACCATTCTGGAGAGCAATTTGGAATTATGCCCAAAGGGCGATAAAGCTGTGCATACCCTTTGACCCAGCAATTCCACTTTTGGGTCTTTTTCCCAAAGAAATCATGGAAAGGAGAAAGGGACCCACATAGACAAAAATATTTATAGCTGCTCTTTATGTGGGGCAAGGAATTGGAAGTTGAGGGGGTGCCCATCAATTGGGGAATGGCTGGACAAATTGTGGTATATGAATACAATGGAATACTATTGTGGTGTAAGAAATGATGAGCAGGAGGAGTTCAGAGAAACCTGGAGGGTCTTGTGTGAGCTGATGATGAGTGAGATGAGCAGAACCAGAAGAACATTGTACACAGTATCATCAACATTGAGTGTTGATCTACTGTGGTGGACTATATTCTTCTCACCAATGCAATGGCAGAGAAGAGTTCTAGGGAATTTATGATGGAAGAGGATCTCCAAATCCAAGAAAAAAAAAAAAAGAACTGCGGAGTATAGATGCTGAATGAACCATACTATTTCTTTTGGTTTTGATGCTATTGTTTTTTTCTATTTTGAGGTTTTTCATCATTGCTCTGATTTTTTCTCTTATAACATGACTAATGCAGAAATATGTTTAATGTTATTATGTGTGTGTATATATATATATATATATATAACCTATATCAGATTACCTACTGCCTAGGGGAGGGGGGACAGAGGGGAGGGAGGGAGAAAAATCTGAAATTGTAAAGATTGTATAAACAAAAGTTGAGAACTATCTTTACATGTAACGGAAAAAAAAATAAAATGCTTTATTAATTAAAAAAAATACACCAAGAGAAGAAGATAACAAAGTAATGGCTCCTACATCCAAAGCTTCCAAGAAAAATATGAATTGTTCTTAGGCCATAGAAACACTCAAAAAGGACTTTGAAAATAAAGTAAGAAAGAGAGGGAAAAATGGAAAGAGAAATGGGAGTGATACAAGAAAATCATAAAAAAAAAGTCAACAGCTTGAAAAGCCAAATTGGCCAAATGTAAAAGGAGGTAAAAAAGCTCTGTGAAGAAAATAATTCCTTAAAAATTAAGATTGAGCAAATGAAAGCTAATGACATTATGAAAAATCAATAAACAGGGGCAGCTAGGTGGCACAGTGGATAGAGCACTGGCCCTGGATTCAGGAGGACCCAAGTTTAAATCCTGCCTCAGACGCTTAACACTTAACTAGCTGAGTGACCCTAGGCAAGTCACTTAACCCAAATTGCCTCACAAAAAAAAAAAAGTCTAAAAATAAAGAAACAATAAAGCAAAACCAAAAGAATGAAAAAAAAAATAGAAGGCAATTTGAAATATCTCTTTGGAAAAGCAACTGACTTGGAAAATAGATCGAGGATAGATCATTTGAAAATTATTAAACTACCTGAAAGTCATGATCAAAACAAGAGCTTAGACATCATTTGCCAAGAAATTGTATGGGGAAATTGCCCTGATATTCTAGAAGCAGAAGGTAACATAGAAATTGAAAGAATCCACTGATCACCTCCTGAAGGAGATCTGAAAAGGAAAACCTCCAGGAATATTATAGTCAAATTCCAGAACTCCCAGATCACGGAGAAAATATTGCAAGCAGGCTGAAAGAAACAATTCAATATGGTGGAGCCACAGTCAGGATAACATAAGATCTATCACCTTCTATATTAAAGGATCAGAGGACCTGGAATATGATATTCTAGAGGGCAAAGGAACTGGGATTACAACCAAGAATTACCTACCCACAAAAACTGAGGGGGAACAAAGGAAATTCAATGAAAGAGAGGACTTCCAGAGATTCTTGACGAAAAGACCTCAGTTGAATAGAAAGGTAAACAGGAAAAAGTAATTATTAGGGATATTAAAAGGTTAAACTGTTTACATTCCTACGTGGGGAAATGTTATTTATAACTCATAAGAATTTTCTCATAATTAGGGCAGCTGGATGAAGTATATTTAGACAGAGGTCATAGGTGTGAGTTGAATATGAAGGGATGATATCTTTTTGTTTTTGTTTTTGTTTTTTTTTGCAGGGCAATGGGGGTTAAGTGACTTGCCCAGGGTCACACAGCCAGTAAGTGTCAAGTGTCTGAGGCTGGATTTGAACTCAGGTATCCCTGAATCCAGGGCCGGTGCTTTATCCACTGAGCCACCTAGCTGCCCCCGAAGGGATGATATCTTTTAAAAATAAAATTAAAGGTTGGGGAGAATGCACTGGGAGAAAGGGAAAGAGAGAGGTGGAAGGGAGTAATGTATCTCATGAAAAAGAACCATGAAAAAGCTTATACAGTGGAGGGGAAGATGGGGGAGGTGAAAGGGAGTGAGTGAACTTCACCATCATCAGAATTGGCTCAAAGAAGGAATAACATACACATTCAATTGGGCATAGTAATTTAACTTACCTTGCAGGAAAGTACGAGGCGAAGGGGATAAAGGGGTGGAGGTGAAATAATGGAGGCAAGACTGGGGGAGGGTATGGTCAGATGTCTAACACCTTTGAGGAGGGATAGGGTGAAAGAAGATAGAAAATATAGTAAATGTCATGGGGAGGGAATAGGATGGAAGGAAATACAGTTAGAAATAGTAACTGGGAAAAAAAAATTGAAGCAAGTTTGTCTGTCTGACAGGCCTCAGTTCTCAAACACATAGAGAACTGAGTCAAGTTAAAATAAGAGCCATTCTTCAATTGATAGATGATCAAAAGATATGAAGTTTTCAGATGAAATAATCCAAGCCACCTATAGCCATATGAAAAAAAAATACGCTAATTCAAATATTCTATATAGTAGTTTGGAACTATGTCCCAAGGACTATAAAGTCATGCATATTCTTGACCTAGTAATACCTCTAGTAGGTTGGTATCCAAAAAGAGGTATAAAAAAGTTGAATTGAAATTGAGGGTTTGGCCATCAATTGGGGAATGGCTGAACAAATTGTGGGATGAGATTATCATGGACCACTATTGTGCTATAAGAAATGATGAGCAGGATATTATCAAAAAAACCTGAAAAGACTTACATGAGCTGATGCAAAGTGGAATGCACCATATACAAAGTAACAGCAATATTGTAATATTATAAGATGATCAGTTGTGAATCACTTGGCTATTTTCAGTAATGCAATGATCCAGGACAACTCTGAAGGACTTATGAAAAATACAATCCATTTCCAGAGAAAGAACTGATGGTGCCTGAACACAGATTGATGCATATTTTTTAAATTCCTTTTTCTAATTTTTTTCTCTTTCCTTCCACAACCTGACTAATGTGGAAATAAATGTTTTGCATGACTACACATGTATGACTTATATTGAATTGCTTGCATTCTTAAGGGATGTGAAGAGGGAGGGAAGAAGAGAATTTGGAACACAAAGTCTTAAAAATCTACATTAAAATTGTTTTTATAAGTAATTTGGGAAAAACATCATTCTAAACTTAAAAAAAGAAAAAAAATCATTGCCAGCAGTTTTACTATTTTATCTGCAAAGTACTTTCAACAGTTTGGGATCTAATTTGATTAGGCCATTTGATTTAAAGTCATGAAGTTTGGGGCCCTCCTTCACTCTCCTCAGTTATCTTGGATTTCAGTTCTGTCCCATTTTTACTTTTGTCATTTCTAGTATGAAGAATCTTGCCTTTCATAAAGAGACACTAAATAAGAATGAAATATATCTATTCCATTATCTGTTATAATTTTTATTTCTTTAACTTCTTGATCCCTAAATAGCTTTTTAAAATTTGTCTTGTCCTTATAATTTTTTATATGTATTGGCTTACTCTGAGCTTTTGCATTCCTCATAGTACCTTTATGGAAGGCATATACCTGGTGTTGTGAATAGAAGGCCACAACTGTAATCAGGAATGTGTGAGTTCAAATATGGCTTCATTCAGAAACTTATGAGCTTTGTAACCCATGGCAAGTTACATAACCCCTCCTTTTGCTTGTTTTTAAAACAGTGCCTAAAATCAGGGTTGTTGTGTAGATCAAAATGAAATAGTATGTGTAAAGTTCTTTGAAAACCCTAAGACACTATATAAATGCTAGGTCTTATTAGTTATATTCTAGGACTCTTTTATTCTTCCTCTATTATATATTGTTGATTTGATTTTTTTTGGATGTGCTCTTTTAAAATCCCCCTTCATCAATAAGAATTTCATGTAGCTGAATCAATCTTTCAGCAACCCCTCCCACTTTTTCATAATAATAACCATTCTTTAAATGTTTGTCAGAATTCCTTTCTTGGCAACCTCTCATCCTTATTTAATGCCCCTCTCTCACAATGAACCTTTACTGTGGTCCTACTTATTCTTTCTCTGTAAGCTCACTTTTCTAATGTCAAGTACATATTAGGACATCTGGCATGTACTTTCTTCTCTATCTCAAATTAATGATGATATAGTCATTTTACATCTAAGTTCCATTTATCCAATCATTTCCTTTTTTTATGGGTTAGAACTAGTTAAAGATGATGAGTTCAATACCTCTTTGCCTTCTGAGAAATGAAATTATTGGTACGGTAAATCAAGTTTGCCAAGTTCTTTGCTACTAGCTAAGAGATGTCTGTATATTATAGGTCCCCCTAAGATGGTTACATCTTATACCCATGGCCATTTTGTTGTCTCTATCAAAAGTTCATTAATTATTTCTTCTATCTATTTGGATAATTATCACCTTAGATGTACCACACTATTACTACTCATGGTTTCCCTTCTTTTCCCCTCACTAAAATAATTTCTACCTTGCTTCTCCCTTCAAGTTCTATTTTTTTTTAAGCAGGGACAAATGTAATATAATTTTTAATTGTTTCCAATTTTTGATGGTTAAATGTTTTCCATTTTTTGTTGTTTGTAAGAGATGCACTTTTAAATTACATAGGTTTTTTTTAGATTATCTCATTTCCAGACTATCTAATGAGTCAGATAATTTTGCTTCCAATTAAACTGAATGCAATAGAACTCCATTGATTAAGAACTAAAGTACCATTATTGTTTATGTGAGATATACTGAGACTTACCTTTCCATAGCAAATTCATTTTTTTATGTACAAATAGTGGTGAAACACTTGTCAATATTATAAATTGTATAAAAATGATAATTGTGAAGTCATAAATAGGATAAAAAATGGAATTTTTTAAACTACTAAAGGGGACAAATTGCTTTCAAAAACTTAAGAAGCCTCCTTTCATACACCATCTATTTGATAATTATGCATCAGTCTTGTCTTTTGAAATAATTTCTCTAGGGAAATCCTTCCCCTACACAAATAAACACCTCCTTATAGTAGGGTTTTTATTTTTTGTATGTTTCTGAGAACTACAAAATTTACTGAGAACTGATTCCCCACCCAGTCCCCTTTCCCCAGACAAATGAATTGCCTGGGGCTGACCAGTCTTTGTCATTTTCAGACTCTTGATTGCTTATGGATCTCCCCCAAACAAACTATCCTCTCCCAAAGATTCCCAAGCTTACTTCCTGGACTTTAGGTTAATATGTAAAAAGGTTCATTTACTTTAAATAGTTTCTGCCTGGGAGAAACTTCCTTTTCCCAAGGGCAGTTTCATAGCTCTCTCTGTTCTGTTACCCTATAAAAATCCTGTCCTCAGTTCCTGTAGTTGGGTATTCCTAGCTTCTGAGCTTTGTGATACCAGGAGCTATGGTTCCTCTGCCCTGATTAAAGACCTTATTTCTTCTATATTGATTGTTTCCTTAATTTCCAGGTTAATATTTCCACTGCATGTTGTTGTGGGAATGCAGTGGAAACCCAAGGAACCTAAAGATCCCAACCCCCAAGGAATCATTAAAACTTTTCCAAGGGAAAAGCACCTCAGGAATAAGGTGTGGCAGAGCATGACCCTGGTATGCTGATAAGCTATATCAAGGTTTTCAAGAGGATATACAAGATATGGATGGGTGCTGCATATCTAACTGATGTGCCTTTATTCCAAAATCCCCTCAATATTGTTTGCATTTCCCTACCAGTGCTTTGTAATGCCCTTCCTTTATTTTGTAAGTATACAAAAGACCAGCTCTTCTCTTACTCCTGTGGGACATTCTCCAGGGTGATCTGTTTCCTAGCCATTATTCCTCTCTCCTAATAGATCTCTTTTTATTTTACAAGATTTGTGATGAGCCCCAATTATTTGGGTGAACTAGCCCTCCCCTCCAATCCAGGTAATAAGTCTCCCAAATAATGTAACAAAGTAAAGGGTTTTTTTGTTTGTTTGTTTGTTTAAATACTTAGAATTTTAATGAATTGAGATTACTACTTTAGATTTAGTCACAGTATGTTCCTCCAATTAACATATGACTTTAAGAAGACTTCCTCATCCTGGATTTCATTACTTCAATAAGACTTTTCCCTCATTTAAAGGTTTTAGTATAGAGTCAGAATACCATAACTTCTAATTGTACCATATAATAAAAGAGAAACACATGAAAGTATTAAGATACAGATTTCAATCGATATTGAGTTCAGCAACATCTACTCAGTAGTGGCAACTAGGTGGCTGAGCCTGGAGTTAGGAAGACCTGATTTCAAATTCAGACTCAGAGACTTCCTAAATGTGTAACCCTGAGCAAATCATTTAGCCTGTGTTTCAGTTTCTTCAACTGTAAAATGGGGATAATAATAATACCTACATCCTACAATTGTACTCTTGTCCTAAAATAATACCTACTGTAGTACCATTGCGTTTTTGTAAGGATCAAACATGATAATAATTATAAAATGCTTAGCACAATGTCTAGCAAAGAGAAACACTATGTAAAGTTTAGCTATTATTGCTATTATTTTTATTCCAGTTATATAATTATAATAGTATATCAGAGAGTTTCTATTTCTAAGTCATAACAAATTTGCATGGATATTTGTCTTAATTTTAACATTTTCAGAGAAAGAAATCTCTCAGTCATCTTGAGCATTCTTACAGCTATCCCATAAACTTTTTCCACTGCTAGCTTCTTAACCTTGATCCTTCCTACTTAAATTTAATGAAATTTCCATCTAAGAGTGATAAAAAAGCATCTGTCACTATGTGGGAAGATGATGATACTTGTTATCCTTGAAAACTATTTTAGGCCCCACTTAGATGACTATTCTGGAGGAAAGATAATGCCAAATTCTCATCCTTTTCCTAATCTTTCTCACTCATCAAAGCCTCATCTATTTAATTCAATACTTTCAACCCTATCTTCAAATTGATTATGTTTCATAAGATGTGAAGTCTCAAAATTAGACTCAAAGGAAAGACAGTAATGTTGTGCTTTAAGTCATTTTATTTTATGCCTAAGAGAGTATCTCACAGTTATATCTTTGGGTTCCAAACTTTATTTTCTATGTTGTTTTGTTCATAACAGAGAACTAGAAACATTAATGGGTTTATTAAAAGACGAATGATAAATACTGCTTGAACTGATATAACAGTTACTAGAGAACATAGTACATTGATTTTATTGTTTTTCTTATAGTTCTAGCTATAACTAATGAGTTTTAGTGCAAGATCAATATTTCGGAAGAGTATATTTGCTCTTTCCATTTTATCACTATATTTTATTATATATGGTGGCATAATACTTATAAACCGGCATGGATTTTGGAAAGAAAACAAGGCTGGAAGTTAGAAGATTTGGGTACAAGCTCTGGCTTTGCCATGTACTGCATAGGCTCACAAAGTTGCTCAAAATCTCTGGGCCTGTTTCCTTATCTATAAAATAAAGAGGTAGAATAAAATCAGGAGTTTTAACCTTTTTGATTACAAAAACTTATTAAATGAAAACCATCTATTGAATACTAATTATGTGTTAAGCACCATGATAAGTATTATGGATACAAATACAAAAGTACCATGTAAATAATTGGTGACCCAGGAGTGGTGCTATGGTTAGAAAGTTAAGGAAAGTAATTGGAGCCCTAGTCATTCACTCAATTACTCATTTCAATAGGCAGTAAGCCAGGAATTGTGCTAAACTCTGGGGATAAGGAAAAGAAGGCAAAAGACAGCTCATCTTCTTGAGGAGTTCACCATGTAAATGGGGAGACAAAATAAAAACACTAAATATAGGCAAGATATAGAGAAGACAAAATGGATCAATAGAAGAAAATCAGTAGTGTTAAGGGAGATCAGGAAAGGATTCTTGTGGAAAGTGAAATTTTAGATAGCACTTGAAAGAAGGTAAAGGGTCAAGCGGTAGGGTTGAGAAGAGAGAATATTTCAGATACATGGAACAGGCAGTAAAGATACCTGGAGTTTGGCAATAGTGTCTTCTGTGAGAAAGAGCAATGAGGTCAGTTTCACTGATCTCAGAGTTAATAATCTCAGGTGGGATGCAGGTTGTAAAGAGCTTTGAATGACAGAAAGAAGATTTTATATGGATCTAAGAGGTTATAGGGAGCTCCTGTAGTTTAATCTGAATTTCATCTGATGAAATTTATACTTTAAGGACATCACTTTGACAGATGAATGTAGAATGGACTAGAATGGGGAGACATTTTTGGCAAGAAGGCCATTCTGCATGCTATTGCAATAGTTCAGGTGTGAAGTGATAAGGGTCATGAAACATCAGAAGAGAGAAGGGAACATATAAGAGAGATGTAGCAAAGGCAGAAACAATAGGAATTCATTACTTATTTGATATGGGGGGGGGGGTTAAAAAAAGTGAAATATCAGTGATGACACCGAAGCAAAAATGCTGGGTGACTGGGAGGACAGTATTATCCTTGACAGTAAAAGAGAAGTTTAGGAAGGAGGAAGGTTTGGAGGAAAAGATACTTTTGTAAGTTTTGGAATGTTGAGTTTAAGTTGTCAGGAGATTCAGTCTGACATTGTTCAAAGGCAATTGAAGACACATGTCAGCAAGTCAGGAAAGAGGTTATGGCTAAATAAATCAATCTAAGAATTAGTAGAATAAAGCTGAGAATTGAAATTCTGAGAACTAATTTCACTAAATGAAATAGTATAAAGGAAGATGAAAAGAGTGTCCAGGAGAGGGTCATTAGGAAAGCAAGTTTTAACAGGCATGGTTAGGATGAAGATCCAACAAAGGAGACAGATAAAAAGGCAATTGGATATTTAGGAGGAGAACCAGAAGAAAGTCATATGATAAATATACAGAAAGAAGAGGGGCAGCTAGGTGGCACAGTGGATAGTACACCGGCCTTGGATTCAGGAGGACCTGAGTTCAAATCCAACCTCAGACACTTAACACTTACTAGCTGTGTGACCCTGGGCAAGTCACTTAACCCCAATTGCCTCACCAAAATAAATAAATAGATAGATAGATAGATAGATAGATAGATAGATAGATAGATAGATAGATAGATAGATAGATAGATAAATACACAGAAAGAAGAAATTATCAGAAAGATCATCAGGACAAAAAACAAAGGATTAACAGTAACAAACATAGAAAATCCAGAAGGATGAGAATTGAGAAAAGCATATTAGATTTAATAACTTTTAAAAAATCATTAGAGGTTTTGTATGTTATGCGAGAAATGGGGTATGGGGTTTGGGTTAGGGGTTGGGGTTCTTAGGAATTCCTCTTTAAAGAATTACACCCTCTTGCACACAAAAGCAGTTAGAATAAGATGGTAGTTTATTTATGGGAAGGGAAGGGAGGGAAGGGAAACCATGAAAGAAATCCTTGTATTTCTCATGGGGAGAGAGGTATGGCACAAAGCATGTGGTTCTGAGGTACCAATCTCCTTAAGCAGGAGACGGGCAGGTACTTTTATAGGGGACTGATGGGGGTGACCATCTATCTCTTGGTGGAAAGTTCCTTTAGTGAGGGCAGACCATCCCCCACTGGTGGTGACTGGAGGAGTTGGGTGAGGGGTGGCTGCCAATCTCTCAAGCCATGCCTCAGAACACAAAAGAAGCAGCCACACCTAATTTTATCTCCCCAGGGGTAAGGGAGAACAGAATGGAGGGTGGAGGTCCCAAAGCTAGTTCAGTCCAATCTAGTTCTGCTTATCTCTCTAGGTTTATCTGTGCTCTGGTTTAGTTTCTCAAGGAGAAGTTTCCTTTATGTGCCCCCAGAGAACTTCTGGGGTAGTCTGGGCCCCAGGACATGTAAATAGTAATTTCATTTGAATGTGAAGTCAGAAAGAAGACCATAGATGCTTACAATGAGAGTGAAAGGAAAGGAACTAGAGGCATCTATTGTAGATAGCATTCTGAAGGAGTTTAACCACAGAAAGGTATATAGCAAATAGAAATGGATAAATAACATGATTTTTAAAAAATAATTTTTATTGATATTTTATGTTTCAATCCCATGTATCCTTTACCCTCCTTGAGAGCCATAATATAATGTGAATACTATTTGTTTTAATAGAGGGGAAAGCAGTCCATTCATCCTTACTTCTTTTCATAATGCCCCTTGATATTCTTGATAATTTCTTTTACCAAGTGAGTTTTGTTATTATTTTTTAACCTGTATGAAGTATCCTGTTGGTAAACTGATTGGTATAACATTAAATATGTAAATTAAATTTGGTAGTATTGCCATAGTCGTGAGGACCTAATATCCCTCCTGATACACAGTTGTTCTTAATTCTTTAAGGAGTACTTTGTAATTGAAAGTTTTTCATGTGCTTTTGGAGGTTAATCCTCAAATATTTTATGCATTTTGTAATTATTTATAATGTAATTTCCCTTTCTATTATTATTGCTTGTGTTTTGTTATTACTTTACAGAAATACCACAGATTTTTGAGGATTTATTTTGTACCCTAAAACTTTGCTAAAGATATTAATTTCTGTAGCATTTTCCAATTAAACCAATATATCAACAGCAAACAGGAATAGTTTTATTTTTTCTTTGCCTAGCTTTATTCCTTTAATTCCTTCCTCTTTTGTTATTTTTATTTCTAACATTTGTTGTTTGTACTTTTTTCAAAAGAACCAATGACAGCATAGGGTGATGTCTTAACTCCTGTATGAATTGGATTTAAGTGAAGAATAATTGCACAGAGTCATCAGCCTCTCTCTCATATACATACATACATATACATGTATACATACACATACACACATATATGTATGTGTATAATGCACACACACATACAGTCACATGTAAAAACAATGTTAATATTCACTTAAAATTTTTTTAGTTCTAAATTCTTCCCCTCCTTTCTCCTCCTCCCTCCATTTGAAAGCAAGCAATTTAATATAGTTTATATGTGTACAGCCATGTAAACATATTTCCATATTAGACACATAGTACAAAAAAAAAAAAAAGTTTATTTATTTATTTATTTTTTTATTGGGGCAATGAGGGTTAAGTGACTTACCCAGGGTCACACAGTTATTAAGTGTCAAGTGTCTGAGGCCAGATTTTAACTCAGGTACTCCTGAATCCAGGGCTGGTGCCACCTAGCTCCCCCTTGAAAATAAAGTTTAAAAAGTATGAGTCAATTTGCATTCAGACTTTATCAATTCTTTCTCTGGAGGTGAGGAACCTTTTTCATCATAAGTCCTTTGGAAGGGATGCAACCTCCTTGTGAATATCCTATTTGAAATATTTGCATAAATATTCATTAGGAAAATTGGTTTATACTTTTCTTTTTCTAATTTTGCTTTTCTTGGTTTCCATCTCAACATGGTATTTGTGCTGTAAAAGAAATTTGATAGGATTCTTTTTAATAGTATTTAATTTTTTCTAAGTACATGTAAGCATAATTTTAACATTCATCTTTGAAAAAAAAATGAGTTCCAAATTTTCTCTCTTTTTCTATCACTTCTCTCCTTCATAAGCTGGTAAGTAATTTTATATGGTTATATATGTGCATTCATGAAAAAATATTTCCCATGTTAGTTATGTTGTGAAAGAAGAATTAGACCACAAGAGAAAAATTATGAAGAAAATATAAAGTGAAGAAAGTATGCTTCAATCTGCATTTATATTTCATCAGTTCTTTCTCTCCATATGGATAGTATTTTTCATTATGAGTTCTTTAGAACTATCTTGGATCACTATATTGCTGAGAATAGCTAAATCATACAAAGTTGACCATCATGCAATGTTGTTGTTATTGTGTACAATATTCTCCTTGGTTGTGCTGACTTCATTATGCATCAGTTCATGTAAGTCTTTCCATGTTTTTCTGAAATCCATGTAGGGCTCTTTCTTTGTGTATTGTATACATACATAGTTGTTTTCTTTCTTTTTTATTTTTTGGTGAGGCAATTGGGGTTAAGTAACTTCTTGCCTAGGGTCACACAGCTAGTAAGTTGGCAAGTGTCTGAGGCTGGATTTGAACTCAGGTCCTCCTGGCTCCAGGGTGGGTGCTCTATCCATTGCATCACCTAGCTGCCCCCATAGTTGTTTTCATATTGTCTCCTCCTTTATACTATGAATTCTTTGAAGACAAAGACTTTCTTTTGTTTTTCTTTTTATCCCTAGCACTTAGAATGATATCTGGTATTCATTAGGCAGCAAATAAATTCTCATTGATTTAATTTGGCTTTACATAATTTATTACAGTCTATTGAAGGCCAAACATGGAAGGAGCCAGGCATATTTCATTCATTGACAATGGGATATAATTTCCTTTTCTCTTTGAGATCGTATAGGACAATAATACTAATGATGAAACAGCGTCTGCAAATGCAGCTCAATAATTTTTATTCAGACCAACTCTTGGACACTTCAGGTACTGAAATGCTAAGTCTTATCCAACTCAGTCATTATTTGTCATCAAAGTGGAAAAAGTTAGGCTTTCTTGACTGGAGCTGGTTCTTTAAAAAATATTCCCCATTGGCTCTTTGTGGTTCTTTTAGTGCATTTAAAAGAAGTCTTCAAAGGTAAATGGGATTTAATTATCCCATAAAAACTTTTCATTTTTTGTCTCACTATTTGTGTAAGTAGAGAATGGATTGGTATCATATTTGTTCCCATATTTCTTGACTTGTGGAGAAGCATGGATTCATATGGAAATCAGTATATGTTATCAAATACCAACTACAGTATATTTTTTCTTTTTATTTAGAATTTTATTTTTTCACAAATTACATGTAAAAACAAATTTTAGCATGGATTTTTAAAACTCTGTGTTCCAAAATCTCTTCCTCCCTCCCTACCCAACATCCCTTAAGAAATCAAGCAATTCAGTATAAATTATACATGTGTAGTCATGCAAAACATTTCCACATTAGTCAGGTTGTGAAAGAGAACAGATTAAAAGAAAAAAACTTTAGAAAAAGGAACTAAAAAACATCATGCTCAATCTGTATTCAGATAACAAGAGTGCTTTCTCTGGAGATGGATTGCATTATTTATAATTCCTTCAGAGTTGTCTTAGATCATTGTATTGCTGAAAATAAGTCATTCACAGAAGATCATCTTACAATATTGCTGTTATTTTGCATAGAGTATATTTCACTTTGTATCAGCTCATGTATGACTGTCCAGGTTTTTCTGATAGCATCCTGCTCATCATTTCTTATAGCACAATATTATTCCATCATAGTCTCATTCCATAATTTGTTCATCCATTCCCCAATTGATGGGCATCTCCTCAATTTTGAACTCAACTTTTTTTTTTTAACTGTTTTTGGGTACCAACCTAGTAGTGGTGTTACTTGGTCAAAGAGCATGCATGGTTTTATAGCCCTTTGGCCATAGTTCCAAATTGCACTATGGAATGTTTGAATCAGTTTACAACTTCACTAAGAAGGAATTAATGTCTCATTTTCCCCATAACCCATACATTTGTCATTTTCTTCAACTGTCCTATTATCCAGTCCAATAGGTAAGAGTTTGTACCCTGGAATTCTTTTGACCTGCATCTCCCCAATCAATAGTGAGTTAGAAAACTTTTTTTTTTCATATGGCTACAGGTAGCTTTGATTATTTCATCTGAAAACTTTATATCAATTGATCATCTATCAATTGGCTATTATTTTAATAAATTTGACTCAATCCTCTATGTGTTTGAGAACTGAGGCCTATCAGGAAAAGTTCCTTCTTTTTTTTTCACGATTACTCTAACAGTATTTCTGTATATGCTATTCCCTCCCAATGACATTTACTCTATTTTCTATCTTCTTTCATCCTATCCCTCTTCAAAAATGTTTTGTTTGTGACTGCCCCCTCCCCCAATATTCCCTCCCTTATTTCACCTGCTCCCCCCCCCCCCACATTATCCCCTTCCCCTACTACATTCCTGTAGGGTAAGATAGATTACTATACCCAAATGAGTATGTATGTTATTCTCTCTTTGAGCCAATTCTGATGAGAGTAAGGCTTACTCACTCCCCAGGACTTCCCCCATCTTCCTCTCTACTCTGTAAGCTTTTTCTTGCTTCTTTTATGTGAGACACTTTACCCCATTCCATTTCTCCCCTTCTCTTTATCTCAGTGCATTCCTCTTATCCCTTAAATTTATTTTTTGTAAAGATATCATCCCTTCATATTCAATCTGTGGTCTCTGTCTAAATATACTCTGGCCAGCTGCCCTAATAATGATAATGTTCTTATGAGACACAAGTATCATCTTCTTAGGGAGGAATGTAAACAGTTTAACTTTTTAATATCCCTTATGATTTATTTTTCCTGTTTACCTTTTTATGCTTTTCCAGGGTCTTGTATTTGAGAGACAAATTTTCTATTCAGCTCAGTTCTTTTCATCAATAATCCCTGAAATTTCCCTCTTTCGTTGAATTCCCATTTTTTCCCCTGAAGGATTATATAAATTTTGCTGGGTAATTGATTTTGGTTATAATCTCCGTTCCTTTGCCTTCCAGAATATCATATTCCAAGCCCTCTGGTCCTATAATGTAGAAGGTGCTAGATCCTGTGTTATCCTGACTATGATTCCAAAATATTTGATTTTTTTTTCTTTCTGGATGCTTTCAATATTTTCTCCTTGACCTGGAAGCTCAATATTCCTAGAAATTTCATTTTGGGATCTCTTTCAGGAGGTGATTGGTAGATTTTTTTTCAATTTAGAATATCATGACAATTTTCCCTGACAATTTCTTGGATGATGATGTCTATGCTCTTTTCTTCAGCATGGTTTTCAGTAGTCCAATAATTTTCAAATTCTCTCTCATGGAACTATTTTGCAAGTCAATTGTTTTTCTAAGGATATGTTTTATAAAGCCTTCTATTTCTTTCATTCTCTTTTTTTTTAATTGTGTCTTGATTTCTTATCAAGTCATTAGCTTCCATTTCTTCAATCCTAATTTTTAAGGAATATTTTTTTTTCTTCAGAGAGCTTTTCTACTTCCTTTTCCATTTGGCCAATTCAGCTTTTCAAGCTCTTGAGGTGTTTTTCATGATTTTCTTGCATCACTCTCATTTGTTTTTTTCCATTTTTCCCCTTTCTCTCTTACTTTATTTTCAAAGTCCTTTTTGAGCCCTTCTATGGCCTGAGATCAATTCATATTTTTCTAGGAAGCTTTGGATGTAGCATCTTTGACTTTGTTATCTTCTTCTGAATGTGTATTTTTATCTTCTTTGTCACCATAGGAACTTTCTAGGGTTAGATTTTTTTTTTTGCTCATTTTCCCAACCTATTTCTTGACTTTTAACTCTTTGTTAAAGTGGGGTACTGCTTCCAGTATAATGATTGGAATGACACCACCTGCTGGAGACTTACTGTAGAAAAGTTCCACCATGATAAGAAGGTCTTTGAGGGCAAGAACATGCATGTTTTCTTTGGTGTAGAGGAAGGTCTTTGAGGGCAAGAACATGCATCTTTTCTTTGGTGTCAGGAAGTGACATTTGCTAGAGGGAGGAAGAAGGAAGAACTGGGGGCTCTGCCTCTCTCTCTTTTCCTGGGGACGCTGGTGGAGAAGGGAGCTAGAAATGGATTCTCCCTTTAATAGATAGGAATCTAGGCCTTTTCTTCTCTCTTTACCAAATTCTTATTCTCCTTAATAAATGCTTAAAAGTCTAATCCTTGCTAAAGCTTATAATTTATTGGCGACCAGTCATTAGATATTTTAGACAGAATAGCTAGAATTTTAGCTTTATCACCAGTGAGGAGGGTGCACTGTCCAAAGCTTCAAGGGTTTGAGCAGCTGTTCTCCAAAATACCTCTAAGAATTTGTAAATCTTTAGTTCTTCCAAGCTGGTATGATTTAAGGAGAGGTATGTTCATCATTCTCTTGGCCTGTGCTCTGATCTATAAGCAGCCACAGGACTGTTTCTCTATCTTCAAACCTGGAACAAAACCCTGCTTCACTGTGGCTGCAAACTCTGGTGTGCTTTTGTTTTTATGGTACTGCCACCCAAGCCTGTGGCCTTGATCCAAGCACATGCAAAACAAAAGAGTCCTGACTCAGCACCAACAAAGAACCCTGTAATCTCCCCCTGGCCAACTGCTTGTTGCTCTCACCATCTGTGGGCTGAGTTCCAGAAGCAGCTCTTGCCACAACTGATTCAGAGGCTCCTGAAGCCTGGTTTGATGCTTCAGCCTGTGCTGGGGCTGTATCTGTGCTGGAGTGGCCTCAGCTGAGCTTTGCGCCACTCTCATACCAGTACAATAGACCTTTCCTGTCAACCTTCTAAGTTGTCTTTGGCTAGAAAATTATTTCAACCTATACTTTTGTGGGTTCTGCTGCTCCAGGAATTGTAATATGACATTATTTGAAGGTGTTTGGAGGGGTCTACAGAGAGCTCAGGGAAGTCACTGCTTTTTCTCTGCCAACTAGGCTCTGCCTCCTACAGGATATTTTGAGGGACTGTCCTCATAAAACTCAGGATATATGTTTTTAATTCTAAAATTATGAGTTTTAAAATAAGTTAAGCAACCAAACATTTTATTGTATTTTTAATCATAAAAGCATTTTATCATTTTCTAGTTACATGGAAAGATAGTTTTCAATATTTGTTTTCATGTAATTTTTAGTTCCAAGTTTTTCTCCCTCCTTCCTTTTCCTCCTCCCTCCACAAGAGAGAAAGCAATTGGATAAAGGTTATATTTGTACACTCAAATTCAACATATTTCTACATTAGTCATATTGTGAAAGAAGAATCAGAACACAAGGGAAAAACCTCAAAAAGGAAAAAAAAAAGGACCAAAAGTAGAAACAATGCAGTTCCATCTGCATTCAGAATCCATAGTTCACTTTTCTAGATGTGGAGAACATTTTCTGTCACAAGTTCTTTGGAGTTGTCCTGGATCATGGCACAGCTGGGAAGAACCAATTGTATCACAGAACTTTTTTTTTTATATATTTAATTTTATTTTCCTTTTTATCTTAATTGCATGTAAACAAAAAAAAAATTAACTCTTAAAAGTATTTTGAGTTCTATATCCTCTTCCTTCCTCCCCCCACCCTCACATTGGTGATGCAAGAAATTTGGTATAAAATATACATGTGGAGCCATATCAAACATTTCATATTAGCCATGTTGCAAATAAAATGCAGACAAAAACAAAGCCACAAATAGTAAAATATGATTCTGTCTGTATTTGCATTCCAAAAACTATTTCTCTTGAGGTGAATAGAATTTTTCCTCAAAAGTCATTCATGGTTGTCTTAGATCGTTGTATTGCTGTGCCAAGACAGATTCCCAAGTATATTTTTGTCTATGGTTATTTTAAATGGAATTTCCCTTTCTTTCTCTTTCTGTTGGACGTTGTTGTCCACCAATAATATATATATATGTCTATGCTATACTTTTGTTGAAATTGTGAATTATTTAAACTAGTTTTTAATGGATTTCCCAGGATTTTCCAAGTATACCATATTATTATCTGCAAAAAATGATAGTTTTTCCCCTCAATACCTATTCGGATTATTTTAATATCTTTTTCTTCTATTATTGCTATACTTAACACTTCTAGAACAATATCAAATAATAGAAGTGATTCTATTTATCTCCTTAATTTCTTTCTTGTTTATGTTATGGTTAGATATATCTAGTCCTGTGAGGGGAAATTTGAAGTCTCCCTCTACTCTTTGTTTCTTCTTGTAACTCATTTAATATTTTCCTTTAAGAATTTAGATGCTATGTCATTTGTTTAGTATTCTTATTATTTCATTGCTTGGTATAGTTTAGCAAGATGTAGTTTCCTTCCTTATCTCTTTTAATTGGGTCTGCTTTTGTTTTTGCTTTTTCTGATTGCTACCCCTGATTTATTTTATACCTTAGTTGAATTATAATACGTTCTACTCTATCACCTTATTTTAACTGTCTATCTCCATTTCACATATATTTCTTATAAAGAATATATTGTTGGATTCTATTTTTAATCAATTTTAATATCTGCTTTTTTATGAATAAGTTCATCCTGTATAAATACATTTCCCTTCATTTTGTTTTACTGATGTTTATTCTCAGATTGTCTCCCTCTTATTTTATTCCTTCTCAAAAATCTTTTTTGCTTCTAACCCCCACCCTCCTTAATCTTCTTTCCTTCTCTCAGCAATCCCCTTTCTCTTATTACCCTGCACTCCTACTTCCTTCCAGTCTAAGATTAAATTCTGTAGCCAAATAAGTATTTATGTTAATCCCTCTTTGAACCAATTCCTTTGAGAGTAAGAGTTAAGTCTTGCCCAGGATGCCCCGATATTCCATTAATTTGTAATAGGTTTTTCTTTCATGCATTTTTATGTAAAACAATTCCCACTATTTTCCTTTTTCTTCCTCCATCTCCTAGTGCTTCATTTTTTCTCACCCCTTAATTTTTTTTAAAAAAAGAATTCTATCATAGTCACCTAACCCACATGTCCTCTCTATATGTATAATCCTTTTAATTGGCCTTAATTGTGATAAAGTTCTTAGGAGTTATAATAATCATCTTTCTATATAGGAAATTACACACTTTAAGCTTATTAATGACTTTATGATTTCTTTCATGCTTATCTTTTCATCCATCAATTGACTATTGTATTTGAAAAAATAATTTGTTTTATTCAATTCTGGTCTTTTCATCAGGAATGCCTGAAAGTTCTCTCTTACATTGAATTCTCATTTCCCCCCTCAAGGATTATTTATACTTAGTTTTCCTGGTTAGGTGATTCTTGATTGTAATCCTAGATCTTTTTCCCATTAGAATATTATATTCCAAGCTTTCCATTTCTTTAATATGCAAACTGCTAAATTTTGTGTGATCTTACCTATAGCTCATGATATTAGAATTGTTTCTTTCTGACTGCTAGTAATATCTCACCCCCCCCACCCCCCCATAAATTGGCAATGCTGGAATTTAGCTATAACAATTCTGCAAGGTTTCATTTTTTGGGATTTCTTTCAGGAGATAATAGGGTGGATTCTTTAAATTTTTCTTTTACCTTCTGGTTCTATGATATCAGGGAAGTTTTTTTTTTCTTTGATAATTTCTTGAAATACAATGTTTTGATTTTTTTATAACATCTATTTAATATAAATAACATCTTTTATTTTATTTTTATTTGGGGGAGGGCAGGGCAATGAGGGTTAAGTAACTTGCCCAGGGTCACACAGCTAGTAAGTATCAAGTGACTGAGGCCAGATTTGAACTCAGGTCCTCCTGCATCCAGGGCCGATGCTTTATCCATTTTGTCACCAAGCTGCCCCCTTTTTTCATATCTTTAAGGTAGTCCAATAGTTCTTAAATTATCTCTCCATGATCTAGTTCCCAAGTCAGTTGTTTGTCAAATGAGATATTTTATATTTTCTTCTATTTTTTCTTAAATTATCATGGAGTCATTACCCTTTCCAATTCCTTTTTTGTGTGTGTGTGAGGCAATTGGGGGTTAAGTGACTTGGCCTGGGTCACACAGCTAGTAAATGTTAAGTGTCTGAGGTCCTCCTGACTTCAGGGCTGGTGCTCTATCCACTGTGCCACCTAGCTGCCCCCAACCTTCTCAATTCAATTTTTTTAACAATTACTTTCTTTAGTGAGCATTTATACATATTTTTCCATTTAATCAATTTTTATATATACATACAAACATTCATATGCATATATAATTATTTTATATTATAACATATATATATTATTTTAAAAACTTTGAGCTCCTTTTACCAAGATGTTGACTCTTTTCATAAATTTTTTACATCATGCCTATTTTTCCCCCAATATTTCCTCAATCTCTTTTTTATTTTAAACTAAGAAAACGTTTTTGAGATAATTAGGAATTCTTGTTGGACTCATATCCAATTCACATTTTTCTTTGAGGCCTTGCTTGTAGTTTCTCTGATATTGTTCTTTTGTTTTGTTTTGTTTTGTTTTGTCTTGGTGTTCCCCTGCAACTATACAAACTTTTATAGTCATGAATGGTTTTGTTAGATTTTTGCTAATTTTTTTAGCCAATTTTTTGATTTTTCACTTTCTGTTATACTTGGACTCTGTTCTTGTAAGAAAAGGAGTACTATCCTAAGTTTCAGTCCTTCCTTTTTCCTATTTTCAGATGTATTCCTGGGGTTCTATAGGTTTTAGGTGTGTCTAATGTTTTATTACATAAAGGGATGAGTGGTTACTGCTCTCCTGGCCTATGTTCCTGTCTTTACTCAAGAAGGGACATTACCCCTCTCTCACCACCAGCAGTAACATTTTGTCCCATCCCTAGGACTGTGAGCAGGTCTCCTACTCTACTGCAGCCACAATTTGTAGTTTTCCTTTCTGTCTTTGAATTTAAACCAGGTTTCCTAATTTCCCCTATGTGACAGTAATTACTCCTCTTTGCCCTGGAACAATGACTAGGGCCACTGCTCCCTTGAAGTTCTCCATTTTACAACTACATATTTTCTATCTCTTGTTTGTTCATAAATCAATCATCTAGTCATAGTCTAATAAGTAATATGTTCCCTGTTCTGTTAAAAGTTTTGTAAAATCTTTTAATATAAATAAATAAGTGACTTATCTGGTAATGTTTTACATAATTGCACATGTATAGCCTCTACTGATTGCTTGCAACCTTGGGGAGGGGAGATGGGAAGGAGGGAGGAATGAGAGAGAGATAGAATTTGGAATTCCAAACTTTAAATAAATTAATTAATATATAAAAAGTTTGTAATATCTATGTCTAGATCATCTATCCATTTTTAATTTATCTTAGTAAATGGTGTATGATATTGGTCCATGCCCAGTTGCTGTCATACTGCTTTCTAATTTTACCCCAAATTTTTTTTTGCCAAACTGTGAGTTTTTATCCCAAAATCTTGATTTACACTGCCAAATATAAGATTATTATGCTTATTTGCTGCTGTATACTGTATGACTAAAATATTCCATTAATTGACTTATTTCTTACCCAGTACCAGGTAGGTTGGATAATTACTACCTTATAATGCAGCTTAAGATCTGATACTTCTAAATCTCCTTCCTTTACATCCTCCCATTATTTCCTGTTATATTTTTGACTTTTTGTTTTCCTAATGAATTTTATTATTGTTTCCTAATTCTTTTAAATATTTTTTTTGTAATTTAATTAGAATGATTCTGAATATATATCTTAGTTTAGTAAAATTGTAATTTTTACTATGTTGTCCCTGTGTTCCCAGGAACAAGTAATATCACTGCAATGATTTAAATCTGATTTTATTTGAATAAAAAGTTATTTTTATAATTTTGTTTATATAAGTTCCTGGGTTTGTTTTGGTAAGTGCACTCTTGGATATTTTATACTCTCTAGAGTTATTTTAAAGGGGGCATTTGTTACTATCTCTTCTTGCAGAGTTTTGTTTGTGGTACATAGGAATGCTGATGATTTATATGGATTTACTTTATATCTAGCTACTTTGCTAGAATTAGTCACTGTTTCACCAAACTTTTTTGTTGAATCTTTGGGATTTCCCAAGTAGATGATGATATAATCTGCAAAAATAGGTAGTTTTTTCACATTATTTCATATTCTGATTCCTTCAATTTCTTTTTCTTCTCTTTTTGCCATTGATAGCTTTTCCAAAACAATATTGAATAATATTTGTGAGAATGGATTTCCTTGTTTCACACCTGATATTACTGGTCAAGCCTCAAATTTATCCCCATTACAGATAATGCTTGCTGATGGTTTTAGATAAATTCTTTGTGTGTGTGTGTGTGTTTGTGTGTGTTTGGTGAGGCAATTGGGAATAAGTGACTTGCCCAGGGTTACATAGCTAGTGTCAAGTGTCTGAGGCCAGATTTGAATTCAGGTCCTCCTGAATCCAGGGTCAGTGCTCTATCCACTGCGCCACCTAGCTGCCCCAATAAATGCTTTAAAAAAATAAATCAATTTAAGGGGGAAGCTAGGTGGCGCAGTGGATAGAGCACCGGCCGTGGATTCAGGAGGACCTGAGTTCAAATTCGGCCTCAGACACTTGACACTAACTGTATGACCCTAGGCAAGTCACTCAACCCTCATTACCCCACATAAAAGCAAACAAAAAAATCAATTTAAGGAAAAACCCATTCATGCCAATACTTTAAAGTTTTCTTATTTTAATAGAGATGAGTATTGAGCTTTATCAAAAGCTTTTCTCCATCTATAGATATAATCATTTTTTTAAAACTTTTATTATTGATATAATTAATTACATTAATAGTTTTCCTTATATTAAACCATCCATCCATTTCTGGTATAAATCCCAATTGATTATAATGTATAGTTTTTGTAATAAATTATTGTAATCTTTTAGCTAGTATTTTATTTAGGATTTTTGCTATTATATACATTAATGGAATTAGTCTATAATTTTCTTTTTCTGTTTTTATTCTTCCTGGTATAGGTATCAGTATCATCTGGTCCTGGTACTTCTTTTCTTTTAGGAAGCTCATTTGTGGTCTGTTCAATTTCTTTTTTGTAAAATAGGTCTATTTAAATATTCTATTTCTTCTTTTTCTAGTTTAGGCAATTTATTTTTTTTTTTGTAAATATATTTCCATATCACTTAAACTCTCAAATTTACTGGATATAATTAAAATAACATAATAGCTTTTATTTCAACTTGATTGAAAATATATTCATCCTTTTCATTTTTAATATTAGTGATTTGCTTTACTTTTCTTTTTCATCAAACTAACTAATTTATTTATTTCATTTGTTTTTCTAACAAACTCACAGTTTTATCTTTTAATTTTATTTGATGCTAATTTATATTCATATCATCATTATTATTTAGGATATCTATTTTAGTGTTTAATTGGGGATTTTTAATTTGTTTTTTTTCTAATTTGTTTTTTATTTCACATACCTTTGCTCTTTCTCAATTTTATTGATGCTTACATTTAAAGATATAAATTTTCTTCTAATCACTACTAACATAAGTTTTAATATTGTCTGAATTAATTATTGTTTTTATGTTTTATTCTTTAACCTATTCGTTAAGACTAAGTTGTTTATTCTTTAATTAGTTTTAATCTATTTTTCCTTTTTCCATTGCTAAATATAATTTATTACCTTATAATATGTAAATGAAAATTTTAATATTTCCCCTTTTAACTATATTTTTTTTTATAAAATAATACATGGCCAATCTTTGTAAAGGTACCATGAACCACTGAGAAAAGCCATATACTTCTTTCTATTTTCATTCAGTTCTGTCCAGATAATTATCATATCAACTTTATTTAAAATTCCAGTCATTTCCTTGATGTTTTTCTTCTTTATTTTTATTAGATTTATCTAGTTCTGAGAGGAGAATATTAAAGTATCTTGTTATTATAGTAGTGCTATACCTCTACCTGTATTTATTTTAATTTTCTTTTAAAAAAGTAGATGCTGCATTATTTTATGCCTATATGTTCAGTTTTGATATTGCTTCATTTTCTATGATAACTTTTATCAAAATGTAGTTATCTTATTTACCTTTTGTATTTAAATCTATTTTAGCCATAAGTTTGATTGCAACCATAATTGTTATCCCTGCCTCTTTTTGCATCAGCTGAAGCATAAAAAAAAAATTCTACTTCAATCCTCCATTTTAACTCTGTATCTCTCATTTTAAAATGTGTGTCTTGTAAATAACATATTGTTGCATTTGATTTTTAATCCCTTCTGCTGTTTCTCTTTTATGAGTGAGGTCATTCCATTTACATTCAAATTATAATGACTATTTTTGGATTTCCCTCTATCTTAATTTTACTTATTGTTTTCCATCTCTGCCTCTTTTTTCACCCTATCACTATTACCTTAGCTTTTCTCTTACGCTCTTATTTCACTCAGCCCTCTAATAGTCCTTCCTGTATTTATTAACCAAACCCTCTTAATATTAATCTACACACCTTCTAAAAGTACCTCCCCAACCCGATCCCCCAATCTTCTCACCTCTCTAGTTCAGAAGACTTCTAAATATCTTCAGATGTATATACTATTTCCTCTTCAACCTAGATAAAAGTTAGGTTCCAATATGAGAAGATATTCTTGTATATATTCTTGTATATTCTTGTATAATAATTTACAGAGGTAGTAAATCATAAATCACAAAATAATGATATGAATTCAGATTCTGACTTCATATCTAAAGTTCTGTTCATTTTACCATTATCACTTTTTACAATGGAACTTATCCTTCTACCCCAACCTCCTGTTTAGCATAGTAGCTAAAACTTTTCAAAATATCTGAGATATACATAGAGAATTGAAATTTATAATGAGGTCTATATGAAAAAGAAAGTTGTTACTATCTGATAATAATGTAATGAGTGTGGATCCAGTACTTAGCAAATACAATATGCCCTGCATAGTTCTAACCTCTGTGGGGGATTGATGAGTCTGCATCTAGACATGGATAGTGAAGAGGGCCCTTCCTTTCACTTCAGAGCACACAAATATATTATCTTATAGTTTTCTGTCCACTTATTGTGCAGTAATGAAAAATCTTTTTTATTGGATGCTAAATATAGAACTTAATGTGCATATAAGAAGTTTGGATATATGGTCTCTTATTCTCTTCCATAAAGGTAGACAAAAATTGCTGCAAGTTGCTAAGTGGAGGGGCCTTACGTTACCTTGCTGCCAAGTGTCTGAATATGTGGCACCTCTTTCATTTGTCTTGAATTGATAATTTTACCTGACCATTAAATTGTGGCTAGTAGCTGTAGCAGTTGAGTTATGTGAGAAACAAGCAGAAAAATCTGAACTGGCTGATCTAAACAAGCAAGAAGCCAGCCCAAGAAGCAAGGGAGCTAGCTAGTCATTGTTGCTTTTGGCAAATACAGAAATTAACTTGGTGGGGACTCCATAAAAGAAGAAAAAGTCTCCCAGGGTCCAGCAGTATACATAGCTTGGTGAAAGAAGTATTTTGTGGTAACCACTTTAACCTTGAGTCCTCTTTTCCCAGGGACAGAATATTTTGTAGAGATGGAAGAATCCCCCTTTTTGAAGGGTGTTTTTATACTTTGATCCTTTTTTAATATCTTCTCAGTAAGTGTTATTTGATTTATTTATAATGGAAAAAAATGGTTAAATGATAATGGAGAAACACAGCAATTGGGAATTCATGAGCAAACCCCTGGAACACTAATGGGAAAAGTAGTCATGAGACATAATTTGCCTCAGGTAGTGAGCATTTGGAAGATAAACCTAGAGCCAGCATTAGAATGGAATAACCAAACATGATAATATTAAGAACTGTATTATTTTTTAGCAACTTAGAATGAATCAAATTATGAATCTAGCATTTTTCCAGTATTTATCAAGGTCACAAAGAAGCCAAATTCTGTCCTTTCTCAGGAACCTCAAATGCATTAACAATAGCTAGTGGTAAATATTTAACTGTTTTAACTTTTATAGAGCTTGATTGACTCAAGTTTTGACAAGTTTCCTTTATCTTTTTTAACCTTTCATCTTTCAAGGCATAAGTAAGACAAAGTGTGGGAAAAAGAAATCTAATACATACTGGGGCATGAAAGAAGAAATTGAAATATAGAGATGGAAACATATAAATTAGTCCTTGAGCTCCTTAAATCCAAGATGGTATCTTGTGTCATGCCATCTAGACACTTGATGTAATCTAGTGTTTGCGGTTTTATTGTAGAATCAACTAAAAAGGGAAGGATTTAAGAAGCTTAATATGATGGGCACCTTATTATAGAATGTTGATCCTTTAACAATTTTATTTCAGTATCTATTGAAGGACAGCTATATAGGTATATGGAAAATTAATCAATTATAGATATCATTCAATTCCTACCTAACCTCTCAAAAAATGAACAAACCTAACTCAATTCATAATGCTGGGACCTGATTTGTAAAGTAACCATCTCATTTCTTCAACATATATGTAATAATACCCATAATTCCCACATAACTTTTAGGTGTGTATAAGAACATTTTACAGCAAAAAAAAAAAAAATGACTGATGCATGTAACAGTTCCTGAATGAGAAGCTGAAGGGAATTTAGAGTTCATCTATTCCAAGAAACTTATTTTATAGACAAGGAATTTAAAGTGAGCCAGAGTGTTTTTTTCATTAATTCAAGCTCACACGCAAGTAGCAGAACTAGGATTTGGATTCAGATCCTCAGACTCCAAATAAAATGCTCACTCTTAAAGGTGTTAGGAATGCACTAAATAATATTGATAATAATTAATAGAGGTACTTTAGATGGACACATTTGCTCTTCTGGTTAGAATATGGTGATAATGATGCTGAGGCTTTTTCTTTTCTTTCTCAATATTGGCAAGCTTAGCAAATAGAAGAATCTTTCCCAGGCATCAGACTGAAACCCAAATCTAAGAAATCAGGAGAAGTATAAGGGAAAACGGTGTGGATGATTCAGTATAATCCACTATGACCATCTGAGAAAAAAACAAAACAAAAAAAACTTAAAACAATCTTCTGACAACAGATAATCAATACCATCATTTTCACATAAGGTATTTAAGTTTTTAAGGGAGTGATTAAGAGAGCTATTCATTTTCTCTACTCTAACTGGACACTAACTAGCAATGTGATAACAGCCAAGTAACAAATTTGTGAGCTCTAATTTCCTGGTCTGTAATCTGCAACTAATAATTCCTCTATCTACACTGAGAAACTATCATATAGCTTGCCTCAGTTTCAAGAAGACATGAGTTCAAGATCCACACATATTTGGATCACTTAACCTGCTGTGTTACAAGAAATTCTCTAAGGTGCTAAATTGCAGAATGGTTGCTTATCTTTCATGATGATCAAAGGGAGGTTACTCAACAGGAGTTTCTAGCAGTAATGAAATTCTAGGTCTGATGCAAAACCACTTTCAAAATTACTTATTTCATGAATTTATTGTGGGGCTCAACTGACCTAGTGTGTGTGTGTGTGTGTGTCTACTTATGCATTTATATAAGTATATATACATATATGTATACACATATTATAAACACATACACATACTTTAAAAAACTTTAAAGCATTAGATAAATGCTGGCTATTACTTTTACCTATTGAAAGATCAACAGTAATATGAATATATAAATATACTTGAATCACAGGATTTAGAGTTGGAAAGCAAGATGGATAATTTAGTCAAACCAACTAATTTTACATGTAAAGAAACTAAGGAACAGAAAGGGAACATGGCTGATCATATATAGTTAGGATCAGAGTCAGAATTCAACCTTGTGTCCTTTGACTTTAGATTCAGTTTTGTTTCTATTACAACTCTTTTTATTCTCAAATAAATATACACACATTCATGTACTCCCTCACATATGTATATGTTGTCGAACTGAAAAATTATTAGAACAATGAATATAAAAAAATTTAGATCTTTAATCTGGGCAGAGGAGTTATAACTTCTGATACCACCATAGTGTTAGAAAAAGGTAGACTGAAGCAGGCCTTCCAGTCTAGTGAAAAGCAGGAAGGCCATATTATTACTATGTTGCATGAAAGGGCACACACTTTCAAGGAAGGTGTGCAAAGTATGCTTGTTGCAGTGGGTCTTATATTGTGTCCCTAACACAAAGATTCCCTCCTCCATTCTGCCATTAGCTGGCTACTCCAGGTTCATGTTCTTCACAACACTCCTACTACATATTGACTCCTAAACATGTACCCCTTCCCCCCACTCATGATCATACTTTAAGGGGCTAAAATTCTAGCTATACTGTCTAAAATATCTAATGAGTGGTCACCAATAAATTATAAGCTTTAGTAAGAGTTATACTTTTAAGTATTTATTAAGAAGAATAAGAATTTGGTGAAGAGAGAGAGAGAAAGGCCTAGGTTCATTTATCTATCTCAGGGAGCTAGAGTTCTCCTGTTCCACTCTCCATGAGAGTCCTGGCAAAAGAGATCCAGAGCCCCAGCCTTGCCCCCTCTTCCTCGCCCAAGCAAATGTCGCTTTCTGATGCCAAAGAAAAGCCGCAAGGCCTTTCCTTCAGAGGCCTTCTCCTCATGGTGGAGCCCTCCTACAGTAAGTCTGCAGCAGTTGGCGTCATTCCAATTTTTACAGTCCCCCCTTTGTTTCTTCAAGAAATGGGGTGTTTGCTTGATGAAACAGTAAAAAATAACAGAATATAATACCCTATGCTAACTAACAATATGTTAATAACAATATAGCAAAGGGAGAGAGGAAAGTTTTGTTCAGAGGGGTGGACCCTCATGAACTGGGGCTTTGACATTGGCCTGCAAAGGGAGGGCCTCTGCAGAGTGTACGTGTTACAGATGGTGTATATAATAACAGAAGGGAAAAAAAAAGAAAAAACAACAAAACAAAACTGTTCATTTAAAGTCTCTGAAAGTCTTTTCTCAGATGTCCTCAGGGTGTAGTCATGGAATGGAAGTCTTTTCAGGAGTTGATGTGTGGATGCTGGTAATCACCCAGAAAAATTTCCTACAAAATTGAGCTTAACTCAACTTTAAAACAAAAACAGGGGCAGCTAGGTGGCGCAGTGGATAGAGCCCCAGCCCTGGAGTCAGGAGTACCTGGGTTCAAATCCGGCCTCAGACACTTAACACTTACTAGCTGTGTGACCCTGGGCAAGTCACTTGACCCCAATTGCTTCACTAAAAACAAAACAAAACAAAACAAAAAAAAACTTAATATTACTATAGTCCCCCCTTGTGAAGGGTAAATTGAGAAGACAATTGCTGTGATATTAATTTTAAAAAATAAATTTTTATCTTTGTTTCATCACTTTTTGCATCATCTGCCTAATTATCCTCATGCCATTATGAGAAATTAAAGAATCTAATATAATTGGTAACAGATGACAAGACCAAATCCAACACTGTATTTATCATGACACCTGAGATAATTATGGGGGTTACCATAAAAGAACAGAAAAATGATGGGATATGAGCATTCCCACACTTGAGTAATATATACTGCCCATGAAGTATGCCAGGCTGAAAATAGGTGAATGGAATATATGTCCATGCCACCAAACATATTGGAGGAAATTGAGTCAGACTTCATCAGATGCATCGGATTGAGATGTCCATGGTATCAGGCATGTAGGAGGGGGCATAGAAGCCAGGTCCACTGCTTATTTTTCCAGGTGAAAGCAAATACATATTGAAAGTCCTCATGTACTGGTATGGAGAAAAAGGCAGAGCAGAAATCTACCACTGTGAAGCATGTAGCATCAGAGGGAATGGATGACATTATCATAGTGGGGTTTGGGACTATAAGGTTCCTAGGAATAACATGATTGTTAATCTCCCTAAGTTCTTTCACAAAATGATAAACAGGTTTACCATCTGGCTCAGGCTTGGGTTTTTTGTTTTTTTTTAGTGAGGCAATTGGGGTTAAGTGACTTGCCCAGAGTCACACAGCAAGTAAGTGTCAAGTGTCTGAGGCTGTATTTGAACTCAGGTACTCCTGACTCCAGGGTCGGTGCTCTATCCACTGTGCCACCTAGCTGCCCCTTAGACTTGGGTTTTTTAACTAGCAAAATGGGAGTATTGCACGGAGAGTGATGACATGGAATAATAATGCCCTGGCTTTTCAAAGCCTAAATTATAGGAGTGATCCCTTCTATTGCTTCCTTAGACAATGGATTCTGTGGAATGGAGGGGGGTGGTCCCCCTTTAACTTTAAAGGTAACAGGCATGACAGATTTAAGGAGCCCCACTTCAGTAGGGGATGAGGCCCATAAAGACTCAGGAATGTTAGAGGGAATTTTGGATACTTCCCCTACTGCTCCTTGAGCTTCTGTAAGTAAAACTGGTAATAAATGAACAGTATCTCTGGCAATTGTAGAGAGACAGCCCCATATGGAGCACAAGATATGATTGCTCTAAGCTTGCAAAGGAGATCACGACTTAATAAATTTACAGGGGCATCACAGAGGGTTATCATCCAGGCAACGGTGCCTATTTCTGACACCTGGGCCCATTTAAAAGGTACATGAAGAACTTGGTTCCTTTTTCACTTCCTGGAGAGAAACCACACTGGTGTTATCAAATTGGAGATGTCCATTAGGCTGTGCTACTGCTGGGTGATGGGCAATAAGTGTTAAGTGATTTGCCCAGGGTCACACAGCTAGTAAGTGTCAAGTGTCTGAGGCTGGATTTGAACTCAGGTCCTCATGAATCCAGGGCTGGTGCTTTATCTATCCACTGTGCCACCTAGCTGCCTTTTCATAAGCTTTTTCTCTTTTTAAGAGGGGCTTTCAAAATAAATCTACAAGTCCTTAAACCATATAAAAAAAGCAGATCAGAAGCTGAAAGTGGTCTCTTTCTTGTGTGCAAGAATTAATAATTAAGACCTCAGCATCACTTATATGCATGCTGAAAGAGTTTTGATCCCCTTCCATGTTTTGATGAGCTTGGCCATGAAATTGCTGCAACCAATTAATGAGAATTAACCTGCCCCGAAACCACATGAGCTTTTGCTCCCATATTCCAGCATGATTAAGCACTGGAAAACTTTTAATAATTTTTCTTCACCTTAATGACTTATTTGCCAAGAGTCATATAGAATGCATGGGACTCAGCTGTTCTGCGGTTCTCTGTTACATGTAATATGCAACATTAACTATTTACCAATGAAGGAAATGGTAATTGTTGCACTCTCCATTCCTTTGTGGTCACCATCTGTAAGGGGCTAAAATTCTAGCTATACTGTCTAAAATATCTAATGCGTAGTCACCAATAAATTATAAGCTTTATCAAGAGTTATACTTTTAAGCATTTATTAAGGAGAATAAGAATTTGGTGAAGAGAGAGAGCAAGGCCTAGATTCATCTATTTGGGGGAGCTACAGTTCTTCTCCTCTGCTCTCCACGTGAGTCCTGGCAAAAGAGACCTAGAGCCTCAGTCACGCCCCCTCTTCCTCCCACAAGAAAATGTCACTTCCTAATACCAAAGAAAAGCCGCAAGACATTGCCTTCAGAGGCCTTCTCCTCATGGTGGTGCCCTCCTACAGTAAGTCTCCAGAAGTTGGCGTCATTCCAATCATTACAATACAACACCTGTCTAATTATAATGTCATATCTCCATCGAGGGTTGAGTTACATACTATGCATGAGGCTAATTAATCAAACCCAGTATAATATGGGGGACAAGGAGTGACTGGTTTGGGTTAGTATCCTAATCTCCCTGATTCTGAGGAGAAATTATTCTTGTAGGACAACTTCTGATTATACAGAGATTTTATGGCCACCTTCTTATCTGCCCTAGGCAACTGTAACTGCCAGCTCAGAAGAATGGGGAATAGGGAGAGGGAGGGGGCCCTGGATGCATGAGCAAAGTGGCCTGCTTAAATAAGGAGAGCACAGTAGCTTATCTCTCTCAACAGCAAACAAGGAGTACCCAAAGGGTAGGGCTGAAAACAGAGTTTATATGGGGTACAAATAACAACAATTAAAAAAAAAACTACATATGAAGAGGCTGCCTTTGGGGCTGATTACCTTTTGTTTCACCTGTTATTATTATTATTATTATTATTATTTTTACATAAGTTGAGAGTAACAGATACTTTGGGAGATCTACAAAGTAATCAGAGGTGGGAATTGACAAAGTTTGGTCAGGCCCAGGTCATTCCCTGTGGGAAAAATACAACACAACAAAAAACTTAATGAAGTTAATCAGTTCTCTGTAAACTGTTTGTCAAAGTATGTATATGTACATATACATACACAAATTAACAAATTTAAATGGTTTTCTATTCATCATATCCTTTAAGGGAAGGCACACTAAAAATGACACACCTGATATAGCATATGATGTATTCTAAAAAAAACAAAACACCTATAACTAAGTGATAATATGAAATAAATCTGACTTTGATAACCAGTAAGAATACAGTAAACTAGTAGCATTACCATATTCCTTTAAAGAACATTTTGTTTTTTTACAGTTTCTTTTAACTTATGCTTTTCTCTTACTTTATGCTTCTTTCTCTCTTGTTAAAATAGCAGTTCATCTGGTCACATCACAATTAATATTATATCCTAAGCTACTGCTAAATTGTGTAACTTTCCATTAAGGCACAGCATTTGTTCATCAATGATTCTGGCTGTCATTGTTTTATCAAGGAATAATCACAACAGGTAGATTTCAAGATCTAGGTCACAGTACTCAAGAATTGAAGGCTTTTGTGTAAAGTCATTTAAAATGTTCTCCTAGCACAGATTTCAGGAATGTGGTTGTTATTGACTGAGGGGGAAAAAAAAGGCTTAGCTATTTTGTGTAATGACACTGAAGTTTCTATATCCAGGAATTCATTCTCAGTTCAGAAACATCATGCAGCTTTTTTTGTTTGTTTTTAATGTTTTTTTCTTAAGAGTAGACATATATACAAAAACGGTGAATAGAATTCTAACATCTCAGTTCTCTAGTTCATGTATAATTTTCAGTAGATGGAATCTGGTTGGAAAAGCAGCAACTCTTCATCCATCCATCCATCCATCCATCTATCCATCTATCTATCTATCTATCTATCTATCTATCTATCTATCTATCTATCTATCTATCTATCTATCGCCAAACCTCCATCCATAAGACTGAACACATTCGTGGAACTCAGCACTGATTAAAACCCGTTATCCAGAACTGTTTTGATGATTCTCTTCCTCTCTTTATCCCTCCAACTTTAGTAAAAGCATATCTGGGGGGAAATGGATCATTGTTGTATAGTATAGTATAATAGTATAACTATTTTGTATCACCTTTACATTTGTATTAAATTCTAACTTATGTGTACTATGCTTTATTCAAGTAAATGTGTATAGGTGTCTATGTAGGAAAAGGTATTTTAGGTGTCACTACATGACAAGATCCTCAAACTATGTTTTATTCAGCCAAAGAGTAGACTGCTCTTATATTTTCTGTTTTATATTATAATTTTGAAAAATGTGCTCCCCTGAAAAACTGTTCGGTGATTCATGGTGAAATGATTCCACTTGAGCAAGCTCAGTAAATTCTTTCCAATAATTTCCCTTAAGAATTATTCCTAAAAGTAGACTTTTCCTAAAATTATGCAACTATGTGATAGATTAGAGGACTGAGGGGAAATTTCAGTCTAATGGTTATATAGCATACATTAAAAACACTAATAACCTGTATCTTGAGGCAAGAAACTAGAATAGGATTTAAAATACTGTCCCAGCCTTTTAGGTAATTATTTTAAAAATTATACACAGTTATTTGTTTACTTTAAAATAGATATTAAACTGTTTCTAGTGGTTTAAGTAAAGATGTAAATATATTAAGTATTGACTTAAAGAAAATGGGGAATTTGGAGTACTTTGAAGACTTTCTATTGTACCATGATAGTGGTTTATTTACTTCAATTTTTAGAGCTTAAATAGATATTTTTAAAAGCTATTAAATTTTTTTCTGTGACATATTTACCTGAGGAATAAACAATGCCCTGATTTCTGTAATTTCCCTAGATTATTAAAAGGTCAAGAAACTCAATATAAATTGCATAGCATAAAAAAATTTAAAGCCTAGTAAAGTTCTAATGAAAACCAATTAAAAGTGAAAAAAATTCCAAGGTAATTGTGATGCTTTTCCTATTACTTCTTCTCCCTTAGAATGTAATTCAATAATAACAGATATTAATATATTACCATAAAAGAGCAGAGTTCCAAAGCATATAGGGAATACAGCATTTTAAAAATTAAATACCAGACATGAAAAAAATCCTTCAGGTGTATCTTGTGTCAATGTATTGAATGTATTCAAAATTATTCTATGGTTGTTTCTATAATGCATACATATGTATACATAAGAATATATGTTTGTATAAATTTAATTATTCTTTAAGATACTCAGGCTCTCATATAGTTGTTTTTCTTTTTAATTATATGTTAAATAATTATGCATATATAATAATTTATATATGTTTGTGTGCACACACATGTGTGTATTTGTATTTGTCTAAGTGTCTGTCTTTCCAATGCACTCAGTGTTCAGTGAGGACTAGAACCTCTCATGTGAGAACTTGCCAGCTCTTTTACAAGGTAGCTCATCCATCTTTGGTGGCACCTAACTCTCTTCTGTGGCTCCAAAAACCTGTTGGATGTACTAAAAACATCTCAACAGACAGGCCAAGTCAGGATAAAGGTAACCAACATTCCTTAAACACATCACTGAATTAGGGGAATGTCTACCTCAAGCATGTAAAGACTTTTCTCAGTTTAATGGTTAGATGAGAACAATGTGTTGCAAGGGCCATGACAGAGGCTGAAGCAGGCAGTTTGGAGTGCTTACAATTTGAGTAGACTTTAAAGACATTAAGGTCATCCACTGCATCTTAAGCCATCACCACTCATTTTGACTTTGGTGCAGCCACCGGACTTTAATAACTCTGGAAGAGAGAGTGAGGCTGATGACTGTGTGCAACTCTGCCTCATTTAAATCCAATTTAAGGGGTGGCTAGGTGGCACAGTGGATAAAGCACCGGCCCTGGACTCAGGAGGACCTGAGTTCAAATCTGGCCTCTGACACTTAACACTTACTAGCTGTGTGACCCTGGGCAAGTCACTTAACCCCAATTGCCTCAATAAAAAAAAGAATTATTTAAATCCAATTCATGCGTAAGTTAAGACATCACCCATGATGTCACTGGTCATCTTTGAAAACAAAGGATAAATAACAGGGTCATGTCTCTACTATATTTGCATATCTATTCTTTTCAGTGATATTATACTTAGTTGTAAAAGAGAGAACCTTAACAGAGAATGTTTTGTTACTATTGTACTTGCTCTGCTATTTCAGTAAATGCCTTTTAGGTATTTCCATCAAGCAGTTGACTATTAATGGTCAGTATATCACAGAGAATTAGTAAACTAAAGTTTTAGAAGTGTGGATCCACAGAATACCATGATAGTAGGGTAGTAATCTCTAGAAATACAGAGTGCACTTTTGCTCTAGAGTACAAATTGAGGGTAGCACAGAGCAGGTACCATTTAATATGTCCTGAATACATACTTATTTGTATGTCACTGAGATAGCCAATGATATTTTGTTTGTTTTAAAGAACTACTAGAAATCATGACTTATATAGCTCAAATTATTTCTATGCATCAATAGTTGTATGTGTTCATAGAATTTTTCAAAATCATATTGAATAGATGACTTTTTCTAACATCTATGCTTGCTTCTCAATACTTCCCAACATATCACAATAGTTTTAATTCTATTTAGAGTAAGACAACACTGCCTATTTGTTAGCTTTTCTTCAATTTGGTACTGCAATGTGCTTAAGTGAATAGCTATTTTCAGATCCTTCACACAAGAACTAGGGATATGTGATTTTTTTTTTTTAAGTGTGCTTCGGGGGCAGCTAGGTGGCACAGCAGATAAAGCACCGGCCCTGGATTCAGGAGTTCAAATCCGGCCTAAGACACTTGACACATACTAGCTGTGTGACCCTGGGCAAGTCACTTAACCTCCATTGCCCTGCAAAAAACAAAACAAAAAGAAACAACCAAAAAAAAGTTTGCTTCAATAGATTAGCTAACTGACACTGAAGGAACTTACACGGCCTAGAACACTTAAACAGGTGTTCATATAGGCTATCTGCCAGCCCCCAAGAACTCAAGATAACCATCACATCTCTTTATTTTGGATTGCCTTGAAATTGAAATGACAGATTGGGCTCTAATATTTATATATAGCATCAAACAAAAACCTAGCTAAGTAGTGATCTAAGAAAATGTGGAATTTGGAGTGCTTTGAAGACTTTTTCTTGTAACATGATAGTGGTTTCTGATGATCCATACATACCAATGCACTTCTGAATTCTGGTTTCTGATGAGAAAATTATAAAGCCAGAAGGAAAATGAAACATCAGTAATCATCTCCCATCTTGTATCTTCTGTACTCATAAGACCTCTGAAATCTGATCCATCCTCTCCATTCAAACTGTCATTACACTAGATCAATTTCTAATCAGTTTTTTACTTACACTATTGAACTAGACTTTTTAAACTTTTTCCACTCATGACCCCTTTTCACCTGAATAATTTTTGCATGACACCAGGCATATAGGTATATAAAATAGGTATACTTAACCGTTTACTGTAGCTAAATTTTTTGTTACCCCCAATTCAGTTATATGACCCCTTGGTTTAAGAATCTATGAACTAGACTACTGACTAATCTCGTTTGACCTCAGTGTCTGCTATTTTAGCTCATCCTATGCACCACTGGCAGTCATTTACCACTATATACCTCTTGCTCCTGTCATTTGCTGATCATAACATTCAAGATTTTCTATAATCAGGTTCCTACTTATAGTTTAGATAAAAATCCACATTGTTCCTTTTCTTGTATTCTAAACTTGAAACGACTCTAACTTTTCTATTCCTTTCCTGCCTCCATTCATTTGTAATGGGGACTTCTCAATGGAGCTCTACAAAAAGAGCCTTCCCTGCCAAATACCAGCCCACATAGAAGAGTCTAAGGAGCCATTCCCCAAAGATGTGGTAATGCATAATGGAAGGATTGAGAATGTCAAGGTATTCTGACTGTTTCTGGTCAAATTAACACAAAAGGAAGAGCCTTTTGAAAGGCTGCTAAACTGAGTCTGAGAAAGCATTCAGAAGGCACTACATGGCCAAAGTTCAGTTTCTTCCCTGCTAGACTATGTTTGAGTCATGATTCAATCACTGCTATAAGGGAAGTGAAGTCTCAGACCTTTATTTCCCCTCTTAGGTCACTGCCATGTGGTCTGTGAGATCATGGCCCTGATTTTGTTTTTGTTCTTTCCTAATTTGAGAATTAAGGACTCCTGGAGATACTTGCAACTTTTTGAACTTTGAAATATCTGAATAGTAAATGTGAGAATTCAGGAATTAGGATTCTAGGATTTTCTGAATGCTTAGCAAAAGTAAAATGACAGCAGAAATCTTGAAGAGGGACCTACTTGATCTAATTCAGTAGCATTTTGAGATGCCAATTCATCCAGCAGTACTGGTGAATTCTGAAGTGAACTTGGTAAGGGAATTATTTTGCAGAAATTACTTTAAGTCTGAGATTCCTCTCTCCAGTGATAGAGGCTATCTATGTAAATTGCCTTAAGTGCTTGGGCAAAAATGTTTACTTCTGTCTTTCTACTATATACTCAGTGTCCCCTTATAAAAGCTAATTGATCTTGACTGGTTAAATAATAGTGAAATTCTAATCACGGGTAGTTAACATTGGGGGAGAATAGACAAGGATAGGGAAGAAAACTGATGGCATTAAGGAAAAAAAAAAACAAAACCTTTGCTTAGGGTCCATTTAAATCCTAAGGGGATGAAAGGCAAAATTTGTCATTGAGAGAGTTGAAAAGATTCACAGGCCTTAAAGATTATATAACACCCCCATTATCTACAATGAATACTTTTAGTTCTCTACCTTTTGAAATTCTCTCCATTTTTCAAGGTACCATTTAAAGGGCACCTCATCCATGAATCTTCCTTTGAGCCATGCAATAGGTATGTCTCCCTCCCTCAATGTTTTATTTTCACTTATTCATTTAACCCATCATTTGCATTATAGTTGCTTGTATATAGTCTTATCTATTTTTTCTACTAGATGTAAGTTCCATGAAGCAAGGGCCATGTTAGCCATTTTCACATCTGCCCCCATACCTAGTATCATATATGTCCAAAAAATAAGAATTTAGTAAGTATTCCTTGGAATTAATTGAATTCTATAAAAGCCCTAAATATTCCCTTTGCTGGCTTAAAGGCATTTCCATTTCCCCATAAACCTGACACTGGGTAAAGGTACACAAACTATTGTGCCTCCACAGGATTATAGATTCTCTCTCTTCAACTTAAAACACAAAAAAGAGAGCATTTAGTGCCGTAGCCACTAGTTCTAGTAGAGAATGAAGGTTTTTATAGGCTACAAAATAATACATGGATGGATAATCACAATAAAACATGCTGACTCTGTTTAACATTCTTCAATATATCAATAGATCCAAATCTCATTCCTTGTGGGTATTCATATCAATGGGACAGATTACCTTTCTACATCTTATCTTGTGAAATGTTTGCTCATATCCTCTCACAAATAATGCACTCCAAAAGCATTTGTCCAATATTCCAGAGGTCTACAGGTCCATTAGCATTATGTGGGCAGCTATCAGACAGTTTATTAACTCTCAGTCTGCCATATACATGTCCCCCTGTTCTTTTCTTATATATTTCCTGTATTATTGTGTTATGTCATTTCCTGAGTGAAGTATTATTGGTAATATGATGTAGCTTATTCAAAATAATCATGGACAGTTATATAACAGAATTTTCTCAAATGATAAATGGATGACCAGGTGCCAAAAGATGTTTCCCAGATCTTGGATAATTTTAATGGTATGTGAAATAGATTGTCTTTTTTAACTTATTCATAAACATACCTATTCCTTCTACAGGAAAACATATACTTTGTTACTTTGTCCTACCTAGGATTGAGGCCAAGGACCCTCCATGGAATAGACTATAATGTTGACACTAAGGTACTACCCTTGATAGGATATCATCTGAAATGGGGAAAATGGTTAGAGAAGTGGTGGATAAAAGGCAACAAATAGATCCAAAATATAGGTTAGTAATGAAGCATCTGGTATCAAAAGGGCAAAATTGCTAAATATTAACTATGTTCAGGTCATATCTGGCTCCACAAACTGATATACATCAGCATAGGTACTCTCTCAGATGACTGTAATCCCATCTAGTTCAACAATTTGATAAATAATCTTCATGAAGAAAAATGGTGATAATCCTCCCCAAAATAAGATGATGGTCAGCTGTAGGTAAAGGATGGAATCCCTCACCAATTCAGTACCTGAAGCATTTTTAACTTCAGTGAAAACCTATTAATTACCTATTATGCATCTCTTATTCTGGCAGGAAATGGTGATAGAAAGGCAAAAATTCAGTAACCTTTCTTTTCTTTTTTTTGTGAGGAAATTGGGGTTAAGTGACTTGCCCAGGGTCACACAGCTAGTTAGTGTCAAGTGTCTGAGGCCGGATTTGAACTCAGGTCCTCCTGAATCCAGGGCCAATACTCTATCCACTGCACCACCTAGCTATCCCAGTAACCTTTATTTTCAAGAAAATATTTAAAATTTAAAATACAGATGTATACAAAATACTATGCAAGAATAATGCTTTAACAATATAGGAGAATCAAATAATTTTTTTGTTTTTATTTTGGTAGGAATTGTTGCTTGGGATGAGCTTTGAAGGAGGACAAAAATACTAAAAGATAGAAATAGGCAGGGAGTGTTTTTGTTGTTCAGCCACATCCAGCTCATCATAAACCCATTTGGGGATTTTTTAGCCAAGATACTGGAGTAGTTTTCCCTTTCTTCATTTGACATATGAAGAACTGAAGCAGACAGGATTAAATGAGCTGCCCAGGGTCACACATCTAAGAAATATCTGAGGCTTGATTTGAACTCATGAACATGAGTCTTCCTGATTGCAAGTCTAGTGCTCTGTCTATTGAACCACCTTTCTATCCTAATAGAGGGAGTACATTCTAAATATGGTTCACATTATGTACAAAAAAAATTATAAAGGAAATGGGACAGTGTGTATGTGAAACAACAAGTAGGAAAGTTTGCTTGGGATGGGAAGTATATGAAGGATAATAATGTGTCTAGGAAAGTTTGTTGGAGCTAGATTGTGTGAGGCCTTAAAATAAAAAAGTTTATATTTTCCCATACGGGTAAAAGTGAGTCACTGGAGTTTCTGAGGAAGAGGACTCTAATAGCCAGATGTTCTTTAGAAATATTGATTTTAGAGCTTTTTAAAGGCCAAATTGGATAAAAGAAATACTGCTAGTGGGAAGAACAATTACATAGTTATTGCAAGAGTTCCGGTAGAAAAGTGATGAGAATCTGAAACCCGGGTTATAGTTGTATGAATAGAGATAAGGTAACCAATAAGAGAGATTTTGAGGAAGAAGAAATGTCAACTTTTCAACTGACTGGATGTGAAGGTTGAAGGAAAATGAAGGGCATAAGAGGTTAGTAGAACCAGCCTGGATTTCATGGCATTTAAAAATTAGTTACATCCATATCATAAGGGATTTATGTAGGACTTTAGTATTGTTTGTTTATTTTTGTTGTTGTTGGTTTTTTGTGTTTTTTTAGTTTTTATATTTTAGCTCAGAAATAGAAAAGGAAGCTTTCTTTTTCCACTTTCTTATCATCATTCTCCACCAGACTTAGATTATTAGTGTGCCTGCCAAGCATTTAACTTCTGTGGTCATGCTATATTGTTTTTGTAAAAGAGAAAAAAGACAAAAACATTTGTTAGTACAGAGTTGGAAAATCCCGGAATTTGCATTTTCCTGCTTCTATTGCCTAGAGTTTTTTTTTTCCTCCTTTCATTTCTATTTCTCCTTTTAACTCCACCAAAAACCCTGTAGAGGGGGAACCACTTCAGTGTTTACTCTTAGATTAGCCCAGATGGTCAGGAGCACATAAATTGTTATAATTATGAAATTTATTATAATAACATGTTGATTTTTTAAAATTATAGACCCTGATTAAATTACTTAACTTCTCTAAAGTGATTTTCATATATTAACAAGAGCATATTATATCATAGCAAGACAATTCTGGTCATTTTGATATGACCTCAGTAATAACAAAATTAAAATATGCTAACTTTTGAATGAACCATGTTTTATAAAATAGTAGTAAAATAATTTACCCAAAAATAATGGGACAAAAGATTCATGACAGAGGAAAAAAAGGATATCTTAATTCATAAGTAATAACATCCTAGAACATGGATTGAATTTATCAGGGACCAAAAAATTTCAATCTATCCCTATGCATACAAAGTGAAATAAGGAATTGAGTTGACCATATTAATTAATAATATTCAAAACAAAAATTATTCAATTAAATAATTCCTATGTCATTACCATTGGGATACCCCTATTCCTGAAAGTTTAAATTGCTACCACAGCCTTCAAAAATCACTAATCCCTTCCCAAAAAACAATTATTAGATTTCTGGATCCCTTAGCACATCTAGGACATATGAAAGAAAACAACATGGTCATTTTGAAATGTAATGTTGCCAATGTGTGTGTTAAGAAGAAAAAGTCATAACTAAATTACATCCTTCCATAAGCCACAAAATCATGTACAGAACAATGAGGACACCCACTCAATTTCCTTGTTACCTTGCAGTTGTACTACACAACTATGTATAGATTAGTAGGGAATTATTTTTTTAATCCCTAACATTTTTATAATTTTTACATGTATAAAAATTATAAATGCCTTTAAGATGAACATTTTTTGTCATACCCAATATGTATGAGTGAAAACTAAAGAGCTTCCCAAGAAACAAGTCAATAGAGATTACACATGCTAATAATTTAACATTTTAAATGATGGAAAGGGATTATATTCAAAATTTGATGGGTTTTCTAGGTTATATAATTATTTTTACTTAATTGTATTTTAGAATAATTGCTCCTTGCCAGCCTGGAAATGTTTTATGGCATGTGGGGAAATGGATAACCTGAAAAAAATGACAAAAACTTTACTTAATATAATGTTGCCACTAGATTGTCATTTAGGGTACCTAGGTGGCACAGCAAATAGAGTATTCGGTTTGAAATCAGGAAGATTTCCTGAGTTCAAATCTGGCCTCAAATACTTACTAGCTGAGTGACCCTAGACTACTTATTTAACCCTGTTTGACTCAGTTCCTCATCTATAAATTGAAATGGAGAAAGAAATGGCTAATCATTCCAGTAACTGCCAAAACCAAAACCAAAACCAAAACCAAATGGGGTCATGAGGAGTCAGACATGACTGTAAAACTAAGCAACAAAGACTGCTATTTACCACCCTCCCCTACTATGTAGAATTCATGTCTCTCTATTATAGTTATCATTTAAACTAGACAACATAGGTGTATAGGCCAAGTCAATCAATATTTGCTGAATATAATGAAAACCAGAATGTTTAAATTTGTATTTGTTTAGAGTAGACAGCAAACTCATGTGGGTTTTTTTTAACTAGTTATCACAATACAGAGCAAAGAAAACTTAGGGATTAAATACAAAGAAGGGAAGTATGCTAAGGGCAAATTCTTAGTGGACAAGTGGAGTATTGGCTTCTGATAGGAAAAAAACAACAACATGTGGGTGGCATTAGGGCATCAGGAAAAGAACTAATGGTGATAGATAGTAGAATAGCCAAGATAGGTATCTGGAGGTATGAGAAATGACAAAAGACTAAGAAAAAGGAAATAGACACTTATTAAGGTACTACTATGTGCCAGGCACTGTACTATTGTTGTTGCTTGTCTTTCATTCTTGAAGAGGACCATGACATGGGGAAGTGATGTCATGACTTGCAATGAATTGGATTTAAATGAGGGAGGGCTGTGCAAAATCCCCAGCATCACTCTTTCCTCTGGAGCCATCTGTGTCTAGTGGCAAGATAATTATATCAGAACAATTGGATATGGCCCAGATGCAATGGGAAACCTTGGACTTTTAAACTAAGGCCTTTCCTAGGTCTCACTTTGCCTGAGGCAACACCCATATAGGGATTAAGGCTAGGTAAGAAAGGAGGCAAAAGTATTGTGTTAAATCTTTTAAAATATTTTCTCATTTGATACTGAAAACAATATCTAATTACATCCCACTATTCTTCTTAATGTTGAGCAAATTGAGGCCTTAATAAATAATATGACTTTCCTAAGTCATATAGCTAGACTGATGCAGAATTTGGACCCATTTGAACATACAGAGCATTAGAAGAGTGCTATATTTACAATTAATTAGGGAAAGATAAGAGAAGAAAAGAGAATGATGCATCAATATTAATTGAATAATATTGATGTATAAATATAATACTAGGAAAAAAAGACTATAGGAATATCCCTCCTTTTTCCCCCTAAACACCAAATCAATAATAATAATGATAATGATGATAATGATGCTGATGGTGATGATGATGATAATGATACACAAATTGAAACAGTATGAATGTTTTACTTCACATCCAACAAATTAGCAGAGATTACAAAGGACTGAAATTGATCAATTTAGAGGTGCTTCAGGGAACCAGCCTAACTGGACATTTTTTTTTAAGCTATGGTTTAGTCCAAAAGTTCTATGATGCAACTTTAGATTTTACATATACATATACAAAATTGTCCATAACTTTTGATGTAGACATTTCATTGCTAGATTTATACCGGGAGAAGGTCAAAGACAAAATAGAAAAACCCTATATATAGTGAAATAATCACAATAAATGTTCTTATATTATCAAAGAAGTAGAAAGAAAGATTTGGAAATGGCTAAACATATTTTGAACTTTGAATGTAATGGAATATTATTGTACCACATACTGTATGATTGTAATGGAATATTATTCTAACTTAAAAATCATCAAGAATAAAGAATTCATAAAATCTTGAAAAAGAAAACATCCATATTCAAGAAGAAGAAAAAAAAACATACACAATACCTAAATTGATATAAATACTGAAAAGGAAATCTGAAGGTTGTATAATTATGAAAAAGTATACCACTTTCCCGTCTTTATAGATCTATGATATTGTGGATGTGGGATATTGCATATACACTAAGTTATGATTGATATTTCTGCTGGTTATGCTGAACTAATTTTTTCTCTTTTTTTGTTACAATGAATAACTCTGAATGAACCGAAAGATATGTTCAGTGAGTGCTTGTTGATGGATTGTCTTGATTTATTTCACCAAACTCTGACTCCTTGAGTATATTGCTAACTTCAAAATAAAGAAATATCTTCCATAAAGGGAATTAGTAAGTCAATTCATTCTTAATCATATCTTACTCTTTTACTCATAAAGGAAATACACAGATAAAAATATGACTTGATCTTCTATAAATTCCCCTCATATTTTTTCATTTTTGGTGGATGAGTGAAACCCCACTACTCTAGGACAGCTTTAAATAAACTTGAGGTCTTGACCATGTTAAAAATTTGTGTGTCTCTGTGTGTAAGTGTGATCAACAAGGCCAGCATGCAAATTAGATATATGTTCCAATTTATCCCTTAGTCTCTCACAGTACATAAAAAGGATTTAAAGCAAGAGAGTACCCTCAAAATTCATTTACTGGCAATATCCATAAACAGAAGCTTTAAATGAGATTTAATAGGTCTGTCAATAATAAAATATGTCCTGAAGATAGGTTAGATTGGTGACTGACCAAGAAACAATATATGCATATATCTAGAACAATTCCTCCCAGTATGTTAGACCTTTCTATTGGTTGAATTTAATATGCAATAATTTAAAAGTCACTGGAAGTGCTGAATTTAATTAGAAAGACATTTTGTGACTGATTGTTTATTCATGGGCTAAAAGACTATGCATTTTTATTTCATTATAAAAAAATAAACTGTAAATAAGCCTTTAAAGGCCCCAAAAAATTCTTGCCTGAATCTATAATTAATTATTCACAGCATAGTGCATAGTAAAGTACAAGAAATAAACAAAAAGGCCAGCTGCCCAGCACCATTTTACATACAAAATAAGGAGATTAATACTGTTCAGATTTCATGTTAACTACCAGGCTTATAAATAAATGAAAAATGTACAGCAAGCAGCAGTTAACACCAACTAGGAAATCAGACAATAGTCAAGGAAAAAGGAGACTTGAAATGTTGAAATGATTGACATAAACTACTTTCTTAGAGGATTTTTTAGGAGCCTGTTGTACTCTTTCGGGAATAAAATGGCATGAGGGAACATAGCAACATTTGTCACTGCTGTATGTCATCAGGAGCAGAATTAGAAATTTACTTGTCAGAAAATTAAAAGTACAGCAAACTAAAGCAACAACAACAAAAAGAAATATACTGATTCTATTTGACATTCATCTTAATGGCCTGCTTATTTCCATAGAAAGAATGCAGGTGTACCTGCTTAGTTTCCTTATATAGTGCTTTCCTTACATTATAACAATTAGTATTTACAACAAAACTGTGGGGGTAAGCAGAAGTGCTGTTATTTATTCCTAATTTTCTAGATGAAGAAACTGAGGCTCAAAAAGATCACACTGCTTGTATGACATTATGTATAGTGAAGTGAGTAGAACCAAGAAAATGTTGTGCACAGTGACAGTAATATTGTTTGATGGAGAGTTGTGAATTACTTATCTATTCTCAGCAATAATGATCCAAGACAACCCCAAAAGTTGATGATGAAGCATACCACCCATTTACAAAGAAAAAATTGATGTTGATTAAACACAGACTGAAGCACGCCTTTTTATTTTCATTTTTCTTTTATTAAATTTTTCTTATACAGAATGATTAATATGTTAATGTTTTATATAACTGAATATATATAATCTATATCTGTTTGTTTATTGCCTCAGGGAGGGGGGAAGGAAGGGGGGAAGGGTTGGAGGGAAGTAAGGATAGAAGTTGGAACTCAAAACTTTAAAAATGTTTATGATTTCTTTTAAAAAGTCACATAGCTGTGAGTAGAATATAGTTCATCCATCTCCAATTACAGTGCTTCCAATCTCCCTTTCCCAAACCTGTGCCCTCTATCTAAATATACTCCTCCCAGCTGTCCTATTAATGAGAAAGTTTTTATGAGTCTTTTTGTACCTCTTTTACCATTTGGCCTGGTTTGGTTTTTAAGGTGTTATTTTCTTCAGTATTTTTTGCGGCTCCTTTACCAAGCTGTTGACATTATTTTTCATGATTTTCTTGCATCATTATCATTTCCGTTTCTATTTTTTCCTTTACCTCTCTCACTTTATTTTCAAACTTCTTTCTTGGCACTTCTATGTCCTGAGACCAATTCATATTTTTCCTATAAGCTTTGGATGGAGGATCTTTAATTTTCTTAACTTCTTCTGTGGGTATATTTTGATCTTCCTTGTCACCATAGAAACTTTCTAGGGTCAGCATTTTTTTTTTCCGTTTGCTCATTTTCCCAGCTTATTTCTTGACTCTTAACTCTTTGTTAAAGTGGGGAACTGCTTCCAGGGTGCAGGGTGCACTGTCCCAAGCTTTAGGGGGTTTGTGCAACTGTTTTCAGAAATACTTCTAAGAATTTGTAAGTCCTTAGTTCTTCCAAGGTGGTATGATTTAAGGAAAGGTATGTTCATCATTCTCCTGGCCTGTGCTTTGGTTTGCAAGCAAACACAGGCCTTCTTTTTTCTGCCCTGAAAATATGAATAAAGTCTTGTTCCACTGAGGCTGCAAGTTCTGTTGTGCTTCAGCTCCTGTCTTGCCTGGGAACATCACAAGACTGTGACCTGGAAATGAGTATGGGCAAAACAATAGAGCCCTGTCTCAGTGCTAACAAAGAGATCCCTGTAATTTCCTTCTGGCCAATTGTTTGATCCCTTTAACATCTATGGGCTGATTTCCAGAAGTCGTCACTGCTGATGATGATTCACAGGCTCCCAAGGCCAGCTCCTGTTTTGCTAGGCTGGGCCTGTATTGGCATGGCCCATGCTGAGCTGAACTCCACTCTCACTGTGGTACACAAGACATTTCCTGCCAATCCTCGAAGTTGTTTTTGGCTAGAAAATGATTTCACCATGTCTTTTTGTGTGCTCTGCTGCTCCAGGAATTGTCTTATGACATTTTTGAAGGTACTTGGAGGGGTCCTGCCTTTCCTCTGCCATCTTGGTTCCACAACCCTCTCATTTCTTGGTAATATAGAGAAAGGCTGATAATATTTCTAGATTTGTTTTAAATCCTCCTATTTTATTGTAGGCACTAGTTTTATTATTTTTAGTTGGATATGCTGAAAGAGATATTTTTGTTACTTTTTTATCTATTCTTATTCCCTTTTTTTTTTTTTTGCGGGGCAATGAGGGTTAAGTGACTTGCTCAGGGTCATAGAGGTAGTAAGTGTCAAGTGTCTGAGGCCGGATTTGAATTCAGGTCCTCCTGAATCCAGGGCCAGTGTTTTATCCACTGTGCCACCACCTGCCCCCTCCCTCATTTTTTAATCATCTTAATGATAAATCTAATATTTTTGCAACTATATTCTATAGTAGTGGTGACAAGGATCATTCTTTTTTTCCTTAATCTTACAGCAAAATATTTAATATATTTTGATTATAGATAAGGATAGATTTTGTAGATATATGATCTTTACCATATTAAAAGAATTCATTTATCCCCATTTTAAAGCATATTAAATAGAAAGGGGTATTTTTATCAAGAGATTTTTCTTTATTTATTGATGCCATTATGGGATTTACATTTTTTGATATGGATACATTCCATCAAGCTCATCATTTTCCTAATTTGAAACCAGCACAGATTTTTTTGTATGAATTCAATATTACTATAATTCATTATATTTTATTATATTGATTTGGTCTCTTTGGGAGAGTTAGATTGCTGTATAGTCCTTTATGTTGTTATCTTAAGGGAAAGTCTTCTTCTCTTGGTCAAAATAAAAATCAAATGAGGATACTTGTCACCACCAAAACACACTTCCATTATTTATCACTTCCAAATCTTTGTTCATGAAAATCTTAATACCTTTAATACCTTCCTGCTCATCTCTACTTATAGAAAAATTTTAGGCTCTTTTGGTTCAAGTCAAATGCCACTTCTTTCATGAAGTTTACCCTTGTCTCCTACACCAGAAGTTATACCTTTCCCTAAATGTTTCATATTCCCCCCTTTCTACTCTCTTTATTCACTTTAACTACCTTATCTTAGTTATATGTTTACATGTGTTCTCTGTTTAATTATAAGCTTCTCAAGGACAAAAATTATGTTTTCATTTAGCTTATCTTTGTATTTTCCCCAGCACCTTGTATAGTGCTTTGAGAGCAGTGGGTTATTAATCAAATTTTGTGAAAAACCCAGTAATGAATTCTGTTGGGAAGGGAGATTGAAACATGAAAAACAGCTCATCATGGGGGAAAAATTGAAGGACCTTTTAGAGTTAGCTTTAGGAAGACCTTGAAGACTATTCATTAAAGAATAAACATATTCAGTCAGTCCACATAGATTCAAATAATCTTTTAATAGTTTCCTATATTGTACTACAAAACATCCCAACCTTCTGATTCAATATTTATGAAGATATTAAACACCTTTTAAATTATCAGTACCATTGGTTCTAACTTAGATTTAGCCTTTATCAGAGTTAAAATTTCAATAATTTATTCTTTTCAGAGCATTTTAAATATGTACTATCCCAATATAATTAAAACCACAGACTGGGATTCTAGAACAATAGTTATCATTAAAAACCATTAGATGGGGGCAGCTAGATGGCACAGTGGATAGAGCACTGGCCCTGGAGTCAGGAGTACCTGAGTTCAAATCCGGCCTCAGACACTTAACACTTACTAGCTGTGTGACCCTGGGCAAGTCACTTAACCCCAATTGCCTCACTTAAAAAAAAAATTAGATGGGGCAGCTAGGTGGTGCAGTGCATAAAGCACAAGCCTTGGATTCAGGAGGTCCTGAATTCGAATCTCATCTCAGACACTTGACTCTTACTAGCTGTGTGACCCTTGGCAAGTCACTTAACCCACCTGCATAACCAAAAATAAAAAAAAGAAAGAAAGAAAGAAATCAGAGCATATGGAAGCAATAAAATGATGTTTAATATACATATAACTTTTTTATTATAGCATGAAATATAATTATAGAAGGGAAAATACAGTTTTCATTAACCTTGTATATTGCAATTCCTGTGATATTCAATAAGCATTCATATATTAAGTTTTAAAGTTAATTACCCACTGTAAAAATCATTGTCAACATGTTTAATGGAGCTAAATTAGCTTGTAATATGATTGATATTAAAACAAATTTGCAATATCTATCATGGAGACCACCAGTTTAGTGGGTATTGTGTATTTAATAGAATTAACATTTATGGTTAAGATGTTATATTAATATCTGTTGGAAAGTCATCATAAATCCAACATAATTGGCCACTTTAATACCATAGTAGCACATTATAAATTACATATCGGATACCACACACTCCTTAACCACCAAATTAATTAGTAAGTAATGTGAAATAATTTGTAAAATTCCAGTTAAATATTCATTAAAACAATTAAATGTAAAGTTACTGAAATATTGTGCTATATTATTTGGTGTTCATTCAAGTAGTAATAACTTTGATAAACTCTTTTGTTAATTTGATTAGTATAGATGAATTCATTGAATTACATTGGATTTTATCTGATAAAAGTCATTTTAATAATGAGTTTTAAATGGAGTTCAATATTTTCAACAGAATGTTTCTGCTTTTATGATGAAGAACAAGTCCCTATCTGCCTCTTTTCTTCTCTTGTCTCCATGACTTTCTAAGAGAAAACAAAAATTAAGGTGTGAATGATGAAAAGAGCTTCAGAGAAGCATTTCTCAATTCATTGCTTGTTTTTGTTCATTCTTAAAATTTGTTTTTGTGACCTTAACAATAAGCAGACCTTTTTAATATGTAAAGAAGAATGAAGAAATGGATTATGGATTATAGCATATATAAAACTAAATTGTTAACTGATATTTTTTTTCCTAAGTTTTTTTTTGTTTTTTGAGGGTCAATGAGGGTTAAATGACTTGCCAGGGTCACACAGCTAGTGTCAAGTGTCAGAGGACAACTTTGAACTCAGGTCCTCCTAAATACAAGGCTGGCACTTTACCCACTGTGCCACCTAGCTGCCTGATACTTTTTATTTTATTTTATTTTTTATTTATTTTTTATTTTTGGTGAGGCAATTGGGGTTAACTGACTTGCCCAGGGTCACACAGCTAGTAAGTGTCAAATGTCTGAGGCTGGATTTGAACTCAAGAACTCCTGACTCCAGGGCCAGTGTTCTATCAGCTGCGCCACCTAGTTGCCCCCAACTGATACTTTTTAAAAATACAAAATATATATATGACCAGCCATATTATGACACCTGAAATCCCAGTTGCTAAGGAGGCTGAGCTTGATGGATCACTTGAGTTGGTGACTTTGAACTACAGTAATGATAAAGTAAATCTGGTATAAAGACTAAGTCTGGCTGCAATATGAATCAAGAATAGAAGTACACAAGTCTTACTGAGGAGAAGGGAACCAGCTCAGGTTATAAAAATGGAATTTGTTAAGTATCAGTGACAATAAGTATTGGAATTGCACCAGTGTGTGTTGCATTGTCATCCTGAATACAAAAGGGAAACTAATTTTTATATGACTACAAATATAAATATATACACTTAAATGCACACACACACACACACACACACACACACACACACATATATATATATGCACACACTCATGCATAGGTATACATAAATATGTGTTTCTTCCTTATCAGTCATTATTTAGTTTTTCTTTTGCTTTGAGTATTTATTTATTTATAGATATCTGGACTATTTTAACTGTTTTGGAGGTCATGTTCCATTCTTTTATGAATATTTTCCTTGTCAGTTTAGCTGTTTATGCTCAAATTATTTAACTGAATATTTTTCTTGGAGGATTTTTGGCAATTTCAGTCATTTTCCTCTTCTATTCCCCTCTTTTTCTCTTTCTGACTTTCCATTTTGATAACTTCCTTATGAAGACTGGGTAGAGCTGGACAGTGAAGCTATCTGAGCATGTATGCATGCTGTGGAATTCATATTTCACTAGCCTCAGTCTCTGCACTAAGTGACTTCTGGAGATACAGAACTGGTCCCAGCTTAATATAAAGTTCTTTCCTTAGGATTAGTAGAATATCACAGAATATCTTGATCATTGGACCTCATTGTAAAATCAAGTAACTAGGGGAATTGTTTTCAGGTCTAATATTTCTTGAATACTTATTGAACACAGAAATCTTGTTGGTTCATTCTCTTTCTTAAAGTTTGAACAATTTGGGTGACACTGTCTATTTTTTTCTCTTAGGTGTTTATTATTTTTCTATGTGTTCTAATTTCATTTTAATTTTTTCCCATTTACTCAGTGTTCATATTTTTTGATGGTTTTATTTACAAATACTTGTAAGCTATTTCTCCACTCTAGAATTTTATCTTGGGACAATTTTAACTCTATATTATGTTGTTTATTCACTGTAATTTCTTGTTGTTGTTATTATTGTCATTTAGGGAATGTATTATGTATATGTTTACAGCTTCCTTTATTGGATTATTTATTTATGCCAAGTCCACAATCTATCCCTTCCTGAATTTCTTGATGGTTGTCTCAGTCATCTCCCATCTGCCATTAAGTTCACAAGGAGAATGATGGTGCACTTTGGATGAGTACTGCATTTGTATGGAAATCACTATCCTACACTGCCTGGGTGGGAGCCACTTCTGCTTTATTCCACATAAAGTAACAGCACTGAGAGTTAAAAACAGGTCCTCTAATTTTTAATCCATAACATTTTCAAATGTCTTATGTTTCCTCATGAAATTTCTTTAAATTATACTTAGGTCAGTCAAGTAGCCCCTTATCTAATCAGGGCAAAAACAAAAAACAATTACTTGCTAACTTAATGCATCATCATCAAATACTCATTATGAACAACATCAACAACAGCAATAAGACTGATTCTATTGACAGGAATTCTTTGGACTAAAGGCTGAAATACTGGGGGAGGTTTTGGCTGTTAAATTTTCCTGGTTACCTAACTAGATAGTGTAAAAAAAAAAACTCCCCTAATTTTGCTTGATGTTATATAGACTGAATAATTGCAGCACAGTGCCATTTTGGCCCCTTAATTTCCTGCTGGGGAGAAGAAACTATGAGGTTTTTTTTGTTTGGTTGGGTTTTTTATTGAGTTTTTGTTTTTTTGTTTTGTTTTGTTTTTTGCTTCTGGGCATGGAATAAAATAAAGCTAGCTTGGATAAGTGCTCAGCATCAGAAAACATGTTCAGAAACCATATAGCATCAGAAACCAAGGAGAGATGGCAAAAAATTTACCTACATGTTTGGTTTTTGTTTGTTTGGATTTTTTGTTTTCCCAAAGAGAAGTGCTATGGGTGAATTAACTGATAAAGCAGATAAGCAAAGCTGGAGGGTTCAGACCTATATTTAACATACAATCCTAATTCAATTGTGTCTACATTGACCAATTTTAAGTTAAAATTGAATTCTATTTAGCATAGACATATTATTCTTTTACATCTATTTTCATACATTACAACTTGATATTTATGTAAGGAAGTTATTTTTTTCAGCATCATAAAGAGAGATAAAATATAAGTAAAAATTTTACTGAGAAAGTTGCTGTTAATATAAAATATCTTCTGGAAAAATAAGAAACAAGTTACTGGCATTACTATCTTATACAACTTGTGCCATCACTAATTCTCTTTTTAAAGAGTTTATATGCACTTTTAAAAAGCATTCTTTTGGGGGCAGCTAGGTGGCACAGTGGATAAAGCACTGGCCTTGGATTCAGGAGGACCTGAGTTCCAATCCAGCCTCAGACACTTGACACTTAAGTAAATGTGTAACCCTACACAAGTCACTTAACCCTCATTGCCTTGCAAAAAAAAAATAGAAAAGAAAGTATTCTTTTTGACTGCAGTGTATTGGAATCAGTTATTTGATAGTTGCTGTGTTTTCTTTTTTAAAAATGAAAAGCAAAGCCTAATGGTACACCTTAGATGCTTTTTTTTCTTAAAAAATTGGTAAACTTCACAGTAAGACTAGTCTTTCCCATTTAACATGTCTTTGGCATATTTAATAAAGTCTGAAGACAAAATTAACCTCTTGGCAGAAATTAGGTTTAAACTGACAGTTTACAACATATAACCCACTAAGCTCCAAATGGATATGTAACTCAAAATGGGAACAATCAAATAATATAAACTTTAGGGATGATTAGATAACTATTGCTTGAGGGAGAATTCTTAATCAAATAAGAGATATATATGTTCATAAAATATATTAAAGACAATTATGGGTAAATTCATTAATATACTTTTGCACAAATACATTCAATACAGATAGAAATTAATAGAAGTTGATTGTTATGGAAAACATCTATAGAAAACTAAATGTGATAAAATTTTTAAATAAAAATAAAAGAAATTTAGAAAAGTATAAAATCATATAATATAGTCTCCATTAGATAACTTATCAACTTCCAACTATAGTTTTCAAAAGAAGAAATGTAAATGATCAACAATAATATGCAAGAATGCTCTAATCACTAATACTAAGAAAAATGCAAAGTAAGTCATTTCTGAGGTTTTACTTTACACACATCAAACTGGCAAAGAAGTTATGAGAACAAAACATGAAATATTGGGAATCTGGGAAGACAACATACTTTAGGTTTTCTAACCATTCTCACAAAAAATTATCATATTATAAGCCCTCTGATCCTTTAATGTATAAGCTTCTAGACCTTGTCTTATCCTGCCTGTTACTCCACAATACTTGAATTGTTTCTTTCTGGATGCTTCCAATATTTTCTCCTTGGCCTTCAAGCTCTGGAATTTGGCTGTAATATTCATGAAAGTTTTCATTTTAGAATCTCTTTGAGGAAGTGATCAATGTATTCTTTCAATTTCTATTTTACTTTCTGGTTCTGGAATATCAGGGCAATTTTCCCTAACAATTTCTTGGAACATGATGCCTAGGATTTTTTTTTTTTTTTGATCATGGCTTTCAGGTAGCCCAATAATTTTCAAATTAACTCTTCTGGATCTATTTTCCAGGTTAGTTGTTTTTCCGAGGAGATATTTCACTCTTCCTTCTATTTTTTTTCATTCTTTTGTGTTTGCTTTATTGTACCTAGATTTCTCATGAAGTCATTAGCTTCCATTTGCTCAATCCTATTATTTAAAGAATTGTTTTCTTCATAGAGCTTTTGTACCTTCTTTTCAATTTGGCCAATTCTGCTTTTCAATCTGTGGACTTTTTTTTTCCAATCTGTTGACTTTTTTCTCTTTCCATTTTTTCCTCTACCTCTCATATTTTTTTTCAAAGTCTTTTTCGAGCACTTCTATGGCATGAAACCAATTCATAGACTTTGTTACCTTTATCAGAGTGTGAATTTTGATTTACCTTAGAAACTTTCTAGGGTCAACATTTTTTTTTCTCTTTGCTCATTTCCCCAGCCTATTTCTTGACTCAACTCTTTGTTAAAGTGGGGCACAGTTTTCAGGGCAGAGGGTACACTGTATGAAGATTTAGGGGTTTGAGCAACTCTTCTCCAAGATACTTCTAGGAATTTGTTAGTCCTTAGTTCTTCTAAGGTGATATGATTTAAAGAGAGGTATGTTCACCTCTCTCCTTGCCTGTGCTCTGGTCTTCAAGCAACCACAGGTCTGTTTCTTTGCCCTTCAACATGGAACAGAGCCCTGCTCCACTATGGCTGCAAGTTCTTGTGTGCTTGTGCCCCTCCCCTGCCTGGGACTGCCACCCAAGTGAGTGAGCCAGATCTGTGCATGGGCAAAACAACAGAGTACTGCCCAGTGCCAGCAAAGAGACCCCTGTAATCTCCCCCTGGCCAACTGCTGGACACCCTCACCTTATGTGGGCTGATTTCCAGAAGCAGCTGTTGCTGCAGCTGATTCAAAGGCTCACAAAGCCCGATTTGCTGGGGCTGGGTCTGTGCTGGGGCTAGATCTGTGCTGGTGTAGCCCGTGCTGGGCTGCTCTCCACTCACCCTGGTACTACAGACCTTTCTTACAGACCTTCTAAGTTGTCTTTGACTGGAAAATGATTTCCCCCTGTCTTTTTTTTTTATGTATAAGGTATTTTATTTTTTCCGTTACATGTAAAGATAGTTCTAAACTTTTGTTTATACAAGCTTTACAATTTCAGATTTTTCTCCCTCCCTCCCCCCTCCCCCAGACAGCAGGTAATCTGATATAGGTTATATCTATATATCAATATATATATCTATATACATATATATATATATACACATACATATGTATATACACATAATAACATTAATCCTATTTCTGCATTAATCCTGTTACAAGAGAAAAAATCAGAGCAGTGATGCAAAACCTCAAAATAGAAAAAAAAAAACAGCACCCAAAACAAAAGAAATAGTATGGTTCAATCAGCATCTATACTCCACAGTTCCTTTTTTTTTACCTTGGATTTGGAGATCCTCTTCTATCATGAGTTCCCTGGAACTCTTCTGTACCATTGCATTGGTGAGAAGAATATAGTCCATCACAGTAGGTCAACACTCAATGTTGATGATACAGTGTACAATGTTCTTCTGGTTCTGCTCATCTCACTCATCATCAGCTCACATAAGACCCTCCAGGTTTCTCTGAACTCCTCCTGCTCATCATTTCTTACAGCACAATAGTATTCCATTGTATTCATATACCACAACTTGTCCAGCCATTCCCCAATTGATGGGCACCCCCTCAACTTCCAATTCCTTGCCCCACATAAAGAGCAGCTATAAATATTTTTGTACATGTGGGTCCCTTTCCCCCTTCCATGATTTCTTTGGGCAAAAGACCTAAAAGTGGAATTGCTGGGTCAAAGGTATGCACAGCTTTATCGCCCTTTGGGCATAATTCCAAATTGCCCTCCAGAATGGTTGGATCAGTTCACAGCTCCACCAACAATGCATTAGTGTTCCAATTTTCCCACAGCTTCTCCAACATTTATTATCTTCCTTTTTTGTCATTTTAGCCAATCTTATAGGTGTCAGGTGGTACCTCAGAGTTGTTTTAATTTGCATCTCTCTAATCATTAGAGATTTAGAGCATTTTTTCATATGGGAATAGATAGCTTTGGTTTCTTCATCAGAAAACTGCCTGTTCATATCCTTTGACCATTTCTCAATTGGGGAATGACTTGGATTCTTATAAATTTGATTTAGTTCCCTATATATTTTAGAGATGAAGCCTTTATCAGAAGCACTGGCCTCAAAAATTGTTTCCCAGCTTTCTGCCTCCCTTCCAATTTTGGATGCATTGCTTCTGTTTGTACAAAAATTTTTAATTTAATATAATCAAAATCATCCATTTTGCATTTTATAATATACTCTATCTCTTGTTTGGTCAAAAACTGTTCTCCTTTCCAAAGATCTGATAGGTACACTATTCCTTTCTCTCCTAATTTACCTATGGTATCACCTCTTATGTCTAAAACATGTATCCATTTTGACCTTATTTTAGTATAAGCTGTAAGATGTTGGTCTATGCCTAATTTCTGCCATACTATCTTCCAGTTTTCCCAGCAGTTTTTGTCAAATACTGAGTTCCTATCCCAGAAGCTGGAGTCTTTGGGTTTATCAAACACTACCTTACTAGTGTCATTTACTACTGCATTTCCTGAGCCTAGCCTATTCCATTGATCTACCCCTCTATTTTTTACCCAGTACCAGATAGTTTTGATGGCTGCCGATTTATAGTAAAGCTCCAGGTTTGATACAGCTAACCCACCTTCCTGTGAATTTTTTTTCATTATTTCCCTGGATATTCTTGATTTTTTGTTTTTCCAGATGAATTTTGTTATAATTTTTTCTAGCTGTATAAAATAATTTTTAGGTAGTCTGATTGGTATGGCACTTAATAAGTAAATTAATTTAGGCAGTATTGTCATTTTTACTATATTAGCTTTGCCTATCCATGAGCAATTGATATCTTTCCAATTATTTAGATCTGATTTGATTTGTGTGAAGAGTGTTTGGTAGTTGTGTTCATAGAGTTCCTGGGTTTGTCTTGGCAGGTAGACTCCCAAGTATTTTATAATATCTACCGTTACTTTAAATGGAATTTCTTTTTCTATCTCTTGTTGCTGGACTTTGTTGGTCATGTATAGAAATGCTGATGATTTATGTGGATTTATTTTATATCCTGCTACTTTGCTAAAGTTGTTAATTGTTTCAAGTAATTTTTGACTTGATTCTCGAGGATTCTTTAAGTATACCATCATATCATCTGCAAAGAGTGATAGTTTTGTTTCCTCCTTGCCTATTCTAATTCCTTTAATTCCTTTCTCTTCTCTGATTGCTAAAGCTAACATTTCTAGGACAATATTAAATAATAGGGGTGATAATGGACATCCCTGTTTCACCCCTGATCTTATTGGGAAGGCCTCTAATTTATCTCCATTGCATATAGTACTTGCTGATGTCTTTAGGTAGATACTGTTTATTATTCTAAAGAAAGCTCCAACTATTCCTAAACTCTCTAGTGTTTTTATTAGGAATGGGTGTTGTACTTTGTCAAAAGTTTTCTCTGCATCTATTGAGATAATCATATGATTTTGGTTGGTTTTCTTATTGATATGGTTGATTATGTTAATAGTTTTTCTAATGTTGAACCAGCCCTGCATTCCTGGTATAAATCCCACCTGGTCATAGTGTATTATCCTGGTGATCACTTGCTGTAACCTCCTTGTTAATATCTTATTTAAGATTTTAGCATCAATATTCATTAGGGAAATTGGTCTATAATTTTCTTTCTCTGTTTTTGCTTTGCCTGGTTTTGGTATCACCACCATATTTGTGTCATAAAACGAATTTGGTAGAACTCCTTTACCTATTTTTCCAAATAATTGGTATAATATTGGAATTAATTGTTCGGTAAAATTCACCCGTAAACCCATCTGGCCCTGGGGATTTTTTCTTGAGGAGTTCATTAATGGCTTGTTCAATTTCTTTTTCTAATATGGGTTTATTTAAGGATTTTATTTCTTCTTCAGTTAACCTGGGCAGTTTGTATTTTTTTAAATATTCATCCATTTCATTTAGATTGTCACATTTATTGGCATACAGTTGGGCAAAATAATTCCTAATTATTGACTTAATTTCCACTTCATTGGTGGTAACATCACCCTTTTCATTTTTGATACTGATAATTTGGTTTTCTTCTTTCTTTTTTTTAAATCAAATTAACCAATATTTTATCTATTTTATTGTGTTTTTTTCATAAAACCAGCTCTTAGTTTTATTGATTAATTCTATAGATTTTTTGCTTTCAATTTTATTAATTTCTCCTTTAATTTTCAGGATCTCTAATTTAGTGTCTAATTGGGGATTTCTAATTTGTTCTTTTTCTAGCTTTTTAAGTTGCATGCCCAATTCATTAATCTCCTCTTTCTCTTTTTTATTCATGTAAGCATTTAGAGCTATAAATTTTCCCCTAAGCACTGCTTTGGCTGCATCCCATAGATTTTGGTATGTTGTCTCATTATTGTCATTCTCTTGGATAAAGTTATTGATTGTTTCTATGATTTCTTGTTTGGCCCATTCATTCTTTAGAATGAAATTATTTAGTTTACAATTGATTTTCATTCTACTTTTCCCTGGCTCTTTCTTACATGTAATTTTTATTGCATCATGATCTGAGAAGGATGCATTTACTATTTCTACCTTTCTACATTTGACTATGATGTTTTTGTGCCCTAATACATGGTCAATTTTTGAAAATGTGCCATGTACTGCTGAGAAAAAGGTATATTCCTTTCTATCCCCATTCAATTTTCTCCAGACATCTATCATGTCTAACTTTTCTAGTATTCTATTTACCTCTTTCACTTCTTTCTTATTTATTTTTTGGCTAGATTTATCTAATTCTGAGAGGGGGATATTCAGATCCCCCACTAGTATAGTATTACTGTCTAATTCCTCTTGTAACTCATTTAACTTCTCCTGTAAGAACTTAGATGCTATACCACTTGGCGCATACATATTTAATATTGATATTACTTCATTATCCATAGTACCTTTAAGTAAGATGTAATTTCCTTCCTTATCTCTTTTAATGTGATCTATTTTTGCCTGCACTTTGTCTGAGATAAGGTTTGCTATCCCTGCTTTTTTTACTTTAGCTGAGGCATAATATATTCTGCTCCAGCCTTTTACCTTTACTCTGTGTGTATCTCTCTGCTTCAAATGTGTTTCTTGTAAACAGCATATTGTAGGATTCTGGCTTTTGATCCACTCTGCAATTTGCTTCTGTTTTATAGCAGAGTTCATCCCATTCACATTCACAGTTATTATTACTGACTGTCTATTCCCCTCCATTCTATTTACCCCCTTTGTACTTTTCCCCCCCTTCTTTCACCCTATTCCTCCTCACCGACGTTTTACTTCTTACCCCTGCCTCCCCCAATCTGCCCTCCCTTTTTATCACCCCCCTCTCTTTTCTTTACCCTTTTCTCCCTTGCTTTTGTCCTCCCTTCTATCAGTCCCCCCTTTCCCTTCCCCTTTTGCTTCCCCAAAGAATGAGTTAAGTTTCTTTATCCCAATGAACGTATATGTTATTCTCTCTTTGAGTCAAATCTAATGAGAATAGAGTTGAAACAATGTTCACTCCTCCTTTCTTTCCCTCTATTGTAATAGGTTTTTTTTTCACCTCTTCATATGATATAATTCACCCCATTCTACCTCCCCTTTCCTCTCCTCCCCATAGACTCCCTTTTTAACCCCTTAGTTTTCTTTGTATCATCACATCAAAGACAATTTATATTTATACCCTCTGTGTAAAGTCCTTCTCTCTGCCCAAATACATTTACAGTTCTTAAGAGTTAGGAGTATTATCTTCCCATGTAGGGATATAAACAGTTTAACCTAATTGAGTAACCTTTTTTCCCCCCTCTGTTTACCTTTTTAAACTTCTCTTGAGTCTTGTATGTTAACATCGAATTTTCTATTCAGTTCTGGTCTTTTCATCAGGAATGATTGAAAGTCCCCAATGTCATTAATTGTCCATCTTTTCCCCTGAAAGAGAATGATCAATTTTCCTTGGTAATAGATTCTTGGCTGCAATCCAAGCTCCTTTGCCTTCTGGAATATCATATTCCAAGCCTTGCGGTCCTTTAATGTTGAAGCTACCAGATCCTGAGCAATCCTGACTGTGGCTCCATGATATTTAAATTGCTTCTTTCTGGCTGCTTGGAGTATTTTCTCCTTCACCTGATAATTCTGGAATTTGGCTACAATATTCCTTGGAGTTTTCCTTTTGGGTTCTCTTTCAGGAGGTGATCGGTGGATTTTTTCAATGATGATTTTATCCTCTGATTCTATGATATCAGGGCAGTTCTCCTTAACAATTTCCTGGAATATGGTGTCTAGATTCTTTTTCTGGTCATGGCTTTCAGGCAGTCCAATGATTCTCATATTGTCTCTCCTCGATGTGTTTTCCTGATCAGTTGTCTTTCCAATGAGGTATTTCACATTTTCTTCTATTTTTTTCATTTTTTTTATTCTGCTTGACTGATTCCTGAGGTCTCATGGATTCCTTATCTTCCAACTGTCCCACTTTAATTTTTAAGGCATTGTTTTCTTCAGTGAGATTATGCAACTTTTTTTCCATTTGGCCAAGTGAATTTTTTAAGGCAGTGTTTTCTTCAGTGAGATTATGCACCTTTTTTTCCATTTGGCCAGATGAATTTTTTAAGGTATTGTTTTCTTCAGTGAGATTATGTACCTATTTTTCCATTTGGCCAAATGAATTTTTTAAGGCCTTGTTTTCTTCAGTGAAATTATGTGCTTCCTTTTCCAAGCTGCTGATTCTTTTTTCATAGTTTTCTTGTTTTGCTTTCATTTCTCTCCCCATTTTTTCTTCTACCTCTCGCAGTTGATTTTTAAAATCCTTTTTGAGCTCTTCCAGGAAGGATTTTTGTTCTTGAGACCAATTCACCTTCCCTCCTGAGGCTTCAGATGTAGGCAATTTGAGGCTATTGACCTCATCTGATTTTGTGTTGGCTTCTTCCCTATTGATACAGAAGCTCTCAATGGAGAGGGCTCTTTTTTTGCTTCTTACTCATTATTGCAGCTTATTTATTTATTTTTAAGTTGAGGTCTGCTCTGGGGGCACCAGGGTCCCTGTTTTGGGCTTCTTGTGCAGGGGTATAGGTGCTGTGTGACCGGGTTTTTACTCTGAGGCCTTTATGGTGTGTGGAGATCCCCCACCCTGCACTTCCTGTCTGATTGTGCTCGGCCAGCCAGGCGCCGGACCCCGGCGTCTGATCCCACCTGACCAGTTCGTGACCCTCTTGGCCAGTGCAGGTAGGTTTTTCCACTGTCCTTCTTGGCCACCAGATTTTTGAACCAGGTTCCAGGGGCCTCAGTTGTTCGGCTGTGGCCCGCATCTCCTGCTGACTTGCCTCAACCCCCTCAGCACTGGGTTGCTGCCCTGCGCTGGGCCTCCCTTTTGCCCGAGTCAGACCGACCTTTTCCTGAAGTCTTCTAAATTATCTCTGGTTGCAGGACTGTGTCTCTCTGTCCCTTTGAAGGTTCTGTAGTTTCAGAATCCATCCAGAGGCTTTATTTAATGTTTGTTTTGAGGGACCAGAAGGAGAGCTCAGGCAGCTTGCTGCTTCCTCTCTGCCATCTTGGCTCTGCCCCCCCTTCCCCCTGTCTTTTTGTGGGTTCTGCTGCTCTAGGAATTGTACCTAGGTTTCCAGGACTTCCAGGGAAGTTCTTTACATGCTTCAAGTCAAAGTGCCTCTATTATTTGTTGGACTAAATAAAACCTATCTTATACTTGATTTTGTTTATTGTAAGTGGTTACTTATTTGCATGAGAAAGACAAACCAACACAGGATAGTTCCAGGGTAAATAAACCATGTGTACAAAGATGAAGTAGATATTTTAGAGAGAACTTCTCAAGATTGAGCCCGGTGGGTTGAAGCCCATATCTAAGTAATTGTCCAGAGATTACCATAGTAGTGACTGTATCACAAAAAAGAAAGCATTATTGGACAAATGAATCCCACAGTGTAAATCCTAAAGTCCCTTACAGTTGCATTCATGAGGATATTCCTTCTGAGTGCTTCACCAGCCTTGTCCCCACCCTTTGTTCTCTGCTAGACTCATTCTCCACATGAATCCACAGGCAGGTTTAGAATTACTTTCTTTTTTCTTTCTTTCTTTCTTTCAAAATTCAGTTTCATTTTCAGTTCAAATTCTCTCCTCCATACCATCTCTTTCCCCATTCATTGAGAAAGCAAGAAAAACTAAGCCCTTTACAAATATTTATAGTTAAGGAAAACAAATTCTAAAATTTGGCCATGTGAAAGCAAAGGGAAGGGAAGGGAAGAGGAAAAGATGCTTTATACTCTGAATCATCTGGTTTCTATCTTGAAATGGATAATATGTTTAATAATAAATCCATTGGAATTGTGCTTAGAGTTACAAAATCTTTCAAATTTTGTAATATTACTGTCCTCTCAGTTCTTTACACTTCCCTTTTAATTAGTTCATACAAATCTTTTCAAGTTTCTCTGAGATATCTCCTTCATTTCTTATAACACAATCACATTCAATCTTCATTTATATACTACAATTTGTTCAGCAATTCCCCAGTTTATGGGGCATCACCTCAGTTTCCAATTCACTGCTATCAAAAAAGAGCTGCTATATTTTTATACATGAGGTTCCTTTTCCCTCTTTCTTTAATCTTTTGTGGGGGTAGAATAGACCCAATAGGTCTGGATCAAAGGATATGTATAATTTAATTGCTTTGGGGGAATAGATACAATTTATTTTCTAGAATGGTTGTACTGGTTCACAGCCTCAATAAACAAACTACACATTTTTCCATATTCCTACCGGCATTTGTTGTGTTCTTTTTTGGTGAAATGTTATCTCAGAATCATTTTTAATTTATACTTCTCTGATTATTAGTGCCTTTAGAGCAGTTTTTTATATGACTCTTGATAGCTTGGATTTCTTCCTCTGAAAACAGCATGTTTATATGATTTGACCACTTACCAACTGGCGATTGACCTCAGAGCTGCTTCTTCTTCTTCTTCTTCTTCTTCTTCTTCTTCTTCTTCTTCTTCTTCTTCTTATTCTTCTTCTTCTTCTTCTTCTTCTTCTTCTTCTTCTTCTTCTTCTTCTCCTTCTTCTTCTTCTTCTTCTTCTTCTTCTTCTTCTTCTTCTTCTTCTTCTTCTTCTTCTTCTTCTTCTTCTTCTTCTCACTTCTTCTCTTCTTTTCTCTTCTTCTTCTTCTTCTTCTTCTTCTCCTTCTTCTCTTCTTCTTCTTCTTCTTCTTCTTCTTCTTCTTCTCCTTCTTCTTCTTCTTCTTCTCCTTCTTCTTCTTCTTCTTCTTCTCCTTCTTCTTCTTCTTCTCTTCTTCTCTTCTTCTTCTTCTTCTTCTTCTCTTCTTCTTCTTCTTCTTCACGAGGGTTAAGTGACTTGCCTAGAGTCACACAGATAGTAAGTGTCAAGTATCTGAGGCTAGATTTGAACTCAGATCCTCCTGAATCCAAGGCCAGTGCTTTATCCACTGAGTCACCTAGCTGCCACCGCCCCCCCCCCCAGAGCTGCTTTCTTAACACATATCTCCCCAACTCTTTAGACAGTAACTCCGTCAGGACTGAGAGAAGGCATTATGGATCATCTTTCATTGCACATTCTTCTGATAAGACAGAATTGTAGGGAATGACCCAAAGAATTTTGGTGGATCATTGTTTCTGCTTGCCCAATAATATAATGGCTCTCAACTACAAATTCTCTCCCCTTTGTAAGGCTTTGCCACGCTCTTGATAGACCCTGCTCTTGGAGCTGTATGGAGGAATGACAAAATGACATATTCCCCTCAGGCTACTAAAATCCTATTATATCAGCTCTAAGTCAGGAGGAGAAAAGAAATATTTCCTGACAGTACTATGTACAAGACAATAGTTATTGCTATAATTTTAGTTCTCCAGTAGAATATAAGAACTGAGAATATGCATACAAGAGCACTTTAGATAACATGTACTATAGAGATAGAGACAAGTCCCATGATTTCATGTGTATAGGGAACTACTAGATGAGAAAATTGTCTCAATGCAGGTTGATAACCTCTGTTCAAACTTAAAGTCTTAAGGAGTGTGTATAGTAGAAGAATTTGAATTGAAGTCTTCCTGCTCCTAGGACTGGCTCTATATCTACTCCTCCAGGATGCCTTCTATTTTATACATGATGGGAAGTTGTTTTCAAGACACTACTTAACAATTTCTCATCTGTTTTACCAAGGTTGCTATAGCACAGACAACAGATTTCAGATCAGACTAAGAAATATTTACCACTCCTGCTGAGGAACATAGGCAAACAGACCTGAAAGGATTACATGTTTCTTTGTGTACTTTCATACTATGTTTTGCAAACTCTAATAGAGGAATTTCATACTTGAAAATAAATCTTTTTAGACAGGTTATTCACCTCAGGAATCACAACAGAGCTGAATTGAATGGGCTCTGTCTCAATGTGCACTAATTGGATTTGACACTACATACTGTAAAAGATTCTAAGGGGAGCATTATCTCTTAGGAATCTCACTTTCATTTTTGATACATGAATTTTCTTCAATAATCTTTCACCTTAAAATCTATACTACTCAGCATGCTTTCATGTACTTTTTTTCTGTAGATTCTAACACAAAAATCTGTATATTATTTCATGAATGTAAGATTACTCAATTGCCCAAAGATATATTTGATTTAAATTTTACCTTTTTGAAATCTCTCCTTCTAAGAAAAAAAGGACATAAAATGTCATAATAGCTGCATGAATAGTGGGCACATGCATATTTTAGTATGAGGGATAAATTGAGAGCCCATTTTCAGAGCAATGATGTAAATTTGTAACAGAAAATTTAGATTCTTGCCAAAAAAAAAAAACACCTTAATAGTTCTCTAAGATCTGTAACAACAATATTAAGCCACACATTTCTTTTCTACACTTTCTTCTTTTTCATGACCTTCAAAATTGATACTAAAGGGGCTTGGGAAATTACAGAAAATTCTTGATTATAGAGAAAAATTTCCCCAAATATGAAATCCAAAACCTTTTTTTGCTTTCTGTTATCTGAAACTGCATTTTCCCCCTAACAATAATGACTTAGAAGGACGATAATAAAATAAAAAAGAAGGAATGAATCAGTTTTTCTTTGTCTTTGAACAAAATTGTGGCTACTGAGAATTTAAAATATTTGCCAATATGAAATGTGGGCAATGTAATTTATTTTAGGATCCTTATCCCCTTCCTACTCCCACTCAAAATCTCCTCAACTTGTTAATTAAATAGTTGGTTGTGCTTTGATTTTCTCATAGGTAATGTTTAAATTAAGTCAAAAGAGTTCACATTGTTTTTTTTTTAAACAGATACACAGACAATAGTCATATTAAACTGAATTATAAGACTTGACTATCTATACTATAAAATGGATATATTGATTTGTTTAAGCCCCCTAATTATCTAGGCAACTAGAAGATCTGTATGAGGATGGGATTCTTTGGCTGGACACTCCAAAAAAGCATTTGATCTGACCAAGAGGAAACCTAGCTGAATGTGTAGAAAATCATCAACTCTGAAGCCAATTAATCTCATATCAACTTGAAGCAGACCCTGAGCCTTTAGTGTTTTATGGACCTTCAAGATATATCCCTATCTGCAAAGACTTACATGACTGAATATTAGGAGCCATGGATATATCCTGTTTATGATCTTTTGGAGACAACCTCATCTCCAGTGAATGGACTTTTTGGAGAGAACCTTATCTCAAGTGACTCCTTTAACTTTGGATATGGGATTCTTAGAATTATCCTCTTTTGGGAGATATCTCCTTATCAAGACATCTCTTTGTAAAGCCTTGAACTAAGAACTGCTTATCACCAAGGATGCCTTCTGATTTATATATCAAAGGCGATATCTTTGACGCTTGGAATTCATAATTCCCCTATTTCTTTGTATTTTCTTCCTAGCATCTGCCCATATTTCTTCCTTTACTTTGTTCAAAAAGTATATAACTATTTCACTCTTTCCAACTTGGCTCTGAACATCTCAGAAAAGACATTTTTCCCCCTTGCAAGTTTTTCCTTCTCAGGCAATAAAATTAATTTGTGTAGTAATCTGTTTTAACTGTAATCAGAGTCTGGTTCATTCCAGTTCCCCTTTTGTGGGTCTGGCATTTCTTCTGTTTAATAGCTCATAGGGGTTTTTCTTTAACAATACAATCTAAAGTAATCATATAATCAGATACTCAGAAATGCCTTTGGAGTCAGACCAGGTCAACATAGGCAAAACTCATACATTATGATTAATTTTTTAAAATGCTTGCAAGTTAAACATTCTTCTATCAGTTACTATGAAAGGTAGTATGACATAATGCATGTACGGCTGTGCCTACAATAAAAGAAGACAGAATAGGGGCAACTAGATGGTGCAGTGGATGGAGAACCGGCCCTGCAGTCAGGAGTACCTGAGTTCAAATTGGCCTCAGACACTTAACACTTACTAGCTGTGTGACCTTGGGCAGGTCACTTGACCCTAATTGCTTCACTAAAAACAAACAAACAAAAAAAGAAGACAGGATAAATCCTGTTTCTGGCGCTTTACTAAAAGTTTGAACATGACCAAGTTACTCTCTCTATGAAATTAAATTTCCTCATCTATAAAATCTATAATAGCTATAGTACTTAACCCAACTTATTTTTCATGAACTGAAATATGACAATGTATTGCATTTTACCAGATAATATCAATGAACATTAAATTTAAAGAATTCAATATTGCAAAATAATTCCATTTTCCTCTCTCAATAGACTTGTCCTTTACAACTTACTCTAAAAATCTCTGATTTCATCAATGTGATTATTCTTTGCACTGGCATAGATGCCAATGTTTCTGTATCATGCCTTCCTTCCCTAGGAAACTCATCATTGGGAAACCTGATTATTCTGAAGAAGTGAATCTATTTACATTCCTTCAGTTCCCTCTGCCTCTCTGATTGGGCCTTATGACTTCAGGGCAGTCATAAACTCTATTTAGCACAATCTCCTTCCCCTTTCCCATAAGTTATACTGCTCTTGGACTTCTTTGCACTTTGTCATTCCTCACACTAGTTACTTTCTTCCCTCCATTCTTCCTTCTATCCTCCACCCATTTTAGTTTCTTCTTTTGTGCTGCTTACCTCTATTCCACTACAGTGCTACAGATTATTCTAAGGAATGTATGATTATCCACAACTGCATCTGTCCTTCTCTTCTCACACTTAATATTGTTTCCCAGTTCCTCTGCTTGACTTTTATTTTTTTTAATTTTCCATTAAAATGTATTTATTTTTTTCTCAAATTCATGTCAGAAATTTTTGAGTCCCCAATTTTTCTCTAACCCTTCCTTCTCTCCCCCATCCTGAAACCAGTAAGCTATTTGTTATAGGTTATACATTACAATCTTTTAACCATATTTCCCCATTCATCAGAACAAAAGAAAAAAATGCAAGAAAAAATATATAAATAATAAGTAATAATAAAAGTGAAAATAGTTTGCTTCAGTCTGCATTCATACTCCAGAGTTCTTTTTCTGAATGTAGAGAACATTTTCCACCATAAGTCTTTTGGCATTGTTTTGGAAGAGCCAAGTCCATCACATTTCATTATCACACAATCTTATTGATACCTTGTACTCCTGGTCTGCTCATTTCACTCAGCATCAATTCATGTAAGTCTTTCCAGTTTTTTCTGTAATCCGTTTGCTTATTTTTTACAGCACTATAGTGTTCCATTACATTCATAGACCACAACTTGTTCAGCCATTCCCCAATTGATGGGCAATCCCCTCAATTTCCAATTCTTTGCTACAACAAAAATAGCAACTATAAATGTTTTTATAGATGCAGGTCCTTTTCCCTTTTCCATGATCTCTCTTTGGGATGGAGACCTAGTAGTGGTATTAATGGGTCAAAGTGTATGCACCGTTTTATGACTTTTGGACATGGCTCCAAATTGCTCTCCGGAATGGTTGGATTACTTCACAGCTCCACCAACAGTGTATTAGTGTTCCAATTTTCCCACATATCTCCAACATTTATCATTTTCCTTTTTTGTCATATTATCCAATGGATAGTATAAGGTGGTACCTAAGAGTAGTTTTAATTACATTTCTCTAATCAGTAGTGACTGAGAATATTTTTTTCACATATATATAGTTTTTAGTTTCATCAAAAGAAAACTGCCTGTTCATACCTTTTGTTTGTTTGTTTAATTTTTTGTTTTTGTGAGGCAATTGGGGTTAAGTGACTTGCCCAGGGTCCACACAGCTAGTGTTAAGTGTCTGAGGCCGGATTTGAACTCAGGTCCTCCTGACTCCAGGGCCAGACCTCTATCCACTGTGCCACGTAGCTGCCCTTGTTCATACCTTTTGACCATTTCTCAATTGGGGAATTACTTGTATTCTTATATATTTGATTCTCCTCTTTTTTTGTATATGAGGCCTTTATCTGAAACACTGTCTGCAAAAATTGTTCCCAGATTTTTCCTTTCCTTCTAGTCTTGTTTGTGTTGGTTTGGTTTGTGCAAAACCTTATAATTTATTGTAGTCAAAAAGATCCACTCTGCATTTCATAATGTTCTCTATCTCATCTTCATCTAAATTTTCTCCTTCCCACAATTCTGATAAAATAAACTATTGCTTCTTTTTTCTAATTTACCTATGATATCACCCTTTATGTCTAGATCTTGTACCTATTTTGGCTTATTTTGGTGTATGGTGTAAGATGTTGGTCTATACCTGGTTTATGCCATACCATTTCCAGTTTTCCCCAGCACTTTTTGTCAAATAGTGAATTCTTATTCCTTGGGGCTGGAGTCTTTGGGTTTATCGACTGTGATTAACCTTTAATGTCAGTTCAGACACTTCAAGATGGTCTTTTCATTGATCTTATAATATTTCCCAAAATAATTTGTTCTTTAGTCAAGCAAATTCCTCATTACTCCTATATACACTCTCTGTCCATACATGCTTTTCTACTTCTGTATTCACTATTCTCCCAATCCCATGCACTAGAAGACAATGTTCTTCATCTTTCTCTGCATTAATTAAATTTTTATATCATAAAAAGTATTTTTTTATTTTCTAGTTACATGTAGAGATAGTTGAAAACCTTTGTTTTTATAAGATATCTAGTTTCAAATGTTTCCCCTCCTCCCTCCCCTTGCTCCCTTCTCCCCAAGACAGCAAGCAATCTGATATAAGTTATACATATACAATCACGTTAAACTTATTTTTCCATTTTGTCCTGTTGTGAAAGAAGAATCAGAGCAAAAAGGAAAAACCTCAAAAAACAAAAGCAAAAAAAAAGTAGAAGTAGTATGATTCAATCTGCATCTAGATTCCACAGTTTTTTGGTTTTTTTCTGGAGTTTGGAGAGCATTTTCCATCATGATCCTTTGGAACTATCTTGCTGGGAAAAGTAAAGTCTGTCACAGCTGATCAACACACAATGTTGTTGGTACTGTGTACAATGTTCTCCTGGTTCTGGTCATCCTCACTAAAGCATCAGTTCATGTAAGTCCTTCCAGATTCTCTGAAATCTGTCTGCTCATTGTTTCTTACAATACAATTGTATTTCAGTACATTCATATACCACAACTTGTTCCGCCATTCCCCAAATGAAGGGCATCCCCTCAATTGACAATTCTTTGCAACCACAAAAAGAGCAGTTATAAATATTTATGTACATGTGGGTCCTATCCCTTTTTTAAGATCTCTTTTTGGAAAAACACCTAATAGTGGTATTTCTAGGCCAAAGTGTATGCACAACTTTATAGCCCTTTGGGCATAGTTCCAAATTGCACTCCAGAATGGTTGGATCAGTTCACAGCTCCATCAACAATGCATTAGTGTTCCAATTTTTCCAGAGCTTCTACAACATTTATTATTTTCCTTTTTGGTCATATTAGCCAATCTGATAGATGTGAGGTGGTACCTCAGAGTTATTTTAATTTGCATTTCTCTAATCAAAAGTGTTTTAGAAGGGGTGGCTAGGTGGCACAGTGGATAGAGTACTGGCGCTGGATCAGGAAGGTCTGAGTTCAAACCCGGCCTCAGACACTTAACAAACTTGCTAGCTGTGTGACCCTGGGGAAGTCACTTAACCCCAATTGCCTCACCTAAATTAAAAACAAAAAAAAATAGGTGCTTTAGAGCATTTTAAATATGATGATAGCTTTAATTTCTTCCTCAGAAAACTGCCTGTTCATATCCTTGACCAGTTCTCAATTGGGGAATGACTTGGATTCTTATAAATTTGATTTAGTGCCCAACATATTTTAGAAATGAGGCCTTTATTAGAAGTACTGGCCATAAAAATATTCTTTCCCAGCTTTTCTGCTTTCCTTCTAATTTTGGGTACATTTCTTCTGTTTGTACAAAAACATTTTTAAATATAATCAAAATCATTCATTTTGTCATTCATAATATTCTCTATCCATTGTTTCATAATAAACTGTTCTCCTTTCCATAAATCTAATAGGCAAATCACACCTTCCTCTCCTAATTTACCTATGGTATCACCTTTTATGTCCTAAATCATATACCCATTTTGACCTTATTTTAGTATAAGGTGTAAGATGTTGATCTATGCCTAGTTTCTGTCATATTATCTTCCAGTTTTCCCAGCTGTTTTTGTCTAATACTGAGTTCCTATTCCAGAACCTGGAGTCTTTAGGTTTATCAAAAAAGTACATGACTGAAGACATTTATTACTATGTCTCCCTGTTCCTAACCTATTCCATTGATCTACCACTCTATTTTTTAGCCAATACCAAACAGTTTTGATGTATGTCAATTTATAGTAAAGCTTCAGGTTTGTCCAACTAGCCCTCCTTCCTGTCCATTATTTTTCATTAGCTCCCTTGATATTCTTGACTTTTTGTTCTTCAAATTAATTTTGTTATTCATTTTTCTAGCTCTATAAAATAATTTTTAGGTAGTTCTGATTGTATGATACTGAATAAGTAAATTAGGTAGAATTGAGGCCTATCAATGAGCAATTAATATTTTTCCAGTGACTTAGATCTGATTTGATTTGTGTGAACAGTGTTTAGTAATTGTGTTCATATAGTTCATGAATTAATTAACTTTAAAATATTATTAGAGGGGTCAGCTAGGTGGCACAGTGGATAAAAGCACCAGCCCTGGATTCAGAAGGACCTGAGTTCAAATTTGGCCTCAGGCACTTGACACTTACTAGCTGCATGATCCCTGGGCAAAGTCACTTAACCCCATTGCCCCGCAAATAAAAACAAACAAACAAACAAACAAATAAATAATAGATAGATGAATTAATTAATTGATTAATGTCTACACACACACATATATATATAATATTATACACACACACACACATATATATATATATATATAATTAGCAGTACACCACTTATAGGAAGCATTTCCCCATGTGGAAATGTTTTTAGGCATCATTGTGTTTAAACCCTTCAATTTTAAAAATGAAGTAACTGATGTATAGGCATGTCCATTATCTTGAATAATGAGATAGATAGATAGATAGATAGATAGATAGATAGATAGATAGATAGATAGATAGATGAAGTAGGCTTTAAAATCTTTTTTCTTACTCCTACTAGGGTGTCATTTCCCCTATACAGTTACTATTTCCCTGATAGTTACTTATATTCCTATGATATTTACATACCACTAAGCTGCATTGCTAATGGCCTAATTCTAAATTCACCTGAAAAAAAGCACAGTAATTCTCTTTTTCCTTTCTAGGGGTAAGGGTTTTATTCACTCTCAGTAAAGTCATCATGCACAAATGAGAAGGAAATACTTAAGGACCAGCCTTAGGTCCTGTAGCCTGGAGAAATCGACTTGGAATTTTAGTTTTATTTCCTTTGTCTTTTTTAGTTTTACATAAATTTCTGGACCCAGGAGTTCTCATGTAGTAGCTATGTGGCAAAGTGGATAAAGTACTGGACTTAGAGTCAAGAATGCTGGAACCAAAATGAGATCTCAGAGACTTACTAGCTTTGTGACTGTGGACAAGTCTTTACCTTTTACCTCAGTTTCCGCAGCTGGGTATAATAATGCATTTACCATGCAAGGTTGTTGTTGGGATCAATATTTGCAAAGCATGACACATAGTAGATTAAAATAAAATGCTAACTATTATTATGATGATGATGAAGAATTTGAAGACCAGGATAATAGGCCCAAAGTTATAGCCATTCCAGAAGGGAAACTTTAGAAAACAACGTCACAGAATGCAAGAATTGGAGGGAAAGTACAGTTTTGACTTGGTGGTGAGACTAACACTATTAGGAACTGTGCTAAACTGTGAACTTAATCTCTTTCTCCTCCCTAGGAAAAAGTACATAATAAAGGGTTTATGCCTCTGAGTTGTGTGTTCTGAGGGAATTATCTGTTATTTGCTGTTCTTTTTTCTGTAAAATATTCCTTTGAAAAAGCTAATCTATACCCCTAAGGGTTGAAGTAGGACAAATTTGTCTTTGGTCCCTCTAAAACTGGAGTGAATACAATTGGTGGAGTCTTCAACTAGAAGCACTGGTAAATGTTTCAAGGTAAGTACATTAAATAAATGATAGATAGATAGAAAGAAAGATAGACAGAAAGAAAGAAAGATAGATATATGATAGATATAGTTCCAGATACATATAATTTTACATAAATATATTTATATGTAAATGTATATAAATATGCAAAACATACATGCATATATATGTATAAACATGTATATGCATAAATGCATGAACTATGCATTTATATACAAATAAACATGTATATGATATGATTTATCCATAATTTGGGTTATATGTAAAACATAATATGTACAAACATAGAATATACTTTTAAGTTTGATTATAGATCATTAAAAATTTCTGTAAGTCTAGGTCTAGATAATAAAAAAACATTTATTATTGGATTGAGTAATATTTGCCTATATCCTAGGTGTTAATGTTCACACTAATAATTTAACAATTTGACTCTCTGGCATATCAATAACTCTAGGCAATGGATAATAAAAGATTCAGGGGTGAAAAGCAAATACATGAACCTACCCTGGCCTAGAGAATCCCTCTTATACTTAAAAGGTAATGAAACCATCATGGGACTTCATGACATCAGGATACTAATTGAACAGGCTACTCACATAATTTCCAGTTTGGTCTCTGCATACAGCATTAAGAGGCTCTCTGTGGTCTCTCTGCTGTTTGGCAAGAAGAAAATTGTTGGTCAATTAAAGGAACAGAATTTGCCAAGTTTATTCCATTCTGAGCATCTTCAATTTCTATCCTTGTAGAATAATTTTCTACTAAGCTAAGCACATCTCTTTTAGTTAAGTTGTTGAATGACCTGGGGGGTATCCAGCAGGTCTTTGGCCTGAGGCTAACTTGCCTAGAGCAGGTCTTTAGGAATGTGCCTGTCTTGCATGTGGTGCACATGACTGAGCCAGCTTAGCCGTCTTTCTTTCAGTAGCATGTAGATGCATCAGAAGTTGCGCTTGTTGGAGCACTTCTGTGTTGTGAACCTATCTTACCAAGTATGCCAAGGATGCGCTGAAGGCAGTGCATGTGGAAGCTGTTAAGGTTCTTCTCTTGTCTAGTGATGTAGTACATGTTTCGCTGCCAAACTGTAAAGTACTCAGGACGCATGGCTCTATAGATGCAAATTTTGGTTTGTCTTGCCAGTTTTACTGTTTGCCCAGAAATGGATGGCAAGCTTTAGACATGTTTGAAGTAGCTTTCCCAATCCTCTCTGATTGATCTCAGAATCTAGTGACAATTGTCACTGAGCAATAGAGCCAAGATATGAGAATTGGCTTATGACATCCAACTGGTAACTACCGATGTGTATCAAGTGGAGGCGACATAGCACTCTGACACATGAACTTTCATCTTTTTAAGATTAATGGTTAGGCCAAAGTCCCGTGCAAGCTTTGGAAGAAGGATCCATCAAGGCCTGCAATTCATGCTCTGAGTGACAGGCAAGTTCGGCATCAGTCAGCGAAAAGCAGGTCTCTAAGAGTACTACCTCTCACTTGGTTTTGGATCTCAGACGTGAAACATTGAACAGGCCTCCGTCTGAATGGGAATGCAGATAGATGCCATCAGTTGATGAAACAAAAGCATGATATAACAGCATGGAGAAGAAAATTCCAAACAGCATGAGAGCAAGCATGCATCCTTGCTTGACTCCGCTGTTATGCTGAACGCTTCAGAGGTGTTGCCTTCCAACTGTATGATACCCTGCATGTTGCAATGAAAGGAGCAATCAGGCTATGGGACTTTAGGAGGGCAACCAATTCTCTCGAGAGAATTTCAAAAAGTCCTACTCTGTTAACCATATCAAATTGCTTTGGTCAGGTCTATGAAGGCAATGAAGAGGGTTTTTGTGCTTGAAAGCCTCATTGTGATTTGGGGTAAACACGGATGGCAAGTTTATGCAGTCTAAAAAGATGAACTTGGCAAACACACTCGGTCATTACCACAGTGGCCGACTGTGACACGAATCACTCGTTAGTTTGTGTAAAGTATGGCTCTGGCCCAAAATATTGCTTCACCTTAAACCAACAGGGTGATCTCATATTGACACTAGCAAAACCATGCATCTCAGCAAGGTGGATCAATTTTGAGATCTCTCAAGAATGCATTGATCGCATCTTCTCCTGCTTACATGTAGCTGCTGAAAAATGGAAACAGATACATGAGAGAGTGTCCATAGACTTGCTCTTGATGTCTTTGGAAGAGGACCAGCAAAAGGAATGACTGGTTTGTAGCCAAGTGCCAGTGAAACGAATCCCATCATTGAGGACAAGTGTAGCACACTCATTGAACACAAACACTCCCCAAATGAAAGTGGCTCTTCAGAAACTACGTGCTGCGAGAAGAAATGCTCAGCGAATCTCGAAGTGGTGTGTGAACAAATATTGGGTTGAGCTTAGTGAGGCAGGTTGCTGCTGACACAGGAAACACCAGAAGAATTTACGTAGGATCAAGAAAGCTTGTGGACCCACTAGAGCAAGACAGCTCCCCTCAAGTCCAACACTGGAGAGTACATTATGGACAGAGGTTAAGCAAATGGAAAGATGGGTAGAGCACTTTTCTGAGTTGTACACCATCAGCAATTCTATCACAGAATAGCTTTAAACATCATGGAGGTCCTTCCCTGTACTACAGGAGTTGGACAATGTAACCCACACTTGAGGAAATTGAGAATGCAATTAGCTCCCTAAGATGTGGAAAAGCTCCTGGTACAGATGATATCACGGCTTGAATTGATCAAATGCTCTAAAAATGTTCTCTTAAAAAACCCGCATGAATGGTTGTGCCTGTGTTGGAAAGAAGGTAAGTTCCAATGGATATGTGTGATGTCCGTATAGTTACTCTTTATAAGAACAGTGGAGACAGGAGTGACTGTAACAATACAGAGGAATTTCACTTCTCAGTGCCATTGGGTACCATGCTATTATCCTCTATGAAAACCATTGAATGCCAGAGAGAGTTGGGGTGTGGGGGCAAGGATCCTGCTGCTCACCTGCAGCAATTTGAGTAATATGGAAAGCAAGAATTGTTTATACTAAGTAAAATTTTTTCTTCTTTCATTTCTTTACTCATACACAATTCAGCTCCTATTATGAGGAAACTCTTTGCTGGAAAGTGGAACTGACTTTCCTCTACAAATGTTTAAACAAATTAATTTATATGCCTTGTATTTTCAGGGTCTCAGAAATTAAGAAGGAAGGTAGTTAGAACTCATATTTAAGTCTAGATTTCAATAGATCTTTAACTGATTTGAAAAACAGGAACATAGACAAAGGCAAACAATTTTTAAATTCAAGTTACATAAGTAAACTTTGAAAACAAATGATATAAACAGTGAACCATGAGATTTACTTAACGAGTAAATTATAACCCTGAGTTTTTAGAAGACTAGAATAACCATGAATTATGAGATAAGTATCTGTTGGTGACTTTTAAAGGTCAAATTTTATTCAAAATAAAAAATAAGAAAGAATATTATGATGCTTATGCCTCAGATTTATGATCAATTTTCTCCATAGAATAAATAGCATGTGAATCCTTTCACTGAAGAGGTTTTGTTTTTAAATCTACAGTTCTGGAGTACTCGTACAAGTAAATTTTCAAGGTAATATTATTCATCTCTAATGTACAATTAAGAAGGTAATAATTATAGTATGAAACAAAACCTGACGTTCTGCAATGCAAATTATTTATAGGAACTTGGGTTTTAATAAAGTGGCTTATATGAAATAAATAGGTCTTCTTTCACTATCCCTAAGAAACATTTAGTCTGTGGGGGAGGGTGGGGGATGGAAAGAATGAATAAACCCAACTCCTCCAAGTGGAAAAAAAAAAAGAAAATCTACTTCTGTGTCCCTCCAAGTCAATATATTTGCACTGTAATTCTGCAAATGAATAATCTGTTCACCTATTTAAAAATGTAAGAAGAGCACTTTAGATTTATTATTGTTAAAACATTTCTTTATATATGTTATATAAATACACCATATACATATATGTGCATATATAAGTATGTAATAAGTAGGAAAAAAATTACAGAAAAATGTGAAAGTTTTTGGCAATTTTTGGTCTTTGAAAATGTCCTGGCAATGCCTATTTTCAGTTTTAAGATTGATAGATAATATAAAATATATATTCCTTAATTGATTTATATTAATTTCTCAAATCTAAACTTAATTTATTTAGTGATGAAGACTTCTTTCATCTTTATTTCTCCAATGAGGAAGTGATACGTTCTGAAGGCCCACCTCAGGGCTACCAAACCTTATTCCCATTTTCCTCAACTATCATCCTGTCTATATTTACCTGTGTTCTCCACTGTGTCCTAAGGAATTCACATTTCATAATTAACAATCTTTCATTCATTTTAAATCTCTCGATCTCTTGCTCCTGAGACTTGTCTCCCTCTGATTACACTGCATCCTGGACATCCTTTCCAGTACTAGTTGCTCTTTCTTCCATAACCTTGCCTTTGATTACCAACTCACCGCTTCATGTCCTTCATTCTGAATACTCTTTATTCTTCTTTGCTACTTCCAGACTCTCCCTTTATTGACCTCACTTAGCAACTTTTGACACTCATTCTATTCAAATTCATAACTAATTTCAGATCCTAGGGACCATTATATATTGTGGTCAATGGTAATCCCTCTTTTTTCAACAAATTTAGAGCCTTTCTTAAAGAATCAGTCTCCCCTGACCCTTGCATCATACTAGAATACCATTGCATATTGTACACATTGATGTTTCCTCAAATATCTTAACTTCCTAATTCCTTAACCTACTCAACCTACTCTTCCACAATAGCTCAGCTATTAAGAGGGATAGACTTAGGGGTGGCTAGGTGGCACAGTGGATAAAGCACCGGCCCTGGATTCAGGAGTACCTGAGTTCAAATCTGGCCTCAGACACTTGACACTTACTAGCTGTGTGACCTTGGGCAAGTCACAACCCCCATTGCCCCACAAAAAATTTTTTAAAAAAGAGGGATAGACTTAACCTTAGATCTTGTCATGTATCAACAACTCCAAATTATTGAAGGAAATGTATTTTTATCAGCCATCTCTCCTATGTCTTATCACGCATAAACTTAATTCTTTGTATGTATTATAATTTCTAATTGTTCCATATTACATTAGTAATTCAAGGCCCAACATTAACGAGAGTAACCACTCATTCTTCCCTTGAAATCTTGCCTTGATGAAGTTGGTGAAATCTTTATCATATGCAATTTATGAATCTCTTATTGTAGATTCAAACTGTATAAAATTTTTTATATTCCCTTATTATTCCAGAGGAATGATATAAAAACCTGGCTAACAAATCATAAGGTCCTTTATGGTAACAGGGATTGAACATAGCTGATATACAAATAGTCAGACATTCCTTAGAATATAAAAGCACAAACAAGCAGGCTTCTTTTGAGACATTTTGGGAATTTATGGTCTTGTCCTAGAGACTTCATTATCTGCTAGAGACTTTCTGCAAGGAAACCCCCTCTCCATTCTCCCTATCACATTGCTTGCTCTCAAGGAGTGAGGTATCAGGCTGATTTGCACTATAACCGATGAAATTAAGGGCTTGCTGTTGTAAAACAGAATCAGGGAGTTAATCATTCTGGACCTAAGGGGCGTATCAATAAATCAATAACTATCCAAATACTGTGCCCTCACCCCAACAATTACATGTCTCAACTGATTAAATACTCTCTATCCCCAAGTTTGGATGAACCCCTCTTTTGAGAGATTCCCTTAATCTCGTATGATTATTTTGCTGAGAATAAATAGGTCCTTGTCTTTATAACTATGCTTCACTCTGTTTTCTGTTTTTGTGGGGGACAGGGTTATGGATTTTACAATACCCAAACCACAGTCCTGGCTTATTCCCATCATCTGAATATTTTGCTTTTATTTACTCCTACTTAACCTGTAGGAAATCTCAAAACTATGTTAACTAATCCACTACTGTTTGGAGAACTCCAATCTTATTTGCCTTAACTGTAAAGAGATCAAGTTATTCTTCCTTACTGCCACCTATCCAGTCCAGTCACCTACTATTCCACTTTTTTCTTCAAAATCACTACCACCAGTTCAGCAGAGGACTTGCTTCACCCATCTTCAAAAGAAATAAAGCCATTTTTGGAAGGCTAACTTTATATATACACAGACACACAGGCACACACACACATATATAAATATATATATATATATATATATTCCAATATCTAATGAAGGTGTGGCCCTTTTTGTTTTGAAGGACAATCTCTATGCATATGCCTTTTATTTCAATCCTTTCCATTTTCAAAACCAGTTTCAACTCAGTATAATCTTCATCCTTTCTCTCCTTTTGAAAATGTTAATATCTACTGATTTCTTCCTTGCTATCATCAAATGTTGTCGAAGTCTAAAACACAATAAAATAACAAAAAATCCAACTTATATGTAACATAACCATTTCCAAAAAACTATTTTTCTTATTTCTCAGTTACGTTCCCTGAAAAAGCAAAACTTTCCAAACATGTTGTCTTCCACTTTTTCTTATCTGACAGGTTTCTAAGTCTTTTACATGCACTCTGCATTTAGATCTCCTAAAAGTGAAACTGTATCCAAAGTTATCAAGGTTTTCTTTATTAAAAATGTCCTACTACCCTTTTTTCAGTCCTCATTGTTTAGGACAATTTTCTTCTGTATACTTCCAGGTTTTTGACTATATTTCTCTTGGTTCATTTCCTACCTGTCTTAACTCTCTTTATAAATTTCCTTTTCTGGATTTCTTTAATGTCATGCCCAGTAACTATCAGTGACCGCCACCTGTTCTTGATTATCTTTACTTCTCTATAGTATTTCTGTTGGGTATCTCATCAGCCCCCATGTATTTAATTGTTATTGCTGATGCATATGTCTCTTATACTATCAAAATCACTCTCTCTCTCTCTCCTCTCTCTCTCTCCTCTCCTCTCTCTCATCTATCTCTCTATCAATCATCTATTATCTATATACTCTCTACTTTTTATATCTATCTTTATATCAAAATATCTCTATCTCTATCTCTATCTCTATCTCTACCATCTATCTATCTATAGTCTTTCTCTTTTAAGTGGTTTCAGAATATAGAGTGTAAGGCCCATAGTTAAGAAGACTTGAATTCAAATGCAGCCTTAGATACCAGGTGTGTGATCTTGGTTTAAATTTGCCTCAGATGCTTCTTATGTAAAAATAGGAATCATAACAGTACTTCTTTCCTGGGTTGTTGTTATGTTCCAATGAGATAAAAATTATTAAGTTCTCTGCCATATAATAAGTGTCATATAAATATTAGATACTGTTATAGCTATTATCTTCTCAGCTCTAAACCTGCTTAATCTATTTTCCAGTGGATATTTCAAAATCAATGCCCCATAGGCACCTCAAACAGAAAATGTCAAAAGTGGAACTTATTCACTCCAAACAGTTCCCTCTTCCTACTTTCCTATTACTTTTGTATACATCACCATTCTATTCAATCACCTTGGTTTGCAAACTTAGTTTCATCTTGCACATCTTGCCCTGACTCACCATATAATTCAATCAATTACAGAAAATCAATATGTATTTCTTAGATTTGTGAATGACGTTAAAATTTTGCCCTTTGTGGGACAAATCTTCTGGTAGACAAATATAACAGTTTGTTGCAGAAGTTTTAATGCCTTAAAGTTAAAATAAGTAACACAGGGAGTATGGTGGTATAGAAAAGTAATAGATTTGGAATCAAGTGCTTCACTTAGTCTCTTTCATTTCCAATATGATTCACTAGGAATTATATGAATTATTCTTACTAGGCCTCAGTTTCCTCTTCAGTAAAATAAGTGACAGGAGTATTGATTTCTGACATTCCTTAATCTCAAAATCTATGATATATTATGTATTTTTAACATTATTATCCATCCACTATAATTATGATTTCTTATGTACATTGAATATAAAGTATATATGTATGCATTATATACACATATGTATGTGTATATGTATATGTATACATACACATGCACAAAAACACTGAGGCAATTCTATATCACTCATAAAAGTTTAAGAATTAAGAAGAAAATTATATATCTGTTTCCATGTTCCTAAGGAGAATTGGTCTACAGAGATTGTTTCTGATTTCTGTGCCTGGCCTGCTGAAAATACACAGTAAATATATTATTTAGAATAAAAGGATATTTTAATATGTTAGAGCTTATAAACCATGCAAGTGCAGTCACTTACATTGGTTGTCCCCATTGTTTTCTGCTATTATTCACTAGGTCACATTTCAACTTATTTTAGACATATCTCTAGTGGTTAAATATTAGTCTTCCTCACACACCACACTGTTTATTGTTTTGCCAATCTGTCTTGACAGAGTTCTTTAGAACTCTCAGACAGGATGAGACCAATCTTCTTAGTGAACAACTCACTCTCAAGTTGAAAGGTAATAGCTTTTGTAATCAATAAATCAACAAATATTTATGGAGTGCCTACTAACGATGTGGCCAATAGCTTTTTTAACTCTTGCAAACTGCATTCACTCTATCAGGCAGCACTAGAGAAAGAGGAATTAATCTAACTTTACAGTTAGACCAAGGTTTCTCTCGACTCAGAGCCACAGGAGCCTGGTGGGCAAGGCACAAAATCTTAATAGAGAAGAGATTATGAAGAAGGTGTTGAGAGTCCAGCAAAGTAAGTTTCTAGTTCTGCACACATCTAGGAAGCTCAATCAAAGCTACCTGAGCTTGCAGATGATGGTTATGCCTTCTATACACTGTAATGCATCTCTATCTATACCAGCCCCATTTAAAAAAAATTTGATTTGGGGAAGATCATAAAGAACTACTTTCAATTGAAGGTCAGAACTATATATCTCAGTACTTTTACTTCCCAATGAAATAGTGACAAAATCACCATGTGGATCATGAGGTATGTAAAACATTAACAGAAAACAATTCAGAGTTTAAAGAAAAGTTTAATGTATAAAACCATATGGATGACAGTCCATTTCTAGGTGAAAAATATGTATATGTTAATATTGTAGAACCAGTCTGGTAAAAGAAGCAGCACAGAATTTAGGCAATTTTAGTGTTAACCCTTCATCCAAAATCAATTCATTATGTTACCTTTCAAAAAATACTTTCTTCATTCTGAAAATTGGGATGAATGTGAAGTCTTTCTGAGATGTATAAAGCATTGTACACTTGTAAGATATTAATATTATATTTTCCTAAGAGATAATTGGTATGAGAGTGTCCTTTAGAGGTCAAACATGAAATTCTATCTGAGTCATAACCTTCCTACCTGACTCTACTCATCACTACATTGTAGAAAAAAAAATAAAAATCTTAGCTTATGGCATACAAGTCTAATTTGTGCACAACATTTTACTGAATATTTACTTAAGTAAATTCCCATGACTTTGAGGAATCTCTAGAGCATTCTCAAAACAATCAAATGAGAGCTCCAGGTTGACTTTTCCCCCATCCAAACCATCCCCTCACTCACTCCTGAATGCACAATACTTATCTTTGACAGATGTCAGCTTCATAATGCTTGTGAGGAGAACTTTGTGGTTTTCATTACCTGGATTTACAACAGTGTGCAACAGAGGCTTAAATTGCACTATGAGCCCTGACAGCTGGCACAAACATGCCAGAAGGACAAGTTTGTCAAACTCAGAGAGCTCAAGAAAGGCTTCATAAAGTCAATGAAAACCATAAAGGTAGGAATAAACTAGAGAGAAAAGGAATAAAAGCAAAAACAATGAGGAAGAAAAATAGCATTGTTAAACCTTCAGAACACCATTCTAACAATGTGCTGATGTACTTGAAAAAGAAATGATATTAGAAATATCCATAATATCAATACAAACAAAATATTCCTCTGATAAGGAAAAGATTTTCATGTCAATTAAAATGTTTTATTGGATTTGGATATATATTTCTCCACTAACACATTCCCCACCCCATATAGGGCATAATTTTTTGGTATCAGTCACAAATTTACAAAATACATCTGGATCCTCTGCTTGCCAGCAAATTCATATGCAAATGATAGACCCAGGTGTCTATTGACTGTCTATGCAGTGAAATAGTCCATGGCATTTGAAATATTTGCTTTAGTAATAATGCCAATAACAAAGATGTGGCTGACATTCTATATGTAGGAGAAGGAATGTTGAGCAAATAAATTGAATAATAAATTCTACAGGATACTACTCAAAGAAATAATATTTCAAACAAGTACCCTTTGTACTGATATGCTACAAACAAATTTTACATTTCATAATTTGGTAATCAATGGACATTTGAATCCTTATAGCTCACCATAAATCATCATCATCATCAAAATCATCACCATTCATTAATTTCTTTACCAACAAATTATGTGAATGTATATATATATATATATATAATATATATATATATATATATATATATATATATATATATATATGTGTGTCTGTGTGCATAAAATGCATTGTATATTATATATGGTAATATTGTATATCTGCACATATATCATATTGCATTTGTTATATTGCATACATATTATGCATATATCATAACTGACCCAATGAAGTAGGGAAAAATGTCAAAAGTCACCATCCCCATTTAATTCAATTCAACAATTAAGTTCCTACTAAATGGCAGGTATCCTTAGAAGAACTAGGAATTAAAAAAAAATAATTGTTTTTAAGAATCTCACATTGTATTGGGAGAATTACATGCAAAAATAGTCAATAAATTTTATTTACACATATGCGTGTGCATGTCTGTGTGTGTGTTTGTGTGTGTGTATAATGCACAGTAATTTTTAGAGAATACTAAGAGCTGGGGCTATCCAGAAAGACCACAATAACAGTTCAGCCTTAAGTGGGGCTTGAAAAGAATTTGTTTTTTCCAAAAGGTGTAAATGATCATAGAAAGCATTTCTGAGGTGGGACATGGAATGTTATTTATCCAGATTTTGAAAAAGGATACCTGAAATTGTTTGAGCCAACCAGTTATCTTGGTAATGAGAACAACTGTCTTCATTGGCTATCACCAATAATCCTTTGCATGACCAAGATTAAATCTAGCTAGATGTTCAGGGAATCAGTAACCCTGAAACAAGTCAAAGATTTATCAGACTTCAGGATTTGTGACTATGGATATGGCCCTTAACTTCAGCCATTCATTAAATGTTGTTGTTTTTTTCTTTTTGAAGAGATTTTTTCTTATCAAGACCTTGAAATGATCTGCCTATGATGAAGAAAGCCTTCTCATTTGTGCACCCTTGTAATTCTTCATACATACATCCTTCTCTTTGGAAATGGGACCTTCTAAAATGACCTTTTCTCCTAATGCCTTACCTGTCTTTGTTTAACCTGTATATAAATCTTTACAACTCATTGCATAGTGTACTATTCAGTAATAGGCTGGATAGGACCCATTATCATGTTAGATTTTCTTCCCTGCTTAACAAAACCATTTTTAAATTTTTGCAGGTATTGTCTTTCTATGGTTTCTTTCTGCTTTTAGGAAGAAGGGATATAAATCTTGTGAACTGGTCCTTGTATTCTCCAGTCTTCCCCTTTGGGGAAAGATAAATCTAAATTCCAATAAAAGAGTGTTTTTCTTGGTTTACAAGAACAAGGAATAGGTCAGCATTGGAAACACTTGGAAAATATTAGAAAGACTTGGCTAATGAAAATATCCATTATATTACAGTTTCTGTGAATATAAAACCAGTAGGAGGAGAAGTTGAGAAAATAGAAGACATTCTACTCTTGGGGGGGAATGACTCTAGAACTAACAACCCTCCCTCTTTTCTGACAGAGAAGTCCTACATTTGTTCCTCCAGGGTAAACTGTAGAATTCTCTCCTGCTTGACTCTGCTAGAATTCTGATTCCAACTAACATAATGATTGTGTATATGACTCAGTAGGTATAGATAAATCTCTCAACTAACTACAACAGAAAATATATATTAGAATTTCACTTTATCAAATGGTTTTCTAAGATTTTTCATATTTAGTCTAAGGCTTGCACATGAAAATGTTTGATTAGACATTTCTTTCACTTATTTTACATAATTTGGGATTTAATAATACAATCACCTTTCCCTTAATTTTTCTCAATTACGTGTAAAGATACTTTCTGAGTTCCAAAGTTTTCTCCCACCCTTCCTCTCCTCTCCCCCACCCCTGAGGCCAGAAAGCAATTTGTACATTCCAATCACATCAAACATATTTCCACATTAATCAGAACAAAAGGAGAAAAAACAGGAAAGAATAAACAAGAACAATAGCAAGAATGTAACAACAAAAGTGAAAATAGTATGCTTCCACAACTCCCCTTCTGAATATGAAGAGAATGCTCCACCATAAGTCCCCTGGCATTGTCCTGGATCATTGGACTGCCAAGAAGAGCCAAGTCCACCACAGCCAATCACCACAAAATGTTGATACTGTAGGCAATGTTCACCTCACTCAACATTAATTCATGTAAGTCCTTCCAGTTTTCTATCTGCTCACAATTTCTTACAGCACAACAGTAGTTCATCACATTCATACAACACAACCTGTTCAGCCATTCCCCAACTATCGGGAATCCCCACAACCTCCAATTCTTTGCCACCAGAAAAAGAGTAGTCATAAATATTTTTTGCACTAGTAGGTTGCCCTCCCCCTTTTATGATCTTCTTGGGATACAGACCCAACAGTACCACCATTAGGTCAAAGGGTGTTAAGGGCTAAAATTCTAGCTAAACTGTCTAAAATATCTAATGAGTGGTCACCAATAAATTATAAGCTTTAGCAAGAGTTAGACTTTTAAGCATTTATTAAGGAGAATAAGAATTTGATAAAGAGAGAGAGAAAGGCCTAGATTCCTATCTATTGAAGGGAGAGCACATTTCTAGCTCTGCTCTCCACCAGAGTCCAAAGGAAAGCCTGAGACAGAGTGCTAGTCTCTTCCTTCTTCCTCCCACTACCCAACGTCGCTTCCTGATGCCAAAGAAAAGACTCCTGGTCTTGCCCTCAAAGACCTTCCCTTCATGGGTGGAACTCTTCTACAGTAAGTGTCCAGCAGCTGGCGTCATTCCAACCGTTACAAGGGCATGCAAAGTTTTAAAGCATTTTGGGCATGGTTCCAAATTGCTCTCCAGAATGGATGGATCAGTTCACAACTCCACCATCAGTGAATTAGTATACCAGTTTTTCCACAACTTCTCCAACATTTATCATTTTCCTTTTTTGTCATATTAATCAATTGGATAGGTGTGAGGTGGTACCTCAGAGCAGTTTTAATTTTCATTTCTCTAAATCAATAGTGATTGAGAGCATTTTTTTCATATGACTATAGATAGTTTTAATTTCATCATCTGAAAATGGCCAGTTCATATAATTTGACCAAATCTCAATTGGGGGATGACTTGTATTCTTATATATTTAGTTCAGTTCTCTATATATTTTGTATATGAGTCCTTTATCAGAAACACTGTCTGTAAAAATGATTTCCCAACTTTTCCTTTCCTTCTATTCTTGTTTGCATTGGTTTTGTTTGTGTGAAAACTTTTTTAATTTAATGTTGCCAAAATGATCCACTCTGCATTTCATAATGTTCTATATCTCATCTTTGATCATAAATTTTTCTCTTCTCCTTAGTTCTGACAAATAACGATCCCTTCCTTTCTAATTTGCCTATGATATCACCCTTTATTTATAGATCTTGTACCCATTTTGATGTTTCTTTGGTTATAGTGTAAGATGTTGGTCTATGCTTGATTTCTGCCATACTATTTTCTAGTTTTCCTGGCAGTTTTTGTCAAATAGTGAGTTATTAACCTGGAGGCTAAAATCTTGTATTTATCAAGCAAGAGATTGCTGTAATCATTTACTGCTGTGTTTTGCATGCCTAACCTATTCTACTGATCCTCTTCTCTATTTCTTAGCCAACTGTGATGTTTAAAATCTAATGTGCTCACCTTGTTCTACCCTCAGTGTGGGGTGAGAACTAGCTAAGGTTTACTTATAAGCTAGAAATGTCAGTACCAGTTTTTGGCATTAAGCATTTATTAAAGAGTAAGGGAACACATGGAGTACAGAAAGGAAAACAAGAAAAGCCTATCTCCTTTCCTCTCTCTCTCTGTCACCAAACTGAAGTCCCAGAACCTCTTCCCTTTCCATTGTTTCATTCATTCCCTTGATATTCTTCCATATTGATTTTGTTATTGTTTTTTCTACCTCTATGAAATACTTTTTTTGCAGTTTGATTAGTATGGCACTGAATAAGTAAATTAATTTGCATAAAATTATCATTATTATTATATTATCATGGCCTACCCATGAGCAATTTCTATTTTTCAATTTGTTTAGCTATGATTTTATTTGTATGAAAAGTGTTTTGTAATTGTGTTCATAGAGTTCCTGGGTTTGCCTTGGCAGGTAGACTCCCAATGTTTTATATTCTCTACAGTTATTTGAAATGGGATTTTTTCTTTCTTTTTCTTGCTGCTGGACTTTGTTGTTCATATATAAAAATGCTGATGATTTATGTTGGTTTATTATATTTCCTGCAACTTTGCTAAAGTTGTTAATAGTTTCAAGTAATTTTTAGTTGATTCTTCAGGATTCTTTAAGTTTACTACATCCCGCTTATACTTGAATCGATCAATGAGACATTATGTCCTGAGACAATTCACTAATAATTTTGAAACACTTCTAATCTTTAGTAAGTTTCTCCTTATCCTTATGAGAAATGTTCTATGAAGTAGTGGTTAGGAAGTTTGTTTCAAAACTACAGAGACCTAGGTTTATATCATACCTCTGACACATGCTGGCTGTGTAACCTTGTAGAAAGCATTTAACCTCTCAGTGATCTAGAGGGATAGGGGTGGGGTAGAGGATACTACACATACACATTAAGTAAAAAATAAAGGATATAAAAGGTAATGGAATATAACTATAAGAAAAATCACTATAGAAAATAACAAAAGAATTCATGTATGAGATAATATTGAGCTATGCTTTGAAGGAAGCTAGGGATGTTATGAGACAGAGGTGAAGGGAAAGTGCCTTCTAGATGGGAAAGGGGTCTTTAGTGCAAAGGCACTGAGTACAAACAGCACTGCATGCATACATCATACCTTAAGGTTCTCTTCTTATTATTCACCAAATATAGATGATATTGCTTCAGGGAAAAGGACTAGATCTAAAGCTGCATATAGTCACAGCTTGGGGTTTAAAATATCAAAGAAGCACACCAGCCTTCACCTAAGAATAGTACTAACTCTTTTTATTTTTCATTTTCCCACAATTCAAGGTTTATCCTAGGGGCAAATTCAACCCCCTCTACAAGTCACAGATGGAAAAATCACACAATGCCAGGTATATGATATACCCATAAATCATTCATATTGACTTACAAAAATCACCACTCGGGGTAGCTAGGTGGCACAGTGGATAAAGCACTGACCCTGGAGTCAGGAGGACCTGGGTTCAAATCTGGTCTCAGACACTTGACACTTACTAGCTGTATGACCCTGGGCAAGTCACTTAACCCCAATTGCCTCACCTCAAAAAACAACAAAGCAAAAAAAAAAAACCACTCATAATCTCACTCTGAATCAATAAATTATCAAATAAATAAAACTCTTCTATCCTATGTGTAATCCACCTACTATCCATAATCCATTGGAATACTACTAATTATGGACAAAAATGAGTCATTTTCATGTTCTATTCACATAATAAATGGCCTAACAGCTCAAGATAATTTCCACTTCCTCTTTCAACTCCTCCCTTTATTCTTCCTCTCAGTTTGATTGTACCTATTCCATAGTTTTCTGGTTTTTGCTCTGAGTCTTTCTCTTGCTCCACTGGTGAATTTGCTGGCAGATCATCCTCCATGAGGCAACTAAGTTGTGAAGTATATAGTGTATCCAGACTGGATTCAGAAAGACTCATTTTGTGAGTTTAAATCTGGCCTCATACATTAACTATCTGTGTTACTCTAGGCAAGTCACTCAATCCTATTTGCTTTCATTTACTCATTTGTAAAATAAGCAGGAGAAAGAAATGGCAAACCACTCTAATATCTTCCCAAGAAAACCCCAAATGGGGTCACAAAGAGTATGATATGACTAAAAAAAACTGACTGAATAACAACAATAATATTCTCCATATGAGTCTTTTACTAAATCTGACTTTGCATATTCAATCAATGTCTATCTGCTTCCACAAAGCAAAGCATCTTCTGGGGACAAAACCAATCTTCTGGATATTGGCATCCAGAAAATAATCCACACCACTAATAATCTATACCTGAATACACCTATAAACAACTTGTATATAGACTTTCAAAACCATGCTTTATATTACTCTCTGAATCACTTTGCTAGTTTCTTCTTCAATTCAATAACTCAGACCACAATGATGACATTTTATGTATATTCTTTTCTTAAAAATAATCTGATAAAAACACCAAGAGGAGAATTCTTGACTTCTTTTGTTCTATGGTGAGTGATTAGCATGTTATTTTGTTTTGTTTTGTTTTATTTTTTAAGCATAGCTGCTACTTTTTCAGTCCCTTATGAGATCTTTTTTAATACTAATTAAAAAGTAAATATTACCCTTTTTTAAGTTCATTACAACAATATACATTTGGCCCGTGTTCTCTAGAAGCTCAATCTTCAGTTTCTTTTTAGCCTTTTTTGCTATAACTTTTAGTTAACTTCTTTTTCGAGTTGTCACATCTATTTATTGAGGACTCAGTAGCTATGAGTTGCAGAGTGAAGCCTAATTTATTTATATACACACTTCCAAACTTTTCTCAATATGGGAATTACTCGTGATTCTTTAAATTCATTGTCAATATATTTTTATATATTGTAAAGCAACAAGAAGTTTAAATAATCTATTCACAAGTAGAACTTTGATTATGTAATTGTATGTTTATTTTTTTAATTTCTTTCTGCAGATCCCCATATCTCTCTCTTTACTTCTTGGTTTATGGCTCTCCAGAAAATGGATATAAACACAACTGCAATAGCAGACTTAAATAATTTGAGAAATAATAATTGTTTATGTTTAAGCAGAGCCAAAATAATAAAAATGGAAATAGTATCTAAATGTATTTACTTACTCAGTGCCATACTGATTAAATTCCAAAAAATAATATTAAAAATAATTTTTACAATCCAACTGAAGAAAAAAAAAACAAGTTAAAGAATCTTAAGGTAAATAATGAAAAGTAGCAAGGGATGATACTAAGGTGTTATAAGAGAAGATGAAAGGAATTATTGCAGAGAAACCTGAGGAAGCTTGTATGAACCAAAACAGAGTGAAATGAGGAGAACAAGGAGAACAATTTGTACAAGTGTACAACTATTTTTAAGCACTTATATGATGGGCACTGTGTTAATCTATAGGGATACAAAGAAAGCCAAAAGTTTCATTACCAAAGAGTTCATATTCTTATGAAGAATAGGCTACTCATACATGATATATGTGTGATATATTCAGGGCTAATCAAAGGAAATAGAGGGAAAGCAATGGTATATGGTATAGAGAGATAGAAGCAGTGGAAGATAAAGTGAAAGAAATAATCCATATAAGAAAGCAAAATTTCTAATGTACTGAAAAATTCAAATCAGAGTCACAGTTAGTGAATGGAATAAAGTAAAATTGAGGAGAAATGGAAAGAGAAAAAAATGGAGCTTCTAATCTGTTAATTATATATGACTGAAGTTTAGCCCATAGTATTGAATCCCAGATGTTTTGAATGAGTAACTTAATACACCTCAGGCATTAATGTGTACTAGCAAGTGTGAAAAAAGCTTTAATAGAATGAAGAAAAGACATACTTTTGTGGTTAATGACTGTGTGAGGGGTATGGAAATAGCCATATGGAGATTTGCTACGGGAAATGGAAATCTGTCCCATTTTCCCAAAGTAAATCTATAAGATTAATTGTTAATAGAGAGAAAACACTTGGAAAAAAAAATAATGGCCTAGATACTATGCAGAGCAATGGGTATGATAGAACAAAGAGAAGTGAAGGATATATACAGTAATCATAGTAGAAAATTATTGGGAAGGTTATTTAAAAATATTAAGTACCTAATATGTTTATATATTAATGCTCGGTCATGTTAATAAACACTGTGAATTTGATTCATTTTATAATGCAAATCCAGCCTCATTAGTATCATCCAAGGATAATATATCTAGATTTACAACTAAAGTACAATAATGAGAACATTTTTTTTAATCTGACAAAAGCAATCAAAGAGTAGTACAATATAACAAGAAGATAGACACTTGAAAGGAAATTCATGGCCCTGATGTATAAACACAATAGATAGTTTTTGAGTTGGAACAAGAGAAGATATGAAAAGAATATGATGAAACAGATTCCCAAGAAGTTGGAGAATATGCTTAACCTTTTTTTTTGCAAAGAAGATTTCAATACTGTCATACATACAAAATATTGTGGTGATATTAATTTAAAGATTTAATGGATATTTTATTACTGAAAATTCACAATCCATCAGTTAAGTGAATAAAGTATAAGAGGTGTGCTTTTAAAATTTGTGGATTACATAAACTTTGGAGCAATAATTAAAATGAAAGGACCTTAATTCAAAAATATCAAATGTGATAAGCGTTCGTCTAACAGGATAAAATTTATAGGGATTACCACTAACTTGTTCACTTAAATTGAAAAATATCAGCAATAGAAATACAGAAGGGAAAAATATTTGGTTTATTAGCAATTAATTTTATTTTAAATAAAAATATTTTAATATTTTCCAGTTATATGTAAAGATAGTTTGCAACATTTGTTTCCATTAGGTTTTTAGTTCCAAATTTTTCTTCCTTTCCCCCTTCCCTCCTCTCTCCACAAGACAGAAAGCAATGCAATATAGATTATATATGTACAATCAAATTAAATATATTTCTGGGTTAGTCATGTTGTGAAAGAAGAATCAGAATGCAATGGAAAAACCTCAAAAAACAAAAACAAAATAGAAACAGTATGGTTCAATCTGAATTCAGAATCCAGAGTTCTTTTTTTTTTTTCTGGATATGGAGAACATTTTCCATCTTGAGTTCTTTGGAATGCTCTTGGATCATTGCACTGGTCAGAAGAGCTAAGTCCATCACAGTTGATCATCACATAATATTGCTGTTACTGTGTACAGTGTTCTGGTTCTGCTCACTTCAATCATCATCAACCCTCTTAAATTTTCCAGATTTTTCTGAAGTCTTCCAGCTCATCATTTTTTACGTCACAATTGTATTCCATTACATTCATAAAACACAGCTTGTTCAGCGATTCCCCATTTGATGAACATTTCCTTGATTTCCCATTCTTTGCAACCACAAAGAGAGTTGCTATAAATATTTTTGTACATGTGGGTCCTTACCCTTTTTTTTATGTTCTTTTTGGAATACAGAACTATTTGTGATATTACTGGGTCAAAGGGTATGCACAGTCCAGCAGAGTTCCAAATTTATTAACCATTAATATTAAAATGAGTGAGGGATTTAATTTAACTGAAAGGTCTAAAGGAATCTTTAAGAGAATACAACAGAGTGAAGAATCTGCCCCTCCTCAAATCATACCACCTGGGAACCCCTGAGGCATGGGATAGTGCAGGCTGGAAACAGTGGCCCATTTTAAGGAGTTAAAAGTCAAGTAAAAGACAGGCAAGATGAGCAGATAGAAAAAGGTGAGGACCACAGAAAGTGTCTTTGGTGACAAAGAACATCAAGATGCACCCTCAGAAGAACATAGCAATGTCAGGGCCCTTGTATACAAAGCTTCCAAGAAAAATATGAATTTGTCTCAGGCCCATAGAGGCACTGAAAAAGGATTTTGAAGATAATGTGAGAGTTATGCAGTAGGGTAATGAAGAAAAAGTCAACAGCTTAAAAAGCCAAAGTGGCCAAATGGAAAAGTAGGTACAAAATCTCTCTGAAGAAAAATGGTTGCTTTAAAATGAGAATTGAGCAAATAGAAGCTAATGACTTAATGAGAAATCAAGACACAATAAAACAAATCCAAATAAATAAATAATAGAGGCAAAGTGAAATATCTCCCTGGAAAAACAATTAACCTAGAAAATAGATTCAGGAGACGAGAATATGAAAATTAATGGAATACCTGAAAAATATGATTAAGGAAAAAGGTCAGACATCATCTTGTAGAAAATTGTCATGGAAAATTGCCCTGATATTCTAGAAGCAGAAGGTAAAATAGTAATTGAAAGAATCCACCAAATCACCTCCTGAAGAGATCCCAAAAGGAAAACTCCCAGGAATATTATAGCCCAAATTCCAGAGCTCCCAAATCAAGGAGAAAATATTGCAAGCTGCCAAAAAGAAACAATTCAAATACTGTAGAGCCTCAATCAGGATGAAAAAAGATCCAGCAGCTTCTACATTAAAGTATCAGAGGGGATGGAATATTATATTCCAGAGGGCAAAGGAACTGGATTACAACCAAGAACAATGTATCTAGCAAAACTGTGTATAATCTTTCAGAGGAAAAAATGGAACTTCAATATAAAAGAGGACTTTCAGGATTTATGATGAAAAGACGGGAACTGAATAGAAAATTTGACTTTCAAATACAACACCATAGATAAACATAAGAAGGTAAACAGGGAAAAGAAATTAAGAGGGATGTTTAAAAGGTTAAACTCTTTAATTCCTCTATGGGAAATAATATGTCTAACTAATAAGAACATTCTCAGTATTAGAGCAGATCATAGAAATAAATTTAGCCAGAGGGCACAGGTGTGAATTGATTATGAAGTGATGACATATGTAAAGTATTTTTTTCTTTATCTTTGTGTGTGTGTGGGGGGGGGGTTGGAGTTGGGGGCATGCCTAGTGTCATGCAGTGGATGAGTGTCTTGTGTCTGAGGCCGGATTTGGGCTGGGGTCCTCCTGGGTCCAGGGTTGGTGCTTTATTCACTATGTCACTTAGCTGCCCCATGATGATACCTTTAAGGAAAAATTGGGGGGTGAGAAGAATGCACTGGGGGAAGGCAAAGGGCAGAAGTAGAATGGGGTGATATCCCACATGAAAGAATTAGGAAAGGGCTTATGGAGTGGGTGGAGAGATTGGGAGAGGAGCAGAGCTGTAAATGAACCTTGCACCCACTAGAATAGGTGCAAAGACCTTAATATCATCAGCACTGGCTCAAGGAGGGATTAATATACACTCCCAATTGAGTGGAGCAATCTATCTAACCCCTGCAGGAAAACATGAAGGGAAAGGGATAAGGAGGGAAAGAAAGAAGGGAAGATTGAAGGAGAGGGCAGTCAGAAACAAATCCCTTTTGAGGAGGGATAGAGCAAAAGAAGATAGATATTAAATATCATGGGAAGGGAATAGGATGGAGTGAAACAGTTTAATAGTAACTGTGAAAAAGAGAAAAGGAAAAAATGTAAAAAAAGAGAGAGAGAATGAAACAATTGAAATTGATAGAAAAAGTTTTTACTAGGAGCCCCTTAAGTACATGAAATCCCAAATCTGAGGTGGGAGGAGAACTACAAAGTGATAGCATTATTTGAAATGTCTGAATGGATAAACTTCAGCTTCTATTATTTTCTTAGGAAAAAAATAGTGAAATCATATTGTATCCTTTTTTAAGGGCTATTGAAGTTAAGTGACTTGCCCAAAGTCACACAGGCTAGTAAGTGTATCAATCTAGACTTGAACTAAGGTCCTCCTTATTCTAGTGCTGGTGCTTTATCCACTGTGCCACCTAGCTGTCATTATAACATTTCCTTATGGATATGTCTGTCTATTCCCTAGCTTTTTCTTCTGTTAAAAAAAAAAGGCCTCTATTTTCCATGTGTTATTCTTTAAATTTATTTATTTTAGTTTTCAACATTTGTTTACATAAGATTTCCAATTTCTCCATTTGTTATTAATCTCAAGTGATTCACTGTAAACAGAATTTCTTGAAAGTATGACATTCTTATATTACTTGCTGAAGGATCAAGGAAATGGGATATGTTAAATATTTTACCATAATACTATTCCATTGGAAATATATTTATGTATACATATGTGTATATGTATGTGTACTTATGTGTGTATGTCTATCTATCTAGTGTGTGTGTGAGAGAATATATTATCCTTTGATATGAATTCATCCACTGCTGCAGCTCTTGTTATGATGCTTTTTATGGAGCAATTGAAATATCTATTGATGGTTGTTAAATTAATTGCTTAGGAGTGTCAATAGCTATGCCAAGGTATACTAACATTGAAATATAATTGGCATATTCTGGGAGAGAAGGAGTGAATGGGAATCAAAGAATCTTGAATGGAAGCAAAGAACTGGAAGGATAGTCATCAAGCAAAGAATGCTGGATATTGATAACTAATAAAAACAGCAGGAATTATCTATTCTGTAAGGCAAATCTAGAGCTGACCAAGCATGTGACATGAATAAAATGTAAGAAGAGAAGCACTATTTCTTAGAAGCTAATGGAAAACCTATATTGTCTTCATCAAATTTTAATATTATGCATGGAAAATAACCCTGGGAAGTGAGAAAGAACTGTCAAATTTTTTGTCAGTCAACCATGCAAATTAAGAGAGGACCAAGATGTGGAAAATGGAATAGTGACTTAAGAAAGATAGCTTGGCTGGATCAAAAGTGACTAATGCTCTTATGAGTATATCCTAGTGGTTTTTCTGAATGCCTTGGTTTTATTCTATCATAACTGAATTATAAGTGAGGGAAAGTCAGAATTATTTGGAATTGTAGATGTGGGTAAAAGCCTTATTGAGAATAGTTGGGTGGGGCAGCTAGTTGGTGCAGTGGATTAAGCACTGGGCCCTGGATTCAGGAGTACCTGAGTTCAAATCCGGCTCAGACACTTGGCACTAACTAGCTGTGTGACCCTGGGCAAGTCACTTAACCCCCATTGCTCCACGAAAAAAAAAGAGAATAGATGGGTGGGGTAACTTCTAATTTAGGGGATTCTAATATCTGAATTGCTTTCTCTCCTCATTGTTTTTTTTTCATTATTTCAAGCTCAGGATTTACCCCTCTTTGTCCATTCTATTTCCACTGACCAAAATTTTATGGTATATTTACTGTCCTCAGTGATGCTGATAGAGATGTTATAGCTATGCAAGTTTTAGCTACTCACATTGCAGAATTTCCATATATGCATGGGGACACCTATTTACTAGCTTGGCTGGTTTGTCCACTTCACCATATTTTTCACACTAGCAAGTTTAGTTTCTCAAAGAAGGACCACCATAAGACAGACTTGAATTTTCTCAAGGTCTTAGAGGTAACCCTATTGAGTATTCCCCTACTCACCACTTCAGCTCCCTTGTACTTACCATTTCAATTTTCTAAAAGCCATCCACTCATAATGATACATGACAATACATAATGATACATGAAAAATGATATCTTAAACATAATCATTTACTTAAAAAATACAACCTCTGCCAACAATATAATCATTATCTAGAGGTAAGAGCAAGTACATAATTTCAGAAATCTGCCATAAAAGCACACGAGTGAGAAAAATCTATGTATCTGGGATTAACTCTCAAATATGATATTATAAAATTTGTTGTCCTCTTTCTGTCTCAGGAAACATCCACTGAAGTTTTCTTCATGATCTTAACTTCAGATAAACATAACTCTTCTTAGCAATCTGATGACCCAAGACAATGCCAAATACTTATGTTGGAAAATACTCTCCACATTCAGAAAAAGAATTATGGAGTCTGAATGCAGACTGAAGCATACTACTTTCCCTTTTGTTGTTGTTTCTTTGTTACTGTTCTTGTTTATTCTTTCTTAGTATATTTTTCCTTTTGTTCTGATTAATGTGGAAATGTTTATCATGATTGTAATGTATAACCTATATCAAATTGCTTGCTGACCTTGGGATGGGGGAGATAAGAGAGCATGGGAAAAAATTTGGAACTCAAAAAATAACTTTATATGTAATTGAGAAAAATAAAAATAAAAATTTTAAAATGATGGTAACTTCAATCTTAAACACAAGATAACACTGCTGAGCTGAGTACATTCACTCTATGCTTGACTATTTTGGAAATCAATATGGAATCACATAACACACAATATAATATTACTTAAAAAAGCTCAGTCCAACAGTCTCCTTGTCATATTTATGTGACAAGGATATTGATTATAATACTATATATGTATGCATATGCACACATATAGATAAAGACTCATGAAATAATTTGTAATGGCAAAAAAAGAAAAAATAAATGCAAACAACCAAGTTATGTACAATTTGACAACTTTGAAAACTGGAGTGTATAATTATAGAGGTGAAGGGCTAAGGTCTCTAATTTCATTACTATAGATATCTCCCCTGAAGATGAATGTTTCTCTTTCCAATTAAGCCAGTAACTTCTTTTCAATATTTTAATCTCAGTTATGAAGAGCACTGAGAATTTAACTGCATTTTTGCTCAATCACATTGCCAATCTGAATCAGGTTTTGGACTAAAACACATACCTATGTATGCATTAATGCGTATTTAAACAAATGCATATATGTATATAATTGAATAATGTGTAAAAGCAAAGAAGAGGGACTTAGCCAATGAATATTGGAACCACTTTTGCAGGGTCATTATCCTCATGCATAATGCTACTTGCATTTGAGGAGCACAGTATAGATCTGTTTCTTAGAAATATTGTGGGGTTTTTTTTCTTATATTTAATCCCTGCCACATGCTTTGTTAGCAAGAGATTTGACTTGAAGAATAAAGAATGAAAAACACAAATCAAATAAAGAACAATGAGTTGTTCAGTCTTTTCAGTCATGTCTGACTCTTCATGACCCCTATTGATGTTTTCTTGGCAAAAAATACTGGAGTGGTTTGCCATTTCCTACTGAAGGTCATTTTACAGTTGAGGAAACTAAGGCAAAAATAGTTAAGTGACTGCCTAGGGTCATATAACTAATAAGTGTCTGAGGTAAAATTTGAAGTTAAAAAGATGAATCTTCTTAACTCCAGGCCTCACACTGCACTATCTAGATGCCCATGCATGGCTACTACCTAATGGGCTTGAGTTCTACCTCTAACTGAGAAAGGACCTTTTATTCCTTTCTTTTAGCAAATGGAGGTTGGTTATGGTGGCTCCCAGCTTTAAACCCTGCTATAGGTATATAAGGCTGGTGGATTACTTGAACTCAGGAATTCTGAAATGTAGTAGACCAAGTTAATAGTGTATACACATTAATTACAGAACAAGTATAATGTATTTGTGAAAGGTACATAGGATTGGAATACGTAAAGAGGGGAACATTGACACATCTGAAAAATGGAACAGTTCTCAAGCTGTTCAATAATGGGATCAGGCCCAGAAGTAGCTGTTATACTTCTAGTTTGGGTGAAATAAGGAAACCCATATTAAAAAAAAACATTTAAAATTATTATTACAAGAAAAAAATTACAATCATTAATTTGCCTAGCTATTTCCTCTATGTGTACTTTTTGTTTGTTTGTGTCTATATTTATTTATTTATTTTAATTTTAGACTTTTATTTTCTAAATGACATGTAAAAGCAAATTTTGACATCAATTTTTTTAACACCTTGTGTTCCAACTTTTCTTCCTCCCTCCCTTCCCATCCCCTTCCCCAAAAACTCAAACAATTCAACATAAATTATACATGAGCAGTCATGGCAAACAATTCTACTTTATCTAGGTTGTGAGTGGAAACAGATAAAAACAAAACTTCAGATTAAGCAATTTTCAAAAAAAATGTGTTTGAGATACCATCAGTTCATTCTCTGTAGATGTACTGCAATTTCCCTAGGTTCTTCAGAATTATAATGGTTATTGCCTTCCTGAAAATAAGCACGTGCTTCCCAGCAGATCAACTTATGCTGATTGCTGTTATTTTGTATACAATACATTTCTCTCTGCTTCAGTTCATGTGTGGCTTTCTAGGTTTTCTGATAGCATCCTGTTCATCCCAATTTCTATATAGTACCTTGAACTTGACAGAGAATTTTCTTCACAAAGCCCAGCAGAGTAGGTACCATAGATTTTGATATTGCAGTCAATCAATGTAACTATTTCTCTCCATCCCATGCCCCTTTCAATGATATTTATTCATTGTCTACCTTATTTGCCCTAATTCTCCTCATAAGTGTTTTGCTACTGATTTCCCCTCCCCCACTCTGCCCTCCCTTCATTCACCCTTCCCTCCTTATCCTCTTCCCCTTCCTACTTTCCTAAAGGGTTAAATAGATTACTCTTTACTATTGGAAGTGTGTGTTATTCTCTTTTTGAGCCTGCTCTGATGAGGTTATGGCCTTGAGCTAATTCTGTTTTCTAAATTTTTCTTCCTCCCTGACTCCTCAACTCTCCCTATGATATCAAGCAATTCAATATATGTCATATATGTGGTGTTATGCCAAACATCTTCACCTTCCTCTAAAGTGTTTTGCTTTTTACAGCTCCCTTCCCCAAACTTCCCTTCCCTCCTTTCCCTCTCCCCGCCCCAACTCCTTCTCCTCCCACTTTTCCTCAGGGCAAAAATACATTACTATACACACTTGAGTATGTATGTTATTTCCTCTTTGAGTCAATTCTGATGATAGTAAAGTTCACTCACTCCCCGCTTCCCCTCCCCTCCATAGGTTTTTTCTTGTTTCCTTCCTATGAGCTATTTCTCTCCATTCTATCTCTCCACTCCCCCTCCCCCAGTCCATTCCTCCCACCCTCACCCTTATTTTAAAGATGTCATCATTGGTTTGCTAGATGGCACCGTGAAACAAAGCACCAGCCCTGGGCCCAGGAGGCCCAGAGTCCAAATCTGGCCCCAGACACCAAAAAACCCACCTTGTTTGCTCCACAAAGATAAGGGATATACAAAACATAAATACTTACAAATACAATACCTTCATATTCAGTTCAGACCTGTGTCCTCTGTGTATTCCTTGCTGAAAAAGTTCTTATGAGTTGGAAGTATTATTTTCTCATGTATGACTGTAAACAGTTTAATCTTTAATGTCCATTGTGATTTCTTTTTCCTGTTTACTTTTTTATTATTCTCTAGGGTCTTGTATCAGAAAGTCAAATATTCTATTCAGTTCAGGTTTTTCATCATAAATACCTGAAAGTCCTCTTTTCTTTTCTTTTTTTTTAATAAAGTATTTTATTTTTTTCCTGTTACATGTAAACATAGTTTATCAACTTTTGTTATATAAGCTTTCCAATTTCAGATTTTTCTCCCTCCTTCCCCTCCCTCCCCCTACCCCAGACAGCAGGCAATCTGATATATATATAATATATATATATTATATAATATATATATATATATATATATATGTGTGTGTGTGTGTGTGTATATATATATATACACACACACATATATATACATACATATATGTACATAATAACATTAAGCATATTTCTGCAATTAGTCATGTTATAAGAGAAAAATCAGAGCAATTGACGAAAAACCTCAAAATAGAAAAACAACAGCACCAAAAACAAAGAAATAGTATGGTTCATTTAGCATGTATACTCCACAGTTCTTTTTTTTCCTGGATTTGGAGGTCCTCTTCCATCATGAGATTCCCTGGAACTCTTCTATACCATTGCATTGGTGAGAAGAATCTAGTCCATCACAGTAGATCAACACATAATGTTGATTATACTGTGTACAATGTTCTTCTGGTTCAGCTCATCTCACTCATCATCAGCCCACACAGCATCCTCAGGTTTCTCTAAATTCCTCCTGTTCATCATTCTTACAGCACAATAGTATGCCATTACATTCATATACCACAACTTGTCCAGCCATTCCCCAATGGATGGACATCCACTCAAATTCCAATTCCTTGCCACAACATAAAAAGCAGCTATAAATATTTTTGTACATGTGGGTCCCTCTCCCCTTTCCATGATCTCTTTGGGAAAAAGACCCAAAAGTGGTATTGCTGGGTCAAATAATATGCACAGCTTTATCAACCTTTAGGTATAATTCCAAATTGCTCTCCAGAATGGTTGGATCAGTTCACAGCTCCACCAACAATGCATTAGTGTCCCAATTTTTCCACAGCTTCTTCCAACATTTATTATTTTCCTTTTTTTATCATATTAGCCAGTCTGATGGATGTCAGGTGGTACCTCAGAGTGTTTTAATTTGCATCTCTGTAATCATTAGAGATTTAGAGGATTTTTTCATATGAGAATAGATAGCTTTGGTTGCTTCATCAGAAAACTGCCTGTTCATATCCTTTGACCATTTCTCAATTGGGAAATGACTTTGATTCTTATAAATTTGATTTAATTCCCTATATGTTTTAGAAATGAGGCCTTATCAGAAGTACTGGCCATAAAAATTGTTTCCCAGTTTTCTGCATCCCTCCTAATTTTGGATGCATTGCTTCTGTTTGTATAAAAAAAAATTAATTAATGTAATTGAATTTATCCATTTTGCATTTTATAATATTCTCTATTTCTTGTTTGGTCATAAACTGTTTTCCTTTCCAAAGATCTGAAAGGTAGACTATTCTTTCTCTCCTAATTTACCTTTGGTATAACCTCTTATGTCTAAATCATGTATCCATTTTGACCTTATTTTAGTATAAGATGTCAGATGTTGGTCTATGCCTAATTTCTGCCATACTATCTTCCAGTTTTCCCAGCAGTTTTTGTCAAATACTGAGTTCCTATCCCAGAAGCTGGAGTCTTTGGGTTATCAAACACTACATTACTAGTGTCATTGACTACTGTGTCTCCTGTGCCTAGCCTATTCATCGTACATCCACTCTATTTCTTAGCCAGTACCAGATAGTTTTGATGACTGCTGCTTTATAGTAAAGCTCCAGGTTTGGTACAGCTAACCCACCTTCCTGTGAATTTTTTTCATCATTTACCTGGATATTCTTGATTTCTTGTTTTCCATATGAATTTTGTTATTATTTTTTCTAGCTCTATAAAATAATTTTTAGGTAGTCTGATTGGTATGGCACTGAATAAGTAAATTAATTTAGGTATTACTGTCATTTTTACTCTATTAGCTCTGCTATGAGCAATTGATATCTTTCCAATTATTTAGATCTGATTTGATTTGTGTGAAGAGTATTTGGTAGTTGTGTTCAGAGTTCCGGGTTGGTCTTGGCAAGTAGACTCCCAAGTATTTTATATTATTTACTGTTACTTTAAATGGAATTTCTCTTTCTATCTCTTTGCTGCTGGACTTTGTTGGTCAGTATAGAAACACTGATGATTTATGTGGATTTATTTTATATACTGATACTTTTCTTAAGTTGTTAATTGTTTCAAATAATTTTTGAGTTGATTCTCTAGGATTCTTTAAGTATACCATCATATCATCTGCAAAGAGTAATAGTTTTGTTAACTCCTTGCCTATTCTGATTCCTTTAATTCCTTTTTCTTCTCTGATTGCTAAAGGTAACATTTCTAATACAATATAAAAGAATAGGGGTGATAATGGACATCCCTGTTTCACCCCTGATCTTATTGGGAAGGCTTCTAATTTATATCCATTGCATATAATGCTTGCTGATGGTTTTAGGTAGATACTGTTTATTATTTTAAGGAAAGCTCCACCTATTCCTAAATGCTCTAGTGCTTTTTTTTTTGTTTGTTTGTTTTTTTAGTGAGGCAATTGGGGTTAAGTGACTTGCCCAGGGTCACACAGCTAGTAAGTGTGTGTTAAGTGTCTGAGGCCGGATTTGAACTAAGGTACTCCTGACTCCAGGGCCAGTGCTCTATCCACTGCGCCACCTAGCTGCCCCTCTAGTGTTTTTATTAGGAATGGGCGTTGTATTTTCTCAAAAGCTTTCTCTTCATCTATTGAGATAATCATATGATTTTGGTTAGTTTTCTTATTGATATGGTTGATTATGTTAATAGTTTTCCTAATGTTAAATCAGTCATGCCTTCCTGGTACAAATCCCATCTGGTCATAGAGTATTATCCTGATGATCACTTGATGTAATCTCCTTGCTAATATCTTATTTAAGATTTTAGCATCAATATTCATTAGGGAAATTGGTCTATAATTTTCTTCTTGCTTTTTGCTCTGCCTGGTTTTAGTATCACCACCATATTTCTGTCATAAAATGAATTCGGTAGAACTCCTTCTTCACCTATTTTTCCAAATAACTTGTATAATATTGTAATTAATTGTTTCTGAAATGTTTGGTAAAATTCACCCGTAAACCCATCTGGCCCTGGGGATTTTTTCTTAAGGAGTTCATTAATTGCTTGTTCAATTTCTTTTTCTAATATGGGTTTATTTAAGGATTTTATTTCCACTTCCGTTAACCTGGGCAGTTTGCATTTTTGTAAATATTCATCCATTTCATTTAGATTGTCAAATTTATTGGCATACAGTTGGGCAAAATAATTTCTAATTTTTGATTTAATTTCTACTTCATTGGTGGTAACTTCACCCTTTCATTTTTGATACTGGTAATTTGGTTTTCTTCTTTCTTTTTTTTTTTAATCAAATTAACCAATATTTTATCTATTTTATTGGTTTTATCATAAAACCAGCTCTTAGTTTTATTAATTAATTATATAGTTGTTGTTTTTTTTTTTTTTTGCTTTCAACCTTATTAATTTCTCCTTTAATTTTCAGGATCTCTAGTTTAGTATCTAATTGGGGATTTCTAACTTGTTATTTTTCTAGCTTTTTAAGTTGCATGCCCAATTCATTAATCTCCTCTTTCTCTTTTCATTCATTCATGTAAGCATTTAGAGCTATAAATTTTCCCCTTAGCACTGCTTTGGCTACATCCCATAGATTTTGGCATGTTGTCTCATTATTGTCATTCTCTTGGTACAGCTATTGATTGTTTCTATGATTTGTTGTTTGATCCCTTCATTCTTTAGAATGAAATTATTTAGTTTCCAATTGATTTTCATTCTACTCTTCCCTGGCTCTTTCTTACATGTAATTTTTGTTGCATCATGATCTGAGAAGGATGCATTTATTATTCTGCCTTTCTACATTTGACTATGATGTTTTGTGCATTGTAATGATTGGAATGATGCCTACTGCTGGAGACTTACTGTAGAAAAGTTCCGCCATGAAAGGAAGGTCTTTGAGGGCAAGACCATGCATCTTTTCTTTGGTGTCAGGAAGTGACGTTTGCTGGTGGGAGGAGGAAGGGGGAGTCGGGCACTCAGTCTCTTTCATTTGGACTCTGGTGGAGAGCAGTGCTAGAAATGTGCTCTCCCTTTAATAGATAGATGAATGTAGCCCTTTCTCTCTGTCTTTACCAAATTCTTATTCTCCTTAAAAAAATGTTTAAAAGCCTAACTCTTGCTAAAGCTTATAATTTATGATGACCACTCATTAGATATTTTAGACAGACTAGCTAGAATTTTAGCCCTTAACAGCATTAATACATGGTCAATTTTTGTTATTATGTACTGCTGAGGAAAGGTATATTCCTTTCTATCCCCATTCAGTTTTCTCCAGACATCTATCATGTCTAGTATTCTATTTACCTCTTTCACTTCTTTCTTATTTATTTTTCAGCTAGGTTATCTAATTCTGAGAGGGGAGATTCAGATCCCCCACTAATATAGTATTACTGCCTAATTCCTCTTGTAACTCATTGAACTTCTCCTCTAAGAATTTAGTTGCTGTTCCACTTGGCACATACATATTTAATATTAATATTACTTCATTATCTATAGTACCTTTTAGCAAGATGTAGTTTCCTCCCTTATCTCTTTTAATGAGATCAATTTTTGCCTGTGGTTTGTCTGAGATAAGGATTGCCACCCCTGATTTTTTTACTTTAGCTGAGGCATAATATATTCTGCTCCAGCCTTTTTGCCTTTACTCTGTGTGTTATCTCTCTGCTTCAAATGTGTTTCTTGTAAACAGCATATTGTAGGATTCTGGCTTTTGATCCACTCTGAAATTTGCTTCTGTTTTATAGCAGAGTTCATCCCATTCACATTCACAGTTATTATTACTGACTGTCTATTCCCCTCCATTCTATTTATCCCCTTTGTACTTCCCAACATTGTTTCACCGTATTCCTCCTCACCAATGTTTTGCTTCTTACCCCTGCCTTCCCCATTCTGCCCTCCTTTTTATCACCCCCTCCCTTTTCTTTACCCTTTTCTCCCTTGCTTTTGTCCCCCCTTCTATCAGTCCCCCCCTTTCCCTTCCCCTTTTATTCCCTAAAGAATGAGCTACGTTTCTTTAACCCAATGAACGTATATGTTATTCCCTCTTCGAATCAAATATAATGAGAGTAGGGTTAAAGCAATGTTCACCCCTCCTTTCTTTCCCTCTATCATAATAGGTTTTTTTTTCACCTCTTCATATGATATAATTCACCCCATTCCACCTCCCCTTTCCTCTCCTTCACATAGACTACCTTTTAACCCCTTGATTTTCTTTGTATAATCACATCAAAGACAATTTATATTTATACCCTCTGTGTAAAGTCCTTCTTTCTGCCCAAATACATTTACAGTTCTTGTTATGAGTATTATCTTCCGTGTAGGAATGTAAACAGTTTAACCTAATTGAGTAACTTTTTTTTTCCCCTCTGTTTACCTTTTTAAACTTCTCTTGAGTCTTGTATGTGAAGATTAAATTTTCTATTCAGTTCTTGTCTTTCATCAGGAAACATTGAAAGTCCCCAATATCCTTGAATGTCCATCTTTTCCCCTGAAAGAGAATGTCCAGTTTTGCTGGATAATAGAACCTTGGCTGCAATCTAAGCTCCTTTGCCTTCCGGAATAATCATATTTCAAGCCTTGTGGTCCTTAATGTTGAAGTTGCCTGGACCTGAGCATCCTGACTGTGGCTGTATGATATTTAATTGCTTCTTCTGGCTGCTTGGAGTATTTTCTCCTTCACCCGATAATTCTGGAATTGGCTACAATATTTCTTGGAGTTTTCTTTTGGGGTCTCTTTCAGGAGGTGATCAGTGGATTCTTTCAATGATGATTTTATCTTCTGATTCTGTGATATCAGGGCAGTTCTCCTGAATAATTTCCTGGAGTGTGGTGTCTAGATTCTTTTTCTGGTCATGGCTTTCAGGCAGTCCAGTGATTCTCAAATTGTCTCTCCTGGATCTATTTCCAGATTTGTTCTTTTTCCAATGAGGTATTTCACATTTTCTTCTCTTTTTTCATTCTTTTGATTCTGCTTGAATGAGTCCTGGTGTCTCATGGATTCCTTATCTCCCAACTGTCCAATTTTAGTTTTTAAGGCATTGTTTTTTTTCAATGGGATGTTCCACCTTTTTTTCCATTTGACCAAGTGAATTTTTTAAAGGCATTGTTTTCTGCAATCAATATTTCTGCTTCCTTTTCCAAGCTGCTGATTCTTTTTTCATAGTTTTTTGTTTTGCTTTCATTTCTCTCCCTATTTATTCTTCTACCTCTCTAAACAATCTTTAAAATCCTTTTTTGAGCTCTTCAGGAAGGCTTTTTTGTTCTTGAGACCAATACACCTTCCCTCCTGAGTCTTCAGATGTAGGCAATTTGAGGGTATTTTCTTAATCTGAGGTTGGTTTGCTTCTTCACTATTCATAAAGAAGCTCTCAATGGAGAGGGTTCTTTTGCTTCTAATCATTATTGCAGCTTATTTATTTATTTTTTAAGTTGAGGTCTGCTCTGGGGGCACTAGGGTCCCTGTTTTGGCTTCTTGTACAGGGGTATACGTTCTGTTTCACCAGGTTTTTACACTGAGGATTTTAAGTGTGTGCAGTTCCTCCCCCCACCCCCTGCACTTCCTATCTGAGTGTGCTAGGATCAGTGGGCCTAGTTGTGCCTTACCTGTCCATGGCAACTTGCCCTTGGCTGGTTCAGGTAGGTATTTCCACTGTCCTGCTGAGGCACCAGATTTTTGAGCCAGGATCCAGGGGCCTCAGTTGTTTGGCTGTGGCCCACAGCTTCCTGCTGACTTGCCTTGACCCCCTTGGTGCTGGGCTGCTGCCCTGCATAGCGCCTCCCTTTTGCCAGAGTGAGACCGACCTTTGCCTGAATTCTTCTAAATTATATCTGGTTGGAAGACTCTGTCACTCTGTCTCTCTGCAGGTTCTGTAGTTTCAGAATCTGTCCTGAGACTTGATTTAATTTTCTTTTTGAGGGAACAGAAGAAAAGCTCAGGCAGCTTTCTGATTCCTCTCTTCCATCTTGGCTCTGCCCCCAAAAGTACTCTTTTTTATTGAAGTTCCATTTTTCCTCTGAATAATTATGTTCAGTTTTTGCTGGGTACATGATTTTTAGCTGTAGTCCCAGTTCCTTTGCCCTCTAGAATATAATATTCTATGTCCTCTCTTTCAGAAAGTAATTAGTGGATTCTTTCAATTTCAATTTTAGCTTCTGCTTATAGAATATCAGGGCAATTTTCCCTCACAAACGATTGGACGGTGGTGGCTAAGCTTTTGTTTTGGTCATGGTTTTCACACAGTCCAATGATTTTCAAATTATCTCCCCTAGATTTATTTTCCAGTTCAGCTGTTTTTCCAAGGAGATTTCACATTGCCCTCTATTTTTTCATTCAATTGGATTTTCTTTACTGTGTCTTGGTTCTCATAAGGTCACTAGCTTCCATTGTTCCATCCTAATTCTTAGGCATTTATTTTCATCAGACAGTTTTTAAATCGCCTTTTCCATTGTTTTTTCAAGCTATTGACTTTTTTCTCATGACTTCTGCTTTGCTCTCATTTTCTCTTTCCATTCTTTCCTCTCTCTCTCTCTCTCTCCTCTCTCTCTCTCTCTCTATATACTATATATATATATATATATATATCTATATATATCTATATATATCTATATATATAGATATATATATATATCTTCCTTCTACTTCTCCTATGTTCTCTTCAAAGTCCCTTTTGAGAGCTTCCATGGCCTGAGACCATGTCATATTTTTCTTGGAAGCTTTGGATGTAGGGGACCTGTGGTTGATTTCCCATTTTAGGCTGCACTTTGATCTTCCTTGTTGCTGAAAAAGCTTTCTATAGTTTTGAACTTTCTTTGTTTGTTCATCTTTTAATTTATTTTAAACTCTCCACTGGGTGTTGGGGGTGGGGGCCTGCTTCTCGTCTCTACTCCTGTTCCTAGCTTCAGAGGGTCCCAGGTGTTTTGGTTTGAGGGATGGCCAGTTTTTCTTTTGCCTGGCCTGTTCTCTGGTCCAGAGATAACCTCAGGCCTACTTACTAAACAACCCACCAGCAAAGCTTTCTGTGGTGTGGTTCTTAGCTTTGACAAGACTGGTGCACCTCCCCCACCTGAGCCTCCTCCACTCAAGGTTTCTTCCTGTTCTCTGCTGTGGTGGGACAGCCGAATTCTTCCCACATCCTGCCAACCCTTCAATGTCTGCTTGCCCTCCATCCAGCCGATCAGCCCTCTTACCCACCCACACACTCACCTCCAGAGGATGCCAGTGCTGTAGCCACTTCAGAGGCTCCAGGGTGAACTCCTCCAGCAGTGAGTCTGGTGTGTCTGTCAGCTCGATCAGAGGTGGGAGGTGGGGTTAGACTTTACTCATGGTTCAGCATGGTCCCTTGAAATCTATCTATAGCTGGAGAATAATTTCAGCCTGTATTTTTGTGTGTTTTTCTGCTCCAGGGGTTCTTTTATTGCTGTTTTTGGGGGTGATTGTATCAGGAGATCTGTATGTTTAATGTCTTTCCTCAGCTATCTGGCTCCACACCTCCCCCCCATTTATGTCTATTTTGCTTAAACAATACATTTGGCAAGTAAAGCATATATTTAAAGGAGATTTGCAAAGAAGTCTTTCAATTTAATAAACAATATAAATGATATAAAATTGTTTCAGTCAGCTAGAGAGATTAAAGATAAACTCAAACAAATATTGAACAATTTTATATGTTAATAACATTCATATAAAACAAAATTGATAGAAATAACTTAAAATAACAACAAAATGTTAACTATCACATGTAGAATCTATATCAGTACTTTTCCCCCCCTAGAAATAAGGGACAAACTAAATAAACAAATAAAATGTAAAACTACTGATGTTCACAGTTAGGCCAAGATAATATAACAAAGAACATAGTAACAAAATCAATATTTGAATTCAATGCATACTTTTTTGTTGTTGAGGCCATTGGGGTTAAGTGACTTGTCCAGGGTCACACAGCTAGTAAGTGTCAAGTGTCTAAGGCTAGATTTGAATTCAGGTACTCCTGACTCTAGGTCAGTGCTCTATCCACTGCACCCCTTAGCTACCCCTAATTCAGTGCATTACTAAGTAAATTACTCAGAAGGACAAATTTGCTAATCATGAACTATAAACAACTGCATACATTATTCCACTCCAATGAACCAAAGATCCATAGGGAAGGAATTCTTATTTTACTAATATAACAACAAGAATAACAACAAAAGATTCTGATAATTGAATAAACAATTTGAAAGAAAATTCAATTTCATGGATTAATGATATTAATATAAAAAACGTCAATATTTCAGGGATTACTCACATAATTTGTATAGGTAATTAAATTAAGTGTCACAGATCATAATTGTTTTTAGATCATAACATTTCTATATACCTTAGTAGTGTTTCAGAATTGTAGTGGCTGAAAATTCATTCCCAGGTAACCAACTGGGTGATTAACTCTTTTTGGGTTTTTGGGGGGTGATTAACTCTTATAGGTTTAGCTAGCCTATTTCTTTGACAACAAATTTTCTCTAGACTTGTGGAGACTGCCAGAGGTATTCATAGTTATAATCTTCAAAAGAGAGGCCAAATGTATTACATAGTGAAGCATCACATGAATACATCACCTCAGTGTAAAAATAATAAAAAAAAACATGGCATTATTGATGTAATTCTTATAACCAAAAGGTGGTGAAATGAACAATTCTTGGCTATCCATCAAGCACTAGAAATTATGATGGAAAATAGATTAATTTGATTATATAACAAAAAGAACAAATGTATCCAGAATATGGAGGAACTACTTATTTATTTATCAAACATTTTCTCTTAGAAAATAAATATCCAAATGATGATGAATTATTCTTTTATTGGTTCTGGCTGAATGCAATTTTCTTTATATTCTTAGGATACTTCTTAGGTTTTGTGGAATAAAAATGTTGACAATATTTGAAGGAAGAGAAGATAATTAAATAAAAATGATACAAGATGATAATATAGATGAAAAAGAATACTGTAAAGAAAAAAAAACTAGAAATAATTGAAGGTGATATAAAGTCCAGATAACATTCTCTCAACTTTTTTAGGAAGTGTTTAAAGAATAGCATCAAGTAGGTCAAAGAATAGAAAAGACAAATTAAAGTTTAAATATTTCTAAAATTGTGCAAAGAGGAAAAGAAAATTGGAAATTATCATTGTAGTAATGAGGAAATAGAACAATGGAATTTGGAAACACATTGAGATCACTCTATAAAGACTGCTGCCTTAGTAACAACTTCTGCATTTTTAGAAATGTCAAGGAACTCAAGGATAAATGTACAGGTTAAGATGTAGTTTCTAGTCATTCCTCAATTGAGAAATGAACAAAGGATATGTACAGGCAGTTTTCAGATGAAGAAACAAAGCTATCTATTACCAAATAAAAATGCTGTAAATCACTATTGATTAGAGAAACACAAATTAAAAGTACTCTGAAGTATGACTTCATACCTTTCAGATGGGCTAATATGATAACAAAGGAAAATAAGAAATGTTGGAGAAGCTGTGGAGAAATTGGAAAACTAACACACTGTTGGTGGAGCTGTGAACTGCTCCGAACATTCTGGAAAGCAATTTGGGATTATGCCCACAGGGCTATGGGAATGTTTATGTGCTTTGACCCCATGGTATCACTGTTATGTCTGTATGCAAAGAGACCATAGAAGAGGAAAAGGACCCACATGTACAAAAATATTTATAATAGCTCTCTTTGTGGTGACAAAGAATTGGAAATTGAGGGAATGCTCATCAATTGGGGAATGGCTAAACAAGTGTGGTATATGAATATAATGGAATACTATTGTACTCTAAGAAGTGATGAGTAGGAGGATTTCAAAGAAACCTTGAAGGACTTACATGATCTGATGCTGACTGAGAGGAGCAGAAACCACAGTACACAGTAACAGCAACATTGTGTGATGAACTGCTGTAATATATTTGGCTCTCCTCAACAGTGCAATGATACAAAACAATCGCAAAGAACTCATGATAGAAAATGTTCTCAACAACCAGAAAAAAAAAGAAAAAAAAAGAACTGGGGCTAATTAATGAAGATTGAACCATACTGTTTCTATTTTGGGGCTGTTTTTTTTTTCTTTTTCAAGGTTTTTACCTTTTGTTCTGATTCTTCTTTCACAATATGAATAATGCAGAAATATGTTTAATGTGATTGCACATATATACCTACATCAAATTACTTTCATCTTGGAAAGGAAGGAGGTAAGGGAGGGTGGAAGTAAAAATTTGGAACTACAAATTCTATGAAAAAAAAATGTTCAAAACTATCCTTAAATGTAACTGGAAAATAAAATACTTTTATTAAATATATTATAAAGATATAGTTTCTAATGTTCCTGTGTAATCAGCTTATGACTGTGCCTTCATGATATTAATAAAATGAACAAAACCAAATGGTTGATTTTCTAGATATTTATATACATTATGTGAATATTGATTATGATCAATGTTGTGAGATCCCACCAAGGTACTTATGATACTGTGCTCAGGAGAAAAGAAGAATAAAAAAGATCACATAGCATCATATTTAATGTTTTAATAATAAATTTTGGGGAAAATTAAAATATTTTATATATGGGAATAAGTTGACAGGTATTAAGATTACCCAAAGCATTCATGAATGTATACATAACAGATACCATGTAGCAAAAAAGCACTGTAAGTAATTATAATGTTTGGTATTGAATGCTGTGATGTGCACTGAAAGGAAACAATAGAGAAAGGAAGAGGTATGTTTTATGCAAATATAGATTCATTATAAGAAATCCAAGCACCTTTAAAACAAATCAGCATTGTGTGCCTGCTGTATGCCCTTTTTATATTCTGCATATAAAAAGTTATATGTGATATGATGTCTAATGTGTGCTTTTGTATATAGTAGGTATGAATATTGATCTTTTTTCCCTCTTTCCTCATAGTTTATGAATCACATATTATGAGAAATTTTAACATCATAGATGTAAAGTGGCATATAGTTGGTATGTGCATGCAGAATCAAGAGTACTATAAAGATCTGTTGCCTGAAGCAAAGAGCTCATCTGATTTTCCAATATGTGATGCAAATGCTTCATAATATGAGTGATATAAATATACAGAATTAAAATGAGCCCATGAGTGCTTAGCCAATCACATTTCCTAACTGACTGAACATTCTAACATTTTACTTCCACATGTGAAGAATTCAGTATGGAAGAGCAATATGAGGGGAACTTTTACTACATTAGACATACAATAGCAAGTCATAGAGACAAATTAGAGAAAGTTTCACAAATGTCTTACATTTTATATAGCCATTCTGTATATCTCATGAACCCACTGTTTTGTTATTATTCCTGCTGTTACTTTAAATATGAGTTTGGGTTTTTTTCAGAGTAAGGTGTTGTATTTGTAGTCACCCCCTGAATAAACTCAAATATTATAGATACAACTAACATCTGAATGATTCTATTCTAGAGAAAATGATGGCAAGCATTTGCATAAAGAAAAACCCAGTAAATTATCCATATGTTCCTGAACAATTGGATGTTCAGCCTTATTGGGTCAAACCATCTCAATGGTTGACTCTCTATATATAACTTCCTGCAGATATGTGGTTTATTTCAGATGTTTTAGAAAGTTATATTCATAATTACAATATCTAATATTAATAATACTGAAATGGATGTTTTATAAATACTCTGTCTTATTAAATGACATTTTGCTGCCTTGTTTGAATTTGAGTAAATTTAAGACATGTACAACCTCACTCCACTGCTATCCTGCTCTGAACATAAGCATGAGGTAGGAAATGGAAGAATTAACAATCTGTTCTTATGATATATTGGGACAGAGGGAATGTGACAAAGCTCTTAGCCATAGAAATGTAAATGTGTCATGCAATTATATATTTAGAACTAGAAAGGACATTAGAGGCCACATAGAAGCCACCCTCTAATTCTATCAATGAAGAACCTAAGGCCAGAAACATTAAGGGACATGACATGCATAGATCACATAGAGTAAATTTTTGAGCCAGAATTTGAATATAGGTCTTTCATATGTTAAATTTAATTCTTCTAACAAGATTATAATGGCCAAGCGTATAGAAAAAAAAAAAAAAACCAAAAACCAAAAAAAAAAAAAACAAGAGGCAAGGTAGGCATTGACATGTGAAGGGTCACTGGTCCTTCTGTACCCTCCTCTGACTACTTAAAGGATAGCTTAACCTGCTAGAAGTATTTGAAGGTCCTTGCTAGCAAAAGGATAACAAAAGGAAAGGGATTTGATGTCATAGTTTCTGCCTGATCCAGAAACCAAGAAGTATAGTCCTGAGTTTTTGAGATTTCACCTAAATTCTAGTTCTGTTGGAAACATGAGCTGAACATCATGGAAATACTCTGTTAAATGTTCTCTATTCACTTCATTACTTGTGTGTCTATGGAGAATTAAACCAACTCAATTATGTTTTCTCTAGAATTCATGTCCAAAATTGCTTTTGAATTGGGGTCTTCTAAGGGATACAAGAGTTACTTCAGGCACAACTGTTCAGAAAGAAGTTTTATTATAAGCTTCTAATTTTGCAAATCTGATTCTTACTTGTCACTTCCTCCTGTTCTAGTCAATGAAGTACACTAACAATTTTAGGATACCTTGCATATATCCCTGTTCCAATTGTTGTACATTTCCACTATTCTACTTATCCCTTCACCCCGTCCCCCACAAACCTTTCACATTCATGATTTCTTCTTTCCTGTGGTCTGAGTTATTATTATATCTGGAAAACAACAACAACAACAACAAAACCCACTGGCTTTGGGGTCTGAAGACCGGAATTCAAAACTCAACTAGAATCTTACCTGAGTGACATAGTTCAGATTATTTTACCTTTATTATCCTCAGTTTAATTATGTATCAAATAAAATAACTGTCTTTAGATGGCCTCTGAGGTCACTTTCAACTTAAGGTCTTTGATTCTTTTGTTACTCCAACTGTTATAATGTGATTCTCACCCTTCATTTTCCTGAAACTTGTTTTAATAAGAATCACATGAACTGTACTATAAGAATTGTACACATTATAAAATTCTTAATATTTTCTACTTATGATGGATCTCTAACATCAATGAAACTAAAAATAAAGACGATATTAAATAAGGGAAAATCATCATTAAAAAGAACTTATTTGGTGTATAATTAGCTCCTAAACCACTATTCCAAACTAGTAAAAACTAGCTGACTGTATGACTGTTGATAACTCTAGAGTTCAAATAAATATTTTATAGAACAGAGCTTCTTAAGCTTTTTAGCATTCTAAACTAATTTTGTAATCCAGTGAAGCCAATAGGACCATTCTAATAATAATATTTTAATTTTTATCTTTAGTTCCAAATTCTGTCCCTCCCTCCACCTCAGGCCCAAATAAATGGGAAGCCAAAAAATATACTGATTATACATATGAAACCATTAAACTATTTCTATATTTGTCATATTTCTAAAATCAAGAAAAGAAAAAATATGTTTCTATCTGCACTCAGAGTTAAGCAATTCCCTCTCTGGAGATGGTTAGCATTTTTTTTTATAAGGAGCCTTGAATTTTCATGCATCATTGTATTGACCATAGTAGCCAAGTCTTTCATAATTAATTTTCATCATAATATTGTTTTACTGTGTACAATGTTGTCCTAGTTCTGCTCAATTCCCTTTGTATCAGTTCATTTAAGGTTCTCATGCTTTTCAGAAATTTTCATTTCTTTCAACATTTGTTTGTATAAGATTTCTAGTCCAAATTTTTCTCCCTCCCTCCCTTACCCATCCCCAAGACAGAAAGCTTTCTGATATAGGTTATATATGTACAATCAAATTAAACATATTTTTGCATTAGTCATGCTGTGAAAGAAGAATCAGAACAAAAGGGAAAACCTCAAAAAAGAAAAAAAAAAGGTAGAAATAGTATGGTTCAATCTGCATCTAGATTCCACCATTCTTTTTTTCTGGATTTGGAGAACATTTTCCATCATGAGTCCTTTGGAACTATTTTGTATCACTGTATTGCTGGGAGGAGTCAAGTCTAAAACAGTTGATCAGCACACAATGTTGTTGATACTGTGTACAATGTTCTGCTCATCTCACTCAGCATCAGTTCATGTAAGTCCTTCCCGGGTTCTCTGAAATCCACCTGCTCATCATTTCAATCTTTATTTCATGCAGCTCAATAAAATAACATTTTAAATACTTTAAAATTCATGACATTATAAATAAAATCAGTTTTATTAAAATAATTAAAAAATATATTTAAAAAATAGCTTCATGAACCTCAGGTTAAGAATTCTTATTAAAAATCACACACACACACACTCATACACACATACATACATAAACACATAAAAAATATGAAAATATTTTTTCTTACAAATGAGATGTTGGTCAAATATCCTTAAAAGGCATACATAATGAATTAATTTGAGAGTTTAAAGGGACTTCAGAATGTATCTGGTTCAAATAGCAGAAGGGGAAAAAAAGAAACATTTCCAAGACTACCCAAAGAATAGTCATCCAATCCTTTATCTGAATACATTTAGTGAAAGAAATTCATGACTTCCTTAGATAGTCCAAACCACTTTTATATAATTCTACATATGACAACTAATTGGCTCCCCTGATGTCAAGTTGAAAGCAAGAATAAGACATGTTGACACACATGAACTGAAGATTAAATCTGACATTTCTAGGAATCAGGATAGGACCACACAGGCAAGAAGAAGTCTAATTAACCAATCTTGCTGAAAGTGTTGTCATGTCATATGAATATATTTGTCACTCTATCTAATGAAAATTGTGCGAATTATTGAAAATAAAATACATATCAACATGCATATCAATAAGTTTTTATTCAGACTATATATTATATGAGTGTTCTTCAAAAAAATTTTAAAAATTGGAAGGAAATTAAGTTTTTAAATTGGCCATTTCAACATGATTCTGCAAAGTGATTTTTACCTTACAAGGAAAGGAGAATGTTACTTTATTGAATACTACCCAATAATGTTTACTTGTGTTTTGGGTATTCCAATATTTGGTATAAGTTACGGTTCTTTATAAATGCTACCTAATTTATATGGATTATTTATTATTTTTTAAATATTTATAATGATGATTAAAGGGTATGAAGAATTTGGGAAGTATTTTAAGAAACATAAAGGAAATAACTTCACTCCCATGTATGTTTTTAAAACATTGTCACAATGTTTTAAAATACCCATAGCAGTAATAAACCATGCATCTGTTGTTATATTACCTTTTTACATTTCACATTACATTTTAGAAAACATATAACATATAACAGAAAAAATGTTGTCATCATTATGATCACCCATTATTATTTACAAGCCTGTAAGTACAAATATTATGAATATATATGATAGATTATGATTTGGGGAATTCCCAAGCATTCATAGGAATTCTATTTTCTCATTACTGAATATGAAAGATTAATATCTGTTGGCTATTTGAAAACTCTTCCATGCATCACAGTTTCCATGTTCTGAAAAGGATCACTACCTTTTTATCTCAAAAATATTAGGAACAATCATAAGGCAAGCATGAAAGTATAACACCTTCTCTATAGAAATTACAGATGTCTTGGACTCACATGAATGCTGGGATTTGGAATTTTCTCTCATTTCCTGAGGGAGGAAAATATGAGTGTTTTGGGAATGGGCCAGGACTAAAAGGAAAGCCCCCCAAAAGTAGAGACAACATAAAGGGATGATGGAAGTAGAGGGACTTTATGCCCTGGATAAATAGAGCAGAATCATGGTGGCCCCAAGAGTGGCTTCTACAAGGTAGAGCCATTTAATATGGATAATTCAATAGCTCTCTTCCTCAAACCACTTCTCCTGAAAGACTAGAGACACAAAAACTAAAGGGACAAAAAGCCAATTATATGATTGTTTCAAACTTGACAGGTGGTTGGAACACTAAGGAAAGAAAAACAAAAGATAGCTTCTAAGGAATAGCCATATCCATTTCCCCTGCTTTATTTCAAGTGGGGTCATCAGTACCTAAATGTGTCTTATCTATTAAAGGCTGTAGTTGATTAATGTCATCTTATTTCTCTTTAATACATATGATTGACTCCATCCCCAACCTAAACCTTTGCACTTAACTATGTCTCTTTTAATCATTGTTTGCACAGAACAGTTCTGGTAGCGAGACAAAGGATTGTGACAGGTAGTAAACATAGAACTATGGGAAAGGGTGAGCTCCCAATACCTAACATTTTCCCTCACTCACTAGGGGAATAATCCTGAGCCATTCTTATGTGTCATAATTACACTCTTAAGAACAGAATGACTCTGAACTTCAGCTTTCAGTCAGCTCCATAAAACTACCAGCTTAACCAGTTATTTTGCTGTTAATCTCAAGTGTCTGACCCCTAAGGGGAGTGGGGCACTTATGTTCCATAATTACTTCTAGTTTTTGTGAAAGTCAGAAGAAGTAGCTCACATATCTTAACCAAGGATACAAAAAGTAAAATATAGCTTAGTGAGAACCAAATTCTAATTGTAAAAGACACATATTTGGTTTCCCTTTTTGTAGTCTTTCAATTCAGGGAACAACAATAGAATAGAATTTCAATTTTGTCAGACTCTCAGAGAACAGTATTTCATATTAATAAAAATTATTATAGGATGCTAATAAATACAGAGGCATATTGTACCTACTCTTTCCCCTGACTAACTGCTTAGAATGAAGTGTTATAAATCATATTGTAAATTATTCTATAGGTATGAAAATATAAGCAAACTTGTTGGCATAGCATTTTCCATGTTCTATAGCTAAATAAATGCAGTCATCTATCTGCATATCCTTGAAAACTAAAGAATTAGCACAATTTTTAGACTATAGTTGAAATTTGGACTGCACTTGCTTTCTGAGGGGAGTGAAGGAGGAATATCCCTAGAATTTTCAGTTTATCAGACAATGAGTGTGAGATGGGTAGAGTGAATAACTAGAATGTGTTAAAATCTCTATTAAATTCTACCCTTGTGGGTGCCCTAACCAAAGGGAATTTGACCATTAAAATATTTCACTAGTTGGGGCAGCTAGGTGGCGCAGTGGATAGAGCACCAACTCCAGAGTCAGGAGTACCTGAGTTCAAATCCAGCCTCAGACACTTAACACTTATTAGCTGTCTGACCCTGGGCAAGTCACTTAACCCCAATTGCCTCACTAAAAAAAAAAATCACTAGGATGAAGTTCTATCAATTGAATTACTAATAATTTCTAGGAATGTATGGAACTTCTGACAGTCATTGGATGACTGAGACTCAGGAGATTAGATGATTTACCCACAGCCTCCCAATGGTTAGTAAGCATCAGAATCCTCACACATAGTGTACATAGAACTTCAATGAGGTCATGTTCTTCTTATCAAATCCATTCAATATTGTATTACAATGTATGCAATAGTAAAGAAAAATTCTGTTTGTTCCAAATGTAATCAGTGATTACCTGCTTCCAGCTCCACACCTGTTGGTATTTAGCATGCAGATAATGCAACTGTCTCTGTTTACAATTGTTTTTCATTATCCTACTGTGTCTGTTCTTGAACATTGGAGATTTGCTGCTGTCTAATTACTGTAAGCTTTGTAGGATTCTCAAGTAATCCTTAAATAAAAGATCAAACAAGCAACACTATAGCTCTAATACCAGCACAATGTTTCTGCATTCTTCCAGATAATACTAATATCAAGGAATATCTAAAACATTAACACTTTGATCATTTGGGGTGCCATAGTAGGTAGCAATTATTTGATTTTTAAAAGTAATTTATATGTGTACAGAAATGTTCAGTGTAGGAGTGATGTTTATATGTGGTATTCAACATTGTGTTAAACAATTGTCCATAGATAGCCAAAGAAAACCAGTGGAGTGATTGATAGTAACAATTGACTCTTCTCTAAAGACAAATACAGGGGGCGGCTAGGTGGCACAGTGGATAAAGCACTGGCCCTGGATTCAGGAGTACCTGAGTTCAAATCCGGCCTCAGACACTTGACACTTACTAGCTGTGTGACCCTGGGCAAGTCACTTAACCCCCACTGCCCTGCAAAAAAAAAAAAAAGTAAGTTAAAATATTCGGGGCAGCTAGGTAGCGCAGTGGATAGAGCACCGGCCCTGGAGTCAGGAGTACCTGAGTTCAAATCCGGCCTCAGACACTTAACACTTACTAGCTGTGTGACCCTGGGCAAGTCACTTAATCCCAATTGCCTCACTAAAAAAAAAAAAAAAAAAAGACAAATACAAGAGGAGCGAACTGAAATCACATAGGTACCAGTTAAAGAAGCAAGCAATAAGTTGAGGTTTACAGTATGTGGAGGAAGACAAAGTTTAGGGAAAAAAATATGGTCATACAAAATTCAAAAGGAAGGATCATAGGCCAAAATAGAATAGGGTAAAGAAGAGTACAGGGCTGAGGAAACTAAGTTAAAAATAATTGGCTGAAGTCAATGACAAAAAAAGTTACTCAAATCTTCAGATACGCCTTACTTGAATTAAGCATGGTTATTCAGAATCTTGGAAAGTTAGGTAGCACAGTGGATGGAGTGCCATGCCAGGAGTCAGGAAGACTCCTCTTCATGAGTTCAAATCTAGACTCATACACTTATTAGTTGTCACCCTGAGCAAGTCACTTAACCTTGTTTGCCTCAGTTCTTCATTTGTAAAATGAGCTGGAGAAGGAAATGGCAAACCACCCCATTATCTTTGCCAATAAAATTCCAAATGGGGTCCTGAAGATTTGGTCACAACTGAAAAATTACTCAACAATAACCATGACATTCAGAAGCTGGACTTAAAGCACATACAGTCACATTCACATATATAGAGGGATTAATCTATCCCTAAATCTTTATATCTGGAAGAGTGCTTAAAATTTTCTTTAGAAATTGAAGGTCTGTAGAAAATTTTTTATTCCTCATTCATCTTATTATTGAGAAAACTATACTGATTTGTTTTAACATTAAATTTCCCCTAAATAGGGAGGCTTGCCTAGTGAACATTATATATGTTTTAATTCACAAAATGGTTTTCCACATAATCTCAAGTAAACATCTTTAAAACTGCTTGTGAACTGAGTGAACAAAAAACATATTAGACAAAGAAAATTATGTCTACTAATCCCAAGAGGGAATAAGATAACAACAAAAACAGAATTTCAAAAAAAAAAAAAAGAAATGAGTTATGTCATGTTAATATAAACTCTTGTTAAAAATAATTTTGTCACACGAAAGGGAATTGAGGTATATGTATATATATATATGTATATATATATATATATATATATATATATATATATATATATATATATATATGTTCTAATCTTATTGAAAGCTTTTGAATCAAGAATGTAACCCAAATTAATTAATGGACAAGGAGAGAATCAACTAGATCAGGTAGGTGTTTGTACTAATTAGAAGGCAAATGACTGCTTAAGTTTTCATTATATCATTCTTAAATCAATATCAACAAGGAAATCAAATATCAATAAGAGTTCTACAAGTAATGAACTCCCTTTTGAGAGGATTTTAAAATTTCTTTTAATATATCAATTTTACTGTATTTTACATCATATATTATTTTATTTTATTATATATTATTTAATGTTTGTTTTAACTTAATGTTTACTTTGCCAACCTATGGATGATTAGTTTAGACTACACATTAGGTAGCAGGATAATAGATAACAAGGTACAAAAATTGAATGAGACAAGTTCTAGGGTAGGATTAAAGCAAGCCATCAGCATTGCTTTGTTCAAAATTTCAACAATTTACTAGTGATTTTTCAAAATGGTATGTACAGTGAAGCACATCTATTTCATTTTTAGAAGTTAAGATATTTATACCAGGGAAAGAAATTGCTTCTTCATACTTCATACTGTAATAGAAATGTTTCACTCCAAAGCAATTTTAGTTAGCTCCATATTGAACTGTAATTAAAGATTTATGATTCTATTAAAATGTAATGTTGCAGTTAATCCTTAATAATAAAACACTTCATAAAAGTTCAGTGTAACACACAATACTGAATACAATCGACAAATTTGCCCAAATATTTACTATGTTTTGGAAATGACAGCAAAGATGCTACTCCAGCCATTTCATTAAAATACCAGACACAACATTAGATATTTAATTGAAGAATGTAGATTCCCTATCTCCATTTTAGATACAGAAAGTGTGTTTCATAAGCTGGAATAATATGCAAATACTAAAGTTGCTGCCTTCCAAAAAATAGTTTAGTGCTCATCACTTGATGGCATATTTCTATACTTTTATCTTGTTCTTAATGGAATTTTATCTTATTCTATTCCAAGCTTTAAACAGATTGTCATTAACACCCATTTCCTAATTGTCTAAACAGTATTTAGGTTTAAATGACATATAAATAAAGGGTAAAACAATAATTTAAGCAACCAACAGTAGAATTTGTCACCATTACCATCAAGAACTAGACATTTCCCAGTATACATATGAATTGACTATCAATCACAAATATCAATTATACATATGTATACCCACACACCTATGAATTTTAATATTTTAAAAATTATTCTCAACCACTCAATTCCTACTTTTTTCACACTACTGAATTTTGGTCTGGGTCATGAATTCATATAATATTTAATGATTGAGTCCAAGATGTTGCCCTTTGTACTGCATATGATCTGCTTGCTAACTTCAAAGTGTGTTCCATCCAGAATCTTAAATGAATAATTTTGCTTCATACGTTTTACATCTTTCTATATAAAAAGCTTATGAAAGAAATCCTGCTGCATGATCAAGAGAATCTGTGAGTTCTGTAATTCCCTTTGTTAATAGTAAATTCATTCTACAGTGTGGGGGAATTGTGTGCACATATCAAAAAGGTGCTCCTAGCCATTATCTTCTAAAGGTGTTACTTATTGCCATTATCACCTATATAGTGGTGCAGCTGAGAGAAGATGGGTTCTGCTGTGGGCATACTGAAAATAACATATAAATGTGATACCTTGTAAAGATTTCAAATGTTTCTCAAGTCAAAGTTGCTATTGGTTGTGCTTCAGAAGGAATGGGAACTTTAAATTGTGACCTAGCCACTGTCCAAAGAAGCCATTTGATCAAGAAGATTTGGTTTGTGATCATCATCTTACTGCATATCAAGAATAATATTTTAAACAGAAGATTATTTACAATGGGAGATCATGTCATGGTTACTTATACTTTCTGTCACATTTTAGATTAGAATGGAGACAGGAGCTTTTCATCTGATTATTGAAACCCTAAGTGAAAAATCTCTTTTAAGAAAAATTTTAAGCTGGAGAGAGCTGGTTATGTTTTAACAAATAGTTCAATCACTTGGAAGTGCATTGCAAAACAAACAACTATTGATAAAGAAATGCAATTCTCAATAAATATATTTCAATAGTTTATAAAATATTAATGATAGCAATAATAATAACTAACATTTTTATAACACTAAGGCATACAAATTAATTTTAAATTCTTATCGCATTTGATCTCACAATAATCCTCTGAAGGAAGAAATATTTTGCACAACTTAACTGAGAAGGTAATTGAGACTAGAAGAAGTTAAATGAATTGTCCAGGGTCACAGAGCTGGCTAAGTGTCTGAGGAGAGGAAATATTGTATTCATCAACTATGTAGTTACCTCATGTCTTGAATCAAGTATGATACAGAACATATGTTTCTGCAAAAGTTTTTTTTAATTTAATGTAATTAAAATTGTCAATTTTACTTCTGTGATCCTCTCTATCTCTTCAGTCACACAATTCTACTTTTTCCCATATCCCCCTAATTTACTTATGATATCAACCCTTTATGTCAAAAATCATTTATATCCATTTTGGCATTATCTTAACATACCATGTGAGGTGTGAGTCTGTGCCTAGTTTCTACCAATCTGATTTCTAGTTTTCCTAGGCATTTTCATAAAATATTGATTTCTTACCCCCCAAACTTGGGTCTTTGGGTTTTTCAAACACTAGATTGCTGTGGTCATTTACTACTGTGAATTATGTAGTAAATCTATTCTAGAAATCCAAAATTATTTTTCAGTACCAGATTGTTTGATGATAACTGCTTTGGAATATAGTTTTGAAATCTGATGTTGCTAGGCTGCCTTTTATTAATTTTACTGTAATAGATTCCCTTGATATTCTGTTCTTCCAGATGATTTTTTCATATTTTTTCTGTTATGATTTTTAGTAGTTTGATTTGTATGGCATTAAATATGTAAATTAATATAAGGTAGATTTATCAGTTTCATCATATTGGCTATACATACATACCCATACATACATATGCATGCATACATACATACATATATATGTGTGTGTGTGATTTATGTGGATTTATTTTATATCCTGCAACATTGCTGAAGTAGCTATTTTTTCAATTAATAGTAGATTATCTAGGGTTTTTTTAAGTATACATTATATCATCTGAGTGATAGGGTTTTTTGTTCATTACCCATTCTAATTCTTTTATTTCTTTTCTCTTATTGCGATCACTAGAATTTCTAGTACAATATTGAAACATAGTGGTGACCTTATTTGGAAAGCTTTAAATTATGTCTGTTATAGGTAATGCTTTCTCTAGTTTTAGGTAGATACTTCTTATCATTTTAAGAAACACTCCATTGAGTCCTATGCTTTCTTGTGTGGTTTTTGAGTATTAATGTGAGTTGTATTTTGTCAAAAAAGTATTTATGTAATTGATATAATCATATAATTATTGTTGTTTTTCTTATTGATATGATTAATTGCCCTGATAGTTTTCCTAATATTGAAAGAGTCCTGTATTCCTGGTATAAATCCAACCTAGTTATAGTCTATGATCATTATGATACATTACGGTAATCACCTTGTTAATCATATTTTATATCAATATTTATTAAGGAAAAGTCAGTATTTTTCTTTCTAAATCACTTGTTTAATAAAAATTATTTGTTCTGTGATTAAGAGACAAGGCATTCAACTTCCTCTAACCCCTTAATTGTTTTTTTTTGGCGAGGCAATTGGGGTTAAGTGGACTGCCCAGGGTCACAACAGCTAGTAAGTGTTAAGTGTCTGAGGCCGAATTTGAACTTAGGTCCTCCTGACTCCATGTCCGGTGTTTCTATTCCACTGTGCCACCTAGCTGCCCCTAACTCCTTAATTTTTATAAGGATAACATCCCTCATATGTCAACTCACACCTGTGCTCTCTGTGTAAATATACTCCATTCAGCTACTCTAATAATGAGAAAGAGTTTTATGAGTTACAAGTATCATCTTCCCATTGTAGAATGTAACCATTTAACCATTTAATAACCTCATGATTTTTTTTCCTATTTAACTTTTTATGCTTCTCTAGGGTTTTTGATTTTAAAATCAAATGTTCTATTCAATTTAGCTCTTTTCATCAAGAATGCATGAAAGTCCTCTCTTTCATTGAACTCCCATTTTTTCCCCCTGCATAATTTTTAATTAATTTTGCTGAGTAGGTCCAAGTTCCTTTTCCCTCCAGAATTACATGCCCTCTAATCCTTTAATGTAAAAGCTGGTAGATCTTGTGCTTTCCTGACTATCACTTCACCAGTACTTGCATTGTTTCTTTCTGGCTACTTGCAATATTATCTCCTTGACCTGAGAGCTCTGGAATTTGGTTTATAATATTCCTGGAAGCTTTCATTTGGGGATCTCATTCAGGAGGTGATTTGGTGGATTCTTTCAATGTCTATTTTACCTTCTGCTTCTAGAATATCGGGCAATTTTCTCTGACTACTTCTGGGAAGACATTGTCTAAACTCTATTTTGGCCATAGTTTTCAGGTAGTCCAGTGATTTTCAAATTATCTCTCCTGGGTTTCTTTCTAAGCCACTTGTTTTTCCAAGGACATATTTTCACATTGTCTTCTATTTTTTTATTCTTTGGTTTTGTTTTATTGTGTCTTGATTTCTCATAAAGTCATTAGCTTCCATTTTGCTCAATCCTAATTATTAAGCAGATATTTCCTTCAGAGAACTTTTGTATCTCCTTTGCCATTTGGCTAATTTGGCTTTTCAAGCTGTTGACTTTTTTCCCATTATTTTCTTGCATTGTTCTCATTTCTCTTTCATTTTTTTCCTACAGTCCTTTCTTTCAGACTCCTTTTTGAGCTCTTTATGGCCTGAGACCAACTCATATTTTTCTTGGAAGTTTTGGATGTAGGGGCACTGACCATGCCTCTCCTCTTCTGAGGCTGTATTTTGCTCTTTCTTGTCACCATAGAAACTTTCTAGGGTCAGCACTTTTTTCTGTCTGCTTATTTTTGTAGCCTATTTCTTGACTTTTAATTGTTTCTTAAAGTGTGGCACTGCTTCTAGAATGCAATGTCCCAAGCTTCAGGGGGTTCAAGGTTCCATAATTTAAGGAAAGTCACATTTACCACTCCACTGGCCTGTGCTCTGGTCTGCAAGCAACCACAGGCCTGATTACCCTTTAACCTCGAATAGAATCTTCTTTCATTATGGCTGCAAACTCTGGAGTACCTGTGTCCCTACCCTCCCTGGGCTGCCTCCAAATGGGTTCAAGCATGGGCAAAACAATAGAGTCCAGCCTCAGCACTAACAGAGATCCCTTTAATCTCCCCCTGGCAAACCTCTTGACCCCTCACCATTCCTGAGCTGAGTTCCAGAAGTAGCTGCTACAGAAGCTTATTCTGAGGCTCCTGAGGCCCCTTTCTCTGGTGCAGCCTGCCTGGGGAAGGATCTGTGCTGGCATGTCCTGTACGAGTTTACACTCCACCCTTACCCCAGTACAAAGACCTTTACTGCCAACATTCTAAGTTATCTTTGGCTGGAAAATGATCTCATCCTATTTTTTGTGAGTTCTGCTGCTCCAGAAATTGTTCTATGCCATATTTGAAGGTATTTGGAGGGGTCCTGCAGAAAGCTCAGGGAAATCATTGCCTTTCCTCCACCGTCTTGGCTCTGCCCTGAAGGATGATTAGCATTAAGTCTTTATGTAAAAAAAATAATAAGAGCCCCAGAGTCAGTGTTTCTCCTTAATTGAAAGTCTTCAAGCAGAAACCATGTAGACACTTGTGGATAGTATGGAGGTAAATTTTGTTCTTATTCAGCCTGGGACAGTTGGCCTTTGAGGTATCAGAAATCTCTGAAATTATATGAGCTATTTAAAATGTAATGTATACACCCATAATAGACATGTACAACAATGCAGGAAACTCTTACAAATGCAACTCTCTCCTATTTAACTGCTTTAATTCATTAGCTCTCTCCCTATCTCCTATTTGGATATAACAGAATGAGAAGGTATATTCTCATTTCTCTATTACAGGGGGAAAAGAACAGGGTAGAAGGGAAACTGTGTTGAACAGAAGAATAACCCTTGATCGATATGATGAGCACTTCCTGTCTATGTGATGAGATGACAAAAAAAATATGCCTTCATTTAAGGGGATTTGTGGGTCTCTTAAATGTTTATACTTAGCCACTAATGTCTTGTCAAAACAGAAAACTTCATATTGATTCTCAGTGACTGGGGCAGCCTCAAAGATAATTAAGTTGCTGAAACTCAAGAAGAAACTCTTGTCAAAAGAATCACAGCTTTCTCCGTAGTTTGTAACGGTCATTGCCAAATCTTTCTGATCATTTAGATCTTCACTAAACATTTTTTGATTTTGTAACCAAACATAAATGTGTCTGTATGCAAATCCATATATATTTGTAAAACACACAAATTGGTTTTCTTTCTCATAAGGTCATTGGATAATAGTTTTAGAGCTAAAAGAAAATATATAGGCGATAAATTCCAATGCATTTATTTTTGAGATAAAGAAACTGTGTTTTTTTGTTTTTGTGGGGACCTTTTTAAAATACTTATTCTTTCTCTTTTTTTCTTTATAAGGATCATTTTAATTTATGCTACATAGAAAAATCTCTACAAAATAGGCACATGTAAGATACATTTGTTTTATATGAATGTATATATGTACAGTCTATATGTTTATAAATTTTGTATATTCAGTGGTACTAATAGATTATTCATATTGTAAAACAAAATATAAAAGATTTTATAAACAATATTTAAAATTTTCATGTTATTTATTACTTGAACATAAATGTTCTTATAAAAATTATTTCTTAATGCCATTAAATATTCATCATGATAATTAATAACATTTTAATAAGATAGCTCTTTTTGAATGTGCTTTGTTATTTTGGAAAGTATAGGTGATGGGGGCAGCTAGGAGGTGCAGTGCATAAAGTACTAGGCCTGAATTCAGGAGGATCTGAGTTCAAATTTGGCCTCAGACACTTGACACTATTACTAGCTGTGTGACCCTGGACAAGTCACTTAACCCTCATTACCCCACACAAAAAAATTATATATATGTATGTGTTTGTGTGTATATATATATATGTTTGTGTGTGTAATAAAACAATTCAAAGGACCAGTTCAGTTGGTTTTAATGATGATTATAACTAAAAAAGTCATTTTACAAATATACACACATATAGTCTTCCAAATTGAAAGAATATACACTATTGCTTCAGGTTATTAAATCATTATATTTATAGTTCAATCTCACTAACTATGCAAATATTTTTATTATAATTTTGTTAGTAATTTTTCATCTCATTTGGAATTACATGGAAGATACATGTTTTTGAAAAATTAGTTCTTAGACCACTGAAACTCTTCTTTTGGAAGTTTTTTTTTTATAGTTATGAATGTTTTTATAGGTGTCATACACCATTTGTGGCAACAAAAACTTAGTCTTGAAATGCTCTGCTAAATGAAATGATTTCATAAAGTCAGCTAGTATCTAAAAGCACAATATGTATTCACATTGAAATTCATTGAATATAGTAAGAATATATCCCCATCAGCCTAACAGAAAAGTCCCAACCTGCACAGGGAGTTGCCTTGTGTATAACTGCAAGTGTAATTGTTTGGGATCAAACTTTTTAGAGGGCGAATGAAATGTCTTCATGCAGTATACACCTTGGATAAAGAAGAGAGTTTTCCAAAGAGTTCCTAATCCACATTCTACATGGAGAAAATGCAATGAGATATTTAGGACAGTGTGAATATGACAGCAAGATGCTTATTTTTAATGTTTATCAGCAAAAATGTATTCACTTTTGGTGGTAATAATGTAAGTGTCATATATATTGATATGGTCATACTGGGAAGGATACTAGAGTTATCAACGTGGTTCCCTACTTGCAATCCCAAGTTAAATTTTCTTTTGTAGAGAGTCAGTAGGTTATTTTAATGCATCACAAATTTTTGTCTCTGCTTATAGACTCCTGTGACTCTTTTATATCTTTTTTTCTGGACTGATAATATTGAGCTTTATTAAAATTCATTTATAAGTCAGGTCCGGAAAAATCACCCTATTAACCTTATCTGAGAGTATTGAAATATCAGCCAGGTATACACTGCAATATTAACTTTTCCTGGAATAAATCCAGGTTTCTATAAGGATCCAAAGAAAAGTAATGAACTTCTGATGGTAAATATTGTTGGTTGTTGTCATATCTGAATCTTCATGAATCCATTTGGGGGTGTCTTGGCAAAGACACTGGAATGGTTGGTCATTTCCTTCTGCAGCATATTTTATAGAAGAGGAAAGTGAGGCAAATAGGCCAGGACTTATTGAAAGAAGAAAAAGGTATGTATGTCCTGTCATGGTCTGAGCCTGAGAGTAAATCCTCAAGTTATCATGGCACATGGAGAAAAGGAACCATTAACCTTCAATTTATATGCACCTACAATTTACTGGCTAGATTTCTGGAAACTTCAGAGTGATTTGGTAGGAATGAGGACAATTAATGCTATTGATAATTATTGAGCATTGTGTTCAGTTCAATCTCATAAGCATTTATTATATACTTACTATATGTCTATGTTGTTTGTCACTGTCAACAATGCACTACAAATTTGTTTTATTCATGTACATAGCATTAGTCCCTGGGATTCTCAATGGCAGGCTTTTTTTATAAAAGGTCACATTAAAAAAAAAACTAAACCAAAATACCTAATTAATTGAGATTGTAAAATCAGAAATAAATAACAAAGGGAATTATAGCAAACCAAAGAGTCCCTGAATAGGTCTATTAAATTCTAATTAGTGGGTAGCCTGGCACAGCTGTTCTATGCTCAGAACTCCCACTGAAGCCCTGGTCCCATTATAAAGAACAAAGCTTCATATCTGAACTGTTAAAGTATTCTAAACATTACTTGTGCCAGAAGCTGTTGAACATATTATTTTTAGAAAATGAGCTTCCTACACCATACACCATAGGTTGCTTCTGGTGTTGAAATTTAGATAATGTGTGAAGAAAGGAATTTCTTCAGGAGACTATTTTATTATGTATTACCTTCAAAAATATAATCTTGGCCTTATTCATTGTTTGCCTATGAATTAAAATATCACTTTTTCCTTTTAATCACTCTCTTCAGTTTCCTATTTGGACAGTGTATTATTCTTCCGAGACATTGAGGGCCTTTCTTTATTTAGCTACCATAAACATTTTCTCCATTATTCACTTCTCCTCCAGGATTGTGTTTATTTTTGTGTGTGTGTGTGTGTGTGTGTATGTTTCTCTGTATGCATATATATTTTGTATGTGTCTGTGTATATGTACACATAATACACACAGTAATACATGCGTATATACATACACATATATGTATGTGTGTATATAAGTGTGTATGTGTATATATGTGTGTGTATACATGAGCGTGTATATACACTCATGCACAAGATACCCACATATATTATATTTTGTATACATCTATTGTTCTTTCACTTTTCAAAGAGGACAAATGACATCACAGGATTGTCTTGACTTGCATGTCAATTGGATTTAAGCTACACTCTCTCTTTCAGAGTCATCAGAATTCCAGTACCGAGTTAAAAGTCAACAAGATGCTATGTCCCATGATCCTGTGGATGATCTTAGTGTCTTTGAAGTCTGACAAAGCTCTAAACACTCCACACTCCCTACTTTAGCTACTTTCATGGCCTTTTCAAAAAAATTGTTTTCATTTACCCATTCCTCTAGGGAAAATCTTTGCATCTTTGGTATAGATACCCTCTTAACTCACTGACTGGGTCTGAAGCCTGTCTCTTACCCTAAAACTAGTTTAGCCCATCTGTCAAGAAAGGTTAATAGGATGTGACTACTGCTCATAATACAGTTTCTTGGCACCACACATGAGAATTAAGTGCCAGGTAGACACCAAAGGTGGGTGACCAGCCCTGAAAAAGACTCTGCAAGCCCTCACACCAGAAATGTTAGTCCTCCTTGAACAGTATACACATACACACACACACAAACACACACATTCACATATATATGTATATGCATGTATATATACACATTTTAAGTGAAGTTCAGCTGCATATTGCTTTCCATCCACTATGTGCTCAGAGCCTTAGCTCCCATTGGAGTCCCAGTGAAAATGAAATTGTTTCAACCTGTAGCTCCCAATCAGGGGTCCTCCAATTAGTAATGTTCTATCAGAGGAATTATCAAATATTGAAGTGAACATTGTAAATGATCCACTTAGCAGTACAAGGGTCATAACAGAACATCAGAGGTTTCAGAATACTATGATGCTCCATTTGATAGAACTCAATTTCCACAGGAGACTGTTGTTTTCCACAGGCAATAGGAAAAGCCTTATACCAGCATTCTGGCCCATTCAAGCCTAGTTCACATCCCCAGTGATGTAGTGATATGACCTTGCCAGCTGTTCAGGATTTAGTAATGAGCTCTTGGGTTGTAACTGTTATCTTTTCTAATCAACTGGATATAGTTGGGGGAGACAAAGACTACAGAGTAAGCTAGAGGGAGGAGAATAAAAGAGAAGGAAAAATTGGAGGTATTGTTCTTTGCATATATATTTTTCTTTTCTTTATCTTACTTGTATTCTTTCTCTCCCCCCCCCCCCATAAAACTGAAGAGTTAGATGTAAGCTACTGGAGTGAAGGAGATTTTCCATTTGTGTTTTTGTGTGTTTGCACATGCATGCTTCATGTTTTCAAGGATAAGTACAGTGCCGTGAACACATTTATTCAGGAGACAATTACATTTGTGACTATAATTGAATGAAATTAAAATGAATATCTTGTTAAAAAATCTGTAGCTGGGAATCTCACTTGTCTTTTTGTTTTCTTCAGAGATATAGCAATTTATAAAAGAACCTTGAATGAGTAGATCAACAATGAAAGAATAAGAAAGGGTCTTACTCAGGGGTGCAAACATACTATCATGAAGATAAAGAGAATACTGGACTTGGTATGAGGAAATCCTGAGTACAAATCACACTGCAGATACTAGGTGGCCAACTCACTTTACTGAATCTTTAGTTTCCAATTCTTTAACATAAGGATAATAATACCATTTATTTCACAGAGCTGTTGTAAAGATCAAATGATCACTGCATATAGATATAGATGTACACACGTATTTGTAGGTTTTGCTAACTTTAAAGCCCTATAGAAATATTAGCTATGATTATGTATGTTCCTCATTTCTCAATAGGCAAAATAAAACTGTAGGTCCTTGATAGGATATGAATAGGGCTCATATAATTTTTAGGACAGGGTCATTTATTCAGAAATACTCAGGATTAGGAACTTTGCATTTCAGTCAGATTATTAGATTGAAGATAGTCATAGGCTTGTGTGAATTTTTTTTCAACATATATTGGCCTCAGGGGGTTGGAGTCAAGATAGTGGAAGAAAGGCTATGACTCTCCCATCTCCTGACAAACTTTCCATATACCTCCAAAAATAATGTCATAAAAGAGCTCTTGGAACAGCATAACCCATATAAGAACAGAGTAAGGCTCTTTTCCAGAAAAAGACAACTTAATTAGGTTACTGGGATCGCCTGCTGTTTGGGCTGAGAGAGGAGTGTAGCACACAGAACTGGACCAGCCTCAAAGCAGGCAGCACCTCCAGAGCCTTGGAATCTTCACCTGCTTCTTCTGAAGCTCAGGTTGTGGACCAGTGAGGGGGACCAGCACTTGGGGGGGAGATAGCTGAAATCTCTGCTGAAATTGGGACAGGGCACCTACATTCTGAAGCAGCAAGCAAACTCAAGCAAATCCAAATGAATATATATATATATATATATATACATATATATATATATATACATATATATATGTATATGTATATGTATGTATATATATATGTATATATATGTGTATATATATATGTGTATGTATGTATGTATATATATATATATATATATATATATATATATACGGCAATATGATATATCTCCTTGGAAAAACAGCTGACCTGGAAAATAGATCCAGGAGAAATAATTTGAAAATCACTGGACTACCTGAAAACTATGATCAAGGAACGAGCTTAGACATCATCTTCCAAGAAATTGTCAGGAAAATTGCCCTGATATTCGAGAAGCAGAAGGTTAAATAGAAATTGAAAGAATTTACCAATCACCTCCTGAAAGAGATCCCAAAAGGAAAACCTCCAGGAATGTTATAGCCAAATTCCAGAGATCTTAACTCAAGGAGAAAATATTTCAAGCAGCTAGAAAAAAAATAATTCAAATACTGTGTAGCCACAGTCAGGATAACACAAGATCTAACAGTATTTAATGGACCAGAGGGCATGGAATATAATATTCCAGAGGGCAAATAAAATATGATTAAAAGTAAAATCCCCTACCCAGCAACACTGAATATAAACTTTCAGGTGAAAAAATGGGACTTCAATGAAAAAGAGGACTTTCAGGCATTTGTGATGAAAAGACCTAAACTGAAAAGAAAATTTGACTTTCAAATAAATCACCTAGAGAAGCATAAAAAAACCAAGAAAAAGAAATGATAAGGGCCATTAAAAGGATAAACTTTTTACCTTCTTATTTGAGTACATAAGACTTCCAACTTATAAGAGCTTTCTCAGTGTTAGGGCAGCTGAAAGGAATATATTTAGAGGGTAAAGATGTGAATTTAATATAAAGGTATGATAACTATAAAGCATTTATCCTATTTTTGTGGGGCAATCAGGGTGGGATGTCTTATGTCTGAGGCTGGATTTGGGCTCTGGGCATCCTGGATTCACCTAGCTGACCCATGATGACCTCTTTAAAGTAAAGTTAAGGGGTAATAGGAAGGCACTGGAAAAAAGGGAGAGGTGGAAAGGTCTAATGTAGCTCACATAAAAGAAACAAGAAAAAACTTATAGAGTGGAGGGGGGAAGGTGGGAAAGGAGTAGTGGAGTGAGTAAGCCTTACTTTCATCAGAATTGGCTCAAAAAGGGAATAACACAAAGAATCAAATGGATATAGTAATATATTTTACCCTGAGGGAAAGTGTGAGGGGAAGGGGAAAGGTAGGGGGAAAGGGGAAGGAAGGGACAGCTGATTGGGGGATGGGGTAGTAAAAAGGATAACACTTTTGAGGAGAGATAGGGTGAAAGAAGATAGAAAATAGAGTAAATATCAAGGGGAGGGAATAAGATAGAGTTAGCAATGGTAACTGTGAAAAAATGATGAGCAGGATGCTATCACAAGGAATTATGAAAAATGCAAACCATCAACAGAGGAAATACTGATGGTATTTGAATAAAGATTGAAGAATGTTTTAATTTTAATTACTCTTCCTGAAGTTATTCTGTATATTTTCTTTCACAACTTGACTAATATGAAGATGTTTGGCATAACTGCACATGTATGTCATATATTGAATTGCATGATTCCATAGGGAGGGGTGAGGATGGAGGGAGGAAGAAAATTTATAACACAAAGCTTTAAAAAATCAATTTGAAGAAAGAATGAGCAGGAAGATTTCAGAGGAACTTGGAAGGAATTACATAAACTGATGCTGAATGAGATGAGCAGAACCAGGTGAACACTGTGCACAGCATCAAAAACATTGTATGTTGATCAACTGTAATAGACGTGACCCTTCGCAGCAATACAATGGTCTAAAATAGTTCCAAAGAACTCATAATGGAAAATGCTCTCCAAATCCAGAAAAAAAGAACTATGAAATCTAGATGCAGATTGAACCATACTATTTCTACTTCTTTTTTGTTTTCCTTTTTTGAGATTTTTCCCTTTTGTTATGATTCTTCTTTCATAACATGACAAATACAGAAATATTTGTGATTGTACATATATAATCTATATCAGATTGCTTGCTGTCTTGGGGGAGGAAGGTAAGGGAGGGAAAAATTCAAAACCAGAAATCTTATAAAAACTAATGTTGAAAACTATCTCTGCATGTAACTAGAAAATAATAAATTACTTTTATTTAAAAAACAATAAACTGACAAACTACTTGGAAAAAAATTAAAAATAAATAAATAAACATATATTGGCCTCCAAAATTATCACATTTGAAACAATTCCATCACATAAATACAATTATATTCAACAAACATGTCTTGGATATACACCTAAGCATATGACAAAAACTCATTTCCACTTAACCAGAAAGTTGCATCTGAGCATTGATGGATGAGGTCAGAAGTTTTGCTTTTCCCAAAGTCAGAAGCTAAGATAGGAGAGAAGGATTTAAAATACCATTTCATACTATTGTCTTCATGTGTATATATGTTATATTGGTAAAAGCTTTGAACGTAAATAAACTTACATCCCTACCCTCAAGGAGCTTGCTTTTTATTAGGAAAGATTACTCATAAACACATTCCTATTAAACATGAAATAACATAATAAATGTTGTGAAAGGAATTAAAACTAAAATAAAATATTATAGGACCATAAAGGATGAAAAGATTCCATATGGCTTAGTAGATTTAACTAAATTAAGCTCAAGAAACATGGTTAACTGTTTTCTGTATGTAAAGCACTCTGCTAGGTATTGTGAATAGAAAGACAAAGAAAAAACAGTCCATCAGAGAAGTTATGTTTTACTTGCATATGCAAAGAAAAGTAAACATAAAATATATGCTATGTAAAAATGTAATGTTTTATATGTTGCATATGTATATATTATATGTTTATATATATATCACATAAAGTAAATTAAAGGAGCTTTAGAGTTTTTTCTAGATGTTCAACAATAGGTGTAGGACATTTGACTTTATTACTCTTTAACTATATCCTGTCCACCTAAATTAGTCAATCTGTCAATTTCAAAGAACACAGGAAAAGTTAGGTTGTTTTTATATGATACTTTATATATATATATATGTATGTATGTATGTATGTATGTATGTATATATATATGTGTGATAGTTTGATGAAGAGAAATATAACAAGCTGGTTTGAGAAGACAACATTGTTAGGAAACACAGAAGATGATAAAATAATTAGTCAAGGTACATAAATGTAGGTCCACATTTAGTTAATTAGCAAAATAATTTTTCGTAATCTATATTAGTTAACATATATTAAGCTTCTTCATTGTCTTTGAGATACTATGCAGCATGTACATATAGAAAGAGGAACATATGTGATGAGAGCAGTGGGAGTTGCAAATATGTAAATAAACTGAACAAATTTCAAAGCATGGAAAATGAATAAGGTTATCTTATGTAAAAATGACAAGCATTTGAAGAAATCTAATTCTTCACTTTATTTTTCTTCCAGCTAGGTTAACATCATGAGGCAGGGACTATACAATCCATATCAATTGACCTACCTGTGGACTTATTACTGCTTCTGTTAAAAATGATGCTCAAATTGCATACTTAATAGAAAGGTCAGATTGGTGGGTGGTAAGATTACTGGCTGAGTGTATGGAATATTAAAGGCATAATTTGTTTGTCTCCAATAATTCATGGTTCAACCCCTATGTGAGCTTTAGAAATGCAAAACAACTAATTTTTAATAAAGTTGCTGTTAAAATATATTCGTGGAATGATTGCATTCATGACCAGGATTAAATAAAATTAATGTGAACAACTTGCTAACAAAACTGTGGCTGGGATGTTGGCTTGTCTTTTTGTTCTATTATCAGATGTAAAAAAAAAAAAATCTGCAGTTGCTATTGCCTGGCGCTTTTACATAAACAACTACTGGAATTACACCCTACCAAGTGTAATGCCCATATAAATCATTGGGCCTGCACAATGCAGATTTCAAACAAGATTGTGTGCACATAGTATATACACAAAGAATGTTGACTCAGCTTCCCAATGGTATTAATTTTACACAGCTACAAATACAGAAGTGCAATTCAACTCTACTCACACCATTGCAAAAGGAGTCAATGGGGAAATAATTCCTCCCAACACTCAGCCAATGACTTATTCTTTGACAAATGTTTCCTTTTGTAAAACCTCACCAATAAAAATTTAAAAATATTCTTTAAATCAAGCCCAATGTATTCAGGACAGATTGAAATGTACTATTTATATTTATAGACAAACACAATCATGGAAAAATTAGGAGATTTTTTAAAGTCTACTTCTAGCAAAACTTCCACATTTTGTTATAGCCAGTTCCTGATGAATATGAAAAATGAATCCCCTGAAATGACTACATTATTGGAATTTGCACTTGATATTTCCATTGGGCCAGAACCAATGACCTTGGGTGTGTATACATATAACATTATACATATGCATATATGTGTATATGCATATGTATGCATATATTCACACATATATAAAATTGACACGCATATATGTGTGTACATATATATATACATATGTATATATGTATATGTGTAAATTTTATGTGTGTGTGTGTTAATTCTAATACATGAGAACACCTCAGGTGTTTGTTCATCACACTGATCAGGAATATTTTTGTCTAGTAATGTTTCATTGTGTCCAAATCTTCGTGAGCCCTTTTGGTATTTTCTTGGCAAAAAACAGTGTAGTGGTTTGCCATTTCCTTCTCCAGCTTATTTTACAGACAAGAAAATTGAGGCAAAAAGATTAAGTGGCTTGCCTAAGACCATTAAGCTATAGACAGTCTGAGGCCATATTTGAACTCTAGGCCTAGATTCTATCCATTAAGCCACCAAGTCACCCCCAATCAGGTACCAGGTTTATTGTTTCTCACAGGTCCCAAATAAAAATTCCATGGACTCAAAATACATTTACAATTTTACCATGCTATGCAGGTGCTTAGCATGGTATCTTTCTATCTCTCTCATCTATCTATCTATCTGTCTATCTATCCATCTATCTATCTATCTTTTTGGTTTTGTTACAAGATTGACTGATGACAGTGGCAGAATGGGAAAAAAAGCCTTGGGATGCAAGGCTTGGGATGAAATTGACCTAGATTCAAGGAATATGCCATGACAATCATTATGAAACTTCCAGCATTTCCTATAAATGATTTTGGTAATTTCTATTTGTCTTAAAGCATAACATAATTAGGTCTATCATTATCCAATAAGTTATTGCATTATTTATAATGGATTTTCTAAATTTATTCACTGAAACCAGTCTCAATACTTAAAAGCTTTGACCTCCTCTGTGGAACAGTTTATTCCTACTCATTCTGAATATGCCAATGGCCACATTACTGACTCAATTTAGATGAATAATTATTACAAATTCATGTTGAAATAGAATGTACCAATTGAAGCTGATTGTATGTATGGTGTTAGTGTATGAATATGGTTTATAGGAAGACAGCAATCTCATTTTTAAACTGGAGTGCTTAGGTATTCAATAATTGCTTGGGCAAAGAATGAAATATTGAAGATATTTATATAAAAAGGAAGATAATATCAAAATAGAAATTCTCAAATTTAAAAGGAAAGAAGACAGTATATCGAAACCTCAACATTTAGAATGGAACAAAACAAACATCTGTTAATTTGCTTAGTTATAAATTACATCAAATTATTTTGTAGACTTCTCTTTGCTACTTTCTTTGGCTATAGAGTATACCACTGCCTTGTGCAAATGTATTTATTTACTCACAATGTGGTGTAGGAAAGAGAGTGAGCAAACATTAGTATAAATTCATTACCAGTCGTGGAAAAATAGTTCAAAATACATGTGGGCCTAGTAAGAAGTGAATAATTATGATTTCTGCTCATATGACATTGAGAAAGTTAGTTAACATCTCTAAACCTGTTTCCTCTTCTGTAATAAGGGCAGAACAGATGAGATGGTCTCTATAACACCATCTGGCTTAACATAGCATCCCTAGAAGATTTCCAGGAGTTAAAGATACTGGAAGGATTGCCTGCTGGTTCAGGTAGAAATTCTCACCAGTTTCCCCACTTTTTGTTCCTCAGAGGGTTTGCTTTGCTCATGGACATATTGGAATTGCATTTTGACCAAAAAGTTAGACCCTTTTTCACAGAGAGAATGTGGGAAGTCATGAAGAGAGTCTGAATCAATAATGAATGAAAGCATCTTGTATATGAGAAGCTTCAGAGTAAGATTAACTCAAGGCATCACCCCTAGCAAACAGCAAAGTGGGAGAATAAGAAGAGTAAGTCGCAGAGAGCCAATGGAAACTGGAGATAAAGTAATGAGGTTGGCAGTTCAGAGTTTATAGCCCAGAGGCATGATGGGTTGTATCCTAGCCTTACTTAGTTTCAGAACATGGTTTCTGCCCTTCCTTTGCCTCAGGGCAAGAGGGAATAAATACATTGTTAAACACTAGTTCTAATCAGACAAGGGAGTGGGCAAAATCTATGGTCATCCAGGATGGGGTAATGTTTGAGACTTCTTCCTGAACCAGCAGGCATTCCTTTTCAGAGTTTGTTCATCCCTCCCTAGCAACACCAAGAAGCAATATACTAGTGTGTGTGTGTGTGTGTGTGTGTGTGTGTGTATATATACACACCATATATATATATATATATATATATATATATATACATACATATGTGTGTGTGTGTGTATACACACAAAATTTAATTTTAACCATCCATTTTAAAACTTACAACATAATTTGAGCTATTTGTCCACATCAAAAAGGATACCAGAATCTGTAAAATCAAGCTTAGAAATCATGAAAAATTTTAAAACTAAATCTAACTTCCTGAGGAAAAAAAATTAGATATGAAATTTTCCTGTTATCTTTATTTAAGTGGCATCTAAAACACTCAAACATTTTCAAAAACTTTGCAAATCCTGGACTTTTGTTTTGACTCATGCTGAAAATTCTCAGATTTGTTATAGATGACGTCTTTGAATTATGCCTATTTCCATGTTTTAGAAAATAAATTGTTTCATTTAAAATGTTTTTCTACTTTTAAGATAAGCTTTATACCTCATTGGTTTTTAATTGACTCTTAAATATGTACAGTGTTAGTAAGCTATCCATAATTTATTTTAATTCTAATTCTATCTCTCTCTATCTCCCATTTTATCTGTAATGGTTGAAAATATTTTATTATGGTTCTCAATTTCATTTTCAAGTGTGTATTGCAAACACTTAAAAAATAATGAACAAAAAGATAATAGCAAATAGACAATGTCTTCAACTCAGATATTTGTAAAGAAAAATCAGGTGTCTTAAAGGAAAATCCTGCAGAGTCTTCTTTTCCAGTCCAGTTTAAGAAAAAAATAATGATTTTTCCAAATAGAAAGCCAAGATTTTTGCTTATTCTGTTAATCATCCATTTCTGATGCCTCTGACAATGGGATACTTTATAAAGAATATACCAAAGATCTATTCTATCCCCAGAATATGAGACAATGACAATCTTAAAACAGGTGAAAAGAAGTTCTTAATCAATTACATTAGTACTTTGTCCCCAAAATAGGATGTTTATGATCTTTACAATATTCAAGCTCACCATAACATGAATTCAAAATTCCATTCATAGTCACACAACAAGTTTAAAAAATAAAAATAAAATATAAATATAACCAGCTGTGAGTAAAGTCGTTCATTATTTTCCTTTCAAGTTAAAATTTTGAACAGCAAGGGAGAAGAAATCCAAACTTCCCTTGTAAGCAGCCAAATTAAGGTTTTCCCTCAAGTCTGGTACTGAGAAACCACATAGGGTTTCATGCTTAATCTGGTTGCACAATCTACTTTTAAAAAGGGAAATATTGCTTATTTTTTTAGGGAGAAGGAAAGGAATGAGATATGGTATAGGGTGAGCTTTTAATATTCTGAGGTAGGGGTGGTTTCTGGGAGGCTAGGCTGTCTTTTTCAAAGGTCCATATAATCCAAGAGACAACTTGACCCAAGAAAAGTTATGAACTTAATATCAAGCCATAGACAAATATAAACATCAAATCTGGGAAAATTTTTAAATTACACAGAAAAATTTAAAGGGAAAATGACTTAGTAATACCCTTTAAGGTGGGAGAGAAAAACACCCTCCACAAGAGTCAAATATTCATTGACTCTACATGTGTTATGGGTAGTGGTAAACAGTCTTTTTCTGGGGTATCCTAAATTATTGATAAATTTCCCAGCCTGGTTTCTTGGGGAGCCCAGAAAATAACTTACCAACTAATTTGATTCCCTATTTGCTAAGTATGTTACTTCAAATAAGAAGAAGTTATTACTTGAGTAGCCAAACTGAAAAGACATAGACAAATTAGCATGCTAAGGAAGACCACTTGCTGATAGCAGCCTCAGCCTTCTAAGAAATAGCTTTGGATTTTATAAAGTTTTAGGCCAGTTTAGTGTATACAGGCAGTCAGGAACATTCTGTTATAATTCAAGTTAGATAAGTACAGCATTTCATGGGCAAGGGAGGATTAGAGAATGGGGCAAACAGCCAAGGGAAGGTGATGGGATTATTGCCTGAATATTTGCCGTGCCAATAACTGTGTTTGATATCTCGATAAGAAAACATTCTCAGTTCAAGGGCAGGGAAGAAGAGAAAGTATCAAATATGTTTATAATTGTCAAAGATGTTGATTTGATCTAAAATGGCAGAGTTGAGTCAACATTTAGCAAAGTTAAAAAGTATCTCTTATACAAGGACAAAAAATAGGTATTATAATAGCCCATGAAAGCACTTACTTTACCAAGTCTTTTCATAGTTTGTCATATATTTTTTCCCCTTTACCTGTTTAACTTTTTTTTAAGTAAATTAATTAGACAAATGTATATATGACCTACTTATCAAATTGGGAGATGACACAAAGCATATACACTGAATGAGGGTGTTTTGATCCCAAATGAACTTGAAAGGTCAAGATATTGTATGAAATTAATAAAATAAAATGTTATAGAAACAATTAATGTAAAAATTTTCACATAACATCAAAAGCCATTTCAGAAGTACACAAAGAGTTAAATAAGCCAGGGTGACAGTTTGAAAAATTATCAGGCATATTTAGTGGACTCAAAGCTCAACTAAAAATAGTATAATATAATAAAATTCTCTTGCAATCTTCAACTATCTTAAGAGATGGGTCCAGTATTCAAGATAAGGGAACTAATAGTCCTGCACTGCCCTGGTAAGAGAATATAGGGTGTGCTTTATTCAGTTTTGAGTGCTGCATTTTAGGGAGAACGTTAATAAGCCAATTCCCATATTGAAAGGTAATCAGGATAAGGAAGGGCCACAAGGTGAAATCATATCAGGATTGATTAAGGTAATTGTGTTATTTTAGCCTAGATAAAATGGTAGCTAGGTGGTATAGTGGATAGGGTTCTCCACCTGGAGTCAAGAAGACCTAAGTTCAAATCTGGCCACAGATACTTAGTAGGTATGTGACCCTGAGCAGATTGCTTAATCCTGTTTGCTTCAGTTTCTCATCTGTAAAATGAGCTAGAGAAATGATGAAATACTCCAGTGTTTTTGGCAAAAAAAAAAAAAAGGCTCACAACAAGCAGGGCATAATAGAAAATTACTAAACAACAAAAGTCTAAATGAGCAAATGAGAGAAAATAAGACCTAGAAAGAATTGGATGACAGCATAATAGTAGTCTTAAGGTATTTGAAGAAATATCAAGTAGAAGAGATATTACATTTGGATTTGTCAGCTTCAGAGAACAGAACTTAAAAAAATGGATAGAAGTTGTAGAGTGGCAAATTTAAATTTAATTAAGGGAAAAGAATCTTGACTATAAGTCCTAGGCAAAAGTATTTCAGGAGTTAGTGCATTCCTCCTCAGTAGATGTATTGAAAAGTAATTTGGGGGTTGTTTTTAAAAGGGATATATTTCAGGTTCCAGAATGACCACTGAAGTCTAACTCTGAAATGCTACTATTCCATCCATCCATTATATGTTATACACACATATGTTTATGTGCATGTGTATGAATATATATTTATATTCATTTGTATGTATACGCATATATTTCTTGCATGTGCATGTGCATGTATATGTAAATATGCATGTGTGTTTAGATATTCATATATCTGCACACACTTATATACATATAAGCATACATGAAAATGTGCATTTGGGATCATTACACCCTCAGTCATAAATACATGTTGAGATGTGCATATCTACAAAATGATACATATATACATATGCATATGGATGTAAATATATATGGAATAGCATATATGTGTATGTATAGACATATATTTGGGACCATAACACCCTCATTCATACATATACACATACTCATATGCACAATATGCATGTATGTATATATATATACACACAAGCATATGCACATATATATTCATATATGCATATGTGTATTGTGTGTTATGTAATGCATATGTACCTGCATATCTATGCAAACATGTTTATACATACACAGTGCATTGTGCATACATATACATGTACACAGTGCACATATATGCAGTTGTATGTATTGTGATACCTATGTCTACATATATACATGAAATAGAATATTTATGTATGAATATGCATCTATATTCCATATGTAGATTTCATATATACATGGACTGATGGATTGATGGAGGGATGGATGGATAGATGGAAGAGGGTGATATAATCCCAGCTGTAAATACACACACACACACACACACACACACACACATATACACATGTAGATATATATTTAAAACTAAACAGCATTAAAAACCTTTTAACACTTTTCAGAAATGCTTTTATATAAAATGTTGTAAAGTGTCAGAATTAAGAATAACAGCTTGCTGATGCAGTGGTGAAGCACTAGGCCTGGAGTTAGAAAGAAATGAGTTCATTTCTGCCTTAGATACTTACTGCTGTTGTTAACCTGTTCAAGGAAATTAATCTCTTTTTACCTCAGCCTCTTCAATTATAAAATAGGACTAACAATAGTACTTCCTCCACAGGGTTATTGTGAGGATCAAATTAGATCATATTTGTGAAGCATTTAGCTAAATTCCTGGTACCCAGTAGATGCTAAATAAATTCTTACTCCCTTTCCTTTTCCCCTTCTCCTCCTCTATACCTTATTGAATGGTATTATAATGGGCCAGAAGAACCCCGTTTTATTTGCACAAAATGAAAATTGTTTGAAACTCTTTCTGTCTCCACCCAAATTCTTTCCACATAGCAGTAACTACTCTTAAGAGTCCTTCTGTAAATGTAAATTTTCAAAACATTAATTTGAAAACTGGGCTCTTTGTCTTGTTTTATATATATTCAAAATAATAATGAAATAAAACATTCTTATAACTTTCTTCACACTTTATAATTCTTTTAAAAATTTAGTTTATATGAAATAGTCATTTCAATCTGGAATGCATATTGTATTTTCCTAGAAGCCCAGAAACATGGAACTGTTCTTATTTCCTTCACTTTTTATTTATGGGGATTTATGATAAGTTGGTAGCTTGATATGGTTTTTCAATTTTCTTCCCATCTCCTTTCAAAGAATAAGAGCATCAGTGAGTTTTCCAGGCTCCCATATCCCCCCAAAATTAATCATAAATTCATTGTATCTAAGAGATAAAACCATTTTGTACTTCTTTGTATGAAGCAAGTACTGTATTCAATTATCTTTGGGGAGCAATGTCTCTAAGATTTCATAAGGCCTCACATTTTATATTTTATTCTAGATAAAAATATAATTCAATGACTTCTATTGATTGGAATATTAAATACAACAGTGGTATGAATTGTTGCTGTTTTCTCCCTTCCTCTCTCTCATCTACCCAACCTCCCTTCATAACAAGAGACACATTGGAAGAAAAAAAATTTCTAGATACCTTGGGGTTGGTGGGTTTTTTAATATAAATGTCATTTCTAGTGTATTTCTATTCTAGATCTTTTCATCTGAGATCCTGTTAGAAACTAGGTACCAATGATTTCTGTGTCTGAGGAGTCCTAGAACTGAAGGGACATTCAGAGTAGGTAATTTTTTCCCCTTACCTTCCCCTTAAATACTCTATTTTCTCCATAATTAACCCTGCAAGGCTCAGAGCCCAGTGGTATATTTAAACACTAGTTCAGTGAGCATTTGAAGGCTCAAAGCTGAAGGCTACATGACATTCTTAAAGGGAGATAAAGACAGAAACAGTTTCTAAACCCTTGAGAGCCTGAGGGCTATAGGCCTTCTATCAAAGTCTTTTCTTTTACCTCTTTTTCTTTTCCTAAGTTGCAGAGCTACAGACACCTCTTTACTACCAATAAAGTATACTTAACTTTTTATATTTGTGTCTTTGGGGCAAGCATGCATGTATAGCCTTTTTTACCTTCCTCCTGGATTCCATTTTATTGTTTTCCAAAGCTCTTCATTGCTACAAAGCAGAACCTTTTCCCTCCCCTACCCCCCCCCACTTATTTATTTTCTCTTCCAAAAGACATGACAAATGACTTTTTTGAATCCACTGATTCCTGGCTATTCTGACAAATAATAAATAATACCTAGTAGAATATGAAAGCCAGTGACTCAAAATGAAAATAACTCAGTGACAAATTCAAGCTTCACTGATTCACTGTGACAGTATCAAACTTACAGAAGGCCTCAGTTGCTCATTCGTCAATTGGCAGTATTAGTGACCTTTCCACCAGTACTTTGTCTCATCACTAATTCATATTTGTGAAATAGGAAGTCAGAGTGGTTGTAATAGAATGCCTGCATGATTCAGACTGAAAAGATCTGGCATGCTGGATCTGATGCTTCACCATCCCAATTTTGTTTCCTAAATGTCAATAATCATTGTACTACCAGCTTTATGTCGGTTTCTGTAGGAAGTACTATATGACTTTAATGTGTTATAAAAACATAAGTCATTGTCCAAAATGATTTATCTTGATTCTTTTTGTTTTTATTTCATAACCACCTCTGAAAATTACTTCCATTTTCTTCCTCCAGAATTCAAGGTTCAGTTGAAGGTATGATCATTATCTGTATTCCATTCATTCTATAGCCTTTTCCATTAAGCTGGTTGAATTTCCTTTAAACCATCTTTTGAACTGCACTACAGAAGTCATTGTGTACACTACTTTTTGAGATGATAGAGAAGGGATAATGGTATATAATATTATGGAAACTTAGGCCATGTGTTTTCTTTCAGCAATTTTTAATTTTTTAATTATTTAGTAGAAACTAGAAAATTGTCTGCTTAGTTTAATTAATGGCTATCATTATAGATAGATGATAGATAGATAGATAGATAGATAGATAGATAGATAGATAGATAGATAGATAGATAGAGGATAGAGGATAGATGAGCTTGTACATAAACACAATACATACACAAAGACAAAGAGGAAAAAGGAGAGGGAGAGGGAGAGGGAGATGGAGAGGGAGAGGGAGAAGCAGAGAACATGTGTATATGAGAAAAACAGCTAGAGAAGGATTTTTGTTTCTACTCCCCAGAGTCATGTTTCAGTTAGAAGTACAGTCAATTCTAAGAGTAGATTCCTCTTTTTTTGAAATTTTAGTGTATCTATAATTTCTAACTCAATCAAGACAGTATTATCTTTAAACCTAATATTGCAGAAATTCTGGAGAGTAGTTCAAGGACATAAACTGGAAGGGAAGTCTTGCTCATCATGTTACCATAACACTTAGAAAATATGTAAATGTATACATTGCTACAAACAATTTTACATGGCAAAGAATGGTCACATACCAGGAAAATTACGTGTTCTGACTAAACATGACTGAATATACACGTCGAAATTGCCAACTATGAAATAAGAAAGTTAAGTGAATACCAAAATGTCAATATGTATTACAATTTGAGATACTTTGTGAAGTCTTATATTCCTTATTGTTATTCCAACAATAAAGCTTGCAAAATAACTACATTTTGCAAGAACATGTTTGAAAATTCTAAATTTGAGTCAAAAATCTGTCATTTTTCATGTTTCTTAGAACAATAAAAAAATAATTTAAGGCTGATTAGGTCATTTCTGGTTCACAGTAGTCAAGGAATTCATTATGTCATAGCCAACTTTCTGATCAAGAGTTGCTCATCCTTATCAAGAATTGCCCTCAGATAAAGATAGGCCCACTTTTTTCCCCACTGTGGCTCTCTTCAAAACTTGATTGATAAAACCTGACAGAACTTGTGCTATACTTATGTCAAAAACTTAGATTCATCTTTAGATCATAATGACACATAGAGTGTATGTATGTATGTATGTATGTATGTGTGTATGTATGTATGTATATATATATATATACACACACACACACACACGTATCTACATTTTTTCGGGTGAATACCCCATTATAATAAAATAAAAATTAAAATATATATGCAAAACATTATTGGAAAATGGATCATCCTATTAATTAATAAGATTTGCTGAGTGTCAGTTTCTTTTATTATATGCTAAGGAGGCAACTTTTTTTTTTTTTTTTTTGCAGAGCAATGGGGGTTAAGTGACTTGCCCAGGGTCACACCGCTAATAATTGTCAAGTGTCTGAGGCCAGATTTGAACTCAGGTACTCCTGAATCCCGGGCTGGTGCTTTATCCACTGCTCCACCTAGCCTCCCCCAGGAGGCAACTTTTTAAAAAGTAGATTTTGTTACACAGTTATGTTTTTAAAACACTTTTATATCCATTTTTTCTCATTTGATGGCAATAAGCTCTATAAATCTGTCACTGGTTAACATAAAAAAGAAACTAGGATAGAGAGATTTTATATAGGATCAAAGGATTTAGTACTTTAATTAACCTCATAGTTCATTTATTTCAGGTATTCAATACCTGGCTTCCAAGAATTCTCAAAAGGTTCATAGATAGATAGATTTAATTGAGTCCACGAATTTGAAAAGTGAAAAAAAACAAAAAACAATACAGCTTTATTTTTACTAACATCTAAATGGAATTTATAATTTCTTTCCATTACAAATCTAGGCAAAAACCAATCAAACAAACAAAAAAACCCCAAAAAAACCATCAACAACAACACTATTTTTAGAAAGGTTCCATTTCAAAATGTAAAAGGAATCCATGGCACAAAAAGGAAACTAATGCAACCCACTCATTTTATAGATACAGAATCTGAGGCTAAAAGAGGGAAATTATTTGCTCAAAGTCAGTCATGTAGTAAGTGGGAAATTAAGGAACCAAATCTATGTCCAATGCTTTTATTGTTTCATTATGATACAGTTTGTGTGACAGTATGTTTCAGAATAGTGACAGAGAGACTCAGGTCAATTGGTTTTAGTACAGTCCTATTTCTAATATAACCTGATGATATGACATTGAGTCTTGAATAGTCTTTTCGGGAACATGGAAATGAATTATGAACATTTGTGAAATTTCTTGTAGCATAAAGCAATATGATAAAAGTGAGAAAGTGACCCAGAATAGAGGAACTATCAGTGAGTTGTGGTTAGTCAGTGGAGTCTTCCTAGAAAAAGTGAATTTTGAATTGAGTTTTAGAAGGGAATAATAGGTGTTGGGTGAAAAGTGATGAGATAGTTATTCAGTTTTTCTTTTGGGATTGTTTACAATGAACAATCATTTCCTTAGAATGCCAATTTATTTTTTAAAGCCTATTCCCAGGATTTAAGCCTTGTCTATTTACATAATACTCTTCTCATTGGTGGAAAAGAATGATTTCTCTCCACTCTACTTGCATGCTTAAGAAATAGATTTGGTGAATAATGATTTTTTTCCAACAACTGTAAGTCTTTTGCAAATGTACCAGTTTTAGTCAGTGGTTACTTAAGAAAGGAGAATTTTAAAACCTGAAAATGAAGCACCGGCCCTGAATTCAGGAGGACCTGAGTTCAAATCTGGCCTCAGACACTTGACATTTACTAGCTGTGTGACCCTGGGCAAGTCACTTAACTCCCATTGACCTGCAAAACCCCCCAAAAATGAACTAAACATACATTTCTTTTTATTTTGAGTAACATTTTTCAATTACGTGAAAAAATACTTTTAAACATTCTTATTTTTAATTGAACTCCAAATTCTCTCCCTTTCTCCCTTCCCCCCTTCCTGAGAAAGTACTATATAGCCTATACATATGTAACTTTAGAAAACATATTTCTATATTACTCAAGTTGTGGAAAAAAATCACAGATATCCCCCCAAAAAGAAAAAAAGTGAAAAATAGTATGCTTCATTCTGCATTCAGACTCCATTGTTCCTTTCCCTGGAGGTGGAGAGCATTTTTCATCATGGATCCTTTGGAATTATGTGGGGTCATTGTATTACTAAGAGCACCTAAGTCATTCAAAATTACAGATCCCTTTTAAAGTGAAAAATGCTATTTATGAAATACCCAGGTGAATCACATAAATCTGGTCAGTATTCAAGGTACTTGTTATTATCAACAGATTATTTAACAGACTGTTTTCAGTATTTATAAACTGAATGCCAACTAACCCATGATTTTTAGTAAGGAAGAATTTCTTTTCTCGTTTTAATAACATAAATTCTAATCTAGACTTTGTAATGTTTTCTTTGTCCCTCTGAGCTATGGCCTCATGAAACATTTTAACTATACAGCTAACATCTGCTATGATATAATTTTTTGGTAACATTCTACTTTAATTTTCATGAAGTGCCCTCAAACTGCTTCCATGTGTAAAATATTTGTTAAAACCAGACCGCCATAACTCTTTATCACCTTAAGCCAAAACATAATCTATTCTAAATCCTTCTTTACCCATCTTGATGTTCTATTAAAAAAAAATGTATTTGGGAGGGGGGCAGCTAGGTGGAACAGTTTATAAAGCAACAGTACTGGATTCAGGAGGACCTGAGTTCAAATATTGTCTCAGACACTTGACACTAGTTGTGTGACCCTGGGAACGTCACTTAACCCTCATTGCCCCACCCCACCCAAATAAGTAAAATAAAAATAAAAAATGGATTTTCAGTCTTCTCCTGGTCTCGTATTCTAGTGTCTATTTTTCACAGTATGAAGGTATATCTAGCAATGTTTGCAACTGGAGCTTATGTAGAATTATAGACCACACCTTGTATATACCATATTATTATCTCTCAGCCTCCTTTTAAAACACAAAATTTAGCTTCCTTTAAATTCAGCACCTGACAATACTCTGCTAACACTTGCCTATTACTCTGATTAAAATTGGTATTGATATTTTCATTTTTTAAAATTTCCTGTGACCAAATAGCAATAGGGTTATTCTGTATAAAACCTTGAGGAATGTTTTCTCCCTGTATTAACATAATAAGTTATTAGACTCTTCAGAAACTAGCTACAATAATAACAGAAAGTTTCACAAAATGTTTTTCATAGATTTACTCCTTTATTTTCTATGTTAAGAAAACTGGAGATGAATTGACTTGACTAGTGTCCATAGCTATAAAGTTTACAAGGTAGAATTTGAATCTAGATCTTGACTACAGGTTTACTCTCTCTCTCTCTCTCTCTCTCTCACACACACACACACACACACACACAAGATCAAGAAATAGGAATGAATTTTTCAGGTTAATCTTTTTTGTTGCTATACCTTCAGACAAGTTATTAAACCTTTGTTTGTCAGAAGATTTCAGTTCAAATCCTGACTCAGATGCTTACTATTTGTGGGACCTGGGCAAATCACTTCATATCTCTGGGTTTCTGCTTTCTCATCTATGAAATAAGTAGGTTGGAATGTTCCCTTTCAAGTCTAAATCCTATTTAAAATATTCTATACCCCCATTTAAATATATATTATATATATAATTTGAGATCAAAAGAGAATTTAATATCTCCTAATAACTAACTTTAGCAGTTATTAAGATAGCTGCTTATATGGCATAGTAATCTTCCAATTCTGTCATATCATCTAACAATTACTTCTTATAACACCACCAATATGGCTTGTTTGGTCCACCATATAATCATAGTTTATCTTATTTACTATTTGCTGTATAAATAGCAACTTGCAGATTTCTAAGTCCATAAAACAACATTCAAAGTATTCCATGGTCACTGTCATTCATTATTATTGTAGCTAGACACTATTTTACACCAAAATGATATACCCATACTTTATGACTGTTTATAAGCTAGAGAAGTGACCTCCTCTGTCTCATGACCCAATGAATTCTGTTCACTCAGAATCTTGAAGACAGCTCTTGATTGTGTTCTGATGCGTTTCTGCCGACCTATTATGTATTGCCTACATAGCAGCCAAAACATACATTTGTGATCTCATTTTTCTTCTGCCCTCTTTTCCACTCAATCAAACATGCACACACATCTCCCCTGAACAGAGGAAAGCTCTTAACATTGTTGACTCTCCAGGGAAAGGTGTCATGTGACATCTTTTTTGATAGAAGAGAGTATACTTTTTAAGTACACTCCCCTCCTTTTTTTTTTTTCCCTAGCAGACTTAGTATTGATAGGAAAGACTAATTTTCAACAGATGATTCTACTGTAATAGCTACTTCTGTAATATTACATATTGTTCAAGATTGGTATTCTTGGTTTGTGGATCAGAGTAGCTTTAATTCTTATTTGTTTTGGGGATTTTGTTTTGGGTTTTTTTCTTCTTCTTCTTGTTTTTTTTTCTTTTTCCCATAAACTTAACCTGTCTCTTTGAATTAGTGTCAGGCAACATTTCTTGCTGCAGGCACGAAAGAGTGAAATATACATTGAAAATGTTTCTCCTCCAGAGAGACAGACTCCAAATTAGATTTGCCTTTACCTTGGTTCACCTTTACAGTTCACTAATCTCAGATTGCCTTACATTTCCAGTGCTTAAAATAATTAAATTATGAAACAGAGTTAAGAAATATCCTTTGTCTCAGGGATTTTTTCATTAATTGTTTATATTCTTAACTTTACTCTGTTTCAAATTGTGTTATTTATCATTTCCTTACAATTTGTATTCGTTACCATAATATTTACCAGTTATAATCTGTAAAGTAAAAACAATGATTAAAAATAGCAATTCAGTTGTTATTGTTGTGTGGGGGAGCTGGATTTTTATTTTATTTACATGGTTGCTTTCACATAAGAAAAGTCTCTCTACAAGTTCTAGTTATCACCACTTTTGTGATTTAGATTCTTAAAATCTGCTAGGGAACAGAACCTGTGACTTGGCCATGGTTACATAGCCACTAGATGTCAGAGGAAGTACTTGACTTGAAGTAGGAGTCTTGCTTACTTTGAAGCCAGCTCTTTACTTATGTCAGGATGTTAAAGTTTATGAAGTCCTTTCTTCCTTCAATGTCTCATTTTGGTGTTGAGGTAGTATTGAGGTGGCCCTGTTTTGTAAAAAACAAAACAAAACAAAACAAAACAAAACAAAACTATCCATGAACCTCTTATTCAAGCAGTTCTTTCCCATTTAGAAAGGCTTTGTGTGTGAATTTGATAAAGACACTTTGCATATCTTTTTTTAAGGTACCAGTCTAGTAAATCTAAAGACACTCCTGGATCTTACCTGTGGGGTGCTTAATTTTTTAACCATATCACCTCTCTCTCTCTCTCTCTCTGTCTCTGTCTCTGTCTCTCTCTGTCTCTCTCTCTCTGTCTGTCTCTCTCGCTCTCGCTCTCTCAGGAAGGGAGCGAGAGAGACACAGAAAGAGAGACAGAGACAGAGACAGAGAGACAGAGACAGAGTCATCATGACATGTAGATAGAGAGCCAGTTTCCAGTTCAAGAAGACTTGGATTCATGTACTACCTCAGTCTGACACATTCTGACTGAAGGACCCTAGGCAAGTCATATAATCTCACTGCCACAGGCAACCCACTAAGAGAAAGTGCCCATCTGTATTAATATAGGGAATCCATCACTGGGGGGCAGTGGAGTGGTTCTCTACACTAATGAAATCACAGACCTGGCCAAAAGCAAAATTTTTTAAAAATAACATTCAGCTCTCAAAGACATTAAATTTTAGGGGGTTGAAATCTATGTTAGTGGAGTTACTACCCACAAGAAAGATAAAATCATTCTAGTTTCAGATAGATATATACTGAGATATACTCTACTCCAAAGCAACAATTTGGGGACACTAAATTTATTCAAATGATAATCACAACATGATTGCAACTCTTCTTCTAGAATTACCTTCACCCAAGAAAATAAATCTTTAAAATCCCATTTCATATTTTGCTCCAAAACATATCCACAATCATCACCCACTTTATTTTTGAAAGATGTATGTTTCTAAAATTGAATCATACTCTCAAAGGACAAGTATCAGCTACCAGGGAGAATTTAAAGGAATGTGCCTTAGAGACTCTGAAGTATGAAAAAGGCAGTTCACACATTGACCATTGAATAATAGTATAATTTTCACATATGCCCTCCTGTTTCTTGTTCTTTTTATATTTAAATATTTGTGTTTGCTGATAATTATCAAATTCATATTTTTATTTAAAAAAAGAACCAGACCTATGATATTTGGGGAAGTAGAGAAGATAAGGAATTTTCATATGCGGGAACTCCCTCTATCAGTTTAGGCCAATATTTTTTTACTATATAGATACTTTACCCTGTTGTATAGAACACTGAGAGTTTAACTTAACTTTCTCAAAGTAACACAGCCAATATATGTTACATGTGAGAATTGAACCTGTCATCCTAACCACAGATCCATTCTATCCATTATGCCATGCTTCCTAATAAATAACTAAACAAAAAAATAAGCAAATGAACAAGCAAATATATGTAGAAAGGATAAGGTAGAGAGTATTGAATCTGATGTCAGAAGAATTATATTTGAATATCAAATCTAAGATCCTATGATCTATTAAAAACATTTTTTTTTTAGTGAGGCAATTGGGGTTAAGTGACTTGCCCAGGGTCATACAGCTAGTAAGTGTTAAGTGTCTGAGGCCGTATTTGAAGCCAGGTACTCCTGACTCCAGGGCCAGTGCTCTATCCACTGAGCCACCTAGCTGCCTCCAAAATATTAATTTTTTTCTATTACTGTATGAGTATTTTATAGAGACAATCCTCCTATGCCCCATTTAATAACAATTTATAATCTTGCACCTTGAGGTCATTTAACCTAATAGAGAAAAAGCCGTACTAATATCATCAATATAACCTGGTTTCAAGTTCTTCTTCTAACTTATATTGGTTGTGTGATTCAAGGCAACTCTCTAAGGTTTTAAACAGACCAATATCAGATATTCATCAGTTGAAGACGTTTCCTCATCAGGAAGGAAGACTCCCAGGGAGGTGGTACAATGGTAGTCAATGAACCTGGGTTCAGAATCCATCACTGATGATAATGGTGTGATGTTGGGTAAGGTACTAAAATTGCTAGGGCCTCAATTTCATCATCTGGATAATGAGGCGTTTGAAATAGAGTGAGCTGGAATAGATGAACTTACTTTGAAGTCCCATCTATATCCATGATCCTCTGAGCTTCTTACACTGACAAAACCACAGCTTTGGTAAAACAACATCATCACTTTAAATTTAATTATTATAATGATTTAAAGATAATTCAAGTGAGTATACTTTTCTTCTACTTGAAAAAGGAGAATCTGCCCAATTAACATCAAGCAGCATACTTCTATGGGTCCCAGTGTGCTTGGGCAATGCGACCACTTCACCTGTTTAAATATATGAATAACACAACCAAAAGCTAGGCAGAGTTTGTTATTCTAATTTTACTAGGTGCTGTTGGGCATGTTTGCCAGATCTACTGTGTTCCTATGATGGCTTCTATCTAAATAACAACTATGTGTCCACAGAATATCTCAATGAAGAAAAGAAAAGCAAAGTATGGAATTAACTGTCTGCTTTGCAACAAATAAGAGGTTGTACTGATTCAATTGAACTGCTGGATCAGTATTGTTACTGTCTTGATCTTTTGGCATCGTAAAGACAGATGCACTAGTTAAATAAATGTAATAATACCCTTTTCCTCATAATTAAATATTCAACATATACCAAAAAACTGGTTATTAATTTATTTAAACATTCTCGAATTAGATAAGGGATGAACAAATTATAGCCAGAGGTCAAAATCTAGCCTGCTATCCATTTTTGCACAGTTTGTGAGATAATATTATTTTATTTTAAAATATAAGAAAAAAAACATTCTTACCTCACAGAAGATACAAAATCAGAGGCAGATAGGATTTGGCTCTTATTGTAGTTTGTTTAACCCAAATTTTGTGATAAATATATAAAGTAGACCAGGGCACCTCAAACTTTCTTCCTTTGAATCAAGGGGAATTATTGATTCCAAACTATTGCTTAAGACTTCTCATTCAAATTATGTGAAAATACTTAAATAACTAGTGTTGCTTCATAACATACATAAAACAATTTATCTGTTTATGTCTCTATATACATGTCCATATATAAAATATTTGATGGAATAATTATCCTGCAGAAAATAATGCTATTCCTTATTCCAGTAATAAATTATACTTTATGCATTTTTATTTTTGCTGACAAATTTAAGAATCTATTTAAAAAAACACTGAAAATATCAGCAAAATATATCCCTGGTAGAAATGACAATAAAAAGGAATAACTGAGATACTATTCTTCCTTTTTCAATAATTGTTGTTGACACCATTCTAATTCCCATTAAATTAACATGAAGCATAATTATACTTTAATTTATTAATTATATTTTTGGTTTTTTGTTTGTTTGTTTGTTTGTTTGTTGAAGCAATTGGGGTTAAGTGACTTGTCGAGGGTCATACAGCTAGTAATTGTTAAGTGTCTGAGGCCGGATTTTAACTCAGGTACTCCTGAATCCAGGGCAGGTGGTCTATCCACTGCGCCACCTAGCTGCCCCTAATTTATTAATTATTAAATATTTGTTCACAGCACTATAGTATAACAGAAAGAATACTGGATTTAGAGTCAGAGGATCTCCATTTAAATTCAAACTTTACATTATTTTTTTTCTCTCAGTAACATCTATAAAAATATCTTTAAGAATTCTTCTATGTATTTGAACATATGCAGCCATGATGAAATATATATTAAATAATTATAAACTATGTAATGTGGGAACTACAGGAAACATAATCATATAGTAGGCAGCAATACATTAATCAACTCTGTTCTACATGCCAATAGAAAATAAACATTGGTGGGGCAGCTAGGTGGTGTAGTGGATAAAGTGCCAGCCCTAGATTCAGGAGGACCTGAGTTCAAATCCAGCCTCAGACACTTGACACTTACTAGCTGTGTGATCCTGGGCAAGTCACTTAACCCTCATTGCCCAGCAAAAAAAAAAAAAAAACGTAGTCACATTAGGACTACTTTAAATTTAAACAAAAACAAAAACAAAAACAAAAAAACAAGGGGCGGCTAGGTGGCGCAGTGGATAAAACCCCGGCCCTGAATTCAGGAGTTCCTGAGTTCAAATCCGGCCTCAGACACTTGACACTTACTAGCTGTGTGACCCTGGGCAAGTCACTTAACCCCATTGCCCTGTAAAAAAAAACAAAAACAAAGACAAAAAAAAAGAGAAAGAAAATAAACATTGGTGCAATAGAATACTCAAAATTAAAATGGTGCATTTTTTCTAAATTTGTAAAATAATTTTGCTACTTTGATTTGTATGACACAGAATAATAAATTAATTTACATGGAAATGTCATTTTTAAAAATTAATATTGGCCCAGATGTCCCAGAAGCAAGTAATATTTTTGAATTTCACATCTGACTTTATTTGTGTGAAAAATGCTGTGTAATTTTGTTCATATAGTTTCTGGGTTTGTCTTGACAGGTAGATTGCAAAGTAATTTATATTGTCTACCATTATTTGGAGCAGCTAGATGGTACAGCAAATAGAGTAATGAACCTAGAGTCAGGAAGACCTGAGTTCAAATCTGGCCATAGACACTTAATACCTATGTGAATACATACCGATTTCTAAGCCCTGTTTGCCTTGGTTTTTTCATCTGTAAAATGAGATGGAGAAGGGAATGGCAAACCACTCCAGTACCTTTTCCAAGAAAACCCTAAATGGCATCATGAAGAGTCAAATACTAATGAAACAACTGGACAACAACATCAAGAGCAACATAGTTATTTTCAATGGAAATTCTATCACTGCTGCATTTTGTTGTTAATATATAGAAATGATGGTTTATGTGGGTTTATTTTATACCATGAAAATGTGCTGAAGTTCTTAATTATTTCAACTATTTTTGTTGTTGTTGTTGTTGTTTTTTAGTGAGGCAATTGGGGTTAAGTGACTTGCCCAGGGTCACGCAGCTAGTAAGTATTAAGTGTCTGAGGCTGGATTTGAACTCAGGTACTCCTGACTCCAGGGTTGGTGCTCTATCCCCTTCACCACCTAGCTGACCCTCAACTAGTTTTTAATTGATGTTCTATGATTCTGCAAAGATTGATAAATTTGTTTGCTCACTACTTATTCTGATGCCTTCCATTTCCTTTCCTTCCAAAATTGCTATATATACCATTCCTAGTACAACACTGAATAATAACAGGGACAATGGGCATCCTTGTATCACCTTTCTTATTATGAGGAAGACTCCTCACTTATCCCCATTACAGATAATGCTTGCTGCTAGTTTCAAATAAATAGCATTTAATATTTTAAAGAAAGCTCCCTTCCTATGCTCTCTAGTGTTTTCAGTAGGAATGATTGTTGTATTTTGGCAAAAGCTTTTTTGCATCTATTGAGATAACCATATGATTTCTGTTGGTTTTGTTATTGATACTATGCTAATATTTTCCTAATATCAAATCAGTCTAGCATTGCTGGTAAAAATCCAAACTGGTCATATTATATGATATTTATTATCAATATTCATTAGAGAAATTGATCAAGTTTTCTTTCTCTGCTTTTACTTTGTCTCATTTGGATCATAAAAATAATTTGTTTGGACTCCTTATTTGACAATTTTTCTAAATAGTTTATATAGTATTGGAATTAATTGTTCTTTAAATGTTTGATAAAATTGACTTGTAACTTCATCTGGTCCTAGGGATTTTTTCTTAAAGAGTTCAGTGGTCAATTGTTCAATTTAACTTTCTAAGTTGGGGTTATTTAATATTATATTTCCTCTTCTGATAATCTGGATGCTTCGCATTTTTTTTGTAAATATTCCTTAACTTCATTTATATTGTCAGACTTATTGGCAAACAATTGGGCAAAATAGCTCTAAATTATTGGTTTAATTTGCTCTTCATTGGTGGTGGTCACCCTTTTCATTTGGTTATATAGGTAAGTTTTCTTCTTTTTAAAAAATTAATTAACCAAATGGTTATCTATTTTATTGTTTTTAATTGAGTCATCTTCTAGATTTATATATGAATAAAATTGTTTTCGTACTTTCAATTTTATTACTATATCCTATGATTTTTAAGATTTCCAATTTTATGTTTATTTGGAGATTTTTTCTTTGTTCTTTTCCTACTTTTTTGTTTCTAGTAAGTTTAATTTATCTGCCCTTCCTCAATTTTATTCATGTGTTTAGAGATATAAATTTTCCCCTATGTATTGCTTAGCTGCATACACAAATTTTGGAATGTTGTCTCATTGTTATTCCCTTTGATGATTTATTAGATTGTTTCTGTGATTTGTTCTTTGACCCACTTATCCTTTAGGATTAGGTTATTTAGTTTCCAATTAATTTTAATCTATCTTCCAGTCCTCTGTTGAATGTAATTTTGTAGCATCATGATCTGAAAAAAAATATATTTAATATTGCTACTTCCTTTTTTTGAGGCTTTTATGCCCTAAAACATGGTCAATTTTTTTGAAGGTGCCATATCCCATAGAGACAAAGGCATATTAATTTCTATTCTCATTGAATTTTCCTTGGAGTTTCCATTCAATTTTTCCTGGAGTTCAATCATATCTAACTTTTCTAAAATTCTGTTCAGTTCCTTAACTTTCTTGGTGTGTCTCTTTTTTTTTGGGGGGGGGGTGGCAGATCTATCTAGTTCTGAGACAGGAAAGTTGAGTTCTCCCACTCTTATAGTTTAGTGCCGATTTCCTCCTCCTGTAACTAATTTACCTTCTCCTTTAAAAATTTAGATGTTCATTGCAGCCTCAGGCACTTGACACTTACTAGCTGTGTGACCCTGGGCAAGTCACTTAACCCTCATTGTCCTGAAAACAAACAAACAAAAGAATTTAGATGCTGTATCAATTGGGGTACATATATATATATATATATATATATATATATGCATACATAGATATACATAGATAGAGAGATAGATATTACTCCATTGTCTTTGCTACCTTTTAGTAAGAAGGGATTTTGTTGCTTATCTCTTTTAATTTGGTGTATTTCTTTCTTTTTCTCAGATCATAATTGTTACCTTTTATATCAGCTGAAGTATAATATATTCTGCTTCCACTTTTACCTTTACTCTGTATCACTCTGCTTCAAATGTATTTTTTGTAAACAACATATGATAGGATGCTACTTTTTAATCCACTCTGCTATCTGCTTTAATTTTATGGATGAGTTTGTTTCATTGACATTCAAAGTTATGTATATTTCCCCTTCTCCCATGTTTTTCTATTCCTCCTCCTCTTCCTCCTCCTCCTCCTCCTCCTCCTCCTCCTCCTCCTCCTCCTCCTCCTCCTCCTCCTCCTTCTTCTTCTTCTTCTTCTTCTTCTTCTTCTTCTTCTTCTTCTTCTTCTTCTTCTTCTTCTTCTTCTTCTTCTTCTTCTTCTTCTTCTTCTTCTTCTCTCTCTCTCTCCAAATTGCATATTTGTGAGCTATTTTTACTTGGATAGGTAGGCACTAATTCATACGTGTTTTTTGAAAAAAGAACTAATAAAGAGAATGCCAGGGCTAGATGCTAATAACTATGAGTATAAAAGTTATATTGCTTACTCCCAATTCTACTCCCTATATCTTTAATGCTATCCTCCACCCTATGTCCATGTTCCCAGGCCAAATTGCATTTTGATAGAACCAAACATATGGTAATACATATGAAAAGCATTTTCATAATATCAATGTGCATTCTAATTTTATCAAACTCTCTGTTCTCTTAGCATCTCAAAATAGTGGTTCTAGTTCATCTTTTAATTCTGCCCTTTTGTAAGTGGAGATAAGTTATCACATTGGCCACTCCCCTTTATCACTTGACTGTATATATATATATATATATATATATATATATATATATATATATATATATATATATATATATATATGTAATTGAAGGTTTCATAAGAGTGAATGCTTAATAAAACATTTGATCAGATTAGTAGAAATAAATCATAGAAAATTAATAGCAGTGCAATATGAGTATTCCAGACTACCTCTTTTAGAATTTTGTATTGAGGGGCAGCTAGGTGGCACAGTGGATAGAGCACCGGCCCTGGAGTCAGGAGTACCTGAGTTCAAATCCGACCTCAGACACTTAACACTTACTAGCTGTGTGACCCTGGGCAATTCACTTAACCCCAATTGCCTCACCAAAATAATAATAATAATAATAATTTTGTATTAAGGGTGAAATCCAGGAAGTTTAGTGTCTCATTACTCCCAGCTAGAAGTGAGAAATAGTTATTTAAACAGTGCTCCTCATTTACAAACAGGTGGCCTGGGTTACCTTTTCGTTGATACATTATAGTAACTCAGAGAACTCTAGCTTTCCTCAAGGAATCAAGCAGAATAATAGAAAGCACTGATTTTACTACTAGGCTATCACAATCCCCAGGCTCTCCAGCCTGAATTTAATAATCTCTTTAATGCCCCATCCCTCCCTATACCTTCCCATTCTCTTCTTCCTTTGTGTCATCTGAAACTTCTTTTGTTTAGAAATTATCATTTAATTGTTACAATATCATAACATTTAAAAATAATTAGCTTATTTTAAGCCTAAGTTATAGTTAAATGCACTCTAATGTAAATTTGGTTCTCTTTTATTTGGCTCTAGGGAGTTTATTGTAGGTAAAACATTCCGAGTTTAGTTAAGATTGATCAGAAGTCCCAATGAGGAAAATTTATAATGCCTAAATAAACATAGGTCTCTCTGAATTATATTCAAATTTATATCTAGTTAGCCCCTGTCTTCTGTGATTAAGGTAAAACTCCATTTATTAGAAACATTTGAATAACAAAATTGGAGATTATTTGTGGGTAGATAGACTTTTGAGAGGTGACTTTTTGTGGTACATCACTCTGCCTGATTCTACTTCTTGGAGATAATTTTAAAGTCAATGGCTTTGTATTAATTTCCCTTCCAAAGCTCATTTTTCTCTTTAATCAAACCTATTTCTCTTCTTAATTCTAAGATAGGTGCTCCTCATCCTCCCCCTCCTACTCCCCTCTCTTTGTCTTCCTTCCAAATTCTTTGGGTGTTACCCACTCTCACAAAATGGCTTTATTTGATTGGAGTAAGTATACAGTCCATGTTCTTACTTAGTCTTGATTATCTGATTCAATCAAAGAGTGTTCTCATTTATTCAAGGTATTAGAATCAAATGATGTAAATTTATAATGGAACTGTACCTTCACCCTTAACAGAACTTTCTATATAATTGGTATTTAATTTTCCATATGCCTATTGTCTCCTCATAACTTTATAAGTTGCTTGAAAGAAGGGGTCATGTTTGTTTGGTTTTTTTTACTTTGTATGTTTAATAATTGGAATGCTGCCTGACACATATAATGAATAAAAGTTTATTAAATTGAATTGAATACAAAGCAAGTCTAAGGTATTTTCCTTAAGAGGAAGAAAGCTGCCTGAATATCAAAACAAAATAAAAACAAATGGGAAGCACATACATGAGTTATTGACCTTGTGTTAAAAATTATTGAGTCTTTAGCTGCATTTTTTCAGTGGAATGATATTTTACTACATCCTCTGTTCTCTTGGGGCTTTCATTATTGTAATCATTTATCATCCAGAAATTTTGTCTTATTTACCCCTGACCCAAAGGATTCAAGATGGCATGATCTTTTTGCCATAAATCCAGTGATATGAAATCAGAATTTCAGTTTACTTCTTTACCCCTGTCTTTATTCCTATCCATTTATTCCCTATCAACTTTAGAACACAAGCATATGGTTAGTATCTTTTGAAGGAATAATGCTAACAGTTTGAATGATGTTATACCTCACATCTGTATGTAGTCCAAGATACACCTCTTTTTTTGTATCAAGTATTCCCTTTTTTCACTGTTTCCTGATAGTAAGTGTCACATTTTCCTCAATTTTGTTCAACATTAAGTATTGGAAAACAAGCTGTTTTGTTATATATATATATATATATATATATATATATATATATATATATACATTGTAATGATTGGAATGATGCCACCTGCTGGAGACCTATTGTAGAAGAGTTCCACCCATGAAGCGAAGGTCTTTGAGGGCAAGACCAGGAGTCTTTTCTTTGGCATCAGGAAGTGACGCGGGCTAGTGGGAGGAGGAAGGAAGAGACTGGCGCTCAGTCTCGCTCTTTTTCCTTTGGATTCTGGTGGAGAGCGGAGCTAGAAATGTGCTCTCCCTTTAATAGATAGATGAATGTAGGCCTTTCTCTCTCTTTACCAAATTCTTATTCTCCTTAATAAATGCTTAAAAGTCTAACTCTTGCTAAAGCTTATAATTTATTGGCGACCACTCATTAGATATTTTAGACAGTTTAGCTAGAATTTTAGCCCTTAACAATATATATATATATATATATATATATATATGTAATTTAAGTATGTTATATTTTGAAAAACTCTCACTGTTGAATTTGATCATTGATAATGCTATGCTAAGGAATAGTAAAAATCTAGCAGTTCAACAGATAAGAAGTGAGTCCAGACCAGAGTCCAGTTTCCCTGATGAGTCCAGACCAGAGTTCAGTTTTTCTTGATGACCACTCCAAGAAGACAAGATCTCAAAGACTTTAAATGAACAGTTTTCCTTTGTTGTTTTTCTTTTTCCCTTCTGGGAGATATATAGCATTTGTAACAAGTATGCTCTGTAGAGGCTCTCCCTCTGCAGGCCAGTATCAAAGCACTGGTTCATGATGGACCAGCCCTCTGGACAAAATTTCCCCTTTCTCCCTTTTCTATATAGTTATTGACATATTGTTTGTTAGCATAGGGTATTATATCCTGTTATTTTTTACCGTTTCCTCAAGCAAACCACAGTGCTTCTTGAGGAAACAAAAGGGTGTGGTAAAAAATGGAAGTTTTAGCTGAATCATTTGAGAGTTGAGTGCATGCTACTGAAGCAGCTTTTGAAGGACCTCACTTTGGGGAGGAGTCCGTGACGAACTTCCGGCACACCAGCTTAAAACTGAGGATGGAATGGAAGTTCGGTCTCTTTGGCTTTTCAGCTTAGCTGTGGCGGCACACAAGTTTGGTGTTCGGTGCTGGTTCTTGGCCTGGCAGGCAGTTTGGGATTCGGTGAGTTTTATAATGTAATATAGACTAAGCTTAGATCTAAGATTATTCATTTGTATTTCTACTTTCCTATTTCGCTAATTGGTATCACCTTTTGTTGTCTAATTCCCAAGCAATACAAACTAATCCCTCACTGATTTTTCTTAGTGGTTTGGGAGATATATAAGGGAAAAGTTAAAAGGGGGAGTTTAATGCTCATATATCCAATTTTAAATCTCACAGGGGGGAATGTGGTAAAAATTATTGGAGTTTAGCTGACTCATTTGGGAGGGGCCACACCTGGCCCACCCTGAAATTGCATATGCTACTGAGGTCAGAAGGAGAAACCTCTCCATAGGCAGTTTTTGAAGGACCCCCCCTTTTGGGGGATGAAGATTGAATGCTTGCTGAGGGGAGGTGGAGTTGCTTTTGGAATGCAGGCTTCTTCTCTCTCTCCTTTGGCTTTCTGGTGGTGCGAGCAACTGCACATGTTCCAGGTGTGGTGACTGAACACAAAGGCCCTGCATTCCTTTGAATTAGCTTACTTGGAAATGAGCTGGGGATTGTATAGACTTAGGGTAGAACTCAGAGGATTTATCTTTATTTCTTATTCCCTACTTCCTTATCTTTGATTTTTATTAATTTCACCTTTGTTGTTTAATTAACTCCCAAGCAAAAAAATCTGATCCTTTTGTGGAAAAGAAGCTGTAGGGTTCCTTTCTTATTGGCCTGGGAGAAATATCTAAAAGGGCAGTTCTGAGGGGAGGGAACTTTGAACCTAGGGGTCCCTCATTATTTCCAGGACCCCAATATTTTGGTGAGTTACCCAATTAACTCTCCATACATTAAATTTGACACCCACAACCTTAAGCAACATTTCTCCAGTCTCTTCATGTTTAAAAATACTTGATTTACCAATCTCAATCCATAACAAAAATAACACAATTGTTTGTTGTGACTGGCCTTTCACATAAATAGATGTTTTTACCTCAATGTTTAGGGTACTACTAATACATGGATTTCTTTCTGTAAAAGGAGCATCAGTAATGGATCAAGCATGCATTATTATTATTATTATTATTGGTAATTATTTTTTCTTATCTACTCTAACTTCAACTAAGCCCTCATTTTGGCAAATTATTTTCCAAATTAGAAACAACATTTACATTAATTATTTTAATTATTTTGGTTTATATGTTGAATTAGTAATTTTCTTTGAATCCATGCTACTTGTAGCCACTTGAATATGCTTATGAAAATATTTTTTCTGTCTTTTCTTCTAACTTCTGCAAAAGATTTCTTACACTTCCATTCTCACATGCCCTAAGATAGCAGTAGTTTCAGTTGAGTTGATTGTGAGGGCATTTCTTACTATCCCAGATAAGTAGATCATTCATCCTGAGGGATCCTCCACTTTCTAATGCTGTGGCTAGTGTACATCATTAGGTTTAGTTGGAGAACCACTCTTTCTTTTCCTTTCCTCAATTCACCACTCACCTGAATATGAGATTGATTGGATTAAAATTCTAGTAATGAATGTAGAAAAGAGTGTCAGTGAGCTAGCCACATGTATACTTAACAATCAGCACTGAGAAAACACTGTCCGTGAGGACAGATTCACACCATCTGTCCATTTAATGCTTGTGAGTCTTCAGGTACACTTGGAGAGTGAGGAGTATCACTGGGAATAAATGAAATCAGAAATAGAACCTTTTTTTTTTAAAACCAGTAAAATAGGAACAATCTAACATCAAATGACATTGCTGCCAAAGATTCATACTGTGACCCTCATATGAATATTGATGCTTGGATTGACATATACCACTTGGCATCATCACAGAATATGCCCTTCAATTAAAAATACCTGAGAGGACTATGAGCATCTTTTTGCTCTAGTATTAACTCTCCATCCAAAATCTGGTCAGCTGTAACTCATTTCTGCAATAACTCATATTATTCAATAAATGTCACCTGAACACACATGAGTAATAGATGTTAGTTTTCTTTTCACCATTGTAGTGAACTAGGTGTGATATTTATCACAAGACTATTCATTTAGAGAGAATTAATTGATAAATATTGGGGAATGATCAGGAAAGCCTGGTTCCTTTTTTGTCCTTACCTCCAACACATACCAGCCCTCCCAATACAATCCAAGAAGAGTAAAATATAAGGAATGAGAGTGTAAAGAAACCTAGCACATAGTAACTGCTATATAAATTTCTTCTTCTTCTTCTTCTTCTTCTTCTTCTTCTTCTTCTTCTTCTTCTTCTTCTTCTTCTTCTTCTTCTTCTTCTTCTTCTTCTCCTTCTCTTTCTCCTCCTCCTCCTCCTCCATTATTATTGAATTGTGCAGAAAAATATTTTCCTTCAAATAAAGGTGTCTAAAAGTGTAGCTTTTGGTTATGGCATATTTGCCTTAAATGGAAGTCTTCTTGAAATTATAGAGGTAAAACTATTTTAGACATGGGTTAAATTGCATTTTTTAAAAGGTCCCATCCAATGTTTTAATATTCTGATTATGTGGTATAGTTTAGGTCATCTGAATTTCAATTTGGCTTTCTTTCCACAATACTTGAATTCTTCTTTAGCCTTTCCTTGTCTCTGAGCATTGTGTAATTTTTATATCAATGTAATTTGAAAAACTTTATTCAAGATTTGATATTTACTGGCTACTTAATGCTATATAAAAGAATGTAAATACTTCTCAAATTAATTTGATGAAAATGTGTTCTGTATTTGTATGTTTCCAATTATCTTATAATTTTGAGTAAATTCATGTTACACAATTGTGGTATGCTCAGCATTCATCAAATCCATTTTGTTCATATCATTAAAGGCAGAATTCAAGTGGGGAAATATTTGAAAAAGCTTAATCATTTTTATACAATTATTTTTGAGAGTTGATAAAAATGAATATAAATGAACACTGGAAAATATATTTTATAAAAAGCTACATACATACATGCCACCAAAGTTATTTGCATTTAAAAATGAAAACAAAATTAATATCATAAAATATTAAAACCAAACACATCTGCCTTATTTTTACTAGTTATTTACAATTTCACTTCATTATTGAGTAATTAAAAGTTGAATATATTTGTTTTGGAACTCATTTTATGAGCAGTCTCCAAATAGGAGAAACTATATGTAGTCATTTATTGAATAGTCCTTAGAGTTAAAAAATAATGCTATGCTGACTAATGATCTTACAAAAAAAGGAAATCCAGGAATTCTTTTCTTTTTAAATTAGACTCAAGAAATTCTTTTCTATCTAAAGTTCTTCTTATTTCTACCTTGATTTTTGTTTTACCATGACTCATCTAGCCAATGAAATACTTAGTTTCTTTTCTAAAATATTTTTTCACATTCCAATCAATTACTAAATTATAGCCTTTTTTCATGACCATACTTTTCCTCACAGATTCTATTTTTAAATGTCCATATGTTATTTCAAAATAAACATTCATTTAATAATTTAACATGTGTTATTTGAGCAACAACTATTGCAAGTGAGCTGATATTTGCTGAAGTTTAGGGCTTACGGACAGATACAAAGATGAATAAGGCATAGAATCTGTGTCTCCAGTTACATTTGAAGAGTTGATTAAGTAAATACAGGGAAACTCTATGACTACACAGAATGGAATGTCTCATAAGAAAGATGAAGAGTATTATAAAAGTTAAAGGGAAAGTATATTTTACTTGAGTTTTCTATAGTGTAATGGCTGTGACTTACATTTCTAAAATGATTTCAATAGTTGGAAATGAGGAATCCTTATTTTATGCCTATATTTTGAGAAAGTTTATAATATTGCCCATGGACGTATAATATTAGTTTGCAGTTTAGGATAGATGTGTCAATTTTTTTTAGTTGTTAGCATCAATGATTATTGAAATTTGGTAAAGACCTTTTGGGCATGTACTGCTATAACCATAATGGTTTGGGATGTTGTTGTTGCTTTTGTGTCTCTGTATGTCTGTATATATTTAATATGTTTAATTTTCTTAGCTAGATTTCCAGTATTAAATTATTTTGAATGGATAGTATAAATCCAATTTGATCAAAGTGCAAACTTTTGTTTTCAATAAAATGCTATGGTAATTTTTATCAACTTGATAATTTTGAATCAACAGTTATATAGGATATTTACCCATATTGGCATTTTTATTGTTCTTGTTTTTCCCTTCACTGATTTTGAGATTAGGATGTTTTTATAATAAGAAAGAGTTGAATTGGGTGTAATGTTTTTACCTATTTTAGAATAATTCTTAGAATTTTAGAATAATTCTTTTTTTATAAAAGCCTCATATAAATTCCCCTGAACTAAATCCCCCATCCTTACAATTAGTTTAATTCTCTTTTCTGAAAGTGAAAAGTTTCCTGATCTTTATTTTATATTGTGTTAATTTGTGAATTTTATATTTTAGAACTAATTTTCTATTCATTTTGAATTTCCATTTTGAAGTCATATTAATGTGTATTGTTTTAATAGGCTCTGATAATTATTATTTCTTTGCTTTGGTTATTTCACTTTTTACATTTTGTTAACTTTATTTTCATCTTTTTTACTCTTTTAGTCATGCTGTTTAAAAGACATTAGTCTTTAATAACAATCAGAATGTACCTTATCAGTTCTACATTGTAAGGTCTTTTTTTTTTCTAATTAATCTGTGTACAATTTAATTCTCAAGATTTCCTCCGTTATGTTTATTTCAGGTTTATTTGTTTTTTTCCTACCTTTTAGATCTACATGCTAATTGATCTAATTCTTTATTTCTCTTTTGTTAATATGTGTCAATACAATTTTCTCTCTCTTTGTCTCTCTCCCTGTCTATGTTTTCTCTGGGAAGTATCATCATCTTGAGAATCCTCTTTTTTTCATTTTTTAATACTATTAATGTTATTTGCCCCTTGTATTTTTTTAAAAAATCAAATTTGCTCAGGCTTTTATTTCTTTATTTTAAAAAAAATACAGGTCTAAGTTTTGTTGATTCAATCATTAATTTCTTTTCAGTTCCCTACTTCTGCCATCTTGATTACCTTATGTCATGTGGAGAAAGAGAAAAGAAGATTGCAAGATTCTCTCTCTCTCTCTCTCTCTCTCTCTCCCCCCTCTGTGTGTGTGTGTGTGTGTGTGTGTGTGTCTGTGTGTGTGTGTGTTTATTTTATCTATGTAGACTACATTGGAAATATTAAAGAGGGAGAAAGTGCTCTGAGTTAAATGAAATGACAATTGTAATAGAAGATGGAGAGGAAGCAAACATCATAATATTCTTTTTTTCCCCTCTAAAGAAAATATTCTCCCGGGTAATAAAGAATAAATAATAATAATTTAATGGAAATTGTTCACACATTGGGGAGACTATGATAAAAGCAGCTTCCCACTCTCAAGGAATGAGGTCAATTTGCTACATCTGGAAAAACTATGATCTGGAGATCTATCTATCTATCTATCTATCTATCTATCTATCTATCTATCTATCTATATGTGTATATGTATATATGTATTTATACACATATATATGAATGAATATACATATATGTGTACTCATATATATGTATATTCTTGATATATATGTGTGTATTATATGATTATTGAGCCAGTATTTGTGTTTATGTTCATTTCAGGAGTACATAATCACCCTTGTACATCAGTATAGCTGGCTACCCCCTACTTTTTGGGTGCTTCCCTTTCCCCACCACATCTCTGAAAGTATGAGAATTTTCATTTTGATGAAGTAGGACTATTTTTCTTCTTTTTCTCTTTTTTTTTTTGAGGTAGCTACAACAAGTTTATTTCCATTTTATAGGTGAGGAATCCGAAGATGAGGGAGGTCATATGACTTTCCCAGGTCCCATGCCTATTAAATGTCAGCTGGACTTTAAACACAAGTCTCTAGATTCACAGTCCAGTTAAGTGTTCTTTCTACTATACTATACTCCCTCTAAAAATAAAAAAAAACATCAAAAACTCTTAAAAGTTTGAAGAAATCACAAAGGTTATGTAATCCAAAGTATTTTGTTCCTCTTTAGTAGGATTGTCACAAGATGAAAGATCATGTTTAGCTTAGCAAACTTGATGGTATAGTTTCCAATTGATTTCCAGAATGTTCATAACAATTCATAGCTCTATGGACAGTACATCAGTAAGCCTATTTAGCTGCCATCTCTACAATATTTGTTATTCATCTTTTTTTCAATCTTTGTGAATCTCAAACAGTCAATAGGGGGTGAAATTTCATGCTAATTTAATATGCATTTCTCTAATCATTAGTAATTTGGAGGACTTTTTCATATGGATATATATATATGTACAATATATATGTGTATATATATATATATATATATGATAATAGTTTAGAATGAGTTTATTAGATAACTTTGTTGAAAACACTTTTTTCACAGTT